>NC_140944.1:156115139-158712639 GCF_014529385.1 Adiantum capillus-veneris
GATTTTAAGGTCGTTAGTTTCTTTTACATGTAGTTACAAATTCTAGAGTCTCAATTTCCCATATGGTCATATGGCTTTGACCGGCTATGTTATCTTGAGCTATAGTTTCTTGCCAAGACACGTTTAGCATACCTTGGGTCTATGTGTCACACATACACAATGTCTTTATTTTGTATATAATTACAAATATAGACATGTCTAGCATACCTTGGGTCTATGTGTCACACATACACAATGTTTTTATTTTGTATATAATTACAAATATAGTCTCAATTTGTCACATGGTCATATGGCTTGACCGGGTTTGCCATCTTGAGCTATCGATTTTTACCTTCAGTTCTTCTAGTTATCAATATGGCTTGACCGGGTCTCTTAAGCTATCCATTCTTACCAAATGTGTACTTGTGCCTCTTTTTATAATAAAAAGCATTAAAATTTTTAAGATTGTTAGTTTTTTTTCCATGCAGTTACAAATTCTATAGTCTCAATGTCGCACATGGTCATATGGCTTGACCGGGTGTGTTATCTTGAGCTATAGTTTCTTGCCAAGACACGTCTAGCATACCTTGGGTCTATGTGTCACACATACACAATGTCTTTATTTTGTATATAATTACAAATATAGTCTCAATTTGTCACATGGTCATAGGGCTTGACTGGGTGTTCCATCTTGAGCTATTGATTTTCACCTTCAGCTCTTCTAGCTTTCAAAGTGAAATATGGTAAATCAATGTGTCACATTAGGTTAATGCAGGAGCCTTGATGTAATAGTTTGAAATAGAATATATATATATATATATATATATATATATATATATATATATATATATATATATATATATATATATATATATATGTAGGTTGACTTGAATGCTTCCTTTTTTTAATAGGATATCTATATAGTCATTATGGGAGATGGTAAGAGGAAAGCATTTCTTCAGTCTCTAAGGTCAACTCTCTACAAGGTGATTAGTGAATTAACGGCGGAGAAGCAGGTGCAAAGTATTGTGAAAAATGAGACGCTCATAGACAAAATGCTTGAAATAGCAATTGTAAGTGTGGTCTCCAAGGAAATGTTTGTTATAAGCAAAAACAAAGCTCACCAGTCTACTTATAGTATCATTGGTAGCATGAAAAAGTGCACCCATGATTTATATGAAGCTCTTCTTGAAGGTGTTCAGTTGATAAAGCTTAAGGCTTGGGATTTAGATTGGTGTGCAGAAAGAGAGAAGAGTAAGCGTGCCAAAGATATATATACACAATATGTGTTATCTAAAAAGCTATGAAGGGAGCAAGTCAACCATGCCCAAGAGAAGAGGGTGTCAGAGATAGAATGCCATGGACATCAAATTGCAAACTCTCTACAGAGGTCTACGAGAAACTTGGAGTGTACTTTGACACTTGGCATACCACATGATACTATCATCTTTTTACAGAACTTGGGTGTCGGCTCCTTTGGCACATGCTTCCAAGTAAGAATTGATGGTATTTCGTATCTTCCAAGTGAAAATACGTATGCAGCAAAGCAGTATCGAGGAATGCATGGACAAAAATTGAAGTCCTTCAAGGATGAGGTTAGCTTTGATCTTTGACACAGGGAGATTGTGTACAGTATTGCACATACATGCAATGAACCTTTGATAGCCATTTTTCCTTACTTCAATGGAGGAAGCATTGGGAAAATGATGCACAGTTTACCTTTTGAGAAAGGTACCTTTAGTCGAATTGTGAAGAAGGAAGAGAAAGATGGCACAGGTTCAAGTAAAGGTAAGGTAACTAAGCTGAATCAAGGAGATTAACTCGAGTCATTGCCTTTGCAAACAATCTACCAAATATCATAGCTACCTTAACATACATAATGACCTATATCCATCAATTGGGCGTCATTCATTTGTGACCTACATCCTTTCAATGTTATGTTGGATTTTACTAGGGATTTAGATCCTCGAGCTGGCATCATTGATTGAGGATTAGCCATGAGGCCTGCATCAGAGAGGCCACGATAACTTAATTGTTGTCAAAGCAAAACCCATAAGCCTAAACCTTGGATTGCTCCAGAGCTATTGAAGGACACACATAATGACCATGTGTATACCAGAGAAGTTGATGTCTATGCATTAGCGTGGCTTATTGGTCAAATGGTCAAGTTTTGTAGGGAGTTGTCTATGGAATACAATACCAATTGGCTAGCATCTTGTTCAGCAAGTGAATCATATCATATTCAAGAGGTTGTAAAAGCTGGGTATCTTTTACAAGAAAAGAATAGAAAATCATTTGAAGGATTGTATGCAAACTTAACCCACATGCACTTGGATGGGAATAAATGTCTGTGGCCATTGGTAGAGATGATGCCAGCCTTTTATTGAGTTAAACTCTTTTGCCTTGTAGAAAGATGTTAGCCATCAGAAGTGTAACTTTCTTTTGGTTGGTCATCAAAGATATATTTATTTTGTCGGTAATTAGACTAAATCTTTGTCGATTCTTTTTCAAGGCAAGCTCAAAATCTAGCCAAGATTTTGCAAGAGCATTGGCTTAGTGATAGTCTGTAGAAATTTGGAAAACACCCTCTATTGGAGCTTGTAAACTCTTTGTTTTATATGCTTAAAGTTTTTTATATTCTCGAGTCTCAAAGAGTTTTGTATGCTTCAATCCTTTATTTTGGGTTACTCAAAATTTTGAGTGGTAGTGCTATATTAACTCAATAACAAATCTACATTAATTCTTAAGCTGGGTGTGTGATGACGTATGTTTTCTTTCAAAAACTCAAAGATTCCTTTCTTTTCAAGTTATTTTGAAGTAGCAGAGATGGACATTGTGAGTGCAGATGTAGTTACAAATTATGTAGTTGTTTGCAAGTATTCTTGTTTATGAATGGGGCTTGTCTTTATAGATAAGCAGACTCGGGTATTACCATCAAAGAGATTGTGATGAACCTCAATGAAGGGACAGGGCAAACAAACACTCTTGGTTTTGTTATGGGGAGAGAGGGAGCTACATATAGGGAGATTAGAGAAGAGTTAACTCGGGTGGTTTAGCTTCAAATGACAATAGATTTTTAAGAGGCTCATGCATGTTACCAATAAGTGAAAAACAAGAGGAGATATGGAAGGTGACTAGTGATGAGGTAACAATAGAGTACAAAATTGGTGCTGCATCACCTGCAAAGCACCCTAGGGTAGATTCTAGTGGTGCATCCAATGAGGTGGATGGGAGATCCTCAATTACCAGGCAGCAACAAGTGTTAGCAGCAAGCTAACACGAATACCATTTTCTGGAGTTCTCTTTGTAAAACGCTTATTATTTTGATAAATTGGGAATATTGTAACTCCTATTTTCTTGGATAAACTCTGTAATTAATGAGTCGGGGCTACAAGCTTCCAGATTGTATCAGCCTGTCATTAGCCATCTTTGGTAGAACTCCCAGATTATTAGTTTTGACCACCAAAAAACCTTGGCTAAGGTATAAAAGCCAATTTTGTAAGTTTTTTAATAATTTTTGGATAATGAAATACACAGTGTGAGCTAGCGGCGCTCACTCCTCTCTTTCTTGCGCTTCCTATTCCCTCCCCAGTTGTCACATTGCAATTGCGTTTGTTGCATTGCAACCGTAGGTAAGAGCTCTACGCATTGACGTAAGCACATCACAGTAATTCGTAGCTTTTGGCGTGGCCGACCCATGGCCTAATTTCATTATAAATAGGAATTTACACTTTCAAATAAGAAACTAAGTATAGGTGGAGTATTGGGGCATCATTGCTAAGCATTTAGATGCATTCTGGGTCGAAAACGACTAGGTCAAAAATCCACTACTGTTAATAATCGCGAGTTTGGAACTTGACCTAAAGTGGGGTTTGAGACCATAAACACGTGTGATTAGGTCTTATAAACATGTCCTAGAAGTTTCATTACATTTGGATGTCATTTGATGCTGTAACGGATGTGATTTGTTTTCTGATGAGCGATTGGCTTTTGGTGATTTCAGTCACTTGAGTGTAGATTGAGTTAGATGCGAGTTGTTAGTTATTTTCCAAGAGATTGATAACCTCTTGTAGCCTCTATGCACTAGTCAAGTCAGCTTCATCCCATGGGTTGCAATTTAATGGTGGTTCTCACTAATACTGCAATAAGATAGGATGGTGAGGCTAGACATCCGTCCCACATTTGGCGCCATTGTCGGGGATCGAAGGGACCTAAACTAGGAAAAAACACGAGCGTATTGTGAAGTTATCCTTTAACTTCCTCTAGGATCGCCTAGAGTTCAAAACTTCGTTTTAGAAACCGCATAGCTTAAGATTGTTGTCTTTTGCTGTGTAGAGGTAGCTTGGAAGTAATCATACTTTCTGAGTGCCTTTAGAATTGTAGGATTGTGGAAATTGATTAAGATTTTGAGGATGATTGGTAGACGAGACAAGTCTTAAGATCAATGCTCAGAAAACCATAAAAGACAAGAATACGAGTGTTTGTGAACACTTTCCACAACCCCATTGCATGAGAATCTAGGAGTAGGGTAAGTAGGATCTGAGGTGGATTTTAGAACATTACTCTCTCTAAAAGAATCAAGTGTGAGTTGTTATTGGAAGTTGTAGAATTTTAGGTCTACGGCTAGAAATAGTACGAAAAGACTCGAAACCACTCAATCCGACTGGAGAGTAATCTTAAAATTTGTCTGAACCACTGGGTAAGCTCAAGGACACTTCGGTGTAAAAATTTCAAGAGTTGGCCAAACTCAGATTATTTACTTTTTCTTGAAATTTTAGGCCAAATTAAGTTTTGACTTGATTCATAGGCTTAAAATAGCTCATGTAAAGAGTGTCTTTGGAAAAAAATGCAAAAAAGTGTTCACTTCAAGCCTCAAGTTAATAATCGTGATTATTAACTTTTTGCTTCAAATTGACCAAGGTTCATACCACTGACTCATTGCATGTGTACAAACAACTTTTGTAAAGGCCCAAAAGATTTGGACACCAAACTAACAAAAAACTGGGTAAAAACTAAAGTTTGTACTGACTTTTTGAATCTTGAGTATAAATAGGGGAAAAAATTTGTCCAAATTGTTTGATTCATAGGCTTATATTGATGTGATAAACATGTGTACATGCTCAATTGACCAAAAAGATGCAAAAAATTGCCAGTTGTAAATAATTGTGATTATTTACATCTGTCTCATTTTTCAACTTTTTTGACCAAGTCAGCATGCCACTAGGTTTACCATGTTGTAATAAGCCCAGAAACTAAATTCGGTAAGATTTGGATCGTTGGATTGAAAATTGTGACCAAATTTGCAAAGTTTGTCTGTGGACAGAAAATTGATGACCATTTGACAAAAAATTGTCCAAACTTGATGAAACTTGGCTAGTGACCTTAACTTGAGGTGCTTAACAGATATGTATCAAAGTTGGGACAAAAATTTGGAAAAAATTAGCTGGAGTAAATAATCACGATTATTTACATCTTCTTCAAAACTTGATAATTTTGCAAATTTGAGTATACCACAAGGTCAAGCATATCAAGTAGACCCCACAAATCAATTTTGGTGAAATTTGGATCACAAAAGTGAGACTTAAGCTAGATTCTTGAAATCAGAGTCTATGGACACAAAACAATTGATAAACTTGATCAGATTTAGTCCAAACTTGATGAAACTTGTCCAGGGACTTTAACAAGTTGTATACTTGCCAAACCAATCCAAAAAGGGCAAAAAACTATCAAAAGTAAATAATCACAAATATTTACTACTGTTACCCAGGGACATCAATTTTAACTTTTGAACTTGTAAAGTGTTAGACCAACATAATACAAAGCCACCGGCCAATTTTGGGTTCAATCAGATCAAAATTGGTACATGTTCACTTAGTTTCCAGGTTGCAGATTAATCGTTTGATCTTTCGCTAAAATCGAATCTGAAAGTCAATTTTTGACTCCCATAGCTCGATTTGAAGTGATACACATAGACCAATCACAAGAGTGAACAAAAAATCTACTGTCTTTATAGAAGAATAGCTAACTTGATCAAATTTGTACAGGAATCAAGTTGCAGACAAGGAATCAGTGGCTTGATATAAAGTTGCAATCAAATCAAGTGGAAATTGATCGACAGGTCAATCCAAAGGTGAGTACTTTATCCAAGGCTTCATAAGTCTATATGAACCTTAGATCTGGTCGCGTACTAGGAAATCAGGGCATACTCAGAGAAACCTCTAGTAGAGTATCCATCGAAGAAAGCGTGAATCAAGTAAATTCCTTGCACACAGTTCTTGAAGAAGTCTCATACACTTTTTCAGATTCAACATCTGAAATGTCTTCTTACTCGACTCACTCGGAGACTGAAACGACAATGCGTTATAAGCATATAATCTCTTTTTACAAGACTAACCGCCATGGAGACCAAGTTTACTTGGATCCTAACAAGGAGTATGCTATTCGCATTGATGACCATGGTATTGAGTTTGAAGAAGAGATTAGGGCAAACAAACAAGGAAAAATGTACATGGACAGAAATGGAACTCAGTATGTACAAGTTAAAAACCCTGATGTGGTAGACAAATGGGGGTTAGAAGTAAACACCATAATCCGAGACATGTCAGCAAAAGAAGGACCACCAAATATAGAATTCGAGGGATACATCAAGTAGATTTAAAGCCTTTGAAACGGCTTAGTACGGATAATCCTAGGATTGGAGTCTATGGTTGGGAAGATATAAATATAAAAGATCTTCTATGGATTTCGCAGACCAAGCCAGGAACGGCCATGAAAGTCAACTATATCTTTAAGATCAAAGACAAAGGATCATCAAACCTACCAACCTACCTGTTTAGGGATTGTTATAACAACAACTTTGTTATCATGACTCCGGATGAGGTAGAACATACCAAATACCAAGGGTATTCCATAAGGGATTGGATATTGGGACAATGGACCAGAAACAATTCCAAGAGATGAACACCGTGAGAGACATCTGAGAGTAATGTGAAGAAACCAAAAACCACCTCATCACGTAGAAAACTGGGTGACACTAAGGCCAGTCCAGGGCTACATGAGTCATTATTTCCAGCAGACTGGTTTAAAGGACTCGGAATAGGACCAACTACCAGGAGACCGGGAGTTGAACGAAACAGACGTGTTAGACCAGTTGATTTCTAAAAATGGGTCAGAAAATACAGTGGATCAAGGGATCCATATGACCACTTAGCAAATCTTTAAGCAAGTGCTAAGAGCAGAACGTATATTCGATTTCTATACTCAATTCGAGGGGTTTGGAATGACATTATAAGGAAAAGCATTGACATGGTTCCAAAACATTCCACCAAGGTCAATCATAAACTTGAACACATTAGCTTAAGGATTTGTAGCTTCTTGTTCCAAAACGGGGATCAAACATAATAGGGTAGCTCAAATCTATAGCTTTAAACAGAAACATAGTGAGTCTGTTAGGGATTGTGCAACTCGAATGAAACAATACATTGCCAGATGCCCATGGCTAGAGATACCTGTAGAAGAACGACTCGTATCTTTGGTCTTAGAGGGACTGCTAAACAAAGAACTTCATGCTATACTCTATAGTAAAAAGCATACAACCCTAGAAGAGTGTGTGTCAGATGCTATTGACTTTGGAGACAATTGTGATATTTTCAATGAAGAAGATGTCCCTAAGGATAACCAAAGTGCGAAAACAACATCCACTAAACCAGCACAAGTGGGAACGGTTGCTGCAACACCACTTTCAGCCATAGAAGATATGCTCAAAAGGATGAACGACATGATGAACAACATGCAAAAAGCACCTATGAGGGGACCATGACAAGGGATACCTCAACACGGACAACCAATTAAGCCACAAAAATGGTGTGAAATTGAGGGTAAATGGACCAACCATGAGACCCATGAGTGCTACTTCAGACCAAAGTATGATGGGAATGTTCAGTACGTGCCCATGAGGCCACAAGGACAACCCATGTACAGATATCAGCCTAGTATGGCCCAAGCTCAAAGACCACCAATGGGTATGGAAAGGCCTCAACCTGTATTGGGTCAACAACCTCCGTACCCAGGACATAATGCAGTGCATGTAAAGTACATGCACTCTGAAGGAGTCATAAATGAACAAGCATTAGTGCCTGTTACACCCTAGGCAATAATGGTAGAAGGAGATTGGTATAATTCACATTCACCATCAATGAAAGAAACCATGACATATGCTCCACCAAAGCTCACACCAATGTATTATGTAGCTAATCAAGGTGTCATACCTCCCATGGTCATACCCATGATTAAGCCAAGAACGGGAAACTGTCACATCTGTGGTGCTGATGATCACTGGAAAAATGAATGTCCAGAGCCTGACAAAAGCCTAAAGCCAGTTGAAGCCTATTGCGTACAATGTTGCAAAAAGGGAGGACACTTTCCAGAGATTGTCCTAAAAATCCTTTAAACAAGTGTAAAACAGTAGTAAACATAGTCCAAGTGATACCTAGTAGCTCCTCAGAGAGTGAACCGATTGTTCCAATCAAGGTAATCACTAGAGCCCAGGCCAAGAAAAAGAAGCACAACTCCTCTGACGATTCGAAAAATACAAAATTTTTCTCTCAAAGAATCAAAAGAAGCAGAAGCAAAAGATATCAGATGAGAAAACAAAAACAACGGGTTGAAATCGAGGAGAAAGCAAAAAAGCTATTCCAGGAAAAGTTGAAAGAAACTGGAAGTGAAATCACGGAAATAACCATGAAATATGGAGGATCGATTCTGGTTGATAAAATTTTTGAGCCCATTAATGCCGCCTTGGAAGCCTACCAAGCAGGACTTAAAGCAGGCCAAAACATGGAAAAAAAAAGAAAAAACTATCGTTCTCCAGACATGGAAGCAGCTAAGCTGAAAGCTTATCAAAATTTGGTAAGAATCACGCAAGATATGTTGGAAAAGCAAAAACCCAAGCTTGAAAGTATCACGAAACCTGAAGAGATTCTGGTAAGAGACACTAAAGAAAAATCCAATGTGGTGGCAGAACCCCACCTTGAAACAAAAGAACTGGAACTTATAGTGCCAGACAACAAAGATGCCTTAGACGGAATTCCATTCGTAGAGGAAGATTGGCCAAGACACTTATGGGAAAAAGTTAGAGAGATCAATGATGGGAGCCTAACTCTAAAGTCAGCTCCTATAGAGGAAATCTAGTTGGATAACCTACCTTTTGATGTGAACATGGATGTACAATCCTTGTATAAGGATTGCGGATCTGAAGCTTCAGGAATGTCGAAACCATTGACCTTGAAAACATTACCTTCTTACTTGGGAGATAACTAAGATGAATCCATAGTGTGTAAGACCCCTCAAGTAAAAAGAGCTGAATAGACCCTAGAAGTAGACAACATTCATTCAATCATGTCTACACCCATCCAATGCACAGAACCTTGGGAAAACTGTTAAAACTCAGACCATATTTATGGAATGATATACAGAAAACCCTAGAGAAGGTGGGGATAATGGGGCTAATCTCAAAAAATTGAAAAATGAAATGGACAACAAAGAGATTCGATCTGTTCCCATGAACAAAGTCGGAGAATATTACGAAGGGGAAGAAGGAAACACCACCCTTTTTCTGAAATATAATGACATTGAAACCATGGCAATACTGGATAGTGGAGCAGGCATAGTCATAGCCACGAAAGTAGTATGGGAATCCTAGGGACAACCAGCCATTAGACAAACTCGAAAGAAATTGCAATTGACTGATGGACACATTGAGAGACCACTAGGGCTGCTTGAAAAGGTGATAGTCAATTCCTGTGGAAATGAATATCAACACACTTTTGTCATAGTAGACTTTGGGAAAAAACTCAATTATGAAATCATACTGGGAAGACCTTTCGTGCGACATGTAAATCGTATCCAAGATTGGGGAAACAATTATCTGTACTTGAAGCAAGTGGGATCTACAAGAGTTTGATTCAGTCTCTTCGGCTGAAACTAAGCTTCCATCCTAGTTAAACAAAGATACTCTTATTTGGATGTGTGGAGCTTCAAAAAATGGGAGTTTAAAAGGCAAAGAATGTATTCTAGAAAGGGACTGCACAAACGAAGCCTATGTACCTGAACCCTTTCCAGAGCATTTGTTTGAGCCATTCAAGTGGACTCAAATTTTAGCGACAATGGATGTATGTGTGAATACATCTTTTCCTACTCAATTTTGCAACAAGGATGGCTACGACATAATTCCCATCCAAATGATTTCAATCCTCAACATTGAAGATGAAGATGAGGAACCCAAGGACTTAATGAAAGCTCAACAAGTCTTTTCAGACCTCTATTACGATGCAACAGATGAGTTGGATGAACACTTAGCTACCTCAGAAGGTTCGGGGTCAGAAAAGAAACATATGAGAGCTAAGCTACTCTTGAAAGGAGGGGAGGAATTTTTTTTTTGACTTCCCAACCAGAAATCAAGAAGACTAAAATGGTATAGAAAAAAAAGAGACACCAAAAACGTGAAAACACGACCTATGCCATCTATCTCTAGTAGAACACAATTCCTGATGCAAATAGATGCAAATGATTGTATCAAGGACAAAATCACTGGCAGATATCCTTCAAACGAAAATTCAAAAATGTCTAAAACATCGAGAAAAACAAGGAAGGATACTCAAGCAAACCCATAGGGAGGGAGGAAAAAGTTCGATGTTAACGTGTAATTTTTTGCAAAATTACCTAATAATGCCCTTATAATTCATCATCAAGGAAAAAATTATTGATAATATCTTCCCGATAAGTGTAAATAGTGTATATACTATCAGAAAATCATCAAAAAATAGTCCTTTTTGGATATTTTTCATCATTTTTATTGATAATGAGACTTAAAAATAGAAAAATCCAACAAAAAACAATAAAGCTGTGTTTTTCAATGGATTTTCTTAATTATTGGATTTTTATTTTACTTTTTTAGAGCATTTTATTTTTTTCTTTGATTTTTTTAAAAAATAAACATGTCAAAAATTAATAATAAATAACAAGAAAGCTCAGATGAAAAAACGAAAGACACAATGGTGATCAAAAAGACAAGGCGGAAAAGCACAAAAATTTCAATGAAATCAGAAGATGGAAGCGGGAAGCCTAAATTAGGCGGCTAGACCTACTTTTGCAAAATTCCTGCAGAATGAGCTACAGGAATCCGATCAAGGACATTCTTGAGTCTAACATAGATTTCATGGCCTAGTAGGACTAATGAGGGAATCTGGGGAAACTGGTTTGGGAAGTCTGGGTATAGACATCCAAGGTAGGCTAAAACCACCTCATTTCCACTTGCGGCCTTTGCAGAGAGAGCTTTTCGACCTCTTTCGCGCATCTTTTTTGGACTCTATAGTTTCCTATTTTCAGTGCTGTCTCACACGAGACATGAGGGATAAGTTCTTTACTCGTCAATATTGATCCATTTTGTACGGCCGGTAGCTAGTGTAAACGCCTAGAAAAAACCCTAGAAACCGAGCAGTGCACGAAGACCTACGACCAAAAACTAACCATAGCGGCCTGTCAGCTCAACCAAATCAGATGGGATTTAAACTGTAGCATGCCCTAACATAATAGAACCTTTCTATATCATTAGTTGACCATTCGGTAGGGGTCAAGGGGGTCCCCAGTAGAAAAGCTAGGTTTTTGGCAAATGCCATAATTCCAATCTGACTCCACAAACAGCTTGCCTACGAGGTTCTTATACAATGTATATGATTGGTTTAGTGAAATCAATCAAGCAAAGCCCTCAAAAAGTAGAAAACGACTCGAAGGCTACAAAGCGTCAAATTCGACATACGGAGTCAAATTGACTCCAAATGAGCCACAATTGCATGGGTTGCTTCACGACTATGTTGCGGACAAGTCCAAAGCCTCAAAATTGACTGACCAACTCAATAGGCAGTGTAGTCACAGAAAACTGTGATTTCAGAGTCGACAAAGCATAAAGTGATGCCGACAAGACCAAACTTGACCAAATTCAATTTAGGACTTGTTTTAGGTGTATAGAATGTGTTTAGGTCAAAATTTGTGAGTTTTGCAAAAAAATTCTCACTGTTGTAAATAATCACGATTATTTACTTTTGCACTATTTTTGCTTGGAAATTGTGTCATCACCTCACCTATCATGTGTACACACCTATTACATGCCAAAAATCAAGTATGAGCCAAAATGAGCACCTATAACTTGAAAAATTAGCAGAAAACGCAAAGAAGTCCTTGCAAGCTAATATTTGGATTATGGATAACATTCTTGATCCAAATCACCTCATATCTCATACACAGGGTCTATACAATGCTTAGAACCAATTTGTACCAAAAAATGTTGATTTTGGTAGAAAAGTTAATAATCACAATTATTTACTTTCTAGCCAAATTAGGGGAGTTTTGATATTTTGTCATCATACATCCACAGTACATGATGTGTTAAGCCCACTAGCCAAGTTTGAACCAATTTCAAGCTCAAAATCTCAGATTCCCACTATATCTACTGTTTCAGAGACCTAAAGCAAAAAATCTGGTACCATTTTCACCCTATGCATCCAAATGAGTTCATATTTCACTCAAAGCATGTATTTGGTATATACTTCAAGCCTATGAAGCCAAGTTTGCAAAATGTTGAAAAAATACTCAGCTGATAAATAATCGTGATTATTTACTTGGGTTGAAAAAAATCGTTTGGACTTTACAGTTTTGTTCCTTGCATGTTTTTATGCATCTATGCTTGTTCAAAAATTGATTTGAAGAAAATTGGACCGAAATTGCCAGCATTTTAGACTAAAGGAAATTCAGAGAAAATTTTGACAAATCTGCTAACTTTGACACTCTATTCACTGAATAGGAGCCATGCAAGCAACAAGAGAGCCAAGAAGAAGCTCAACCAGAAGGAAAAGTTGCAGGAGCTGCCCGCATACCAACTGGATCCAGATTCAGTCAAGCCGCCAAGGTAGCATATCTTTCAAAAGAACAACTAGAAAAGCATCATACCATAGTATTCACCGGCAGATTCAAGATTGAGGAGGGACATCAGGTAGAGTTGCAACTCCTACCCAAAGAAGTATATGATGTTGCCGTGAAGCGTGAGACCAAAAAAGCCAACCACAGGCTAGGACTCAGAGACTTTTATGAACGGGAGCCGTGCGGTGTGGATTTCCAAAAAGCTTACGAGCTTTTGTCCACTATTAAAGAAGATGGAACTGCCCAAATTTCTGATATGAAGGGAAATAAAGTCAAAGTGGTAATAACTAAAGAAATAGTGGCAGAAGCACTCAGACTGCCCATAGAAGGAATGACCATGAGGACAAGGGACAGGAAAACGGTAGGTACATTCACCAAAGAAACCGTCGTAGCCACCTTTGCAGATTTAATTCACAAGCAAGTGGAAGAGCCAGCCCGGTTATACCACCAACATTTTCCATGCCAAATCACGCGGTTGCCACCACTTTCACACAAGTTCTCAAGTCAACAACCAGGCAACCGGTGGACCATGCATAGTATGTCTTGACCACTCTGAAGGACACAAAGAAATAAGGGAAGATCACTTACTTGGGTGCACCAAAAGTCTTGACAAGGATTGCTTACCATGCCATCGACATGGCCGACAACCTACCACCTGCCCCAGACCAAAACACGTGGATCCTGGCAGCACAACCATCTCCTCGAGCTACAAGATTAGCAAAGAGATCTTATAGATCTGATGAAGAGTCGATTGAAAGCTCGCTGGAAAGACACAGCAACAACAGCTCAGATAATGAGGAGAAGAGAGCACGAAGAGAGGAGATGAAGAGAAAAGCTGTGGCCGCACACCAAGAAGATCCCGTGCAAAAGCAAGCCCGCTTTGAAAGAGAGAAACATGCTTACCAACACAGCCGACAAGCACAAGGAAAGGACCCAGAAAAATGGGTGCCTAGTGGACTTAAGGGACCAAGGACAAAGCATCACACAAGAAAAGAGGCTGAAGATCCCATAGAATCTTTAGAAAAAATGTATTAAGAAGCAGAAGCCCTGAAGTTGAAAGAAGCCCAAGAAGAGGCAAGGAAAGCAAAAGAGGCAGAGGACTAGAGACAAGTCGAGGAAATGGCAAGGGAAGCAGCACACAACCAAGGTTATGAGTCTCCCTGACCCACTTCACTGCCTACGAAACAGCAGGACAGTCCTATGCCAAGCCCACCACCATCACCTGCAGGTAAGGACACCACAAAAGAACCAACTGAACAAGAGAAAACCACAGAAGCTGAGTCCACCAAAGAGACAGAACCTAAATCAAAGGAAGCGAAAGAATCTACACAAGAGGCTACTGCTACACAAGAGCAACAAAAAGAGAAAGAAGCTGATCCTGAAAAAGAGAAAGGAGCTGAAGCTACACAAGAGCTTGAACAAAAAAAGGTAGACGAATCTGCCCAACAGGAAACAAGTACTACAAAACAGGACACAACAAAATCTGATCCAACACCTTCTACCTCCACACATCAAGAAATAGCCGAGGCATCCACAAATCCTCAGGAACACAAGGCAGAAGAAGGCCAGACATAGCCTCACGGGCAAGAAGAACCAACAGCCACGACACAGCCAAAAGACACACAAGTGGCTGCAGGCACATCGATCGAGCTAACAAGACAGGAAGACTGGCAGTCTAATGACGAAGTAATCCTACAAGTAAATGAATATGCAAGGAAAATGCAAGACATGACATAACAACTCCGATCAGCATCATTTGGCCGTAGCACAAAGGCCAAGGAGTTAGAGATCGTGATTGACGCTCTCCAAGGAGAGTTAGAAGACAGAATGAACGTCATCACCGATCTTCAGAGGCAGGTGCAGGAAATGAAAGCTGAAGCTGAACAACATCAGCTAGCCAGAGATAGACATCAGAAGGAGATGGAAGAGTTAGGTGGCTTGCTTACAAAGTTGTCAGATGCTTGTAAAGCCAAGGATGAACAGCTAACAGAAGTTACAAACAAACTTCTAACGAAAACCCTGTCAGCTCAAAAAATTCAGGTGCAGTTGGATGTCACCAACGCTTCTTTACAATACTCCGAACAAAGAATAAATGATCAGGCAATTTTCTTGCGGCAAATACGAGAGAATCCAGTCGTAGCCTTCATCAAAGGGACACATGAAGTGTACAAGGCATTAGAGAAAAGGAACAAAGACCTCAAGCTGGAGTTAAAGCTGGAGCAGTCTCAGCGCAGAGACCTGGCTTTGATGCGGGTCCAAAGAGAAGAAGAATTGCTAAAGGAAATAGCTGAGCTTAAAAGAGCTAACCAGTTGCTGAGAGAGGGAAAGCGGGAAACGCAGGAAGAGGCAAGCACTTTGGAGAAGCCGTAAATAGACATACCCTCAGTGTCATTTGCTGAACTAGAGACACAATCCACAACAGAGATGAGTGGTGAGGATGAGTTTCAGGTAAACATTACAAACGCAGACACATGGTCCAACTCTCAAAAGCTGAAGAAGATGCACTAAAAGAGAAGATCACACAAGAGGTGGATGAGCAGTGGAAGGCAGCGATGGATTTAGAGTTTAGATTTCTTCACTCCATCAAGGTTACACAACTCACTCCCAATCAAATCAATGCGTAATCGCACCAACGTTCCCTTCCATACCCTCTTATAAAGGTTGAGTTACTACAGGTTAAGGAAAGGCTTTATGCAAACATGCAAATAGATGGCGTAGATAAAAACCACCCAAAAAGTGGCGATTGAGCTGGTTGAACAAAAACCCAAGGTACTTGATTTTGTTCACAAGAGAACCTGCTGCCCTACAAAGAGATCCGACCTTCTGTCCTGTAGCAAGAGTAAGGACTTGGCAAGAGCATGAGGCACTAATGAAGAAGCGGCCAACCTGGCTGAACTACCCAAGATTGCCAGCTCCAAAAAAGGGACCGGCCATAGAGGAATACATGGTGAAAACCCTAACGGGCGCCATGCCTTCCTTAAAAAGTCTATCGGATCTGTCTTGTGCAATGTTATCTAAAATATGCCAAATGCTGCTCACCTGTATTGAAGTTTTTCATGAGACAAAGCATGCAGGTGCCCCATGGATGTCGTTCCTCCAGGGAAATAAAGGTTTGTGCTATGATCTCAGCGGCCAACCTTCCAAAGAAGTCCTCTATGGATTCTACGCCAGAGGCATGTTTTTACCTTCATACAATATGCTGGCGTTTGAGGAAGCATTGTACACGGGATTCTTCACGTGGCGAACAGAGATATTTGCACCAGTGATCAGCAACCTCACATCCAGATTTGTAGGCTACTTAGCAGTGGAGCTGAAGAATAGAGTAACCATGCAGTTTCTGTAAGTGCCAGATAAAGAAAGAAAAATCAGATATCAAAAGACACTGAATGCGCTTAAAGACTACCTCGCCAGTCGTCGCCAGCCCGAAGACTATATTAGCCCATAGCTGTGTCAAGGGACGACACGGGCGAGGAGGGGGGGAATGTTAGCAGCAAGTTAACACGGATACCATTTTTTGGAGTTCTCTTTGTAAAACACTTATTATTTTGATAAATCGAGAATATTGTAACTCCTATTTTCTCGAATAAAATCTGTAATTAATGAGCTGGGGCTACAAACTTCCAGATTGTATCAGCTTGCCATTACCCATCTTTGGTAGAACTCCCAGATTATTAGTTTTGACCACCAAACTTGGCTACGATATAAAAGCCAATTTTTGTAAGTTTTGGATAATGAAATGCACAGCGTGAGCTAACGGCGCTAGGAACTTACACTTTCAAACCAAAAACTAAGCATAGGCGGGGTATTGGGGCATCATTGCTAAGCATTTAAATGCATTCTGGATAAAAAACGACTAGGTTAAAAATCCACTACCGTTAATAATGGCAATTTTGGAACTTGACCTAAATTGGGGTTTGAGACCATAAGCATGTGTGCTTAGGTCTTATAAACATGTCCTAGAAGTTTCGTTACATTTGGATGTCATTTGATTCTGTAACGGATGTAATTTGTTTTTCGATGAGCGATTGGCTTTTGGTGATTTCAGTCACTTGAGTGTAGCTTGAGTTAGATGCGAGTTGTTAGTTGTTTTTTGAGATATTGACAACCTCTTGTAGCCTCTATGCACTACTTGAGTCAGCTTCATCCCATGGATTGACAATTTAATCGTGGTTCTCACTAATACTGTAATAAGACAAGATGGTGAGGTTAGACATCCATCCCACAACAAGTGAGACATGTCCCTTTAGTTCCTTGCTCGATGCATCTGTGGAAGAGAGAGAAGGAGAAGTTCGTATGAAGAGCATTCTTGCTACACGCTCCCAAGTCAAGAAGCGGGAACGAGATGTGAAGACTGCCAAAGAGAAGTTGCGGTTCAAATGGCATTCTGATAAATTTACTCTAATGTCAAAGGATAAAGGTGGGAGGGCTCTGTTTCAAATTTGATACAAAGAATGCGAGATCGCATATGGGCAGGGAGGTCATGATACCATATACAATTTTATGAATTCACACTTAAAGACCATAAGTCACATGCGATCCATGGGGCTCCATGAAGCAAAAAGGTCGGACTCCCACACTGCAAGCCTAGAGGATCAGATTATTGCTAGAAACAAAGAGAAGGTGATTGAGGCAATGGAGGAGGTCAATGCATTTGCGGAAGAGAGGAAATTAGAATTTGAATTGGTGCTGGAGACAATAGATGACTATAAGTCTACCTCTAAAGTCTTTATAAAGTGCAATGTTGATGGAAAATGGATCCCCCTATTTCCAAAGATAGAGTCTATCAAAAGTGCATGATAGAGCACACAAAGTCAAAAATGCATATTCAGGCTAGTGCTCCAAGTTTGCACAAAGGGACAAAGAAGGTTGGTCATCCGAGTAAGTTTTCGGTACCTGATGACCATCAAAAGTACTCGACTGGATTTTTTAAACCAATCCCAGGGAAATTGCATTATTGACATTTTTATTAGTAACGTAGATCTTTTGTTGACAAGCTTGATGAATGTGTGTTGTCCTTGCTAGTATGTTCTAAGAAGTCATTGACTGCACCATAAAAAGAAGGTTGCACAAAGGGACAAAGAAGGTTGGTCATCCAAGTAAGTTTTCAGTACCTGATGACCATCAGAAGTAGTTGACTGGATTTTTTAAACCAATCCCAGGGAAATTCCATTATTGACATTTTTATTAGTAACGTAGATCTTCTGTTGACAAGCTTGATGAATGTGTGTTTTCCTTGCTAGTATGTTCTAAGAAGTCATCGACTGCACCATAAAAAAATGAAGGTAAAGGTATGACATTCTAAGTACCTCTTTGTCTTTTTCTTGTACCACTTCTGATGCAGTTTTTGATAAAAAAGACTTTTGTTGTTCTTTGTTTTCCTTTTTTTCCAAGTAGAAGAAAAGATATATTCAACACTATGTTGGGGATTTTGGCAAAACCATTCACTTTTGGAGGAAACACATTTGACCTAAAACCATTTTTAGATGATAGTAGAGGGGGGGCAAATTGGTTTTGTGAACCAAACACCATAGCAACGTTATATAAGGATCAATGCGTCATCGACATATCTGGAACTTTTTGTCACAAAAATTGTAGCAGAGTAAGCAAACTGGGAATGCCATTTGATGGGCTAATGTGTTCAAATTGTGCCTCCATTCCCAAGGAACGAGATTTTTGGATGAGAGTCTACCACCAATCCCAGGCAGCACATAGTCGAGGGCTTAGAGATACAGGTTTCGGCAGAATACTTGATTACATGACTAACTCATAGATTCTTGGCATAGCACGATCTAGGTGTATCCTAGTTCGAAGACTTAAGAAGCAAATGTGGTTCACAAAAACTAAAGTTGCAGCATTAAGTGTAAGCGTCAGGAACCTTCATGATACTGTCTCCGAAGCTTTGGGAAGAGGAGATGTGAAAAAGTTTTGCATGGATATAATCAATGCACACAACCTCGGTTTGTTTGAGGGAAAGCAAGCATTGTGGAGATTTCTCATGGAAGAGATCTCTCAAAACATTGGAAGAGATCCCCGAGGCAAGAGATACTCTGACACAACAAAGAGTCTCTTTGAGGCTGTTAAATTGTGGGGAGGTACAAGAATGCACAACTTTCTCTCTTTGAACCTTGGGCGACCTCATATTTCAACCAACATGAGGGAAACAAGGAACTCCATATGTTATAAAACAGGGGTCAGGGAGGATATATTTCAACATGTGCCTGAGTTTACAAGCATCAAATGGGTAGAAACAACATCCCAATGGGTAGTGTTCTTGTTATTATTGCTGAAGATGAGACTGTTATAAAGAGGATGGTTAGGTGGAATGCAAGGGATGATGAAATTGTCGGCTTTTGTGGAAGGAAACAAGAACATAATTATGTACCAAATTTTGTGGTGGTCGTTGGTTTTGGTGAAGCCGGGTACAACAATGTTGTTGAGGCATTCCACGCTAATATTATTGCTCACTATGCACGGGTTCTTATTGCAAATCCACTTATTCATTGTCTACCAAAGCTTGTCCTGGTGGTCCAGTTGACATGTAATTAATTTAATTCAAATTTCATCAAAGGGCAACGGGATACAATAGCATTGTTTTGGAATCAACATCTTAAAAACATTGTATGTCCTTTGATTGGTCATGCTTCTGATGGGGATGCTCAAAGAAGGAAACTCATGAGAGATGACTACTCTTCTCAAGTGGGTATTCGATTTTCTATTCCTTGGAAGGGGTGGCCATTAACAACGAGCATAGATTATGATGGAAGTATCTTGGGATTGCATGACTCGGACTTCATTCATAATGGGAAAAAGTTGGTTAACCCTTTAGATAATGCTTCTAGAAGACTTGTCCTTGGCAAGGATATCGCTACATTGAATCATGTTGCTCTTGTATATCAAAGTTTTAAGGTTGATGAGCATGGATTGCAAGAGAGTGATGTGGAGAGAATGGGCAGGCAAAACTGGAGATCAGCCCAAAGATAAGCAGGATGTAAGGTGCAAGCGCGTCTGAAGGATTTGCGCATTGGAAGTCAATTCCAGTCTATAATTTCACTTGCAAACTTGACATATGCTTTGGAGACTAAGAAATACCAGCTTGATGCTAAGGACTACAAGGTCTTCAATGAGTATGTGAAAGGTAAATTGACTTCATTTACAAATTAAGTTCAAGCATGTGCAAGAGAAAAGTTCATGGGATTGGTTTGTACAATAAAGAGCTATATTTATTTGCTAATTCTAAGCGTAACTATTTTGAATCTTACAGGTTCATACTTATGCTGGATGCAAATGGCAAAGATGAGGGATGACTACACTTTGAAAATATTGACTTAGAATTGTGCTCAGTACCTAGATAGGAGTACTTGCATAAAAAGACGATGTGCTCTATGAAAGATGTTTGTCCGACATGGCATGTGGATAGTGAACTGTTGATTAAGGGGTGCGCATTTGGTTTAGGAAACTCTCTTTAGAATTTTTCTTTTGATGTTTTGATTTATATTATGTACACGACAGCCATATGACATGGACATGCCATTTTGTTGATTGTGTAGTATGAGAAGCATGCCATACTAGCAGTTGGAATGTAGTTTGGTTTTGAGGGTTCTTAAGTTTATTTGGTAGGCTACTTTTATGTTTTCATTTTGGTGTTTGTTTTGTACATGATCGCCTATCGATGTGGACATGACCTTTTGGTAATCATGTGATTAGACTATGTGATTGGATGTTTCCTATGTACTATGATATGCAGGTCATACCACCACTTTGAAGTTAGATTACTTTGACTCTATTAAAAATGTGTTTGATTTTAATGTGTAAGATAATCCTTAAATCCCACGTGGGAGTCCAAGATGAGGTGGACAATTTTTTTGGAAAAAGAAATTATGTGATGAAAATCCCATGTGGGAGCCCAAGAAAAGGGTATACTGATTTTTTTTGAGAAAAGAGGTCTCCATACGAAGGAGACTCTGGCAAAATTTTGAAGATTTATATTTTATGTACAAACTCAAAATTAAATACAGATGGTGCTTTCTTTAAAGTTGCATTTTGCTTAAGCATAGACGTCCATTCATATCACACATAATTGTTTTTGTTCAAAAAGATTAATCTTTTAATGGACTGTTTTGTAATGTGTTTTGATTTGATGAGTGAAGTTTTTCATAGTTGTTTAAGAGTATGCATTATTTGTTATTTAGAGAACAATCCATTTCATATGTGTGCCTTAAATCCCATGCGGGAAGCCTACTAAGTAGGTGGCTAGTATCATATGTTTTGAGATTGAGATTTGTATCAGTTTACAAGGCAAATGCTATTTGTTTTTTGACAAATTACGTTGAAACTATTGGTTTATTTTAATTTAGTATTCATTATATTTGTTGCTTTTCATCATTTGTTCTCTTAACATCTATTGCAAATGAAAACACACTACAATGTACATTTCTGTTCATTTGCAGTTCAACATGTATTTTTGGAAAAGCATGTGCTTCTAAAATTGTTATGTTACTAGTATACGTAAAATAGTGGGTCATTACATTCCGTATAAAAACCGTATGAGGGGGGATGGCTCATTGCGAGAACGTCCGTATCTTCTCCGTATGTAGGGGGGTAGGTTAGAAAGTAAGATATCGTACATAGGGGGGTTTCTCTAATTTTGATGCACGAAGGTGACATCCCCCCATTACTAATAGTGAAGCCCCCAAGGTTATAAAAGGTCGCCTTCTGATCTCCGATCTCAACAAAAATCTTAAGAGTTGTGTACCTGTGATCCCCATGATGAGTTTGATAGTGTAACTCATGATGAGGACTTATTTTTGTAAAATGGGGAAAAAACCAACATTGTATTGCTGAATTCAATACCAATTTCTAATGTAGAAACATGATTTTCTATTCAATCAACCATTTTTTTGTGTGCCTTGCAAGATGTATTATTATAAGTTGATTTTAAATTGTTTTAGCAGTTTTTCTTAGGGCTTTTGTAGAAGATAAATATGAGGGGTTAGTGGGCAGAAGTGCAAGCTATACCACTTGTGAACTGTGGAGCACATGCAAGTGGTTGACAACCATTTGCATTATGTAAACTGGTAGCCACTGACGGGAGCAGAGCAAACCCCGAACCCCGACGGCCTCTAAAACGTCGGGGGCCGAATGGCGCGCCTCGAGCCTGTCTCACGGTAAAGCGAACAGGGGGCACCACCTAGCTTTGAGCGGCTAGGACGCAAACAACACACCACCATAACAAAGTTTTCATCCAAGAGAGATGGATGCTTGGGAGTTATGGTGAAGAGGAAGGGGATGAGATCAAGTTAGAGAGAGAGAGATAGACAGAGAGAGAGTATAGGGGCTTAATACTTAGGCACCACAGAAGGATGGCGAATCCGCACACCCTTCACACATACACAAGCTCACTCCAAACACAAGACTAGGTGGTGATTCCGCACACCTCACATGGGCAAAACATTGCAAGAAACATACTCACAAAACCTCAAGCTTTATTTAGAGAATAAGGCGATAAAATGGGGAGCATAGGGTAGGGGAAAGAGAAGGGAGAGAGTGGTAGAGCACATGGCGGATAGGTGGGAGCTGATGGTAAAGACTCGCACGAGGGTTATGGCCATCATTCTTCATTTAGCTGCCCTTCATCTTCCATAGCCCAAGGGTGTAGAGGTCATGCTCAAGTCGAGCATGGTGACTGCGGTGATGGTGATGGTGTGGGTGTGTGTGTGTGCACTAGGCACACACAATGCATAGTGTACTATCTGATGATGTTGTGTGGGTCGTTAGTGTGATGGTGACCCCTCTTTATATAGGGGAGGATTTCTAGAATTTTAGATGGTGATGGTGTGGGTGTGTGTGTGTGCGCTAGGCACACAATGCATAGTGTACTATCTGGTGATGTTGTGTGTGTCATTAGTGTGATGGTGACCCCTCTTTATATAGGGGAGGATTTCTAGAATTTTAGAAATCAAGAAATTATTATCTGCACCGGCCATGTGACTGTGGGCCCCACTTGTCTGGCTGTGTGTATATGCGCCAGAACAGCAGTCTCATGAGAGAGAGACTAAGAGAGAGAGAGATGGGTTGATGAAAAAAGTGAGTGAGATGGAAAATAAGTAATTACAAGAGGGAAGAGAAAGGAGTGTGTACATAGGTAAATCTATGTGCAAATGTGTGTATACACTAGAAAAATCCGGTAACCATCATGTAAAGGTGGGTCTGTGGGCACCTTTTTTAGTAGAACTGAGTGTGTGTGAGTGTGGGGGAGGCCATCTAGCTACAAGACAAGAGAGATTTTGAATTTTAGAGAGAGAGGGGGGTATTTGGATCATGGGAGAGTGTAGGAGAGAGAAAAAAGGGGGTGGGGTATGCTATTTTGGAAGATAGGAGAGCTGGCATGTGACAAAGAACGTATTATTGGTGAGGACAGGGGTGGGGTAGCTTGAGGGGAGAGATAAAGGAGAAAGGAAAAGGGGAAGAGAGAGGGGGTTGACCTTTTGAGTGGAGGAGAAGAAAAGGGACACACGGTGGGGCAACAGTGAAGAAAAAGAAGGCAGGGTGGGGATGGGCTGCCCCGCATGCACGAGGTGGCCTATTTTACCTTTCTTACTTAATTACATACTCAGACTTTTATTTTTTTTCTTACTTTTCCAATGCCTTTTATCACTCCCTCCCTAAGAGGGGTTTTCCATGGGGTGGGGAAGAGAGAAGAGGGGTATGGGAGCCTGGCTTGTGAAAATCCCCCATCATTAGCCCTCCCCTTTTGGCTAGAGGCATTCATGCTTCTAGCTCTGACTCTGGTTCTTCTTCGGCTTAGCTGTTGGAGCTGATATCGAGTTTCCTTCTGAACTAGCCATTCCATTTGGCAATTGGTGAGATTTTCTGGGATATTCATGACTCTGTAACATGTCCGAGTGATAGCCTGTTCCTTGGAATAGTGTCGGTTGATTGAACGGGAAGCCCATGGTTTCCAGAACTGCCAGTGTCCTCCTGGATCCCAAGTGAAAAATAGGATCATTGTCTGCAGTGTCCGGACAATAAAATTTGCATGTCAAATTGGACCAAATTTGTAAGCACCAGTAGAGAGAGAGGGGAGATGAGCATCTCGGCTCCTGCAAAGATAGAACTGAAAATTATGATTCCCAAGAGTGAACCAAGAATCCACCATATATGGCCGCCTTGTTGGTGTGGTGAGCTCAAGTTGTCTTCAGAATCCTGCTTACTGCCATGACTGGAAAAAACTGCAAGCATATCATTCTTCTTTTGGGTGTGCTCAAACATGTCAGCTTCCTTTAATGATGCTAATAGCAAGCCACGTACCTTGTGGCTTAACTACAAGCATAAACCACTTACCTTTCTGCAAAGAGAGGATGCACTATTTGTGAAAAATTGTACCAAATTGGGAATGAGGTCTTCATTCTTGCATTCTATCAGCCTTTTGTCTATCCATGGCTCCTTAGCTCTTATCTTAATGCTGATCTTATCTCTATATGTTATAGCGGCTAGCCATAGCCATAGGTTTGATGCATACCATGCAAACACAATGCTGCGTTGTGAAGGAGTTTGGAACATACTTAAAAGGTTGGCAACATATTGATCATCAAACTTACTCTGAACACCTCACATAAACTGGAGGCATCACCCATCTCCAAGTTTATAACACCCTTCAGTAGACTAGAGGCATTATCCATCTCTCAGTCTATAACACTACACAATAAAGTCTTGCTTGGCTGCCAAGCCTCTGGAGCAATATCCAACTCCAAACCTTCAGTCATACTTACCTCTTCGTTATGGTCCTCAAGTGAAACTGTATGGATGCAAGATTCCTATAGCTTGCTACACTGTCCTGGGTCCATGCTGGTGCAGAGGCTTCCGTTTTCAAAGCCCTCCCCTTTGCTTGATATGTTGTCCATCTTCTGCAAAGCCTTGCTAGCAGGCTGGTCTTCCTCTTCTCTTGTATCTTTCATGCCCTTTGCATTCCTCTTACTCCGACGAGGCCTAATCAACACTTTACACCTTCTTACCCTTACCGCCCAATGCTGTCGATTGATTGCTTTGGTGCCTATTTCATCCAAGGTTAAAGATGTACTCACATTTGTAACACAATTTTCTTGACTTACCTCCCCCACCTGGGTAGCATCTTTTGATTCTTTAACCTCTTGTTCCATTGCTTCAACTCTTTGAATAGTCTTCTTACTTGATCCTTCTTCTGCTATCTTCATCTTGACCTCTTCTGCAAGACCAATGATACTTGGTGTGCTGGTACCAATTGGTGGTGGGCGTAGGATGAGTGTAAGTGGTGATTGTAGTGGTGGTTGCATTGGTGACTGGCATTGAACTGGTGGGGCTAGTTGTGGTTGCAGTGCTGGTGGTGGGATTTGAACGGGTGAGATTGGTTGCCTGGGTGGCGGTGGTCTTGCCCTTGGTGGAGAGATTTGATTCTGTCTCCCTCCTAGAGTGAAATTCTGCCTCCTCGGGTGTGGGCAGTAGTACATTCCATGGCCATCTTCCCCACAGTTGTAGCAGTGATACTCCCTGTTTTTTCGTCGTGCTCTTCCAGGGTCTTGATCTCTTTCTTGACTCCTCCCTTGCTGTATTAAGTGGACAGACAAATTCTGCAGTTGGTCAGTAATATGGGCCAACATATCTTGTTGGTCATCTCTTACCCCAAGAGCTGGTGGTGGTGGTGGAATGGTGGTTGTCGTAGTTGCTGGTCGACGCGATGTTCTTTCTTCTGTTGACTCGGTTTCTTTGGCTTTCATTCGCAGCTTCATGTCCTTAAGGCGAGAAATCTCAACGGCTATCTTGTAAGTAGCTGGGAATCTACCTTTCACCTTCTCCTTGAGAAGCGGCCATAAGCCATGCGTGAACCGATCTTTTTTTAGGAAATCGGGTGCAACTTTCCCCCTTGCCAGTGACTCAACCCACCGTTCCCACAAATCCACAAATTTGGACTCATAGGTGGCATATTCTAAAAGACCCTCTTGCTGCAAGTCTCTCAACTTGTCCCACAACTTTTCTGAAGTGGTACCTCCCCCAAAGTGCCTCTTAAAAGTGGTTTTTAAGGGCTCCCAGTCATCCTTGGTTGCTTGTGGAAGTGCATTGTACCATGATCTAGCTTCTAGCTTCATGAGATGCTTAAAGATTCTAACCCGGGATTCATCCGTATCTTTGTTACTCACTACACATGCTACTTCAAAGTCATCTAGGAAGTCTGTTACCAAATCCTCCCCCTTCTTTCCTTTAAATGTTGGAAATGCTACACTTGCCATGATTACTGAGAGAGAGCTAGAAAGACACACTGCTTAACTTGCAAAAGTTTTTTTTCTTCTTTACAAGGAGGCGTGTATACCCTCTTATACTAGGACATAGATTAAAACTTCAAACGGTACATTGCCTTGTACCAAAGGTAAGACAAATGGCTGATCTGATGCCAGAACCTCAAAAAACCACTCCCCACCCAGCATGGTGTCGATGACGTGCTGGTAGTGAGCCTTCAAGTCTAGTATTACCTTGATTGAGCGTACATGTGTTGCTATGTGTGATCTGTCTTGAGGTAGGTTGTACTAATTCATGTGAAGCTTAGAGGTGCTTAGTCACTGTCCAAGCTTGTGGGAGAGGGTGGTGTTCTTTCCTGAAACAAACTCAGTAGATCCCTAGTTTCTCTAGTGAGAGTGTGAGCCAATGCTTCCGTTATCTGTGCTGCAGCATCAGGTGCAACTTCGAAACTGATTCTGATAGTTACCTCGGTGACTTGAGTTACCCGATTCTCAAAGTAGAATAGTGTTGATTCTCTATTGTGCAGAGCTCCTTCCATCTTGTTGTTGTGGGTTGGTTGTAGGTTGCGGACATGGTTTCGACCTTCTCCTTCTTCTTCTTGGCACTCAGCCTATGTATATCCACTGGGTTTGGTGTGTTGGTTGATTCAACCACTGCAAATCGATTACCATTACGCCTGGCACTCGAGCTTCGATGGAAATGCAGAGTTCGTCTAGTTGTGCTTGGAGCTCTTCTTCTTTTATCATCCAGTTAGAAAATCCTGCTAGCCATTCATCCATTCAAAATAGTTTAGGGGTTTCAGTCTTGTAAACTGAAGGGTTTCATGAAAAGATCCTCCGTGGGGGCACCAAATGACAGGAGCAAAGCTAACCCCAAACCTCGACGGCCTCTAAAACGCCAGGGGGCCAAATGGCGTGCCTCAAACCTGTGACGGTAAAGTGAACAGGGGGCACCACCTAGCTTTGAGCGGCTAGGACGCAAACAAAACACCACGATAACAAAGTTTTCATCCAAGAGAGATGGATGCTTGGGAGTAATGGTGAAGAGGAAGGGGATGAGATAGAGAGAGAGAGAGAGAGAGAGAGAGAGAGAGAGAGAGAGAGAGAGAGAGAGGAGAGAGATAGAGAGATAGAGAGAGAGTATAGCGGCTTAATACTTAGGCACCACAGAAGGATGGCGAATCCGCACACCCTTCACACATACACAAGCTCACTCCAAACACAAGACTAGGTGGCGATTCCACACACCTCACATGGGCAAAACATTGCAAGAAACATACTCACAAAACCTCAAGATTTATTTAGAGAATAAGGCGATGAAATGGGGAGCATAGGGTAGGGGAAAGAGAAGGGAGAGAGTGGTAGAGCACATGGCGGATAGGTGGGAGCTGATGGCGAAGACTCGCACGAGGGTTATGGCCATCATCCTTCATTTAGCTGCCCTTCATCTTCCATAGCCCAAGGGTGTAGAGGTCATGCTCAAGTCGAGCATGGTGACTGCGGTGATGGTGATGGTGTGGGTGTGTGTGCGCTAGGCACACACAGTGCATAGTGTACTATCTGGTGATGTTCTGTGTGTCGTTAGTGTGATGGTGACCCCTCTTTATATAGGGGAGGATTTCTAGAATTTTAGAAATCAAGAAATTATTATCTGCACCGGCCATGTGACTGTGGGTCCCACTTGTCTGGCTGTGTGTATATGCGCCAGAACAATAGTCTCATGAGGGAGAGACTAAGAGAGAGAGATGGGTTGATGAAAAAAGTGCGTGAGATGGAAAATAAGTAATTACAAGAGGGAAGAGAAAGGAGTGTGTACAAAGGTAAATCTGTGTGCAAATGTGTGTGTACACTAGAAAAATCCGGTAACCATCATGTAAAGGTGGGTCTGTGGGCACCTTTTTTAGTAGAACTGACTGTGTGTGAGTGTGGGGGAGGCCATCTGGCTACAAGACAAGAGAGATTTTGAATTTTAGAGAGAGAGGGGGGTATTTGGATCATGGGAGAGTGTAGGAGAGAGAAAAAAGGGGGTGGGGTATGCTATTTTGGAAGATAGGAGAGGTGGTATGTGACAAAGAAAGTATTATTGGTGAGGACAGGGGTGGGGTAGTTTGAGGGGAGAGATAAAGGAGAAAGGACAAGGGGAAGAGAGAGGGGGTTGACCTTTTGAGTGGAGGAGAAGAAAAGGGACACACGGTGGGGCAACAGTGAAGAAAAAGGAGGCAGGGTGGGGATGGGCTGCCCTGCAGGCATGAGGTGGCCTATTTTACCTTTCTTACTTAATTACATACTCAGACTTTTATTTTTTTTTCTTACTTTTCCAATGCCTTTTATCACTCCCTCCCTAAGAGGGGTTTTCCATGGGGTGGGGAAGAGAGAAGAGGGGTATGGGAGCCTGGCTTGTGAAAATCCCCCATCACCACAAGCAAGTGGTAAAGAACCTCTTGAAAGAGGTTCTGAACCACTTGAAAGAGGTTCTGAACCACTTGAAAAGGCCTTCAGGACCACTTGCAGTAGTTTTGAACCTTTTGCTAGTGATTAAGAGAGCTCTGGTTCAAAACCACCTGTAGTGGTTAAGATAGCCTTTTACCAGTGGTTAAGATAACACTTGCTAGTGGTTTAGATAGCACTTGCAGGTGGTTTTGAACCACTTGCCAGTGGCTAAGATAGCACTTGCCTATGGTTTAGATAGCACTTGCTAGTGGTTAAGATAGCACTTGATAGTGGTTCAGAACCACTTGCTAGTGGTTTAGATAGCACTTGCACGTGGTGTATGAGATTGACACTACGTATTCAGCCAAGTGGCTCTAAAGCACTTTCAAAGGCCTTCTAGATCAGTTGCTAGGTCTTCTCCTCCACTTGCAAGTGATTTGAAAGTGGTTTGGAAAAGGTTTTGAACCACTTGCTAGTGGTTTAGTTAGCACTTGTAGGTGGTCAATGATATCAAAACTACGTATATAAGGGTGTCTTGACAACTTTTGGGTGGCTTAAATGGATTTATATTTTTGTAAAATCTGGTTGAAGGTATTTTAAAGCACTTGCAAGTGGATGGCAAGCTGTAAGCTACATGTACTCGAAAGAATAAAAAAGTGTTAGAAACACTTCAGCTTTTGGATAAGGAACATAAGTTTTTATGAGGAACATATACAAGAAAGCGGTACCCAATTATACTTTATGAGGTCAATGTGGTTTAAATCAACTTGCTATCATAGGGCATGCTATTGTAGATGGGCTCATACAAGGTATCACTCAAAGTGTAGACATTAGGTTCATTTGTCTCAGGATACAAGGGAACTTAAGGCATCGAACTAGGTGCGAGTACATGGAAGCAGGAGACCTATCATCTAATAAGACATATCGATCGGATCATCCCTTGAATTTATCATAAAAGTGCCCCTCAACATAAAAGGAGTTCTTGTTTATTTGATTGTGCCACGCATCCTTCTGAGTCACGGTGGATAGCCTCTTCTCTGTGCAACACCTCAATATATAAAAATTAGAGTCTTCCTCCTTAGCGTTGTCTGCAAAGTTATCTCCAACTCGTAAGGCATTGCTCAAATCATCATGATGGCCAACATACATAAGTGCATCAATCTTCTCGTCACTTGAAACATCTTCATCTATGTCAACCTCTGTTGATACGATCCTCAAGTACTACCATGCTTATATGTGAGTTGTTTTTGCACATCTTCTCCATTGAACATGCACACAAGCATGACAGAAGCAGGATAGATTTCTACATCTCAGTGTAGTCGTATCTGCTGAAGAGAAACCATTCACACAATGCATTGAGCGTGATCCACTGATTTTCTTGCAATCCCATTCTCTATCTCTCAGCACATCACCCACCTTGATTTCCCAGAAGACCCTATCGACTTTGTTTGCGGATGATCAACAGTATTTCCTATTGTTCATTAGGGTGAGGTAATTGACCACTGTTTCTACAGATGGATGCATGGCTGTCCTGCAAAATATCGAAAACAATATATTGCAAGCCATAAAACGGATAAATCTCCATACCTGGCGAATTCACGAGCACATAATCGATGATATACGCAAACAAAGAGAGATAGAGAGCGGGAGAGAGTGAAAGAATGCGTGCATGAACACTTCCTAGAGTAGACGGCTATGCCTGGCATGACGAGAGAGAAGAGAAGAGAGGAGAGAATAATGAGACGGACATTGGGTGTAATCTCCCCCCATGCAAGAGTGACCATTTTCCTCTTGCACGTGTTTATTTATAGATTAGTGAATGCTCAAATGAATACATATTGACCGGCTAGGCAATAATTGGCCATGGCTCATAAAGAGCACTTAAATGATAAAATATATTATCCTTTCGCATTACCCTTGGCCTTTTCCACCTGTCTGCAGCTGCATAAAATATCAAAATATCAATTCTATTACATACCTCTCCATTGGAAAGCAATTGTCCTCAGTTGCAAAGATAAGTATGTGCAAATCATACTTGTCAAAAACAATGATTAGTATTCTCTGGAAAAAATATATTGCATAGGAAAAGAAAAAATGATGAAACTAAACAACATTGTTTATGCCTGCCGTCATCCACATACTACCTATTCTAGTGTCCCATACAAATAGAATAAGCAGTATATGTCATACCCTGATGAATAAGGATATCATTGATCACACTCATCATTCAATAATCAATTCTCATCAATCTCAATTTCAACACTATCGCGATAGAAAATAATCATATACCCATTCCAAATCCAAATCCAAACATCTGCCAACATGTACGCATTTCAAATCCAAATCCAAATATCCTTTATTTTGTATACCCGGAGAACAAAATCATACCAGTTACAACGGTGGCCAGCCACTATAGCATGATTTTGTGATTGGTGTTGCCTAATTGGCGAATCTACACCAATAAGATGTACTGCCTAAATCGGCAAATCTGCACTAATGCTGCCTAAATCAGTGAATCTGCATTTAGTAGTGTTTAAAATAATGAATCTGTAATTTGTCAGTCTGCTGCATGAATCAACGGATCAGCATGTATAACTAGTGTTTCCTAAATTGGCAAATCTATACCAAGATGAGTATTTACACACTGCCTAAATCGGCGAATCTGTGTGCACGTGACCAATGGACTAGACAAGGCATAAAAATTACAAAAAAATTTACCTGGTACCAAACTATAATAAATTGGAATACTGAAGTGTATACTAGATGTTGATGATTGTCCTAAATCAAATTAACTCATGCTATAGCTCAATATCAATGATGTCAATAGAAAATCCATTTAGTACAAGTGTAAGACACAATGCAAGAGATGATTGAAGGATAGAGTGCATCTAAAAAGCATATACCATATCAAACTTGTACTAAAGTATAGGTAACAGTTTCAAAAAGTGTTAATTGTGTATCCACAATCGACCATGAAATAAAACAATGTGCCATCTTGTTTAAGGTAAAATAATTCATGATAATTAAACTATATTGTTAAAAAGAAAAGAATAGAAATATGATTTAACGTCTAGAATGGTATAATTATACATAGAAAAAAAAATTGAGTTAAATATTGATTGGAGTTAATGAAGGTAAGACGCTTCCTTAAAGGTCCTTGTAAGTTATACAAGATAGCTACTGTAAATTAGAGTATGATTAGTGTCAGATAGTACCTCCTAAGTACATGAGTCTTCGTTGCTTCTATACAAACACAAAATTGACCTAGTTTATGCTACTCATGCAAGAAGTAGTTAAGTTTTCTATGAGTAATGAAAACATCCTTAATTCTTTGAGCAAAAATATACTAGTGGAAGATGCAAGTTCACATAATTTTAGTAGAGATAGCAGTAGATTATTATTTTTCTTGGTGACTCTAGCGGTTAATGAAATTGTGTTATAAGAGTGATTTGTGAATGATATAGTAAAGCAAAAGAACCCATCCGAAGGGTGTAGTATTGTGAGCTACAACAGTCTAACGTCACTAGAATCCATAATTGCAAGGATGCTAAGAAAACTCTCCATGCTAAACAGAGAGTATTGGGAGCTTGGGTCTTTCGGTTCACAAGGGATAGGAGGGGAGACTCGACTATGCTTGGAGTTTTGGTGGGAGTTGCCACCAGTTTTAGTCTATACTATGTCTTTTGTGGATTGTGACTACCTAGATGTTTTTGATCATCTCTTGTGCAGTTTTTAGCATTGTGATGATTGTCGCATACACTTTTTTCTATTGTGTCTACCATCACTAGTGTATATGTGGTATTGTTTCTCTGCTTTCAATGTAGACTAAAACACAAGCACCTTTTTTGGGGATGCTCTAGTGAAGCTCAATGATAAACTATTTGAGCTAGCATGATCACTCTAACAGGCTTGGATGGCGTGTACACCCCTTAACAATCTAAAGAGGCCTCAATAATTGAATAGACGGACTGTCAACTCTAAGTGTTGTTCATTGGGTTATAAACCTACAAGGTTGGCACTTAGTAGAGACCCTAAGAAATTAATTAAAGAAAAATCACGAAGGAATTATCGGCCAGTAATATCAGCTGTGATTCAAAGGGAGTAAGCCACAAATAGCGAACCAGTAGCAGTATGTAGCCATTATGGTTTTTGTTTTATTTTTTATTTTTTACTTTTTCAATTTACATAAAATAAGATAGGAACTGAAGGAATTTTGCTCTTTGTCTGTCCCTCATAGTATGTTTTGGACAATGTCCCTATCAGTATGCATGTGACGCTCGACACACAAGTAAAAGAAACAGGGTGTTGATACCACTGCTTTGTAGACGAATGCATGGCTACCCTGCAAAATACCAAAAACAATATATTGCAAGCCATAAAACGGACAAATATCCATACCTGGCAAATCCACGAGTACATAATTGACTATATACGTGAACAAAGAGAGATAGAGAGCGAGAGAGAGTGAAAGAGCATGTGCAGGCGCACCTCCTAGAGCGGAGTGCTACTCCTGGCACGGCGAGAGAGAAGAGAAGAGAGGAGAGAAGAATGAGACGGACACTGGGTGCAATCTTCCCCCGTGCAAGAGTGACCATTTTCCTCTTGCACGTATTTATTTATAGATTGCTGAATGCTCAAATGAATACATATTGATCGGTCGGGCAATAATTGGCCATGGCTCATAAAGAGCACATAAATTATAAAATATATTATCCTTTCGCATAACCCTTGGCCTTTTCCACCTGTCAGCTGCATAAAATATCAAAATATCAATTCCATTACAACTGTTGCTGCATTATACAGGGGGGTGTCCATCCACCTTCAATTGCTCATGGGTTAATACCCTCTTTATGACTACGCCAACACCGTCATGTTCACCTTTTCGATGACCTGACCCAAAATAGCTGTGCATCATCTCAAGCCCAGTAAGCTGAGAAAACCTTGCAACAAAGAAGAAAGGCCGTTGTGCTTTGAATTGTGATGCTGCACCATCAGACCATACCGAGTGTCGCTTTAAACAAAAACCCTGGTCCTTCAACCACTAGTCATGCAAAAGAAAGCAGTGTTGAACGAACAATATGTCATGCACATTGTCATTGGATATATAAAAATGGAGATTTACTTGATGCCGCCCATTGTCGAGCGCACATAGCAGATGTGGACCAAAATGCTCACTTGACTAGAATACCAGTGCATGGATTGGATCCCATTCTGAATTTTAAAACTGTAATTTTTGCAAAGTCCATGACAGAGACAACAACATCACTTGGAAAACTCTGTAGACACTCTTTGAAATTGGTTTTCTTGCCATCAACATCTTTCCTTTGTGGTGCTGGCCATCTTCATGTATAGATTGTGTCTCCACACCAACAAAAACCTTTGCAGCCACCTGAAAGTTGTCATTGTGTACTTCAAGAGGACAACATTTGAGTTGTTTCGCACAGCACTGATTGCATTTTCCCAAGCAGATGTGTAAATGAAACATGGAATTTTCTAGTTTAGGACACACAAAGGACTCCCATAGTGTTGTGAGGCTCTCAAATGATGACTTTGCTGCCACACATATACTGCCGCTTACTGCAGAGTCACAAACATCACAAGCACATAGACAAGCTTCTCCATGTACTCCAAACCTACATTGACCCATTTGGTTGAAAGCATCTTTCAAGTAGACATCTTGCACATGATATTCGGAGCAGCACGTATTGCGGTCCCGCAAATTTTCAAACAAAAAAGGGCTTCAAATTTTCAAAGCATCTCAACAAAATGCACACTTCCGTGTTACCATATAGATGTGGTAGTGATGTGTGTGAACACACTAGGACCGCCGGGGCATTTTTTCCCTCTTTAGGAGGTTTTTCCCCCCGTGCATTGTATATACGCCCATCACTCTAGGGCTATCTATCTTTCCATTGCACACTAAGTAACATACTCTCTATTGTGTGCCTTGAGCTTCCTTCATCTTCTCCAAGATGTGTGCCTTTCTCTGCAACCCTTATTCCAACAATTGGTATCAGAGCAGGTTGCGTCCTCCTGGGCTTAGTCACCAGGTGCTCTAGCACACGCCTGATCACTTTCTCCGATTCCAGTGAGCTGTGTCAAGCGTTCATAGGTCGACAAATATTTTTGGTGTGCTTGTAGAGCTCAGTCTGCTCAGATTTATGATTCAGGCTCATTTCGGCCTCTGTTTCCACTACAACAGTGCTGCACAGGCTATTTCGTCATTTTGTGTAGAGTTTCTGTCAGAACTGTTTTTTGCATAATAAGTGCCTTACAGTCTTCTACGGTTTGTGCTATATAGCACGTGTTGTTCCTGCTTTGTTTCTCCTATTTTCGGGAAGTTTTCACATCAGGTGCAACATTTACCATGGTTGACAACAACACAAATGTCTTCAAGATGTTTGCTGCTAAGGATAGGTTGGATGGGGACAATTACCGTATGTGGGCTAATATGATGCAACACATTCTTGTGTCAAAGGGCGTCTCGAATATTGTGCAGGGCATTGATGTATGTCCTCGTTCTAAGGATGTAGGCAATGTTAAGGGTGTTGCAGATCTTGTTGCAAGGATTGATGCTATTAGAGTTGTTTTGCATCCTGCAGAACAAGCTCGTTGGGATGTAAAGGATGCGCAGGCTCATGCATTGATTGTGTTGTTTGTGAAGTGCACCATTGTTCCTCACATCCGTTCAACAAAATTTGCAAAATGGGCTTGGGATATTTTGGCTGGTCTTTATGCAAGTCGCAATGAGGCTAAAATTGCTTTGCTGGGTAAAGAGCTGGAGTCAAAGATTATGCATGAGGAAGATGATATGGACACTTTTCTTTCTGGTGTCAAGGATATCAATGAGCAACTTATTTTTGTAGGTGAAGTCATTTTAGATAGTTCCCTTGTGCAGACTGTTCTTTATGCCTTACCAGATTCTTACCAGACTTTTGCTAGTACTTAGAGACTAATGACCCAAGGAAATCCAGAAGTTGTCAAGTTTGATGCATTATGCACATTGCTGTTGCAAGAGTCACTTTTTAGAAAAAACAGGACTAGACAACGTGCAGTTGAACATGATTTTATTGCTTCTCAAAGAAAGGGTGGTAACAACAATGCAACTTCCACTTCTTATGGTTCTGCTGCGAGTGGCAAAACTTTTGTTCCTAATGCTTCTGCTGACAGCACTTCGTCTGGCAATTCTGGTGATAAGGGAAAAAAGAAGATGCGTTGCCATTGTTGTAAAGCTAATGATCACTTGATCAAGCAGTGTCCTAAGTTGAAGGCCAAAGAGGCTAAGAAGAAAGAGGTGGTTCCACTCCAAATGCTTGTTCCACTACAAATGCAGCCATTGTTGAGTCTTCTGTGAAAGGAGACTGTGATGCTGACGTCGATGCAGAATGGGCTTTTAGCGTAGAGTGCACTTACAATCCTGCTGTCCATGATGCATGCTTGTCAGTCTGGTATTTCAACAGTGGTGCTACAAAGCACATTACCTCACATTGTGAATTTTTCACCTCTCTCGAGTCTGTCCCTCATGGGAATTCTCTCACTTGTGCCAATGATGCCTCTTATCCGGTTCAGGGAGTTGGAAAGATTGTGCTTACTACTGCTAATGGCAGTTCTTTCACACTTGTTGATGCACTTTATGTACTTGGGATCAAGAAGAATATTTTTTCTATATCGGCACTTGCTAGACTTGGACGTTTAGTCAAATTTGTGGGTGACAGATGTACAGTTCATGATCTCAGTTTTGGTGATGAAATTGTTGCATCTGGCCTTTTGTGTTGTGGGCTGTATAAGCTCACTTTGTATGACAAGTGTGGACAAAAGTTTGCAAATGCTGTTGTAGATTCAAGGGCTATTTCAGATGCAAAACTTTGGCATGCACGTTTTGGTCATATGAATTTTTCCAGTTTGCTGCATTTATAGAAATCTGATATGGTTGCTTCTTTGCCGCCTCTTGAAGCACTTGTCAAACATGTTTGTGAAGGTTGTATTTTGGGTAAGATTCAGCGTTCTAAAGTTTCCAAAGGATGGTTCAGTTCGGGCCACATGCAGGTTGTAGCTTGTGCATAGTGATGTTTGTGGGCCCATACAAACTCCATCCTTGGGCAATTACCTTTACTTCGTGAATTTCATTGGTGATTGCTCCAGGCATGCATGGGTATTTCCGCTTAAAGCGAAGTTCGAAGTTTTTATGTGCTTCAAACAATTTTTGGCTATGGCTGAAAATGTCTCAAAATGTACTATGTCGAGGGGGGGGAATATATGTTTCATGAATTCAATGCATTTCTAACTAGTCGTGGGATAAAACACCAATGTACAGTGCCTTATACACCTCAGCAAAATGGTGTTGCTGAGAGGAAAAACAGGTCACTTACGGAAATGGCACGATGAATGGTGAAAAGTCAAGCTTTGCCGCATTCTTTTTGGCTTCAGGCCATCATGTGTGCCACTTATGTACTAAACATGTGTCCTACGAAAGCTTTGCAGTCTATTACTCCATATGAAGCATGGCATGATAGAAAGCCTTCTATTGAGCACATGCGTGTTTTTGGCTATTTGGCATATGCTTTGGTGCCACAAACACAACATAGAAAATTGGATGATAAGGCTGTAGTGTTTGTGGAAGATTCTGTTCAGCACTTGCTGTCATGTACTAGAGATAATAATATAAGATCACATGACATTTATGACACTTTATTGCCTCTTTTCAGTGGTGGAAATACGAATGTAAGTTCCAATGAGGCAAATGTACAGCCTATGGGGGTTTATGAAAATGTTACAAATCAGCCTATTACTGATGCAGATGTACATGATGTACTTGTTGAGGAAAGGGCTGAAAATGAGTAGGCTAGAGGTATGCCAAAATGGCTGGTGCACACTTTGCGTGACAGTAAATTGGATGCACCTTTGTCTAGTCGTACTCGTTCAGGCTCTCGCCATGCATCTTATGAATCAGATTGTTATTCTTTGGCTGTGTCTAGCTTAAATGATGTTGAGGAGCCTCTATCTTTTGATGAAGCACAAAATTCAGGAAATTGGATGGCTGCCATGCAATCAGAATATGATGCACTTATAGAAAATGACACATGGACTTTATGTGATTTGCCTCTTGGCAAAAAGGCCATTGGTACGAAGTGGGTTTACAAGTTGAAACGCAAGCCGGATGGTGAGATCGATTGCCATAAGGCTCCACTTGTTGCAAAGGGTTATGCACATTAAAAAGGCATAGATTATGAAGAGACCTTTGCTCCCACTTGTTGTATGACTACTTTTCGTTTTCTATGTGCATTGGCAGCTCATTTTGGTTGGGAGGTACATCAATTAGACATTGTTACTGCGTTCTTGAATGGTGACACATTTGAGGAAGTTTTATGTAATGCAGCCTCGCGATTTTGTCAAGAAAGGACAAGAGGACAAAGTGTGCAAATGTAACAAGGCTTTGTATGGGTTGAAGCAATCTCCTCGTGCTTGGTATGAGAAAGCTGATACTCATTTGGTCAAACAAGGCTTCGTAATAGTCCAACAGAAAGCACATTGTATGTAAAGCATGAGGCTGATGTACTTCTCATTGTGGTTCTTTATGTAGATGATTTGCTGATCAGTGGACCGAATGAGAGACATATTGCTGAATTTAAGGCTGATTTGAATGCTACATTCAAGATGAAAGATTTGGGGTTGTTGCATCATTATTTAGGCATACAGTTTAAGCAGTGTGATGGTGGTATTGCCTTGTGTCAGAAAAGTCACACAGAGACATTGCTATGTAAGTTTGGACTTGAGGATTGCAAACATATTGCCACTCCCATGGAAACAAGTATGAAGTTGACTCTACATGATGCTGGCGATCCTGCTGATGTCACTCTTTATGAAACTGCTATTGGCTGCCTCATTTATGTATGCAACACGAGGCCACATATTTAGTTTGCAGTCTCACAGGCCAGCAGATTTATGCATAGCCCAGGGTCTAAGCATTGGCAGGCTGTCAAGAGGATTTTTTGCTACCTTAGTGTCACTTTACATCTTGGCTTGTTTTATCCCAAGGGGGGATCATTTCCGCCAAATTTACATGCTTTTTTGGACTCAGATTGGGCTGGTTGTTTTGACACGCGAGTGTCCACAAGTGGTTTTTGTTTAATGCTTGGCAGTTCATGTATATCATGGTTGAGCAAGAAGCAACCTACTATGGCCACTTCGAGTTGTGAGGCTGAGTAGAGGGTAGTCTTCACAGCTACGGTTGAGTGTGTATGGCTCAGACACCTTATGGCTGATTTGGGTGTTGGACAGGACACTGCCAACACTATCTACACTGACAGTTAGAGCGCATTGGCAGTTGCGAGGAACCCAGTTTTTCATGCTCGCACAAAGTACATTGAGGTGCATTACCACTATGTCAAGGAGAGGCTCTCAGCAGGAGAGATCAGCTTTGCTTATGTGCCAATACAGGACAACCTTGCAGATCTTTTCACAAAGGCATTGTCTCGTAAGAAGCTTGAAGCTTTCCGCAAAGCTTTGGGCTCATTCCCCTTTGTGGACTGATCATGTCCTCAGGGCATGGCACTTCCCTTTACTCATGTGCCAGCTCTCGCCGCATCACTCCAAGGGAGATTTGTTACCATATAGATGTGGTAGTGCTGTGTGTGAACACACTAGGACCGTCGGGGCATTTTTCCCTCTTTAGGAGGTTTTTCCCCCGTGCATTGTATATACGCCCATCACTCTAGGGCTATCTATCTTTCCATTGCACACTAAGTAACATACTCTCTATTGTGTGCCTTGAGCTTCCTTCGTCTTCTCCAAGCTGTGTGGTTTTCTCTGCAACCCTAATTCCAACATGTCGGATGCATTTCCTGAAACCGCCTATAAAATTTCACCTGCACAAAAAAGCAAGCAATAAAGAGATAATGTGACAACAAGTAACCAAAATGGTTGGTACCATCACCTACAAGTTAAAACACCCACTCTCGTGTTTGTGAAAGCACATAAGAGGAACATTTACCACTAAGAAGTTGTTTTGCATGTTTGAAAGGGGCTTTAAAGTTCTTGAAATCACTTGAAGCACTCTAAACCACCTGAAGGTGATTGAAAAATGTCATCAAACCACTTTCAAGTGGTTTGTTTACCAATTTCAATTACCTTCAGGTGGTTTGAAATCTTCCAAGTGCTTACATATGTTCTCACTCAAGAACTTTAAACTACCTATAGGTGATTGAAAGTGGTCATTTAACCACTTTCAAGTGGTTTGTTTACCACTTCCAATCACCTTTAGTTGGATAACACCCAAATCTCGGGTTTTTAAAAGCACTCAAGAGGAACATTTACCGCTTAGAAGTGGTTTTGCATGTTTGAAAGTGGCTTTGAACTACTTGAAACCACTTGAAGCACTTAAAACCACCTAACGGTGATTGAAAACGTTTATCAAACCACTTTCAAGTGGTTTGATGACCACTTTCAATCACCTTCAGGTGGTTTGAAATCTTCCAAGTGCTTACAAGGTTTTCAATTGAGCACTTGTAGATTTCAAACCACCTAAAGCACTTAAAACCACCTAAATGTGATTGAAAAGGGTCATCAAACCACTTTCAAACATCTTCAAGTGGTTTGAAATCCTCAAGGTTCTCACCCAAGCACTAAGCAGAGTTCAAACCACCTTAAGCACTTAAAACCACCTAAAAAGATTGAAAGTGGTCATTAAGTGGTTTGTTTTTCACTTTCAATCACCTTCATGTGGTTTGAAAACTTCCAAGCACTTACATAGGTGCTCACCTAAGAACTTGGCGGATTGCAAGTGGTTTTTAAATACTTTAAAGTGGTGACAAACTATTTTAGCACTTTGCAAAGTACAAGCTTCCACACTAAGGTGGTTGAAAGCAGTATTTTAGGTACTTTAAATCACTACCAGTACTTTAACTGCTTTGCAAAGTACTTGAAGGGGGATTCAACGACTTTTCAATTTTTTTCTCAGTCCTCAAAGGTTTTTTTACAGTTTGACAGTGGTTATGATAGCTTGAAAGTGGTGAACACTGGTCACTATACTACTTGACAGTGGTTCTGATAGCTTGGAAATGGTTGATAATACCTGAGGTTGATCCAAGAAATGCAATGGATGCATAAGAACAACCTTTCTACCGATATGCCTTTGGCATATGTCCTTCTTGTTCGGAGAGACTTGGGTCTCTGCTGTCCAAAAACCAAACACACCTCCTTAATGTCCTCTGTGATGTTTGTAGGACAATGCGCTTTCCATTGACATGCTAAGACTAGAAAAGGACTATTCTCATCCTCTAAATGGAATCGTGCATTCGCAAAACCGATGTTTCTTTTGTGTATGACCAACAACTTTGCAAGTGCTCTATTCGGAAAGGGATGTGCATCTACTTTGTCCATCAAATTAATGCATGCCATCACTATTGACCTCTTGAAAATCATTTCGTGGCTGAGTGTGGAACCTTGACTTCTGACAAGGTGTTGCGAATGTTGGAAAGAACTGCTCTCTGTATAGAATGTGCCGAGTTCTGCAGGTTGCAAAATATTGGTTGTTGCTGGAGCAACTGTTCAAAAATATCTCCTTGGAGTTTGGTTGTCAATCCTTGTGTCTTCTCTTCCCAGCAGCTTGACATGGCACAAAGAATCTTTCCTTTTCTCTTCTCATCGAGCTGGACATCCTTCCGCTTGTCAGCACGAAAGTCTACTACCTTTGCCTCTCTCTTTGTTCCCTTTTCTTTGCCACCCAATAATCGTGTAAGGAGCTTGTGAACTGCTCGAAAAAATCTTCTCGATTGTGTATGGTGGGCACAAATCCGGATCAAGAAAACCTAAAGAAAAAGAGCTCAATGCATGAACATACATCATGAAGAGCCCAGGTATCAACAAGACCAAACATGTCACAGACACTCACACACACCTAACTAGCGAGAAGGGTCCATCCTTAGAGAGAGAGAGAGAGAGAGAGAGAGAGAGAGAGAGAGAGAGAGAGAGAGAGAGAGAGAGAGAGAGAGAGAGAGAGATGGAGAACTAAGCACACACAACAGAGAACCATGCATAGAGGAAAGAAAGGGAATGCGCTGCATAAACACCACACACAGAAGGAGATAAAGGCACTTTGCTCTATGCAAAAACTGCACGTAGAGAATACCCTAAACATGTATGCTTTGTGCCCACACAGAGAAGGAGACATAGGGGGTTCTTGTATGTCCAACACATCCAAGAACTACAGGGGGCGATAGAAAATGCATATCCCTCTTTTAAAAAAAATTCCCCCATCTTCATTACTCATCATTGAGTTTCCTCCCCCAAAAATCAAATGTAGACTCAAAAGTTCCCCAAAACTACTTTAAAAAGGAGTGTCCAAGCATCCCTTTTTGGACCACCTATACATGCTTTCACCCGTATACAAAGAATCCATTCTCTTGCTTGAAAAATACTATTTTTTACCCTCATCTTTTCTTTTCGTGCAACTCCTTTCTCCTTGCTAGGGTGTTTAGGGTTTGGGAAGGAGGGTTATACGATGGGATCTTGAATAACACCATCGTCTTGATTCAAGCAAGGCTCCGCAAGAGCAAAATTATGTATTGTAACAAATCTCTCTTTTGAGAGGATTATAATACAAGTCTTTTTGGACGGGCGATCGGCTCCAAGATCCTCATCGAGTTTTCAATCTGCATTGGGTATTCTCTTTGAGTTATGTGCATGATTACAGTGTTTTTAATGTGTGATTGTGTAAAGAAATTAGTTGGCATAAATTATATTTTCATTGCTATCTTTCTCTTAAGGAAAAATTCTCTCCTTTTATAGTTAAACTTTGCTAAATCTAAAAGTAAATACTAGATTCTTTGACCTCGGTATCAGAACTAATGTTTAGACTCTTTTCTTGCCTAAGAAGAGAGGTCCTTGAGTAATCTATGAAAGGTTGTTTGTTCATTGCAATAGGGTATAAGTGCAATTGGGATTTATTAACTTGGTTGGTATGCCTATTTACAAGGTATAAGGGACACCATTTGGATCTATGGTCTTAATAATGAAGTCTTTTGGGGCTGTTACCATATACATGTGGTAGTGATGTGTGAACACACTAGGACTGGTGAGGCATTTTCTCCCTCTTTAGGAGGTTTTTCCCTCGTGCATTGTATATACACCCATCACTCTAGGGCTATCTATCTTTCTATTGCACACTACATAATACACTCTCTCTTGTGTGCCTTGAGCTTCCTTCTTCTTCTCCAAGCTGAGTGCATTTCCTTGCCGCCCTAATTCCAACAATTGGTATCAGAGCAGGTTGCATCCTCCCGGGCTTAGTTGCCAGCAGATGCAGCACACTGCTCACTTTCTCTGATTTCAGTGAGATTTGGCAAGCATCGTAGGTCGAAAAAAATTTTGAGTGATCTTGTAGAGCTCATTGTGCTCATATTTCTGATTCGGGCTCATTTTGGCCTCCATTTCCACTACAGGCAAGTCTTCACGGGCAATTTTTTCATTTAGTGCAAAATTTTTGTCAGTGCTGTTTTTGCATAACAGGCCCCATACAGTCTACTACAGGTTGTGCTATATAGCATGTGCTGGTCTCACTCAGTTTCTTCTCATTTTGGGCAGTTTTCACATCAGGTGCATGCATTTTCCATGGCTCCCAACAACACAGATGTGTTCAAGATGTTTGTTGCTGAGGATAGATTGGATGGGGACAATTACCCTATGTGGGCTTACATGATGCAACATGTTCTTGTGTCAAAGGGCGTCTAGAATATTGTGCAAGGCATTGATGTAAGTCTTGGTTCTGAGGATGTAGACGATGTTAAGGATGTTGCAGGTCTTGCTGTAAGGATTGATGCTGTTAGAGTTGTTTTGGCTATGGTAGAACAAGCTCGTTGGGATTTAATGGATGCACAGGGTCATGTGTTGATTGCATTGTCTGTGTAGTGCACCATTACTCCTCACATTCGTTCACACAAAATCTACAAAACAGGCTTGGGATATTCTGGCTAGTCTTTATGCAAGCCACAATGAGACAAAAATTGCATTGCTGCATAAAGAGCTGGAGTCAAAGATTATGCATGAGGAAGATGATATGGACACTTTCCTTACTGATGTCAAGGATATCAATAAGTGACTTATTTCTGTGGGTGAAGTCATTTTAGAGAGTTCCCTTGTGCAGATTGTTCTTGATGCCTTACCAGATTCTTACTAGACTTTTGCTAGTACTTGGAGACTTATGACCCAAGGAAATCCTGAATTTGTTAAGTTTCATGCATTATGCACATTGCTATTGCAAGAGTCACTTTCCAAAAGAAAAAGGACTAGACAACGTGAAGTTGAACAGGCGTTTATTGCTTCTCAAAGAAAGGGTGGTAACAACAATGCAGTCACTTCTTATGGTTCTTTTGCGAGTGGAAAATCACATGTTCCTAATGCTTCTGCTGGAAGCAATTCATCTGGAAATACTGCTAATAAGGGCAAAAAGAAGATGTGTTGCCATTGTTGTAAAGCTAATGATCACTTGATCAAGCAATGTCCTCAATTGAAGGACAAAGAGGCTAAGAAGAAACAGGGTGGTTCCACTGCAAATGCTGGTTCCACTACAAATGTAGCCATTGTTGAGTCTTCTGTGAAAGGAGACTGTGATGCTGATGTTAATGCAGAATGGGCTTTTAGTGTAGAGTGCACTTACAATCCTACTGTCCATGATGCATGCATGTTAGTTGCTGCTGCAGATTCACATGTGTGGTATTTCAATAGTGGTGCTACAAAGCACATTACCTCATATCGTGAATTGTTCACCTCTTTTGAGTCTCTCCCTCATGGGAATTCAGTCACTTGTGCCAACAATGCCTCTTATCTGGTTCAAGGGGGTTGGAAAGATTGTGCTTACTACTGCAAATGGCAGTTCTTTTACACTTGTTGATGCACTTTATGTACCTGGGATCAAGAAGAATCTTTTGTCTGTATCTACACTTGCTAAACTTGGACTTGTAGTCAAATTTGTGGATGACAGATGTATAGTTCATGATCTCAATTTTGGTGATGAGATTGTTGCATCTGGCCTTTTGTGCCGTGCGCTGTATTAGCTCACTTTGCATGACAAGTGTGGTCAAAATTTTCCAAATGCAGTTGCAGATTCAAGGGCTATTTCAGATGCAAAACTATGGCATGCACATTTTGGGCATTTGATTTTTTTTGCCAGTTTGCTGCGTTTGAAGAAATCTGATATGGTTGCTTCTTTGCCGCCTCTTGAAGCACCTGTCAAACATGTTTGTGAAGGCTATATTTTGGGTAAGATGCAGCATTCAAAGTTTCCAAAGGATGGTTCAGTTAGGGCGACATGCAGGTTGCAACTTGTGCATAATATTGTTTGTGGGCCCATGCAAACTCCGTCCTTGGGCAATTACCTGTACTTTGTGACTTTCATTGATGATAACTCCAAGCATGCATGGGTATTTTTGCTTAAAGCGAAGTCTGAAGTTTTTTTGTGCTTCAAACAATTTTTGGCTATGGCTGAAAATGTCTCAAAATGTACTATGGGCACCCTCCATTCCGATCGAGGGGGGGAGTATATGTTTCATGAATTTAATGCATTTCTGGCTAGTCGTGGGATTAGTAAAGTTTAATTAGCTTTAGAAAAGGATGTGTGTGTGTTTTCTTTTACTGTAATCTCTCTAATGGATTAGTAAGATTCAATTAGCTTTAGAAAAGAAGTGTGTGTGTTCTCTCTTACCCTAATCTCTCTAAGTATGCCTACTCTCTCTAATTAGTACATCATAACTATTAACTCATGCATATTTAATTGGAACTAATACATAAGAGTACACATTACACTCTTAGTAGGAATAATGAGATTTTCATTCATCAATTTCATTATTAGCTAGATTAATTAGTAAATTGAATAACACTAAGAAACTGACTTAATTAAAGTATAGAGTAATAAAAATTGATGTTAGAATTGTAGGAGAAATGTCATACATAAGAGTAATGCATCTCCACATTTTCAATTTCGTAATTTACAAACTTAATTTTTGATTAATTAAGATTAGAAAATATTTTGATATATAGAAATTAGATGTAGTACAACAACACTAAGTGTGAATCCGAGTTGGCGAGGGTTCAAATTATAGACTCTCTTAAATATTTTTTAGTAAAGTAATATTCAAGAAAAATAACAAGGTTACTCATATGTAAAAATGGCCTTAGATTTCAAGGAGATTACTAGGGAAATTGACCAATTTAAAGTTCTAAGTGTATAACCTAAGTGTAGTACAAAAGAAATGGCTCCAAAGCATGCTCGAACTCAAGGCGCTAATGATCATGAAGCCGGTACAAGTAACGGGGGAACTTCTTCGGATCATGCTATGTCTCCACCAATCGGATCAATCGGAGCTATGGTACAGGCTAGTATTGGAGTTTCAAGTTATGCATCATTGCATATGCGAGACCATAGAAATATATTATTTACCTTATGAAAAGAAAACACGGATCGAAACCAAGGGGCTTAACCCAAAGAAACTTGGCATATGTTTGACAAGTAGGAAAGAATGTCTGGTTAAACTGGTTGCTATAGGAAAGAATGTTTGTCCAAAATCTTCGGTATGGTTTCTCTTAAGTCTATCTACTTATTAGTGCTCGAATTTAGTGGCAGTTGTCGAGGTGTGAGATGACGCCCAAGATGGCACCGCTGATGTTGTGGTGGGAGTACACCCAGATTAGCCCAGCTGGATACTACAGTTTTGTTTTGCCGTGGTGTGAGGATGATGCTCAGATTCGCACCGTTGTTGCTGTGGCGGAAGTACGTCCAGATTAGCACAATGAGTACTTGTCGAGCGGTATGGGATGCTCAAGAAGACAAGGGTTTTTATGAATAATGTATATACTGATCGAACATAATAGTGCAAGTAGAGATTCTTAAGTGAAACTTAATCCAAGGGTTTCTGGTTTAAAATTGGACGACTTCTTGTTTGACTATTGTTTGTAATACTATTTGAAGGGCTGTTTTAACGAACGAGTTGTTGGGGTATAGGCGTCTGTGCCTTGCCCGGCCGCCCAGAGTCTGGGCGCCCACTGACTTGTATACCTTATACATAGCATAAGTGTATAGGGGGCTGCTCACTCTTTGGAGTCTCCCCACCCACATCGTGTCTGTCTCCTTCTCTCTCTCTCTCACTCTCCGTATGTGGTGCTCCCCGATCCCCTTCAATTGGTATCAGAGCTATGGTGACCGCGGAGAGCACGACGGCTTTGAGAGCTTCGAGGCGATAGCTCGCTCGCTCTCGACGGTGGAGTTCGATCGCGGAGTTTCACGGAGAGCGATTTTAGCTTGAGGAGCATTGTCTTTGGAGCTTAGGAGCTTGGTGTGGTCAAGCTTGGTCGAGGAGGCGGTTGCGGCTTCCTTGGTGAGAGGGGCTTTTGAACTCAGTGGAGCTCGTTAGAGAAGTGCTCGGCGGAGGAGAGCTTGACATTCGAGTGCTTGGATGCTGTTGTGGCAGAGCTCTTGTGTTGGAGCTTGCATTGAGAGGACATTGCATCACGCAGAGTGGAGCAGAGCAGGTTCAAGACTGTGTGCAGCTCGTTTTTGCCATTTTCGGGCTCTAAAACGCAGTTTTTTTCGTAGCTCCGTCATACAGAGTCAGATCTACATGATCCAGGAGTTTAGGTCAGGGTTTTGGCACGCTCCGAACGCGATGGTGATGTCTATTTGCTGAAATTATGCTTTGAATTACAGCAGGTACAGCAGCAAGTTTATTTGTGCACTTTCGGGTCCCAAAAACACTGTTTTTGGCATAGCTTTCACACCCGGACTCGGATACATATGATCCAGGAGTCTACTTTGGGGTTTTGGCATGCTCCGGACGCGCTCGTCATATCAGAATTTTAAAATTCTGAACGCTGAATTTTTTGCAGCAGCAGCAGTTGTTTATTGTGTGTCGAGGATTCCACACATGGTTTGCTCTCAGATGTGAGAGTGATATTTGTTGCAAGTTTCCTCACAGGTGGGAGGATACGATGTATGCCTTATGTGGTTTGATGCTCAGGGAGACTAATGTGATTGCATTTTGAGCTCGGCAATGTATGCCTCGAGCATGTTTTTTGGCAGTCACAGGTAGAGCAGATATTTGTGTACTAGATTTGCAGGTGTTTGCAATGATGTATGCAAAGTGTGGAGATTGGTGCATGCATTTGGAGTACGGTTTGATGCGCTTTGGTTGCTCATGGTTTTGAGCGTGCAGTCAATTTGGTTACTGGTTTTGTGGCCGTTTTACTGACGAAACTCTGGCGAAATTTTCCCAGGAGTTTTATGCGCATCATTTATGCGATCTAGGTAGAGATTGCGGGTTGCACTCAACATTTGCGTGCGGTGTTCTCTGCAGGTGGGAGATTGGTGCGTGTGTATGCATCGATACCGCACAGTGTGGGCTTGGTGATTAGCTCACGGGTTTGACAGGCGTACAGTTATCTTGGCACACTCACAGGAGTGAGTATTGTGATGTATGCTTGTGTGGCTACGAGCTAGGTAGCCGGATTCGAGCACTAATGGCTTGAGGTTTTTCAGCAGGTTTCAGCTACAGGTTTACAAGTTTACAGGCAGGTTTGAGGGCTTATTTGGGCGCTGAATTTTCAGCCATTGTTTCCTCTTTGCAGGTGTCCATGTATGACTCAGTTGTAGGCTGATCTGGGACACGTTTGTGACTTGTTTATGCAGTTGTTTAAGAGCTGAATTTTGGGGCTGTTTTGGGGCTGATTTGTAGCCATATCTTACAGCCATATTTGCAGACTTTTGTTGATGCGATTCGAGCCAGTTTAGGGCTGATTTGGTTGACATTTGCTACTCATTGTTGGTTGCTCTTTTGCGAGCATTATGGCTGATTTTTCATTTGACTTCCAGCGTTATGGTCTGACACAGTTTGATGGTGTAGATTTTGTTGCTTGGAAGGAACATATGCTTGTTGCATTGGCGGATTTGGGGCAGGATAAACCCTTGCATGGTTTATCGGCGAAGCCCAAGTCTATGCGTGATGATGATTGGCAGGATCTTGATGAGTTAGCAATGTCTATGATTTGTTTGCATCTGGTTGAGTCTGTTTACTGGCAGGTCTCGAGGGAGACTACAACTCATGCTTTATGGCAGAGTTTACATGCTATGTACGCGACATCCATGTCTACAGGGGAGTCTAGTCCCACTTCTATGTCCATGGGAGAGATTGGTCCCACACGCAAGTCTCGACGGCATAGAGACTTGACATGTTGGCATTGTGGACATAGAGGGCACATTAGGTGTCGATGTTTCAGGCGTTTGAGACAACGGAGGCGACAGATGCGTGATGCAGATTTGGGCATGACAGATGCTAGTGAGATCAGTACGGTGGTTACTGAGTATGCTTGTGATGGCGATGTCACATTTACATCTAGCTTGTCTTCAGACGATCTTATGTCTACGGATTGCATATCGGATTGCACATTGTCTTCACATTGGTTACTAGATTCAGATGCTACTTTCCATGTCACGTCGCATCGTGAGTGGTTTAGCACGTTTTCTAGTGGGAGACTTGGTTGTGTGCACATGGCTGATGGTGCTATGTATGACATTGAGGGTACAGGAGACGTATGTTTGTCCTTGCCCAGTGGTATGAGATTTACCCTGCGTCATGTGCGTTATGTGCCAGATCTGAGACGAGATTTGATCTCAGTCAGACAGTTACGGGATAGTGGATGTCGGGTATTGCTGCTTGAGCGATCTTTTGCGTTGCATTTGGGTTCGCTAGTGATTGCGAGAGGTGCCAGGAGTGGTACAGGTTACCCATTGCATGTGGATCACGAGAGAGACGGTGTTGTCTCTGTGATCATGCAGCCAGGTAGAGAGCGAGAGAGCAGGCGAGTCTCTTTTGCTCATGGGTTGCAGGGTACTTTGCATGGAGTGCAGAGTAGTGAGCTCGTTGTGCACACAGTTGGGGCACGACTTGAGCAGTCACACAGAGAGGTGACAGAGTCAGACATGCATGCTTTGCTAGTGACTGAGCAAAGCAGAGACTCAGTTGTGCTAGATACTTCTATGCAGGATAGACAGGTAGAGCGGTCTTGCTCTAGTGAGTCACGACAGGAGGACGTTGTGCAAGAGTCTATGCATACGGAGTTAGAGCATGAGAGCTCTAGTGAGTCACAACAGATTGAGTGTTCATGTTTGCAGTGGATGATTGCAGAGGAGGCTGAGATGTCAGCGATTATGCAGTCATTCCTTTCTATGCTCGACAGTGAGCATGGGGATATAGTTGTGCAGGATATGTCTTCCAGCAGACACCTAGAGCAGCTGGTTTGCTCTGAGGTTGCACGACAAGTTGATGCGTCTTTTGCGGACAGTCAGGAGATGCATGTGGCTGACACGCCTTGTCAGTCAGAGATGCCTATTGCCAGGGACATATATGTTGATGCATGCTCCGTAGAGCTAGCAGGGCCCGCTAGCATTGCATCGGCATTCGGTGGTCTCATGTATGAGATGCTGATCTTGAGACCGGATATCGCAGCTGCAGTGGGAGCATTTGCAGTTGGGGTTGTCAGTCGTTTGTTGACTGATGATGGCATAGTGCACGAGGGAGATATGCAGGTATTGCGTACATACTTGCAGTACGTGTGCGGTACGTCTGGTGGTGTATGGACTTACACGGGAGCAGGACAGCCGGATGCACACGATCACAGCCAGCCAGTGGGCATCGGTTGAGAGCAGTTTTCTCTCGGCTTTTGTAGTCTTTAGACTAGGTTCTCTTGCTTAAAGGCACAGTCGCCTTTAAGTGGGAGGTTGTTGGGGTATAGGCGTCTGTGCCTTGCCCGGCCGCCCAGAGTCTGGGCGCCCACTGACTTGTATACCTTATACATAGCATAAGTGTATAGGGGGCTGCTTACTCTTTGGAGTCTCCCCACCCACATCGTGTCTGTCTCCTTCTCTCTCTCTCTCACTCTCCGTATGTGGTGCTCCCCGATCCCCTTCACGAGTATCATAAATAAAGTAAAGAAACATGTATGTTCAAAGAGTGTGGTAGTAATTAGATAACAAAAGAAGGGTGATTGCAGTGTGGAAAGTGGGAAAATGATATCCCGACGGTATCATTCTATGGACGGCTGGACCTGATAAGTCGGGTAGCTTTCCAACACTAGAAATTGTTTTTTTTTAATAGTCATAAATATTAAAAGAGACGAATCTTGGCAGCTGTGCTTCTGAAACGTGGGGAAAAAGCACACAGGTTGGTCACTCTAAGATTTATACTGATGGGGGCTTTTCACAAGCCAAGCTCCCATACCCCTCTTCTCTCGTCCCCACCCCATGAAAATCCCCTCTTAGGGAGGGAGTGATAAAAGGCATTGGAAAAAGTAAGAAAAAATAAATTATGATTATGTAAATATATAAGAAAGGTAAAATAGGCCACCTCATGCCTGCGGGGTAGCCCATCCCCACCTTGCCTCCTTTTTCTTCACTGTTGCCCCGCCGGGTGTCCCTTTTCCTCTCCTCCACTCAAAAGGTCAACCCCCTCTCTCTTCCCCTTGTCCTTTCTCCTTTCTCTCTACCCTCAAGCTACCCCACCTCTCACCAATAATGCATTATAACTCACAAATAATGCACCCTAACTCACATGCAACTTACCCTATCTTCCAAAATAGTATACCCCACCTCCTCTTTCTCTCTCCTTTCATATCCGATGACCCAAATACCCCCCCCTCTCTCTAAAGGGTGCCATGCCTCTTGTCTTGTAGCTAAATAACCTCCCCCACACTCACACACACTCAGTTTCACTGAAAAAGGTGCCCACAGACCCATCCCCACCCGGTGGTTACCTGATTTTTCTTGTGTTCACACACATCTGCACACAGATTCACCTCTGAACACACTCCCCTCTCTCCCCTCTTGTAATTACTTTATTCTCCATGTCACCTCTCACTTTTTTTCATCAACCCATCTCTCTCTCTTAGTCTCTCTGTCATGAGACTGCTGTTCTGGCACATATACACACAGCCAGACAAGTGGGGCCCACAGTCACATGGCCTATGTAGATAATGATTTCTTCATTTCTAAATTCTAGAATTCCTCCCCCCTCCTCCCCTATATAAAGAGGGGTCACCATCACACTAAATACACACACAACATCACCAAAGAACACACTATGCACTGTGTGCCTAGTGCACACACACACACACACACACCATCACCATCACCGCAATCACCATGCTTGTCTTGAGCACGACCTCTACACCCTTGGTTATGGAAGATGAAGGGCAACTAAATGAAGGATGATGGCCATAACCCTTGTGCGAGTCTTCGCCATCAACTCCCACCTATCCGCCATGTGCTCTACCACTCTCTCCCTTCTCATTCCCCTACCCTATGCTCCCCATTTCATCGCCTTATTCTCTAAATAAAGCTTGAGGTTTTGTGAGTATGTTTTCTTGCAATGTTTTGCCCATGTGAGGTGTGCGGAATCGCCACCTAGTCTTGTGTTTGGAGTGAGCTTGTGTATGTGTGAAGGGTGTGCGGATTCGCCATCCTTTTGTGGTGCCTAAGTACTAAGCCGCTATACCCCCTCCCTCACTCTCTCTCTCTCTCTCTCTCTCTCTCTCTCTCTCTCTCTCTCTCTCTCTCTCTCTCTCTCTCTCTCTCTCTCTCTGTTGTTTGCGTCCTAGCCGTTGAAGCTAGGTGGTGCCCCCTGTTTGCTTTACCATGACAGGCTCGAGACGCGCCATTCGGTCCCCGGTGTTTTAGAGGCCGTCGGGGTTTGGGGTTCGCTTTGCTCCCGTCATTTGGTGCCCCCACTGAGGATCTTTTCATGAAACCCTTCAGTTTACAAGACTGAAACCCCTAAACTATTGTGAATGGATGAATGGCTAGCAGGATTTGCTAATTGGACGACAGAAGAAGAAGAGCTGCAAGCACAACTAGACGAACTCCGCATCTCCATCAAAGCTCGAGTTCCATGCGTAACGGTAATCGATTTGCAGTGGGAGAGTCAACCAACATGCCAAACCCAGTGGATATACATAGGCCAAGTGCCAAGAAGAAGAAGGAGAAGGTCGAAACCATGTCCGCAACCTACAACCAACCCACAACAACAAAATGGAAGGAGCTCTACACAATAGAGAATCAACACTATTCTACTTTTAGAATCGGGTAACTCAAGTCACCGAGGTAATTATCACAGTTAGTTTTCAAGTCGCACCTAATGCTGCAGCACAGATAACGGAATCATTGGCTCACACTCTCACTAGAGAAACTAGGGATCTACTGAGTTTGTTTCAGGAAAGAACACCACCCTCTCCCACAATCTTGGACAGTGACTAAGCACCTCTAAGATTCACATGAATCAGTACAACCTACCTCAAGATAGATCACACATACCAACACGTGTACGCTCAATCAAGTTAATACTGGATTTGAAGGCTCACTACCAACACGTCATTGACACCATGCTGGGTGGGGAGCGATTTTTTGAGGTTCTGGAATCAGATCAACCATTTGTCTCACCTTTGGTACAAGGCAATGTACCGTTTGAAGTTTTAATCTATGTCCTAGTATAAGAGGGTATACACGCCTCCTTGTAAAGAAGAAAAAACTTTTGCAAGTTAAGCAGTGTGTCTTTCTAGCTCTCTCTCTCTCTCTCTCTCTCTCACTTGATCTCATTCCCTATCCTCTTCATCATTGCTCCAAGCATCCGTCTCTCTTGGACGAAAACTTTGTTATGGTGGTGTGTTGTTTGCGTCCTAGCCGTTGAAGCTAGGTGGTGCCCCCTGTTTGCTTTACCATGACAGGCTCGAGACGCGCCATTCGGTCCCCGGTGTTTTAGAGGCCGTCGGGGTTTGGGGTTCGCTTTGCTCCCGTCATTTGGTGCCCCCACTGAGGATCTTTTCATGAAACCCTTCAGTTTACAAGACTGAAACCCCTAAACTATTGTGAATGGATGAATGGCTAGCAGGATTTGCTAATTGGACGACAGAAGAAGAAGAGCTGCAAGCACAACTAGACGAACTCTGCATCTCCATCAAAGCTCGAGTTCCAGGCGTAACGGTAATCGATTTGCAGTGGGAGAGTCAACCAACATGCCAAACCCAGTGGATATACATAGGCCAAGTGCCAAGAAGAAGAAGGAGAAGGTCGAAACCATGTCCGCAACCTACAACCAACCCACAACAACAAAATGGAAGGAGCTCTACACAATAGAGAATCAACACTATTCTACTTTTAGAATCGGGTAACTCAAGTCACCGAGGTAATTATCACAGTTAGTTTTCAAGTCGCACCTAATGCTGCAGCACAGATAACGGAATCATTGGCTCACACTCTCACTAGAGAAACTAGGGATCTACTGAGTTTGTTTCAGGAAAGAACACCACCCTCTCCCACAATCTTGGACAGTGACTAAGCACCTCTAAGATTCACATGAATCAGTACAACCTACCTCAAGATAGATCACACATACCAACACGTGTACGCTCAATCAAGTTAATACTGGATTTGAAGGCTCACTACCAACACGTCATTGACACCATGCTGGGTGGGGAGCGATTTTTTGAGGTTCTGGAATCAGATCAACCATTTGTCTCACCTTTGGTACAAGGCAATGTACCGTTTGAAGTTTTAATCTATGTCCTAGTATAAGAGGGTATACACGCCTCCTTGTAAAGAAGAAAAAACTTTTGCAAGTTAAGCAGTGTGTCTTTCTAGCTCTCTCTCAGTAATCATGGCAAGTGTAGCATTTCCAACATTTAAAGGAAAGAAGGGGGAGGATTTGGTAACAGACTTCCTAGATGACTTTGAAGTAGCATGTGTAGTGAGCAACAAAGATACGGATGAATCCCGGGTTAGAATCTTTAAGCATCTCATGAAGCTAGAAGCTAGATCATGGTACAATGCACTTCCACAAGCAACCAAGGATGACTGGGAACCCTTAAAAACCGCTTTTAAGAGGCGCTTTGGGGGAGGTACCACTTTAGAAAAGTTGTGGGACAAGTTGAGAGACTTGAAGCAGGAGGGTCTTTTAGAATATGCCACCTATGAGTCCAAATTTGTGGATTTGTGGGAACAGTGGGTTGAGTCACTGGCAAGGGGGGAAGCCGCACCCGATTTCCTAAAAAAAGATCGGTTCATGCATGGCTTATGGCCGCTTCTCAAGGAGAAGGTGAAAGGTAGATTCCCGGCTACGTATGAGTTAGCCGTTGAGATTGCTCGCCTCAAGGACAAGAAGCTGCGAATGAAAGACAAAGAAACCGAGTCAACAGAAGTAGGAACATCGCGTCGACCAACAACTACGACAACCACCATACCACCACCACCGGCTCTTGGGGTAAGAGATGACCAACAAGATATGTTGGCCCATATTACTGACCAACTGCAGAATTTGTCTGTCCACTTAATACAGCAAGGGAGGAGTCAAGAAATGGATCAAGACCCTGGAAGAGCACGACGACAAAATAGGGAGTATCATTGCTACAACTGCGAAGAAGACGGTCACGGTATGTACTACTGTCCCAAACCACGACAAAACTATAATAGAGGAGGTAGGAGGAACCAATTGTCACCCCCTGGAAGAGCACGACGACAAAATAGGGAGTATCATTACTACAACTGCGGAGAAGACGGTCACGGTATGTACTACTGTCCCAAACCACGACAAAACTATAATAGAGGAGGTAGGAGGAACCAATTGTCACCCCCTAGAGAAAGAACACCCCCACCCCAAGCACCACCCCCACCAACACAAATTCTACGTCCACCCCAGACACCACTACAAGCATCCATCCCACCTCTTCCACCAGCCCCACCACCTGATCGCCCTGTAAACATCATAAGGCTAGAAGAGAAAGGAAAAGCTGTAGTAGTGGATCCACCTAGAGCAAAGGAGAGGGACAAGGGTAAGGAGAAGGTAACATTTTTAGAACCACTTGAAGCCATGACTGTGAAAAGAACTAGGAGGGAGAAAGCTACACAATCAGATGATGAGAGAAGCATGAGAGAAGAAACTAGCAAGAGGCCATCCAGGCCATGACGGAAATTGGGCATCACCAACTTCCAGCTAGGGGAAAGTTCTAAGCTCTATGATCTAACATTGGATGTGGCAGAGCAAGGACCGAAGATTACATGGCCACAGTTGCTACATGTTGCACCAAAAGTAAGGCGACAATGGTCTAAAATGGTAAGTACAAGACGCTCCAAAACAAAGGTAGCCGGAGCAATTTCGGGATGCAACATGGATGACATCCTTCCAATTGTCGACGTAAACATAAAAGGAAACAGGGTTGGAAACACCTACATTGATGGAGGTGCACAAATCTGTGTAATGAGCGAAGCTATGATGCTTCGATTAGGGCTCGAGGTTGACAGGCCTTCTCCATGCAAGGCAAAGATGGCAAACAACGCAAAAGTAAAGTGTGTGGGTGTGGTAAGTGCCGTGAAAATAAAAGCTTTCAACACTGAGGTAGAGGTAGATGTTTTTGTAATGCGTAGTAAGGGGGAGGGCTATCCACTAATTTTGGGAAGGCCATGGTTGATGGCCATGAAGGCAAAACAGGACTGGGGTACTGGCCTTCTACGCATGACCGGTAAGAAAGGGGAGACAATCTACTACGACATGAGGATTGGCAAGCAAAAGCAAATGAATCTGGAAACATCGGCAGATGAAACCACTAGCGAATCTTCCAGTTCTGAGGAGGAGACCACATCCACCGACGAAAGTGACAGTTCCATTGATGTGATGGGTATCATTATGAAGGATCCACAAAGGGTAAGCACAACTGGTGATCCATCACCAAAAGGGCAACCCAATGAAGAGGAGAGCAAATCACCTGGCCTAGGAGGAAGTAGGTTGAAGGGTATGTTGTCTACGGACTTAACACTTGAGGAGAAAGATAGTTTTTTGCAAATGTTGATGGGATTTCCTAACCTATTCATTGACAACTATGAAAGAATCACAGGCATTACAGTGGTGGAACATCATATTAAGCTGAAGGAAGGGGTAAAACCAGTTGTGCAAAAGCTACGACGACTGGGGGTCATACAAGAAAAGGCACTCTTGTCCGAGGTAAGGAAACTGCTGGAGGCGGGATTCATCTATCCTGTAGAAAACTCAGAATGGGTGTCACCCGTAGTGGTGACGCCTAAAAAGAATGGTAAGTGGAGGCTTTGTGTTGACTACAAACCACTAAATGCAGCTACAAAGAGAGACCACTTTCCTCTCCCTTTCTTGGATGAAATTTTGAATGAAGTAGCGGGTTTTGAATGCTATACCGTCTGTGATGGTTGTGCACTCCTTGCCGCACTGTCGAAGCAAGGGACTTGCCAATACACCGTGTGCGAGCCACAAATGGCTCCAAGCACACAACAAGCCTAAACTAGCAAGCTCAAGAGAGCAAAGGGTGTGTCACTCACCGCTCTACGCTCGCCTTCGTGGTGGATTCCTCATCGCGATGAAGAAGAAGCTGCAGTCGTGCCGCGCTCAACCGCTTCGCCGCCGTCGTGCCTTCGTAATGCTCGATCGCACACACACTCTCCCTCTCTCTCTCTCTCTCTCTCTCTCTCTCACACACACACACACACACACACACACACACGAGGAGGTGAAGAAGAAGAAGATGGAGATGGAGCAAGAGCACTCTTCTATTGCACAAATGAGAGAATGAGTAAAAATTAGGTTTAGTTAGATTTTATAGGAGCTCACCCCATTCACACTTGGGCGCCCATGCTTAGCCAACTAATCCCTTGAATGTCCCAATTAGAGTGCGCCTCTCATTGGCGATCACTCTTACCCTTTTCCTATTGGTCCGACAAGCCCGGTGCCTGACTCTACCAAATACATAATACACGTCCGTCGTAGGTGATGGGGTGTCCGTGAGCCGTGAGGGTTAACATGCCCCCCTTCCTGATGTAGATTCCGTCCTCGGAAGCTATTGAGTTGAAGCTGGGTCGTCGAGGTGGAAGAGCATTTGAGATGAATGTCCTTAGCCTTCTTCAGTCACTGCAAAATCAAACAACATTGGCACAGTAATTGCATTCTCTTAAAAAGCATATGCAGTTTTAGGTAGACAAATTGATTGTTCAAAGAATTTCAAACAATTTGTTAGCAATGAACATTAAATTGAAATGTAATCAAATGCATAAACAGATGAAAAGGTAAAAAATTAAACAAGTCTGGGGTCGCTAATTTGACGGTCGAAAGGCACTAGAGATCGAATATTAATACCATGGGTAAGCTTCTTAATTTTTTGTGGTCAATTAAGTTGTTTAATCGTGAGAGCCAAGTATTCATGTTCGAGGGCTGACTAGAGGCTATACCTAGAAAACCTTGTAGTTAAGCTACCATAAAAGGAATTTCTCATGAAATCATCGCCTGATTGATTACTTTTTCTTTGACCCCCCAAAGTCTTTTCACATTGATTCAATTTGATGTGTGTGCTTATTTTGTATGCCTTGGGTATTTTGCTTTTCAAGGAAAAGCGCCCACACTGGGAACCTCTAGGGCTCTAGTACCATAGGCGATACATGTGAGTGAAGTACCAAATCAAGCCGAGATTTCTCTTCCAGCTTAAAATTTTACATTGTGGCACTTTGATTTTTTGTTTGTTCATTTTCAACATTTTAATTTTGTAACTTTGGGGGGTCATATAACACTGTTACCCTCCCCAGGCTCATCACATTAGTAAACTCCCTTTATAATACTTAAGCTAAAGGTCACTAGGGTTAAGCCCACTAGAAAGCCCTAGTACATTTCATACAATGCTGCCTAAATCGGATTAAGAACCTAAGTAACCATTGCTTATTAGGAAGGCATTCCCCATGGTATTAAGAGAAGATTTCTAATACCTAGCTTGGTCAAACTAGCTTAGTCGGACTGCTTGATTTTTACACCTAAACAAGTGATTATGACAAAACATTACATTGAATTAAATGTTTGATACTAAGCCAATGCGCTGAATATTATGCTACCAATCACAATCAAAGCAGACAAACATGGATGCAAAAAGATAAGGGCAATGCTAATGGACAAGAAACACCTGTTTGTGTTGATGGTCGCGCTTGATTTGAAGTGTGAACGAGAGAAAGGTTCCATGAACGTCCAAATCCTATCAATAGCAACACGCTCCTGTACACACTATGAAACACAAACAATACCTCTAGGAGGCACATCAGTGGGAAAAGAGAACTTCGCTAACCTCTCAACTCTAAAACAGAAACACTCCTATCGTACTAATCTTACCTACCCTCCATCACTCAAGTGATGAGGATCAAAGGTGTTTTATGGCATAGGTTTCTGTTTCAGTGTACCAGATGTGAATGTGTAGGTCTGAGTCAATGTTTTGACTTTAAATGTGCATACTCGTTTGCTAATTTCTCTTGCTCTTTTCTTTTTTTTTTGTTAGTATAAAGCTTTATATGTACATTCCCTAAGATTGGTGATTGAGAGGTCAGGGAAAAAGGTTGAGAGGGAAACAAGTGAATGATGGATGTCCACAAACACTCCCCCCTTCCTTGGGTAGATCATACCGTTTGAAATGAGCTTGTCACCCTTTGAAACCAATTGTTCCAGTTGGTAATAGGTGAGGATTTTTGCTAGTAGTTTTCTATTACCCTAGGTGCCTCGTCAAGTTGCAAGGGTGGTAAGGTACTCTCCCAGGATCGAACTTGAAGTGGTTCATTAGGTGATTCTTGAACACTGGGAGGTGTGGATTCTTTTGTAGCTTCATGGAGGTCCACTACTATAGATGGAAGCTGTGTAGAAGCTTTTACCTCTATGGATGTATTACATGAGGAGCTAGAAGCTTCATGGGACTCCCCCCTTCCTGAGCTAGGTGGAACAAATCGTTCTTTCTTGGGTACCCAAACTAGCTCGGGAGCGGGTGTGTAGCATTCTGTGATTTTTTTCTTTCCACGATCATTGATTCGTTTTGGAGCTACGGGATTGGGCTCACTTGGGTCAGGTGATAGGTAAGAGCACAATCTACGTTTGGGCACCCAGATTTGATCATTTCCTTGATAGTAGCCTTGGGCTTCCAATAGTCGTTTAGGGATCCATCGCAACATTTTCTTACTTTTCTTAGAGCGAGTGGTACGTTTCTTACAAGGCTTCTGTTTTTTAGCACTAGCTATGGTCACTAAAGAAGCTTTAGGGACCCACTTGTATGTTTTCTTCGTTACATTAGGATGAGTCTTGTCAGAAGCGATATGCATTGCTTGTAGCATATTTAAGGGTATAGGCATTTCATCCCCCTCAGGTGTTACCCAGGTCGTTCCCCTATTTCCCCAAGTGTCTATGGTTGATGCTAGGTGGACCCAATCCACATTGTCCGACTCAGTCATCCCAGGTAGGATATCCATATAAGGAGAATCTTGGCCAATGTCTGTATCCTTCTTACAAGTGTAACAATATTGTAGTGGGGCCGAGTGAACTGTGGTGTCAGAGCGATGATCAATAATGTTTTTACTCCCTAAGGGGTGTACCTTACCAGTCACCAAATCCACTCTAAGGACAGAGTCTTGGAATTGCAAATATAGACATGATTTTTTGACCAATCATGAACCATTTGTGCTTCCCTCATGAATGGTCGTCCTAAAATCATTTCATATGACATAAGGTGTTTAGAGAAATCCATTACAATGAACGTATGTCGTACCTTGTGTCCTAGAACTTTGATCTTAAGATCCTTGAGCATCCCCATAGGTTTGGCTATGGTACCATTTTCCATCTTTACCACAATGTTAGTAACACTGAGGCGGGGTTTTCCCATGGATTCCCAACAATCTTTTGTAACGATGCTAACTCCCGCACCACCATCAAGAATTCCCTTTATAGTTAATCCCTTGGTAGTGATGGGTAGGGTCGCATTAGACTCGTCGCCTTCAAAATACTGCCCTAATTCGTTCATGGGTACCTCGATCACAGACTCGTGTCCATCTAAGTCAAGTGATTGCACATGATTTTCCTCATCAATCATAATCGAGTCAGGCCTATTTGGTTGCGCAAACTGCGGTAATCTCATTCGTAGCTCTCCGTTAAGGAATGCTCGAAGTGCAAGGAATAACTCAGGATCTCCATACAGTTTTTCTATGATCGTGGTTCGGACCTCAGAAGACATGAAGTCCACTAGTTTGGCAATATTCATTGGCGTTTTGCAGGGTGTAGGTCCTTGACTAGGAACTGGTGAGGATGGAATCTCATATTCCTCAATGGGATCAGGTATTCCTTCGTTAAACATCCTTTCCAACAAGAAAGGTGTATGCTCACTTTCTGATGTCCCGTCCTCACTCCCTTCTTGGATGATACTAGATATGGCTAACGGTCTATGGTTCATGTGGGGTGGATGAACTTGCGTGGGAAACACTGTGTCATGAATTTTGACATGCATGGGTTCTGGTTCTAGTTTCCTTTGAGTCTCCTCCACTAAACCTCTTAGATGTTTCACCTGCTTAATCTCGTCTACAGGGTTTGGGTACGTCCCAATCTTCTTTTTACGATTCTTCCCTTTTTGCCCCTGCGGTTTATCTTGGGGGTCTTGGATTGGATTTGGAAACACTTGTGGTGTTTTCAGAGGCTCTTTATGATTTTCTCTTATTCGGTTTTCATTTGGTTCCATGTTACGGTTTTCTTTGTCGGTCTTTCTCTTTGTGGTATTGGTTCTAGTCTCCATTGTCTCGACTGAATCTGAATCATCCTCGAGGTCATTCATATACACGGGGTCATCTCCTGTTCCTATGTTTGTTTTGGAACTTGGCTTTGAATTTTCCGTATTCTATGACTTCTTCCTTCGTGTCTTCTTTTTCTTTGCTTGGATAATTGACGCGGTATCTCTCTCTTCGAGGATATGGCCTGGCCCTTGAAGCATGGACCGTGTAATCGCATAAGCGGGTGCGACGGGTGGTATTTGCGATGTCACACTAGCAATTTCGACAAAATTCAGGGGTGTGATTTTAGGCGCATTTGGGTTATAGGGGCATTGGGCGATCAAGTGATCTATGCCACAACAATTACATGTGAGTATTGGCATTGCAGACGTGCTCCCTTGATTCATTTGCATCTGTGCAGCATTCTTTTGCAACCTAATAGGGCACTCTGCTACTCGATGTGGTCCACCACACTCGTAGCATTGAAGAGGTGGCCTCCTAGCCTGGGTGTTGATATTTTGACCTCTGGATGCGAGAGCAGCAGCTTGATAAACCGGCTTGACTTGCCCCGAACAATCTTCCATGTTGTATATAGGACACTCTTCCAATGTATAAAGTCCGTAGGCAATACTAGTGTCTATTTCCTCCTCACAGCCATCTGGATAAGCATTTGATGGCTCGCAACCCACTTGGTTCATAGGGGCGACTCTTGGATGCGGGGGCTGCGGTCCTAGCACAGGAGGTGGTAGCGGTGTAGCTTGTATAACATTTTGAGATCTAGGGACCATGTGTTGCGGTAGTTGCTCAACAGGTGGAGCAGGCATCAATACAGGAGCTCGAGGTGCATCCGTCCAGGCTACAGGTGGTCTATTTGCCATCATACGTTTGATCATTAAACAATCCTTAGCTTGGTGACCATACCTACCACATGCGTTGCAAGTTCCATTAAATTTTACTCTAAACATAGGGCACTCACTAGTGCTATGTGGACCTAAGCAAATAGAACACCATTGTTGCTCCCTTCTTGGATACATGTGACTATTTTGAGGGGGTCGATTATCCTTAAGAGACTCTTGGATTGCCTTGGTGAGGTCTGTCAAGAATGTCTCAAATACCTTTGGCTCATTGGCAATGGGCTTTGCAGTCATGGGTTCATACTCAATGGCTTGTGAGCTAGTGGATCTCGTGTCAGTAGACACCCTCATGCCTGCTATCATCAAGTTGTCCTCTAATTGGATTGCATTGGCAGTGACATCTTCCCAGGTTGTGATACCTCTTATCACTAGTCCATTATAGATTCCTTCATTCCTCAACCCTCGAATGAATCGATCAAGCAGTTGGTTATTGTTGAAGCGCTCATTTACAGGGCAGCGAGAGTTTAAGTGCTTTAGACGACTAATGAAGTCCCTTACTGACTCTCCTTCCTTACGTTCGGCCTTCTGTAGCTGAGATGCTACACCCCAAAGCACACCTTCTCGTATGTACTCCTTTAGAAACAACCTTCGAAGGGTAGGGTAGATTGTTTTCTCGTCCACCCTTAGGGTCCTATACCAATCTCCAGCCTTCCCACTTAATGTCAAGCTTAAGGCATTGCACTTATGTAGTTCGTTGCGTTCCCCTAAGGAATCACATACTTGTTCAAACACTTCAATGTGTTTTCTAACATCTTCGTCCCCATTGAATTTTTGCGTGAGTTTGGCAATTTGTACTGCCTTACTTCTAGGCTCTCTATCAGATGCATGACGCATATTTTCCGCGATAGATCGACCTATGGTTTGAGCAAACGCTGCCAAGTCACCTATGTGAGGAGGCAGGGCCGGTGGAGGTACTCTTGGAATCATATGTGGGAGAGGGACGGGTACCGGTCTTGGCATATGTGTGGATGATGCAGGATATGGAACATAACCGGGCATAGGTCCACTCGGATAAGGGCTAGGGAGCGGCACTCGAGGAGCGTAAACAAGTGGTACTATTGGAGGTGTGGGGGCCATGTGTGCATAAGGGGCTAGAGGCACATACGGTCGAGGCCCCATATTAGGTACTACGACACTAGGTAGTGGCACTGCGCTAACCGTAGATGTCATCGGTACATTCTCTGTCAGGCTTATCCCTGGAGTGAGCACTGTGTTTTCCTTGATAGAGGGTTGAGCCAAGTTAGGGAAGCTAAAGTTTTCGCTCGGAGGCTCAGATTGCATAGAGACCCCAGGTGAAATGACGTAAGATGGGTCCATGGGGCTCATTAGAGGAGTCTCCATTTGTGATAGAGTAGGTTGTTGAGCCTTGCTCGTATCCAGAAATCTTATGGGGCCAGTTGAGAGTATATTTACCCCTCGGTTTTGCCTTTCTGATTGAATAATGCCATGGATAACATTACAGATCATTTTCTGTTGATCTTCGATGCTTATGGCACTAGAGGTGGATTGTACAATCTCTATCCATCCTACATGGTAGGCGTGACCAGAGTGTAGATCCGTCAACACCTCAGTGTGGAGGTCGTATGTCCAATGATCATTAATGAACAATCCTTCTAGAGTCGACGTGTTAACGGTTTCTTGTGAGGTAGAAGCAATGTTGCTCCCCGTGGTTTTACTTGTCACCAACGGTACTCTAGAGGGAACTTCTGAAGGAGGCAGCTCAACAGGGCCTTCTTGGTAAGAAGTTGGCAAGATATCCACATGGACACTCTTTGGGGGTGTGGGGTCCACGTGCGATGTGAAAGAAGAGTCCACTTCCCCACCCCCTTCGTGTGCTTCATTTACATCAGGTTCCGAGCGAGTAGCTCTACCTAATGTTTCCATGAAACGGCTAAACATACTAGTACTAGGCTATGGAGCTTCGGGAGGTGCATGGCCTTCTCTCTCAGTGTTTTGGGTAGGGTATGCTTCCATGATTTCTGAGTCGGAGGAGGAATCACTAGCGGCTATTTTAGGGTCTTGGGTGGTACTACCTTGTGTCCCCGCTGAGGGTCTAGAGCTTATCGTGGATGGGTAATGGGTGTCCGTATGAACAGAGGCACTACCAATGTGATCGTGCTCTAACACTCGTCCAGAGCGTAAGTGCATGTGCTTTTGATACCCTAAGGTGTCAAAAAGCTGCTCTAGGAGGCCTTGTGACTAGTTTTTAGCTTGTTTTTTGTTTGTTTTTTTGCTAGATTTTTTAGAGCGTGTCGTGGAATGGGCCGTGTGATAGCTCGAAACGAGCGTATCGGTCAGAGGGTCGTGCCGTGCTTTACAGCCCTCCGTTTGGTCACTCTATGCCCTCGGAATCCCTAAAACTGTCAATTTCCAGTAGGGAACTAGGCCCAAACTAGAAAGTTTAAGGGTGCAAGTGGGAAGAGAAAGGAGGAGAGTGGAGGACTTGTCCCACATGCTCTCATTTCCTCTTGAGGGAGTAGGGTATATATATAAGAGTGAGTCTAGTATATATCATAAGATTGAGGACTGAGGCCTGGGCCTGGGCTTGGGCTTGGGGAAATGATCCCGATCCGTTTTAAGAGTCACGTTTTTTATTTTCGAAAAATTTCGCCGCCCGCTCACTCGCGTTTTTATTTTCCGATTTTTTTAAAAAAATTTATTTATTTATTTATTTATTTTTGGGAATTTTTTTATCAGAAAAATATTTTTTTTTAAAAAAAAATGCAGAAAATACAGAAATTGAAAACGCAGAAATTGAAAATGCAGAAATTGCAGAAATTGAAAAAAGCAAGAAATGCAGAATATTGAAAAAGCACAGAAAATGCAGAAAATAGCAGAAATTGGAACTTGACAGAAAATTTAACACAGAAAACGCAGAAAATTGCAGAAATTGAAACGTGACAGAAAGTGCACAAAATGCAAAAACGCAAGAAATGCTAACTGTACACTGCAAACCAGAAAACGCAAAAAACAGAAATCTCCACACAACTACACACCCTCATTCCTTGCCTTTCCTATGATAGAAATTGCACCACAAGAAAGCGTAAAGTGCTAACCGAGCTTAGTGTAGGGCATTTCCCCGGCAGCGGCGCCAAAAATGTGCGCTCCTTGCCGCACTGTTGAAGCAAGGGACTTGCCGATACACCGTGTGCGAGCCACAAATGGCTCCAAGCACACAACAAGCCTAAACTAGCAAGCTCAAGAGAGCAAAGGGTGTGTCACTCACCGCTCTACGCTCGCCTTCGTGGTGGATTCCTCGCCGCGATGAAGAAGAAGCTGCAGTCGTGTCGCGCTCAACCGCTTCGCCGCCGTCGTGCCTTCGTAATGCTCGATCGCACACACACTCTCCCTCTCTCTCTCTCTCTCACACACACACACACACACGAGGAGGTGAAGAAGAAGAAGATGGAGATGGAGCAAGAGCACTCTTCTATTGCACAAATGAGAGAATGAGTAAAAATTAGGTTTAGTTGGCTTTTATAGGAGCTCACCCCATTCACACTTGGGCGCCCATGCTTAGCCAACTAATCCCTTGAATGTCCCAGTTAGAGTGTGCCTCTCATCGGCGATCACTCTTACCCTTTTCCTATTGGTCCGACAAGCCCGGTGCCTGACTCTACCAAATACATAATACACATCCGTCGTAGGTGATGGGGTGTCCGTGAGCCGTGAGGGTTAACAATGGTTATTCTGGATACTTTCAAATACGCATAGCCTTGGAAGATTAGCTAAAAACCACTTTTATCACGCCATGGGGTTGTTTTGCATACAGGGTTATGCCATTTGGTCTCACAAATGCACCTGTCACATTCCAAAGATATGTCACATATGTTTTTCAACCGTTCTTTGGAACATCCATAAGAGTGTTCATTGATGATTTTTGTATATATAGCTCCCGTATTTCACATTTAGAAAAGGTAACTGAAGGTTTGGCCAGGTTGCAGAGCCTAGGTGGGCAATTAAATGTGGATAAATGTCACATTGGGGAGAGTAAATTCATTCTACTAGGCCATGAAATTTCAGCAAAAGGTATCAATGCCAACCCAAGTAAGGTGTCCGCACTCATAGCCCTACCTTCACCAACAACCGCACGTCAACTGGTCTCTTTTCTACAGAAGGTGAGGTACTTAAGTATATTCATACATCTACTATCACAACTTGTTCTACCACTGCAACAACTCACTCAAAGATCAACTTTCACTTGGGACGAGGAAAGCGAACATCACTACAACAAGGTAAAGGAGGTCTTAGCCACTCTACCAACTATCTCACCACCTAAGTGGGATGAAAAATTCTATGTCACCTCTCATTGGGGGTTGTGCTACTCCAAAAGGATACGGCGACATCTTTCATGAGGCCAATCTACTTCTCTAGCCGAATGATGACAGCAGGAGAGAAAGGTTTCACCCATGTGGAACACTTAGTCCTAGCTCTTAGATTTGAAACTACAAAGTTTAGGCCATATTTGCTGCCTAAGCAATTTGTGATTCTAACCACGGATGAAATATTTCCCTATGTTGTACAACACATGGATGTGTCTGCTAGAATTACTAAATGGCTAGTTCCTCTGCAAGAGTTTGACTACACAGTACAAGTAGAAAGCACGACAAGGGCAAGTTTGGGGGGACTCATGACCTACCAAGTCTTTGAAAGGAAGGAGAAGCAATCTAAGGAAGGAGAAGTCCGATTACCTCCAGTACCACCGATGGTAGAAGGAGCATACTCTCTCTACTTTGATGGAGCCTACAAGAGAGCGTCCGACAAAGCAGCTGCAGGCATAGTGGTCTTTGATGACAAAGGGACAAAGGTATTTTCGTTGGGCCAATTGTTAGATTCACATTCTAACAGTGAAGCTGAGTATGCAGCACTCACCAAGGGTCTACAATGGTGCGTCTCGCAAGGTGTACAACGCCTTAATGTATTTGGGGATGCTCTACTTCTGGTAAGGCAAGTAAATGGAGCATGGACATGCAAGAATCCTAGTTTAAGGACTCACTTAAGTGGTGTAAAAACCTTGTTGGGTAAGTTTGAAGAAGTTCAAATACACCATATCCCAAGGGCTCAAAACCAAGAAGCAGATGCCCTAGCAAGTGAAAGACTACAGGAAGTGGTGGTTGGAGCAATAAAACTAAAGCTCCCTCTATTTCAAGGAAGTGATTCCTTGCCTGACATCATGCATTTTTTGGAAACAGGGGAATGCCCATCAGATTTAACAAAGGGACAGAAGCAATGGCTGACGCGGAAGGCCACAAGGTATCGACTCATCAATGATGGTTTGTACTGTAAGGGTAAGGACCAAATACTCAGGAAGGTCCCTCTCTCTCACGAAATCACGGGAGTAATTGCTAGTTGTCACGACGGGGTTTTTGGTGGTCAGTTTGCCCTAGACATAACAAGTAGGAAAATCTTGCAGACAGGCTTCATATGGCCTAGCCTCAACCGTGATGTACACCATTGGTGCAAAACGTGTAAGTTGTGTCAAAAGGCCGACACTAGGTCACTTATGCCTGAACCACAGACACCTATTCTCTCATATGGCCCATTTGAAAAATGGGGTATCGATGCCATTGGGCCATTACCTAGGGCCAACTCAGGAAAATTCTACATAATCATGGGGGTCGACTACATGACTAGATGGGCAGAGGCTACAACCACCACTAGAATCACAGCGGTAGAGGTAGCTAAATTTATCTATGAGCACATATGCTGTAGGTTTGGCACACCTTTAGAGATCATCTCTGATAGAGGGCCAGGTTTCAGAGCAGACTTGGTAGGAGAATTAATGCAAAAACTGGGCATTACAAGGAGACACTCTTCACCATATTACCCTCAATGTAATGGCCTAGTTGAAAAGGCAAATGGAATGGTTGCTAAAATTATTACCAAGCAGGTAAACAATCATCCCGGAGACTGGGATAAGTATCTACTACCAGCTTTATGGGCCTACAGAACTTCATTTCGTACATCCTTGGGATTCACACCGTATCATCTAGTATTTGGTAAGGAAGCAATCTTGCCCATTGAAGTGCAACTACAAAGTCTCAGAGTAATGGCAAGCCAACTTCAACAACCCAACATGCATTTGAGAGATCACATCATCAACTTGGAAAGACTACAGTTGGATAGAGAAGAACCAATAAATTATTATGCAGCACAAGCAGAGCATAGACGACTTAGCTTTAACGAGCACCTCCAGAAAAAATAATTGAAGAAAGGAATGTTGGTGCTCCGCTACGACAATCGCTTCGACACGTGCAAGGATAAGAAACTCCTGCTCCGATGGGAAGGCCCTTTCATCATCAGGAAAAAGTATGCCAATGGAAGCTACCAACTTATGGAGACTGATGGAAAACTTCATAAAACCAGGGTAAATGGTTGGCGACTTAAACCTTATTTTCTTCAATTTGACCAGGCTCCACCAATTGACATTCCAAATGAGGACACACCATCAGCCGCCACCTCTGACGATAATGATCAAACAGATGAGCTAAAGACATGAATGCCTCTAGCCAAAAGGGGAGGGCTAATGATGGGGGCTTTTCACAAGCCAAGCTCCCATACCCCTCTTCTCTCGTCCCCACCCCATGAAAACCCCCTGTTAGGGAGGGAGTGATAAAAAGCATAGGAAAAAGTAAGAAAAAAATAAAGTATGATTATGTAAATATATAAGAAAGGTAAAATAGGCCACCTCATGCCTGCGGGGTAGCCCATCCCCACCTTGCCTCCTTTTTCTTCACTGTTGCCACGTCGGGTGTCCCTTTTCCTCTCCTCCACTCAAAAGGTCAACCCCCTCTCTCTTCCCCTTGTCCTTTCTCCTTTCTCTCTCCCCTCAAGCTACCCCATCTCTCACCAATAATGCATTATAACTCACAAATAATGCACCCTAACTCACATGCAACTTACCCTATCTTCCAAAATAGTATACCCCAACCCCTCTTTCTCTCTCCTATCATATCCCATGACCCAAATACCCCCCCCTCTCTCTAAAGGGCGCCATGTCTCTTGTCTTGTAGCTAAATAACCTCCCCCACACTCACAGACACTCAGTTTCACTGAAAAAGGTGCTCACAGACCCATCCCCACCCGGTGGTTACCTGATTTTTCTTGTGTTCACACACATCTGCACACAAATTCACCTCTGAACACACTCCCCTCTCTCCCCTCTTGTAATTACTTTATTCTCCATGAGACTGCTGTTCTGGCACATATACACACAGCCAGACAAGTGGGGCCCACAGTCACATGGCCCATTTAAATAATGATTTCTTCATTTCTAAATTCTAGAATTCCTCTCCCCTCCTCCCCTATATAAAGAGGGGTCACCATCACACTAAATACACACACAACATCACCAAAGAACACACTATGCACTGTGTGGGCCTAGTGCATACACACACACCCACACCATCACCATCACTGCAATCACCATGCTTGTCTTGAGCATGACCTCTACACCCTTGGCTATGGAAGATGAAGGGCAACTAAATGAAGGATGATGGCCATAACCCTCGTGCGAGTCTTCGCCATCAACTCCCACCTATCCGCCATGTGATCTACCACTCTCTCCCTTCTCTTCCCCTACACTATGCTCCCCATTTCATCGCCTTACTCTCTAAAAAAAGATTGAGGTTTTGTGAGTATGTTTTCTTGCAATGTTTTGCCCATGTGAGGTGTGCGGAATCGCCACCTAGTTTTGTGTTTGGAGTGAGCTTGTGTATGTGTGAAGGGTGTGCGGATTCGCCATCCTTTTGTGGTGCCTAAGTACTAAGCCGCTATACCCCCTCCCTCACTCTCTCTCTCTCTCTCTCTCTCTCTCTCTCTCTCTCTCTCTCTCTCTCTCTCACTTGATCTCATTCCCTTTCCTCTTCATCATTGCTCCCAAGCATCTATCTCTCTTGGATGAAAACTTTGTTATGGTGGTGTGTTGTTTGCGTCCTAGCCATTGAAGCTAGGTGGTGCCCCGTGTTTGCTTTAGCATGACAGGCTCGAGACGCGCCATTCAGTCCCCGGTGTTTTAGAGGCCGTCGGGGTTCGGGGTTCGCTTTGCTCCCGTCAATATCTTTAGGTATTGATAGCCGTTTTTCGGCTCTCTGTAATTTCCATAGTGAGTTATCTCACCCTATCAAATCACTCAAACACTGTGGTTACCCTCACCCTTTCACTGTATATAGGTGCGTGTGAGTTAGGGGACTTTTCCCATATCTCCTTACTGAAATAAAAAACCCTCAATTAGCTAGTCATTGGGCTAGTTGAGCCAAAAAATATTAAAAAATATAAAAAATATAAGTATATTATGGCCCATGCGTATGTAAATATTTCTATGTATATAGGGCCTAAATAAAAGATTTTTTCATAATTATTTTGGTATTTATTTAAATATTTCTACCTAGGTGTGTGTTATTTATGCTCTGTACATTGCCTCACCATTACCACAATTTTTCTTACCATTTTTCATACTCTTTATTCCATATAGAAATATTTTCATGTAAGCTTCTCTTATATTTGGTGTAACTCCACCCCAACAAAAATCCAAAAAAACTAGTTTTATTTATGTGTATATTTTTTCACTATTGTGATTTTTCCCTTCCTACATCTATTTTGTTTTTTTTTTCTAAAAAATTAGAACACCAAAAATATTTATCTTTTTATGGTAGCCTCATAATGAGAGAGATTTCTTTTGACCCCTTTATATTTTTTCCACTTATATTATTTATATTTGACATGTACATATTTTTTAGACCCCTCAATATTTGATTTTCTTAGTTGTACTATTCACTTATATCATGATCTCAACAATATCTTCAATTATAGACCTACCAAATAAGGTCAAGGGTAGGTGGCATGCATACATGCACTATGGAGGGCTCACTCTTGGAGGTATTCAAAAGAATCATCTAAAGAAGGACCCCACAAGGACCTTGTGCAGTGGAAAAAAACGGTCGTTTTTGCTGAATTTTCAAAGTTCACTTGCTCTCCGAATTTGAAAAGGTGATACAAACAAAAGTTGTAGCTCGTGGGCTGAACTTTTGCGTCAAATTTTTTCATATTTTTTTGAGCTACGAGCTGTGAGCTATGATTTTATTAGTGGACCCCATTTTTCCCATGTTATGCAGCCACACTCTCTCTTCCACTTTATCATTTTCCTCTTTCACACACACTTCTCCACTCATCATCCCCACCTCTCTCACCACTCCTCTCTGCACCCTACTCACTCACCTTCTCCTCAACCTTGAAGAATAAGAGAAACCATGGTGAACTCATACCTCCCACACACAATTCCATTCCAAAATTGACCAGCTAGTCTCATTTTTCCTCCTCCAAATTACCCATATCTATAAAAAAAACCACAAAATTCAGCCTCTTCTCTTAAAAGAGAGCATCATGGTGGTTGATTACTCAGCTTCAATTACCTTGTCTCTCAAGGAAGGTCAAGAGTGGAGAAAAAATGTACCGTCAAAGCTAGTGGACCGTCAACAAGCGTCAAAATTGGCCCTACTCAAGACACTTGGAGCATCAACCTTGTAAGGAATCCACCTTTTCTTACCTCTTAAGATTTTTTCTTCCTTATTTGTATCCTACATGGATACTCCCATTGTAAATATCCAATTCCATTTGTAAATTAATACTAACTCTACTAACACTAACCCACTATGAAAAGTCCTATCACCTCCATTTCTCTCCTCTCTCTTTCCCCACCAACTTCTTGATAATTCCAAGCAAAAGAAATTAGATAAATTGCTGAAAATCTAACCCAACCATGGTTAGAGTAACCCTAGACTTCAAAATTGCTATAAAAGGAGGGTGTAGCTAGCACAAAGGGAGCCATAAGCAAGAGCACTATGCTATAGCTTGAGAAGCCAAGCTCAACCTCTCTAGAAGGAGCTCTTGAGTGGAAGCTCATTGTCTTATGCACGTGCATGTGTTGTAATAGGGGATTAGCAAGGGAACTCTATGCCATTGTAAGAGAGAGAGTGATCATTCAATTGAGAGTAGGAAATCTATCATTTCTCCTACTAGTGTAAGCCCAACATTTGCTGAATCAAGGAGGGTGGATTTGGACTAAGCTTGGATACTTTGTCTCCCTTCCAACGTGAAGTAATGGACAAAAATGATGCGTAAGTGTCTTGGTGTTTTTTGTTAAGTTCTTGATAGCTTGTCTCTGGTGTTGTCATCAATCTAGCCATAAATCCCACATACTGTAAGAGGGCGACAGGGTGGAGAGGACTCCCCTGGCTTTAAGACAGTGATTGGGGTGGCTTTTCTTGTGATGTGTTGTGGTGAAATTTACGCAAGCTATGTTGAACAAATACTAATCTCACTTTGATTTGTCATGACAGATTTGTAAGAAGGTATTACTGCAACAAGCACCCCCTCCCCCTTTCTCTCTCTTTCTTAAATATGTAGTTGTGTTTGCTTGATCATTGACGATACATTTCAAAGCAGGCCGAGCACTATCTCTCTCCCTCTCTCTCTCTCTCTCTCTCTCTCTCTCGTGTTTTAGTGTGAGAGTGTTCCATTGGTGTTAGGGTTAGTGTAAATTCCTTGCTTGTTTGTGGGTTGCTCTAACGATTCTCCTCTTTTGCGTCCTAGTTCGCTCTTAAACTCGGTGGTGCCCCTGGTGTAGTTGGGATTTGGCTGTGGGTTCGTTGTTTTGGTTTGTGTTGTGTTGTGCCCCAGCCCCATTGAGCAACACGGGAGCCTTGAAGGGTGTCTAGAGGTTGCTCTTCTTGTTGCCTGCCCCGGACCGCCTCAAATTGGTGCCCCCACGGAGGAACGGCTTGTGTATTTTTGTGTAGAATCAACCTTTAGCATAGTCAAGTAGTTTGCATGAATCACGAAAATTTGTATTATCCCTTCATTCCCATTGCAAGGCAAAAGGTACACATAATTGTTAGTACTAAGTTGCAATTTCAACGTGTCATTCGTAGAATTTTAGGTCCTCTTAGGTTGGCCGAGATAAACGCTTCAGTAAATCCTTTTATTTTGCCTCTCATTAGGTACGACCTTAGTTTGGACGTCTATATTTTTGTTTTGTTTTAAGCATTAGGTCATGCATAGACCATGGATAATGGTCCAGGAATAGAGGTTTTCCCCTTCCATTTCACTCCACACATTAGAATAAACATTGCAATTAGTAGGAAAATCCATTTTCAACAACGTATGGTGTTCATGTTTGGTGCCCTAAGAGTAGGAGAAATTCTTGCATCACCAAACCCTGTCATTCTACCTCTCATCAACTACCACACTTCTTTTGATGTACATGTGTTCATTATATTTTAAAATGAAGCGTAGCCTGGCAAAATAGTGTGTATGTTTGTTTTTTCTTTGTCCAAGTTGTTACAAGAAACAAAAAACGATCATTTGTTCTAACTGGGAATGTGTGTGCAGTGAAAGTTCAATCCTTAGAGATCTAGCTCTATTACCAATTGAGTTGCAGGAGCAAGTAGTAAGGCGTCTCCCTCATAACAAGAGGGTGGTGAAGTTAAGACGGAAGGTCCTACGCGTGGATTCCATTTTCCTCTTGTTGTTGGGCACTAAGGAAGGCCGCGCATTCATCCAACTAGTGTGTGCCCTAAGATTGGTAAATAGAGTGAAATTTGGCGTTTGGCGAGTGCATTTCACCATTGAGGAAGACTCTTCAGGAAACTTGCGGCCAGAGTTCATGCTTCATAGACTCACATTTGGTGAATTTTTCCCTCATTTGCATCTTATTAATAGTCTTCCTTTCGCTTTCAACAAAGGAGATAGGGAGCTATTCAGAGCTTGTCTTAATAAAGAGAGCATAGAGAAGATTGCAAATTTGTATAAATTCTCATCCTTCTCTACTTTCTATGACACTTTGTTCATAGAGACATTGTAAATCTCTTTATGCTTTTGAATGATTTAACCATAATTCTAAGGAGTTTTTGTCCAGGAATTTTGTAGCACAAGTGGAGTTTTTAAATCTTGCAAACTTGATTGGACTTGATGAGGATGTTCTTTATGAAACTGTGAGAAGGTTGCCTCACTCCGACTGTGTGGAACTCAAAGGAAAGGAGCTCCTAGTCAATTGCTACTTTCTCACGGCCTTCGACGAGCATGAAGATCTAGTTTTTATACAAACCGCTTGTGCGTTGGGAATTGTAGAGCAAGTGCAATTTATCACTTGGGTCGTGGTTGCTCTTTTGGATCCAGAAAATGAAGTTCTAGAGATTTCTGTTTATCGCCTTAGCTTTGAAGAATTTCAACCCTTCTTAGAGCTCATCAATAGTCTACCTTTTTGTTTTGATCAAACAAATCGAGACCTCATTGAAGCTTGGATAGCTGAAGAAGAAAACCTAGAGTGGTATTTTCTTACTTCTTCATTTGCAGGCGAGTGGTTCTAAATCTCTATTGTATCCCTTATTGTAACTCGTGTTGTAATCTTTCATAATAATGGAGAGCCAACACCAAATGTCTGGATATCCTCTTTTCTTTGGAGAGCATGGAGAGGATGCAAAATTATTTTTAGCAAATTTCAAGATGTCTTGCCGTATCAAGAGGATAGTAACCGATCAAGAACGTGTAGAAATGTTTGAGGTGGTCCTTAGGAAAGATGCTAGTACTTGGTTTGACTCTTTGCCTGAGGAAGTTAAGGGGAATTACACAGAAGTTTTGAATCGTTTTAAGAGATAATTCTTTGATCCCCAAAACACTCAAAAACTATGGCAAGACATTGTTTCTCATAAGCAAAAAGACTTAGATGACTACTACTTGTACAAGCAAGAGTTTCTACGTCTTTGGGCTCTATGGATACGAAATGTTGCTAACCCTGGTGATGGTGTAGAATTTTTAAAGAAGGAGATGTTCATAGCCGGACTCTTTCCTGACCTTAAGGTAAAAGTTGAGGCGGGTGCACCTGCTACTTTTGATGCAGCGGAAACTAGGGCTGCTGAGAAGTATAGGAAACTCAAGTGCTTAAGGGGAGGGGTTCCAATAGAAGGTCTTAGACCCAAAGGTAAGTCACAAGCATCAACATCGAGGGAGCCTCCTGAGGTAACGACGGAAGTAATTGAGAAGTTAAACGAATCTTTAAGCAGCCTATCAATTCACCTTGCACAAGCTGTAGGCCCAAAGGGACAAGCAAAGAAGTCTGAAGAGCGAGATCCACGACCTAGGAGAGTCTTGCAATGTTGGAATTGCGGAGAGTCTGGACATGGGATGTATAATTGTCCTTGGCCCCGTGGGGAGCCAGGGAGACCTAACTTGAATTACCCAATGATGAATTCAGGTGAAGGAACTGGTCAACAACCAAGGCTTCTACAAAGACCAAATGGACCAAGACCACCTCCACAAGGGGTAGAAGGAGTTCCACCTTTGCCAGATCCAAATGTGCATGTGGTAGAGGTGACAAAATCAAATGAGGTTGACATGGAAGCAAATGGCATTAAGCGTGGCCGAGGAAAAGGTAAAGAGAAAGAGGGTGTCCCATCACAGAGTGACCATGGACAAGGCAAGAAGGCAAAGGAGACCAAGGAAGCTAAGAGGACTCGACGTCGTATCAATCTCCAAGACTTCCCTCTTGGACATGGTATGGCTCCGTACAACTTGTTGGAAGACATGAGAGGTAAGGGTCCTGATATTTCATGGCCTCAATTTCTTGCATTATGTCCACAAGTTAGGAGGGATTTAACAAGGGCAGTTAGCACTAGGAGGAAAATAAAAGAGAGTGTGCCTGTTGTAAAAATTGCACAAGCGGAAATGAATGAGGACATTACACCGGTGCTAGACTGTTACATCAAAGGAAGATTGGTTAGGAAAGGTCTAGTGGATGGGGGTGCACAAATTTGCATCATGACAGAGGGACTCATGCAAAGACTAGGCATGCACATCCATGAGACACCTGAAATCAAGGTCAAAATGGCAAACAATAGCAAGGCTAGGTGCGTAGGCATTTGTAAAAATGTTTTTGTGGAGGCCTTTAGCATTAAGAAGGCAGTGGATTTCTATGTCATGTCTACCAAGGGAAATGGTTACCCATTTATCCTAGGAAGACCATGGCTAATGAAAATGCGAGCTTTGCAGGATTGGGAGAGTGGAAAGCTAATTTGCAGGAATGACAATCACAAGAAGGTTGTCTTTGACATGAAGGAGCAACGCCAAGAGGAGCTCCATGAAGAATCATCTCAAAGTGAGACGGAAGAAGGTTGGACCGATAGCACTTCAGAAGAAGAAAGTAGCGGCAGCATTACTGAAGAGGAGTCTTCCATCGAAGTCATGGGGGTAAGGTTTAAGCCAAGCAACCAAGAGACCTCTTGTCAAGGCTTGGAGGAGGTAGGTCCTCAAGAGAACGAAGGTGTTCAAGATGAAGGGATGCTGGAAGGTATGCTATCAACAACACTTACAAAGGATGAAAGAGAGGAGTTCAAATGTGTGTTAAGGAAGTTTCCTAGGCTTTTTGAAGACTACACCGACGTGCGTGGAGTAGATGCTGTTCAACACAAGATTGAGTTGAAGCCAGAGGCCACACCTAGGGCTCAAAAGCTACGAAGGCTAGGAGTCATTAAGGAGCAGGCTCTACTCAAGGAGGTAAGAAAGCTTCTAGCAGCAGGTTTCATTTATCCAGTGGAGAATTCAGAGTGGGTCTCTCCCGTTGTTGTCACTCCTAAGAAAAACGGCAAGTGGAGGGTGTGTGTGGATTATCGTCCACTTAATGAGGCAACAAAAAGAGATCACTTTCCCCTCCCATTCCAGGATGAGATACTAAATGAGGTAGCTGGTCATGAGAAGTACACTGTGTGCAATGGTTACTCAGGTTACTTTCAAATAGGGATTGCATTGGAGGATCAATTGAAAACAACCTTTATCACTCCTTGGGGTTGTTATGATTTTAGAGTCATGCCATTTGGTCTAACAAATGCTCCTGCAACATTCCAACGTTTCATGAATATGGTGTTTCAAGCATTCTTTGGAAAGTCAATTAGGGTGTTCATTGATGATTTCTGTATCTATAGCTCAAAATCATTGCATCTACAAAGGGTAGAAGAAGGTTTAAAGAAGCTCTACGACATGGGAGGTCAACTCAACCCCAACAAGTGCCATATAGGTGAGGATGAAGTAATCTTGCTTGGTCATAAAGTTTCTTACAAAGGCATTGAAGTGGATCCTTCAAAGGCAAAGGCTCTTATTGAGCTACCATCACCCAAGAGTCTTAAGGAGGTCATCTCTTTCATTCATAAGGTGAAGTATATGTCACGCTTCATTCACTTAGCCTCGGAGTTGCTTCATCCTTTGCAAAAGTTGACACAACAAGTAGAATTTGCATGGTCTGATGAGCTTGAAGAGTATTTTTGTAACATTAAAGTCATTTTGTCAGAGCTACCAACACTCATGCCTCCTTGTTGGGAGTACACATTCTTTGTTAGCTCTAGTGTTGGAAGGGAAACAATTGGTGCTGTGTTGCTACAACAAGATCCCCACAGTACAAGGATACGACCCATCTACTTTGCTAGTAGGGTCATGAATGCTTTAGAGAGAGGCTACACGAAGGTAGAACTCATGATGCTTTCTCTCATGTTTGCGATAAGGAAGTTTAGATCCTACTTGCTCCCAAAACCTTTTGTAATCCTCACCGCAGAGAATTTGTTCCCTTGGGTGTCATCTCAAATGAATCTTAGTACTAGGATCTCAAAGTGGATTATGGAGTTGCAAGAGTTTCAATACTCTTTCAAGGTAGAAGATAGTGTGCGTGCACAATTGGCAAGGATTCTCACTTATAGGGTGCATGAAAAGGATATTAAGGTGCCTGAAGTAAAGACCCTACCATTGCCACCACCAAAAAGTATTCCTAGTGCTTTTACCTTGTTCTTTGATGGAGCTTTTCGTCGAGCCACAGGAAAAGCAGGGGGAGGGCTAGTGTTTCTCAACCCAAGTGGAGAGGTGGTCATGAAAGAGAAGTTCAATCTACCAAGTTCAGCTAGCAACAATGAAGCAGAATATGACACACTACTTCATTGTTTAAAAATATGCATTGGCCATGGTATACAAAGTCTCATGGTAAAAGGGGATGCACTTCTCATTGTGAAGCAGATTTTAGGCATTTGGGCATGCAAAAATGAAAGACTAAGGGCTAAAGTTCATACCATCCGTAGGCTATTTAATCAATTTGAGGAGGTGCAATTATATCATATTCCTAGGAAACAAAATGAAGATGCTTATTTACTTGCACAACAAGCCGTTGCATGTGTAAAGAAAGAAGTGCAGGTCATCATGGTGGCGGCTGCTGTGAAGCAACCGAGGTACCAGGGATTGGAGTCATTGGCTCCCATCATTGGCTACATTTTGGAGGGTGAGTTTCCACCAAACTTCACAAAAGCTCAGAAGAGGAGACTCATGAAGAAGGCAAGCATGTATCTCTTCCTAGAAGGCTCCCTCTATCAAAGAGGGAAGGATAAAGTGTGCAGAAGAGTACCAACTATCGCAGAAATTCCAGCCATTCTAAAAGGTTTGCATGAAGAGGCATGTGGTGGTCATTTTTCCCAAGAATGAACTGTGAAGAAGATTTTGCTTGCGGGGTATGTTTGGCCAAGTCTGCATGTGGATGTCCAACATTGGTGTAAAAGTTGTCACAATTGTCAGGTAAATGGGAATAGAAGATTGATTTATGGTCCAAGGCAAATCGTGCTTGCAAATGGACCCTTTGAAAAGTGGGGCATTGATGCTATGGGTCCTCTGCCTAGGACAAAAAATGGTAAACTCTACATCCTAGTGGCTGTAGACTATATGACTAGGTGGGTGGAAGCACAAAGTGTGGCAAAGGTAAATGAGAGGACAGTGAGCAAATTCGTCTACACTCACATTTGTTGTAGATTTGGCACACCTTTGGAGATTGTTTCTGATAATGGTCCAGGGTTTAGAAAGGGATTGCTCACAGAAGTCTGTGAAGAACTTCCCATTCTACATCGTCACAGTACACCCTACTATCCCCAATCAAATGGTTTGGTAGAAAAAGCTAATGGTGTCATTGCAGGCATCATTAGAAAGATGGTGAAAAACAAGACAAAGTTGTGGGATGACGTCTTGGATGGTGCCTTGTGGGCGTATCGAACCACATATAGGGAAGCCACGGATTCACACCATTTCACTTGGTCTATGGTCAAGAGGCTTTACAGCCAATTGAGCTAAACATTCCAACAATGCGACTTCATGGCAAATCAGCACAAGATGATCAAGAAGCATGGATGGATCGACTTCTTACCTTAGCTAAGCTTGAGTGGAAAAGAGAAGCAGCATACGAGTTCTATAAGAGGAAAGCCACAATGACAAAGGAGAAGCTTGACAAGAAACTGAAGGACAAAGGCATCAATGAAGGAGATCTTGTGCTAAGGTTACTATCAACTTATGGACTTGAATGGGAAAGAGCACTCCAGGAAGGTAAACGGCTATCGCTTGAAGCCTTACTTGAGTCGCCTTCTACCAAAGGATCTACTAGAGCAAAAGGCAACTATCCCATGTAAGTATTGTTCCATGAAGCATGAGTGTAACACAAACCAAAATTCCAAGGGGCCAAACAATGAAGATCTTGTCAAGGACTCTGAAGCACTCTCTTTGGAAAAGATTTTTTATGATGGTACATGAATATACCATCATCCTGGGGGAGGGCTAATGATAGCCGTTTTTCGGCTCTCTGTAATTTCCATAGTGAGTTATCTCACCCTATCAAATCACTCAAACACTATGGTTACCCTCACCCTTTCACTGTATATAGGTGCGTGTGAGTTAGGGGACTTTTCCCATATCTCCTTACTGAAATAAAAAACCTTCAATTAGCTAGTCATTGGGCTAGTTGAGCCAAAACATATTAAAAAATATAAAAAATATAAGTATATTATGGCCCATGCGTATGTAAATATTTCTTTGTATATAGGGCCTAAATAAAAGATTTTTTCATAATTATTTTGGTATTTATTTAAATATTTCTACCTAGGTGTGTGTTATTTATGCTCTGTACATTGCCTCACCATTACCACAATTTTTCTTACCATTTTTCATACTCTTTATTCCATATAGAAATATTTTCATGTAAGCTTCTCTTATATTTGGTGTAACTCCACCCCAACAAAAATCCAAAAAAACTAGTTTTATTTATGTGTATATTTTTTCACTATTGTGATTTTTCCCTTCCTACATCTATTTTGTTTTTTTTTTCTAAAAAATTAGAACACCAAAAATATTTATCTTTGTATGGTAGCCTCATAATGAGAGAGATTTCTTTTGACCCCTTTATATTTTTTCCACTTATATTATTTATATTTGACATGTACATATTTTTTAGACCCCTCAATATTTGATTTTCTTAGTTGTACTATTCACTTATATCATGATCTCAACAATATCTTCAATTATAGACCTACCAAATAAGGTCAAGGGTAGGTGGCATGCATACATGCACTATGGAGGGCTCACTCTTGGAGGTATTCAAAAGAATCATCCAAAGAAGAACCCCACAAGGACCTTGTGCAGTGGAAAAAAATGGTCGTTTTTGCTGAATTTTCAAAGTTCACTTGCTCTCCGAATTTGAAAAGGTGATACAAACAAAAGTTGTAGCTCGTGGGCTGAACTTTTGCGTCAAATTTTTTCATATTTTTTTGAGCTACGAGCTGTGAGCTATGATTTTATTAGTAGACCCCAGTTTTCCCATGTTATGCAGCCACACTCTCTCTTCCACTTTATCATTTTCCTCTTTCACACACACTTCTCCACTCATCATCCCCACCTCTCTCACCACTCCTCTCTGCACCCTACTCACTCACCTTCTCCTCAACCTTGAAGAATAAGAGAAACCATGGTGAACTCATACCTCCCACACACAATTCCATTCCAAAATTGACCAGCTAGTCTCATTTTTCCTCCTCCAAATTACCCATATCTATAAAAAAAACCACAAAATTCAGCCTCTTCTCTTAAAAGAGAGCATCATGGTGGTTGATTACTCAGCTTCAATTACCTTGTCTCTCAAGGAAGGTCAAGAGTGGAGAAAAAATGTACCGTCAAAGCTAGTGGACCGTCAACAAGCGTCAAAATTGGCCCTACTCAAGACACTTGGAGCATCAACCTTGTAAGGAATCCACCTTTTCTTACCTCTTAAGATTTTTTCTTCCTTATTTGTATCCTACATGGATACTCCCATTGTAAATATCCAATTCCATTTGTAAATTAATACTAACTCTACTAACACTAACCCACTATGAAAAGTCCTATCACCTCCATTTCTCTCCTCTCTCTTTCCCCACCAACTTCTTGATAATTCCAAGCAAAAGAAATTAGATAAATTGCTGAAAATCTAACCCAACCATGGTTAGAGGAGTAACCCTAGACTTCAAAATTGCTATAAAAGGAGGGTGTAGCTAGCACAAAGGGAGCCATAAGCAAGAGCACTATGCTATAGCTTGAGAAGCCAAGCTCAACCTCTCTAGAAGGAGCTCTTGAGTGGAAGCTCATTGTCTTATGCACGTGCATGTGTTGTAATAGGGGATTAGCAAGAGAACTCTATGCCATTGTAAGAGAGAGAGTGATCATTCAATTGAGAGTAGGAAATCTATCATTTCTCCTACTAGTGTAAGCCCAACATTTGCTGAATCAAGGAGGGTGGATTTGGACTAAGCTTGGATACTTTGTCTCCCTTCCAACGTGAAGTAATGGACAACAATGATGTGTAAGTGTCTTGGTGTTTTTTGTTAAGTTCTTGATAGCTTGTCTCTGGTGTTGTCATCAATCTAGCCATAAATCCCACATACTGTAAGAGGGCGACAGGGTGGAGAGGACTCCCCTGGCTTTAAGACAGTGATTGGGGTGGCTTTTCTTGTGATGTGTTGTGGTGAAATTTATGCAAGCTATGTTGAACAAATACTAATCTCACTTTGATTTGTCATGACAGATTTGTAAGAAGGTATTACTGCAACAAGCACCCCCTCCCCCTTTCTCTCTCTTTCTTTAATATGTAGTTGTGTTTGCTTGATCATTGCCGATACGTTTCAAAGCAGCCCGAGCACTATCTCTCTCCCTCTCTCTCTCTCTCTCGTGTTTTAGTGTGTGAGAGTGTTCCATTGGTGTTAGGGTTAGTGTAAATTCCTTGCTTGTTTGTGGGTTGCTCTAACGATTCTCCTCTTTTGCGTCCTAGTTCGCTCTTAAACTAGGTGGTGCCCCTGGTGTAGTTGGGATTTGGCTGTGGGTTTGTTGTTTTGGTTTGTGTTGTGTTGTGCCCCAGCCCCATTGAGCAGCACGGGAGCCTTGAAGGGTGTCTAGAGGTTGCTCTTCTTGTTGCCTACCCCGGACCGCCTCAGTATAATTGATTATATATAGTTTTAGGATAGGGTTATGGTGGTCATGCTCTGCCATAGCGAGATAGGACCAATCCTTTACTAACAGTTCATGCTCGTAGCTACGTGGTAGCTAAGGCAATGTCCATTGGTTTTTCTTTCTCAGGATTGGAGACCTATCAAAGGTACTCCGCTCCTCTTGAAAGGGAGCATGGACCTCACACTGGTATCAGAACCTAGGTTAAAGCTTGGGGAGATTTTTAGATTGATGTTTGGAGGATGAAGGATGCGAATGTTTGAAATAATAGAAAAACCTAGGAAAATTATTTTGAATGTTTATATGGTATTGAGAATTGAACTTTCCTGATACAGGAAAATGTTCGTTCGGCCTACCAGAAATTGAAGGTGTTCACCATCATGTTGGAAAATGCATGCCAATCACCAAATTATCAGTTTCAAAAAAGGGTGATGATGATTTTGGATAGGGTGTTTGCACCACCTATCCCGAGGGTGCATAGAGGATGGGGCATCAACTCGAGTCCATCTGGAGGAATCTATACCATCGATGCTGACAAGATATGGTGCATGGATACCAACCTCAAGAAACTTCAATGGGCAGAGGAATTAAAAGTCATCAAAGTTTATCTTTTCATTGGTACTAAGAATCCGGATGCTACCATTACCTTGGGAGGACAAAAGATATCTCAGACTCAATGGGTCTATAACCAAGTTACAAAATTTATCCATGGTGGTAGGATTCAACCCATATGTGTATCTTGTAGCTTTCAAGGGTCCAAGGAAACTTATTATTTTGATCCTTTAGCCTATCCTTTTGTAATCACTAAACTCAAAATATAAAGACATTACAAGCCTTGTACTAAAGACTACCAACCTTGGCAGAAATTAATGTGTATATAAATAAAGTTTGGATAAATATTATCTTTTGTTTGTACTATTGTCTAATCAAGTCTTGTCTTAAAGTGGATTAAAGTTAGAGTATCAGATAAAGTTTCACTTAATCTATATGGTACAGAGTGTGGTGTATACATCTCTTCAAGAGAAAAAGCTACTTCTCAATCAAGCTCAACTTCCCTCTTTCAAGGGGGAAGGAACTCTAGTTGAGCGCGATGCAGAAGTGTGGCTCAAAGAGATGGAGGATTATTTTGCTGCTACTGGTACTACTCCCAATAACCAAGCAATGTTGGCTATGTTTTGTCTCACGGGGGATGCCAAGCTTTGGTGGAAACAACACTACAAAGACAATCAAGTAGCTCAAAACACTCAAACTTGGGAAGACATTAAGAATGTTGTCAAAGGACGTTATCTTCCACTTGCACACAAATCCCTTAAGACGAATGAATTCTTCAAATTACGTCAATTTCATCTTACAGTGGAAGAATACTACTCCAAATTTGTAACTCTTAGGCACTATGCTCCGCCAATGACTGCAGATCAACAAGTAGCCCGTTTCTACCAAGGGCTATATGCTCCTTTGAATACTCATCTAGAAGCCATGAGGCCTATAAATTTACAAGATGCTCTTTTAAGAGCTAAACCCTTAGCTAAAGAAATGTCAAACTACCAAAGGGGACGAAATGGAAATATAAGGAATGTTGGAAGGAGAGGACGACTTATGATGTGGAACCAAAGTCCAGTTCACCCAGTTCACCAAACTCATGCGATAGTTGTATCTTCAGCAAATGGAGCTCAAAGTGCAGATCTTAGGTGCTATGAATGCAACGAGCTAGGACATTTCAGGAATGAATGTCCTAGGTGAGTCTCTGCAACAAATATACCTAATCGAGCTAGAGGGCGAGGTCAAATAATAAATTGTGGAGGAAGGAATGAAGGAAGAGGTCGAGGGCGCGGAATGGCTGCCAGAGTCAATGCTATCATAGGAGAACCAACATTGGGAGAAGAGCAAGAAGAAAGAGAAACTCCACATGCTGCAATTGATAACCTAGGAGGAAGACAACAATATGCTGTCATTCAAACACCTGCAAATCACCAAGGTGAAAATTTTGAGCTTGTTATTGATTGTGGCAGTACTCATTATTTCTTGTCACCTAAATGTTTAAGGAGGTTAGGACTTAATCAACACCCTGCAAGAAAGATGAGATTTGAATTAGCCAATGGAAAGGAGGTGTTATCTCAGTACACTGTGGGAAAAATAGATTTCAAGTTGGGAGAATACTCTACTTCTGCTACTTTTCAAACCTTACCCATAGGAATCTATGATGGAATTCTTGGAATGGATTGGTTAGCCAGTCATAATGCCAATATCCATGTGCTCAAGGAAGTGTTCCTTTGTGGACAACCAAGGTCAGGAAGTCACTATTCAAGGCTAGAATGGACAGCCAAAAGCTTACTTGGTCAAGGCTAGTCATCTTTTGAAAGGGTCACACAAGGGTCAACAAACTTTTGTAATCAAACTAAACAAAGTAGAAAAATCTTCTTTCAACCCTGAATCAATGTGGCTAGAAGAAATTTCAGATGTTTTCCCGGCAGAACTTTTTGAACTACCACCACCTAGGGAGGTAGACCATGAAATCAAAATTTTTCCAGGTAGTGAACCAGTCTCAAGAGCGCCCTACAAGATGTCACTTCCAAAGGCTATAGAGCTCAAGGAGAAGCTTAAGCAGTTGATTGAGCAAGGGTTTATCCGACCCAGTATCTCTCCATTGGGGTGCACCTGTTCTCTTCCAAAAGAAAAAGGATGGCTCTCTTCGATTTTGCATAGATTATAGGGGCTTAAATCAAGTTACCATCAGGAATAAATATCCAATTCCTCGTATTGATGAGATGCTGGACATATTACATGGAGCCAAAATTGTTACAAAGATCGATCTTTGATCTGGCTATCATCAAATTCGAATCCAGGAAGCTGATATCTCTAAAACAACTTTCAACACGCGTTATGGTCATTACGAATTTACAGCGATGGCTTTCAAACTTATGAATGCTCCTGCAATTTTCAATCGTCTGATGCACGATATATTTAGAAAATTCTTGGATGATTTTGTTCTAGTATTCTTTGACGGTATCTTAATTTATTCCAAATCATAGGAAGAGCATGAAGGACATGTTAGGAAAGTGTTAGAGCTTTTACGCCGAAATAAGCTGTATGCAAAGAAAAGCAAATGTACCTTCTTTACCCCTAAGGTCTGTTACTTAGGGTTTATCATTTCACCTGAAGGAGACTCTGTTGACCATGACAAAGTCAAGGATATTGTGGAATGGCCTCAACCCACTTCACAAACCGAAGTCAGAGGGTTCTTAGGTATCACAGGGTGGTACATGATCTTTGTAAAGGACTATGCTCTTAAAGCTGCACCACTAACCGACTTGCTAAAGAAAGGAGCCACGATAATTTGGGAAGAACAACATGAATCTTTCTTCAAACAACTTAAGGAGTATCTTGCTTCAGAACCTCTTTTAAAACTTCCAGAATTCACCCAAGAATTTGAAGTAATCACAGATTCTAGTAACCTTGCATTAGGAGGAGTCCTTACTCAAGAAGGAAGGCCTATAGCTTACACTTCTCGGAAGCTTAGGATTCATGAAGTGAATTATGCTACACATGATTTAGAATTACTAGCATTTATTCACGCTCTCAAGCTATGGAGACATTATCTATTGGGACGCAAATTTCAACTGATAATAGATCACAAGAGCCTTAAGTGGATCTTTACCCAACCTAACCTTAGCATGAGATAGAGGAGATGGATAGAGCTCATGCACGAATATGATTTTGATATTAAATTTAGACTAGGTAAGGAGAATGTTGTGGTAGATGCCCTAAGCAGTAAAGCTTTTTTGGGGGCAATTTCCATGGCTAACAACCCTATTTTAGACAAGGTCTCGGATGATTCTATCAGAGATGCAGATTGCCCGATGCTTGCTAGTATCCTACGTGAAGAGAGGGTATCATCAAATCAGCCTAAACCTCTACATTACTTTTAGAAGATGGGAAAATTTACTATAGGAATCAACTATGCATACCTAAGGATTCTACCCTAAGGAATGCTATCCTATATGAAGCACATGATGGCCCAGCTTTAGGACATCCCGGTTATGCCAAAACCATCAATGCACTTCGCAGAAGTTACTATTGCCAAGGTATGAAGGGCGATGTCATATGCCAACACAGGACAACCTTGCAGATCTTTTCACAAAGGCATTGTCTCGTGAGAAGCTTGAAGCTTTTCGCAAAGCTTTGGGCTTACTTCCCTTTGTGAACTAATCATGTCCTCAGGGCATGGCACTTCCCTCTCCTTATGTGCCAGTTCTTGTTCACCGCATCACTTTGGGGGGATTTGTTACCATATACATGTGGTGGTGATGTGTGTGAATACACTAGCACCGTCGGGCCACTTTTTTCCTCTTTAGGAGGTTTTTTCCCTTGTGCATTATACATTAGGAGAAATATGGACTTTGCATGGGCTTTGTAAGGAATCCTAATTTTGAGGGATTAAGGCTAATGTTGTGTAGGGTTAAGGGGACAAGGGCATTCAAGAAGCTAGTTTTGAGTAGACTTTTCTAGCCTTTTTTTTAGACACATGTACGATGTGGACCTAAGAGGTCACTTTCTCTCTCTAGCTTTTGAAAAGTGAAGGGAGTAAAGGAGTGTGGCCACATCAGCAAAAACGTGGGTCACTAAGAGCCAAAATTTGATTTTTTTTCAAAAAAGTTATTTTTACTTATTTTTAACTTAAAACTCCCTCCCAACATATATACACATCAAAAAATCATTTTTTGACATTTTTTTAAACCTACAAACACTAAAAGTCCACTTTTTCAAAAAAAAAACTTTGTTCTCTCCTCCTCTCTCCCTCTCCTCTCCCTCCCTACCCCCTTCTCTCCTCCTCCTTCCCTCTCTCTCCCTCTCCCCCCTCTGCCCCCTTCTCTCCTCCCATGTTCCTCTCCTCTCCCTCCCTACCCCCTTCTCTCCTCCTCCTCCCCTCTCTCTCCCTCTCCCCCTCTGCCCCCTTCTCTCCTCCCATGTTCCTCCCTCTCCCTCCCCCCTCTTTCTTTTCATTCTTTGTTTCCTCACGCAACAGCTGTCATGGTGCTCACGGACATCACAAATCGTATGCCTCCACCACCGTGTACTCCGCACAACAAAAGTGTACATATTGCTTGTCCGTGGTGTTTGCACCGAAGGCCGCACGTGAGGGTGAGTAGAGGTCATCCCAAGATCGTCATACTGTCGGTGAGACGAATGTGTATGGTTCTTCAATATCTTGGGAGGGGAGAAGTAGGCTTGTTAGGCTATTGCAATTGGTTGTGTATGGGTGCAAGTGCTTCTTTACATTTGTGGATCCACGAATGTCAAGCTCTTTAGCTGAAAACAGTGGCATTACAAGAAACAATGGGTGCACGTTAGAGAGGTCAAGTGTCACCACTTTTCCTCTAAAACAGCTTTTTTTGTTATATCTTGCAGGTAGGTGCTTCAAATCCATCCTTATTAGAGGTGGGTAATCTCATCCTAATGCAAGAATGGCTCAAGGAACTAGCATAACATGAAGCTTTTACGGTGGCACAAAGCTCTCCTTAAGCAATGTGGCTCCCACTACACCAAAAATCACTATGCTAACATGGAGAGATCCCTAGTAGGACAATACAACAACTTTTCATCAGCAGCACACCCTTTCCTAACATGAGGGCACCCCCACCAGAGATATTTTTATATGATAGGTCACCCATGAGCATACCATATCATGGAATGGATGTAAGAACTATGATTGCACTACCCCTTGGAAGTTGTTCATGAATGTATGTTTATCAAAGTTAATGAGAAGAAGTTTGGACTTTTTTGTTTGTTGATGTGTAAGAGCACTCTTGGTCTACCATATTTTAGATTGTTTGATAAGTTAAATAAGATTTGTAGTCATTTAAAGTGTTTTTTTTTTTTTTGGTAAGATTGTACATGAGAAGACATGATAAAGTACAAGAGATCTTGACGGAATAAACCTCGATGAGATTCCCACCATGCACTTGTGACACCATACCTCTCCTTGAACCCTTTGACTTCTATCGTTGTGGGGAGTCCAATGGGGGGCTATTTTCAAATTTTTAGCATAACTTTTTTTTGAAGGAAATTTTGGTTATTCTAAAGTTTATACACAGTCTAGGAGTTCATTCTGATTGTTTTTCTTCAGTTTCAAATTTTGACCGAGTACACTCCTTGGAAGCCACTTTTGAAGGTGTTAGGGCGAGATTTTGGGAAAGTTTTGTATGTAGGACATACAGTCCTCAACACAATAAAAAACAATGGTTCTTTGAGTATTTTCAGATTCCATGGTTTTAATGCTCTTTGGAGCCCTTAGATTAAGAAAAAAGAAAAAAATGTATGTTTTACATCATTTTTAAATAAATTGTCAACTTGCATGTTGATTTTTGGAGAATGAGAGCAAGATATGATTTTTTCTCATCACATGATGGTCGAAGAACGCGATGAGATGAACAAATTTGTGTGAGACAAGCCCAGACAGATTCGGAGCCGATTGAAATCTAGAAGCTGTTGAAAACAACCGAAAAGTTCAACACTTATATTAAAAAAAAAAAAAAACAACGTAACACTTGAATCATGGCCATGCATCAAAAATATGCTCACACGGTGAAGGAGGTGCTTCAAAGCTATGGAAATCAGTATAAAATGCAAGCAATAGCTTTGGAGGCTATTTAAGAAGTTGTAGAGGCTCACATCATTTCAGATGACTTTGCAATGACAAAATGATTAAGAGTTGTGTCTACTGTCTCCATAGTGATTTGGCTTTTCGGTTTATCCATGTGTTTTAAGTTAAGTGGTTTTGGCCATGAAGAGTTAAATTTAAATCAAATATTAACATTTTTGCCATCCTAAGGGGCAAACAAAGCTAAAAAATGCAAAAAAAAGGGTGGCCACAAGGGCGCGCAGATGGCCCATCCAGCAGTTTTGGATGGCTCATCTGCGCGCCCTTGTGGCCACCCTTTTTTTTGCATTTTCTAGCTTTGTTTGCCCCTTAGGATAGCAAAAATGTTAATAGCTGATGAAACCAGATGTTTATGTAGCATGAGACTAGATTTTTATATTGTCCAATGTGATTTGGCCTTTTGGTGCAGGGAACTAGTAAATTGAGTTGAAGGAAGGCATAATGTGCTTGAAAAGTTAAATTGTACATTCATCTCACCTTTTCCAAGGTCATGGAGTGCAAGAATAGCCTAATTATGCAAAAAAAAGGGTGGCCACAAGGGCGCGCAGATGGCCCATCCAACAGTTTTGGATGGCTCACATGCGCGCCCTTGTGGCCACCCTTTTTTTGCATTATATGGCCTTGTCTGCCCCTTATAATAGCAAGAATGTTAATATTTGATGAAACCAGATGTTTATGCAGCATGAGACTAGATTTTTATACTATCCAATGTGATTTGCCCTTTTGGTGCAGGGAACTAGTAAGTTGAGTTGAAGGAAGTCATAATGTGCTTCAAAAGTTCAATTTTAGGTTCATCTCATCTTTTCCAGGGTTCTGGAGTGCAGCAATAGCCTAATTATGCAAAAAAAGGGTGGCCACAAGGGCCCACATATAGCCCATCCAGCAGTTTTGGATGGCTCACTACGCGCCCTTGTGGCCACCCCTTTTTTTGCATTATATGGCCTTGTCTGCACCCCAGGATACCAAATTTTTTTTAGATTAAGTGAAAGCAAATCTTTATGCAACATGACAGTCAAATTCCACTTCTTTTCACTCAGATGTAATTAGAGCTCCCCCCCCCCCCCCCCCCCCCCCCCCCCCTCCCCCCCCTTTCTTTGTGTTCAAAGGTCCGGAGCATTCACTATGTAAAATTTTCCTATATCACGTGCGTTCACTAGAATGGATTAAAAGTACCCCTTATAGGCCTTATTTACACATGTTTCTGCAACTTTACAAGAATATAAAATCCCTTCTGTTGAACACATGTGCTATGTTACATATACTTTAGTGAACTCCCCATGTCAACGGCCTCACAAATCCTGTGCACTAAACATTAAACACTAGAAATCGACCAAACAAGGAGCCAATTTTTACTTCCTTGTGTCCACCTAGTGTTCTTGTGAAACATTGCTAATGATAAATATTCAACATCCCCAAATGAGGACATCTTGACAAAGTTTATGATCCACTTTAATAAGAATAACCATTAATGATTAAACTGAAATCAAAATATTGCTTGAATTTCTTCAAGGTGGAGTGATTAAGACTTGCGACTTGAATCATCGTACAGGCAAATAAAAATATCCATAAAAGTAAACAATATTTCTCAGATATGTATGAAACTTCAGTAATCTAAATTAAATACTCTCACTCAATGCGACACCATTTAACAAAAAAACATATTTATATTGCATTTATAGAGGAATCCAACCTCATGAAAAATAATTACAAATGGAGACAATGTTGTTGTTGTTAGGCTTATCTTACAAGTATTTGTCTTCCTCATCTAGAGATTCATATACACTTGAGTATTTGTGTGTCTATGACACTAGGGAAGATAGTAGTACTATATGGATGGCTTCTATGAGAGCTCCTAGAGAGTCCCTATTGGTTCAAGATTCTAAAAAACACCTACTATTCTTATCAAAATCTTTTAGCATGGTAGTGAAAGGTTCCTCAGGAACAAAAATAGAGTGATTTCCATCTCTGCACATGGTTGCTTGCTCATGTCCTCTTAAAACAAGTTGAATCTGTAAGTAAACAAAAGATTATGTGAGCACAAAGTTATAAAGTACAAAATGATATCATTCCAATTATCTAATGACAATTATACGAAGAATAAATTACAAGAAAAATCTTTGACGACTCTCCATAGATAACACAACTTACTTACATTGTGAGACTCAAATCACATGCTACACAACTATAGATGGCGCACCAAAGTCATCAACAAAATAGCACCACCCAGTGTTACGAGGTGTGAAGCCTAAACACTGAAATCCATAAAGAGGTTAATTCTCTCCAGCATGATAAAATTAAAGATGGAGATGATGTTAAGCTCTGAATGTAAGCTACAAGGGTAGTTTTCTTACCATTCTATCTTTATGTTGGAGATGAAGCCTTGCAATGCCCACGCGATATTCACACCTCCTATTGTTGTGGTATGCAACTCATGTGAGCTCATACTTTTGCCACCTTCGGGAGTAGAGGTTTCCATGTAGTGTGAGTGAATGAAAGTAGAAGGAGTAGAATCTTGTTTCATGTTGTAATGGAGATGAAAGAAGGGAGAGGAGCTAGCTTGGTGTGAAACTATGTGGTGGGCAAGGGGAAGAGATGGAGGAGGAGCTTGCTTGGTGCTACAATGGAGGTGGGAGAAAGCTAGCAGAGAGATAATGATGGACTATAGGGGGTGCATGTGGTTGTTGCAGCAATGGAGAGCTTGGAAAAGGGTTTGTAGAGAGAGAAAAACACTTTTTAGCTATAGAATAGGTTTGGAAAGACTTTGGAGGGTGAAAATGATGTTTTGATTTGTTTTTTTAAAAAATCAAATTTTTGGATTTTTTAGTGCACGTTTTTAACTTTTGAAGGTCAAAAATACTTCTTTGACCATGAAATAGGTTTGGGGACCTTTTAATGAGGGAAAACTTGAATTTTGAAATTTTTAGTGTATTTTTAAATCTGGGCCAAAAAGTGGGGGAAAAGAGGTCAAAGTGGTCCCCCCCCCCCCCCCCCCCCCCCCCTCTCTTTCCCCTAGCCACCTCCCTTACCTTCTCACTAGGTAAGAGACAATTAAGAGGTGTAAGGCTACCTTGTCTCCCTACTTTTTTGAGGGTATAGAGTGTGTCCACCACCCTCTTCCTATTGGCTGACCTCTAATTAACCTTAATCCCAAAGGGCCCCTAGAGGGTTCATATTTTTCCTAATGATATACGCACATCACTCTAGGGCTATCTATCTTTCCATTTCACACTAAGCAATAGACTCCCTATTGTGTGCCTTGAGCTTCCTTTGTCTTCTCCAAGCTGTGTGCATTTCCTTGCAACCCTAATTCCAACAGGGGCTTGCCTATGACTTCACCATTATTGAGTTATAGGTCACCCGATAGGAGCCAGTGCCAACCTTGCATTGTTAAACCCACTCCACTACTCTTTGCAATTAACAATATTCTAAACCAAGGATCATTTTATAGAGCTCCCACCTGGTAGTTTACCTCCTAATAATCCTAATTATTGGGTCTCACCAGCTCAGCAAGAGGAGATTATGAGGTAAGTGAACGAGCTTGTGGAAAAAGGGATGCTCAGGCCTAGTTTATCTCCATTCTCTTCACCCATTCTATTGGTACAAAAGAAAGATGGTATTTATAGAATGTGTGTGGACTATAGACTTTAGTAGAATAGATCTCAAAAGTGGCTATCACCAAATAAGGATAATTCTTGAAAACATTCATAAGACGGCCGTTCGAACAACTTTTGGCCCATATGCATTCCTTATACTACCTTTTGGACTTACCAATGCGCCAACTACCTTGAATCAAATTATGGAAAGGCTCTTCAAACCTCAATAAAGCTTTACTAGAGTGTTTTTCAACAACATTAACATCTACTCAAAGACTATTGAGAAATATAAGTAGCATCTTCAAGTAGTATTTCAAGTTTTGAGAGACAATACGCTTTACGTTAATGAAAAGAAAAGTGGAGTTTTTCTTAAAAGAGATTCAATATTTAGTTCATATTATCTTCCAAGCAGGAACCCAAATGAACACTACAAAGTTGGAGGTAATAAAATATGGGCATATACTAAGGAATCTACATAAATTGAGAATCTTTATAGGAATCATACTATAGAGGTTTCATAGGAAAATTCTCTTTCATAGCGGGCCCATTGTATGATTTGACTAAAAAGAAATTTCAATTTATATGGTCTGCAAAAGATAATGAAGCTTTTGATTTAAAGGTAAATTTTATCTCTCCAATTGGTTTTAATACTACCAAACCTTTCAAAGCCTTTTGAGGTCTAGCATGATGCTTGCAGACAATGCCTTGAAGCTATTTTATTTCAAGAAGGACATGCCATATCATATGAAAGTAGGAGATTGGATTACCAAGAAAAGAATCTAGGCATATATGAAAAAGTGTTGTTAGCTATCGTACATGCTCTAGACACATGGAAGCATTATCTCATCGGAGCTCTATTTATTTTGTGCACAGGTCATCAAAGTCTTAAATGAATTTTGATGAAAACTAAATTAAGTGATAAGCAAAAGAGGCGGGCAAACACTCTCTCACAATTTAATTTCCATATTGGTCACATAGCTAATAAGCAAAATGTTAATAGAGTCAACGTCAGTTAACAAAAGCTGCTAAAGATCAAAGACATACGAATGCACATCGAAGATCAAAGTGAAGAAGCAGTAAAGATTGGAGTTACACATTTTCCACATTTTTCTAAAATGGTTATGTATTGTACATTCCCGATTTATTTCAAGCCATTGTAATATTATTAATGTGTTAGGCCTCAATAAGAGTTCCAAGATGTAAAGCATAGGTCACTTAGTGTACCTAGAGTGCAGATAAAATAAGTGCGGAGCTTCAAAGGTCTTGGACGCTGTACATTACACATTTTAGACCTTTGCTAAAGTATTGAAGCCAACTTCGTAAAGTTTATTATTAAGTTTTTGGATAATGAAAACACAGTGTGAGCTAACGGCGCTCACTTCTCTCCTTCTCACGCTTCCTACTCCCTCCTTGGTTGTCACATTGCAGTCGTGTCTGTTGCGTTGCAACCACATGTAAGAGCTCTACGCATTGACATAAGCAATTCACGATATTTGTAGCTTTTGGCATCGTTGACCCACGGCTTAATTTCAACATAAGTAGGAATTTAAGATTTAAAATAAAAAACTAAGTATAGGTGGGGTATTGAGGCATCATTGCTAAGCATTTAGATGCATTCTGGGTCGAAAATGACTAGGTCAAAATCTCACTGCTATTCATAATCACGATTTTTTCACTTAACCTAAAGTGAGATTTGAGACCATCAACATGTGTGCTTAGGTCTTATAAACATGTCCTAGAAGTTTCGTGACATTTAGATGTCATTTGATGCTGTAACCGATTTGATTTGTTTGCCGATGAGCGATTAGCTTTTGGTGCTTTCAATCATTTGAGTATAGCTTAAGTTAGATGCAAGTTGTTTGTTGTTTTCCAAGAGATTGACAACCTCTTGTAGCCTCTATGCACTAGTCGAGTCGGCTTCGTCCCATGGATTGACAATTATATTCGTGGTTCTCTCTATGTCTGCAATAAGATAGGAGTGAGGTTAGATACCCGTCCCACATTTGGTGCCATTGTCAAGGATCGAAGATACCTAAACCAGGAAAAACACGAGCGTCTTGTGTAGTTGTCCATTAACTTCCTTTAGGTTCACCTAGAGTTAAACTTTCCCTTTTAAACCGCATAGCTTAAGAGTGTCGTCTTTTGCTGTGTAGAGATAGCTTGGAAGTAGATTGTACTTGCTGAGTACCTTGTAGGACTACATTAGGATTTTGAGAATGATTGATGGACAAAACAAGTCTTAAGATCAAAGCTCTATAAACCATAAAAAACAAGAAAACCGGTGTTTGTGGACACTTTCCACAACCCAATTGAAGAAGAACCTAGGAGTAGGGTAAGCAGAATCCGAGGTGACATCTCAAATCATTGCTCACTCCAAACGAATCATCTGTGAGTTGTTTATGTGAAGTTATAGAATTTCAGGTCTACGGCTCGAAACAACACCAAAAGACTGTCAACTAGTGAATTCGACTGGAGATTATGCTTTAAAATTTGTATGAACCAATGGGTAAGCTTAAGGACGTATTTGAGGTAAATTTTCAAGAGTTTGCAAAAACTCAGATTATTTACTTTTTCTTGACATTTTAGGCCAAATTAAGTTTTGACTTGACTTAGAGGCTTAAAACATGTCATAAAAAGGTTGTCCACTAAAAAAGTTGAAAAAAGTTTTCATTTTGGGCCAAAAGTAAATAATCGCATTTTTTGCATTTGGCTCAAAATAGATCAAGGTTGATACCATAGACTCTATGCATGATTACAACCATCTTTTGTGAAGGCTCATAGAGTTTGGATCACAAAACAGACCAAGAACTTGGCAAAAATTGAAATCCATACTCATTGTCGAGCAATCGTGTCTGACTTGATGAATCTTCTTTAAATTAAGTTTTGACTTGACTCAAAGGCTTAAAACAGGTCATAAAACGACTGTCTAGTGAAAAAACTGCAAAATGTGTTCATTTTAGGTCAAAAGTAAATAATCACATTTTTTGCATTTGGCTCAAAATGGATCAAGGATAATACGAGAGACTCTATGCATGATTACAAACATCTTTTGTAAAGGCCCATAGAATTTGGATCACCAAATTGACCAAAACCTTGATAAAAACTGAAATCTATATTGAATGTCAAGAACTTGAGTGTGACTTGGTAAATCTTGTTCAAATTCAGGGAAACTTGACTCAAAGGCTTAGATTGAAGTGTTAAACAAGTGTATATGCTCAGATGACCAAAAATATGTAAAAAAAATTTAGAAGTAAATAATCGTGATTATTTACTTTTGCCCTATTTTTCAACTTTTTTGACCAACTAAGCATACCACAAGTTTTAGCATGTTTTATTAAGCCCACAAATCAAATTTGTTAAGATTTGGATCATTAGAGTGAAAATTGTGGCCAAATTTGTAAAGTCAGTCCTGCAAACACAAAATTGTCGATCATTTGAACAGGGATTATCTAAACTTGGTAAAGCTTTGCTAGGGAGCTTAAGTTGAGTTGCTTAACTAGTTGGTTTCAACATTTTGACAAAAGTTGTAAAAAATACCAGAAGTAAATAATCGCGATTATTTACATCTACTCTAGAATTGAAAAATTTTGCACAAGTGAGTATACCACAAGGTCAAGCATATCAAGTAGACTCCACAAATCAAATTTGGTGAAATTTGGATTACAAACTTGAGACTTAAGACAGATTCTTGGAATCAGAGTATGTGGACAGTAAACAATTGATAACTTGGACAAATCTTGTTCAAACTCAACCAAACTTGTCTAAAGACCACAACAAGGTGATTGCTTGGTAAAACAAGCCTAAAAAGGGTAAAATTTGAGAAAAGTAAATAATCACGATTATTTACTTTTGAGCCCAAGAAACAAGATTTTGGACTTTTGAGCTTGTACAGTGTTAATGCAACATAATACAAGGTCATTGGTCAAGTTTGGGTTCCATCAGATCAAAATTAATACATGATAACTCAATTTTCAAGTTGCAGATTAGTACTTTAGCTCCTTGCAAGGATAGAATTTGGAAATCGCATTTACTGACTTACTTAGCTCAGATTGAAGAACCAGGTTGCAGGCAAAGAATTGGGAGCTTGATAAGAGTTGAATTTAAGTCAAGTGGAAAAACGGATAACAATCTAATCCACCGATTAGGTTATTCAAGGCCAAAATTTTCATTGTTTCAAAAGTTGCAATCAATTATGACACATTCAAGCTAGAGTTAGTCAACTCTTGGACTCTAAAGAGTGTGAATTGAAAAAATTACTTTGGCCCAAGTAGTTTTTTCAAGACGAAGCAAGAGAAAATTGACCGAGAAACATCAAAACCTGCAAAAAGACATCTTTACAAATTAAGCACATCATGGACTGAAGTCAAGCCAAGGGTTCAAATGCACAAGAATCAAAGCTAACCAGTAGCATTGGAAACACAGGTACAACTACAATATAACAAATTTTATAGCTCTATGGCTACATTGGAGATAAGGTTTTGTATACAGATTTGGAAGGCCATAGATACTTGATGAGCAGCAAAAGCAACACAGGAGCCACGATCCTATTGATCAGAGTAAAGCCAGATTTAGAGAACTCCCAGATGTTCACAAACTTAAGTGGAGCCAGGTATTGCAAGCTCAAAGATGAGGTGCAAATAGAAGTGTAAAAGATGGATCCAAGTGTTTATCCAAAAATCTGCACAAGTCAACAAAACATACAGCTGGTGCATGTGCAATTAGGTTCATTGTACATGGATTACAATGGTTAGATCTATAGTTGAGAACCAAAAGTGAAAGATCCAAGAGATCAACCAATTGAAGCATGTCTAATTGGAGAACCGAGCCAAAGACAGTACAAAGATCAAGACGAAGCAGTCTACAGCTTGATTCTTAGTGTTTTAAAAGAAGATGCGGACAACTTGGACAACATAGAAGAAGAAACTTCTCAACTAGAGCTTGACATGACAAAATCAAATGAAATACCACCAGTCATGGTGTATTGCTCAAATTGTGGACAAAAAGGTCGACATTTTTTTGAATATTGTCCAAGAAATCTAGACAGCAAGGACACATCAACTGCCAAGCAAGGTACAAAAAAATTTGTAAATGCGAAGCTTGATGTAAGTGCATTTAACTTGTCACTTTTAATGCAAACATATGATTTTGCATTATCATTAGAAGCACCAGTAAAAGCGCTGCAAGTTCAAAACCAACATGAAGATGCACAAGCACCTGAAAAGCTTAAAATTGATTCTTTGAACAACAAATTCGTGCATGAATTTGGTCAAGATGTCCAGATATCACGAAGGTTGAAAAAACTGTTAGGTTTGAAAATGATTCTGCATCCACTACCACAAGTGTGCAATCATTTGCGAATCTAAGAGACACATCAAACAGAATTTGTTAGCATTGTATGATACACATAATTCATATGCACACTATGTAGACCAAAAAGGAAAACTGTACTAAAAGAATCAACCAGTGTTTGAATAGCCCACATACCAGCTCATAGAAGTGCATCCAGTGATAGATCAGAAAGGATGGTGCATTTCAGAGGAAAGAATCTGTTATAGCCTATCCTCTCTAGAGCTAAAGGATGTTACCCGAGTGAACCCAAAAATCTGTTCAGAGCCAAACTCTCCTCCATAAAAAATCAAGCTTTGATGTTGTGACCAAAAACGAGCATATGCTTTGACCAAAACAGTCATAGATATATATAAGAGTATAGCATCTATGATGCCTTGGGTCCTGGAACCACCGAAGCTCATATCATAGGAGACCCATGGGATAGACAATATCATGGCAAAGGTAATTCTATCTACAGCTTGACTTGGGAAATAATTTGTCACGTTTCACGGAGATACATAGGAAACTATGCAGAAGGTTTACAGATGCCAAACATCAACAATGCTACCCAAAGTGTGACTTCACAGTCCCAAAATGTGGACTAAACTAGAGCCAAATAATTTTGAACTCTTACAATGAAGCAGGCTATAGTGATCACCCTAGGAAGGGGGGAGCTGTAAATTAATCAAGCTCAGCATATGTGCCAGGAAATGCTACACCAGTTAGAAACCTTAGAGCCTTTAACCAAAAAACCCCTTCAAGACAGAAACCATTGAAAGATCATATGGTTGTTGGAAGTTTTTCACTGAGCCAGAAACCATCAAAATCTACAAAAAAAATCTTCTATGAAGATCATTAGAGACAAAAGTTTCAGTTTATCTCCATGAGTCAAAGTCAAAATCCAAAAAATCTCATAGTGTTCAAACAGTTGCATGAGACCAAGCTCGCATATGCATATCGAGATGCAAATGGCAATGATTCTCAGTAGGTTCATGACCTTGTACAAGCCCCTAGGGATGCTAAACCTGCAGTCAAGGACTATCTGAAGATGATGCAAATCCTCAAGTTGCCAGAACAGGTGGAAAAAAGTCAAAGTCAATGAAAGTTAAAGTCCAAAAGGCTACACAAAGGTCACCACCAAAATCTCCTCTGTATAGACAGAATCTACCAAAAAGTACAATGGATCTTTTAAGATCAAAAGTTACTCAAATGCAGGCACACAATGCTCAACAATTGCAAGAAAAAGGTGGAATACTACAACAAAACAAGCCAAAACCAACGAAAGCAGGTGATCAAGACAAAGCCAATGTACAAAAATTTCAACCCACGGACACCGCCACCACAAAAGCACTCAATACAAAAACAAATCCTAAGAAGATCAAGTGCAACATTGTTGGCGAAAACAAAAAAAAGCTATCAAGAGAAGTAAAGCTAAATTTTCAACTAGACAAAAACTTCATGTCCTTTTGCACTTGGAAAAGATGTGGCCAACCACAATTGGAAGATGCTCCTGAATTTGTGTGCATATTTGGAGACAAACGAGCAGAATGCTAGGGAATCATCTCCACCACCATTAAAGTAAGTTCACAGATCACCATAGCTCAACCACGTGATCAAGCAAAAGATATGCCAGAAGACATCATAATGGGAATGCCAATGGCCCCAAAGGTCCTAGAGATACAGAGCTCAATGAAGATGCTGTTAGAAACGGCTAACACAGGCTACACCGAATGTGCATCAAGCGGGAGATATGCATTGGTTGTGCATAATATCTCCCACTCATTTTGTATAAGTCTTGGGCTCACTTGGAGTTTCAAATTTGTATATGGTAGTTAGAGGGCTCAAGATTAAACCCATAGTAGAAGGGATTGTGGTGAAAGCCTTTAAAAGGAAGCTTTTATGCAAGGAGGCTTCATTCTTGAGTATCCACTCTTGAGGATCCACTTTTGAGAGCTCCCTCTCTGTTGAGTGTTCACTCTATGGCTTAGCCTTGAGCTTAATGGCTATGCTTAAGAGGCTAGTGCTAATCATTGTAATTAGAGTAAGCTCTTCTTGATTAATCTAACTCTTATTTTCTCATTAGTCTTATCTTCTCTATATTTCATTATGTCATGGAGTAGTATTACACTCTCATTTTTATAGATTTGAGAGAGGTATGTACTTCTTGCTATTAACCACTCCTATTATTCTACAAGCATTCGATTTGTGAGATTTAGCAACACTAATCAGGCTGATTAAGCTGGATCTTAATCCTGTAATTAGTATGTGTGTCCTATTGTTTGCTTGTGTGTAGATAGGTTTTATGAAACTCTAGCACCATTCACCTCGTGTGTGTAACTATTGATGAAGTGCCATGATTGACATTTGGTGATTAGTGTGTGCTTATCATTAGTGTGCTTGGGGTTTCTAGTCTATGGTAATTCGGACTTTGGTGGACTTGATGTGTGTAGGAGTTGTTTGATTAGTGATTAGAGCATGTTTAGAGTTAGTCTTGTCATGGCTAATCTCTACTTGCATTGGAGAGGTGATCTCTTGAATCCTCTATAATTTCTATCCATCCGATGCTCGTACTTTCATGCCCTAGCTGGGTTACCGATCCACGGATTTGATCATTTTTTGTGGGTTGCGATTAGGTCGTGCTACAATGCCTCCCAACATTTGGCGTTGTTTCCGAAGATCGATAACCCAAGTTAGTGAGTATAGGATGTGTAGAATAGAGTAATATCATTACTAATTTCTCAATTTTTGAGTGTGTGTAACTCAATTTTGGTGTGATTTGATGATGTTTGTGCAAGAATTGATGCTAATGTTGAGTTATGAATATCCCAAACCCCCAATTTCACTAATTTCATACTAGCCCTTGCTAATTTTGCTTCATTTCCATGCTAATTGTACTAATTTCATGCTAATTTCTATTAATTTTGACTAACTTTGCTAACCTATCCGCTAACAATTAAAGTGTAATGTATGTTAATTCCCCTTGTAAGAGGTGGAATCATCACTCTAATCAAGTTAATTGCACTAATTTATGCCTAATTTGATGATTAGAGTGTTTCATTTTTTGCCTACGATGGTCAATTTTGGAGCCGATTTGATGGTGCACACACTTGTGTGTGCAATGATGCGTTTTCGCATGAAGCAAAGGAATATCTTGGAATGTGATTATGATGTAAGTGCACTCACTTGCTCATGTCAATTCTTGATTGATTAATGTGGTTCAATGTTGCTAATTATTACTAAAATTAGGTGTGTAATTCAATTGACCTACACTTTGCACTTAATTTGATACACTTGGAATGAAATTGATGGTCAAATTGTGACTAATGAACTTTGTGTATATCAAGATAATGCTTAATTCTCATCAAGAATTCATGTGTGTGCATGCACTAAAGAGGGAAAAAACTGTCAAAAATCAAGTGTGTGTGCACCTAATCTTGAGTGTGTGCATACATAAAAATTGATGGAATTGATGATTTATGAGTATGCGACCATGTAATTGATGTGTATGCTACGTTAATTCAATCATTGGATAAGCCTAATTGCCAAAAATTTGGGCAAAAATTGAGTGTATGTGCCTATTCAAGACCACTTGATTTTTTATGATTGATGGTCAATTAGGTCACCTAAATGATTTTTTATTATGGAATGTTCATAAAATGTGTGTGCAATCATTACGTATAAGCCTAAATGCATTGCCAATTGAGCCAAATTTGAATTTTGTGCTTAAATTTTGAGTGTGTGCATTGCTTGATTGGGTCAAAATAGTGTTAATTTTTTAAAAATTGAGCATGCATGCATTCAATCATGCTTGATTGAGCTTGCAATTTGTGCACTGCAATGTGAAATTGATCGATGAATTGCATAAAAGTTTGGCCTAAATTTGGGTGTGTGTGCTTACTCAATGGCATTCGGTATTCAAATTGGGATGAATAATTGGTAGCAATTACCAATTATGATGATTATTAAACCCAAAAGATCGGTGTATATGAGATTGCTTGACTTTGGATGATTCAATTGATACTCAATTGAAGATGATTTATGTGCATTACCTTTGTGATCACTGTGCCAATTTGATTGAAAATGGTAAAAATTTTCTTGATTTGTGCATTTGCAAATGCCATAATCAAGTAGCCTCACAAACCAAGATGACCAATCCAATTGGATTTGGATGATTTGGACAGTAGGATATGAGCAATGGAAGATTGCAATGATTGATGATTGTCTATGGAATTGCAATTGGGATGAATTTATGCTTTACATTTTGTGTATGCAATGCTTGATCGGTAATCACCTTTAATTTTTTGAGCTTGATTGGGGAATGTATGTCCTAATTGCTTTGCTCATGTGAATCGAACTAGAAGGGCACTAAATCTTGTGTACAAATAGTGTGAATTTGCAACATTCAATCTTTTAGTGCTAGTTTGCATCGTACTCAAGGGGGTATACCTAATCAATAAAGAGGGTCGAAAGGAAAAATTTTGCCAAATTAAGTTCAAGTGCACTACTTTTGTAGATTGAATTTACTTACAAAAACGATGATATTCTCATTTGAGTCTAGTGACGGGAGCTATGCTTGTAAAACGAGCGCCACACACATAAATGGTGAAGGAACGTTCTCTAAGGGAGATTTATTTTTATTTAAAAAAGCAATGTACATCCAACCCCTTCCCTTCTTGTTGCTCTTGTGAACAAACTCTTACACACACACACACACACACACACACACACACACACACACGAAATGCTTCTCTTTAATGTCCCTCACTAACACGAGTTTCTAGTGTGTGCATGGTTTTCGATTTTGGTGGCCCCACAACCTCACCATCTCTGCATTGGCCACAAGCTGCAGCTAGTAGCAAGACTCGGCTACAACTTGAAAGTTGGTCTCACATATTCTCTCCAATAACTTATTTAGTGCCCACCCCATTTGGCATCTGCACTGGAACGTGGCGCACCCAATGATTAAGCTCAACACACACCCATGCACGTTCATGGCCACACCCCGCCTTTACTACAAAAACCACTTGGATTCTCGGAATCGCTCCCACTTGCTGGCATGCCAAACCAGCTTAATCGCCGTTGGCAAACTCCAGCTCACATACACATCCACCTGCGACTTTGCTTCCTCCCGCAACGTCCACTTGCTTGATAATAACCCTGCTAGGCTCGCAGAATCACAACCAATTAAATAAAATAAAATAAAAAATCGCTGTTGAGTCTTGCAGATCCGGGCCCGCACACAATGTCTCGTTCTCTCCCGCTAACCTTCATTTTCTGTTGGGTCCGACCAAAGCTCTTTGGCTTCGACTTCCATGGCAATAATATTGCTGATGGTGCAAGCAAAAGAATCACATCGGCACTGGCCCATTGCATACAAAACTGGTTGTTTGACCAGGCTCATGCAGTTGCGAGCTCGCACAATGAGACAACCTCTCACAAGTCAGTCACCACTCATTTTGGCCTTAATACTGTGCCCTGCCATCCACACACACACACACACACACACACACACACACACACTTCTCCTTTAATGCCTCTGCATGATCTACGATGCTGGAATCACAAACCATCTCGTGCAGCTCACCATTGCCTTCAAAACACGGGCAGTCGGGCTATGCTCAGATTTCTCAATTCCCTGCCTCTGCTGCCGATTCAGCTTTGCACCACCTTCTGCCTTAAACAGTCCCCCCATTAGTCCACACACACACACACACACTCTTTGTGGCTCGCTACAGTCCACACGCCACCGACTTCAAAGTCTCACACACATGTATTCGTTCTCTCTCACTATCACCTCCATCTCGCCTCCACAGGCTGCAGCCCGCCATTATCAAAAAACATTAAAGCTTAATTTTGCAGTTAACTGAAAAATGAAAAATCGGTGTTAGACGGGCATTCACACATCTCTTTTCTCCGTGAGCAAGATTTTGTCGTTGAGAAACCAATTCCTGCAAATCTTCATTGATCTCATGCTTGCTTCAAATGCAAATTTTTTGTTCATTGAGATATTGACCAAGAACACCAAATCGAGTTGAGTAACTCGAGGAACTGAAAGTTTACTTCATCATGGCTCTTGTTCACTCTCGCTATTATTTGCAAATTTGCTACATGAGGGCACGAAAGACATGCAATTATTGTATCTAAAATGGGATCCCAAAATGGACTACATTGAAATCTAAGAGGCATGATGGAGCATAAGTTTTGTGATGCTTGAGGTGTATGCAAAACGATTTTGTGCACTAACATGTTTTACAAGGGGGTGCACAATGTTTTAGCTTATGCATAACCTAATGCTTGGCTTTATTGAGAAAATCTCTCATTGTACTAAATGAAAAAAATTCGTTTGGATATTCATATGAGCTTCATTTGCGAGCTATATTAATGATGCATAAACACAACATTGCTTGTACATTTAGTGCATGAATTGAATGAAAATCATTGGAAAGCATTAGAGTTGAGCTTGTTTTAATGGCCGAGAGTGAGCATTAAACTTTTGGGATTGTGGTTGATTGTGCATTTTTTAGTGCTTGTATTAGATGACCAATGCTTAAAAGCACTAATGATTGACTTCGTTTTGAAGGGATGTGGCAGGAGTGTGCTTTCATTGATCCAAGAAGGGGTCATCATTGCAAAAAATTGCAAAACTTGGCTACTTAAAGCCATTCCAATTGTTTGGGTTAAAAGTTGCATATATGCTAGCTCATAGCTTGGTCAAAAGTTATTTTTTTTCATTTGAGCTAGTGTTTACCCAACTTTTTTAAGCACTTTCAAAGTACAAAATTTAGCTATTGAGAGCCATTCATTTTCATTTCATTAAGTTGCAGTAATCTCTAGCTCAAAGCTTGCAGTAAAATTGTAAAACTTCATTTGAGTTAGTTGTTAGTAGCCAACTTTTTGAAAAGCTTAAAAATATAAAATTCGGCTTTCAAGAGCCACTTCATTTCATTCAAAGTTGCATTATTTTAAGCTCTTGGCTTGTTTTTAATTCCATACTTCAAGTGAGCTAGAAACTAATCAACTTTTGAATCATGCATGAGAGATTGTAAAAATTGTAAATTTTGCTTATGTAGAAGCTCATTTTATCTCTCATTGTTCTTATGTATGCATAAACTTGCTATCAAAGAGCTGTGCATAACCAAAGGCATTTTTTTCCCTTGAGTTTTTTCCCTTTGGTAAATTTGGGTATGCAAGACCCTAGTTTTAGGTTTTCATTGATGTTTTTTGTATGCTTTTTTGGCTTTCAATAAAAGGCCTCTTGGAGAGAGTTATGGCCACTCAACACTAGAGGTGCACTCTCCCTTGCTTAAAAAAATGAGGTCTTTGGAATGTGTGCAAGTGTTTCAACCATTAAAATGGGGCTCTCTTATCCTTTTTAATCAAATCCCTCTCTTCTCTTTCAACCATTAAAATGGGGCTCTCTTATCCTTTTTAATCAAATCCCTCTCTTCTCTTTCAACCATTAAAATGGGGCTCTCTTATCCTTTTTAATCAAATCCCTCTCTTCTCTTTCAACCATTAAAATGGGGCTCTCTTATCCTTTTTAATCAAATCCCTCTCTTCTCTTTCAACCATTAAAATGGGGCTCTCTTATCCTTTTTAATCAAATCCCTCTCTTCTCTTTCAACCATTAAAATGGGGCTCTCTTATCCTTTTTAATCAAATCCCTCTCTTCTCTTTCCTCAGTCGACATGGCCTCTTGGGGGTTTCATTTTAATTGGTCCACTTTGGGCCTTTTTTGGTAAAGACCTGGAGTCAAATCGATGCATTTGTGCACATGGGAAGGGGTGGCACTTGTCCAAGGGACCAAAAAGGGGAAAAGGCACATGGGCAGGCAATGCGAACAGTTGGAAAATGTGCCCCCCTCTTCCAAGTGCCCACGAGCCCATCAAGCCAAGCCCTTCACCAAGTGATACACCTAATGGGAGTTCCCCCCTTTCCCTATATACCCCCCATTTTTCCCTTATCCCTTCTCATGTGGGATAATTCCCATGCCACATGGCAATTCCTCCCCAATCCTCCCAACTCCCTCATGCCCAATTAATTAATTTCTAGCTTCTCCCCCAAGTACGAGAACTTCTCATACAACCTTCCCAAAAGCATAACTTGTTGTTCAGGTCACCAAATGACACATCGTAAAGTACGGCTTGAAGCCCATCACCTCAGCTACTTCTAGAGATTTCAAATCTTAGCATTGCTAATTTAAATCATTAAGTTGGCCCATTTGCCTTTGTCGCATGTAGTTGCAATTCCTTTCTAAGTCGAGACCGCCCACTTCGGATGCACATAACTCATGATGTACAAGTCTGATTTATAATCTATAAAGAACGACTGAAAATGCTTATTGAAAACCATGTTTTGGGGACTCAAACAACCCAAAACATCAGCACCCAAATTCGATAAAACCAAACCTTTGTACATGGATTTTTACATGATCACTCCCAAGACTGGCAGCACTATGTTCACATATACATGAGTCTAGTTAGCAAGATTCTTGGCATGATCTAATGACTTTATACTCATCCAAAAAATGTGTGACATAGCTTGCCAACAACCCCCCTTAGTGTGCTTCATCATTTATGACAAGCAAAGGTTTCTAGGGTGAACGTTTGCTGTAGCTCATTCCCAGAAAGCTCATTCAAATTTTCAGATATTTTTACATTGGCTTCCTTCATTGATAGCATCTCATCTGTCACAATGTCATCAAACATGCCAGATATTTCTTCAATCTATAACCATTAACATGGTATTTATGTTGAGCATCACCCAAATCTGCCAACTGATATGTGTCATTGGCAAACTTGTTCACAACAATAAAAGGACCTTCCCACTTGCTTTGAATTTTTTTTTAAAAGGTATTATCCAACTTACTATTGTATCACAACACAAGATCACCCTTTTCAATACCCTTATCTTTCACACATTCATTGGCCTTTATCTAATCTTTCTTTGATACTTCTTCATAGTAGCTCAAAGCCAAAACTTTGTTCAATTGCAAACACTGTAAATTCAAGAATCTTTTCTGCCAAGTATCTTTGTACACTTCATCTCCCAGTGTCAGCAATTTAAGTGTATGAATGTCCACCTTAATTGGCAATAAAGCTTCATTGCCACAAACCAAGTGGTAAGGAGAAAACCCTGTGCTCGTTTTAATAGCAATAATGTAGGCCCATAGTGCTCGTTTTAATAGCAGTTATGTAGGCCCATAATGCACAAGGAAACTCCGAATCCCAAGTTTCCCCATGTGTCTGGGTCATCTTTGTCAAGCTTTCCACCAATTCTCCATTGAACCTCTCATTGAGACCATTGCATTGTGGATAATAAGGAGAACTGTACATGTGTTGTATATTAAGCTTTTTGCATAGGAAATCAAACATCTCTCCTCTAAATCCCTGTCCTCTATCAAAAAGTAGTTCTAGTGGCACACCAAATTTGTAGCATATATGTTCATATACAAATTTTCTCGTTTCCTTACTAGTAGTCTGTTTGACAGCTTTGTCTTCTGCCCAAAGTTACAAATAATCCACTACTGTCAAGATGTAAGCATTCTTTTTACTAGTCATGGGTAAGGGTCCAATAGCATCAAGACCCCATTTTTCAAACACATCAAAAGCTAGAATTGTCTTTCGTAATTCAAGCTTATAAATTCTCTTTCCCATTTTTTGGCAAGGCAAACAAGACTTGCACCAATGGTTAACATCTTGCTGAATACTTGGCCACACGTAGCCTTCTTGCAAAATTTTATGCAACATTATCTTCATGGCAAAATGGCCTCCACAAGATCCTTCATGATTTTCTTCCAAAATCTTGTAGATTTCCTCTTTCCAGGGCACACAACACAAAACCAAATCACTTCCTTTCATGTAAAGCACATCATCAAGCATTTTGTACTTTCTAGCTTTTCTTATAAAATCATACTTTTTGGAGGATGGAAGACCTTAAGGTAAAACACTTGTCAATAGAAAATCCATCTCCTTTGATAACACTTACCTCCCATGTATAAAGGGGCATTTTCTTTCAACACAAACACACAAGTGATCATTTCTTGGGCAACATCATGAGCTTCTTCATTTTGAGACTTCTCAAATATGCTGCAAAATCCATGCTTCAAACTTTTTGAGCAACGATTTTATCTTGAAGCATAAATTCTTCAGTTTAGGATTCTTATTCTTCCATACTCTCAATACTTGCTTCACAACCAACAAGGCATCTCCTTTGATCTGTAAGAATCTAATTCCCAACTTCAAACAGATGTGAAAACCATAAACCTTCAAGAGCCATGTACTCTGCTTCATTTTTACTTTTTGCATCAAGTTTCAACCCTTGTTTTCTTACAAGTTTTCCTTGTGCATCATAAATGACAATGCCTCTTGAAGTAGCATCATGAATTCTTTGATAAGAGCCATCAAAATATAACAGTGAAACATTAGATATGGCAAGGGTATCGACTTCCTTCTTTCGCACCACCTCTTCCTTAACCAAAACAAGAGTGTCTTTATAAGTGACTAAATCTGCTTGGATAGCCTGAGTACTCTCTTCTACCAAAAAAGTGAACAGAAACTCCTAAAGTTCAATAACCCATTTCATCACTATTTTTGATATATTAAATTATTGAACAACTAAGGAATCAATAAATAACTCGTGAGAAAAGTGAATGATTTTTGCAACAAGTAATGTCTGAATCATCTGCAAGCATAAACCTTCCTTCCCCCTTTGCAACAACATGGCCCCAATGGCATCATCTCTCACTGATGGGTTAACATAGAACTCCTTTTCCCAATCAGGAGCTTGCATAATGGGTGGTGTACTCAAAACTTCTTTGACTCTGTCAAAAACATCGTCACAGTCACATGTCCACTCCAATGGATCATTCTTAACTACTTACTAAAATGGATACAATAATTGTGATTCCAAAGGTATGAATCGAGACACATATTTAACCTTTTGTATAAAAGTGGCCAACTGTCCGGTATCCTTTGGAGATGACATCAATAACAAAGATTCCACTTTCTTTGGATCTACTTCTATCCCATTTTCTAAAATCACATGTCCAAGAAGCTTCACCCTTCACTGCGCCAATGACACTTCTTAGGGTTCAACTGACCCCTACATTTATCTACCTCGCAAAAGTCATTTCAAGCTTTTGAACATGCTCTTTCCTTGAACTGTAGACACAAAAATCATATATGAATCCTTTGACAAACTTCCCAAGGAATGGGGTAAGGACCCAATCCACTTTTCTTTCAAAAGCTCCAAGCCCCTTTGTTAACCCAAAAGAAAGGCAGCAAAAGCAGAAACAACCCCATGGCGTGATAAAAGTAGTCTTTTTTTGGTCTTCAAGAACAAGGATAAGCTGAAAATATCCTGAATAACCATCATAGACACTGTATCTTTCAAAGCCATCCACTACATCTAAAAGTTGATCAATGAAAGGTAAACGGTAAGGATCTTTCTTGGTCACTACATTTAATGGCTTATAGTTAATGCAAACTCTCCAACACCCATCTTTCTTTGGAGTGACCACTACATGGCTCACGCATTCAGCATTATCAACTGGCACAATGAACCCTGCATCCAAAAGCTTATCCACTTCTTCCTTTAAATCATTCATTTTCTCTTTACCCATCCTTCATAATTTATGCCTTATTGGCTTTGCCCCTTCAATTAATTCAATTTTCACAGGATCTCCAACGAAACCCCTTATTTCTTGATATGAAGTGATGAAGAGATTTAGAAACCTGTTCAACATTGCTAAGTACTCCTTTCTTTCTCCTTGTGTTAAATCAATACTCATCATATTTTGAATCAACTATTTCTTCATTGGCAATTCCTGTTTAGGCTGCATCAACTCCTCAAGTTGCTCTAAATGGGTTGAAGCATTTATAATCCTTGACACTTGCAACATTTCACCCACTTCTCTCTTCTCCTTGTCTAACAACAAGAATGACACTTCACTCTCATCACTGGAACTGGAAGCAGTGCTACTTTCTGAATCTTCAGAACTGTCTTCACTGGTAGCTTTCGATTCATCATTTCCACATATTGTGCTCTTGTCCCAATCTTGCACAGCACCAAAAAATTTCAACCAAGCTCGTCCCAAAATGAGAGAAAAAACTCCCAGACTAGCTGGCATAACATGAAAGTTTACTATAACCTTCATGTTAAAGACTTCAACTTCCAAATTCTTAATCAGCCCCAAAAACTTCACTTTGACATGGTTTGCTAGTTGAATCCTAAACCAAGAACTTCCGCATGTAATGAGACCTAATCTCTTGACAGATGACTATGTGATCACACAAACTTGAGCACCTCCATCAATGTAGGCCTCTCCCATGCCCACACCTTTGTGCCAAGCATTCACCATAGGACAAATGTCAGGTAGCTCTCCCACAACCAACACTCTAACTTGTCCATGCTTTGGCTCTTTCTCTGGATTCACTAATGGCTTCCACTGCCTCCTTAGTTTGGGCACCATATTCATCAACTGTCCAAAAGTACAATCTACTTTCCTCCCAATCAGGTCTTCCTTTAAATTGTAAGTTGTTTGGCCTTCTCCCAAAGGTAAATCTACTACTTCAAACCGTCTACGAGGTCTTCTCTTTCTCTTGACTTTCGTATCTTCACCCTCTTTCTCTTTCCCTTTCTTTTTGCTGGGACTTGGAGCAACATAGCCTTTCCTCTCTCTTTTGCCTACGGGCATCATATCTGCTTCTTTATTTTCAACCCGCACAATACCCACATGACCATTAGAGGTTGAGGCATGATTTTCTAGTTCAATACTTTGATCTCCTCGTATATCCAATGCATAATTATTAGCCCTGTTAGGAATCTGTTGAGGAAGTGAAAACACGTCACCTCCCATCCTTATTGGCCTAGGACAATGAGTTTTGATATGACCAAGTTCACCACAATTATAACAGGTAGGGATGAACCTTCTTTGCAGCTCAAAGAAACCTTGTCCACAACCACATTAGCATTAGGCTGAGCTTCACACAAATGTAACATTTAATGGCCTAAAATCTTATTTGTAGCGGAAATTAGCATGAACATAGTGGGCATTTCATTAGAATAGATTCCTAATGAGAATTACAAGAGTGCTTGGGTGGAGAGAGCAACAAAAAGCATAACACCTAGTTAGATAGCATCGACAATACTTTCAAAAGAGAGAGCAATTAAGCTATTGACAACAGTTGAGGACCGGATTTGCATGGATCCGGTCCCCCCTCCAAAAGGCTTTGTATTATGGTTTCTCCCATCAAGAGAGACATTGTACAATACAATTCTTTGTGTTCCTTCAAGACTAGCTAGTGCAATGAAGATGGAAGCTTCATACACCAAGCAAAACACTTAATCAAACACAACTTGAATTATCCCCGTTCTCAGACCCAAGACCTCACACACCTTCGAAGATGGTGAGAGCTAGCAGGGTATGAGAGTAGATTGAGAGGAAAAATAAGTATCTTACGAGAAAGAAGTACATCTCCTCACATAATCACTCATATTAGCATAGCTTAGCTTAGTAATTAGCTTGGTAGAGAAGATGAGCATGCATTGAAGCTTGGCTCTTGGTTGGATTTGCATCCACATGCCAAGAGAGTGTTGATGTAGGCTTCTATCTCACAAGCTTGGAGTAGGTGATGAGCTCTCCATTAAAGCTTGGGAGGAGATAGAGTATTTTCCCTTCACACATGGTCAAGTGTGAGAGTGTGAGTGTCAATGCCAAGCAAAAATCAGCCCCCTCTCTCTCTTGGGCGAGCCCTAGCTGCTAAGTTAGTCTGGCTTTTGCCTCATTGGACCTCCCCAGGTCAAGCCAATAGGGATTAAGTAGCATAAGTGATAGCCTTCTGACATGTGTCCCCCTTTCCCCTTTTGTGAGAGCTTTAGATAATTAAATAATTAAACTAAACTCTCATTGGACCCCTTTGCCTCCTGGCCAATAGGAATCAGGCAAGCCATGGGGCTCCTGAATGCTCATTGGACCCCTTGGGAGACTGCCCAATAGTCTTCTAGGACACTTAATTCTTATTGGTTTCTTTTATTAAATGTTTTTAAATTAATTAAACTAGATTTACTCTAGCCTAATTCTCATTGGTCCACTTCAAGGGTCTTCCAATAGGAATTGGGCACACCTTGTGGGCATCTGGCCTAGGGAGCTGACATGTGTCCCTCATTCCCTTTGTGTAAAGGGAGCATGTGTGTGTGTGTGTGGCTTTCTCTCTCATCCCCTAGCTTTGGGGCTCGCCCCCTCCCATGTAGGGATGTAGAAAGACTTTTTGGGCACACACTAAGCATCCAATTTTCCCTAAGGTTGACCTTTGGACACAACCTTTGAATTTTGGAACCTTAGCATTTTGGAAGTCTTAATGGGCTGAACCTTAGGGTCTTTTTAGCCCATTGTTTCACATGGCTCTTTTGCAGATGGCCCCCCCTTTGGATCCCTATTTTCCCTCCTTTGGATCCCTACTGTGGCCGGTCTGCTAACTTAACCAATATTCTAGCTTTTTTCTCCCTTGGCACTTCCCCACATTAAATGATCAGTTTAATATGAGAAAATCATTTAGGAGAATTAGATATTGATTATTATGACATTACCTCTCTCTTGAAATCATAGTCGTCCTCGACTATGGTGTAGAGAAGATAAAGCATATGCATGAGTCCTTTTCTTAGCGGGTAGAGGATCCCTATGTTACCCTACGACATCATTCCATAATGGATGACTAGTCCATTTGGCGCTTGAGAGCCTGAGGCTGCCGCAAGCATGTCTGCACATTAGTCCTATCAGTCTTCCATAGTAGAGTGACAAGCTCTACTTGGTGTCCGGGAGACGTCTTCTCCGCAAACTTGATCTAAGCATGCATACTACTTCATTTTTGTGCACAAATAAAGAAAAAGAGAGTCTTATAAGACAAAAAATTTTGTTCATTTTTAACATTTTGTACATTTGCTTACTCTTGGGAAGCATTGTAAGCATTGACAAGGTTTAGGTTATCCTTTAATTGTATGCCTTGCATCCATCTAGCATCTTCAAAAGGATAATTCTTAAACTTAATAAGATATCGTCGGATAGTCTTACCGCCTCTTAATACCTTGTCTTCATGTCGGAGAATGGACTCGGGCTGCAGCACCTCCTCGTGGTCCTCGATCTCCGGTGGGTCTTCAATAGTTGGTTCTTGAGGTGGCTCTCCTTTGTAAGGCTTCAAGAGGCTCACATGAAAAGCATTGTGTATGAGCCAATGATTGGGCAACTTAAGTTGATAGGCCATCTTATTGATTGGCCTAAGAATCTGGAAGGGACCATAGTACCTTTTTGCTAGTTTAGCATAGTACTTTTGGTGGCCCGTAGGATTCTTGCCCGTCGTGTGCCTTAATCGAACCTTGGGAAACTTTAACAAGACCCAATCGTTTTCTTTAAAGGCTTGGGCTCTTCTGTGCTTGTCAGCAGCAGCCTTTTGCCTTTGCTGTGAGATAGAGATAGCATCCTTAATCTTTTGGAAAGATTCTTGTAGGTCTCGGCTATACTCATCTGCAGCGAAGATCTTCCCATGTACCTTAAGTAGCAAGGGACTTTTTGATCTTCCCTCAATTACCTCGAAAGGTGCTTTTCCTGTAGAAGTATGTACAGTGTTATTGTAAGCATACTCTACTAAGGGTAAGTACTTCTCCCATTGGGATCTTTGATCTACTTCCGTTACATAGGCTTTTAGTAGATCGAGAATAGTTAGGTTAGCTATTTCACTTTGGCCATCAGTTTGTGGATGATAGGCCGAAGAGAAGTTTAGCATTGTTCCTAAATTCTCAAAGAGACCCTTCCAGAAATTACTGGTCATTCTAGGATCTCTATCCGGCACTATGGACATTGGCAAGCCATGGTACTTGAAAATTTGTGAAATGAAGAGGGTTGCCATTTGATGGGCTTTGATAGTCTTTTTGACAGGTATAAAATGAGCTTGTTTACTGAACCTGTCTACTATCGTCCATATTCCCGTATTCCCATGGATAGACTTAGGCAATCCAAAGATAAAATCCATGGATATGCTCTCCCACGGTGAATTAGGGATTGGCAAGGGTTGAAGCAATCCAAGTTGCTTCCCTCTATCAAATTTTGTCTTTTGACATACCACACATTTGGAAACATACTCATGTATGTTCACTTTCATGGTAGGCCAATAGAAATATGTTTCAATTCCCTTTAGGGTAGACTGAATCCCTCTATGCCCCGCATATGGGGGAGCATGAGATTCATACATTACTTTCTCACGTAGTGAGTTAGTAACGCATAGTCTATTGCCATAGAGAAGATAACCATCTTGTAAAGTAAATGGTTCTTCTTTCTTCCCTAATGCAAGGGCTGAAATCACATCTCTAAAATCGGGATCAATAGCATACTCATCTATCATTGAAGATAGATCATTGTGAGTTGCTATGGAAACCGCATTCACTCTCGGTCGTCTTGAGAGTGCATCGGCTACTTGATTATGCTTGCCAGCAATGTGAGCAATATGAAAATGAAATTGCGAAAGGAAATTTGCCCACCTCATTTGTTTGTCGGAGAGCTTGGTCTGCGTCATGAAGTACTTAAGACTTTGGTGATCCGTTCGCAGAATGAAAGGAGTCCCCAATAAATAGTGCTTCCATGAGTCTAAGGCATGTAGAACTGCAAGGAGTTCTTTTTCGTATATGCCTAGAGCTTGCTCAACAGGGTCGAGCCTTCGACTCTCATAGCCTATGGCATGCCCTTCTTGGAGCAAAACAGCCCCAAGGCAATCACCACAAGCATCACATTGGACCTCAAATGGTTTTGAGAGATCCGGTAGTGTAAGCACAGGTTGAGAGATAAGCTTTTCTTTAAGCTTTTCGAAAGCATTGTTCTCCTTAGCAGACCACGTATACCTAACATTTTTCTTTGTTAGGTTATGTAATGGTCCCGCAATTTGTGAGAACTTTTCTATGAAGCGTCTATAGTATGCACACATACCTATAAAGCTTCTTAGTTCATGAAGATTCCTTGGTTTAGGCCATCCTTTTATTACCTCTAACTTGGATGGATCCATTTGGATTCCATCTTGAGAGATAATGTGACCTAAATATTGAATCTCTTGCAAGAAAAATTCACTTTTCTTTCGATTAACATAAAGTTTATTCTCTCTTAAAACTTGAAATATTACCTGGAGGTGTTGCTTGTGTTCCTCTAATGAATTAGAGTAGATGATAATATCATCAAAGAACACTCCAGTGAAGGTTCGATGAGGTCTGAACAGCTTCTCCATCAAGCGGTTAAATGTGGCTGGTGCATTAGTCAAGCCAAAAGGCATGACAATGTATTCGTAAAGACCAAATGTAGTACGAAATGCGGTCTTTACAATGTCTTGATCAACTATCCTTATTTGATGATAGCCACTTTTTAGGTCAATCCTACTGAAGTAGGTCGATCCTTGTAGCTTATCAAATAGGTCTTCTACCCGTGGAACGGGAAACCTATTCTTGATAGTGATCCTATTTAGTGCTCTATAGTCGACACACATACGATATGTGCCGTCTTTCTTTTGCACTAATAGCACAGGTGAGCAAAATGGAGATGAGCTAGGCCTAACCATGCCCTTCTCAATTAACTCATGCACTTGCCGCATAATCTCCTCTTGTTGAGCTTGAGAAACTCTATAAGGAGGTTTGTTAGGCGGTGAACTTCCTGGAAGAAGTTCAATTGCATGGTCGTCATTACCTCGTTTAGGAGGTAGCTCACAAGGGATGTCGTCGATAAAGACATCTTGAAACCCCTTGAGAAAATTGGATAACTCTAATTCCTTTTGGTTGCTTTTATTTTCTTTTGCTAAAGCATTAGGTTCATTTTGAGAATCTTTAACAAAAATCATGTACACGGAAATAGAGCTCTTTATTGACTTGTTGAAAGCTGGTGTATGTACAATGGGGATGGTGTTACCCATCTCCCTAGCATCTATATACATGTCCTTTTCCCTGAACTTAAAGGAGATTCTCCTTTCAGGAAATTTAACATGGGCAGCCAGACGGTCAAACCATGGTGCCCCTAGGATTACATCCTCATGCTTGAGAGGAGAGATAAAGAAATCCTCTTTGTCCACATAGCCTTGGACATGAAGCCTCAATTTCCCGATTAAGGGAGTGACTGAAGCTTCTTGCCCCTTGAAGGCACTGTCTGCGGGTAGGATATCTCCCATCTCGTAGGATTGTATGCCTAGCTTGGTGGCTAACTCCATAGATATGAAATTGTGAGTAGAACCAGGGTCAAAGAGAATAAAAGCATCATGTTCTCTTACCTTTCCCCAAGCATGGCATAGAGGAGATCCTTTGTGGTGAGTTTGGTGAATCTCCTCCTCTTGGATTTCAACCAAAGAAGCTCTAGGAGGATCTTGGCGGTTGTTCTTTTGGGGACAAGCGCGGTACGCATGCCCTTGTTCGCCGCACTTGAAACACCGGTTATCTTTACGATAACACTCAAGCTCTTCAGGAGAGAGTTTATTCTTTCCTTTGTAAACTCCCTTCTCTTTAGCTTTGTTGGAATTGCCCTTAGGAGACTTTTGGACATTGTCCTTCCCCTTAGGCTCATTGGAACCTTTGTTTTCCGGGGGCTTATTATTTCTTTTACCCCCCGTTTGGAAATTGATTCGCGAGGCCACCATAGTATGGTGTATTACCGCCGATATGGTACGTGGCCTTTGGGAGTTGACATACTCCGCCATTTCTTCGGTTAAGCCCGCACAAAATTGTTGCTTTTGCTCTCCAAAATCCAACTTTTTGAAGACAGTGGCTTTGAGTTGTAGGTCCCAAAACTTGTCTACATATTTGTGGATGGATTCATTGGGAGAGAGCTTTAAGCTTCGCCATTCGGTGAGTACTTTGTCTTTGGCATCGGTGGCCAAAAACTGCTTCATAATGGAAGCTCTTAAAGCCTTCCATGTTCGTGGAGCTTCACCGTTGGCTCGTAGGCTAGACCACCATTGTCTGGCGGACTTTTGAAAGTGCATAGCTACATGGCGTAGCTTAGAGGACTCCGTGAAGCCCTCATCTCCAAACGCCGCATCGAATTGCTGGATAAAGGCCAAAACTTTGTCTGTAGCACCGAAGGTGCCATCATAGGTAAGGAAAGAGATGCTCTTCCCTCCCTCTTTGAATTTCTTCAGCTTGGACGACCTCTTCCATGCGGCATAGGATTTCCTATGGCCTCTTCTTTTTGATGGTTCAAAAGTTGCACCATCACTTTCTTCAGAAGATGAAGAATTTGAAGAAGGTGGAGAAGAGGGTGACCTCTTTCACGCCTTTTTCTTGTCTTGATCTTTGTCGTCTTCACCATAGCTTTCATAAGAGGAAGAGGGTGAAGAAGATGGAGAAGAGGGTGTCCTCTTTCTCGCCTTTTTCTTCTCTTGCTTTTTATCATCCCTCTTTGAATTATGGCGTGGAGAAGAGTGTGATGGTCTTCTCCGCTTTGGTGGTGATGGAGAGCGTTTAGCCTGCCGTCTTCGTGGAGCCATCTCCGCCGAGGTGGCGGGAGACTCGCTTCTTTCTCGTTCCTTCGGTGGAGGCTCTTGAGTTCTCCTTTGGGAAGGAGATGCATCATCAAGAAGTAAGTTCTTGAGCCCTTCATATGGATTCTCTTCTTCTTCCCGAATCGGAGAGAGACCTCTTTTGGTAGTCTCACAAGGAGGCTTCCTAGGTGTTCTCTCGTCATGGTGATGAGCTTGGAGAATCCCGTGAGCACGGAGCTGCCGTTGCACTTCACTTTGGAGAGATGGATTGCCCATGGCTTGTTGAAGCCTAGAAACAAGATAATTAACAAGCATTGAAGCATCATTAGTAGCTTGCTCATGAGCAAAATCAAAGTTATCAACATTAATTTCACTCTCTTTAATATTGTCAGCCATTCTAACAACTTTTAGGTGTAAACTTTTTTAGGTGTACTTTGGCACTTCAAGCCCTAGTTGCTACTCCTCTTTGCCCCTTTAGAAAAAGCACTCAAGCTACTGTACCCGCGGCTCGAATACCATTAATTGCAAGGAATAGAAGAGAGGGTCTTTCGACACCAAAACAGCACCGGCTCCTGTCAAGCTTCTAATAGCTCAATAGTGGTTAAGCCGTAGGCAAGCCCCGTAGGACTCCACTATTAAGACCATAGCTCTCGACGGTGATGCCCCGTTAACTGCACAAAGGCAGGCGCACTGAAAGGCTGAAAAATCCCTATTCTACTTACTCACAGGCAATTAATAATACCAACCATTTGTAGCTAGCTTGAGGACCTCCCTTCTTGAGCAAGAAAAGAGAAACCTTGAGCTCTGATACCAATGTAACATTTAATGGCCTAAAATCTTATTTGTAGCGGAAATTAGCATGAACATAGTGGGCATTTCATTAGAATAGATTCCTAATGAGAATTACAAGAGTGCTTGGGTGGAGAGAGCAACAAAAAGCATAACACCTAGTTAGATAGCATCGACAATACTTTCAAAAGAGAGAGCAATTAAGCTATTGACAACAGTTGAGGACCGGATTTGCATGGAACCGGTCCCCCCTCCAAAAGGCTTTGTATTATGGTTTCTCCCATCAAGAGAGACATTGTACAATACAATTCTTTGTGTTCCTTCAAGACTAGCTAGTGCAATGAAGATGGAAGCTTCATACACCAAGCAAAACACTTAATCAAACACAACTTGAATTATCCCCGTTCTCAGACCCAAGACCTCACACACCTTCGAAGATGGTGAGAGCTAGCAGGGTATGAGAGTAGATTGAGAGGAAAAAGAAGTATCTTACGAGAAAGAAGTACATCTCCTCACATAATCACTCATATTAGCATAGCTTAGCTTAGTAATTAGCTTGGTAGAGAAGATGAGCATGCATTGAAGCTTGGCTCTTGGTTGGATTTGCATCCACATGCCAAGAGAGTGTTGATGTAGGCTTCTATCTCACAAGCTTGGAGTAGGTGATGAGCTCTCCATTAAAGCTTGGGAGGAGATAGAGTATTTTCCCTTCACACATGGTCAAGTGTGAGAGTGTGAGTGTCAATGCCAAGCAAAAATCAGCCCCCTCTCTCTCTTGGGCGAGCCCTAGCTGCTAAGTTAGTCTGGCTTTTGCCTCATTGGACCTCCCCAGGTCAAGCCAATAGGAATTAAGCAGCATAAGTGATAGCCTTCTGACATGTGTCCCCCTTTCCCCTTTTGTGAGAGCTTTAGATAATTAAATAATTAAACTAAACTCTCATTGGACCCCTTTGCCTCCTGGCCAATAGGAATCAGGCAAGCCATGGGGCTCCTGAATGCTCATTGGACCCCTTGGGAGACTGCCCAATAGTCTTCTAGGACACTTAATTCTTATTGGTTTCTTTTATTAAATGTTTTTAAATTAATTAAACTAGATTTACTCTAGCCTAATTCTCATTGGTCCACTTCAAGGGTCTTCCAATAGGAATTGGGCACACCTTTTGGGCATCTAGCCTAGGGAGCTGACATGTGTCCCTCATTCCCTTTGTGTAAAGGGAGCCTGTGTGTGTGTGTGTGGCTTTCTCTCTCATCCCCTAGCTTTGGGGCTCGCCCCCTCCCATGTAGGGATGTAGAAAGACTTTTTGGGCACACACTAAGCATCCAATTTTCCCTAAGGTTGACCTTTGGACACAACCTTTGAATTTTGGAACCTTAGCATTTTGGAAGTCTTAATGGGCTGAACCTTAGGGTCTTTTTAGCCCATTGTTTCACATGGCTCTTTTGCAGATGGCCCCCCCTTTGGATCCCTATTGTGGCCGGTCTGCTAACTTAACCAATATTCTAGCTTTTTTCTCCCTTGGCACTTCCCCACATTAAATGATCAGTTTAATATGAGAAAATCATTTAGGAGAATTAGATATTGATTATTATGACACAAATGTGCCATTCCTCTACCACGACCACCACCACCTCCACCTCCAAGAACACTGAGCCGTAATTTCTGCATCATGGTCATCATGTCTTGCATTCGCTATAATTGCTTAGTGTTTGCAACCCTTTGAGCAGGTTGGGCTCCAGCCTTTGCGTGGTTTTCCTCATTTTGGCCACCATTACCTTACAGGGACCGCTTTCCCATACTCATTGAGTCTTTGAGCCTTCCATTCTTTCTCCCTGGAGATAGTGACTGCTTCCTCGAAGGTAGCATGCCTTTTTAGCTCAACTTTGAACTTCATATTTTCCTTTAAGTTTGCCACAATATGGTCCTTGTTTAACATGGTTAGAGGGATTTCATTTTCAAAGCTCGGGCCCATTTATCCCATAAACGGGTGAACTGCATGACAAAATCATCAACACTTTGATTAACCTTCTGAGTGTATCCCAAAATTTCATGCCAAACTTCATCGGATACGTCAATAGATCTATATTGTGCCAGAAAAACCTGTTTCACACGATTGTAGTCCAAAACCACGTCTGGAGTTTCTACCTGCACCAACTCTTCATGATTTTGTAACCAGACTTTTGTCTCATCCTATAAACTGTATTGCAGCAACCGCAACAATATAGCTTGATCTAGTATATTTTGCAGTAAGCAAGTGACTTCCAATTTTTCAATAAAAGTTTGTCCACTCTCATTAGACAATCCATGAAAATGTAAAAACTTGTCCGTCATGTTCGACGTCACAAAAACACTTACGTGTGACGTCGAAAGTTCAAGGGATGTCGATGGATCGCTCCAGTACCTAATCCACCTAACACTGGGTAACCCGGCCCCCAATGCTTGGCTTCACAAAACCTCACAACCCACCTAGGCTACTTCTAGAGATTTCAAATCTTAGCATTTCTAATTCAAATCATTAAGTTGGCCCAATTGCCTTTGTCGCATGCAACTACTGCAATCACTTTCTAAGTCGAGACTGCCCACTTCGAACGCACATAACTCATGATGTACAAGTCCGATTTACAAGCTATAAAGCACGGCTGAAGATGCTTATTGAAAACCATGTTTTGGGGACTCAAAGAACCCAAAACATTGCACCCAAGTCCGGTAAAACCAAACCTTTGTACATGGATTTTTACATGATCACTCCCAAGACTTGCAACACTATGTACACATATATACATGAGACTAGTTATCAAGATTTTTGACATGATCTAATGACTTTATACTCATCCAAAAAATGCCTGACAACGCTTGAAGGGGGAAAAGGAAAAACACACCCAACAAAACTCATATGCCTCTCTATAGCCCTAGTGGAATCACAACACCCCAATTCTCTTAAAAAAAACATCAAAAATTCACTGCAAACACTTGTCTGCATTCACTCAAGCACACAATCACACACAAAAGCACTCTCTCTCTCTCTCTCTCTCTCTTTGCACACACACCAATTGGCTCTGGGGGCTCACACATGCACACACACATGCCATTGCACAAAAGAAGAGAAAAAAAGAGGGGATGAGGGGAGAAGACACCAGAGAAGAAGCAATGAAGGCTTTCTCCTTCCGCAAAGTGATTGGCTATGGTGGATCATACAAAAAAGACTCTCTCGGAACCTTCTCTCCTTCTCTATTCTGCCTATAGCCCCCAAAAACAAAAAAAGGCTTTCTTACTTCTCTTAGAGATTTATTCCTTCCCAAAGTGATTGGCTATGGTGGAGCGTACAAAAGGTCTCTCTTAGAGATTTCTCTCCTTGTTTTTTCTACCTAGCTACAGTCCCCACAATAGCAACACACAAAAAGTTAAATATCTCTCAATTGGTGTGAAATTAGCCTATGTGTGCGAGCCACAAAAATGTCCAAAATGGCACGCCGTTTAATAGAAAATATATTTTACAAAAATGTTATGGAATGACACTTTTTGGCCCCTCTCATGGAGCACAGTTAGTCTCTTGCCAACTTTCCTTTCTATCATTGACCATATGGCTTGAACCTACAGAACTTGCCTTGAATGTCCTAAGTGGCTCTTCGCATATAAAACACTTTTTTTCAAGCATCAACTCATTTGGGCTTCCATAGCTCCATAAGTCATACACATTTTAAAGACACCCATTCCACCCTACATCCAACACATGCTCAAGTATTCCACTATCATCCTACTTATTTCCACACACCTCCTTCTGCCCTCTTCATGGGTAGACACGATTTGGCTGCACCATCATTGCCCACCCCCCTTGTTGAACATATATGTTTAACCACAAACATGTTTATTGAAACATCTACTATCCGACCTGCAAAACCTCTATTGATAAAGAAAAAAGGTAGTAAATGTATATACAAAGTCTTATTCAAAACACTAAAATTATATAGCTAGGTGGATTGTCCACCCCCTTGCATCATTTGCTTCCATCCACCTAGGTGAAAAGGCCAACTTTGTGCAACATTCCATAAACAACAAGACTCACCTCCTAGGTAAAAAAGAACACATCATTCACAACCATGCAATTGTAGCACATGCATAACTTGCTCATTCAATGAGCCTGCAAATACAACCATAGAGCAATGGGTAAGCTCTCTACAATATCTCCCACCTTCATCAACATGTATCCAAAAGCTACCTCCAACCATAACATCAACTTGCATACCAAAATAAAAAACACATATACCTAAACCTCTCTTCCAGCCATGTATACCCTTGGGCCTTCTTGGCCTACAACCAGCTTCATTGCTCAATCTCTGTTGCATCACAACCCATTCCATATACCGTTTCACATCTACACCATTTACTTCCGGCTCTACAAACCCTAAGGTCGTCATAAGTGTTCAAGCACTCGCCATCCTTGCACTATCGGCTACAGGCGGCATTTTAGCCCTTGCTTTGGAGCTTCGCCACAGCTCTCACTCCCAAGTTCAAATAAAATCAACACACTCTGCCAATACCTGTAATAAATAGGTGGCTGATCCGCTTTCATATCAAGATTGCAACAACCGGTGCTCAAATACTCCTACATGTGCTGATTCCTACGTCAAGGAAGACTGCCCTGCTCGTGCACAAGGCTGAGAGAGAAGAGAAGCACAGACAAATCTGCATCCCTCATGATTCAACCTTTGAGCTCGTCTCCCATCAACATGTTGCCTCATACCACTGTTGTTTGAAGTCGGCATCATCACCTATAGCATGTCTTCTCCACTCGCTACTTCGTGAGTCATCATACTATCGACCTGCATACATTTTTTAGGGCCAATTCCCACAGCTCACAATGTGACCCCCCTTCCCACACTATACTGCTCGCCTCTTTCAACCCTTGCTAAGAGCTCTTTCACAAGCTAGAGACGGGAAAGCACCAAGGCCTACAGAGAGAGTTCATGCATTGCTTCAAGATGAGCCAAATTCTCACTAGGTAACTTTTGCAGAATTAAAAGTGTATGTCAGTAAGGTTTTTAAAATAAACCTTAATAAACTCTCATGTTGGTATAAAACCTTGCTCTAAGCTCGATTTAAAGGGAAGCCTGTGCACAAGAAAGCTTGACTTCTTGTGCATTTCCTGCTTTTGCACCCTTTGTACATCAATCGGGCATAGACACTACCATAGAAGGAAGAATGCCTCTATTGGTAAGACCCCCGAGCTTGCATTAAGCATATCAATTAAGTTTTTTATATTTTGCATTAAAATAAAAATGAACATGAATCTACTTGTACTCCAATATGGAAATGGTATCATGATCATAAAATTCATGCATCTGATGTCAGGGGATATGTGTTTGAAACATGATCCGCGGGCCTCTGACTGTGAGAGGTGTGAAAGAGAGAGAATAGTAGACACTGAAAGCTCTGGCAATCACCGTAATCGTCAACTAACTGAGTAAATCTTTAAGTACAACTTAATCAATACCAAGGAGGGATCTTAGCAGGACTGTTACTCGGATCAGCTAGAAATAAGGAGTTTAAGCTCCCCTTTTTACAAAATTAATCGGGTCGTTAACGACATCAAAACTTAACAAGATGATTAATCAACCTTTGGATTGATGACGATGATGGAGAATTTTGCCTATTGCTTTATCTGCTTCAATTGTTGTCAATAGCTCTCAAAAGCTCTACGAAATATCTTCTTTTGGTTCCTGTCCAAAAATCTATAAAACCTATTCTCAGATTGTCTTCAATTTCCCTTAAAGATTCTGCCAAGCTCGCAGATAGCTTAAGATTTCACAACTCTTGCTATCCTTCTTTGCTATAGGCTAGTAGTAAGTTAGTGTTGCTGATGACTTTTGGGCAAGCTGGACAAAGTATCGCGGAGCTCAATACTTTCTTTGCTTAACCTAGTTTCTCCTTTTCCTTGCCTTTTCAATCACGGCCGCTCGCCTTCTTATGCTTGACGAGAGAGAAACTTCTTGCTTGCTCATTCATGAGAGAGAGAGAAAGCCCCTTGCTTCCATGGTTAACTCCGAGAGAGAGAGAGAGAGAGAGAGAGAGAGAGAGAGAGATTTCCTACGAGTCTGTTTCCTCCTCTTAATCATGCAAAAGTGAGCAAGAGACCCTCGCTTCCTTACTCCAAGAGGTTCCCCTCCTTCCTCTTTGTCGTGGCTTGAAAGAGAGAGCCCGACCCTCCTTTTCCGTGGCTTGAGCGAGAGAGCCCGACCCTCCTTTTTCATGGCTTGAGTGACAGAGCCACCTTCCTTTTTCACTCACATGAATCCCTCACCTCCATGCTTCCTTCCCATGCATGCCCTTTCTCCTTTCCTTCTTTATGCTGGGGAGAGAGGGGGAGAGAGAATTGGTTTCCTACTTGCTTATGTCTGAGAACGAGAGAGAGAGAGAGAGAGAGCGGTCTCCTCTTGCTCATGCACATGAGAGAGAGTTATCTCCTCCCTTGCTCCAACCGATCTTCATATCCCTCCTCTCTTCCTTACTTTCATCCGAGTTCTCCCCGCTCGAGAGCCTTCAACTCCCCTTCTTCCATGCCTTCATCACACAAAAATCCCCTTGTTCGAGCTCATCCCTTCTTTTTCCTTTCGTTAATGCCCTCTTTCCCTCTTGTAGAGTATATCCTCTTCTCCAAAAAACCCTATTAATATCCTTTCTTTTGCCTCCCTAAGAAACAACGGTGTCGTTGTTGCTAGGGGCATAAAAAAACACTCAGTGATGTAGCAGTCGACAAACGTCAGGCGCGCGAATGCAGCGGGAGTTGTTCCAAAATGATCACCCCATCCTGTTCATCGTTTTTGCCTTCATGATCGTCGCCATTGAGGCTCATTGTACGCAGCACGAGTCCCACTCTCTCTGCCTGCACCACCTTCCCTGCTCGCCCACCATGCCCACATTTTTTTCTTCTCTCCTCTTCACATTAAACCGCTCCTTTTTAACTACTTTGGGTGGCCACTTACAGCGGGCGGCCCATGCTTGGGCTTTTGTTGATTATGGGCACTCACTACGGTCTACAACACATTTGGCATGCATATCATCATGCTTTCGTAAAGGCGCCACAATTGGTAGACATCTCGGGCAATGCCTTGCCTAGCACATCATTCGACATACACATTGACCAAAGCATTGCCAAGCACAACATTTGGTTTTTTTTTTTTGATGAAAATATTATCGTGAATTTTATTGCTCGTATCAGCTTTCTAGTGCCATACACCTTCAAGATGCAAGCATAGGTGATTGCATTCGCCAAAAAGCATTCCCTTTGCACTCGATGAAAATAGCCCAGAGCTTCTTACCGCAACCGTGTTGGGCATTCCCCACAATCATTGCATTCCAAGAGATGACATTTCGGACACGAAGCTCTTCAAAAACCTTATGTGCTTCCGTACGGGCACCACATTTAGCATATTTAATTTCCAAAGCATGTGTGGCCATTAGCTGTATGGCATGCAACTTAACTCAAGCATTGCCAAGTGTGGCATCAATTCCTTGCATTCCCTGATTTAAGCTTAAACTTCGTAGATGGCACACCGATCGAGTGGACCAGATTGGTACAAAACCGGCCCCAATGAATCTTTAACGGCCTATATCTTGGTAACCGTAACTTCGATCATTGATCTGAAAAGACCGGCGCACTCCACAAAGCATCTGTTGGCCCTTTAAAGCCACATCAAGCATACATTAATCATTAGAATTGGCCTGTTAACAAGCCATGATCACTGCTCAATAAATGTGTAGGCTTCAAAGAAGTATAGCTTGCATTTCTTTGCTCTTTTTTCCATCATAGAAGAGGAGCTGCATGACACCGCACACGAGCTTATTGATGGCCAAGTGACCAGCCTCCTTGATGCTTGAAACCACATTTGTCTTCATGGTATGATGCATCCCCATTGTCAAGCCATAACCATAATTTACAGGCTTCAGCAAGCCCACTTTCACCTTCCTCTTTGCATTTTTGCTCTTTGATTTTGCAAGGTATACTTCTTTCTCGTAGATCTCTGTACCACCAAACTCTACTTTTTCTCGGATGATCTTTGTATGCAAGCACTTCAAAAACCTCTCCAATGTAAAATATTCATTGCCTCAACAGTGTTCAGCATCTTATAGCTACCACCAAATATTTTCAAATTGCTCTAAATACATTGCAATATCACCACTTACATCTTGCTTCAAAACCTTTAGTTTCGTGTCCCATTGCGCAACAAAAATCGTCTTCTTAAAATCATCAAAATGAATCTAACATGTACCATCTTACATGATTGCCAATCTACAATCTTCAAGTCGTCAAACCAACTCTTGGCCTTCCCTCGTATCATCAGTGGCACAACCTTCAATTTGGTTTTGTCAGTCACCATCCATAGCAACATCGCATACAAATAAACGTCCAAAATCCATTCTTCAGCGTCTTAGTCTCCCATGAACAAAGGACCGCAATCTGCCGACATCATCTTCAATCATGAACACATTACCATTGGTCAAAAGATCCTCAATGGGGGAATTAGAAGATGGAAGGGGGAAAAGGCAAAACACACCCATCAACACACACACGCCTCTCTATAGCCAAGATCGAATCACAACACCCTTATCCTCTCAAAAAAATACATGAAACAATAAAACTTCACTACAAACACTTGTCTGCACACACTCAAGTACACAATCACACACAAAAGCATGCATCTTGATACATTCCAACGTCCTAATTGCTTCTTGATTTTTAACCAAGTAAATGGGCTATTCCTTTGTCTACACATACTTGTTCAAGTCCTCAACATGCCTCTTATGCATGAGATACTTGTAGTAATCATACCATTTGTGCATCCGTGGTTCATAATGGTGGGAATATACACCAATGGGACGTTAAGAATTTATTTTGAATCATGAATTGCATGAAGAAGTGTATGTAGCACAACTTCATGCCTCTGTAGAGGGTTCGAAAACAAGGCCACATGCTATGTATGGGAAGATACATGTTTATTTGGTTGCACATGGTTTTCAAATAATCCAATTGAGAACACTCTATATTTCAATCATACGGATGTTGTACTTGTGATCATTGTCCTTTATGTTCATAGCACATCCCACAAGACCAAATAAGGGACCTATTGTTGTTTTCAAAGCTAATTCTGATTACCTCTATTCAAATGTCAAATTTAGAGCTTTCACAACATTATCTAACTCTAAATTTAAGCAACTTGATGGAGGTATCACTTTTGTCAAACAAAGAACATAGAGACATTGCAAACACTAGGTTGTCAAGAGGTTGTGGGTTGCTAAGACTAGGTTGTTTGCACATGATCAAAGATCTCAGCACCTCCCAAGCTAGTGAACTCGGCCACAAAAAACACTATGGTGTCGCATATATGCAATCCCACATAGGTAGATGCCATTGACAAGTGGCATGTATATGTAGTTTTCGACAAGTAAAAGATGAGGGTAGCAACGTTTAGAATTGATGTGGCTATGAGAATGGATCATGAGTAATATCAAGCTTAACTATAATTGTGAGAAAGAGAGAGTAGGCAATATAGCATGGCTTTCTACAAGGATATAGGGAAGGCAAGAAAAGAGATGGTGTATGAGAGGCATACCAAATCACGGTCACATTTATGTACACAATGACTATCGTTAGGAAGCATATTCACAATAATTCATCATGGCATTCACTCCCATGAACCAATACACATACAAAAGTCACAAGTAAAATGCCTTTTCTGAAAGGCCGAGGGGAGATTAACCTTGGATCCTCCTCCCATCCAACCTATTATAGGAGAGCCCATGGCCCTTTGCCCTAAACGGATCCCTTGTCCACACCTTCAGTCCAGCCCTTGGCCTAAGTCCTTGACTCCCCTAGGTCTGACATTACTTCCCCCTTGGAGAAGCATTTTCATCCTCGAAAACACAAGTGGAAGTATCTTCGTAATAACACTGATGTTTCCTTGTTGGCATCCCATATGCGGGCCAAATGATAATTGATGCAGTGAGGAGGTTCAATGAAACCAAGAGCAACATCTTGATTTTCAACATTATTGTCCTTTTGCAAGCACTTGGATGTAAATGATAGCTCCATTTATAACTCACTTGAGTACTGTAAAGGAGTAACCACAACTAAGAGTTGTCCAAAGGCATAACCAGTTTTCAGATCTTCTGAAGGTACTGGAATAATGCAAGAAAACCTTGGCGCAACTTTCCATGAAGTTGTGAGCCAGATTTCCAACTCACAAGAGATTCTTAAAAAGCTCATAGATACTAAGGGATAGAATAGGGAGTATCCTCATGTCAGACTTCTGAACATTTTGGAACACAACACTTGATCATCAAAAAGTACACCTAAATCGCGTAAAATACACCCCACCTTGAATTTGGCCAAAAGTTCATCAATTTTTGGAGCAACTTAAAAAAATAACAATGAACATTGTAAAAAAGACTTCAATTTTTTGAGCTAAAGTCAATATAGAAAGTTTTGTAAGATAAAAAAAAAAGTGCAAATATTCTTTAAAAAATTACACAACATTCCACTAAAAAAACGATTACATCCTCGAAATCTTACAATTGAAGACTCAAGGCTTTCAATTACAATCCTTAAAATTTTTCCATCAAAATTTTTATGGTTTGTTGACAAAGATGACCAAACTTCTTCAAAGTGAGACCATAAACAAGAATTTTCATATTCTCCAAGTTTAATTTATTGATACGTAGTTCGCTATTTTTTGTTTTCTTGTTCTTAGTCACCTTGATCACTTCAAGTAGTACTTACTTGTATTTGCATCTTCTCAAACTGCTTTGTATCAATGAACATCAATTGAATACAAATTTGCAATATACTTGTATTGTAAAATACACGAGTATGAAGATTTTTGTTCATTTGTTGTGTATAAGTATTTTAGGATTCAAGTTTCTTTTATCTAGAAGACACGAGTACTTCAATCTTGTATTCCTGAATACAAGTTTTAGCACTTCTCCATTTTAGAACACAAGATTTTAACAATTTTGTATTTTAGAATATAAAATTACAACACAAGTGTATTCTAGAATACACGTTTGTAATCCATGTATATTCTAGAATACAAGTTTGTAGCATAGATGTATTAATACAACTTTGTTGCAATCTTGTATTCCAAAACACAACAAGAAGGTTTTGCTCTCTCCAAAGGTCGTATCTAGGTATGTGTTTTCCATCTCCGTCTCCATCTCCTTGCTCTTTGTGTGAGTTTCCTTTATCTTCACGTGTGTACTTTGCATGGTTGTGTGCAAATCGTTTTTTGCGTTTTCGCGCACACTCACGAAGTTTAAAAGCAATTTTCGGGTCCAGAAAACTTGGATAAGCATATTCAGCATTCCGAGAAATTCTCCACCAAGTGTCCTAGGGTTCTACCCCCCTTTCGGAGTTGTTTATGCCCTCAAAATTTTGTTTTGAGTATCACAGCAAAAGATAGTTTTCAGCCATACAAAAAAAAAAAAAATGTATATCTTACAAAAAACATGTATAGGTGTGGAGGTTAGAATTACACATGCATGACGGATTGTAGATACAAAGAGGGCTATGTTTTGTCAATCTTGTGCAGAGAAAGTTTCCATTGGTTGTTTGATACATTGGTTGTGTAGATGTTTGTACACATGGTGCGGATTTATTGTTAAATGCATAAGGACACAACAAGAAAGCAAGTGTGATTCTTCTATTCTTGATGTACTTTCCAATGAGTGTAGGTTGGATGGTATAAACTACTCTCTTTGGTCTTCCTTGGTCAAACAAGTACTTGTTGTAAGAAATTTGTGAAATTATGTGGTTAGCTTGGACATTGAACCGTTGAGTGTTGCTCTAGCCACTCCACAAAGAGATAGTGTGAGTACTATTGTAGCACCTATTGTTGTTGAGACACTAGAGCAAGGGAGATGTAACTAACATAATACACTTGCCTTCGGTATCATTTTGTTAGCATATAAAGATCTATTGTGCCATAACTAAAGACATACTTTGATTTTTTTGCTTTAAATACACATAATTCTTAATTTTCTACTTAAGAAAGCTTGAAATATGAGAGCTTTTTTAATCTTCTTTGTTTGATTTTTTGTAAATTTTATATCTTTTTTGTTGTTTTTAAGTATATATTTTGGATTTGGTATGCTTGATAGCAAGAATTTATGGTTCTTTTGTCGATGTTTGCAGCTTCTTCTTTGTAAAGCCTTCTCCTTCTGGCGATGCTCATGTTTTTAAGAAGCAAAGAAGAGGTCAACAATCTAATCTCGCTAATCAATCTTTATCTTCTCTAATTGGTTTAGGTCGTACAAGTTCACTCACTCCCTCACGTAGTAAACTTACTTCCATCAATCCTCACTTTCAAGCACTTAGGATGTGTGTGTCAATCGCTGGAGTAGATTCTAAAAGACTACTGCTTCCACCTCCTTTCACTTTTGAAAGTGGTGCTCCTTGACGACATTTGTTAGCTGCTCATCAATTTCTAAAACAAGCTCAAGGTATTGACGAGACTTTACCAATGGTGCCTTTAGAGAGAGTCATTGTTCCCCCTAGAGGTATGCTTGCTACCTGTTATAAACAAAAAAAAAAGCATCAACTTATGATGTTCAAATCCTTTGGGAGCATGCACGACACAAGAAGCCTGAAAGTCATGCTTGGTCAATTCGAGTAGGTGTTTTTGGACACAATCAAACAAATATTGAACCTTTTATTTCTTTATGTCATCGATGATAAAGATCTCAACAATGAGGAAAGCGTTTTCAAAGTGGTAGGTTATCTTGTTGATGTTAGAGAAAATACCTTGCACAATATCTTATATTGTCTTCTAGAAGGGGGAAAAAAACAAATTGTGAATGATAAAGAGAAAAAATATGCTTTCAAACTTGCTTCATAATTTTAGTTTTTAGATTTGTTTATGAAGCTTTGCTACAAAAGTAGAGATAATCTTGTTACTTAACTTTTTAAAAAATTAGATGCAAAATTTGGGATTTGTAAATTATAATCATGTGTTTTATTTGCATTTTTCATCACAATAGTGAAATCACAAAGTTTATGTTTTATTAATTGGTCAAAAATTGAGGTGATTATGGGAATGTAATTTTTTTGAGTTAAATATGTGATTATAAAATCGTCAATTCTCCATTGTTTTCAAGATCATTTATTGTTATATGAAGCATGACGTAGAAATTTTAAGATTTTTTAGCCATAATTTTTTTTGAAAAAAACTTATGAGCTTAAATACTCCATTTTTTAGTTTTTTGGGCTATTTTTGGATTTTTTTGTGGCAATCAAAACTATACCTCATGCCCTGTTGTAATTTTTGATGACCGAGTGTTACACACAGAACTACATGTTCACCCCTAATGTAGGTTACATGCCAACATACTTTGTCAGCACACCTACTAAGTCCTTGACTTATGTAACTATTGAAATGGTATCCAACCCCACCATAACAGGTGCTCAAAGTTGAAAACATAACCTAAGCAAATGCTAGAATAGAGAGAGAATCGCCCATTCAAAATGCATTGTGCTAACGTATACGCTTAGGAGACCCTTTAGCAAAGAATACGTGTAAGCTGTCCATCCAATGTGGGATGAATAGCAACAGTGAGAGTGAGGGACTTTCCCCCAACCACTTACAAACAGTCTTCCCATATGACTGGTAAACGAGGTTCACCATATCATACAACTTTGCTGAGAAATCAACAATTTCTTGGTTATGTTGAAAGATCCACAAGCACCCAAACCGAGCCATGACCTCTATTGGTGATTGGTAGACCCAAAAGTAATCTCATAGAGATACTGCACATAGAGTGCAAAATGCTTCATAAGCAACTGATGTGATAAATATGCAAGCCGCTCCAGATCAGTCTTTGCTAAACACTAGGACCCATAACACCTAGTGTGCATGCATTTAGCAAATAAAACAGATCCGAACCTGTATATCCATGGTCATGTTTGTGATGCTTGTAGCACACATTACTGTCCACTGCAATCATTTGCAAGCCTTGCTCAAACGTTTGAACCATAATAGAAGGTGAAGCATTAATCACTTCTAGGGACAAACAATGAAACTTTTTCATTAACAACTCAGAGCTTTGCTATACGTATAAACAACCATCTGTATTGTTGTCTAGCAGTACTTGTTCATGAACAAGTCATTCTAAGTATCCGACAATTTCTGACCACCGAAATTGTTCCTGATACGTTGTGCTAAAAATGGTCTAAAATACAGATTTGACCAGCACCTAGGGACTTTTTCGTGACACATACTTGAAATAGGGCCGCCAATGCCAATCCCAAAAACTCATATTCTCCACATGCGGAATGTTTCATGTAAGAATGTCTATAAAAAAGAACATCCTTCAAGTACAAGATGTACTTGTGCGTGGAGGTAATTGCAACAAACACACTACGACGAGAGTGAGAGAGACCCATTAACCTTGTTCCACACTGGCTAAACCGAACTCCTTGAGTTCGTAGACCATGTTGCATCCCATGTGACAACATGTGCCAAATAAACCCTACAAATGGGTCTATAACAACATAATTCAAAAAATTATTTTGGACACTACAGCCCCAAAGTCTTGGCTCTTACATGACCTTTTCATCTCGCTGAAGAGCAAAAATGGATGACAACATAGTTTATGCATCTTACGTAGAAAAAGCAAACCCAAAAAAAAAGCATAAAACCAAATCAAATGCGTACCTAGAAGGTGAACATAGTGTTCACTTATTGGGAGGTATCTATCCAAATTTCTCGCCTACAAAGGCCTAGGAACACTAATTGAAAATTAAGAAAATGCAAGTAGTATTGCACATGATTGCATATGTAACCTTGGGTGTTGCCTTTTCAATCCAAACCCCTTGGTTAAAGCAATATTGTCAAACCCCGTAGTTAAATGGTGCACGAAAACTGCTCAACAAGCAACTGGCCCTTGGCCTTTGTCCGTGACCCCGTTGGGTTTGCCCCTGGCATTTTATTACCTGTGAAGTTGAAAGATTTCCACGACCCTTTGGCAGTTTGTGGACTTCTTTCGTTGAAAGTACAACTGTGATAGATCAAACTGTGATCATCAATGCCTAGAGTGATTTAGTAATCACCTTCAAGGTCTTACCCCAAAATTGTGCTTCCATAGACACTCCTAATGCTATAGAAAGAGCAAGAGATACACACAAGTAAAATGCATAGATCTTATGGACCGCCATGCTGTCTCAACTGTTCAGCTCGAATCTCTGCTACGGATTCAAGTTGACGTGCAAACTCCCTAATATCTTGACCTATTGCTTTCTGCAAAGCCTTTTGAGCTTGTACACTCCCAAGCTCCTCTGTTCATGCCCGAGAGGGGTTGCGCGTGTCGGATAGCCGAGATCTACCCGATCTCCTCAGATCCGTGCTAGATCCGCCCCGAATCAGCCCAATTCGGTGTCGTGATGCATCGAGCTCCGACCGAGCTCCACCCTCGTCGAGAGATCACCGCCATCGCCTAGCCGTAGCTCTGATACCAATTGTCTTGGCCTGACATTTTCACATTGTGGCCATGCCACACTATGTTTATGTATGCATCAGAAGGCCAAACTCTAGTATGCAATCTCATTAAGCAGATTAATACATAGCATAGGGTCTAAGCATTCGAAGAAGTCAAACAAATATTTTGCTATTAAAGTAACGCTTTCGATCTTGGTTTGTTTCATCCCAAGGGAAGGTTATTATCACCACATTTGCATGTTTTTTGGGACTTGGATTCCACAACACTATTTTTGTGTGTGTACACAACTTGGATAGCTTGGGCACTTTTGCCTCCCTAGGCGTATTTTTTTCCCCCTAGACTTGTATATTTGCTCATCAACCTAGGTCAAGACTTGTCTTTGTATTAGCACACTTCTCCTTCATGTGTTGTGGGCTTCTCCTTCATCTTCCTCATCTTTACCTGCATTCCTACAACCGTGTCTCCAACATATATTGGACATCCTATACAGGACCCTAACATCATTACCTTGAAGCCTCAAGTTGCACAACACCTGTTCTAGTTGTGAATACACAATTACAAGTCTAATTTTCAATCATGTAAGAACACAACAAACTTATGAAAATTAACCAGGAAAAAATACAATAGATACAAAAAAACGCTAATCCTCGCTTGGGCAAAACAAGCAATGGACTTGCTAGGTTTTCGGGCCTGATAGAATAGAGAATCAAAACAGAGAAAATAAATTCAGATTTTCATAATACAAAATTCCAAGGTGATCCCAAATCCAAATGACCTCATCCAAACATGCATGATAATCCTTACACAAAGGCCTGTGCCATTCACAGGCAGCAAGCATGGCATGCCCGGGCCAAACCCTAGAGTGACCTTGCTTCAAAAGACGTACCAACGAAGAAAGGACCACCAACAGAAATACAACTTGACAGACAAAGGAATAGCACTTTGGATAAAGAATTGATCACAACATTAACCAAACCTTGCAATTGATTAAAAGGAGGGTGAATTAAAAGCTTGATCAAGTGAATCTTCCCATACCAAAGGGTGAACTCATGAATGGCAAGGTCTGTTCAGCCCAATTCTGGACAGAGGCCTCATCTTCTACTACAAGAGCGATGCCGTCTGCTTTGCAAGAGCGCATAAGATGCGTTCTGTCTGTCTCACCAGCGTCCGCATCGTCATTGTCCTCGTCGGTGGTGGCAAGGTGGATACAGGAGCACTTTTCAAGAGAAGCAAAGAAAGCAGAGGCAAGGCCTCCCTTCACCCAGCTGGCAACCTTCTCCAGCTTCTTTGCATTCTCGATCGTCTTGTTGGTGACAGCGCCGGCGGCGGCAGCGGCACCCATTCAAAATCTAGAAGGGGTGAGGTGCAAGACAGAGAGTGCACAGAAATGACAAAAGGGGGGAAGGAAGCAGCTGTAATGAAGGGGTGTTTGCTCTGTGTAAGCAACACACAGCAAACAAACAGTGACTGTCTATTGCTCAAAAGACATATACCTATTACTACACAGTGACAGTGGACACCCTACACACACACACACACACACACACACTGTGACTGTCTTTTTACACTCATACCAGGAATCTGTTCACAGGATAAAGTGGGAAGTGTGAGTGTGACGGTGTGTGTGAACCTGACCTAGTGTAGGAGAATCCTGTTCTTCTGCTCAGCAGCTGCGCCAGGGCTCCCCTGTGCATTCATCATCACTAAAATTTGAATCCTGTGCGCGCCCAACTAGTTTACTTTTGGAACTTGGAAGTTGGTCCAACTCTTTTAGGCTATGGTCACACGAGGCTTAGTTTTTAGTAACACCGCTCGACCAGCTCTGATGCAAGCAATTTTTCACCGGCTCATTTATGTAACTATGCCAAAAAAAAAGGATAGTTCGAAAACTATCCCTGTTAGCTGCCGATCAATTCAACTGTTCTCTCTCCTGCTGCGCCTGTCTACTTCTCTCCCTCTACTTGTTGCTGCCCATCACCCTCTAAGGGTCCGTACTACCTGCCATGGTCAGAACTGGTTGAGGCTTACGAAAAACTAAGCCTCGCGTGACCATACCGTTAGGGAGCGGTCACTCAATGTATAGTTATCACTTAGGATGTGGTCACACGAGGCATACTTATCCATAATGGATAAACTATGCACTACGCAAGCTACTATGCCTTGCTGATGGTCACACAACGGCATATTTATGGGCAGCTCAGCAGTTTCGCGCCACCTAGATGTTGGTACAGTTGAAGCGAGTCCATGCTACAAAAAGGGCAAAGCAAAGCTATGGATATCAATAGGCGCTTGCGCTTGCCTGAGCGGTAAAGCAAGTATGAAGGTCAAGGGCACATAGGTGGATCCAAATATGCATGGTTGTGGGGCTTATGTGGGCAAGGGTGCTCTGCTATAGGGCCTTTCAAGGATGATGGGTTCAAAGTGCAAGAATGGAAGTGTAATAGGTGGCTCTCAAAGTGCTCTACAAGCTAGTCCCACTACAAGAGGTTGTGTGCTCTTGTGACGCTGTTAGCGACGGAAATACACTGGGTTTTTATAACCCCCGGCGTCGCTAAAACCGTCGCTATGAGAGCGTCGCTATAACCGTCGTTATAAGCGTCACTATGAGCGTCACTATGAGCGTCTCTATATAGCGACGATTATAGCGACATTTACACAGAAGACTATAGCGACGCTCATAGCGACGCTACAGAGCCATAAATAGCGACGGTTATAGCGACGCTCGAGAGATTTTTTTTTTGGTGACAGGGCATTGAATGCCCTTCCACCCATCAACCATATTGCACTTGATTCACTTTTTAAAAAAAGTGCAAGGGTAGATAATAGACCCAAAATAGTCACCCACAAGACGCATTGTTTGCAAAATTGACAATTGTACACATCATAGGCAAAATGAATTGATTGGCAAATGTAATAATGACAATTGTACAACATCATAGGCATAAAGAATTGATTGGCAAAAGGAACTCCGGTGACAAATGTAATAATATACATGGTTCAAAAAGACGTATAAAATCCGTCTCATGAAACATAAGCTATGAGAAACCCTAAACTAATGTTATCTAGCTACGGCTAAACTGAGGTCGTCTAGTCAGACGTCTCATCGCGTCCAAGCGGCGTATCTGTCGGATTCTGCAAAAAAAGACAATAAGACAGCTTTTAGTAAGTATAAACATATAACGACATTTATAAAACAATACAAAAAATAGAAAAGAGTAAACCCTAATACTAACCATGCCGCTGCAAGAACTGAGAATGTCCATCAGGGCGTTTAAGCCCTTCCTGCCTGTGTACTCGCGCTCGTACGGTGTGGGATCATGTCCTGTCATCGACCACTTCAAAACATACAAAGATTTCATTATGTTAGAATTAAAAAACTCATAAACCCTAAACTATCGAACATAAAGAGCAATGCAAAAACACTTACAAAATCGGCCTCAAATGATGCCCATCCACCGCTCCCCAAGTGGTGCGAGCTCCCTGCCTCTACTCGCGCTCTGGCTGTATCCTTTTGTTGCTTCCACTTTCTTCGCATTCTTCCAATCTTCTTTGGCCAGCCAATCTGGCCTGTTCCACCCATTCTTGATTGCTTTTTGCACTTCGGAACGCTTGTGTTTGCAGTATTCGCGCATTCGAATCTTCATCAGGTCTTCATTGAAGCGCTGATCCCATGTTGGAAAGGGAAACTCATCATGAAGTATGCTGATGACTCTGTTTTTTAAATCACTTGGTACTTCACTCCATTTGTTTAGTATGTAGTGTCTAAACAGCTGAGAGCAAAGACCACGCATGCGCGAGATCACCTTCTTGCCATCATCATCCATGATGATGCCGCCGCTGAAGTCGACGGAGTAAGACAAGCCCTCTGGCCGGTGACGCGTGAACCTGGGTGTCCCGGCAGGGGTCTCTAGCGGCGTGTCAATGGAGGTACGGACGTCAGGTGTCTCCACCGGCGTATGGGCCCCGAAGCGAGGAGTGTCGAGTGGGGTGGCTCCTGGCGAAGTAGGTAGAGGTGTGAGCTGCTAGGAACAATCAGCCATGCAAAACCTGGCGTAGATGGCGATGCTGTGGCTGGTGTGGGGGCGGGCAAAGAAGGGAAGGGTAAAGAGCCTCGTCGAACACGAGGCGATGTGGAGGCATCGGTGGCGGAATCCCCACAACAACCGCCACCGCCACCACTAGAGCACCGGTGTCTAGACGAGTGTGAAGCTCGTCTCGTCGACGCCGAAGCTTCGGAGCGCGCCGAATGCTCCGAAAGAGAGGGAGATGCGGATGGAGTAGGAACGCGCGATGATGCGCCAGAGCGATGACGCTCCACGTACCACTGTCTCTGCTGCGGTGACAAAGAAGAAAGAAACTCCTCATCATCCATACCTGCATTAAACACACAAATATTTAAACTTAATATTGAATGAATAGAGTAGACAATGACGCAAAGACCATTAAATACAATGACGTAATGACGCATATAAATACAATGACGCAATGAATTGAGTGATAGAAGAGGCAAGTCGAAAACTCAGAATTTTCAATCAAAAGATGTGAGCGCGAGTAGAAAAGAGCGTTATACACCATGGAAGGTACTTAGAGAGCCAGAGCTTTTACAACACGGAGCAAAATTGTTCAAATACAATATTTGTGGCTTTAAGAGATCTCTCTCTCATCCTCGCATAACTCAGCATAACTTCCTATATCTATATAGAGCTCTCCGTTTAAACACATATCCTCTGTTTCATTTTGTAGCTCCTCTGCATGCACCCCATATAGAGTAGTAGCATCTTGATGCTCGTTTGGCACCACCGCAGCGGCTTCTGATTGAGCATCTTCTCTGATCTCCTCCATTGATGCCGTTGTGATTGGCACATGGTAGCCTTCATACGTCCTTGCACTTCAAGGGGCTACCTCTATGACGTACCACCAGTTTGATGTAGACTTTGTAGGATGAAATATTACCTGCCAGAGCCACATAACTTACATGAGAGCTTTCAAGCACATAACTTGTAAAAGGGGGATGTTAACTATTTACATACTTACTTGTTCACAATGCTCGGGTAGTACGAAAGTGTCTCTTAGGCCACTCCATTTCTTAGTAAAATCCACCTCAAGAAAACCAGACTCTCCTCTACGCACAGTAGCGTTGGAATTTTTGTCCCGTGGAGATCTACTCGATATCTTTCGGAATCACATTTCGGACACTTCTCCATGTCTATGTATTCCCCTCTGAAAAGAATGCAGTCATTAGGACAAGCGTGGATAGAATTGTATCCATCCCCAAGTTTCGCAAAATCTTTCTTGCTTCATCTCGGGAATCTGGCATCACATTGTTAGCTGGTAGTATGTGCTCTTTAAGCAATCTACACAACATAAAAATACGATACAGTCGTGTAAAAATCTATCAGATCATTATACATTTAGAGTTTTATTAAAGTAAACTAATTGTAATAGATCACCTGAAAAGCGCTGTGACGCTAGTGTCACTCCATCCAAACTTTGCCTGCATGTTGAGAAGAACCAGGAGTGCTTTCAATCTAAACATACGTGCTCCATTATACAATGGCGTATCAGCTTCACTTTTCATATCATCATAGATAAGCCTTTCTGAATCCATGATCGTCTCGATCATTTCATCAATCTCGGGCTCAAACATTGCCTCGTTGGGAATGTGCTCTGCATGATCATCCCTCGAGCTGTCAGAGGCTACATCTTGTGGCCTCACATATGCTGCTTGACCAAAGCGCCTGCGAACACGTCTATTGGGTTGCAAGATTGCTGCTTGTTGGCCAGCGTCAGAGTCCGACGAGTTATAATTGGCAACAACTCGATCTATAATAGATGGATCGAACTCGCCAAATTCGCGAACGTGCTGCAAAGAAACACGTCTTGTCCGTCGCACAACATGCTTGCATTGATTACAAGGACATAAGACCCTCGTTGAGAGATAGGTGTTTCGGTTGGACGGTCCCACATCCTCGTCACTACTCATAATGAGGATAAAAATCTTATAACCTAGACAACAAATTTAATATTCTATTGGCATTCTTCGTCTTATCTCTCTCTCTCTCTCTCTCTCTCTCTCTCTCTCTCTCTCTCTCTCTCTCTCTACCTCACATTCTCTAGTCATGTCCAATCCCCGCACACCTCGGTCTAGAGGTGCACGGAGATCAGAACCACCTGGTTATAATCTCGTCTTTATTGGTCAATACCTATATTTGTGGGCACAAGAAATCTACAGACCCACGTCTACATGATACTGCATGTAGTGGACAAAACCCCTTTGCCTCTTCTCTAGCTGTAGCACTTCACAGCATCTTAACATCTTTTCATAGTAGATCTTTTCACTGTTCGTCTAACTCTAAACCCTAAACCGTAAGTTATTCTTGCGTGGACTCGATCTAACGTAAATAAGCGTAAATCTAAATAAACGTAAATCTAACTAAAAATAAACCTAAATCTAATTTAACGTAAGTCTACATCTAACCTAATCTTTAACGTCTTTTGGGATAGTTTCCTACGACGTTAAAACTCTCTTCTTCTTGTGTGTGTGTGTGTGGGGGTAAACCTAAATAAACCTAAGTTTAATCTAATATAACATAAATCTAAATCTAACGTAAATTATGTTATATTAAAAACAAAGAACTAAACTAACAGGGATTATAAGAACCTTAAAACTGATTTAACACATAATTTTTCACATAACTCGGCAAGAGTTGGCATTCTCATCACTAAAGATGTGAGAGTTAACTTCCGGCGGTGACGCTGCCTCATCTCCATCCACATCTGACGACAGCAATTGGCCCTTTAGACCGTTCTTGCTCTTGTTACTAACTTTGAAGTTGCTATTGAATGACTAGAGGTTGTCTAGATGGTCATTGTGTCGGGGATGTAGTGACTCTTGCCGCCCTGAAGATCCACCTTCTTCCCTATCTTCTGAAGACATTTCACCAGTACTTTTGGATCGACGGAGCCCACCATGAGTGAAGGCAGCAATACCCTATATTCCATTGAGGGCTTTCTTCACCCGCTTCATGCAAGCATCGCAGTCTATGGAGACCTAAATCTAATCTAATATAACGTAAATCTAAATCTAGCGTAAATAAACGTAAATCTAATTAAAAATAAACCTAAATCTAATCTAATTTAACTTAAATAAACCTAAATCTAATTTAACGTAAGTCTACATCTAACCTAATCTTTAACGTCTTTTAGGATAGTTTCCTACGACGTTATAACTCTCTTCTTCTTGTGTGTGTGCGCGTGTGTGGATGTGTGTGCCAATAAAAAGAGATAAATGGTATAACCTTTCTATCACCCATGCCAAGTATGATAGATTGATTATGCCATTTCCCTCTTGAATAATAGGTCTTGAGTTCAACTCCTCATCGGCTAGATCTTTAGGTCTTTTAATTTTAATTAGTTTCCTACGACGTTAAATTAGTTTCTCTCTCTTTCTCTCTCAATGTGTGTGCGTTTTTTTGGATCGTATGCATGTTTTCTCTCTCTTTTCCTCTCTCAATGTGTGCGTTTTTTGTTTATGCATGTTCTCTCTCTCTTTTCCTCTCTCAATGCGTGCGTTTTTTGTTTATGCATGCTCTCTCTCTCTTTTCCTCTCTCAATGTGTGTGTGCATTCTTTGTTTATGTATGTGTGTGTGTGCATTCTTTGTTTATGTATGTGTGTGTGCGTTTTTGTTTATGTTTGTACTCTCTCTCTCTCTCTCTCTCTCTCTCTCTCTCTCTCTCTCTCAAAAACACTATGTGTGTGTGTGTATGTGTGTGTGTGTGTGAGAGAGAGAGAGGGAGAGAGAAAGAGGGGAAGGGAACATGAGAATGAGGAGAGGGAAGGAGCATACCTGGCTCTCCTTCCTCTCCTCGTGTGTGTGTGTGTGTGTGTGTGTGTGTGTGTGTGTGTGTGTGTGTGTGTGGACAAGAAAAAGAGAGAGAGAGAGGGAGAGCGTTACCTGCTCCTTGCTTGAGGGCGCAGAAAAACTCAGATCTGAGATCTGAGTTTTTGGGCGCGCTCGGTTATTTTTTTAGCCCAGCCGGCGTCGCTATGAGCGTCGCAAATTTACAAAGAAATTTGCGACGCTCATAGCGACGCCGGGAATTTTTTTTATGAGCGTCGCTAATATGAATAGCCTCTTGTAGTGTCCAGACGGTCGGAGGTAGATAGCTCAAGGTAGATAGCTCAAGATATAGCTAGTAGAAAGAAAGGAGTGCTTTGCATATTCTCACTGGATTTGACAGGTGCAAATGGATGATCAAAGCATGGCTAAGTTGATAAATTTGAAGTGCTTGATTTATGGAGTGTGTTCGTCTTTTCAAGTCGACAATCAGAGTCCAAATGTCCAAGATATGGGCAGTTGAAGTTTTGTCGGGGGCTATTTAGTGGGTAGGGAAAAAGGTGGTAGGTACAAAATGGTTTTTTGCTTCTTTTTTTTTTGGGCCCTCGGTTCGAGTCAACAGAGGCATTGGATTACAGAGGGGAGCTAGGCTTTTGAAGTCGGCGACATGGCTTTACAAGTAGGGAATCAGATACTATGACAGGGAGTTATGCAAGTTACAAAGGGGCACTAAAAAAAAGTCCCTTGAAATTTGGTGAGTTTTTGGAAGATCTTGAGGGGTAGCTCACGGGGAGCTTCCATGTGGCATACCCAAAAACCCACATGCGCAATGAACCGAGAGAGAACTAGGGTATAAGTCTAGTCCGTGGGCATTTGGGAGTTGTCGCAAGGGCGAGAGAGAGAAAGAGAGAGAGAGAGGGGGGCTATGGCCTCCTCCCCCCCCCCCCCCCCCCCTTTTGCGTGGGCGCTGCATGCGCGCTGCGGGCAGAACTATCGTGTTGTGATCACGAGGTGGTGGTGCACTCGCGATCGACGACCACTTTTGGTGGTGGTTTTGGTGCTGATGGGCATCCTTCATGTGGTGGTTTCACACTGGGGGGGACATACGTCCTCCCCCTTTTCATGAACATAGGGCAGGGTCCCATGTGGAACCCAGGGGCAGTGTCCCATACAATTCAAGTAGAGGTCTAAGGGGAAAGTTGACAAGGGGCTGGTCTTGCTTGAGTGAAAAATCACCATGCAAATATCTCCAAAAATGAATTGGCTAAAGTGGAGGACATGTGTACGGTGAGCATAGAATTACCATAAATGTAAAAAATGCCCTAAAGAAAATCAAGAAGTGGCAACCGTTCCTCAACACTTGGTACGTACTATTCATGATCTGTCTGAGCAAATGCAAGAGCTTCGTTTAAGTGTGACGAACAAAGGGCAACCAAGGGATAGCATAGGTAGAGCTAGGCTATTGCCTGGCCTGTGTTATAATTGCAGGGAGGAAGGCCACTATGCTCCAGATTGCCCACATCTGCCTCGAGAAAGAGGAGGTATGTGATGGGAGCGAAGCTATGGTGGGTGGTACCGGCTGCAGGCCATGGCAAGGTGCGTGCAAAATTGCAGAACGAGAGAGAGAGAGAGAGAGAGAGAGAGAGAGAGAGAGAGAGAGAGAGAGAGAGAGAGTGAGAGAGAGAGAGAGAGAGAGAGAGAGAGAGTCGACAAAGAAGAAAACAACACACACTATGCTTTTATTATCCTCTGAAAATGTGGCTCCACGAAGATGGCGGTCTCGACGATCTCCAATTCCTCCCAAGAGGAAAAGATTGCCCTATAGTCCTTCTCCTTATCACTCCAAAAGGGAAGAGAGGAATCAAAGGAAGAAAAAGGCAAGAAAGAGGTCACCGTCTTCTCCATCTTCACCATCTTCCTCCTCTTTAGATGAAAGCACCGGTTTTCTCCTAGAGAATACAAGAAGGAAGGACAGCGCAAATCCTATGCTACTTGGAAAAGGTCCTACAAGCTTAATAAATTCAAGGAGGGAGGAAAGAGCATCTCTTTTCTCACCTATGATGGCGCCTTTGGTGCTACGGATAAACTCTGGCCTTTATCGAGCAAACTGATGCGGCCTTTGGAGATGAGGGCTTCACAGAATCCTCTAAGCTACGCCATGTAGCTATGCACTTCCACAAGTCTACCCGACAATGGTGGGCTAGCCATTGTGGTAATGGTGAAGCTCCAAAGACATGGAAAACTCTACAAGTTTCCATCATGAAGCAATTTCTTGCAAGCGATGCCAAAGATAAAGTGCTCACTAAATAGCAAAGCTTGAAGCTACTCCCCAAAACAAGTCTATCCACAAGTATGTGGACAAGTTTTAGGATTCACATCTCAAAGCTACAGTCTTCCAAAAGATAGACTTCGCCGAGCAAAAGCAACAATTTTGTGCGGTACTACCTGTGACGAAATGGCCGAGTATGTGAACACTCAAAGGCCTATGTTGGGAGGCGTTGTAGCAACGACCGCAACCCACACAGGATTATCAAATCCGTGGATCGGTAACCAGGCTAGGGCATGGAATCACAAGCATCGGACAAATAGAAATAGAGGATTCAAGAGATCACCTCTACAATGCAAGTAGAGATTAGCCATGGGAAGACTAACTCTAATCATACTCTAATCACTAATCGATCAACTCCTACACACATCAATCCCACCAAAGTTTGACTTACCATAGACTAGAAACCTCAAGCACACTAATGATAAGCACACAATAATTACATTGGTGTTGGCCTCTCCAATCACCACATGTCAATCACGACACTTCATCAATAGCTACAAACACGAGGTGAATGGTGCTAGAGTTTCATAAACCTATCTACACACAAGCAAACAATAGGGCACACACACTAATTACAAGATTAAGACCCAACTTAATCAACCTAATTAGTGATGCTAAATATCACAAATTGAATGCTTATAGAAGAATAAGAGTGGTTAATAGAAAGAAGTACATACCTCTCTCAAATCTAGAATAATGAGAGTGTAATACTAATTTATAACATAATGAAATGTAGAGAAGAAGTAGACTAATGAGATAGGGATTAGATTAATCAAGAATAGATTACTCTAATTACAATGGATTAGCACTAGCCTCTTAAGCATGGGCATTAATAAGCTCAAGGCTAGGCCATAGAGTGAACACTGAAGAGAGAGAGAACTCTCAAAAGTGGATCCTCAAGAGTGGGTACTCAAGAATGAAGCCTCCTTGCATAAAGGCTTCCTTTTAAAGGCTTTCACCACAATTCCTTCTATTATGGGTTTAAGTTTGAGCCCTCTAGCTACCATATACAACTTTGGAACTCCCGTTGAGTCCAAGACTTATACAAAGTGAGTTGGAAATATTATGCACAACCATAGCATATCTCCCGCTTCATGCATACTCCGTGTAGCCTGTGTTAGCGCTGCTAACATGTGTTGGAGGCATTGTAGCAATGAATTAATTGCAACCCACACAAAAGTATCAAATCCGTGGATTGGAAACCTGGCTAGGACATGCAAGCACGAGCATCGAATAAATAGAAATGGAGGATTCAAGAAATCACCTCTCCAATGCAAGTAGAGATTAGCCATGGCAAGACTAACTCTAATCATACTCTAATCAATAATCAATCAACTCCTACACACATCAAGCCCACCAAAGTCTAACTTACCATAGACTAGAAACCCCAAGCACACTAATGGTAAGCACGCACTAATTACATTGGTGTTGGCCTCTCCAATCACCACATGTCAATCATGATACTTCATCAATAGCTACACACACGAGGTCAAAGGTGCTAGAGTTTCATAAAACCTATCTACACACAATCAAACAATATGGCACACACACTAATTACAAGATAAATACCCAACTTAATCAACCTAAGTAGTGATGCTAAATATCACATATTGAATGCTTATAGAAGAATAGGAGTGGTTAATAGCAAGAAGTACATACCTCTGTCAAATCTAGAATAATGAGAGTATAATACTACTTCATGATATAATGAAATGTAGATAAGAAGTAGACTAATGAGAAAATAGGGATTAGATTAATCAATAATAGCTTACTCTAATTACAATGGATTAGCACTAGCCTCTTAAGCATGGGCATTAAGCTCAAGGCTAGGCCATAGAGTGAACACTCAAGAGAGAGAGAGAGAGAGCTCTTAAAAGTGGATCCTCAAGAGTGGGTACTCAAGAATGAAGCTTCCTTGCATAAAGGCTTTCACCACAATTACTTCTACTATGGGTTTAAGTTTGAGCCCGCTAGCTACCATATACAAATTTGGAACTCCAAATGAGCTCAAGACTTATACAAAGTGAGTTGGAAATATTATGCACAACCATAGCATATCTCTCGCTTGACTCATATTCGGTGTAGCCGGTGTTAGCCGCTGCTAACATTCTCCCCTTCCTAATTTGGCACACGTCCTCGTGTGCTGGTGAAGCAAAACACGGTGACATGATGGAAAGCAAGTCCATGGAAGAAATGTTTAGCTGGAAAAACATAAGAACAAGTAATGAGCATCAAAGGCCAACAAGGATAAAAGCATAAAGCGCAATAAACAATCATGCAAAATGAATTTTTTGCTTTTAAAAGATGGGTGAATCATAGTAAAAAACTAGACAACACAAAGCAAAAAAACACTCAAACTATCATGAAGATTAAACCACTTGAAATTTCAGTTTTATGTATGAAACACAAGCAATCAATTATGACGCTAGGCTAATGCAAGTTCATAAACTTACTAGCCTAAAACTATGTAACCAATCTTAATAAATCATTCAAGTCTATCATGTCTACGAGCTATAAAAATGCTCCTAATCTATTAGTACATTGTCACAGCTTTTTGAAGCTCATGGAAGTGTTGTTTTTGTCATTCATAGAAAAAAGTAAAACACAATACAAGGCTACGACCCCAAGGCAAGTCTAGGTGCGACTCTCGGCTCCTTGAACCCTCAAGAAGGTGTTCCAAAAACCTACTAGCCCACCAAGGCGACTGCTAATCCCTATCAGCCCAGGGCATCGGTTTAAGGCCTTGACCAAGCAAGCCAAGGGGATTCTCCTTGCTTGCCAAGTGCCTATAACGTGCTAGGCCTCACATAGACACAACATAACATAGAATTTTTTTTTCTATGTATCTAGTAGCATTTTTGCTACTTTTTTGCTTCATTGTTTTATCTTTTTTGCACTTTTTTTATTTCTTCCATCATGAGAGTATTTATGGCAAATGGACTAAAGGACTAAAGCCTAATCATAGCCCTAGGTCATGTTAAAAATGAATGGAGTATTAAGACTATCACTAAGAATTTAGGACTAATGAGAAATAAACCTACATTAACCTAAGGTCAAGGCCAATTACCTATGATTAGCACACATAAAACCTAATTTTTGATGAGTTAATATTCACAAAGCAAAGTATTGAAACTTTAGGATGCCTAGCTTTTGAACATGAAAAAACCATAGCTTAGAAGACAAAATTACTTATGCCAATCATAGAGAATGAAGAGATGAACAAAAGAGAAAAATCATGGAAGGATTACACCTATTCATGCTCTTTGAACATCCTTGAGCAAGCATCCCCTTTGTGTAGAGAAGTCTCTTGATCTTTCTATTTGCAAAAGAAGTTGATTTGAAGCTAAATGTAAACACAAGCTACAAAATCCAATTACTGAAAGCCAAAAACACACACAAAAAACATTAATGAAAACCTAAAGCTAGGGTCTTGCATACCCGAATTTGCCAAAGGGAAAAAACGCAAGGGAAAAAGTGCCTTTGGTTATGCACATGATGCTCTTTGATAGCAAATTTATGCATACACATAAAAAATGAGAGATAATGAGCTTCTACATAAGCAAATTTTACCATTTTTACAATCTCTCATGAATGATTCAAAAGTTGATTAATTTCTAGCTCAAATGAAAATGAAGATTTAAAGCAAGCCATGAGCTACAAATAATGCAATTTTTGAATGAAATGAAGTGGATCTCGAAAGACAAATTTTATATTTTAAAGCTTTCCAAAAAGTTGGTTAACAAGTAGCTCACATGAAATTTTACAATTTTAGAGCAATCTATGCGCTAGAGATGACTTCACCTTTTAATGGAATGAAAGTGAATGGCTCTCAATAGCCAAATTTCCTACTTGAAAGCTCTCAATAATGTTGGGTAAATACTAGCTCAAAATGAAAAAATTTAACTTTTGACCAAGCTATGAGCTAGCATGTATACAACTTGTAATCCAGAATTGGGATGGCTCTAACTAGCCACATTTTGCAATTTTTTGCAATGACGACCCCTTCTCGGATCAATGGAAGTTCAACCGTGCCACACCCCTTCAAAAAAACTCAAGTCATTAGTGCTTTTAAGCATTTGAACATCCAATACAAGGAGTAAAAGAATTCAAGAACAATCATAAGCCGAAATTTTATTTCTCTCTTGATCATTCAAGAAGCTCAAATTTTAGTGCTATGTAACGATTTTTTACATTCAATTCAAGCAGTGAAAATGTATCAAGCAATGCCAAGCTCAAGCCTAAAGCACCAATTATTATCCACAGTGTTACTCTCACATGAAGCTCCTATGCATTTCAAAAAGAGCTTGCCATTTAGTGCAATGCTTCAATCAAACAAAGCACTAAAAGAATGCTCATACCAAAAAATTTGTGCATCGAAGATCATTTTTGCATGGAATTCCATATACAATCATCACAAATACTACCCATGTACACATCCTAGCTCTCATACAACAATTATGGCATACAAAGCATAAGAGAGAGTGAATTTTGAACTTATTACGTCAATGAAAAACCCGATGTTGGATTTTTGTCCAACAAAAACTCCATCATTAGTGCAAGGATAAAAATTCTTCGTCGATCCAAGCACTATAATTGCATAAGTTTCAAGGTTTTAATGGCATTCATTCAAAAAGAATTTATTTTGATTCACAATGGATGTACAAAGTTTATGATCCCGTGATTTCATGTAGAAAGTAGGCCATATATAGCAAAATAGAGAAACCTTTTGAAGAACTAAACTCCAATTCCCACCAAAGGGTCATTCAAAAACCCAAGAAAACGAAGATTTTGGATTTTCTAACATTCGCTTGTGGGAGATTACCCTTATGAGGCTCCTTACAACTCAAGATTTTGAACTGATTGAATTTAATGGGTACGAGCTCTATGCAATTGCAAGGTGGAGCATGAGCGAGGGTTTTGACAGTTGGCGGCATGGGCGTGAGTCAATGAGGCTCTGAGTGTGTGTGTGTGTGTGTGTGTGTGTGTGTGTGTGTGTGTGTGTGTGTGTGTGTGTGTGTGTGTTGGAGTCCAATGTAGGGAGTGGCCTAGTGGGGCCTGTGGCGGGACCAGCGAGCCAAGTGTGCGAGCAGCGGGTAGCAACCAGTGAATGCGAGTGGTTGGGCTGCCGACTTTTAGCTGCTTGGCTCCATCGATGCTGACGAAACAACGTGTATGTGTGTTTGGGAGCTACGAGCCAGGCAAGATACACGAAAGCGGTCAGGTGGGAGAGTGTGTGTGTGGGGTCCAAAGTAAAGCCAACGTGACGATGTCAACGCTGTGCGTGTGTAGGGTTCGTGAAGGAAGCCAAAGTGGGACCAAGGCTGAAAATTATGCGTGTGTATGTGAGGTGTTTGATGCACCTTGAAGGCAGGAAAGTCAGGGGATGCAAGTGGGGTGAGAGTTGTGGCCAGCATCTGCAGGGAAAAGCACCACACGGGCGTTGGCTGCTTGATTTGGCGTTTATAAAAAAATAGTGTGTGTGTTTTTATGAATAAAGCCAAGCCAAAATCGGGTGTGTGTAATTGTGAGCGCCGAAAGCTGTAGGTTGGGAAAAATGAGTGAGTGTGAGTGTGGGGACGAGCCAAAAAATGGCCAGAGTAAGCATGAGTATTTTTTTTAAAAAATTTATTATATAAAAGAACTCATCTTGAGGCTTGTTCTTATGGACAAAATACATGTAACATCATGTAGAAAAAAAGGTTGTGTAAGATTCCGATTACACCAAGTAGCAACCAATGTTCAATAAATCATCATTTTTCGCAACCGTATGTACACAAAATCATTCAAAACTCACGCAAAATTCTTTTCAATTTTTAGCAACTATCACATTTAATTGCAATCGCCTCCTATGAGGGAAGCATGCAAAATTAGATGAATTTTCCATTGAATTATTGAATATTTTATCGCTTTCCCAAGATTCTTGCAAACATTCATCTTGGCACACACACGTGATTAGAAAAACGCCTCAAAGCATGCAACTTTCTATATGAAAATTTTTATGGACAATTCATCAATTGGATACAACACTATGGATACTAACGTATGTGATACATATGGAAGCATGCATGAATTTCCAATTTTTCTCAACTCAAAATCTATGCAATTTTGCACTCAATCAAATATTAATGCACATAGGGAGAATGAGTGTAGCCACTTTCCAATGGAAGATTTAAGCCCAACTAATAACCATTGCAACCAAAGTTGCTCATTCTCAATATTTAAAATCATTCAACCCTAATTAGGTTGTCATTGAGGCTTGCATTGCTACATACTTTTGATTATGACAATAAAAATTGCACAAATCATTCAAACTTTTTACCATATCCAATTGGAATACACATCAATGGTAATAAAATCATCCTCAATTGTATACAATTGAGTCATACCAAGTCATTTGATCATACACACCAATCTTTTAAGTCTTTCAATCATCATAATTGGAAACCAAAACCAATTATTCATCCCCAATTTGAATACCAAATGCCATTGATTGGCACACACCTAAATTTAGGCCAAAAATTTATGCAATTAATCCATCAATTACACATTGAAATTCTCAAGTTGCAAACTCAATCAAGCATAAGTGAATGCATGCATGCTCAATTCTAAAAAATTAACACTATTTTGACCCAATCAAGCAATGCACACACTCAAAATTAAGCACAAAAGTTCAAATTTGGTTCAATTGCCAATGCATTTAGGCTTATACCTAATGATTTCACACACTTTTATGAACATTTCACAATAAAAAATCATTTAGGTGCCCTAATTGACCATAAAAAATCAAGTGGTCTTGGATGGGCACACACGCTCAATTTTTGCCCAAATTTTTGGCAACTATGCTTATCCATTGATTGGATTAGCCTAGCATACACATCAATTACATGATTGCATACTCATATATCATCAATTCCATAAATTTTAATGCATGCACACACTCAAGATTAGGTGCACATACACTTGAACTTTTTGACAATTTTTTGCCTCTTTGGTGCATTGCACACACAATGATTATTATGCACACACACGAATTCTTGATGAGAATCAAGCATTATCTTGATACACACAAAGTTCATTAGTCAAAATTTTGACCATCAATTTTATTTTAAGTGTATCAAATTAGGTGCAAAGTATAGGTCAATTGACTTACACACCTAATTTTAGCAAATAATTAGCAACATTGAACCACATTAATCAATCAAGAATTGACATGAACAAGTGAGTGCACTTACATTGTTATGACACTCCAAGATATTCCTTTGCTCCACATGCAAAGATGCATCATTGCACACAAAAGTGTGTGCACCATCAAATCGGCTCCAAAATTGACCATTGTAGGCCAAAATCAAACACTCAAAGCTTCAAATTAGGCATAAATTAGCACAATTACCTTGATTAGAGTGATGATTCCACCTCTTACAAGGGGATTTAACATACATTACACTTCAATGTTAGCGGTTAGGTTAGAAAAATTAGTCATAAATTAGTAAAAATTAGCACAAATTTAGTACAACTAGCATGGAAATGAAGCGAAATTAGCAAGGGTTAGTATGAAATTAGTGAAATTGGGGGTGGAATTGAGGGTTTGGGGTATTCATAACTCAACATTAGCTTCGATTACTTGCACAACATCATCAAATCAAACCAAACTTGAGTTACACACACTCAAAAACCGAGCAATTAGTAGTGAAATTACTCTATTTTAAACATCCTACACTCACTAGCTTAGGTTATCGATCCCCAGCAGCGGTGCCAAATGTTGGGAGGCATTGTAGCAACGACCTAATCGCAACCCACACAAAATTATCAAATCCATGGATCGGCAACCCGGTTAGGGCATGGAAGCACGAGCATCGGATGAATAGAAATAGAGAATTCAAGAGATCACCTCTCCAATGCTAGTAGAGAGTAGCCATGGCAAGACTAACTCTAATCATACTCTAATCACTAATCAATCACCACCTACACACATCAAGCCCACCGAAGTTTGACTTACCATAGACTAGAAACCCCAAGCACACTAATGATAAGCACGCACTAATTACATTGGTGTTGGCCTCTCCAATCACCACATGTCAATCACGGCACTTCATCAATAGCTACACACACAAGGTGAATGGTGCTAGAGTTTCATAAAATCTATCTACACACAAGCAAACAATAGGGCACACATACTAATTACAAGATTAAGACCCAACTTAACTTAATTAGTGATGCTAAATATCACAAATTGAATGCTTATAGAAGAATAGGAGTGGTTAATAGCAAGAAGTACATACCTCTCTCAAATCTAGAATAATGAGAGTGTAATACTACTTCATGACATAATGAAATGTAGAGAATAAGTACCCTAATGAGAAAATAGGGATTAGATTAATCAAGAATAGCTTACTCTAATTACAATGGATTAGCACTAGCCTCTTAAGCATGGGCATTAAGCTCAAGGCTAGGCCATAGAGTGAACACTCAAGAGAGAGAGAGAGAGAGAGAGAGAGAGAGCTCTTAAAAGTGGATCCTCAAGAGTGGGTACTCAAGAATGAAGCCTCCTTGCATAAAGGCGTCCTTTTAAAGGCTTTTACCACAATTCCTTCTACTATGGGTTTAACTTTGAGCCCTCTAGCTATCATATACAACTTTGGAACTCCCAATGAGCCCAAAACTTATACAAAGTGAGTTAGAAATATTATTCACAACCATAGCATATCTCCCGCTTGATGCATATTTGGCGTAGCCTGTGTTAGCCACTGCTAATATATAGATGCTAATGAGTCGGGTTGTACTGTACGTCTTGTAAATTCACCTACTTTTGATAAGTCAATGAAAATCTTAGTTTTCGCGTATATGATTTTTGTTAAAGAGTCCATAAATGATCATAATGTTTACCAAATCAAGGTGATAGGAATCAAGATGAATCAGAGTTGTCTAATTTTCTAAATAGATTTCAAGATGTTTTTATCGATGACATCCCTATGGAGTTACCTCCAAAATGAGGGGATGATGACCATACAATAGAGTTTCTACCAGGGAGCTCACCGCCTAATAAATCTCCTTATTGAGTTTACCTAGCTCAACAAGACGAGATTATGGGGCAAGTAGATGAATTTGTGGATAAGGGGATGGTGAGGCCTAGTTTCTCTCCCTTTTGTTCACCCATCCTATTAGTGAAAAAGAAAGACGACACATACCATATGTGTGTTGACTATAGAGCACTAAATAGGATTACTAAAGAAAAGAATTCCGATACCACTGATAGAAGATCTGTAGAATGACATGGTGCCCTTTAGGTTTTTCACCATGTATTCTTCAGTCGTCGTCGCTGGTCCATTTTCTGAAGTAGGCAATCTGGGTTAGTTTATCTAAGTTGGCCGCTTCTTGAGTAGTGCCTCATGTGCTATCCAGGTCCTTACTATTGGTACAGGACAGAAGGTCGGATCTCTTTGCAGGGCCGCAGGTGCTCTTCTGAATAATATCAAGTATCTTGGATTTTTGTTCAGCTAGCTCAACCTCCACTTTGGGTGGTCTTTATCTGCGCCCTTGACTTGCATGTTTACATAAAGCCTTCTTTTACCTGTAGTAACTCAATTTTTATCAGAGGGTATGGCAGGGTCTGTTGGTGCCATTGCACATTGATTTGATTGGAAGTGAGTTGTGTAACATTGACAGAGTGCAGAACTCTCAACTCCCAATCCATCGCTGCCTTCCACTGCTCATCTACCTCTTGTGTAATCTTTTCTTTCACTGCATCTTCTTCAGCCTTTGAGAGCTGGACCATGGGCACTGTGTCTTCTTCTGTAATGGTTACCTAAAAATCATCCTCCCTACTTAGCTCCACTGTGGACTGTGTCTCTAGTTCAGCAAATGACACTGAGGATATTTCTATTTGAGGTTGCTCCGAAGTGCCTGCCTCTTCTTGCGTTTTTGGATTTCCATCTCTTAGCAACCGGTTTAACTCTTTTAAGCTCGGCTATTTCTTTTAGCAGCTCGTCTTCTCGTTACACCCACATCAAAGTTAGGTCTCTACATTGAGATTGCTCCAGCTTTAGCTCCAGCTCGAGGTCTTTGTTCTTTTTCTCTAATGCTTTGTACACTTCATATGTCCCTTTGATCGAGGCTACGGCTGGATTCTCTCGTATTTGCCGCAAGAAAATTGCCTGATCATTTATTCTTTGTTTTGAGCATTATAGAGAAGCGTTTGCGACATCCAATTGCACTTGAATCTTCTGAGCAGACAGGGTTGTTGTTAGAACTTCGTTTGTAACTTCTATCAGCTGTTCATCTTTTGCTTTGCAAGCATCTGACAACTTTGTAAGTAGGTCACCGAACTCTTCCATCTCCTTCTGATGTCTATCTCTTGCTAGCTGGTGTTGTTCAGCTTCAACTTTCAGTTTCTACATTTGCTTTTGTAGATCGGTGATGACATTTAATCTGTCTTCTAACTCTCCTTGGAGAGCGTCAATCACCATCTCTAGTTCTTTAGCCTTTGTGTTGCAGCTAAGTGCTGCTGATCGGAGTCTTTTCGTCATATCCTGCATTTGCCTTGCATATTCATTAACTTGTAGGATTACCCTCGGGGGGTTCACTATGTGTAAAACTACCATATCACGTGCGTTCAAGACATGTTTGTAAATCCCCTTATCTATGAATTTTGTTCGGAATATAATGTACCCTTTTCTTTTAAAATCTATAAGTTTTTTTCAAATTTGAAAAAATAATGCCAATCTGTATATATATTTTTGTAAGTTTCGAGAACTTTAAATACCCTTCTGTTGAACTCACGTGATCAGTTACATTTTTATTAGATGACCTCCCCGGGGGATTACCTCATCATTTGATTGCCAGTCTTCATTTCTTACTAGCTACCTAGATGTCTTGGAAGTTTCTTGTGTCTCTCTCGGTTGCGTTGTGGCGGTTGGTTGTTCTTGCCCTTGAGGCTGTGGTTGGCCTTCTTCTGCTTTATCATCCTGAGGCTTTGTGGATGCCTCGGCCATTTCATGTTGTGCTGAGGTAGAAGGTGTTGGCTCGGAATTTGTTGTGTCCTCTTGTGCAGTACTTGTTTCTTTTTTTTGGCTCGGGTTCTTTCTCTTTTTGTTGCTCTTGTGTAGTAGTAGCCTCTTGTGTAGATTCTTCTGATTCTTTTGATTTAGATTTTGTCTCTTTTGGTGGGCTCAGCTTCTGTGGCTTTCGTTGCTGGTGATGGTGGTGGGCTTGGAATAGGGTTATCCTGTTGTTCCGTAGTCGGTGAAGTGGGTCGGGGAGACTCGTGACCTTGGTCGTGTTGTGCCTCTTCTCTTGCCGTTTCCTCGGCTTGTCTCTGGTCCTCCACCTCTTTTGCTTTCCTTGCCTCTTCTTGGGTTTCTTTCAGCTTTAGGGATTCTGCTTCTTGATACATTTTTTCCAGGGATTCTGTTGGATCTTCAGCCTCTTTCTTGGTGTGATGCTTTGTCCTTGGTCCCATAAGTCCACTAGGCACCTATTTTTTTGGGTCCTTTCCTTGTGCTTGTCGGTTGCGTTGGTAGGCATGTTTTTCTCTTTCAAATTGGGCTTGCTTTTGCACGGGCTCTTCTTGGTGTGCGACCACGACTTTTCTCTTCATTTCCTCTCTCCACGCTCTCTTTTCTTCATTATCTGAGCTTTCACTGCTGTGCCTTTTCGGCGAGCTTTCAGTCGATTCTTCATCTGATTTATAGGATCTCTTGGCCGATCTTGTAGCTCAAGGAGATGGTTGAGCTGCCAATATCCAAGTGTTTTGATATGGGACAGGTGGTAGGTTGTCGGCCATGCTGATGGCATGGTATGCAATCCTTGTCAATACCTTTGGTGCACCCAGGTAAGTGATCTTTCCTTCTTTCTTTGTGCCTTTTAGAGTGCGTGGTCCACCGGTTGTCGGGTTGTTGACTTGAGGACTTGCATGAAAATGGTGGCAACCGCATGATTTGGCGTGGTATACCTTGGTGGCCTTTTAGCCAGGAAGTGGAATTGTTGGTGGTATAACCTGGCTGGCTCTTCCACCTGCTTGTGAATTAGGTCTGCAAAGGTGGCTACGACGGTTTCTTTGGTGAAAGAACTTGCTGTTTTCCTATCCCTTGCCCTCATTGTCATTCCTTTTGTGGGTAGTCTAAGTGCTTCTGCCACTATTTCCTTGGTTATTACCACTTCGACTTTATTCCCCTGAGGGTCAGAAATTTGGGCAGTTCCATCTTCTTTAATCGTGGATAAAAGCTCGTAAGCTTTTTGGAAATCCACACCGCACGGCTCCTGTTCATAGAAATCTCTAAGTCCTAGCCTGCGGTTGGCTTCTTTGGTCTCAGACTTCGCGGCAACATCATATACTTCTTTCAGTAGAAGTTGCAACTCTACTTGATGTCCTTCCTCACTCTTGAATCTGCCAGTGAATACTATGGTGTGATGCTCTTCTAGCTGTTCTTTTGAAAGATAGGCTGCCTTGGCGGCTTTGACTGAATCTGGATCCAATTGGTATGCGGGAAACTCCTGCAACTTTTCTTTCTGGTTGAGCTTCTTCTTGGCCCTCTCTGCTGCTTACATGGCTCCTGTTCAGTGAATAGAGTGTCAAAGTTAGCAGATTTATCGGATTTTTCTCTGAAATGTCCTTGAGTCTGAAATGCTGATAATTTTGGTCCAATTTTCTTCAAATCAATTTTTGAACAAGCATACATGCATAAAAACATGCAAGGAGCAAAATTGTAAACTCCAAAAAAAAAATTACAACCAAAGTAAATAATCGCGATTATTTACAGCTGAGTATTTTTTTCAACATTTTGCAAACTTGGCATCACAGGCTTGAACTATATACCAAATACATACTCTGAGTGAAATATGGGCTCATTTGGATGCATAGGGTGAAAATGGTACCAGATTTTGGTTTTAGGTCTCTGAAACAGTAGATATAGTGGAGATTTGAGATTTTGAGCTCCAAATTGGTTCAAACTTGGCTAGTGGGCTTAACACATCATGTGCTTTGGATGTATGATGGCAAAATATCAAAATTCCCCCATTTTTGCTAGAAAGTAAATAATCACGATTATTAACTTTTCTACCAAATCAACATCTTTTGGTACAAATTGGTTCTAGGCATTGTATAGACCCGTATGTGATATGAGGTGATTTGGATCAATAAATGTGGTCCATAACTTAAAAATTTTCCTGCAAAGACTTCTTTGCGTTTTCTGACAAATTTCTAAGTTATAGGTGCTCATTTTGGCTCATACTTGATTTCTGGCATGTAATTGGTGTGTACACATGATAGGTGAGGTGATGATACAATTTCCAAGCAAAAATAGTGCAAAAGTAAATAATCATGATTATTTACAGCAGTCACAAATTATTTGCAAAACTTAAAAGTTTTGACATAAACACATTCTATACACCTAAAACAAGTCCTATATTGAATTTGGTCAAGTTTGGTCTTGCCGGCATCACTTTGTGCTTTGTCGACTCTGAAATCACCGATTTCTGTGACTACACTGCCTGTTGAGTTGGCCAGTCAATTTTGAGGCTTTGGACTTGTCCGCAACATAGTCGTAAAGCAACTCACCCAATTCTGACTCATTTGGAGTCAATTTGACCCCGTATGTCAAATTTGACGCTTTGTAGCCTTTGAGTTGTTTTCTGCTTTTCGAGGGCTTTGCTTGATTGATTTCACTAAACCAATCATATACATTGTATATGAACCTCATAGGCAAGCTGTCTGTGGAGTTAGATCGGAGTTCTGGCATCTGCCAAAAACCTAGCTTTTCTACTGGGGACCCCTTCGACCCCTGCCAAATGGTCAACTGATGATATAGAAAGGTTCTATTATGTTAGGGCATGCTACAGTTCAAATCCCATCTGATTTGGTCAAGCTGAGAGGCCGCTATGGTCAGTTTTTGGTCGTAGGTCTTCGTACACTGCTCGATTTCTAGGGTTTTAGACTAGCTACCTGCGTACAAATGGATCATTGACGAGTGAAGAACTTACCCCTCATGTCTCGTGTGAGACGGCGCTGGAAATGGGCAACTGTATACTCCGAAAAAGACGCGCGAAAGAGGTCGAACAGCTCTCTCTGCAAAGGCCACAAGTGGAAATGAAGTGGTTTTAGCCTACCTTGGATATCTATACCTGGACTTCTCGAACCAATTTTCCCCAGATTCCCCCATTAGTCCTACTCGGCCGTGAAATCTATGTTAGACTCAAAAATTTCCTTGATCGGATTCCTGTAGCTCATTTTGCAAGAATTTTAGGTCTGGCCGCCTAATTTAGGCTTCCCGCTTCCATCTTTTGATTTCATTGAAAATTTTTGTGCTTGTCCGCCTTGTCTTTCTGATCACCATTATGTCTTCTGTTCTTCCATCTGAGCTTCCTTGCTATTTATTATTTATTTTTGATCTGTTTATTGAAAAAATCAAAGAAAATAACAAAATGCTCTAAAAAAGTAAAGTGAAAATCCAATAATTAAGAAAATCCATTCAAAAACGCAAATTTATTGTTTTTTGTTGGATTTTTCTATTTTTAAGTCTCATTATCAATAAAAATGGTGAAAAATACCCAAAAATGACTATTTTTGATGATTTTGATAGTATACACACTATTTACACTCATTGGGAAAATATTATCAGTGAATTTTCCCTTGATGATGAATTATAAAGGAAATTATTAGGTAATTTTGCAAAAAATCACATGTTAACATTGAACTTTTTCCTCCCTCTTCAAACATTGCCCTTAATTACTTAGTGACCTTCCATCCCTCCTAGATGACGTACTCCGGGACGACTGTGTGCATGGATTGAACAATCGTGTCTATGCATAGCCGTGGTTGGCTCTACCATGCTTTGAAGATCAATGTAATTCAAACCACTATGTTGTGCAAGAGCTGGGTCTTGAGTGATTAACTCAAGGGTTTCTGATGTCGAGGTTTGCTGATGCTGTCTTCCAAAGAGCAAATCTTGTAGCTTGTGTGCTCTCTGTTTGATTGTACCATCAGGATGTTTCAGCAAGCTAATTGATTGAGCTGTTAGTAGCACTTTTGGCTGTTGGCGAGCTTTTTCTCGCCATTGGTAGCTCGGTCTGCTTGGTGCTGTATGGTGTGGTGGAGTCTTTTGAGACTTAACTCGCCATTGCTTGATTGGTTTTACGGCTTGTGGAGAAGATAAGTTCTCCTTTTTCTTCCAAACCAATTTCATGTAAGGTTCCTTGTTTGGAAATGCTCGTCTCTATGTTGTAACCCTTGGAACCTTCTTTTGTTTTGTCGGCGGCGGTGAAGTTTTGGACACCCATATTTGAATCGGCTTATCCTTAAGTTGTGCTTTTGGTACCCAAATTTTCCTGACTCCTTGCATACTACTTGTAGCATTTTCTTATTGAGGGGATGGAGAAGATTGATTACTTCGTGGTTTGGTCTATTGATTTCTTCCTTTTCATTCCTCCTTGCTTGGTGCAATTGGAACAATGAGTTGTCCGCCTTTAGGTGATAGCGTTAGCTGATTTGTATCCCAATCTGGTACTTCTTTGTATGTCCGCATCCAGGGAATTCCAAGAATCGTCGTCTCATTCATGTGTTCATCTGGTAAGCATACAAACTGATGAGGACATGAACATCCATGTACTATCACGTTCAAGTTGACTACTCCCAATGTTGGGGTTGGGTTCTTGTTTCATCCTTTGATTGTCGCTATTCATGCTGTCAATGCTTGACTTGTTTCCTTCTTGTACATGGAATAACTGACTACATTTACTCTAGCTCCTGTGTCGACAAAGCATTGGTGCTATGATTGTTGAGCTATACTTTGATGCGCAGGTTTATTCCATCTAACCAGTCATCATCTGTTGAAATTGCATCTTTAGGTAATTCCCATTGTCGGTCATTTATTTCCAGAGTGTTGATGGGAATCGATATCTGTTGATTCCTAAGAGCAACTTTCCGTTTGAGTACCCGAAGCCGAGCTTCTTGGGCTTCATCAATAACCTGCTGTCGTTTAATCCTCCTTCGCATGGCTGCATGCATTATTTTTAGCAATGCATTGGTTAGCGGCAAATTGTATTTCTTTAAACGACATCCACTAATCCAATTAGCCATTGGTTCACCATCTAGGATGGACAATTTTACTACTCCACTTAGAGATACATCTTCGATGATAAACGGTCCATTTCTCTTTTTCTTAAACTTGGGAATGTGTTGCTTAAGGGAATAGACTAAACTAAGTCCCCTTTCTTGAAGATTTTTGTGATTAAGTGGGAATCAAAAAACTGTTTTTGTTTCCGCTTTTGTGCATAGATGTGAGCTACAGCAGTTAGCCTTTGCTCATCTAGATTTTGCAAATCTTCAAGTCTTTTTGACAATTCATGTCCATTCCACTCAAAATTCTCTGCTACCCTTAATGTCGGCAATAGAAATTCTATTGGCAGTATGGCATGAAGACCGTAAACAAGGTGAAAGGGTGTAGCATTTAAAGTTTTTTTGAATGAAACTCGATAAGCCCATAGAGAAGCATGAAGATTCATTTTCCAGTCTGTCCTTCCTGAACTAACCACTTTAGCCAGCACCGAGCTAAGAATTTTGTTCATATACTCAGCTTGTTCGTTTGCTTGTGGGTGATAGGGAGCTGATTTCTTATGGATGTCCATAAACTCATTAAGCAAATACTCGATTACCTCATTGAGGAAATGAGTTCCCCGATCACTGACAATTTCTATTGGCAGTTCATATCTCATGAATACATACTCGTATAAGAATGTAGCAGTGGTTTTGGGATCATTCTTTTGAGTTGCTTTAGCCTCGGTCCACTTGGTCAAATAGTCCGTAGCTACAATGATATATTGAGCTTGGGTTCTATAAGTAGGTGGTTGTACTGGCCCAACAAAATCTATACCCAATTTTACGAAATCTCTAGCCCCCATCATTGGTCTTAAAGGCATGCTATCTACACGTGTTGACATTTTTTCTCGTTGACAAGCATCAAATCTTCGAACATATTCTTTGGCATGCATCTGCAAAAAGTGTTGGCCACCATATGCATGCCATCAAGATTGCTCTTGCGGTGGTCTCATTAGAAAAGTGACCTCCAACTAATCCAGCATGTGCTTGTTCTATAATCGGAATATACTTGTCTTCATTTGCACAAAGACGCAAATGTCGATCTTTACCTCTCCAATACAATTGGTTCCCAATAAGAGCATAGTCTCTTGATTCAGTTTCAATTGCTCTTTGATGACGTTTACTCATATCCTCAGAAAATGTTCAGCTTGATAAGTAAGTAAACAGATAGTTACTCCACTTAGGAACAGGTGACATTTGAAACAATATTACATGAGGTACGGGTGTTTATTTTTGACATTGAGGAAAATCCTTTACAAAATATCGAACATCACTCCTTATAGTTGGCCAAAATACTCTAAGTCTCAAAATTCGTTGCATAGTTTGGTCTTCCGCAAAGTGGAGTCCTACTATGGTAACATGTGCTTGACTTAGGTATTGTTTCTTTTCTTCAGGATTAATGCATAAGAGCAGTATTCCATCTCGATTTCTTTTGTATAGCCTACCAAGTAGTAATTGATACATAGCCAATTTCTCTATTAAACCGATCGTAATAAGAAGTGATATTTGTGAATCCACTTGAGCTATTGTCATCAGTGACACCATGTTTTTCAACCATCGAGATATCATTTCCACGGAGAATAAATAGGTATCTTGTAGATCATCATCTACCCCTTTAGGTGATTCTTCTGAAACAATCCTTGACAAATGATCGGCTCGTTGATGTGTAGTGCCCTTTTGTACAACCATAGTGAAATCAAATTCTAGAAGAATGATGAACCATCTCACTATTCTTCCTGTGCTACATGGCTTGTTGACCAAATACAACAAAGCTTGGTGGTCTACAAAGAACACAAACTTGTTGACTAATAGGTGATGTCTATATTTTTTAATGGCATAGATCATTCCTAATCCTTCCCTTTCGGTGGTGGTGTAATTATTTTCCGCCATGTTCAACTGTCACGGCTAGCATAAGAAATAGGAAAGTCAATTTTTCCGTCTCCTGGTTGAGCTAGTATACAACCGATAGCAATGTTGGAAGCATCTACATGTACATGGAATATCTTATTCCAATCTGGTGCTTTCAATATTGGAGCTGAGGTGAGAGCTTGCTTAAGCTTCATGAAGGATTCTTCAAATGCCTCGTCCACTCAAAGTGTGTAATCAAGCCATACATGGGTTTTGCAATTATAGCGTACATGTAGATGAACTGTATGTGCCCGAAATGCACCGCACATGACCACATTGGGAGTGTCGAGCATGCCTCGTGTACCTTCACGTGGGAATGCACTCTTAGTAGAGGGGATCTCAAAAGGTGTAACTGAAGGGGCATCGGGGATTTCAAAGGGTGTTCCTATTTTCCTATATAATGGAGGAGTCCTCCTTGTACGCATCATTGAGTGTTCAATCATTAATAGAGAACATGTCTTGGGATGTCTGGTTATCGCTTCTCTCTCTATCTCTCCCTCTTGCTGTGTTTATCTCTTTGTAATTCTTCTTTATCAACAACATTAAGGGTGTGTGGATGATGCTCTTAACACTTGGCGACCACGCAGTTGATCGAACCTCCACCCTTTGGTGATGATGGCCATTGCCGAGAGCAAGAGATTGAGGGGACACCATGCTGAGGGTGGCCGGGGTATGCAGTGTCGAGGGAATACGGTATGAGAGAGGGAGATCCTCTCTGTGTGTGGGTAACCAAAGAGCAAGAGAGTTCTCATGATGAGCCAGGTTGGGTGCATCTATATATGCAGACTGCCAAAAGCAAGGAATTCCGGGAGGAATTGTGGAGGTTATTGACAAAGGCACAGAAAGTGCTCAATGAGTTTCCTACATAGGATGTTGATCTCTTGGTCTGCACTGATTGTGGGGTTCCTCCAGCCTGTGGCAGGTGTGCTGCATTGCGGGGTTCTTCCAGTATGCGGGACTTTATGCATGGTTACGATATGACTCTCTCTCCAGATTGCGGCATTGAGGAGGTGCCAAAGAAGGGTGGGGAATCAGAGCGGTCTGTGAAGCGAGAGAGCCTTTTGGGACAGAAAGTGAAGGACTTAGATAGAGCTCTTGCAAAGAGGGAGACCAAGTGCAAGAAAGGTGAATCGGACTTTTCCATTGAGCGGGCACTCTTGGAAGATAGCTTGAGTGTGTGCAAGCTTGATTGGAGGAATAAGCGGCAGGTGAGAAGCTTCTGGCAGCACACATGGCATTGCAAGCGGTGTCGCTTGGTGGTACATGAGCACAGAAGGAAGTGTGAGCAGTTGGAGGCCCAATGGGTGACGACAACCAGGGGATGGACGATGGGCTGGAGGTAAATATGGTGGCGCCTACGAGCAGCTGGTGTATGGTGGTTTAGTAGGGTAGTGGGTGGCAGCTTGAGCACACAACGGCAGAGCCAGATAGAAAGAGAAAATCGAGGGAGCATGGGAAGCACCGAGACTGACTGGAGGCAGGAAATGATGAAGGAGCACTGTTTTGAAGTGCAACCAAGCAGCAGGATCATAATCCAAGAAGCAGTAGTAGAGGATGGTTGGTTGAGGGTCAGATGAAATAAGCAGTGAAGATTTTGAGCGAGGGTTTTCTTGTTCTAATGCTGGGGCACAGAAGCTGGAATGTGTGAGTTCTGCAGGGTTCTTCAAGGGCAACAAGGCAAGATTCAAATGAAGGAGAGTATTGTCTGCAGAGAAACGAGAGTGGGAATGCAGGAGTAGGGAGAAACATCAATACTGTAGAGAGAAACCAAGTAAGGAACATAGAACCGGATGAGGCAGAGGATCGATTCACACATGCGCCCAAGACGAGCCAATCGACCTGAGGTGGGGAAGTAATAAGCGTCTCAATGTCTGACGCGCCTGAAGGTGAAGCATTCTGAGATGCGACAACTGATGCAAAGGAGCCAGGGTCTCTCTCTTTCTGCAGCTTGCCCACTCTGCCACTTGCTCTTTCTCTCTCTCTCTTGCTTGAACCGGATGCCTACGGTGCCTGCTGTGTGGGCGATATCGTGACTACATCGGGAAAATATCTATTGTGTGTGGTGGCTGCCTGTGTGGTGGCACATGAGCAGGATAAATCATAAAAATAATATGTAGTTACCTTTTCACACACACTTAACTATTAAGCAAGGATTTCCACAGTTCTAGATGCGGCAATTGCATAAGCATTTTGCTTCGTAAATAAAACATGTGCGCATGTTGATGGCAAAATGTGGAACAACGCGGCAAGGGGTTCGCAAAGTTTGCGGCCAATTACAGGAAAAATTTCACCGAGTCCGAGATGTGGGTAGATGAAGATGATTGGTCTAGGAGCAAAGAGCCAAAGAGCCTGGAAGCGGCCTTGACGATCATTCTTGCGTCACACTTCTCGAATTCCAACTGAGCCAATCAAGGGATGCACTTGTGGGTTCGCACAGTCCACCGTGCGTGCCAAGTGTATGTGCCCAAAATGTACCGCACATGACCGCATTGGGAGTGTCGAGCATGCCTCGTGTACCTTCACGTGGGAATGCACTCTTAGTAGAGGGGATCTCAAAAGGTGTAACTGAAGGGGCATCGGGGATTTCAAATGGTGTTCCTATTTTCCTATATAATGGAGGAGTCCTCCTTGTACGCATCATTGAGTATTCAATCATTAACAGAGAACATGTCTTGGGATGTCTGGTTATCGCTTCTCTCTCTATCTCCCTCTCTTGCTGTCTTTATCTCTCTGTAATTCTTCTTTATCAACAACATTAAGGGTGTGTGGATGATGCTCTTAACATGAACCGTTTGTAGTATCCACAATGCCCCATGGAGGCTTGTACCCCCTTGATTGTTGTTGGTTTAGGCAATTCAACAATGACATGAATTTTTTCAATATCAATAGCTATGAAATTTTTAGACACTATATGTCCAAGAAATTTTCCTTGTCTATATGAATGTACACTTTTCAGGATTTAAGCAAATCCTATGAATCCTACATTTTTCGAATACCTTTTTTAGGTGTTCAAAATGATCACTCCGGATTGATGAATGTACGCATAGATCATCCATATATACTTCTAAGAATTTCCTAAGATATTCTTTAAAAGCATGGCTCATCAATCTTTGAAATGTGGCTGGAGCATTAGTTAACCCAAACGGCATAACCCGATAGGCAAATATACCCCATTCTGTTGCAAAAGCAATTTTATGATGATCTTTTGGGTCAATCAAAAGTTGATTGTATCCCGAAAAGCCATCTAAGAAGCTATAAGCTTCTTTTCCCGCAACTCATTCTAAAACATGCTCAGTGATTGAAAGAGGAAAGTACTCTCTAATGGTAGCGGCATTCACCTTTTTGAGATTAACACATACTCGTAATTTTCCATTCTTCTTGGGTACTACCACAATGGGAGACACCCTCTCTCTGTGTTCAATTTCGTAAATGAATTTGGCTTCCTTTAGTTTTTCAATCTCTTCTTTTATCTTCCTGGCAAATGGTTCATTATACGTGTATAGCCTTTGTCTACTTGGTTTCGCATCATCTCTCATGGGTATGGTATGTTGACAGATTTTTGGATCAACACCCTTGAGATCCTCGTAAGACCAAGCGAAGATATCTCGGTATTCCTTTAGTAAGATTAGCAAAATCTCTTCTTCTTTTTTTGTTAGGTCATTTTCAATGTAAGTAGGTCTAGGCTCTCTCCTAGTTCAGTCAAGTCTATTTTTTTAGCATTTTCAGGCCCTTCGTAGGACTCGCCCTATTTTTGTAGTTCCCTAACAGGTTGTTCGACTATGATTTTTCAATCTTGGAGAGTATACTTTTTGTAATGGATGGAACACTTATTACATCCTTACCATCCTCTTCCTAGTTTCTATTTCGATCGTATATATTTCCTTTAGAGTTTTTTTAACTCTTGATGTTTCTTTTTCCGCTCAACTCGTGTCATGAGTGGTTTCTTATCCTATGGGTTTGCTTGAGTATCCTTCCTTGTTTTCCTCGATGTTTTAGACATTTCTGAATTTTCGTTTGAAGGATATCTGCTAGTGATTTTGTCCTTGACACAATCATTTTCATCTATCTGCATCAGGAATTGTATTCTACTGGATACTGATGGCATAGGTCGTGTTTTCACATTTCTGGTGTCTCTTTTTTGTCTATACCATTTTTGTCTTCTTGATTTCTAGTTTGGAAAGTCAAAAACTTTTCCTCTCCTCCTTTCAAGAGTAGCTTAGCTCACATATTCTTTTTATGACCCCGAATCTTCTAAGGTAGTTGAGTGTTCATATAACTCATCTGTTGCATCGTAGTAGAGGTCTAAAAAGATTTGTTAAGCTTTCATCAAGTCCTTGGGTTCCTCATCTTCGTCTTCAATGTTGAGAGTTGAAATCATTTGGATGGGAATTATGTCGTAGCCATCCTTATTGAAAAATTGAGTAGGCATAGACGTATTCACACATACATGCATGGTCGCTAAAATTTGAGTCCACTCGAATGGCTCAAAAAAATGCGGGTTCAGGTACATAGGCTTCGTATGTGGAGTCCCTTTCTAGGATACATTCTTCTTGTTTTAAACTCCTATTTTCTGAAGCTCCACACATCCAAATATGAGTGTCTTTGTTTAACCAAGGTGGAAGCTTAGTTTCAGCCGAAGAGACTGAATCAAACTCTTGTATGGGTGTTTTCAAGATATCTCTATAAGTGTGATCTTTTAGATTTACTCTTGTTATAGATCCCACTTGCTTCAAGTACAGATAATTGTTTCCCCAATCTTGGATAAGTTGTACCTATCTCATGAAAGGTCTTCCCAATATGATTTATAATTGAGTTTTTTTCCAAAGTCTACTATGGCAAAAGTGTGTTGATATTCAATTCCAAATGAATTGACTATCAAGTTTTCAAGCAGCCCTAATGGTCTCTCAATGTGTTCGTCAGCCAATTGCAATTTCATTCGAGTTTTTCTAATGGTTGGTTGTCCCCAAGATTCCCATACTGCTTTCGTGGCTATGGCTATGCCTGCTCCACTATCCAGTATTTCCATGGTTTCAATGTCATTATATTTCACTGGAAGGGTGGTGTTTCCTTCTTCCCCTTCGTAATATTCTCCGACTTTGTTCATGGGAAAAGATCGAATCTCTTTATTGTCCATTTCGTTTTTTAATTTCTCCAAATTTTTCTAGATTAACCCCGGTATCCCCACCTTCTTTAGGGTTTCTTGTAGATCATTCCATAAGTATGTTCTGAGTTTTAACCGTTCTCCCAAGGTAAGAGTGCATTGGATGGGTGTAGACATGATTGAATGAATTTTGTCTACTTCTAGGGTCTGTTCAACTCTTTTTACTTGAGTGGTCTTACACACTATGGATTCATCTTCGTTATCTCCCAAGTAAGAAGGTAATGTTTTCAAGGTCAATGGTTTCGACATTCCTAAAGCTTCAGATCCGCAATCCCCATACAAGGATTGTACATCCATATTCATATCAGAAGGTAGGTTATCCAACCAAACTTCCTCTATAGGAGCCGACTTTAGGCTCCCATCATTGATCTCTCTAACTTTTTCCCATAAGTGTCCTGGCTAGTCTTCCTCTACGAACGGAATTCCATCTAAGGCATCTTTGTTGTCCGGCACTATAAGTTCTGGTTCTTTTGTTTCAAGGTGGGGTTTTGCCACCACATCGGGTTTTTCCTTTGTGTCTCTTACCACAAGCCCCTCAAGTTTTGCGATACTTTCAAGCTTGGGTTTTTGTTTTTCAAACATTTCTTGCATGATTCTTACCAAATTTTGATAATCTTCCAGCTTAGCTTCTTCCATGTCTGGAGAAGGATAGTTTTTCCATTTGTTTTCCATGTTTTGGCCTGCTTTAAGTCCTGCTTGGTAGGCTTCCAAGGCGGCATTAATAGGCTCAAAAATTCTATCAACGAGAATGGATCCTCCATATTTCATGATTGTTTCCTTGATGTCACTTCCAGTTTCTTTCAACTTTTCCTTTTTTTCTTTCTCCTCGATTTCAACCCGTTGTTTTTGTTTTCTCATCTCATATCTTTTGCTTCTGCGTCTTTTGATTCTTTGAGAGAAACTTTCGTATTTTCCAAATCATCAAAGGAGTTGTGTTTCTTTTTCTTGCCCTGTGCTCTGGTGATTACCTTGATTGGAACAATTGGTTCACTCTCTGACGAGCTACTAGGTATCACTTGGACTACGTTTACTACTGTTTTACGCTTGTTTAAAGGATTTTTAGGACAATCTTTCGGAAAATGTCCTCCCTTTTTGCAACATTGTATGCAATAGGCTTCAACTGGTTTGAGGTTTTTGTCAGGCTCTGGACATTCATTTTTCCAATGATCATCCACACCACAGTTGTGACAGTTTCCCGTTCTTAGCTTAATCAGGGGTCTTACCATGGGAGGTCTGACATTTTGATTAGCTACATAATACATTGGTGCGAGCTCTGGTGGAGCATAAGTCACGGTTTCTTCCATTGGTGATGGATGTGAATTATACCAATCTCCTTCTACCATTATTGTAGATGGACTAGGCTTTGCATAGGGTGTAATAGGCACTAATGCTTGTTCATCTATGACTTCTTCGGAGTGCATATACTTTACAGGCACTGCATTATGTCTTGGGTATGGAGGTTGTTGACCCATAATGACAGTCTAAGAAAGCTCTAATATTTATCTCATATTAATCTAAAATTAATTGGTAAAATTATCATTAATTTATGGTTACAATGATTAATTTCAGCTCTAATATGATATAATAATTAATTAGCTTAGTATCCCTAAGCTTAATCACAATGATCAACAAAGAACATTTAATTAAGAGAGGATTTTTGAGTATACATAGGATTAATCTTCAATTAATTAAGAAATTTGTAAATAGGTTAACCTAGCTTTGCTAATTAAGAAAGGTTAGTGCTAATTACCATTGATTAACCAACTACAGCTTAAATCTGTAGGGATTTTTGTGTAGAGGTCTCTCTAGATGAGAGAGAATGTACCAAGGCTCCGAGTCTCCCTGAAATTATGAAGCAAGGGTCATATTTATAGGTTTTTGGGCACTCACAGGCTAGAAAATGGTAGTAACTTGCATCCCAAGCAGCCCTACAGAGGTTGAGGTCTTTCCATACCCATTTGTGGTCTTTGAGCTTGGGACATATTAGGCTGATATCTGTACATGGGTTGTCCTTGTGGCGTCATAGGCACGTACTGAACATTCCCATCATACTTTGGTCTAAAGTAGCACTCTTGGGTCTCATGGTTGGTCCATTTACCCTCAATTGTGCACCATTTTTGTGGCCTAATTGGTTGTCCCTTTTGAGGTGTCCCTTGTCCTGGTCCCCTCATAGGTGCTTTTTGCATGTTGTTCATCATCATGTCGTTCATCCTTTTGAGCATATCTTCTATGGTTGAAAGTAATGCTGCAGCAGCCGTTCCCACTTGTGCTAGTTTAGTGGATGTTGTTTTCTCGCTTTGGTTATCCTTAGGGACATCTTCTTCGTTAAAAATATCACAATTGTCTCCTAAGTCAATAGCATCTGACACACACTCTTCTGGGGTTGTATGCTTTTTACTATAGAGTATAGCATGAAGTTCTTTGTTTAGCAGTCCCTCTAGAAACAAAGATACAAGTCGTTCTTATGCGGGTATCTCTAGTCCTGGGCATCTGGCAATGTATTATTTCATTCGAGTTGCACAATCCCTAACAGAATCACCCTGTTTCTGTTTAAAGCTATAGATTTGAGCTACCGTATTATGTTTGATCCCTGTTGGACGGATACGCCGCGACAGACATCATCACAGCGAGAACTCACCTAACAAGATTTTTCAGTTAAGGACGAAGCTTGACCCGTAGGCGCGTGGAAGCAAGCATAGGGTGTCAATCTATACTTGACCGACTCTCGACTAATTCCTTCAGAGGTCTCTACCCAATGTCTAAGCTACAGCCTTCAGGAGTGCATAAGAGGAGATTTCCTACAACGCTTTCAAGAGCCAAATACCCATCAAACGGTCTCGAAACGCCACATAACTTGAAGGAGACCCTACTAACACCAATAGGTTGCTCTCCCTAAGGTCTATGAACCAAAATCCCAACCCAAAACACCTGGTGTAAAATCATGTAGGATGTTTGGCCGAAATTTTCAGGTCATCGTTTCCAAAAACTAAAGTGCCTAATGTGTAGCTCTACTCAATGCAAACGCGTGGATATGCTGCAATGCAAAAACAGACAACGTATGCTCAATGAATCACCAGATGAAGCTTGTAGGTCGAGCTTGAAAAACCGAAACCATACGCACGCAATGTAGGTATTGGCGTGTAGCTCTCATTGGGGGCAACACGTTGCACTTCTCCGCACTTGATTCCGACCACCGGTGCATGCGTAGCATCAAGATGAAGCTCTTACTCTCTCTCGTACACAGTACGCTCACTCACAGATAGTACTCTTTTTAAAATGACAAAGGTTTTTCATTAAGGTCAAAAAGTGGTATAAATACCTTACAATGTCAAACCCTAATGTTCCAATTTAACCATCTACTCAATCTAAATGTCAAAACTGGGATACAATCTGGAAATTTCTGTAAGCCCCAATATTTACAAAGGTGAAACGTCGGGTTTTCTCAATAAATGATTACAAAAAATAATAATCCTCCAAGCAGTCATTTTCCGTAGGGTGTTTCCAACTTCTAACACTCCCGCCCTCCTTGTTCATGTCGTCCCCGACATGGCTGTTGAGCTGCTTCTTTAGCGTAGGCTTTCTCTCATCTTGAGCAGTGACTCATATCTTGCATGTTGAGCTAGTAGTGTCGGGCCGAATATGTATGTGATGATTGTGAAGAAGCCGGTGTAGAAGGCTTCTTCAAAGGCATGGAGGTGATAGGATGGCAAAAACATGATCCTTTGATACAATGCATGTATCACCTTGTGAGAAGGCTGACCAGACAGATCGTATGAACATCTGTATGTATCTTGAAAGAAGAAGATATTGTCTGTCGTGCCTGGCCTGGTTTGAATGTCTCGAAGACTGCCAAAAGTGTTTTGCAAATCTTTCTCATCATAATGCAAGATAGGTCAGGCAAGCCAGTGAACAATTTGATGGCACCCGTTAGGGTTTTCACCATGTATTACTCACTTATTCTCTCGCCTGCCTTCGAGCCTGGCAGCTTCGGGTAATTTAGCCAAGTAGGTTGGCTTCTTTGTAATAGCTCATGGGCCTTCCACGTCCTCATCCTTGGTAGAGGGCAAAAACTTAGGTTATCTCTGATGACTTTAGGAGCCTCTACCAAATGGATTAGATACTATGGATACTTTGTCAGTCATGCCTTTCTCCACCTGGTTTAGAGTCGACTATCAACTTTACCCCTTCAGGCTTGGAGATGTCTGCTTTGTACATTGTCACTGTTGGCTCCTCTATGATCCACTTGTTGATTGTGGCAGCTTCATATTTTAGCAGAGGATATGGGAGAGAGGGCTGTAGCCATTCACGCCGAAGGTTGCTGGCATCTATCTTCTGAATAGTCATTGATTTAAAGACCCTCTGCTCCCATTCCAAGGCTTCTTTGGCGGTTTCTCTGACTGCTCCTTTTATTGCCTGTTGCAGCTTCTCTTCTTCTTCTTGCGTCAGATCTTGTGGCTCTTGTGAGGGTCCTACAAGGATTTCCTCTTGCATGGTGGTGTCCACTGGATCTGCCACATTCTCTATGTCTATTCCCTCCATGGCTGCTGGCCCGGTGCTAAACTGCTCTTCTATTTGTTGTTGGCCTTTCAGCTCTTCTATTTGCTTCTGAAATGTCTTCTTTTCTACTTCAGCTTGTTCTCCCATATTCACAAGGAGGTCGTTTAGATCCGTGTTTATCTTTTCCGCCTCCTCGAGCTTTCGCTTGATGGCTTCTAGCTCATTCTTCATGGCTGTGTTTTCTTCTTCCATGCGGTTTTGCATAACCATTGAGCCCTCAGCCAAAATCATTCTTTTCCGCTTCTCCAGGGTTAACTCCTTTTGGAGCTTCTTCATTTGCTCTTCATATAAATCTGTCTCAGAAGTAGTGTGAGTCGAGCTCGTAGCTCTGACTCTGGCAGGAGATGCCCGTAGCCGTTGGATGGTTTGATCTTTGACTTTCGTCTGGTCTTTAAGCTCAATAACCTCTGGCTTGCCTCATTCTCTAGCTCTACCTTTTCCTTGGCATTTCTTAGTGTTTCCACTTCCTTGGATTCTTCAACAAGTTGTAGGGTTAGGTTGTCCCTTTCCCTCTCTGCATCTCTGCCTTGCTCAGTTTTCTGTATTCTTCTTCAGCTCTTTGCAGTCTTTGATCTGCTGCCTAATTTTCTCGTTCCATCTCCTGGCATCTTTGCAATGCTGTGGCCAGACTGGCTTGCAGCTCTGCTTGTTTCTCTATCTGCTCTTGGCTCTATCTTTGTAGTGTGTCTACTGTAGATTTGATTATAACTTCATTGGCTTTGAGATTGTCAATCTCACTTTCCATGGCCAATGATTTTTCCCTGAGCCAGGTTAGCTTGTTCATCACCACATCCCAATCATTGGTAGGTGGTTGTAGGTCCACTGTATCAGTGGCCATCTCTTTCAGTTCCACTAACCGCAGGCTCTGCATCTGTTCTTTGGGCCTTGTTCTTGCCAAGTCAAATGCTACTGTAGTTGCCTCTTCTCTTGAATATCCTGTAGCTAGTAGATCAAGAAATGTGTCAAACCTTCTTTCCTCTGGCTCTGGCTGCTCATCTTTAGGCTTGGCTTCTTCCTTTTTCTCTTGCTCTTGGATCTTCTCTTGCCTTGAATCTTCTTGATCATCAGATTTTTCTAGCTCCTCCTTTTGTTGGGTTTGTGGAGGGCTAAGAGGAGGTGGTGATGGCGGTGGGCTGGACTCCGAGCTTGACGGTGGAGTTGCTGGCTTCTTCTTGAAGTCCCCGTCCGCCTTCGTCTTTCTGTCTCTCTCTCTCTCTTGGCCTTCCTACTCTTCTAGCAGTTGCCGTTGTACTTCATCCACTTCTGCTTTTGTAAATGGTACATTTGGGATATTTTCCGTTGTAGCATCCAGGATCTCAAAATTCTTGATGTAATATTCAAATCTATCTCTGTGCACCCTTCGGGATGATCCCTACATTGCTTCTATTGAGGGCTTCCATAGCTCACTCAAATCTCCCTTGAGGGCTCTTTCGTCTCTAAAGCTTTCCATTAATCTTTCAAGCCATGCAGCTTTCTGAGATTTGGTCTCTTTGATCGGCACTTGTATCGTTTCCTTCTTTCCTTTCTTCAACTCTGGCTGCTCCTCTTGCATGGTCTCTAACCGACGCTTCAATCGTGTGGCAACTCTAGGTGCTTTGGGCTGTTCATCCTCTTTATCTTCTTTGAGCCTTAGCCAGTCATTTTGTGATGGAGGGTCAGGCCATCTTCCCTTGGTGTGCAATGCTCCATAAACCACTTTTGTTATCAGTTCACCTGACACAATGTAGGTGGGATTCTTGTTGCCCATCTTCATCAGATTGTCATGGATATAGGAAACATAGTTGATCACCTTTGGCTTGCTCTTCTGCATTGCCCAGGTGAAGGTGTTAGCAATGGCTCCAGGCGGCATTCTGTACTTCTGTGGTTGCATTGTGTACATATGGAAGTACTGGTTATAAAGCTGGCTCATGACCGCCACTTTAGGTTTGCTATATCTTCAAAGGTGTAGTTGCTCTTCTTTTCAGAGTATACCTTGACTTCATCTCTTCTTTTGGTTACACTATCCCCTTTGTTGGAGAGGTCTAGTGCGACTGCGACCACCCTTTCTGTGATGATAATCATGGTGTCTGGCTTGTCCAGATGTAGACGGCTGGCGCGTCACCATGTGGGAACGTGTTCTTAGAAGATGGACAGTGAATCACTTAGTAATTACTATGGTAAACCCGAAGCATATAAATAGGGCCCATTACTTTGATATCGGGGGGGGCAATTGTTATCACTTGTATTAGCGCTTTGAGCTATAATTGCACTTGAGCATCAATGGCAATATTATCGGCTACACTTTCTCTCTCTGTAATCATATTCACTGTAATCTCAATCATGATATATATATATATTCCAGTGATACTGACTTCTCGACAGTCTTCTGAGTCTAAATCTGAACTTTATTCCAGTCTTTAAGTCTGATTCTCATTTCAGTATTCATATTTCAGTCTAGTCACTGATTTCTGTCTAGTCTGTTGTTTGAACTCTTCCTACTCTAAGTAGCTGAAATCCTTCAACACTGGAATTAGCTGTCTCAAGAGATCAGCTCCAATTCCATTTTGGCGATCACGGTGGGACGAGCTGAAGCTCGTTGACTGAAAGACTCTTCTCCCAGTTGAAGTTTTCAGCAAATGGCACCAAAATCCAATCGTGGCCGGAAATCTACCAATTGTGTGGACCCCATTCCTGAGGAGTCAGGAAGAGAGTTTGACCCCAAGCAAGAGAAAATGACTGACACGGAGGCTCAAGAGGAGCATAGTCAGGCTGATGAGGCGCAGGACTCACATCACTCCAGTCATTCTTGACGCAGACGGGCAGAACGAGAAGCACGAAAGGCAAAGAGTTCCAAGAGTTCTCAGTCTCGCTAGAAAGATGAGCATATCAAAGGCAGAAAGGGAAGTCACTGAACTTCTAGCAGACAAAACAGAGAGGATACTGATACTGAGACAGAGACAGAGATTGACTGGGATGCTGACACTGACAATTGCAAGAAGGTTCCCAAGCGTCATTCTGAAGCCAAGAAGAGAACTGGCGGGATCAGCAGTAATCGAAATGATTACACCGCTTCCCTGAAGATTTCCTTTCCCATGTTCAAAGGAGGGAAAAAGGATGATCCTGATGTTCACATACAAGCTTTTGAGCAGTATGTTGAACTAAAAAACATTGATGAAGATGATTGGGGGGATTACTTTCCACAAGCCTTGAAGGAAGCAGCAAGGAAATGGTATTACCATTACCCTGCATGCCAACTGAGATCATATAATAAATTACTTAAGTCCTTCAGGTTGGAATATTCCGACAATCGAGGGGATGAGGATATTCTCTGTGAATTGGATCAGATCAAACAGAGGAATTTGTTAGTCCGCAGCTATGTCAAAAAGATCAAAGAACTGACCAGACAGTTGCAAGAACCACCGTCTAAGAAGAGATTAAGGGAATGGTTTCTGAATGGGTTCAGAAGCAAGAAGCTGAGAGAACAAGAAGTACCAGCCCCTACAAAGAAATTCAACGACCTGGTCCAGTGAGCATTAAAACTGGAAAAGCAGGCTAAGAAAGAAAGGAGCCACAAGAAGCGAAGGACCAGTAGCAGTAGTTCGGCTACTGAAGCAACCGATTCCAGTGAAACATCCATCAGCTCCGAGAGAAGCTCCGATAATCGGACAAAGGAAAAATCAAAGAAAGGATCATGGACCAAGAGAATTGAAGAAATGGCTAAGCAAATTGCAAAGATTAGCCACACAAGACAGCCGGTCCGGAAGATGGAGACTTGGTGTTCAAGATGTAAATCCAAGGACCACATCTCCACGGAATGCCCACAATGTACCTACTGCAAGGCCTTCGGTCACCTATGGAATAATTGTGGCATCCGAATTCATCATTTTAAGAAAGGAAAGGATCTATCAGTGGTTGCCTACACTGAACCAGTGAAGGCAGAGCCAATCAAAGTAGCCCAAGAAGAAGGACCAGGTATCAGTGGTACTGGTCAAGGACGAGGCAGATACCAACCAGGAATGGACAGAGGAAGAGGAAGAGGCAACTTCCATACCAGAATCATGAATTGCTACACCTGTGGGAAGTATGGTCATTTTGCAGCCCAATGTCCAGATGCACTAGTAACGACTGCTACTGAGGCTAAGGCACTAGAACTAGTCCCAGTCAGAGTAGTTACCAGGAGCAAGGGAGTGATCATTGAAGAAATTCCAGACATTTTAGAAGTACTAGCTAATCCTAACAACAGCAAGTGGGCCTAGCAAAGGGAAGTTTAGAAGGCCAAAGGTAAAGAAAAGGTGGTAGATGAGTGGCAAGAGCAGCGGGAACTAGTAGCTAAAATCACAAAGGATTTAGCTAAGAAGCTGCCAGAGCAGCCGGAAAGTTTTGAGGCTAGGGTCATTCAGAAGATACCAGCCCAATCGACTGATAAAGATCAGTCAGTACCGGCCATGACAGAGACCATGCTGGCTGTAGTACATGGACTAGCTGATGAAATGGGAGTGGAAGAGTGTGAAGACACTAGTTCTTCAAGTTCTGACAATCAGTCTGACCAGGAGCGAGAGGAAATTCAGGTGAAAATTTGTGAGAGAATCCAGAAGCTGACTGTAGAACTGGAGGATATAAGAAAGACCTTACCGGAGGTGGCCAAGTTTATCAAACAACGCAGGAAGACTGAGGCAGAGGCTAGAACGGTGGACCTGAAGGCTGTCCGGGATGATGAAGTTCCACTTATTCAGGTAGATTACAAGGTCAGGAAGCAGTGGGAACCTCTCTCAAGCATCATACTGGATGGAGGAGCAGGAGTCAATATAATGGGAGACCATCTTTAGCAAAGAATGGGTATCACTAACATGAAACCAGCACCATTCAAAGTAAGAATGGCAGATCATCGAGTCGTACAAGCGACGGGCATGATGCAGATAAGAGTGGGGAGGGAAAAATTCAAAACTAGTTTCCTAGTTCTGGATGTCCAAGGAGCATATGGAATGCTGTTAGGCTGCCCATGGTTAAGAACAGTACATGCTGTTCATGACTACGCCAACCAGACCTTTGGCAGAATCAAAATCCAGACCAACAACACCAGGAGTTGGAAAAAGGAACTGAGGCCGAAGGAGTTGTGTCAAAAATACCGAGCTAAGAAAATTGAGCAAATGCTAGCAGTAATGAACATCTTTCCTTTGGCAGAAATTGATTTGAATGCAGTCCTAATAAACAAAGAACAAGATGACAAGCAGAAGAGACAATTCCCTAATCAGTTTACTGAAGTCAAACAGGGGAAAGAATCGTTCAGCTAACTGGAAGAATGGAGGAACCAACGGATACTGGCAAAATAGAAGAATTAGTATGTTCTGAAGAGGATCCACTAAATCAGAATAATGATTCAGAGATGAATGGACCTTCTTGGGACTACGCTGAAGATTCGACCAAACGAAAAGGAGGAGGACGAAATTGGTTGCTTCCAGATGATCAAGAAGTGGAGGAGTGGAACCTGGGATCAGAGGAAAATCCCAGAATGATCAAAGTCAACAAGCACCTGAAACCGGAAATGAAGGAAAAGGTAAGGAAAATGTTCCAGAACTATAAAGATGTATTTTCCTGGGAACATACAGATTTGAAGGGAGTAGATCTTGAAGTCTGTCAGCACCGAATACCACTAAAACCAGAAGCTAGGCCAGTCAGATTGCAAAGATACCAGATGAACCCCAACTATGCAAAGAAGGTCAAGGAGGAGATTGATAATCTTCTCAAGGTTGGGTTCATTACGGAGGTAGCAAGTAGTGATTGGTTATTTCCAATAGTCGTCGTTCCTAAGAAGAATGGGAAATAAGGGTTTGTGTCGACTATAGGAAACTAAATGCCCACACCATCAAGGATCCGTTTCCCTTACCTTTTACTGATATGTTGCTTGATGAGATCGCAGGATATGAGATGTATAGCTTCATGGATGGTTATAGCGGCTATAACTAGTTACAGATTGCTCCGGAAGATAGGGCCAAGACCACTTTCATCACTGAGTGGGGAGCATTCATGTATCTGGTGATGCCTTTTGGCCTCTGCAATGCACCAGCTACTTTTCAGCGGTGTATGATGGAGATGTTTAATGAATTTCTTCATCGGTTCCTCGCCATTTTCATGGATGACTTCACTGTCTATTCAGCTGAGGAACAGCACCTTCTATTCCTAGAGATGGTTTTTAAACGTTGTCAGGAGAAAAGGATTTGCTTGAATCCATTTAAATCAGTATTTCTGGTTTGGAAGGGACAGCTACTGGGACATGTGGTTTCCCACAATGGAATAGAAATGGCAAATGACAAAATACAATGTGTCTAGCAAGCTAAAGCTCCTAGAACTGCTTCTGAGTTGAGTTCTTTCTTGGGGTATGTGAATTTTTATAGAAGATTTGTACACAAATTTTCTTCTCAAGCAGTACCACTATATGAGCTTACAAAGAAGACCAGTAAGTTCAATTGGACTGCTGAATGTGAGGAGAGTTTCCAGAATTTGAAAAAAGACATTACCAGCAAACCAGTCCTCAAGCAGCCGAATTGGGATATTATTTTTCATGTACACGTAGATGCTTCAGGATTGGCAATGGGGGCAATATTAGCTCAGCCAGATGGCAGGACAAACTATCCGGTCTATTTTGCTAGTCGGAGATTCAGTCAGGCTGAACAAGGCTATACGACTACTGAAAGAGAAGCCCTCGGAATGGTTTTTAGTGCTACAAAGTTCAGGCATTACCTATTAGGAAAGTTTTTCCATTTTTATGTGGATCATCAAGCTCTTCTGTTTCTGATTAACAAAGTCATTATTCAAGGCAGGCTGATAAGATGGATGATGTTCCTTATGGAATTTGAGTTCAGAATTTTCCATAAGCCTGGCCGAAACCACTGTGGAGCTGACTTCCTTTCCAAAAGTACAGAAGGATATTCAGAATCACCTCTGAGAGATGAACCAGTGGATGCTGATTTATTTCAGTTAGAAGCAGAAGAATCAATGGATCCTAAATGGTATGATATTTATCAATTCCTTTCCCAAGGTGCCTTTCCAGAAGATTGGAAACAGAATCAGAAGAAGGCTTTGATCATAAAAAGCTTGAAATTTACCATCATTGGGGGAGTACTTTATCGATTGGGTGTGGATGGTATACTTCGGAGATGTGTTCCAATGGAGGGAAGAATGCAAGTTATCTCAGACGCACATAATGGAGAGTCTGGTGGACACTTTTCCAACGAAGTAACCTACAAGAAGATTCTGCAAGCAGGTCTGTGGTGGCAAACAATGATTGCTGATGTCAGAAGCTTTTGTAAAACTTGTGATATATGCCAGAGAATGGGCCGACCAACAGCTACAGACATGACTCCCTTAATGCCAATACAACCATTGGGAGTATTCATGAAATGGGGATTGGATTTTATGGGACCTTTTAAGAAGGTGACTCCCAGGAAGAACAAGTACATCGTGATGGCTACTTGTTATGTTACCAAGTGGGTTGAAGCTAAGGCTCTTCCTGAAAACACAGCCAAGTCAATTGCAATATTTCTGTTTGAGAATATTGTCTGCCGATATGGATGTCCAGTGGAAATTGTGACCGATCAAGGGACACATTTCATCAATGATACTATGGAAATCCTATTGGATATGCTTTCAGTCAAGCATCGGAAATATACTCCTTACTATCCCAGATGCAATGGACAGGCTGAAAGTAGCAATAAGACAATTAAGACTATTCTCACTAAGGTGGTACAAAAGAAACCAGACCAGTGGGATTTGAAGCTTCACACTGCTCTCTGGGCTTATAGGACAGCTTATAAGTTAGATAAACTCAGGCAAAGAGCTATATTAGAACAGGAAATTGTTCAACAAAGAAGGAAGCACTGGCATGATCACCGAATTAAAGTCCGAGAATTCCAGAAACGAGACTTAGTGCTTCTATATTAGTCAAGACTGGGTCCAAAGAAGCCGAATTTGAAGATTGCCTGGGCAGGACCTTTTGAGGTTGATTGGGTCTTCTCCAATGGCACAGTCAGATTAAAAGACTTATCGGGACTGATGTTGCCGGGAGTATATAATGGAGCAAAGATCAAACTTTATTACTCAGAGACCAGAGAAACTGGGTTAGAAGAAGTCACTAAGGAACTGGAGGTTGTTGATCAAGAGATACCAGAATCAGATATTTTTGGTCTTTTCCATGTGCAACCAGTTCCAGCTTCAGAACCAGTACCTGAAGAATCAGATCAGGCTGATTTAAGAACCAGTACCAGTATGGTCCAGCCAGAGTAGGAATCAGTTCAGAACTAGTATGAACACATTTTCCAAATTTTAAGTGGCCAACGGTCAAATGGTATTCCAGTGATAATTATTACAAGGATGGGTTGCAGTCTTGTCCAATGCATGTTTGCCACGTCAGCAACGGCGCACACAAGTCTAGGTGCGGCGAGTGGTGGAGCTTTTATGACGCGAACACGTATAACAGTCAGGAGAGTTAGCATTTTTCTTCATAAATCTCCTGCGCGATGTTTTCCTCCTGTCAACCATTCACCATCGCCAAGCTCTGAGGTTTCTTCACTATAGTCGCAAACTTCAACCTCTGACAAGACAGCTCACTGTCAGACAACCTTACCAGCGACATCAAGCAACGGCTTTAACACAAGTAAGTCCTCTTCGCCTTCGCCTATTTCATCGTCGTCGACCTCACAATGTATGGGTAGAAGGAAATGTTCAGAGAAGATGCACGAAACTCTTGAAGAAACCCAGGCTATCATTGCAGAGGCAAAGGCAAGCCTTCTCGTTCTTCCATACAGTAAAATCCAACGATATGTCTTTACTGATCATGCAACGACTCTGCTACAACTCTGGGATCTGCGAGTTGTATTGCAAGCGACAAGGATTGCTTTTGATGTAGGGATCATCAAGCAAGTTCTTGATTCCCTTGATGCAGAAAACAACAGTGCTATGATAAATAATAGGAGGGTGTCAGTGACACCAGAAGCCATTGCATTTGCATTTCGGATGCCCAATGAGCCTAAACCATCGGTGGCAACTGCGCAGCAAATAAGTATTGCTCTAAAGGAGGATGAAGCAACTCGAAAGAAGCGCAAGGCAAGTGCTCAAGGAGTTCCAGTAGCAGGACTGGAAGCCTCCGCTGCTTATAGGTTTGTAGCTGAAGCAGTCAGTCTTAAGAATAACCCAACTTATGTGTCAGAAAAATTATTTTCTATGTTGTTGGCCAAGATACTGGATCCACAAGTCCATATCAACCTGTGTCAAATACTCTCGCATAATGTACTTCAATAGACTGCCAAGTTGAAATCTCAAACTGTTTTCAAGGCATGGTATGTCTCGCAATTTCTGTATTGGGCTACTGCTACAAATGTTAATGAGCAGGTAAAGATGGCTTGGAGTGAGCAGCCTATTTCTGAACCTAAGAAAATTGAACTATCCTCAGACGACGAGGAAACGGGCAGTCAAACGATTTCCAATGACCTGAAAAGGAAAGCCACTGCAGAGGAAGCTGGCAGTTCAAAGAAGCCAAGAATTACACTGACAAAAAGCAGTGAGTTTCTGAAGCAAATAGAAATCCAGGTTAAGGCAGTGAGCACTGAGAAAGCTGAGAGAAGTAAAACGGAGCAGCATATTGTTCAGCAAACTGTGCCTGATCAGTTAGTTGGTGCTACTGGAAAAGATAAGGTAAAGCAACTCATCATTGAGGCAAAGGTACCAGACCAGTCAGGGGACAAAGGCAAGAATCAACTGGATAAGGGGAAAGGTCCGGTGTCCTCAACTATGTCTGAAATAGTTCCTGTCATTTCTCAAAACCCTCTGCAACTGGTTAAAAAGGATAAGTTACAGCAAATGCAAACTCAAAAATTAAGAGGGCATCTCTTACTCACCAAAATTGATTATGCATCTCTACCTTATGTGGCTCCTGTGGTAATATATGAACCAGTTGATTCTGATCCAACAACGGTCAAAGAAAGATGTTCAGTACTGATACAATCCTCTTGGAATACCATTGTCAGCTGTATGGGACAATTGGTGGAGGCTGCTGGATCAAAAGATGAAGTTAAAAAGCTTAAAGCTGACTTGGCCGAAGCACAACATCAGATTGCCACACTCCAAAAAGCCCAGGAAGTGCAGAACCAATCAGCCTCTTCCGAAAGGATGGATCCATACTGCTTCGCATTGTCATAAACTGGCCATAACCAGATTGAGCAAGGGCAGGCGTACACTCTATGATCCTGACACCAAAACCTATCCGAAGCAGTGTCATAAACTGACAAGAACCAGATTGAGCAAGGGCAGGCGTACACTCTATGATCCTGACACCAAAACCTATCATTCTGTCACACCTTATGAGGTAGAGATGACCACAGATCGTAGGGATCATCTTGAGCAGGAGGCCATTTACCGACTGATTCAGAAGGAGAATGATGATGCTGGGACTTCTCAGGCACCAACACGGTCAAAGAGCAATGGCAAAAGGAAGACGACGGTCCAATGGAAGGATACTGGGTAGTTCTATCTCAGAATTCAGGGGCGACTTTTCTTCTCAGCAGGCAGGGAGAGATGACAGCTCCACCTTGGCCTTTTCAGCTGCCTCTCGAAAAGATAGTGCTCTTTTCTAGAGCTATGCATCCTTCACCATCTTTTCAATGTCAGACTCTGACAATCCACCAGAAGATGGATTGTCAACATTAGAACCAGACAATGGATTTTTCAAAAATTTTGGAATCTTGCCAAAATTCAAGAAAGAAGGGAAGGATGTAGATGGCTGGCGCGTCACCATGTGGGAACGTGCTCTTAGAAGATGGTCAGTGAATCACTTTGTAATTACTAGAGTAATTACTACGGTAAACCCCAAGCATATAAATAGGGCCCATTACTTTGATATCGGGGGGCAATTATTATCACTTGTATTAGCGCTTTGAGCTATAATTGCACTTGAGCATCAGTGGCAGTATTATCGGCTACACTTTCTCTCTCTGTAATCATATTCATTGTAATCTCAATCATGATATATATATATTCCAGTGATACTGACTTCTCAACAGTCTTCTGAATCTGAATCTAAACTTTATTCCAGTCTTTAAGTCTGATTCTCATTTCAGTATTCCTATTTCAGTCTAGTCACGGATTTCTGTCTAGTCTGCTGTCTGAACTCTTCCTACTCTAAGTAGCTGAAATCCTTCAACACTGGAATTAGCTGTCTCAAGAGATCAGCTCCAATTCCACCTGCAGATCTGTGACTCTGGCAACTCCATCTTCTTTGATCGTGGTTAAAAATTCCCACACTCTTTTGAAGTCAATTCCTGCCGGCAAAGCTTCAAAATAGTTATGGAGATCTATCTTCTCCACGTACTCTACCATCTTGCTTCTGACAAACTCATTGAGCTCCCGAGGTAGCATGGGTAGCTCTATATTTCCTTCAGTATCTTTGAACACGCCTTGGTAGATCTTCAAATCATTTAGCAAATCCTCTTGAATCCATGTACTGGTTGGCTTCAGAGTTCTGTCTGGGATGACGAACGTCTCTACTTCTTCTAAATAGTCTTTTATTGTCATCCTCTTCTTCTTTGCCGGTGATTTTGCGGCTGCCATGGATCCTGTTGCACTCAATAGTCCGAAGTTAGCATTTTTTCCATATTAGCTGAGAAATTGAGTTTTAACTATCCAAATGACTTGAAAATTGAAAATAAAACTTAAAAGGAACTTAGGAAACCCTGCATGTGCTCACAGTATCCTTCTGGGATAAAATTTATCATTTAGACATCCTACGCGTAGGATGTCTATTTCATCAGTTTTTGGTGAAACTTGGCATGCTGGTGGTCCTCGACCTGCTGAACATGGCTAAGTGATTGGAATTGGGTTTGGGAATCAAAAAGTGCATTTTTGGGCAGATTCAGGCTTTAGGCTCACAAATTGGGTAGGATGTCCACAACAAGTGGAAAATGATATTCAAATGGGTTGAAATTTGATATATGGGCTCCTTGCACCATGGTAATGGCTCCCATGATGTCATTTCTTGCACAGAAGTTCAAAATCAGGCTGGAGACATCCTACGCATAGGATATCTTTTACATCAAAATTGCTTGAGATTTGTTCTGTGGGTAGCTCTTGGCATGTGGAACATGGTCCTGCTCTTGGATTTTGATTTGGACAAGAATTGGTCTTGGTGAGACCATGTGTAGTGTTTTTGGCTAAAAAAAGTGTATCTTGGAGGTGTTGGGGGCCAAAAGTGATGGGAATGGCTTGAAACTTGATATATGAGCTCTTGAAGGTGATATGAAGAGATCTGCAATTGAAAAACGCCATCTGTGGGCCAAAAATGTCATTTAGACATCCTACGCATAGGACGTCTATTTCATCATTTTTTGCATGTGACCACACAGATAGCTTGGCAATGTGCTCATGAATGTATTGTGCAAGTTTCATGTGATTTGGACAAGTTTTGGTAGGTCCATGGCCCATTATTGCCTCTATGCCCTGACTTTGCATTTTTTGGTGCATATGAGGTCAATTTTGTCCAAAGGTGATGAAACTTGGTGGCTAGTGTTAACCCTCACGGCTCACGGACACCCATCACCTACGATGGACGCGTATTATGTATTATTTAGAGTCAGGTACCGGGCTTGTCGGACCAATAGGGAAAGGTAGAGTGATCGCCGATGAGAGGCGCACTTTAACTTGGACATTCAAGGGATTAGTTGGCTAAGCATGGGCGCCCAAGTGTGAATGGGGTGAGCTCCTATAAAAGCCAACTAAACCTAATTTTTACTCATTCTCTCATTTGTGCAATTGAAGAGTGCTCTTGCTCCATCTCCATCTTCTTCTTCTTCACCTCCTTGTGTGTGTGAGAGAGAGAGAGAGAGAGAGGGAGAGTGTGTGTGCGATCGAGCATTACGAAGGCACGACGGCGGCGAAGCGGTTGAGCGCGGCACGACTGCAGCTTCTTCTTCATCGCGACGAGGAATCCACCACGAAGGCGAGCGTAGAGCGGTGAGTGACACACCCTTTGTTTTCTTGAGCTTGCTAGTTTAGGCTTGTTGTGTGCTTGGAGCCGTTTGTGGCTCGTACACGGTGTATCGGCAAGTCCCTTGCTTCGACAGGGCGGCAAGGAGCGCACATTTTTGGCGCTGCTGCCGGGGATATGCCCTACACTAAGCTCGGTTAGCACTTTACGCTTCCTTGTGGTGCAATTTCTATCATAGGAAAGGCAGGGAAGGGGTGTGTGGAGATTTCTGTTTTTTGCGTTTTCTGCATTTTCTGTCAAGTTTCAATTTCTGTTATGGTCTGCGTTTTTTCAATTTTCTGCAATTTCTGCATTTTCAAGTTCGGCGTTTTCAATTTCTGCAATTTTCTGCATTTCTACGTTTTTTTAATTTTCTGCAATTTCTGCGTTTTTTTCTGCAATTTCTGCAATTTTCTGCAATTTCTGCATTTTCTGCGTTTTTCAATTTCTGCGTATCTGCGTTTTTTCAATTTCTGCGTTTTCTGTATTTTTTGCATATCTGCGTTTTCAATTTCTGTATTTTCTGCACAAAAAAGAAAAAGAAAAAAAAATAATAAAAAAATATCGGAAATTAAAAACGCGAGTGAGAGGGCGGCGAAATTTTTCGAAAATAAAAAACTTGACTCTTAAAACGGGCGGGTTGGTTAGATAGATCGGGATCGGGATCATTTTCCCAGGCCCAGGCCCAGGCCCAGGCCTCAGTCCTCAGTCTTATGATATATACTAGACTCACTCTTATATATATACCCTACTCCCTCAAGAGAGAATGAGAGCATGTGGGACAAGTCCTCCACTCTCCTCCTTTCTCTTCCCACTGGCACCCTTAGACTTTCTAGTTTGGGCCTAGTTCCCTACTGGAAATTGACAGTTTTAGGGATTCCGAGGGCATAGAGTGACCAAACGGAGGGCTGTAAAGCACGGCACGACCCTTTGACCGATACGCTCGTTTCGAGCTATCACACGGCCCATTCCACGACACGCTCTAAAAAATCTAGCAAAAAAACAAACAAAAAACACGCTAAAAACTAGTCACAAGGCCTCCTAGAGCAGCTTTTTGACACCTTAGGATATCAAAAGCACATGCACTTACGCTCTGGGCGAGTGCTAGAACACGAGCATATTGAGGGTGCCTCTGTTCATACGGACACCCATTACCCATCCACGATAAGCTCTAGACCCTCAGCGGGGACACAAGGTAGCACCACCCAAGACCCTAAAATAGCCGCTAGTGATTCCTCCTCCGACTCAGAAATCATGGAAGCATACCCTACCCAAAACACTGAGAGAGAAGGCCATGCACCTCCCGAAGCTCCACAGCCTAGTACTAGTATGTTTAGCCGTTTCATGGAAACATTAGGTAGAGCTACTCGCTCGGAACCTGATGCAAATGAAGCACGCGAAGGGGGTGGGGAAGTGGAATCTCCTTTCACATCGCACGTGGACCCCACACCCCCAAAGAGTGTCCATGTGGATATCCTACCAACTTCTTACCAAGAAGGCCCTGTTGAGCTGCCTCCTTCAGAAGTTCCCTCTAGAGTACCGTTGGTGACAAGTAAAACCACGGGGAGCAATATTGCTTCTACCTCACAAGAAACCGTTAACACGTCGACTCTAGAAGGATGGTTCATTAATGATCATTGGACATACGACCTCCACACTGAGGTGTTGACGGATCTACACTCTGGCCACGCCTACCATGTAGGATGGATAGAGATTGTACAATCCACCTCTAGTGCCACGAGCATCGAAGATCAACAGAAAATGATCTGTAATGTTATCCATGGCATTATTCAATCAGAAAGGCAAAACCGAGGGGTAAATATACTCTCAAATGGCCCCATGAGATTTCTGGATACGAGCAAGGCTCAACAGCCTACTCTATCACAAATGGAGACTCCTCTAATGAGCCCCATGGACCCATCTTACGTCATTTCACCTGGGGTCTCTATGCAATCTGAGCCTCCGAGCGAAAACTTTAGCTTCCCTAACTTGGCTCAACCCTCTATCAAGGAAAACACAGTGCTCACTCCAGGGATAAGCCTGACAGAGAATGTACCGATGACATCTACGGTTAGCGCAGTGCCACTACCTAGTGTCGTAGTACCTAATATGGGGCCTCGAACGTATGTGCCTCTAGCCCCTTATGCACACATGGCCCCCACACCTCCAATTGTACCACTTGCTTATGCTCCTCGAGTGCCGCTCCCTAGCTCTTATCCGAGTGGACCTATGCCCGGTTATGTTCCATATCCTGCATCATCCACACATATGCCAAGACCGGTACCCGTTCCTCTCCCACATATGATTCCAAGAGTACCTCCACCGGCCCTACCTCCTCACATAGGTGACTTGGCAGCTTTTGCTCAAACCATAGGTCGATCTATCGCGGAAAATATGCGTCATGCATCTGATAGAGAGCCTAGAAGTAAGGCAGTACAAATTGCCAAACTCACACAAAAATTCAATGGGGACGAAGATGCTAGGAAACACATTGAAGTGTTTGAACAAGTATGTGATTCCTTAGGGGAACGCAACGAACTACATAAGTGCAATGCCTTAAGCTTGACATTAAGTGGGAAGGCTGGAGATTGGTATAGGACCCTAAGGGTGGACGAGAAAACAATCTACCCTACCCTTCGAAGGTTGTTTCTAAAGGAGTACATACGAGAAGGTGTGCTTTGGGGTGTAGCATCTCAGCTACAGAAGGCCGAACGTAAGGAAGGAGAGTCAGTAAGGGACTTCATTAGTCGTCTAAAGCACTTAAACTCTCGTTGCCCTGTAAATGAGCGCTTCAACAATAACCAACTGCTTGATCGATTCATTCGAGGGTTGAGGAATGAAGGAATCTATAATGGACTAGTGATTAGAGGTATCACAACCTGGGAAGATGTCACTGCCAATGCAATCCAACTAGAGGACAACTTGATGATAGCAGGCATGAGGGTGTCTACTGACACGAGATCCACTAGCTCACAAGCCATTGAGTATGAACCCATGACTGCAAAGCCCATTGCCAATGAGCCAAAGGTATTTGAGACATTCTTGACAGACCTCACCAAGGCAATCCAAGAGTCTCTTAAGGATAATCGACCCCCTCAAAATAGTCACATGTATCCAAGAAGGGAGCAACAATGGTGTTCCATTTGCTTAGGTCCACATAGCACTAGTGAGTGCCCTACGTTTAGAGTAAAATTTAATGGAACTTGCAATGCATGTGGTAGGTATGGTCACCAAGCTAAGGATTGTTTAATGATCAAACGTATGATGGCAAATAGACCACCTGTAGCCTGGACGGATGCGCCTCGAGCTCCTGTATTGATGCCTACTCCACCTGCTGAGCAACTACCGCAACACATGGTCCCTAGATCTCAAAATGTTGTACAAGCTACACCGTTACCACCTCCTATGCTAGGACCGCAGCCCCCGCATCCAAGAGTCGCCCCTATGAACCAAGTGGGTTGCGAGCCATCAAATGCTTATGCAGATGGCTGTGAGGAGGAAATAGACACTAGTATTGCCTACGGACTTGATACATTGGAAGAGTGTCCTATATACTACATGGAAGATTGTTGGGGACAAGTCAAGCCGGTTTATCAAGCTGCTGCTCTCGCATCCAGAGGTCAAAATATCAACACCCAGACTAGGAGGCCACCTCTTCAATGCTACGAGTGTGGTGGACCACATCGAGTAGCGGAGTGCCCTATTAGGCTGCAAAAGAATGCTGCACAGATGCAAATGAATCAAGGGAGCACGTCTGCAATGCCAATACTCACATGTAATCGTTGTGGCATAGATCACTTGATTGCCCAATGCCCCTATAACCCAAATGCGCCTAAAATCACACCCCTGAATTTGGTCGAAATTGCTAGTGTGACGTCGCCAATACCACCCGTCGCACCCGCTTATGCGATTACACGGTCCATGCTTCAAGGGCCAGGCCATATCCTCGAAGAGAGAGATACCGCGTCAGTTATCCAAGCAAAGAAAAAGAAGACACGAAGGAAGAAGTCGCAGAATACGGAAAATTCAAAGCCAAGTTCCAAAACAAACATAGGAACAGGAGATGACCCCGTGTGTATGAATGACCTCGAGGATGATTCAGATTCAGTCGAGACAATGGAGACTAGAACCAATACCACAAAGGGAAAGACCGACAAAGAAAACCGTAACATGGAACCAAATGAAAACCGAATAAGAGAAAACCATAAAGAGCCTCTGAAAACACCACAAGTGTTTCCAAATCCAATCCAAGACCCCCAAGATAAACCGTAGGGGCAAAAAGGGAAGAATCGTAAAAAGAAGATTAGGACGTACCCAAACCCAGTAGACGAGATTGAGCAGGTGAAACATCTAAGAGGTTTAGTGGAGGAGACTCAAAGGAAACTAGAACCAGAACCCATGCAGGTCAAAATTCATGACACAGTGTTTCCCACGCAAGTTCATCCACCCCACATGAACCATAGACCGTTAGCCATATCTAGTATCATCCAAGAAGGGAGTGAGGACAGGACATCAGAAAGTGAGCATACACCCTTCTTGTTGGAAAGGATGTTTAACGAAGGAATACCTGATCCCATTGAGGAATATGAGATTCCATCCTCACCAGTTCCTAGTCAAGGACCTACACCCTGCAAAACGCCAATGAATGTTGCCAAACTAGTGGACTTCATGTCTTCTGAGGTCCGAACCACGATCATAGCAAAGCTGTATGGAGATCCTGAGTTATTCCTTGCACTTCGAGCATTCCTTAACGGAGAGCTACGAACGGGATTACCGCAGTTTGCGCAACCAAATAGGCCTGACTCGATTATGATTGATGAGGAAAATCATGTGCAATCACTTGACTTAGATGGACACAAGTCTGTGATCGAGGTACCCATTAACGAATTAGGGCAGTATTTTGAAGGCGACGAGTCTAATGCGACCCTACCCATCACTACCAAGGGATTAACTATAAAGGGAATTCTTGATGGTGGTGCGGGAGTTAGCATCGTTACAAAAGATTGTTGGGAATCCATGGGAAAACCCCGCCTCAGTGTTACTAACATTGTGGTAAAGATGGCAAATGGTACCATAGCCAAACCTATGGGGATGCTCAAGGATCTTAAGATCAAAGTTCTAGGACACAAGGTTCGACATACGTTCATTGTAATGGATTTCTCTAAACACCTTATGTCATATGAAATGATTTTAGGACGACCATTCATGAGGGAAGCACAAATGGTTCACGATTGGTCTAAAAATCATGTCTATTTGCAATTCCAAGACTCTGTCCTTAGAGTGGATTTGGTGACTGGTACGGTACACCCCTTAGGGAGTAAAACCATTATTGATCATCGCTCTGACACCACAGTTCACTCGGCCCCACTACAATATTGTTACACTTGTAAGAAGGATACAGACATTGGCCAAGATTCTCCTTATATGGATATCCTACCTGGTATGACGGAATCAGACAATGTGGATTGGGTCCACCTAGCATCAACCATAGACACTTGGGGAAATAGGGGGACGACCTGGGTAACACCTGAGGGGGATGAAATTCCTGTACCCTTAAATATGCTACAAGCAATGCATATCGCTTCTGACAAGACTCATCCTAATGTAACGAAGAAAACATACAAGTGGGTCCCTAAAGCTTCTTTAGTGACCATAGCTAGTGCAAAAAAACAGAAGCCTTGTAAGAAACGTACCACTCGCTCCAAGAAAAGTAAGAAAATGTTGCGATGGATCCCTAAACGACTATTGGAAGCCCAAGGCTACTATCAAGGAAATGATCAAATCTGGGTGCCAAAACGTAGATTGTGCTGTTACCTATCACCTGACCCAAGTGAGCCCAATCCCGTAGCTCCAAAACGAATCAATGATCGTGGAAAGAAAAAAATCACAAAATGCTACACACCCGCTCCCGAGCTAGTTTGGGTACCAAAGAAAGAACGATTTGTTCCACCTAGCTCAGGAAGGGGGGAGTCCCATGAAGCTTCTAGCTCCTCATGTAATACATCCATAGAGGTAAAAGCTTCTACACAGCCTCCATCTATAGTAATGGACCTCAATGAAGCTACAAAAGAATCCACACCTCCCAGTGTTCAAGAATCACCTGATGAACCACTTCAAGTTCAATCCTGGGAGAGTACCTTACCACCCTTGCAGCTTGACGAGGCACCTAGGGTAATAGAAAACTACTGGCAAAAATCCTCACCTATTACCAACTGGAACAATTGGTTTCAAAGGGTGACAAGCTCATTTCAAACGATATGATCTACCCAAGGAAGGGGGGAGTGTTTACTGACAGTCATCATTCATTTGTTTCCCTCTCAACCTTTTTCCCTGACCTCTCAATTCCGATCTTAGGGAATGTACATATAAAGCTTTATACTCATTAAAAAAAAATAAAGAGCAAGAGCAATTAGCAAACGAGTATGCACATTAAAGTCAAAACATTGACTCAGACCTACACATGTCACATTTGGTACAGTGAAACAGAAACCTATGCCATAAAACACCTTTGATCCTCATCACTTGAGTGATGGAGGGTAGGTAAGATTAGTACGATAAGAGTGTTTCTGTTTTAGAGTTGAGTGATTAGCAAAGTTCTCTTTTCCCACTGATGTGCCTCCTAGAGGTATTGTTTGTGTTTCATAGTGTGTACAGGAACGTGTTGCTATTGATAGGATTTGGACCTTCATGGAACCTTCACATCAAGCGCGACCATCGACACAAACACGTGTTTCTTGTCCATTAGCATTGCCCTTATCTTTTTGCATCCATGTTTGTCTGCTTTGATTGTGATTGGTAGCATAATATTCAGCGCATTGGCTTAGTATCAAACATTTAATTCAATGTAGTGTTTTGTCATAGTCACTTGTTTAGGGGTAAAAATCAAGCAGTCCGACTAAGCTAGTTTGACCAAGTTAGGTGTTAGAGATCTTCTCTTAATACCATGGGGAATGCCTTCCTAATAACCAATGGTTACTTAGGTTCTTAATCCGATTTAGGCAGCATTGTATGAAATGTACTAGGGCTTTCTAGTGGGCTTAACCCTATTGACCTTTAGCGTAAGTATTATAAAGGGAGTTTACTAATGTGATGAGCCTGGGGAGGGTAACAGTGTTATATGACCCACAAAGTTACAAAATTAAAATGATGAAAATGAACAAACAAAAAATCAAAGTGCCACAATGTAAAATCTTAAGCTGGAAGCGAAATCTCGGCTTGATTTGGTACTTCACTCACATGTATAGCCTATGGTACTAGAGCCCTAGAGGTTCCCAGTGTGGGCGCTTTTCCTTGAAAAGCAAAAAACCCAAGGCATACAAAATAAGCACACACAACAAAACTGAATCAATGTGAAAAGACTTTGGGGAGTCAAAGAAAAAGTAATCAGTCAGGCGATGATTTCATGAGAAATTCCTTTTATGGTAGCTTAACTACAAGTTTTCTAGATATAGCCTCTAGTCAGCCCTCGAGCATGAATACTTGGCTCTCGCGATTAAACAACTTAATTGACCACAGAAAATTAAGAAGCTTACCCATGGTATTAATATTCGATCTCTAGTGCTTTTCAACCGTCAAATTAGCAACCCCAGACTTGTTTAATTTTTTACCTTTACATCTGTTTATGCATTTGATTACATTGCAATTTAATGTTCATTGCTGCCAAATTGTTTGAAATTCTTTGACCAATCAATGTGTCTACCTAAAACTGCATATGCTTTTTAAGAGAATGCCATTACTGTGCCAATGTTGTTTGATTTTGCAGTGACTGAAGAAGGCTAAGGACATTCATCTCAAATGCTCTTCCACCTCGACGAACCAGCTTCAACTCAATAGCTTCCGAGGACGGAATCTACATCAGGAAGGGGGGCATGTTAACCCTCACGGCTCACGGACACCCATCACCTACGATGGACGCGTATTATGTATTATTTAGAGTCAGGTACCGGGCTTGTCGGACCAATAGGGAAAGGTAGAGTGATCGCCGATGAGAGGCGCACTTTAACTTGGACATTCAAGGGATTAGTTGGCTAAGCATGGGCGCCCAAGTGTGAATGGGGTGAGCTCCTATAAAAGCCAACTAAACCTAATTTTTACTCATTCTCTCATTTGTGCAATTGAAGAGTGCTCTTGCTCCATCTCCATTTTCTTCTTCTTCACCTCCTTGTGTGTGTGTGTGTGTGTGAGAGAGAGAGAGAGAGAGAGAGGGAGAGTGTGTGTGCGATCGAGCATTACGAAGGCACGACGGCGGCGAAGCGGTTGAGCGCGGCACGACTGCAGCTTCTTCTTCATCGCGGCGAGGAATCCACCACGAAGGCGAGCGTAGAGCGGTGAGTGACACACCCTTTGTTTTCTTGAGCTTGCTAGTTTAGGCTTGTTGTGTGCTTGGAGCCGTTTGTGGCTCGCACACGGTGTATCGGCAAGTCCCTTGCTTCGACAGTGCGGCAAGGAGCGCACAGCTAGCATGTAAAGTCTATTCAAAAACTTTGTGTGATGAGAAATGTTAGGGTTGGTGCCCAGATTTGGCCTTGAGACATCCTACGCGTAGGACATCTCCTGATGAAATTTTCCTTGGAGGTGCTACAAGTGCCTGTCCTGAGTCCCCTTGAGTCCCTTTTAAGCATTGTTTCAATAAAAAAGTCAAAATGATAGAAAGAAACTCCCTGCGTGGACTTCAGAGCCTCCGAGCCATTTTTTGACTTTTGGAGTGCTTTTCGGCGCTTGGGGATCCTTGCTGTATGGTTTTTGTCGACTTTGGCTTCACCGGAGCTCCGTTTGGCAATTTGTCGCTCTAAAAGCACCCGTGATTGCGTTTTCATGTCTTCGATGGCTTGTGGTGGTCTACCACCATAGGACTTGGTTGTTGATGGTCTAGGAAAGCCGCTCGTGAAGTTTGGTGGCAAACGGACATGTGATTTGGCCACGAGAGCTATTTGACACTTTGTGTGTCTGATGCCGTTTCTGAAGTTTAGTGCCGCTTTGGGTCACCGTATGGTTATGTGGGCTATATAGACTTGTCGAGCATGTTGAGATGCGCCTACCCATGAGTTTTGGTAGCATTTGGGTGCCTTTCCACTGATTTCCCATTTGGTGGCCTCTTGCGGGGCTCTAGAAATTAGGGTTTTCCCCGATGGTTTTCTACTACCTTTGGTCATCCAAAAGTGATATCCTATGCTAGGGTAAGCCGCCGATGAAGACTCATTGCTTTTGGGTTAGCCGTTAGGTGGTCACTTCTACTTGTAGGTCTCTACTGCTCGATTTCTGGAGCCTGTTTGGAGCCTGTCGGGTAGTCGTACGCGTCGTAGAAGCTGCCGGAAGTGCCGTTCGCTCTAGGTGGCAGAAGCTCTGTCTCAAAAGTCAATAGTGGAAATGAGCTTAAAATGAAGTGAAAATTTCTTATAATGGGGGTCCCCGAACCACTTTTCATGAAATTTGACATGTGCTCCCAACTTCTTGCGAGATGCAGTTTAGGCTCAAAAATTTCTTGATTTGGACTCCATTTGCCCAGTTTACGAGAAATTTGACGTTTCGGTCAAAATTTGGTCAAAACACCCTTTTCGCTTCATTCTCATAATTGCACCCCCATTGTACCATAGGTTGTCCTATGTGTCACTGATCATCCCCATATTTTTTTTTTCATTACGACCAGTTTTCACCTGCTTTTTGCTTTTTTGAAGTTTTTCTGCCGAAAATTAGCAAAATTAAAAGGAAAATAGCAAATCAAACCCAGAAAATCCCTTAAAATCCTAATAAATCAAAAACATCACCGCAAAACACTATATACACTCACATGCAATTTTTATGGCCGGATTTCTCCGTTTTACCAATATTTTGCTCGAAAAATGGCTATTTTTACTTACATACACACACCTAGGGGCTTGATTTGGCGTTTGGCCCCATATACTTGTAGATTCATGTTGTATAAGGGCATATGTACTTGGGTTAGTCCAGAAAATTTCGCAATCAAACGACAACCCTTAAAAATAGTCGAAAAACATGCCCTTTTTTGCTCTTTCTGCCATTGCGTCCGCATTTGAGAATGCCTCCCCCCCTCCTAGCCTAAGTCCTCCTGGATGACAAGGTATCACCTCAGTGTATGTGCCGTGCATGGGTTGAAAACTCGTGCTAATGCTTGGCTGTGTAATGTGGCCCTATACAATGCATACTCGGTCAATGCATGGGAAAATTAATGTTGTGCAAGAGGAAGGTATAAGCAATATTCTTATTGGCATTCGCCGTCGAGGTGTCCTATTTGTTGATTTGGTTAGCAGATTTTATTTGCAAGTAAAATTTGTAACTCTACCGCTCTTTGTTTGATCGTCTTTCTTGCAAAAGTCACTTGGTTTGTCGCTATTGTCGATATGGCCGTAGTCGTCTCCTTGGAGAGAATTTTCATGGAGGAATTGGCCATAGACTTTGTCTCTTTTGCTTGCCATCGGTAGCTTTGTTTTGCCAATTTTGGTAGGTTTATTGCTACTTTCGCGGTTGTCATTATTTTGTTGCTGATTGGCACCCACATAAATCGGTTTACCGGTTTCGTATGTTGTGTGTGTCTGCATGCCGATGTTGCTTGTACTGAAGGGAGTTCCTTTTGTTTTGGTTTCGGGATCCAAATGCGAGTCGCATTTAAGTTTTTGCTGAGCATTTTCTTTGGGATCCATATCTGTTTTATTCCCGTGGTGTTTGGTTGAACTATCTGCTTCTGTTGACTTCTTTTGTTGTATTGTGGTTTGTCTGCAATGTCACTTCTATCCTTCCGCACCCATACTTGTTTTTCTCGTGTTGCTAACTCTGATCTCTTCACAGCGGTCGGTGACTTTTTATACTTATAGTGAACATGGTTGGCAGTTCCCTGTTTGTTAGCCTTGGGTATCATGTTGTTCTTTAGTGGCACCCTTTCTGTTGTCTCTTTATCCCAGTGATTGCATTGCTGGCAGCTGATTCTTCCGGGGTTGTTGAGCAAAGGCTACCACCTGTTGTTCTTGTGTATGCAGAATTTTGACTGCATTCGCATTCCAATCTATCTGCACATTATACTCTTTTTGCCAAGGTTGTCCCAACAACATGGGGTGTTGTGTGCTTTCATCCTCAATCACATAAAACTTGTGTGGGTAAATATATTGATATAGTTTTACATGCAATATAGTCCAGCCCAATGTCTTCAGCGAATGTGATGTACTACTTTCCAACACTTGTGGAGTAGGATGTAGTTGACCTGTGGGCTTGAGCTGTTTGTATAATCGGTAAGAGATCAAATTTGCTTGAGCTCCAGAATCAAGAAATGCTGTTGATTCAACTTGATTGCTACCCACTTTGACTGCAATTATTGGCTCCACTGTGTCTTCATCAAAATTCCTTAGTTGAATAGCATTTATTCGCAATGGTGATCAACATTGTTGTTGTTGTCGTAGAAGCCGTCTTTTTGCAATGCGTTCTTTTGCTTCTGCTTGAGCTTCTTCTCGTACCCTCTGTTTCTCCTTCATCCGCTATTTTTCTTGATGTATTTGTTGAAGCATATCCTGTGTTAGTGGTAAATGATATTTCTTTAATCGACACCCACTAATCCAATTTGGCATTTCTTCTCCTGCTAATGTAGCAAGCTTGACAGTTCCGCTTTGTGATAGGTCACGAATCACAAAGGGTCCCATCCCTCGCTTCTTAAGTTTCTTGGCATGTTGTTTCAAGGTATAAACAAGTATATAATCACCTGTTTTGAACTCTTTCGTGCGCACATGCTTGTCAAAAAAATCTTTTTGTCTTCTCTTTTTAGCATAGATCGAAGCTACAGCTCGTAAATGAAGTTCATCTAGCTTTTCAAGATCATCTATCCTTGAAGAGAGCTCATGTCCTGTCCATTCTAAGCGTTTCGCTACTCGTAGAGTTGGAATTAAAAACTCTATGGGTAATATAGCATTTAAGCCAAACACCATGTTGTATGGTGTTGTTCATATTGATGTTTTGTAAGCTACCCTGTATGCCCATAGTGTTGAGTGTAGCTGCTGATGCCAGTATGTTCTTGACTCTCACACAATTTTAGTGAGAACCATGCATAGTGTTTTATTTCTGGCCTGTCCATTTTCCTGTGGATGATATGGAGTAGATTTTCTATGTATGACCATGAATTCCTCTAGCAGATATTCAATGACTTCATTAAGAAAATGTGTTCTTTGATCACTGACAATTTCTATTGGTAATTCGTATCGTACAAAGACATTCTCATACAAAAATTGTGTAGTGGTTCGTGCATCTGCTTTTTGTGTTGCCTTGGCTTCTGCCCATTTTGTGAGATAGTCCGTAGCCACAATGATATATTGGGTATGGGTGCGATATGCAGGGGGTGAAATAGGCCCCACAAAATCAATGCCCCATTTTTCAAATGCCCTTGCTCCCATCATTGGCCGTAGTGGCATCTCATCTCTCTTTATCGACACTTGGTGAGCTGACATGCATCACAATGCTTTACAAACTCTTCAGCATCCATATGCAATGTAGGCCACCATATTCCTGCGGTTAAGACAATTTTTGTCATCTTATCGCCCGAAAAATAGCCTCCACTTATGCCTCCATGTGCGTGTTCTAAAATTAGCAGGTATTCACTTTCACTTACACAGATTCTAAGTTGATTGTAATTTCCTCGCTTATAGAGTTGGTTCCCAATTAAATTATAGTCGCGAGCCTCCAGCTCTATAGCCCTTTTCCGTGCTCTTGTTATGTTTTTAGGAAACGTCCTTGTTGTTAAGAAATCAATGATATATTGACTCCATGTAGGTGCAATGTTTACCTGAAACAATGTCGCGTGATCCACTGGTCATTTGGCACTACATATAGTACAATTGTTAACATAAGCATGTGTGTCAGCATACATAGTTGGCCAATAAATCCCTAATTGTTTCAGTCTCTGGTGTGTTTTCATTATTGAACAATGAAATGCACAATCCTGAATGTGTGCTTCTTCAAGATAACACTCGAATTCCTCCGGATTTATACATAATCGTAGAATCTGGTCCGATCCTAGATAATACAGCCGTCCTGTAATCAACTGGAAGTTTTTTGTTTGTCGAATTGTTTGCCGTTTGGATCTGTCTTCCTTGTCATCAAATCTACCTCCAAAGGAAAGAATGCTAACAATTCCCTGAGACCATTTGGGTATCATTTCAATATTGAAAAGATAAGCGTCAGGTATGTCATCATCTACTCCTTCAGGAGCTTCCTCGTTTTGCAGTCTTGAAAGATGATCCGCTGTCTTCCTTGTCATCAAATCTACCTCCAAAGGAAAGAATGCTAACAATTCCCTGAGACCATTTGGGTATCATTTCAATATTGAAAAGATAAGCGTCAGGTATGTCATCATCTACTCCTTCAGGAGCTTCCTCGTTTTGCAGTCTTGAAAGATGATCCGCCCGTAGATGAGTTTTACCCTTTTTGACCACCACTGTGAATCAAACTCTAGCAATATAATAAACCAGCATACAATTCTCCCAGTATTGCATGGTTTATTTACCAGATACAAAAGAGCTTGACGATGTGTGAAGAACACAAATTTGTTTGCGAGAAAATAATGTCAAAATTTCTTTACAGCATAAATCATTCCTAACCCCTCTCTTTCAATGGTTGTGTAGTTATTTTCTGCACTGTTTAACTGTTGGCTTGCATGAAATCCATTGTTCCGTTGAGCCAGAATACTCCCAATTGCATATGCAGAAGCATCAATGTGAACATGGAATATCTTTTCCCAATCTGGTGCCTTAAGTATCGGTGCTGATACAAGGTTTTCCTTCAGATTTTGGAATGAAGTTTCACACTCCTTAGTCCAGTCGAAACTGACTAACAACAAACGATACAGAGGTTGTACAATGACTGCATACATATATATGAATCTTCGATAATATCCGCAGTGTCCCATGAAGGATTGCACTTGTTTCGCATTAGTAGGCCTGGGCAGGTCTACTATGAATTTGATTTTGTCTAGGTCAGTGGTTATGCCATTTATTGAGACAATGTATCCTAAGATGTGGCCTTGCCTAACCATAAAAATGCACTTTTCTGGGTTAAGACAGATTCGATATGTTCTGCACTTCTCAAATACCTTTTGTAAATGGTCAATATGTTCCTCTCGTAGAAGAGAGTGTACACAAAAATCATCCATGTATATTTCTAAGAATATTCTCAGGTATTCTTTGAACGCGTGTGTCATTAACCTTTGAAAGGTAGTTGGGGCATTAGTTAAGCCAAAAGGCATAACTCGATACGCATAAATTCCCCATTTTGTGGCAAACACCATTTTGTGTTGATCCTCTATTGCAATTGCTAGTTGGTTATACCCTGCAAATCCATCTAGAAAGGAATCAGCCCGTTTCCCGGCCACCCTCTCAAGTACATGTTCTGTGATCGGCGAGGGATAATTATCCCTTATGGTGGCTGCATTTACCTTTTTGAGGTTCACACATACTCGCAGCTTTCCATTCTTTTTGGGGACTACCACAATGGGTGACACCCAATCTGTATGCTCGATTTCATTGAATTCCGCATCCATCAGCTTGTCAATCTCCTCTTTGATTCGTTTAGCAAATGTGTCATTATATGTATAAGGTCGCTGTTTGCTAGGTTTGGCATCTGATTTCAAAGGAATTGTATGTTGGCATATCGATGGATCAACTCCTTTGAGGTCTTTGTAGGACCATGCAAACACATCTTTATACTTCTTGAGAAGTTGTGTTAACTGTTCTTATTCTTTAGGCTCAAAATAGATCGACTGAGGCTTTTCACCTGGTTCAGCGAGGTCTATTTGTTTCGCATTTCTGGCCCATCGTAAGATTCCTGGTTTATTCTTTTCCTGACTGGTGGTGTCATTATGATTTTTCTATCCTGGATGGTGAATTTCCGATAGTATGATGGTACATTCATGTTTCCCTTTTATGACTCCTCCTTACCATCACTATCTCCCTCAGTAGTCCATACCTCTCGTAAAGACCGTTTCAGTTCTTGGTATTTCTTTTTACGCTCCAATTTGGTCCACTCTAGGAGTCTTTTGTTTTTTCTTGTTTTGATTTTTGAGATTTTTGTGATTTTGTTTCTGTATCAGCTTTCCGTACTCGTTTTATTTCCTCTTGCATTCTTTCCCTTCGAACTTTTGAGAATCTTCCTGATATTTGGTCTTTTACACAATCCTCTGCTTTGACAAGCAGAGGATAGTGAGTTTTATCTTTTATCTTGGGCATCAGGCTCTCTCTCATTTTGTTTTCTGCTCTTTTTCTCCTATAGCGTTCCTGGCGTCTAGGGTGCTTATTGGCAAAATCATAAAACTTGATATTCGTTGTTTTCTCCCCACGCTTGCTTGAACCGTCTGAACACTCATTATCTGCATCGTTATTCATCTCCAGATGCTTAGAGGAGTAATAGGGTAGCACATCATAGCCATCCTTATCACAAAATTTTGTCGTTGGGCTATCCGTAATGGTACAAACATCCAATGTTGCTAGTATGTGTTCACATTCCAAAGGTTCCAAGACATCTTCAGGAAAAGGTTCCGGAATATAATCCTTGTACTCAATCGCTCTTTCTAAGACGTATTCCTCTCTTTTTAAGCTCCCGCAATGTGAAGCTTCTCACATCCATAGCTATTTTTGTTGCCATAACCATGTTGGGAGTTCTGACCCTGCCAACGTAGCTGGATCAAACTCTTCTACTGGTGTCTGGTTCACATCCTTGTAACTATGGTCTTTCAAGTGAATTTTGGTTGTAATCTTGCCATGTCTGAGGTATATGTGGTCGTAAATCCAATCCTGGACCATCTTTAATTGTATCATGAATGGTCTTCCCAAGATGATCTCGTAATTGTTCTTTTTGTCAAAATCGACTATTGCAAACGTATGCTCATACTCGATTCTGCACGAAGTGACTATTGCAAATGTATGCTCATACTTGATTCCGCACGAAGTGACAATTACTTTTTCTAAGAGTCCTAAAGGCTTTTCCATGAACCCATCTGCTAATTGCAATTTCATTCTGGTAGCTCTCAAAGCCGGTTTTCCCCATTTTTTCCAGATTTCCTTAGTGGCAATAGCGACTCCTGCCCCACTGTCTAGAATAGCTTTGGAATTCTACTCCTTGGAATTCTACTCCTTCTCTTCTGGTTCGGTTACTGTTGGTGTGTATCTTATGCCAAGTGGTCGTAATCCTGGTAGGGGTGGTTGCTGCCCCAACATTGGTTGTGGTCTCTCTACACCTACAGGTCCTGGTAGGTTGCCCGCCTGATACCTAGGCATTGGTGGAAGTTGAGGAGGTGCTACTTGAGCTTGTGGAGCATACGGTCGTTCTCTCACATACCCCTTTTTATAATAACATTCCTCAGTCCCATGGTTTGTCCATTTTTGTTCAATAGCACACCACTTTGGTTGTTTAGCCTAAGGTTTGGCGTACATGTTAATCTTCCTTAGCACTTCCTCTACAAGCTGCTCCTAGCTTATAGCTACTTCTCCTTTTAGTGCTGTCTTAGCGGATTTGCTTCCACTTTGTTGTGAGGATGAATCATCATCAAGATCCTAGAATTCACCCTCTTTGTAGACCGCACAATTGTCTACAAGGTAAAGAGCCTCCTTAGTCAACTCATTTAACGTCGTGCTCCTCTTCATATGTAAGTCCTTCTGGAGATCTGCATTTCTTAGTCCTTGAATAAATAAAAGCATAAGTCTGGACTGAGTTGGTAGTCCTTCCACAGGGTAGAACTTAACATATATTTTTAGTCATAGGGCCGCCTTTCGCACAGATTTCCCGTTTTTCTGTTTGAATTTATGGATTTGTGAGACTGTATTATGAGCTATTCCCCTTTGTGAGAATTCCTCAATAAACTCGTCAAACACCTCCTCCATAGACTCAAAGTCTCTATGCTCCACAGAGTTAAACCAAGTAGCAGCATCACCCTCTAGGGTTAGTCCAAACCCTACAAATTGGGTATGGAAGTCTAACACCTCTTCAGCTCCAATTACACACACAAAGGCTGCTACATGTTCTCTAGGATCTCTATTTCCCGTGTATTTCTTGTTTACCCATTTCTGCACTTGAGAAGGTCTAATTCTACGATGGTCTACAAATCTCATCATTGGATCTCCATGTCCTAATCGATATACTTCCTCTGGCCTTTGGTAGTGGGCGGGTTCCTCTCCCAGTGGTGCTCCTAAGCCATAATTTCTAACGGTTCTTGCAAGAGATGGTTCATCTCTTCGAACTCGTTCTATGGGTGGCCTTCCAGGCTCTGTTGACCCTTGAGTTTTTGGCTTACTCTCTCCTTGATACCTTGAATAGAGTGGTGGTTCTTGTAAATCACTTAGTCCTCGTGCGGCTTGATAACCATCTTGGTTTAGGTCTTGTTCCAATGTTGCACTCTATTGAAGCCATGCCTGCAATGATGGCTGATTTGCTGGTTGGCTCTGGTTGTTGAACGTATGATATTGGGTAGAATGTGAAGTTGCATCATACTCCTCTGAAAATGGATTTGTCGACTTGCTAGGGGTGTAGGTGGCTCTTGGCACTTCTTCGGGGGCATATGTTGATGCTCCTGGAACTGTTGCCTTTTCTACCTTCTCCGGGAGAATACATTTGTATTCTCGCCCGTACCTATCAACAAAAACAATATCCTTCCCCATAGAAATTTCATAAGAGAATAAGTAAAGAACCTTGTCTTTGCTTACTTCGTTCGGGTAGGGTTCTTTGCAACGAAAGTAAGAGACTATTCCCTCGCTCTCATGCTTGTAAATTCCCACATTCTCATTATAGGTTGAGACCCTTGTTGTTTTCTTATCATACATAAAAAGCGCTCCAGGTTGATCAATGTTTGGTGGCGGTTCTTGTTTTTGAAACCATTTTCCCTTTCGCCACGTTATCTCCATATCTATTGTAATCCTCAGGGTTACTAACTATCAGATAGTGGTTCCCCTTTTCGTCTCGGAATCTATCTCCATCATCATAGACTAGAATTATCCCCAGTCTCTCTGTCGGTCTTTCTTCAATACAAATACACTTGCATCCTCGATAGTCATAATAAACTAGGGCTCCCCTCGAGTTTGTTCCTTCCAAGAAGATTACAGTGAATTTGGAATCATTTAAAGGATTTAGGGAGGTGCTTCCTCCTAGCATCGGTCCGTCATAGGTGAAACCTCCTGGCTGTTGACTACCCATCATGAAGAAGGACTTATCTGATGAAGTGTCAGTATCACTACCCTCCTCGATAATTGGTGCTAGTGGATCTAGCCTTGCTTGAGTTACACTCTCCTCGGTGGACACTAAGCTACCTTGATCTCCTTCCATCTTTTGGTCTCTAAAAATGTATCTTCCTGATCTTAAATTCATCAAAATTATCAATGCAACTTACACAAATTTAACCACTCACCTGGCAAGGATCAGTCTCCGCACGACTTCTTGCTTTGCTGCTGAATATACATGTACACAAGCGTTTAATTTCGGCAATCGAATCAAAGCATCTAACTGCTAGAGGTGATTTTAGTAATGATTGGTATAACTGGAGAGTTAACCTCAACCACTACTGTATTTTATACACTTCTGAAGGTCTGGATTAGGTCTGCTAATCTGGAACTGTACTTCCCTCGGAGTTGGTCAATTGACATGAAAAGTCTTAATTCCGTCTTTGCTCCATCAAAAGGTCAAACAAGGTCCAAATTCACTTCTGAAAGAAGTTCTGGAACTCTTAAGTCAAATGGAACATCACTGTATAACCTCAGTCAAATTTTCTCTTCACTAAGCCCTAGTAGACATCCTACGTGTAGGATGTCTCCTGCTCTGTTTTGCCTGGATTTTTGCACTATGGATTCCCCTTGATGTGCTGAGTCCACAGTTGTTTTTACTTTTTGATTTGGACACCTATAAGCTGGTCAATGGATCAAAAATCTGTTCCGATAGCCTGATGTTGGTCTGACCAGTCAAATCAACTCCAATTTGGACCAAAATTGACTAGGAGGTTTGCCTTAGGCTATACAACACCCTGCTATGCCTACAATCAACTTCTGGCTTCAATTTCATGCATTAGAAATTCTACGTGTAGCATGTCTTTTTGCTCAAAATGCCTTCAAATGCAAAGCACAAACTCTCCTTAAGGTGCTGATCACTTTGGTATGCTCAAATATGGGTTTGGAGTGCAAAATCACACAAATGACATCCTACGTGTAGGATGTCTTTTTGGCATGTTTGACTCCAGACTTGTGCCACACCTTTCCCTTGATGTCATCAACCCAATGGTATGCTTAGATTTTGGTTTGGATTTCAAAAAACCCCAATTTTAGCTGTTCTAGCCTTTTTCAGTCACAAGTACTAAAGTCTGCTGATAGCCGTTTTTCGGCTCTCTGTGATTGCCATAGTGAGTTATCCCCCCCTATCAAATCACTCAAACACTGTGGTTACCCTCACCCTTTCACTGTATATAGGTGCGTGTGAGTTAGGGGACTTTTCCCATATTTCCTTATTGAAATAAAAAAACCTCAATTAGCTAGTCATTGGGCTAGTTGAGCCAAAATAAAAAATTTAAAAAAATAAAAAATATAAGTATATTATGGCCCATGCGTATGTAAATATTTCTTTGTATATAGGGCCTAAATAAAAGATTTTTTCATAATTATTTTGGTATTTATTTAAATATTTCTACCTAGGTGTGTGTTATTTATGCTATGTACATTGACTCACCATTACCATTTTTTTCTTATCATTTTGCATACTCTTTATTCCATATAAAAAGAATTTCATGCAAGCTTCTCTTATTTTTGGTGTAACTCCATCCCAACAAAAATCCAAAAAAACTAGTTCTATTTATGTGTATATTTTTTTCACTATTGTGATTTTTTCCTTCCTACATATATTCTCTATTACTCTCATAAATTAGACCACAAAAAATATTCATCTTTTTATGGTAGACTTATAATGAGAGAGATTTATTTTGACCCCTTTATATTTTTCCACCTATATTATTTATATTTGACATGTACATATTTTTTAGACCCCTCAATATTTGATTTTCTTAGTTGTACTATTCACTTATATCATGATCTCAACAATATCTTCAATTATAGACCTACCAAATAAGGTCAAGGGTAGGTGGCATGCATACATGCACTATGGAGGGCTCACTCTTGGAGGTATTCAAAAGAATCATCCAAAGAAGGACCCCACAAGGACCTTGTGCAGTGGAAAAACACGGTCGGTTTTACTGAATTTTTAAAGTTCACTTGCTCTCTGAATTTGAAAAGGTGATACAAACAAAAGTTGTAGCTCGTGGGCTGAACTTTTTCCTCAAATTTTTTCATATTTTTTTGAGCTACGAGCTGTGAGCTATGATTTTATTAGTGGACCCCAGTTTTCCCATGCTATGCAGCCACACTCTCTCTTCCACTTTATCATTTTCCTCTTTCACACACACTTCTCCACTCATCATCCCCACCTCTCTCACCACTCCTCTCTGCACCCTACTCACCTTCTCCTCAACCTTGAAGAATAAGAGAAACCATGGTGAACTCATACCTCCCACACACAATGCCATTCCAAAATTGACCACCTAGTCTCATTTTTCCTCCTCCAAATTACCCATATCTATCAAAAAAACCACAAAATTCAGCCTCTTCTCTCAAAAGACAGCATCATGGTGGTTGATTACTCAACTTCAATTACCTTGTCTCTCAAGGAAGGTCAAGAGTGGAGAAAAAATGTACCGTCAACACGCGTCAAAATTGGCCCTACTCAAGACACTTGGAGCATCAACCTTGTAAGAAATCCACCTTTTCTTACCTCTTAAGAGTTTTTCTTCCTTATTTGTATCCTACATGGATACTCCCATTGTAAATATCCAATTCCATTTGTAAATTAATACTAACTCTACTAACACTAACCCACTATGAAAAGTCCTATCACCTCCATTTCTCTTCTCTCTCTTTCCCCACCAACTTCTTGATAATTCCAAGCAAAAGAAATTAGATAAATTGCTGAAAATCTAACCCAACCATGGTTAGAGGAGTAACCCTAGCCTTCCAAATTTCTATAAAAGGAGGGTGTAGCTAGCACAAAAAGGGGGAGCCATAAGCAAGAGCACTATGCTATAGCTTGAGAAGCCAAGCTCAACCTCTCTAGAAGGAGCTCTTGAGTGGAAGCTCATTGTCTTATGCATGTGCATGTGTTGTAATAGGGGATTAGCAAGGGAACTCTATGCCATTGTAAGAGAGAGAGTGATCATTCAATTGAGAGTAGGAAATCTATCATTTCTCCTACTAGTGTAAGCCCAACATTTGCTGAACCAAGGAGGGTGGATTAAGCTTGGATATTTTGTCTCCCTTCCAATGTGAAGTAATGGACAACAATGATGCGTAAGTGTCTTGGTGTTTTTTGTTAAGTTCTTGATAGCTTGTCTCTGGTGTTTTCATCAATCTAGCCATAAATCCCACATACTGTAAGAGGGCGACAGGGTGGAGAGGACTCCCCTGGCTTTAAGACAGTGATTGGGGTGGCTTTTCTTGTGATGTGTTGTGGTGAAATTTACGCAAGCTATGTTGAACAAATACTAATTTCACTTTGATTTTTCATGATAGATTTGTAAGAAGGTATTAATGCAACAAGCACCCCCTCCCCCTTTCTCTCTCTTTCTTAAATATATAGTTGTGTTTGCTTGATCATTGCCGATACGTTTCAAAGCAGCCCGAGCACTCTCTCTCTCTCTCTCTCTCTCTCTCTCTCTCTCTCTCTCTCTCTCGTGTTTTAGTGTGTGAGAGTGTTCCATTGGTGTTAAGGTTAGTGTAAATTCCTTTCTTGTTTGTGGGTTTCTCTAACGATTCTCCTCTTTTGCGTCCTAGTTCGCTCTTAAACTAGGTGGTGCCCCTTGTGTAGTTGGGATTTGGGTTGTGGGTTTGTTGTTTTGGTTTGTGTTGTGTTGTGCCCCAGCCCCATTGAGCAGCACGGGAGCCTTGAAGGGTGTCTAGAGGTTGCTCTTCTTGTTGCCCGCCCCGGACCGCCTCAAATTGGTGCCCCCACTGAGGAACGGCTTGTGTATTTTTGTGTAGAATCAACTTTTAGCATAGTCAAGTAGTTTGCATGAATCACGAAAATTTGTATGATCCCTTCATTCCCATTGCAAGGCAAAAGGTACACATAATTGTTAGCACTAAGTTGCAATTTCAACGTGTCATTCGTAGAATTTTAGGTCCTCTTAGGTTGGCCGAGATAAACGCTTTAGTAAATCCTTTTATTTTGCCTCTCATTAGGTACGACCTTAGTTTGGACGTCTATATTTTTGTTTTGTTTTAAGCATTAGGTCATGCATAGACCATGGATAATGGCCCAGGAATAGAGGTTTTCCTATTCCTGAAGATAGGACGCTCACTCATAGACAATACTCTTTTTAAAATGACAAAGGTTTTTCATTAAGGTCAAAAAGTGGTATAAATACCTTACAATCTCAAACCCTAATGTTCCAATTTAACCATCTACTCAATTTAAATATCAAAACTGGGATACAATCTGGAAACTTCTGTAAGCCCCAATATTTACAAAGGTGAAATGTCGGGTTTTCTCAATAAATGAATAATTATAAAAAATAATAATCCGCCGAGCAATCATTTTCCGTAGGGTGTGTCCAACTTCTAACAATCCACGTTTTGGAACAAGCAGCTACAAATCCTTGAGCTAATGTGTTCAAGTCCATGATTGACCTTGGTGGAATGTTTTGAAACCATGTCAATGCTTTTCCTTCTAATGTCATTCCAAACCCCTCAAATTGAGTATGGAAATCGAATATACATTCTGCTCTACCACTTGTTTAAAGCTTACTAAGTGGTCATATGGATCCCTTGATCCACTGTATTTTCTGACCCATTTCTGAAAATCATCTGGTCTAACGCGTCTGTTTGGTTCAACTCCCGGTCTCCTGAGGTTGATCCTGTTCCGAGTCCTTCAGTGACTCATGTAGCCCTGGACTGGCCTTAGTGTCACCTGGTTTTCTACATGATGAGGTGGTTTCTGCTTTCTTAATATTACTCTTAGATGATCTCTCACGGTGTTCATCTCTTGGAATTGTTTGTGGTCCTTGTCCCAATATCTAATCCCTTATGGAATACCCTTAGGTATTTGGTTTGTTCTACCTCCTCAGGAGTCATCATAAAAAAGTTGTTATTATAACAATCCCTAAACAGGTAGGTTGGTAGGTCAGTTGATCCCTTATCTTTGATCTTGAAGATATAGATGATCTTCATGGCCGTTAGTTGTCCTGATTTGGCATGCGACGTCCACAGAAGATCTTTTATGTTTCTATCTTCCCAACAATAGACTCCGATCCTAGGATTATCTATACTAAGCCGTTTCAAAGGCTTCAAATCTACTTGATCGTATCCCTTGAATTCTAAAGTTGGTGGTCCTTCTTTTGCTGACATATCTGGGATTATGGTGTTTACTTCTAACCCCCATTTGTCTATCACATCAAGAGTTTTGACTTGTACATATTGAGTTCCGTTTTTGTCCATGTACATTTTTCCTTGTTTGTTTGCCCTAATCTCTTTTTTGAACTCAATACCATGGTCATCAACGCGAATAGCATACTCCTCGTTAGGGTCCAAGTAAACATGGGCTCCATGGTAGTTAGTCTTATAAAAAGAGAGTATATGCTCATAGCTCATTGACGTTCCGGTTTCTGAGTGAGTCGAGTAAGAAAACATTTCAGATGCTGAATCTGAAAAAGTGTTTGAAACTTCTTCAAAAATTGTGTGCAAGGAATTGCCTTGATTCACGATTTCTTCGGTGGATACTCTACTAGAGGTTTCTCCGAGTATGCCTTGATTTCCCAGATATAAGGTTCATATAGACTTATGAAGCCCTGGTTAGAGTACTTACCTTTGGATTGACCTGTCGTCAATTTCCACTTGATTCGATTGCAACTTTGTGTCAAGCTACTAATTCCTCGTCTGCAACCTGATTCCTGTACAAATTTGATCAAGTTAGCTATTCTTATATAAAGACAGTAGAGTTTTTGCTAACTCTCGTGATTGATCTATGTGTATCAATTCCAATCGAGCTATGGGAGTCAAACTGACTTTCAGATTCACCTTTAGAAAAAAATCAAAGGATTAATCTGCAACCTGGAAACTGAGTGAACATGTACCAATTTGAATCCGATTGAACCCAAAATTTCTCAGTGGCTTTGTATTATGTTGGTCTAACACTGTATAAGTTCAAAAGTCAAAACTGATATCCCTGGGTAGCAGTAGAAGTAAATAATCATGATTATTTACTTTTGCTAGTTTTTTGTACTTTTTGGATTGGTCTGGCAAGTATACAACTTGTTAAAGTCCCTGGACAAGTTTCAACAAGTTTGGACACAATCTGATCAAGTTTATCAACTGTTTTGTGTCCGCGGACTCTGATTTCAAGAATCTGGCTTAAGTCTCACTTTTGTGATCCAAATTTCACCAAAATTGATCTGTGGGGTCTTCTTGATATGCTTGACCTTGTGGTATACTCAAATGTGCAAAATTTCAAGTTTTGAAGCAGATGTAAATAATCGTGATTATTTACTTCAGCTAAATTTTTGCAAATTTTTGTCCCAACTTTGACACAGATCTGTTAAGCACCTCAAGTTAAGGTCACTAGCCAAGTTTCATCAAGTTTGGATAATTTTTGGTCAAGTGGTCATCAATTTCTGTCCGCAGACTGACTTTGCAAATTTGGTCACAATTTTCAATCCAATGATCCAAATCTTACCAAATTTGGTATATGGGCTTATTACAACATGTAAAACTAATGGTATACTGACTAGATCAAAAAAATTGAAAAATGGGATTGATGTAAATAATTACGATTTTTTACAAACAACTGATAAATTTTTGCATCTTTTTGGTCAACTGAGCATGTACACATATTTATCACATCAATATAAGCCTATGAATCAATTTTCAACAAGTTTGGATAATTGTTTCCCCAATTTACACTCAAGATTCAAAAAGTCAGTACCAACTTTAGCTTTTACCCAATTTTTGGCCAGTTTCGTGATCCAAATCTTTTGGGCCTTTACAAAAGTTGTTTGTACACATGCAACGAGTCAATGATATTAACCTTGGTCAAATCTGAGCTAAAAGTTAATAATCGCGATTATTAACTTCAGGTTTGAAATAAATTTTTTTTTGCAATTTTTTCAAAGACAGTCTTTACATGAGTTATTTTAAGCCTATGAATCAAGTCAAAACCTAATTTGGCTTAAAATGTCAAGAAAAAGTACATAATTTGAGTTTTGGTCAACTCTTGAAATTTTTACCTCGAAGTGTCCTTGAACTTACCAACTGGTTTAGACAACTTTTAGGCTTACTCTCCAGTCAGATTTAGTGGTTTGGAGTCTTTTCGTGCTATTTCTAGCCGTGGGCCTAAAATTATGCAACTTCCAATAACAACTCACACTTGATTCTTTCAGAGAGAGCAATGTTTTGAAATCCACCCCGGATCCTACTTGCCTAGTACTCCTAGATTCTCATGCAAAGGGATTGTGGAAAGTGTCCACAAACACTCGTTTTTTTGTCTTTTATGGTTTTTTGAGCATTGATCTTAAGACTTGTCTCATCTACCAATCATCCTCAAAATCCTAATCTATTTCTACAATCCTAAGGCACTCAGCAAGTACGATTACTTCCAAGCTACCTCTACACAGCAAAAGACGACAATCTTAAGCTATGCGGTTTCTAAAAGAAAGTTTTGAACTCTAAACGATCCTAGAGGTTAAAGGATAACTTCACTGTTGGAATTAGGGTTGCAGAGAAACGCACACAACTTGGAGATGATGAAGAAAGATCAAGGCACACAATAAAGAGTGTGTTACTTAGTATGCAATGGAAAGATAGATAGCCCTAGATTGATGGGCGTATATACAATGCACGGGGGAAAAACCCTCCTAAAGAGGGAAAAAATGCCCCGGCGGTCCTAGTGTGTTCACACACATCACTAGCACATGTATATGGCAACAAATCCCCCATGGAGTGATGCAGCGAACGAGAGCTGGCACAGGAGTAAAGGGAAGTGCCATGCCCTGAGGACATGATCAGTCCACAGAGGGGAGTAAGCCCAAAGCTTTGTGGAAAGCTTCGAGATTCTCACGAGACAATGCCTTTGTGAAAAGATATGCAAGGTTGTCCTGTGTTGGCACATAAGCCAAGATGATCTCTCCTACTGAGAGCCTCTCCCAGACATAGTGGTAATGCACCTCAATGTGCTTTGTGCTAGCATGAAAAATTGGGTTCCTCGCAACTGCCAATGCGCTCTGACTATGAGTGTAGATAGTGTTGGCAGTGTCCTGTCCAACCCGCAAATCATCCATAATGCATCTGAGCCATACACACTCAACCGTAGCTGCGAAGTCTTCTCTATACTCTGCCTCACAACTCGAAGTGGCCATAGTAGGTTGCTTCTTGCTCAACCATGATATACATGAACTACCAAGCATGAAACAAAAACCACTTGTGGACACTCGCCTGTCAAAACAACCAACCCAATCTGAGTCCAAAAAAGCATGTAAATCTGGCAGCAATGATCCCCCCTTGGGATAAAACAAGCCAAGATGTAAAGTGCCACTAAGGTAGCAAAAAATCCTCTTGACAGCCTACCAATGCTTAGACCCTGGGCTATGCGTAAATCTGCTGACGTGTGAGACTGCAAACTGAATATCTGGCCTCGTGTTGCATACATAAATGAGGCAGCCAATAGCAGTTTGGGAAAGAGTGACATCAGCAGGATTTCCAGCATCATGTAGACTCTTCAAACCTATTTCCATGGGAGTGGCAATAGGTTTGCAATCCTCAAGTCCAAACTTACATAGTAGTGTCTCTATGTAACTTTTCTAACACAAGGCAATACCACCATCACACTGCTTAAACTGTATGCCCAAATAATGACGCAACAACCCCAAATCTTTCATCTTGGAAGTAGCATTCAAATCAGCCTTAAATTTAGCAATATGTCCCTCATTTTGTCCAATGATCAACAAATCATCTACATAAAGAACCACAATGAGAAGTACATCACCCTCACGCTTTACATACAATGTGCTTTCTGTTGGACTATTACGAAAGCCTTGTTTGACCAAATGAGTGTCAGCTGTCTCATACCAAGCACGAGGAGATTGCTTCAACCCATACAAAGCCTTGTCACATTTGCACACTTTGTCCTCTTGTCCTTTCTTGAAAAAACCGCAAGGTTGCATTGCATAAACTTCCTCAAATATGTCACCATTCAAGAAAGCAGTAAACAATGTCTGATTGATGTACATCCCAACCAAAATGAGCTGCCAATGCACATAGAAAATGCACAGTAGTCATACGACAAGTGGGAGCAAAGGTCTCTTCATAATTTATGCCTTTTTGTTGTGCATAACCCTTTGCAATAAGTAGAGCCTTATGGCAATTTATCTCACCATCCGGATTGCGTTTCGACTTGTAAACCCACTTTGTACCAATGGCCTTTTTGCCAGGAGGCAAATCACATAAAGTCCATGTGTCATTTTCTATAAGTGCATCATATTTTGATTGCATGGCAGCCATCCAATTTTTTGAATTCTGTGCTTCATCAAAAGATAGAGGCTCCTCAACATCATGTAAGCTAGACATAGCCAAAGCATAAAAATCTGATGCATAAGATGCATGGCGAGAGCCTGAACAAGTATGACTAGACAAAGGTGCATATAATTTACTGTCACGCAAAATGTGCACCAGCCATTTTGGCATATCTCTAGCCTGCTCATTTTCAGCTCTTTCCTCATCAAGTACATCATGTACATCTGCATCAGTAATAGGCTGACCTGTAACATTTTCAGAAACCCCCATAGGCTATACATTTGCCTTATTGGAACTTACATTCGTATTTCCACCACTGAAAAGAGGCAACAAATGTCTTGTGAGCTTACATTACTGTCTCTAGTACATGACAGCAAGGGCTGAACAGAATCTTCCTCAAACACTAAATCCCGTGAAACGAGAATTCGTTTTGTTTGCGGATGATACAACCTGTAACCTTTTCTTTCAGCACTATAACCAACAAAAATACATTTGACAGCCTTATCATCCAATATTTTGTGCTGTGTTTGTGGCACCAAAGCATATGCCAAACAACCAAAAACATGCATGTGCTCAATAGAAGGCTTTCTAGCATGCCATGCTTCATATGGAGTAATAGAATGCAAAGCTTTTGTAGGACACCTGTTTAGTACATAAGTGGCACACATGATGGCCTCAAGCCAAAAAGAATGCGGCAAAGCTTGACTTTTGACCATACATCATGCCATTTTCGTAAGTGACCTATTTTTCCTGTCAGCAACACCATTTTGCTGAGGTGTATAAGGCACTGTACATTGGTGTTTTATCCCACGACTAGCCATAAATGCATTGAATCCATGAGACATATACTCCCCCCTTCGATGGGAATGGAGGGTGCCCATAGTACATTTTGAGACATTTTCAACCATAGCCAAAATTTTTTTGAAGCACATAAAAACTTCGGACTTCACTTTAAGCAGAAATACCCATGCATGCCTGGAGTAATCATCAATGAAAGTCACGAAGTAAAGGTAATTGCCCAAGGATGGAGTTTGCATGGGCCCACAAAAATCACTATGCACAAGCTACAACTTGCATGTGGCCTGAACTGAACCATCCTTTGAAAACTTAGAATGCTGCATCTTACCCAAAGTACAGCCTTCACAAACATGTTTGACAGGTGCTTCAAGAGGCAGCAAAGAAGCAACCATATCAGATTTCTGTAAATGCAGCAAACTGGAAAAATTCATATGACCAAAACGTGCATGCCAAAGTTTTCCATCTGAAATAGCCCTTGAATCTGCAACAGCATTTGCAAAATTTTGTCCACACTTGTCATACAAAGTGAGCTTATACGGCCCACGACACAAAAGCCCAGATGCAACAATCTCATCACCAAAATTGAGATCATGAATTGTACATTTGTTATCCACAAATTTGACTACAAGTCCAAGTCTATCAAGTGCAGATACAGACAAAAGATTCTTCTTGATCCCAGGTACATAAAGTGCATCAACAAGTGTGAAAGAACTGCCATTAGCAGCAGTAAGCAAAATCTTTCCAACTCCCTGAACTGGATAAGAGGCATTGTTGGCACAAGTGACAGAGTTCTCATGAGGGACAGACTCGAGAGAAGGTGAATAAATCACGATGTGAGGTAATGTGCTTTGTAGCACCACTATTGAAATACCACACATGTGAATCCGCAGTAACTGACAAGCATGCATCATGGATAGCAGGATTGTAAGTGCACTCTGCACTAAAAGCCCATTCTGCATCAACATCAGCATCACAGTCTCCTTTCACAAAAGACTCAACAATGGCTACATTTGTAGTGGAACCAGCATTTGCATGGAACCACCCTCTTTCTTCTTAGACTCTTTGGCCTTCAACTTAGGACACTGCTTGATCAAGTGATCATTAGCTTACAATAATGGCAACGCAACTTCTTTTTGCCCTTATCACCAGAATTTCCAGATGAATTGCTTCCAACAAAAGCATTAGGAATAGAAGTTTTTCCACTCGCAGCAGAACCATAAGAAGTGGCTGCATTGCTGTTACCACCCTTTCTTTGAGAAGCAATAAAAGCCTGTTCAACTGCATGCTGCCTAGTCCTGTTTTTTCTGGAAAGTGACTCTTGGAATAGAAATGTGCATAATGCATCAAACTTGTCAATGATATCATTTCAATTAACATAAGTTTATTCTCTCTTAAGGGTCAAAGAGAATAAAAGCATCATGTTCTCTTACCTTTCCCCAAGCATGGCATAGAGGAGCTCCTTTATGGTGAGTTTCCTCCTCTTGGATTTTGACCAAGGTAGCTCTAGGAGGATCATGGCGAGTGTTCTTTTAAGGACAAGCGTTGTATGCATGCCCTTGCTCGCCGCACTTGAAATAGCGGTTACTTGTGACAACGCTCAAGCTCTTTAGGAGAGTGTTTATTTTTGCCTTTAAACTCTCTTCTCTTTAGCTTTGTTGGAATTGCCCTTAGGAGACATTTGGACATTGTCCTTCCCCTTAGGCTCATTGGAACCCTTGTTTTCTGTGGGCTTAAAATTTCTTTTAGCCCCTGTTTGGAAATTGATTCGAGAGGCCACCATAGTATGGTGTATAACTGCCGATATGGTTCGTGGCCTTTGGGAGTTGACATACTCCGTCATTTCTTCAGTTAGGCCCACACAAAATTGTTGCTTTTGCTCTCCAAAATCCAACTTTTTGAAGACAGCGGCTTTGAGTTGTAAGTCCCAAAACTTGTCTACATATTTGTGAATGGATTCATAGGGAGAGAGCTTCAAGATTCACCATTCGGTGAGTACTTTGTCTTTGTCATAGGTGGCCAAAAACTGCCTCATAATGGAAGCTCTTAAAGCTTTCCATGTTCGTGGATCTTCACCGTTGGCCCGTAGGCTAGACCACCATTGCCTGGTGGACTTTTGAAAGTGCATAGCTACATGGCATAGCTTAGAGGACTCCGTGAAGCCCTCATCTCCAAACACCACATTGAACTGTTGGATAAAGGCCAAGACTTTGTTCATAGCACCAAAGGTGCCATCGTAGGTAAGGAAAGATATGCTCTTCCCTCCCTCTTTGAACTTCTTGAGCTTGAACGACCTCTTCCATGAGGCATAGGATTTCCTATGGCCTCTTCTTTTTGATGGTTCAAAGGTTGCACCATCACTTTCTTCAGAAGGTGAAGAATTTGAGGAAGATGGAGAAGAGGGTGACCTCTTTCTCGCCTTGATCTTCTTCGTCTTCACCATCACTTTCATAAGAGGAAGAGGATGAAGAAGATGGAGAAGAGGGTGTCCTCTTTCTCGCCTTTTTCTTCTCTTGCTTTTTGTCATCCCTCTTTGAAGTATGGTGTGGAGAAGTATGCGATGGTCTTCTCCGTTTTGGAGGTGATGGAGAGCATTGAGCCCACTGTATTTGTGGATCCATCTCCATCGAGGTGGCAAGAGACTCACTTCTTTCTCATTCCTTCAATGGGGGCTCTTGAATTCTCCTTTGAGAAGGAGATGCGTCATCAAGAAGTAAATTTTTGAGCCCTTCATATGGATCCTCTTTTTCTTGCTGAATCGGAGAGAGGCCTCTTTTGGAAGTCCCGCAAGGAGGCTTCCTAGGTGCTCTCTCGTCATGGTGGGGAGCTTGGAGGATCCCATGAGCACGAAGCTACTATTGCACTTCACTTTGGAGGGATGGATTTCCCATGGCTTGTTGAAGCCTAGAAACAAGATAGTTAACAAGCATTGGGGCATCATTAGTAGCCTGCTCATTAGCAAAATTAAAGTTATCAACATTAATTTCACTCTCTTTACTATTGTCAGCCATTCTAACAACTTTTAGGTGTAAAATTTTTAGGTGTACTTTGGCACTTTAAGCCCTAGTTGCTACTCCTCTTTACCCCTTTAGAAAAAGCACTCAAGCTACTATACCGTGGCTTGAATACCATTAATTGCAAGGAATAGAAGAGAGGATCTTTCAGCATCAAAACAGCACAGGCTCTTGTCAAGCTTCTAATAGCTCAATAGTGGTTAAGCCATAGGCAAGCCCTATAGGACTCCACTATTAAGACCATAGCTCTCGACGGTGATGCTCCCGTTAACTGCACAAAAGCAGGTGCATTGCAAGGCTGACTTACTCACATGCAATTAATAATATAAACCATTTATAGCTAGCTTGAGGACTTCCCTTCTTGAGCAAGAAAAGAGAAACCTTGTGCTATGATACCAATGTAACATTTAATGGCCTAGTAACTTGTGTGTAGTGGAAAATAGCATGAACATAGTGAGCATTTCATTAGAATAGATTCCTAATGAGAATAACAAGAGTGCTTGGGTGGAGATAGCAACAAAAAGCATAACACCTATTTAGATAGCATGAACAATACTTCAAAAGAGAGAGAAATTAAGCAATTGACAACAGTTGAGGACCGGATTTTCATGGAGCCGGTCCCTGCTCCACTGCTCCAAAAGGTTTTGTATTATGGTTTCTCCCATCAAGAGAGACATTTTACAATACAATTCTTTGTGTTCCTTCAATACTAGCTAGTGCTATGAAGATGGAAACTTCAAGCACTAAGCACAACACTTATTAAACACAACATCAATTCCCTCACGGTCTTAGACCCAAGACCTCACACATCTTCGAAGATGGTGAGAGCTAGCGGGGTATGAGAGTAGATTGAGACAAAGAAGGAGTATTCTTACGAGAAAGATGTACATCTCCTCACATAATCACTCATATTAGCATAGCTTAGCTTAGTAATTAGCATGGTAGAGGAGATGAGCATGCATTGCAGCTTGGCTCTTGGTTGGATTTGCATCACAAAGCCAAGATTTGTTGGTGTAGGCCTCCCTTCTCACAAGCTTGGAGTAGGTGGTAAGATTGGAGTAGGTGGTAAGCTTTCCAGTAAAGCTTGAGAAGGGGAGAGAGAGTCTTATTGCTTCACACATAAATTGTGTGTGTGTGTGTGTGTGTGTGTGTGTAAGTCAATAATGCCTTTGAAAAATCAGTCCCCCCCCCTCTCTCTCTCTCTCTCTCTCTCTCTCTCTCTCTCTCTCTCTCTCTCTTGGTCGACCCCTCTTGCTATTTGCTCATGCTCACATCCTATTCGACCTCCCCAGCCTCAACCAATGAAAATTAAGCAGCATAAGTGATAGCCTTTTGACATGTGTCCCCCTTTCCCCTATTGTGAGAGCTTTACGTAATTAATAAATGCAACTAAACCCTCATTGGACCCCTTTGCCTCCTAGCCAATAGGAATCAGGCAAGCCATTGGGCTGTTGAATGCTCATTGGACCCCTTGGGAGACTATCCAATAGTCTTCTAGAGAGCTTAATTCTTGTTGGTTCTCTTATTAAGTGTTTTTAAATTGATTAAACTAGATTTACTCTAGCCTAATTCTCATTGGTCCACCTCCAAGGTCATCCAATAGGATTTGAGTACACCTTGTGGGCATCTGGGCTAGGGAGCTGACATGTGTCCCTCATTCCCTTTGTGTAAAGGGAGCTTGTGTGTGTGTGTGAGTTTCTCTCTCATCTCCTACAACTAGGGCTTGCCCCTTCCTATGTAGGGATGCATGAAGACTTTTGGGACACACACAAAGTATCCAATTTCCCTAATGTTTGACCTTTGGACACAACCTTTGAATTTTGGAACCTTAGCATTTTGAAAGTCTTAATGGGCTGAACCTTAGGGTCTTTTAAGCCCATTGTTGCACATTGCTCTTTTGCAGATGCCCCCCCCTTTGGATCCCTACTGTGGCCGGTCTGCCAGCTTAACCAATATTCTAGCTTTTTCTCCCCTAGCACTTCCCCATATTAAATGATCAATTTAACATGAGAAAATCATTTAGGAGAATTAGATATTAGTTTTTATGACAATAACCATCCTACAAGGTGAACAATTCTTCTTTCTTACCTAAGGCAATGGCTGACATTATATCCTTGAAATCAAGGTCAGTAGCATACTCATATATCATAGAAGATAGATCATCGTGAGTTGCTATAGACACTGCATTTACTTTTGGTTATTGTGATAGTGCATCAACCACTTGATTGTGCTTGCTAGCAATATGAGCAATAATAAAATTAAATTGCAAAAGAAAATTTGCTCACCTCATTTGTTTGTTGGAAAGCTTGGTTTGCATCATGAAGTACTTTAAACTTTGGTGTTCCGTTCGTAGGATGAATGGAGTCCCCAAAAGATAATGCTTCCATGTGTAAGGGCATGTAGAACAGCTAAGTAGCTCCTTTTTGTATATACCCAACACTCGCTCATTGGAATTGAGTCTTCGACTCTCTATGCTATGGCATGCCCTTCTTGAAGCAAAAATACTGCAAGGCAATCTCCACAGGCATCACATTGGACCTCAAATGGTCTTGAGAGATCCAATAGTGTAAGTACATGTTGAGAGTTAAGCTTCTCTTTGAGCTTCTCAAAAGCATTTTTCTCTTTTGCGGTCCATGAATACTTAACTTTATTTTTTGTTAAGTCATGTAATGGTCCTACTATTTGTGAGAATTTTTTAATGAAGCTCCTAAAGTATTCAAACATACCAATAAAGCTTTGTAGCTCATGTAGATTCCTTGGGCTATGCCATCCTTTTATTACCATTAACTTTGATGGATCCATACGGATACCATCTTGAGAGATAATGTGACCTAAGTATCGAGTCTCTTGAAGGAAAATTTCACTCTTTTTTTATTAATAAAAAGTTTTTTCTCCCTCAAAGCTTGAAAAATTACATGGAGATGTTGCTTATGCTCCTCAAGAGAATTGGAGTAGATGATGATATCATCAATGAACACTCCTGTAAACTTGCGATAGGGCCTAAAAATTTTCTCCATTAGGTAGTTGAATGTGGCTGGAGCATTGGTCAAACCAAAAGGCATGACAAGATATTCATAAAGAAAAGATGTTGTGCAGAAAGCGGTCTTTACAATATCTTCATTCAAAGTGTTCAATGAGCTAGAGCAAGCAAGCGCCCCTTGGATGTCATTCCTCGAGGGTATGATTTTGTAAACTTCCAAAGAAGTCCTCTATGGCTTCTACGCCAGCAAATGCATGTTTCTACCTTCACACAATATGATGGCATTTGAGAAAGCGTTCTACACGGGATTCTTTACTTGGCGAACGAAGATATTTGCGCTAGTGATCAACAATCTAACCTCAAGGTTTGTAGGCTACTCGGTAGTGGAGCTGAAGAACAGAGTAACTATTCACTTTTTGCAAGTGCCAGATAAAGAAAGGAAAATCAGATACCAAAAGGCACTGAATGCGGTTAAAGACCGCCTCACCAACCGCCAGCCCGAAGACTACTTCAGTGCATAAAGCTGTGTCAAGGAATGACACAGGCGAGGAGGGGGGGAATGTTAGCAGCAAGCTAACACGGATACCATTTTTCGGAGTTCTCATTATAAAACACTTATTATTTTGATAAAGCGGGAATATTGTAACTCCTACTTTCTCGGATAAACTCTGTAATTAATGAGCCGAGGCTACAAGCTTCCAGATTGTATCAACCTGTCATTACCCATCTTTGGTAGGACTCCCAGATTATTAGTTTTGACCACCAAAAACCTTGGCTAAGGTATAAAAGCCAATTTTTGTAAGTTACTTTGAGAAGTTTTGGATAATGAAATACACAACGTGAGCTAATGACACTCACTCCTCTCCTTCTCGCGCTTCCTACTCCCTCCTCGTTTGTCACATTGTAGTCATGGTTGTTGCATTGCAACCGCAGGTAAGAGCTCTACACATTGACGTAAGAAGTTCACTGTATTTCGTAGCTTTCTGCATCGCCGACTAATTTTATCATAACTAGGAATTTACACTTTCAAATAAAAAACTAAGTATAGGCAGGGTATTGGGGCATCATTGCTAAGCATTTAGATGCATTCTGGGTCAAACACGACTAGGTAAAAAATGCACTGCTGTTAATAATCGCGATTTTGGAACTTGACCTAAAGTGGGGTTTGAAACCTTAAGCATGTATGCTTAGGTCTTATAAACATATCCTATAAGTTTTGTTACGTTTGGATGTCATTTGATGTTGTAATGGATGTGATTTGTTTGCCGCCGATAAGCAATTGGCTTTTGGTGATTTCAGTCACTTGAGTGTAGCTTGAGTTAAATGAAAGTTGTTAGTTTTTTTTCGAGAGATTGACAAACTCTTGTAGGCTCTATGCACTATTCGAGTCAGCTTCGTTCCATGGATTGACAATTTAATCTGAAATAGGATAGGATGGTGAGGTTAGACATGCATCCCACAAGGACCAAGAAGAGGTGCTGCAGCCCGAGTCCATTCTCCAACATGAAGACAAGGTACTAAAGGCAGTAAGACTATTCGACAATATCTTATGAAGTTTAAGAATTATCCTTTTGAAGATTCTAGATGATGAAAGGCATACAATTAAAGGATAACCTAAACCTTGTCAATGCTTACAATGCTTCCCTAGAGTAAGCAAATGTACAAATGGTAAAAATGAACAAAGTTTTTGTCTTATAAGACTCTCTTTTTCTTTATTGTGCACAAAAATGAAGTAGTATGCATGCTTAGATCAAGTTTGCGGAGACGACATCTCCCAAACACCAAGTAGAGCTTGTCACTCTACTATGGAAGATTGATAGGACTAATGTGCAGACATGCTTACGGTAGCTTAGGCTCTCAAGCGTCAAATGGACTAGTTATCCATTCTGAAATGATGTTGTAAGGTAACATAGGGATCCTCTAGCCACTAGAAAAAGGACTAATGAATATGCTTTATCTTCTCTACCCCATAGTCGAGGACGACTATGATTTCAAGAGAGAGGTAATGTCATAAAAACTACTATCTAATTATCCTAAATGATTTTCTCATGTTAAACTGATCATTTAATATGGGGAAGTGCTAGGGGAGAAAAAGCTAGAATATTGGTTAACCTGACAGACTGGCCACAATAGGGATCCAAAGGAGGGAAAATAGGGATCCAAAGGAGGGGCCATGTGCAAAAGAGCAATGTGAAACAATGGGCTTAAAAGACCCTAAGGTTCAGCCTATTAAGACTTCCAAAATGCTAAGGTTCCAAAATTCAAAGGTTGTGTCCAAAGGTCAAACATTAGGAAAATTGGATGCTTTGTGTGTGTCCCAAAAGTCTTCATGCATCCTACATAGGAGGGGGTGAGCCGTAGTTGTAGGAGATGAGAGAGAAACTCACACACACACACACACACACACATACGCTCCCTTTACACAAAGGGGACACATGTCGACTCCCTAGCCCAGATGCCCACAAGGTGTACTCAAATCCTATTGGATGACCTTGGAGGTGGACCAATGAGAATTAGGCTAGAGTAAATCTAGTTTAATCAATTTAAAAACACTTAATAAAAGAACCAATAAGAATTAATCTCTCTAGAAGACTATTGGACAGTCTCCCAAGGGGTCCAATGAGCATTTAGCATCCTAATGGCTTTCCTGATTCCTATTGGGGTTCAATGAGAGTTTAGTTGCATTTATTAATTACCTAAAGCTCTCACAAAAGGGGAAAGGGGGACACATGTCAGAAATATCACTTATGCTGCTTAATTTCCATTGGCTGAGGCTGGGGAGGTCCAATAGGATGTGAGCATGAGAAAATAGCAAGAGGGGTTGACCAAGAGAGAGAGGAGGACTGATTTTTCAAAGGCATTATTGACTTACACACACACAATCTATGTGTGAAGCAAGAAGACTCTCTCTCTCCTTCTCAAGCTTTAATGGAAAGCTTACCACCTACTCCAAGCTTGTGAGAAGGGAGGCCTACAACAACAACTCTTGGCATTGTGATGCAAATCCAACCAAGAACCAAGCTTCAATGCATACTCATCTCCTCTACCATGCTAATTACTAAGCTAAGATATGCTAATATGAGTGATTATGGGAGGAGATGTACATATTTCTCGTAAGAATACTCCTTCTTCCTCTCAATCTACTCTCATACCCTGCTAGCTCTCACCATCTTCGAAGGTGTGTGATGTCTTGGGTCTGAGACAGTGGGGGAATTGATGTTGTGTTTAATAAGTGTTGTGCTTAGTGCTTGAAGTTTCCATCTTCATAGCACGAGCTAGAATTGGAGGAACACGCAGAATTGTATTGTAAAATGTCTCTCTTGATGGGAGAAACCATAATACAAATCCTTTTGGAGGGGGTACCGGCTCCATGAAAATCCGGTCCTCAACTATTGTCAATTGATTAATTTATCTCTCTTTTGAAGTATTGTTCATGCTATCTGACTAGGTGTTATGATTTTTGTTGCTCTCGCCATCCAAGCACTCTTGCTATTCTCATTAGGAATCTATTCTAATGAAATGCTTACTATGTTCGTGATATTTTACGATACATACACGTTACAGTTATCTTCTCCATGGCAAAAGGCTATGTGTTACTAACTCCCTTCATGAGAAAGTAATGTATGAATCCCATAATCCTCCCTATGCAGGGCATAGAGGGATTCAACCTACTCTTTGAAGAGTAGAGATATATTTCTATTGGCCTACCATGAAGTAAACATACAAGAGTATGTTTCAAAATGCGTGGTATGCCAAAAGACCAAGTATGAGTATGATAGAGGGAAGCAACTTGGATTACTCCAGCCATTGCTAATTACTAATTCACCGTGAGAGAGTATGTCCATGGATTTTATCTTTGGATTACCCAAGTCTATCCATGGGAATACAAGAATATGGAAAATAGTCGATAGGTTTAATAAACAAACACATTTTATACCTGTCAAAAAGACTATTAAGGGACATCAAATGGACACCCTCTTCATATCATAGATTTTCAAACACCATGGCTTGTCAACATCAATTGTGTCAAATAGAGATCTTTGAATGACCAATAATTTCTGGAAGGGTCTCGTAGGTACAAGGCTAAATTTCTCTTTGGACTATCACCCACAAACAGATGGCCAAAGTGAGATACGTAACCTTATGATTCTAGATCTACTCAAGACCTATGTTATGGAAGTAGATCAACCCTCACAATGGGAGAAGTATCTATATCTTGTAGAGTATGTGTACGATAACATTGTCCATAAATCATTGAGGGAAGACTTAAAAGTCCCTTGCTACTTAAAGTACATGGGAAGATCTTCGCTACCGATGGGTATAGCCGAGACCTACAAGAATCTTTCCAAAAGCTTAAGGAGGCTATATCCATCTCCCAACAAAGGAAAATATTTGATGCTAACAAGCATAGAAGGGCCTTAAATTTCAAAGAAAATGATTGGGTCTTACTCAAGTTTCACAAGGTTCGATTGAGGCAACAAACTATGGGGAAAAAGCATACGGGCCACCAAAAGTATTATGCTAAGCTAGCAAAAAGATACTATGGTCCTTTTCAAATCCTCAAACCAATCGATGAGATGGCATATCAACTAAAGTTGCCCAATCATTGGCTCATACACAATGCTTTTCATGTGAGCCTACTCAAGCCTTACAAAGGAGAGTCACCAAGAGAACCAATAATTGAGGACCCACCCGAGATCGAGGATCATGAAGAGGTGCTCCAGCTTGAATCCATCCTTTGACATGAATACCAGGTAATAAGACATGGCAAGATTATGCGATGGTATCTTATTAAGTTCAAAAATTATCCTTTTGAAGATGCTAGATGAATGCAAGGAACATAGATTAGGGTATGAACCTTGTCAATTCTTTAAATGCTATACTAGAGTAAGAAAATATAAATGTTTTTTTTTAAATGAACAACATTTTTGTGTTATAATACTAGTACTCTTTTTATTGTGCACAAATTTAAGTAGTAGCATGCTTAGAATCATGTTTGTGATGGTGATGTCTCTCAAACACCAAGTAGAATTTGTCACTCTACTTTGGAACTATGATAGGGACTGAAGAGTAAGCATGCTTGTGGAAATTGAGTCTCCCAAGCACCACATGGATTAGTCATCCATTTTGGAATGATTTCATAGGGTAAAAAGGTATCCTCTACCCACTAAGAAATATAGACTAATCACTAAGACTTTATCTTCTCTACCTCATAGTTGAGGATGACTATGATTTCAAGGGAGAGGTAATGTCATAAAATATAATATCTAGCTTTACCCAAATGATTTTCTCATATTAAATTGATCATTAATATGGGAAGGTAAAAGGGGAAACAAGAGCTAGAACATGGATATGTGTTGTTAAATTTAACTCAGCACAGGGCCAAAAAGGAGATGGTTACATCTTGACACTGGCTCAAAAGGAGATGGTCTATTGAAGAACGATGTGAAAAGGATGGAGATTAAAAGACCTTGGGTTTAGTTTCATTATTAAGTCCTCCAAAGATTGGTGTTAAAAGTCCTTAGACCTTAGGGTAAGCTAGGCTTGTGCTTAAGGTGCTTGAGGTGCTAGTCGTGCTTGAGCTGACTAAGGTACTTGAGGTGCTTGTCGTGCTTGATGACCAAGGTTCTTGAGGTGCTTATTTTGCTTGATGGACAAGGTTCTTGAGGTACTTGTCATGCTTGATGACTAAGGTGCTTGAGGTGCTTGTCATGCTTAAAGGCCAAGGTGCTTGTGGTGTGCAAGTCAACCATGATCCCTACAAAGGAGGGGACGAGCCTTAAAGGAAGCGTCATGAGAGAGCGGCATGAGAGAGAACACACACACACACACACACACACACACACACACACACACACACACACACACACACACACACACACACACACACACACACACACACACACACACACACTCAAGGCAATCCCTTTCCACAAGAGGCATATAGGACACATGTTAAGCCCCTAGCAAGGTTGCCCTCATAGTGTGGCTAAAGCCTATTGTATCGCCTTGAGAGAGGTCCAATGAGAATTTAGTTTAATTAATTAAGCCCTCTCTCTCAAAGGGGAAATAAGGACACTTGTCCAAATTCTATCCCTATTGCTTGAAATGACCATGGCCTGTGATTGTCCAAGCTTGGCAAGGGCCAACAGGGATCAAGCATGAGTAGAGAGAGAGAGAGGGGTTGACCTAGGCAAAGAGGGGAACTCGTTTTTGGTGCATACTCACACACATTCTCTCTCCCATTGTGTGTTAGCAGATTCATCTCCTTCTCCAACACCTCTTGGCTATGGAATGCAAATCTCAATAGTCATGGCTCAAAGAAATGCTTGTCATCTTCTTCATCTTCATTGCTATGCTATGCTATGCTATGCTATATGAGTCATGGTATGAGAGGAAACTACTTATTTCTCGTATGCTACTTTTCTTCCTCTTCCCTTTCCTTAGTCCCTACTAGCTCTCTCCACCTTTGAAGGTGTTTGAGGTCTTAGGATTGAGGCCGGGGACAAGCTAATGTTTTTGCAAGGTAATTACGGGAATAATCTTGGTGCACGAAGCTTATCATCTTCATTTCACCAACAAGGTATCAAGGAACACAAAGCATGTATTGTACCAAGTCTCTCTTCATGGGAGAATCTATAATATAAAAGCCTTCTGGAGGGGGGACCGACAAATAAATCCGGTCCTCAACTATTGTCAATTTCTCTAATTCTATCTCTCTTTTACAAGTATTGTTAATGCCAAGCTAACTAGGTAATATGGTTGGTTTTCTATCTCCAGTCAAGTACTCTTCTTATGCTCATGATGAATTCTCTTAAAGAAATGCTCACTACACTCATCTTAATTCCGCTACTTTCAATGTTATTAGTCCAATTTGGTTACAAAGTGGTAGTCCAAATAAAGAGAATTTCCGTAACTAAGTTAGATTGGTATTAGATCAAACAACTAGGTATTCAATTCCATTAAGCATCATTGATCTTTATGTACCTTAGGTCAGTATAGCAAATCAAGGTTTTAACCTAGAAATTGAGAGCATAGTGTCTACTAAGAAGAGAGTCTAGCTAAGGGGGAACCTTAGATACCATTGTTGAAGAAGTTCCCTTTACTTACTTTGAATCAACCTCAGACATGTCTTCCTTTTACACTCTTTTAGGTGTTGGGACCTCACTACAGTTTATGCATATATTGACCTTTTACAAGATCAATACTCATGGGTATCGGGTTTTATCTAGATTGCAAGATTGAAAGCAAGCCAAACAATGAAAAATGGAAAAATTATCCAACTCCTGATATGGAACCAACAAAAGTGGAAGACTATCAAAACATAGTGAGAATAACACAAACAATGCTTGAGCATAAAAACCAAAATTTTAAATTATTGGATTTCCTATAAAATACAAAACAAATCTTGGATCAATGGAGATAAAAGATACGAAAGAATTGAGGTAGTCTTTAGTTGAGAAAGAAGAACCTAAAATCATAGTATTGGACAATGAAGATGGGCTAGAGGGAATCCCCTTAGTGGAGGAAGATTGGCATGAACACATAGGGAAAAAGTAAGAGAAGTCAACAATAGAAGCTTGACCTTGAAGTTAGCTCCAATTGAAGAAGTGCAACTAGACTATCCACCTATGGAAGTGGACATAAATTTTTTGTATAGAAATTGGGAGTCAAATCAGTCAAGCCTTACAAAGCTCAAATATTCAAAACCCACTCTCATACCTAAGAGATGACAAATAAAAATATTTGGTGTGTAAAACCACTAAGTTGAGTCAAGCAAAGCACACCTTAAAAGAGAAAAATCTTCATTCAACAATGTCTACTCCCATCCCATGTACAATTACATTGGAAGAACTATTGAAGATCGGACCACATCTATGGAGAAATATGCAAAACACGTTAGAAAAAGTGGGAATCACGGTACCAACAAAGGAAAAAACAAAACAGTTATAGCAAGAAGTATCTCGAGAAAAACTTGTCGAATCTATTTTGATGAACAAAGTAGGAGATTATTGTGAAGGGAATGAAGGAAACACAACTCTTTCTGTGGAGTATAATGATGTAAAAACCATGGTGGTAGTACTAGAAAGTGGGGCTGGAATTGTCATAGCCACCAAAGTAGTATGAAAAGCCCGAGGTAGACTAACAATAAATCAAAATTTTTCCAGGTAGTGAACCAGTCTCAAGAGCACCCTACAAGATGTCACTTCCAAAGGCTATAGAGCTCAAGGAGCAGCTTAAGCAGTTGATTGAGCAAGGGTTTATCCGACCCAGTATCTCTCCATTGGGGTGCACCTGTTCTCTTCCAAAAGAAAAAGGATGGCTCTCTTCGACTTTGCATAGATTATAGAGGCTTAAATCAAGTTACCATCAGGAATAAATATCCAATTCCTCATATTGATGAGATGCTGGACATATTACATGGAGCCAAAATTGTTACAAAGATCGATCTTTGATCTGGCTATCATCAAATTCGAATCCAGGAAGCTGATATCTCTAAAAAAACTTTCAACATGCGTTATGGTCATTACGAATTTACAACGATGGCTTTCAAACTTACGAATGATCCTGCAATTTTCAATCGTCTGATGCACGATATATTTAGAAAATTCTTGGATGATTTTGTCCTAGTATTCTTTGACGGTATCTTAATTTATTCCAAATCATAGGAAGAGCATGAAGGACATGTTAGGAAAGTGTTAGAGCTTTTATGCCAAAATAAGCTGTATGCAAAGAAAAGCAAATGTACCTTCTTTACCCCTAAGGTCTGTTACTTAGGGTTTATCATTTCACCTGAAGGAGACTCTGTTGACCATGACAAAGTCAAGGATATTGTGGAATGGCCTCAACCCACTTCACAAACCGAAGTCAGAGGGTTCTTAGGTATCATAGGGTGGTACATGATCTTTGTAAAGGACTATGCTCTTAAAGCTGCACCACTAACCGACTTGCTAAAGAAAGGAGCCACGATAATTTGGGAAGAACAACATGAATCTTGCTTCAAACAACTTAAGGAGTATCTTGCTTCAGAACCTCTTTTAAAACTTCCAAAATTCACCCAAGAATTTGAAGTAATCACAGATGCTAGTAACCTTGCATTAGGAGGAGTTCTTACTCAAGAAGGAAGGCCTATAGCTTACACTTCTCGGAAGCTTAGGATTCATGAAGTGAATTATGCTACACATGATTTAGAATTACTAGCATTTATTCACGCTCTCAAGCTATGGAGACATTATCTATTGGGACGCAAATTTCAACTGATAATAGATCACAAGAGCCTTAAGTGGATCTTTACCCAACCTAACCTTAGCATGAGATAGAGGAGATGGATAGAGCTCATGCATGAATATGATTTTGATATTAAATTTAGACTAGGTAAGGATAATGTTGTGGTATATGCCCTAAGCCGTAAAGCGTTTTTGGGGGCAATTTCCATGGCTAACAACCCTATTTTAGACAAGGTCTCGGATGATTCTATCAGAGATGTAGATTGCCAGATGCTTGCTAGTATCCTACGTGAAGAGAGGATATCATCAAATCAGCCTAAACCTCTACATTACTTTTAGAAGATGGAAAAATTTACTATAGGAATCAACTATGCATACCTAAGGATTCTACCCTAAGGAATGCTATCCTATATGAAGCACATGATGGCCCAGCTTTAGGACATCCCGGTTATGCCAAAACCATCAATGCACTTCGCAGAAGTTACTATGGGCAAGGTATGAAAGGCGATGTCATATGCCAACACAGGACAACCTTGCAGATCTTTTCACAAAGGCATTATCTCGTGAGAAGCTTGAAGCTTTTCGCAAAGCTTTGGGCTTACTTTTCTTTGTGAATTGATCATGTCCTCAGGGCATGGCACTTCCCTCTCCTCATGTGCCAGCTCTTGTTCACCGCATCACTCTGGGGGGATTTGTTACCATATACATGTGGTAGTGATGTGTGTGAATACACTAGCACCGCCGGGCCACTTTTTTCCTCTTTAGGAGTTTTTTTCCCTTGTGCATTATACATTAGGAGAAATATGGACTTTGCATGGGCCTTGTAAGAAATCCTAATTTTTAGGGATTAAGGCTAATGTTGTGTAGGGTTAAGGGGACAAAGGCATTCAAGAAGCTAGTTTTGAGTAGACTTTTCTAGCCTTTCTTTTAAACACATGTAGGATGTGGACCTAAGAGGTCACTTTCTCTCTTTAGCTTTTGGAAAGTGAAGGGAGTAAAGGGGTGTGGCCACATCAGCAAAAACGTGGGTCACTAAGAGCCAAAATTTGACTTTTTTTCAAAAAAGTTATTTTTACTTATTTTTGACTTAAAACTCCCTCCCAACATATATACACATCAAAAAATCATTTTTTGACATTTTTTAAAACCTACAAACACTAAAAGTCCACTTTTTTTAAAAAAAAACCTTTGTTCTCTCCTCCTCCTTCCTCCTCTCTCCCTCTCCTCTCCCTCCCTACCCCCTTCTCTCCTCCTCCTTCCCTCTCTCTCCCTCTCCCCCCACTGCCCCCTTCTCTCCTCCCATGTTCCTCTCCTCTCCCTCCCTACCCCCTTCTCTCCTCCTCCTCCCCTCTCTCTCCCTCTCCCCCTCTGCCCCCTTCTCTCCTCCCATGTTCCTCCCTCTCCCTCCCCCCTCTTTCTTTTCATTCTTTGCTTCCTCACGCAACAGCTGTCATGGTGCTCACGGACATCACAAATCGTATGCCTCCACCACCATGTACTCCGCACAACAAAAGTGTACATATTGCTTGTCCGCGGTGTTTGCATCGAAGGCCGCACGTGAGGATGAGTAAAGGTCATCCCAAGATCGTCATACTGTCGGTGAGACGAATGTGTATGGTTCTTCAATATCTTGGGAGGGGAGAAGTAGGCTTGTTAGGCTATTGCAATTGGTTGTGTATGGGTGCCGGTGCTTCTTTGCATTTGTGGATGCACGAATGTCAAGCTCTTCAACTGAAAAAAGTGGCATTACAAGAAACAGTGGGTGCAGGTTAGAGAGGTCAAGTGTCACCACTTTTCCTCTAAAACAGCCTTTTTTGTTATATCTTGCAGGTAGGTGCTTCAAATCCATCCTTATTAGAGGTGGGTAATCTCATCCTAATGCAAGAATGGCTCAAGGAACTAGCATAACATGAAGCTTTTACGGTGGCACAAAGCTCTCCTTAAGCAATGTGGCTCCCACTACACCAAAAATCACTATGCTAACATGGAGAGATCCCTAGTAGGACAATACAACAACTTTTCATCAGCAACACACCCTTTCCTAACACGAGGGCACCCCCACCAGAGATATTTTTATATGATAGGTCACCCCATGAGCATACCATGTCATGGAATGGATGTAAGAACTATGATTGCACTACCCCTTGGAAGTTGTTCACGAATGTATGTTTATCAAAGTTAATGAGAAGAAGTTTAAATTTTTTTGTTCGTTGATGTGTAAGAGCACTCTTGGTCTACCACATTTTAGATTGTTTGATAAGTTAAATAAGATTTGTAGTCATTTAAAGTGTTTTTTTTTGGTAAGATTGTACATGAGAAGACATGATAAAGTACAAGAGATCTTGACGGAATAAACCTCGATGAGATTCCCACCATGCACTTATGACACCATACGTCTCCTTGAACCCTTTGACTTCTATCATTGTGGGGAGTCCAATGGGGGGCTATTTTCAAATTTTTAGCATAACTTTTTTTTGAAGGAAATTTTGGTTATTCTAAAGTTTATACACAGTCTAGGAGTTCATTCTGATTGTTTTTCTTCAGTTTCAAATTTTGACCGAGTACACTCCTTGGAAGCCACTTTTAAAGGTGTTAGGGCGAGATTTTGGGAAAGTTTTGTATGTAGGAAATACAGTCCTCAACACAATAAAAAACAATGGTTCTTTGAGTATTTTCAGATTCCATCGTTTTAATGCTCGTTGGAGCCCGTAGATTAAGAAAAAAGAAAAAAATGTATGTTTTACATCATTTTTAAATAAATTGTCAACTTGCACATTGATTTTTGGAGAATGCGAGCAAGATATGATTTTTTCTCATCACATGATGGTCAAAGAACGCGATGAGATGAACAAATTCGTGTGAGACAAGCCCAGACAGATTCGGAGCCGATTGAAATCTAGAAGCTGTTGAAAACAACAGAAAAGTTCAACAGTTAAAAAAAAAAAAAACAACTTAACACTTGAATCATGGCCATGCATCAAAAACATGGTCACACGGTGAAGGAGGTGCTTCAAAGCTATGGAAATCAGTATAAAATGCAAGCAATAGCGTTGGAGGCTATTCAAGAAGTTGTAGAGGCTCACATCATTTCAAATGACTTTGCAATGACAAAATGATTAAGAGTTGTGTCTACTGTCTCCATAGTGATTTGGATTTTCGATTTATCGATGTGTTTTAAGTTAAGTGGTTTTGGCCATGAAGAGTTAAATTTAAATCAAATATTAACATTTTTGCCATCCTAAGGGGCAAACAAAGCTAGAAAATGCAAAAAAAAGGGTGGCCACAAGGGCGCGCAGATGGCCCATCCAGCAGTTTTGGATGGCTCATCTGCGCGCCCTTGTGGCCACCCTTTTTCTTGCATTTTCTAGCTTTGTTTGCCCCTTAGGATAGAAAAAATGTTAATAGCTGATGAAACCAGATGTTTATGTAGCATGAGACTAGATTTTTATATTGTCCAATGTGATTTGGCCTTTTGGTGCAGGGAACTAGTAAATTGAGTTGAAGGAAGGCATAATGTGTTTGAAAAGTTAAATTTTACATTCATCTCACCTTTTCCAAGGTCCTGGAGTGCAAGAACAGCCTAATTATGCAAAAAAAAGGGTGGCCACAAGGGCGCGCAAATGGCCCATCCAACAGTTTTGGATGGCTCACCTGCGCGCCCTTGTGGCCACCCTTTTTTTTGCATTATATGGCCTTGTCTGCCCCTTATAATAGCAAGAATGTTAATATTTGATGAAACCAGATGTTTATGCAACATGAGACTAGATTTTTATACTATCCAATGTGATTTGCCCTTTTGGTGCAGGGAACTAGTAAGTTGAGTTGAAGGAAGGCATAATGTGCTTGAAAAGTTCAATTTTAGGTTCATCTCATCTTTTCCAGGGTTCTAGAGTGCAGCAATAGCCTAATTATGCAAAAAAAGGGTGGCCACAAGGGCCCACATATGGCCCATCCAGCAGTTTTGGATGGCTCACTACGCGCCCTTGTGGCCACCCCTTTTTTTGCATTATATGGCCTTGTCTGCACCCCAGGATACCAATTTTTTTTTAGATTAAGTGAAAGCAAATCTTTATGCAACATGACAGTACAAATTCCACTTCTTTTCACTCAGATGTAATTAGAGCTCCTCCCCCCCTTTCTTTGTGTACAAAGGTCCGGAGCATTCACTATGTAAAATTTTCCTATATCACGTGCGTTCACTAGAATGGATTAAAAGTACTCCTTATAGGCCTTATCTACACATGTTTCTGCAACTTTACAAGAATATAAAATTCCTTCTGTTGAACACATGTGCTATGTTACATATACTTTAGTGAACTCCCCATGTCAACGGCCTCACAAATCCTGTGCACTAAACATTAAACACTAGAAATCGACCAAACAAGGAGCCAATTTTTACTTCCTTGTGTCCACCTAGTGTTCTTGTGAAACATTGCTAATGATATATATTCAACATCCCCAAATGAGGACATCTTGACAAAGTTTATGATCCACTTTAATAAGAATAACCATTAATGATTAAACTGAAATCAAAATATTGCTTGAATTTCTTCAAGGTGGAGTGATTAAGACTTGCGACTTGAATCATCGTACAGGCAAATCAAAATATCCATAAAAGTAAACAATATTTCTCAGATCTGTATGAAACTTCAATAATCTAAATTAAATACTCTCACTCAATGCGACACGATTTAACAAAAAAACATATTTATATTGCATTTATAGAGGAATCTAACCTCATGAAAAATAATTACAAATAGAGACAATGTTGTTGCTGTTAGGCTTATCTTACAAGCATTTGTCTTCCTCATCTAGAGATTCATATACACTTGAGTATTTGTGTGTCTATGACACTAGGGAAGATAGTAGTTCTATATGGATGGCTTCTATGAGAGCTCCTAGAGAGTCCCTATTGGTTCAAGATTCTAAAAAACACCTACTATTCTTATCAAAATCTTTTAGCATGGTAGTGAAAGGTTCCTTAGGAACAAAAATAGAGTGATTTCCATCTCTGCACATGGTTGCTTGCTCATGTCCTCTTAAAACAAGTTGAATCTGTAAGTAAACAAAAGATTATGTGAGCACAAAGTTATAAAGTACAAAATGATATCATTCCAATTATAGGAAGAATAAATTACAATAAAAATCTTTGACGACTCTCCATAGATAACACAACTTACTTACATTGTGAGACTCAAATCACATGCTACACAACTATAGATGGCGCACCAAAGTCATCAACAAAATAGCACCACCCAGTGTTATGAGGTGTGAAGCCTAAACACTGAAATCCATAAAGAGGTTAATTCTCTCTAGCATGATAAAATTAAAGATGGAGATGATGTTAAGATCTGAATGTAAGCTACAAGGGTAGTTTTCTTACCATTCTATCTTTATGTTGGAGATGAACCCTTGCAATTCCCACGCGATATTCACACCTCCTATTGTTGTGGTATGCAACTCATGTGAGCTCATACTTTTGCCACCTTCGGGAGTAGAGGTTTCCATGTAGTGTGAGTGAATGAAAGTAGAAGGAGTAGAATCTTGTTTCATGTTGTAATGGAGATGAGAGAAGGGAGAGGAGCTAGCTTGGTGTGAAACTATGTGGTGGGCAAGGAGAAGAGATGGAGGAGGAGCTTGCTTGGTGCTACAATGGAGGTGGGAGAAAGCTAGCAGAGAGATAATGATGGACTATAGGGGGTGCATGTGGTTGTTGCAGCAATGGAGAGCTTGGAAAAGGGTTTGTAGAGAGAGAAAAACACTTTTTAGCTATAGAATAGGTTTGGAAAGACTTTGGAGGGTGAAAATGATGTTTTGATTTGTTTTTTAAAAAAATCAAATTTTTGGATTTTTTAGTGCACGTTTTTAACTTTTGAAGGTCAAAAATACTTCTTTGACCATGAAATAGGTTTGGGGACCTTTTAAGGAGGGAAAACTTGAAATTTGAAATTTTTAGCGTATTTTTAAATCCGGGCCAAAAAGTGGGGGAAAAGAGGTCAAAGTGGTCCCCCCCCCCGTCTTTCCCCTAGCCACCTCCCTTACCTTCTCACTGGGTAAGAGACAATTAAGAGGTGTAAAGCTACCTTGTCCCCCTACTTTTTTGAGGGTATAGAGTGTGTCCACCACCCTCTTCCTATTGGCTGACCTCTAATTAACCTTAATCCCAAAGGGCCCCTAGAGGGTTCATATTTTTCCTAATGAAGAGGAAATGGTGAGTACCGTGTGGAAATTGGGACGCTTGTATCCAAATGGAACTTTTCACAAGTCTACATATTAGTTAAGGATATGTTTCATATCACATCTAGGGGTTTATGAATGGTAGTCGTGCCTCTTAAACGTGGGGAAAAAGGCATTGTTTATAGATCCTAAGTATGTTAATGAGATTTTATTTTTGCAATATAATATCTAGCTCTCATCATAACCTTTGGGTTATCGACTTCTTCACTTCTATTGCAGTTCCTATTTTTGAGTTTTGAAAAACCATTCTCTGATTAGAAACTTCCTAACTTACTGGAGTCTTATGCATTGTATCAAAAAATCTCACAACAGGAGTATGAAAACTTAAGATGTCCTGTTATTCCTTCTTGCTCTACAATTTTTCCAATTGCATCCTCAACCCTATATTTTCCTTTTTCAGCTTCTCCACTTTCTTATGCAACTACTCATTTTCCCTGAGTATGTCATAGTCTGCATCAAAGATAATTCCCTCTCTCTATTCCTGAAATGTCTTAACAATCATTCTTCCGGTTGTTCTTTCAATACCTGCCATACATTTCTACTTGTTTGAACCAATTGTTCTTGTAACACATCCACTTCAGCATCAGTAAGTAAAACCCCATGAACATCCAAACCCTCATTTTGAAGAATTTGTTTCTCCATCTGTTCCAATGGTTTGCTTCTTTTCTTTAACACTTCATTCTCAGCCACACTAACACACTGCTTTCCTTCCCCAATTCTTCTAGTTTTTGATTAACAAATTTCCTGGCTTCAGATGACCAAGTGTCAAACACCTGTACTAATTTATTTACAATCAAAGACTTCTTCTTTTCCTCCTTCAGCTTCTTCTGAAATTCTATTATCTCATTTTCATGATCAGCTTCCAATTACTCCATTTGCTTCTCCCACTTTTTTGAATTCTGAGCATGTAACAACTCCACCTGTTGCTTATGAACCTAATTGGCTTGAGCCATTACATGAATTTCCAAATTCATAATGCAATCTATAGCCATGCTAGACTCTGAAATATCCTCTTTATTCTTCTTTCTCTCCTCAAATTTTTTGCTCAAAACTTCCTTTTTAGCCTCCTGAGCCACTGCTACAATATTTGCAGTAACCTTCTTGTCATCTTAAACAATTGTTTCTTCTTGATGGAAAACTTGACCCCCAACTTTGGAATTCCTTTAAAACTTGTAGTCAAGGATGAACTGAACACATCCTCTTTCTTAACTATTACCTAATGCATCTTCTCTCTTTTCTGCTCCACAATATCAGCACTCCCCTGAATCATTTCAAGAAATGTTTTCTTCAAAGTTCCTTTCACAATCTTACCTACTTCAGGATCTGATTCATGTTGTTATTTGATGGATCCACAATTTGCAATGGCATTGTACCTAAGATGATTGAAAACAATGCTTGAAAATAGGGTCCAATTTTGCACCTATTTGTTGAATTCCTCTTATCTTCCAATTCAATATCAGCCAACCATTAACTTCTCAAATAGGTAACCTGCCCAATTAACAGGAAACCCCCTCTCAACTGATCTGAGAGGACTGTAGGCCTCCTTGGACATGTATTCAAACTTAATAAGCAAGCACATCCTTTCCAAATATCACCTCAATTGTGATCTTCTAAACACTCCAGTGCCTTTCAACTCATAATAATACCTGCTTGTTGTTGGAGCTCCAAACTACTTCTTCATTTCAGCATCATAAATTGTATCCACTTTGTAAGTGCTGAGCCTAAGTCATAATGCAATAGACACCAAGGACTGTGATATCTGCAACTCATTTAGTGTCCTACACCTAGTGCTTCTCACATACTCTAGTTGAGAATTTGCATTCACATTACAACACCAATTATCCCAGGGAAGATTAGCAAACTCCCAAAGTCCAATCAACTTCAACCATACCTGATTTTCCTCTTGTGTCAGATCCAAGTCATGCTTAAACTCAAACTATGGCTCCTCCCCTTCTGCTCCTGTACTCTTGTTCATCTCTTCCATAAGCTTCTCATCTTGCTCCTCAGTCTTCTCCATCTGTCCGATTTGAACCATCGCGCTCATTGCTGCTAACCGAGGTGATACTCTTATACTAGGCACTCGCATACTCCCCTCAGCTAGCTCGATCTCTATTTGTGCCACCCATGCACGCAGAGCATTAAGGTGCTCGAGCTATGTAGAATGCATTTTTATTCTCTCCCACTTCGTACTAGGAGAATAGTGGGTTCCCTCTTTTTTATGCATTTCCTTCTTAAAACACGGTTTATTAAATGACTTATCCCCATCATATCTTCTCTTTGTACATCCCTTAAGTGAGTTAGGTCCTTTATCCTCAACCCAACACTTTCCCTTATGTTTAGCGCTACAAATATATTGATATGAATTTCCACTTCCATGATACCACTCATTTTGAGTCTAATCTCTGAACTCATTTACCAATCTCCTATGATCTAAGAAATTCCTTCTACTCTGATATCCACTCCACTTTGTCAAGTTTTTACACTTTTTGGTTCCTTGCTTACCTCTTACATACCCTAGTACCACCACTATGCAATCTAAACAAACCACCTATTTTTGCTTAGGCACAATATCAGGAATATGAGGTCTTCCAAAAAAAAAATCAATCTGAAACCATTGACAGGATTCTAAACCTTTGTACCACACAAATATTTCAATTTGAATGTCCCTTGACCTAGATCCTCAGTAATTTTGAAAGGACCAATGTATCTCAATTTCAATTTTCCCGGATGTGGCCCTAATCTTGAGTTGTAAAGCATAGCCCAATCATTTACCTGAATTTTTTTGAATTGAAGCTCACCCAAGCTTATCTCCTCCTTTGAATCATTTCAGGAATGTAATCACTAACTATTCTATCCTCTTCTAGCTATAACAAATATCTTTATCTATGCTGAATTGATTCCTTTCCTGGTGATAACATGTTCTGCACTGCAATTCTCAAAGTGGGAACTACAAACTCCATAGGTACCACTGCTTCTAAACCATATACCAATCTGAAAGGTGTCATTCCTATTGTTACCTTATAAGATGTCTTGAAAGACCACAAAGCTGAATCCAAATTTTTTTGTATCCCAATCAGTCCTATTTTCTAAAACTATCTTCTTCAAAATTCTGACCAACACCTTATTGGATCTCTCTGCCTGACCATTAGCTTGAGGATGGTAAGTGGATGATTTCTTATGCAAACTCATAAGTGTTTGAGTTGGTTCTTTAATAACATGATTAAAAAAATGACCACCTTGATCACTGACTAACTCAATAGTGCCCCAGTCATAATGTTCTTATACAGAAACTTAGCCATTGAATTTGCTGCATTGTCCTTTAATGCCACAACCACCCACTTGGTTCAATAGTCAGTAGCCACCAAGATGTACCTATTTTTTGTATTCTTTGCCCTTGGTTTGAATGGTCCAACAAAGTCCAAACCCCATTTCGAAAACGGTTTTAGAGGTAACATTGGATTTAAAGGCATCCTATCTGAGTTAGAAGGCTTACCCTCTCTTTGACACAATACACATTCTTTTGCATAAGTATAAGCATCCTTCAATATTGTTGGCCACCAAACCCCTTCGTAAAGAATATTCTTACCTATTATTTCTCTTGAAAAGTGTCCACCTGCATTTCCATAATGTGCTTCTTGCAAACACTACTGTGTTTGTTCTTCATCAGGAGCACACCTCCTAATAATTTGATCTATGCCTTTTCTATACAGTACTCGTGGTATCACTAAAAATGGCTTACTTATTAAAGAAAAATTCCTTCTTTGATTTGTTATAAAAGAATCAAGCATTAGTCCGTCAGTCAACAAAAAGGTTAACATTTGATCATATCCAGCATCTGAAATCAATTTTTTCACACCAAACAATTCTGCATCAAGTAACTCATCTTGAATTCCCACTACAGGTTCACATGTATACTCCACTTAGAAAATTAGCTATTTCATTTTCCTTCCCAGGTGTATGAACAATAAAAAAGTCAAACTCTTGAAGTAGTAACACCCACCTTGCCAATCTACCATGAAAATGGGGTTTTTGAATCAAATAGAGAAATGCATGATGGACCACATGAAAAGTAATCCTATTCCCCAACAAATGGTGTATGAATTTGTTTAGAGCATATATCATCCCTAAAGCTTCCCTTTCAGTGACACTGTGATTTCTTTTTGCTGATGTCATCAACCTACTAGCATAGAAAATTGGTCTATACCACCCTTTTACTGACTGTTGCATAAGTAATGCTCCTATTGCAATCACATATACATGAAATGGTAATTGCAAATCAAGATTCAGGAGGTTGAAGAATTGGTGCCACCACCAACATTTTCTTCAAAATCTAAAAGGCCCTTTCTTTAGCAGGACCCCAAACATAAGGAGCATCTTTCTTTGTCAAGTGACTCAATGGTGCAATGATATCAGAAAAATACCTTAAATGTCTAGCATGAAACTTCACCTATCCTACAAACCTGCTCAACTGCTTCAGATTTTCAGGAATTGGAACCTTCTAAAATTGCTCAATCTTCTTTGGATCAATAGTTAAATCTTCTTCAAAATTATGTATCCTAACAGTGTTCCCTTTGTGACAACAATAGCTGACTTGAAAGGATTTAAGGCAACCTGAATTGTCTACATCCAAACACTTTTGAAGGTGCTCCAAATTCTCCAACTTCTTTCCAAACACACTAAGGTCATCCAAAAACACCCTCATAAATGATGTAAGATAGGGATCAAACACCTTTTTTGCTGTATTTGAAAAAGATGAAGGTCCATTCTTCAACCCAAAACTCATCACTGTATACACAAAGGCTCCCCACTTTGTTATAAAAGTAATCTTATATTGATCCTCTAGTGCCATGCTAAGTTCATTATACCCTGAAAACCCATCCAAAAAGCTATACATTTCATTTCTAGAAACTAAATCCAACAATGTATTAGTGAATGGCAATGGAAAAGGATATGATATAGTGGCTGTATTCAGCTTCCTATAATCAACACATACCCTCAATTTCCCATTCTTTTTTGGCACTACCACAATGGGTGATAGCCATGTTGCTTCATGAATAGGTTTAATGAACCCAACCTGTAGTAACTTGTCCAATTCCTCCTTTACGTGCTTTGCATAATTTGGATTCATCCTATATCTTTGCGGTATAACAAAAACTGCATCCTCTTTGAGATTAATCTTATGTTGAGCAAACTTAGGATCTATACCCTTCATATCTGAGTAGTCCCAAGCAAAAACATCCTTAAACTCCATCAACAACTTCCTCAATGACTTCACAAATTCCCCCTCCAAATTATTCCCTATCCTGACCATTTGTGGTTCCTCTTCAGTCCCTAAATTTAGTTCCTGAAGTTCCTCTTGTTATATTCTAGCTGACTTTGACATCTGCTCCTCAAACCTCTGTTCTGCTACCACAATGTCTTCAACTCCTTCCATTTCCTTTTTTATTTCTTAGTCCATCAGCTTCTTCTTTTTTAAAACTAAAAATTCACCCTTAGTGATCACTGTTCTTGGCAACACTTGATCTGATTCCCCTTCTGAGCTGATTGTCTTCAATCCCAATGTTGTCATCACATTGATATCAAATACAGGTTCCACATAAGGATTTGGTAACAAAAAGCATTATTCTTCCAAATCTTCCACTTCACCTACAAAACTAATAGCTTGTGCCCACAATGGTCTATTTGACTATTGTAGCCTGACTTCCATGATCATAGGCAATCTAACCTTCTTCTTACTTGAAGCAAGAGGAAAACACAGATGTTGGAAGGGAGGAAAGGGAAAACACACCCGACAACACACATGTGCCTTTCTATAGCTTAGATGGAATCACAACACCCCAATCCACTCAAAGAAACACACCAAACAATGCAACTCTATTGCAAACACTCTGCTGCACACACCTAAGCCCACAATCACATACAAAAGCAAAGCTTACTGCATCTCAACCATCACAATCAATTTTCGAATCTCAACCACACACAAAACACCTCTCTCTTTCTCCTTCTTTGCACACACAGAAATTGGTTTGGGGGCTCACACACAGCCTACACACATCGATACCTTTGCATAAGAGAAGAGAAAAGAAGAAGGGATAGGGGAGACAACACCAGAGACGATGCAATCAAAGCTTCTTTCTTTTCCAACAAGTGATTGCCTATGGTGGAGCATCATCAACAAGATCTCTCTGAGCTCTGTCCCCTTCTCTGTCCTTCTCTCTCTCTCTAAAAAAAAACACATTTTTTGGGCCACACATCCACTTTATTTTTTAATTAGTAACCACATGCCCTTCACTCCTCCACTTGCCCTTCATGTCCCAAGATTCTTTTCACATAGAAAACACTCTTTGAAGCATCAAATCTCCACCTTAGTCCATATAGCCACATAAATCATACACATCACGAAATTCTTCATGGGCACTTGATCTTCACATATGCTTTGATATCTCGACACACATCTGTAAGCACCTTTGATACTCCTTTTCACACTTTCTGACATCAACACCTTTTGGCTGCACCAACGTCAAAATTGTGATTGTATGAACATCGCCAACGTCAAAAAGAGAAGAATGTTATTGGTTAGTTGACCAAAATAGAAAATTTCATAATACTAAAAATTCAATCTTTCAATATATTTAAAGTGAAAGAGCATCAAAAGTCAGATAACTATTACTCAATGGAGTACTTTCAAGATGATTGAACAGGTGGTCTACTTCCCATTGTCATTCTAAATGTTTAAAAGTTTTTATCATTTTCATGCTTGCAACAAGATTTTGTCAGTGATTGTTGACGAGTTAATAATGCACTATCCATAGTTCTACTTAACTTGTTAGATTCGGGGGGTTTATATATTTTCATTAACTTCCCTTTATCTAGAATTATTAATCATTGATCCGTGACCAAGATGATTAGTGGCTGAGAGTGGTAGTTAAGGTATTATTTAATAGTCACTGTAGTTAATCTAGTTTTGGCTAGTATATTTATGCTCTTTACGGTGATCTAGCGACCCTTCAAAGTGATGTAGGTCTCTATGGTTTGGAATTATAGACCTTTAAACTCTAGATTATGGGAAATATGCTAGATACTTTACACTAATGATGAGCCTGGGGGATAAATCAAAACTTTATGTTCTATGTTGTGTGTCCATCATCGTACAAGCTTGGTAGGTGGGTGGGCCACCTCTATCTCTAGTGTCAGAGCGATGAGCTGTATCCAGGTTTTGTGCGGGGTGGATGTTGTAAAGTGCTATTAATTCCTGCTTCACATAGCAGTGAGAGTGAAATGCTTGTTATGTAAGTAAATAAGAATGCAATCAAGTCCAACGTGACTTGTGGAAAAAACAATACAAAGCAAAAACAACAAAAACAAAATGCATGAAAAGAAAAAGAAATCTAGGAATTCAAAAGAAGGGAAATCAAGTTAAGGTAGTGACTTCCACTTAGCTGTAAATATTGGTATAGTTTTATGATATAGGGGTTAATTGGTTCTACCCCTATAGAGATCTATTGCCATGGAAGTGGGGTTGTTGTAAGTGGGGTTATTGCTATTAAATAGTAATAGTGTGTGGCTTGGGGTGGTTTAAAGTTATTTGATTAACTGTGCACCCTTACTATTTATTTTTGTTGCTATTGGTAAGGTTTGGGTTGGTGATTGGTAATTATCTATAAATGTTTCTTAGTGAGGGTATATACACTTCTTAGTGTTAGCTCGTTTATATCACTATGTTCAGTGTTAATTAACTTGTCACTAACTGAATGATTCACTAACTCAATGATTGCATGATTGGCTGGTTGACTTGCTGATTTACTCTGTGATTGATTGACTCATTGATTGACAAATTGACTGGCTGATTGAATTATTAATTGACTGATTGATTGTCTAGTTTATTGATAGACTAATTATTTCTAAGAATCTCTTTTCTCTTTTAAAGAAATTTAGAATAGCCACACTACAATGCTTTGCGTGATATGGTTTTCAGTCCTTGTTGCTCACAAAGGCATTCACAATTGAGAATAGGATATTAAGTATGGAGCCTAATTTACCCCTTGTAATTTTTGTATTAAAAATGCACATTTGTAAGGACCTCGATGAGGAAAAGCCATTGTGCATGAAGAAAAATCACTTGCTGGAAACCAAAATTTTCATTGCCAAAATATTCCTTTTTTTCCGGAATATTATGGCCAGACGGCGACTAGAAAGTGGTCAAAAAATGGTAGGTCCTTTGGCCGGTTGGTTGGTGGCCGGTAGTCAATGGCTTGTGGACAATTTCAAAGGTAGACTTGTCTTCTCAAGGGCGGCCACACATGGGAGCATTGGAGAGTCCAAGTCAAACTTGTCAACACAAGGGCGGCTACACACGACTACCTCTCTCATGAGAGAGGGCAGTCCTTTTGTACTATAAAAGGAGGCCTCTTCTACACACAAAAATGGGTTTGTGAAGTGCATTGTGAATTTGATGTAAGGTGGTGAGAGTGAAGCAAGGTGGGAGCTCCAAAAGGGTATAATCCCTTTGCAATCTACTTCTTGTTTTGAAGTACTAAAACCATTGAGTGACTGCTTTCCCGTGGACGTAGCCCACATTGGGTGAACCATGTATATTGTGTGCGCTCTCTCTCTCTCTCTCTCTCTCTACTCTATAATATCTCATGTGTGAAATTATCTCTCTCCATTAAGTAAACTACTCAATTATCTACTTAGCTACGTCATATTTCTTAACAAACTGGTATCAAAGCAAGGTTTTCTCATAGCTAAAGTATCTCAAGGAAAGGATTCCTTGAATTGAGTGGGAGTAATGGTGGAGAAAGGGAAGCTCAAGATCAAGAATTTCAACAGCAAACACTACCAACATTGGAAGATGCCGATTGAAGACTATCTCTACCAGAAGGACCTTTATTTACCACTAGGCAATCTTGCAAAGAATCCCACAACAATGGCAGATGAAGCATGGATTTTCCTTGACCAAAAGGAATTAGGAACAATCTGGATAAGCTTGGCATCAACGATAGCCTTCGACAATTCAAAGGTGAAGACTACAAAGGAAATAGCATAACCAATCTACCACACTTGGGTGATAGAAAGGTTATACCATTTTCCTCTTTTTATTAGCACACACACACACACACACACACACTCAAGAAGAAGATTGTTTTAACGTTGTAGGAAACTATCCCAAGAGACCTTAAAGATTTATTTGACGAGGGGAGTTGAATTCAAGACTTGTTATTCAAGAGGGAAATGGCATTACCAATCTACCACACTTCGGTGATAGAAAGGTTATACCATTTTACTCTTTTTATTAGCACACCCACACACACCCACACCCCCACACACACACTCAAGAAGAAGATTGTTTTAACGTCATAGGAAACTATCCCAAGAGACCGTAAAGATCTATCCGATGAGGAGAGTTGAACTCAAGACTTGTTATTCAAGAGGGAAATGGCATAACCAATCTACAACACTTGGGGGATGTATGAATACTTATTAATGCATTTTGGCCTTACCAATGCTCTTGCCACCTTTTATAGATTCATTGAAAGAATCTTTCAAAATCATATAGCAAGAATGAGACATGATATAATCATCTACTCAAAGGCTTTAGGAGAACACAAAAATCCCCTACTATAGGCCTGGGACGGGGGGAGAGGCACCATGTATGAGTTTTTTAATGCTGCTTGCATTCAATGAATATTTTTAAAACTCTTTATCTATGAATTTTTCACAAAGATGGCCATCCTATCCATTTTGCATTTTCCGGCCCATCGTAAGATTCCTGGTTTATTCTTTCCATGACTGGTGGTGTCATTATGATTTTTCTCTGTTTCCTTTTTCTGACTCTTCCTTACCATTACTTTCTCCCTCAGTAGTCCATACCTCTCGTAAAGACCACTTTAGTTCTTGGTATTTCTTTTTACGCTCCAATTTGGTCCACTATGGGTCTTTTGTTGTTTCTTGTTTTGATTTTTGAGATTTTTTTGATTTTGTTTCTATTTTTTTATTTCCTCTTGCGTCCGTTCCCTTCGCACTCTCGAGAATATTCCTGATATTTGGTCTTTTACACAATCCTCTGCTTTGACAAGCATTAGATAGTGAGTTTTATCTTTTATCCTGGGCATCAGATTCTCTCTCATTTTGTTTTTTGCTCGTTTTCTCCTATAGCGTTCCTGGCGTCTAGGGTGTTGGTTGGCAAAATCATAAAACTTGATATTCGTTTTTTTCTCCCCATACTCGCTTGAGCTGTCTGAACACTCATTATTTGCATCGTTATTTACCTCCAGATGCTCAGAGGAGTTATAAAACTCTTCTTGTTCTGGTGGTTCTACAATCTCATCTCCTCCTCGTATAAGGCTCACCATGTAATAAGGTAGCACATCATAGCCATCCTTATCACAAAATTTTGTCGTTGGACTATCTGTAATGGTACATACATCCAATGTTGCTAGTATGTGTTCCCATTCCAGAGGTTCCAACGCATCTTCAGGAAAAGGTTCCGGAATATAATCCTTGTCCTCAATAGCTCTTTCTAAGATGCATTCCTCTCTTTTTAAGCTCCCACAATGTGAAGCTCTGCACATCCATAGCTCTTTCTTTTGCCCTAACCATGCTAGGCGTTCGGACCCTGCCAATGTAATAGGTATTATTGTCTCGTTTTCTGACCCTCCAGTGGAAGGCACTGCTTCTAGCATATTCAAGGTAGTTTTTGCTCCTTTGCTCAGGTTCTTAGGGCAATCAGGAATCAAATGATTAATTACACACTTGGTGCAATATGCGTTGACTCTAATGATTTCATCATGAGGACAGTCTCTTAGCCAATGGTCTCCACCACACTTGTAGCAGGGTCCCTTAGGTTGTTGAGGTGCTCCTTGAGATCCTCTTTGTTGGTATGCATGTCTCTGCCCTCCCATGCCTCCGTTGGCTATGAACAAAAATGTTCGTTCATTCAAGCTATATCTTCCTTCTCCTGCTGCCTGTGCAGTTGTTGGTGGTCCTGCACTTCCCATCATGCTCCATGGTTATGGCGTTGAGGGTTCTTCCAGTGGATAATAGACAGGATTTGCAGCATATCCATTGGGATCTTCATAATATGCATGCATAGGCACCAAAGACTTCTCTTCTGGTTCGGTTACTGTTGGTGTGTATCTTATGCTGACTCGTCGTAATCCCGGTAGGGGTGGTTGCTGCCCCAACACTAGTTGTGGTCTTTCTACACCTATAGGTCCTGGTAGGTTGCCTGCTTGATACCTAGGCATTGGTGGAAGTTGAGGAGATGCTACCTGAGTTTGGGGAGCATAAGGTCATTCTCTCACATACCCCTTTTTATAATAACATTCCTCCGTCCCATGGTTTGTCCATTTTTGTTCAATAGCACACCACTTGGGCTGTTTAGCCTGAGGTTTGGCATACAAGTTAATCTATTTTAGCACTTCCTCTACAAGCTACTCCTGGCTTACAACTACTTCTCCTTTCGGTGCTGTCTTAGCGGACTTGCTTCCAGTTTGTTGTGAGGATGAATTGTTGTCAAGATACTTGAATTCACCCTCCTTGTAGACCGCACAATTGTCTACAAGGTAAAGAGCCTCCTTAATTAACTCATTTAACGTCGTGCTCCTCTTCATATGTAAGTCCTTCTGGAGATCTGCATTCCTCATTCCTTGGATAAATATAAGCATAAGTCTAGACTGAGTTGGCAGTTCTTCCATAGGGTAGAACTTAACATATCTTTTTAGTCGTAGGGCTGCCTGTCGCACAGACTCCCCTTCTTTTTGTTTGAATTTATGGATTTGTGAGATTGTATTATGAGCTATCACCCTTTGTGAGAATTCCTCAATAAACTCGTCAAACACCTCCTCCATAGACTCAAAGTCTCTACGCTCCACAGAGTAAACCAAGTAGCAGCGTCATCCTCTAGGGTTAGTCCAAACCCTGCAAATTGGGTAGGAAAGTTTAACACCTCTTTAGCTCTAATTACACGCACAAATACTGCTACATGATCTCTAGGATCTCTGTTTCCCGTGTATTTCTTGTTTACCCATTTTTGCACTTGAGAAGATCTAAGTCTACGATGGTCTACAAATCTCATCATTGGATCTCCTTGTCCCAATCTATATACCTCCTCTAAACTTCGGTAGTGAGCAGGGTTCCTCTCCCAATGGTGCTCCTAAGCCGTAATTTCTAACTGTTCTTGCAAGAGATGGTTCATCTCTTCGAACTCGTTCTATGGGTGGACTTCCAGGCTCTGTTGACCCTTGCGTTTTTGTCTTACTCTCACCCTGATATCGTGAATAGAGTGGTGGTTCTTGTAAATCCCTTAGCCCTCGTGCGGCTTGATAACCATCTCAATTTCGGTCTTGTTCTAATGTTTCACTCTGTCAAAGCCATGCATGCAATGATGGTTGGGTTGCTGGTTGGTCCTGGTAGTTGAACGTCTGTTGTCGGGGAGAATGTGAAGTCGCATCGTACTCTTCTGAAAATGGATTTGTCGATTTGCTAGGGGTGTAGGTGGCTCTTGGCACTTCTTCGGGGGCATATGTTGATGCTTCTGGAACTGTTGCCTTTTCAACCTCCTCTGGGAGAATACGTTTGTATTCTCGCCCGTACCTGTCAACAAAAACGATATCCTTTTCCGTAGCAATTCATAAGAGAATAAGTAAAGAACCTTGTCTTTGTTTAATTCGTTTGGGTAAGGTTCTTTGCATCCAAAGTAAGAGACTATTCCCTTGCTCTCATACTTGTAAATCCCCACATTCACATTATGAGTTGAGACCCTGGTTGTTTTCTTATCATACATAAAAAGCGCTCCAGGTCGATCAATGTTTGGAGGCGGTTCTTGAGTTTCTAAAACCAATTTTCCTTTCGCCATGTTATCTCCATATCTATTGTAATCCTCAAGGTTACTAACTATCAGATAGTGGTTCCCCTTTTTGTCCGGAATCTATCTCCATCATCATAGACTCGAATTATTTCTAGTCTCTGAGCAGGTATTTCTTCAATACAAATACACTTGCGTCCTCGATAGTCAGAATAAACTAGGGCTCCCCTCGAGTTTGTTCCTTCCAAGAATATTATAGTGAACTTGGAATCGTTCAAACGATTTAGGGAGGTGCTTCCTCCTGGCATTGATCGTTCATAGGAGAAACCTCTTGGGGGCTGTTGACTACCCATCATGAAGAAGGACTTATCGGATGAAGTGTCAGTATCACTACCCTCCTCAATAATCGGTGCTAGTGGATCTAGCCTTGCCTGAGTTACACTCTCCTCGGTGGACACTAAGCTACCCTGATCACCTGCCACCTTTTGGTCTCTAAAAATATGTCTTTCTGATCTTAAATTCATCAAACTTAGCAATGCAACTTAGCACAAATCCAACCACTCACTTGGAAAAGGATCAGTTACTGCACAACTTCTTGCTTTGCCACTGAATATACATGTACACAAGCGTTTAATTTTGACAATGAAATCAAAGCATTTATCCGCTGGAGGTGGTCTTAGTAATGATTGGTATAACTAGAGAGTTAACTTCAACCACTACTATATTTATGCACTTCTGAGGTTCTTGATTAGATCTGCTAATTTGGAACTGTACTTTCCTCGGATGTTGGTCAATTTACTCGAAAATTCTTAATTCAGTCTTTGCTTTGTCAAAAGGTCAAACAAGGTCCAAATTCACTTCTGAAAGAAGTTCTGGAACTCTTAAGTCAATTGAAACATCATTGTATAACCTCAGTCAAATTTCCACTTCCCAAAGCCCCAGTAGACATCCTACGCGTAAGATGTCTCCTGCTCTGTTTTGCTTGGTTTTTGCACTATAGACTCCCCTTGATGTGCTGAGTCCACAACTGTTTTTACTTTTTGATTTGGACACCTACAAGTTGATCAATGGATCAGAATTCTTCTCCAGCAGCTTGATGTTGGTCTGACTAGTCAAATCAACTCCAATTTGAACCAAAATTGACTAGGAGGCTTGCCTCAGACTATACAACACCCTGCTATGCCTACAATCAGTTTTTGGCTTCAATTTCATACATTAGACATTCTATGCGTAGCATGTCTAGCTGATCAAAATGGCTTCAAATGCAAAGCACAGAATCGTCTTGATGTGCTGATCACTTTGGTATGCTCAAATCTAGGTTTGTAGTGCCAAATCACAGAGAACACATCCTACACGTATGATGTCTTTTTGTCCTATTTGACCCCAGACTTGAGCCACAGCTTCCCCTTGATGTTGAGGCGGTCCGGGGCGGGCAACAAGAAAAGTGGCCTCTAAGCACTCTTCTAGGCTCCCGTGCTACTCAATTGGGTTGGGGGTTGGAAAAAACAGCAAACACACACACAAACCCGCAACCTAACCCTACACAAATTTGGGGCACCACCTAGTTTTGGATGCAAACTAGGACGCGTAGAGAGAGAGAGAGAGAGAGAGAGAGAGAGAGAGAGAGAGAGAGAGAGAGAGAGAGAGAGAGAGAGAGAGAGAGAGAGAGAGAGAGAGAGAGAGAGAGAGAGAGAGAGAGAGAGAGAGAGAGATAGTGCTCGGGCTGCTTTGAAATGTATCGGCAATGATCAAGCAAACACAATTATATATGTAAGAAAGAGAGAGAAGAGGGAGGGGGTGCTTGTTGCATTAATACCTTCTTGCACATCTGTCATGACCGATCAAAGTGAGATTAGTATTTGTTCAACATAGCTTGAGTAAATTTCACCATGACACATCACAAGAAAAGCCACCCCCAATCACTGTCTTAAGGCTAGGGGAGTCCTCTCCACCCTGTCGCCTTCTTACAATATGTGGGATTTATGGCTAAATTGATGACAACACCCAGACACAAGCTATCAAGAACTAAAAATATCACCAAGACACTTACACATCATTGTTGTCCATTACTTCACGTTGGAAGAGAGACAAATTATCCAAGCTTAGTCCAAATCCACCCTCCTTGATTTAGCAAATGTTGGGCTTACACTAGTAGGAGGAATGATAGATTTTCCACTCTCAATTGAATGATCGCTCTCTCTCTTACAATCGCATAGAGTTCCCGTGCTAATCACCCCTATTACAACACATGCACAAGCATACGACAATGAGCTTCCGCTCAAGAGATCCTTCTAGAGAGGTTGAGCTTGGCTTCTCAAGCTATAGCATAGTGCTCTTGCTTATGGCTCCCCCTTTGTGCTAGCTACACCCTCCTTTTATAGCATTTTGAAGGCTAGGGTTACTCCTCTAACCATGGTTGGGTTACATTTTCAGCACTTATCTAATTTCTTTTGCTTGAAATTATCAAGAAGTTGGTGTGGATAGATGAAGAAGAGAGAGAGGAGAGAAGTGGAGGTGATAGGACTTTTCATAGTAGGTTAGTGTTAGTAAATTAGTAGAGTTAGTTATTTTATTGATTTACAAATGGAATTGGATATTTACAATGGGAGTATCCAAGTAGGATACAAATAAGGAAGAAAAACTCTTAATAGGTAAGAAAACATGGATTTCTTACAATGTTGATGCTCCAAGTGTCTTGAGTAGGGTCAATTTTGACGCTTGTTGACGGTCCACTAGCTTTGACGGTACGTTTTTTTCACTCTTGACCTTCCTTTGGGAGCCAAGGTAATTGAATATGAGTAATCAATCACCATGATGCTTTCTTTCAAGAGAAGAGGCTAAATTTTATGGTTTTCTGATAGATATGGGTAATATGGATGAGGAAAAATGAGACTAGGTGGTCAATTTTGGAATGGAAGTGTGGGTAGGAAACATGAGTTCAACATGGTTTCTCTTATTCTTCAAGGTTTAGAAGAAGGTGAGTAGGGTGCAGAGAGGATTGGTGAGAGAGGTGGGGATGATTAGTGGAGAGGTGTGTGTAAAAGAGGAAAATGATAAAGTGGAAGAGGGAGTGTGGCTGCATAGCATGGGCAAACTGGGGTCCGCAAATAAAATCCTAGCTCATAGATCGTAGCTCAAAAAAATATGACAAAATTTGAGGTGAAAGTTCAGCTCACGAGCTACAACTTTTGTTTGTATCACCTTTTCAAATTCGAGGAGCATGTTGATAGCGGAAAAAAGAGCAGTGCAATCGGGTGGCCTCTGTACTCGTGCACACTCCACAAACCACGCCTCATGCAAACAAGCAAAGAAAAAAACAAAGGGGCACCACCCTAAATTAAGAGGTTTAGGGACCTCACACATAGTGCACATAGGAAAGTGAGACTTCTGGCATTATGATGGCATCAAAACATATGGCAAAACACATAGAAACGAAGCTTAGGGACCTTATGTAGCATATATATACACAAGACATCAGCTTAACAATACAACGGCATCTGATCATACATAACAAGGATATAGAGAAGCAATCCAAGGATGGCATAATCCCTTGTCCAAAACAATCAACCCAGCAAGTAGGTATGATCCTACTAGCAACACATCAATACCTTAGAGAATGATGGCGAGGATGGTGGCCATGGAGCATGAGAGAAGACTCCTTATTTAGGTTTTAGGGCTAGTAATGTAGCATACTAGAGGGAGAGAGAGAGAGGGAGAGAGAGTAGAGCTCCACCCATAGCTCCTCGTTGTGAGCAATGTCGTCATAGCTTCGTTGCTTGGTGAAGTGGGTGAAGTGTTGGTTTTGAGTGAGAGAAGGCCTCCTTATATAGGTTTCTGAGAGGGTTTAGGATTAGGGATAAACATGCTTAAATCCGCTGATTGGGGTTACTTTTTGCTTAGGGTGGTCAACAGATTGAGGTCACCTGATATGTCACCATCAAGATATTCTCTAGAGTGATGTGAGAGGGGAGGGTAAATGCTGATTTTTTTGATTGTGACACATGGGGATAAGGCCTTGACCAGCATTTAAGAGCAGGTAAGCTGTTGAAACTGGAGGTTCTGCACATAGTCAGGGGGGGACCTGCTGGGTCCTCCTGAATATCAAATTCTCAAAAAATCCTCAACCATGGCTTCTTTTGACATGTGTTCTTTGAAAAAATCAGCATGTCTCTTTTCAACTCAAAAGTCTTTATCCCTGTTGACTCACCTTTACCATAAGATTTTCCCTTTTTCTCCTCCTATAACTGCATTGTTGATGCCCAATCACTGCTTCTAGTAACAGTGAACTGTTACCTACCAAATACTTATGGTGCAGTAAAAAATATTTACCATGGGTAAAAAAAGTTAGTGTAGGTAAAAAGTGATTTGTATTTACCATGTAGGTGAAAAATATTTACTGTAGGTAAAAAATATTTACTGTGGTAAAAATATTTACTGTCGGTAAAAAAGTGAAAACGGAGTATGCTGTGCTGTGAGTCCACATGAACATCCTCGTGTAAATTTCACTAGAAATTCACACCTAGAATGGGCTATTCTGTAAGATATAGGTTGTAGGCATGCATAAGAGCTCGTTCCCACGTATCTTCTGTCCATGGCACTTTTTAATCTTTGGTGCTTGTGAAGTAGATTTTTCTTCTCTTTCAAGATCCCTTGGACTAGAGTATCCTCATCTCCCCAACAACTGACTGTGCCTTTATTGCATCTTCAGAAGGGGTCCTAAAAACCATGCATCATATAGCCCTCCCCCTTAAGCTAGAGGTATTTGATGCCTCTAGCTGTAGGTTGTGCTACAATAGGGTTCTCTTGAATACTAATCCACCTGGTTCCAATTGAATTTGCCATGTTACTGCTTTCTTGGCTGATGCACCCTGTTTAGTCCTTTCTGATGAATAATTGTATCCATCCATGACTAACAACTGGTCTCCTAGACCCTTGAAAGCCATACCCCATCCATTGTCAATATCCACTTTCACTGGTAGCATTCTCTTTTTTTCGTTTTTTCCTTTTTTTTTTTTTTTGAAACGACTATGTACATGATTGTTACCTTAGTTGGAGCTCGAATATGATGAGCTCTCCTCTGAACCATCCTTAGCATTGATTTCACCAGCATATGGCTGTGAAAGACGACATTGGTAGGCCTTCAATCGCCAACCATTAACCAGGGTCTGATGTACCTTACCATCTAGGTCACCTAGTTGGTAACTACCATTTGAGAACCTCTGTATCACTACAAAAGGGCCTTCCCACTTAAGCAAGAACTTACCATCCTTCCTGCGATCAAAGCGATTGTCGAAAATCCCGGTCCCCTATCCGAGAGAATCTCCAAAGGTGTGCCAAAACGGCAACAAAGGCATTCAAAAATGAAATCACTCACGTCCTTGGCTGTGATGCGCTTTGTGGGACGAGCTTCTTCCCATCTGGTCATGTACTCCACCCCCATAATGATGTATTCCTTCCCTGATTGAGTGCAAGGTAGTGGCCCTATTGCATCTATCCCCCATTTTTCAAATGGCCCATAGGTTTTGATTGGATGCTGATTTTCATGGGTAAGACGCCTTGGTCCAGCTTTTTGGCAAACCTCACATGTGCGGCACCAATGTTGTACATCTCGATGGAGGCTTGGCCATGTGAACCCTGCTTGTAAAATCTTTCTGCTAGTAATCTCTTGTGCAAAGTGGCCACCACACACACCTTCATGACAACTAAACAAAATATCCTTTATCTCTTGGGATGCAGGAACTCTCCTTGAGACAGCATCTTTCCCTCTACAATACAAGTCCTCATTCACTAAGCTATAGCTGGTAGCCTTTTTTGCCAACCACCTACGTTCACTTTTACTCATACCAGAGGGTGCTTCACAATGCTCAAGAAAATAAAGTAAATCATGCAGCTCCTCCTTTCCCTGGTATAAAGGACTTTTCACAAGGATAGCACCTACTATGAGAGTTTGTAGTTCTTCACCTGCTAAGGCATCTGCTTCTCGATTTTGATCTCTAGGTACAAAGTGCACTTGAACTTCTTTAAAACCCTTCAACAAGGCCTTTACTTCCCTCATCTTAACAGACAATTTGTCATTCTTACAGGCCCATACACCAACCATTTGCTTAACAATCAACATGGAGTCACTAAAAACATTTAGCTTTGTGATGCCCTGAGAAAGACAACATTGCAACCCTAAAACAAGGGCATGGTACTCTGCCTCATTGTTAGAATGAACCTCTTTTAGATGAAACCCTTTTGCAAAGATCTTCTCCTTCTCTGGACCTAATATTACTATGCCTGCTGATGCCTTGTCTTTGGTCCTCTTGTAAGCCCCATCAAAATACAGACTGTGTGCTCCCAGTAGAACTTCAGGCTCCGGGATAGGCGGTACCTTACTAGGTGCCTCTTTCTTGGCCTTCTCATAACACCTTTGTGTGAGGACATCTGCCAAACAAGCACGGGTGGAATCCTCTACTTGTAGTGTGTAGTCAAACTCTTGAAGCTGCACCACCCACTTTGCTATTCTTTGAGACAATTCCATGTGTTGTAGGGCATATGGAAAAACCTCCTCAGTTGTGATCACCACAAATTGTCTCGGAAGTAAGTAAGCCCGAAACTTCTCCACTGCAAACTTAAGAGCTAGCACCAATTTCTCAGTTGCGCTGAAACCCTTTTCAACAGCTGTCATCACTCTACTAGAGAAGTAGACTGGTCTCATGAGAGATGTCTTTGGGTCTTTTTGCATCAAGACAGCTCCTAGAGCTTCTGGACCTACACTAGGATTTACATAGAATAATTCACCCCATGTGGGTTGTAGGACGACAAGCAATGAGCTCAAAATGGTTTTAACTTCTTGAAAGCACCTCTCACCCTCCTCACTCCATGTCAATGTAGTGTGTTTAGTGAGCTGCTGCAAAGGATAGATTGCCTGAGAAAGGAGATGTATGAATCGTCCCATGTAGCGAACCTTTTGAATAAAGGAGACTAGTTGCTTCACGTTTGAAGGAGTAGGTAAAGCTAACAATGTCTTTACCTTTTCAGGGTCAGCCTCAATACCATCTTGAGACACAACATGGTTTAGTAGAGTGACCTTGCTCTCACCTATGTGGCACTTGTCTTTATTCAATTGCCCACCCAATTGGGCCAGACGGGTGAAACCTTCATCAACCTTGGACAGATGTACTTCCCTAGAGCTGTAAATGCAAAAATCATCAATGAAGACTCGTATGGACTTACCAAAGTAAGGTTGAAACACCAAGTTCATAAACCTCTGGAAAGTAGCTGGGGCATTAGTTAAACCAAAAGGCATAACTCTATAAGCAAAACACCCCCAAGGTGTTATGAAGGTAGTCTTTCTTTGGTCTTCATTTGCAATTCTGATTTGGAAGTAGCCTGAGTACCCATCACACACTGTGTACCTTTCATGACCAGCCACTTCATTTAGTATTTCATCTTGAAAAGGCAAAGGAAAATGGTCCCTTTTTGTGGCTGCGTTTAGAGGCTTGTAATCCACACATACCCTCCACTTCCCATTTTTCTTTGGTGCTACCACAACTGGAGACACCCACTCAGAATCTTCCACTGGGTAGATAAATCCTGCCTTGAGTAATCTTTTTACTTCTTTTAAGAGTGCATCTTGTTGCACTAGCCCTAATCTCCTTAGCCTTTGCACCACTGGTTTGGCACCTTCCTTTAATTGGATATGGTGTTGGGTTACCGTCACTCCTTTAATGTGCTCGTAATCAGTTATAAAGAGGCCAGCATGCTTCTTTAGTACCTGCAAATAGGGTTCTCTCTCTTCTTCTAGTAGGTCCTTAGCTAGCATCTCCTCTAAGCCTGTGGCTTCTTCCTTGTTTAGAGAGTCTTGACCACCTTCTCCTTCTGGGTTTCGCAGTATTATACCCATGACTTCCAAAGAGCTAGCATCCTCCTCAGATGACTCATCCTCAGATGAAGAGCAGCTGCTTGTGCTCCATTCATCCATAGAAGTCTCCATCTCTAGGTCTTGTTGTCTACCCTGCTTCATGTCATACACAATTTTTTGTTGCTTGCCACCTACCTTATGATTTGGTCGAAACTCAAGGGAACCTGTCTCCCAATCTTGCCTAGCTTTCATAGCCATAAGCCAAGGTCTTCCAAGGATTAGCGGATAGCCCTCCCCCTTAGTTGGGATCACATAAGAATCAATTGAGATTGCAACACCAAAAGATGAAACCTTCACTCCATTAACCTTTCTTACACAAGCCACCCTTACATTATTTGCCATCTTAGCTTGTAAGGAAGTTTGCTCGTTTACTTCCAAACCCAACCTATGCATTAATTTCTCTGTCATAACACAAATCTCGGCTCCACCATCTACGTACACATTGGAGACTCGCTGACTCATAATCTCTGCATCAATGACTGGCACGATATCCTTCATGCCTCTTGCACTAATAGACCCAACTGACTTTGCCTTAGCCCTCCTGGTGCTGACCATCTTAGACCAGGTTCTACGCATCTTTGGGGAAAGGTGGAGGAGTTGCTGCCATGAAATCTTTGGTCCTTGCTTACTCACATCTGCTACCAGGTCGTAAGGTATGGATCCTACCCCAAGTGGAAAGTCTTCTACTCCTATGTGCCTCCTTGACCTACTCTTCCTTTTCTTGTCTCCTATCACTTGGGAGGAACCCTCATTCCCTTTATCCAGCTCTGAAGCTTCCATTTCATCAGTTCTTTGTCTCCTAACTCTCTTTATTGGCATGGCAACAGCTTCTTCCATTTTTCCTTTCCCTTTATCCTTACCATTGTCAAGACTTATGACAGAGATAGCCCTGTCCTCCCCTCCCGATGGTAGTGGAGGGATCTCTGCTGGTGCTTGTGGTGGTGGAGGAGGGGGTCTCAATATTTGTATTGGTGGAGCCACGTGTGCATTTTGTCCATTTAGTGGCCTAGCTCGAGGAGGAGTGACTTGCTGGCGAGGAGGCCGTCTTTGATTACCATTTCCTTGATAGCGTCGTGGATGGGGGCAATAATACATGCCGTGACCTACCTCTCCATAGTTGTAGCAAATGTACTCACGTGCTTGCCTTTGTCCTTCTTGTCTATTTCGTTCATTTCCTGGCTGGGGAGCCCTTACACCTTGAACCAGATTGATGGACAGGCTCTCTAGTTGATTGGTGATTTGTTGAAGTAATTCTTGTTGAGAGGACTCTTGGTCTGTTGCTCCTGTCCCTGCTACTACCCTTGCCGTAGGTTGAGCTAGCGGTGGAGGCTCCATTCCCCCTTGTAGTTGAGCTTGGAATTTTAACTTCCTATCCTTCTCCCTTGCATAAGTCATAGCTTTATCAAAGGTATCTGGGAATTTACCTTTTACCTTTTCTCGAAGGATGGGGTAAAGCCCTGCCAGGAAACAGTCCTTCTTTAGGCATTCTGGCGCCCTTTCTCCTTCACCTAGTGATGCACACCATTTCTCCCACAGGTTGGAAAACTTTCCTTCATAGCTTCTATAGTCATTGGGTGATGTTTGGCGTAGCTCTAAGAGCTGTCTCCATATCTCCTCTGGAGGCTCATGGCGGTGAAATTCTTCGATGAAGGCCATCTTTAAGGACTCCCAGTCTCTTCTTTCTTCAGGTGCCAAAGTTTGATACCATAATTTTGCACCTTCCCTCAAGACCAAAGGAAAGGCCCTTAACTTAGTAGCTTCGTCATCCCTTCCCGATACCAGAAAGGCCATTTCCAAATTATCCAAAAATTCTGGAGCAACCTCCCCGGGCTTACCATAAAAATTAGGGAAGGCCATAAGTGAGAGAGTAAACAATTACACAAATAGCTCCAATTTATTTTAAAATAGAGTATGGTAATTACAATTTGGAGCTTTAGCACAACTTAGCTCAAAATAGGATGAAGATCGACACATCAAAGGAATGGTAATAGTCTAGTAAGGGTAGAATGACAGGATGAGGAGAGCGCAAGATTTCCCCAAGTCTCTCGGCTCCAAACAACAGGGCTATTCTTTGCTGATAAAAGATTTTTCTATCAATACAAATATTCACACGGATATGATGCACAAAATGGAAAGGAAACATGCGGGGATCATCATTCTCATTATTGGCATCCATACTTACACACAAGAGCCTAGCTTAGTTGCACCACCTTGGGACCAATGAGCCTGATCAGCCACAGAAGGTCAGCACCTCGGATCACTTCGACTCTTCCTGATGCATCTGTGAAGACGTAAGGTGTGATGGCAACACTTTGTACAATGCTGAGCCTTTCAGCAAGCAACAATTGGATGCTATTACCATAATCAGCATGACGAATGAAAGTGACACCATTAATGTGCAGCACATCATCAACTAAGATAGTTTCCTTAGATTGAGATAACTTCTTGAAAATTAGCAGCAAAGGTAGGACACGGAGGCTTTTCACCCGGTCTCCAAAGCACTTTGGACAATATCCAAAGTGATCTTCACGCGGACAGGAGGTTGGCTTGGGATTGGTGGTGTCTGGATTCACAAAGTGCACTGGGAGCACTCGCAGACGAGTAGCAATCTTGTAGGCAAGCCTTCACCTCTTTGCTTCAGGAGGATTTAGGGGTGAGAGTCGTGGTTGCAAGTTGGAGGTTGAAGTTGGTTGCTCACTAGCCTTTTTCTTGCCTGTAGTGGTCATGTAATCCCTTATTAATGAGATTAAGCCAAATGTTACCTTACGCTTGAGCACGCGCTGCGGCCTTGGGCCACTTAGGTGTAGAGGTGATCTTCCTCCTCTTAGTCGGCTCCTCAGGAAAGAGAGGTCTGGTGATGATTTCTCTTCCCTTAATGTGTGTCACAGTACCTTCGTGTATGTTGATGTAGAATATTTCAAGCTCGTGTGTGTTGGAGGTTTCTGGAGCACTCATAGGTTGAGAGGAGAGGCATATCAAGCTCTTCTTCTCACTCTCCTTCGTTGGCGATGATCACGAACAAGGCATGTAGAAGAACTTACTTCTTGAATTTCAATGACACTGCAACCTGGTAACAAGACCTCGATGAAAGCTTTTAAGGCCTCTAAAGCCTCCTCCTCTTCTGTTCTCCAATTTGCAAACTCCTCACACCATTCGTCCATGTTGTAGATTGCACATCTTCATTGCTTGTGGACTGAAGGTCTGTGTAGCCCTCCTCAGTGGGGGTATCAAAATGATAGCGGAAAAAAGAGCAGTGCAATCGGGTGGCCTCTGTACTCGTGCACACTCCACAAACCACGCCTCATGCAAACAAGCAAAGAACAAAACAAAGGGGCACCACCCTAAATTAAGAGGTTTAGGGACCTCACACATAGTGCACATAGGCAAGTGAGACTTTTGGCATTATGATGGCATCAAAACATATGGCAAAACACATAGAAACGAAGCTTAGGGACCTTATGTAGCATATATATACACAAGACATCAGCTTAACAATACAACGGCATCCGATCATACATAACAAGGATATAGAGAAGCAAGCCAAGGATGGCATAATCCCTTGTCCAAAACAATCAACCCAGCAAGTAGGTATGATCCTACTAGCAACACATCAATACCTTAGAGAATGATGGCGAGGATGGTGGCCATGGAGCATGAGAGAAGACTCCTTATTTAGGTTTTAGGGCTAGTAATGTAGCATACTAGAGGGAGAGAGAGAGAGGGAGAGAGAGTAGAGCTCCACCCATAGCTCCTCGTTGTGAGCAATGTCGTCATAGCTTCGTTGCTTGGTGAAGTGGGTGAAGTGTTGGTTTTGAGTGAGGGAAGGCCTCCTTATATAGGTTTCTGAGAGGGTTTAGGATTAGGGATAAACATGCTTAAATCTGCTGATTGGGGTTACTTTTTGCTTAGGGTGGTCAACAGATTGAGGTCACCTGATATGTCACCATCAAGATATTCTCTAGAGTGATGTGAGAGGGGAGGGTAAATGCTGATTTTTTTGATTGTGACACATGGGGATAAGGCCTTGACCAGCATTTAAGAGCAGGTAAGCTGTTGAAACTGGAGGTTCTGCACATAGTTAGGGGGGGACCTGCTGGGTCCTCCTGAATATCAAATTCTCAAAAAATCCTCAACCATGGCTTCTTTTGACATGTGTTCTTTGAAAAAAGCAGCATGTCTCTTTTCAACTCAAAAGTCTTTATCCCTGTTGACTCACCTTTACCATAAGATTTTCCCTTTTTCTCCTCCTGTAACTGCATTGTTGATGCCCAATCACTGCTTCTAGTAACAGTGAACTGTTACCTACCAAATACTTATGGTGCAGTAAAAAATATTTACCATGGGTAAAAAAAGTTAGTGTAGGTAAAAAGTGATTTGTATTTACCATGTAGGTGAAAAATATTTACTGTCGGTAAAAAAGTGAAAACGGAGTATGCTGTGCTGTGAGTCCACACGAACATCCTCGTGTAAATTTCACTAGAAATTCACACCTAGAATGGGATATTCTGTAAGATATAGGTTGGAGGCATGCATAAGAGCTCGTTCCCACGTATCTTCTGTCCATGGCACTTTTTACTCTTTGGTGCTTGTGAAGTAGATTTTTCTTCTCTTTCAAGATCCCTTGGACTAGAGTATCCTCATCTCCCCAACAACTGACTGTGCCTTTATTGCATCTTCAGAAGGGGTCCTAAAGACCATGCATCATATGTGATCTTTAAAAATTCAGCAAAACCGACTGTCTTTTCCACTGCACAAGGTCCTTGTGAGGTCCTTCTTTGGATGATTCTTTTGAAGACCTCCAAGAGTGAGCTCCCCATGGTGATGCATACATTCCACATACCCTTGACCTTATTTGGTAGGTCTATAATTGAAGATATTGTTGAGATCATGATATAAGTGAATAGTACAACTAAGAAAATCAAATATTGAGGGGTCTAAAAAAATATGTACATGTCAATATAAATAGTATAGGTGGAAAAAATATAAAGGGGTCAAAATAAATCTCTCATTATAAGTTGACCATAAAAAGATGAATATTTTTGGTGGTCTAATTTATGAGAGTAATAGAGAATAGATGTAGGAAGGAAAAAATGACAATAGTGAAAAAATATACACATAAATAAAACTAGTTTTTTTGGATTTTTATTGGGATGGAGTTACACCAAAAATAAGAGAAGCTTGCATGAAATTATTTTTATATGGAATAAAGAGTATGCAAAATGGTAAGAAAAAATATGGTAATGGTGAGTCAATGTACATAGCATAAATAACACACCATAGGTAGAAATATTTAAATAAATACCAAAATAATTATGAAAAATCCTTATATTTAGGCCCTATATACAATGAAATATTTACACACAAATGGGCCATAATATACTTATATTTTTTATATTTTTTATTTTTTTGGCTCAACGAGCCTGGTGACTAGCTAATTGAGGGTTTTTAAGAAGAGATGGGAAAAGTCCCCTAACTCACACACGCCTATGTACAGTGAAATGGTAGGGATAACCAAAATGTTTGAGTGATTTGATAGGGTGAGGTAGCTTACTATGGAAATTATGGAAAGCCGAAAAACGGCTATCAATGTCAGCAACCCAGTGCTATGCTTAGATTTTAGTTTGAATTTCAAAAGACCCCAATTTTAGCTATTCTAGCCCTTTTCAGTCAAAAGTGTTAAAGTCTGCTTAGAACCCAATTTTCTCACCCAATTGAGATGAAACCTTTCTCAGTCACTCAATATATCATGCAGATCATGCTCATGCAGCCATCCTATGGTTTTGGTCTTAAAATAATGCCTTGGCACAATTTGGGTAGGATGTCTGGCAATTTATGTCTATCTGGCCTTATCCTGTCAAGATATGGTCAAATTTCCACTTTCTAGGTGAAAATAGGGTAAAACCTATCTTCTGAACACACTGGTCAACTCAAAATTTCAAAATTCCCACCAGATCAGCCTGTAGACATCCTATGAGTAGGATGTCTCCTGACTTAAAATGTAATTTTTTTCTGACAGAAATGCTCGTGATGCCCTGCAGCTCTCTCAGAAACACTCACAACAACTTTTGAGCTTCACTTCAGCTTTCAAACACTCTTTTTCGTCTTTTACAACCTTGTGATGAACTTAACAGCAAGCAAGTATAACATGCATAAAGTGCTCTAGATCATGAATCATGATGTCCTACTTACCCTACTCCTACTCATCATGTGAAATGGTGATAATGGTGTTTTGGTTGCTTCCTGGCCTCTCCGGACTCTCAAGCTCTCCTTTCACTGCTTCTACCACTCCAACTCCTACTCATCAACTCAACTAAGACCTAAAACTATCTAAGTCTACCTAAGTCGAAGGATCTAGGCCAGACACACGCTCCCTAGACTCCCTCTAAGACCTAGAGAGTTCTCCACCCTCTGATCCTATCTAAATGTAAAACAAGACTCTGGCAAGCCAGAGAATCCCTATCCTCAGGGACTAGTCTTGGTCACCTACCTAGGGTTTTCGTCCCCGGCAGCAGCGCCAATGTTGGCGGATTCGCCGCGACGGACGTCAGCACAGCGAGAACTCACCTAACAAATTTGTCAGCTAAGGACGAAGCTGGACCCACAGGTGTGTGAAAGCAAGTATAGGGTGTCAATATACACTCGACCGACTCTCGACTAATTCCTATAGAGGTCTCTACCCAATGCCTAAGCTACAACCTTCAAGAGTGCTTAAGAAGAGGTTTCCTACAACGCTTCCAAGCGCCAAATACCCATCAAACATTCTCGAAATTCCACAGAACTTGAAGGAGACCCTACTAACAACAATAGGTCGCTCTCTCTAAGGTCTATGAACCCAAATCCCAACCCTAAACACTTGGTGCAAAATCATGTAGGATGTCTGGTCGAAATTTGTAGGTCGTCGTTTTTGAAAACTAAAGTGCCTAATGTGTAGCTCTACTCAATGCGAACGTGTGGATATGCTGCAATGAAAAAACGGACAACGTATGCTCATCGAATCACCAGATGAAGCTCGTAGTTCGAGCTCGCAAAACCAGAACATACGCCCACAATGTAGGTATTGACACGTAGCTCTCATCGGGGGCAACACACTGCACTTCTCCGCACTCGATTCCGACCACCGATATGCGCGTAGAATCAAGATGAAGCTCTCACTCTCTCTCGTATACAGTACGCTCACTCACAGACTTAACTTTTTAAAAATGACAGGTTTTTTCATAAAGGTCAAAAAGTGGTATAAATACCTTACAATCTCAAACCCTAATGTTCCAATTTTACCCATCTACTCAATCTAAATGTCAAAAATGGGATACAATCTAGAAACTTCTGTAAGCCCCAATATTTACAAAGGTGAAATGTCAATTTTTCTCAATAAATGAATAATTACAAAAAATAATATTCCGCCGAGCAGTCATTTTCCGTAGGGTGTGTCCAACCGCTAACAAACGGTTTTGAAAGGTAACTGTATATACCATAGAAGGAGGGATTCATACACAAGTATTGGGAGCAACAATTAGATATAGGTTATAAGAATATTAACCACATGTGTGTAACTATTGCTGACAAACAGGGATGCAAGCAGACGGCGGCTAGGATGAGCATCACTCGGGACATGTTTAAGCTACAACAGATTCGGGACAAGCTCATGGGCTGCACATAATAGGCAAAAAAAAACCAAGCCATTGCAATTAGAGACCCTATCTCCAAACCATGTAAACCACAATAGACCTTACTTATATAGACGAGCAAAAGAAAACAAAATATATGTTTAGGAGTAAGGTTGGGGTCTGGGATGTGACAACAATAACAAGCAGTGGGGATTGCTTGATATACCTGTCACCCATTTAGTACAAATTAATTCTAATTAATTGTACTTGTGGTTGGTTGGTAGGTAAAGATCCCTACTTTCACCTGGTAGGACTTCCGACTTAAAATCCTACTTTGTCACGTATCAAAGGATCTTGTAATGAATTTTATATATCAAGAAACTCTTCTTTGTTTTGTTCTTTACACAATATTCTTTTGCAAATAGTATTTAAGTCTCTCAATATATCATTTTGAATGATGGGATTTTAAATTCAAACACACATACACACACACATACGCACACACACACACACACACACACACACACACACACACACACACACACACACACACACACACACACACACACACACACACACACACACACACACACACACACACACACACACACACACACACACACACTATATGCTCTCTTCATCCTCTCTCACTATGGCATTACAGACAAGGAAAGGTTCTCCCTCTCTGTTTCATAATCTTGACGTTATCTCTCTCTCTCTCTCTCTCTCTCTTCAATGACTAGCTTACACATACAGACATAATGCAAACCCACACACACTTAGGGAATCCTGCAGTCGATCCCTCTCTCTCTCTCTCTCTCTCTCTCTCTCTCTCTCATGGGAGGATGCATAGCCCCCTCTCCCAACTCTCATGCTCTCTCTCTCTCTCTCTCTCTCTCTCTCTCTCTCTAATCTCTCATGTGTGAAAATTATCTCTCTCCATTAAGGAAACTACTCAATTTTCTACTTAGATACGTCATATTTTCTGACAGAGGAGAAAATTATTTCTTTTCAAAGTGCAACCAAGCGTAGCTGTAGAGCTTGGGAGTTGTGGCATTGTAATGAAGCCGATTGAAGTGTAGCAGACATGCTTTGTCTTATCGAGGACGGCTTCTATGTTAAGTGGGGGAGGAATGTTAAGCTCTAAATATTTCAACATTTTGTACCAAACTAGGGTTATTTTGGGGATATGCATGGGCATGTTAGGAGCATATACATGCAAATCATTGCATGAATATGTTTTCTTAGCATGATTTTGTGGCTATTGCATATGAATGATTGGATGGCATTTAAAGAATTTTGTTCATATTTACATTGAGATTTGAATTCTTTATTAGTTATTTTAAGGCAAGTTCAGAAGCTCGCCTAATATTTTATGACCTATCTTGCCCATTTTTTGACTAGGGAGAGTTGATCTTAGCAAGTGGACTCAAGTTTGAGACTCTGATGTGGATAGGTTTTTGAGATCTTATGGGATTGTCAAAACTACTAGGCATAGCCATATCAGTTTTTATGAGGTTGCCTACAAATGTAGGTAGTATGAAGGGGGTGATAGTATTAAGCGACAAAGAAGGAGGTCTTTGAGTTCTTGAGGAATCTCCCTACGATGTTAAAAGAAAAACTTTTTAAAGGTGGGAACAGGATTTTTAATAGACCATGTGAGATTAAAAGAAGAAAATAATTTAAAGAATGTTTTTTTTGCTACTCAAAACTGATGTGGGGTCGGGAGGGAAAGGCCTCCAGAGAGGGTGGGCTCGAGACCATTGCAGGAGAGAGAGAGAGAGAGAGAGAGAGAGAGAGAGAGAGAGAGAGAGCACGATATACGTGGTTCACACAATGTGGGCTACGTCTATGGGAAAGCAACCACTCAATGGCTTCAAAACAAGAAGTAGATTACAAAGGGATTATACCCTTTTGGAGCTCCCACCTTGCTTCACCTCACATCAACTTCACAATGCACCACAAATCCATTTGTTTGTGTAGAAGAGGCCTCTTTTTATAGGCCAAAAGTGCTACCCTCTCTCATGAGAGCCAACGGTGTGTAGCCTCCCTTGTGTTCACAAGTTCGACTTGGACTCTCCAATGCGCCCATGTGTGGCCGCCCTTGAGCAGACAAGGCTGCTTTTGAAACTGGCCACCGGCCACCGACCATTGACTTCCGACCTCTGGCCACCAGCAACCAATTAGACGGCCAAACCACTGGCCACTTTTTGACAATTTTTTGGCCCCTGTCCCGCCATAATATTCAGGCAAAAAAGGGAATAGTTCGGTGATGAAAATTTTGGTTTCTAGCAAGTCATTTTTCCTCATACACGATGACTTCTCCTCATAACGGGGGCCTTACAAATGTGCGTTTTTAGACCTATGACTGCTTTCCATCTTGGATTCTTATCCTTGAATTCCAACTGAAGATGAGAAGAAGCTCAACTTGTCCTTGTTGACCACCTTTGTAAACATGTCTGCAAGATTTTCACTTGTATGCACCTTTTCTAGCTTTAGCTATCCTTCTTCCAAAAGTGGGCATATTAAGTGATATCTCATGTTAATGTGCTTTGTCCTTGAATGAAAGGCTGTGTTCTTCATAAGATGGATAGCACTTTGGCTATCATTGAACAAGACACAATTTTCTTGTTTGAATCCAAGATCTTTTAAGAATCTATAAAGCCACATAATTTGTTTGCTTGCCTTTGTCATTGGCTTTATCGAATAAAGGATTGCCCATTTTCCAGAGCGGGGTGGTTACGTGGGGCCACATGTGTACAGGTAGGACATGGTGTACATAGTGCATCAATTTTCACTCTTACCAGTACCAGTGTGTTTTTTCTATAATAACGAGGAGTTGGTAGCACGTGAAACTTCTCAAGGAGCTATCCGCGGGCCGACAACATGAGGTAAGCAAGTGCGTCAGATGGCGTCTGGTGGCGTCAGGAGGTCGAATGGGGTCAAAATTTGCACGTGGATGAGTACGGACACGTGGGTGTTTTCTTGTGATAATTATGCAGAAAGTTCATCATGAGGACCACATTTTGGGGCCACTTCACGTGGTGGTGGGATGCATTATTGTAAAAAGTTGAGTGACAGGTGTGCGGATGGATGTAGCAGGGTGACAACTATGCACTGCGAGGTCAGTTTTTGGCCTGTTCGGGGTCCGTTTGAGGTCAACTAAAAGGCCAAGGGTGACCAACTAAAAAAGATAAGTGTGGGAACTAAAAAAACAGAGAGAAGAGTAGAAAAAACGTGGAGAGAAAAGGAGGAACAACCGCAACTGTGTTTTTGCTCATTTTGGAGCCTGTTTTGGCCGTAAACTGCTCATCCGAGGTCGGATTTGAGCACTTTTGACATTGTAGACTAGGGTTTTGGGCTGTTCCGGACGCGATGGCGCTGTCCATTTTTTCAAATTACCCACTCTTTTTCTGTTTTTTTGGCTGTCTAAGTTTCTCCTATGAGCGAAGCTTCTGCTCCAATTTGTGATTGTATCTGACATACTTTACCCATATTGTGTGAGCTATTTGCCCCATTGGTGTTGGACCAAGCTCAATTGTATCTAAACATCAGAATTTCATCTCTTTTGAGCTGAGTTTTTTGGGTGTGTATGTGTGTGTGTTTCTCTGTGTGGAGTGGGTAAACGGATAGTCTCTCTCCTCTCGCTCCATCGGTGTGTTCCCTGTCTCGGCCAGGTGGGTTGTGTAAGCCGAGTGGTTCCCCATAGTGTGTGTGTATATCATTCCAAGAGTGTGTGTTGGGTCATTATAGAGGCATTCTATGTGTTTTCTGTAAAGAAAGAGGATGCAAGAGAGCTACACAAGACAAGCACAAAGCACACAGAGATGGAAAGCTTCTTCTTCTTCTTCACAGAAAAGAGAGTGCAAAATGACTAAGTGCTAAAACTGAAAAGTAGCACATATGTACATGCGATCACTAAGTGTGAACTCGCTAGAAGCGTACTAGGCTGGCACTATAAGTGTAGTCCAGCTGTAGAATCACTGGCAGAGATCCTCCGTGTCGGTCACCTAAGGCACCAGTGAGTAGATGCCGTAAGCGGCCAAGACCCGTAGTGGATGCCAGCTCAAGATGTAGAGCTCGACATCTCAACACTCCCCCTCGAGCTCTGCATGTCGCAGAGTCCAAGCATAGTCCGGAAACGTCGAAGCTTCTCAGCTCCGAGGGCCTTGGTAAAGATATCCGCTATCTGCTCCTCCGTGCTGACGTAGACCAAGTCGATGTCGCCCGCCAACACTCGCTCTTGAACGTAGTGGTAGTGGACCTCTATGTGCTTGGTCCTGGCATGGAACACTGGGTTCCTAGCCAAATGCATGCTGCTGAGGTTGTCACAATGGATGATAATCTGCTGGTCCACCTGCACTCCCAAGTCCTCAAGTAATGTGCGTAGCTAAGCTACCTTGCACGCTGCAACTGCTGCACCTCTGAACTCGGCCTCTGTGCTCGATAAAGCAACTGTAGGCTGCTTTTTGCTACTCCAAGTAACAAACAACACTCCCAAAAGAGAACATGAAGCCACTCTTAGATCTCCTATCAACAATGCTACCTGCCCAATCTGCATCTGTATACCCATACAATGCTAATGGCACATCTGCTGCATAGAACAATGCGTAGTCAAGAGTCCCTTGCACATACCGAAGTGTGCATCGTACTCCATCCAAATGTGGCTTCCTCGGAAGCTGCATGAACTGACTCTCCAAGCCTACTGTGTAGCTCAAGTCTGGCCTCGTGATAGTCAAGTAGATTAGACTACCCACAATTTTCCTGTACATATTGACATCCTCAACAACATCACCCTTCTTTGCACTCAGCTTTGCATTCACATCCAAGGGAATAGAAATTGGCTTACAATCAGCCATACCATACTTTGACAACATGTCCAAAGCATACTCTCTCTGTGACAGCCATACACCCTTTGGAGTCCTGATCACCTCAATGCCAAGAAAGTAGCACAACTCGCCCAAATCTTTCATTTCAAACTCCTGTTTGAGAAGACCCTTTACATGGTCAATCTCCATAGCATTGTCACCCACAATAATAAGGTCATCTACATATATGGTAATGACCACAATCCCCACATCACTCTCACGTACATAGAGTGAATGATCAGCATGAGCTCTCCTAAAACCAATACTGACAAGATACTTGGCAATCCTGTCATACCATGCTCTAGAGCCCTGCTTCAAACCATACAAAGCTTTGAAAAGTCTGCATACATAATCTGGGTAACCTGGATCAACATAACTAGGTGGCTGAATTATATACACTTCCTCTTGCAACTCACCATTCAAGAAGGCATTCTTTACATCCATTTGATGCATAATCCATCCTCTAGATGCAGCCACTGCTATGACAGCTCTCACAGTCGTCATCTTTGCCACTGGAGCAAAGGTCTCCTCATAGTCTATGCCATACTTCTGTGCATAACCCTTTGCGACTAGCCTTGCCTTGTGACGCTCAATGTTACCATCAGCCTTATGCTTAGTTTTATACACCCATTTACAGCCAATTGCTTTCTTGCCACTTGGCAATGGCACCAACTCCCATGTGTCGTTTGCTTCCAATGCAGCCATCTCTTCATTCATTGCATCATCCCAATGCACATTTTCAACTGCATCCTCAAAACATGTGGGCTCCACATCCTGTATCACCTTAGCCATGTAGGCTTGGTGATGCGCTAGATACCCATCATAAGTCAATTTATGAACTGGATTTCTGACTCTGTTAGATCTGCGCGGTCCTGGGTCACTCCTTTGCCCTCTAGCATCTTCTTGTAGTTTCCTTACACCAGGTGTCCTGACAGCCGGAATTCCAAATTCCTCATCAAGACTTTGTTCAGAACCATCTGAGTCCATGTCTACATGTGAAAACCCTCATGATGCATCAGCCATAAAGGGAGGTTCATCAACCTTTTCCTTTCCTTTTCGTGATACATTCCCTGTACCTGCTGGTGGAGTAACCTGCGTACGTAGTCTACCATTCCATGGCTTCTCAATAGAGCCACGAGATGACGACTCTTGTGGTCCACTCAAAACCTGTGACTGTGGCCTCACATTTTGTACAACCACATCATCTTTTACATCAGCCCCAATAGTGCCATGTGCATTACTGTACCAGCTGCTCATCTCATCAAAGACTACATCTCTGCTCACTCGTAATTCTCGTGTAGTAGGATTGTAGCACCTGTGCCAAATCAGGCTTTGTACTTGTAAACTTTTCCTCAGGCGTTACATCATGCACCGCAGCTATAGGTGTCCTGTTCATAATGTACACAGCTGTATTTATAGCTTCAACCCAGAAATGATGAGGCATGTTCTTCTCATTCATCAATGCACGTGCAACTTCTGCAATGTGTCTGTTTTTCCTTTCTGCAACCCCATTCTACTGTGGAGTATATCTGCATGTAAACTGCCTACGTATACCATGCATTAGCAGAAAATCTGAAAAATTGTTGGAGAAGTACTCTCCCCCTCCATCTGGCCTCAATGTCTTGATTTGCATATCTGTCTCCTTCTCAATCATGACTTTGAAGTCCTGAAAGTGACCAAACACTTCACTTTTGTTATGCATGAAGTAGACCATACTTTCCTTGTATGGTCATCAATGAAAGAGACATAATACTTGCAACCATGTATACTTGCAGTATCGGTTGGACCCCAAACATCTCTGTGCACCACCTCAAGTGTCTTTTTACATACATTGCGCTCATGTGGAAATGAGCCCTTTGATTGTTTTTCAAACTGGCATGCTGCACACACTTTATGCATACCATCCACCTTGAATTTGGGCAAACCTTTTACAATCTATTTTGATTGCATGCTGCGCAATCTCTGCTCATTGACATGGCCAATGCGTTTGTGCCAAATGTCAACATCATCCACAATACCCGTGTCCTGTGAAAATAATGCAGCTTTTACCTCAGGCATGTCTACATTCAGCGTAAACATTCTGCCAACACATTTTCCCTCTGTGATCAGCTTACATCCATTCTGGAAATTTTCTACATAACAGCCATTCGGATTGAAACGAACCTGCAAACCCTGCTCAACCATTTGTCCAACAGAAACAATATTCTTTGTAATGTTTGGGACATGAAGTACATCTGCTAAGTACTTTGATTTCCCACTCTTCGTATTTAGAGGTATGTCCCCTACATGAGCAATGGGGTGAGCTGTGTCATCTCCTGTCTCCACATAGCCTGGCACATTTGGTTTGCGCATATCTCTAAACCACTCTCCAGGAGACATCATGTGATTAGAGGCACCTGAATCCACATACCAAACATCATCTTGGGTGGAATTCTCTGCAGTCATTGTATTCATTACATGCTCCATAACAAACATGCGCTCGTTTTTGTTGTCATATGCATCTCTGCTAGTAGATGCATAGTTGCCCTGTTCTCTCTTTCCACTTGGTTTTCCCTTTGGACAGTCACGTGACATGTGACCTCTTTCACCACAAGTCCAACATTCTTTGCTATTTGCAGTATGTTGCTGCCTGCTTGATCCTGCACCACGACCTCTTTGATTCCCCCTGCCTTGAGACTGGTTTCCCCTGCCACCTGTATTGTTTTGATTTGATTGACCTTCTTGAAATTGACCCCTGCAACCCCTTGGGCCTCGACCACGACCTCTACCTCTATCTCTGTTGGAGTTAGAATAGAAGGCTTGTTCAGAATTATTTCTGCCATGAGAAGAAGATGTGTCAAGGTTCTTCTCCTCAAGAATAAGCATAGAAATCAAATCTTGGAACACGGGGATGTCGTCTCTTGTATTCATGGAAGACCTGAAATGTACATACTCATCTCCTAGACCATCCAAGCATGCACGGACAATGTCATCGTATTTCACTGAGACTTTAATAGATCCAAGAGCCTCAATGATTCTCTTGATCTTCAAGGCATAATCATTGATGGAGAGGTTGTTCCTCTTAACCTGATTTAGCTCCGACTTTAGTTGAAGCTTCCTGGACTTGGTGTTCACCTTGAACACTCTGCCTAAGTTTTTCCATGCAATGGCGAGGGTTTCAACATCCTACAGATAGCCCATCATGCCATCTCTGATGCTCATAGAAATCCAATACATCACTTTGCTCTGGCCTTGTTGCCAGTCCCGCAAAGCTTTCCTTTGTTCTACTGTAGCATTTGCCTCGGGAATCTCTGGTTCCTTTTCATTGTCTCCTTCTACATAGTCCCAATAACCTTTTCCTTTTAGGAAATTTGTTATTCTGAACTTCCATGCAGAGTAGTGATTTTTCTCAAGCTTCTCAGTGACAATCTGACAGAAACCGTCAGACATCTTGAAACACTAAGACAAAATAGTTGCAATCTGTAAAAACTTGCAAATCTGCTGAACCTGCTATCGTGGTACCTGTAACGCTTTCTACACTCAACGAGTGTCCACAATCAAGCGTACATACAACCACTGTACTTGTATAGTAAATCTCTGTATACTGCACTTTGGAGACCTATTCAGAAACTTGTACGAAAAAACTTGTATATCTGGTCGTGGATTGCGAACGAAGGGATTGTGATGATCTTGCTCTCTTAGCCTCTCTTGCCTGCACCAAGCTCTGATACCATGTAAAGAAAGAGGATGCAAGAGAGCTACACAAGACAAGCACAAAGCACACAGAGATGGAAAGCTTCTTCTTCTTCTTCACAGAAAAGAGAGTACAAAATGACTAAGTGCTAACACTGAAAAGTAGCACATATGTACATGCGGTCACTAAGTGTGAACTCGCTAGAAGCGTACTAGGCTGGCACTATAAGTGTAGTCCAGCTGTAGAATCACTGGCAGAGATCCTCCGTGTCGGTCACCCAAGGCGCCAATGAGTAAATGCCGTAAGCGACCAAGTCCCGTAGTGGATGCCAGCTCAAGATGTAGAGCTCGACATCTCAACATTTTCATCCCGCTCACATTCTTTTGGTGCCCCCACGGAGGATCTTCTTCGAGTACCTTTTGCTTTGAGCTTCAAGCTTCAAGATTTGGGATTACAGGTTGCAAATTATAGGTTACAGGTTACAGGGACATGTACATGTATATGTGATTCACAGAGGTACAGGTAGCTGGAGTACAATGATACATTGACAGTGGAAGTCGCTTGCAGTTGCCGTGGGTATGCATCATTTGGCGCCTGTTTGAGCGGCCTTTGTGGAGCCATATTTGGTAGTCCCAGCCATTTCTGAGACTTGGTCTGGAAGATAGTCATTTCTGAGACTTGACTATACGCGATTTGCATTAGCCTTCGTGTGAGGGTCGATAGCGTGAGGTTTTATTGAGCTGGGGGATTCTCAAATGTGGAGATCCTTTCAGTGATACAGGTAGCTGGAGCACCCTTTTCGTGACCTCGCCATAGGCTATGTACTAGTGATTCCTACTTGATGCTCGGGCTCTATTGTTGCCAGTTTATGCATACATATATAGTCTATATTTTGGGTTCACACTTCTCTACTTCTGGGGAAACTCTGCCAAAATTTTCCAAGTTATGATGGCTGGTCTTTTGGTCTTTTAAGCCATTTATGCTATTATGCTGCTGAAATTTTGGCAAAAATAAGAGGAATAAGACAGGTGTGCTTTCTTGGGAGCTGCATGGTTGACTTCAATGGATGATCAAAATGGCCCTCAATTCACTCCTTTTCATTTAACTCAAAGAATCCAGATAAATGTTCATGTGTCCAAGAAGATTTTTTTCTAGTAGCACATAGTCTTTATGTTCGGGCCAAGACTATTAAGAGAGATCCTGGAATGTCCTTTGCCTATTGTAATTCCGATGATTAACTATGAAAACTCATTTGATGTGCATGTGTTTGTCCTTATCTAAAGTTGAGCTCCATTGAAGTTTCTGGGAATTGAGTTAGTTAAAAGTTTTGAGTTCTTGCAAGTGTGTTCGAAGGGGTTCTCGAAGCATCGTAACTTGGGTAGCCATGGATTTCTCTTATCCGGAGTTTCATGGAAGAAGTGATGAAGATGTGAAAGACTTTTTGGAAAAGATGGAGGTTGCCTGTATTAGCAATCAGATTCATGACCCGACGCAAATGTTACATCTTCTCCAAATTTGTTTGAAGGTTGATGCACGAGTTTGTCCAAAGTATTTAAAGAGGAGTTACGTGGGGCTGATCCCCCGGGGAGGTCACCTAATAAAAATGTAACCTATCACGTGAGTTCAACAGAAGGGTATTTCAAGTTCTTAAAACTTACATAAATATATATACAAAAGGGCATTCTTTTTTCAAATTTGAAAAAAACTTATAGATTTTAAAAGAAAAAGGTACATTATATTCTTAAAAAAATTCACAGATAATGGGTTTTACAAACATGTCTTGAACGCACGTGATATGGTAGTTTTACACATTGTGAACCCCCCGAGGATGATCCACCCGTGAGGTTGAGCTGGGACAATCTAAGGCATGGATTGGAAGTGGAGTTTGTGAAGACAGAAGATCCTGAAAAAGTGTGGCAAGAAGTACAGGCTTTAGTGCAAAAGGAAGGTGAGCCAGTAGATGTGTACATACGTAAGTTCTCATTGGCATGGGAGCGGATGTGCAAGGCCTTATCACCACAGGTACCTCACCTGACATGATGAAGAAGGACAGGTTCTTGGTTGGTCTTCGGGAGAATATACGTTGGAGAGTGGAGCTAAAGAAGCCTAGGACATATGAAGATGCACTAGAGGCAGCAAGGAACAAAGAGTGGAAGCTGAGGAAAATGAGCCAGTTAGGGGTGGAGTCTTTGAACATGAGGTCTAAATTTCAGCCTATAGACTCTTTACAAGGTCGCATGCCAGGGATTCATCATGAACCAGTGGTTTCTGTTACTCCTCAGGTTATGCAAGCAGTGGTCACTACAGCAGTGCAAGATGATGGGCTAAGGAAAGACATGAGGCAAGTGGTAGATTTAATGAAGAATCTCACCCTAAACATGCTAGGTCAAGTGGGAAATAATCGAGGTCGAGGGAGGTTTGCAAATCAGCCAGGAGGTGAAGAAAGACCTAGGAATGGTGTTGGACAAAGAAATGGTAGGTTCTGGAGGCATACACCCACATGTTATAATTGCGGAGAGTTGGGCCATATCATCCCACAATGTGATAAGCCACCAAGGATGTGGGGAGATATGTACCCATTGCCAAGACAGGTGCTAACTAGGTCAAATGATTATGGCATCGAAATCAAGGGAGAAGAAGGAACCAGTGGATTAACCCAGGAGGAAAAGGGAAAGACAAAATTGTTAAGTGTGGTTACCTTGGAGAAGGCATCAAAGCTAGAGGATACATTAGTGATGCCTATTGGGAAGAGGATTAGCCTCTATGGAAAGACAGGTGCCAAGAAGCTATACAATATGGACACAAGGAAACTATTAGAGGAGCTTTATGAAGATGAGGATGAGTCTAGTGATGAAGACTCTTCCACGGTGATAGATGAGGACAGTGATAGCACTACCAACAGTGATGAGGATGTTGATGTTGCATTTCTTTTGATGGACAAAGGAATCCAGGAGTCCGGTTTAGTTGCATTTGCAAATGAGGTTGAAGATGAAAGAGAAGGGCCTTATGAAGTGATTGAAGGGCTGATGCAGACCAAGGTTGAGTTGTCAAAGAAGCAAGAATTGATTAAAAAAATGATCAGTGGGGAGACCTCTCAACTATGGAGAAGGAGATATATTTGCACATGCTGGCTAGTTTTCCTGATTTGTTCATTACTTCATATGAAGAGATCAGAGGGTTCAAGGGAGAAGAGATGCATATAGAGCTGAAAGAAGGTGCTAAGTCAGTGCGGCAAAGGCTAAGAAGGATGGTCCAAGAGCAGATGGAAGCCTTGCGGGAAGAGGTGGACAAGCTATTGAAGGCAGGGTTCATAGTCCCAGTGGAGACCACAGAATGGGTGAGTCTAGTAGTAGTGAGTCCAAAGAAGGATGGGAAGTGGAGGATTTGTGTAGATTTTAAACCCTTAAATGCAGCCATTGATTAGATCTTGGATTCAGTGGCAGGTTATGAGAGATACAGTGTGTGTGATGGTTTTTCAGGCTATTTTCAATTGAAGATTGCTCTTAAAGACCGCAAAAAAACAACTTTCATTACGCCATGGGGTTGCTATTGCTATACGATATTGCCATTTGGGTTGTCAAATGGACCATCTTTCTATTAAGAGAGAGAAAATTGGGTATTGGAACCATTCATTGGTAGTTGTGTTAAAGCTTTTATGGACGGCTTCTGTGTCTACAGTAGTAGGGCTGAACACCATGAGAAGTTGCAGATGGTATTGGCTCGATATGATGAATGTGGAGGACAACTAAATCCAAAGAAATGTCATCTAACACAGCCAAGGGTGAAATTATTGGGGCATATGGTGTCAGAAAATGGCATTGAGGCTGATCTTGACAAGGTTAAGTCTATTATTCTTCTTCCATCACCTACGAGTACAAAGCAATTGGCAACCTTTATACACAAAGTGAAGTACATGGCGCGGTTTATTCCATTGTCTTCACAGCTCTTTTGTCCATTACAACAAGTGGCAAAGCATGATCCATTGCAATGGGACGACAAGTGTGAAGAAGTGTTTCAAGAGGTCAAAGAGGTGTTAGGGGGGTTGTCAGCCATGCAAGATCCTGATTGGGGGCAAGTGTTTTATGTAAATCCATTAGTAGGGGATGATGCCATTGGAGCCATGCTATTGCAAAAGGGGAAGGGCAGCCATTATATGAGGCCAGTGTATTGTGCAAGCCGAGTGAAGTTGGTAGCAGAGAGAAAGTTCTCGGAAGTAGAGCTAGTGATGGCCAGTGTAATATTTGCTTGTCGCGACGATTTCGTCATTACTTGCTAACACGACCTTTTGTTTTCTTGACGAGTTATGATTTTTTGCCACAGTTAATTAATGGCACTAACATGTCAAATGTGGTGAAGAAATGGGTAATTGAGCTGCAAGAGTTCGAGTTCTCTTTTTTAGTGGAAGACAGTACAAGGGCTACCCTAGATGATTTGTTGACTTATAAGGAGAATCCCCTCCTTGTTAAGGAAGAGGTGGTGAGAAAGGTAGTTGAAGAAGTGCCACAGATCAACAATGCACATGTGTTGTTCTTTGATGGCTCATACAGAAAAAGCCATGATGCGGCTTCAGGGGGTATAGCACTTTATGATCCAGAGGGGAAGCTAGTATGCAAGAGAGGGTTCATGTTGGATGTGCATAGTAACAATGAGGCTGAATATGCTACATTGGAAGCCGGATTACACATTTGTTTGAAGCATGGGATTAGAAGGTTGAGCATAAAAGGTGATGCCTTGTTAGTTGTGAAGCAAGTGTTGGGTGTGTGGAAGAGCAAGAACACCTCATTGAAGGAAATGTGTTTCAGAATTAAAGGCCTGTTAAAAAAGTTTGAAGCATGGAGCATCAGACACATTGAACGTGCTCTAAATGAAGAGGCACATGAAGCAACTCAAAGCATGATTGGGGAGCTATTTGTGTTGAGGACCAATTTACCTCTTTATCATGGCCGGGAAAGTTTGGCTCAAGAAGAGGGGTTTTTGCTTACAGGAATCATTCCAAAGGACATTCACAAGTCTAAGAAGTATGGTTTTGTGCGTAGAGCATCCTGATACAAATTGATTGGTGATGTCTTGTACATGAAAGGGGATGATCTCGTGTTGAGACGTGTACCTTGGCGGGAGGAGCTTTATAGAGTGTTGGAAGAGAATCATGAAGGCGCATGTGGTGGCCATTTTGCTCTAAAGATCACCTGGCATAAAATCTTGCAAGAGGGGTATGTATGGCCTAGTTTGCACAAGGATGTTCACCATTGGTGTAGGTCTTGCAATAGGTGTCAAGCATTTGGGAAGAGAGTGTTGAAGCTAGAACTACGAAAAACCATTTTGGTGTTTGTATTTGAAAAGTGGGGGATTGATGCAATAGGCCCATTACCTATCACAAGCAGGGGTAAAAGCTATATTTTGACTGCAGTGGACTATCTCTCTAGATGGGCAGAGGCTATAGCAGTAAAACAGATCACTGCAAAGGATGTGGCAAAATTTGTGTATGATGAAATATGTTGCAATTTTGGGGTGCCATTGGAGCTACTTTCAGATAAGGGACCAGGCTTTAGAGCTAAACTACTAGAATTTTTATGCGCGAAGATGAAGATTAGGCACCGACATACCACTCCTTATTACCCACAGTGTAATGGCTTAAATGAAAGGTTCAATTGTGAGTTGGTACAGATTCTTTCGAAAGTGACAGAGCACCAAGGAAAGAATTGGGATTTGGAATTGCCTAGTGCATTATGGGCTTACCGTACTTTGGTGAAGACAGGTACAGGGTTTACAGGGTTTACTCCATTTCATTTGGTATATGGAAAGGAAGCACTATTGCCTGTGGAGGTAGAGTTGCAGTAAAGATGCTAGAGAAGTTGCTTGGGCCTCCTAGTGATGCATTCAAAGAGAGGCTCTTACAGTTCCAAGAGGTTCAGATGGATAGGATGAGTGCATTGGAACATTATGGACAGATGCAGGATAAGGCTTTGGCAAAGATAAATGAAAAGGTCAAAAGTAAGGGTATCAAGAAACATGACTTGGTTTTGCGCTACAAAAGTAAGTTGGACAACACCTTCCAAAAGAAGTTTCAAATTAAGTGGGAAGGCCCTTTCAAGGTAGTGGAGTGTTTTCCAAATGGTACATATCAGTTGGCTAACCTGGATGGGATTCTACATAAGTCAAGGGTAAATGGATTGCGTCTTAAATTATATCATGCCAAGTTAATGATGGTGGAGCAAGAAGAGCTGTCTGTAGAACAAGCAATGTATGTGAAGGATGAGGAGACCTGTGATGCGGCTAGTCTCATCTCTCTTTTTGCTGTTGCTGATCATGAATGATCTAGCAGGCTAGGGGATGGGAAAATTATGTCAGGAGTTTTTTGGAGCAAGGGATTGCGCATATGTATATACACATGCATGGTGCATCCAATAAAGGATTGCCCATTTTCCAGAGCGGGGTGGTTACGTGGGGCCCACATGTGTACAGGTAGGACAGGGTGTACATAGTGCATCGATTTTCACTCTTACCAGTACCAATGTGTTTTTTCTATAATAATGAGGAGTTGGTATCACGTAAAAATTCTTGAGGAAGCTATCCGCGGGCCGACGACATAAGGTAAGCAGGTGCGTCAGATGGCGTCTAGTGGCGTCAGGAGGTCGAATGGGGTCAAAATCTGCACATGGATGAGTACGGACACAACGTGGGTGTTTTCTTGTGATAATTATGTATAAAGGTCATCATGAGGACCATATTTTGGGGCCACTTCACATGGTGGTGGGATGCATTATTGGAAAAAGTTGAGTGACAGGTGTGCGGATGGATGCAGCAGGGTGACAACTATGCACTGCGAGGTTGGCCTGTTCGGGGTCCGTTTGAGGTCAACTAAAAGGCCAAGGGTGCCCAAATAAAAAAGCTAAGTGTGGGAACTGAAAAAACAGAGAGAAGAGCAGAAAAAACGTGGAGGAACAACCGCAACTGTGTTTTTGCTCATTTTGGAGCCTGTTTTGGCCGTAAACTGCTCATCTGAGGTCGGATTTGAGCACTTTGACATTGCAGACTGGGGTTTTGGGCCATTCTGGACGCGATGGCGCTGTCCATTTTGCCAAATTTCCCACTCTTTTTTTGTTTTTTGGGCTGTGTAAGTTTCTCCTATGAGCGAAGCTTCTGCTCCAATTTGTGATTGTATCTGACATACTTTACCCATATTGTGTGAGCTATTTGCCCCATTGGTGTTGGCCCAAGCTCAATTGTATCTAAACATCAGAATTTATCCTCTTTTGAGCTGAGAGTTTTGGGGGTGTGTGTGTGTGTTTCTCTATGTGGAGTGGGTAAACGGATAGTCTCTCTCCTCTCGCTCCGTCGGTGTGTTCCCTGTCTTGGCCAGGTGGGTTGTGTAAGACGAGTGGTGTCCCATAGTGTGTGTGTGTATATCATTCCAAGAGTGTGTGTTGGGTCATTATAGAGGCATTTTGTGTGTTTTTATCCCGCTCACACCGTTGTTGGGAAACAAGCAAACTAGAACACCTCCATAATGATGTCACTCAAGAGCGTTGAAAGAGAACTACAAGAACACCAAAAGCTTTGGGATACTTCTTTGAAATACCACTAATCCAATAAGAGTAGTCCCCTTGGGAATTTACTGGCCGTCGCCCACCCAAGAGACTATGTCAACATGACAAACTATGCCTCCCCTTTCACAATTGAACATCACAAACCCACAAATTTAACATCAATTCCACAATTCATAGATACATGCCCTCCCAATCTGTCTGCACACAATTTGCCACTAGGCTGTCATAGCCATAACCCTGCAAAGAACTAGTCGTAACTTGAAGAGCACAACTCCAAATGGGGCACTTTAAAACTTGAAAATGGATTGGCAAAAAAGCTGAAGATGGCCGAAATTGAATCTACATGCCGCTACATGAAAATTTGATGCAAACAGAGAGCTGTCCTGATGTGACTACATGTAGAGTAGGCAAGGCGAGGGCAAAAACTACAACAAAAATCATCAAGGAGGCACAACGAGCTCAAACCGAAAATTTTCTGGATTTTTGTTGAAATGTTTTAAGTTTTTCATGAGTTTTAGTTATATACAAGTCTCCCTTCAAAAAACTCACTTGCGAGAACTTACAGTAGTCCGACAGCTGTCACTAGAATAGTGCCTTGTAGTGCATGTACATGTGCTTGCTAAAGCAAGCTAGAAACCCCACAAAAAATAAAGCCCACAAACACTTTGGACATTGGACATCATGTCCATATGTACGAATTTACAAAAAACGGGGTGTCGGAAATGCACCCAACATAGTTTGCGACACCCCAGCCTGCTAGATCATTCATGATCGGCAACACAAAAGAGATCCTATAAACCACATGAGGGAGTCTTTACTTCATCTTCATCCTTAGCCACATGATCAAAAAATTCTTCAAAAGAAGACTCATCTTTAATTACAGTCATCAACCTTGCAATATACTTCTTCAACCTGTAGCCATTCACACGTGCTTTATGTGGGGTACCATCCAAGTCAGCAAGCTAATATGTGCCATTTGGAAACCTATTTAAGACCAAGAAAGGACCTTTCCACTTGATTTGAAACTTCTTTTGAAAAGTTCTATCAAGTTCACTATTGTAACAAAGCACCATGTCACCCTTCTTGATGTCTTTGTCCTTCACCTTCTCATTTGCCTTTGCTTGATTGTTCTTCAAGACCTGCTCATAATGCTCAAAAGCCAACAACCTATCCAACTGTACACATTGAAAATATACAAGCCTTTTGTTGAATGCATCATTGGCTCTTCTTCAAGATTTAGCATCGTCTTCAAAGTTAGTATCTCCACCTCAATAGGAAGTAAAACCTATTTGCCAAAAACTAGATGGAAGGGAGAGAAACCGGTACCTGATTTGATTGCAGTCGTGTAAGCCCATAGAGCACAAGGTAGCTCTAAATCCCAAGTCTTACATTGTTTCTTGTCATCTTTGTAAGCATCCTTATGATCTCTCCATTAAACATTTCATTCATGCCATTGCATTGGGGATAATATGGAGTAGTAAATCTGCGATGCACATGAAGCTTCTCACATAGATAATCCACCAGCTCTCCCTTGAAACCCAAACCCTTGTCAGAAAGTAACTCCAATGGCATGCCAAATTTGAAACAAATATCTTCATATATAAATTGGGAAAAATATTTGCTCATGATATGCTTAACAGCTTTGGCTTCGGCGCATCTGGATAGATAGTCAATAGCAGTAAGTATGTAACATTTGCCTCTAGCTATCATATGTAGAAGACCTATTGCATCATACCCCACTTCTCAAACACATCATAAGCCACAATGGTGGCTCTAATTTCTAATTTGAGAACCTTATTAGCCATGCTTTGACACTCTTTACAAGACTTGCACCAATGATGAACATCATGTTGAATGCTTGGCCAAAAATACCCTTCCTACAACACTTTATGCAAAGTGATTTTTGAAGCAAAGTGACCACCACAAGAACCCTCATGATTCTCCTCTAAAATTTTGTAAATTTCCTCTTTCCAAGGCACTTTTCTCATCACAAGATCAGCCCCCTTCATATATAAGGCATCACCAAGTAACACATACCTTTTGGCACGCTGTAGGAAGGTATACTTTTTTGACTTCTCCAACTCTGATGGAAGCATACCTGTTTGTAGTGTTAGGGGCTAACCACCCTAACAGTAATTTAGTACAGGTACACAGTAAAACTGCATATTACACTACACTACTGCATACTAGAATACTAAAGAACACCATGAATAGAGAAAAGAAGGTACGGTATTGTGTGCATAATCATCAACACATAAGTGCGTACAAAACAGTATCGAGCACAATACGACTGCATAAAGAAAGACTAACTTCCCCCAACTGCAAAACAACATCAAAACCCACAACTACTCGCCTAAAACTAACCCACTTAAAGCATCAACCATTGGTGTGAAAACACCCTTAAGGTTCAAAGGTCCCATCCTTAGTTACAAACAAAAGTAAATAGACTGACACTAGTGTATCAGGGCAGTAACACTTGGCACATCCAGTGGGCAATGTTTGCAAAACATTGTAAGAACCCACAAAACCCTTGACAAAAAAACCTAAAAACCAAAATGAAGTCGTGCTTGAAGTTACTGCTCCTGAACACTTGTATCTTTAGTCTGAGTTATTTCTCATGACTGTGCATCCACATCATCTCCAGCTTCCACCAATGTAACCTCAGTAAGTGTATCTTCTGACATTACTTCATCAAGTTTCATAAATGGGTCTTGAAATTGTTGTTGATCACCTGTGTCATCAGTGTTTGTAACTCCAACTAAAAATGCTCCCTGAACTTCATCTTGAACTACATCCTCAACTGTATCTTGAACTTCAACTTCAATTGTAGTCTGAACTGCATCAGTTGTTGTAGTATCCATTTGCACATCCCTTTGTAACTGCTGCTGCAACTGTGCATACTGCTCCTTTAACTCAGTATATTGTCTCTGCAAGATCAAATTCCCTCCTTTGTCTCCTCCTTTGCAAAAGCTTGGTAAGGTTTACTCACAACATCATACATTTTGATATTGATTTGTTCCTATATCCCCTTCATATATTCCATTACTTCATTTCTCATTTTGTCTATATCCCCCGAGCTGACATACCAACCATATACATCTAGCTCTTCATCAGACATGTATCTAATATTTTCTTCAACTTTCTTGCGAGCTGCAACCCTGCTTAACAACACCCTATTGCTACTTTCCAAGGTAGCATTGACTGTAGACATTTCACTTAATTGTGATTGCAGTACTTGAAACCACTCCTCATTCCATTGAAAATTTTTGACTGAAGTCTTTTCCTTGAATGATACCACTTGTTTATAAGAGTCCAACTCCTTTTGCAGGAGTTCTTGACTCTTAGTCAATTCCTGAACCTTCTTATGCAAAAGTTCTATTTCAGTTTGTGCCTTTTTGTCCTTTAAAGCTCCCTCTTTAATCTGTTTCAGTTTAGTATGCACACCACCATTATCTCTGCTCAAGAATGTAAGGTCCAAAGACTGCTGCTCAACATATTCCTTAACCAGCTTTAGTGAAGTTTGCACTTCATCCAATGACACAATAGAAAACTGAGCCTAAGAAATTGTAGGCCTCTCCAAAATTGGATCTCCAAACACTGTTGTAGGTTCATCCCCTACCATTTTGTACTTTAATTTTTTGATCTTGAAACCTGTTTTAGCAGCTGTAGACTTAACAGGTTTGTCAGTGAAATGCACTGCAGTGTTAGTAAACAAGTCTCCAAACTCTTTGTCCATTTTATCCTTCACTACATCCAAAGACTCCTATTTTGAATAATCTATAGATAAAAGATCTTGAACATATGTAGTCATTTGCAAAGATCTATGATCAAATTGCAGTTTCTATCTCTTCTCATTGTAAATCTTGCATCTTCAATCATCTGTGTTGGAATTTGAGACAATCTCCCCTGTAGAATACTTTTGTTATTCACATACTAAAAGATAGCAGCTAGATAAGGCCCAACTTTAGTAGTCTTGTCCTTCCTTCTTTGCTTTGTATAAATCTCAAACTTGCTTCAGTCAAATAAAATATTGGCCCATCCATTTGTCTACCACTCTAAGCTACTAAAAAAATGCCATAGTTTTCCCTACTGATGTATTCTGATTTCACCAATAAAAAGACTCTTTCTATAAACCACCTCACCTGCTATAATTTGACTGGATTCTTCACGCCTAATAGTTGATAATAATTCATTTCTCCTTGAGACTGACCAAAGGCCTTGGTCATATCCTTCTTAGTTGCCTTACTAACTTCATTGTCATCTATCGTAGGAAGTTCAAACATCTTGGCAACTAACTCTTTAGTCAAGTACTCGTGTTTGAAAACATGTCCATCATTTGTCTGCAGGTGCTTCAGGTATACTATAGCCATCTGGTTATTTCTCCAACTTACCCAAGGAAATCTTGAAAAATCAAGCAAGCCAATCCTACCAAGCCATGTGTTATTTGCTTCAGTATGCTCTAAATCATACCTGAAGTCGAGAAAAGTATAATAAAAAAATAGTTCCTCCCTTGCAGACTGTATCATGCGGTTTTTTGTCTCATCATCAAAACTCGGGTTTGGCACCATTGGACCTTGATAAGAAGTCCTCCTTGTAGAACGCATTAGTGTAGCTGTAACCTCTTCCTCTTCTCTTGTATCGAGACTAGCACTCACAAATGAATTACGGACTATCGACATGCTCATCCCCGTCGTAAAAAGCAAAGGTTTGGTGTACACAGGGTGTTGATTATGCTTTGCCCCTTCACATGCATAACTTGTCACTATCCCAAATTCATCATTAATAGGATGTCCCCCTTGATTCTCGATGATTTGTCCAAAAAATGGGTTGAGTTGGAGTTCATTAATGGGTTTTTCAAATATTTTACCTTCCTGATTAGACAGTATGAAAGTATTTGGTCCCACTGGCCTAACTATTTGAAATGGCCCCACATACTTGAGTTTGAGTTTACCTGGTCTCAATCCCAATTTTCTGTTATAGACCAACACCCAATCACCCGAAGAGAAAATTTTGAACTTGATCTTTCTGCTAATCCAAACTTGTCTTCTTTGCTGAATAATATCTACAACATATTGGCTATAGATTCTGTCCTCTTCCAACCTCAGTAAAGCCTCCTTCCTGTAAACTGACTGACTCTTTAGGGGATAGTTTGTCTTGAACTGCAACCCTAAGGCTTGGCACTATAAATTCCATGGGCACCACTGCTGCTAACCCATACACCAGCTTAAATGGTGTCATGCAAGTAGTCACTTTATATGCTATTCTGAAAGACATAGTGCTGAGTCCAGTTTCTCAACCAAATCTGTCCTGTTTTGAATGACCAGCTTCCTGATAATCCTGACCAAAATCTTATTTGTACTTCTGCTTGTCCATTAGCCTAGGGAGAGTACAATGTTAACTTCTTATGCAATATAATATGTAGTTCAATTAGTTTACTGATCACCTTGTTGATAAAAATGTCCTCCCTGATCAGAAACTAGCTCGATGGGACATCCAAACCTGGTCATAATGTTTTTGTACAAAAAATTGGCTACACTTTTTTCTTTATTATCCCTTAAAGCCACTGCTTCTACCCACTTTGTACATTAGTCGGCTGCAACCAATATATACTTGTTTTGTGTAAATCTTGCAGGTGGTTTGATTGGACCAACAAAATCCAATCCCCACTTCTTGAATGGTTTCAAAGGCAAAACAGGTTGCAATGGCATTTTATCCACATTTAGTGGCCTGCCATCTCTTTGGCACAACAAACAATTCTTACTAAACTCTTGAGCATCTTGAATTACTGTTGACCACCAAAGTCCTACTTGGAATACTTTCCTTGCAGTAGCCTCTCTTGACAATTGTCTTCCTGCATTACCTAATCCCCTAGCTGATCAATCACCTGAACTAAGAACAATTCTGCATCAGGAAATTGATTAGGTACTCCTAAAGAATCAATCTCACCTATTTTGAATCTACTGAGATAGTCATACAACTTCCAAGAGTATGTATTACCACATATTCAAATTCCTGCAAGAGTCATATCCATCCGGCCAACCTTCTTGACAGATGTGGTTTATTCACCAAATAGATAAGAGCTTGATGATCTACATGGAAGATTACCCTATTAGGTAAAAGGTAATGTCTAAATTTTTGCAATGCATAGATCATTCCCAAACATTCTCTCTCAGTCACTGTATAATTATTCTCTGCATGTGTCAATACCCTGCTTGCATAGCAAATTGGTCTAAACCAACCTCTTTTGGTTTCTTGCATCAATGCTGCACCCACTGCCACATGTGATGCATCCACAAAAATATGGAATGGTAATTTCCAATCAGGAACAATTAATATTGGTGCTAAAGTCAACATCTTCTTCACAATCTTGAATGCTCTGTCTTGCTCTTTTATCCATTCAAATATTGCATCTTTCTTTGTAAGCTTTTTTAGTGGTGTACAGACATATGCTAATATCTCAAAAATCAGTTATGCCACTTCACTTGACCCAAAAATCTACTCAATTTCTTAACTAACCTTGGTTTTGGTGCTTTATTGATTGCTTCCACCTTTCTTCGATCTATAGATACTCCTTCTTCAAAAATTACATGTCTTAAGAGAAGTGCTCTCTTAATTGAAAATGCATACTTGGCTGGGTTCAGTGACAGTCTGAATTCCCTACATTTTTGAAAACACAACCTCAAGTGCTCAAGGTGCTCCTATTTCTTTCCAAAGACACTAAAATCATCCAAAAAAACCCTCTTAAAGTTTCTAAGGAATTCAGCAAACACACTATGTACCACCTTTTGAAATGTTGGTGGAGCATTCTTTAAGCCAAATGTCATCAAATTGCTAGCATAAACTCCCCACTCAGTGACAAAAGTTGTTTTCTCCGTGCCTTCAAGTCCCATTAATATTTGGTTGTATCCACTAAAACCATCCAGGAAACTATAAAGCTCATGTCTAGCTACTGCATCCAATAGCGTATCACAAAAAGGTAATGGAAATGGCTCAATTATTCTAGAAACATTTAGTTTCCTGTAATCTACACAAACCATGATCTTTCCATTCTTTTTGGGAACAACAACAATTGGTGAAAACCAAGTGACCTCATCAAATGGGTAAATGAAACCTACAGCAAACAGTTTATCAATCTCCTCTTTAACTTGTTTGGCATAGTTAGGATTCATCTTGTACCTTTCTTGTACAACTAGAACTACGTCTGCTTTCAAGTCAAAAGCTAGCATCTACTCCCTTTATATCTGTATATTTCCATGCAGAAACGTCTTTGAATTCTAGCAACAACTCCTTTAGTTTCTCCCTAAACTCCTCATCCAATTCTGCTGACACCTTCACTATTTGTGGTTCCCCTTGAGTATTCAGCTTCAGTTCATGTAGTTCATTTTGAGTGACCCTAGCAGTTCTTTCCATTTAATGTTCAAAAGCTCTTCCTTCTTGCTTCACTGCTTCAATAGCTTCCAATTATTCTTTGTTTCCAGTCTGCAAATTTTTCCACAACTCATTACCCAGTCTGGTGGTTGACTGTGATGCTGGGTTAGCCGCACCACCCTTGGCTGAAGAAGTTAAAATTTGCTCAGCTTTCGGGGCCAAGGCCGCAAGAGTCAACCCCATTTGGGGAGCGTGAGGTAGAAACAACAAAAAGAAACGTTTTCACAATTATCTCTCTCCTAGTTTGTCTACCCAGCGGGCCGCCATGCTTGGGGACAATACCCTCCTTCTCTCTCTTCCATTATTCACACTCTCATCCTCTCTCTCCCTCACTCACTTCCCCTCTCTCCTTGGCCCGCTACATTTCCCCTCCCTTATCCTCTCTCTCTCTCTCTCCATCGTTCAGCTCCCCCCCCCTCTCTCTCTCTAGCTTCCGTTGACCATCCTCTTTTCCCCCTCGTTTAGCCCACGCGGGTGTAGTAGGAAAATGCTCTCTCTCTCTCTATCTCTATCTCTTTCTCTCTCTCTCTCTCTCTCTCTCTCTCTCTCTCTCTCTCTCTCTCTCTCTCTCTCTCTCTCTCGATGAAACAGCCCGTAGGCGCAACCTTCTCTCTCTCTCTCTCTCTCTCTCTCTCTCTCTCTCTCTCTCTCTCTATAAACACACACACACACACACACACACACCTACAAACACACACCCATACACACACACACACACTCACCCCCTCAGCCTCTCACCATCTCCCCTCCCTCGTCACTCACGCTCTCTGTGTAGCAGTCAGGCACGTAAAAATATAAAAATATATATAATAATATCTTTATCTTCTCTCGTTCCCACACACACACACACACACACACAACCCATAGCACATACACTCTTGCATACCTCCAAAAACACACAAAAAATAACATACGCACTCACATTCATTGCACACACGCCTACATGCATGCACATTTAAACATATATACACACACATGCACGTACACACATAGTACACGCATGCATATACGCACCCACAAAGGGAAAAAGAGGCGAAGGAACTCGACGACGACACCAACACAAAATAAGGATGGCCAAAAGCACACGGTGGTGACACCAAATCAAGAAATAATATCGAATGCCCTGGGGCCCTGAAAGGAATTGATGCGTAGCATCTTGACATCATGCAACAAAACACCAATTCTGCAGCATAAACCTCACACCGGCCACCCGAACCATCAACAAACCCCTTGTAAATGCCCCAACCCCCCACTCTTCTCTAATAGCCTAGCCAACGGCTAGTGGATTGTAAAAACTCCCCACCCCACTCTTACTTCCCTTCTCTCTATCTCTACCTTCTCTCCCTTTCTATCTCTGTCACTAGAGAGGCACCTAAACTCACTACGGTGACCAGTGGATATTTGCAAGAACCATTAGGTAAAGAACACCTCTCAAATCTATATAAAGAGGTCTCCACTAAGCACAAAGGGGGACACAAGTGAAGGAAGAACACACTAGCTGCACCACCCAAGCTCCATGCATTCTACATTCCATGCACCACTAAGCACATAATGCACCTCCCAAGCTAGGGAGCTCAAGGTATCATGCTTTGTTAGAAGCATGGGCATTTCAGAATTAGAAACATCACCATCATCACCAATCTCCACCCATGCCATGGTTGAGTTACTAGTCATGACCACCCCATGCACATAAGGCACTCACTATTCCCCTGCAAGGCAACGTGAGCACGCTAGGATTGAATGCACCGACACCATGCTACCCCGGGCCACTCTCGATGCTAGTAATTGACGTCATCGGTGGCTCCATCGTCTTGATGTTTCCCTCAACTAACCTCCCATTGATGTGCTAACTTCCCGCTAACTTCAAATGTTCGCCATGCACCATATGGTGCTTGCATTGCATCATGCATCCCCAGTGCTAAGAGCAAGGTTTGGTAATAGTCAAGACCACCGCTTGTAAGTATCATCATCAACAATAAAAGTGTGCAATGTGGTCATGATCTTTGAGTCCATTCTCTCTTCTGCTTAGCATTGTTTTCCCAAATCCATGTGTGTGTGTGTGTGTGTGTGTGTGGGGGGGGGGGATGATTCATTTCTTGTATATCACTCTGCTTGTGCTGACATCGGGTTATCTGTACCGCTCTCTAGCCCGGCCAAAGAAGTGAGGCTCTAGGAAATGAATGGAGGATGCCGTTTTTTTCTTCAAAATCTCCCTGTCTTTCATTATGATCTGTACTCTCTCTCTTATCCCCCCCCCCCCCCCCCTCCTTGCCGCACACACGCCTCTCTCTTCCCCCCCCTTGTTTTCTTTCCACCAGCGGGCCGAGCCCGAACCCCCCCCCCCCCATCTCTCCCCTCTCTCACTACCTTCATCCCCCCTTATTTCTCTCTCTTTTCTTCCTCTCCCTCGATTGTCTCTAGCTGTGTGAACAACCCATAAGGGGAGCAATAATAATGCACTCTTCCTTCCCCTCATACCCCACCATTGACCCCATTTTCCCCCCCCCCCCCCCCCCCCCTCCTCGCTCAGAGACGACCGAAAGCATCCCTATCTTCCCCCCCCCCTTGCGCGCCCTCTCGGACCAGCCGGTAGGCGCATGAGATGACCTCTCTCTCTATCTTCCACAACCCGTACACACCCACTCCCTCCCTCACCACCTCACACCCCCGCACTCTTGATCTCTCACTCTCTGTGCTTGGAACAGCCCGTAGGCACAGTTTGTAGGACCAAAGGCCCTCTCTCACACACACGCTCACACACACACACGCACTCTCTCCCCTTCCCCTTCCCCAACGATTCTCCTCTCGCCGCTCCGTTTTCCCTGCATAGTAAACACACACACACACACACACACACACACACACACACACACACACACACTATATATATATATATAGATATATAGATTATGCACATAATTGATTAAAAAAACCCAACCCCCCCCCTCCTTCTTTCGTTCCCACACACGGAACTACACATACTTACCATATATGATACGCACTACACACAACATAACACATACATTGGTGCAGCCAAAGTGTGCCTACTCTAGAATGTGGCATGGACAGATATATGCATGCAAGCAGAATCATGGTAAAGGGTTGGAGCAGCTAGTAAAATCATGGGCTGACAGGCAGCAGCGGAGTTGTATGACTAATGCGGCTTATAGGCCAAGGAAGGCTCCATGAGGGGCTAATTTGGGTAGAAAATGAAGGAGATGCAAAGTGGAGATTTTGGGCCTAGGAATAAAGATCTTGAAGTGATGAAGGAGTAGGTCCAGACGGCTCATCAAACCGAGCTACGGAGCCCAGGTTATTGAAGGTTGAAGTTTCAATGGATTGCAGATTCTTGCCGAACAGGGCAGCTGGGGACAGGTGGCCCGGGCTGGTGTCAGTGCATACATGTGTAGAGCTTGAGTTGAGGAGACTACCCGTCTTTTCAGTTTGCAATTCAGAGTCATGGTTTGCATTTTATGGCCATTTGAATTTTTTTCGGGGGCTTGGTCTGAGCCCACTTGGCTGCATTGAAGGGTGGGCCATTTGGCATCTTTTGGACCTCGCGAAAGTTCTCGATGAAATTGTGTGTCATGTGGAGCTAGCACAAATTAACGGTGCATCAATCGGATACTTGGTCAGCTAGATGTGGTAGGACGGAGCCGAGAGCTAATGCCGAGAGGAATGTGGCAGATACTTTTTGGTTTTTTTGTGGCCTCGGATGACAGCATTGGAGATCTCAAAATGGGGCAAGAGTCAAATGATTTGAAGATGAGGAAGGTAGGTTTCAGTCGGGCTCCAAAGCCAGTGCACATGCCAACTGGGTGGGGCATAGTAGTGCCCAATACAAGCAAAAAAATGAGGTTTTTTAAAGTTTAGAGAATGGGTTTTTTGAGTGCTTGGAGGCTGCTCAAGCCTGAGGCTGCCACATGTTGAGGGCATTGGCCCATATGCACAATGGAAGGCTGGGAGGACACACTATATAATGTGGGCCGTGAGCCCATAGAAGAACACAAGGGAAGAGAGAGGGGGGCTCTCTTGTTGGCTATGGCGCGAGGGCGGCGGCCCTGCAGGGCGCTGCGCATGGCGGTGCAACCGGTGGTTTTGGCCAGTGGCGAGGCGGCACAGTGGCGCGCACTCAGGTGTGAGGAAGGCGGCCGTTTGGCCTTGATGATGTGGCAGGCCCGTGACTAGAAGCGAGTCCCGCGGCTCGATTGGGGCCCCAAAGTTTTGAAGAAAAGAGGGAGGGCAATAGCGACCCCCTCATGGAAGAAGGTGATCCCACAGTGAAGGTAAGGCGAGGTAGAGGCTATTCAAAGATCTAGCAAGGGAAAGTGGAGAGCTGAGATCAAGCAAACCAAGAGAGAGGAGTTCAAAGAATTCAAAAGGCAAGTGCAAGGGCGGCCGGGTTGGGCGGACATTAGAAAGATGTGTACACCATGCAAAAGCTACCAAAAATGAACTATAACAAGTGCTAGCAATGCAAAACAAATTCCAAAAAGAGCTCTAAGTGAAGTGAACGAGAGGAGAAGCACACCCATTAATTCTTTTTTAAAACTCCTAGAGATACCCCTATAAAAGAATGTAAACGTGAAAATTTGTGGGACTTTTGCCTGGAGGGTGTGATTGAAAGTTGCAGGCCTGTGTAGTGCAAAGCTTGCCATTGAAGCTGCATACTTGATTGTACTATTCCCCATGCAATAATACCAAGTATTTGGCCCTATTTTTGGTGTTGCTTCTCCCCATTCCCCTCCTTTTCTCTCGCTCTTTGTGTATTGGCCAGTGCTTGAGGAGGGTTTGCCTGCAGCTTGAAGGGTGTTAGAGGGCAGAATCAGGGTGTTTTGTGAGTCGAAAAGGGTGAGTTGAGCAAGGTGGGTGCATTTGTGCTGCAAGGGGTTTTTGCAAGGTATGAGATAGTTGTTCTGTGTGCTAAAGTGGAGTTGTTAGTGAAAATTAGCAATTTGAAGGTGTTATTTGAGAGGTTAGGGGTGCTGTGGAATCCCTGGGCTATAGAGAGGCAAACATTTGGTGTGTTGGGTGCGTTTCCTATTCCTCCTCTCCATCTTCTGGTGCCCCCATGGAGGAGCTGCTGATTGGTCGTTGGTGTTGATCAAAGCTGGGTATTTCCATCAAGGAGAGATGGCAACACATAGTTATGGACCAATTTTTGCTGGAGAAGGAGATCCGGAAGAGTGGATGGCCGATTTCGAGTTGTATATGCTATCACTGCATATGCCAAATGAATATAGCAAAATGCAAATGATCCCGTTGTTGATGTGGGGAAAAGCAAAGACATGGTTCTATGCTTTGATGGGAGAGCCAAGAATTATGTGGCCGGCTTTGAGGGGCCCATTATCTACAAGATTTTTGAAAAGAGGTATCTCCTATTGACTTGGATGCAAGATTGAAAAATTTGAAGCAGAACGTGAACGAGAAATTTAGCGTGTTCCTCGCCCGCTTTGAGGAGTGCTGGAGGGACTTTGCATGGAGTGGCCATGCAGTTGGTCAATGGTGGTGAGTACTTTAAATTGGAAAAGTTTATGGCTTGTTTGCATCCCAAAGTTCATGAAAAGGTGAAAATCGAGGGCCCGGATAATTACAATGGGACTGTTGCTATTGTGCAGTCTAAGAGCCGGAAAATAAACAAGAACATTGAGCAAGGTGCATTGCGGTATGAGGCAATGGTTCCCAATCCAACTTCGAGTCCAAGAGAAGAAGTCCAAATGGAGAATCAGCCCAATCGAGGGGTAGCAACCGTTCCTCAACAATGGGTGCATACAGTTCAAGATTTGTCTGAGCAAATGCAAGAGTTGCGTTTATGTGTTATGGACAGAGGTCAAGCAAGGACAGGAAGAGGCAGAGCTAGGCAATTGCCTGGAAGGTGTTACAATTGCGGAGAGGAAGGCCACTATGCTCACGATTGTCCTCACCCACCAAGGGAAAGGGGAGGCATGTATCCTCTGTTTGGTCGAGGCAGGGGTCAGGCACAATTTAATGGCCAAAGAGGGTAGCAAGAGGTTGAAAACCAAGCACAGGCGGCTCCATCAAGTAATGATGAAATACCAAGGGTTAACATTATTGGTGTTGAGAGGCAGGAGGTTGACATTATGGCCAACAAAAGAGCACGAGGTGAAAGAGAGACTGAGATGGAGCGTGAAACTAGAGCAAAGAAGGGGAAAGAAAAGGTAAATGAAGGTAGAGAGCAGCCAGAGCCAAGCAGAATAAGGCAAAGATGAAGACTCACCCAAAAGGATTTTCAGTTGGGATGCGGTAATCTGGAATATGATTAGGTAAGAGATGTTCAAAATCAAAAGGCTAACATCACTTTTGGGTAACTGCTTGCATTAAACCCTAAGTTAAGAAGGCAGTGGTAAACCAGTGTCAGCACGAGGCTTCCTCAAGTGGGAGGCGATGTGCATGCGGTACAAAATCTAGCCCTAAACGTGGGGAGTCCGACCGATGTGCTTCCGACCAGGGGAGGTCACCTAATAAAAATGTAACCTATCATGTGAGTTCAACAGAAGGGTATTTAAAGTTCTTGAAACTTACTGAAATATATATACAGAAGGGCATTATTTTTTCAAATTTGAAAAAAACTTACAGATTTTAAAAGAAAAGGGTACATTATATTCTTAACAAAATTCACAGATAAGGGGTTTTACAAACATGTCTTGACCGCACGTGATATGGTAGTTTTACACATGGTGAACCCCCAGAGGCTTCCAATGGTGGATGTTTTGCTTGAGAAGAAGAAACATGTTCAAGCCTACATCGATGGTGGTGCCCAAGTCTATGTTATTACTAAATCTGCTCGGATATTGGCATTAAAGCTGTTGTCAGGTCCAATGTGCAAATGAGGATGGCTAATCATGCCAAAGCTTGTTGTTTAGGAGTGGCACAAGATGTGAAGGTAAAGGTTATGGGAATTGAATGCTTGATTGATTTTTTTGTCACGAAAACAAGAGAAAATGCTTATCCAATTATATTAGGGAGGCCATGGTTGTTGGCAATTGGAGCCAAGCAAGATTGGGAGACCGGGCTGGTTACCCTGCTGGATCTAGAAAATGGAGGACAGATTGTGTTGGACCTAAAGACCAAGGAAATTCGGTTTCATTCCTCAACTGGTGGAGATAATCGAGATTTCAGTACCACTTATGAGTATGAAATGGACTCTACTTATGATCAAGGGTTGACTAGTGTCGAAGAGGAAGAGAGTCATGAGGATTTATTGAAGCTAGTGAGGCGGTCCGGGGCGGGCAACAAGAAGAGCAACCTCTAGACACCCTTCAAGGCTCCCGTGCTGCTCAATGGGGCTGGGGCACAACACAACACAAACCAAAACAACAAACCCACAGCCAAATCCCAACTACACAAGGGGCACCACCTAGTTTAAGAGCGAACTAGGACGCAAAAGAGGAGAATCGTTAGAGCAACCCACAAACAAGCAAGGAATTTACACTAACCCTAACACCAATGGAACAATCTCACACACTAAAACACGAGAGAGAGAGAGAGAGAGAGAGAGAGAGAGGGAGGGAGGGAGATAGTGCTCGGGCTGCTTTGAAACGTATCGACAATGATCAAGCAAACACAACTATATATTTAAGAAAGAGAGAGAAAGGGGGAGGGGGTGCTTGTTGCATTAATACCTTCTTACAAATCTGTCATGACAAATCAAAGTGAGATTAGTATTTGTTCAACAGAGCTTGCATAAATTTCACCACAACACATCACAAAAAAAGCCACCCCAATCACTGTCTTAAAGCCAGGGGAGTCCTCTCCACCCTGTCGCCCTCTTACAGTATGTGGGATTTATGGCTAGATTGATGACAACACCAGAGATAAGCTATCAAGAACTTAACAAAAAACACCAAGACACTTACGCATCATTGTTGTCCATTACTTCACGTTGGAAGGGAGACAAAGTATCCAAGCTTAGTCCAAATCCACCCTCCTTGATTTAGCAAATGTTGGGCTTACACTAGTAGGAGAAATGATAGATTTCCTACTCTCAATTGAATGATCACTCTCTCTCTTACAATGGCATAGAGTTCCCTTGCTAATCCCCTATTACAACACATGCACATGCATAAGACAATGAGCTTCCACTCAAGAGCTCCTTCTAGAGAGGTTGAGCTTGGCTTCTCAAGCTATAGCATAGTGCTCTTGCTTATGGCTCCCCCCTTTTGTGCTAGCTACACCCTCCTTTTATAGAAATTTTGAAGGCTAGGGTTACTCCTCTAACCATGGTTGGGTTAGATTTTCAGCAATTTATCTAATTCCTTTTGCTTGGAATTATCAAGAAGTTGGTGGGGAAAGAGAGAGGAGAGAAATGGAGGTGATAGGACTTTTCATATGGGGTTAGGTTAGTAGAGTTAGTATTAATTTACAAATGGAATTGGATATTTACAATGGGAGTATCCATGTAGGATACAAATAAGGAAGAAAAACTCTTAAGAGGTAAGAAAAGGTGGATTTCTTACAAGGTTGATGCTCCAAGTGTCTTGAGTAGGGCCAATTTTGACGCTTGTTGACGGTCCACTAGCTTTGACGGTACATTTTTTCTCCACTCTTGACCTTCCTTGAGATACAAGGTAATTGAAGCTGAGTAATCAACCACCATGATGCTGTCTTTTAAGAGAAGAGGCTGAATTTTGTGGTTTTTTTGAAAGATATGGGTAACTTGGAGGAGGAAAAATGAGACTAGGTGGTCAATTTTGGAATGGAATTGTGTGTGGGAGGTATGAGTTCACCATGGTTTCTCTTATTCTTCAAGGTTGAGGAGAAGGTGAGTAGGGTGCAGAGAGGAGGGGTGAGAGAGGTGGGGATGATGAGTGGAGAAGTGTGTGTGAAAGAAGAAAATGATAAAGTGGAAGAGAGAGTGTGGCTGCATAACATGGGAAAACTGGGGTCCACTAATAAAATCATAGCTCACAGCTCGTAGCTCAAAAAAATATAAAAACATTTGAGGCAAAAGTTCAGCCCACGAGCTACAACTTTTGTTTGTATCACCTTTTCAAATTCGGAGAGCAAGTGAACTTTAAAAATTCAGCAAAACCGACCGTTTTTTCCACTGCACAAGGTCCTTGTGGGGTCCTTCTTTGGATGATTCTTTTGAATACCTCCAAGAGTGAGCCCTCCATAGTGCATGTATGCATGCCACCTACCCTTGACCTTATTTGGTAGGTCTATAATTGAAGATATTTTTGAGATTATGATATAAGTGAATAGTACAACTAAGAAAATCAAATATTGAGGGGTCTAGAAAATATGTACATGTCAAATATAAATAATATAAGTGGAAAAAATATAAAGGGGTCAAAAGAAATCTCTCTCATTATGAGGCTACCATAAAAAGATAAATATTTTTGGTGTTCTAATTTTTTAGAAAAAAAAAAACAAAATAGATGTAGGAAGGGAAAAATCACAATAGTGAAAAAATATACACATAAATAAAACTAGTTTTTTTGGATTTTTGTTGGGGTGGAGTTACACCAAATATAAGAGAAGCTTACATGAAAATATTTCTATATGGAATAAAGAGTATGGAAAATGGTAAGAAAAATTGTGGTAATGGTGAGTCAATGTACATAGCATAAATAACACATCCTACGTAGAAATATTTAAATAAATACCAAAATAATTATGAAAAATCTTTTTATTTAGGTCCTATATACAATGCAATATTTACACACAAATGGGCCATAATATACTTATATTTTTTATATTTTTTATTTTTTTGGCTCAACTAGCCCAATGACTAGCTAATTGAGGGTTTTTTAAGAAGATATGGGAAAAGTCCCGTGACTCACGCACGCCTATGTACAGTGAAACGGTAGGGATAGCCACAGTGTTTGGGTGATTTTGGTAGGGTGAGGTAACTCACTGTGGAAATTACAAAGAGCCGAAAAACGGCTATCACTAGATACAGATTTATTCGGAGTCACAGTAGACTCTACCACTGCAAGGAGAGGTATGCAAGTTCCTGTTTGTAGTTTGCAGGCTGAAAAGGTGGAAGATGTGCTAGGTACAGATTTAACAAAGCAGGAGAAGGAAGGCTATATGAACCTATGTGCGTCCTACCCTGACTTATTTGCAATAGAGTATAGGGATCTAAGGGGGGCTAAAGGAGTGGAGCATCAGATTCTACTTAAAGAAGGATACAAAACAAAAGCACAGAAGCTCAGGAGGTTGGGAGATATTCAAAAGGAAGCTCTATGGTAGGAGATCAACAAGCTGCTTGAGGTAGGTATTATATATCTAGTAAAGGAGTCTGAATGGGTCTCTCATGTTGTCATTACCCCGAAGAAAAATGGAAAATGGCAAGTATGTTAGATTATAAGCCTTTGAATGCTGCAACCAAGAAGAATCATTACCCCCTACCATTTCAAGATGATATTTTAAACCAGGTTTCCGGACATGACTACTATTCCCTTATGGATGGTTTTTTAGAATATTTTCAGATTGGTATTACTTTGGAGGACCAGTTAAAGACTACCTTCATTTCTCCATGGGGTTGCTTTGCCTACCACCACCGCAGGATGACTTTTGGACTGGTGAATGCGTATGTGACATTTCAAGATTGGATGAACAAGGTGTTCGGGCCATACTTGGGTAAGTTCATCAGAGTATTTATGGATGATATTGGTTACTATAGTTCTAGAGCAGAACATTTGTCCAAGTTAAGGCTCTGTTTTCAAAGGCTAGATGAAGAAGGAGGTCAATTGAATCCAAAGAAGTGAAGGCTAGCACAACCAAGGGTTCAATTGCTGGGTCATGTGGTATCCCAGAACAGAATTGAAGTAGACCCAGAGAAGGTGAAAGCATTGGTTCTTATGGAGCCTCCAACTAGTGCAACGGAATTGGCGTCATTCGTGCATAAGTTAAAGTATTCATCCCGCTTCGTTTGGATGTTGTCTCAATATGTATACCCTCTTCATAAAAGGGCTCAACAGGTGCATGGATTTCAATGGGATGAGGAAGCTCAAGAGGCATTTGACAAAGTGAAAGGTGTTCTATGTCAGTTACCTACAGTATGCCCTCATGAGGATGATTTTTATATTGCTATGACGGTGGGAACGGTGGCTATCGGAGCAGTATTGCTACAAAAGGTGGGAAGGAGTTATAAGCCTATTTACTTCAAAAGCAGGTTCATTAGTCCGGGGGAAGTTACTTATACGGAGGCGGAGCAGTGGGTGATGGCTTTGGCCTTTGCCTGTAGAAATTTCAAAGTATATTTGGTCGTTTGGAAGTTTTATGTATTGAATGCTAAGAATCTTTTGCCTAAAGTGGTGCTCCACTTGAAGCCAGGGAAACAAATCATGAAGTGGGTACTCGAGCTTCAAGAGTTTGAGTTTGAGTTCAAAGTGGATCACACACGACGGTCTCATTTGGCGGATATCCTAGTCAACAAGGAGGTTGAGTTACCAATTTATCCGAGGGTGGTACGAGAGGAGGATAAGGAGGAACCCGAATTAGAAGGGGCCTTCACGATGTGGTTTGATGGTGCACGACTTGGAGGAGGTGCATACCAACAATGAAGCGGAATATCCTACTTTACACCTGGAACTCAAGCAATGCATTAATTTGGCATATCAAGGTTAGTAGTAAAAGGTGATGCTCTACTAGTTGTCAAACAAATTTTGGGCCAATGGCAAGTAAAAAGGGATTCCCTCAAAAATTGGTTTTTTTTCATAAAGAAGCTATTGAAGTTTTTTGAAGCAGTGCAGTTCAAACATGTGAGAAGAGAACAAAACCAGGAAGTAGATCGGTTGGCTAGCAGTCGTGTTCAGACTCAAGTGTCGAGTTTGTATGTGGGACCGGCCACTTATGCAGGTAGAGAGACTTTGAAGGATATTGATGATTTCTTGAGTACAGGTCAATGTTCTGACGGGCTTTCCAAGCTACAAAAGAGGAGAGTTGTTCAAAAGGCTAATAGATTCACTATGATTGGAGAAGATCTTATGATGCACAGTAGAGATGGGGTGCTACATTGTGTCCTTTACAAGGAAGAGACCGGTATGGTATTGGAGCAATGCCACGAAGAAAGCGATCATCAGGGTAAGAGTCAAGGCTTGTTTTGTATCTTAAGAAGTGGGTTCTGGTGGCCTTCAATTGTGCGAGATGTGCATTATTGGTGCAAGACATGTCATCAGTACCAAGTGATGGTGAAAGATGACTGGTAGCCGAGCAGCAAGGGGCTATCATCACACATGACGCCTTTGAAAAGTGGGGTTTGGATGCAATTGATCCATTGCCCAAGTCAGTGAGCTGTAAGAAATATGTGATAGTGGCCATAGACTACCTTACCCGGTGGGTCGAGGTTAAAGCAGTTAAAGAGGTAAATGCACATACTGTTGCTCAGTTTGTATTTGATTGCATATGTTGTCGCTTTGGAGTGCCTTGGGTGCTTATATCAGATCGGGGAGAAGGGTTTAGAAGTAAGTTGGTGCATGCCCTGGTGGACAAATTGGGGATTTAACACCAATTTTCATCTCCATACCATCCACGGTGCAATGGTTTGGTAGAGAGTGCCAATGGGCAGATAGTCAAGATGCTTATGAAGTATATATACATGCAGGTTGAAGGGTGGGAATCTAACCTTGACAAATGTTTGTGGGCTTACATGACTTCATATAAGGTGGCAACCAACTTTACTCCATATGAGTTGGTATATGGCAGGGAAGCGCTCCTACCTGTGCATGTGCAATTAGGGTTTCTCAAAGGATTGTGGTGAATAGATAAGACTCATCAAGATGTTTTGCAGGATAGGATTACAAGTCTTGAAACTTTGAAGATGGATCATGAGGCAACGGGGCAGATTTTTATGTGAAGCAACAAGAGAGAAGAGTAGCAAAGTTCAACCAACATTTGCTAGCAAAACGGATAGAGAAGGGCGATCTAGTGATGAAGTACGAGAGTTATCTTCACTTCACCTTTCAGAAGAAGATAAAAAAAAAGTGGACGGGACCGTACAAGGTTCATCAAGTTTTTCCCAATGGTAGTTATGCACTAATAAGGATGGATGGTCGGTTCCTCAAACACAGGGTTAATGGTCTGCGTCTCAAGCTCTATTTTGCAAGGGAGCTGGTGCCAGCAGTGCATCACATTCTTATGCAAGGGGTGGGGCAACCCACTTGAAGGTTTGGCAGTAGGATGCAATAAAACTATGTAAATATGGTTTTAGTTTTCTCATAGTGTGTGCCAAGTTTTGCAGTTAGTAGTGGAATAAAAGCTCTTTTGTGGTTGAGCATTAATGCTCAATCGGTGGGTGGGCAATGATGGTGCAACCAAAGTGTGTTGAATCTAGAAAATGGCATGGGAAGATATATGTAGGTGAGCAGAAGCATGGCAAAGGGCTAGAGCAGCTAGTAAAATCATGGGCTGACAGGTAGCAGCGGAGTTGTATGACTGATGCGGCTTATAGGCCAAGGAAGGCTCCATGAGGGGCTAATTGAGGTAGCAAATGAAGGAGATGCAAAGTGCAGCTTTTGGGTCCAGGAATAAAGAGCTTGAAGTGCTGAAGGAGCAGGTTCAGATGGCTCATCAAACCAAGCTACGGAGCCCAAGTTATTGAAGGTTGAAGTTTAAATGGATTGCAGATTCTTGCCGGCGGACAGGGCAGCTGGGGACAGGTGGTTCGGGCTGGTGTCAGTGCATACATGTGTAGAGCTCAAGTTGCGGAGTCTACCCGTCTTTTCAGATTGCGAATCAGAGTCATGGTTTGCATTTGATGGCCAATTGAATTTTTTTCGAGGGCCGAGTCTGAGCCCACTTGGCTGCATTGCAAGAGTCAGATGATTTGAAGATGAAGACGGTAGGTTTTGGTCGGGCTCCAAAGCTGGTGCACAGGCCAACTAGGTGGGGCATAGCCATGCCCAATACAAGAAAAAAAATGAGGTTTTTGTTAGTTTAGAGAATGGGTTTTTTGAGTGCTTGGAGGCCGCTCAAGCCTGAGGCTACCACGTGTCAAGGACATTGGCCCATATGTGCAATGGAAGGCTGGGGGGACACACTATATAATGTGGGCCGTGAGCCCATAGAAGAACACAAGGGAAGAGAGAGGGGAGATCTCCCGTTGGATATGGTGTGAGAGCGGTGGCCCTGTAGGGTGCTGCACATGGCGGTGCAGCCGATGGTATTGGCCAAAGGCGAGGCGGAACGGTGGCGCGCGCCTGCGTGTGAGTAAGGCGTCCGTTTGGCCTTGATGATGTGGCACGCTTGCAACTAGAAGCGAGTTTCGCAGCTTGGTTGGGGGCCCAAAGTTTTGAAGAAAAGAGGGAGGGCAATAGCGACCTCGCTATTGCCTCCCCCCCTCATGGAAGAAGGTGATCCCACAGTGAAGGTAAGGTGAGGCAGAGGCCGTTCAAAGATCTAGCAAGGGGAAGTGGAGAGACGAGATCAAGAAAAGAAAGAGAGAGGAGTTCAAAGAATTCAAAAGGCAAGTGCAAGGGTGGCCGGGTTGGGCGGACATTAGGAAGATGTGTACACCATGCAAAAGCTACCAAAAATGAACTATAACAAGTGCTAGCAATGCAAAACAAATTCCAAAAAGAGCTCTAAGTGAAGTGTACGAGAGGAGAAGCACACCCATTACTTCTTTTTTAAACCTCCTAGAGACACCCCTATAAAAGAATGTAAACGTGAAAATTTGGGGGATTTTTTGCCTGGAGGGTGTGATTGAAAGTTGCAAACCTGTGTAGTGCAAAGCTTGCCATTGAATCTGCATACTTGATTGTACTATTCCCCATGCAATAATACCAAGTATTTGCCCCGATTTTTGGTGTTGATTCTCCCCATTCCCCCCCTTTTCTCTCGCTCTTTGTGTATTGGCCAGTGCTTGCTGTTGAGCCAGCAGAGGATCACACCCGCATTTTTGCTCACACCCATCATTTTGTAACCATTGATTGTAATAAATGTCTTTCCAACATTAATTTTGATTTGAGCCATTCATTAAGTAACGGGACTCAATTGAGTTTCCAGCTTGTAATCTCGACGTAATTTCACCTGCTGGACATTCATTAAGTAACGGGACTCAATTGAGTTTCCAGCTTGTAATCCCGACGTAATTTCACCTGCTGATGTAAATAATTAGAGATGTTCTCACCTCCAAGGCTGAGGTATATAAGCCAAAGTTTTGTAACCTAAAGGGGATTCAATTATTAATCAAAGTGAGTTTTTGAGCGCCGTGACTGTGTCTGAGAGAGAGAGAGAGAGAGAGAGAGAGAGAGAGAGAGAGAGTCTTATCTCCTTGCTACGAGAGCTACGGGGCCGCCATTGGAGAAGCGACACCGCCATTGTGTTAGCAACGGTGAGAGCTACGCACAGATACCAAGAGTGCGTGCTATCGGCTTCTACGTGTGGTAAGTTCCTACGAGCTTCGGTGTGAGTTTTCTTCCAACTCGGGTGTCGGAATAGAGCGTGCAGCATATCTATAGAACCACAACGAGTAGAGCTACACATTAGTACCATCGGGGTCAAGTTTCGGTCACCTGTATTTTTCGGCCTGTCTTCATACGCGTTTACTGCACGGAGTGGTTATAGGTTGATTTTGCAGTTCAAGTCTTTAGGGTGTTGTTCTTACCTAGTGTATAGACTTCCCCTTGAGTTTGAGATCGATTCGATGATTCTAGATCTTGTTTCGTATAGCATTCGTTTGTAGTACGGATTTCAGTCACTTGCGTGTTTTAGAACTTAGATTTGATTTCCTTAGTAGTGATTATCATTAGAAGGTCGAGTAGGTGATTTGACACCCACCTAGTTGTTTCCATGCGCCTGCGGGTCAAGCTCCGTCCTCGTCTGACAAATTCTGTTGTTGGTTGAGTTCTCGCTATTTAGCTTCCGCTAGCGGCGTAACCGCCCTAACATTTGGCGCCGCTGCCGGGGACGAGAGCCCTAAGTAGGTGACCTTAGACTAATCCTACGAGGTGAGTCGTATAAACTACTTTGTATACTTTAGTTAGAAAAGATCTAGGAGTGGTGGACTCCAAAGGTCTCGAGAGATACTAGGAAGTGGGGTATTCCTGGGTCTTCCGTGTTGACAGTATTTTTAGTTTAGCTTAGATTATATTTTTTTTTATGGTGTTTAAGTGGTTGTTGACATAAAAAGAATTTGCTACTCCTTGTTTGGTAGTAAATCTCTTTATATTTTCAATTGCAAAAAATCCATTTTATGATTAGAAGTAGCTTAGGTAGGGCCTGATTTGATCCTGATCTAGAGCTATCAATTGGTGTTCTATTTGCTTGATGTGTTTGATTGCATGTTAGATCACTGAAAAAGTTGCTTTGGTAGTGAAATATGCAATACACAAGTTCAGAAAAATTTTCTGTGTAACTGATTGTTGCTGAGCACTTAAAAGAGCTATTGGAAGAGTTCTGTGCTAAAAAACTGGAAATCTGCAATTTTAGACATCATACGCGTATGATGTCTTAGGACCTAAACAGAGACTAAAATTGAAAATTTGACATTGCCAGAGTGTTTAGAAGGGGGATTTTACCCTAAGATCAACTTAAAACAAGAGCATTTACACTCAAAGAAACCCAAAAAGACAAGTCGGAGTCCAAGAAACGCAAAGAATAGGAAATTTTGGATTCAGATCTTGTTTTTACATTCAAACCTGACAAAAACACTTGAAACTCAATTATAAACATTGGAGAAGGCTTAAAACCAAAAATAGTCAAAATCTGGGACAAAAGACATCATACGCGTATAATGTCTTTTGGCACATCCACTGCTTATTTTTGAAATCTGACCTGACAAGATTGTTACAAACACTGTAGAAAGCATAAATATCAAGTTTGGACCCAAATTGATGAAAAAGACATCATACGCGTATGATGTCTTTGACCTAATTTTGGACATATTTTGATACTTTGCTAACACAGATCCATTGTAATAGCTGTCTAGAGGTTATATTTCAAGTTTCATCCCATTTGGATCACAATTGACCCAAAGAAAAGGTCAAAAGCAAAAAATTGCCAAGAAAAGCCTGAACTAGCCATAACTTGCTCAAACAGAGTTCAAACTGAATTTTGTGAGTGCACAGAGCATAAAGGGGCCACTGAGAGTGAGCATAACCAAAATAGTCAAAATCTGTGAAAAAAGACATCATACGCGTATAATGTCTTTTTCAACATAACAGTAACAAAATTCTCACTTGATGAAACAGAAGTTGTCCAACTGACAAGATTAAACAGTTGACCAAGTATCAGTCAGTTTGGATCAATTCTAACCTCAAAAACCTGGGAAAACAAATTGCCGAGACGGAAAAGTTAAAGTCCTTCAGGGGAATTGATGAATTTGAGATCGGGCAGGAATCTCCGGAATAATCAACCAAAACAAGGGGAACCAGCAAGTGTCATATCAACCGAGGGAAGTGTAAACCAAAGTTGGGTGCAACCATTAGAGCCGATCTTTGAAGGAAGTGTCTCTGATACTTCTTCGGAGAGATCTTACGAGATTTTCACCGAAAACTTGGAACACTTGAACCTGAACAACAGAGAAAATATGGCAGCAGGATCATCAAACCCTTCCGCCACCATGAAGCTATTGTTCATAAAATACCAGTACGACAATGAGCAAGGTGCAAAGATCTACAAAGATGGAATGGACCGCTATTGTGTAAAGATAGAAGATAGACCTAGTGAGTTCAAGGACTTAGTGCCTGTGAGCTATAGCGGAGATAGATATCTAGATGACGAGGGTACCATGTACTTGGTAGTCCTAAACCCTAACATTGTGGACAAGTGGGGATTGATGGGCACCAAAGCCAAAATAGATGAAGAACTCGAGGAGAAAGCACCAATAATGAACTTCCCTAATGCGAGGTTAAGAAGAGAGAATGAAACTACAAGGATCAACACTGATAACATCTATATGGGGCTGTACAAATATAATAATGGGGAGCAAGATCTCTATTATAGATGTGAAGAACCCTACACCGGAGAGTTGACAGACAAAAAAAGACTCTATGTCTTTACCTACACAGAGGGATCGGAAGTGAAAATTGCCGCTTACGATAAGTATGGCAGGCAATACTCAACAATGGGCAAGAAAGAATTAGAAGGATATACATACTTTGGGGGACCACTACATCAGTATTATGTTACTTCTAGCTCACATAGACCAGCACCAACAACTGGAGTGCAAAACTCAATGACAACAGGAGGACAAAGAACGCAGGTTGCTGACTCTTTCAGTCAACCTTGGGACTCGAAGCTCGGACCAATGGGATCATTACATTCCAGAGAGTCAATGGAGACGAATCGAGGTAGTGCAGTTCCAATCCCCACCTATACCACTCCAGGTCCAAGGCTTGAAGCGGAACCATCACATTTACCTCCCAGTAGTAGATTCAGGGCAGGGGAACCGACAAGGGTAACCCATGAAGTCCATGATGCTAGAGAAAGCTTTAGCCGAGACATAGGAGCAATGAGATTGGTAGCAGATCATAGACGTATGAGACCATCTCAAGTAGCCAAGTGTATGCCCAAGAAGTATGGTGGTTCAGGAGATCCGTATGCACATGTGTCACTCTTTAAGCAAGTCTTAAGAGCTGAGCAGATAACAGATTTCCATACACAATACGAGGGATTTGGTCTTACTCTAGAAGGTACTGCATTGACCTGGTTTCAACCAATGAACATTGGGGGATTCCATGACATTGAACATTTGCTAAGAGAGTTTGCTGAGGAATTCTCAAAACGAGGGATTAAGCACAATACGGTCTCACAAATATATGCTTTTAAACAGAGAGAACACGAAAAAGTGAAGGAAGCTTCACTTCGCTTCAAACAATACATTGAGAGATGTCTAGTACGTGAACGACCACAAGATGACAGACTATCTGTTCTCTTTATTGAGGGACTGAGGAACGACACTCTCAAGAAGGACTTGCACTTGAAAGCTTGTACAAGTTTCGAGCAAGTAACGAGAGAGGCATTGTACTTAGTGGATAACTGTACGGTTTACGGAGAGGTGTTAGCAGATACAGATTTTGCATCCAGTAGCTCCTCCTCCGTAGCGAGCGAGACTACCACTAAAAAGAATGTTCAAACAACAACCATGCCAAATGATAGAAGATGCTCTAAAAAGGATGGCACCATACCAGAAACCATTGCCAAAAATACTGAAATGGTGTGCTATTGAACAAAAATGGACAAATCATCCAACAGAGGAGTGCTGTTACAACAAAGGGTATGTAAGGGAGCGCCAGTATGCACCTCCTGCTCAATTAGCACCACCTCAGATACATCCAGTACCTCGATACCCAACGGGAAATGTACCTGGACCTATGGGGATAGAAAGGCCGCAACCGGTATTGGGACAACAACCACCTTTACCAGGAGCAAGACCAGTGGGCATTAGATATGCACCAACCTTAGAGAATCAGGAAGAACAAGCCTTAGTGCCTGTTCAAGCCTATTACGAAGAATCGGGTGCACACATGTCTCCAACAGTTTATTACCCACCAGAAGAACCAAAACAACCAGAACCATGGGGCATGATGGGGAATGTTGGAACACCAACAGTTACAAGTGCTTCTGATGAAGAGAGATACAATTTGGACGCAAGAACCTTGATGTTCATAGCTCATGGAGGGTTAACAGGACAAAGACCATCCTATCCACAAAGGACGAATCAAGCGGGACCAAGACCAGCACTAGGACCCTGTTACAAGTGTGGAGGTGACCATCTGATGAATGTTTGCCCACATACGGAAATCATTAGAATTAACGCTTATTGCACTGAGTGTGGGGTTACTCACTTCATTGAGGATTGTTCAAAGAATCCAAACAAAGTGCAAAAGACGACATTGAATATGCTAGAAACTATTCCTACCAGCAGTGGGTCTGAAAATGAAACTCTGATACCAACGCAAGTTGTTACTAGAGCTCAAGCTAAGAAAACCACTAGAGAACCTGAGAATGGAAAGTTAGCGACTGAAGTGGTTAGTCAAGGACCGCGGAGTCAGAAAAACACATGGAAAGCTAGAAAAGCACGCATGAAGTTGAGAAAAGAACGTGAAGACGCTATTCTAGCTGAGGAACTAAAGCAAACTAAAGCTAGATTAGAAAAACTTGAGAGTCAAAACGGGAAACGAGAGATGAGCCCGGAAAGAACGAAACAAAAGAGTATCAAAGAAACAACGAGCTTAAGCTCAGGGGGATCAGTGCTAGTCGACAAAGTACACGAACCATTGGACGCACTGATGAGAGCTTACGAAGCTAGGTTAAAGAACAACCAAACACAAGAACAGAGGTGGATGACATACCCAAACGCAGAATTGGAAAAGCAGAGACTTGAAATGTGCCAGAGAATGATCGAGACTGCACAAGCCTTATTAGAACCACCAAAAGAAACAATGAATTGTGGAAAGGAAAACCCAATTCAGCAAGAGACTATCGTTTCACGGGTAGCTGAAAAGACTCCCAGTGCACAAAAGCCTGAAAATACACAAAGGATGACCGCATAGTATTGAACACAACCGATCAGGAGATAGAGAGTTTTCATCCAGTCATACAGAGGATTTACGGAAAAGATGAGGATTACAATGAATTTTGGAAACAAGTGAGAGAGGCAAACTTTGCAAACGAGCTAAGTTGCCAAGCTAATCAGACAAATTGGGAAAAGGACATCAGGAATCCTCCCATAGTGGAATTTGAGGCAGGATCTCAAGTGGACTTGGATCTGCAATCTTACTGGGGAGATGGGGGCTCTGTTAGAACAATGGAGAGCAAACCTCATTCACTGAAAACCTTACCTTCATACTTAGGAGAGTATGAAGCAAAATCCGAGATTAGAGCACTTCCCTCACGAAAAATCTCATCAGAAAAAGTCATGGACTCGCAAGGATTGATAGAGATTTTGTCAACACCAGTGACATGCACTATCACTCTAGCTGAGCTTTTGAGGCTAAGACCACATATGTGGACCACTGTAGGAAAATGCTTGGAGAAATTCGGGATAAAAGATCCAACATCGAGATTGCAAGAGAGCATTGAGGAGCTGAGCAAGCCACAAAAGAACGCTAAGCCTGTACCCTTAAACAAGGTCGGAGAGTATTGCGAAGGTGAAGAGGGGAATACAACCTTACCAGTTGAATTCCAAGGAATGAACACAATGGCAATACTAGACAGCGGAGCTGGGGTAGCCATAGCTACAAAAGAAATCTGGAAAAAATGGGGGAAACCAGCAATAAGGAAGACTAGGTTGAAACTCCAATTAGCAGATGGACACATGGAGAAACCTATGGGGTTATTAGAGAAAGTTGTAGTGACTTCTTGCGGCATTGAATACGAACATACTTTTGCTATTGTCGATTTTGCCAAGGAGAATAACTATGATATCATATTGGGAAGACCATTCATGAGACAGTTGAAAATGGTCCAGGATTGGGGCTACGATCACATATACCTGAGAAATATGGAAGCCACTACACGTGTGAACCTGAAAGACCATAGCTACAAAGATGTGAACCGAACACCGGTAGAGGAGTTTGATTCAGCTACTTTGGCGGGATCCGAATTTCCAGCTTGGTTAGGTAAACCCAAGGAGTTATGGATGTGTGGAGCTTCGAAATGTGGAAGTCTGAAACGAGAAGAATGTGTTTTAGAAAGGGCTATCGAAGACGAAACTTATGTAGGAGAACCCTTTCCAGAGGACACGTTTGAACCATTAGAATGGACACACATTCTAGCAACCCTAGATGTTTGTGCAATTCCGGATGGTCCCACAACGAAATTTTGCGACAAGGACGGGTACGACGTGGTTCCGTATTTCATGTTGAGAACTGTACTCAAAAAAGAAACTGAAAAGAACGATACACTGGAAAAGGAAGATGAAGAAGAGGTGTTTCACGACATTCCCGATCATCCTGAGTGGGGAAATGAAGCAGACAACGAGTCAACGGACAATTCAAGCGGAAACGAAGAAACTATAACGGATGTCCGATTTTATGATTTTCCGAACCAAACTAAACAACGCCAGAAACACTATAGAGCAAAGAAAAAAACAAAAGGGGTTAGAACCAATCCGATGCCTAGAATAAGAGGAAAAAATCAATTCCTAATGCTAGTAAAGGCTGAAGATTGTGTTAAGGATAAGATTTCTGGAAGAATGAGAGGCAGTGATCAAAAGAGCTTACGAAAAGACAAAAGAGGCTCAAGAAATCAAGTTCAAAAGAATGGAACGAAAACTGAAACAGAAAAATCAGAAAAGAACAAGCGCAACAGAGAACACACGGAGTCCAAGTTAGAACGTAGAAACAAGTACAGAGAGCTCAAGAAAACTCTGAAAGAAGTTTGGACGACAGAAATTGAGAGTGGAGAGGACAAAACGCCAAAATCAAGGAAAACATGGATGTTCCCTCTCACTATAGGAAATTCACAATAGAGGATAGGAAGGTGATATTAACCCCACCTATTCGAGAGAGGAAGGAGAACGAATCTTATGACGGACCGGAGGATGCAAAAAAAGTTGATTTAGCAGCTCCAGGTGAGCCACCTAGACCGGTGTACATAGCCACAGATTTGTCTCCAGGCGAGGAAGAGAGACTTTTGAGTCTTCTCAGAGAGTATAGGGATGTGTTTGCATGGTCTTATAAGGACTTAAAGGGAGTTGACCCATCGATATGCCAACACACAATCCCACTGAAACAAGACGCAAAGCCTAGCAGACAGAGACCATACACATATAATGATACGTTTGCTAAGCGAATCAAAGAAGAGATAGATAAGCTAATGGAAGCTGAATTCATATACGAGATTGAACACACTGATTGGGTATCTCCGATTGTGGTAGTACCTAAGAAGAACGGAAAACTCCGAGTGTGTGTCAACTAAAGAAAGTGAATGCTGCAACAATCAGGGACAATTATCCCTGCCGATAACTGATCATGTTCTAGAGCGTGTATCAGGGAAAACAGCATACTCCTTTCTTGATGGTTTTTCAGGATATAACCAGCTAGCCATAGCATTGGAAGATCAACATAAAACAGCTTTTGCAACGGAGTGGGGAATTTATGCTTATCGGGTTATGCCTTTTGGTCTAACCAATGCTCCCGCAACCTTCCAGAGGCTGATGACGCATGCTTTCAAAGAATACTTAAGGCTGTTTCTCGAAATATACATGGATGACTTATGTGTACATTCTCTACTGAGAGATGAGCATCTAGAACACCTAAGAAAAGTATTTGAGAAATGTAGGACATATCGCATTTGTCTCAATCCTGAGAAATGTGTGTTTATGGTCCGACAGGGCAGAATTCTGGGACATATTGTCTCACAAAACGGAATATCCACGGATTTAGAGAAGATAAAAGTTATAGTGGATATGCCTAGACCAACCAATGCGAAACAAGTACAGAGCTTTATGGGACATTGTGGATATTATAGACGATTCATTTACATGTACGCTATAATAGGCCAACCACTTTACAGGCTAATAGTGAACTTTGAATGGACAGAGGAGTGTGAGGAATCGTTCAAGAAATTGAAAGAGGCACTCATTACTGCTCCAGTCTTGAAATCACCAGATTGGGAGAAGATATTCCATGTGCATATAGATGCTTCTGCATATGCAATAGGATGCATTCTGGCTCAGCCAGAAGAAGGAAACATGGATTTTCCTATCTGTTACGCCAGTCGACAGCTCAACCATGCAGAGAAGAATTACACCACAACAGAGCGAGAAGGATTAGGAATGATATATGCTGTGAAGAAATTTCGGCATTATCTTCTAGCCAACAAGTTTGTGTTTTTTACGGATCACCAAGCCTTGCTCTACCTAGTGAATAAACCATGCAATACCGGGAGAATAGTGAGATGGTTCATTATCTTACTGGAATTCGACTTCACGGTAGTAGTAAAGAAAGGAAAAACACATCTTAGAGCTGATCATCTTTCGCGATTGACGAATGGAGAAGACCCTATAGGAGTAGATGACGACATGCCAGACGCGTACTTGTTCAACATAGAAATGATACCGAGGTGGTCTCAAAATGTCGTTAACCTATTAACCTATGGAGGAGAGTTCGATAGAAGAGAATACAACCTGAAACATATTGCTATTCAGCAATCCAAGAATCTTCAATTGATTGCAGGAAGGTTGTATCAATTGGGAAATGATCATGTTTTACGACTATGCATCAATCCTGAGGAATATAGTATATATCTGCGCGAAGCACATGTTCAGGAATGTGCATTTCATTGTTCAAGAAGGAACACATATAGGAATTTGTTACAATTGGGAGTCTATTGGCCAGGAATGAAAGAAAGCGTACATGAATATGTCACTGTATGTATTGTATGTTCATCAAAACCGCCAGCCGAGTATTCAACATTATATCAGATAATGATCGCTCCAGAATGGAGTCAGTATATTGTTGAATATCTCACAAATAGAACTTTCCCAGAAGGAACGTCAAAAGCTCGTCAGAAATCTGTAGAGACAGAAGCTAGAGATTACGCTTTAATAGGAGATCAACTCTATAAGAGAGGTAAAGACAACCAGCTTAGGATTTGCGCATCAGAGTCTGAGTATGTGATAATCCTAGAGCAAGCTCATGGAGGAGTAGGTGGAGGCCATTTCTCAGGTGATAAGACAACAAAACTTGTCTTAGCCGCAGGAATATGGTGGCCAACATTACATATGGACGCTGAGGAATACGTTAAAAGGTGTGATGACTGTCAGCGGACCAAAGTACCACTTAAAAGAGATGATATGCCGCTTAGACCAATGATGGGGGCAAGAGCTTTTGCAAAATGGGGGATTGATTATGTCGGACCCATTTCACCTCCTGCATATAAGACTCATGCACAATACATCATTGTGGCTACAGACTATCTAACAAAGTGGGTCGAAGCAAAGGCAACTCAAAAAGCAGATGCCAGGACCACGGCACAATTTCTATATGAATACGTCTTTGTACGATATGGATTGCCAATAGAAATTGTGAGTGATCGAGGCACACATTTCATAAATGAAGTGATAGAGATCCTTCTGGATGAATTCATGGTAATCCATAGGAAATCAGCCCCGTATCATCCACAAGCAAACGGACAAGCTGAAGCAACAAACAAAACCATATGCACGGTCCTTACGAAGATTGTATCTGAGTCGAGAACTGATTGGGACCAGAAGTTGCATTCAACATTATGGGCATATAGGGTAGCATATAAAACATCAATAGGAACAACCCCATATAACATGGTTTTTGGGCTAAATGCTATCTTACCAATAGAATTCTTGATTTCAACCTTAAAGGTGGCTAAGGATCTAGAGTGGACAGGGCACGAGCTCTCTGATAGAATAGATGACCTAGAAAAGCTAGATGAGCTTCGCCTAAAAGCAGTAGCTTCTATCTACGCTCAAAAAAGGCGACAAAAGGAATTTTTTGATAAGCATGTGCAGACAAAAGAGTTTAAAGTTGGGGACTATGTCCTAGTTTACACTCTGAAACAACATTCTAAGAAGCTTAAAAAGCGAGGGATGGGTCCTCTGGTGATTAAAGATCTATCACCAAGTGGAGCAGTCAAGCTTGCTACATTAGACGGCGAAGAAATGCCCAATTGGATTAGTGGATGCAGAGTGAAAAAGTATCTGTTGCCGCTAACAGAAGACATGCTTCTCAAAATACATCAAGAAAAGTTGCGTGTCCAAAAAAAGAAAAAGATTGAGGAGGAAGCGCAAGCCGAGGCGAAGGAAAGAATGGAGAAAAGAAGACTACTGCGTCAGAAACAGCGCAATGAAGGAGCAATAAGAATAAACGCAGTTAGTATAACAGAAATGGGGAATGACAAAGAAGAACCCATCATTGAATGCAAAGTAGGGACCAACCAAATCAAAGCCAGAGCACTATTGGATTCAGGAGCTCAAGCTAACCTACTTTCACTCAGTTTGTATAGACAATTGACAAACGACACTAAACTACAAACTGCCAAGCAAGAGTTAAAGAGTTACTCTGAGAATTCAATCAAAACTGTCGGATGCACAGTTTTACATATACAGATTAACCAATATGTGTATCCTCATATGTTTTACGTGGTTGAAGACCAAGCTACACAACATCCATTATTGCTAGGACAACCATGGCAGAAGCAATACAATGCAATGATTGACTAGAGTTCTAAATCAGTGCTTATCAAATACGAAGGTGAAAGTCAATCAGTTAAGTTCACCAAAGGAGAAGAGCCAACTCCAAAGGACGAATCCAAAGACAAAGATAAACAACAACCAGAGAAAAAGAAGAAGCAATGGCAACCAAAAGTTTCTATACAACCGGATTACTCTTCGACGAGGAATTCTCAACAGTGGATAAGGAAGACAAGCAATAATATAACAGCTCAACCTTGGAAAAAACGGAGTCAAAGTTGGTATGGAGACCAAAAAAGGTGTGCCAGAAAAAACAAACAGAGTCTTCAATACCAGACAACAGAGTGATCCCCGACAATCAAGGACAGTGAAACAGATCTGGATTCCAAAGAAGTTCATGACGGCACAAAGCTATAGCAAGCAAATTTGGATCCCAAAGATTTGTAAGAAGGAACTCCCTTCAATACAATCAGCGGAAACTCCTAGGTATTTCAAGGCGAGGAAATCAACACACAGAACAAAGCAGGTTTGGGTCGCAAAGAGTTTGTGGCAAGCACAAGCAAAGCGGAAGCAGATTTGGATTGTAAAAAAAGACAACAAGGTAACGAAGAATCCATCTACTGATTCAAATACCGAAGTGCCAAAACCAACCCAAAACCCGACCACCAATCCTTCAATCACACAAAGAGCAGCTTTATTGGAAAGACTGTTGTATCATCGCTCTACAATTACATTGGGAAATTATGACCAAAACAACTACAATGCTTCACCCACAGACACTTCATAGTCGTCCGGGAGGACTCAGACTAGGAGGGGGGGAGGTAAACAAGAGCTACAAAGCAGCTACAAGCGGAAAAAAACAAAGAAAAACAAAAATTATATTACAAGGGCAGTGTCTTACATGATTTTGCAATTTTTTATGTTTGATTGCGGATATTGATAATATTTATGCCCTTATATACTTTGTTTTGCAACAAGAAGAGATCAAATGATGAATTTGGGTCTCTAGATGTGTAAATATCACTAAATAAGAGTGTTTTTGGAGCTAAAAAGTGGAAAAAAGTGGTAATCCAAGTCCAAAAATCACAAAGAAGTGTATATTCATATACACAGGGTTACCAACTATTTATCGTGTATGTTTGTAATTTTTTGGCTTCAATTTGCTATTTTCCTTTATTTTTTATGATTTTCTTAATAAAAATAAAAGAAAAATAAAAAAGCAGGTGAAATGAGATCGGAAAAAAGAAAAGAATAGACGGCGATGATCCTAATGACAAGGGCAACCTAGGATAAAAATTGGGTACAATTCTGAAAAAGTTGCGGAAAGCCCGAAATGACAGAATTTTGGCAAAGTGGACAGATTTCTCAGAAACAGGTCAAACGGAGTCCAAATTGAGAAATTTCAAATCATAAAGTGCATTTCACGACGAGATAGGAGCACATGTCAAATTTGGTAACAAGTGATCCGGGAAGCCCGAAGTTAAGTATTTTTCACTTCACTATCAAGCTCATTTCCACTATTACCTTCTTGGAGAGAGCAAAGAGCACACAGGAGCATGCGACCTTCTACCACCTTCTACGACTGCTACGAGAGCTCAGAGGACACCAGGCATGAGAGGTAGACTCGTTGCCATAAGCTTTTGATGCTTATCGTTAACTTTTGTCGCGAAAACTCACCAAAACCAAGAAACAAGAGCAGACGGGGAATGGGGAAGAACGCTAGGTAGGGGCACAACCGCCTAACCAAACCTTGCAAGAACTTAGAGGTGGGTTACCCTAGTATAGGAGATGAGTTTCTAGCACTCAAAGCTCGAGAAAGAACGACTGGAAAAACCCTAGGTCAACAGGCCTGCAAGAGGCAAACAGAAAAAAGTTGTCGGAACGACACAAAACTTCTCAGGAAGCTTAACAACATCGAGGGCAATGCAACCATGGAGTATCTCCAGGTTTGGACCACCAAAAGTAGGTCGGAACAACCGATTCGGCTCGGCGGACACACAAAGCGTCATTTTGGCATAACAGCTAAAATTGACGACCAAATGACATGAAACTTCACAAGCAGTTTCAACTATACATGGATGACTTATGTTTGCAAGCAAAACCCAAAAGAAAGCTGATTCACTTACCGATGGTGAAAAAGACGCTTTCGGGCAACCAAATGGAGAAAGATGGAGAACGGGGAGCCAAAGTCAAGTTCAACCGAATAGGTGGCTTCACAACATATCCAATGAGCTGGAAATGCAACTCTCAAGAAGAAAAGTTGAAGAAATTCAACTCCAAGGCTAAAAGACGACTTCGGAGACTGAAATGCCTATAAGGGGGCTTTTTAGCTAAACTGATGACTTTTTAAGTTGAAAACTAGTTAGCAGGGCTTAGGGCACTAGCACAAAGCATTCTTTGCACAAAAAGACCAACATTTCAAGAAAAGACATCATACGCGTATGATGTCTCACAGCATGATTTTCACATCCATTTCAACATTTGAGTGCATAGCCTCATTCCACATGTTAATCACATCCTATGAACCAAGTATCATGAGAATTGGAGTTAGAAAACCCAAGGAAAACCAAAAAGACGCAAAGTGGGCCATAAAATTGATTTTTGGTCCTAATTTTGTCAAAATAACTCCAAACTCATTGAAACTTTGTAGGATTGTTGGTTAACACATCTACAAGCTATCTGGAACCAAAAAGCACCATTTTGACACAAAAGACATCATACGCGTATAATGTCTATTTGCACTTACAGAGCAAAAAATGCTCATTTGTCATCATACATCCATTATATATATCTAATACATGCTACATATGAAGTTTGGAACCATTTGGTCAAGTGGATCACCCCATTAGCCCAATTAAGAGAAAATCCTTCATACAAAGCCTATTTTTGTCCCAAATCCAACATATTCAAGTCCAAACCAAGAATTGAGTATAAACAGTCCTTCACTAGCACATGGAGAGTCCACAGAACCAATCCCATGAAAAATTGATGAAAAAGACATCATACGCGTATGATGTCTCCAGAGCCATTTTTAGTCCAAACTCTATCCAAACTTGATAAATCCACTGAATAAGCCTATCTAAAGCCAAAACCAAGCTTATAGAGAAAATTGGTCCAAAAATGCACTAAAAGACATCATACGCGTATGATGTCTCACTATGTGATTTTGGCACCTCAGGGCTTCACCCACCAAACAGAAGTGTTCTACATGCCATTTGAAAGTAATCCACCAAGTTTTATCCAATTTGGATCATAAAATCCATTTCCCTTTCAAAATTTTGCCAAGAGCCTGAACTGGACTAAATTGGCCAAAACTTGACCAAATGGGATCCAAACTCAAATCCAAGCATATGATACTCATGTATACACTATCAGCTACAAGCACAACCAATATGAAGTCATTCTGACACAAAAGACATCATACGCGTATGATGTCTCCAGCATGTTTTTGAGCCCAGTTTGCATATTTTTCACCTACATTGCATCCTTAGGCCCTGAATAGCTCATGTTTCAATTTTCAAGTCATTTGAATAGTTAAAAGCTTCATTTCGGCTTTCAATACTAAAAAGACGCTAACTTCTGAAATTGGAGTTACAGGATCCATGGATTCCGCTAAGTCATCGGCAACTAAGAGAAAAAGACCAACCATCAAGGATGCTCTTGCAGAAGCAGAACCTTTTGATATTCCAACAAAAACCCTCAAGCCAACCAAGACTTGGATGGAGGAAGCAGTACTAGAAAAAGAAGGAATAAAGATCTACCAGGGGACTTTCAGAGATCCTCAAGGGCAATCGGTCGATGTACCTATGATCCCACGAGAATTAGTGGACTATAGCAGATCAGAGAACATAAGCAGATACCTGGAAAAGGCTGACTTACACAGGTTCTTCACCTCGAGACCATCAGGTGTAGACACAAGAAGAGTGTATGAGTTGGCAACATCCATTCAGAAGGATGGGAAAGCCACGTTGACAGCCATGGATGGAGAAACAGTTGAAGTACAGATCACTCCACAGCTCATTGCAGATGCATTGAAGCTGCACAACAAAGGGAGTTCTGTCAGAGAAAGAAGGGAGGCCATAGAGGTCTATGGATCAAAGAAACAAAATACAACCTACGCAGATATGGCAGATCAACGAGCGGCAACCCTTTGCCGGTTATACAACCAGTTTTTCCATGTGTGCAGTAAAAGACCGCAGAAGTATACTACACCACCCCATGCCATTGCGACAACCATCATATGGGCACTGAAGAGCAACATGCCAAAAGAGGTGAACTATGCTCAATACATCCACGAGCAAGTAATCGCCATGCACAACCAGAAGCCAAAGTACATAGGAGGAGGAGAAATCCTAACAAGAATAGCTTATGAAGCTATTGGAGCTAGGGATCAAGGGCCCCAGATTCCCTCCCAGAATGAGTGGCTTAGAGAAGCCGATGAGGAGGAAGAACAGCAAGAAGTATCCAAGAGGGCGTCCACAAGAGCACGCCGAAAACTAGAAATAGTTTCAGAACCTGAAGAGGCCGTGGACGAGCCGCTCAAGAAGAAAGTGAAGAAGAAGGCCGATCCCAAGCAAAACAAAAGTCAAAAAGCCGCAAGAATGGAAAGGCTAGTGGAGCAGTTTAGAGCGGAAAGAGCTCTAAAGGGGGACTTCGAAGAAATGTGGGTGCCAGACCCCAGTAAAGTCGGAACCAGCTCAGCCAGGCCACATGTTGATCAATATGATCAATATATTAGAGCTTATGAGGAGTCAGAGGCCATACTGGAGCAGCAACCTGTCGAGCCTTATACTGAAGAGGAAGTACAGCTTTTAAAAGCTGAGCTGCAAAAGGACGACAAGGGGAAGAAGAAAGTAGATGAGTCTACTGAACCTCAAGAGAAAGACGGGCAAGCAAACAAAGGGAAAGCCAAGATGACTGAGGACAATCAGCCCTCTTTTACTGTTGTACCAAGCCCGAAGAAAATGGAAATTATTGTGGAGGAAACCCCAATAGAAATAGAAACAGAAGTTATGGAAAAGCCGGAGGCCGAGACCAAGGAAAAGGAGATAGATCCAGTTCAGCAAAAGAAAGATGATTATGAGGATCTGGTAGCGATCGGATACAGTGAAGAAGAGGCCCTGGAGGCAGTTTATGGGATATCCCTACGGAAACAAGATGATCGGAAAGGGACGAAGGGTACAATGGAGAGTAAAGAGAAAATGGACGAGCCGAAGCCATTGGAGGTGATGGCTGAAAGAGCTGTCAAGTTGACAAATGAAGATGAGAAAGACATGCACATGGTGTATGAACTGCTCAGCAAGATTAAAGAAAGATCCAGAGCAAAGGAAGTAGCACTTGAGACAGCAAAACAAAAGGAAGCAGATTTGCAGAAGCACTTAGAGAATGCTATGATTGAATCTGAAAGTCATAAAGCATCACTCTACGACGCAGAAAACGAGAGAGACGGCTTGATACTCCAACTAGCTGAAGCTTCAAGAGAGGTAGCAAGTTCACAGGAAGCAAAGGAGCGAATAGAAGATGAGCTGGAGGCAGCCAAGGATGAGCTCATTGAGCTAAGGGAAAGAGTCGAACTTCAAGAAAGGACAATCATGAGACTCAGGACCACCCCTAGAGCTAGCAGAGCAGGAACAGAACAAGAGGGAGCCCTCGTACGAGCTCTGGAAGAGCAGGTCAGAAGTTTGCAAAGAGAGCTGAGGTTAGAGCAAGTACAAAGATTGCACATGGCGGAGGGATCATTGGCTGCAGAGGAGAGGCTCACATCAGAAAACCAAACACTAAGGACAGAAAATGAGGCCCTCCGCAAACAGCTCCAAGACCTCCAAGAGCAACAAAGAAGAGAAACAGAGACACCACAAGAAGAAGCAGGGGGAGCATCCATAGAGCTACCAGAAACTGGAGAGGCAACCACAATCGAAGATCCAGCCCCAATTCAAGAAGTGGCCTTGACTTCAGGAATCTCTGAAGGAGAAGAACAAAGGCTCCATGACCAAATAGAAAAGTCAACAGAGGAAAGTGCCAAGGCGGAAATGGAATGGGAAAGGAGACTTCTCATCTCCATTAGACTTCAAGGTTTAGACACAAAAGTGCTCCATGAAGAGTGGATGCAACCCAGCCTGCCTTTCCCTCTGATGAAATTTGAAGCGATAAAGACGAAAAAGAGAATAGAGGAGGAGCAGTATGTCGCTCTTTATGAAGGCGACATCACAAAGGATGAACAATCAAAGAAGATTGTAGATTCTCAACCTAGATGGAGGAAAGGTTGGCTGAACAAATACCCAGCCTACCTCATCTACTTGGTAGAGGCTCCAAAGGAGATTCGGGAGGATGCAACCTTCTGCCCGGTGCCAAGAGTCAGAAACTGGAAAGAGCATGGCAGGATTGCAGAAAAGAAGCCAAATTGGCTTAATTATCCCAGGATGCCAGGACCAAAGGAAGGAGATAGAATAGGTAAATCCTACATGGTGAAAACCCTAACGGGCACCATCAAACTCTTTACTGGCTCTCCTAACCTTTCGTGTCAGATGCTAAAGAAAATCTGCAGGACTCTCTTAGCATGCATTGAAGTGTTCGCGCCAGATAAAGCCACGACCTCGAGTCTACTATCGACGGCCGACACAGTGACGTATATGATGTATGATCTTTCAATGCAGCCATCACCAAAGGTGTTACATCTCTTATACCAAAGAATTATGTTTTTGCCTAGCTTCCACATGCAAACATTCGAAGAAGCTTTCTACACCGGCTTTTTCACTCACGAAAGCAAAATATTCGGCCCAACCTTGACCATCGGCAACCTACGCTACGAATCACATTTGCAGATGCTCAAGACGACAGGACTCTATTGATCAAGCCTAAAAGTCATGTCAGGGACGACATGAACGCGGAGGGGGGGAGTGTTGAGCCAGCAGAGGATCACACCCGCATTTTTGCTCACACCCATCATTTTGTAACCATTGATTGTAATAAATGTCTTTCCGACATTAATTTTGATTTGAGCCATTCATTAAGTAACGGGACTCAATTGAGTTTCCAGCTTGTAATCCCGACGTAATTTCACCTGCTGATGTAAATAATTAGAGATGTTCTCACCTCCAAGGCTGAGGTATATAAGCCAAAGTTTTGTAACCTAAAGGGGATTCAATTATTAATCAAAGTGAGTTTTTGAGCGCCGTGACTGTGTCTGAGAGAGAGAGAGAGAGAGAGAGAGAGAGAGAGAGAGAGAGAGAGAGAGAGTCTTATCTCCTTGCTATGAGAGCTACGGGGTCGCCATTGGAGAAGCGACACCGGCATTGTGTTAGCAACGGTGAGAGCTACGCACAGATACCAAGAGTGCGCGCTATCGGCTTCTACGTGTGGTAAGTTCCTACGAGCTTCGGTGTGAGTTTTCTTCCAACTCGGGTGTCGGAATAGAGCGTGCAGCATATCTATAGAACCACAACGAGTAGAGCTACACATTAGTACCATCGGGGTCAAGTTTCGGTCACCTGTATTTTTCGGCCTGTCTTCATACGCGTTTACTGCACGGAGTGGTTATAGGTTGATTTTGCAGTTCAAGTCTTTAGGGTGTTGTTCTTACCTAGTGTATAGACTTTCCCTTGAGTTTGAGATCGATTCGATGATTCTAGATCTTGTTTCGTATAGCATTCGTTTGTAGTACGGATTTCAGTCACTTGCGTGTTTTAGAACTTAGATTTGATTTCCTTAGTAGTGATTGTCATTAGAAGGTCGAGTAGGTGATTTGACACCCACCTAGTTGTTTCCATGCGCCTGCGGGTCAAGCTCCGTCCTCGTCTGACAAATTCTGTTGTTGGTTGAGTTCTCACTATTTAGCTTCCGCTAGCGGCGTAACCGCCCTAACACTTGCAGAGGGTTTGCCTGTAGCTTGAAGGGTGTTACCAAGAGGGCAGAATCGGGGTGTTTTGTGAGTCGGAAAGGGTGAGTTGAGCAGGGTGGGTGCATTTGTGTTGCAAGGTATTTTTACAAGGTATGAGATAGTTGTTTTGTGTGCTAAAGTGGAGTTGTTAGTGCAAATTAGCCAATTTGAAGGTGTTATTTGAGAGGTTAGGGGTGTTGTGGAATCCCTGAGCTATAGAGAGGCATACATTTGGTGTGCTGGGTGTGTTCCCTATTTCCCCTCTCTAACGTGCACTACATACATCCCCACAACACATATACACGATTCATACACACTTACATGCACACACGCATATACGCACTCATAAAAAAAAACAAAAAAAGGGAAACAATCAACATCGACATCAAGGGAAAGAGGGTGGCTAACTCCCCCATCGCCAACACCAAAACAAGGAGTGGCGCCGAAGGCACGCCCTAACCAACATCAAAAGGAGGTAACACATAACATCTCGGCTTCTCACGACAAAAACCGACTACCACAGCACTAAAACCTCACACTGACAACCCGAACCATCAACAAAACCCTTTGTAAATTCCCTAAACCACCACTCTTCCCTAATAACCTAGCCATGGCTAATGGATTGTAAAAAAATCTCCCCACCCCACTCTTTCCTCTCTCTCTATCTCTACCTTCTCTCTCTCTAGAGAGGCATCTAGATCTTCTATAGCGACCAAAGGATACTGGAAATGACCAATAGTTAAGGACCACCTCTTAAGCCTATATAAAGAGGCCTCCGCTTAGACACACAAGACAGACACAAGGCACAAGTGAAGGAGGAACACAGTAGCTCCGTGCACTCCACATTGTGAGCACCACTAAGCACGTAGTGCACCCATGCTTGAGAGCTAATGGCATCATGTTTGGTTGCAAGTTTTGGGCACTTTAGCATTGGAAACATCACCATTCTCCCCGTGATTCACCACACCATATTGAGTTACTAACCACGACCACTCTATGCACATGAAGAAGTCGCGACTCTCCCACCAAAAAACATGAGCACGCTTAGATTGAACGCATCAACACCATGCCACCTTGGCCCGCTCTCAATGTTGGTGATTGATGTCGTCGATGGCTGCATTGTCTTGCTGTTTCCCCTCAACTAACCCTCCCGCTAACTCCAAACCTCGCCAAGCACCATATGGCTCTCGCATTCTATGTTGCATCCCTAATGCCAAGAGCCAGATTTGTAGTCGTCAAGACCACCACTTGTAAGTATCTTCATCGCCAATAAAGGGTGTAATATTGTCTTAATCTTTCGGGTCCATTCTCTATTTTGATTTCCCATGGTTACCGGATGTTTCGTCTCTTGTATATCACCCTACTCGTGCTCCATCATGTGAAATCTCTCCCGCCAGTCATTGTGCCCTGTTCCGAGCTTTTCACATACCTCCCTCGTACACACACTAATGACTAATGATTAGGCATTTCTTTACATGTGGACGTTTGTTACACCACCATTTCATGTTGATCACCTAGAGGGCATTTTCACGTTTGCTACCCTAGGTCATGTATGTTTGTGTCCTAGCTGCACTTATGCTAGGTGGTGCCCCTTCCTACCCATAGGATCACTCCTACCTTGAGATGATGCTTGGGGATGTTCAGGCTATGTGTGGTGTAGAGGCCACCCCATATGGCATGTCATTTTCGGCCATCATTTTCTTGGCGCCCCTACCGAGAATCCTTTCATGAAACCCTCTAGTTTACAAGACTGAAACCCCTAAACTTTTGTGGATGGATGAATGGCTAGCAAGGTTTGTTAACTGGATGACAGAAGAAGAAGAGCTCCAAGCATAACTAGACGAACTACGCATCTCCATCGAAGCTCGAGTGCCAGCGTAACGGTAATCTATTTGCAGTGGGAGATTCAATCAACACGCCAAACTGAGTGGCTATACATAGGCCAGGTGCCAAGAAGAAGAATGAGAAGGTCAAAACCATGTCCGCAACCTACAACCAACCCGCAACAACAAGATGGAGGGAGCTCTGTGTTAGGAATTGGATCGTGCTAGCTATGGTGGATGAAAGAGAAACATGGTGCAAGTGTGTGAGTGTGTGTAAGCAAGATTATCACTCAAGTGAATTAGGTTCCAAGATAGGATTAGCTTGGAGTCATAAACACAATCTTGAGTATTGACTTAGCTTAGCACAAGCTCACCATAGACAAGCATGTAGTGCAAAATGAAGTTGTTGTTTATTGATTCAAGAAATGAGCTTTAAGTACCTCTACAACCTTGCTCCACAGTATGTGGGATAAATCCACTCTCCTCTCCTTGACTCACACCTTAGGACAAAGCTCACACTTTAAAATCCTCTTCTTGAGGTTTGGACTAAGACAAGATACTGAAGATGCATGATCCACACAAGCTAACAAAATCCACATAGGATGGTGGTATCCACATAGGAGAATAAAGTCCACAAAGGATGGTGATATCCACACAAGATGGTAAAATCAACACAAGAAAGATCCACAAAGGATGGTGATGTCCACACAGGATGATAAGCTGGTATCCACACAGGAAAAAGTCCTCCCCTACAAGTAGAGAGTCTGCATCTTCAAAATGGGTCTTCCCAAACGCTACCTTCATCTTTATCCTTTTTGTCTTCTACTATGTGAGTTGATCCTCTGTTAGTTCTCTTGCCTTTGTTGCTTCTGCTATTGCTTTCAACTGATTCATGGTCTGACTTCGTATCCTCCCCTCAAACGAGTACTTCTGTCCCCCTTTTTTTATGTGGTACAATCAGGCTTTATTCCATGCGTCATAATGACATGCAACAATATGCTAAAATATCCTATGAAAAGGTTTATGCAAAAATTAATGCTCTCTTCCATCTTGGTCATACTCCGAGAGCCCAAGCGTGCGGAATTTCTCATACAATCTGTCACAAATTCTTCACACATGGAGAGATTTTAGCGATTTGGATACTCTCCAACGCCAATTTCTATCCCATCACAAAAGCACATAATGTCATCCATGTAGACAAATACAATTACATACATTGCAAGAAGTTTTTTGTGCTTGGCTGCAAGATTTCAATTTGTACTTTGGATTTTCCCTTCAATGCGAAGCTCCTCTTCATTGTCGGTGAAGCCCCTCTTCACAGATAGGGGAAATGATTTTTTCTTTTGATGCTCGAAAGGACTCCTTGAAGCTTGGTAATGCCGCGGTCGGAGAGAACGGCCCCTTTGGAAGCCCTTGGATGCTCAATAAAATTTTGAAGTTTCACCCTCCCTTAAATTGGTTGGAAATGCTATTTGAAGCGTGATGAGATCCGCCTTTGAATGCCTTTTGGAAGGCCTTGAAAACCTTGTTGCAGATTTGGTGGGAGCAAGAGGTCTTGGCGGCTTGATGGCAGCAAGTTGTGGGAGAAGGGGCTTAAGAAAGCCTTGCCTTGGGGCTTTGAGGCCTCTTGGAGGTGCTCGGTTGTCACGGAGGCGGGACCCGATTCTAGGGAATGTGGGACTTTGGAGGGCTTGGCATAAGGAGATAACACACCATGCAGGCGTGAGATAGGGGCCCCCATAGGGGCGGACCGAAAACTGCTTGTTAAGAGCGGTTGAGCACGTGGGGGAAGTCCGTAACCGGACGGTAGGAGCAGACGTTCGCGGCCGTCGGACGCGTACAGCCGTCGCTAGTGAGAGTTTCCACCGGACGGGCGCACGCAAAGAGGCAGCAGCCGGTCGGGGACCCGCCTTGTGCATGCAACGGAGTTAAGCGCCTCTTTGAGGTCCGCTTGGGCGCCCAAGTGTGTGGCCCCCTTTGCCTTTAAAAAGGGTCAAAGGCCCCCCAAAAACAGGGTGTTCCCACCACGTGGGCTCAGGAAGGAGGTGTGAAAAAGGTTGATGAGCATTAAAGGAGTCAAAACACACACACACAAATTTTGGGTTGTTGATTTTGCTGTTTGCAGACACACAAATGCACAGAGGATGAATGAAAATGGCTCACAAAAAAATGCCAAATTTAATCAAACCATTGTTTGATAAATTTTGGGATGATTTAAGCATGCACATGCTTGTTGGAAAGCTCTCGAGACGGGCTACGCACACACACCAATTAAAAATGCCAGTTTTGCTAAAATAAGGAGCATCTATTGGATGAAAAATGCAAGTTCTTGATGGAAATTGAATGCAATCTAATGCTAATTAGGCTTCCAATTAGCCAGTGAGTAGTGGCTCAAGAGTCTTTAGCTCAAGAACATGCTCATTCTAGCCAATGAAATACTAATTAGGTATGTATTATGCAATAAAATAGCAAATCAAATGGATTTATCTAATGATGATAGAGTAATGCTAATTGTACTAATACACAAATGCATAACAACAATCCTAGCTAGCACACCATGGCTCTGATACCAAATGTTAGGAATTGGATCGTGCTAGTGAGGCGGTCCGGGGCGGGCAACAAGAGAGGCGACCTCTAAACACCCCTCAAGGCTCCCGTGCTGCTCAATTGGGGCTGGGGCAACCACAAGCACAACACAACAACAAACTCACAGCCAAACCCAAACAAGATAGGGGCACCACCTAGTTATGGTATGCGAACTAGGACGCAAGAGAGATTTTGGCACAACCAAGAAGATGCACCACACAACACACACAAGAAACCTCACACCAAGACACACATGAAATGGACCAGAGAGAGCTAGAGCAAAGGGAAGAGAGAGAGGAAAGGATCTTGTGTAATACCTTATTTGTGACTTGCAAATGGAGATGGTTCGTTATGATGCTATCATAGAACTTGTACAAAACTCACTCAATGCTTAGTGATTGCTAAACATTGCCAAAAAACACACACACTGTCTTAGGGTGTGGGAGACCTCTCACCACAATACCCTCTTACAATGGACAAAAACATGGCAATGAAAAACACACTAAAACACTTTCTAAAATCAAGATCAACCGATAAAAACTCAAAATACACAAGTCACCTTGAATTCACCAAACCGTATTACACAAATGGAAGGACGAAGATTTGAACGTCGAATCACGCCTGTGATGCACCAAACCTCAATTTATTGATGATGAAAGAGCATATACAATAGTGGTTTTGAGATTTGTGGAACTCACGCTCTCTCACTTGCAATGTGTAGCTTGAAGGCTTCTCTCACACCAAGAGTGAAGCTCACAAGCGATTGCTACACCTAAGTCTCTCCTCACACATCGAGTGTTGGGGTGCTTTGTGAGATGTTGGAGGTTGTTTTACAAGAAGGAGAGGGGTCTATTTATATGTTGGAGACCCCTCATAAAGATTATTGGAAATCCTAATTTATAAGCTAGCAAATCAGGATTATGATTTTTTTGAATATCAAAACATTGTGGGCCTTCTTTGTCTGCTTGAGTCATGGGTGTGGGCTCAAAAGAGAGCATTATTGATGGTAGATAAGGTGAAAGTAAGTAAGGAGAGAGAGAGAGAGAGAGAGAGAGAGAGAGAGAGAGAGAGAGAGTTACTTTGTACATGTCTTGAGGTGAGGTGTCTTTTATGGTTAGGTCAATGCTATTTTGTGTTAGTATGTTAGTGGTTAGTGTTAGTAATCACTAGAAAGTTGATGATATATTTACAGTGGATAGAATGGGGTGGATGGTTGGAGTAAGATGGTTGAATGAAGTGAGCAAATCCTTGTGATGGTGAAGCTTGAAGAAGTTTTGGACTTACTTGTGTAGGTTCTCAAAATGACTATCGATCTTCTTCTTCGTCTTCTCTTCTTTACGCCACCGCCACCAAGGTTGATCATCACGATGAAAATGGTAATTCCATTGATGAGATCTTTTGATTTGCAGAGGTTAAGCATGGTACACATGCTGAATTTATGTATATATATAAGGAGTAAGATGGAATTGTACTTTGGAGATAATAGAGAGAGGCATAGAGATGGTGTATGTACATGGAGAGCTCATATGAGAGCTATAGGAGTAAGTGGGGAGGTTAATGGTGAAGAAGGTGAGAGAAACCATTGAAGGTGCAGGTTTGAGTGAGGGATTGAGAGGAATGTGTGTGTGTGTGTGTGTAGAAGTGTGGAAAGAGGTGAGAGAAGACTATGGGCTACTTGTGAGAAAAGTGGGCAGACTGGGGTCCACTCAAAAAATCATATCTCACCGCTGGTAGCTCCAAAAATCATGAAAACATTTGAGGTGATTATTCAAAGTGTGGGCTACATTTTCTCTTGTGACCACCGCTCCAAATTTAGAGTGGAGATGGATATTAAAAATACCACCAAAAGACCTGTTTTTTCTTCATAAAAAGTCTTCAGTGGCCCCCTCCTTTGTTGAATTTGTACAATGCATCCAAGAGTGAGCCCCTCCTTTGTCATATTATAATACAAAGCATCCAAGTTTCCCTTGACCCATGCATGGAGGAGGATTATTGGTGAATAAATAAATATATACATGGTGGGACTAGTGTATGGACTATTCATGGACTTTAGCTCAATGAGCACATGGTGTTAGAATAATGAGTAAAAATAATAATAAAAATATGGAGGAGTTATGGATATGGAAAGATATTGGAATCATATGATGTGGTCCCTCTTTGAATTATTTTGGGTGAAAGAGGAAAAGGTATGCAAGTAAATAATATAATAAACGTGACCAATGAGTAGAAATCAATTTTTTGTTTTCACGAGGGTGAGGGTGAAAATGTGGGAGTGATTTGTATAAAGGAAAAATATAAGGTTAGAGTATGTACATATTGGAAAAAAATATACTTATGGTGTAAGAGGATGAAAGAAGACATACACAGGTTTAATAAAACACACACCTAAGTATAAATATTTAAATAAAATACCAGAATATATATACACACAAATGGGCCATAATATATTTTATTTTTTTATTTTATTTATTTTTTTGACTCAACTAGCCCAATGACTAGCTAGCTGAGGATTTTAAGAAGATATGGGAAAAGCCCCCTAACTCACACACGCCTATTTACAGTGAAATGGTAGGGATAGCCATAGTGTTTGGGTGAATTTGGTAGGGTGAGGTGGCTTACTATGGCAATTATGGAAAGCCGAAAAACGGCTATCACTAGCTATGGTGGAGGAAAGAGAAACATGGTGCAAGTGTGTGAGTGTGTGTAAGCAAGATTATCACTCAAGTGAATCAGGTTCCAAGATAGGATTAGCTTGGACTCATAAACACAATCTTGAGTATTGACTTAGCTTAGCACAAGCTCACCATAGACAAACATGTAGTGCAAAATGAAGTTGTTGTTTATTGATTCAAGAAATGAGCTTTAAGAAGCTCTACAGCCTTGCTCCACAGTACGTGGGATAAATCCACTCACCTCTCCTTGACTCACAACTTAGGACAAAGCTCACACTTTACACTCTGCACAATAGAGAATCAACATTGTTCTACTTCAAGAATTGGGTAACTCAGGACACAGAGGTAATTATCACAACAAATGCACCTGCCACATTCCAAAGATATGTCACATATGTCTTTCAACCGTTCTTTGGAACATCCATACGAGTGTTCATTGATGATTTTGTATATATAGCTCTTGCATTTCACACTTAGAAAAGGCAACTAAAGGTTTGGCCAGGTTGCAAAGCCTAGGCGGGCAATTAAATGTGGAAAAATGCCTCATTGGGGAGAGTAAAGTCATTCTACTAGGCCATGAAATTTCAACAAAAGATATCAACGCCGATCCAAGTAAGGTGTCTGCACTCGTAGCCCTACCTTCACCAACAACCGCACGTCAACTGGTCTCTTTTTACAAAAAGTGAGGTACTTGAGTAGATTCATACATCTACTATCACAAATTGTTCTACCACTGCAACAGCTCACTCAAAAATCAACTTTTACTTGGGACGAGGAAAGCAAACATCACTACAACAAGGTAAAAGAGGTCTTATCCACCCTGCAAACTATCTCACCACCTAAGTGGGATGAAAAATTCTATGTCACCTCAAGTGTGGGTGAGTCATACTGGGAGCTGTGCTACTCCAAAAGAGACAACGACATCTTTCATGAGGCCAATCTACTTCTCTAGTCGAATGATGACAGCAGTAGAGAAAGGTTTCACCCATGTGGAACACTTAGTCTTAGGTCTTGGATTTGCAACTAAAACGTTTAGGTCATATTTGATGCCTAGGCAATTTGTGATTCTAACCACGGACGAGATGTTTCCCTATGTTGTACAACACATGGATGTGTTTGCTAGGATTACTAAATGGCTAGTTCGTCTGCAAGAATTTGACTACACGCTACAAGTGGAAAGCACAACAAGGGCAAGCTTGGGAGGACTCACGACCTACCAAGGCTTTGAGAGGAAGGAGAACCAATCTAAAGGGGAAGAAATTTGATTACTTCCAGTACCACCAATGGTAGAAGGAGCACACTCTCTTTACTTTGATGGAGCCTATAAGCGAGCATCCGACAAAGCAACTGCAGGCATAGTGGTCTTTCATGAAAAAGGGGTAAAGGTATTTTCATTGGGCCAATTGTTAGATTCACATTCTAACAACGAAGCTGAGTACGCAGCACTAACCAAGGGTCTACAATGGTGCATTTCGCAAGGGGTACAATGACTTAATGTATTTGGGGATGCTCTACTTCTGGTAAGGCAAGTAAATGGAGTATGGACATGCAAGAATCCTAGCTTGAGGAATCACTTAAGTGGTGTAAAAACCTTGTTGGGTAAGTTTAAAAAGTTTAAATACACCATATCCCAAGGACTCAAAACCATGAAGCAGATGCCCTAGCAAGTGAAAGACTGTAGGAAGTGGTGGTTGGGGCTATAAAGCTAAAGTTCCCTTTATTTCAAGGTAGTGATGCCTTACCTGATATCATGCATTTTTTGGAAACAGGGGAATGCCCATCGGATTTAACAAAGGGACAAAAGAAATGGCTGACGCGGAAGGCCACAAGGTATTGGCTCATCAATGATGGTTTGTACTATAAGGGTAAGGACCAAATACTCAGGAAGGTCCCTCTCTCTCATAAAATCACAGGAGTAATTGCTAGCTGTCATGACGGGGTTTGTGGTGGTCACTTTGCCCTAGACATAACAAGTAGGAAAATCTTGCAGGCTATCTTCATATGGCCTAGCCTCAATCGTGATGTACACCACTGGTGCAAGACGTGTAAGCTATGTCAAAAGGCCGGCACTAGGTCACTTATGCCTGAACCACAGACACCTATTCTTTCATATGGACCGTTTGAAAATTGGGGTATCGATGCCATAGGACCATTACCTAGGGCCAAATCACGAAAATTTTACATCATCATGGGGTCGACTATATGACTAGATGGGCGGAAGCTACATCCACTACTAGAATCACAGCGGTAGAGGTAGCTAAGTTTATCTATGAGCACATATGCTATAGGTTTGGCACACCATTAGAGATCATATCTGATAGAGGGCCTGGTTTCAAAGCAGACTTGGTAGGAGAATTAATGCAGAAACTTGGCATTACAAGGAGGCACACTTCACCATATTACCCTCAATGTAATGGCCTAGTTGAAAAGGTGAATGGAATGGTTTCTAAAATTATTACCAAGCAGGTAAACAATCATCTTGGAGACTAGGATAAGTACCTACTACCAGCTTTGTGGGCCTACAGAACCTCATTCCTTACATCCTTGGGATTCACACCGTATCATCTGGTATTTTGTAAGGAAGCATTCTTGCCCATTGAAGTGAAACTACAAAGTCTTAGAGTAATGGCAAGCCAATTTCAACGACCTAACATGCATTTGAGAGATCACATCATCGACTTGGAAAGACTATAGCTGGACAGAGAAGAAGAAATAAATTATTATGAGGCACACGCAGAGCACATACGGCTTAGCTTTAACTAGCATCTTCGACAAAAAGAATTAAAGAAAGGAATGTTGGTGCTCTGCTATGACAATTGCTTCAACACGTGCAAAGATAAGAAACTTCTACTCCGATGGGAAGGCCCTTTCATCATCAGGAAAAAGTATGCCAATGGAAGCTACTAGCTTATGGAAGCTGATGGAAAACTTCATAAAACCAGGGTGAATGGTTGGCGGCTAAAACCTTATTTTTTTTGATTTGACCAGGCTCCACCTATCGACATTCCAAATGAGGATACACCATCAACTGCCATCCCCGACGACAATAATCGAACAGATGAGTTAGAGGCATGAATGCCCCTAACCTAAGGGGGAGGGCTAATGACGCCGTGTTATCCGTACCGCTCTCTAGCCCGGCCAGAGAACTGAGGCTCTAGGAAACGAATGGCGGATGCCGTTTTTTTCTTCAAAATATCCCTCTCTTCATTATGATCCGTACTCTCTCTCTTATTCCCCCCCCCCCCCCCCCCTTCCTTGCCTCGCACACGCCTCTCTCTTCCCCCCTCTTGTTTTCTTTCCACCGGTGGGCCGAGTCCGACCCCCCCATCTCTCCACTCTCTCACTACCTCCATCCCCCCTTCTTTCTCTCTCTTTTATTCCTCTCCCTCGATTGTCTCTAGCTGTGTGAACAACCCATAAGGGGAGCAATAATAATGCACTCTTCCCTTCCCCTCATACCCCACCATTTACCCCATTTAATCCCCCCCCTTCCTCGCTCAGAGACGGCCAAAAGCAGCCCTATCTTCCCCCCCCCCCCCCCTTGTGCATTCTCTCGGACCAACCCAACTAATGATTAGGCATTTCTTTACATGTGGACGTTTGTTACACCACCATTTCATGTTGATCACCTAGAGGGAATTTTCACGTTTGCTATCCTAGGTCATGTATGTTTGCGTCCTAGCCACACTTATGCTAGGTGGTGCCCATTCCTACCCATAGGATCACTCCTACCTTGAAATGATGCTTGTTGATGTTAAAGCTATGTATGGTGTAGACGCCACCCCATATGGCATGTCATTTCTGGCCATTAGTGCTTCATCATGTGTGCCATCATTAGTCAATCGTGCTCCATTCCGATCTTATCACATACCTCTACACACACTACTGACTATTGACTAAGCATTTTCTATACCCAGACGTTTGCTACATCATCATTTCATGCTGGTTACCTAGATGGCATATCACTTTTGCTACCCTAGGTCATCTATGACTGCGTGCTAGCCGTACTTATGCTAGGTGGGGCCCCTCTATAGTTATAGGATAACTCCTACCTTGAGATGATGCTTGGGGATGTTCAGGCTATGTGTGGTGTAGAGGCCACCCCATATCGCGTGTCTTTTCCAGCTATCATTTTCTTGGTGTCCCCAAGAGGATTCCTTCATGAAACCCTCTAGTTTACAAAACTAAAAACCCTAAACTTTGGTGGATGGATGAATGGTTAGCAGGGTCTGCTAGCTGGACGACAGAAGAAGAAGAGCTCTAAGCATAATTGGACAAACTTCGCATCTCCATCAAGACTCGAGTTCCAAGCGTAACCGGGATACATTTGTAGTGGGAAAGACAATCAAAACATCAGACCCAGTGGATATACATAGGCGACGAGCCAAGGAGAAGGAGGAAGTGGAGACCATGTCTGCAAATATGACCAACCCGCAATAACAAGATGGAGGGAGCTCTGTACAATAGAAATCCAACACTATTCTACTTCGAGAATCAGGTAACTCAAGTCACCGAGGTAATTATCACAGTCAGTTTCCAAGCCGCACCTGATGCTGCAGCAAAAATAACGGAAGAACATGCTCACCCTCTCACTAGAGAGACTAGGGGTCTACTAAGCCTGTTTCAGGAAAGGATACCACCCTCTCCCACAATTTTGGAGAGTGATTAAGCATCTCTAAGCTTCACATGAATCAATACAACCTACCTCAAGGCAGATCACACATCTTGATATGAGTACGTTCAATCAATGTAATACTGGACTAGAAGGCTCCCTACTAGCACGTCATCGACACCATGTTGGGTGTGGAGCACTTCTCTGAGGTCCTTGCATCAGATCATCCATTTGTCCTACCTTTGGTACAAGGCAATATACCGTTTGAAATTTTAGTTTATGTTCTAGTATAAAAAAGGGTATAAACGCCTCCTTGTAAAGAAAAAAATAATAATAATCTTTTGATTGCAAGCTAAGCAGTGTGTCTTTCTAGATCTCTCTCTCAATAATCATGGCAAGTGTTGCATTTCTAACATTTAAAGGAAATAAGGGGGAGGATTTGGTAACAGATGTCTTAGATGACTTTGAAGTAGCATGTGTAGTAAGAAACAAAGATACAAATGAATCCCAGGTTAGAATCTTTAAGCATCTCATGAAGCTAGAAGCTAGGTCGTGATTACAATGCAATTCCACAAGCAACTAACGATGACTGGGAGCCCTAAAAAACTACTTTTAAGAGGCGCTTTGGGGGAGGTACCACTTCTTAGAGAAGCTGTGGGACAAGTTGAGAGACTTGAAGCAGGAGGGTCTTTTTGAGTATTCCATCTATGAGTCCAAGTTTGTGGATTTGTGGGAACGGTGGGTTGAGTCACTGGCAAGAGGGAAAGCTGCACCCGATTTCCTAGAAAAGGACCGGTTTACGCATGGCTTGTGGCCCTGCTCCAAGACAAGGTGAAGGGTAGATTCCCGGATATATATGAGTTAGCCATGGAGATTGCTTGCCTTAAAGACAAGAATCTACAGATGAAGGCCAAAGAAACCAAGTCAACAAAAGCAGGAACATTGCATCGACCAACAACCATGACAACCACCATTCCTCCACCACCGCCGGCTCTTGGAGTAAGAAATGACCAACAAGATATGTTGGCCGACATTACTGATCAACTGCAAAATTTGTCTGTCCACTTGATACAGCAAGGACGGAATCAAGAGAGAGATCAAGACCCGAGGAGAGCATGGCAATAAAACAGAGAGTATCACTGCTACAACTGTGGAGAAGATGGTCACGGTATGTACAATTGTCCCAAACCACGACAAAACTATAATAGAGGAGGTAGGAGAAACCAACTGTCACCCCCTAGAGAGAGAGCACCTCCACCCTGAGCACCAGCCCCACCAACACAAATTCTACACCCACCACCGGCACGACCACAAGCACCCATTCCACCTCTTCCACCGGCACCACCACCTGATCGCCCTATAAACATCATAAGGTTAGAGGAGAAAGAAAAGGCTGTAGTGGTGGATGCACCAAGAGTAAAGGAGAAAGATAAGGGTAAGGAGAAAGTAACCTTTGTAGAACCATTTGAATCCATGACTGTAAAGAGATCTAGGAGGGAGAAAACCACACAATCTGATGATGAGAGAAGCATGAGAGGAGAGACTAGCAAGAGGCCGTTAAGTCCACGATGGAAATTAGGCATCACTGACTTTCAGTTAGGGGAAAGTTCTAGGCCCTATGATCTAACGTTGGATGTGGCAGAGCAAGGACCAAAGATTACATGTCCACAATTGCTACATCTCGCACCAAAGGTAAGGCACGAATGGTCCAAAATGGTAAGTACAAGGCACTCCAAGGCAAAGGCAGACAGAGCAATTTTGGGTTGTAACATGGATGACATCCTTCCAATCGTCGACGTCAACATAAAGGGTAAGAGGGTTGGAAACACCTACTTTGATGGTGGTGCACAAATTTGTCTGATGAGTGAAGCTATGATGCTTTGGCTAGGGCTTGAGGTTGATAGTCCTTCTCCATGCAAGGCAAAGATGGCAAATAACAAAAAAGTAAAATGTGCTGGTGTGGTAAGTGCTGTGAAGGTAAAAGCCTTCAATGATGAGGTAGAAGTAGATATTTTTGTAATGCCTACTAAGGGGAAAGGCTATCCATTGATCTTGGGAATGCCATGGTTCATGGCCATGAAGGCAAAATAGTACTAGGGCACTGGCCTTCGATGCATGAATGGTAAGAAAGGGGAAATAATCTACTACAACATAAAGACCGGCAAGCAGAAGCAAATGGACCTAGAGACATCAGCAAATGAAACCACTATCGAGTCTTCCACTTCTGAGGAGGAGACCACTTCTACCAATGAAAGTGATGGTTCCATCGATGTGATGGGTATCATCATGAAGGATCTACAAAGGGTAAACACAACTGGTGACCCGTCACTAGAAGGGCAAAGTAACTAAGAGGAAAGTAAATCACCTGGCCTAGGAGAAAGTAGGTTGAAGAGTATGTTGTCTATGTAGTTAACAATTGAAGGGAAAGATAAATTTTTGCAAATATTGATGGGATTTTATGACCTTTTCATTGACAATTATGAAAGAATCACAGGTATTACAATAGTGGAACATCATATTAAGTTAAAGGAAGGGGTAAAACCAGTTGTGCAAAATCTACGATGGTTGGGGGTCATACAAGAAAAGACACTCCTTGCCGAGGTAAGGAAGATACTAGAAGCAGGGTTCATCTATCCTGTGGAAAACTCAGATTGGGTGTCACCTGTAGTAGTGACACCTAAGAAGAATGGTAAGTGAAGGGTCTGCGTCGACTACAAACCACTAAATGCAGCCACAAAGAGAGACCACTTCCCTCTCCCTTTCTTGGATGAAATTCTAAATGTAGTATCTAGTTTTGAAAGCTACACTGTCTGTGATGGTTTTTCGTATTTTCAAATACGCATAGCCTTGGAAGATCATCTAAAAACCACTTCCATTACGCCATGGGGTTGTTTTGGGTACAGAGTTATGCCGTTTGGTCTCACAAATGCACCAGCCACATTCCAAAGATATGTCACATATGTCTTTCAACCGTTCTTTGGAACATCTATAAGAGTGTTCATTGATGATTTTTGTATATATAGCCCTTGCATTTCACTCTTAGAAAAGGTAATTGAGGGTTTGGAAACGTTGCAAAGCCTAGGCGGGCAATTAAATGTGGATAAATGCCACATTGGGGAGAGTAAAGTCATTCTACTAGGCCACGAAATTTCAGCAAAAGGTATAAACGCCGATCCAAGTAAGGTGTCTGCACTCATAGCCCTACCTTCACCAACAACCGCACGTCAACTGGTCTCTTTTTTACAAAAAGTGAGGTTCTTGAGTAGATTCATACATCTACTATCACAACTTGTTCTACATTGCAACAGCTCACTCAAAAATCAACTTTCACTTGGGACGAGGAAAGCGAACATCACTACAACAAGGTAAAGGAGGTCTTAGCCACCCTGCCAACTATCTCACCACCTAAGTGGGATGAAAAATTCTATGTCACCTCAAGTGTGGGTGATGACTCACTGGCGGCTGTGCTACTCGAAAAGGATACAACGACATCTTTCATGAGACCAATCTACTTCTCCAGTCAAATTATGACAAAAGCAGAGAAAGGTTTCACCCATGTGGAACACTTAGTCCTAGCTCTTAGATTTGCAACTACAAAGTTTTGGTCATATTTGCTGCCTAGGCAATTTGTGATTCTAACCACGGCTAAGATGTTTCCCTATGTTGTACAACACATGGATGTGTCTGCTAGGATTACTAAATGGCTAGTTTGTCTGCAAGAATTTGACTACACGGTACAAGTGGAAAGCACGACAAGGGCAAGCTTGGGAGGACTCATGACCTACCAAGGCTTTGAGAGGAAGGAGAACCAATCTAAAGGGGAAGAAATTTGATTACTTCTAGTACCACCGATGGTAGAAGGAGTACACTCTCTCTACTTTGATGGAGACTACAAGCGAGCATCTGACAAAGCAACTGCTGTAGGCGTAGTGGTCTTTGATGACAAAGGTATCAGGGTATTTTTTCTTGGCCATTTGTTAGAATCACATTCTAACAATGAAGCTGAGTATGCAGCACTGACCAAGGGGTTGCAATGGTGCGTCTCACAAGGGGTAAAGTTCCTTAATGTATTTGGGGATGCTCTACTTTTGGTAAGGCAAGTAAATGGAGTATGGACATGTAAAAATCTTAGCTTGAGGACTCACTTAAGCTGTGTAAAAACTTTGTTGGATAAGTTTGAAGCAGTTCAACTACACCACATCCCAAGGGCTCAAAACCACGAAGCCAATGCCTTAGCAAGCAAAGAGTTGCAAGAAGTGGTGGTCAGGGTTATAAAGCTAAAGGTCCCTCTATTTCAAGGTAGTGACGCCTTACCTAACATAATGCATTTCTTGGAAACGGGGGAATATCCACCGGATCTAACGAAAGGGGAGAAGCAATCGATTACCAGGAAGGCCACAAGGTATCGGCTTATCAATGACGGTTTGTATTGTAAGGGTAAGGACCAAATATTCAAAAAGGTCCCTCTCTCCAATGAAATTATGGGGGTATTTGCCAGTTGTCATGATGGTATTTGTGGCGGTCACTTTGCCCTAGATATAGCAAGTAGAAAAAACTTGCAGGATGGTTTTGTATGGCCTAGCGTCGATCGTGATGTACACCACTGGTGTAAGACATGTAAGTTGTGTCAAAAGGCCAGCACCAGGTCACTCGTGCCTGAACCACAGACACCTATCCTTTCATATGGACCATTTGAAAAATGGGGTATAGATGCCATGGGACCACTGTCTAGGGACAACTCAGAGAAGTTCTACATCATCATGGCAGTCGACTATATGACTAGGTGGGCGGAAGCTACAACCACAACTAGGATCAACTAAATTTGTCTATGAGCACATATGTTGCAGATTTGACACACCACTAGAAATCATCTCTGATAGAGGGCCAGGTTTTAGAGCAGACTTGGTAGGAGAATTACATGAAGGAAAAAACGAGGCATTACATGAAGGCACTCTTCACCATATTACCCTCAATGTAATGGCCTAGTTGAAAAAGTGAATGGAATGGTTTGTAAAGTTATCACACACCAAGTAGGTTAACAATCATCCTGAGGATTGGGATAAGTATCTACTTCCAGCTTTGTCGACCTACCAAACCTCATTCCACACATCTTTGGGGTTCACCTCGTATCATTTGGTGTTTGGCAAGGAGGAAATCTTACCTATTGAGGTGCAACTAGTATGTCTCAGAGTGATGGCAAGCTATCTTCAAAGACCCAACATGCATTTGAGAGATCACATCCTTGACTTGGAGGGACTACATATAGACAGTGAAGAAGCAATCAATTATTATGCGGCACAGACAGAACACAGACGGCTTAGTTTCAATCAACATCTTTGGCGCAAAGATTTAAACAAGGGCATGCTAGTGCTCCACTATGACAATCACTTCGACACACGCAAAGATAAGAAGCTCCTACTCTGATGGAAAGGCCCTTTTATCATCAGAAAGAAGTATGCCAATGGGAGTTACCAGCTTATGGAAGCTGATGGTAAGCTTCATAAGGCCAGAGTCAATGGTTGGCGGCTTAAACCTTATTTTCTACGATTTGATCAAACTCCACCTATCGACATTCCTGATGAGGATACATCATCAACCTCCACCTCTGATGACTATGAGCAAACAAATGAGTTAGAGGCATAAAGGTCCTAACCTTAGGGGGAGGGCTAATGATACTAGGTTAGCTGCACCACCCTCTAGTCCGCCGGCCGGAAAAGTTAAAATTTTCTCGGCTTTCGGAGCCGAGGCCGCAGGAGTCGACCCCATTCGAGAAGCGTGAGGTTAAAACAACAAAAAAATTTTTTTTTTATTATTGCCGCCACTAATCTCCCCTTCCTTGCTCGTGTGCGTACAATAGGCCGCTGCACACTGGGCATTATCCTTTCTCTCCCCACTCACTCCACCACCCTCTTTCTCTCTCCCTCTCATCTATTATTTACATCGCTACTCTCACCCTCCCTCTATCTCTCCTTCTCTTGTTCTCTCCATGGGCCAACCCATAACTAGGGAGCATATAAAAAAACAATTACCTCTCTCCTAGTTTGTCCACCCAGCGAGCCGCCATGCTTGGGGAAAAGACCCTCCTTCTCTCTCTTCCATTATTCACACTCTCATCCTCTCTCTCCCTCACCCACTTCCCCTCTCTCCCTGGCCCGCTACATTTCCCCTTCTTAACCTCTCTCTCTCTCCCTCGTTCAGCCCCCCCTACTCTCTCTCTCTCTCTCTCTCTCTCTCTCTCTCTCTCTCTCTCTCTCTCTCTCTCTCTCTCTCTCTCTCTCTCTCTCTCTCTTCCTTTGACCATCCTCTTTTCCCCCTCGTTCAGCCCATGCGGGCGCAGCAAGAAAATGCTCTCTCTCTCTCTCTCTCTCTCTCTCTCTCTCTCTCTCTCTCTCTCTCTCTCTCTCTCTCTCTCTCTCCCTCTCCCCCCTCCCATACACCCACACACCTACACAATCCCTCCCCAGCTACCCTCAGCCAACCCTCTCTCTCTCTCTCTCTCTCTCTCTCTCTGAAATGGCCCACAGGCACATCCTTCTCTCTCTCTATAGACACACACACACACCTACAAACACACACCCATACACACACATACACACTCACCCCCTCAGCCTCTCACCATCTCCCCTTTCTCCTCACTCACGCTCTCTATGCAGTAGCCAGGCATGTAAAAATAAAAATTATATATATAATAATATCTCTATCTTCTCCTGTTCCCACACACACACACAACCCATAGCACATACACACTTGCACACTTGCAAACACACACAAACAATAAAATATGCACTCACATTCAACGAACACATGCCTACATGCACGCACATTTGAACATATATACACACACATGCACATACACACACATTACACGCATGCATATATGCACCCACAAGGGTAAAAGAGACGAAGGAACTCGATGACAACACCAACACAAAAGAAGGAAGGCCAAAAGCACGCGGTGGAGACACCAAATCAAGAAATGATACCGAAGGCATGGCCCGGCCGGCCTTGGAAGGAAGTGACACATAGCATCTCGATATCACGCAACAAAACACCAATTTTGGCAGCATAAAACTCACACCGGCCACCCCACCCATCAACAAAATCCCTTGTAAATGCCTCAACCCCCCCACTCTTCTCTAATAACCTAGCCAACGGCTAGTGGATTGTAAAAACTCCCCATCCCACTCTTACTTCCCTTCTCTCTATCTCTACCTTCTTTCCCTTTCTATCTCTCTCACTAGAGAGGCATCTAAACTCACTACAGTGACCAATGGATATTTGCAAGAGCCATTAGTAAAAGACCACCTCTCAAACCTATATAAAGAGGCCTCCACTAAGCACAAAGGGGGAGACAAGCGAAGGAAGAACACACTAGTTGCACCACCCAAGCTCCATGCATTCTACATTCCATGAACCACTAAGCACATAATGCACCTCCCAAGATAGGGAGCTCAAGGTATCATGCTTTGTTAGGAGCATGGGCATTTCAGCATTAGCAACATCACCATCATCACCAATCTCCACCCATGCCATAGTTGAGTTACTAGTCATGACCACCCCATGCACATAAGGCACTCACTATTCCCTTGCAAGGCAACATGAGCACGCTAGGATTGCATGCACCGACACCATGCTACCCCGGGCCACTCTCGATGCTACTGATTGATGTCATCGGTGGCTGCATCGTCTTGAAATTTCCCTGAACTAACCTCCCACTAACATTCTAACCTCCCGCTAACTCCAAATGTTTGCCATGCACCATATGGTGCTCTCATTCCATCATGCATCCCCGGTGCCAAGAGCAAGGTTTGGTAGCAGTCAAGGCCACCGTTTGTAAGTGTCATCATCCTCAATAAAAGTATGCAATGCAGTCATGATCTTTGAGTCCATTCTCTCTTCTCCTTAGCATTGTTTTCCCATATCCGTGGGGGGGGGGGGGGGGGGGGGGGGGATGATTCATCCCTTTTATATCACTCTGCTTGAGCTTCATCATGTGCGCCATCACCAGTCAGTCATGCTCCATTCCGACCTTATCACATAGCTCTCTCGTAAACACACTCCTGATTGTTGACTAAGCATTTTCTATACCTGGATGTTTGCACATCATCATTTCATGCTGGTTACCTAGATGGCATCTCACTTTTGCTACCCTAGGTCATCTATGAATGCGTCCTAGACACACTTATGCTAGGTGGTTCCCCTCTATAGTTATAGGATAACTCCTACCTTGAGATGATGCTTGGGGATGTTCAGGCTATGTGTGGTGTAGAGGCCACCCCATATGGCATGTCTCTTTTGGCTATCAACTGATTAGTCTGAGCAATCAGTGCTTCCTAATTCAAAGACTTCAACCCATTCTCTTGATGCTGTAAAACATACTTAGTTGCTACCTTTTGGACATCCACTTCAAAAATATGTACCACTGATGAATTGGTTCTCAGAAATTCTTCTTCTACATCCTCTCCAATGTTTTCTACCATATTTAGTACTTCCACATGTAGTGCTCTGAAACCTGGTGGTATTACCTTTCTGGCATCCATTTGCATTCTGACTTTCTTCTTTCCTCTTTTTATCACAATGGAGTCTGTTTCCCATAACTACTTTACTCTTGCTGCTCTTAACCATGGTCTTCCCAACATTATTGGATAAGAACGAGCACATTCTTTCAACCTGAGTACTACAAAGTTGGATACAAACTGCAGTCCCCCAACTGAGATTTGCAAATTCCTCAAAATTCCCAAAGGTTGAACCCGTCTCTGGTCTGCCATTTTCACCTGAAAAGGAGCTGGATCCCACTCCAAGAGATTCAAACATTTTCATATTGACTCCGGGATGATATTAACTCCTGACCCCCCATCCAAGAGTACACCAGGGAAAAATACCTTTCCAATAGAATCCCCAACTACTTGTACCTTGTAATCAGCATCCAAAGGTTGAACTTCACAAGCTTCCCCACAAATAGTTTCCTCAGTATACATTCATATTTCCTAATTCTTTCCTGATACTTCCTTAGTAAGTATCTTTAACATTTGTTGTAAAATACAGGTACCAGTCTCAACATTTTCTTTATTGTGATGGTTAATGGAGCTGATAACAAAGCTTCATAAAATTCATCACCACCAATTTGTTCTTGCAGTACAGTTTGATTGTGGTTTGAAGTTGTTCTTCCCTCGTCATCCAATGATCTTATAACAAAATTCCAATCCTCAGTTGGTACACTCCCTCTTTTAGAGTCTTCCACTTCCCTGAGTGCCACTGTCCTTACTGCTTTTTTATCTTTCTAGTTCAAACTGTGTGGGTTGTCCACTTCTTCCAAGGTGGATTTTTCCACCTTGGTCTTTGCCCTAGTGACCACCATGGCATCAGTATATCCACTAGGTTCTAGAACATCCTCAATTAGGATACAAGCCATGCAGTCACAATTATAATGCCTAGGTGTTTTCTGAGTCAGGTTGCTCTTCTGCACCTACTGATCAAATTTTTGTTTCACGTTAGTTAACAGAAGCTGCTAAAGACCGATGTACGAATGCACATCAAAGATCAACATGAAGAAGCAGTAAAGATTGGAGTTACACATTTTCCCAAAATGGTCATGTATTGTAAATTCTCGATTTATTTCAAGCCATTGTAATATTTTAAGGTGTTACAGGCTCAATGGGAGTTCCAAGCTGTAAAGAACAGGTTAGTTAATGTGCGTAGGTAGCAGATTCAGTGAGTGGTGGAGCCCTAAAGGCCTTGGGCTCCCAGACATTGTATATTTCTAACCTAGGTATATAAGGCAGTGTGTAAAAGAAATTAGGGTTCTCAAGCTCATTTGTTGAGAGAACTTTTTGGTGAGAGCTCTTGACATGTGTGGCTATGGAGTCCTTGAGATTCCCCTTGCTCATGTGACTTGGTTAACACTAATCAATGCTTAATTCTCTTTCACTATGCCTCTCTCATACTTCTTGTGATTGCCTATGATGCTTTGATTAGCTAGATCATAACTAACTAGTGGTTAATCCCACTCTAATCTTGTGTAATTTCCCTCTTTTACTTGTGTGTGCATGTAGGTTTGATTGGAGTGTAGTGCTCGATAGATCTATGTGTGTGTGCTTGCGATTAGTGTGTTGCATGATAGGATTAGTGTTGTGTGCGTCTTGCAATCATTAGTGTGTATGATTGGGTTGATTAGAGGTGAAGATAAGTAGATGTGGAGATTGCCCATCATTGTGGCTTAGCTTCTCCATAGGCCAAGAATCTCACCTCATAGAGTCACCATTCGTGTTGCCATGATTAGCTCACTAATCATGTGAGTGTTCCATGCTCTAGCCGGGTAGCTCATCCGTCCGGATTGATAATTTTGTTGGTCATTGGAGCTATGAAACGATGGAACCCCAACATTTGGCACCATTGCCCGTGACGATGGCCTACACTATTGTAATTGTAGCATGATCGGATGCGTTTCCTCCCTAATTTTACTACTAATTTCACTTGTGTGTTTATGTTTTTGTGGATTTTGGATTTGTGTGGATGAAGCAATGTGTTCATTATTCCCTAATTTGTCACCGTATCTTGCCAATTGTGTATTTACACACTCTAATTTCACACTAACCCCTTGCTAATTTCACTAATTTGTGCTAACCTACACACTAATTTTCTACCAAGGATTGGAGCTTTCAACCATTCAATCGATCTTCATTGGAAAGGTAATCAAGGTGGTATTCTCAACCTCCAAAGATATGTAGAATTGTGTAGAGATTCCACCATGATGCAATGTCAATGCTATGCTATGCTATGTTAATTGCAATGCAATGTTGATTCTTTGAAAAAATTTGGATTATTCATTTTCATGTCGTTGTAATGCCGAAATTTTCCAGATTTGGTGGCGTATGAAATTGACAAGTTTCAAATGTGCGTTGCTAATTGTGTGCCTAATTGATCTAATTGCATGCTTGAATGGTCAATTGCAAGTGTGTGTGCATTCTAATTGAGTGTGTGTATGCTTAATTTTAGGTGTGTGTGCACTATTTTGCCCTTGATTGTGCACCTAAAATCAATGTGTGCTTAACGATTTTTCAATTGTGATGATCGATTTGTGTTGTGGTCATGCCCAACTAGAGATTTATGAAATCACATTGCAATTTTGACAAGATTAACCCTTTTGTGTGTGCACCTAAAGATTGGTAAAAATTGTCAATTATTAGTGTGTGTGTGTGTGTGTGTGTGTGTATGTGCGTGTGCCTAAAAAGTGCTAAATGTGTATGATTAATTCAATGTTTTAATTACATATTTGATGTATGTGATGGTTAATTGCGGCGTTTTGAGCTCAAAACAAGGATTTACACACTCCAAATGCGTCAAATTTTGACATAATTTTGTCGTTAATTTTACCGATTTAATTGCCTAGTTTGGATTTTATTGATCAAATTATTTGGCAATTGAATTGATGTGATTATTGTAATTTGGCTGCACTAATCCCCTATCTGTGGAGATTTTTTTTAAAAAAATGATATTTTTTGGATAATTTTTACAAATTTTTTGCTACATTTTGCATTAATTTTTTCTTGCGATGTTTACGAGCTATTTTGAATGTCTATTTACGGCATGATTTCAAGCGTATTTGGGCTTTCGTTCATTAAATTTTGAGCGTTTTACTATTTTCGAGGATCGGTTTGATGATTTTGTCGAATTTGGCTTTTCAGTAAAAATTGCTTTTCTTGGTGTGCTTATGCGTGTCAAAAGTCTTTGATTGTGATTGTCGATGATTTTATAATATTTCTAGATTTTTTTGGGATTTTCAGATGATTTTTTGTGTTCTTGGGTGATTTTTGGTCTATTTTTGGCATTTTTGGACGAATGGAAATAAATAATAAAAAACCGGTTTTAGAGCTCAATGCCCTTGCCTTGTGGCACATAAAATTTCCTTGTCAAATAGATATTTACGGTCTCTTGGGATAGTTTTGTACGACGTTAGAATAAAATTCTGGATGTTTTTCTTCTGCTGCTGTCGCTCTCACACTTTGAGATGCGTGAACACCATCCACACACACTCCTCTCTCTCTCTCTCTTCTCTTACTCTCTCTCCTCCCAAATGTTCGATTATTTTCAATCTCTCTCCTCTCCCTCTCTCTTCTCTCTCTTCCCTCACTCTCTCTCCTGCCTCGTCTGGCTGGTAGTGTGACTTTAATACACACACTTACCCGCTGCCCTCTCTCCCTCTTTGTCGGAAGCCATTAAGGCAACCCGGTTAACACACAAACACACACACGTACCCTCTTGCTCTCTTTTGCGTTCCTCTCTGCCGAGGTCGGTGCTGACTGCAGGCCACGCGCTCACACAGACACGCACACAGGCTCCTGCACTCTCTCTCTCTCTCTCTCTCTCTCTCTCTCTCTCTCTCTCTCTCTCTCTCTCTTCTGCGCGAGCATTGAACAGTGCCTCTCTTCTCTCTCCTCGCGTACTGCGCGCTCGACGCCCTGCAGCCTTACCATCACCGCCGGTGTCAGCACTGGAAGTCAATCCCCACATAAGCTGCCAGGTAAGCAGATAATATAAAAATTTATTTATTTATTTATTTATTTTGCATTACAAATTATTATTTTGTATTTTTTTAAGTTCTTAAAATTCACAAAAAAACAAATAAATATAACACACAAAAATTAAAAATAAAAATTCATAAAAAATAAAACATAAAAAACAAACATAAAACAGTTAAAAATCCAAAAATTCAATAAAATATAATTAAAAAAAGGTTTTAAAAATCACAAATAAATAAAAAAACTCACCAAAATTTTGTAATTGCAAGCTCCAAGATGAAGTGCAAATAGAAGTTCAAAAAAATAACTCAAGTGTTTATCCAAAAACCTACACAAGTCAACAAAAGAGACATTTGGTGCATATGCAATCAGGGTCATTGTACATGGATTACAGTGGTCACATCTATAGTCAAGAGCCAGAATTGCAAGATCCAATAGGTCAACCAATAGAAGCCAATCTCATTGGAAAACAAAGCCAAAGACGGTACAAAGGTCAAGATGGATCAATCTATAGCTTGATGCTCAGTGTTTTAAAAGAAAAGGCCGACAACTTGGCAAGCATAGAAGCAAAAACTTCTCAGCTAGAGCTTGATATGAAAGAACCAAATGAAATACCACTTGTCATGGCATATTGCTCAGATTGTGGAAGAAAAGGTGGAAGTTTTTCTGCAGATTGTCCAAGAAATCTAGACAACAAGGACACATCAACCGCCAAGAAAGGTACAAAGAAAATTGGAAATGCGCATCTCGATGTAAGTACATCTAGCTTGTCACTTTTAATGCAATCGGATGATTTTGCATTACCATTAGGAGGAGCAGTAAAAACATTGCAAGTTCAATATCAGTATAAAGATGCACAGGCACCTGAAAAGCTTAAAATTGATTCTTTGAACAACAAATTCTTGCATGAATTTGGTCAAGATGTCCATATAACACAAAATGATGAAAAGACTGTTAAGTTTGCAAGTGATTCTGCATCGACTACAACAAGTGTGCAATCATTCACGAGTCTAAGGGACACATCAAACAAAATGCTATTACCTTTATATGGTACACATAATTCATATGCACACTATGTAGACCAAAAAGGAAAACTGTACAAAAAGGATCAGCCAGTGTTTGAACGGCCCACATATCAACTCATAGAAGTGCGTCCAGTGATAGAAAGGATAGTTCATTTCAGAGGAAAGAATCTATTATAGCCCATCCCTTTTAGAGTTGAAGGATATTATCCGAGTGAACCCAGAAATCTGTTCAGAGCCAAACTCTCCTCCATCAAAAAATCAAGCTTCGACGTTGTAACCAAACAAGCATATAGTTTGACCAAAATAGTCGTAGATATAGACGAGAGTCTAGCATCTATGATTCCTTGGGTCCTGAAATCACAAAAGCTTATATCATAGAAGACCCATGGGATAGACAATATCAGGACAAAGATAATGCTATCTACAGCTTGACTTGGGGAATAATTTGTCATGTCTCATGGAGATACATAGGAAACTATGCAGAATGTTTACAGATGCTAAATGTCAATAGTGCTACCCAAAGTGTACCTTCATAGTCCCAAAAGGTGAGACTAAATTAGAGCCAAAAAAATTTGAACTCTTACAATGAATCAAGCTATAATGATCACCCTAGGAAGGGCGGAGCTACAGATCCATCAAAATCAGCTCATGTACCAGGAATCGCAATAGCAGTTAGAAGCCCTAGAGCTTCTAGCCAACAAACCTCTTCAAAGCAGAAACCATTGAAAGATCATATGGTTGTTGGAAGTTTCCAATGGACCCAGATTCCATCAGAGTATACAAATAAATGCCTCTATGAAGATCATCGTGGATAAAAGATTCGGTTGATCTCCACAAGTCAAAGCCAAAAGCCGACAAGTACAATAGTGTTCAAACAGTTACATGTGATCAAGCTCACATATGCATATCAAGATGCACATGGTAACAAATATCAACAAGATCAGGACCTTGTACAAACCCCTTTGGATGGCAAGACTGAAGTCAAAGACTATTTGAAGATGATGCAAAGCCTCAAGCTGCTAGAATAGGTGATAGAAAACTCAAAATCAATGAAAGCTAAAGTCCAAAAAGCTGCACAAAGGTCACCACCAAAATCTCCTCCAAAGAGACAAATTTTTCCAGACAGTACAATGGATCTATTAAGATTAAAGGTTACTCAAATGCAGGTGGACAATGCTCAACAATTGCAAAAAGGTTCAATATTACAGCCAATGGAGTCAACATTGATTGAAGCAGGTGATCAAAGCAAAGAGAATGCAGATAAAGCTCAACCAAAGGATGTTGCTACAACAAAAGAAGTTAATTCAAACACAAATCCTGAGACGATCAAGTGCAACATTGTCGGTGAGAATGAAGAAAAGCTGTCAAGAGAAGTAAAGCTATATTTTTAGTTAGACAAGAACCTCATGTCTTTTTGCACTTGGAAAAGATGTGGCTAGCCACAGCTGGAAGATGCTCCTAATTTTGTGATCATATCAAGAGACAAACGAGCAGAATTCTCGAGAATCATCTCCACCATCATTGAAGTAAGTTCACAGATCATTATAGCTCAATTCCACTTGATCACAGTAAAGGATATTCCAGATAACATCATAATGGGAATGCCAATGGCCCAAAAGATGTTAGAGATACAAAGTGCAAACATGACGGAGTCATCACAGACAGAAACTAATGAAGACCAAGACTGGTCACCCACGGACAACAGCACAAGGTCCTCAAGCACAGTTAAATTGGAGACTTTTATCAAAGAAAATCTTATTGAAGATAACTCATCTCCATCGAACAGAACTTCAAAAGAGCTTAAAGAAAATCAGGCAATAGCAAGTGAAGATTAAACAGAGCAAAGGGACACCATGAAAGGTCTTGAGCAAAGAATGCCACCAAGACAAGAAGTAAAGTAGTTCAAAATTGTAGACAACCAGGAAGCAATATGTAGTCCAAATATCAATCACTCATTTCCAACCAAAATAATTATGAAAATTCCCTATATTTAGGCCCTTCAAAAATTTCATATAGGTCCTAAATCGAAGATTAGGCCCTTCGATGGAAGTCAGATTGGAAGATAGAGTCTCAAACTACCCTCCATAGAGACATAGTTAGATCAAGATGAGACCATGACAAAAGCAGGACAAAGATCTTCAATAGATCCAACAATGAGAATAGCTATAGTTTTCAGCAGTACAAAAGGAGCAAGTGTCAGATGCAATGCTCTACTAGATAATGAGGCAAAGTACAATATGATTGTAGTGATAGCCGTTGTTCGGCTCTCCGTAATTGCCATAGTGAGTTACCCCACCCTACCAAAATCACCTAAACACTGTGGCTATTCTTACCTTTTCATTGTACATAGGCGTGTGTGAGTTACGGGGCTTTTCCCATATCTTCTTAAAACCCTCAGCTAGCTAGTCACTGGGCTAGTCGAGCCAAAAAAATAAATAAAATCAAAAAAATTAAATATATTATGGCCCATTTGTGTGTATATATCTCATTGTATATAGGGCCTAAATATAGGAAATTTTCATAATTATTTTGGTATTTATTTAAATATTTCTACCTAGGTGTGCGTTATTTTCATATATATGCTACGTACATTTATTCACCATTACCATAATATTTTTTACCTCTGTATTCTATAAAAATCATTTTATGTAAGCTTCTCCTATTTTTGGGCGAGAATCCACTCCAAGGAAAAACCTCAAAAATACCTTCCAACATCAGTCATTGCCTTTCACTAAATTCCTATTTTCTAGAGGTATTCTTATCTCTTGTAAATAAATATACTTCAATAAAAATGAATGAGGGTCCCCTCATTTGATTCCTTATATTTTCATATATCTCTTTTTTCCATTTTATATTTATATATAGCTGACACTATTCTAGATTCCATGAATAGTTTATATGCTAGCTTGTTTTTTCTCATTATATCCGTGTATTATATTTATACATAATCCACAACCATGCATATTTTAATACCCCTAAGAATAAACTAGGTCATGCTCTCATGCAAGGAGGGGCTCACCTTTGGAGCCATATGCAAATTCAACAAAAGGGGGGGCCATTGAAGACTTTTTTGTGAAGAAAAACAGGTATTTTGGTGGTATTTTTTATATCCATTTCCAGTCTGAATTGGAAGCGGTAGTCAAAGATGAAAATGTGTACCAAGAGCTAAATAATCACCTCAAAAATTTTGGTGATTTTTGGAGCAACCATCGGTGAGCTAGGATTTTTTGAGTGGACCCCAGTCTGGCCCACTTTTCTCACAAGTAGCCCATAGTCTTCTCTCACCTCTTTCCACACTTCTACACACACACACACACACACACACACACTCATGCCTCTCAATCCCTCACTCAAACCTGCACCTTCCATGGTTTCCTTCACCTTTTTCACCATTAACCTCCCCTCTTACTCCCATAGCTCTCATATGAGCTCTCCATGTACATACACCATCTCTATGCCTCTCTCTATTACTTCCAAAGTACAATTCCATCTTACCCCTTCTCTATATACATAAAATTCAGCATGTAAACCATGCTTAACCTCTGCAAATTAAGAGATATCATCAACCGAATTGCCATTTTCATCGCGATAATCAACCTTGGTGGCGGTGGCGTAAAGAAGAGAAGACGAAGAAGAGGATTGATAGTCATTTTGAGAACCTACACAAGTAAGTCCTTCTTCAAGCTTCACCATCACAAGGATTTCCTCACTTCATTCAACCATCCACCCCATTCTACCCATTGTAAATATATCATTCACTTTTTAGTGATTACTAACACTAACCACTAACATACTAACACAAAATAGCATTGACCTAACTATAAAAGACACCTTTTCTCTAGCTCTCTCTAGTCCATTTTGTGTGTGTCTTGGTGTGAGGTTGCTTGTGGGTGTTTTTTGTGGTGTATCTTCTTGGTTGTGACAAAATCTCTCTTGCGTCCTAGTTCGCATACCATAACTAGGTGGTGCCCCCATCTTGTTTCGGTTTGGCTATGGGTTTGTTGTTGTGTTGTGCTTGTGGTTTCCCCAGCCCTAATTGAGCAGCACGGGAGCCTTGAGGGGTGTTTAGAGGTCGCCTCTCTTGTTGCCCCCGCCCCGGACCGCCTCAGTAGATAATATCCAAAGCATTCTAGAGATTACTAAGAGGAAGCCAAATAATAGAGAAATCATGGGTTTATGCTACAAGTCAAAAAGAATTGGTTGCTACCCTTAGCATCCAAAATCATGAAGAGCAAGTAAAGTTTCAAGTGAAGCCTTCAAAAAAAATGCTTGCAGATGTCATCCTCGGACATTAGTGGATAGACCAACACAAGGCTTACAAAGAGGATAAAATGCTAATGCTTGCTTTTCCAAGAGGTAGCCAACAACATTTATAGGTACCGTTGATGCTAGATTCAGAGTTGTAGAAGTCACAAGAATTGAAGACAAATCTCAGACAAAGGTAAAGCTAAAGCGGACCCTCCATTGATTAGCAAAGAAGGTGTGACATCATATGCCTCTACATCAAAGAAGCCTCATGGATCAGCTTTTTCGAGCAAGTCAAGCTTTTAAAACTTCAAGTCAATTGTTGACCCAACTAAAACCTCTAAGGAGCCACCCAACAAATCAAAGATATTTCAGCCAAAGTACTCAAGAAATCAAAAGAAAGTAAAACAAGTGTTTGTTCAAAGAAATTTAGTCAAATTCAATGATCCAGTTTTGATTAAAGACAAGAAATCGACACAGAAAGACAAACACATGGGATGGATAGCATCACAATGGAGATTAAAAGAATAGGAGTACTATGGAGGTAACAGACAGATATGGGTACCAAAACCACAGGTTAGAGCATATGAAGTAACTTCAAGACCCTCCCAAGAAAGAATGCCCATTATGTATCAACCTTGACAATATCCTAGGATACCTAAGAATCATGTATACAATAGAACAACATTGAAAGATGCTAAAGTCTACCACAACTTTCAAGAGGATATAGAACAAAGATAGATCTCAAAGAATCTTCCTCTCAGACAAGGATTCTACACAAGGTATAAAACAATTTAGCTACCAGTCAACCATAAGCCAACTGCAACTACACTAGACCTGCATGAAGATCTCAAGAACTTAACAAGACCTAGAGCTAAGCAAAATCAACAAAGAAGATAAAGGTCATCAAGAGATTTGGATTTCTAGGTCTTCCAATGCTCCTAGTCAAAAGCCAAATGCCGACAGTGAACAAAGGCCTAAAACAACATTAAAGACTCCTATAAACAGACCCAATTGGAGAATCAAACAAATAATGGAGTCTTCAGAGTCAAAGAAGGACCACCCAACCAACCTGAATGCAGATTCAAAGATGATAAAACAAGTATGGCAAAAGAAACCTTCAATACCAACTTGGTCCTTCACTAATCCTCTTCTGAGGATTCAAGCTTACTTTTACCTAAAGAAATGTTTGCAGTAAGCACAAGAATGTAAAAAGTCAAGTCCCTAGGGTGCTAAGAGTCTTAAAATGTTTGCAGTAAGAATCCAAGAATTGTAAGAATCCAAGCTGTAAAACACTCTTTGGCATAGTCAGAGTAGGACTGTTGAGAATGAGCAAAGCATTCGTCCCAAAGCTTTAAGTCATATTAAACTCTGTGCTAAGAGTCGTAGTTATTAGGCTTACTCTCAAGCTAGAAGAGTTGAGCATATCTAAGTTGTGTTGCTCATGCTAGATGAGATGACCATAAGAATTAAGGTCTATTAACTTACAATTGGTGGATTGTCGTAGAGTAAAACACTCATGCACAGTGCACAGTAAGATGAGAACACATATCCTTGTCAACAAAAACCATTCTTAAAGGGGTTCCAGCTTGCAAAGCCATATCATATGATTTTAAAGCTACACCATCTTTCTAAAGAACCCTTAAAATCCTTTTTGCATAGCATATTGTTTTCCATGCATTTCTGTGTATGCATAAATAGGATGTCCCGTCATTGGACATATGCATTGGACACTCTTTTTTGCTTCCACCTATGCACCTTGAGTGGACTACAGCAGGCAAATCAATGTTCCATCATGCTACCCTTTCATATTTGTTGCCTTTTTAATTCCATATCTATCAGCAAATAAACCCTTTACTTTATTAATATTTCCCATGCTAATAAGCACCCCAATAATGCGCGTATCCAAAAGCCCCTTTTTTCCCACTGGGTTTTTTCCCTTTGGTCATCCAAGTATTAGACCCTAACTTAGAACCTCATCATTTCACTTCCCTTGTACATACTTTTCATAAATAAACATCAGCCTCATCATTATGCTCTTACAACGGACAAATGCAACATCATCTCTCACATCAGACATATTCGGACTAATGAAGATGCTGCAACAAATTGAACCTATCAACAAATTCAATGACAAAAGAAGACAATCAGACCATCAACAACCAATCAAAACCTTCCCTTGCCTCCACGGACACTTTTCAACAGTGCCCAAGGACGGGCACTAAAATCGGAAGGGGGAAATGTTAACTGAGTCAACGTCAGTTAACAAAAGTTTCTAAAGATCGAAGACGTACGAATGCATATCAAAGACCAGTATGAAGAAGCAGTAAAGATTGGAGTTACACATTTTTCCCATTTTCCCACAATGGTCATGTATTGTAAATTCCTGCTTTATTTCAAGCCATTGTAATATTTTAAGGTGTTACGGGCTCAATGGGAGTTCCAAGCTGTAAAGAACAGGTCAGTTAGTGTGCCTATGTAGCAGATTTAGTAAGTGGTGGAGCCCTAAAGGCCTTGAGTGCCCGGACATTGCATATTTCTAACCTAGGTATATAAGGCAGTGTGTAAAAGAAATTAGGGCTCTCAAGCTCATTTATTGAGAGCACTCTTTGGTGAGAGCTCTTGAGGTGTGCGGCTATGGAGTCCTTGAGCGTCATGTGACTTGGTTAACACTAATCAATGCTTAATTCTCTTTCACTATGCCTCTCTCATACTTCTTGTGATTGCCTATGATGCTTTGATTAGCTAGATCGTAACTAATTAGTGGTTAATCCCACTCTAATATTGTGTGATTTCCCTCTTTTGCTTGTGTGTGCATGTAGGGTTTCTTGGAGTGTGGTGCTCAATATATCTATGTGTGTGTGCTTGTGATTAGTGTGTTGCATGATAGGATTAGTGTTGTGTGCATCTTGCAATCTTCAGTGTGTGTGATTGGGTTGATTAGAGGTTAAGAGAAGTGGATGTGGAGGTTGCCCATAATTGTGGCTTAGCTCCTCCATAGGTCGAGAAGCTCACCTTATAGAGTCACCATTTGTGTTGCCATGATTAGCTCACTAATCATGTGAGTGCTTCCACGCCCTAGCCGGGTAGATTATCCCTTTGGATTGATAATTTTATTAGTCATTGGAGCTATGAAACAATGGAACCCCCAAAATCAATCCATTCTTCCTCAGTCCATGCTCCTTCAGTCCATTCTTCCAAAATCACTAAATTAGCCTAACCTGGAGGTCTTTGCTGATGTTGTTGTGGAAGTGGTTGATTCTGTTCTAGAGATCGATTATTATTGTTATTATTATTATTATTGTATGTGATAAGAGGGATTCCCTATCATTTTGATTTCTACACCAAAGTTCACAATCAGGTCCTTGCTTGTGTCCCATAACCCCACAATAATTGCATAGTGTTTGTTGCATATTGTTTTGATTCCTATTTTGATATCCCCAATTATTGGGATTCTGGAACCTTCTTTGAGGTGCAGATCCTTGATATCTCCTGTTAGCACCCTGAGGAGCACATTTGTAGTTGCCTCCCTCATTTTTTGAGTAATATACTCAGATCTTCTTCCCCTGAAATCTTGACTATAATAACAGTTTTCATATTCATGACTAAATCTTTGAAAAACCTGACAATATGGTTTTCCTAACATTCCAAACTGATTCATTCCAATTGTCTGCAATTTCTTCTAAATGATTTTTTTGATTGCATTTGCAGTTATTGCTTCCTTTCCCTGCTTATTTTCATTCTTGTGCTTAGCCTTATCTATCTTCTGCTTCTTCTTTTCCTGCTTTTTCTTCTTCTTTTCTGACCAATCTTCATCCTCATCACTATCAATATCAACTTCAGTATCCTGATCTGAATCATCAGTTTCTGACTCTGAGTCTGAATCCTCAGTCTTCTTCTTCTTCTTCTCCTTTAGTTTTGCCTTACCTATTTATCTACTTTCAGCTCTTGCACAGCTGCTTCCACCAAATCAATAAAATCCTGTGTATTTGCTAATGGGGGTCTCCCTACACTGCACTTCTGAAATCCATTTTGAGTCCCTTATAAAAATAATCTCCCAATTGCTCCATAGGAGCTTGTTGTGGTGCTTCCAACCTATTATTCAAGTTTCTAAACTTCTATGCATAATCCTCCACCAACAAATATTTTTGCTTCAATTTCCTCAACTTCTTAAAAATGTATTCAGGTGTTTTATCCTCCCTGAATCTTAACAAATATCTCCACCCTAAATCATTATAATCAGCCAAAGTTTCCATGGCATACTGCAAGAACCAATCCATGGCCTTACCCTGTAGTGTTGCTACAAAATGCTCTTTCTTCACTACATGCTGATGTAACACCTCTCATAACCACTTGCAGACCACCTTGTTTGAAACTGATTAACGTGGCTATCAGCATCTTGGGACTTTTCCCCGCTGAACTTTGCCACACCCACTTTGGGATTTGGTGCAGCCATTGGAGGTATTAGAATTGTTTTGAGTACTCGGGAGTGGATTGAAAGGTAAAGTACTTGTTCCTTCTGGTACAAGCTGCAATTGTCTTCTTTCCCTTAAAACTATCTAAGTGAGCAGTACATTAACCAATTGTCCCAAAAGTGGTATGCTATGGGAGGAATTGTTTGTTGGCCCCCTTGGTTTGCAGGTGGGGTCTCCTGTAGTCTGTGTCCAGGTTCTTGCAGTTCAGTCTCCACCCCAACAGTTTCTTCTCCTGCACCAAGTCCCCCTTACAAGTTCTTCTTGGTCATCACTACTCGACTCTTCTTCCTGTCTTCCCCTTGCAGCAAACTCTCTCCTCAGTTTAAACCTTGTGCCATATGAGTGTTGTGGTAAATTGGACCCTTTCCCAGACCCACTCATACATGGTTTCTTCTTTTCTGTCTTAAATAATGTACCAACACCTTCCTTTCATACAAACTGTAACATGAAGGTAAATTGCATGTCCCAAAAGGTAAAAATGAAGTAACTACCTTGTCAACAATTGCAATTTTGATTTCCCTTGGTAGATTTGGAAAGAACTCCTCCAAGAATTTGGTTGCATAATCCTCAGACTCTTTCTGCCGGATTTTCCAATTGCAGAACTCCCTCAGTGACTGGCTTTATGATCTTGTGAGCCAATGACAACGTTGTAAGGATTTTGTAGAAATTGTATGGCTAAACCCTTAACTTCTTTAGGCCAAGTTGCACTCCAATGAAAAGTCTGTCTATCAGGCCGAATCCAGGACTTAGTTATTCTAATTTGAGGTTCAAAACCCTGCCGATCATTCGATGCACATTATCAAGGACAAGCTTTTGAGATCCTCTGATTACCCTTATGTCTGCTCTTTGTCATTGAGGACTTCTTTGTTCTTGAGTTATGTTGTGTTGTTGACCCAACGGTCAACACTTTGCTGTTGTTTTGGCTTTATCTGTTGCACTGCTTGTATCTTTGTCGAACCAGAACAAGAACTATGATCCATTAGACCGGACGTCTATCATCGTAACCATTCATCTTTTCAGATCCTCTGATTACTTTTATGTCTGCTCTTCTTCATTGGGGACTTCTTTGTTCCTCTGCAATCATGTTGTTAGTGTTGTCTGTAGCTTTGTCATTGTAGGCCATTCTTCGACTCGCCATTGAGGAGAAGTATGCCATGATCTAAAATTGGTGCTCCAATTAATTTGTCAATTGATTTGAGTATCATTTCCTATACCAGCATGAGCGACACAACGTAAATATGCTCAACTCTTCCAGCTTGAGCAGTACCTAGGATAGCTAAGACTCTTAGACCACAAAGAATATTACTTGAAGCTTTGGGACTAACACCTCACTCATTTTGTGGCTTAGATACTCGACTCTGACTTGTATGACTTGTCGGTTGCATGATGACACTGCTTTTCCACAAGTTCTTCGACTGTTGTAGTGGCTGCTGAGACATACTTCGTGAAGTTTCATCGTTTCCCTGTACCTTATTCTCTTTGTAGTGCTTAGGCCTCTCGTCAGTCTTTTCTTCATGTGGATTATGGATTTTTTATTTTTTTTCTTAATAATAAACAAAGAAAATCTTAAAACAACTCAACAAAAGAAAAATCATTCAAATAGAAATCTAAATGCTATGTACACTATACACATGTCCCTAGGGGCTCATATATGGATTTTGTCCCCATAATCCTCTGTAACACTACTATGAGGTCATATAATCTAAATTTCATCAAAAAATTATCACAATAAAACGCAAAAATTCAATGCATCTCACAAAACATTGCCCTCTAATAGTCATAATGTTAGGTCCACATTCAGAATGCCTCCCCTCTTCCTATTTGGAGTCATCCTTTGCGACAAGGTATCGCAAAGGGTATGTGTTGTGCTTGGGCAATTAAAATTTGTGCCTATGCAGGCCTTGTAATGTAGCCCTATTATGCATACACAGTCAATGCATGGCAAAGATTTATGTTGTGCAAGATGTGGGTATAACCAATTTGCTTATTGGCATTTGTTGGCGAGGCTTCCTATTCTAAGCAATGTAATGGTCTTTGAAGCTCTCCTGTATCGTTGCTTGATTGAAGCGACTTGCTCTCTTCTAACTGTACTGTAATCGTAGGAAGAATTGTAAGAATCCAAGCGGTGATGCACTGACAGCAGTTTTGTTGTTCTTCTTTGGGACCCATTTCTTTGCGATTATTGGCTGTTTTGTTGTTGATGCTCGTTTGGGAACCCATACTTGCCCGTGCTTCGTTTGTGTTTGAAGAGACTTCTTTGGGATCCACATTTTTGTTGTGTGAGTCAACAGTGGTCTTTGCTTCAACCCTTGTACGCTTGGTTGGTGACGGGATTCAGGCTTTGAAAGTTGATACTGTGGTTGTTTTGGAATCCAAATGAATTCCTGAATTTTTTGTGCTTGAATCAACTTCTTTGGAGCCCAAACCCGAGTTGTGAAATCTTGCGACTTTGTGATATTCTTACCCGTTCGTGCATGCTTTCCTTGTTTTTGTTTTGGTGTTGGATCTTGTGATTTGTCATTAGAGATCTTTGTCTTCGTGATCCATATCTGTTTTTGGCCAATCTGGCTTTTTGGTATCCAGATTTGTCGAGCTTTTTGGATTTGACTTGTTGTCCTTTTCTTTTGACCTGTCATGGTTGTTGCTGAAGGGGTTGGTGATAGTGATGGCCTGAGTTGATGATATGGGATGTCGTAAGATTCATCACTATCGCTACTATCCTCAACAAGGTTGACTTCTTGTACTTTCCCTTGATTTTTTGGTTGGTAGTGGAAAGTTACTGTCTGTTTTCTCGTGGGTGGTAGTTTCTTGGAGGACTTTTCTAGCCCTTTGATTAGAGCATTGTTAGCTCTTTGCTCTGGTCGTATTCCTCCTAGCTGAGTCTTTTCATCCTTATTAGGATCCATGTATGAGGATGCTTGTGGTGGTTGTGTCTTCACCGAGGACTTTGGAATCCACTTTTGATGCACTTTATTCGTGTAGCGATGACATTGATTCCTGGGTTGTCGATCTTCTTGAAGCTCAAAGTGTTCTATAGAGTCATAGAACTCGTCGTCTTCTTCATCTTTTGATTCTGCACATTTCTTTGTTTGCTCCTTATGTCGAGAGCTTGTTGATGTTTGGTTCTCTTTGTTTCCTGGATTACACTCACTGCAAAATAAGGAACGACATCATAGCCATTTTCATCACAAAACTTTGTTGTGGGAGCATCCTCCACGGCGCACACGTCCAGAGTAGCCAAGATGTATTCCCATCCAAAAGGCTCTAACTCTTCTTCAGGAAATGGTTCTGGAATATAGTCCATATCCTCTATAACACACTCTAGGATACATTCCTCACGTTTCAGGCTATCACATTGTGAAGCTCCACACATCCACAGTTCTTTAGTCTTACCTAACTAAGCTGGAAGTTCTGATCCTGCTACTGTGGCGGAATCAAACTCCTCAACCGGCGTTCTCGTCACATCCCTATAGCTATGGTCCCTCAAGTTTACCTTTGTTATGGTTTCCATATTTCTCAGGTATATATGGTCATAACCCCAATCTTGGACCATTTTCAATTGTCGCATGAATGGTCTTACCAGAATGATGTCATAGTTGTTCTTCTTGCCAAAGTCAACAACAACAAAATTGTGTTCATATTCAATGCCACAAGAAGTAGCAAGCACTTTTTCTAGCAGTCCTAGGGGCTTTTCCGTGTGTCCGTCTGCAAGCTGCAGGATCATTCATGTGGATATCAAGGCAGGTTTTCCCCATTTTTCCCAAACCTCTTTGGTTGCAATCGCAACACCAGCTCCACTGTCAAGGATTGCCATGGTTTTTACACCATTGAATTCCAGAGGAAGGGTGGTCTTTCCCTCTTCTCCCTCCTAATACTCGCCTACCTTGTTTAATGGCACTGGCCTAGTATTTAGTTGAGGCATTTCAAGCTCTTTGATGCCTTCCTCGATTTGATTCATTGGGGGTTTTACACCAAATTTCTCTAGAAATTTACCCACATTAGCCCACATGTTTGTTCTTATTCTGAGCAACTCGACTAACATTATTGTACAGGTGACTGGGGTAGATAGAATATCTACTAGCCCCTTTGAATCGATGGCCTTGTTGGGAGACAGTCTCTGTGATGGGATTGCAACCACATCTGACTTGGTCTCGTACTCTCCCATGTAGGACGGTAGTGTTCTTAGCAAATGGGGTTGACTATCCATAGATTGTACAGATCCTTTGTCGCCCCAATACGATCGCACATCTAGATTCATTTGAGATCCAGTCTCAAATTCCTCTATTGGTGGTAGAAACACTCCTCGTTCATCACCAGTCTTATCTACTCGTCTTCTTAGGTCATCGGATTCATTGGCCTCTCTGAATTGTTTCCACAATTCGTCAAGACCATCTATCTCTTTACAATCCTTAGGTATAGCTTGGTGAAATCCCTCGGAAGAGTTATCCGTGGTATTTAGTACTATCCTTGGTTCTAATGCTGGGTCTTTGAGGTTTGGTCTGTGCTCATGACTAGAATCTGGTTCTTTTAGTTCCTGGTTTGGTGGGATTACTTATGTAGGCCTGACACAGATCATATCCTCAGGTTTTGCAACTGGTGGTTCTAGTAAATCTTGGGCTGTTTGAATCATTTTCTGGCACATTTCAAACCTTTTCTTTTCTAGTTCCGCATAGGGATATGTCATCCACCTGTGTTCTTGGGTTTGGTTGTTTTTGAGCCTCACATCATTGGCTTTCAAGAGGGCATCTAATGTCTCATTAACCTTCTCTGCCAACACAGATCCTCCTGAACTAGCACTTCTCGGTTTCTCATCCGTGGATGGTTCTTCTAGAGGTTTAACCATCTGTGTAAGAGAAGGTGCCTCCTTTTCCTCATGTTGTTTTACCTTTTCCTGAGCTTCTGTAAGCTTCTCAGCTAGGGATTTTTTCTCTCGTTCCCTGCGTGCTTTCATCGTAGTCTTTCTAGCTTTCCAACTATTTCGTTTGCTCTTGGTTTTCTGACTAGATACGTCTGTCTTTGGTCCATCATCTGTCTTTGGACTCATGTCACTTTTCGTGTTCTTTGTCTCTGGATTCTCATCAACTTTCTTTTGAGCTTGTGCTCTCGTAACTACTTGAACTGGTACAACATTTTCATTTTCTGAGCTTTTAGGTAGCTGAACAATCCCTAATACATTTGTCGTGATTTTCTTGATTTGGTTTGGTTTTTTCGGGCAATCGGGGATCAAGTGAGTGATGCCACACTCAAGACAATAGGCATTTACTTCAGTGATCTCCGTATGAGGACATTGTTTGACCAAGTGGTTGTCACGACTTTTGTGACAATCCGTCTCTGGTTGAGGAGATTCTTTTAGCATTTCCTCTTGGTTATAAGCAAGATTTGACCTAAATAAGACGCTATTTGCAATGAATCGCAATGTCCTTTCGTCCATTTCATACCTTCTTTCTTTCGACTAAAACCCAGGAGGTGGAGGTTGTACCGGCCTCACCACTCCATGTGTTTCTCTCACATTTTGTTGCTCCGAAGGGTAGTACTCACATTGGTTGTTATACCACATTGTAGCTGGTACTGGAATTGGTTTATTTGATGCTTCCATCATTGGCATGTATCTCATGTCTACCGGCATTCTAGCACCTGGCAGTGGAGGTTGTTGTCCTACTAAGACAAGCTGTGGCCTTAAAACTCCTACTGGTCCTGGCGCATTCCCTAGGTGAAGTAGGTGCTTCTGGAACAGGTTGTACATACCTCTCCCTAGAATTTTCCATGCTATAATAGCACTCTTCCCCCGTATGCATTAGAAAATTTCGGAGGTCATTTGGAGGGCCTTGTAAGAAATTGTATTTCTCTCTCTAGAAACTTTTTTTAAAATGCACTTGCACCTTGTGAGTACGTCCAAAAGGACAACCACACACTCTAAAAAGTAGATTTATATTCCCAATCGTCTTTGAAAACGGTCACTTTTTTATTTAATGCGAGCGTCTTTTTCAGGAGGCAGGTGCGGCGCATTCAATGCAGCTTACGTCATCACTGAAAGTTGAAAAGTCACAAACTATCAAATAGTGATAGATTTTTAGGCTTTCGACACCACCAATGTGTCCGAAACGCCAAAATACCCTAAAAACGAATGTCTACTTGTCTCATTCCGACATCCGGAGAGGCAAAAAATGTCAAAAAACCCCAAAAAATGGGCTTTTTACTTAAGGCACGCGAGAAGGAATTCTAAAATTCTAGGAGACCCCCCTGCGCGCCGTTAGTACAAATATCCTTTTAGTGATTTTTGGACACTTATCTTTCAAGAAAGCCCCTTTTTAGAGGTTTTTTGACATTTTCCTCTCAAAAAGCTCCCTAAAAAGAGGAAAAAAAGGGGCTTTTTACTAACGACGCGCGAGGAGGCATTCCAAAATTTTGGAATGCTCCCTCATGTGCCGTTAGTAAAATGTTCTTTTAGGGGTTTTTGACATTTTTTGCCTCTTTGGATGTCGGAGCGAGGAAATTGGACATTCATTTCTAGGATATTTGGGCATTCCGGACGCATTGACAGTATCAAAAGTTTCAAAATCTTCCACCACTTGATAGTTTTGTGAATTTTTGAGTTCTAGTGATGACGTAAGCCGTATCAAATGCACCTCATCTATCTTCTGAAAAAGGTGCTCGCATTAAATGAAAGAGAGTGATTGTCTTCAGGGACCACTAGATTATTAAATGAGGAGAGGGACACCTTTTATATTTTTGCTAATATCAATCTATTTTTCAACGTAATGTAGGCTCTTCTCTCATTGGAGGAGCTTATTTTCCTCTCTCTTCCAAAAGGCCCTCCAAAAGACCTCCGAAATCTCCTAATGGTTCGTCCATTTTCTCTCAATTTCACACCACTTCGGCTCTCCCGAATCAGACCTTACAAGAGGAATCAACCTCTTGACCAAGTCGTCGATAAGCTTTTCTTGATCAATAGGTGCCGTTGGCTTGGCAATGGACTCACTTATCTGTGAAATGTTGTGCTGAGAGGATGTGTCATCTCCTTAAATCTTTAAGTCCTTTTCTTTGTATGCCTCACAATTATCCACTAGATAAAGATCTTCTTTGATCAACTCGTTTAGCGTCATCCTCCTTATCATATGCAGATCCTTCTGAAGGCCCGCATGTCTCATTCCCTGGATAAAGATCAGCATCAATCGTGATTGCGTAGGTAATTCCGCTCTCGGACAGAGCTTAATATATCTCTTGAGCCGTAATGATGCTTTGAGTACTGATTCATTCTCTTTCTGTTTGAATCTATGGATTTGCGAGACCGTGTTGTGAGCAATGCCTTTTGGCGAGAATTCTTCAATAAACTCCTCAAACAGCTCATCTAGGGTCTCAAAATCCCATTTTTCCACCGAGTCGAACCATGTAGCTGCATCACCTTCTAGAGTCAATCCAAATCTCGCAAACTGTGTCGCAAAATCTGAAACTTCCTCTGCTCTAATCACTCTTCTAAAAGCCGTTACGTGATCTCTCGGATCTTTATCTCTGGAGTATTTTCTGTTTACCCATTTTTGGACTTGGGATGGTCTCACTCGTCGATTGCCTACAAGTCTAACCAGAGACTCTCCCAATCCTTCTGTCGTTATCGCTCTTGAAGGGAATCCTGGTGGCTCTCTTCTTGGAATTCCTATAGGAATTCTCGTGTTTGGTGGAGGCATTTGTGGTCCTTCATTGACCAAATATCCACCTCTTTCTAGTACAGTCTGTGGATTTGTGCTTTCTACAACTTTGTATTCTCGTCCATACTTGTCGACAACTATAGATCTCCATTGACAGTCGACTCCGTATGTGTAAACATATAAGAGCTTGTAATCCGTTATCTCTTCTAGGTATGGATCTGAGCACCTATAAAGATTGACCTCATTGGTGTCAATGTATCTATATAGTGCTTCACTCTCATGACCAATCATCCAAACTCTCTCAACAAGATGGATCTTTATCAATTGCAAGTTTGGAAGATCCATTGTGGGAGGATATTCCTCTATCGTCGGAATATCCAAGCTTGTGTAAGCTACGTTTGAATCTAGGGTAGACATGATTTCTGGGCTTAAGAGCTTTTTCTTGGTTCAAGTAGAATTAGTCCACTGTGTTCAAGTGCTTTGGTTAGGGAAAAGTCGAAACTATGTCCAAAACCGCAACCGTTTCGTCACAATTCTCGCAAATTGTCGCTTTCAGACACCCCTGACTTCCGGATGTATTTTGAGGCCTCAAACAACGTTTTTTTCAAAGTTGACCTAAATGGTTGCTCTAAGATCTATAGAGTCACTCTCAGGCTACGTTTTGATATAAAAACTTTTCCGATCCGATATCGTTTGTGAAAGTTATGGCCGAAAAGTGAAGTGCAGTTTAGACTGGTCAAAATGAGTCCAAATTCAATTTTGAAAAAAGATTTGGGATCTCTGTGACACTGTGAACCCTCCTGTATGGTCAAAAGTACAGTTGGGCCCTAAAACTGGCCTAGAGACATCCTACGCGTAGGATGTCTATATGCTCAGAATTTAACAAAATTTGGTCCAGAGATTCCCCTTGAGTCCGGCAACACAATGGTATGCTCAGAATTTCATTTGGACCTAAAAATGTCCTTGAGACATCCTACGCGTAGGATGTCTTTTTGCTCAGAATGACTTGAAATTTTCACCCCAGCTTCTCCTTGATGTGCTGATCACAGTGGTGTGCTCATAGGTTGGTTTGGAGTCCTAAATCAAGCTGGAGACATCCTACGCGTAGGATGTCTAACTGCTCAGATTTTGTCCAAACTTGATCCCAAGATTCTCCTAGTGCTCAGCAACCCAATGGTATACTCAAAATTGAATTTGGATGCCAATAGGTCAAGATTTAGGCTGCAAGAGCTTCTAGTGCACTCCAAGAGTAGGATGTTTGACAATTCCTGTCTTTGCTTGGTAAATAGGCCAAACAAGGTCCAAATTCACTTTTGAAAAAAGTTATGGAATCCTTGAGACACTTAGAACCTCCCTATATGACCAAAGTAGAATTTTGACCACTTTATGACCCTGGAGACATCCTACGCGTAGGATGTCTTTTTGCTCTGTTTCAGCTCAAACTTGCACTGTAGCTTCCCCTTGATGTGCTAAACTCACAGTTATTTTTACTTTTTGATTATGACACCTATAGGTTGGTCAAATGATCTAGAATCTACTCCAGAAGCCTAATGTCTGTTCTGATGAATTCCCGAGTCAAATCAACTCCAAATTGGACCAAATTTGACTAGGAGGCTTGCTTAAGGCTATACAACACCCTGCTATGTCCACATTTTGAATTTGGCCTCTAAATCATGCCTTAGACATCCTATGCGTAGGATGTCTAGCTGCTCAAAATTGCCCCAAATTTGAACCACAGACTCTCCTTAAGGTGTTGATCACTGTGGTATGCTCAGAGGTTGATTTGGAGTGCTAAATCATGGTGAAGACATCCTACGCGTAGGATGTCTAAGTGCTTAGAATTGCCCCCAAACTTGAGCCACAGCTTCCCCTTGATGTCAGCAACCCAATGATATGCTTAGATTTTAATTTGGATGTCAAAAGACCCCAAAACTAGCTATCCTTGCCTTTTTCATTCAAAATGCTAAAGTCTGTTCAATCGTCCCTTTCACTAACCCAAATGAGATGAAATTTATCACATGCACTCAATACAACATTTAGAACATGTCTATGGAGTCACCCTATGGTTTGGTCTCAAAATTAGGCCTTGGACACAATTTGGATAGGATGTCTGGCAATTTTCGTCTTTTGGCTTTGATCTGTCAAAATTTGGTCAAATTTCCACTTTCCAGGTGAAAATAGGGTAAAACCTACCTTCTAAACACACTGGTAATCTCAGATTTTCAAAAAAAATGTCGAGATCACCCTGTAGACATTCTACGCGTATGATGTCTTTTGCTAATTTTTTGAGACCGAAGTGTCCCTGATGCTTCCTTATGCTCTCAGCAAGTGCAAGTATGCTTCACAATTGCAAAAACATGCAAAAATCACTCAATTAAGCCTTTGATGAAATTTTACGTTTTCTGACTCCGCCTTTTGGCTTTTGGTCAACAAAAATAGGAAAAAACACCCAAGTCAATATGAAAATAGAGTAAAACCTACCCTCTGAACCCATTGGTGCAGTCAGAATTTTCAAATTTGGTCTCCAGAACCCCCTTGAGACATCCTACACGTAGGATGTCTTTGTTTATAGAATTGTAGGTTTTCTTCACAGAACCCTTTCAAATGCTCTTTTATATGCACAACATCGGTCAGTCATACAAAAACATCCACAAAAGCTTGTTTAATGCATTTTTACCCTCAAAAGCACACTTTTTCGTGATTTCAAATGCAATCAAGCACTTTAGCAAATAATTCAATGCTGAATAGCTCTAGATTAGAATCGGATCACTTACCTAAAGCTACTCCTACAAATCATATGGGGTTTTGCATCTATGAGTAGAAAAACGCTTCACTGCCACACACAAACTAGTAAACACTTTTATCACCTCACAAATCACTCGACCACCAACAACTACTCTAATCCATAGATCCTAACTAAACCTATCTAGTCGTAGACCCTCGGGAAGACACATGCTTCTTGGCTATCCACTTGATCGCGGAATATCCTCTTCCGGATCCACTTAAGAAAAACGCTTTCTTTAGCCGAAACTAAATCAAGCAACCATCACACGAGTGTTAGTAGGAAACCTACTTAGGTCCTTGTGTCCCCGGCAGCGGCGCCAATGTTGGACGGGAGCGACTCACACACCCATGAAGTGCATGCAAACACTACCTAGATCAACATAATGTCAATCGAGGACACATATGACATGATAGGCACACAGAGGAAATCTCTTTAGCTTGTCAGGCTGAGACCATCCTACACATACAACACTCTGGAAGGCCAACTATACCACAATCAAGAACCTCACTGCTCTCAACTACACCACCTAGCCACATACACACATGTGGAAGGTAACTCACCTAATCATGCCAGATTCGTATGAAACTTAAGGAACACCATCCACTCACTAGGATACACATGTCCCTACGCTTCTACACTCAAAACCCTCACTCTAAACTCATTTGTGGAAAACGCGTAGGATGACAGAGCAAAATTTTGAAAGTGCCCGAAACTGAAATTTATGAGTACCTATGCGTAGCTTATGTCTCCACGATTCTATAGACTACTAGCACGCAAAAAACAGACATCGTTTGATACACTTACGGCCACAAATAGCTCGTAGATGCGTCGACGTGTGCGCTTCGTCTCGCGTGGAATGCTTGGCGTTGTTGCGTAGCTCTCCTCGAGACAACAACAATGGTGCAGTCAGATCTCCAATGTGTTGAACGAGCCGAGCGTAGCGAGAGGATAAAGCTCACGCTCACTCTCTTTCTCTCTCACACACAGTAGATGGCAGCGCTAAAGTTTTGATTATGAAAAAAAGTCTTTTTTTTACAAAATGACCTAGGTACCTTATATACTAAGGCTACCTTAGGTTTAACCAAAAATGGGGTTGAAAGGGTCAAATGGCTTTGTATTTACAATCTGGAAGTGCCATTGCACCCTGGCTTCTGAAACTAGAATAGCTACTCATTACAAATGACTTTTATAGCCATAATCCGCAGCATTTCATAACTCGCAAAAGATAAGACTTTGGTATGAAACTTGAGTTATGTCGTGTTGTTGACCCAGCGGTCAACAACCTCCATCAATATAAGCTCCTCCAATGCACTTCCTCTTATGCCATGCATCCATAGTAGGAAATATGTTAGGTAGCTCATTCAAAGACATGACTCTCATTGACCCCCTTGTAGGATTCTTCTTCATGGGATTGACTACGTGCTTCCATTGCCTCTTCAACTTAGGACACATCTCCATGAGTTGCTCAAAGGTAACATCAGCCTTTCTACTCACCAAATCAGCCCATAAACTATAATTTGGTTGCCCTTCTGCCAAAGGAAAGTTGGATGCATGGTAATGTTGCTTGGGTTTTCTCTTCTTCTTCTCTTTACATGTACCTGTTTCACTTGTTTCCCTCTTTTATGGCTGGGACTTGCATCACTCATGTCATGATCTCTTGTAACCCTCTTACCTACAAGCATGAACACAACTCCCAAATCATCCTCTTTCTTCTCCAAACGGATTATGCTTACCTTTTTGTTTTTGCACTTCTCTTTAGCGGTTAAACCACTTGGCCTTGCTTCCCCTTTAATATCAATACCATAATCTTGAGCTCAAGAAGGAGTTTGTAAAGGAAGAGGAAACATGTCACCACCCATTCTCTTTGGCTTGTCACATTGAGGGCTTTTATGACCCAGTTCATCACAATTGTAACATTGAAAAATATCCGCTCTTCCAACCATACCTCTTTCTCTACCACCTGTAAACCCCTTATTGCTTCCATAGCCACACCCATATCCATACCTTTGACCTCTTTCACCTCCCATCATATGTACACTAAGATTCTTCATAAGACCTACAACCTCTTGCATCTCCTTGCAAAAACCATTCACACCATGAGAAGCTTGTTGATCATAACCTTGCTCCTTGATGAGAATACTTGGTTTCTCTAAAGCTTTCACTTCAACCTTTGGCTCAATATTGATTCCAAGCTTGTGAAGATGCTCTGCTTTCCACTCTTTATTTTTTGGAATTTCAACTGCCTCCTCAAAGGTCCTTGGATGCTTAAGCTCTACCTTCAAGCGTAGACTACTCCTCAAACTTTCAAGAAACCTATCCTTCTTCAACATTGTTGGAGGAATTTTAGCCCCCAAAGATGTACACCACTTTGTCCATAACAATTTGAATGCGAGTCACAAAGTCTTCTATGGTCTGGCCTTCACCCTGTACCAAACCTTGAATAGACTTCCATACCTTTTGTGGGTCTTCCACCTGTTGAAGTGTGTAAGAAAAGCATGTCTTACCATTTCATAAGTCATAAATTGAGGAGGTTGGGCTGATTGTAGCTCCTTTTCGTAGCCTTCCAACCATTCCATAGCATCTTCCTTCAAACACAAGTAGAAGATTCATAGCACCAATGTTGGGTCTTGCTTGTCAACAAGAAGGCAAGCAAAGTCCATTCTCTCAATGAAACCTTTGGCGCTTTCATTTGATTTTCCACTAAACTCCAAAAAACTAAATTCCATATCTTCCAAAACCTGTAAATTGAAGGTAAATTGAAGGTAGCTTGAAGCGATTCCTCGGTGGCAGGCACTAGATTACTGTTGGAAAACAAGCAAACTAGAACACCTCTATAGCGATGTCACCCAAGAGCGTTGAAAGAGAACTACAAGAACACCAAAATCTTTGGGAAACTCCTTTGAAACACCAATAATCCAACAATAGTAGTCCCCTTGGGAATTTAGTAGCCGTTGCCCACCCAAGAGACTAGATCACATCGGAGCAAAACCCTATCAAAGCACGGATTTACAGCACACACCGAACAATGCATATGAAGACAAGGGCCTCCCCTTTCACAATTGAACATCACAAGCCCAAAAATTTAACATCAATTTCACAATTCATAGAAACATGCCCTCCCAATCTATCTGCACACAATCTGCCACTAGGGAGGAATATCCATAACCTTGCAGAGAACTAGTTGTAACTTGAAGAGAAAAATTCCAATTGGGCACTTTAAATCTTGAGAGAAATCTTGAAAAATGAATGGCAAGAAAGCTGAAGATGGCAAAAATGGAATTTACACGCCACTACATGCAAAATTGACGCGAACAGAGAGCTGTCCCAACACGGCTACACGTAGAGTAGGCAAGGCGAGAGCAAAAACTACAACAGAAACCATCAAGGAGACACAACGAGCTCAAACCTACAATTTTCAAGAGTTTTTATGAACTGTTTAAAGTTTGTACATGAGTTTTAGTTATATACAAGTCTCTTTTTTTAAAAAAACTCACTCACAGGCACTTACAGTAGCCAGATCGTTGTCACTAGACTAGCATCTTGCAGTGCATGTACATGTGCTTGCTAAAGCAAGATAGAAACCCCACAAAAAGAGAGTCCACACACACTTTTTACATTGGGAATTATTTCCATAAGTACAAATTTACAAAACGGGGTGTCATAAATACGCCCAACACCGTTTTTGCATTTTGCCTTGCAAACCTTTCTAGTACCTTCTTGATGTAATCCTCTTGAGATAGCCTTCTTTTCTTCTTTGTCCTGTCCCTTGATATATTTATACCAAGCATCCTCTTTGCATTACCTAAATATTTCATTGAAAAAGATTTAGACAGCTCCTCTTTTAGGTCTTTGATGTCCTGCATGTTACCTTTCTTTTTAGAAAACCCTTTTACCACAAGCCTAGACTTGTACCTTTTCCTCTTGCCTTCTTCTTCCTTCAGCTTGTACACCCATTTGTTTTAAAGTGTCCGCTTACCTTTAGGAAACTCAACCAACTCCCATGTTTGGTTGCGATGTAATGATTCCATCTCCACTTGCATGCTCTTTATACATTCTTCTTTGGATTCGTGTTGCATAGCTTCCTCGTATGATTCCAGCTCTCCAAAATTTGAGATCTGAAGAGATGGTTGAAGGAAGGAATAAAACTTTTTAGAGGTCTACTTGCTCTTGTAGATCTTTGGGGAATAGGTTGAGGCTCCTCATTTGGTTGATGTTGTTGTACGTTGTCACCGTTTGAACTCCTTGAGTCTTCACCGTCCTCAAGCTCCATGTACTCATCACATGTTTGTTTTATTTTTTTTCTTTCCAAGTGATCTTTGCACATATTTTGCTCATTGAATATTACATCCTACTTCTAAATATTTTACCATCTTCATTCCATAGGCAATACCCAAAGTCAGCTGCTCCATAGCCAATGAAGAAACACTTTTTGGACTTTGCATCTAGCTTTGATCTTAGGATTCCATCTATGTGCATGAAAGCCTCACACCCAAACACTTTGAGAAATGAATAATTCATTGATTTATGTGTCCAGGCCTCCGCTGGAAATCCCCCATCCAATGTTGTTGAGGGTGACCGGTTGATCAAGTACACAGACATACTTATACTGCCATCTTTTAATGCTTTCTTCCCATATGCCTTAGAGTAACATGACCATTTGTGTTGCCTTGATGTAGCATTCCACCCAAAGCTCAAGCGATAAGCCTACATGTAGCCGCATGCTTCGTTCTTGCTCCATGATTGTTCTGTTCATTCTTTTGGAAATTCCATTTTGTTGAGGTGCCCTTGGCGTTGTCCTTCGCCTTCAAATGCCATTGCTAGCACAAAAGCTTTCCAAATCTTGGTTGCAATATTCTCATCCATTGTCAGATATGAGGCATTCAACCTTGGTACCTAATTCATTCTACACAAAGGATTTCCACCTTTGAGATAAGAAAAACACATCAAATTTATTCTTCATGACATAATCCCATGTTTTTCTATTTGCATCAGCTATGAATGTTACATAGTACAATGAGCCACTAAGGAATGGTGTACTTGCAGAACCCCAAACATCAAAATGAACCAATTCAAGTTTTAATTCTTTCTTTCATTTTTTCCTTTTAGGAATTTTACCCTATTTTGTTTACCATAAACACAATCTTCACATAACTCTAAGTCCACTTCTTTCAAACCTGGTAGAAGCTTTGATTGAAGGATTTGCATTCCTTTGGCACTTATATGCCCAAGCCGATAGTGCCACACTGCACTGTCAACTTCTGTAGCTATCGCACAAGTTGAAGATTGCATGCTAATAGTACACAAGTAAAGTATACCGACCTTTTCTCCCTTGGCAAGCACCAAAGATCCCTTTGAGATCCTCCATCGTTTGTTTCCAAATGCAATGTTGTGACCTTCATTGTCCAATTGTCATGTGAGGTTTCAAAACAAAAAAGGTTATGGATACAAGAGATGAAAAACCCAATACAAAAAGTCACCTTTCAATTTATCATGACCTGTAGTCTGCCAGGAACATGCCTAGCATCTTTAAGCTTCCATTTTATTTCCGTTAGCAGTTTCAACACAAACTTTACCTTTGGCAACAATTTCACAAGCTTCATTCTCTCCCAAGTATACATACCCAAAATTACCTTTGGTGTAATCTTGGAAATGTTTCTTGTGTGGTGTCGTGGGTCCCAAGTATTGTCTCTTATAGGTGTGATCGATGACTTTCAAAAGCACGCTGAACCAGGTGAAAAGCCTCAGCCGGGGTCTATATCGCAACTGATTTAGAGCCTGAAGAAGAAGAACAATTAACACAACTTCTAAGAAGTACAAAGATGTGTTTGCATGGACCTACAAAGACCTCAAAGGAGTTGATTCATCGAGATGCCAACATACAATTCCTTTGAAATCAGATGCCAAACCTAACAGACAGCATCCTTACACATATAATCACACATTTGCTAAACGAATCAAAGAAGAGATTGACAAGCTGCGAGTGTGTGTGAACCTCAAAAAGGTAAATGCAGACACCATAAGGGATAATTATCCCTTGCCGATCACAAAACATGTACTTGAGAGGGTGGCCGGGAAACAGGCTTATTCCTTTCTAGATGGGTTTTCAGGGTATAACCAACTGGCAATTGCAATAGAGGATCAACACAAAACAGCGTTTGCCACAGAATGGGAAATCTATGCGTATAGAGTTATGCCTTTCAGCTTAACTAATGTCCCAGCTACCTTTCAGAGGTTAATGACGCATGCGTTCAAAGAATACCTGAGAAAATTCTTAGAAATATATATGGATGATCTTTGTGTACACTCTCTTCTACGAGAGGAACATGTTGACCATTTATAAAAGGTATTTGAGAAGTGCAGAACATATCAAATCTGCCTTAACCCGGAAAAGTGTATTTGTATGGTTAGGCAAGGCCGCATCTTAGGACACATTGTCTCAAGAAATGGTATAACCACTGACCTAGACAAAATCAAAGTCATAGTAGACCTGCCCAGGCCTACTAACACGAAACAAGTTCAATCCTTCATGGGACACTGCGAATATTATCGAAGATTCATATATATGTATGCAGTCATCGCACAACCTCTGTATCGTTTGCTAGTCAGTTTCGACTGGACTGAGGAGTGTGAAACTCAAGTGCGCGAGCGAGAGTGTGTGTGAGTGTGTGTGCAACGATGGAGAAGAGAGGAGAAGAGGAGACCTTGTGTTTGCAGGGGCTGAAACTCACTCTCTACATGTGAGCCTCCTTACTCTATTATGTACATAATGAATAAGTATAGTGGGCGGGCACCTGGCCTAACCGGTCACATGGGCTTTACCCCAACAACCTCCCACGTAAAGGCCGTGTCCGTGAGAGAGAAAAGAAAACCGTACAAAACCTGTACAAGGCCATCAAAAGTATGACCTCAGTCAACGCCCACTGGCTCATTGAATCTGTGTGCATCCATCTCTAATTGTAGAGGAAGTATAGAGCGATCGACACCATACTCCTCACCAAAGCCACACACATCCTACAGGTATCTCACCATACGCTGCAAAGTACCCCTATGCTCAATTCCAATGTCAGTCACTGCATGACTAACTGCTCCCACTGCAAATGCACCTACTGCAAATGCAATCTTGGGTCTCTAGATGAGTATCTCGTACATGAGACTCTTGAATGCTGATGCAATCCTAGCAGTATCTGCCAATCTGACCATCTCATTCAAATCTGGCTCAGAACTCCACTGATGGAAATCACCTTGACACTTGAACTCCGATCCCTGGAATCCGTCCTCGTGTCCATCGCATGTCACATGCGCACCAAGAGCATCTCTCTGTCCTGAACCCTGTGTGGTAAGAGCAATGTCTAGCTCTAACTCACATACATCAGCCTCTCGCCTAAGCATATCCATGAATGACTGAATCACGGCTGAATCCTCAGCACTCAAGCCATCCATATCTGTCAGCATATCCACGAATGACATGCCCTGCTGCACAACTGTTTGCACAACTGGCTCAACATGCTCACAAACTGGAGCATCATGCAACCAATCTACAAAGGAGACATGCCTCGTCTCTCTGCATGGCTGCATACTCACAAAAACCGTGTCGTCTCGCACATGACGTACTCACATCGCATGAATTGTGCCAACACTAGCACCTCTAGCTATGAATAGCTGTCCATGATGCAATCGAAAACTGTGCTCATCTAGCCTACCTGGCATCCACTGTCTCGTAAGTGACTCACAGAGATCAAGCTCTGTGTCAAACTTGGCACATGGCGTACATCTCGCAACACATATGATGCACCACTCGACAACGATAGTCTGACATCTCTTGCACCAACTATGTCATGCACTGAATCATCAGCTAGACACACACGTCCAAGCATACCACTAGCATATGTGCTAAACCACTCATGACTCGGCGTGACGTGAAACCTAGCACTCACATCTACTATCAAATGTGAAGGTAATGTGTCGTCAAAAACCGACATAAGAAAGTCAAGAGTAAACATGGAAGCAAATGCGACATCTCCGTCATGTGTAGCCACATATGCACATCTGCTCCCACATCATCCAAAGTGATAGCATCCCTCTTGTGTTGTCCCTTGCGTTGTCTCATTCATCAAAAACAACGCCTACATACATGCCCTGTATGACCACAATGCCAACACACAACATCTCTATGTCTGCAAGATCGTCCTTTGATTGTAGGCATCTCTCTAGACTCATTTGTGCCAAAAGAATTGCACAATCTTTGCCATAATTCTCTAGCTGTACATGCATCCAAACCAATGTGATAGACAGACTCACCAAGGTGTAACATGATCGTTGAATGTGCAAGCTCATCCAAGTCCTCCCACTCATCGTCAGTCATAGACTCTGGCCTAGCATCCATGCCTGTAGTGGCAACGCTTGGCCCAACTGAGTCAATGCATCATGCATACCTGCTTTTCAATGCTCAAAGTTTGAACCATCAAACTTTGTATGGAAAAGGACAAACCGTGACAATGATGTACATGCCAAATCCATGGTGATAACCTGTTGACAAGACCAAGCACAAGTCGATCAACTGACAATAGCCAAAGCCTGGCTAACTCATACACCAAGTACTGTCAAAATACAACATAAGCTGGCATAAGCTGTCTAAGAGAAGTATCAGCAAATTGGCGATCAATGTAACGAAACAAGTGAGCAAAACCGCTCAAATGATGCCAAAACACCCGCTCTAATCCAAGAGCACTATGTGGTAATCGATAAAACTATCATCAACAATCTCCCTCCTGAAGAGATTACCACATGTATGTCAAATGACATAATCCGGTGAGCAAACACTCTCACAATGTGATGTCAAAACACTATGGAAAAGCAACCACTGAGTGCCACATGTAATCAAAACATGATTGAAAACCATGCGCATAAACAAATAAAATCGCAAGAAAAATCCAGCAGAGTTTCGGCAGTATTTGGCTATCTAACCATAATAACCATACATGCCATAAACATGCTCAAAACCATGAGCAAATCATGCACAAAATCCGCACTCAAGTATACATGAGCTTCCCCAAAGTCTCAACTCCGTAAACTTGGAAAACAATCCTATAATCCGAAACACAAAGTGCATCAACCGCACTCTACAAGCGAAGCATATACTAGCATAAACTTGGATGCAAACCAACCAAAATATGACACAAGTTGATGCTCAAAATAGCTGAAAATCAGCCCACATATGCCATTGCAAAGCAAAGAATACCATCCACCGAAAAGCGCACATCATGTGCATCCGGATGGCAATATAAACGAGCATCAAGCATGTACCAAATGTGTATCAAAGAGCATCCAAATTAGCTGAAAATTCAGCTCACAATCATGCTATAAATGCTTGCAAATCTCTCTACAAATCCATGTACCACACTTTCCGAAATCTGCTCAATCGCATAAGACAATGCACATAACCTATGATGAAACCACTTTCGAACTTGAGAGTCCACAAGAATGCATACATCCACGAACTGTTCTCAATGTGTGTGCATAAATATGTTGAAAATATCAATCCACACTCTCTTCACTGAGAGCAAAACATCAATGCGCAAAACAAGAGAATGAAAAAAGCTCAATCTGAGCTCTCTGAATGTAGAAAATCACCACAATATGCATACATAATCTTCAACTTTTCGAATACCCTGCAGCCTTCCAGCTCATATCTTCCAAACCGCTTAGAATTTGCAAAAGCTTCCTTCTGCAAAGTTGTAGACCATGTGAAAACGGTTAGGATACCTAAGAATGGACCTGAAATGTGTTGTTTATATAGGTCAAAACAGATCTGTAAAAATCTGCACCTATATACCCTAAACGTGTAGGCAGTCTGAGTGACGTATCTCAAAATTGGTGAAGATTTTGAGAAAACTTTCTTCTGCAAAATTAAAGAGGATGAAAAACCAGTCAAGAACGTAGGAATCGACTTGAATGAAAAAGTTTTGGTAGGCTAAAACAGATCTGCAAAAATGTGCTGTAGTTTTTGCTGCTTCTCTGCCTGCCTCCCCGCCGCTGAGCTCCAATGGTGCTCCCAATCCTTGAGCTCTGATACCAGTTGAAGAGCGCGAGCGAGAGCGTGTGTGAGTGTGTGTGAAACGATGGAGAAGAGAGGAGAAGAGGATACCTTGTGTTTAGAGGGGCCGAAACTCACTCTCTACATGTGAGCCCCCTTATTCTATTATGCACATAATGAATAAGTATAGTGGGCAGACATCTAGCCTAACTGGCCACATGGGGCTTTATCTCAATAGAAAGTTTATTCCAAAAGCTTAAGGAAAACCTTGTATCAACACCTGTACTCAAGGCACCAGATTGGAAAAAGATATTCCATGTTCACATTGATGCATCTGCATATGCAATCGGGAGTATTCTGGCTCAACCTGGAGACGGAACAATGGATTTCCTAGTTTGTTATGCAAGCCGATAGCTAAACAGTGCAGAAAAGAACTACACAACCATTGAAAGAGAGGGGTTAGGAATGATTTATGCCGTAAAAAAATTTGGGCATTACTTGCTCACAAACAAATTTGTGTTCTTCATAGATCATCAAGCTCTTTTGTATCTTGTAAATAAACCATGCAATACCGAAAGAATTGTACGCTGGTTTATTATATTGCTAGAGTTTGATTTCACAGTGGTGGTCAAAAAGGGTAAAACACATCTACAGGTGGATCATCTTTCAAGGCTACAAAACGGGGAAGTTCCTAAAGGAGTAGATGATGACATACCTGACGCTTATCTTTTCAATATTGAAATGATACCCAAATGGTCTCAGGAAATTGTTAGCATTCTTTCCTTTGGAGGTATTTTGATAACAAGGAAGACAAATCCAAACATCAAACAATTCGACAAACAAAAAACTTCCCGTTGATTGCAAGAAGGATGTATCATCTAGGATCGAACCAAATTCTAAGATTATGTATAAATCCGGAGGAATTCGAGTGTTATCTTGAAGAAGCACCTGTCGAGGATTGTGAATTTCATTGTTCAACAATGAAAACACACCAAAGACTGAAACAATTAGGGGTTTATTGGCCAACTATGTATGCTGACACACACGCTTATCTTAACAATTGTACTATATGTAGTGCCAAACGACCAGTGGATCATACGACATTGTTTCAAGTAAACATTGCACCTGCATGGAGTCAATATATCATTGATTTCTTAACCACAAGGACATTTCCTAAAAACATAATAAAAGCACGGAAAAGGGCTATAGAGCTGGAGGCTCGCGACTATATGTTAATTGGAAACCAACTCTATAAGCGAGGAAAGGACAATCAGCTTAGAATCGGTGCAAGTGAAAGTGAATACTTGTTGATTCTAAAACACGCACATGGAAGAATAAGTGGAGGCCATTTTTCAGACGGAAAAAATTGTCTTAACCGCAGGAATATGGTGGCCTACATTGCATATGGATGCTGAGGAGTTTGTAAAGCGTTGTGATGTATGTCAGCACACCAAGGTGCCGATAAAGAGAGATGAGATGCCACTACGGCCAATGATGGAAGCAAGGGCATTTGCAAAATAGGCATTGATTTTGTGGGGCCTATTTCACCCCTTGCATATCGCACCCATACCCAATATATCATTGTGGCTACGAACTATCTCACAAAATGGGCGGAAGCCAAGGCAACACAAAAAGCAGATGCAAAAATCACTGCACAATTTTTGTATGAGAATGTCTTTGTACGATACGGATTACCAATAGAAATTGTCAGTGATCGAGGAACACATTTTCTTAATGAAGTCATTGAATATCTGCTAGAGGAATTCATTGTCATACATAGAAAATCTACTCCATATCATCCACAGGAAAATGGACAAGCTGAGGCCACAAATAAAACAGTATGCACGGTTCTCACTAAAATTGTATCAGAGTCAAGGACAGACTGGGATCAGCGGTTACACTCAACACTATGGGCATACAAGATAGCTTACAAAACATCAATAGGAACAACACCATACAACATGGTGTTTGGCCTAAATGCTATAATACCCATAGAGTTTTTAATTCCTACTCTACGAGTAGCGAAACGCTTAGAATGGACAGGGCATGAGCTCTCTTCAAGAATAGATGATCTTGAAAAGCTAGATGAACTTTGCTTACGAGATGTAGCTTCGATCTATGCTAAAAAGAGAAGACAAAAAGAGTTTTTTGACAAGCATGTGTGCATGAAAGAGTTCAAAAAAGGTGATTATGTACTTGTTTATACCTTGAAGCAACATGCCAAGAAACATAAAAAGCGAGGGATGGGACCCTTTGTGATTAGTGACCTATCACAAAGTGGAGCTGTCAAGCTTGCTACATTAGCAGGTGAAGAAATGCCAAATTGAATTAGTGGGTGTCGATTAAAGAAATATCATTTACCACTAACACAGGATATGCTTCAACAAATCCATCAAGAAAAACAACGGATGAAGGAGAAATAGAGGGTATGGGAAGAAGCCCAAGCAGAAGCAAAAGAACGCATTGCAAAAAGACGGCTTCTACGACAACAACAACAATGTGGATCACCGTTGCGAATCAATGCCATTCGACTAACAAATTTTGATGAAGACGCAATTGAGCCAATAATTGCAGTCAAAGTGGATAGCAATCAAGTTGAATCGACGGCATTGCTTGATTCAAGAGCACAAGCAAATCTAATCTCTTACAGATTATACAAACAGCTCAAGCCCACAGGTCAACTACATCCTACTCCACAAGTGCTGGAAAGTAATACATCACATTCGTTGAAAGATTGGGCTGGATTATATTGCATGTACAAATACATCAATATATTTACCCACACAAGTTTTATGTGGTCGAGGATGAAAGCACACAACACCCCATGTTGTTGGGACAACCTTGGCAAAAAGAGTACAATGTGCTGATAGATTGGAATGCGGATGCAGTCAAAATTCAGCATGCACAAGAACAACAGGTGGTAGCCTTTGCTCAGCAACCACGGAAGAACCAGATGGCAGCAATGCAATCACTGGATAAAGAGCCAAAAGAATGGGTGCCACTTAAGAACAACATAAAGAACAAACAAGGAACTGCCAACCATGTTCACTACAAACAGAAAACAACACAGACCACAATGAAAAGATCAAGGTTACTAACACGAGAAAAACAAATATGGGTGTGGAAGGATAGAGGTGACATGGCAAGCAAACCACAACACAACAGCATGAGTCAAAAGGAGAAAAGAGTTTGACCAAAAAACAAGGGAATAAAACAGATATGGATCCCAAAAGAAAATGCTCAGCAACTTAAATACGAGTCGTATTTGGATCTCGAAACCGAAGCAACAGGAACTCCCTTCAATACAAGCAACATCAGAATGCAGACACACACAACATATGAAACCGGCAAACCAATCTATGTGGGTGCCAATCAGCAACAAAACAATGACAACCGCGGAAGTAGCAATAAACCTACAAAAACCTCCAAAGCAAAGCTACAAATGGAAAGCAAAAGAAACAAAGTCTACGGCCAATTCCGCCATGAAAATTCTCTCCAAAGAGACGACTACGGCCATATCGACAATAGCGGCAAACCACGCGACTTTTGCAAGAAAGACGATCAAACAAAGAGCGGTAGAGTTACAACTTTTACTTGCAAAGAAAATATGCCGACCAAATCAACACCAAATAGGAAACCTCGACGGCGAATGCCAATAAGCATATTGCTTATACCCTCCTCTTGCACAACATTAATTTTCCCATGCATTGACCGAGTATGCATCATATAGTGCCACATTACATGGCCAAGCATTAGCAGGATTTTCATAAACCCAAGCACGGCACATACTCCGAGGCGATACCTTGTTGTCTGGGAGGACTCCGGCTAGGAGGGGGGAGGCATTCTCAAATGTGGACCCAATGGAGAAAAGAGAAAAAAAGGGCATGTTTTTCGACTATTTTAAAGAGTTGTCATTTGATTGCGAATTTTTTTGGACTAACCCAAGTACATATGCCATTATACAGCATGAATCTATAAGTATATGGGACCAAATGCCAAATCAAGCCCCTAGGTGTGTGTATATAAGTAAAAATAGCCATTTTTTGGATAAAATATTGGTAAAACGGAGAAATCCGGCCATAAAAATTTCATGTGAGTGTATATAGTTTTTTGCGGTGATGTTTTTGATTTATTATGATTTTTGGAGATTTTTTGGGTTTAATTTGCTATTTTTCTTTTAATTTTACTAATTTTTGGCAGTAAAACTTCAAAAATACAAAAATCAGGTGAAAAACGATTGTAATGAAAAACAAAAAAAATGGGGATGATCGGTGACTATAGGACAACCTATGGTACAATGGGGGTGCAATTATGAGATAGAGCGAAAAGCGTGTTTTGGCCAGATTTTGACCGAAACGTCAAATTTCTCGGGAACTGGGTAAATGGAGTCCAAATCGAGAAATTTTGGAGCCTACACCGCATCTCGCAAGAAGTTGGGAGTACATGTCAAATTTCATGGAAAGCGGTTCGGGGACCCCCATTATAAGAAATTTTCACTTAATGTTAAGCTCATTTCTACTATTGACTTTTGAGAGAGAGCTCCTGCCACCTAGAGCGAACGGGACTTCCAGCAGCGTCTACGATGCGCACGACCACCCGACAGGCTCCAGACATGAGAGGTAGGCTCACCACCTTGAGCTTTTCGCGCATGTTTGTTGTTTTGTCGCGAAAACTAGCGTAGGGTTCACACGGGAAGAGGGCAGTAGAGACCTACAGGTAGAAGTGACCACCTAACGGCTAACCCAAAAGCAATGAGACTTCATTGGCAGCTTACCCTAGCATAGGAGACCACTTTTGGATGACCAAAGGCAGTAGAAAACCATCGAGAAAAACCCTAATTCCTAGAGCCCTGCAAGAGGCCACCAAATGGGAAATCGGTGGAAAGGCGCCCAAATGCTACCAAAATTCATGGGTAGGAGCATCTCGACATGCTCGACAAGTCTATATAGCCCACATGGCCATACGGTGACCCGAAGCGGCACTAAACTTCAGAAATGGCATCAGACACACAAAGCGTCAAATAGCTCTCGCGGTCGAACCGCATGTCCGTTTGCCACCAAACTTCATGAGCGGCTTTCCTAGACCATCAACAACCAAGTCCTATGGTGTTAGACCACCACAAGTCATCGAAGACATGAAAACACAGCCACGGGTGCTTCCAAAGTGACAAATTGCCAAACGGAGCTCCGATGAAGCCAAAGTCGACAAAAAATATATGGCAAGGATCCCCAAGGGACCGTGAAGCTATGGAGACAAACATCACGAAATTTCATCGCCGAAAAGCACTCCAAGAGTCAGAAAACGGCTCGAAGGCTCTGAAATCCACACAGGGAGTTTCTTTCTATCAATTTGACTTTTTTTTGTTGAAATAATGCTTAAAAGGGACTCAGGGGGACTCAGGGCAGGCACCAATAGTACTTCCGATGAAAATTTCATCAAGAGACATCCTACGCGTAGGATGTCTCAAGGCCAAATCTGGGCACCAAATCTAACATTTCTTATCACACATAGTTTTTGAATAGCCTGTACATTCTAGCCACCAAGTTTCATCACATTTGGACAAAAATTGACTTCATATGCATCAAAAAACGCAAAGTCAGGGCATAGAGGCAATAATGGGCCATAGACCTACCAAAACTTGTCCAAATTACATGAAACTTGCACAATATACTCATGAGCACATTGCCAAGCTATCTCTGGGGTCACAAATGAAAAATGATGAAATAGACATCCTACACGTAGGATGTCTAAATGACCAAATTGGCCCCCAGATGGTATTTTTCAGTTCCAGATCTCTCTTTGACACTTTCATAATCCCATATCTCAAGTTTCAAGCCATTCCCATCACATTTGGCCCCCAACACCTCCAAGATGCACTTTTTGAGCCCAAAAACACTACACATGGTCTTATCAACACCAACTCTTATCCAAATCAAAATCCAAGAGCAGGGCCATGTTTCACATGCCAAGAGCTATCGACAGAACCAATTTCAAGCCATTTTGATGAAAAAGACATCCTACGCGTAGGATGTCTCCAGCATGATTTTGACCTACTATGCAAGAACTGACTTCATAGGGTCCATTAACATGGTGCAAGGAGACTGTATATCAACTTTCAACCCATTTGAATATCATTTGCCACCTGTTGTGGACATCCTACCCAATTTGTGAGCCTAAAGCCCGAATCTGCCCAGAAATGCACTTTTTGATGCCCAAACCCAATTCCAATCACATAGTCATGTTCAACAGGTCAAGGGCCACCAACCTACCAAGTTTCACTAGAAACTGATGAAATAGACATCCTACGCATAGGATGTCTAAATGATAATTTTTGGCCAGAATGATACTGTGAGCACATGCACAGTTTTCCTAGTTCCTTTTAAGTTTTATTTTCAATTTTCAAGTCATTTGGATAGTTAGAACTCAGTTTCTCAGCTAATATGGAAAAAATGCTAGCGTCGGACTACTGAGTGCAACAGGATCTATGGCAGCCGAAAAATCACCGGCAAAGAAGAAGAGGATGACAATAAAAGACTATTTAGAAGAAGTGGATCCATTGTCATTCCAGAAGGAACCCTGAAACCAACCAACACATGGATTCAGGATGATTTACTAGAATCCAATGACTTGAAGATATACCAAGGCGTGTTCAAAGATCCTGAAGGAAATGCAGTAGAGCTACCCATGATACCACGGGAGCTCAATGAGTTTGTCAGAAGCAAGATGAGAGATTACCTAGAGAAGATAGATTTCCATAACTACTTTGAATCTCTTCCAGCGGGGATTGACATCAAAAGAGTGTGGGAATTTGTAACCAATATCAAAGAAGATGCAGTGGCCAGAGTCACTGATCTGCAGGGCAAGCCAAATACCATGATTGTCATCACAGAAGGGTGGTGGCAGCCACACTAGACATATCCAACAAGGGAGATAGTGTGACCAAGAGAAGAGATGAAGTCACGGTGTACTCTAAAAAGAAGAACAACTACACTTTTGAAGATATTGCAAACCCTACAGTGGCTATCATGAGCCAACTCTACAACCAGTACTTCCACATGTGTACAAAGCGGCCACAGAAGTACAGAATGCTGCATGGAGCCATTGCTACCACCTTCACCTGGGCAATGCAAAAGAGCAAACCAAAGGTGATAAATTATGCTGCCTACATCCATGACAACCTGGTGAAGATGGGCAACAAAAGTCCCACCTACATCGTGCCAGGTGAGCTAATAAAAAAAGTGGTCTATGGAGCACTGCATGCCAAGGGAAACTCGCCTGAACCACCTTCACAGAATGATTGGCTAAAGCTAAAGGAAGATAAAGAGGAAGAACCGCCCAAAGCACCCAAAGTTGCCACACGTTGGTGCAGCCAAAGTGTGTCGACTCTAGAAGATGGCATGGGTAGATATATGCATGAAAACAGAAGCATGGAAAAGGGATGGAGCAGCTAGGAGAATCATGGGATGGTAGGCAGCAACAGAAGTGTATGCATGATGCGGCTTATAGGCCAAGAAAGGCTCCATAATGGGCTAACTGGGGTAGCAAGTGAAGGAGATGAAAAGTGCGGCTTTTGGGTCTAGGAATGAAGAGCTTGAAGTGCTGAAGGAACAGGTCCAGACGGCCCATCAAACCGAGCTACGGAGCCCAAGTTATTGAAGATTGAAGTTTTAGTGGTTTGCAGATCCTTGCCGGACAAGGCAGCTGGGGACAGGTGGCCCAAGGGGAAATGGAGGTACATGTGTGTAGAGCTCAATTCATGGAACCTACCCGTCTTTTCAGATTGAGAATCGGAGCTCTGGTTTGCAAGATATGATCAATTGAAGTTTTTTCGGGGGTCGGGTCTGAATCCACTTGGCCACATTGGAGAATGTGCCATCTGGCATCTTTTGAGCCTCGAAAAAGTTCTAGAGCAGTGTGTGCATCATATGGAGCTAGCCAGAAGTGACTGCATGCCAAACGGAGTCCGGAGCAGAAAGATATGGCAGTCGGAAGCTCGGGTGCCTTTGTCCAAAGTGGATTGCAGATGATTTTTTCCTTTTTTGAAGGCCTTGGTTCGAAGATGTCAAGGAGTCAAAATGCAGAGACAGAGGGTGTGGTTGGAGCTAGGAAAGTGGAATTTCAGTTGGTGGTTACAGCTGGGCAGTAGGAGGTGGGAGTAAAGTATGGAAGCCTGGTAAAGGTAGGTCCAAAAAAAAGCTTGTGTTAAAAAAGTAACGGGGATGTTTTAAAAAGCCTTTAAGGCCATGGCCTCTCGGGCTGCCACGTGGTGGATATTAAGCCCACATGCATAGGGAACAGGGCGGATAGCGCAGTATACATACTAGGCCGTGAGGCCTCCATTGGTATCCAAGAGGAGTGAGGGGAGCTCCCCTCCCGTGGCTATGGTGTGTGGGCTGGCGCTGCGCGCGGTGCGGTGTGGCCGTTGGCGAAAATTTTGGCGGCGGTTTCGGCGTAGCGGGGCAACGCAGTGGCGCCCGCGTGGGGTGATTTCGATGCTGACATGGCATCCTATAAGGGCAAGTTCCCACGCCTACAAAGGGCCAAAGATTTTGGAGAAAAAGGGTTGTACCCCCCCCCCCCCCCCCCCCCTCCTCTCCCAATAGCGACATCGCTATTGCCTCGACAGGGGAGGGGTCCCGCTACTGAGAGGTGCCGACAAGGGTAGTTGAAGATGTAAGCCAAGTCAAGAGAAGCCCAAATGGAGATCCGGCTGGCCAAAGGAAAGGGACTAAAGCCCAATGTGCACACCACGTAAATCTTTCCAAAAGTGAACTATGCCAAGTGTTGGCAATGCAAGAAAAGTTCTAAAAGAAGCTCTAAGTAAAGGCCACGGGAGGAGAAGCTCATCCTTTTTTCTTTTTTTGGTCCTCCTAGAAGCACCCCTATAAAAGGTTGTAAATGCGAAAATTTGAGGGCTTTTTTTGCCTGTGTGTGTGATTGGAAGCTTGAAGCTTGTGTGTTGCTAAGCTTGCCATTGAAGCTGCATACTTGGTTGTACTACTCCCTATGCAATAATACCACTCATTTGACCCAATCTCTTGTGTTGCTTCTCCCCACTCCCCTCCTCTTCTCTCGCTCTTCGTGTATTGACCATTGCTTGCGGAGGGTTTGTCTGCAGCTCGAAAGGTGCTACCAAGAGGGCAGATTAGGAGTGTTTTGTGACTCGGAAAGGGTGAGTTGAGCATTGTGGGTGCATTTGTGTTGTGGGTGTTTTTTTGCAAGGTGTGAGGTAGTTGTTTTGTATGCTAAAGCGGAGTTGTTAGTGCAAATTAGCCAATTTGAAGGTGTTATTTGAGAGGTTAGGGGTGCTGTGGAATCCTTGGGCTATAGAGAGGCAGATATTTTGTGTGCTAGGTGTGTTCCCTATTCCCCCTCTCCAACGTTTAAAGCGTCGGTTAGAGACCCTGCTAGAAGAGCCATCGGCGTCGAAGAAAGGAAAGAAGGAAAGTGCACAAGTGCCGATCAAAGAAACCAAATCACAAAAAGCGGCGCAGCTAGAAAGATTAATGGAAAGCTTTAGAGTCAAAAGAGCACTGAAAGGAGATTTGAGCGAGCTGTGGAAGCCCTCACTAGAGGCCATGTCGGGATCATCCCGAAGGGTGCACAGAGATAGGTTTGAAGACTACATCAAAAACTTCGAGATCCTAGATGCTACAACAGAAAATATCCCAAATGTCCCTTTTACAGAAGAAGAAGTGGGTGAAGTATGACGACAACTGCTAGAAGAGCCGGAAGGCCAAGAGAGAGAGAGAGAAAGACAAAGGCGGACAGGGATTTCAAGAAAAAGCCAGCAACTCCACCGTCAAGCAGGGAGTCCAGCCCACCGCCATCAACACCTCCTCTAAGCCCCCCACAAACCCAACAAAAGGAGGATGAACACGAAGATTCTAAGCAAGAAAAGAGCCAAGAGGAAGAGCTGAAAGAAGAAGCTAAGCCGAAAGAGGAGAAGCTAGATCCAGAAGAATTTTTTTTTAGCACATTTCTTGATCTTCTAGCGGCGGGTTACTCTCGAGAAGAGGCAGCCATTGTGGCTTTTGAGTTGGCAAGCACAAGGCCCACAGAACAGATGCAGAGCCTACAGTTAGTAGAACTGAAACAGATGGCCACTGATACAGTAAACCTACAACCACCGACCAATGATTGGGATGTGGTGATGCACAAGCTAACCGGGCTTAGAGCAAAATCATTGGCCACGGAGAGTGAGATTGCTAATCTCAAAACCACTGAAGTTCAGATCAAGGCTGAAGTAGACACACTACAAAAACAAAGCCAAGAGCATATAAACAAACAAACAGAGTTGCAATCTAGTCTGGCCATGACATTACAAAGATGCTAGGAGATGGAACGAGAAAATCAGGCAGCAGATCAAAGACTTCAAAGAGCTGAAGAAGAATACAGGAAAATCAGCAAGTCATTGAGAGATGCAGAGAGGGAAAGGGACAACCTAACCCTACAAATTGCTGAAGAATCAAAGGAGGTGGAAGCCCTGAGGAATGCCAAAGAGAAGGCAGAGATAGAGCATGAAGCGAGCCAGGATAAGGTTATTGAGCTAAAAGACCAGATGAAAGTAAAATATCAAACCATCCAACGACTATGAGCATCTCCTTCCAGAGTCAGAGCTGCTAGCTCAACTCACACCACTTCAGAGACTAAACTATATGAAGAACAAATGAAAGAGCTCCAAAAGGAGTTAACATTGGAGAAGCGGAAAAGGCTGATGCTAGCCGAGGGGTCATTGGTAATGCAAACCCGCCTAGAAGAAGAAAATCAGGCCATGAAGAATGAGCTAGAGGCCATCAAGAGAAATCTCGAGGAGGCGGAGAAAATAAATGTAGATCTAAACGACCTCCTAGTAAACATGGGAGAGCAAGCACAAGAAGAAAAGAAAACACTTCAGAAGAAAATAGAAGAGCTGAGAGGCCAACAGAAAACGGAAGAGAAACAATTTAGCACTGGGCCAACAGCCATGGAGGGGATCGACCTAGAGAATGTGTCAGACCTCGTGGACACCACCATGCAAGAGGAAACCCTTGTGGGACCCTCACAAGAGCCACAAGATCTGACACAAGAAGAAGAAGAGAAGCTGCAAAAGGCCATAGAAGCGGCAGTAAGAGACACCGCCAAAGAAGCGTTGGAATGGGAGTAGAGAGTGTTTAAGTCAATGACTATTCAGAAGATAAATGCCAGTAACCTTCGGCGTGAATAGCTACAACCCTCTCTCCCATATCCTCTGCTAAAGTATGAAGCTGCCACGATCAACAAGCGAATAAAAGAGGAGTCAACAGTGCCATTGTATAAAGCAGACATCTCCAAACCTAAAGGGGTCAAGCTGATAGTGTACTCTCAGCCCAGGTGGAGAAAGGCATGGATGACAAAGTGTCCTCAATATCTAATCCATTTGGTAGAGGCACCTAAAGTAATCAGAGATAACCTCAGTTTCTGCCCTCTACCAAGGATGAGGACGTGGAAAGCCCATGAGCTATTGCAGAGAAGCCAACCTACTTGGCTAAATTACCCGAAGCTGCCAGGCTCGAAGGCAGGTGAGAGAATAAGTGAGCAATACATGGTGAAAACCCTAACGAGCACCATCAAAGTGTTCACTGGCTTGCCTAACCTATCTTGCATCATGATGAGAAATATATGTAAAACACTTTTGGAAGTCTTCGAGACCTTCAAACCAGGCCAGGCGACAGACAGTATCTTCTTCTTTCAAGATACATACAGATGTGCATACGATCTGTCTGGTCAGCCTTCTCACGAGGTGATACATGCATTGTATCAAAGGATTATGTTTTTGCCATCTTATCACCTCCATGCCTTTGAAGAAGCCTTCTACATCGGCTTCTTCACAATCAGCACAGATATATTCAGCCCGACGCTACTAGCTCAACATGCGAGATATGAGTCACTTCTCAAGATGAGAGACAACCTACACTGAAGAAGCAGATCAACAACCATATCAGGGAGGACATGAACAAGGAGGGGGGGAGTGTTAGCAGTTGGACACACCCTACGGAAAATGACTGCTCGGTGGAATATTAGTTTTTGTAATTATTCATTTATTGAGAAAAACCGACATTTCACCTTTGTAAATATTGGGGCTTACAGAAGTTTCCAGATTGTATCCCATTTTTTATATTTAGATTGAGTAGATGGTTAAATTGGAACATTAGGGTTTGAAATTGTAAGGTATTTATACCACGTTTTGACCTTAATGAAAAAACCTTTGTCATTTTGAAAAAGTTAAGTCTGTGAGTGAACGTACTGTGTACGAGAGATAGTGAGAGCTTCATCTTGATGCTATGCGCGCACCGGTGGTCGGAATTGAGTGCGGAGAAGTGCAGCCTATTGCCCTCGACGAGAGCTACGCGCCAATACCTACATTGCAGGCGTACGGTCTGGTTTTGTGAGCTCGACCTACGAGCTTCATCTGGTGATTCGATGAGCATACGTTGTCCGTTATTTCATTGCAGCATATCCACGCGTTCGCATTGGGTAGAGCTACACATTAGGCACTTTAGTTTTTGGAAACGATGACATGCAAATTTTGACCAGACATCCTATGTGATTTTGTACCAGGTGTTTAGGGTTGGGATTATGGTTCATAGACCTTAGGGAGAGCGACCTATTGGTGTTAGTAGGGTCTCCTTCAAGTTCTGTGGCGTTTTGAGAATGTTTGATGGGTATTTGGCTCTTGGAAGCGTTGTAGGAAACCTCTTCCTAAGCACTCTTGAAGGCTATAGCTTCGACATTGGGTAGAGACCTCGGTATGAATTAGTAGAGAGTCGGTCGAGTGTAGATTGACACCCTATGCTTGCTTCCACGCGCTTGCAGATCGAGCTTCGTCCTTAGCTGACAAATCTTGTTAGGTGAGTTCTCACTGTGCTGACGTCCGTCGTAGCGTATCCGCCAACACCGTTTCTTTAAGTGTCTTCAATTTGTAAAAATTTCGCAACATTTTGTTTGTAATATCTTTCTTTATTTAAAAAAAACCAACTTAAACATTGACTTATGCCCTCACAGGAGGTTCTCATACAAAATCTTTCGTATCTTGACACACATCTATTCCACCTAGTAGACTTATAGGGAAATCTTTACATTCAAGAAATACCTCCAAAGGAACCTTATATCCTAACACCTTTGTTTTAATACTTTGAAAAAAGGAAACTCGTAAGCAAAGCCTTATGTACCAATTTACCTGGTTATTGTTTTCCATCGCCATCTGTGTTATTCCTCTTGTATATGCTTATTATCCAAGGTAATGCACACCATCACTGTTACGCCCTTCAATTGACACATTTTTTTTAATGGATATTAGCCTTATGATGCTTCTTTTTATCATGCATGTTTTAATTTGAATGCTATACTACTTGTATTTCCTTTTGCATATGCATATGTGAAACATTTCAAGTGTGTTAATTGTATACACGCTTATGTATGTGGACTCCAAAATAGAACGCTTTTTTGTGTACTTATGACTTTGACCAACAGTGTTTTTCATTTCTATTTGTGTTATCCTTGTGATGGTGGTTCATAACTTATCATTTTTACCTCTTACGTGCGTGTCCATGTTCCTGGAGCTACTTCTTTGTGTACCCCAGCTGTGTATGTGATTATGAGAGATTCTATCACTAATCCTCATGCGCGTTGTCGAGGGATTTGTGTTCGAAAGGTGAGTCGGGAAGGCGCGGGGCCTCTGGCTGTGAGAGGTGTGAGGAAGACAGTTGCAGCAGACACAATGAATGTAGACAAAGCTTAAAATTAACAGCTTGAACAAGATCCTAAAGCTTGATTATCATTAACAGTATCGCTGCTTACATTATTTAAACTCCTTCCATGATTAGAGTGGCTTGGAAGCTTGGATTAGAGTGGTTTATGGTGTCTTTGATTAGATTGTCTATGGAAGATTGGATGAGAGTGGGCTATGGAAGCTTGGCTTAGGATTAGAGTGCTCAAAGCTTATGGCTTCCTTCCTGCTAATACAGCAGAGAACGAAAACTTGAATATCTCCTAATCTGTGCAGAATTAGCATCTGTGCCTGAGATGCAAAAATGCTCAAAACGCCCTTTTCCTTCTCCTAGAGTGGCCCCTTTTCACAAAAAACCTATTTTACAAAAATTTTCCAGAATAGGACTTTTTCTGCCTCCCTCATGCAAAGATGTGAAGTCTCTCACACACTTTCCTTTTTACCACTGACCACATGTCTTCCTCTACTCAAGTTGCCTTATATGTCCTAAGAGCCCTTTCACATGTAAAACCTTTTCTTCAAGAAAAAATCTCTACTCTTAGGCCTTCATAACCACATAAAGCATACACTTTCTAGATCTCCTTGCTTGTTTTCGAGCCCTGGTCACTGCTCAATAAATGTGTGAGCTTCAAATAGACTTTTTCTGCTTCTCTTTACTCTTTTTTCCATCGTGGAAGCAGAGCGGCACGACATCCACCCCCTCTGAACCTGCACAACCTCCGATCTGTGTCAACCAGTCTTCAATCTATATCTGCTATAATCACCTTAAGCAGCTTGTCATCAAGATCACATAACTAGTAAGTATATGTAAAATAAAATAAGGCTTAAACCATATCATCAATGGTCTAGCTCAATTATTTGGTAGCTGTCCATCGCAAATCTTTGAACCATGTATGTCGTGTCTCCAAAGCATTCAATCATGAAAAACTTGTTTAGTGAACCCCGCCAGACTCAAGTGCTCCAGTTAATGATGCACACGACTTGACCATCAAGCTCGCTTTAGGGAACCCTGTCAAGCTCAAGTATGCCTTACTCTGTCTGCACACGGAATAGCCGTCAAGTCCTTTACTTCAAGTTCTGGTAGCAGAATCAACTCAAAAGATGTGAAGATACTTTATCAATTGTCCAAAGATGTCAACTGGAAGCTAGCCATATAAGATTACTGACCACAAAATCCAATACTATTTTCTTGATAGCATAAATCCAAAAATAAAACCTAGTGCCGGGTAACCTGCTACAGGAAAATAAATGATATCTCTGAATCTGCAAGTTTCTCTTCAATAGCTCCCAGGATCAAATGGGATAATAAGAAATTTTCCCAATAGCGGAGCAGCATAATATCCACATAAGCACATACATCCTGTATCAATCAACTTCAAGAATTCCTGCTCCAAATATGCTATTCCAGGATCTAGCAGAAAGAAACCACAATATATACTCAAAAATGCCCATCCATAATGAACCTGCCTTTGAAGATTTGTCGAATCTCCTGGATCAAATACCATTAAGATCACATAGCATTGTTGGCCTGTCAAATCTCCTGGATCTGTCGAATCTCCTAGATCAAATACCATTAAGATCACATAGCATTGTTGGCCTCTACAATATACTAGAGCTTCTCCTGAAGCATAGTGCAGCAACCACATCTCACAAAATTTTGATAACTTAAGGTCATTACCAGCAAGAATCAAAGAATTCTGACTTCCTTTTACTGGTAGCCAGACATCATTGACATAAGAATTACTAGGAATTGTATCCAAATCCAACCACATTTGGCACATTGCCCAAGAAAACGAAAAATCATGTGCACTTTATGCTGTATTAGGGATGATTTAGCAGCGTCACCCCCTCTAGCTTCATAGCCATCACGAAAAACCTTACGACTTCTTGGACTTGTATCATCAGAGAGATTCTTACCTGGTTGTTGAGGTTGATAATGAATAATAGCTTTATCCTGAAGATCTTTATCCATGACATCCTTGAAAAAATCACCCTTGGAAGTCTCAACATTCAACAAAGCTTTAGGAGTTGGCTCCTCTTGCAGTCCGTATATAAGCATAGATGTAAAATCCATGTCGATATCCTATTCATAGTCAGCATAATCTAAGAAATCTTCATACTCATCCATATAATGCTCTGCTTCCTCATCTGCATCCATGCTACTTAGCAATACATCATAGCACTACAAAGGCTCATCTGGCACCCCCTTTGAAGAGGTACACACATCAAAAAGCTCTCCTATACTGTCATAACCATCTCCTTCAGATCTAGACAAGAAATGATCGATTATGGCATCTTCTTCCATGATAATAGCATCTGCAAACATATGGTCAGTAGCAATCATAGGTTCATTGACATCCTCAGGCTCATCTTGTGCTGGGTCCACAATCTTGGTCACTTCATCAGCTATTGTGTATATAATAGCTTTGTTTATGAACTCATCTGCAACAAACATGTTGTCCTTCTCGGCTATAGTGTAAATAATTTCAGTAATATCCTGTAGAAGCTCATCTGCTCGACAAACTCCTTCAGAATAACCCATATCAGGGTCAACAACTTGTAAACCACTTGCTGTATAGCCTATGTCCTCACTGAAACCATTATTGGATGTAGCATCCATGCAAGCAATCTTTGAAAATAATTTTGTTTCAATATTAAATTCATCGTTTACCTTTCTTCATTGCTCAAAATAAGTTCCTCTGAAACTGAATCTGCTACTCCGAGCTCAACATTCTCTTTGGCTTTGCTTCTTTCAGAAATACGCTCCCAGAATTCAACATAGTTGAGAAACTGCATTTGATCCTCTTCACCTTTATAAAAAACAATCTGTCTTCGTTCGATAATCTCCTTCATTGCCAACTCAATAATCCTTGATCTTTCATGAACAAATCCATCTGCAAAATAGTCCCACTATGTGGGATATGTTTCTGCAAGTTCTCGAACCTTACCTTTAAATTCAAAGGTTACCACTTCTTCAAAACTCAAAATCATCCGATCTTCTGAAATTCCTCGGCTCTTCATCTCCGCTTTATAGCATGAAAGCATTCCATCTAGATCATGTCCTTGAAAAATTCCATACTGTTCATGTACGGCATCAAGTGCCATCTCCACTGCATCATCAATCTGCTCTTTCATCTTCATAGCTTTTACTTCTTGCAAACATCTTTGAACTAAGCCCAACATTTTTGGCAGATCTGCACACCTGCTAGATTTCTATCAAATTTATTGAGGTTGTAATCTTCAATAAACTGCTTCAACTATGTTGGAATCTCCATCTTGTCCTCCCACCCCAACTCGTTTCGCGTCGGGTTCACCAAGAATGTTGGGGGATTTGTGTTCGAAAGGTGAGCCGGGAAGGCATGGGACCTCTGGCTGTGAGAGGTGCGAGGAAGACAGTTGCAGCAGACACAATGAATGTAGACGAAGCTTGAAATTAATAGTGTGAACAAGATCCTAAAGCTTGATTATCATTAACAGTATCGCTCATTACATTATTTAAACTCCTTCCATGATTAGAGTGGCTTGGAAGCTTGGATTAGAGTGGATTATGGTGTCTTTGATTAGATTGGCTATGGAAGATTGGATGAGAGTGGGCTATGGAAGCTTGGCTTAGGATTAGAGTGCTCAAAGCTTATGGCTTCCTTCTCGCTAATACAACAGAGCACGAAAACTTGAATATCTCCTAATCTGTGCAGAATTAGCATCTGTGCCTGAGATGCCACAATGCTCAAAACGCCCTTTTCCTTCTCCTACCATGCCCCGTTTTCACAAAAAACCTATTTTACAAAAAATTTCCAGAATAGGACTTTTTCGGCCTCCTTCATGCAAAGATGTGAAGTCTCTCACACACTTTCCTTTTAACCACATTGACCACATGTCTTCCTCTACTCAAGTTGCCTTATATGTCCTAAGAGCCCTTTCACATGTAAAACCTTTTCTTCAAGCATAAAATCTCTACTCTTAGGCCTTCATAACCACATAAAGCATACACTTTCTGGATCTCCTTGCTTGTTTTCGAGCCTTGGTCACTGCTCAATAAATGTGTGAGCTTCAAATAGACTTTTTCTGCTTCTCTTTACTCTTTTTTCCATCGTGGAAGCGGAGCGTGTTTTAGGGCTTAACTACTCCCCTGTTCATACTCACGAGCACGACACAAACAACATACTTATCATCCGATGACAGGACTAACTCGTAGGTGCACGTAGGCAATCTCGTTAGCTTGTCAGGCTGAGACCAATCTACACATATACACTTTTATGATGCATCAATCACTAACCCTGGTAGAATGCAACCCACCCTATCCCTTAACACTAGGTTGGTAACCTAATAGGACATAAAAGTGTCTTATCAGGGTTTTGAAAAAAACCTCCAAAACCATAGTAGATCCACTCATTTTGTAAAATCCTTTCATGAGGTTATAGTTCAAGGCCTACTACACATGAAAGAAATAAGAAACTTGTAAAATTTCTCATCTTTTGGTCACACCAAGCCTCCAAAATTGATGGACTAGTACATTTTCTTCAAAACAGTCATTTCTTACGTTTTGTTGCATAAAAATAAGATTAGGGATTTTTGTAGGACTTGAGATAAATTCCCTAGTTAACTTCAATGGGTTGGTGATCAGAACATATGATTGCTTCTCACTCACTATTTTTTGTTTTGCCAAAAGAAATAGGTACAAAAAAGTTGAATTTTTACCATTCTGCAAACCTATCATCAAAGTTTCTATATCCACGCTCAATATAAATAATATATGCATGTTTTCTTAGTTCCCTATTGTCCTTTAGGTTCATAAGGAGCCATGGAGCATGTCAAAAGAATAATACATCTCTTACCAAGGGGAATCTTGGGGACAAAGATGAAGTGCTAAATACAGCAAACATGAAAAAATTGGGTTCAACATTATGAGTTGTAGAATCCCATAGAAACTATTCAATATCTAGCCAAATTTGATCCTTATGACTAGATATGGTTACTACCTACAAAATGCATGTAGTTGTCACAAGAAACTAACAATATTGAAAAAGCTATACTTGATATACTAGAATGTTTCGTTTTCTTCTATAATTGAAAAAATCAACCATCGTCGTCTACTATGCAAAATAGGGTATTAGGTGCCCCAAAACTCAAGGAATATTAGCTTTATGTTACAATATGCGACATAGAGAATCAAAACTACATTTGGATATCATGAAAGCCACCAAAAAAATCATAGAAGAGCTAAAATTGGCTAAAAAACAGGATTTGACAATTTTTGTAATTTGGTCATAGCTTAGAACTTTAACATTTATTTCTCCTTAGAAGCATCAGGACATGTTGAGGACTACTAAATATAGTTATCTAGCATTATAGACCTCACAAACATGAATTCTAGAGTGGTATAGTTGCAAAAAGTTGAAAAAAGCCAAAAACACGACCCGTTTTTTCACACAGTTTAGGTTGTGAAATGTTGTGCGAGGACAAGGTTAAAGATGGAATTGATATTCCAAAAAAATGTCAAGTTTTTTTCAGCTCATGAGACAACTTTCTAGACAGATAGCACCTCCAAATCCATTTTGAAACTCTTGACATAACTCAAGGAAAATGGTCACTTCACAGGACATAAAAGTGTCCCAGGACATAAAAGTGTCCCATTACCAACCTAGTGTTAACTCTCACAACATAGTTTACACGTCCAATGAACTCAGAATCGCATCAAACTTACTAGGCACCATCCTCTCACTAGGACATACTTACCTATAAGTCTAATCTCACCAGATTTGAACCCTAGCTATCTCGAATGCTGTCGCGATAGACCAACAGGTTATAATCCAAAAGTGGACGAAACTTAAGTTTATCAGTATCTATGTGTAGCTAATCTCTTTCTCATTCCATGAAGCACTTGATTATTGAAAAAAGACACCGTTTGTGCTACTTACAAGCAAAACAAGCTCGAGGAAGAATCGATCGCGATCAACTCGAAACGGCGAATGCGTGGCATGGGCACGTAGCTCTCGGAGAGACTATCGCAGTGGTGTGGTCACGTCGTGAATCCGGTGAGGGAGAAGCGCATAGCAAAGAGGATAAGACTCTCTCTCTCTCTCTCTCTCTCTCTCTCTCTCTCTCTCTCTCTCTCTCTCTCTCTCTCTCTCTCTCTCTCTCTCAGACTCGTACGACACAGGATTAATTCAAATGTTATTCAAAAAATGGTTCTAAGGTGACTTTTATACTTTAGTCACCTTAGCTCAAAAAATGTACATGGGGTTCTCTTGCTCATGATTACAAAAGTGGGAATAATTTTGAGTCCTGACTAACTGACTAATATTTACATGATCCAGACGAATGGATCAAACTGATAAGACGTCTTTGACATAAAAAATGGAATTTGATATGCTTTACAAATGGGCTCATTACAACAGTTGGACCAATGGGGCTCCAACACTCCCCCCCTCCTAGTTCATGTCTACCACAACATGATCGTCTTTGTCTTTATTGTCGTTGTCGCCTTTCTTGAGTGATTTGCTATAGAAACGCATCATAGCGCATAGAGTCACTTGCCATTAATGGGCCAAAATTTTTTGACTTATACATGAAGAAGCCAGTGTAAAATGCTTCTTCAAATGTCTGGAGATGGTAGCTTGGCAGAAACATCAGCCATTTGAAATAAGCATACAATACTGGCTCTGTCGGTGGCCCACTTAGATCGTATGACAATTTTGAGATGCTTCTTTCAGTATTCATATACTCTGATGTCCAGCTTTCTGAGAAGGTTGTGAGACAGGCCAAAAATGTGCGAGCTATTTTACATAGCATCTTGCAGGATAGGTAAGGAGAGCCTCCGAATTCTGCTATGGCGCCCTGCAGGGTTTTCACCATGTAAGAACTGGATATTCTCTCTCCCTCTGCTGACCTTGGCATTACTGGATAATTCAGCCATGTCGGATTTCTGCTCTGTAGTGCTTTATGTTGGCTGTAGGTGTATGTTCGGGGAGTTGGGCCAAACGTTCTGTCATTCCTCAACTCAGGCAGTGCGTTGACTAAGTGGATCAAGTTATGAGGATGGTCCAATAGCCATTGACGCCTCCACTTTTGCTGGCTGTCCACTATTTTGTTTTGTCGTTCCCTATCTTGTACTTATCCTTCAAATACTGGCACTTTTGCTGGCTGTCCACTATTCTGTTTGGTCGTTCCCTATCTTGTACTTATCCTTCAAATACTGGCACTTGTTCTTCTTTTTCGAGCTGCCGTTGATGTGTTAGAGTCTCATACTTCAGCAGAGCATAAGGTAACATAGGTGCATTCCATTCTTGCCGTAGCTCTACTGTTGTTCTACCCGATTTGGAAAGCCCTTGTAGCAACTCCTTTTCGAGTTGCATAGCCTTGTACCATATCATTTCTGTTTTCTTTTCCATCTACTCGGCTAGCCTCTGCTCTTCCATCTTCGTGACTGAATCTTCTTCTGTCTCTTGGTCTTTGGAGCTGGTTTGATCAGTTTGCGTATGTGCCTCCTGTTCATCTGAATCTTCGTCGTACTCATCTTGACCCCCATAAACTTCGGTGAGTCCAGCCAAATTCGTTGTTACTGGCTCCATGTGCACTCGTCCCTGTCCTTGGTGCTGCCCTGCACTTTGTAGACTTGTGATTTGTGCGGTCATTGTTCTACTATTGATTTGTAGAGCTTGAAATTCCATGTCTTTTTTAGCGGCCGACTCCTCTAACTGTTTTATCCTAATATGCAGGTTTTCATTTTCTTCCCTGAATTATGAGGGCATATTCTTTTTCCAAAAATCACACAATAAAACGCAAAAAATGGTTGAAAAATTGCTCGTAAACATTGCCCTCTAATATATGACATGATGAGTCCGCATTTGGAATGCCTCCCCCCCTCCTAGTCGGAGTCCTCCCGGACGACAGGGTATCGTCAAGGGTATGTGTTGTGCATGGGTTTGAACTCGTGCTAATGCAGGCCTTGTCATATAGCCCTATATGCATGTACGGTCAATGCATGTAGAAAGAATGTATGCAGTGCAAGAGGAAGGTATAAGCGATTCGCTTATTGGCATTTGTCGTCGAGGTTTCTTGTGGATTTTCTTTGCAAGTAGTAGTTGTAACTCCGCCGCCCGTTGTTTGATTGTTTTCCACTGGTTTTGAATTGGCGTATGTGGTTCCTTTGAAATCGCTATTGTCGTATCTGGTGGAACATTCTCTCTTGCTGCCTTGATGATTTGTGTCTGATACATCCTTGTAGTTTTTGTTGTTGATTCTGTTTGTTTCCTCATGCTGTTTGTATGATGTTGCTTGACCTTGACAGTTGTAGATAGATGCACGATTGTCATCTTTGTCCGCCCTTCTTTTGTTGTTGACTCGTTTTGAATTGGCACTTTTGGCCTCCATACCAATATAGTCCGTTGCATATTTGACAGATTGACTATGTTTCTTTGAAGATTTGCTGGCTTTCGGTGTTGTGTCTGTTCTTCAAACTCCTCTTTTATAGGAATTAGGTTATCGCGCCTTATCCACACTTTGTATTGCCGCTTTTGATGTAATTGTGCCTCGGTCAGCTCTGTACGCTGTACCCAAACTTGCCTGGTTCCCTGCATGGTTGCTGATTTTTGATAAGACGTTGCTGGAATTGTAAACTTTGTTTGTTGTTGGACAGATTTTTGCGGTTGTATTGACTTTTGTTTCCTCCTTGATATGAATTGGTTATATGATAAGAAGTGTTCTGAAAAGTTTTCCTTTCTGAACAGTGCCTCATTCGTATCCAAATCAATGAATACCCTGTTAGCTTTCATCCATGACACTGCTAAGATACACGGAGTTGCTGACCTACTTGGTGGCAGTACATGGAATTTTGTAGTGTATAGGTGTGCTTGCACAGTGATTGGTATTATAATAGACCACATCGTGGTCACCTCATCACCCGACGCTACTTTCAACCTGTGTGTCTCTGGAATCATCTTCATTGGTCCAAGTTTCTGAAAGAGCTCAAAGCTGATGACATTCATTTTTGCTCCAGTGTCAAGCAATGCATAGATTTCAACTTGTTTTGTGCCTGCATAAGCTTTTATGTAAGGACTACACCATGTATCTTCCAAGTCGTTGATGATGCTATCGTCCTGAGCCCTAAGGTCTGTCATGGTCTTTTCTAATTCGTCGCTTTGTATATCCGCTTTGATTGCTTGGGATGTTGAAAGAGGATATTCATCAGTCATCATTGGGGTGACCATGTTTATTGTCCTGAGAAACTGCTTTCATTTAGTAATCCGTTCCTTTGCTTCTTGTTGTGCCTGGTCTTGAATTCGTTGTTGTTCCTGTCTATATGTTTTTCCATAATGCAGTTGAAACAACATTTCCGGTGTTAAAGGGAGATGATATTTTTTTAAACGACACCCACTAATCCAGTCCGGAATTTCTTTTCCATCTAGTGTTGACAGTTTTACTGCTCCGCTGGACGATATTTCTTGGATCAAATAAGGTCCCATGCCCCTTTTCTTTATCTTTTTGGCATGCTGTTTAAGGGTGTATACTAAGACATAGTCGCCCGTTTTAAAGTCCTTGTTCTTGACATGTTTATCAAAAAACTCTTTCTGTTGTCTGTTTTTTGCATAGATGGCCGCTACAGTGTTGAGTCATAACTCATCTAATTTTTCAAGGTCCTCTAACCGCTCTGAAAGTTCATGCCCCGTCCAGTCCAACTGTTTTGCTACCCTTAGTGTGGGGATCAAAAAGTCAATAGGCAATATTGCATTTAACCCATATACCATATTAAATGGTGTAGCATTGAGTGTTGTTTTATATGCAACTCGATAAGCCCACAATGCCAAATAGAGCATCTGATCCCAATCTGTTCTTGTTTCACTAACCAGTTTCGTGAGAACCGTGCACAATACTTTGTTGGTTGCTTCCGCTTGGCCATTGGCTTGTGGATGATAGGGTGCAGATTTGCGATGAATTACCATAAACTCATTTAAGAGATGTTGGATAACTTCATTTACAAAGTGTGTCCCTCTATCACTTACCAGCTCGATTGGAAGGCCATAACGTGTAAACACATATTCATATAAGAATTGTTCCGTGGTTCTAGCGTCTGCTTTCGTTGTGGCTTTTGCTTCCACCCATTTGGTCATGTAGTTCGTGGCCACTATGATATATTGTGCTTGTGAACGATACGCTGGTGGAGTGATAGGACCAACAAAGTCCAATCCCCATTTAGCAAATGCTCGAGCACTCATCATTGGTCTTAAAGGCATTTCGTCTCTTTTAACTGGTACCTTAGTGCGTTGACATTCATCACACCTTTTCACGAATTCTACTGCGTCTTGAATCATGGTCGGCCACCAAATCCCTGCAACCATAATGATTTTTACGGTTCTCTCTGCTGAAAAATGACCACCTGCTATGCCTGCATGAGCCTATTCCAATAATGGAAAGTAGTCATTTTCATGAGGAACTAACCTCAGCTAGTCATCAGTTCCTCTTTTATACAATTGGTCACTAATGATTGTATACCTATTCGCTTCGATTTGTAAAGCCTTTTGTCTAGATTTAGAACAATCTCCTGGCAGCTCCTTGTTAGTCAAATAATCCACAATAGCATGACTCCATGAGGGTGCTACTGTCACTTGGTATAATGTGGCATAATCCACAGTGGTATTGGATGTGCAAAAGTCGCATTTCTTGATGTAATTGGCTACATCGCCTGCCATTCCTGGCCAATACACTCCAAGTCTTCTTAATTGTGCATACATCATTTGATTTCCTCTATGGAATCCCCCTGTTTGTGTGTGGGCCTCCTCTAGATACGCTTCGTACTCCTCTGGGCCTATACACAATCTTAGAATCCCATCGTTTCCATGATGGTACATTCTTACCGCAAGTATTGTGTAATTTCGTGCTTGTCTAATGTCTTCCACCGTGTGTTTGTCGTCAAGATTCATTCCATATGTCAGCAACGGAATAATTTGCTCTGACCATTTCGGTACCATCTCTATATTAAACAGGTATGCGTCTGGGAGATCATCATCTACTCCGGTAGCTTTTTCGCCATGTAGTAATCGAGAAAGGTGGTCTGCTCTTTGATGAGTTTTTCCTTTCTTAACCACTACCGTAAAATCAAACTCTAGCAACACAATGAACCATCTTACCATTCGTCCCGTGTTGCAAGGTTTGTTTACTAAGTATAATAGTGCCTGATGATCCACAAAGAATGTGAATTTGTTCGCGAGTAAGTAATGCCGAAATTTCTTTACGACATATATCATACCCAATCCTTCTCTTTCAGTGGTAGTATAATTCTTTTCTGCACTGTTGAGTTGTCTACTAGCATAAATGATTGGAAAATCCATCTTTCCCTCATCTGGTTGTGCTAGTATACAGCCTATTGCAAATGCCGAAGCATCTACATGTACATGGAAGATCTTTGACCAATCTGGTGCTTTTAGAATTGGTGCAGATACCAATGCATCTTTTAATTTTTGGAATGACTCCTCACATTCATTTGTCCAAATGAAGAGCGTGATTAGACTATACAAGGGTTTTGCTATTACAGCGTACATGTAGATAAAACGTCGATAGTATCCACAATGTCCCATAAATGATTGTACCTCTCGTACAGTGTTTGGTCTTGGCAATTCTATGATCACCTTCACCTTGTCTTCATCAGTGGTAATTCCATTAGCCGACACTATGTGGCCTAAGATTTTACCTTGTCGTACCATGAATACGCATTTTTCTGGGTTGAGGAAAATCCTATACGTTCTGCATTTTTTGAATACCTTTCTCAGATGATCTATATGGTCTTCTCTCAATAGCGAATAGACACACAAGTCGTCCATGTAAATATCCAAGAATTTTCGCAAGTATTCTTTAAAAGCGTGTGTCATTCTGAAATGTGTCTGGAGCATTGGTCAAGCCAAATGGCATTACCCTAAACGCATATGTGCCCCATTCTGTTGCAAATGTTGTTTTGTATTGATCTTCTAGTTTGACCCCCAATTGGTTATAACCAGAGAATCCGTCCATAAAGCTATAGGCTTGCTTGCCAGCCACTCGTTCCACGACGTGTTCAGTGATAGGTAGAGGGTAGTTGTCTGTTATAGTTGCTGCATTTACCTTATTGAGATTTACACACACTCGTAATTTCCCGTTTTTCTTATGTACCACCACTATCGGGGACACCCAGTCTGTGTGTTCTATCTCATAAATAAATTCAGCCTCCATAAGTTTGTCTATCTCCTCTTTTATCCTTTTGGTGAATGTCTCATTGTATGTGTATGGACGTTGTTTGCTTGGATTTGCATCAGACTTCAGAGGGATTGAATGTTCACAAATGTTAGGATCCACTCCCTTCAAATCTCTGTACGACCAGGCAAATACATCTCGAAATTCCTTAAGTGTTTTGATCAGTAAGTCCTCCTCTTCTCGATCTAGATCTGTGGCAATGTAAGTAGGTCGAGGATTTTCTCCTGGCTCTGCTAAGTCTATTTTCTTGGCGTTCTCTAGCCCATCGTAGGACTCATTTGATTTAGGCTCCCTCATTGGTTGCTGAACAACCAATCTTCTTTCTTGAATGGTGTACTTACAACAGTGAGGAGGTACATCTATCTTTTTACTCCCATCACTAGCGTTCGTTCCATCGCTACTTTCCATTTCAATTGTCCATACATTTTTATTTTTTTGTTTCCACTCATTGTATCTCGTTTTCCGTTCAATTTTTGTCATAATTGGACTACCATAGACATTCAATTACTCTTTTTTTTGGTTTGCTGGTTTTCTTAGGTTTCAACATTCTGGACTTAAATACTGAGTCTTTAGCAACCTTAAGAAATCTTCCTGACACTTTATCCTTAGCACAATCAACAGCATGAATGTTCATAAGGAAATGTGTCTTACCCTCAAACTCCGGCATGGGTCTCAACCTGGTTGGTGTACTGATGTGGTGTCGTTTACTCTTGTATCTTTTTTGACGTCTCTCATTTTGGTTTGGGAAATTGTAGAAGACGTCATTGTCTTGATCTTGATTGTCGTCTCCCTCTGTATTTTTCGACTTCTCGTCATCCGCGTTATCCTTGTTTTCACTTTGATCAGAAGAATCATAAAATTCTTCTCCTTCCTGCTTGATTTCTTTAGTAGGGATTTCCACATAGCCCACTATCTTAATCTCAAGTTTCGTTTCTATTTTATGGATCCTCGTATTCTCAGTATCTACCTCGTCCTCGTCCTCCTCCACAATTTTTCTCAACATGTAGTATGGTATGATATCGTAGCCATTCTCATCACAAAATTTGGTGGGAGTGACTTCATTGACGCATACATCTAATGTAGCTAAAATTTGAGACCATTCTAGGGGTTCGAGCTTCTCTTCAAGAAAAGGTTCTCGTATATAGGCATCGTCTTCCAAGACCCTCTCTAGTGTCCTTTCATCGTGGTCAAATTCACTAATGGTGGTTGCGTCAAATTATTCCACAGGGGCTCTCGTGACATCATGGTAGCTATGATTTTTCATGTTTACGCGTGTAGTAGTTTTAGCATGTCTTAGATACAAATAATCATACCCCCAGTCCTGCACCATTTTGAGTTGCCTCATGAACGGCCTACCAAGGATAATTTCATAGTTGTTTTTCTTGCCGAAATCTACTATGGCAAAGGTATGTTTGTACTCTATGCCACATGAAGATACCACGATTGCCTCAAGCAATCCTATAGGCCTTTCTATGTGCCCATCCGCCAGTTGCAATTTCATTCTAGTTGTTTGTATTGCTGGTTTTCCCCATTTTTCCCATAGCAATTTGGTCGCAATGGCAATGCCAGCTCCATTATCAAGTATTGCCTTAGTTTCTATGCCATTATACTCAACTGGTAGGGTCGTGTTGCCGTCTTCACCCTCACAATACTCTCCTACCTTGTTGAGTGGCACTGGTCTAGTGTTTACTTTCTTCGGTTATGTGTCATTAAGCTCGGTTTTGAAGAACTTAAGAGGCTTCCTTATGCCAAATTTTTCAAGACATTTGCCCACTTCCGTCCACATGCTTGGCCTAATTTTTAACAATTCTGCCAATGTGATTGTACACTTGACCAGAGTGGTCAACAAGTCTGTCAGGATTTTAGAGGCCAATTGATTTGAACCGCCTATTCTCTGAGAAGGTACTCTTCGGATTTTTGATCTTGCCTCATAGTCCCCCATATGATGGCGAAGTTCTGAGAGATTGTGGTCTACTATCTTCGGATGCAACTGAACCATTATCCCCTTGAAATGATTTAACGTCCAAATCCCATGGAGTCTTATTCAAGTTCAGCTCCGAGAAAGGCGCTGACTTGGCTGTTTTTGTCTCATATTTTTCTTGAGCTTTTCGCACCGTTTCTCATAGCTCTTCAGGCCAATTTTCTTTCACAATACGCGAATATGGTGGAAAATCTTTCAGTGATTCATCAATGCTATTAGGTACGTCTTTTGCATCCTCTACATCCGACAAGGATTTACTGTTTTCTATCTTGTCGGGTATCCTTTGTTCGGTTTTGTGAGGTGTTTCATGGTTTGGTGGTTTGATTACTCTATCTCCTGCTTCCATAGGTGGAGGCTCTAGTAAAGCTTGTGCAGTTTCAATCAGCTGTTTGCACATCTCTAGTCTCTGTTTTTCTATCTCTGGATATGGATATGTCATCCACCTTTGCTCTAGGGTCTGTCTGTTCTTTAATCTTGCTTCATATGCTTGCAAGATTGCATCTAAGGGTTCATTGATCTTATCTACCAATACTGACCCTCCTGAGCTTGCACTCTTTGGTCCTTCCGTTGATTTTAGAGAGTCGGACTCTCTTTGCTGTTTAAGTTGTTCTCGAGCTATCGTTAGCTCAACTTCTACATCTTTTTGTTTTCGCTCACATCTAGCTTTCATTTTCGCTCTTCGTTCTTTCCAAGGATTATCATGACTGACACTAAACTTGTCAGTCTTGATTTCTTCTTGATTTTCATCGTTACTCTTGGGCTGATTGTCATTTTTCCTTGCTTGGGCTCTCGTCAAGACCTTAACAGGAATCGGAGTTTCGTTTTCTGACCCTCCACTGGACGGTAGCTCTCCTAGCATATTCAAGGTAGTTTTTGCTCCTTTGCTCGGGTTTTTAGGGCAATCAGGGATCAAGTGAGTAATTCCACACTCCGTGCAATATGCGTTGACCCTAATGATTTCGTCATGAGGGAAATACCTGAGCCAATGTTCTCCTCCACACTTGTAGCATGGTCCTTTAGGCTGTTGAGGTGCTGCTACAGCTCCTCTTTGTTGGTGCGCAATTCTTTGCCCGCTCATGCCTCCGTGAACAACAGTGTTCTTTCATCCAGGCTATATCGTCCTTCTCCCACTGCCTGTGCAGCAGTTGGTCCTATATTTCCTATCATGCTCCATGGTTCTGGTGTAGAGGGTTCGTCCTATGGATAATAGACAGATTTTTCCGCATATCCATTGGGCTCGTCGTAGTATGCATGCATAGGTACCAAAGCCTTCTCGTCCGACTCAGTTACTGTGGGTGTGTATCTTATGCCGACTGATTGTAATCCTGGTAGGGGTGGTTGTTGTCCCAATACTGGTTGTGGTCTTTCTGCACCTATAGGTCCTGGTAGGTTGCCAGTGTGATATCTAGGCATCGGTTGGACTTGAGGAGATGTCACCTGAGCTTGTGGAGCATATGGTCGTTCTCTCACATATACCTTGTTATAATAACACTCCTCCGTTCCATGGTTTGTCCATTTTTGTTCAATCGCACACCATTTTGGTTGTTTAGCTTGTGGTTTGGAATACAAGTTAATCTTTTTAAGCACTTCCTCTACAAGCTGCTCTTGGCTTACCGCTACTTCCCCCTTCAGTGTTGTCTTAGCAGACTTGCTCCCGTTTTGTTGTGAGGAAGAATCATCGTCAAGATCCTTGAACTCGCCCTCTTTGTAGACCGCACAATTTTCCATAAGGTATAGCGCTTCCTTGGTCAAATCATTCAACGTAGTGCTCCTTTTCATATGTAAGTCCTTTTGAAGATCTGCATTCCTTAGTCCTTGTATAAATATAAGCATAAGTCTGGACTGAGTTGGCAGTTCTTCCACAGGACAGAACTTAACATGTCTTTTCAATCGGAGGGCGGACTTTCGCACGGACTCTCCATCTTTCTGTTTGAATTTATGGATTTGCGAGACGGTATTATGAGCTATCCCCCTTTGTGAGAATTCCTCGATAAACTCGTCAAACACTTCCTCCATAGACTCAAAGTCTCTTCGCTCCACCGAGTCAAACCATGTAGCCGCATCATCCTCTAAGGTTAAACCGAATCCTGCAAATTGGGTAGGAAAGTCTAGCACCTCTTCAACTCTAATTACACGCACAAAGGCTGCTACATGATCTCTTGGATCCTTGCTTCCCGTATATTTCTTGTTTACCCATTTTTACACTTGAGAAGGTCTAATTCTACGATGGTCTCCAAATCTCATCATGGGATCTCCCCGTCCTAGTCGATATACCTCCTCTGGTCTTCTGTAGTGCCCAGGTTCTTCTCCCAATGGTGCTCCTAATCCATAATTTCTTACAGCTCTCGGGAGAGATGGTTCATCTCTCCGATCTCATTCTCGGGGTGTTCTTCCAAGCTCAGTTGACCCCTGAGTCTTTGGCTTACTCTCTCCTTGATACTGTGCATAGAGTGGTGGTTCTTGTAAATCCCTTAACCCTCACGCGGTTTGATAATGCTCTTGGGTTCGGTCTTGTTCTAATGTAGCACTCTGTCAAAGACATGCTTCCAGTGATGGCTGAGTAGCTGGTTGGTCCTGGTAGTTGGTCGTCGGTGGTCGGGTAGAATGTGAGGTAGCATCATACTCTTCTGAAAAGGGATTAGTCGACTTGCTAGGGGAGTAGGTGGCTCTTGGTACCTCGTCGGGGCCATAGGTCGATGCTCCCGGAACTGTTGCCTTTTCAACCTCTTCTGGGAGAATACGTTTGTATTCTCGCCCGTATCTGTCAACAAAAACAGTATCCTTCCCCATAGCAGTTTCATAAGAAAATAAGTAAAGAACCTTGTCTTTGCTTAATTCATTCGGGTAGGGTTCCTTGCATTGAAAGTAAGAGACTATTCCTTCGCTTTCATGCTTGTAAATCCCTACATTCTCATTATAGGTTGGGACTCTGGTTGTTTTCTTATCATACATAAAATGCGCTCCAGGTCGATCAATGTTAGGAGGCGGTTCTTGGGTTTCTAAAACCATTTTCCCTTTGGCCACGTTATCCCCATATCTGTTGTAATCCTCAGGTATACTTACTATCAGATAGTGGTTTCCCTTTTCATCTCTGAATCTGTCTCCATCATCGTAGACTCGAATTATCTTTAGTCTCTGAGCCGGTCTTTCTTCAATACAGATACACTTGCGTCCCCGATAGTCAGAATAGACTAGGGCTCCCCTCGAGTTAGTTCCTTCCAAGAAGATTATAGTGAACTTGGTTTCGTTTAAAGGATGTAGGGAGGTGCTCCCCCCTGGCATTGGTCCTTCACCTTTGAAACCTACTGGCTGTTGACTCCCCATCATGAAGAAGGACTTTTCTGACGAAGTGTCACTATCACTTCCCTCTTCAATGATTGGTGCCAATGAGTCTAGTCTTGTCTGAGTTACACTCTCTTCTGTGGACGTGGTGCTAACTTGACTTTTGACACTTTTAGCTCTCGACTTAACAAAGGCTCCTGACCTCAAATACATAAGAATGAAAGTTTTGTTGCAAACTTAAAGCTTACCTGGACTCCTTCTTCCTGTATAGATTTGTGATGACCTCCTTCTGGGATCTACACAAGGATGGTTAGTCTGTTCACAAGTGTTTTCCCTAAATTACCAAAAAATCTTTCAAGTATATACAGCAACCACTTAGTCAGTCTTCTGGTGGTCCAATTTCAATGATGAAATGATGGTTGGGATCTATATAGAGAGTATGTTCTAGCAGTATAGTCACAAAATGCAAAAAATGTCTGACTCACTACTTCCTTAGTCTATCGCGATAGACTGACAGTTTGCTCAGCACAAGTCAGTTCAAAATTGTGACTTTACCCTTGGGTTCCAGTTACCCTCTATAGCCTATCCCTCAAGTTTTGTGAAGTTTGGACACTTGGGTTGGGTTTTGGTCCCCTTTTAGTATTTCAGTCAGAGCTTGATTCTCTATCTGACCCTCAGATTGACCTTTAGTGATCTAAATGCCTTGAATTTTGGTGTGTCTGCTATTTAGGCCCTGATAAAGCTCTCCCTAGGGAAAATTTGAAAGAAAAGTTCCCCAGCAGAAAGTTCCTTGGTCTGTTGCGATAGACTGAGCTCTTTCTTCATTTTCAGCTTTTTTTCCAAAGTTTTCCCCATAGTTAGTTTAGTCTCCCCTTGTGTAGTGCATTGACCAATTTTGGCACTGTTTGGACATCTGGTCAAAGACTTCTTGTCCTTGTCTCTGAATCCAGACTCCAAAAACCAGTTTTGAAGTTTTGGGGTCAAAATTGGTGTTCAAATTCACTCAATTTTTGTGAGTACCCTTGTATTGATGTGTTAAGCTTGTGGTGTAAGGGTTTTTTGCTTGTTTCTAGACAAACACCACCTTCACCAGTCTATCGCGATAGGCCAGGCAGTGAGCAATAGGAACTCAATTTTTTGTCTGTTTTTGCATAGTCTTGTTCCCTGTGCCCATACAAGTCTATCCCCCAAGTTTTGTGAAGTTTGGACTTATTTTGACCTCAAACTCAAGCACTTCAAAAATTTCACTTTTCTCTGACAATTCACAACTCCATTGCACTTGAAGTGATGCAAATTTGATGACACTGCATCTTAAACTTGTGCACATCAGTCATACCTCATGACACAGTCAGTTTACCCTTTGCTAATGGTTATATCTCATCTTGGCCTCTTTTAGGTTCACTTAGTGTTTCCTTATGACAATCAGATCTTTCTTTTTTTTTTTTTGGTTGGTTTTGGTCACAGTTTTTATGTTTTCTCGAGTGTTGAATCATAAATTTCAATGTCGACTCTTTTCACCCCTTTCAAGGGTATATGAGGTGGGTTTTGCTTTCAAGGCAAGCAAACAGCCTTATTGTTTCTTCTTTTGTTTGTTTTTTGCGGTTTTACAAAGTTTTTCTACTCTATTTCTTGACAAGTATAACAAGCACTCAAAACCAAAAACCATAACTCCTCATTATCCTATTTAACTAAATCTAACTAGTCGCAGACCCTCGGCAAGACACAGGCTTCATGGCTATCCACTAGACCTCAGGATACTCTATCCTGGGTCTTGTTCTAAAAGTTTAAGCTCTCTCTAGTCAAAACTAAAGTAAGCTAACCATCACACGAGTGACGTAGATCTCCCTACTTAAGGTCTTGTGTCCCCAACAGCGGAGCCAATGTTTTAGGGCTTAACTACTCCCCTGTTCATACTCACGAGCACGACACAGACAACATACTTATCATCCGATGACACGACTAACCCGTAGGTGCACGTAGGCAATCTCGTTAGCTTGTCAGGCTGAGACCAATCTACACATACACACTTTTATGATGCATCAATCACTAACCCTGGTAGAATGCAACCCACCCTATCCCTTAACTCTCACAACACAGTTTACACATCCAATGAACTCAAAATTGCATCAAACTTACTAGGCACCATCCTCTCACTAGGACATACTTACCTATAAGTCTAATCTCACCAGATTTGAACCCTAGCTATCTCGAATGCTGTCACGATAGACCAACAGGTCATAATCCAAAAGTGGTCGAAACTTAAGTTTATCAATATCTATGTGTAGCTAGTCTCTTTCTCATTCCATGAAGCACTTGATTATTGAAAACAGACACCGTTTGTGCTACTTACAAGCAAAACAAGCTCGAGGAAGAATCGATCGCGATCAACTCAAAACGGAGAATGCGTGGCGTGGGCGCGTAGCTCTCGAAGAGACTATCGCGGTGGTGTGGTCGCGTCATGAATCTGGTGAGGGAGAAGCGCGTAGCGAAGAGGATAAGACACACTCTCTCTCTCTCTCTCTCTCTCTCTCTCTCTCTCTCTCTCTCTCTCTCTCTCTCTCTCTCAGACTCGTACGACACAGGATTAATTCAAATGTTATTCAAAAAATGGTTCTAAGGTGACTTTTATACTTTAGTCACCTTAGCTCAAAAAATGTACATGGGGTTCTCTTGCTCATGATTACAAAAGTGGGAATAATTCTGAGTCCTGACTAACTGACTAATATTTACATAATCAGAACGAATGGATCAAACTGATAAGACGTCTTTGACATAAAAAATGGAATTTGATATGCTTTACAAATGGGCTCATTACAACAGTTGGACCAATGGGGCTCCAACAGAGCGGCACGACATCGTTATGAAAATGGAAATCACCTACACTTATTGTGTGTGTAACTAAGCATACATATGATTTGTGTGATCTAATCAATTGTGTATGTGGTAAAAAAACATGAATTATCATCCATACTATGCCGTATTTCGCGTATTCGGAGGTATTCGTGTTGCCCTTTATTGTCTCGATTAATGTTTCCACCGATCGCAAAGCATTTGAGGTGGTCTGATTGTTGCGCAACAAGTAGCAAGACACCACTCTTGCGATCAACATAAGGTGTACCCGTTACCTTGCGATAGCATATAGTGTGCAAATTATGAGCCCAAGGTGAGCCCTAGTGCATGAGCTACAAAACTATTTTAGCCTTGCGTTTCAAAGCTTCTACGCAAGTCAATATATATCCACAGTATGGATTTGGTGCCTTTACTTCTACACACTGGCCTCTTTTGTTTATTCTGGGCAAGTTGCATTGCTCACTAGATATGCTTTAATTGTTGGCTTGACCTTACCAAATTATCACCCCTAAAAAAGGCTACAATATCATTGAAACTATGGAAAAAACAAAAGGTACTTAATTTTACAATTGACTTAGAGCAAGCTGTCCCATTTGGAATTTTACAACAAGACATCCTATTAAATTTTGAATATCGTCTCTTTAATAAAACCTCATACTGTACATTAACTCGGAATTTCCAAGTGTTTTTCTTGGGCTATTATGTCCACCGATTAAAATACCCTACTATTTTTCAAATTTCAAATGTTACTAAGAATGAGGATTTTGTTTACTCAAGAGTTTGTACATTTTTCTGTTGGCTTTCACTGAAGCATAAAAAATACAAAAAAAAAATTCCAAGTTGGAAAAAACCGTCCAGCTTGTTATTTATTACAAACTTCAATTGTGTACTGCATGGAGCCATACTTTTTCTTCGTCCATCAGTCCTCTACTATTGACGTAGTTGCTTGTTCCATGTTTAAAAGATAAGTATATCTCTGGTGTCATGTCATAATATTTGTGTCCTCCCTAAAAAACAACTAGTGCTATATTTTGTGTGTGTGTGTGTGTGTGCATGTGCGTGTGCTTGATACCATGGGTTGATTGTGGTAATTGTCTAATATATTGTGTGTGTGTGTGTGTGTGTGTGTGTGTGTGTTAGAGAAAAAGGGAGAATTGCTTGTCTATAGTGAGGGCGAGCTTTTTGAAATGGGGCCTCTAAACCCAAACCAATGGGCCTACCCTCACAAAATGTTCGTAAAGAGGTACGCACACTACTTGGGGCACCACCTTCTTTTGGGAGTGGAGAAGGAAACCAATAAAAAAAATAACACTTGCACTCACCCACCCAAGCAACACACTTTGAAAAGCCCCTTACTCTATATACACTTTGGACACTTGAACACCATCAACGATTATGCAACCCAATGCCGTGCATCAAAATGAAATATGCAATTTGTGGAATAGCATTCACCTTCTCCCCATAAGAATACCCATAATACATCCAAACTCTTCCTCTCTCAAGCACTCATCAAAAAAATCATGCGCGCAAGACTTGCCTCTCAAACACACAAGAGAATCACTTACATCAAACTAACACACTTTGCATAGAGAGCTCATCTCCATCTATGCAATGCCGTGACACAAATAAAATCACCATGAGAGGTAGCCACATGCATATGTAATGAAGCAAAAGAGATTTGGAGTGAGAAATTTCTTTAGATCAATTGAATAAGTGTGGAGAAACAAACCAATGGTAAATTGAGAATAGAACACTTACTTGATTTCTCGCACACCTTTTAAGGGGAGGACAGACGCTGGCTAACCATCACGAATTGCGACACTTGAAAGTTTTTGAAGATGATTTCATGATCATTAACATAACCATGAGAGAGATCATGATGTATTTACAAGTTATTGAGGTGCTACAAATGATTTATTGGGTTGATGGAGTAAGAGATTGTAGAATGGAGAGAGTGGAGAATAGAGTTGCACTTCCTCCAAAGAGGAGGGTTAGGAGGGAGGATGTGAAAGAGGGAGAGTTGGGGTTTTCTCTACTATTGATCAAGAAACAACATGAAGTTGAAAATATAGGTGGGTGTGTGTCCTTGAGTCTCTCCAAGGGGGGCTATTTATAGTTGTGTAGGAGTGGGATTATGCTACACTTAATTAGAGTAAGTGATTAGACCTAATTAAGTGTCCTTTGACCACTCATTGAATATTGGACATAAAAGGGACTATTTATTCACCAAAAATATCATTTTAGACCGTGAAGGCTCCATAGGGGTGCATAATGTAGGTGGGCCCCACCATGAGGCCCTACGGGTGGCTCCTGCGGGGTATCTCAACTTGTCTGTCTTGGCATTTAGAAAGCACCTTTAGGTTGGTCCCATCACATGCAATTGACCTTGAACACTCATTGCTCTTCTAGAAGATGAGTAGGGGAAAAATAAGATCTCACTCTCTTGATTTACGTGATTTACAGTTCCCTTTTGCTGCGAATCTGACAGATTTACACTATTTTGACCATAACTTTTTACCTGTAGCTCGGAATGACATGCTTCAAAAGGAAAAATTGACCTTCTCAACATGTTTGATATGAATTTGGACTATTCTTCACGCCCATGCACCAAGGAATTCGGTTTGGAAGGTCCACACTAGGCTAGGGAACCTTTTGCTTCAAAGTCTTCTTGTATGGGCCCTTTGCTTGTATGCATCCAAGGGGAATCATGCTTTTTCAAAAGGCTATGATGCTTAAACAAATAGAGGAGGGCCCAATATTATTTTCTTGTGAAAAGAATATACAATTGGAGTCTTTTTGAAAGGAGAGAAACTATATGTATATTCTTAAGAGATATTGGGCCACCTATGTAGGGGGCATAGAAGACTTGTAGAGAGGGACCATAATCTTTGGTAAAGACAAGTGGAGAGTTGATTTCCATGGGAATTTGTCTATAAGGGGTGGAAGATGGATATATTATTTTTCTACTACTAATTCACAAGAGGTAAGAAAGTTTGGGGGTATATAGTTGGTTATTGTATGCTTATTCTATTTACAAAGCAAAAAAGAAAAGGGTGGTAATATAAATATATGACTAAGGTGACATTTTTGGGAAGAGTATAATGTATGTGTCGCCACAAAGGTTAAACGAAGAGGGGGAATTTACTCTAGATAACTTAATAGCATAGAAAAATATATACACATATGAGGAAGAGGACGTTGAGTAGGCTGACAAATGTTGCAAAAAGATGGTTACCATTTTATGCCACTCATATTAGCCCTCCCCCAAGCCTAGAGATATTCATATCTTTAGGAGGACGGTGTTGCTTCTTTTCTTCTTTTTTTCTCTTTTTTTTTGTCATTTTTCCTTTTCCACTTTTTTTTTTCAATAGGAGGAGTGTCATGCACTCTTTTACTCCATTAGACCTGCTTTTCATTACCTCAATCCCATAAATCGGAGATGGGAGGGTTGCCTTGGGTATGTTCAGATTCCAAGTCTGGTTCTTCTTTGCACATCAAAGCTTTAAAACTAGGTGGAGCATTTGCCAAGCCGAAGGGAGCCATGCCAATTTGGAGCTTAGACGATGTAGGCAGATGACTGCCTATCAACGGATTGATACGTTGAAAGTAGGGCTTTAATCTCCATCCATTGACTCTGGTCTTGTGGAGTTTTCCTGATAAATCTGCTAATCTGTAACTACCATTCCCAAACTTTGTTTTTATCATGAAAGGTCCCTCCCATCTTTGCAAAAACTTTTTGTCAAGTCGAGTATCAATTCGGTTATCATAGCGAAGAACCAACATACCTTCCTTCAATCCTTTCCCCTTGAGCTTCTTGTTGATTTTATCCCTTTGGCTTGTCGCTTTGGTGATGTAGTGATCAATGGACTCTTCTCTATCTAGCTCAAGTCGTTGGAGATCTAAGATCCTTTCATGTAGAACCTCCTTTGGTTTTTTTGCCACTCTTGCAAGAACGCGCAAGCTTGAGAGCTCTACCTCAATGGGGAGAAGTGCTTCCTGTCCATAAACTAGATGAAAAGGGGTGAATTGGGTAGATACCTTGAAAGATGTCCTATACGCCCAAAGAGCAGCCGTCAAATGGCGATCCCAATCATTAGGCCGGTCCACAACTTGTTTAGAAATTATCTTACATATCATTCCATTCACTTTTTCCACCAATCCATTGCATTGAGGATAGTAGGGTGTGGAATGCAGGTGTTTCACTTTTAACCTCCTCAAGAGATCATTCAGAAGGTTAGCCCTAAAACCCGGGCCTCGATCTGATAAGATTTATAGGGGTGTTCCAAACCTACTACAAATATGATCAAAAATAAACTTTGATACCTCTTCAGCTGTGATTCGGGTTGTGCTTGTTGCTTCCGCCAATCGTGTCATGTAGTCAACACCCATGATGATGAAAACCTTCCCTGTAGAAGTACGAGGTAGGGGACCTAATGCATCCACACCCCACTTTTCAAAAGGGCCATAAGATATTATTGGGACTCGAGGCTCATATGTTAGTCGTCTATCCCCAGCAATTTGGCATGGCTTACATGCTTTACACCAATATTGGACATCACGATGTAAGCTCGACCAAATAAACCCTGCTTGTAAAATCTTCCTACTTGTAATATCTTGAGAAAAGTGACCACCACAAACATCATCATGACATGAAAGAATAATTTTCTCTATCTCTTGCACACCTGGTACTCTCCTCAAGACCAAATCTTTCCCTTTGTGATATAAATCATCCCCGATCAACTGGTAAGGTGTGGCCTTCGTAACTAGTCTATGTCTTTGCACCTTGTCTAAGTGTTTGGGACACTCACCTGCTTGTAGAAAGAAGATAATGTCTTTTAGATCCTCTTGACCTTGATATTTGGGTTCATATAGTTTCACACCTCCTACCGCCATTTGAAGCTTTTCATTTGCGAGTAAGTCTGCTTCTTTGTTATGAGTTCTCACAATGTGTTGTACCTATGTTGCTTTAAAACCCTTCATCAAAGATCTTACACTACTAAGCCACTCAAACAATGTACGATTCTTGCACCTCCAAGTCCCTTGGATTTGCCTGACCACTAGCAAAGAATCACCTTTTATAATAAGTCTTTGTATGCCTAATTCTTTGCATTCTTCTAACCCAAGGGTTAGAGCAGCATACTCAGCCTCATTGTTAGAGTGAACATTGGGTAGAGTGATACCTTTTCTAACCATTACCTCCTTTTGTGGGTTTAAAATGAGGATCCCCCCTGCTGCTTTGTCTTGTTGGCGTTGATAGGCTCCGTCAAAGCATAAAGTATGGGCATTATCAATCTCCTTCACTTTGAACTGCTTTGAGCCTTCCTCTCTTTGTAGTCGTGATCCTTCCCTTTCTATCACTTTGTAGGTGAGAATGTTTGCAAGTCCTGCTCTTGTGCTATCTTCTACAAGGAAAGTGTATTCAAATTCTTGGAGTTCAAGCACCCACTTTGCTATTCTAGATGAGAGGCTCATGTGTTGTACTACATATGGTAGATTGTGCTCTAAGGTGAGAAAAACAAATGGCACAGGGAGAAGATACGATCCAAACTTCCTTACCGCAAACAAGATTGCAAAGACCACTTTCTCCATTTCAGTGTATCCCTTCTCGGCTGGAGTCATCACCTTGCTTGCAAAATAGATCGGCCTCATGTATGATGTTTTAGGATCTTTTTGCATCAAAACAACACCAATTGCTTCGAAACCTACACTTGGAGTGACATAGTAAGTCTCCTTTGGATCTGGTGGCATTAGGATTGGGAGAGAGCTAAGAATGCCCTTCACTTCCTCAAAAAATTTTGCATGTTCCCTCCCCCATTCAAATGTAGATTGGCTTGCCAACTGATGCAAAGGGGCGATGGCTTCTTCTAGGAGATGGATGAAGCGAGACATGTACCTCACTTTGTGGTTGAAGGTCATTAGCTCCTTTGTTGTTGTTGGTGGAGATAATGACAAAAGGGCCTCTACTTTAGAGGGATCCACTTGAATTCCTTGTGAAGAAACCACATGGCCTAGCAAAACCACCTGAGATTCACTGATATGACACTTCTCTGGGTTTAGTTGTCCCCCAAATTGATGGAGCCTCTTAAGCCCCTCTTCAACCTTTTGGCAATGAAGTGATCTACAACTATAAATACAGAAATCATCCATAAAGACTCTTATAGATTTTCCAAAGAATGGCTGAAATACAAATATTGTGAGTCTCATGAAGGTGCTAGGAGCATTGGTGAGCCCAAAAGGCATTACTCTGAATGCAAAACATCCCCAAGGTGTGATGAAGGTGGTTTTTGGTTGGTCCTCTTCTGCTATTCTAATTTGAAAATATCCTGAATACCCATCACACACAATGTAGCTTTCGTGACCTGCTACTTCATTCAAAATTTCATCTTGGAAAGGGAGAGGGAAGTGGTCCCTCTTTGTCACAGCGTTGAGGGGTTTGTAATCCACGCAGACCCTCCACTTACCATTCTTCTTGGGAGTGACTACAATAGGTGATACCCATTCGGAGTTGGATACTGGATAGATGAAGCCAGCCTTCAAGAGTCGATTCACTTCCTGTAGGAGAGCCTTTTGTTGCACAGATCCTAGTCGCCTTAACTTTTGAGCCACGGGTTTGGTCCCTGGTTTCAATTCAATTCGATGCTCTATTACATCTACACCTCTTATTTGTGAGTAGTCAGTGATAAACAAATTGGGATACCTCCTTAACATATTGATGTAGGACCTCTTCTCCTCACAAGTAAGATCTTTTGCAAGCATCTTCTCAAATCCTTCTTCAAGGTGGTGGCATCTTTCATCCTCTCATGTGTGATTGTCTGTTGGCTTTTCTTCTACTGGAACATCTTGAGTGTTGGCGTTGAATACAATTCCCATTACCTCCAAAGAAGACTCCTCTTCACTGGTTGATGCACTGGTTGATGCTTCCTCATCACTTGAGTAGGGACTCTCCTCCTCGCTCTCTTCATCTGCCGTGGTTTCATAGTTGATATCTAGTTGCTTTCCTTCTTGCCAATCATACACCACCGGTTGACCCTTCTTAAGAATCAAACGACCACTTCCCCATTTTTGATCTGCATTCACAGCAATGAGCCAAGGCCTCCCTAGGATGATGGGATAGCCCTCCCCCTTAGCTGGCATGACATACATATCCACTCATGCATCTATGTTACATACAGAGACTTTTACATTTTCAATGATCCCCAAACACTTCACACTTGAGTTGTTGGCTAGCCTAGCTTGACAATTAGAGGACTTTGTAATTTCAAGCCCTAACTTGTTCATTGATTTTTCCGTGACCACACACATTTGAGCTCCACCATCAACATATACATTAGACACCTTTTTACCCCTTATGTAAGCATCCACAATGGGTTCCACATCTTTTTGTAGCTTTGAGGCCACAACCTTAATGGAAATATTTGCTTTCTTTTTTGGAATTCTTGTACTTACCAACTTTGGCCATTGCCTTCTTACTTTGGCTGATAGGTGTAGATGTTGAGGCCATGAAATGTTTGGCTTTTGGGTTTGTAAATCCTCCAAGATGTTGTAGGGATCTAGCTCCTTTCCCAATGGGAAGTCGTTGATACCAATTTCCCTTCGCCTTGATCTTTTCTTCCTGCTACTTTCATCTTCTTCCATCTTTGGCTTCTTCTTCTTGTCCCTTCTGGCTGAATTTGTTCCTTCACTTCTCATGTCTTCATCCTTATCATGTGCTCTTGTGCGTTTTTCTGCCGGCATAACATCAAATTTTAGAGTATGCTCATCTATTACCTCTTCTAGCTTGATGATGTTGACTCCTCTTTCTTCCTCCTCATGTGGGACAGGAGGTATATTTGCTGGTGGTGGTGGTCATCGAAGGATTTGTGGGCCTTGAGCTTGTTCTTGTTGCACAGTGAGAGGAGGCGGTCTAGGGGGATATATGTCTCTCGGAAGTCGCCTTGGATGTGGACAATTGTACATGCCATGGCCCATTTCATTGCAATTCCAACATCGCAACTCTTGAGCTTGTCTTCGTTGATTGCGATTCCCTTCTCTTGGTTGTTGTTGTTGAGGTAGGCCTTGTACTAGATTCAGAGTGAGGTTCTCAAGCTGTTGAGTTAGCCTTTGTAAAACCTCTTGTTGAGAGTTATCTCCTATTTGTGAAGATTGTGCAAGAGGGGCCCTAATTGGTGCTTCCATGGTTTGTGAAGACTCCCTCTCACTCACTTCATTCAAACCCCTTGCTCTATGTGCTTGGAAGTGTAGTTTTCTAAACTTGATGATGGATACCTCACGTGCTTCTTCGAAGGTGGATGGGAATTTTAGCTCTACTTTAGCCTTTAAAAGTGGATACAAGCCAACCATGAATCTCTCTTTTTTTAGAAAGTTAGGTGCACCACCATGATTTTCTAATGTAGCCTCCCACCTACCCCATAGATTGACAAAGGTTGCTTCATAAGAGGGATAGTCTTCAAGTGATACCTGCTTATGCCCAATAAAACATTTCCATAGTCCTTCAGAAGTATCACCTTGCCCGAACTTGGAGAGGAAGCTTGCTCGCAGTCTCTCCCAATTGGACTTGATTTGGGGTTGCAAGGTCTCATACCATGCTTTAGCTTCTGCTTTTAGAACCAACGGGAAGGCTCGTAGCTTTACTTCCTCTTCATCTCTCCCGGATATGAGATGTGCCATCTCCAAGTTGTCAAGAAACTCTTGCGCATCTTCCCCACTTCTTGCATAGAACGTGGGAAAAGAACTTGACATTTTGTTTAGACTTTTTTAAATCTATTTTTTTAAAGAAACTTTTCTCTTACAGGCCGCACAAGATTATTGACACTATAAATCTGATTACATTAAAATGAATATGTACATATCCATTGTTAATTCGTACTTTATCATAGGTAGAATAAATAGATTAATTGAAGCATTGATTTCATTGAGGCGAGTGGATCCAAATATCCTCCTTATGATAGACTGAAACCTAAACTTAGTTGCAATGATTATATGAATGGATTGCCGAGCAATAGGCCTAAAAGGTTCATTATTTTGATCGTGATTCATGTGCTACTCCTCGTTGTTGGTTTGAAGACCTCGTTCCTTCATATGGCCCTTGAGCACCCCTTCACCACCCTTGTTCCTGCCTTTAAAACAAAATGAAAACGTGAACATCAAAAGAAGTTTCATAATTGATGATTGGAAGTATAATTGGATTGGGTGATGCCAGTATTTCTCTAAGTCTTTCTGCACCAAACATAAAAACAATGCGTTGCTGGAAAAAGAATTTTCTATCTATGTGAACATTTACTCTAATGTGTTGTGAAAAATGAAATGGATAGATGGGAACTCCATTGTTCATCACTAAAGAATTTGAAGGTAACTTGGAAATATGTTCCTTAGTGGGGGCACCACTTTATGAGGGCGAGCTTTTTGAAATGGGGCCTCTAAACCCAAACCAATGGGCCTACCCTCACAAAATGTTCGTAAAGAGGTACGCACACTACTTGGGGCACCACCTTCTTTTGGGAGTGGAGAAGGAAACCAATAAAAAAAATAACACTTGCACTCACCCACCCAAGCAACACACTTTGAAAACCCCTTTACTCTATATACACTTTGGACACTTGAACACCATCAACGATTATGCAACCCAATGCCGTGCATCAAAATGAAATATGCAATTTGTGGAATAGAATTCACCTTCTCCCCATAAGAATACCCATAATACATCCAAACTCTTCCTCTCTCAAGCACTCATCAAAAAAATCATGCGCGCAAGACTTGCCTCTCAAACACACAAGAGAATCACTTACATCAAACTAACACACTTTGCATAGAGAGCTCATCTCCATCTATGCAATGCCGTGACACAAATAAAATCACCATGAGAGGTAGCCACATTCATATGTAATGAAGAAAAAGAGAGTTGGAGTGAGAAATTTCTTTAGACCAATTGAATAAGTGTGGAGAAACAAACCAATGGTAAATTGAGAATAGAACACTTACTTGATTTCTCGCACACCTTTTAAGGGGAGGACAGACGCTGGCTAACCATCACGAATTGCGACACTTGAAAGTTTTTGAAGATGATTTCATGATCATTAACATAACCATGAGAGAGATCATGATGTATTTACAAGTTATTGAGGTGCTACAAATGATTTATTGGGTTGATGGAGTAAGAGATTGTAGAATGGAGAGAGTGGAGAATAGAGTTGCACTTCCTCCAAAGAGGAGGGTTAGGAGGGAGGATGTGAAAGAGGGAGAGTTGGGGTTTTCTCTACTATTGATCAAGAAACAACATGAAGTTGAAAATATAGGTGGGTGTGTGTCCTTGAGTCTCTCCAAGGGGGGCTATTTATAGTTGTGTAGGAGTGGGATTATGCTACACTTAATTAGAGTAAGTGATTAGACCTAATTAAGTGTCCTTTGACCACTCATTGAATATTGGACATAAAAGGGACTATTTATTCACCAAAAATATCATTTTAGACCGTGAAGGCTCCATAGGGGTGCATAATGTAGGTGGGCCCCACCATGAGGCCCTACGGGTGGCTCCTGCGGGGTATCTCAACTTGTCTGTCTTGGCATTTAGAAAGCACCTTTAGGTTGGTCCCATCACATGCAATTGACCTTGAACACTCATTGCTCTTCTAGAAGATGAGTAGGGGAAAAATAAGATCTCACTCTCTTGATTTACGTGATTTACAGTTCCCTTTTGCTGCGAATCTGACAGATTTACACTATTTTGACCATAACTTTTTACCTGTAGCTCGGAATGACATGCTTCAAAAGGAAAAATTGACCTTCTCAACATGTTTGATATGAATTTGGACTATTCTTCACGCCCATGCACCAAGGAATTCGGTTTGGAAGGTCCACACTAGGCTAGGGAACCTTTTGCTTCAAAGTCTTCTTGTATGGGCCCTTTGCTTGTATGCATCCAAGGGGAATCATGCTTTTTCAAAAGGCTATGATGCTTAAACAAATAGAGGAGGGCCCAATATTATTTTCTTGTGAAAAGAATATACAATTGGAGTCTTTTTGAAAGGAGAGAAACTATATGTATATTCTTAAGAGATATTGGGCCACCTATGTAGGGGGCATAGAAGACTTGTAGAGAGGGACCATAATCTTTGGTAAAGACAAGTGGAGAGTTGATTTCCATGGGAATTTGTCTATAAGGGGTGGAAGATGGATATATTATTTTTCTACTACTAATTCACAAGAGGTAAGAAAGTTTGGGGGTATATAGTTGGTTATTGTATGCTTATTCTATTTACAAAGCAAAAAAGAAAAGGGTGGTAATATAAATATATGACTAAGGTGACATTTTTGGGAAGAGTATAATGTATGTGTCGCCACAAAGGTTAAACGAAGAGGGGGAATTTACTCTAGATAACTTAATAGCATAGAAAAATATATACACATATGAGGAAGAGGACGTTGAGTAGGCTGACAAATGTTGCAAAAAGATGGTTACCATTTTATGCCACTCAATAGCATAGACATAGAGAGAAGGAGGGTCATTTTTGCAGAGTTTGAGAGAGAGAGAGAGAGAGAGAGAGAGAGAGAGAGATTCCCTGTATTAGTTCAAAAATAGAGAGAGGAAGAGAGAGTGATTCTCAGAGATAAGTGAAGGGGAAAGATGGTTGTCAAAAACGGTTGAAGCAAGGGAAAAATAAAGACGTCAAAATTATGATTGTACAAACATCACCGGCCTCAAAAAGCGAAGAACATTATTAGTTAGTCGACCAACATAGAAAATTTGATCGTACTAAAAATTTCAATCTTTCAATATATTTAAAGTGAAAAGGCATCAAATTCACATAAATATCACTTTGAAATAGTAGAAAATTTAAAAATTAATTTCTGTTCGTGCATTGAACATAAAAATGAATCATAGAGAATATTTGAAGCGAATATGTGCATTGAAAAATATGGTTGAAAAGGGAATTTTTGCATGTTTTTGCATAATTAGTGGCATATTATGAGAAGGAAAATTAGGAGAGTTCCTATTTGAGAATGATTTAATGAAAATTTACAATATTTTCAATTCTACTTTATTGTGTCCTTGAGTGTGAACATGGTTCAATGTGCTAAGTGATTCTTTTGTGGAGTGAATTGATTTCATTGAAAAAATTTTGGGCTTTAGCTGTGTTTTCTCATACAAATTCTATTTTAAATTTCAAAGTTGAGTATCATAATGTTTTCATGGTGAAATCATGTCTAGAAAATGGTATAAATAGAGGATCTCTGGCTAGTTTATGTTACCATATACATATGGTAGTGATGTGTGTAAACACAATAGGATCACCGGGGCATTTTTTCCCTCTTTAGGAAGTTTTTCCCCCCATGCATTGTACATACGCCCATCACTCTAGGGCTATCTATCTTTCTATTGCACACTAAGTAATACACTCTCAGTTGTGTGCCTTGAGCTTCCTTCATCTTCTCCAAGATGTGTGTGTTTTCCTGCAACCCTAATTCCAACAATTGGTATCAGAGCCGGCTGCGTCCTCTCGAGCTTAGTCGCCATTAGCTCTAGTACATGCCTGCTCACTTTCTTCAATTTTTTGTGAGCTTTGGCTAGCGTTCTCGCAGGTCACGTTCAAATTTTTGATTCGAGCTCATTTTGACCTCCGTTTCCACTACACCATGTCTGCACAGGCCATTTTGTCATTTTGTACAGAATTATTGTCAACACAAGTTATTGCATAACAAAGTGTGAAGTTGATGCAAGAAGGTGGGTGTGAGGTGGTGAGAGTGAAGCAAGGCGGGAGCTCTATTAAGGGTATAATCCCTTTGTAAACTACTTCTTGTTTTGAAGTACTAAATCCATTGAGTGGTTGCTTTCCCGTGGATGTAGTCCACATTGGGTGAACTACGTATATCGTGTGTACTCTCTCTCTCTACTCTACTCTATAATCTCTTGTGTGTGAAATCTATCTCTCTCCATTAAGTAATCTACTCAAGTATCTATTTAGCTACGTCATATTTCCTAACAACTGGTATCAGAGCAAGATTTGCTCGTAGCTAAATTATCTCAAGGAAAGGATTCCTTGAATTGAGTGGGAGTTATAGTGGAGGAAGGGAAGCTCAAGATTGAGAAGTTCAACGGCAAAAACTACCAACATTGGAAGATGCAAATTGAAGACTATCTCTACCAGAAGGACCTCTATTTGCCACTAGGCAGTCTTGCGAAGAAGCCCGCAACAATGGCAGATGAAGCATGGATTGTCCTTGATCGAAAGGCACTGGGAACAATCCGGTTAAGCTTGGCATCAACGGTGGACTTCAATGTTTTGGAGATGAAGACCCGGAGGACTTGATGAAATCACTTGACGACTTCTACGAGAAACTATCGGTATCCAATAAGGTATTTCTTATGAAGCGCTTGTTCAATCTAAAGATGGCAGAGAATGGTTCAGTTGCAGAACACCTAAATGACTTTAACACAAACGTAAGTCAACTTTGATCGGTGAAAATAAATTTTGAAATGCGAGCTCTTTTTATACTATCATCTCTACCGGATAGTTGGAAAAACCTTGTGATGGTTGTAAGTAATCCTATTTCTGGCACAAATACTCTTAAGTTTGATGATGTTGTCGGTGTTCTCCTAAGCAAGGAAATACAAAGGAGAAGCACAGGAGAATCATCGAGTGCTGCATTATTAGTGGAAACAAGAGGAAGGTGTAAGAAGAGGTTCAAAAACCAAAAGGGTCGTGATCGCTCTAGACGGAGCAAGTCATGCACAAAGTCAGTTCTTGAATGTTGGAACTGTGGCAAGAAGGGCCACGTCAAGAAGGATTGTTGGTCCAAGAAGAAGAAGGAGGCTGAGTCTCAAGAAAACAAGCCAACGTCGGAGGCCAATGTGGCAGGTAAAGTAGAGCAAGATGCTCTATTTCTCTCATTAGACAACGCGTCTAATTCCTGGATAGTAGATTCCGGGGCTTCATTCCATGCGACACCACACAAGAAACATTTCCAAGATTACACCAAAGGTAATTTTGGGTATGTATACTTTGGAGATGATGAAGCTTGTGAGATTGTTGGTAAAGGTATAGTTTCTATCAAAAGTGCTAACGAAAATTAATGGAAGCTTAAAGATGTTAGGCATGTTCCTTCTCTTCAAAAACATTTGATCTCTATAGGACAATTGGACGATGAGGGTCACAACATTGCATTTGGAAACAAACGGTGGAAGATCTCAAAGGGATCTTTGGTGGTTGCCAAGGGAGAAAAGGTTGGTACACTTTATTTGTGTACTATCAGCACGCAACCTTCAGCTTGTGCAGCAACTACAGAAGTTGAGAGTGCGGTGTGGCACTGCCGGCTTGGGCATATGAGTGCCAAAGGAATGCAAATCCTTCAAACGAAGAAGCTTCTACCAGATTTGAAAGAAGTGGACTTAGAGTTCTGTGAAGATTGTGTTTATGGTACACAAAAGAGGGTAAATTTTCAAAAATCAAGAAATGAAAGAAAAAATAAAAAACTTGAGTTGGTTCATTCTGATGTTTGGGGTCCTGCAAAAGTACCATCACTTGGTGGCTCATTGTACTATGTAGCATTCATAGATGATGCGACTAGAAAAACATGGGTTTATGTCATGAAGAATAAGTCCGATGTGTTTTCCATATTTCAAAGGTGGAAAGCCTTTGTGGAGAATGAAACAAGTATCAAGGTTAAATGTCTCAGATCCGACAATGGAGGAAAATATTGCAACCAAGCTTTTGAAAGCTTTTGTGCTAGCAATGGCATTCGAAGGCAAAGGACAACCCCAAGGATACCTCAACAAAATGGGATTTCAGAAAGGATGAACAGGACAATCATGGAGCGAGCACGAAGCATGCGGCTAGATGAAGGCCTACTACTTGAGCTTTGGGCAGAAGCTTTAAGTACCTCTGTGTACTTAATCAACCGGCCACCCTCAATGGCATTGGATGGGGGAGTTCCAGAATAGGCATGGACATGTAAACCGATGAATTATGCATTTCTCAAAGTGTTTGGGTGTGAGGATTTCGTGCACATAGATAGAAGCCTAAGATCAAATCTAGATGCAAAGTCCAAAAAGTGTTTCTTCATTGGCTATGGAGAAGGTGACTTTGGGTATCACCTATGGAATCCTGAAGATGGTAAAATCTTAAGGAGTAGGGATGTAATTTTTAACGAACAAAATATGTACAAACATTACTTGGAAAGAAAACAAACAAAAGAAACAAGTGACGTAATACAAGGAGCTTGAGGACGGTGAAGACTCAAGGACTGCAAATGATGACAATGTGCAACAACGTCAGCCAAAAAAGGAGCCTCAACCTATTTCCCAAAGATCTACAAGAGCAAGTAGAACTTCAGAAAGGTTTGTTCCTTCCTTCAACCATCTCTTGATCTTAGATTCTGGAGAGCCGGAATCATATAAAGAAGCTATGCAACACGAATCCAAAGAAGAATGGATGAAGAGCATCCAACTGAAGATGGACTCACTACATCGCAACCAAACATGGGAGTTGATTGAGTTGCCTAAAGGTAAGTGGGCACTTCAAAACAAATGGGTGTCCAAGCTGAAGGAAGAAGAAGGTGGGAAGAAAAGGTACAAGTCTAGGCTTGTGGTAAAAGGGTTTTCTCAAAAGAAAGGTATTGACTTCAATGAAATATTTTCTCTTGTTGTAAAAATGAACTCAATTAGGCTTGTCTCAAGCCGTGTGGCTGCTCATGATCTAAATCTTGAGCAAATGGATGTAAAAACGGCATTCCCTCACGGTGACTTAGAGGAGGAAATTTACATGCTTCAACCAAAGGGGTATGAAGTAAAAGGTAAGGAGAAAATGGTTTTCAGATTAAAGAAAAGCTTGTATGGATTAAAGCAGGCATCAAGACAATGATTCAAAAGATGCAACTCAGATCATTGAGTCTACATGAAGAATTTGGGATATGGCAAGTTCATCATCCCAATGTTGTATGTTGATGACATGCTGATTGCAAGTGCTAACATGCAGGACATCAAAGACCTAAAAGAGGATCTGTCTAAATATTTTTTAATGAAAGATTTAGGTGCTGCAAAGACGATACTTGGTATGAAAATATCAAGGGACAGGACGAAGAAGACAATAAAGCTATCTCAAAAGGATTACATCAAGAAGGTACTAGAAAGGTTTGCAATGCAAAATGCAAAACCAGTTTCTACACCTTTGGTTGGTCACTTTTAACTAATGAAGAATATGTGTCCAAAGACACAAGAGGAGATAGCCTATGTCTAAAGTTCCATATGCTGCAACGGTAGGTTCTCTAATGCATACTATGGTCTGGACAAGGCCAGATATTGCACATGCAGTGGGATTTGTGAGTAGGTTTATGGACAACCCAGGTAAAGAACACTAGCAAGCTGTGAAGTGGATACTTAGGTATCTAAAAGGGACAACAATAAATTCTTTGTATTTTGGAGGAGTTGATATTTTTCTAGAAGGGTATGTTGATGCAGATATGGCAGGTGACAAAGATACTTGAAGGAGCACTACTGGCTATGTCTTCACGGTTGGAGGCACAGCAGTAAGCCGGGCTTCAAAGCTGCAGAAAGTGGTATCACTCTCTACCACGGAAGCAGAGTATGTAGCAATGATGGAGGTAAGCAAAGAAATTATGTGGCTTCACAGATTCTTAGAAGAGCTTGGGTTCAAACAAAACAATTGTGTCTTGTACAGTGATAGCCAAAGTTCTATCCATCTTGCAAAGAACTCAGCCTTTCATTCAAGGACAAAGCACATTGAGGTGAGATATCACTTCATACGCACTCTTTTGGAAGAGGGACATCTAAAGCTAGGAAAGGTGCATACAAGTGAAAATCCTACAGACATGTTTACAAAGGTGGTCAACAAGGAGAAGTTGAGCTTTTGCTCATCTTCAATCGGCATTCAAGGATAAGAAGCCAAGATGGAAAGCAGTCACAGGTTTGCTTTGGAGATCAGTATCCAAGTGGGAGATTGTTATCGCCGGAAATTTTTTTTTCGTCGGAATATTATGGCCAGACGGCGGCGGCTGGAAAGTGGTCAAAAAACGACCAGTCGGTTGATCGGTTGGCCAGTGGCCGGTAGTCAATGATCGGTGGCCGGTAGTCAATGGCCGGTGGCTGGTGGCTGAATTCAAAAGCGGACTCATCTTCACAAGGGCGGCCACACATGGGCAGATTGGAGGGTCCGATTTAGACTTATCTACATAAGGGCGGCTACACATGGCTGCCTCTCATGAAAGAGGGCATCCCTTTTGGCCTATAAAAGGAGTCCATTTGTACTCACATTCAAGAGTGTGAAGTTGATGCAACAAGGTGGGTGTGAGGTGGTGAGAGTGAAGCAAGACGGGAGCTCTATTAAGTGTATAATCCCTTTGTAAACTACTTCTTGTTTTGAAGTACTAAAGCCATTGAGTGGCTGCTTTCCCGTGGACGTAGCCCACATTGGGTGAACCACGTATATCATGTGTACTCTCTCTCTCTCTACTCTATAATCTCTTGTGTGTGAAATCTATCTCTCTCCATTAAGTAATCTACTCAAATATCTATTTAGCTACATCATATTTCCTAACAAGAGAGAGCAAAGAGAATCGACACAAAAAGCACTCTATATTATAATTTTCAATCCCTTATACATATATAGAGCTATCTTGCCATGCAAAATAAAAGTGTATCTGCATGATTTTAAGAGGTGTTTCCCACCGATAGATAACCAAGGCTAGGGCTTGAAACCTAATAGAATAGACTACTGACACTGCAGGTAATCATCAAGCCAAATTTGGTGTTCAGATGTGATGGAATATGGATCGCAATCCATGTACCTCATTAAAAACTTTGGCTGAGATTTGAGTAGTAGGTAGCTGAGACATAGAGAAACACTTTTCCCAAAAGAAGCATATACAAAAAAGTTGTAAAACGTGGTCGTACGAGCAAAAAATAGCTCAATGTCAAAACTGTCACAAGAAACTGTAGAGTTCAGTTTTGATTGGGCAAAACTAATCTAAATCCAAAAAAATTTTGTGGAGCATGCTACAAACATCACAATCTATTATCAAACCAAAATTCAAATCCAAAAGTGGTGGAACATGGATCGCGATCCATGTACCTCTTGAAGAATTTTTGGACAGAAACGTTTCCAGCCTGTAGCATAGAACATTGTGAACAAAAGTCTCCAAAGGAGTTTTGTCAAAAAAGTTAAAAAATTCAACAAAAGTGCCAAAAACAATTCAAGGTGAAAACCCTAAAAACAGACGTAGGGATTGACTTTTGCTTGAACTAAAGTGATCCAAATCACACAAAATCCATATAGCAGGGATCAAAGGACCAAGGGGAATATGTATGCCAAGTTTGAGTTACCTTCTGACACAAGGTTACATGGATCGCGATCCATGTTCCTCTGTCAAAGATTGATAAAAAACTTACACCATAGCTAGAGGACATCACAAGGAGTCTAGTGGTCTTTTCAAAACTGAATTTGGATATAAGAAAAACCAAATCAAAATCCCAAAACTACCAAGTACGTTGAGAAAGTGCTATTACTGACCTGGTTTTCAATCTAGAGCTCCATTTTCAAAAAAAATTGATACCATAGGACCTACTAATCATGTTGATTTTGATGGTACCAAGAAAAGTCAGATTGGCCTCCAAACATGGATCGCAATCAATGTACCCATAGTGACAGCTTGACTTGAAACTTTTTAGATCATTAGTGCACACATAAGGAAACATATGCCCAAGTAGAGTTTTGGAAAAAATTGAACAAATTTGGGTCAAAAGGGAGAAAAATAGGTGACATACCAAAAACCGTTGTGCAAACCTAGTGTTGGCCATTTGACCTATCAAAACAAGTCCAAATCCCAAAAGATTTGGATTTTGAGATTTAGCTTGTGGACATAGTCAAGAACAAACTCCTAAGAGATGTGGCTGAACATGTATCACAATCCATGTACCTTATCCTCAAAATTTGATGAAAATTGGTACAGAGCCTGCATATGACCTTATCTACATACTGTCAAAATTTGGGAAATTTTGGAGAAACAAATTGATAGAGAAACATGGATCATTGAATTTGGGGTATCTGAATTGATGATCTTGCAGACATACTTGGGAACATCCCAAATCTCAAGTTTGAGCTAAAACTACCTTCTAGAGAGAAGATACAAGCCAAAGTCCCCATGTTCTGGTCTTGAAGCTATTTTGAGTGCTGTTTCAAGTGCAGTTCACTAAAATTTCTCTAACTTTTGATACACAAATCCAGATTGAGTCAAGTATATACAAACTTCTAAGGTACCCAGAACTAGTTTCAAAAACCAAAAGAGTCACAAATTCCTAACTTTTGAGAGGTCTGATTAGGGGCAAAAAGGGATAAGTTGCACTAAGACAAAGTGGGCTTATCAAGGACTATCTTGAGAGATTTGAGTGAGCTTAACCATGACAAATCATCCACCACCAGGGTTTTCTACTCCACTCAAAGACATGAAAAATGCAAGAAGTGTTGCAATGCCGACAACAATGGGATTGGGAGAATACCTAGAGGAGAGTCATCCTCTGATTAACAAACCAAATGTGAGATTCATCAGACCCAATGAATCCATGAGAGTGATTACAAATTATTCTCATGAGGGCACATATAGATTCACAAATGGGGATCAACATATCTTTTACAAGTGTGTAGAACCCTATGCTAAAGAGATGCAATTCCATAAGAATCTCTATGCATTCATATATACAAATTCCCATGAAGTGCAAGTTTTGATGGTAGATAAGTATGGAAGAGGGTACAAACTTGTTAACCCAATTGACCTAGAGAGATATACGTACAAGGGTACTCCGATCTATACTTACTTTCATTCAAAAATTATGCAAGTGCACGTAACAAAGAGGATTCCACTAGGACTCTCTCCAAGACTAGATGAGAGCATGAGAGATGTCTTTCCAAGAGACCATGAATTGCTTAGATTGGTGGCTGAACCACAACTATTAAGACCATATCAAGTGGCTCAATGTGTCAAAACAAAATACAATGGGTCAGAGGATCCATATGCTCATGTCTCACTCTTCAAACAAGTGTTGAGACACCCAGTACGAGGGATTCGGACTAACATTGGAAGGAACATCCTTGACTTGGTTCCAAGGACTAAATAGAGATGATTTTTCCAACATAGCATAACTCTTACAAGAATTTGTAGAGGATTTCTTGAAAAGGGGGATCAAACAAAACACCGTGTCCCAAATCTATGTTTTCAAACATAAAAGGGATGAAAAAGTGAAGGAAGCTCTGCTTTGCTTCAAACAATACATTAAGAGATGTCTTGTGAGAGAGCTATCACAATATGAGAGATTATGGGTTCTCTATAGAGGACTTGAGGAATGAAAATCTCAAAAAGGATCTACATTTGAAGGGATGCATGGTGTTCAATCAAGTCACTAGAGAATCTCTATATCTAGTTGACAATTGTAAGGTCTACGGAGAGGTGATTGAAGATACAGACAATGTGACTAGTAGTGCCACATCTCCAAAGAGAAAATCAACAACAAAGAGAGATGTTCAAACTCCTTGGTAACCAATCATTGATCAAGTGGTTGAGGTGGGGATTAGAAGAATAAACCAAGGCTCCCGGGGGGTTCACCTTACATAGTATGTAACCTGTCACAAAGGGGCCCTTTAAGGAGTTTGAGTTTACCTCTCTCTACCAAAATGGACGCATGGATAATTTTTTTGCAAACAAACTCCAAAGTTGGTGGAGGTTAGACAGTTAGAATGTCCTCTTCAAGCTCTATCTACTACTGATATATAGCACACCATGAGATTCATCATAATTTAGAAGATTATTTTTCTAATACATTTAGATTCCGATAGAGCTGTCACATCATAGGTGAATCAAAAAAAGAATCTTCTAAAATATGAGGAATCTCATGGCGTGCTATATATCAGTAGATAGAGCTTGGAGAGGACAACCTAACTGTCAAACCTCCGCCAACTTTGGAGTTTGTTTGCAAAAATTTATCCATGCGTCCATTTTGGTAGAGAGAGGTAAATTCAAACTCCTTAAAGGGCCCCTTTGTGAGTCCAAATTTCACCTAATGTTCTTGAACTTTCTTTGGAAAGTGAAGTCTAGATAGATTTCATATTTCATCACCAGATTGCCTTCCCATATCCCCTTGTCTTGTAGGCTTTGGTTGAATTTTGCAACCCGCTTCTCCTGATGCTTCATATAGAAATCCATTGCCACCTCTTTTTTCATTTGCAAGGCTTCAAGATACCAATATGATCCTAAAAGACATCCTTTTGGGTGGCATTGACATGCCACATGCCCTTCAATGCTCCTAACTGTGCATGCATTGGTAGCACTACCTCCTTACCATAAACCAACTCAAATGGAGTAAAATTTGTAGGATGTTTTGTACGCCCATAAACGCTTCTCAAGGTTAGCTTCCCACTTTATCTCTTGTACACATACTTTGTAAGCATCTTGATAATCTGCCCATTGGCACTCCCTACTATATCATTACACTGGGGGTGATAGGGTGAATAAAATTGAATGTCCAATTTTTTGATTAATGCATGCATCAGCCTGCTTCAAAACCCTTGACCCCTATAAAAAATGAGCACCCAAGGCACTCAAAAATAGCAATAAATACAATCAAAGACAAATTGAGTCACATTATGGACATTCACCTCTTTAATTTTATTGGCATTGACCCACTTGGTAATGTAGTCAATGGCTACCATGATATATTTCTTATGGCTCATTGACTTAGGGAGGGAACCCATGGCATCCAAACCCCACTTCTCAAAGGAATTTTGGGCTATGATAGCTCCCTATGACTCGGCTACCAGTTGTCTTTCACCCATGGTCTGGCACTCGTGGCATTTCTTGCATCAATAGTTCACATCTCATACAATTGAAGGCCACCAAAAACCTGCTCTAAGAACTCAAAAAAGTACTTTGTCTTTGACTTGATATCCTCTCTCTTGATGACACTATTCTAGGACCATTTTGATCTCCTCCTTGTAAAAAATTCTGCTATTCACCCCGTCTCGACCATATGTCATGAGAGACTTTTGAACAATCCTTCATCTTTGCAACTTGGACAAAACCTCTGGACATTGGCCCGTGCTAATGATACCCAATTTTCTGTGCAATTTGGCACATTTTATGGAGTACATTGGCAAAACTTTAGCATTTAGGCTACAAGCATTCATAACATTGATTTTTTTATTGTAAAATAATCTATATATATTAGCGGGGTTGCCCTCTCTCATGAGAGGCAGCCATGTGTAGCCGCCCTTGCGTAGATAAGTCCAAATCAGAACCTCCAATCCACCCATGTGTGGCCGCCCTTGAGAAAACAAGTCCGCTTTTGACTTCGGCCACCGGCCACCGGCCAACCAACCGACCGACCGACCGACCAGTCGTTTTCCCCGACCACTTTCCGGTCGCCGCCGTCCGGCTATAATATTTCGGCAAAAAGGAATATTCCGATTTGAAAATTTGCTCGAGATTGGCCGTGAAAATTTTGGTCATTTTGGCCAAAATATGGTTTTCACTCTTTTTTTCTTCAATCTTTTAGCCCAAATTTGATGGTGGTAGTTTCTACTTGCCCTACTCCTAATTACTCAAATAAAACATAAAACAAAAACAAATAAAGTGGTACAAAATAAATTCAAAACAAAAAACAAAATAGCACTCTAAAAGCATAGAGAAAATCAAAGAACGAAATGCTTTTGGCTAACTAACTCACAACCCTCTTTACTTATCAAGAATAGATCTAGCAAGTCCTGGACTCCTAGACTCTACCGAACACTAAACCCCGTGTCTATTTGCTTCACTGCTAAAGTGTAAATGGAATGGAAGACAAATCTTCAAAAAAGAACGCTCTAAATATGCACTAGGTCAATCACCATCTAAGGATCATATCCCCTGTTAGCAGGTCGCCGCGACAGACGTCTGCAGCATAGCTTTTTGTACTAACATAATGTCAATATGCAAGGAAGCGACTCAGGATGGGGCATGGAGACTGAATGAGAGTGTCGATCTCACCAAAGTGAACTTAGAGGGTTACTCATTCTTCAATAAAAGAAAATCAACCACTTCCCAGTCAGAAAGTCAGTATGTGTCTAATCTCACCACTCTAGGTCATCACGCCTTTTTGGCATCCAAACAAATTTAGAATGCAGCGAAACTTAAGGAGAAGTATTACAACACCTAGGGGCACAATCCTACCAGGTTCTACAACCATCTGAGAAGGTACATAAATCACGATCCATCACAAAAAATGTGTAGAAAATTGAAATATAACTACTCGGAATGGTCCTCCTTAAGCATAGAAACACTTATCCATGATCAAAACATATAAAAAAACCATTTTAACCTTGGAATCAATGCATTTATCTCACAAGCAACGTGTCGCAAACCACAACAGAATTGACAATGGGTATACTTAGATTGTAGAGAAAGAGACAAGGAATGCAATGTGCTAATCAGAAATGAATTCTGATTACCAGTCCCTGACAAAAGAGGATTACAATTTGCAGCAGCAAGAAGCTCTCACCAATGAATATTCAAAACTCCTTCAAGCTAATGATATCTCATTTTTTTAGAACTAAGGGTTTTGACTTAAAAGCTAAGGGAGCTTTTCCACGGCCATCTGACCACTTTCAAGAGGTGTAGACTCAAAGAGGCTGAGAGGATATGTCACAATATATTACAATTACAAATCATCATTAGCTGAATTACATGACTTCTTTTGAAAAATTGAGCGAGTGTTTACAGGGTTTGGTGTACATCCGCGTGTCATGTGTCAGATCGTTGTATCCACCAAACATTCCCCCCTTCCAATTCATTGCACGTCATGCAATATGTCTTTGAGTGTAGTCTATTGTCTTCTCTTGAGCGTTGCAGTGAGGTGCCTAAACTTTTGCACTCTTGCCTCAATCTCTACTTTTGTGACCAGCTCTCTGAAAGGGTTGTTTCTGAGAATACTTTGATATACTACATGGCATGCTAGCTGGTCATGAACGCCTCCTTGAAAATTTGCATGTAGTGAGAGGACAGGAACATGACTCTTGCATACAATCCCATGACAACATTCTTACTTGGGATTTCTATCTCCATATTCCAACAAAGCCCTCTTGTGCCTTCCACAAATATCTACCAGGGATGCTCTACTGCCTCTATATCATTGAAAATTGTTATGCAGGTGATTAGCATCTTGGCAATTTTCACAATCATGTGGCATGCAAGATTCGAGATCTCCTTCATCATGTTAATGACCCCTTTGAGAGTCTGAACCTTGTACTTCTCGGGTGGTGGGTTGTGGTTGATTGGCTTTGTTATAAGTGGGTAGTTCAACACCGCCGGCCTTTAGCTTTTCCAAGAGTAAAAGCTACCCCAGGATCGCCATCTGTTGATGGGATAGTAAGTTGGATCGTTCCTAAGGTGCTGTGGAGCATTCCTTTAGTAGTTTTTGTATGTTGGTCTTTTCTCAAACCACTTCTTTCACCAGAGGGGTTGATTGTCAATGATGGTTTGAATCTGAATTGTAGTGACAAGAACATCCCTATAATCTCCTCAGCTGTTTGGTTCAAGTTCTAGTAGCATTATTTTTGCTGCCATAATCTAGCCTCCTGCCGCATTAGTGGCAGGGTGATCATTTCATGCCCGGAGTTTTTTACCACCTCATCTCGGGAGTAATCATAAGGAGGAAAGCCGATTCCAACACTTTCAATTCATACTATAGATATTACTTGTGGGAAGGGTCTTTGACTTCTGAGATCCAGTGCTGAATCTTGCCCTTGGCCAAATCCAAAATGGATGTCATGGCCAGGTCTGCAGATTCCTGTGTTGCTTTTCCAGTGCTTGTAGTTGGCACCTCTATTTGGTGAGCCTCGAATGTGGACTTCTCAAATCCTCCTTCTTGCTCAAAGTCTATTGGAGCTATTTGTTGATGCTTTGCCTGATTGGCACTCAGATTCTCCAAGTCCCCCGTGCCTCAGCCAACTACTTCCTCAATTCTTCAATTTCCTTGTCTTTGGCTCATTGCAGGGCTCTATGTCCTGCTGTCATGATTTTTCTATCATATTTTTCCTAAGCCAGGGCCTCTTTTAGATCTTTAACCTTTTGGTTTAGGGAGGTTGATCTTGTAGTCACAGTTGAGGAGGTGGGAGTCTCTTGTATGGAGAAGAGTTGAGAGAGTCCTGCTAACCACAACATATGATACTTGTAGCTTTTCATTATGTCCCCTTTCTTTGGTTAGTTCCTCCTCAAGGCGTTGCTGCTTGACTTGCAGTGCGAAGTTTGCCTCGTTAAACTATTACACCTCCTCGTAATAGTAGGCTGCATTTTTGTGTTCCCTTTGCAACTCAGATTGGGCTTGTAGTTGTGCCTTCTCCAATTCTTCTACTCTTTGTTTTAGCTGCTCTAGACACCTCTCTTTTAGTATCCGCTCGTGCAGGTTGTAAAGAGACCTTTGGCATTGAGACTAGAGCTTGATCTGTTCTAAGTGAGCATCAATGTCAAATGACTTGACCATTTCCGCTCCTTCCTCCATTACAACTTGTGCTCTTGGTTGTTGTTGGATTTGTTGACCTTGATCTAATGTTTCAGCCTCATCGATCATTTTTTCTTTCAGTTTCAGATCTTCTATAGTTGTTGAGGTTATGGTAGGCTTTGGTTGTGTTTCCTTCATTTCCTAATTTGTCTTTTGTTTTGACCACCTCTTCTCCGATCCTTGCTCTCGCAGGTCTTCAACTTTGTCTTTCTCTTTTATTGCAATCTCTGAAGGTACCCCAGTGTCCTTGGAACAATCAAACTCCTGACCCTGTTGGTTAAGCGTGTCTTGCTCTTCCTTCCCTTGTGAGTTATCTTTCTCATTTTTGGCTTGAGTGGATTTGTCAGATGATTCTAGATCATCCATGCACGGTTTCTTTGCCTCTTCTTTATCCCTTAGCTCCATCTTCCTTTTGAGCTCGTTATGCATCCAGTGTCGCATGGTGCTGGAAATCTCTTGTTTTTTCTCAACTTCTTGTCTTTTTTGTTGCTTGATCCGTTCCAGAGCCGTTGTATGCCTGCATAGCAATGGAATTTTTCTTCTTCCTTCTCTTCTTTCTCATCATCAGCTTCTTTTCCTTGGCTTCTTTTTTCTTCATGCTTTTGTTGGCGGATCCTTTCCCTCAACACCTGCGATTCTTCCATTGCTCTACTGGCTTGAGTTATTGGGATGGCTTCTGCCACGCGGGCAATTTTCTTTCTCAATCTTGTATATCCCAGGGAGAACTGGTTGTCCTGATTCTCTTATAAAGATTGGTATTTTGAAGGAGTGTCTCTTTGTTGGGACCCTGCTTCCTAGCTACTCCGAGCATCCGACTCTTTCTTTTCATTGTCAAAATCCCTTATGGTTGCGCTTTTCCTTGTTTGCTTAGCTTCTGGTTTCGGCCTGGTCGAAGGTCCGACCACATGTCTTACTGCTCTTTTAGACTTGTGAATTAGATCTATCTGCACTTATGTGGGTGCTAGATCATCAATCATCCCTAATGCTTGGTAGGCGATTCGTGTCAGCATTGGTCCCACATTCATGTTGGCCTTGCTTTTTTGGCTCCCCTTTAGGTTTGCTTTGACAATATTTTCGAGGAGGTAATTTTCAAAGTCGCAACTAACCACGCTTCTCTCTGCCAAGCCCATTGCCATTACTACTACCATGTGCAACAACGGTTTTGTATATCTTGGTGGCTTCTGCACTTTGAAGTGTTGCGATATGAGGCGCAAAAACAACTCAGTTTCTGAGTAGATCAAATCCTGATATGTCAACTTGTGGCCTCTTTGCGTCAGGAAAGCTTTGTTGGTGTCTATTGCCTTTGTCTTTTGCAATACATTGTGCATCCCTTGCTGCAGGTGGAGAGCTGCATTGATTATTTCTGTTGTGATCTTAACCTTGAATGTTGCCCCATCTTTGTCCGTCAGAGTGGCCTCCCCATTGTACTGAATGGAGCTTATGAGCTCATGAGCTCGTCTGAAGTTTGTTCCCCGGGTGGTAATCATAGAAAACTCTCCAATTGTAGGCATATGTCCCTTGCTTGTACTTCTGGCTTCTGGTGTAGTGTCCACATTTCCCTTGGGAAAATAGTGCTCTTCACTATTTCTCCGTTGCGGTGTAATGCACCCAGCATTTTTCAATAAAATTATTTCATTTACTTTTGAAATATTAAAGGTTCGTATTTGGTAAGTCTTAAAGCTTTCAAAAAGAACAATTGAATCGGAAATCGGACTTTAGAACTACTAATTATGATCCTTATTCACTTGAAAACAATAGATTTATGGGAAACTTAAGCCTAAGACTGTATCTAAAGATAAGAGTTGACCTTTTAGGAAAGAGAGAAATTTTAGGAAAGGAGGAGTATTTTTAGGAAAGAAAGAGGAGGGAGTTAAGTTTATAGTTCTTGTCTTGGAAGCCAACAAAATTAGTGTAACCTCTCATACATACATATTCTTAACTTGGTACTAGATGGTGTCGGTATGGCTCATGATTATGCAGGCTAAGAGTTTATAAGAATTTGAAAAGCTTGTTTAAAAGAAAAAGAAAAGAAAAGAAAAATAATAATTTGATAATAATATATAAAAAATGATTATCCTACTACATTTTCCCCCCTCCCTAGAGCGAGTCACCCCAGACGAACATGTGTTAGAGTGCATGGGAGCAAAGAATGTGTCTATGCATAGCCGCATAGTGTGGCTCTATGATGTTGATGGAGGATATGCATGGGGAAACAAAATGTTGTGCAAGAGAGAGGTGTTGAACAATATGTTCAGTTTGGATGCTGGTGGTGAGGTAACATTGAAGCTGTGTGGTCCACACAGTAGTAATTGTATTTGACAGTGATCTATAGAAGTTGTGATGCTGCTGGTTGTTTTGATTGAGGGCTTTGTTTTGGTTGCCATTGAAATTGATTGCTTGTGGATTCCCTAGAAAAGACATCGTGTGAGCGAGTTTGTTTTGGTTTCCATACCCACTTGACATTTTTTGGTTGTCGAGGTTGGTGTTGGATTGGCCTAGGTTGTCCGACAAAAGCTGTAGATAGTTTGGCGAGGTTAGATTTCTGTTGAGGCAATGTAGGTTGACTTGTATTGCTTTGTCGTTTTGGTATCCACAATTTCTTCGGATTGTTTTGAATGATGGATTTTTTAACCCATATTTTCTTGACCATAGCTGAGTAATATCGTGGAACTGGTGTCGGTGGTGATGGTAGAGGTTTACATACATGGTCTATTTGTACAAAGGGCATGGCAAAAGATTGGTCCTCTTGTTTGAGTTGTAAGGTATTGTCCTGCCAGTTTGGTGTGGCCTGATAAGTGCGCATCATGGCACTCCCAGAATAACTGATTTGTTAAGATCCTAGAGTTTGACCACATGAAATTGATGCGGATAAACTGTTCCATCAATAGTGATTGGTAAATTTATGTGTCCGAGACTATCCATTGTGCCTTTGTTTGCTACTTTGAACCCCATCGTGTCTGGCATTAGAGGTTTCCTTGAGATTTTTTTGAAAGTATAGTAGTCAACAACATTAGCTCTTGCCTCGGTGTCCACTAATGCTCGCTCAGTGGTGCCATCAGCAAGTTGTAAATTAATGTGTAGATCCATTCCAACTAACCATGTAGTGGCCGTTTGTATGGATGCTATCGGAGTAGTATCGATACAATCATTCTGTTGTGCTTCTCTTTGAAAATTTGCTTGCTCCTTGCACTTTAATATTCTAATTTTGGCTTCCTGTTGTGTCTGTTCCCAAATTTCATGTGCTTGAATTCTGTGCTGAGCTATTGCATGTATTATTTCGAGTTCTTCAGGTGTCAGCGGAAGAAGATACTTATTTAATTTGCAGGCACTCATCCAATTAGGAATCTGCTCACCTACTAATGTTGCAAGCTTGATGGCGCCTCTTTGTGATATATCATGTATTACAAAAGGCCGCATCCCTCACTTTTGAGTTTTTTGGAGTGTTGTTTGAGGGTATACATTAGAACATAAACCCTTTTTGGAAATCCTTTCTAATCACATGTTGATCATGGAAAGCCCTTATTTGTTTTTTTTTAGCATATATCCCAGCTATTGCTCTCATTCGGGTTTTGTCTAATTGTTCTAGGGTGTCTAGTCTCTCCGCCCTATAGCTCATGGCTCATCCATCCTAATTGTGTTGCCACTCGTAGGGTTTTGATTAATAATTTCGTGGGTAGGATTGCATTAATCCGAACACCAGGTTAAAGAGAGTCATCCTGATGGAAGTTTTAAAAGCTACATTGTAAGCCCATAATGTTGTGTGTAGCTTTTGATCCCAACCATATCTTGAGTCTGCTCAGATTCTCTGTCCCTGACTTATGAAACTAATGAATCGATATCCAACCCCACCACAACAGGTGTTTAGGGTTGAAAACTTAACCTAAGCATATTCTAGAATAGGGAGAGAATCGCCCATTCAGAATGTTTGTGCTAATGTATGCGCTTAGCATATCCTTTAGCACTAGAAAGAATACTTGTAAGTTGCCCATTCAATGGGAGATGAATAGCAGCAGTAAGAGTGAGATGGTTTTTCCCAACCACTTACAGGCAGTCTTCCATAACCGACGATAACTATGACTCCCCAAGTGAGACTCCATTTATATACTCGATATCTTCTGGAGACAACCAATTAGGTTAGAAGTGAATTGGAGTGAAATAAACACACAGAGTTTAGACCATCCAATCACCAACACCCGTACTGTACCATTATCTCAAATGGAAGGGTGTAAACGCATAGTAAATCTGCAAGAGAAATTGCACTTGAAAGGAAAAAGGTTGCAAAGAGAACAAAGTCCATGAATTTGCATGCCGCTTTGAATAAATTTGTGTTAAACACTAGGGCCATAACACCTAGTGTGCATGCATTTAACACAACCATATCCGAACCACGTTTCCAAGACGAGACTTTCCACGATATGTATGTGAAAATCTTACAACAAAAGTTGGACCATAACAAAATGTGTAAACCCAATCACACCTAGGTACCAACTGTGAGACATTCACATTAACATAGCATACTTGGCTATATGTAGAAATGACCCTCCGTTAAGGTGGTTTCACAGCACCTGTAATTGTGACAAGTCTGTACTTAGTACCTGACAATTTCTAGCCACCACTGAAATTGTTCCTGATACTGTGTGCTGCTAATTTTCTAATGAACGGATGCGACCAGCACTTAGGGACTTTGTCGCAACACATCATTAGGAATTAGGTATCAGTGTCAGTACCAGAGACTCATATTCTCCACATGTGGAATATGTCTCAAATAAGGATGTCAGGAAAAATGACATACATCAAGTACGAGATGTACCTGTGTGTGGAGGTAATTGCATACATTCTGTGATGGGAGTGAGAGGGACCCTCATTATCATTGCTCCACACTGGCTAAATTGAACTCCTTGAGCTCCTAGACCATGTTGTATCCCATGTGACAACCTGTGCCAAATAAAACAATACCATGCAGGTCTGTAACTGTTTCAACAAGAGTCAAATCCATCACGGTATCTTGATGAACAAGGAAGAGAGAAAATGAAACTATTTTCTCAAAATGCTATGTTCTTACATGACCTTGTCACGTGGCTAAAGAGAAAGCTGGATGAAAGCCTTCTAGCTCAAACATCCCGTTCATAGAACTTAACCAAACTTAATTGGAAAGGAAAATAAACCCAAAGAGCATATACTTACAATGAGTTGGAAAATAATTGGAAAGGAAAATAAACCCAAAGAGCATATACTTACAATGAGGTGGAAAATACCTAATACTTACCCGGAGGTCAAGTACATCAGTCAACCTATAAGCGTACCATATCAAAATTTCTTTGACTTTCTAATCACTAAAATTAGAGATTAGTGAAGATAAATAAATTGAACTTGTAACCCTGGATGCTGCCTTGGAAATCCAAACCCTTGGGTATATCTTGCCAAACCAACCCCCTTGGTGAAAGTTTGGAAAGAAATGTTTGACTACCCCTTGGCAGACATTTTTCTTGAAAAACAAAGTGTGAAGGTGTCCAAAAAATGACCGTCAACACGTATTGAGTGATTGAGTAAGCACATGTGTGGTCGTACCACAAAACTCTGCTCCTATATGCACGCCTAGTGCTTTAGAGAAACCGGGAGATCCACGCAGGGTGGGACTGCTAGCTCTTATGGACACCCATGCTATTGAAATACTTGCTGCATCTGTATGCCGTGTAATAGATCAGCCTATGTGAGTGTAAGTTCATCAAAAATTCAAATTAATCTTCGCGCCAAAACATGTAGTGCTTACAAAATAGCCAAAAACATATTTAATGGAAAGACTCTTGCTTGGCCATTAACATCGATGGGGAGTCCACTGGGTACATCTGTTCAAGCTGGAGAACAATCACCGAAGGAATGCCAACAGTTGGGTCTTACACTAGATCTATCAATGGCTCATAGCCCTTATGTCAATTGGTGTTCAATCGATGAGCTGATGAAGACTAATTTGGAGGGCATTGTGGCCAATTTCTAACTGAGAGTTAGAACAACTTGGCTCAAGCTGACTCACAAGCAAAACATGTATCAAAAGCTTCTTAGAGAGAGAGAGAGAGAGAAAGAGAGAGAAGGAGAGAATGTTGGGCTAAGAAACTTTCCTTAGTTTGGAGAGTGTGTACCCAATCTAAGTGCTCTTACGCATCTGATGCCTGACTTGCATCTTATCCTATAAGCATTCCATAGTTTTTTGGTATGACTCTGTCATCGAGAGAGGTAACAAAAAAACACAAAACACATCTTGACCACCTACCTTCTTGCAGGGGCATGATTGTATGAGGATGACTTAGCATTGGCACTTTGCATGTAAAGCAAGTCCAAGTTTTTGGTTTTTTTTTGTGTTGTTGTGCATTGACAACAACCAAAAATCATGTTAAACAATCCAAAACTTATCTTGTCCTTTGACAGAGTGTGGTGTTATAACAGAAGCGTAAACCAAAATGTGGTGCAATTCATTCCACCTGGTTGGCATGCCTTGCATGAAGAGTGGTAAGCTCGTGGTGAGAGTGATGGCTCAAACGTGAGAGCCAAAACCACAGTCTGTACGGGAAGGGATACATTATAACTAGATGTTGTCACACATCAAATGTGAGGAGATATCCCTATTTTACCAGTGTCCCAAACTTATGTGCCAAAGCCCGTGATTCCAAGTCAATGGGCAATATCTTAGCACACATGAGAAGCCTTGCTTCATGTCAAACTTTCAAAGCACTTTGCTTTGCACATCAACAAAAGTTTCCAAGTAAAAGTGGAAACATGGGAAAATAAGAAAAACTGAAAATTTTCTAACCTGGTCATTTGGATGTAACTCGTTGCCTAGAAATTCCAAAGAAAAAATAGTTCGAATGTGGCTCCTTAGCCACGTATGCTACACGAGAGAGAACGTGGGAAGTCTCGATACAAAATTTGTCAATTATGGAAGTCTCAATTCACATAAGTACTTCTATGCTCATAGCAAATAAATGATGGCACAAGCAAATTGACCTTGTCAAACACGTTCAGCTAAATGAGATGTCGAATATCTCAACATCTTGAGAATTACAAAAAAGTATTTGTAATTGATGTATTCTCTACCAGCTTCTAGTCAATTAGCAAGCCATGTCGATCTCCTTGAGATTCCAAAACAATGACGACTTGTTATGCTTTTGCATCAAACCGGTCCAGCTGCTGTGCTCAAAGCCGTATAAGTTATTACACGCCATACATGATAAACTATCTAGTCTTGTCAGCCATGCTTGATCGTGCCTCTGGTTGACCTTGGCAAGCGGTATGCGAGGACGTAAGCATTTAGAGCACTTTGCCTAGCCCCAAAAACTTGCAAAAAACAGAGGCAACCCTTGCTTTCCATGCTAAGAGTGCAAAAAGATATGCAAGATTTCATGAATTCAGAATTTAAAACGTGAAAGGCAATTTCCATACTGATTCTTACAGCCCGCTTCGAGCGGTGGAACTAAGTCAGCGTAATCCCGACTCTCGTGTTGTCAACCTTTGGCATGTTGCATGACCATGCATGCCAAGATTTTTGTAGTCTTGCCGATATGCCTGGCTGAATATCAAGCGTTGCTCAAGTGCATAAGAGCTTGTTGTAGCCTTGCCAAAGTCCGCATGTCAAGAATGATCCATGTCAATTGATATAGTTGTGTTGATCAACAAATTTCAGAGCGAGGTGGAAGAAGGATGGTGTGCATGAATAAGACATCCAACCCATGCAGTACGGTGACTGCAACTGAAGGCTCATGCCTATGCTGATTTGCCAAATTGGTGGTGCCTGTCGTCACTGATCGCATGCCTTCTATGCTCCTTCCATGGCTATGACCACATGGGATGGGCCCCTTGGATTGCCCTTAGGTCACCATTAGGGCGGTCAACCAAAGCCAAAATTTCTCATGAATGTGAAATAGCCGCTATGAACAGCGATGGCAACAATTGCGCTTCAACCTCATTCCCTACCCGGCGCCACAGGCCGCAGGGGGGTCACTGAAAAAATGTAAACAACACTGCACGCCAGAGTGATCTCATCAAGGGCAACCTCGGCTTCCCTCGTGCAGGACGGTTGAGCAGGTCTCCCGCCTCAAGAGCTTGTTCCCATAGAGTTTGATTCCGCCAATAAAGGGATATTTTCTACAGCTCTACCCCCATGCCCTCCACGCCGTCTCCATAGCTCACTTGGTTTGTCCTTCATGAGAAACGAGAGAGAGAGAGAGAGAGAGAGAGAGAGAGAGAAAGAAGGGAGAGAGAGAGAGAGAGAGAGAGAGAGAGAGAGAGAGAGAGAGAGAGAGAGAGAGAGCATGAAAATCCATGCCAAGCAATCCAACCCTTCTCCTTCCCTCCTCAATGGCTCTCCTCTCCCTTGTGCTCTGATACTAGTGTAAGAACCCAGGAGCTGCATACTAAGATTCTCTCCCCAACCCCCCATTATATAGCCCTTGTCCTCTATGAATAGAATCTCCCTATTCGCATTTAGTAGCTGGCCCTTGGCCCGAGTCCTACTCACCTGGGTTTTCCCTTGGCATGACACTTTCAATGACGTTGTTTAAAAAGTGTGTTCCCCTATTGCTCACTATTTCTATAGGTAGACCATATCTTGTAAAAATGTGTTCGAAAAGGAACTGAGCTGTAGTTCGTGCATCATTTTTTTGGGTTGCCTTTGCTTCCGCACATTTCATCATGTAGTCTGTCTCTACTATGATGTATTGTGCGTGCGACCTATATCCCGGAGGTATGATGGGACCAATAAAGTCAATGTCCCATTTGGCAAAAGCACGTACCCCCATCATTGGCCTGAGTGGCATTTCATCTCTACATAGGGGTGGTTTTGTGTGTTGGCATTCATCACATCATTTGACATAGGTCTCTGCATCCATAAACATGGTTGGCCACCATATGCCTGAGTGTAGCACGAGCTTTGCCATCTTCTCAGTAGAGAAATGTCCCCCTGGCTGTCCTGAGTGTGCTTGTTCTAAAATAGTGTAATATTCGATTTTCATAGCACACAACCGTAGTTTTTTTTCCTTTCCTCGCCTATACAGTTGGTTGACAATGAGCAGATAGTGTTTATCCTCTTCTTCTATAGTTTTCATTCTTGCTTTGCCCCATCTCTCTGGGAAGGTCTTTTTTTTAAAGTACTCAGCTATGTGAGTACTCCATTTGGGTGCTTGTACTACTCGAAACAGGGTGGCATGTTCCACTGGAGGTTGTTTGGTACAGCTATCACATGATTTTACATATGTATGGACACTGTGTTCCATGTTTGGCCAATAGAATCCCAGTTTCTTTAGCCGTTGGCATGTTTGCGTTTCTCCATTGTGAAACCCCGTATTTTGTATATGAGCGTGTTTGAGGTAGGAGGTGGAATCTTGGGGCTATACACATATTCTCAATATTCCATCCTTACTGTGTGTTTGTACAGCCATCTTGCTAAAAGCTGGAGATTTTGTGTTTGTTGTCTAATTGATGGTTGTCTTTCTACTTGTAATGACCCGATTGTGAGTAGAGGAATGACCTCTTTGCTCCACTTTGGAAGCATTTTGATGTTAAATAGGTACGAATCGGGCAGATCATCATCGATACCCTCAGGTGCTTCCCCATGAAACAGTCGTGAAAGATGATCTACTCGTGTGTGTGTGTGTGTGTGTGTGTGTGTGTGTGTGTGTGTGTGTGTGTGTGTGTGTGTGTGTCTGTGTGTGTGTGTATCCCCTTTTTTACGACTATCGTGAAGTCAAACTCAAGCAATAGTATAAACCAGCAAACAATTCTTCCAGTGTTGCACAATTTGTTTACTAGATATAGCAGTGCTTAGTGATCCACGAAGTAAACAAACTTGTTTGCAAGAAGATAGTGTCTAAATTTTGTGACATCATATATTATTCCCAGACCTTCTCTTTTCATAGTGGTATAATTTTTCTCTTTTCATAGTGGTATAATTTTTCTCTGCATTGATTGGCTATCGGCTAGAGTAGCAAATGTAAAAATCCATTTTCTTCTCTCTTGGCTGGGCTAATATGCATCCTATGGCATAGGCTGATGCATCAATATGAACATGAAATATTTTTCTCAAGTCAGGGCCTTGCAAAATTGGAGCAAAAATTAATTGCTGCTTTAATTTATGGAAAGTCAGCTCGCATTCTTCCGTCCATTCAAACTTAGCAATGAGGACGTACAAAGGCTTGGCTATTACACCATACATATATACGAAACGCCTGTAGTACCCACAATGCCCCATAAATGCTTGCACTTCCTTCATCTTTGTTGGTCTTGGTACTATGACAATTATTTGTACCTTCTCTTGATCGATGGAAATTCCGGTTTTGGACACAATGCGGCCCAAAAGTTTACCTCGTCTTACCATGAAGACGCATTTTTCAGGCTTTAAAGAAAATACGATACGTTTTGCACTTTTCAAAGAATTTTCCTAGATGCATTATGTGGTCACTTTTCCGATGAGAATGAACACAAAGATCATCCATGTATATCTCTAGAAATTGTCTGAGATATTCCTTGAATGCATGACTTATTAGTCTTTGAAATGTAGTAGGGGCATTGGTCAAGCCGAAAGGCATTATCGTGTAGGCAAATATACCCCACTCTATTGCAAAATCTATCTTATGCTAATCTTCTGCTTTAATTATCAACTGATTGTAGCCTGAGAACCCACCCAAAAACCTATAGGCCTATTTCCCTACTACCCTCTCAATAACATGATTCGTTATTGGTAGTGGATAGTTATCCCTGATGGTGGCTGCATTACCTATTTGAGGTTTACACGGACATGTAGTTTTTCATTCTTTTTCGATACTACCACAATAGGGTACAGCCAATCGTTGTGTTCAATCTCGTAGATAAACTCATCATCCTTCAATTTGTCTATCTCTTCCTTAATTTTCCTGGCAAAAGTCTCATTGTATGTGTAAGGACATTGTCTGCGTGGTCTGGCATCACTCTTAAGAGGTATCGTGTGCTGACAAATATCAGGATCTATCCTCTTTAGATCTTTGTATGACCATGCAAAGACATCTTTATATTGTTTGAGTGTATCGACTAGAAGTCGCTCTTCTTTGTCAATGAGGTCCGTGGCGATGTATGCCAATTTAGGCTCCTCGCCTGGTTCTGCTAAGTTGATACATTTGGATTTTTTAGGCCCATCATATGAAGTTCCTGGTTCTTTGGGATCTTGTTTGGATTTCTACACCACGATTTTTCTATCTTGAATAGTATACTTCTTATAATGGGAAGGTGCATCGAGTTGATCATCATTTGATTCCTCGTCAGTTTCCATTTCTGTTGTCTAAACTTCCTTCAAAGATTGTTTCAATTCATTGTATTTGATTTTGCGCTCCATTTTGGACAACTTCGTCGATTTCTCAAAATTACTCTCCTTTTTTGGTTTTTGTGTGTTCTTCTCTTTTGTTTTTGTTTGGTTGAGCCAGGTTTCATGTACCTCTTTGATATCCCGTCTTCGAGGCAATCCATTGCTTCTACTAACTTTAAGTATTGCGTTTTTTCTGTTACTAGAAGTACTGAGTCTTCTCTTGTATTGTTTCGTTTGTTTATGCATTTATTTCGATATCTACTCTGTCTTTAAGGATTTTGATTTGGAAAATCATAGTAGATCACCCATCGATCCTACCATTTGATGTTCTGACTTGAGCTACTAGACAACTTTTTGTCTGTGTTGTCCTCTAACAGCTTATCTGTCGAGTCCGGGAAAGCTTCTTCGTCCGCTTGGTCAAGGTCTCTTACTGAGATCTCCTCCACTATGCGTCGGCGATCAGCAACCCCCTCCTTGTCAGGGACTTTCCATTCTAATTTCGAATCTAGGCTAACACCCATCATCTCGAATGTAATGATATCATATCTTTTCTCATCACAGAATTTGGTGAGGGTCACCTCGTTTACACAAACATCAAGAGTGGCTAGTATTTGTTGCCATGTAAAAGGTTTGAATATCTCTTCTAGAAAAGGCTTTGGTATATATGCCTCGCCTTGTGTAGTCCTATCAAGAATGCAATCTTCCCTTTTTAAACTACCACCTTCGGAAGCTTCTCCTATCCAATGGTGAGCTTTGTTCTACAGCCAAGTCCGTATTTCCCCTTCTTGGTCAATTGTGGAGTTCAGGTCTTCTCCTGGGGTTCATTCTACATCTCTATAGCTATGATCAGTGACACTAATTTTTGTAGTGACATCCTTGTTCCTCATATAGATATAATCGTAAGCCCAATCTTGTACCATTTTGAGCTGACGCATGAATGGTATGCCCAATATGATATCGAAGTTATTTCTCTCATCAAAATTCTTAATAGCGAATGTGTGTTCATATGAAATTCCACAAGAGGTTACCACAATCTGCTCCAGGATGCCAATTGGTCTTTCTAGATACCCACCTGCTAATTGAAGTTTCATTCTAGTCTTCCGGAGAGCAAGTTTCCCCCATTTTTCCCACATTTCTTTGGTAGCTATGGCTATTCCAGCCCCACTATCTAATATTGCTATTGAATTAGCCTCTTTGTACTCCACCGGCAGGGTAGTATTTCCTTTGTCACCTTCACAATAATCCCCTACCTTGTTCACTGGTACTGGCTCATGTTTAGTTTGTTTCGAGGGTTGTGTCTTCAGTGTTTTTGGAGAAGCATTGGGTGGCGGAATTACCAGCCCTATTTTTTTCTATTTTTTCCCAACCTCCTCCCAAAGATGCGGTCTTATTTGCAGTAACTCTGACAGAGTTAGTGTACAACGGATAGGGGATGACATTAGCTCATGAAGAGTGTTGGTATCCATCATCTTAGTATTGGCCTTCCATTGAGATGGTACTTTCTTCACCTCTAATCGGGTTTCATGGTTACCAATAAATGAAGGTAAAGTCTTCAATGACTTTGGTTTACTGTCTTCCAATATCACTGTACTTGCATCACCATACAGTGATCGGATGTCATTTGGATAGAGCTCAGTCTCCAAGTAGATCTCTGTGATAGGAGCTAACAGAAGTGTAGCACTTCCATCTTTTTTATTCCTGACTTGTTCCAATAGCTCCCGAGGCCATTGTTCTTCCACTTCCGAAATTGGAGTGGTTCTTGCAAATACATTCCATCTGTCATATTAGTTTCCACCCTCGTATCCAATAGTGTTTCATTTATAGAATCTGGTTGGTCTTTCTTTTCAATTCCCCACCCCTCTAACTCTTGAATTTTTTCACGGATTAATACCTCAGTTTTTGGAGCAGTCGGAATTGGTGCTCCCATAAGCGCTTAAGCGGCTTGGACGATCTCCTTGCACAACTTTAGCCTCTCCTTTTCATAGCCCGGATGAGGGTATGTTAACCACCTATCCTGTTGGGTTTGGTTAGGCTTTAGCCTTGCATCGTAAGCTTTTAAAATTGCATGGAAAGGTTCAAAAACCTTGTCTACCAAGATAGATCCTCCCGATGGTATAACCGATGGTTTTTTTACCGAGTTGTTTCTCTTGAGGTCTCTTTGCCTTCTCAGTTGTTCCTTTGTTTGCAGTAATTTGGTTTCCAAAACCTTTTTTTTGTTTTCTCTTTTGGATTTCATCTTGACTCGTTTTGCCTTCCAAGATTTCCTAGGGGTTTGGACAGACAAATTTTCTATCTCAACTTGACTGGCTGGGGCATTCCTTGCAGTATCATGTGCTTGAGCTCTAGTTACCGCATTGATCAAAATTTTTGGTTCTATTTTTGATCCACTTGAGCTTGGCACAATCCCCATCTTGTTCATGGTTGCTTTCCCTTTGTTGTCAGGTTTTTTGGACAGTGTGGAATGAAATGATCAGTGTACATCCATCACAAAACCCAAAAAATTTAACCCGTCCTCCTTTGTTTGAACAAACCCTTACCCAATTATCACTGCCACATTCATAGCATGGTCCTACAGGTGGTGGAGAAGCTTGTGGAGTCCCCCATCGGTTGTCCTGCTCTACGAGGATACCCCCTAGGTTTGTAGTTCTGTTAATAAGCATATTTTTATCGACCAAGTAATGGTTTTTAGTTGGTTGTGCTAGGTATGAGGGCTCAGGCATCTCTTCAAGAATTATCCATGGAATTTGTCCCTTTGAAGAATATGTATTCCCATCAAATCCCCTATTGTAGGTCTTGTTTGAATCTTCCCGATATGAGACTACCTGGACCATACTCTGATCAAAAGGTGTTTCTATGGGTTGAGAAATTTGTACCATGGCCCTATTGTCTTGGGGTAAATTAGGTTGATGCCCCAACACAGGTTGAGGTTTTTCATGTCCTTGGATTACATTATTTGGCTCTGCTTGGTATCTTGCAAGGGGTGAAAATTGTTGCCCTCCATGTGGTCCGTATTTTCTCTCTCTAACATAGTTTTGATTATAGAAATATTCATGGGTTTCATGGTTTGTCCATTTTTGTTCGATAGCACAACACTTCCGTACTCGCGGTGCATTATTCCTGGCCTTTGTTGAAGGTTGCACCACTGAGTTGGATGATCTCCTCCACAAGTGTCACATTTTTGGGTGGACAGATGTCGTGTGTTTGGGTTCGTCTTGTTTCCTTGGTTTATCCTTCTAATCACTTCCTCGATCATTTAATCAACGTCCGGCACAGTTGTGTTTTGCCCGCCCAATTTCATCGTGGACTCACTAGTGGTTGAAGAGGTGCTAATTGTTCCCTGATCTGTGTCTTTAGTAACCTCCCCATATGCCTTGCAATTATCTATACCAGATACAACGCCTCTTTTGTGACTTGCTCAAAATTTACACACGCCTTCAAGTGCAAGTCCTTTTTGAGCATGTCATTTCTCAATCCTTCTATGAAAAGGACTGCTGAGGTAGTTCTCACATAGGGCATCTTTCCATATATATCTTGAAACAAAGCGATGCTTCCTTCACTTTCTCTTTCTCCTTTTTCCTAAATGCATAAATCTGGGAGACAGTGTTATGCTTGATTCCTCTCTTTGAGAATTCCTTAGCAAACTCTCGGAGGAGCTGCTCAATACTTGGGAATTCCAAGCTATTTAACAATTGGAACCAGGTCAAAGAAGTCCCTTCTAAGGTCAAACCAAACCCTTCATATTGAGTATAAAAATCAGTTACCTGTTTGCTATCAATACTTGTTTGAAGATCAAAACATGGGCATACAGGTCTCCTGATCCACTATACTTTTTGGTACTCATTTTGCCACATGAGATGGTTGAATGCGTATGGACTTCGCAACCATTCTTACAACACATGGTCCTTCTGGTGTAGTTTCTCTAGGTTCATAATCTCCTCTTGGTACTACCAGTGGTATCCTATCCGCTATTCGTTCATCAATTCAATCTTGTGTAATAATTGGAGGGATTCTAGTGGTGTAAGTGATGTCAGGAACAATACTGCCCCTATGTGTGTTCATAGAAGCCCTAGACCCCGTTGATCCTAAAGGCCCTGTGTTTGGGACTCGTTCATGTCCAAAAGACTCCTCCACCCTGGTTCTCACTGGGCTTACATGTACAGTCTCAGGTATTGTGTGAGTAGTCGTGGTTTTCACCTCTTCTGAATTTACATAGTATTGGTGAAGTGGTCCCCCAAAATATGTATATATCTCTAATTCCTTACAATCTATTGAAGAGTACTTTCAGCCATACTTGCCTATTATGACCATCTAAATACTTCTCCCTTGTGTGTACGTGAAAACATACAGGTTTTTACAGTCAGTCATTTCCTTGATGTGAGGTTTGTCATATCTGTAATAGAGTGTTTGTTCTCCATTATTAAACTTATATAGGCCCACATACATGCTATCTGTATTAAGGCGCTCTATCTCATTGGTGCATCTAAGAACCACATTTTTCTTCTCCATTTTGGGGGGCTCATCAGCCAAGTTTTTATCTACCTTGTCGTTGATGCCAATCATCCCCCATTTATCCACAATAAAGGGGCTATGAACCACTAGGTAAATCATTCCCTCTCTATCAAAATACCTATCCCCGTCATAATCAACATCTACAAGATCTTTGAACTCGCTCTGCTTATTTTCCAACAACACAGTAGCAGTCCATCCCATCCTTATAGTTTTTGGCCTTAAGCACATTTTCAAATTGAAACTTCAAATACAACAATTTTACATCAGATGCAGGTTGAGAAGGACTTTCCCCCATCAAAGTTGTTCCCTTAGGGTTTGACTTGTTATAATCCTTAGTCGTGAGGCTGTATGATCTTTCTGATGAAGTGCTAGAGAAGCTTTCCTCTAAAATGGGTTTTAAAGGTGGTAGTGGTCTCTGATTCATGCTTTCTTTTGTTGAGTGATTGCTCCCTTGGTCAAAGATGCTGGGATTCCTATTCTGGTAAAATCTTCCTGATTGCAAATTCATGAAGGATTGGTATTGCAGAATCCAAACCAGGTTACCTCATTAGCTAGTTTGAATCCCCCGTTTGATCTTACTTGCTGGTTAGTATCATCTAGTACCTGCAACCTGTCAAAAAATGCTTGATATAGTTGTGAGCTTACAGCCGTTCTTGTTAGTTCTAGCTTTTAATTGACAAAATTTAGCTAGGTTTTTAGTAGCACACAATTCCTCACACAACATCAACAATTTAGGTCCAATTTCAATTTTGAAAGAGCCATCAGGGTCTTGTGGACTAGCTCTTTGTGTGGTGAAATTCTACTTCTATTCTGACTCAGAGGAACTGATCAACCAGAAGTAGGGAACCAACAGAGCCAAACATCTTTCCTGTAAGAATACTCCTTCTTCCTCTCAATCTACTCTCATACCCCGCTAGCTCTCACCATCTTCGAAGGTGTGTGAGGTCTTGGGTCTGAGAACGGAGAGAATAGATGTTGTGTTTGATAAGTGTTTTGCTTGGTGCATGAAGCTTTCATCTTCATTGCACTAGCTAGTCTTGAAGGAACACAAAGAATTGTATCGTATAATGTCTCTCTTGATGGGAGAAACCATAATACAAAGCCTTTTGGAGGGGGGACCGGATCCATGTAAATCCGGTCCTCAACTGTTGTCAATAGCTTAATTTCTCTCTCTTTTGAAAGTATTGTTCATGCTATCTAACTAGGTGTTATGCTTTTTGTTGCTCTCTCCACCCAAGCACTCTTGTAATTCTCATTAGGAATCTATTCTAATGAAATGCCCACTATGTTCATGCTAATTTCCACTACACACAAGTTTTTAGGCCATTAAATGTTACATTGGTATCAGAGCACAAGGTTTCTCTTTTCTTGCTCAAGAAGGGAGGTCCTCAAGCTAGCTATAAATGGTTGGTATTATTAATGGCCTGTGCGTAAGTTGAATAGGGATTTTTCAGCCTTGTAGTGCGCCTGCCTTCGTGCAGCTAACGGGGCATCACCGTCGAGAGCTATGGTCTTAATAGTGGAGTCCTACGGGGCTTGCCTACGGCTTAATCACTATTGAGCTATTAGAAGCTTGACAAGAGCCGGTACTGTTTTGGTGTTGAACGACCCTCTCTTGTATTCCTTGCAATTAATGGTATTCGAGCCACGGGTACAGTAGCTTGAGTGCTTTTTCTAAAGGGGGTAAGGAGGAGTAGAAACTAGGGCTTGAAGTGCCAAAGTACACCTAATAATTTTACACCTAAAAGTTGTTAGAATGGCTGACAATAGTAAAGAGAGTGAAATTAATGTTGATAACTTTGATTTTGCTAATGAGCAAGCTACTAATGATGCCCCAATGCTTGTTAACTATCTTGTTTTTAGGCTTCAACAAGCCATGGGCAATCCATCTCTCCAAAGTGAAGTGCAGTGGCAGCTCCGTGCTCATGGGATTGTCCAAGCTCCCCACCATGATGAGAGAACACCTAAGAAGCCTCCTTGTGAGACTTCCAAAAGAGGTCTCTCTCTGATTCGGGAAGAAGAAGAGAATCCATACGAAGGGCTCAAGAATTTACTTCTTGATGATGCATCTCCTTCTCAAAGGAGAACTCAAGAGCCTCCACCGAAGGAACGAGAAATAAGTGAGTCTGAGCCACCTCGACGGAGATGGCTCCACAAAGACGGTAGGCTAAACGCTCTCCATCACCTCCACAATGAAGAAGACCATCGCACCCTTCTCCACACCATAATTCAAAGAGAGATGACAAAAGGCAAGAGAAGAAAAAGGCGAGAAAGATGACACCCTCTTCTCCATCTTCTTCATCCTCTTCCTCTTATGAAACTGATGGTGAAGAAAATGAAGATCAAGACAAGAAAAAGGCGAGAAAGAGATCACCCTCTTCTCCACCTTCCTCAAATTCTTAACCTTCTGAAGAAAGTGATGGTGCAACCTTTGAACCATCAAAAAGAAGAGGCCATAGGAAATCCTATGCCGCATGGAAGAGTCCAAGCTCAAGAAGTTCAAAGAGGGAGGGAAGAGCATCTCTTTCCTTACCTATGATGGCACCTTTGGTGCTATGGACAAAGTCTTGGCCTTTATCTAACAATTTGATGCGGCATTCAGAGATGAGGGCTTCACGTACAGAGTCCTCTAAGCTACTCCATGTAGCTATGCACTTTCAAAAGTCCTCCAGGAAATGGTGGTCTAGCCTATGAGCCAACGGTGAAGCTCCACGAACCTGGAAAGCTTTAAGAGCTTCCATTATGAAGTAGTTTTTGGCCACCGATTCCAAAGACAAAGTACTCACCGAATGGCGAAGCTTAAAGCTCTCTCCCTACGAATCCATCCACAAATATGTAGACAAGTTTTGGGACCTACAACTCAAAGCCACTGTCTTCAAAAAGTTGGATTTTGGAGATCAAAAGCAACAATTTTGTGCGGGCTTAACCAAAGAAATGGCGGAGTATGTCAACTCCTAAAGGCCACGTACCATATCGGCGGTAATACACCATACTATGGTGGCCTCTTGAATCAATTTCCAAACAGGGGCTAAAATAAATAATAAGCCCACGGAAAACAAGGGTTCCAACGAGCCTAAGGGCAAGTCCAACAAAGCTAAAGAGAAGGGAGTTTACAAAGATAAAAACAAACTCTCTCCTAAAGAGCTTAGTGTTATCACAAGGATAACCGATGTTTCAAGTGCGGCGAACAAGGGCATGTGTACCGTGCTTGTCCCCAAAAGAACACCCGTCATGATCCTCCTAGAGCTACCTTGGTTGAAATCCAAGAGGAGGAGACTCACCAAACTCACCACAAAGGATCTCCTCTATGCCATGCTTGGGGAAAGGTAAGAGAACATGATGCTTTTATTCTCTTTGACCCTGGTTCTACTCATAATTTTATATCTATAGAGTTGGCCACCAAGCTAGGCATACAAGCCTACGAGATGGGAGATGTTCTACCCACAGACAGTGCTTTCAAGGGGAAAGAAGCTTCAGTCACTCCCTTAATCGAGAAATTGAGGCTCCATGTCCAAAGCTATGTGGACAAAGAGGACTTCTTTACCTCTCCTATCAAGCATGAGGATGTAATCCTAGGGGCACCATGGTTTGATCGCTTGGCTGCCAATGTTAAATTCCCTGAAAGGAGAATCTCCTTTAAGTTCAGGGAAAAAGACATGTATATAGATGCTAAGGAAATGGGTAACACTATCCCCATTGTACATACACCAGCTTTCAACAAGTTGATAAAGAGCTCTATTTCCAATTACATGATTTTTGTTAAAGATTCTCAAAATGAACCTAATGCTTTAGCAAAAGAAAATAAAAGCAACCAAAAAGAATTAGAGTTATTCAATTTTCTCAAGGGGTTTCAAGATGTTTTTATTGACGAAATCCCTTGTGAGCTACCTCCTAAACGAGGTAATGATGACCATGCAATTGAACTTCTTCCAGGAAGTTCACCGCCTAATAAACCTCCTTATAGAGTTTCTCAAGCTCAACAAGAGGAGATTATGCGGCAAGTGCATGAGTTAGTTGAGAAGGGCATGGTTAGGCCTAGCTCATCTCCATTTTGTTCACCTACGCTATTAGTGCAAAAAAAAGACGGCACATATCGTATGTGTGTCGACTATAGAGCACTAAATAGGATCACTATCAAGAATAGGTTTCTCATTTTATGGGTAGAAGACCTATTTGATAAGCTAAAAGGATCGACCTACTTCAATAGGATTGACCTAAAAAGTGGCTATCATCAAATAAGGATAGCTGATCTCAAGACATTGTAAAGACCGCATTTTGCACCACATTTGGTCTTTACGCATACATCGTCATGCCTGTTGGCTTGACCAATGCACCAGCCACATTAAACCGCTTGATGGAGAAGTTGTTCAGGACTCATCGAACCTTCACTGAAGTGTTCATTGATGATATTTTCATCTACTCTAATTCATTAGATGAACACAAGCAACACCTCCAGGTAATATTTCAAGTTTTAAGAGAGAATGAACTTTATGTTAATCAAAAGAAAAGTGAATTTTTCTTGCAAGAGATTCAGTATTTAGGTCACATTATCTCTCAAGATGGCATCCAAATGGATCCATCAAAGTTAGAGGTAATAAAAGGATGGCCTAAACCAAAGAATCTTCATGAACTAAGAAGCTTGATAGGTATGTGTGCATACTATAGACGCTTCATAGAAAAGTTCTCACAAATTGCGGGACCATTACATGAACTAACAAAGAAAAGCGTTACGTATACATGGTCTGCTAAGGAGAACAATGCTTTCGAAAAGCTTATCTCTCAACCTGTGCTTACACTACCGGATCTCTCAAAACCATTTGAGGTCCAATGTGATGCTTGTGGTGATTGCCTTGGAGTTGTTTTGCTTCAAGAAGGGCATGCCATAGGCTATGAAAGTTGAAGGCTCAACCGTGTTGATCAAGCTCTAGGCATATATGAAAAGGAACTCCTTGCAGTTCTACATGCCTTAGACTCATGGAAGCACTATTTATTGGGGACTCCTTTCATTCTGTGAACGGATCACCAAAGTCTTAAGTACTTCATGATGCAGACCAAGCTCTCCGACAAAAAAATGAGGTGGGAAAATTTCCTTTCGCAATTTCATCTTCATATTGCTCACATTGCTGGCAAGCATAATCAAGTAGCAGATGCACTCTCAAGACGGACGAGAGTGAATGCGGTTTCCATAGCAACTCACAATGATCTATCTTCAATGATAGATGAGCATGCTATTGATCCCGATTTTAGAGATGTGATTTCAGCCCTTGCAATAGGGAAGAAAGAAGAACCATTTACTTTACAAGATGGTTATCTTCTCTATGGCAATAGACTATGTGTTAATAACTCACTACGTGAGAAAGTAATGTATGAATCTCATGCTCCTCCTTACTCAGGGCATAGAGGGATTCAGTCTACCCTAAAGGGAATTGAAACATATTTCTATTGGCCTACCATGAAAGTGAACATACAAGAGTATGTTTCTAAATGTGTGATATGCGAAAAGACAAAATTTGATAAGGGAAGCAACCTGGATTGCTTCAACCCTTGCGAATCCCTAATTCACCATGGGAGAGCATATCCATGGATTTTATCTTTGGATTGCATAAGTCTATCCATGGGAATACGAGAATATGCACGGTAGTAGACAGGTTCAGTAAACAAGCTCATTTTATACCTGTCAAAAAGACTATCAAAGCCCATCAAATGGCAACCCTCTTCATTTCACAAATTTTCAAGTACCATGGCTTGCCAATGTCCATAGTGTCGGATAGAGATCCTAGAATGACCACTAATTTCTGGAAGGGTCTCTTTGAGAATTTAGGGACAAGGCTAAACTTCTCTTCGGCCTATCATCCACAAACGGATGGCCAAAGTGAAATAGCTAACCTAACAATTCTCGATCTACTAAAAGCCTATGTAACTGAAGTAGATCAAAGATCCGAATGGGAGAAGTACTTACCCTTAGTGGAGTATGCTTACAATAACACAATACATACTTCCACAGAAAAAGCACCTTTCAAGGTAATTGAGGGAAGATCAAAAAGTCCCTTGCTACTTAAGGTACATGGGAAGATCTTCGCTGTAGATGAGTATAGCCGAGACCTATAGGAATCTTTTCAAAAGATTAAGGATTCTATCTCTATCTCACAACAAAGGCAAAAGGTTGCTGCTGACAAGCACATAAGAGCCCAACCCTTTAAAGAAAATGATTGGGTCCTATTAAAATTTCCCAAGGCTCAATTAAGGCACACGACGGGCAAGAATCCTACGGGACACCAAAAGTACTATGCTAAACTAGCAAAAAGGTACTATGGTCCCTTCCAGATTCTTAGGCCAATCAATGACATGGCCTATCAACTCAAGTTTCCCAATCAATGGCTCATACACAATGCTTTCCATGTGAGCCTATTAAGGCCTTACAAAGGAGAGCCACCTCAAGAACCAACTACTGAAGACCCACCGGAGATCGAGGACCAAGAAGAGGTGATGTAGCCTGAGTCCATTCTCCGACATGAAGACAAGGTACTAAGAGGCGGTAAGACTATCCGCCGATGATATCTTATTAAGTTTAAGAATTATCCTTGTCAATGCTTACAATGCTTCCCAAGAGTAAGCAAATGTACAAAATGTTAAAAATGAACAAATTTTTTGTCTTATAAGACTCTCTTTTTCTTTATTGTGCACAAAAATGAAGTAGTATGCATGCTTAGATCAAGTTTGTGGAGACGATGTCTCCCAAACACCAAGTAGAGCTTGTCACTCTACTAAGAAAGATTGATAGGACTAATGTGCAGACATGCTTGCGGCAACCTCAGGCTCTCAAGCGCCAAATGGACTAGTCATCCAAAGTGGAATGATGTCGTAGGGTAACATAGGGATCCTCTACCCGCTAAGAAAAGGACTAATGAATATGCTTTATCTTATCTACCCCATAGTCAAGGACGACTATGATTTCAAGAGAGAGGTAATGTCATAATAATCAATATCTAATTCTCCTAAATGATTTTCTCATGTTAAAATGATCATTTAATATGGGGAAGTACAAGGGGAGAAAAAGCTAGAATATTGGTTAAGCTAGCAGACCGGCCACAGTAGGGATCCAAAGGAGGGAAAATAGGGATCCAAAGGGGGGGGGGGGGGGTGCATCTACAAAAGAGCCATGTGCAACAATGGGCTTAAAAGACCCTAAGGTTCAGCCCATTAAGACTTCCAAAATGCTAAGGTTCCAAAATTCAAAGGTTGTGTCCAAAGGTCAAGCAAAGGAGGAATTGGATGCTCTGTGTGTGTCCCAAAAGTCTTTATAAATCCCTGCATAGGAGGTGGCGAGCCTTGGGAGTAGGGGATGAGAGAGAAACTCACACACACACACACACAAGCTCCCTTTACGCAAAGGGAATGAGGGACACATGTCAGCTCCCTAGCCCAGATGCCCACAAGGTGTACCCAATTCCTATTGGATGGCCTTGGAGGTGGACCAATGAGAATTAGGCTAGGGTAAATATAGTTTAATTAATTTAAAAACACTTAATAAAAGAACCAATGAGAATTAAGCTATCTAGAATACTATTGGACAGTCTCCCAAGCGGTCCAATGAGCATTCAGCAGCCCAATGGCTTGCCTGATTCCTATTGGCCAAGAGGCAAAGGGGTCCAATGAGAGTTTAGTTGCATTTATTAATTACACAAAGCTCTCACAAAAGGGGAAAGGGGGACACATGTCAAAAGGCTATCACTTATACTGCTTAATTATCATTGGCTAGCCCTAGGGAGGTCCAATGAGACTGTAGCGTGAGAAAATAGCAAGAGGGGTCGACCAAGAGAGAGGGGGGGCTGATTTTTGCAAGGCATTATCACACACACACTCACACAATCTCATGTGTGAAGTAAAGAAGACTCTCTCTCCTTCTCAAGCTTTAATGGAAAGTTTACCACCTACTCCAAGCTTGTGAGAAGGGAGGCCTACACCAACAACTCTTGGCTTTGTGATGCAAATCCAACCAAGAGCCAAGATTCAATGCATGCTCATCTCCTCTACCATGCTAATTACTAAGGTAATCTATGCTAATATGAGTGATTATGTGAGGAGATGTACATCTTTCTCATAAGAATACTCCTTCTTCCTCTCAATCTACTGTCATACCCCGCTAGCTCTCACCATCTGCGAAGGTGTGTGAGGTCTTAGGTCTGAGACCGGAGAGAATAGATGTTGTGTTTGATAAGTGTTTTTCTTGTTGCATGAAGCTTTCATCTTCATTGCACTAGATAGTCTTGAAGGAACACAGAGAATTGTATTGTACAACGTCTTTCGTGATGGGAGAAACCAATACAAAGCCTTTTAAAGGGGGGACCGGCTCCATGTAAATCCAGTCCTCAACTGTTGTCAATATATTAAATTCTCTCTCTTTTGAAAGTATTGCTCATGCTATCTAACTAGGTGTTATGCTTTTTGTTGCTCTCTCCACCCAAGCACTCTTGTAATTCTCATTAGGAATCTATTCTAATGAAATGCCCACTATGTTCATGCTAATTTCCACTACACACAAGTTTTTAGGCCATTAAATGTTACACCACAATAAGCACCTACAAGGGTTGTTGCCCCACCAATGAGGAGAGCTCAATGAGTGTAAAAGTGGTGCAAGCATTTGCTAAGATAAGACACAATCAAAAGAAAACAACACTGCTAATACACAAGGCCCCTTTTTCCAAAACTTGCAGAGAAATAATGCAAAGCTACAAGATATACATGTAGTTGTTGGAAGCGATACAAAATGTTGTCAAAGCATACCTCGTTGGTCTCTTTGAAGACACTAATCTTTGTGCCATCCATGTTAAGCGGGTCACAATACAAGCAAAAGATATGCCACTCACCGGTCGATTGTGCCAACACCAAATTTTTGTAACTCTTGTAAACAAGCAAACTAAAGTCCACATGGGTGGAAGTAATACTATTGTGCCAGTTCTTAAATTTTGATTGTAGTTTAATTGATCCTATGTGCAAGTCACATTAAATTTAGTGTTGAAATGTTGTTGATTCATAGATAATAGGGTGAATTCCTATGAAAGCCTATTTGGTGCAGAACCTAGACATTGTGTCCAATAAGAGCTATCATAGGGTTTAAATCTGCTATCATATGGGAATCAATGATTATATCATATGCAACATTGCATTGTTGCAAGGACATGAGAGATAGCATAACTTGATTTATGTTTCACCTTTTCTCGTGCCCTTGTAGCAAGAAAAGACATGATATAATTTGATTATATTTGGTCTTAGTGTTAAAATTGATGCAAGGTTTTGATGGTATAGGATGAAAAGTGTTGACTTTTTTAGCATTTTATGCTCTTTGTGCAAGTTGAACATTTTAGCCCTTAATGCCATGTATAATCGGGCATTGCAATAAGTTGTAGGTGGTCGCTGTAAGGACCTATCATGTTTTTTCATACATTAACTTCCTAGAAAGATTCCCTTTAGTGAGATGTTGGAGGTTGCACCTACATATGGGAGGATTTGATTACTCCATCTACAAGTAGTTAACAACTTTGTATGTAGATTGTACCCACATATGGGAGGATCTAATCACTTCATCTACAAGTAGTTAAAATAACTTTGTATATATTGAAATTGTTTCAGTATGTTAATCTATTTGTGCTAATTTTGACATTCTTTTGTGTAAATTTGTTACCAATTGGTCATTTTTAAGTTTTATGTGTGCTATCTAGGCCTATTGCAAGGGTGCAAGAATTGACATGACATTATTTATGTCATGACAATTCTTGTGCCCTTGTGATAGGCCTATATAGTCACATAAAGCACAAATATTGTCAATTGGTAACAAAATTACATGCATAGTGATAATTATATGAAGTGAAGTAAATAGACTCCATTATATGAAATATGTGGAGGTGGCTAGTATCCAATTCAAGGCAAGTGATTACTCTCCAGGTGTTGGCATCCCTTGGAATGGGGTTACCATCCAATTCAATACACTATTGCCAAGAAATTCGATACACAATTTCCTGAGTTCACATCAATGGAGCCATATTACAATAATAGACATTGACAAAATTAAAACTATGAACAAGGAAGAGAAAATTGTGAGAAACAATTGGACATATAGGTATGAAACATAATCATCACACTATCATTGATTGAATCCCAATTTTACATTACTTCTTCTCCTTGGAGAGGTGCTTTACAATGATTTTATACCTCTTGGGAGACTAAAGTGCTTCACACGCTGTCCAAAATTGTGAGGTCTAGCTAGGAAGGTGCAAAACCTTTGGCTGTGATGAGAGTCATAAACACTAAAAAATTGTTTATGGAAGTCACCAAAACTGCTCCTGAAGATGGCTTAAAGTCTAAGAGAATTTGTGACAAGAAAGTCACAAACGCTCTTTCCTATTGTTCTTGGAATCTGTTTGTTTTTGTAAGAAAGTTCATGATGAAAGGATCACCTATCCACACCCAATTTTACTTGAAAATATTAAACACAAACACCACATTTTCAGCCATGAAACCTCAATACTCATACAAGCACAAATCCCATTCAAAACCCAAACCTCTTTCATGGAATCTTGTAGCCTCGCCCCCAATTACATAGTCATAACTTCAAATAGTTGAAACAAGATCACGGGCGTCCACCTTCATGATGACCTTTTTTTTTTTTTTAGAGATTTAAGAGCTTCCATATTGAAGCACACACACCATTTTGATGAAAGGAAACCCTAATTGACTCCTTTTTACAAGCGGAGAGGCGGGATTGCACTACACACTCCTAGAGCAACCATGAAGTGAATTACATAAAGGAGGAAAATTGAAGATTTTTTCAAATATTAGAAGAGATTCCTATTTGTCTCCTCATGGTATAAAGTGCTGATGGGCCCTTTATGCCATTTTTTATTGAAACTAGGTCATTTTTAGCTCATTTTTTACCCAAAAAAGACCATTTTTGAAAAATCTCAAACAAAGTCGAAAAAATTCCTAAATCTGTGGGATCACTCACATAAGAATAAAATGCATGTATATGCATCATTTTTCATTTCTTTTCCATTTTGGGTCACTTTTCATGCAATTTTTTGACAATGCTCAGTCATAGCTGTTATTTTTTATAGTTTTTGCTTGCATCAATCTTTGTAGGTGAGATGAGTGTGCCACCATGAAACGCTTGGAATATGTACATTATCAAACTAATAAGGTATGTTATTAAGTAGAAAAACACAAAACGACACCACATCAAGGGCCACGACTCCGGTGATAGGTATGTACATGATAGTAACGGCAGCAGCTGCTTTAGTATATATCACAATATGTACATTATTGCTTTTATTTCCATTCATAAAAAAGTATCAAAAGTGAGGTGAATGTTTTTATTTCACATTTTGTATGTGCCATGGTACAACATCCACCCCCTCTAAACATGCACATCCTTTGGCATGTGCTAGCTTAATTGCTTCTTTAATTGCATACACATCAATTGTAAACATCTAATGAGGGATGCAATAAGCACATAGTCCTCACTTGGATCATAGGAAAAGAATTTTTTAAAAAATAATTATAATAGAACAAACATATCATAAGTAATGCATTCCCTAGATTGATATGCAAAAAATTAGAGGGACATACATTAAGAAAATCAAATCATTTCCCTCTATGCTTTACATACAAACTGCTTTTTGTTGGATTGTTACGAAAGCCTAGTTTAACCGAATGAGTGTCATCTTTCTCATACCAAGCACAAGAAGATTGATTCAACCCATATAAAGCTTTCTTACATTTTCATACCTTATCGTCTTGCCCTTTAATGACAAAACCGTGAGGCCGCTGTCGAGAAATTTGCGGTCTTGCCGGGAAAGCACCGGGCTTATGGCTGTGAGAGTTTGTGAGAGAACTCCAAAAGACTATATGAAGGAGTTAAACCATACATGCCATGAAGACTAGGGTTTGGACGGAAGTGCAATAAAAAAAGACCCACTCTTTCTCTCTTGCACTCACACACACAAAGAAAGAACACAAACGAGAGTGTCAAAACAACACAAAGATGAAAACATCAAGGCTATGGTCATATCATATCATGGGTAGTATGAAAGGGTTAATAGATGAGTTAATGTCATTCAATCTTGGCTGACCAAATATATATGTTTTGTCTAGTGATGGGGATTAATTGTGTATACAAATCCTCTTGGTTCATAGCAAGATAACTACGCTTACGTCAAAAGAAAAGTTATAGTCTATGAGAGGTAGTATAATGGGATCCGGTGATAGAAGTATTTCATTGAGCCTTTTGGGGCCAAAGAGAAACACTATACGTTGTTGAAAGTGTATTTTACGGTTAATCCATACGTTAATTCTACTAGATCGTACAGAGTGAAAGCGATAGAAATTATCATCATGTGGATTATTCATCTATGATAGCATGTGAGAAATGTAGATATGAGAGAAGTGAAGAGATGAGAAGTTTCCCTCTCAAGCACTATTCTTGCCCGTAGGCAATAAGGATACTGCGGGGAGAGATGTACATGTAGCAAAGAGAACCTAAAATTTGTGGAGAGGATGAATTACTAAAAGTGAGAGAGATAGATTTGGTTAAGGAGATGATATTAGATATATATATATGTTGGATTAGAGATGAAAAATAAAACAACAAGAAATCAAGAAAACATCAATGTAGAACACATCTTACTTGACAAACCCTTTGGCACCATTATTGATGGAGAGAGAAGAAGAGGGGAGAACTCCACTTTGATTGATACGCCAAGTGCTAGACCTTCTTTGATTAGAGTTGATCTTCCAAGGATAGCATACAAGAATGGCTAGTCTTCCTCTAGGAGAAAGTGTAGGCTTGGGCTTATGTTAACACTAGGTTGGTAACCTAACAGCACATAAAAGTGTCCTTTCAGGGTTTTGAAAAAAACCTCAAAAACCATAGTATATCCACTCATTTTGTAAAATCCTTTCATGAGGTTATAGTTCAAGGCCTACTATACATGGAAAAAATAAGAAACTTGTAAAATTTCTCATCTTTTGGTCACACCAAGCCTCCAAAGTTGATGGACCGGTCCATTTTCATCAAAACAGTCATTTCTTAGTTTTGTTGCATAAAAATAAGATTAGGGATTTTTGTAGGACATGAGATAAATTCCCTAGTTAACTTCAATGGGTTGGTGATCAGAACATATGATTGCTTCTCACTCACTATTTTTTGTTTTGCCAAAATAAATGGGTACAAAAAAGTTGAATTTTTAACATTCTGCAAACATATCATCAAAGTTTCTATAGACACTCTCAATATAAATAATATATGCATGTTTTCTTAGTTCCCTATTGTCCTTTATGTTCATAAGGAGCCATGGAGCATGTCAAAAGAATGATACATCTCTTATCAAGGGGAATCTTGGGGACAAAGATGAAGTGTTAAATACAACAAACATGAAAAAACTGGGTTCAACATTATGAGTTGTAGAATCCCATAGAAACTATTCAATATCTAGACAAATTTGATCCTTATGACTTGATATGGTTACTACCTACAAAATGCATGTAGTTGTCACACGAAACCAACAATATTGAAAAAGATATACTTGATATACTAGAATGGTTTGTTTTCTTCTATAATTGAAAAAATCAACCATCGTTGTGTACTATGCAAATTAGGGTATTAGGTGCCCCAAAACTCAAGGAATATTAGCTTTATGTTAAAATATGCGACATAGAAAATCAAAAATACACTTGGATATCATGAAATCCACCAAAAAAATCATAGAAGAGCTAAAATTGGCTAAAAAACATGATTTGACAATTTTTGTAATTTGGTCATAACTTACAACTTTAATATTTATTTCTCCCTAGAAGCATCAGGACATGTTGAGGACTACTAAAGATAATTTTCTAGCATTATAGACCTCACAAACATGAATTCTAGAGTGGTATAGTTGCAAAAAGTTGAAAAAAGGCAAAAACAGGACCCGTTTTTTCACACAGTTTAGGTTGTGAAATGTTGTGCAAGGACAATGTTAAGGATGGAATTGATATTCCAAAAAAATGTCGAGTTTTTTTCAGCTCATGAGAAAAATTTCTAGATAGATAGCACCTCAAAATCCATTTTGAAACTCTTGACTTAGTTCAAGGAAAATGGTCACTTAACAGGACATAAAAGTGTCCCAAGACATAAAAGAGTCCCATTACCAACCTAGTGTTAATGGCTAAGTACAATTAGGTATTACTACTCACTCCCTCAAGAATTCCTCTCATCAATGGCTTGAATGCTTGAGCTCCTTTCAAGGAAGAAAAGGTCCCCTTTTATAGGTGAAGGGAACCCCCAAGGGTTTACACAAGAAGAGAGGAGCCAGTGTGAACATGAATTGGAAAAGTTGGAAATGAGTTGTCCCTGCATGATGTGGGAAGACTGCGGTCCAGTATTTTGATCATATCTCCTCAACCGTAGCTCCAAATAAAAAAGTAAAAATATGGGCAAAAACTTCAACTCATTAGCTATGATTTTCATTTGAAAATCATTTTCTAATTCAGATTGGAACCTTGTGTAAAAAATTCATCAAGATAGGGTCCATTTTTGGCAGCAAAAGTCTTCCTGTGGTCCCCTTAGCTTAAACTTTCATTTGATTCCAAAGGACACCTCATGACATATGAAAGCATGACATTGCTCCTTGACAAAGTTTTGTAATCATGCTTGCAATAATGCATTAAAATAAGTGTATCTTTGAAATCATGCCACCTAGTGTCCTACTAGGATTTGATTCCCTCCTAGTAGCTATTTAAAAAGAAATATAAGAAAAATATAAAGAATACATAGAATATATATATATATTGGAGTTTACCCTAGATATAGGATCTAGCTAGGGTGTGAGATGATAATGAGATAGTAGAAATAAAGAATCAATGATTTTTGCCCCAAGTTAAAGAGGCGGAGCTATTGATTCTTTTCCCATAGTATTTTCTGATGGTAAGTAAGAATAGGTTACCCTTGAGAAAAATAATAGGATGAGATAGAAGTCTTATTATTATACTTAAATATTCATATGTATATTATAGGAAGGATAATGATGTATCTAAAAAATTACAAGATAGATCTTGTAGCATGCGTTTCCACTATGTACGTGTCACAACACGACACCGCGTTACATAAAATTCCTCAAATATGTCACCATTCAAGAAAGTTGTATCAATATTTAATTCATGCACATCCCATCCAAAATGAGGTGCCAATGCACGTAGAAATTCACAGTAGTCATACAAAAAGTGGGAGTAAAAGTATCTTCATAATCTATGCCATTCTTCTATGCATAACCTTTTGCAACAAGTTGAGCCTTATAGTGATTAACCTCATTATCCGTTCTACATTTCAACCTGTAAACCCACTTTGTACCAATGGACTTTCTTCACAACAATAACACATAGCTGCTTATACATGCTCTAAGATTTCTAAACTAAAAAATTCAGGTAATTGCTTGCAAAAAAACTAAAATTTGGATTACTTGGATCAATTTTGACTCCTTGGATCTTCATCAAAGCAATTCAGGTTGAGGAGGCTTGAACTTTAGCTTCACCTTCAAAGATCCAGATCCACCACTTTACTCACTTCCAAGAATTTCGGTCAGATATTTTGACTTCAACTTTTCAATAATTTACTGATTTGATTCCAGGTTCAAAAGTTCAAGTACACTCTTGAATTAGGTTTTCAAGCTCCTCAATTCTGTTTTCAGCTTGTTCCTTCTTCACGCTGCCAACTCTCATTTTTAAGATGCTATTTTATATTAGTGAATGGTTCCTGATTTTAATGGTGGAAACCGCTTCTCACTCAACATCTTGAAAGGTCTCTTTGCTCACGGGTGCTTCTTTAGTGCTTGAATCTTATCTGTAGTCCCTCTCTTCTCAATTGACACCAATGCCCATGTCTCTTCTTGCTTGCTTTCTTCTCAGCACTTGTAGGCTTCAACAAAACCATCTATTCTCAGTGCTTTTGTTCTCCTCTTCTCCATGCTTCCTATTTTTTTGTTCGCCATGTTTTCCCTTCTTTGTTGTGTAGCAACCCATGCTTTTTCCACCCTTTCCTTTCACTCAGGGCAACCACTATCCATACTCTTCAAGCCTCCTCTCTCCTTGTCTACAACATTCTACTTCATCAACATCCATCCTAAGAAAACATCGATTTATGCATAGAGACTCCATTGAAAGGCCGAACCAAAGCAAGATCGCCATAGAATTTACTTCCATTACATCCACTAAATCCCATAACAAACAATGTTCAACATATACACAAGAATCAAGAATCTATCAGGCGATTGAAAATGAACCGAACACTGAGTATGCAAAAAAAGTAGGAATTCGACATTGCATAGGGAATCAATCCTGTTCTTCTTCTTCTTCATTCCACACATCCAAAAAATTACAACCATCAAGGAATAGCGTGTTTTTTTATATGAAGAGTACAATTACTGACCATCTCCTAAAAAACTACAAACACTCATTTGAAATTATAAAGCTACTCCCATTTTGGGCTTAACATAAAGCTTGACTCTTGACCATACATTGTGCCATCTCTGTAAGAGAACTATTTTTCTTTCAGCAACACCATTTTGTTGAGGTGTATATGACACTGTATATTGGTGTTTTTTACCATTACTAGCCAGAAATGCATTAAAGTCATGAGACATATACTCCCCCATCAATCTGAATGAATAGTGCCCATAGTATATTTTAAGACATTTTCAGCCATATCCAAAAATTTCTTGAAGCACATAAACACTTCGGACTTAGCTTTAAGAGGATACACACATGGATTCCTAGAGTAATCGTCAATGAAAGTCATGACTCATGAAGTAAAGGTAATTACCGAGGACGAAGTTTGCATAGGCCCACACACATAACTATGCACAAGATGCAATTTGTATGTAGCCCTAGCTTGAACCATCCTTTGGAAACTTCAAACGCTGCATCTTAACCAAAACACATCCTTCACAAACATGTTTCAAAAGTGCTTCAAGAGGTGGCAAATAAGCAACCATATCATATTTCTACAAATGTAGCAAACTAGAAAAATTCAGATGCCCAAAGTATGCATGCCAAGATTTTGCATCTAATATTCTTTGAATCCACAATTGCATTTGCAAAATTCTACCCACACTTGTCATACAAAGTGAGATTATAAATCCCATGGCATAAAATGCCAGATGCAACAATTTCATCACCAAAATTGAGATCATGAATCGTACATCTGTCATCCACAAAGTTTACAACAATACCAAGTCTAGCAATTGAAGATATAGACAAAAGATTCTTTTTTATTCCAGGTACATAAAGTACATCAAGAAGTCTGAAAGAGCTCCCATTCAAAGTAATAATCAACACAATCTTTCCAACTCCTTGGACCAGATAAGAGGCATTGTTGGCACAAGTGATTGTATTCCCATGAGAGACATCCTCAAGAGAGGTAAACAAGTCATGATGATAGGTAATTGTAGCACCACTCTCAAAGTATCACACATGAGAATTTGTAATGTAAATGGCCTATGAACTTTGAGAATAGGCGGAATTAAGAGAATTATAGTGAGAATCTTTATGATACTACTTTGAGAACATAGAGGGTGAACTTAATCAAAGGTAGCAACACAACCATTATACTTAATTAACTTGGCATGGACAATACTTTTGCAAGAGAGAGAATTAGAGAACATGAAAACAGTTGAGGACCTAATTTATGTGGAGCCCATCCCCCCTCCAATAGACTTTTGTATTATAGATTCTCCCATCAAGAGAGACTTGGTACAATACAATCTTGTGTTCCTTGTAAACTAGGTGATGTAATGAATACTAAAATCTTCATGCATCACGAGAACAACATAAACTTTGTAAAATCATTAACCATCCCTGGATTCAGTCCCAAGGCCTCAAACACCTTTGAATATGGAGAGAGCTAGCAGGGAATGAGGGTAGGGAAGAGGAAGAAGAAGTAACATACAAGAAAGAGATAGTTCCTCACTTATCATCACTCTTCTTGCATAGCGTAGCATAATAGCATAATAACGATGATGAAGAAGATGGCAAGATGAATCATTGAAGCATGGCTCTTGGTTGGATTTGCATTCCATAGCCAAGACTATTGTTGTAGGCTCTCAACTTCTCAACAAGCTTGGAGAAGGAGATAGAGCTCTTACACTTTGCACTTCACACAATGAGAGAGAGAGAGAGTGTGTGTGTGTGTGTGTGTGGGGGGGGGGGGAGTATATCTTGCAAGAAAGCCCCTAGCTTCCTTGGTCGACTCCTCATTGTAGCTCAAGCTGGAAGTTGATTGGACCCCTACAAGCCTAGCCAATCACATGTAGAGTGCATATCAAGCAGCCATGCTAGCCTTGGGACAATGTCCCTCTTTCCCCTTTGAGAGAGAGGATTTGATAAATGAATAAACAATTAATTTAATTAGCTAAATTGTCATTGGACCCCTTGAGAGTCCAACCAATAGGCTTTAGGAACCTTATGAGGGAAACATGGAGAGGAACTTGACATGTTTCCTTGTTGCCTCTTTTGACTAGGCTTGCCTTGTGTGAGGGTGTGTGTATTCTCTCTCTTGCCCCTACTTGTAGGGCTTGCCCCCTCTCATGTAGGGATCCTTGTTGACTTTTGGAACACCTTAAGTCCCTCAATCTTGGAAAAGGTTCCCACCTCAAGCTCAGTCCTAGCACCTCAAGAATGACAAGAACCTCAAGCACCTTACTCAGCAAGCACGACAAGCACCTCAAGCACGACAAGCACCTTAAGCTTGGACTGGGTTCCCACCTCAAGCACATCCCTAGCTTTCCTAAAGTCAAACGACTTTTAACACTAACCTTTGGAGGTCTTTAAGGAAGCTAACCTTAAGGTCTTTAAGCTCCATTAGCTAGCCTTGCTCTTTGACAGACCATATCTCATTTGGACCCCTTTAACCTTGGCCCCATGTTGAGATAGATCCATAAGCGCATGTCTATATTCTAACCCTCGTTCCTGTTTATTCTCCCACATTAAATGGTCATCTTAATATGAGAAAATCAATTGCGTTGGTTAGATCCCCGGGGGATTCACCATGGAAAACTTATCGCACCACGTAAGTGTAGGGGAGGGGGGCTTTTTTACAAGTTACATAAGTGTATAAGTTAGAGACATGCACCCAATGATTTATCTCCCAAGCTTAAAAATAAGGGAGGGGGGTATCATACTTAAGGGGGGTCGGGGGACCTGACCCGGGTTGATTACTTTGTAATAATTGGTCACTGATGTGTACTAGAATTCAAATGAATTTAAGGGAAGTTTTTTATCAGGTCACACATCAAATTTTGCATCAAGCCGGTCATAGATAAGGGCTGATTTGGAGCAGCTCAAAGAGTTGATTTACACCAGCTTTAGATGGGTTAGAATTGGATGAGTAGCCAAAGTACAAGCTGATCGGGCACATAGTTTAAAAGTCAAACTAAGACACATTGATGGTACATCTAGTTATCAACATAAGTGGTTCCTTAGTATGTTGCAATTCACTATGCTACACACTCTTTCACTAGTTTTACTTACTTAGATTATGCACGATCTAAATTTTTCATGTAAGATAGAGGTATGATAGTTTTCTTCATTGATTGTCGTATAAGCGTAGAAAGGGGGGTCATATTCCCTAATGTGAGTCATATATAGGGGTTTTATCAAAGTTGTCCACTCGCGGGTGGCGTCCTATTTTGTATATAGAGTGAATTCCCCGGGGTTAGATCTTAGATTTTATGACATTACCTCTCTCTTACAATCATAGTCATCCTTGACTATGAGGTAGAAGAGATAAAGCCTTAGTCATTAGTCGATGTTTCTTAGCAGGTAGAGGATCCCTTTTTGGAGGGATGTCGGGTCCCCAAACCCTCAAAAGAGGAGAGGGGCCCCCCTTGCTCTAGATTGCCAGAGCAAGTACTTTCATTCTTTTATTCTTCCTACTTGCAGCAACAATGCAGATACAATGAACTAAATGCTGAGATGCTGAAGCTAATGGGTACTGATGCTGGGTACTACTTAGATACAGAAGGGTACTACGGGTATTGACGTACTGAGAGGTTCTATGTCGACGACGAGGTACTGATGGGTGCTATGTCGACGATGATGACGGCGACGATGAGGTACTGATGCGTTCTATGTCTACGTCGATGACAGGGTACTGCTGGTTCTGTGGCGACGACGATGATGTCGACGATGAGGTACTGATAAGGTCTATGTCGACGACGAGGTACTGATGAGTTCTATGTCGACGACGATGATGTTGAGGACGAGTACTGATGGGTTCTATGTCGATGACGAGGTATTGATGGGTCTATGTCGACGACGACGAGGTTTTAATGGTTTCTATGGATCCTTATGCTGAGCCAAGGCACAAGGGGTACTAGGTGCTGGGGTTCTGTGTCGACGACGAGGATGACGCCACGGCTGAATGCCGGAATTTGCTAGCGACGTCGATGGCTAAGGATGTGCAACCACGACGATGCTAGGCTTCCAAGATGAAAACGCTGGCTGTCCCGTCTGAAAAACGCTGATGGAGAGTCTGAGGAAACGTTGGCTGATCTGGGCTGAAAACGCCAGGTGAGGGCTGAGAGGTTTTCTGGTCTTCTCCTCCTCTGCTTTCTGCTTCTCTAGCGCTCCTATGGGCTGCCCTTACAGGTGCAGAGGGTGGGTCGAGCAAGCATGCTGAAATACTGTTGTGTGCAAGAGAGGGTATGCAACTATGGCCGGTCTGGACATGCACGTCTGCTAGAGGCTCACAAAGGTGCCAGGCTAGTCCTAAGCTAAGGTTGATGCTAGACTGTAGCAAAAGCTTGTCCATGTAGCGCAAGTGTAGTGCGCACGTGACAACATCTAACTTTCTGGGCATTCATTTGGTCCACCTGTAACCACGATCCTTTGCGAGTGCAACACCCCTTCAATTCAAAAGTAATAGTATCTGGAAAGGCCATGGAAGGGATGTCAGCCATTTGAAGAGATGGTATAGATGACTCGCACTGCACTTGATACATGAAAGGTATGCCAAAAATAGCTACCGTGTGTCTCAACATATTGGGCAACCTAAATTGTGTAAGTAGCTCTGGAAAATCGATCTTTACTTGGTTCTTTGGAGCGTGACAGCTGCCCTCAAAAGCACAAACAAATCGTACCACAATATTACTAAGGTCAGTCTATCCACCATAGGGAGAGGAGAGCAGGCGACCAAGGTAGAAGCAACTACTCGGAAGATAGTATGGCTATGAAAGAGCCTATGCCCAAAAGAATGATGTCCTCTACTCGATCTTGACCCTTGGCGGTTAACGTTAAGGTCAACGATTCACAGATTGTATTGTTATAGGAGCATCCATGAGTTGCTCGATGATGCGTCTGTGAGAGAACTGCTATGCGATCACCAATCTTGTGTTGTAGGTTGCTAGAAATCATGAGAGACGGTGCAATGCCATGAGTGAGTAGAGTGCCGGAAAGTTCAAACCTACTCTCACCCCCCACCCAACCTCCCATGTCCAAGCGTATGTGTGCGAGCGTGCGGTGTGATTGAGAAGTTCCCTTACCAACACAAACACCTCTCTAGCGACACCAACCCTAATGAGTTGAATGATCTAGGCTGTCTCTTTCTAGCGAAGCAAGCAATGGTGGAAGCTTTGTCTTCACGGATTCTTAATATCTTCAATACTAGTTGCCCTTTGAGTTGTGGATGGGGGTTAAGCCTATGAGATGTCCCAATGCGTTCTGCTGTCAAAGGCTTGTTTTGAGATTGAATTTTTAAAGGTTTTTGTAGATAGTGCTCACCCCTTTCTCGGCAATTTTGCACCGGCCCTAGGAGTCACCTCTTCATACATCCAATACTCGTAGTACAAGTACCTGCTGCAGCTCAAGTATCTTCAGCGTTTTTCAGCCCTCAACCCATCGCTAGCATAAGCAGCAGAACCAGCCCAGCCTTTTCAGATTTCAGCCCTAGCCTCATCATCAGATTGCACCCTAGCGTTTTGCATTTTCAGCCCTTAGCCTCGCAGATCCAAGCACCTACAACAAGATCCCATCAGCATATTAACATCTAGGACCATTGTATCAACATAAGTGCAATCTAAAGCAAATACCTCTCTAGCGATACACAGGGGGCTTGGGACCCCATCTGGTGTTAGTCCTCTCTCTCTCTCTCTCTCTCTCTCTCATAGTACCTTCATTCACAATATTACTCTCTCTCTTCGCTCTCTAGTCTTTGCACATCTCTCATGAAGTAAAAGGAACTCTACTATACAGTAAAAGGAACCTTGAGTACGCATTGAGCACTCAGCTTGAGCATTCACCATCAATCACTTCCGTCGTACATTACATTGGTATCAGAGCTCTTTGGTAGTGTTCGATATCATTGCTCAAGAAAAGAACCTATCTCAGGTTTGTTTTCTCAAAGGATCTTCGTGTCCCTGCCCTAGACTTATTAGCCACTCCCACCCTTAGTCCATCGCGCATTGGGCGCACTCTCGTCTTCATCGCTGTGTCCTAAGGGCCATTAAGCCATAAAGAACGAGATAATCTTTTTTTTCGCTTTTTTGAGATTGCATGTAACCCAAGATCACTTGGGCGTGTTGATCTCTCTGAACCGTGTGTTTTTGAAGAGTGACAGGTAACCCAAAAAAGAAGGCTTGTCTAGTCTCTCCTCGTTCCTCCTTTCACTCATTGAGAGTGGACCTTGCAAATTGTGGCAAGCCAATCGACGTGAGGTGGGAATAAGAAACTTTGGTGTGAGCGCAAGGCTACTAAGGGGCCTGGAAGGAGTTGAGCTTGGGTAAGAGAAAAGCCTTTTTCAATGTAGATTGCAAGCAGTACCAAGTACCAAGAACCCCAAGTACCAAAGTTCACCAAGTACCAAGAACCCGAAGCATCCCAAGTACCTCAAGTACCCCAAGAACCTAAGTACCCGTGTGTTCAATGCATGGTCATCACCATAAGCAAGATGGATACTTTGCATGAAGGTGATGAAAGTGGAATTGGAGAAGAAGTCGTCCCTACACCAGGAGAACTATTTTCGGATCCTCCTCCGTCTCCATCTACGCCACGGATTGCACCAAATTCTATGGAGACTTTGATGAAGTCCATGATAAGGAACCTCTCTCTGTCATTCATTCTCCTAAGCATGAGAAGCATTTTTTGCACAAAAGAGATTTAACTGGTTGTAAGGATGATAAGCTCTCAAGTGGCTCCAATCTATACCGAGTACACCTTGGAGTGACCGTCGAGCTAGATGGTTCCAGTCTTGTGAGCAATTTGGTGGTTTGATTGATTATGCTCCTAGTAAAGCTAATCCAATTGTGGATATGTTCAATCACGCAGGACATATCTTGGCTCTCGAGTCGAGGTCCACAGTACGCGTTCAGGAAGTATCTCTTGATAGCATGAAAAGTCAGTATGCATTTTTCGAGTCTCTCATTCGTGACGGTCTTTTGTATTTTCGTCACCATCTTTGTGGGTTACCTCTCATAGAAAGTAGGATGCATATGCACATGATTCACTCATGGTTGAGCACAGAAGCAGGAAGATCCCTCTAGGAAAGATAGAAAGTTTGCATTCAAGGAATACACAATGTTTCATCATTGTAGGTCATGTCAATAAGTTTTGCATGCTCATTCTTTGACAAGACACGGCCACAACAAAATCATTCAAAAGCATTAGCACGATTGTCCATCAGGCATTGGTATTCCCTTTTTGGTTTGCCAAAGTCGATTGTTTCAGGTAGAAAAGTCAAGTTTAGATCACATTTTGGCATGTACTCGTTGAAAGGTTTGGCACTCGGTCACATTTTTCATCTGCATTCCATCTACAGTCTTTTAAGAGGCATAGTGCTTTTTCAATCATCCGAAAAGTAAAAGATGTGTCTATGAATTTGTGGTTGAAGTTGTTTCAGGGAGATCCCCCACAGGAGATTCTTGAAGAGGACGACCCGAGATTGTAGACGAAGTTGAAGACATGGGGCCGAAGCAAATTTTCCGGCGTCGCTTTCAGCGCGGTTCAAAGAAGCAAGAAATTGCAAACCTTTTGAAGTTCAAGTATCGCGGCACCCCACACAGCAGAGTGGGACGAGGTTTTCTACGCAGATTCCCGGGATTTGTTGGCGGACTACGTGGAAGCCATGCAAATCGATACTAGTACCTCACCTTGATGAGGTGTACCTCTCGCGTGCACGTCTAACCCTATGTGCATGTACACAAGCTAACTCCTATTTCTAGGGTTTAGGACAACCTAGAAAGTGTTCTGGCACCCTTGTGAGCAGATTTTATCCTAGCCTCATCATCAGATCGCAGTTCCAGGCCAGATCAGCCTAGCGTTTTGCTTTTTCAGCCCTTAGCCTCACAAATCCAAGCACCTACAGCAAGATCCCATCAACATCTCAACATCTAGGACCATTGTATCAGCATTTGTGCAATTTTAAGCAAATACCTCTTTAGCGATAGAGAAGGGGGTCCTTGGAGGGGGGCCCATCTGGTGTTAGTCTTCTCTCTGAAGTAAAAAGAACTCTCTCATTCATTAAAAGGAACCTTGAGTACACACTAAGCACTCATCTTGAGCATTCACCATCAATCACTTTCCTGCATGTTACAGTACCTTTGTATCTTCTAGTCTCTATCTCTAGCTAGTGTGATGAGGTGTGTATCCTACCAATGGTGCTTCTCAAACCATGTGAGAGATGGATATCCATGATGGAGCTGATGGTTAGATTGTCTTGTGGGTGACTACCATGAGTCTATACATTGCAATTTTTATTGAGGATGAATTTTGGCTTTTCTAGGTATATTTCGTTCGCACGATGAAGCCATCCTCCGTAGTATTGATTGATATGTGTGTGTGTGTGTGTACACACACACACACACACACACACACACACATATATATATATATATATATATATATATATATATATAGGTATATATGTACATATATATATGGACATATGTACATGTATATATGTACATATATATAGATATATATATGTAGGTATATATGTACACACACACACACACACACACACACACACACACACACACACAGAGAGAGAGAGAGAGAGAGAGAGAGAGAGAGAGAGAGAGCTGTCAAACTAGGCCACCATGCCAATCTTTGGCACCACCCTCTCCACAACGTGTCAAAGCTGCCGCCATGCCGATCTCAATCCACGGCCAATGTTGATGCTACCACTACCGCCTCGTCTTCCTCTGTCCCCCCCCCCCCCCCCCCCCCCCCCCCCCTCTCCTTCTGCGTCCCTCCCTCTTTTGTCTTCCCATTCCCCTAGTCACCTATTCTACCCACGACGCTCTGGTTTGGTTTCTTTGCTTTTATTTCTACGTAGGTATATTTTTTATGGTTTCTTGGTTTTAACTTCACCGATTTTTCTTTTTGTATGTAGTTGCTCATGCATGTGGTGTGCCCGTGCTTGGGGTGAATGGGTTTGTGTGTCTATTTGCGGCCCTGTGTGTGTGTGTGTGTGTGGTGTGTGTGTGTTTGGTGCATGTTGTGCTTGTTTTGTTTCCATGTTTGTCTTTCTTTTTACCCCCATTGAGGGGTGCGTTGAAATGTTGGCAAGAATGGGGTTCGTGGGAGAGGGTGGACGGTTTCTCTAGCCTTGTCTTTAATGCTTTGCCCCGACATCCTGTTGTATCATTTGCAGGCTGCGGGTGCCATAGCTCTTGGATGTTGTTGGAGGTGGTGGAGGCTTCCTTCTCCTATACTTCTTGGATCTTCAATGCAGGACTATTTTGTGGTGGAGATGTGGTCTTCTGTTGGAGTGTGCCTGCTGCAGGTCATGGAGATTCGGATCTGCTTTGGAAGATCCCTCAATGGAGCTTTGGCTGTTTTTGGACTCCAAGGATTAGACTTTGATGTATCTCCCTGGTTTTTTCCCTGTGTCAATGGTGGGTTTTCCCCCATAGTTGTAATCTTGTTATATCCAGGGGGGTTTTCAGTTTGAATTTGCATATCCATAATGCCTACAAGCATTTGTAACGCCTTCAGGCTTTCTGTAATGCTGCAAGTGAAACAAAGGGTTAATGTCCACTTGAAAAAAAAAGAGAGTGATAGGAGAGGATTGTAGCCTCTCATAAGACTTCTTGTGAAGAGCTCTCTAACATAGGAGCATGCATAAGATTTTCCACCCAACTGTAGGGACCTAGCCAAACCCTGGGCAAGTGTGCCCAAGTTTTTGTGTGACAGGCTACACTCCCTTGCGGCGCAGTGCTCCAATGTTTGAGAGCTTTTAACAAAAAGTCTTATGAAAGGCTATGACGCCTTCATATCAATGGTATCAGAACAATGTTAAGAGAGAGAGAGAGAGAGAGAGAGAGAGAGAGAGAGAGAGAGAGAGAGAGAGTGAGTGTAAATTTCAATTTTTTGGCTTGCAGGAGGCCGTAGAACATGCAACACAGACTGGCCACGCAAATTTTCAGGAGTTCAAGTAAGAGGGATCAGAAGCTTTGGCATACAAAGGATCCAGTATGCCCCTGTGAATTGTTGTATTTGTGAGAGCATTTGTAAGGGTGCAATGTGACTGTAAGCTGCTGCTGCAAGCCAGCAGTATTCATTGTTCAAGAATTAAGTATATGGATCACCTTTATATGTTGTAATAATTCTCTATTTGAAGGGAAATCTGTCAACCCACTTGTGCGGGTCCCTCGATTCTCGCCATGTTGTCACAAAAGGTTGTAAGCCTGATATTTACTCAGGGTTCATTATTTTCAGCTTAGAAGATTGCTGAAACTATCCTGAAGGCTCTCTTCTCATTCTATTATTGGTGCAAAGAAATAATTACTTCTTATGTCAGATGCTTTATACCATTTTGGTTACTAGCACTGGATTAGACAGTTACACTACACTGCCAGAGGTGGACATAGCTTTTGGCAGATTTATGTAGGCTTCCCGAGACCAATTTCAGCTTCTATTTCATCCTGATGATTGGTTGTATCCTAAGGTTGTATGGGGTTTTTTTCCCCATGATGTCATTGTATATCATTTAAGGTTTTTCCAATATGTCTCGTATATTGATTGATGGTCAGATTTAATGTAATGCAAAGGGTAAAAAACCCACCATTATTTACGTACACCAGCAGTATTGTTGGTGAAAATATCAGGACGAAACCGAAGCTTTTCAGAACCCTTCAAAACTTGCCATCTCCTTTAAAGAGCCTTCGTTGAAACCTCATCCATGTTTGTTTTGAATTAGATTGAGACATTCAGCTTATCCATAGTATAAACTATCTACGGTAAGAACACTCTTGAAGTAGCTCATAAAAGCCCCCTATGTTGTGTCTCCACAATCATCCACATCCACTCCATCATCTCTCTATGTGGTACCCCAAGATAGATGTAGATCTCCAGGGACCCTATGTATCAAGGATAAGGGGGCGAGTTGGGTGGGACGGCGGCCCTAATAGCCGATGTAATTATGGTCCCTGGATGACGTCATGGCTCAACGCGAGCATGACAAGACCTTGTAATTATTTGGGTTGATAAATATTATTCACTCACAATTGTGAGTTTTGCTATTTAAAAAGAAAAAAAAGGGGATGTAGATCTCCTATAGTCAACTTGTGAGGGAGGTGGGAAGAATCCACTTGACTAAACTTTTGATCCCATGACAGATTCACCAAATATATATAGAATAAAAAGGAATTCTTATTTTTTTTTAAATTTTGGGAATTATTAATGGGAGTTGAATCTCAATATTTTTGTCGCTTTTGCTCTAGCTTCAGCGTGCAAATGATAGTACACATCACATGTTTTCCATCCTTGCATACAAGTTCCTATAGTTGCTTTGTGCAATTCGAGCCTCTCTTTCTTGTCATGCATAGGATATAGAGACTAGGATCCACTTGAAGTTTGTCGATGGTCACATGTCTCACATTTGTGGTGATGCAAGTGTTAATGCAGCATCACACTTTGTTCCACCCTTCATGCAAATCCCTATCGTCTCCGTACACAATCAAGCTGAAGTTCAAGCCTCACTACAATGTCATATGTAGGATTGGAGATTAGGGTCTCTACTCACCAATATCAGTTTGCTAAAGAATCTAAGGCCCTCTTCTTCTTATCTTCGAACTTTTGTTTGAACCTCATTTCAATTTGCTAAACTAACACTAACCTCTTCTATCCAAGTTATCTTGGGTGTTACATACTGCGTCAAACTAAAAAGGCATAATGTGCCTCCCCATTTCCAAGTGCTAGTGAGGTACAAGGAAGTGAGCCAAGAGGCACCAAGCCATGAGGCCACATGAAACATCGTGTATCTCTTTAACCTAGATCTCTTTGCTTTGGATGTTGCAACACCCGAAACACAATTTATAAAGGTGGCTTGAAGTCTCACCTACTTGTACAAAGATTGGACTCGATAGAGAAAATTGGAATGTAAACTTATCAATCACCATATGCCTAATAAGCACGTGAGCCCCAACTTCATATGCTTATATCAATATGCTCAAGGCTTGAGCTTGAGACCAAGCCTTGAATAGTGTGGCTTGACTCTCCTTTTCCAATTGGCAATGTGTAAGTGCCCTTAATTCAATATGCTTATATGAATATGCTCAAGGCTTGAGCTTGAGACCAAGCCTTGAATAGTGTGGCTTGACTCTCCTTTTCTAATTGGCAATGTGTAAGTGCCCTTAATTCAATCTGCTCTTAAGTACAATCACAAGTGCCCTTATTTACTCTTATTTTATGTCCAATTGAAGATGTCCTTTGGAAGTTGTTCATACTCTAAAATGAAGCTAGCCGTGTAAATGTAAAGCTCATAGTTGCATCTTTCTTCGTGGAATGTCTAATCAATTATGTCCTTTTGTGCTTCTTACATGCTCCTCCCCTATAGTTCAAACTTCAAGCAACAAGCACATATATTTTTTGCAGAGCTAGGTAAGGACCTTGATAATGGGACACGTTCAAGCAAAAGCACAGCCACGATTGCTCCTTATTTTCTCTTATTTCATGTCCAATAGGAGGTGTCCTTTGGAAGTTAATTGTTCTCTAAGATGAAGCTAGCCATCCAATTGTAAAGCTTCGAGTGGCATCTTTCTCCATGCAATGTCTAATCAATTACATTTCTTGTGTTGTGTGCGCGCTCCTCTCCTGCTCATTACCCCCATAGCTCAAGCCTCAAGCGACACAGTAGATAATGACATCATTTTCCAAAGGTGTAGTGCTTGTATTTGATGCCCTACATATAAGAGAGGTTAGAGGTTGAACAATATCCAAGTTCGAGGCTAAACTCCCTAAGGTGGTGTGATGGATGAGCCTCAAATTCATAGGCTAAGTTAGGCACAAAGCTCGAACTTGGGTTTGAGGCTTATCTTCCTTCACTCTCCTAGCCCCTGTGGCCCATGGTAAAGGTAGATTGTGTCTCCAAATCCATAGTGTGACACATGATAGTTAAGGTCCACTAGGGTGAAATGGAAGAAGGAAGGAAGGCTCGAACTAATCCTTAAGTACTAAAATGATATGTGCCTGAACACCATAAGCTAGCATTACATTAGGCTCAAGGTTAAGTTTTGACGCCTTATTTGTCTGGCTCTTCTCCAGCTAAATTAAGATATATGTCTTTTGGTAACCCTTTGGAGTTTGATGTTGAGACAATCTAATTTCTATCACATGTCAATATTGACCCAACCTTTAAATTTGTTTGGTAGAAATAGAAGTGAATTCAGCACCAACTTCCTCTCAATCACTTCCTTGTGTCTTTAGATTGGACACTCTTGGAATGATGCCTCAAGCTAAAAGTGCCTTTCTAGAACCGAAGTGGATAAAAACTACGAGTTGACCAAGGAGGAGGCAGTTAAGAGGTTCGTAGATAGCTATGATGCAAATGCAAACTACAAGGGAAACCTTTATCTTCACTTGACTCGCGGTGACATGACTTATGGGGATATGAGGATCATTGTGGCAGTAAAAAATGAGGTGGATTGGAGAACAATTCCATGTGTTGCTTGCAATGTACTGCCAAAAGGAGAGAGCATAAAGGCTAACTAATTTTCTTGTCGCTAGATGTATTTCATCCTTCTAATATGACTGGTAGCAAGCTAGGAAAGGAGAACTCGATTGAGAAGCTTGGGTTAAAAATTGACAACTTTACTGATGAAGAGGACTCAGGGAATGTTGAAGGTTTGGTGAAGGCAGCGAGACAAGCAGAGCAGGCTGTTGGTTTACAAAAAAAAACTTGCTTGAAAGAGTACGACGGCTACCCAAGAGAAAAAAAAAAGTGGTGGAAAAGAAAGGTAGGGCTATAGTTCAAATGGGTTGGTGGTTTGAAAGGAGTAGGTACAATCCTTTATAGCCTATGGAATATAGTGTTGAATGAGTGATGCCAACAAAATCGTAGAGGCAAGTGATGGCAAAACAAGTACTTAAGAGTATCTGGTGTGAAAATAAGCAAAAAATAGTGATGGCAAAGTAGTATCTCAACAATCGCTATGCAAAAGAAAACATAAAAGAGGAAGGTGAACGAGGCATCCACATCTAAAGTTTTGCAAGGCACTCATCAAAGAAGTTGAAAGCAAGAATACGATATGGGGATACAGATGACGAGTCCTCTAATGATGATGATGATTTGATGGAAGTTGATGCTCCAAACTCAAAGACTGAGGCTCGGGTCGAGGACACTTAGGAAATAGATGAAGGCAACTAGGCAATGGCATCTTTGGAAATAGAGAAGACATGTTATCCATTCAGTGTAACTATATTGGATTTAAGGTTGCATGAATGCACACACAGCTCGGAGATGGATAAGAAGCTCAAGGCACACAATAGAGAATGTATTACTTGGTGTGTAAATACAAGATAAGATAGCCCTAAAGTGAAGGGTGTATAACAAAGCATAGGGGAAAAAACCTTCTAGTGAGGGAAAAAAGTGCACCAACAGTCCTAAGTGCATTCACAGACATCACTATACATGGTAACAAATCTCCTTGTGAGTGATGCGATGAACGGGAGCTGGCACATAGAGTATAGGGAAGTGCTATGCTCCATAGACATGATCAGTTCACAAAGGGAAGCAAGACCAAAGCTTTGCAAAAAGCTTTCAACTTCTCACGAGGCAATGCCTTTGTGAAGATTGTCATGTGTCAGCACATAAGCCTAGTTGGCCTCTCCAGTGAGAGTCTCTCCTTGACATAGTGATAATGCACCTCAATGTGCTTTGTGCAAGCATGAAAGACTAGGTTCCTTGCAATTTCTAGTACACTTTGACAATGTAGATGAGAGTGCCAAACTCCTATCCAACTCCCAAATCAACCATAAGGCATCTATGCCACACATTCAACCGTAGTTGTGAATGTTGTCTTGTACTCAACCTCACAACTAGACGTTGCCACAATAGGTTGCTTCTTGCGCAACCATGATATGTATAAAACAAAAACCATTCATGGACACTCGTGTGTCATAGCAACCAGCCCAATTCGAGTCCAAAAAAAAGTGTAAATTTGGTTGTGAAACTACAAATCGAATATTTGGCCTTGTAATGCATACATAAATGAGGCAATCAATAGTGATGGTAGAAGGTAAAATTTGTAGGATTTGCAACATCATGTAGAATTAATTTTAAATTTTCTCCATAGGGGTGTCGATTGGCTTAAAATCATCAAGTCCAAATCTACTTGCAAAGTTTGCACATACTTTGCTTCACATAATACAATACCCGTATCACACTGCTCAAACTGAATGCCCAAATAATGATGCAAAAGCCCCAAATCTGATTTCTCAAATGTGGGATTCAAATCAGCCAACAATGTGTCTCATCCAAACCGGTAGACAATAGATCTTCCACATACACAACAACGATAAGACATACATCATCCTCACATTTTACATACAAAGTGCTCTCAATTGGAGTGTTTCAAAAGCTGTGTATTCACAACGATAAGATATACATCATCCGCACATTTTACATACAAAGTGCTCTCAATTGGAGTGTTTCACAAGTGCAGTGTATTCATTTGCATGAAAATTATATAGTTCTCTAAATTTTTTGCTTTATCAAATGTAAGTGGTTCATGCTTGTCACACACATACTTGAACAGCCAACACATAACAATCTAATGTACAAGAAGCGTGATGAGAACCCAAACAAGGATGGATAGACGGAGTTGCATATCACACAAAGTATGCACCAACCATTTTAGCATATCTTTAGCTTCCTCATTTTTAGCCTTGTCCACATCAATTGCATCATTTACATCCGCATTAAAAATAGGATGATATGTGACATCACTCCAAACCTATGTAGGTTAATTATTGGCCTTATTTGGAATCAAAATGGTGTTTTTAACCATAGAAAAGAGACAACAAGGTATCAAAAATGTCATATGAGCTTACATCTGTCTTTTAGTACATGACAACAACGGTTGAGCTACATATTCCACAAAAAAGATATCTCAAGAAGTCAAAATATGTTTCTACTGCAGATGGTATAATGTGTAACCCTTCTCTCAACATTGTAACCAACAAAGATGTGTTTGACAGACTTTTCATCCACTTTCCTATGTTGTTGTTGTGGCACGAGAGCATAAGCCAAGAAACCTAAAACACGCAAGTGGCCAATGCATGGCTTCTTATCATGGCATGCCTCATATGGAGTCAATAGATTGCAAATCTTTGGTGGGACACCTGTTGATTATGTAGGCAACACACATCACAATCTCTAGCCAAAAAGAGTGTGGCTTATGGCGCCATTGTTAAAATACCATACTTGTGAATTTGTAGCCTCAATTGTGCATGCATCATGGACATAAGAGTCATACTAACACTGCAACTAAAAGCCCATTCTGCATCAACAATAGAATTTGCAAATTATGCAGCGGTTGCATTTGAAGAAGATTCGCTTTCTTTCTTACGTGCCTCTTTAGCCTTTAGATTAGGACATACTTTATCAGATGATCACCAGCTCTGCCATCATCTCTACACTACTTGTAGCATATCTTTTTCTTTCCTCTCTCAACAGATTTATCAGATTCATCGTTGTTATGGGAGGCATTTGTCACACATGGTTTTCTACCTAAAGAAGGAACATTGATGAGTGTAAAGAAAAAAATGAATGTTTGGGAATGGAAGGCATCTTGACTTCTAATACACATGTTGCAGAAGATGCGGCCTCTATATCAAGGACAATGGCATTCAACAACTTTCCAAGAACACTGCCCTTGTAACTTAATAATCGTGGTTTGGAAAATAAGAATTGATATGTATTTTCTATTTAGTTACGTAGGGATATACGATATGGTGCAACTTGGCTTTCTTATGGTTGGTCACACCCATTGGTTATTGATGCATTGTGTACATACTCTTCAGCACACCTACTAAGTCCTTGACTTATGAAACTATTGGTATCCAACCCCACCACAACAGGTGTTCAAAGTGAAAACCTAACCTAAGAAAATTCTAGAATAAGGAGAGAATCACCTATTCAGAATGCATTGTGCTAATGTATGCTCTTAGCAGATCCTTTAGCACGGTCTACTAACGTATGCGCTTAGCATATCCTTTAGTACTAAATAGAATACTTGTCAGCTGCCTATCCAACGTGGGATGAATAACAGCAGTAAAAGTGAGGTACTTTCCCTAACCACTTATAGACAGTCTTCCACGACTGACGACAAACTATGACTCAATCATTGAGTATCCAGCCATATACTCGATATGGAATGGAGACAACCAACTAGGTTGAAGGTAGATTGGAGGTTCCAGCAACCAATCACTAACATCCATACTCAGCCATCACCTTGTATGGCAGGGTGTAAACTCATACGAAATCTGCAAGAGAGATTGCACTAGCGATGCAAAAGGGTGCAGAAAGAATAAAGTCCATGGATTTGCATGCCGCTCCAAATAAATTTGTGTTAAACACTAGGGCCCATAACACCTAGTGTGCATGCATTTAACACAAGCATATCCAAGCCGCAATTCCATGACGAGACTTTCCACGATACTTATGTGAAAATCTTGCAACAAAGTTGGACCATAATAGAATGTGACAACCTGATCACACCTAGGAACCAACCATGAGACCTTCTCATGAACGTAGCATACTTTGCAGCAAAAGTTGGACCATAATAGAATGTGACAACCCGGTCACACCTAGGAACCAACCATGAGACATTCTCATGAATGTAGCATACTTTGCTATATGTAGAAACGACCCTCCGTTAAGGTGGTTTCACAGCACTTGTAATCACAACAAGTCTGTACTTAGTACCCGACAATTTTTGGCCACTGAAATTGTTCCTGATACTGTGTGCGTCAATTGGTCTAATGAAAGGATGCGACCAGCACCTAGATACTTCATCACGACACATCATTTCGAATTGGGCACCAGTTTCAGTCCCAGAGACTCATATTCTCCACATGTGGAATATGTCTCAAGTAAGGATGCCAGGAAAAGTGACATCCATCAAGTACGAGCTGTACTTGTGTGTGGAGGTAACTACGAACACTCTGCGACGCTAGTGAGAGGGACCCTCATTATCATGCTCGACACTGGCTAAACCAAACTCCTTGAGTTCCTAGACCATGTTGTATCCCATGTGACAACATGTGCCAAATCGATCCCTACAAGTAGGTTCGTAACAGCATAAGGCAAAAAGGTAGGTTGGACACTTGGCCCAAAATACTTTGGGCCGACATGCCCTTGGCATGGCTCTGTAACATTCAAGCGTACTTATACGTCTTGAAAAAAAAAAACAAGCAAAGTATACAAAAAATGGAATAACACCAAATTAATAGATGCGTACCTGGAGGTTTGAACGGAATGTTCACTTACCAGTATTCAAACGGAGAGGAGAACATCTCCTACCTGAGAAAAAAACAACATTGCAGTGGGAACCGTGGGTGTTGCCTTCGCAATCCAACCCCTTTGGTTAAAATCTACGTAGTCAAACCCCTTGGTAAGACCCTTTGTAGAAACTGCTCAACTAGCAGGTAACGGAAACCAACATAGGTAATCGTGTACATAATAAATCAACTTGAAAAGTTGAGTTTGTCCGCTACCACATGGTAGATTGCCGAATTCTTTCCTTGAAATTCTAACTGAGAGAGATCAAACAGTGGGAATCCTCAATGCAGAGCAACTGCGATCCTCAATGCAGATCATCTATGATCCTCAATGCCTATGGGGTGATGTAACAGTCACCCGTCGGGTCGTACCCCAAAATAGTATGTCCATAGACACTCCGTAGGGCTATAGAGAGAGCAGGAAATCCACACAAGTGAACTGCCTAGCTCATGTGGACAGCCATGCTGTCACCACTGATTCCTGTATCTATACTTCCTTATAGAGATCAACTGCTGTGAGTTGAAGATTATGAAAAACTCAGCTTGAGTGCCGCACTGAAAACATGTAGTGCAAAAATGACACCCTAAACATCCATAATGACAAGACTCTTGCTTGTGCATTAACGTCGATGTATAATTCCCTGGGTAGATCTGTTCAATCTTGAAAACAATCACCCCAAAGAATGCCAATAGTTGGGTCTTACCCTTGGCCTGGTAATGGCTCTTAGCCGGTGTGGCTCATAGCCCTTATGCAAATTAGTGTTCAATGGACGAACCGATGAAGACTAATTTGAGAAGATTTTTTCATTTTTCCGTTAAAGAGAGAGAGAACTAGAGAAGAAGAGCATGCTAGGCTGAGCAACTTTTCTTAAGGTTGTAGAGTGTGTGCCCAAGCTGTGTGCTTTTAAGCATCTTATGCCTAACTTGTAGCTTATCGTATAAGCATTCCACAGTTTTCCAATATGACGCTCTCATCAAGAGAGGTAACAAAAAAGCATGAAACTCACTTCGACACACCTACCTTGTAGGGATCGTAATTGTATGAGTATGACTGAGCTGTGGCACTTTGCTCATAAAATAAGTCCTTAGTGTTGTTGCGTGTTAATAGCAACCAACAATCATGTTAAACAATCCTGTGAAATACTCCATCACTTATGCTGTCCTTGACAGAGTTGCGAGTGTGATAGTGGAAGCATAATGCATGAAGTGGTGGAATCCATGCCACCTGCTTAGCATGCCTTGCATGCATGGATTTCACTGGTAGTTGTTGATGCAACCAGTTGTCACGAAATTCCAAAGGAAAAGCTCGCGTAAATGTGGCTTATAGCCAAATCTGTCGTGCAAGAGAGAGTTGTCGCATATGGATAATCCCTCTTGTACCCTATACATTCGTCGTATACATAATGAAATAATTTGTAAACAGTTTGCCAAAACCTTCCCAAGTTTGTATGCTCATAGCATATGCCAAACGTGGTGAGTCACTATGCAAGATGCATAAATAGAAGCCTTGCTTCACCTAAATCTGGTAGTGCTAATAGCCAACTGATGTGGCGAGCAACTTGCTACCTTCAACAAGTCCAGTAATAGGCCATGTCGATCTCCTTGAGATACTGAAAAATTGGCCCTTGGCCTTGCCTTTGAAAGAAAATGTAATCTGTGACAAGCGTGCGCTATCAAGGTACTCAAGAGAAGCCATGTTTCACATAACTATGTTTGGCCTCATTGCCAATAAATGCTATTGACGATAGATGTCATAGCGAATAGAGTCAAATGTGTCGATCATGCACAGATAATGGACCTTGTCCAATTGTCCTATGTACCCCCATGAAATGGTCATACCATACAGTTGTAAAAATTTCCCCAATGAATATGCTCCTAGCATACTCCAAATGTTAGCAAGACAAAAATGAAAGCTTTGCTTCCGACATTGCCCTTGTAAGGAGATACATGCCATGCATGATAACAAGCCGCAAGGGTTAACTCTGGAGTGATTTACTCAACACCACAGTGGTGTATGCACCTAATGAGCCTTGCTCAATGATCAGAACAACATGTTAAAGACCAAGTGAGCCGTGCTCGAGCATACAATTAGAAGCTGTACACTAAGAATGAATCAAATAAGAAAAGTGCAACAATTTGTCATATCAAAGAAAGTCAACCTTGTCGAATAACAAAACTAGTGAACAAGCAGTATCATACGTGCAAATGATGCATCTCGTACCTGTGTGACTTTATAAATGATAGCCGTGATCATTCAGTCCCATGCATACCAGAGTTATCAAGCACATGCTCAATCACTACTCTACTGCATGTTGTCAAGGGCCTTGCCCAATTTGCAACCAAGGTGGAATTGTGTGAGAACTTCCATGCTCTTACCTGCTAGGTTTGAGTGCCATGGTTCGTGATAATCACCACATGGTGCGGTTGAACGATGTATACGTATGGAAGCCTTGCTTCGCTGCAAGCCCAAACTACCATGCAAAACAACTGTGCATGCATGAGCCGAAGTAGACACCGGCCTTGCCGGTGCATCAAAGATCAAGCTTGGAAATTCGTTCTGTATGAGTCTAAAAAGTAACATCACATAGGGATTAAGAAAATCCGTGGAATGACGAAAAAGCAAACCTAATGAGCATGGCGTTCATCCGTGGACGTGGCAAGCATATCCTCATCTCTGTGATTCCCTTGCGAGAAACAGCTTGCATGCCGCATAATCATCTCTGCCAAGCTGTCCCTGTCGAAAACCACGTTGGTAACCGACGAAAATGCAAAAATGGGGATATCTTCGTAAACGGAATATCGAAATTTGCATGGCTCCTTGAGCAGTCTGTGACTATGTCCGAAAAACTTGCCTAATCACCATAGGCTTTTGAGGTCTTTCTATAATCAACAGAGGCTTTCGAGCTTTGTCAATGGCTCCTTGAGCCATCTATAGTGCCCCCTTGAGGCAAGACCACCATGGGCATAGACTCGGTGTTCCTCAGCAAGACCACCATGTGCATGGCTATGCCTCGAATGCCAGTTACGCAGGCGGAATCTAGTTCGCCATGGGTTCAAGCCCTTAAAAGAGATGGGTGACCAAAATAGGACGCCCAATAGGTCAAAATATTTTTAATTTTCTGTAAAAAAAATAAACCTGCACAGGCTATGGCGATTTCGGCAACTCTGCGCAAGGTAATTTGCCAACATGCCGACTCATATGCTACTCCAATCACTTCCATCAAGTGACGAAAAACCCTCTAGATCCCGGGGCACTTCCAACAAGGCCAAAATCGGAAAGTTTTGTTCAGACCAAATCCATGCCTGTCCTCAAGGAAGAAAGCGTTCCCGCGTCCTCTGTCGACTTCTACTCCCAACACAGGGGTTGCTTTCCACGGCTTGCTTGTCCGAGCGGCAGCAAATTCTTTAACCATGCATGTATGCTTGCATGCAATCCTTCCAATCTTCTTCTTCTTTGATTCGGTTTTTCTGCATTCTGATTCAGGCTTGCCATGAAAGAGAGTCCATCCTTCACTAGAGAGATCGAGAGAGAGAGAGAGAGGAGAACGAAAGGGAGAAAATCCATGCGAGCCACAACCTTCATCCATAGCTCGCTCTTCACCCTCCCCTCCACCTTGCTCTGATACCAGTGTGAGACCGCGGGGGACTGGACCATGCAACTCTCCACCCAACCGTGCCATATATAGACTCCTAGCCCCTAAATATAGCGCCCCTTGACCACATGTCCGTCCTAGCCCTTGGCCCTGCCCTTGGCCTGACAGTTGAGATGCTGACGATTAGATAGCCGATTTTGAGCTATTTATACTGACAGTGCTGCGGATGCCAGGTGATGAAGCAAAGCTCCATACTCTACCTTTGGTGTTGCGAGGTAAATCAAAAGTTTGGTTCGATGGCTTAGAAGATGCACACAAGCAGAATTGGATCGGATTTTGAGAGCAATTTCTACAAAGGTATAGAAAGGTGGTGTCGGCTTCGGAAGCAGATGCAAAGATTAAAGGTTTGCAACAGGACGTAAGTGCCAATTTGGATGCTTTTGTTGATAAATTTGAAGCTTATTGGGGGGATTTGGCGGCTGCTACCCAAGCAATCAATGCGGGATATTTGAATCTCGAAAGGTTTCTATCATGCTTGCATCCCTATGTTTGTGAGAGAGTGGACTATGAAGATCCAAGCACTTATGATGAAGCTGTCAGAGTCGCCAAAGCAAAGAGTTGAAAGATGAAGAAGAAGATGGAGGTAGGATTGCTACAATCGACAATCACGGTAGCCAGTGGACCCAGGCCCAAGAAGATTGATGAGCATCAAGAGGTAAAAGCTCCTTTTTTAATTGATACGAATTTGATCAAAGCACATGAAGCTGATGCTAGGCTAGAAGAGGTAGAAGAAGTGCTGACCAGGGTTCAAAAGGTTTAGAGAGGTATATTCAGGGTTCCACCCAGCTTGCTTGCTCAAGAGGATGAGGGGACAAAGGGCCTTAAAGAAGAAATGTTGGTTCTAGAGCCAGCAACGAGGAAGGTAGCAGTAATCTGAGAATTGGCAAGTCCAGAAGAGAAGTTTGAAAGCTCTCAAAGCTCCAGCAGTTTGGACATAGATAGCATGTGGGATACGGAGTCCATGTCTTCTAGGTACGAAACTTATGATGTTTTTCGTGTAGATGAAGTGGAGAACAGTGTATACAAGTTGCCTGCCAGCCAGCTAAAGGTCGAAGAGAAATATAGTGTTTCACCTTGTATGAATCTGCTAGTCGAGCAGCCCTGTCAAATGTTGTGTGATGGTGAGTCCCTATTGGAGGAAGAAGTATGGTTTGATTGTGCATCCAGTTGATTGAAGAGCCGGTTTTCAAGGATGACTTGCAGGAGCTAGAAGCAGAACCGAAGGTATGTCCAAGTGATTTGTCTATGCAGGGGGTGGGGAAACCTTGTCTTGGTGAGCATGTCGAGGTGTGGTTTGAAGTTTCAGAGTTTGTGTGTATCCGTGGAGAGTTAGCTTCGGCAGATGACTCTATGGAAGCTGATATAGGTGCAACCTATGAGAGTGAGGCTCCATGCAAAGAGGAAGGTGCCGCCAACCTTGCAGGTGATGAGGTAGTTAAAGAACAGGTTGAAGCTCTAGCAGGTCATGCTCTTGAGTATGAAAAGATGGTCTCGGAGCAAAGATGGTCTTACACGTATCTTTGTATCAGTTGCAAATCTCTTTTGAAGTGGAATATACTGTGGAAGGTTCTGTAGCAGATGACATGATAGCAGCTTATGGTACCGGTGCTTCAAGTGTTCAAAAGCATGTTTATGGTTGGCACGAAGGATTATGGATTCAGGGTGATAAAGCTCGATGCTATGAAGGGTTAAAAGGGTGGTGTATCTATGGACCTACAAGTGCAAAAGAATATTTGAAGAGGCATGTTTTACAGGAGGATGGCCACGACCAGTGTTTTATATTTGATCCAGGTGGACTTTACACTATGCTTGGGGGAGCCTCGAGCTTTCCCTTTGACCCTGGCGGGTGATGCAATAGCATATGCTTTTCTCTCTATGTCTATCCTATCTATAGAGCTAGTATCATTTTTCTTATGCAGTCTATAGCTCTATGTTATATCATTCTCTCTATACAGACTTATGTTACCTAAATAATATTGTGGTTGAGCATAGATGCTCAACGAGGGGGTGGGCAATGATGGTACAACCAAACTATGTCGATCTATGGAAGTGCAGGAAGTCGAGGCATCGTGGTTTGCAGGCAAGTGGAAAGTACATTGGGCAAGTCTTTGATGCAGCCTAGAGCCAGGTACACCGAGTTGGAGCACTCGCTAGTCAAAGCTGCAGGTGTTTTTTTGCCAGGGTATGTATGCTAAATGTGGACTTTAGAAAGGTCAAAGATGTTTTCCAACTCAATTGGTCTGAGAGCTTGAAGTTACTAAGGATCGAAGGATTTATCTCCTGAGCGAGGATGAATTTCCACTGTATAGGTTGGGTGAAATCGTCAGCTAGCACAATGGTATGTAATATTTGGATGCTTTCACTATCTTAGCAATTTCGAGGCTCTCTGGATGCATGAAGCCTGCTTAAGCAGATGATGTTCGAAGGTTTCCGACACTTGTAGCAATAGTGCTTTTCTCTGAGCGGTGGGCGGGATTGATTGTAACCCATTTGCATCGCCGGGGGACCGATTACGGAGGCTTTGTTGGATTGGTGATCTTGGCATGTGCAAGGGGGCTAAGCCTGAAGTAACATTTTTAAAGCTATTGATATAAAAAAAAAAACGTGTTACAGTTTGTTGTAGTCGACGAGGAGTGCATAGGGAAAGGAAGGCCAGGTGTTGGCACCATGCAAAGGGTGGCGGGCCAGTTTTGGAAGGCCAGTGAACAAGATCAGGAGAAGCCGCCACTTAGGCATTCATGACGACGAGAGGGATACAAAGGGGTGGCCAGTTGCATGTAGAGGGGGTCAAAGGTAGAGGGAAGCGGCCAATAGCGAGGTCGCTATTGGCCAAAGGGGGCTCATGAGGAGCTGCAGAGGAAGAAAGGCCACCAAGGGCCGAGAGTAAGAGGAGGAAGGGCTGCAGGAGATGTAGGGGAAGGTCGCCCTTAGGTGGTGATTGAGTGCAGTAGAAGAGGTCCAAGAGTTGGCCGCCGCCAGTGAAGGGGAGAAGCGAAGTGCTGCAGGGCAGCGTAATCAAAGAGGAGAGAGGCGACATCCGTGGGGAGTCGAGGCTGCACTGAAGAGGACGCCACTTGAGCTTGCTTGAGGAGGCTGACACTGCAAGGAGGGCACGTCGAGGAGGATCACGGCAAGGGGCCTGCCAGTTGATGCGTGCAATTTGCGATATCAAGGAGGAGAAGGGAAGCAAGGCCATGATGGGTTGAGGAAGGCCGCCCGTTCATGCAGGGACAGCATTGACAAGAGCCCATGTAAGGAGGGGTATAAGAAAAGGTGATGCATTTCTTTGAGGGAGAGTGTATCCATGCACCCTCTCTCGCCCATACTTCACTATAGACTTTCCGTATGCTATGCCGGGGTTTTTTCCAATTTAATCCATTATTGTATATGATCTGAAGTTCAAGAAAATCAGGCTCCCTCTGCTCATTGTTTGAGCACATATATAACATTGTCTTTCGATCTCATGTCTGGGTTGTGTATGTGACTGGTTTTTGTGCAAGCAAGGTGTGTGCAAAGGGCTACAAAAATTTTGTGGTGTCGAATGTATTGAGTTAGTGAGTGATATCTGTATGGTTGTGATATATGTCTTGAGGATGGAAGCTTGTGGGCGACCGTGAGTCTGCCAATGATCTTCAGGTGTCTGAGGGTTGGTTGGGTACGGGCTTGGACATTAGTTGTTTACAAATTGTGTATCTGGATGTGTGTTTGTTAGGGGATAGGGGTGCTGTGAGATCACTGAGCGATTTAGAGGCATCGAGTTTATGTGCTGGTGGTTTTCCCACTTCCCCCTTTCCACCGTCTCAAGGTTGAGCCAGAATACTCCCGATTGCATATGCAGAAGCATCTATGTGAACATGGTATATTTTTTCTCAATCTGGTGCTTTAGGTACAGGTGTTGATACAAGGTTTTCCCTCAGCTTTCCAGTCGAAACTGACTAACAAACGATACAAAGGTTGTGCAATGACTACATACATATATATGAATCTTCGATAATATCCGCAGTGTCCCATGAAGGATTGCACTTGTTTCGCATTAGTAGGCTTGGGCAGATCTACTATGACTTTGATTTTTTCTAGGTCAGTGGTTATGCCATTTCTTGAGACAATATGTCCTAAGATGTGGCCTTGCCTAACCATAAAAATGCACTTTTCTGGGTTTAGACAGATTTGATATGTTCTGCACTTCTCAAATACCTTTTGTAAATGGTCAATATGTTCCTCTCTTAGAAGAGAGTGTACACAAAGATCATCCATATATATTTCTAAGAATATTCTCAGGTATTCTTTGAACGCATGAGTCATTAATCTCTGAAAGGTAGCTAGGGCATTGGTTAAGCCAAAAGGTATAACTCTATATGCATATATTCCCCATTGTGTGGCAAACGTTGGTTTGTGTTGATCCTCTATTGCAATTGCCAATTGGTTATATCCTGAAAACCCATCAAGAAAGGAATAAGCCCGTTTCCCTGCCACCCTCTCAAGTACATCTTCTGTGATCGGCAAGGGATAATTATCCCTTATGGTGGCTGCATTCACCTTTTTGAGGTTCACACACACTCGCAGCTTTCCGTTCTTTTTGGGGACAACCACAATGGGTGACACCCAATTTGTATGTTCGATTTCATAGATGAATTCCACATCCATCAGCTTGTCAATCTCCTCTTTGATTTGTTTAGCAAATGTGTCATTATATGTATAAGGATGCTGTTTTCTAGGTTTGGCATCTGATTTCAAAGGAATTGTATGTTGGCATATTGATGGATCAACTCCTTTGAGGTCTTTCTAGGACCATACAAACACATCTTTATACTTCTTGAGAAGTTGTGTTAATAGTTCTTCTTCGTCAAGCTCTAAATCAGTTGCAATATAGACCAGCTGAGGCTTTTCTCCTAGTTCAACGAGGTCTATCCATTTTGCATTTTTTGGCCCATCGTAAGATTCCTGGTTTATCCTTTCCCTGACTGGTGGTGTCATTATGATTTTTCTATCCTGGATGGTGAATTTTTTATAGTGTGATGGTACATTCATGTTTCCTTTTTCTGACTCCTCCTTACCGTCACTTTCTCCCTCAGTCGTCCATACCTCTCGTAATGACCATTTTAGTTCTTGATATTTCTTTTTACTCGGTCTTTTGTTTTTTCTTGTTTTGATTTTTGAGATTTTTTTAATTTTGTTTCTGTTTTAGCTCTCCATATTTTTTTTATTTCTTCTTGCGTTCGTTCCCTTCGAACTTTTGAGAATCTGCCTGATATTTGATCTTTTACACAATCCTCTGCCTTGACAAGCATTAGATAGTGACTTTTATCTTTTATCTTGGGCATCAGGCTCTCTCTTATTTTGTTTTCTGCTCATTTTTTTCTATAGTGTTCCTGGCGTCTAGGGTGCTGATTGGCTCAATCGCTCTTTCTAAGACGCGTTCCTCTCTTTTTAAGCTCCCACAATGTGAAGCTCCGCACATCCATAGCTCTTTTTGTTGCTCTAACCATGCTGGGAGTTCTGACCCTGCCAATGTAGCTGAATCAAACTCTTCTACTGGTGTCTGGTTCACATCCTTGTAACTATGGTCTTTCAAGTGAATTTTGGTTGTAGTCTTGCCATGTCTGACGTACATGTGGTAGTAACCCCAATCCTGGACCATCTTTAATTGTTGCATGAATGGTCTTCCCAAGATGATTTCGTAATTGTTCTTTTTGTCGAAATCGACTATTGCAAATGTATGCTCATACTCGATTCCGCACGAAGTGACAATTACTTTTTCTAAGAGTCCTAGAGCTTCTCCATGAACCCATCTGCCAATTGCAATTTCATTATGGTAGCTCTCAAGGCTGGTTTTCCTCATTTTTTCCAGATTTCCTTAGTGGCAATAGCGACTCCTACTCCACTGGCTAGAATAGCTTTGGAAACTACTCCTTGGAATTCTACTGGTAGCGTGGTGTTTCCATCTTCTCCCTCGCAATACTCTCCAACCTTGTTTAAAGGTACTGGCCTAGTGTTTAGTTGAGGCATGTCCAACTCTCTGATCCCTTCTTGTAGCTTCAAGGTGGGGTCTTTCACTCCAAATTTTTCTAGGCATTTACCTACTGTGGTCCACATGTTTGACTGTAGCCTTAGGAGTTCGGCTAATGTGATTGTGCATGCCACCGGGGTGGACAATAACTCAATCAACCCTCGTGAATCCATCACTCTGTTAGAAGAAAGTCTTTGAGATGGGATTGCTCTCACCTCCGACTTGTCTTCATACTCTCCTAGATAAGAGGGTAGAGTTTTTAGTGAGTCTGGTTGGCTGTGCCCCGAACTAATTGATCCATGGTTTCCGCCTTGCGAATGTATATCAAAGTTCATTTGTGATCTTGCCTCAAATTCTTCAATAGGAGGTAAGATCTCATTTTTCTCTTTTCTCGTGCTATTCATGTGGTAACTCACCCTATTAGCTTCGTTGGCATCACGAATTTGCTTCCACGGGTCATCTAGACCATTACAATCCTTACCCATTTCTACCAATGTTTTATGCTGAAACCCCTCACTTGCCTCATTTGTTGTATTGGGCACTATGATAGGCTCTCCCCTAGACTCATAGGCATTCGTGAGTCTTTCCTTCGTTTCTACTTGTTTCTTTAAAGTTGGTTTGATAGGGGTTGGAGCTGGTACTTCATGCCAACTTGCATGTTTACCAAGCGGGTTTTCTATCAGAGATTGAGTTGTTTCAATCATCTTTCTACACATTTCCAACCTCTGTTTTTCTATTTTAGCATATGGATAAGTCATCCATCTTTGCTCCATTAGGAAAAAATTGGACCCCCTTGGGGCCATGTAAGGATTCCTAATTTTAAGGGATTAAAGCTAATTTTGTAGGGGATAGAGGGAACAAAGACAATAAATAGGGCTACTTTTGTAGCTCTCTCTTTAACTTCTCTCTAGATAGGAGAGAAGGGGGAAGTAGGGAATGAGGGTGGTAAAGTAGGAGGAAGAGGGGGGATAAAGTAGGAGAGAGAGGGGAGTAAAAAGAGAGAGAGGAGTAAAAGTAGAGAGAAGAACCATTCTCTCTCTACCTATCACCAAACAAAGAGAGTAAGTAGTTATGACAAAATCCACTTTTTAGTTAGTGCATCAATTCACCCCAAAAAAATGATTTTTTTATAAAATCTTCAAAATGGATCTTTTAAGCTTTCAAAAGGTCCCTATATATATATATATATATATATATATATATATAACAATATTTAAAAGAATCTAGCTTTTATAAGCTCCAAATCTAAAATTCCTTAGGTCCCTCTCTACATTAATTCCACAAAGAGAGCAAGTAGTTATGACATGTTCCACTTTTCAGCTCGTGCATCAATTCACCCCAAAAAATGATTTTTTAATAAAATCTTCAAAATGGATCTTTTAAGCTTTAAAAAGGTCCATATATATATATATATATATATATATATATATATATATATATATATATATATATATATATATAACAGTATTTTTTTAGAAGAATCTAGCTTTTATAAGCTCCAAATCTAAAATTCCTTGGGTCTCTCTCTACATTAATTCCAAGAATAAATAGATAATTCCACATCATCAAAACGTCCATCTAATAAAGCCTAAAAATTGAAAATTGAAAATTTTAAAAATTTCCCTCCTTTGAGCTCAAAAATTCAACCTATATATGAAAAAATATATTTTTAAGTCTTTTTATCCCAAAAATTGTCTGTTTATCCCAAAAAGTATATCTTATCAAATTTTTTCCCCATCATAACTTTTCACCATGTCTCTTCGCGACATAACCAATGAATCACCTGCGCCGTCATTACTAGGTCAACTGATGTCAGTCTGCGTCTACCGATCGAATTTGCTCCCACAAAAAAAATGACGAAAAAGCATCGCAACCGGCATCCGTACGACGGTTTCGAGGAGAAACCAATGTTGACTTGTGACTTGATGGAGGGTTGTATCTAAAAGATCCGCTCGTGGGCTGTCATCCGGCTGTCATCCGACATTTTGTACACTCCCAAGCTTAATCAAATATGTGGGAGAAGGAGAACGTGGTCTTCTTGGGTATTGTAAGAGATTGGACTCCAATCACGCAGGTGCGTCGGCATATTTACGACAACAATGTCAAGTGTTACACATTCATTCCACAAATCTCCAACAACAACTACATTCCACAGAGAAACAACTCAAAGATCTTGAAGAGGAGATGAAAGCTACAGAAACAGAGGTAACTAAGCTACAGATTGCAATGATGCACCTAAAAGCCACTCCATTTGGCATGCGTGAGCGTAAGAGGGAGTTCTCTTCCATTGCAAACTTAGCCTCTAATGGAGGGGCACGTCAGAAGCGGATCACGGCAACCAAGTTATTTTTTTCATTCACTGTGTTCATAACTCTCAAATAATTTCCATCAATTTGTGACTAGGTTCACCTTTTGAAATAGGACATATATACAAGATGTGTGTGGAAGTTTTAGACAAGAGGACCGTTGCAATCTTCTCCTAGGATGCATCTCAAAGGAAGGTATACTTTACATCATAGGTTGTGAAAAGGCCAAACACATGAAAGATGCCATCACAAAGGAGATCTCTAACCTTGTGTCTGAGGATGATGTCCAGAGAGCTTGTAATGAGGTTGGGATCAGCACAAATGCATACCATGCACTTCATGGATTGATGAAAGATGCATTACGAGAGCAAGGCATCACCAAGAATTTATTTCCTATTCCACATAGGGTCCGACTTGCAAAAAAAGCAAACAATGATCTCGTTCGGGAATCCCTTGGCGAATACAAACACATTGAAGGATCCATGATGTACTCTTCCACGAGTGCCAAGTCACGTGGTAATATAAAGGGAGGCAATACTATTCCTAATGGGGCAAATTCTTTTAGTTATCATCAATTCAACAATATTTTTGTTGACTTGAAATGACTACAACGAGCTATGGTTAAATTTTATGCTTTGTCTCCACAAGTAATACAGATTGTAATGTCATTTTTTATTGTATTGAATATCATTTAGTATAACAATTCAATTCCTGTGTTGTTTCAGTACTTGGAGAGAAGCTCATATTTACTCTTAAGCTAGATGAATGTCAAATTGTCAAAGGATGGAGATTGGAACGTATGAGTGTGACACTCATGAATGAGGCAATGTTTTTTGCAAAAGTCGATGCTATCGGTGATCATTTTCAGAAACCATCATTTAGTGTACAATCGGAAAAAGAAATATGGTGGTTAGGAGATTTTGAAGTTCTGAAAGAGACTCATGAGGTGTTGGCATGGGTCTTCTCTATGATCCCGTGGATCACAGAGGTTATTAAGGCACAACTAAAGGGAGAAAAGCTAGAAGCAGATGGAGTAGGTACATTTGATGTTGAGTGGCACTTAGGCGGTGATCTAAAAACAATCAAATGTATACTTGGGTGTAAACAAGGTGCTTCATCACTTCTTCCTTGTCCATATTGTGTACAAGGATACAAGGAGAGTACTCGTGGCTCCACGTCTTCAAATAAAAGTGTCAAGGGAAATCAGGCAACAGGGTCAATGGATGATGATGCAAGGGATTGGGTGTGCTCGGTGTTGAAGTGCCCTATCATGGAGGTCCCCAATCGGTCGAAAAAAGATAATCCCATTATCAATTTTCCACTTACAAATGTACACTTTTGCACTTTGCATGCCTTTATGCGTATATTTGATTGCTTGTTAAAGCTTCACATAGAGTACACTTTCACAATGAAACCACTTTCCAGATCCGTGGAAGCCATTGGAATAGTTGAAGCAATTCTAAATTCGATTGGATATCATGGTGGAAATGTTTCTATCATCGGTGAGGTGGAAAATATGCATGAAGTGCCACAAAAAGTATCTATGAATGGTGTGAAAGCACGTAGGTTTTTCAAGAAACCAGAGATGCGAAAGGAGAGGGGTGAGGAGGATGCTCCATGGGAGCTATGGAAAGTGCTTTGCAAGTGTACAACCGATCAAGATTCAAATCCCGTGCTTGTAAATCTGCGTAGGCAAGTGTGGCACCACTTGGAGTTAGTGCTTAAAATCATGTGGAAACCCCAAACCACGAGCGAGCAACAAAATTTGTTCAAAGATCACATTTCGAATTTCACTCAATTATTTGTGCAAGCGTGGAGAGAGAGCAATATCACACATTACATGGTAAGTTAATTTGTTCATTTCAAAATTTGATGCTATACATAAACATTTATTTGATCTAAGCATTTTTTCTTGATGCAGCATATTTTGTATGCGCATGGAGCATTCTTTATGTCAAAATATGGTTCATGATTAGACTGCATGTGGAGCACTCAAGGAATGGAAAAATCACATTATCGATCCAAAGGTGTTTACTTTAAAAATACACGCCACGGTGGTGGAACTACGAGATCCAACTACATGAAGGAGATATTTGATTGGTTCTTTCGTTGTTCTTTGGGGAGATGTCATGCCATAGAGCGAGCACGAAAGTCAAGTCTTGCCAAGGAGGTTAGGAGACAATCTCGACTTACTGCTAAAGAGAAATGGAGAAACTCCACCGGACCCCTTAATCATGCTAGGTGGAGTGAAAATCGCCATAGAGTGGGCAAACGTTGGTTACCCAACATGTAAAAAAAATGATGCTATGCAATGTAATGTTTATGTTTGTAGATGTCTTTGTTGAGTTGCATATAATACTTCTTCATTTATCCATTTTTTGTTTTTTATATTTTGATGATATTAAGAGTTTTTTAAAGTAGCCTGGTCAAGTGTGAAGAGACCTATTTTTTTTTAAAATAGAGGGCTTTTAGAGAAGAGGGAGTCTCATTTTCAATCTTGCCCCTTCTTACACAATGGCCCGCACAAAGCAAACAGCAAGAAAAGATCAACCTTTTTTTGCTCACACAAAGCAAACAGCAAGAAAAGATCAACCTTTTTTTGCTCACCCTCACTCATCCGTCCAAGGTGCTCAAAAACCACCTTGGATACACGAACAAGAGCTCTTAGAAGAGATGGAGAGGGAATGGTCAGGTGAAGAGCAACAAGATGGACAACCTTCACGCAAGAAGAAACGGGTAGTGACATCAGACACAGAAACCGAGACGAACAATGAAGCACAAAGCCCACCATGGAGCGGACAGGAGATCCCAATCAATCATCGAGTCCCGGCTGGGAAGACATTGCCACGTGGCTTCGGCGCTCTGCCGCTGTCACCGTGAGATCAGCCTAGAGGTGATCATGGGTTACTAAATTAAGAGGATTTTGAGGATGTAGAAGACGAGCCAGTTGGAGCGTAGGGTGGAGTTGAAGAGCCAGTCGGAGCACATGGTGGCCTTGAAGATGCGCAAGCTCCTCCTCGCAAGCCCTCTCGTAGGAAGAAAAAGTTTTTCAAGGTTCGCCCTCGCAAGGCCCATGTCCCAGATCCTACCATCCTTCAACAACGGGCTCCTGCTATGAAGCAACGCGTTCCAAAGGCGTTGCAAGAGATTCGTCACTATCAAAAAATTTCAGACCTTCTCATCCACAAGGCACCATTCGCACGTTTGGTGAAAGAGATCATGCAAAGTTATCGAATGGCATTTAGAGTTCAAGGTATTGCCGTAGAAGCTCTGCAAGAAGTGGCAGAATATCATCTAATTTCTCTTTTTGAAGACACCAACTTGTGTGCTATTCATGCAAAACGGGTGACAATAATGCCCAAGGATTTAGCTCTTGCGCGTCGAATCAGAGGAGAGAGAGAGATTGAATTTGACTTTATGCAATTTTGGCAATGTAAAGATATCTTTTTGAAATATAACGATTCGTGGCTTTTTCAAATATAACGAGTCTGTACATTTGTGTTTTAAGTGATATAAGTAAAACTAAGTAGAGAGAGAGAGAGAGAGAGAGAGAGAGAGAGAGAGAGAGAGAGAGATGTAGATAGAAGAGCTTTCAACCAAGTGTGGTTGATTGAATAACCAAAAAAGCATAATATCATTGTATTCTTATAAACCTAGCCTAAAGAAGGTTTAGAAAAGCTGTCTGGGGGCTTGCCGCAGAGGCGCGAGAGAAGGCAAAAGTAACAGTTACTTTTGCCTTCTCGCGCGCCTCTGGCAGGCCCCCAGACAGCTTTTTTAAACTTTCTTTAGACTAAGTTTACAAGAATACAATGATATTATTCTTTTTTGGTGTTATTTATATGAAAAAAACTCTTTATTTTGGTTCAGAGAATTGCACAATCATATCACAAGAGAGAACCAATCACCTATTGTCTATCGTACCATAAACTCAATACAGAAGATGTAAAGTACGAGTTAAAATCAAGTCCCATTCGAAATTTGAAATAGCAAAGTACAAAGATGTGATATATCTCATTACAAATTTGAAAGAGTTAATTACAATATTTATGCAGCTATTGAGTGCTTGAGCCATCTAACAAGGTTCTAGAGTGAGAAAATGACTTTTTGATCATAGGGTAGGTTTGGGGGGAGTTTTGGATGGAATATTTTGATTTATTTTTTTTTGAAAATTTTAAAATTTTAGGGTTTTTGCAATAACGTATCTGTGGAACCCCCACTCCCCCCCCCCCTCCCTTTTTCCCCCTCCCTCTTTTACCCATCCACCTCCCTCTAGGATACAAAGCAATAAATGAGTGGACAACCCTATTATTCTCTCTACTTTCTTAGGTTCTAGACTTATATACATTGCTCTCTTCCTATTGGCGGGAGCCTAATTAACCTTAATCCTATATGGCCCAAGGAGAGTCCACATTTTTCCTAATGCTTGGGTTTGGTTCTTTTTTAGTCTGGCTTCATAAGCTTTTAGAAGTGCATCTAACTGCTCATTTAACTTTTCTGCCAACATTGATCCTCCTGATCCTGCACTTTTGGGTTCTGCTATTTCCTTGGGTGCTATGGTTGTCGTAGTGTGTGAGCTTAGGCTAGCTAGATCCTCTAACCTCTCTAATATATCCTTGGTGTGTTTTAACTCCTCGGATAGAGCCGTTTTCTCTTGTTCTCTCCTGGCTTTCATACGTGCCTTTCTAGCTTTCCAAGTGCTTCTCTGATTTTTCCTTTCTGAACTTGGGGCCTCGATTTTCGGCTCTTCAATTATGGGTTCGTTCGTCATTTTTTGAGCTTGGGCTCGTGTCACTGCCTGAATAGGTAGTATTGTCTCGTTTTCTGACCCTCCACCACTAGAAGGCACTGCTTCCAGCATGTTCAAGGTAGTTTTTGCTCCTTTGATCGGGTTCTTAGGGAAATCCGGAATCAAATGAGTAACTCCACAACAAGTTGTCAACCTAGGACGGAGTTGATTCACAGTTGCATGGAAACAAATAGTTGATTTTCACTCAACTATTCGACCTTCTCTAGACAATCACTACCAAAGGAAATCATTCTAAATCACTCTAATCATACTGAACTACAATCTTTCCTACAACACTTCCGTTCACGGAAACATGGTCAAACATTGTCGATTCGTCAGGAAACTCAAGGATCCTACTCTACACACCTAGAGGACACTTCCTTGAAGTTTCTAACCTAATCCACAACCCGTAAACATATGGTGCAAAAATCACGTATAAAGATAGGCCGAAATTTACAGGTCATCGAATCTGGAAATGTTTAGTCCTAAAGTGTAGTTCTACTCGCCGTGAACGCAATGACATAAAACAATCACAAAACGGACACACGGATAGAGAGAAAACTCACTCAGAAGCTCACGGAAGATCTCTTCACGAAGAGACTGAAACCGCTCAAGCTTGGTGTCGAAGCGTAGCTTTCGCCGTTGCTAACACGATGGTGTAGTCACTTCCACAATGTAGTAGTCATAGCATGCAAGGGGAAGGGAAGAAGACCTCTCTCACTCTCACACACAGTACGCAGTCATCGTACGTTCAGATAAACTCCCAAAAATGATTAAATTAAAAGATCCTTAGGTTTACAAAAGATTGGCTTTTATACCTCAGCCTTGGAGGTGTCATCTCATCAAAATTGAATTCTACTTCCGATCACGGGTGTTGTTGAGTAGCAAATACAATGACATATGTTCCAAAAATTACCTGGAGCCTGAAGAATTAATTACATTTAAGCTCATCGTATGAATAGTACAAGAAAAATGGGATTTCGGATGCAGTTGATTTGTAGGTCAACACTCCCCCCTTCTGTGTTCAGGTCGTCCCTGACATGATCCTTGTCTGTATGACTTGCCGCCTGGCCATCTTCTTATGCCCGCTGCTAATGGAAGCCTGGTGGCTTTATCAATTTGAGATAGGATTCATATCGTACATTCCCTAGAGTGATAGTAGGGCTGAAGATCTTGCTGTCATAAGTGAAAAATCCTGTATAAAATGCCTCTTCGAATGCCTGCATATGATAGCTCGGCAAAAGCATAACTCTCTGATAGAGTAGATGCAACACTTCAGGTGATGGCTTCTTTGAGAGGTCGTAGACCATCTTGGCGAATGTGTCGCCCGTTGATAGTAGACTTGAGTCAGTAGCTTTGGAGGGCACGAACACTTCAAGACAAGCCAGTAAGGTTTTGCATATTTTTCTTAGCATGATGCACACTAGGTCAGGAGAGCCAGTGAATATCCTAATGGTGCCCTCTAGGGTTTTCACCATATAGGCTGCACTTATTCTCTCTCCTGCAATAGGTGGTGGCGATGATGGGTGATTTAGCCATGTTGCGTGTGTTCTCAATAATCTGAGATGATTGGCCCATGATCTGACATGTGGCACTGGGCAGTAGGCACAATCATCCCTTATAGCCTTAGGTGCCTCCACCAAATTCTTCAAATATGTCGGATATTTGATTAGCCAGGCTTTTCTCCATTTGGGTTGAGAATCTACAATTCTTTTCACATCTGAATTTCTTTGTAGATCTCCTTCGTATATGTCTAATGTTCCTTCATCTTGAATTCTCTTTTTGGTTGCTTTGACTTCGTATTTTAAAAGAGGATATGGAAGTGTTGGCTGCATCCACTCTTCTCTTAATACTGATGTGGCGATTCCTTGAGCACCCAATGAGTGGATAATTCTTTTTTCCCATTCTATGGCAGCTTTGTGATCTTCTGCTGTAGTTTGTTCTATGAGATGCTGCAATCGGGCCTCCTCTTCAGTTGTTAGGGCCTGTTCCTTTTCCTCTTTCTGTTGCATCTCTTCCTCAATAGGCTTGGGTTATTCATCCCCTTCTAGTATTTGCATGTGCTCTATTTGAGCACTCACCTCTGTCTCCCCCGTGCTCGGTCCTGCTTAGAGCTCTTGCAGCTGTCTTTGTACATCTACTTCCCTTTGAGTAGCTGTAGTTGCATTTCGACCAGCAATTCTTGAAGCTCCGCGAGTTGTTGGCTTAACTGCTCGTTGTTGGCTTTTAGCTTCTCTTATTCTCTTACAAAATATTCAGCTAAAAGAGTCCTTTGTCATTGCTCAGACTTATGAGAATGTTGTTGTCCTTTGATTTGCTCTTCGAGGACCTGCACTTCTCTACTGCTGTCTTCCGCTTGGCCTCTCGCTGCCCTTCAAGTTGCCCGTAGACTTTGGATTGTTGTGTCTTGAAGTTCCAATCTGGCTTTCAGCTCCATGATCTCATCTCTAGCGGCTTCTAACTCATCTTCCACCTTTTCTTTTTCCAAGGTGACACTTCAGACCTCATTGGAGGCCTCTGCCATCTGGAGTGTTAATCCATCTTGTTCCGCTTCAGCATCTTTCAAAATTCTAGATACATCTTCAAGTTCATGCTCTGCATCATCCGCTCTTAGTTTAGCATCTTGAAGGTCTTTAAAGAGATGATCATATTCATCTTGCATGTTTGCTTCTCTTGTTTTGAGCATACTGTTTTCCTTAGCTAGTGTAAGAGACCGCGTCCTGATTCTGTCCAGAAGTTGGTGTGTGTCTCTTACATTTTTCTCATTATCTTGCAGTATGTTCTGTCTAGTAGGCCGATCAATTGGCCCGGAAAATGGAACTTGGTACCCCATGCTCATCATCACCCTTGATGGAGGAGGCTTATACGGGCGCTCCAAGGGTTTCCAAATGTAGTGTTGGGGGTTTTGTTCCATTCCCGGAACTTCAGGTTGCTCTTGTTGCTCTTGAGACTTTTCTCGTGCTTTTCTATCCCCCTGTGCTCTTTTCGCAGCTTGTGCTGGTGCCTTTTCTTCAGTATTTTCCTTCCATGGTGGCTGTGGCACTCCGTACACTCCCTTGGCCGCTTCTTCTTCTGAATAACCTGCATTGAGTAGATCTTGAAAAGCGCATCTTTCTTCCTCCTCCTTATCCTTCGGTGGTGTCTGCACCTCTCCCTTCTCTTTTGGTGAGCTCTTTGGAGGGGTGATTGAAGGTTGAGGGTTGGGTAATGAGGGCTGGGTAAAGGAGAGAGTGGCCTTGGAGAGGGTGATTTCCCACTTTCCTTCTTTTCGTCTTGGGCATCTTTTGCTTCAGTAGGTATTTCTTTCAATTTCTTCTTCATGTCCTCCACCTCATCTGAAGTGAAAGGCTCTAGATATTGTTGCTCTATCACTCTTTCCAACTCTTCATATGCTTTAATATAATGATCAAATTAATCTTCGAGTGGTCGGGATGCGCTGCCCCGACTCTTGCTGGATCTAGCACCCAGTATTCTTCAAAATCTCCCTTCAAGGCTCTTTTGGCTCTAAATTGGTCAACTAGCCGTTCTATCCTTGCCGCTTTTTGGCTAGTGGTCTCCTTGGGCTTTGGCTCCTTGGTCATAATTGCTTTTCCCTTCTTTGGTGGAGGTTGTTCCGCTTCCTCTTCATGTACTGTTTCTAATCTCTTTTGGGATCTGGTCGCAATCCCAATGGGTGGTGCTACAAGTGGCTCTTCCTCTACATCCTCCTCCTCTCTCAGCCACTCATTCTATGATGGGGGTGCAGGCCATTTTCCTCTGGCTCCAATGGCTTCGAATGCTATCTTGGTTAAGACCTCTCCCCCGCTGATGTATCTTGGCTTCTCTGTCCCCATTTGTACTATTTGTTCATGCAAATACTGTGCATAGTTTACCGCTTTAGGCACATTGCTTCAGATGGCCCATGTCACTGTCGTGGCAACGGCATGTGGTGGTGCCGTATATTTTTGAGGTCTTTTGCTGCATAAATGGAAATACTGATTGTACAGCTTGCAAATTCTGGCTGCTCTTTGGTCCACATGTCTTCCCAGATCTGATTTGGCTTCTTCTTTTGGTGATAAACTTCTAAAGTTTCTCTTCTTTCCCTGACAGCATTCCCTTCATTGCCCATACTTAGGGCATCTGCTATCACCTGTGGTGTAATCATCACCTCGACTTTTTGGTTGTCTAAGTCGGTGATCACAGCCTTGCCATCCTTCTGAATTGTGCTTGTGAGCTCATAAACTCTTTGTAGATCCACACCTGCTTGCTCTGTAGTGAAGAAATTGTGCAAATTTGCCCTTTCCAACTGAGTTAGCAGAGCTTCTTTGTTTTCATAATCAATGATTTCTCTTGGGTTCATAGGGATATCAACTGTGTTCCCTTAAGTATCTCTGAAAGTGCCTTGGTATATTGAGATCCCTTCATCCTCAAGTGTTGCATCATCTATCCATGCTTTTGCAGGCTTTAGTGATTCTCGAGGTATGGTGTACGGCTCGGTCTTTGCAATGATGTCCTTCAGGGACATATTTTTCTTTTTTGCGGGTGATCGGCTTGACTCCATTAATCCTGGTGTACTCAGAATGTCAAAGTTAGTGAGCCTGTTAAAATCTGGCATAATATCAGCTTCTTGCATCCATATAACTTCAAAATTGAAACACAAGCTATTTAGGGCCTAGGGGTGCTATGCATATATGTAAAAAGTGCAAATCATGCTCAGAATAGTGCAATGAGACTTTATACGCATATAAAGTCTATGTGAACAGATGGTGGTGATTTTGAATGTGTGCATAGCCCTTGGCTGGTAGGTCACATGTATAGGCATGGATTCCAATTTGGATGTCATTTGAACAAGTTTTGACCCTTTTTTTTATTTGAGGCTTTTTGTGGGCTTTCTGTTGAATGACAATCATTAAGAGGATTTCTGAGGATGAAACTTGGTGGGAATTCCTCTGAGATAGGAGCAATGGCTTGGGATAAGTGAAGCTTGAGATTGGATGTCAGATTTGGCCTGAGAGACATTATATGCGTATAAAGTCTAAGTTGGTAAATTTCATCTACTTTGATACCATGGATAGTTAGACTTTGGCTAGGCTTACACTCCCTTTTCACCAAAACTTGATTTGGGTTAGACATCAGCTGCTTTAAACCATGAATTTGAGATCTAGTGTGTTGAACCTTGTGATTGGGGTTTGAGTGGTCATTGTTAAGTATGGAGCCTGATTTACCCTTGTAATTTTTTGTGGTAAAAGCGCACATTTGTAAGGCCCCCATTATGAGGAGAAGCCATCGTGCGTGAAGGAAAATCACTCACCGGAAACCAAAATTTTCACGGACAAGAATCAGGGGCAACTTTAGAGGCCTCGAGAGCGGAGGCCCCCGAGACTTTTTTTCCCCCTGGAATATTCCTTTTCGCCGGAATATTATGGCCGGACGGCGGCCGAAAAGTGGTCGGAAAACAACCGGCCGGTTGGCCAGTGGCCAGTAGTCAATGGCCGATGGCTGGAAGTAAATGGCCAGTGGCCGGTGGCCGAATTCAATGGCCGGTGGCCGAATTCAAAAGCGGACTTTTCTTATCAAGGGTGGCCACACATGGGCGGATTGGAGGGTCCGATTTGGACTTATTCGCACAAGGGCGGCTACACATGGCTGTCTCTCATAAGAGAGGGCAGCCCTTTTAGCCTATAAAAGGAGGCCATTTCTACACACATTTCATAGTGTGAAGTTGATGCAACAAGGTGAGTGTGAGGTGGTGAGAGTGAAGCAAGGCGAGAGCTCCATTAAGGGTATAATTCCTTTATAAACTACTTCTTGTTTTGAAGTACTAAAGCCATTGAGTGGCTGCTTTCCCGTGGACGTAGCCCACATTGGGTGAACCACGTATATTGTGTGTACTCTCTCTCTCTCTCTCTCTCTCTCTCTCTCTCTCTACTCTATAATCTCGTGTATGTAAATCTGTCTCTCTCCATTAAGTAATCTACTCAATTATCTATTTAGGTACGTCTTATTTCCTAACAGTCATAAGGCTATTGAATGTGGTAGAACTTGGGTTCTGAGCGATAACAGTTGTGTTACAACCCTGAAATGTGAAAAATGTTAACAACTCCTTCAATTTTGCCTCTGTAGTCTTTACACGCGTATAAAGTCTAGATGGCCAAAATGAGGCTGAACTTGATCTATGAGGTCCCCATGGCATGGTTAGCCCTTTGGTCATTCCAAATTTGACTTTTTAGGTTTGTCACTGAGGCTGGGGTTCAATCTGTGGTTTTGGCACTCTTTTTGATCCCACTAGTCATAAACTTGTTCAAACTGGTCCAAATTGGATATTTGGCATGTATTCATGATATTGGATAAGATGAAAACAAAAAATGATAAGTTTGACCTCCAGAAGAAGATGAAGTCATTATACGTTGTCAGGATTTTTTTGGAGCAAGGGATTGCGCATATGTACATACCCATGCATGGTGCATCAAATAAAGTATTGCCCATTTTCCAGAGCCAGGTGGTTACGTGGGGCCCACATGTGTACAGGTAGGACACCATGTACATAGTGCATCGATTTTCATCATTACTAGTACCATTGTGTTTTTCTACAATAAGGAGGAGTTGGTAGCGCGTAAAACTTCTCGAGGAAGCTATCCGCGGGCCGACGACGTGAGGCTAGCAGGTGCGTCAGATGGCATCTAGTGGCGTAAGGAGGGCGAACGAGGTCAATATTTGCACGCAGATGAGGACAGACACAACGTGGGTGTTTGCTTGTGAGAATTATGCAGAAAGATCATCATGAGGACCTTTTTTTGGGGCCACTTCACGTGATGGCGAGGCGCATTATTGGAAAAAAGCTGAGTGCCAGGTGTGCGAATGATGCAAAAAGGTGACAACTATGCACTGCGAGGTCAGTTTTTGGCCTGTTCGGGGTCCGTTTGAGGTCATCTAAAAGGCCAAGGGTGCCCAACTAAAAAAGCTAAGTGTGGGAACTGAAAAAACTGAGAGAAGAACAGAAAAAAACGTGGAGAAGAGAGGAGGAACAGCCGCAGCTGTGTTTTTGCTCATTTTGGAGCCTGTTTTGGCCGTAAACTGCTCATCCGAGGTCGGATTTGAGCACTTTGACATTGTAGACTGGGGTTTTGGGCCGTTCCGGACGCGATGGCGCTGTCCATTTTGCCAAATTCCTCACTCTTTTCCTGCTGTTTTTCTGTGTAAGTTTCTCCTATGAGCGAAGTTTCTGCTCCAGTTTGTGATTGTATCTGGCTTATTTTACCCATATTGTGTGAGCTGTTTGCCCCATTGGTGTTGGCCCAAGCTCATTTGTATCTAAACATCAGAAATTCTCCTCTTTTGAGCTGAGTTTTTTGGGTGGGTGTGTGTGTGTGTGTGTGTGTGTGTGTCTGTGTGGAGTGGGCAAGTGGATAGTCTCTCTCCTCTCACTCCAGAGGTGTGTTCCCTGTCTCGGCCAGGTGTGTTGTGTAAGCCGAGTGGTGCCCCATAGTGTGTGTGTGTATCTTCCCAAGAGTGTGTGTCGGGTCATTATACAGGCGCTGTGTGTGTTTTCATCCCGCCCACATTCTTTTGGTGCCCCCACTGAGGATCTTCTTCGAGTACCTTCTGCTTCGAGCTTCAAGCTTCGAGATTCGGGGTTACAGGTTACGGTTACAGGTACAGGTACAGGTACAGGTACAAGTACAGGTGATTCACACAGGTACAGGTAGCTGGAGTACAGTGATATACTAGCAGTGATGTCACTTGCAGTTGTTGTGGGAATGCATCACTTGGCGCCTATTTGAGCGCATTGTCTGTTGGATTATACGTTACTTGTGGAAACTGCCATTGTACGCCTTTGTGGAGCCATATATGGTTTTATTTGGCAGTCCCAGCCATTTCTGAGACTTGGTCTGGAAGATAGTCATTTCTGAGACTTGACTATACGCGATTTGCATTAGCTTTCGTGTGAGGGTCGATAGCGTGAGGTTTTTATTGAGCTGGGGGATTCTCAAATGTGGAGATCCTTTCGGTGATACAGGTAGCTGGAGCACCCTTTTTGTGACCTCGCCATAGGCTATGTACTAGTGAGTCCTACTTGATGCTCGGGTTCTATTGTTGACAGTTTATGCGTACATAGACAGTCTATATTTTGGGTTCCTACTGCTCTACTTCTGGGGAAACTCTGTCGAAATTTTCCCAAGTTATGATGGCTGGTTTTTTGGTATTTTGAGCCATTTATGGTGTTATGCTGCTGAAATTTTGGCAAAATCAGAGGTTGAGTCAGGTGTGCCTTCTTGGGAGCTTCATGGTTGGCTTTAATGGATGATCAAAATGGCCCTCAGTTCACTCCTTTTCATTTAACTCAAAGAATTCAGATTAATGTTCATGTGTCCAGGAAGATCTTTTTCCAGCAGCGCATAGTCTTTATGTTTGGGCCAAGAAGATTGAGAGAGATCCTGGAATGTCCTTTGCCTGTTGTCATTCCAATGATCAACTATGAAAACTCATTTGATGTGCATGTGTTTGTTCTCATCTAAAGCTGAGCTCCATTGAAGTTTCTGGGGATTGGGTAGTGAAAAGTTTTGGGTTCTTGCACGTGTGTTTGAAGGGGTTCTCTAGCCATGGCTTTCTCTTATCCGGAGTTTCATGGAAGAAGTGATGAAGATGTGGAGGACTTTCTGGAAAAGATGGAGGTTGCCTGCATTAGCAACCAGATTCATGACCCTACGCAAATGTTACGCCTTCTCCAAATTTGTTTGAAGAGTGATGCACGAGCTTGGTCCAAAGCATTTGAAGAGGAGTTGCGTATGGCTGATCCACCTATAAGATTGAGTTGGGACAATCTAAGGCATGGATTGGAAGTGGAGTTTGTGAAGATAGAAGATCCTGACAAAGTGTGGCAAGAAGTACAGGCTTTGGTACAAAAGGAAGGTGAGCCAGTAGATGTGTACATACGAAAGTTTTCATTGGCATGGGAGCGAATGTGCAAGGCTTTAGCACCACAGGTACCCCCGCCTGACATGATGAAGAAGGACAGGTTCTTGGCTGGTCTTTGGGAGAATATACGTTGGAGAGTAGAGCTAAAGAAGCCTAGGACATATGAAGATGCACTAGAGGTAGCAAGGAACAAAGAGTGGAAGCTGAGAAAAATGAGCCAGTTAGGGGTGGAGTCTTTGCCCATGAGAGCTGAATTTCAGCCTATGGACTCTTTACAAGGTCGTATGTCAGGGGTTCATCATGAACCAGTGGTTCCTGTTACTACTCAGGTTATGCCAGCAGTGGTCACTACAGCAGTGCAAGATGATGGCCTAAGGCAAGACATGAGGCAAGTGGTTGATCTGATGAAGAATCTCAGCCTAAACATGCTAGGTCAAGTGGGAAATAATCGAGGTCGAGGGCGGTTTGCAAATCAGCCAGGAGGTGAAGAAAGACCTAGGAATGGTGCTGGACAAAGTAATAGTAGGTTTTGGAGGCAGACGCCCACATGTTATAATTGTGGAGAGTTGGGTCACATCAGCCCGCAATGTGATAAGCCACCAAGGATGGGGGGAGACATGTATCCATTGCCAAGACAGGTGCTAACTAGATCAAATGATTATGGCATCGAAATTAAGGGAGACGAAGGAACCAGTGGTCTGACCCAGGAGGAAAAAGGAAAGACAAAAGTGCTAAGTGTAGTCACCTTGGAGAAGGCATCAAAGCTAGAGGATACATTAGTGATGCCTATTGGGAAGAGGACCACAGAGGATAAGGAAGGAAGAAGTGCCTCAGGTCCTAGTAAGAAGAAAGGAAAGAGCCATGAAGGCGAGGATGTCAAGGCCAAGAGGAAAAGGAGAGCTCGTCGAAAGTTTCATGTTTCAGATTTTCCACTAGGGGATGGGCAATTAAGCTATGACTTGAAGGAGGATCTGACGAGCAGGAAGGCAGATGTTACTTTTGGGCAGCTCATAGAAATGGTTCCTAAACTAAAGCGACAGTGGAAGAGGATGGTTAACCCAATGGAGAAAGAGCCAGAGAGAGGTTCAGTGAAGGTGTTGGCAATGGACGAGCTACCAGACATTTGTCCAATAGTAGATGTGTGGCATAAAAGGAAAAATTTGGGACAAGGTTATGTGGATGGCGGAGCCCAAATATGCGTCATAACACACTCATGCGTTGAGAAGATGGGTCTCACAGTGGCTGGGGTGTCAGGTTTTCGGATCAGATTGGCAAACCATCAAAAAGTAAAATGCTTGGGTGTTGTAAAGAGCTTAGAAGTGGAGGCATATGATGCAAAGGCAGTGGTTGATTTTCATGTGATGCCAGCATGGTTGGGAGCATATCCTATTATACTGGGCAGACCATGGTTACGTGCAGTGGGAGCTGTTCAAGATTGGCGACATGGTACAATTAGCCTCTATGGAAAGACAGGTACCAAGAAGCTTTATAATATGGACACAAGGAAACGATTAGAGGAGCTTTATGAAGATGAGGATGAGTCTAGTGATGAAGACTCTTCCACGGTGACAGATGAGGATAGTGATAGCACTACCAGCAGTGATGAGGATGTTGATGTTGCATTTCTTTTGATGGACAAAGAAATCCAGAAGATTGGTTTAGTCGCATTTGCGAAGGAAGTTGAAGATGAAAGTGAAGGGCCTTATGAAGTGATTGAAGGGCTGATGCAAACCAAAGTTGAGTTGTCAAAGAAGCAGGAATTAATGACGCAAATGATTAGTGGAGACCTCTCAGCTATGGAGAAGGATATATATTTGCATATGCTGGCTAGTTTTCCTGATTTGTTCATTACTTCATATGAAGAGATCAGAGGGTTCAAGGGTGAAGAGATGCATATAGAGCTGAAAGAAGGTGCTAAGCCAGTGCGGCAAAGGCTAAGAAGGATGGGTCAAGAGCAAATGGAAGCCTTGCGGGTAGAGGTGGACAAGTTATTGAAGGCAGGGTTCATAGTTCCAGTGGAGACCACAGAATGGGTGAGTCCAGTTGTAGTCAGTCCAAAGAAGGATGGGAAGTGGAGAATTTGTGTGGATTTTAAACCCTTAAACGCAGCCACTAAGAAGAACCCATATCCTCTTCCATTCATCGATCAGATCTTGGATTCAGTGGCAGGTTATGAGAGGTACAGTGTGTGTGATGGTTTTTCAGGCTATTTTCAATTGAAGATTGCTCTTAAAGACCGCACAAAGACAACTTTCATTACGCCATGGGGCTGCTATTGCTACACAGTATTGCCATTTGGGTTGTCAAATGGACCTTCCTTCTATCAAGAGAGAGCAAATTGGGTGCTGGAACCATTCATTGGTAGTTGTGTTAAGGCTTTTATGGACGACTTCTGTGTCTATAGCAGTAGGGCTGAGCATCATGAGAAGTTGCAGATGGTATTGGCTCGATATGATGAATGTGGAGGACAACTAAATCCAAAGAAATGTCATCTAGCACAGCCAAGGGTGAAGTTATTGGGCCATATGGTGTCAGAAAATGGCATTGAGGCTGATCCAGATAAGGTGAAGTCTATTATTCTTCTTCCATCACCTATGAGTACGAAGCAATTGGCAACCTTTATACACAAAGTGAAGTACATGGCACGGTTTATTCCATTGTCTTCGCAGCTTCTTTATCCATTACAACAAGTGGCAAAGCATGATCCATTGCAATGGGATGACAAGTGTGAAGAAGTGTTTCAAGAGGTGAAAGAGGTGTTAGGGGGGTTGTCAGCCATGCAGGCTCCTGATTGGGAGAAAGTTTTTTATGTAAATCCATCAGTAGGGGATGATGCCATTGGAGCCATGCTATTGCAAAAGGGGAAGGGCAGCCATTATATGAGGCCAGTGTATTGTGCAAGCCGAGTGAAGTTGGTAGCGGAGAGAAAGTTATCGGAAGTAGAGCTAGTGATGGCTAGTGTAATATTTGCTTGTCGACGATTTCGTCATTACTTGCTACCACGGCCTTTTGTTTTCTTGACGAGTTATGCCTTTTTGCCACAGTTAATTAATGGTATTAACATGTCAAATGTGGTGAAGAAATGGGTAATTGAGCTGCAAGAGTTTGAGTTCTCTTTTCTAGTGGAAGATAGTACAAGGGCTACCCTAGCTGATTTGTTGACCTACAAGGAGAATCCCCTTATTGTTAAGGAAGAGGTGGTGAGAAAGGTAGTTGAAGAAGTGCCACAGATCAGCAATGCACATGTGTTGTTCTTTGATGGTTCATACAGAAAGAGCCATGATGCAGCTTCAGGGGGTATAGCACTTTATGATCCAGAGGGGAAGCTAGTATGCAAGAGAGGGTTCAAATTGGATGCTCATAGTAACAATGAGGCTGAATATGCTACATTGGAAGCCGGATTACACATTTGTTTGAAGCATGGGGTTCGAAGGTTGAGCATAAAAGGTGATGCCTTGTTAGTGGTGAAGCAAGTGTTGGGTGTGTGGAAGAGCAAGAACACCTCATTGAAGGAAATGTGCTTCAGAATTAAAGGCCTGTTAAAAAAGTTAGAAGCATGGAGTATCAGACACATTGAACGTGCTCTAAATGGAGAGGCACATGAAGCAGCTCAAGGCATGATTGGGGAGCTATTTGTGTTGAGGACCACTTTACCTCTTTATCATGGCCGGGAAAGTTTGGCTCAAGAAGAGGAGTTTTTGCTAACAGGAATCATTCCAAAGGAGATTCAGAAGTCTAAGAAGTATGGCTTTGTGCGTAGAGCATACAGGTACAAATTGATTGGTGATGTCTTATACATGAAAGGGGCTGATCTCGTGTTGAGACGTGTACCTTGGCGGGCGGAGCTTTACAGAGTGTTGGAAGAGAATCACGAAGGCGCATGTGGTGGCCATTTTGCTCTAAAGATCACCTTGCATAAGATTTTGCAAGAGGGGTATGTATGGCCTAGTTTGCACAAGGATGTTCACCATTGGTGTAGGTCTTGCAATAGGTGTCAAGCATTTGGGAAGAGAGTGTTGAAGCCAGAGCTACGAAAAACCATTATGGCGTTTGATGTGTTTGAAAAGTGGGGGATTGATGCAATAGGCCCGTTACCTATCACAAGCAGGGGCAAAAGCTATATCTTGACGGCAGTGGACTATCTCTCTAGATGGGCAGAGGCTATAGCAGTAAAACAGATCACTGCAAAGGATGTGGCAAAATTTGTGTATGATGAAATATGTTGCAAGTTTGGGGTGCCACTGGAGTTACTTTCAGATAAGGGGCCTGGCTTTAGAGCTAAACTGCTAGATTTTTTATGTGCAAAGATGAAGATTAGGCACCAGCATACCACTCCTTATTACCCGCAGTGTAATGGCTTGAATGAAAGATTCAATGGTGAGTTGGTACAGATTCTTTCGAAAGTGACAAAGCACCAAGGAAAGAATTGGGATTTAGAATTGCCTAGTGCATTATGGGCTTACCGTACTTCGGTGAAGACAGGTACAGGGTTTACTCCATTTCATTTGGTGTATGGAAAGGAAGCACTATTGCCTGTGGAGGTAGAGTTGCCTGCGGTCAAGATGTTAGAGAAGTTGCTTGGGCCGCCTAGTGATGCATTCAAAGAGAGGCTCTTGCAGTTACAAGAGGTCCAGTTGGATAGGATGAGCGCATTGGAGCATTATGGGCAGATGCAGGATAAGGCTTTGACAAAGATAAATGAAAAGGTCAAAAGTAAGGGTATCAAGAAACATGACTTGGTTTTGCGCTACAACAGTAAGCTGGACAACACCTTCCAAAAGAAGTTTCAAATTAAGTGGGAAGGCCCTTTCAAGGTAGTAGAGTGTTTTCCAAATGGCACATATCAGCTGGCTAACCTGGATGGTGTTCTACATAAGTCAAGGGTAAATGGATTGCGTCTTAAATTGTATCATGCTAGATTGATGATGGTGGAGCAAGATGAACTGTCTGTGGAGCAAGCAATGTTGGTAAAGGATGAGGAGACATGTGATGCGGCGAGTCTCATATCGCTCTTTGCTGCTGCTGATCATGAATGATCTAGCAGGCTAGGGGATGGGCAAATTATGTCAGGATTTTTTTGGAGCAAGGGATTGCGCATATGTACATACCCATGCATGGTGCATCAAATAAAGTATTGCCCATTTTCCAGAGCCAGGTGGTTACGTGGGGCCCACATGTGTACAGGTAGGACACCATGTACATAGTGCATCGATTTTCATCATTACTAGTACCATTGTGTTTTTCTACAATAAGGAGGAGTTGGTAGCGCGTAAAACTTCTCGAGGAAGCTATCCGCGGGCCGACGACGTGAGGCTAGCAGGTGCGTCAGATGGCATCTAGTGGCGTAAGGAGGGCGAACGAGGTCAATATTTGCACGCAGATGAGGACAGACACAACGTGGGTGTTTGCTTGTGAGAATTATGCAGAAAGATCATCATGAGGACCTTTTTTTGGGGCCACTTCACGTGATGGCGAGGCGCATTATTGGAAAAAAGCTGAGTGCCAGGTGTGCGAATGATGCAAAAAGGTGACAACTATGCACTGCGAGGTCAGTTTTTGGCCTGTTCGGGGTCCGTTTGAGGTCATCTAAAAGGCCAAGGGTGCCCAACTAAAAAAGCTAAGTGTGGGAACTGAAAAAACTGAGAGAAGAACAGAAAAAAACGTGGAGAAGAGAGGAGGAACAGCCGCAGCTGTGTTTTTGCTCATTTTGGAGCCTGTTTTGGCCGTAAACTGCTCATCCGAGGTCGGATTTGAGCACTTTGACATTGTAGACTGGGGTTTTGGGCCGTTCCGGACGCGATGGCGCTGTCCATTTTGCCAAATTCCTCACTCTTTTCCTGCTGTTTTTCTGTGTAAGTTTCTCCTATGAGCGAAGTTTCTGCTCCAGTTTGTGATTGTATCTGGCTTATTTTACCCATATTGTGTGAGCTGTTTGCCCCATTGGTGTTGGCCCAAGCTCATTTGTATCTAAACATCAGAAATTCTCCTCTTTTGAGCTGAGTTTTTTGGGTGGGTGTGTGTGTGTGTGTGTGTGTGTGTGTCTGTGTGGAGTGGGCAAGTGGATAGTCTCTCTCCTCTCACTCCAGAGGTGTGTTCCCTGTCTCGGCCAGGTGTGTTGTGTAAGCCGAGTGGTGCCCCATAGTGTGTGTGTGTATCTTCCCAAGAGTGTGTGTCGGGTCATTATACAGGCGCTGTGTGTGTTTTCATCCCGCCCACAACGTGTATAAAGACTACATCTGGATTGTTTTACTATTTTCAATGTATTTTGCTGCTGATGCATTGTATAGTGCCTGGATCAAGTTTGGTTGGATTTGGAGCAAGTTTGTTAGTGTTTCGGTTATAGTTTGAGTTGAGGCCTAAACCTTGCGTCTTTTTGGCATTAGATGCTCCAACTAGCTCCAAACCCAGTCAAACTTGATAGGTCCTATGCTTAGAGTATGTACTATGGCAATATGAATCAGTTTGTGATGAACTCCTTGTGAAATTGGCTATAGGTTGTCCTATAGTCACCTGCTTTTTGTATTTTTGAAGTTTTTCTGCCGAAAATTAGTAAAATTAAAAGTAAAATAGCAAATCAAACCCAAAAAAATCCCCAAAAATCATAATAAATCATAAACATCACCGCAAAACATTATGTACACTCACATTCAATTTTTATGGCCGGATTTCTCCGTTTTACCAATATTTTGTCCAAAAAATGGCTATTTCTACTTATATACACACACCTAGGGGCCTAATTTGGCATTTGGCCTCATATATCTTTAGATTTCCTGCTGTATAAGGACATATGTCCTTGGGTTAGTCCAGAAAATTCCGCAATCAAACCAAAACCCTTCAAAATAGTCGAAAAACATGCCCTTTTTTGCTCTTTTCACATTCGTTGGGTCCGCATTGAGAATGCCTCCCCCCTTCCTAATCGGAGTCCTCCCAGACGACAAGGTATCGCCTCGGAGTATGTGCCGTGCATAGGCTGAAAAGTTGTGCTAATGCTTGGCCGATTAATGTGGCCCTATTTTATGCATACTCGGTCAATGCATGGAAAAATTAATGCTATGCAAGAGAAGGGAATAAGCAAGATGCTTATTGACATTCACCGTCGAGGTTTCTTGTTTTCTTTGCAAGTAACAGCTGTAGCTCTACTGCTCTCTGTTGAATTGTCTTTTTTGCAAAAGGCAATTGCTTTGCCGACACTATTGATATAGCCGTAGCTGTTTCTATGGAGAGGATTGGCTTGGCCGGAATGGCCATCGGCCGTAAATTCTTTCCTTTCCATTGGTATTTTGTTTCTTCCGGTTTTTGTAGATGTTTTGGCACTTCCTTGGTTGCCACTAGTTTTTTGTTGATTGGCATCAACATAAGTCGGATGTCCTTTTTCAAATGCAGTTGTCTGCCTTCCGTTGTTGCTTGTACTGAAGGGAGTTTCTTTTGCTTTGGTTTTGGTATCCAAATGCGAGTGACATTTGGGTTATGGATGAGCATTTTCTTTGGGATCCATATCTGTTTTATGCCCTTGGTTTTTGGTTGAACCATCTGCTTCATTGGAATTCTTTTGTTGCATTGTTGTTTGTCTGCCATGTAATTTCTATCCTTCCGCATCCATACTTGCTTCTATTGTTTTGGTAACCTAGAACTTTGCATTGCAGCCCGTGACTTCGTATGTCTATAATTAGCATGGTTGGCCTTTACCTGATTGTTGGTCTCAGGTATCATGTTGTTCTTTGGTGGAATTTTTGCTTTTGGCTCTTTTTCCAGTGAGTGCATGGCTTGCAGCTCATTATTCTGGTATTGCTGAGCAAAGGCTATCACCTGTTGTTCATGTGCATGCTGAATTTTGACTGCCTTTTCATTCCAATATATCTGCATATTGTATTGTGTTTGCCACGGTTGTCCCAACACCATTGGGTGTTGTGTGCTTTCATACTCCACCACATAGAATGTGTGTGGGTAAATATATTTATGTATTTGTACATGCAATATTGTTCATCCCAATGTTTTCAACGGGTGTGATGTGCTACTTTGCAGCACTTGAGGAGTAGGATGAAGTTGACCTGTGAATTTGAGTTGTTGGTATAACCCGTAAGAGATCAAATTTGCTTGAGCTCCCGAATCAAGCAATGCTATCGATTTAACTTGATTGTTGCCCACTTTGACCGCAATTATTGGCTCCACTGTGTCTTCATCTAACTTCGTCAGTCAAATGGCATTGATCAACAATGGTGCTCCACTTTGCTGTTGTTGTCGCAGAAGTCGTCGTTTTGCAATGCGTTATTTTGCTTCTGCTTGAGCTTCCTCTCGTACTCGTTGTTTTTCCTTCATTATTTGTTTTCCTTGATGAATTTGTTGGAGCATCTCCTGTGTGAGTGGTAGATGGTATTTCTTCAGTCGACATCCACTAATCCAATTTGGCATTTTTTCACCTGCAAATGTAGCAAGCTTGACAGCTCCACTTTGTGATAGATCACTAATCACAAATGGTCCCATCCCTCGCTTTTTAAGTTTCTTGGCATGTTGCTTCAAAGTATAAACAAGTACGTAATCACCTGTTTTGAACTCTTTATTGCACACATGTTTGTCAAAAAACTCTTTTTGTCTTCTCTTTTTAGCATAGATTGAAGCTCGAGCTCTCAAGCGGAGTTCCTCTAGATTTTCAAGATCATCTATTCTTGAAGAGAGCTCATTCCCTGTCCATTCTAAACGTTTTGATACTCGTAGAGTTGGAATTAAAAAATTTATGGGTAGTATAGCATTTAGGCCAAACACCATGTTGTACGGTGTTGTTCCTATCGATGTTTTATAAGCTACCCTGTATGCCCATAGTGTTGAGTGTAGCTGCTAATCCCAATCTGTTCTTGATTCCAACACTATTTTAGTGAGAACCGTACATAGTGTTTTATTTGTGGCCTCAGCTTGTCCATTTGCCTGTGGATGATATGGAGCAGATTTCCTATGTATGACCATGAATTCCTCTAGCATATATTCAATGACTTGATTGAGAAAATGTGTCCCACGATCACTGACAATTTCTATTGGTAACCCATAACGTACAAAAACATTCTCATACAAAAATTGTGCAGTGGTGCATGCATCAGCTTTTTGTGTTGCCTTGGCTTCGATCCATTTTGTGAGATAGTCCGTAGCCACAATGATATATTAGGTATGGGTGCGATATGCAGGGGGTGAGATAGGTCCCACAAAATCAATGCCCCATTTTGCAAATGCTCTTGCTCCCATCATTGGCCGTAATGGCATCTCATCTCTTTTTATTGGCACCTTGGTGTGATGACATGCATCACAACGCTTTACAAACTCTTCAGCATCCATGTGCAATGTAGGCCACCAAATTCCTACCGGTTAAGACAACTTTTGCCGTCTTATCGCTCAAAAAATGGCCTCCACTTATTCCCCTATGTGCATGTTCTAGAATCAGCAGGTATTCGCTTTCACTTGCACATATTCTAAGTTGATTGTCCTTTCCTCGCTTATAGAGTTGGTTCCCTATTAATTGAAAGTCACGAGCTTCCAGCTCTATAGCTTTTTTCCGTGCTCTTGTGATGTTCTCAGGAAACGTCCTGGTGGTTAAGAAATCAATGATATATTGACTCCATGCAGGTGCAATGTTTACCTGAAACAATGTCGCGTGATCCACTGCTCGTTTCGCACTACATATAGTACAATTGGTAACATAAGAATGTGTGTCCGCATACATAGTTGGCCAATAAACCCCTAATTGTTTTAGTCTCTGGTGTGTTTTCACTATTGAACAATGAAATGCACAATCCTAAACATGTGCTTCGTCAAGGTAGCACTCAAATTCTTCCGGATTTATACATAATCGTAGGATTTGGTCCAATCCAAGATGATACAGCCGTCCTGCTATCAACTGAAAGTTTTTTGTTTGTTGTTTAGATCTATATTCCATGTTATCAAATCCACTTCCAAAGGAAAGAATGCTAACAATTTCCTGAGACCATTTGGGTACCATTTCAATATTGAAAAGATAGGCATCTGGTATGTCATCATCTACTCCTTCAAGAGCTTCCCCGTTGTGTATCCTTAAAAGATGATCCGATGGGTTTTACCCTTTTTGACCACCACTGTGAAGTCAAACTCTAGCAATATAATAAACCAGCGCACAATTCTCCCTGTATTGCATGGTTTATTTACCAGATACAAAAGAGCTTGATGATCTGTGAAGAACACAAATTTGTTTGCGAGCAAATAATGCCGAAATTTCTTTACAGCATAAATCATTCCTAACCCTTCCGGCTCGGTGGTTGTGTAGTTCTTTTCCGCACTGTTTAGCTGTCGGCTCGCATAGAAAACTGGAAAATCCATTGTTCCGTCTCCAGGTTGAGCAAGAATACTTCCAATGGCATATGCAGAAGCATCAATGTGAACATGGAATATCTTTTCCCAATCTGGTGCCTTCAGTACAAGTGCTGATATAAGGTTTTCCTTCAGCTTTTGGAATGAAGTTTCACACTCCTCGATCCAATCGAAATTGACTAGCAAACGATACAGAGGTTGTGCGATAACCGCATACATGTACATGAATCGTCGATAATATCCGCAGTGTCCCATGAAGGATTGCACTTGTTTCGCATTAGTAGGTCTGGGTAGGTCTACAATGACTTTGACTTTGTCTAGGTCAGTGGTTATGCCATTTCTTGAGACAATGTGTCCTAAGATGCGGCCTTGCTTAACCATGAATACACACTTTTCCGAGTTAAGACAGATTCGGTATGTCCTGCATTTTTCAAAGACCTTTTGCAAATGGTCAATATGTTCCTCTCGTAGAAGAGAGTTGTTAACCCTCACGGCTCACGAACACCCCATCATCGATGACGGATGTGTATTATGTATTTGGTAAAGTCAGGTACCGGGCTTGTCGGACCAATAGGAAAAGGGTAAGAGTGATCGCCGATGAGAGGCGCACTCTAACTGGGACATTCAAGGGATTAGTTGGCTAAGCATGGGCGCCCAAGTGTGAATGGGGTGAGCTCATATAAAATCCAACTAAACCTAAAATTCACTTATTCTCTCATTTGTGCAATAGAAGAGTGCTCTTGCTCCATCTCCATCTCCATCTTCTTCTTCTTCACCTCCTTGTGTGTGTGTGTATGTGAGAGAGAGAGAGAGAGAGAGAGAGAGAGTGCGATCGAGCATTGCGGCGGCACGACGGTGGTGAAGCGGTTGAGCACGACGTAGCGGCGTCTCCTTCTTCTTCGCGGCGAGGAATGCTCCACGGCAGGAGCATAGAGCGGTGAGTGACACACCATTGCTCTCTTTTGAGCTTACTAGTTAAGCTAGTTGTGTGCTTGGAGCCGTCTATGGCTCGCACACAGTGTTAGGCAAGGCCCTTGCTTTGACAGTGCGGCAAGGAGCGCACATTTTTGGCGCCGTTGCCGGGGAATCTCCCTGCACTAAGCCCAAGAGGCACTTTGTGCTTCTCCTATGAGTTGTTTGTAGTAGGAAAGACGAGGAAGAGGAAGAGGAATGAGTTATTTTTCTGCAAGTTGTTAATTCTGTATTGTCTGCAAGTTCTGTGATTTCTGCATAATGTTGTGTTTTCTGTTTGCACACAGTCTTTGCACGGTTAGTAGTCGTTAGCTTGTTCGCAGTGAATGAATAAGTAGGAAGGCAGTTAGCAATTTTTGTTTGCACATAGTCTGTACACAGTTTTCTGTCAAGGTTTGCCTGCACACAGTCTTTGCACAGTAAGGCAGTGAGAGAGGAAGTAGGTGGACAGTTAGCCCACTGTCAGTAAGCAGTTAGTAGAGTGGTTAACAGATTAGTTAGTGGTTAGCAACACTGTTAGTAAGTAGATAAGGTAGTGAGCTGTCTGTGAGCTGTTGACAGAGAGGTTAGGTAGGTGTTGACAGTGTGTGTGGCCAAGAAAGGGTCACCTAAACCGTGCGCGGTCATCGCCCAAAAAAAATTAAAAAAAATTAATTTTTTAAAAAAAAATAAAAAAGGGCTACACTAAAATTTAAAAAAAAAAACCGAAAATATTTAAGCGTGAGTGACTGGGCCCAAGCCCAGGCCTCAGTCCTCAGTCCTATGATATATACTAGACTCACTCTTATATATATACCCTACCCCCTCAAGAGGGAATGAGAGCATGTGGGGCAAGTCCTCCCTTCTCTTCCCACTTGCACCCTTAGACTTTCTAATTTGGGCCTAGTTTCCTACTAGAAATTGACGGTTTTAGGGATTCCGAGGGCATAAAGTGACCAAACGGAGGGTTGTAAATCACGGCATGTCCCTCTGACCGAGACACTCATTTTGAGCTATCATACGTTCTATTCTATAGCTGGGTCAGAAAAAAAGGACCAAAAAATCAAAAAAAAATTAAGAAAAGACTTGGGTTGCAAAACACCCAAAAATACTAGGTGAGAAGCCTTCACGGGCACTCACTGACACTTCTAAGGGATTCAAGTCATATGAACCTACGCTCTGGACGAGTGTTAGAGCACGAGCATATTGGTAGTGCCTCCATTTACGCAGGCACCCATTATTCCTCCACCCTGGGTTCTGGACCTTCGACCGGGACTCAAGGTAGAGCGACCCAAGATCCTCATATCGCGTCTAGTGATTCTTCCTCTGACTACAAAGTCATGGAGGGGTATCCTACACCAAACCCTGATAGTTCAAGTCAAGACATGCATGCCATGGGCCCACGGCCCGGGTCCAGCGTGTTTAGCCGCTTAAAAGAGACCCTTAGTAGAGCTACTCGCTCCGAACATGCGGTTAATGAAATAAATGAAGGGAGTGGGAAAGTAAATTCATCATTCATGCCTAAAATAGACCCTATGCTTCTTGAGAGTGTGCATGTGAATGTTCCATCCACTGCACCTCCTGATCCTTTAGGACTATCTCCCTCTGAGGTTTTACTACCCGATGGTAGGAGTCTTGCCGAAGTACAAGAGATCGAACGCTATATGCAAGCAACAAGGGAGAGGGAAATTGAAAACCTACGAAGGCTAGAACAAAGTCGAGCCCTGAAAGCAAAGGCTCCTATGACAACAATCATGCCAGCCGAGCAACCGAGTGCTCCCAAGGTAGCAGTCACGGAGGGGCAAGCGATGTGGAGCAATAATACTTCCACTTCGAGGGAAACCTCCAGCACGCCAGGCCTAGATGGGTTATTCCTAAACGAAAATTGGGAGTATGACCTACAAGCAGAATCTTTAACTGATCGGTACACAAGACACACCTATCATGTGGGTTGGTTAGATGTTCTACAATCCACATCGGGTGCTACTAGCATAGATGAGCAACAACAGAAAGTCTGTGATGTCCTCCATAGGATTGTCGAGATAGAAAGACAGAACACAGGGATCAACATGCTTTCAACAGGCCTAATGAGATTCTTGGATACGGGAAAGGCCAACCAACCAACCCTATCACAAATGGAGACTCCCTCAGTGAGCCCCATTGATCCTCCATATGTTGTTTCGCCAGGAGCCTCAGTACAATCTGAGCCCACAAGTGGAAACTTTACCTTCCCAGATCTAGCTCATCTTTCTCTTAATGACACTACGGCTACCATGCATATCCCAGTGGTGAGCATGACAAGAAGTACACCATGGAGTTCATTTGTTAACACTACGCCAATGCCTAGTAGCACAGTGCCCCCAACTATACCTACATGTATGTATCAATCATGTGCACCTGTCGTACCTCAGCCTCATGTAGCTCCTACACCTCCGATTATTCCAAGAGCTTACAATCCACAATGGCATTATCCAAGCTATACAAGTGGAGCCATGCCATTTAATAATAACATACCATATCAGGCACCCCCTATGCCTAGGGCCACGCCTGTAAACTTTGGACCACCGTCTGGTACACCACCATACGAAATATGGGACCCAAGAGCTGCGCGTATGCCAAGGCCAAGGCAAACTCCCATCTCACATGTGGTTCCAGGAGCACATACACCCATTATACCTGCTCAAATAGGAGATTTGGCAGCATTTTCTCAAACTATCGGTTGCTCTATTGCGGAAAACATGCGTAGTGCACCTGATAGAGAGCCTAGGAGCAAGGCAGTTCAGGTAGCTAAGCTCACACAAAAATTCAGTGGAGACGGAGATGCTAGAAAGCATATGGAAGTCTTTGAACATGTGTGCGATTCCTTGGAAGAGCACAATGAGCTACATAAGTGTAAGGCTTTGAGTTTGACCCTAAGCGAAAAGGCTGGAGATTGGTATAGAACCTTAAGAGTAGAAGAGAAAACGATCTACTCTACTCTTAGGAGACTGTTCTTAAAAGAATACATAGAAGAGGGAGTACTTTGGGGTGTAGCCTCTCAGCTCCAGAAAGCCCAATGAGAAGAAGGTGAATCCGTGAGAGACTTCATTAGTCGCCTAAAGAATTTGAATTCTCGATGCAATCCAAACGAGCGATTCAACAACAACCAATTGCTCGATAGATTCATTAGGGGACTACGACATGAAAGTATCTATAATGGCCTAGTCATTAGAGGTACCACTACTTGAGAAGCAGTCACCATAAATGCAATCCAATTGGAGGATAATTTAATGATTGCAGGAGAAAGAGTGTCCGCCGAGCCGAAGTCTAGTAGCTCGCAAGTGTTAGGGCATGAGCCAATGAAGATAAAGCCAATCGTGAAAGAGAAAGCGATATCTGAGATGACTTTGGCAGATCTCACCAAGGCCATCCAAGAAAGCCTTAGGGGTAATCGTGCCCCACAAAACACTTATATGTATCCAAGAAGGGAGCAACAATGGTGCTCAATTTGCTTGGGCCCACATACTATGAGTGAATGCCCTACTTTCAGAGTAAAGTTTAACGGGACTTGTAATGCGTGTGGTAGGTATGGCCATCAAGCGAAGGATTGCCTAATGCTTAAACGCATCATGGAAAATAGACCGCCTATAGCTTGGGCAGACTCACCTCGAGTTCCTGCATTGATGCCTATCCCACCCATGGAGCAACAATTGCCATCACAACACATGGTCCCTAGAACCCAAAATGTGGTCCAAACCACACCGTTTCCACCTCCAGTGCTAGGACCACAACCCCCTCATCCAAGAGTTACACCTATGAACCAAATAGGTTGCGAGTCATCTAGTACTTATGTAGATTGCGAAGAGGACATAGACTCTAGTATCACCTATGGAGTCGACATGCTTGAGGAGTGTCCCATGTACTATATGGAAGACCATTGGGGAAAAATCAAACCGGTATATCAAGCTACTGCGCTAGCAGTAAGAGGCCAAAACATTAATAGTTTTGCCAGGAGACCACCTCTTCAGTGCTACGAATGTGGTGGACTACATCGAGTAGCTGAGTGCCCCATTAGAATGCAAAAGAATGCTGCACTAATGCAAACAAGTCAAGGGAGTGCATTGGCAATGCCAATACTCATTTGTAATCGTTGTGGCATAGATCATTTGATCGCACAGTGTCCTAACAATCCAAACGCACCGAAAATCACACCATTGAACATAATAGAGATTGTTGATAGGACACCACCAACTATAAACATAGCACCAGTGAATGCACTCACACGATCGATGCTCCAAAAGCAAAATTACATCCTCGAAGAGAGAGATGCTGCATCCATTGGCCGAGCGAGAAAGAAGAAAACACGAAGAAAGAAATCCCTTAATGCTTCTAGCTCAAAACCTAGTTCAAAGACTAACATAGGGACAGGAGAGGATCCCGTGTATATGAATGACCCTGAGGATGACTCAGATTCGATAGAGACCACGGAGACCAAAACTGTTACTACAAAGGAAAAAGCCAGTGAGGAGGATCACGAGAGGGAATTACGACAAAAACCAAAAGAGTATTCAAAGTTAAACCACCCAGTTGCGAACCCCCAAGATAAGCCACGAGAGACAAAAAATGAGGATTGCAAGAGAAAGATTGGAACCTATCCAAACCCAACAATGGAAATTGAACGAGTCCAACAACTGAGGGGTTTGGTGGAAGAAACTCAATGAACATTAGAACCTGAACCCAAACATATCCAGATGTCGGACACAATGTTTCCCACACAAGTTCAACCTCACAAGAACTACAGGCCGTTAGCTATACCCAGTATCATTCGGGAAGAGAGTGAGGGTAGGACATCTGAAAGTGGACACACACCTTTCCTACTAGAGAGAATGTTTGGTGAGGGAATGCACGACCCCTTTGAGGAAGTGGAGATTCCATCTTCACCATTCTCTTGTCAGGGTCCTACATCCCACAAGATGCCATTAAATGTTGCCAAATTGATGGATTTCATGTCTTCAGAAGTTAGAACCACCATCATGTCCAAACTATATAAAGACCCCGAGCTAGTCTCAGCTGTTCGAGCCTTCCTCAATGGAGAATTACAGGCCGGATTACCACAGTTTGCACATATGAACAAACTTGACTCGATAATGAATGATGAGGAACATTTAGCACCACCATCTGACCTAGCGGGACATGAATCTGTAATTGAAGTACCCGTTAACAAGTTGGGGCAATACCTTGAAGGTGATGAATCTAATGCTACTCTACCAATCACTACTAAAGGATTAACTGTAAAGGGGGTCCTTGACGGTGGTGCGGGAGTCAGCATGGTGACAAAGAGTTGTTGGGAGTCTATGGGGAGACCTCACCTTGAAGCCACAAGCGTAGTGGTAAAAATGGCTAATGGATCTATTGTTACGCCTATTGGAATGCTAAAGGATCTCAGGATCAAGGTCTTGGGACACAAGGTAAGGTGGACTTTCATTTTTATGGATTTTTCCAAGCATCCTATGTCATTTGAGATGATCTTAGGGCGTCCATTCATGAGGGGAGAAAAAATGGTGCATGATTGGTCCAAAAACCATGTCTACTTACAATTTCAAGACTCTGTCATTCGAGTTGATCTTTTAAGTGGTCGAACGCATCCTCTAGGAAATAAATTCATCATTGATAATCGATCAGACACAACAATTCACTCAGCTCCATTACAGTATTGTTACACATGTTACGAAGACACGGATATTGGGGAGAACTCTCCTTATATGGATATCCTACCCAGAATGGCTGAGTCAGACAATGTCGATTGGGTGCACCTAGCGGCAACTATAGATACATGGGGAGCTAGAGGAGCAACCTGGGTAACACCAAATGGGGAAGAGATACCACACATTGCACCAGTAAACATGTTAGGTGTAGCGCATGTAACATCCGATGATAAGAAAGAGGCACACCTACCTGAGAGTGAAACTGATGATTCCTCAAAGGCTTCATGCCAATACACATTGGAAACGGAATCTCAGGAAGAAATGGATTCAGAACCTGAGGAAACATCGAGTGAACCAAGTATAGAAACTGAACACTCAAGGCCTAGTACGACCGTCTATGGTAATTTATATGAGAGTGAAGGAGATACAAGGGAAGACCTATCAAGCGAGTCGAGTTCAAACATTTACCAAAATCAAAACCTTAACAAGAAACAAAAGTCATATAAGAGACGATGATATCGAGCAAATGTGAGAGCTAGGATAAACAAGGAAAGATCTACTGCAGAATGGCTTAGCTATCTAGGGGCATGTGATGCTCATCAAAAGCTAGTAGAAAATTGGGGTGAACATCTCTAGAGTGTCATGTGGTGCAGCCCGTGACCCATTGACCTCGCCCAATTGGAGGTTACACAGTTGAAATTGAGTCGAACTATAAGAAGACGTCAAAACCGAGAGTTGGCTCAACAACAAAAGGAGGCAGAACTAAAAGAAAGGTCTCTGTCAGGACAAGAGCCTGCTGACTTACATATGGCTCCCGAACATTTTAAATCTTATACCACGGGGGAGCGCAAGGTTGTGTATGCGAAAGCCCAACGAATACCTACCAATGGAAGCAGTGGAGTCTATGATGGTCGAGCGGTAGTTAAAGAGATAGAATTAGCAGAACCAGGTGAGGAGTCTAAACCAGTCTTTATTGCTCAAGACCTTACCGAAACTGAAGAGGCTATACTTAAGGATCTCCTCAAGGAATACAAGGATATCTTTGCTTGGACATATCATGACATGAAGGGCGTTCCACCTTCTGTGGTGCAACATACAATTCCCATGATCAACACTGCTAAACCCGTCCAGCAACAACCATATCCAATGAATCCTAAGTACGCCAAAATTGTACAAGAGGAGATTGAAAAACTTATCCAATGTGGATTCATATACCCTATTGAGCACTCAGAATGGGTTTCTCCAATAGTCATTGTGCCAAAAAAGAATGGGAAACTAAGAGTGTGCGTGGAACTCAAGAAAGTTAATGTAGCTACTAGGAGAGATCATTATCCCTTGCCATATTCAGAACATGTGCTTGAAAGAGTTGCGGGCAAGGAAGCTTATAGCTTTTTAGATGGGTACTCTGGTTACAATCAAATCAAAATTGCATTAGAGGACCAAGCTAAAACTGCTTTTATCACAGAGTTTGGAGTGTTTGCATTTCGTGTTATGGCTTTTGGCTTAAAAAATGCCCTTGCTACATTCCAACGATTAATAAACACTGCGTTTAAAGAATTTCTAAGGGAGTTTTGTGAAGCTTTCGTAGACGACCTTTGTGTTTATTCTTCTTGGGAGAAGCATTTGTTATATCTACGAAAAATATTTGAAAGGTGCAGATTTTATCGCATCTCATTGAACCCTTTCAAATGCCAATTTTGGGTTAAGCATGGAGTCATTCTAGGGCATATAGTGTCCAAGAACGGGATATCCACATATGAGAGTAAGATTAAAGCCATTGCCGATTTGCCACCACCTACTAACTATAAAGGAGTTCAAAGATTTATGGGCCATGTTGGTTATTATTGAAGGTTTATTTTAAACTTTGCCGAGATAGCGCGTCCATTGTACAAGCTTCTTATCGAGTTTCACTGGACGGAAGAATGTCATCAATCTTATGAGTTATTAAAGAAGGCCCTAACAAGTGCTCCAATCTTGCGAACACCTGATTGGAATGTACCTTTTCATGTGCATATTGATGCATCAAATTTTGCTATTTGGGTGTGTTCTAACTCAACCAGGAGAACATAAATTGGACTACCCTATTAGCTTTGCAAGTTGCCAATTAAATGATGCCGAGATGAACTACACTACTACAGAGTGCGAAGGTCTAGCTATGATTTACGCAGTAAAGAAATTTCGCTATTACCTTCTTGCTACCAAGTTTGTGTTTTATGTTGATCATCAAGAATTGCTATATTTGGTAAACAAGCCGTGTTCCACAGGTCAAATTACACGATGGTTGTTAATTCTTCTTGAGTTTGACTTCACCGTTGTTGTGAGGCCTGGGAGGAAACATGTCATGGAGGATCATTTATCTCGTATCCCTAATGGCCAAGCTCCTATGGGGGTTGATGATGAATTGCCTGATACTCCTTTGTTCATTGTTGAGACAATGCCTGAATGGAGTGAAAAGATTGTTAGCTTCTTAGTTAATGGTTTTCCACCCAAAGAGCTGCGAAAAGATATAGCTCGAAAATTAATCAAGGAATGCGAACCCTATTGCTTACTGGCTGGAACTCTCTATAAGAGAGGAAAAGATGATGTTCTTAGACGCTGTGCCCGTGAGGATGAGTATTTATATATTCTACAAGAGGTACACATGGGCGTAGCTGGTGGTCACTTTTCAGGAAAGTTGAGTGCCCAAAAGATCTTACAGTCAGGCTATTGGTGGCCCACTCTATTTAAGGATGCATCACTTTTTGCAAAGGGATGTGATGAATGCCAACGCTTCAACAAGCCACAAATAAGGGATAGGATGCCTCTACATCCCATCAAGGTAACCCAACCATTTGAAAAGTGGGGCTTAGACTTTGTAGGACTGGTTAGTCCAGCTGCACGTAACACGCAATCACGATATATCATTGTGGCTACCGACTATGTAACCAAATGGACTGAAGCAAAAGCAACACGAAAGGGGGATGCAAAAACAACAGCTAAGTTCCTCTTTGAGAACATTATCACACGTTTTAAATGCCCCTTTGAACTTGTGAGTGACAATGGAACTCATTTTATAAATGAAGTAATAAAAGAACTCACATCAAACTTCATGATATCTCACCACAAGTCTACACCCTATTATCCCCAAGAAAATGGCCAAGCTGAGAGTACCAACAAAACTCTCATCTCCATTTTGACAAAGACAGTCGAGGCTAATCGCACTGATTGGGACCTAAAGCTTACATCAGCTTTATGGGCTTATCGTACTACATATAAAGTTGCTATTAACTGCACACCGTTTAAGATGGTGTATGGCCAAGAAGCAGTTATTCCATGGGAGTTTGTCATTCCTAGTCTTCGAGTAGCTTCTCAAGAAGGTTGGGATGGTAACCCCTTAGTGGAGCGATTATATATCCTGGAAAGGCTAGATGAAGAGAGGCAATTAGCTGTGCGAAATGCTCTAGTGGAGAAGAATAGGAGAAAGAAGTGGTTTGATATCCATTTAAAGGATAAAGACATCAAGGTTGGTGATAAAGTTCTTATGTATGGGGTACGTAATGAAAAGAAGAAATTGAAATACGTTGGTAAGGGACCATATCGAGTGTGTGAAATTACCCCGCAAGGTACCATTCGTGTGGAGACTCTAGATGGAGTTGAAACCATTGTATTCCTTAATGGGAGTAAATTCAAAAGATATTATGATCCTCTAAGCCAGGAAGAGTTGCAAGCCATCCATCAAAAGAAGGCTGCCAAGGAACAAGCAGAGCTTAAAAAAATCCAAGCAAGAGTTGAGGCTCGAGAACGACAACAACGTCTTAGACGCCAACGAGAGGCTAATCTGGGAATCACGCAAGCATTTTTCGAGGACACAGATGACGACTCATTAGAATCTGAGCCACCCCTACGATACCCAATTCAGCTAAATAGCCCCTATGGGAAAGTACTATACAATGCCTTATTAGATACGGGAGCTAAACACAATTTGTTATCCTATGGAGTTTGGTGTCAATTAGGGAAACCGACCCTATCCCCGAGTACGATGTAAGTCAAGGGCATTTTTCGAGGACACAGATGACGACTCATTAGAATCTGAGCCACCCCTACGATACCCAATTCAGCTAAATAGCCCCTATGGGAAAGTACTATACAATGCCTTATTAGATACGGGAGCTAAACACAATTTGTTATCCTATGGAGTTTGGTGTCAATTAGGGAAACCGACCCTATCCCCGAGTACGATGTAAGTCAAGGGCATTAATAAAAAGAAAACTGCTATTCTTGGAGCCCTTCAGACCCCTGTTGTCTATGACAATGGAAGCATAGTGCAGAGGTTTCTAGTCATGCCCGCGGGAGCTATGGAAGGCAACATAAACCTGGGATGCACATGGATGTTGGCAACCAAATGCACTATTGATTGGGATACTGGTAGTGTCACGACGCGACTACCGACTCTTACCCCTATCATTCAAGCAAAGTCACCTACATTGCAAACTCTAGCAAAGTTGAAAGATAGCCAAAATTCACAAGCCAAGGTGGTTAACTCGTCTTTGCCGGCTACCCATGAACCTAGCACTTCAACACTTGTAGTTGCAGCAAGCAGTAATATTGCAAGTACTCAACCTGCACGACCTAAGAGTACATATCAATGGGTCCCCAAGGCCTTACTTCCAACTACCTCAACCCTCCCATCCATTTCAAGAAAAAATTTCCCTGGAGAACCAAGAGCGCGCTCTAGGAGAGTCAAGACCAAATCACGATGGATTTCAAAACGACTATTAGAAGCCCAAGGCTACTATGATGAAAATGAGCAAATCTGGCTACCTAAACGTAAAATGTGTCCTTCCTTATCGACAACAAACCCATATGAGTCAAACAGTGTAACGCTAAAGCCAATGGCAGACCGTGGGAAGGGAAAGATCACAGAATGCTACACACCTAGTCCAGAGCTAGTTTGGGCTCCAAGGCAAAACCAATTTATTCCACCTAGCTCAGGAAGGGGGGAGTTCCATGAAGCTTCTAGCTCCTCATGTAATACATCCATAGAGGTAAAAGCTTCTACACAGCCTCCACCTACAATAGTGGACCTCCATGAAGCTACAAAAGAATCCACACCTCCCAGTGTTCAAGAATCACCTGATGAACCACTTCAAGTTCGCTGGGAGAGTACCTTACCACCCTTGCAACTTGATGAGGCACCTAGGGTAATAGAAAACTACTGGCAAAAATCCTCACCTATTACCAATTGGAACAATTGGTTTCAAAGGGTGAAGAGCTCATTTCAAATGGTATGATCTACCCAAGGAAGGGGGGAGTGTTTGTGGACATCCATTATTCACTTGCTTCCCTCTCAACCTTTCTCCCTGACCTTTTAATCTCCAATCTTAGGGAATGTATATATAAAGCCTTATACTCACAAAAACAAGATAAAAAAGTAAAAGAGCAAGAGCCATAACACAAAATCATAAAAACAAATTATGCACAAGAACACGAACCTTGTAATATTTGCACTCTAACCATCATCTATTTGGGTGTACAGATATGGCTAGTACGCTAGAGTCATCCACTCCTGCCTTGGGTGAGAGGTACCCTCGTTACTTTTCACAAATATTTCACATGGTCTTTCCAGTGCTTGCATGTGAATGGGATTTTATAGGTACGCTAGCATGTGAGAGGAATTTTGAGGAGTTAGAATGGTTGGTACGTCTCTTGACCACGTCTGATCCATACTTAGTAGAGAGCATTTCTCCCATTGCACAAGCCCACCCTTTTGACCAAGATGACTATAGGCGTCTAGTGAACTTCTAAGTAAACAGGGGCACCTATGATGAAGATGAAAATTTACAGGACTACACGGATGGCACATATGGTCTCATGGATGATGACTTTGTTTATCTCGACGACGAGGATAGGGGTTTAGCCTTAGGGTTTCCCCCCAACCTCTACAATATCCTATTCCCTTGACTCTCTAGGGGAGTGCAAATAATTAGGTTAGGGTTCCTTATGTTTTTGTTGTGTTCAATAAGTGTTGGTACCTTTTCCCACTAATGTGCCTCCTAGAGGTATTCCTTTTGTTTCCTAGTGTGTACAGGAGTGTGTTGCTATTGATAGGATTTGGACCTTCATGAAATCTTTATCTCGACTCACTTTTCAAATCAAGCGCGACCATCGACACAAACAGGTGTTTCTTGTCCATTAGCATTGCCCCTTATCTTTTTTGCATCTATGATTGTATGCTTTAATTGTGATTGGTAGGATAATATCCAACACATTTTCTTAGTAACAAACATTTAATTCAATGTAATTTTTTGTCATAATCACTTGTCTAGGTTTAAAAATCAAGCCGTCCGACTAAGCTAGTTTGACCAAGTTAGGTGTTAGAGATCTTCTCTTAATACCATGGGGAATGTCTTCTTAATAATCAATGGTTACTTAGGTTCTTAATCCAATTTAGGCAGCATTGTGTGAAATGTACTAGGGCTTTCTAGTGGGCTTGACCCTATTGACCTTTATCTTAAGTATTATAAAGGGAGTTTACTAGTGTGATGAGCCTGGGGAGGTGTATCAGTGTTATATGACCCCCCAAAGTTACAAAATTAAAATGCTGAAAATAAACAAACAAAAAATCAAAGTGCCACACTGTAAAATCTTAAGCTGGAACAGAAATCTCAGCTTGATTTGGTACTTCACTCACATGTATTGCCTATGGTACTAGAGCTCTAGAGGTTCCCAGTGTGGGTGCTTTTCCTTGAAAAGGAAAAAACCCAAGGCATACAAAATAAGCACACACATCAAATTGAATCACTGGGAAAAGGCTTTGGGGGGTCAAAGAAAAAGTAATCAGTCAGGCGATGATTTCATGAGAAATTCCTTTTACGGTAGCTTAACTACAAGGTCTTCTACATATAGCCTCTAGTCAGCCCTCGAACATGAATACTTGGCTCTCGCGATTAAACAACTTAATTGACCACAGAAAATTAAGAAGCTTACCCATGGCATTAATATTCGATCTCTAGTGCCTTTCGACCGTCAAATTAGCGACCCCAGACTTGTTTAATTTTTTACCTTTACATCTGTTTATGAATTTGATTACATTGCAATTTAATGTTCATTGCTGACAAATTGTTTGAAATTATTTTACCAATCAATTTGTCTACCTAAAACTGCATATGCTTTTTAATCACTTTTGAGAATGCAATTACTGTGCCAATGTTGTTTGATTTTGCAGTGACTGAAGAAGGCTAAGGACATTCATCTCAAATGCTCTTCCACCTCGACGAACGAGCTTCAACTCAATAGCTTTCGAGGATGGAATCTACATCACGAAGGGGGGCATGTTAACCCTCACGGCTCACGGACACCCCATCACCGACGACGGACGTGTATTATGTATTTGGTAGAGTCAGGTACCGGGCTTGTCGGACCAATAGGAAAAGGGTAAGAGTGATCGCCGATGAGAGGCGCACTCTAATTGGGACATTCAAGGGATTAGTTGGCTAAGCATGGGCGCCCAAGTGTGAATGGGGTGAGCTCATATAAAAGCCAACTAAACCTAAAATTCACTTATTCTCTCATTTGTGCAATAGAAGAGTGCTCTTGCTCCATCTCCATCTCCATCTTCTTCTTCTTCACCTCCTTGTGTGTGTGTGTGTATGTGTGTGTGTGTGTGTGTGTGTGTGTGTGTGTGTGTGTGTGTGTGTGTGTGTGAGAGAGAGAGAGAGAGAGAGAGAGAGAGTGCGATCGAGCATTGCGGCGGCACGACGGCGGTGAAGCGGTTGAGCGTGACGTAGCGGCGTCTCCTTCTTCTTTGCGGCGAGGAATCCTCCACGGCAGGAGCATAGAGCGGTGAGTGACACACCATTGCCCTCTTTTGAGCTTACTAGTTAAGCTAGTTGTGTGCTTGGAGCCGTCTATGGCTCGCACACAGTGTTAGGCAAGGCCCTTGCTTCGACAGTGCGGCAAGGAGCGCACAAGAGTGTACACACAGATCATCCATGTAAATTTCTAAGAATATTCTTAGGTATTCCTTGAATGTGTGCGTCATTAACCTTTGGAAAGTAGCTGGGGCATTAGTTAAGCCAAAAGGAATAACTCGATACGCATAAATTCCCCATTCTGTGGCAGACGCTGTTTTGTGTTGATCCTCCCTTGCTATTTCCAGTTGGTTGTATCCTTAAAACCCATCCAGAAAGGAATAAGCCCGTTTCCCGGCCACCCGCTCAAGTACATGTTTTGTGATTGGCAAGGGATAATTATCCCTTATGGTGGCTGCATTTACCATTTTGAGGTTTACACACACTCATAGTTTCCATTCTTTTTGGAAACTACCACAATGGGTGACACCCAATCTGTATGTTCGATTTCATAGATGAATTCAGCTTCCATCAGTTTATCAATCTCTTCTTTGATTCGTTTAGCAAATGTGTCATTATAAGTATAAGGACGTTGTTTGCTAGGTTTTGCATCCGATTTCAAAGGAATTGTATGTTGGCATATCGATGGATCAACTCCTTTGAGGTCTTTATAGGACCATGCAAACACATATTTATACTTCTTGAGAAGTTGTATTAGCCGTTCTTCTTCTTCAGGCTGTAAATCGTTTGCTATATAGACTGGCTGAGGCTTTTCACCTGGTTCTGCAAGGTCTATCCTTTTTGCATTTTCTGACCCATCGTAAGATTCTTGGTTGGTTCTTTCCCTGACTGGTGGTGTCATGATGATTTTTTTGTCCTGGATAGTAAATTTCCGATAGTGTGATGGTACATCCATGTCCCCCTTTTCTGACTCCCCTTTACCATCACTATCTTCTTCAGTAGTCCATATCTCACGTAAAGACCGTTTCAGTTCTTGGTATTTCTATTTACGCTCCAGTTTGGTCCACTCTTGGTCTTTTGTTGTTTCTTTTTTTGATTTTTGAGATCTTTGTGATTTTGTTTCTGTTTTAGCTTTTCGTTCTTGTTTTAATTCCTCTTACGTTCTTTCCCTTAGATCTTTTGAGAATCTTCCTGATATTTGATCTTTAACACAATCCTCTGCTTTTACAAGCATCAAATAGTGAGTTTTACCTTTTATCCTCGGCATCAGGTTCTCTCTCGCTTTGTTTCCTACTCGTTTCCTCCTATAGCGTTCCTGGCATCTAGGGTGTTGATTAGCAAAATCATAAAATTTGATATTCTCGGTTTTCCTTCCACGCTCACTTGAGATGTCTGAACACTCATTATCTGCGTCATCCTTTACTTCCAGATGTTCAGAGGAGTTATAAAACTCTTCTTGTTCTGGTAGTTCTATCGTCTCATCTTCTCCTGGTATAATGCTTACCATGTAATAGGGTAGCACATCATAGCCATCCTTATCGAAAAATTTTAATGTTGGACTATCTGTAATGGTACAGACATCCAATGTTGCTAGTATGTGTTCCCATTCTAGAGGTTCCAAGGCATCTTCAGGGAAAGGTTTCGGAATATACTCCTTGTCTTCTATCGCTCTTTCTAAGACGCATTCCTCTCTTCTTAAGCTTCCACAATGTGAAGCTCCGCACATCCATAGCTCTTTTTGTTGCCCTAACCATGCCGGGAGTTCTGATCCTGCTACTGTAGCTGAATCAAACTCTTCCATAGGTGTTTGGTTCACATCTTTGTAGTTATGGTATTTCAGGTGTGTTTTAGTTGTTGTCTCACCATGTCTGAGGTATATGTGGTCGTAACCCCAATCTTGTACCATCTTCAATTGTCGCATGAATGGTCGTCCCAAGATGATCTCATAATTATTCTTTTTGTCGAAATCGACTATTGCAAATGTATGCTCATACTCGATTCCGCACGAAGTGACAATCACTTTTTCTAAAAGTCCTAGAGGTTTCTCTATGAAACCATCTGCCAATTGCAATTTCATTCTGGTAGCCCTCAAAGCTGGTTTTCCCCATTTTTTCCAGATTTCCTTGGTGGCGATAGCAACTCCTGGTCCACTGTCAAGAATAGCTTTGGAAACTACTCCTTGTAATTCCACTGGTAGCGTGGTGTTTCCATCTTCTCCCTCGCAATACTCTCCAACCTTGTTTTATGGTACTGGCCTAGTGTTTAGTTGAGGCCTGTCCAACTCTCTGATCCCTTCCTGTAGCTTCAAGGTGGGGTCTTTCACTCCAAATTTTTCTAGGCATTTACCTACTGTGGTCCACATGTTTAGCCATAACCTTAGGAGTTCTACTAATGTGATGGTGCATGCCACCGGAGTGGACAACAACTCAATCAATCCTTGCGAATCCATCACTTTGTTAGAAGAAAGTCTTTGAGATGGGATTGCTCTCACTTCCGATTTGGCTTCATACTCTCCTAGGTAAGAGGGTAAAGTTCTCAGCGAGTCTGGTTGGCTGTGCCCTGAACTAATTGATCCTTGGTCTCCCCCTTGTGAATGTATCTCAAAGTTTATTTGTGATCTCGCCTCAAATTCTTCAATAGGAGGTAAGGTTACATTCTTTTCTTTTCTTGTGCTATTCATGTGGTTACTCATCCTATTAGCCTCGTTGGCCTCATGGATTTTCTTCCACAGATCGTCTAGATCGTTACAGTCCTTACCCATTTCTACCAATATTTTAGGCTGGAACCCGTCACTTGCTTCATCTGTGGTATTTGGCACTATGATAGACTCTCCTTTGGACTCATAGGCATTATTGAGTCTTTCCTTTGTTTTTACATGTTTCTCTAAAGTTGGTTGGATAGGGGTTGGAGCTGGTGCCTCATGCCAATTTGCAAGTTTACCTAGCGGGTCTTCCATCAATGATTGAGCTGTTTCGATCATCTTTTTGCACATTTCCAACCTCTGTTTTTTTATTTTTGCATATGGATAAGTCATCCACCTTTGCTCCTGGGTTTGGCTCTTTTTGAGTCTATCTTCATAAACCTTTAGAAGCGCATCCAACTGCTCATTTACCTTGTCAACCAGTACAGATCCCGCACTTTTGGGCTCTGCTATTTCCTTGGGTGCTATGGTTGCCGTGGTGTGTGAGCTTAAGCTAGCTAGATCCTCTAATCGCTCCAACCTCTCCTTTGTTTGCTTCATCTCCTCCACTAAAGCAGTTTGCTCTCGTTCCTTCCTAGCTTTCATACGAGCCTTTCTAGCCTTCCAAGTGCTTCGTTGATTTTTTGTTTCTGAGCTAGGGGCATTGGTTTTTGTCTCTTCAATTATGGGCTCGTCTGTCCTTTTCTGAGCTTGTGCCCTTGTAACTACCTGAATGGGTATTACCGTTTCATTTTCTGACCCTCCACTGGATGGAACTGCTTCCAGCATGTTTAGAGTAGTTTTTGCTCCTTTACTAGGTTTTTTAGGGCATTCAGGAATCAAATGAGTAATTCCACATTCTGGGCAATACGCATTGACTCTGATGATCTCATCATGAGAACAGTCCCTTAGCCAGTGATCTCCGCCACACTTGTAGCAGGGTCCCTTCGGCTGTTGAGGTGCTCCTTGTGCCCAACTCTTTTGGTAAGCATGTCTCTGTCCACCCATGCCCCCATTGGCTATGAACATCAGTGTTCGTTCATCTAAGCTATATCTCCCTTCTCCTGCTGCTTGTGCAGCTATTGGAGGTCATGTACTTCCTATCATGCTCCATGGTTCTGGTGTCGAGGGTTCTTCCGGTGGATAATAGACAGAGTTTGTTGCATATCCATTGGTATCTTCATAATATGCATGCATAGGCACCAAAGCCTTATCCTCTGATTCAATTATGGTTGGAGTGTATCTTATACCAACTGGTCGTGATCCTGGTAGGGGTGGTTGTTTCCCAACACTGGTTGTGGTCTTTCTACACCTATAGGTGTCTTGGTAGGTTGCCTTCTTGATATCTAAGCATTGGTGGAGCTTGAGGAGAAGCTACCGGAGCTTGGGGAGCGTAAGGTCTCTCTCTCACATATCCCTTGTTATAATAACATTCCTCGGTCCCATGGTTTGTCCATTTTTGTTCAATAGCACACCGCTTGGGCTGTTTAGCCTGGGGTTTGGTGTACAAGTTAATCTTTTTTAGCACTTCCTCTACAAGCTGCCCTGGTTTACAACTACTTCTCCGTTCGGTGTTGTCTTAGAAGACTTGCTTCCACTTTGTTGTGAAGACGGATCGTCATCAAGGTCCTTGAACTCCCCCTCTTTGTAGACTGCACAATTGTCCACAAGGTAAAGAGACTCCTTGGTCAACTCATTCAACATCGTGCTCCTCTTCATATGTAAGTCTTTCTAGAGATCCGCATTTCTTAGTCCCTAGATGAATATCAGCATGATCCTAGACTGAGTTGGCAGTTCTTCCACAAGGCAGAATTTAACATATCTTTTTAGTTTTAGGGCTGCATTTCGTACAGATTCTCCATCTTTCTGTTTGAATTTATGGATTTGTGAGACGGTATTATGAGCTATCCCCCTTTGTGAGAATTCCTCGATAAACTCGTCAAGCACTTCTTCCATAGATTCAAAGTCTCTACGCTCTACAGAGTCAAACCAAGTGGCAGCATCATCCTCTAGGGTTAGTCCAAACCCTGCAAATTGGGTAGGGAAGTCTAACACCTCTTCGGCTCTAATTACACGCACAAAGGCTGCTACATGATCTCTTAGGTCTCTGCTTCTTGTGTATTTCTTATTTACCCATTTTTGCACTTGAGCAGGTCTAATTCTCCCATGGTCTACAAACCTCATCATTGGATCTCCACGTCCTAATCGATATACCTCCTCAGGTTTTCTGTAATAGGCTGGTTCCTCCCCCAGTGGTGCTCCTAAGCCATAATTTCTAACGGTTCTCGCTGGAGGTGGTTCATCTCTTCGAACTCGTTCTATGGGTGGTCCTCCAGGCTTTGTTGACCCTTGAGTCTTTGGCTTACTCTCTCCTTGATACCTTGAATAGAGTGGTGGTTCCTGCAAATCCCTTAGCCCTCGTGCGTCTTGATAACCATCTCGGTTTCGTTCTTGTTCCAATGTTTCACTCTGTCGGAGCCATGCCTACAATGATGGCTGGTTTGCTGGTGGGTTTTGGTTGTTGAATGCTCGGCGGGTAGAATGTAAGGTAGAATCATAATCATTTGAAAAAGGATTCGTTGACTTACTTGGGGTGTAGGTGGCTCTTGGCACTTCTTCAGCGGCATGTGATGATGCTCTTGGACCTGTTGCCCTTTCTACCTCTTCTGGGAGAATACATTGGTATTCTCGCCCGTATCTATCAACAAAAACTATACCCTTCCCCATGGCAGTTTCATAAGAGAATAAGTAAAGAACCTTGTCTTTTCTTAATTCATTTATGTATGGTTCTTTGCTGCAAAAGTAAGTGACTATACCCTCACTCTCATGCTTGTAGATTCCCACGTTCTCGTTATAAGTTGGAACCCTTGTTGTTTTCTTATCATACATAAAAATAGCTCCGGGCCAATTAATGTCTGGTGGCAGTTCTTGAGCTTCTGAAACCATTTTCCCTTTTGCCACATTATCTCCATATCTGTTGTAATCTTCAAGGTTACTGGCTATCAGATAGTGGTTCCCCTTTTTGTTTTGGAATCTATCTCCATCATCATAGACTCGGATTATCTCTAATCTCTGAGCTGGCCTCTCTTCGATACAAATGCACTTGCGTCCTCGATACTCAGAATAGACTAAGGCTCCCCTCGAGTTTTTTCCCTCTAAGAAGATCACAGTGAGTTTGGAATCATTCAAAGGATTCAGGGAGGTGCTTCCTCCTAGCATCAGTCCGTCGTATGTGAAACCTCCTGGCTGTTGACTATCCATCATGAAGAAAGATTTGTCTGACAAAGTGTTAGTATCACTACCTTCCTCTATAATCAGTGCTAGTGGATCTAGCCTTGCCTGAGTTACACTCTCTTCGGTGGACACTAAGCTAGGTTGGTCTCCTGCTACTTTTTGGTCTCTTGGAATGTGTCTTCCTGATCTCAAATTCATCAAACTTACCTCTTAAACAACCTTTTTTTAAAACCAAACCTCTTATGTGAGAATTTATGTTGTTCGTGTCTTTTCCTTGACCTGCTCCCTTGTGTAGTTGCAATCCCTAGTTCTTGCTTTCTCAGAAAATATTTAGCCTCTGAAACTTCATCAAAATATGAGCATTCACATTAGCCATCCACCGCTGTTAGAACTAGTCAATCAAATCCTCAATCAATGACTGTATGCAAAGTTTATGCACTTGGTGAGTAAGTCCCAACTTTTCACACCTATTTTGGCAATTGGACTCATTGTTTAAGTCCAAATCTTGTTTTGACAAAATATTTGGGATTTCAAGGTTGACAGAATGTCTTTGAACAGTTAGTTTCTCTTTTTGAGCCCAGATCTAGCCTCGAGTCTTTATACGCGTATAAATACTACTGTGGCAGAATTACACCAAACTTAGTCCCTTAGTTGACTTTACAATACTGAACAACCCTATGATGTCAGTTCCCAAATCTGGTGTCTATCCTAGGGGATGAGTCTTTATACGCGTATAAAGATTTCTGAAACAGATTTGACCCACTTTTGTTTTGGATGTTCCCTACACCCTAAGGAACTCCTAGATACTCTCAGTTTCTGTTTTCACCCCTTTTGGTGTCAGTTATGAACCTTTTTTGCACTTTCTAGCCCATATGAATTTCAAAAGCAATCAAATTTTGGCTAGGTACTTCTTTTCTGCCTTAGAACACTAGGGAATATTCATTTGCTCCATTTGAGCCAGATCTATTTAGTAAGTCTTTATACGCGTATAAAGACTTTAGCTGAGTTTTTGGTCAGAATTAGAACACAAGCATCCCCAAGTCTTTAATCACTGGGTTTCAAGCATTTTTACCAATTTTTATGCAAAATATGCTTAGAACTACAAGTTTTTCACTTTTTCTCATTTTTGACACTTTGTCTTTTGGATTTTGGGTACTAAGTGTAGACATGTAGTAGTGTTAGTGTGTATACGCGCTTCACCAGGGGCACTTTTCTCCCACTGGGTTTTTCCCCCTAGACATCCGGTGTGAAAGGACACCTTATCTCTTAGGGTTTCATATAAGCTTTGTTGCTCTGAGTTTGTATATACACTATTATTCTAATACAAAGAGAGAGACTACAGAGATCTCGTACGCAAGCTCTGTGTCTTCTCCTTCTCCATCTTCTTCCTACTCTGAGTTGTTGTCTTCCTTCTGTTTCCTGTTTCATCATCTTCAACAATTGGTATCAGAGCAAGGTGATTTCCAAAGCCTCTACTTGCGTTTTCGCGTCCGCGCGTGCAATCGCAGTTTTCAGGCAGATTTCAGAAAATTTGCTCGTGGGAGCATCCTCGACGTTCCGGGAGTATTCTAATCAGGTGACCTGCCATTTTACCCCCCTTTCAAAGCCATTCGATCCCTCAAAATTTTGTTCTGAGCAGCATAGCAGAAGTTACTTTTCATAGGCGTTTAGATCAAGAGGGTGTCCTTTTTGACAGATTTTCTTCAGGTAAACAGTTCTTTTGGGAAGCAGCTTGTCTTAGCTTTGTGCTGAGATTTTGTGTAGAGTTTTGCTTGCATTGGAGAGGAGATTTGTGAATCTCTTGGAGGTTCTTTTGCTCTCTTGTGTGCATCTACAGTATGGCTCAATCTACGGAGAAAGAGATTTTTGGTGCGTTTACATCCGAAGACAAAATGGATGGTACCAACTATTCTCTTTGGTCTTTTATGGCCAAAAATGTTTTGGTTGGTAAAGGATTGTGGGATTATGTATCTGGAGATAAAGTTCGTCCAGGTAGCATTGCACCTGCCACGCCTGGTCGTGGTGCACAGCTGTTGGTGCAGGACCCTCACAAGTCACTCCAGAGCAAACGAGATGGGATACTAAAGATGCACAGGCTATGGCTGTGATTGCCTTAACCATAAAGAGGACAATCACACCACATATCAGATCTTGCAGAGCTTCTGAGGATGCTTGGAACACTCTGCAAGCTATTTTTGGAGGAAGAAACGCTGCCAGAATAGACTTTTTGAAGAAACAACTTGACAAAATACAGATGGATGAAGGTGACGATATTGTCGAGCATCTTACAAAAATCAGGGATCTTAAAGAGCAATTGCTTAGCATTGATGAAGTGATTCCAGAGAAGGACTTGGCTTCCAAAACACTCAATTCACTACCACCATCTTATTTGACTTTTCAGACTTCTTTGACTCTGTCTTTGCGAGCTAATCCTGACCCTCTTCATTTTGAAGAGTTAGTGGCTTTGCTATTGCAGGAGGATCAATCACGTAAGAACAAGTCTTTACAGGTGGATGGTATGGATCATGCTCTTGTTGTACAGAACAAAAACAAGGGTAAAGAGAGTGCTCATTACTCCAAGTCTAGTGCAGGACAATCTTCAGAGAAGTCTAAATGTGATTCCGACAAGTCCAAGAAGAAAGGTAAATGTCACTACTGCAAGAAACCTGGTCACTACATTAGTGAGTGTAAAAAGAGAATTGCTAAAGAAAAGAAGAAAGAGTCAAGTTTGGTTGTTTCAGCTTCTGGTGATTCTTCTACAGCTAAAGAAGAGTCTGCAAACTTTGTGCAGGATTCTTATGCTTTTGTAGTATGTTCAGATTTTTCTGCTTACAGTGCTGACAAGACACAAATGATTTGGTACTTTGATAGTGGTGCATCCAGGCATATTACTTCAAGGAAGGATTTGTTTTGTTCATTGGATGCAGCTCCAGCACGAAAGAAGGTGACATGTGCAAATAATGCTTCTTATCCAATCAAAGGCGTTGGTAAGATTTTGATTACCATTTCAAATGGTTCAGATTTATGCTTGCCAGATGTCTTATATGTTCCAGGGATCAAGAAGAATTTGTTGTCTGTATCCTCTCTTGCAAAAAATGGTCTTCGGGTCATTTTTGAGGATGACAGATGTGTTGTACGAGATCGAGAGAATGGTTATTCTCTTATCACTACAGGTACGTTGGACAATGGGCTATTTGTGCTAGATCGTTATGAAAAGCAGATTCGGGTATGTATTGCAGAAACAAAGACTCAGGCCATGCAGGATGCTGAGTTGTGGCATGCTAGATTTGGGCATGTTGGTTATGGCAGTTTGATGACTTTACAACGTCATAATATGGTGCATGATTTGTCTTTATTGGAGATGCCACCAAGACATGTATGTGATGATTGCGTTCTTGGAAAGATGCACAGATTTGCATTTTCGCAAGATGGTTCAGTTAGAGCGACACGAAAGTTGCAGCTTGTACACAGTGATGTATGTGGTCCTATGAGGACGCCATCTATAGGAAACAGCCTTTATTTTGTGACCTTCATTGATGACTTTTCCAGGTTTTGTTGGGTGTATCCACTCAAAGCAAAATCAGATGTGTTTGCAGTTTTTCAACATTATGTCGCCATGGTTGAAAATGAAACAGATTGCAAAGTACAGACTCTTCGTACCGATCGAGGAGGTGAATACATGTCAGGTGCATTTAAGGATTTTTTGGGAAAGAAAGGCATTAAACACCAATGCACTATGCCATACACACCACAACAAAATGGTGTTGCAGAAAGGAAGAACAGGTCTTTAATGGAGACAGCTAGATGTATGCTCAAGGCTAAGAGTTTGCCTCATAAGCTATGGATGGAGGCAGTTGCTTATGCAGCACATGTTTTGAACAGGTGTCCTACTCGTGCCTTGAAGAACATTACTGCATATGAAGCTTGGTATGACAGAAAACCTTCAGTCAGTTATCTTCGTGTTTTTGGTTGTCTTGCTTATGCTCACATCCCTCATCAGTTACGTGGGAAGCTTGATGATAAGGCAATCAAATGTATATTTGTGGGGTACAGTAGTGGAAGTAAAGGTTATAGACTTAACAATCCTGCTACAAACAAGATTTTTGAAAGTCGTGATGTAATTTTTGCAGAAACTACTGCTCAACCTATGGTTGCTTTTGATGTACCTCATATGCAGACACATGATGTATTTGAAGGTTTGCTTCCTTCTTTTGTGGAGAATCAAGAATCACAAGAGGTTGATAATCTTGATCAATCTTTTGATCAGCATGTGACACCTCATGATGTAGAGGAAATTGTGCGTGAAGAGCAAGAAGTTCTCAGGGAAGAAAGAACCTTGCCTAAATGGGTTCAGAAAACTTTGCAGGATAGCAAGTTGGATGCACCGTTGCCACGAAAAACACGTGCTGGTACTACTTTTGGTAGAGAGCAAGTAGATTTGGCTTGCTTTAGCACTCTTTGTGATGCAGATGAGCCTGATTCATTTGAACAAGCTTTAGAGTGTGTTCAGTGGAAAGATGCTATGCAGCAAGAAATTGATTCTATTCATAAGAATCATACATGGGATCTAGTGGACTTGCCTACAGGTAAAAAGCCTATCGGTACAAAGTGGGTTTTTAAGGTAAAAAGGAAACAAGATGGTACTGTTGACAGGTACAAAGCAAGGCTTGTGGCAAAAGGCTATGCGCAACAGAAAGGCATAGACTATGATGAAACCTTTGCTCCTACTTCTCGTGCGTCCACAGTTAGATCACTAGTTGCAATTGCTGCTCATCATGGTTGGAAAGTGCATCAGTTGGATATCAAAACTGCTTTTTTGAATGGTGATTTGCAGGAAGAAGTTTATGTAAGTCAACCAAGTGGTTTTGTTGTAAAAGGTCAAGAGAAAAAGGTATGTAGATTGCGTAAAGCTTTGTATGGTCTCAAACAGGCTCCAAGAGCATGGTATGAGAAGATACATACTTATTTGATTGGCCAGGGATTTCAGAATAGTCCAACAGAAAGTACTTTGTATGTCAAAAAGAGAGATGGAGTTCTCATTTTGTTAACACTTTATGTGGATGATATGCTTCTTACAGGCAATAATGCAAATGAAATTGAAGCGTTTACAGATGCTTTGAGAAAAACCTTTGAGATGTCTGATCTTGGTTTGCTACATTATTACTTGGGTATTCAGTTTGTGCAATCAGAGGATGGCATATACATGTTGCAGGCAAAATATTTGCATAAAATTTTGGACAAGTTTGGTATGCAAAATTGTAAACCAATCTCTACACCCGTAGAAACTGGATCAAAGTTGAGCATGCACGATGCTGGAGAACCTTTTGATGTACATACTTATGCAACAGCCGTTGGTTGCTTGATATATTTGGCAGGCAACACTCATCCAGACATTCAATTTGGGGTTTCACAAGCAAGCAGATTTATGCACAGCCCAGGTATGCATCATTGGCAGGCTGTGAAGCGCATACTTAGTTACCTTTCAGGTACCCCTAATCTTGCCATGTTCTTTCCAAGGGGGGATATGTATGGAAAGCACAGTTCTATGCAGCTTCTTGGTTACAACGATTCAGATTGGGCTGGTGATTTTGACACACGACATTCCACAAGTGGCAATTGTTTTTTCTTGGGAAATGCATGTATATGTTGGCTAAGCAAGAAGCAACCCACAGTGGCTACATCAACTTGTGAAGCTGAGTACAGGGCAGCTTTCACAGCAACAGTTGATTGTGTATGGATACGCAGGTTATTGGCAGATCTTTGTGAGTGTCAACAGGCACCCACTACCATTTTCAATGACAGTCAGAGTGCTATGGCAGTTGCAAGGAATCAAGTATTTCATGCAAGAACAAAGCACATAGAGGTTCACTACCACTATGTCAGGGAAAGGCTACATGCAGGGGAGATCACACTAACTTACTGTCCTACACAGGATAACATTGCAGATCTATTTACGAAGGCGTTATCACGAGAAAATTTTGAAGCTTTCCGAAAAGCTTTGGGCTTACTCTCATACACATGATGATCTGCTATCTTGTACGGATTCACACTATCACTACAGGGGGGATTTGTAGACATGTAGTAGTGTTAGTGTGTATACGCGCTTCACCAGGGGCACTTTTCTCCCACTGGGTTTTTCCCCCTGGACATCCGGTGTGAAAGGACACCTTATCTCTTAGGGTTTCATATAAGCTTTGTTGCTCTGAGTTTGTATATACACTATTATTATAATACAAAGAGAGAGACTATAGAGATCTCGTACGCAAGCTCTGTGTCTTGTCCTTCTCCATCTTCTTCCTACTCTGAGTTGTTGTCTTCCTTCTGTTTCCTGTTTCATCATCTTCAACACTAAGGGTTGGTCAAAACCCTAGTCTCAAGGTGTACTTAAGGTAAAATCCTCTTTTTGAACACCCTGGTTCAGTCAGATTTGTCAAATTTTGGTCTCCAGATGCCGCGTACAATGTCTCTGTTCATAGTATTTCAAGTTTTCTTCACAGAACTCTTGCAAATGCCCTCTTATATGCACAACAGCAATCAGTCATGAAAAAATATCAACAAGAACCTGTTTATTGCATTTTTAGCCTCAAAATCAACTACACGTCAGCAAATAAGTAATCGTTGAATAGCTCTAGTTCAAAATCCGATCCCTTACCTAAAGCTACTCCTACACATCATGTGGGGTTTTGCATTTATGAGTAGAAAAACGCTTCACTGCCACACACAGACTAGTCAGCCCTTTTCTCTCCAATACAACTATTCTAAACTAACTAACTGTCAATCACGAAAGACCCAGGCGAGACACACACTCCCTCGAACCTCTCTTTGATCCTTAGTTCCTATCTAAGATACAAGGAAATTTGGCGAACCAAATGGGCTTTTACCTCGTAGGATTAGTCAAAGGTCACCTACTTAGCGCCAATGTTGACGTGCAAAAACACTGCTCGCAGACGCTAATACAATGAGAACCAGGCCAACAACAAGTTGTCAACCGAGGACGGATTTGATCCGTAGGTGCATGGAAACAAATAGTTGATTGTCACTCAACTATTCAACCTTCTCTAGACAATCACTACCAAAGGAAATCATTCTAAAGCACTCTAATCATACTGAACTGCAATCTTTCCTAGAACACTTCCTTTCACCGAAACATGGTTAAGCATTGTCGATTTGTCACGAAACTCAAGGATCCTACTCTACACACCTAGAGGACACTTCCTTGAAGTTTCTAACCTAATCCAAAACCCGTAAACATATGGTGCAGAAATCGCATTGTGAGCGGGATGGAAACACACAGAACGCCTCTATAACGACCCGACACACACTCTTGGGAAGATACACACACACACACACTATGGGGTACCACTCGCCTTACACAACACACCTGGCCGAGACAGGGAACACACCTATGGAGTGAGAGGAGAGAGACTATCCACTTGCCCACTCCACACAGAGAGACACACACACACACACACACCCAAAAAACTCAGCTCAAAAGAGGGGAACTTCTGATAACTAGATACAAATGAGCTTGGGCCAACACCAAGGGGCAAATAGCTCACACAAAATGGGTAAAATATACTAGATACAATCACAAATTGGAGAAGAAGCTTCGCTCATAGGAGAAACTTACACAACAAAAACAGCAGAAAAAGAGTGAGTAATTTGCTAAAATGGACAGCGCCATCGCATCTGGAACGGCCCAAAATCCCAGTCTTCAATGTCAAAGTGCTCAAATCCGACCTCATATGAGCAGTTTTCGGCCAAAACAGGCTCCAAAAACCCCAAAAAACACACCTGCGGCTGATCCTCCTCTCTTCTCCACGTTTTTTCTGGTCTTCTCTCAGTTTTTTCAGTTCCCACACTTAGCTTTATTACTTGGGCACCCTTGGCCTTTTAGATGACCTCAAACGGACCCCGAACAGGCCAAAACTGACCTCGTAGTGCATAGCTGTCACCTTGCTGCATCCATCCGCACACCTGGCACTCAGATTTTTCCAATAATGCGTCTCGTAACCACGTGAAGTGGCCCCAAAAGATGTTCCTCATGATGACCTTTCTGCATAAGTATCACAAGAAAACACCCACGTCGTGTCCATACTTCTCCGCGTGCAAGTATTGACCCCGTTCGACCTCCTGACGCTACTCGATGCCATCTGACGCACCTGCTTACCTCATGTCGTCGGCCCGCGGATAGCTTCCTCGAGAATTTTTACGCGCTACCAACTTCTCCTTATTGTAGAAAAAACACACTGGTACTGATAATAGTGAATATCGCTGCACTATGTACACCCTGTCCTACCTGTACACATGTGGGCCCCACGTAACCACCTGGCTCTGGAAAATGGGAAATCCTTTATTCGATGCACCATGCATGTGTATGTACATATGTGCAATCATTTCTTCCTAAAAACTCCTGACATAATTTGCCCACCCCCTAGCCTGCTAGATCATTCATCATCAGTAGCAGCAAAAAGAGATGCTCATTCCATCTAGATCCCACACAAAAACACTTTGCATTCCCTGCATCAAAAGCTTAATCAAACTTCCACCTAGTTCCCAAGGAAAACCTGTAGAGATGCCATATATCAACCTTGCATCAAGAAAACCATCAATCATGAGAAAATATATCTCCTTCTCCATAGCTGAGAGGTCTCCACTTATCATTTGTGTCATCAATTCCTGCTTCTTTGACAACTCAACCTTGGTTTGCATCAGCCCTTCAATCACTTCATAAGGCCCTTCACTTTCATCTTCAACCTCATTTGCAAATGCGACTAAACCAGACTCCTGGATTTCATTGTCCATAAAAAGAAATGAAACATCAACATCCTCATCACTGCTGGTAGTACCATCACTGTCCTCGTCAGTCACTGTGGAATAGTCTTCAACACTAGACTCATCCTCATCTTCATGAAGCTCTTCCAATCATTTCCTTGTATCCATATTATATAGCTTCGTGGCACCTGTCTTTCCATAGAGGCTAATTGTACCACGTCTCCCATCTTGAACGGCTCCCACTGCACATAACCATGGTCTGCCCAGTATAATAGGATATGCTCCCAATCTTGCTGGCATCACATGAAGATCAACCGAGTCAAACTAAGTAGCAGCATCATCCTCTAGGGTTAGTCCAAACCCTGCAAATTGGGTAGGGAAGTCTAACACCTCTTCAGCTCTAATGACACGCACAAAGGCTGCTACATGATCCCTAGGATCTCTGTTTCCCGTGTATTTCTTGTTTACCCATTTTTGCACTTGAGAAGGTCTAATTCTACGATAGTCTACAAATCTCATCATTGGATCTCCTCGTCCTAATCGATATACCTCCTCTGGCCTTCAGTAGTAAGCGGGTTCCTCTCCCAGTGGTGCTCCTAAGCCATAATTTCTAACGGTTCTTGCAAAAGATGGTTCATCTCTTTGAACTCGCTCTATGGGTGGTCTTCCAGGCTCTGTTGACCCTTGAGTTTTTGGCTTGCTCTCGCCTTGATACTGTGAATAGAGTGGTGGTTCTTGTAAATCCCTTAGCCCTTGTGCGGCTTTATAACCATCTCGGTTTTGGTCTTGTTCTAATATTGCACTCTGTCGAAGCCATGCCTGCAATGATGGCTGGGTTGTTGGTTGGCTCTGGTTGTTGAACGTCTGTTGTCAGGTAGAATGTGAGGTCGCGTCATACTCTTCTAAAAAGGGATTTGTCGACTTGCTAGGGGTGTAGATGGCTCTTAGCACTTCTTTGGAGGCATATGTTGATGCTCCTGAAATTATTGCTTTTTCTGCCTCCTCTGGGAGAATACGTTTGTATTCTCGCCCGTACCTATATAAAAAAACAATATCCTTCCCCATAGCAATTTCATAAGAGAATAAGTAAAGAACCTTGTCTTTGCTTAATTCGTTTGGATAGGGTTCTTTGCATCAAAAGTAAGAGACTATTCCCTCGCTCTCATGCTTGTAAATTCCCACATTCTCATTATAGGTTGAGACCCTGGTTGTTTTCTTATCATACATAAAAAGCGCTCTAGGTCGATCAATGTTTGGAGGTGGTTCTTGAGTTTTTGAAACCATTTTTCCTTTCGCCACGTTATCTCCATATCTATTGTAATCCTCAGGGTTACTAACTATCAGATAGTGGTTTCCATTTTCGTCTCGGAATCTATCTCCATCATCATAGACTCGAATTATCTCCAGCTTTGAGCCTGCCTTTCTTCAATACAAATACACTTGCGTCCTTGATAGTCAGAATAAACTAGGGCTCCCATCGATTTTGTTCCTTCTAAAAAGATTACAGTGAACTTGGAATCATTCAAAGGATTTAGGGAGGTGCTTCCTCCTGGCATTGGTCCGTCATAGGTGAAACCTCCTAGTTGTTGACTACCCATCATGAAGAAGGATTTGTCTGATGAAGTGTCAGTATCACTACCCTCCTTGATAATCGGTGCTAGTGGATCTAGCCTTGCCTAGGTTACACTCTCCTCGGTGGACACTAAGCTACTGTGATCACCTGCCACCTTTTGGTCACCTGCCACCTTTTGGTCTCTAAAAATGTATCTTCCTGATCTTAAATTCATCAAACTTAGCAATGCAACTTAACACAAATTCAACCACTCACCTGGTAAAGAATCATTTTCCACATAACTTCTTGCTTTGCCGCCGTTGAATATACATGTACAGAAGCGTTTAATTTTGGCAATCGAATCAAAGCATTTAATCTCTAGAGGTGATTTTAGTAATGATTGGTGTAACTGTAGAGTTAACCTCAACCACTACTATATTTTATACACTTATGATGTTCTGGATTAGGTCTACTAATCTGGAACTGTACTTCTCTCGGATGTTGGTCAATTTACATGAAAAGTCTGAATTCAATTTTCGCTCCATCAAAAGGTCCAACAAGGTCCAAATTCACTTCTGAAAGAAGTTTTGGAACTCTTAAGTCAAGTGGAACATCACTGTATAACCTCAATCAAATTTTCTCTTCACTAAGCCTCAGTAGACATCCTACGCGTAGGATGTCTCCTACTCTGTTTTGCCTGGATTTTTGCACTATAGACTCCCCTTGATGTGATGAGTCCACAGCTATTTTTACTTTTTGATTTGGACACCTATAAGCTGGTCAATGGATCAAAAATCTGTTGCAGCAGCCTGTTGTTGGTCTGACCAGTCAAATCAACTCCAATTTGGACCAAATTTGACTAGGAGGCTTGCCTTAGTCTATACAACACCCTGCTATGCCTACAATCAATTTTTCTGGCTTAACTTTCATGCATTAGACATTCTATGCGTAGCATGTCTTATTGCTCAAAATGGCTTCAAATGCAAAGCACAAACTCCTCTTGAGGTGCTGATCACTTTGGTATGCTCAAATATGGGTTTGGAGTGCCAGATCACCCAAAACACATCCTATGCGTAGCATGTCTTTTTGGCATGTTTGACCCAAGACTTGTGCCACACCTTCCCCTTGATGTCAGCAACCCAGGGCTATGCTTAGATTTTGGTTTGGAGTGCCAGATCACCCAAAACACATCCTATGCGTAGCATGTCTTTTTGGCATGTTTGACCCTAGACTTGTGCCACACCTTCCCCTTGATGTCAGCAACCCAATTTTAGTTGTTCTAGCCTTTTTCAGTCAAAAATGATAAAGTCTGCTTAGAACTCAATTTTCATACCCAATTGAGATGAAACCTTTCTCAATCACTCAATATATCATGCAACCATCCTATGGTTTTGGTCTTAAAATAATGCCTTGGCACTATTTGGGTAGGATGTCTGGCAGTTTCTATCTATCTAGCCTTATCATGTCAAGATATGGTCAAATTTTTACTTTCCAGGTGAAAATAGGGTAAAACATACCTTCTGAGCACATTGGTCAACTCAAAATTTCAAATTCCCACTAGATTAGCCTGTAGACATTCTACGCGTATGATGTCTCCTAGCGTAAAATGTGATTTTTTCCTGACAGAAATGCTCCTGATGCTCTGTAGCTCTATTAGAAACACTCACAGCAACTTTTGAAGTTCATTTCAGCTTTCAAACACTCTTTTGCGTCTTTTACAACCTTGTGATGAACCTATCAGCAAGTATAACATGCATGAAGTGCTCTAGATCATAAATCATGATGTCCTACTTACTCTACTCCTACTCATCATGTGAAATGGCGATAATGGTGTTGTGGTTGCTTCCTGGACTCTCAAGCTCTCCTTTCACAGCTTCTACCACTCCAACTCCTACTCATCAACTCAACTAATACCTAAAACTATTCAGTCTACCTAAGTCGACCTAAGTCAACCTAAGTCGAAGGATCTAGGCCAGACACACGCTCCCTAGACTCCCTCTAAGACCTAGAGAGTCCTCCACTCTCTGATCCTATCTAAATGTAAAATGAGACTCTAGCTAGACAGAGAATCCCTGTCCTCAAGGACTAGTCTCGGTCACCTACCTAGGGTTTTCGTCCCCGGAAATGGCGCCAATGTTAGACAGATACGCCGCGACGGACGTCAGCATAGCGAGAACTCACCTAACAAGATTTGTCAGCTAAGGATGAAGCTCGACCCGCAGGCACGTGGAAGCAAGCATAGGGTGTCAATCTACACTCGATCGACTCTCGACTAATTCCTATAGAGGTCTCACCCAATGTCTAAGCTACAGCCTTCAGGAGTGCTTAAGAGGAGATTTCCTACAACGCTTCCAAGAGCCAAATACCCATCAAACGGTCTCGAAACGCCACATAACTTGAAGGAGACCCTACTAACACCCATAGGTGGCTCTCCCTAAGGTCCATGAACCAAAATCCCAACCCTAAACACCTGGTGCAAAATCACGTACGATGTCTGGCCGAAATTTGCAGGTCATCATTTTTGTCATCATTTCTGAAAACTGTAATGCCTAATGTGTAGCTCTACTCAATGCGAACGCGTGGATATGCTAAAATGAGAAAACAGATAACGTATGCTCACCGAATCACCAGATGAATCTCGTAGATCAAGCTCGCAAAACCGGACCGTACGCCCACAATGTAGGTATCGGCACGTAGCTCTCGTCGGGGGCAACACGTTGTAATTCTTTGCACTCGATTCCGACCACCGGTGTGCGCGTAGCGTCAAGATGAAACTCTCACTCTCTCTGGCATACACATTACGCTCCCTCACAGACAGAACTTTTTAAAATGACAAAGCTTTTTCATTAAGGTCGAAAAGTGGTATAAATACCTTACAATCTTAAACCCTAATGTTCCAATTTAACCATCTACTCAATCTAAATGTCAAAACTGGGATACAATCTGGAAAAATCTTTAAGCCCCAATATTTACAAAGGTGAAATGTCGGGTTTTCTCAATAAATGAATAATTACAAAAAATAATAATCCAATGAGAAGTCATTTTCTGTAGGGTGTGTCCAACTTCTAGCACCCTACTCCTTGAAGAGTAGGTTGAATGCCTCTATGCCCCGCATAGAGAGGATCATGGGATTCATACATGACTTTGTCACAAACCGAGTGGGTAACACATAGCCTATTGCCATGGAGAAGATACCCATCTTGCTGCAAGGTGAATGGTTCTTCTTTCTTTTCCAATGCAAGGGCTGACATTATGTCTATAAATTTAAGGTCAATAGCATACTCACCTATCACAGAAGATAGATTATTGTAAGTTTCTATAGACACCACATTGACTCTTGTTTATCGTGAAAGTGCATCGGCCACTTGATTGTGCTTACCAGCAACGTGAGCAATATGAAAATAAGATTGCGAAAGAAAATTTTCCCACCTCATTTGTTTGTCAAAACTCTTGGTTTGCGTCATGAAGTACTTGAGACTTTGGTGGTCCGTTTGCAAAATAAATGGAGTCCCCAATAAATAGTACTTCCATGTGTCTAGGGCATGCAAAACAACTAAAAGATCTTTTTTGTATATGCCCAAGACTCATTCATCGGCATTGAGCCTTCGGATCGCATATGCTATGGCATGCCCTTCTTGAAGCAAAACTGCTCCAAGGCAATTGCCACAAGCATCACATGTGACCTCAAATGGCTTTGAGAGATCCGAAAGCGTAAACATTGGTTGGGAGATAAGCTTCTCTTTGAGCTTGTCAAAAGCATTTTTCTCTTTAGTAGTCCATGAGTACTTTACGTTCTTTGTTGTTAAGTCATGTAATGGTCCTGCTATTTGAGAGAATTTTTCTTTAAAGCGTCTATAGTATGCACACATACCAATGAAGCTTCTTAGCTCATGTAGATTCCTTGGATTAGGCCATGCCTTTATTACCTCTAACTTAGATGGATCCATACGGATACCATGCTGAGAGATAATATCACCTAAGTATTGAATCTCTTGAAGGAAAAATTTGTTTTTCTTTTAATTGATAAAAAGCGTGTTCTCCCTCAAATCTTGAAAAATTACCTAGAGATGTTGCTTGTACTCCTCCAAGGACTTGGAGTAGATGATGAATTTGTGGTAGGGTCTAAAGATTTTCTCCATTAAACAATTGAATGTGGTCGATGCATTAGTCAAGCCAAAAGACATGACTAGATGTTCATAAAGACCAAATTGTACGAAATGCAATTTTTACGATATCTTCATTCACTATCGACTTTTAAGGTCAATCCTATTGAAGTAGGTCGAACCTTGTAGCTTATCAAAAAGATCTTCGACCCACGGTGCGGGAAGTTTGTTTTGGATAGTGATATGGTTTAGTGTTTCATAGTCCACACACATGCGGTATGTACCATCTTTCTTTTGCACTAAAAGGACTGGAGAACAAAAGGGAGAGGAGCTAGGACTCACCATCCCTTTGTCTACCGATTCTTGTACTTGCGTCATGATCTCCATCTATTGAGCTTGGGAAGCTCGATGAGGAGGCTTGTTATGCGGTGAGCTTCCTAGTAGGAGCTCAATTTGACGGTCATCATCCCCTCGTTTTGGAGGTAAGTCCATAGGGATATCATTGATAAACACATCTTGTAATCCATTTAGAAAATTGGACAAGTCTAATTCTTCGTGATTTTAACACTTTGCTTTGTTAAAACATTAGCATCATTTAGAGACTCTTTGACAAAAATCATCTACGCAAAAACTAAGCTTTTCAGTACTTATCAAAAGCAAGTAAATTTTCAAGTGGTATAGTACGAGTGGACTCATTAGCATCTATGTACATGCTCTTTCCCTGTAGGTGAAGTAGATTCTCCTTTGAGGTAGCTTCATGTTGGCAGCCATGCGATTGAACCGTGGATCTTCAACCCACGATACGGGAAATTTGTTTTTGATAGTGATATGGTTTAGTGCTTGATAGTCCCCACACATGCGTATGTACCATCTTTCTTTTTCACTAAAAGGATTGGAGAACAAAAGGGAGAGGAGCTAGGCCTCACCATCCCTTTGTCTACCAATTCTTGTACTTGCGTCATGATCTCCATTTGTTGAACTTGGGAAACTTGATAAGGAGGCTTGTTAGGCGGTGAGATTCCTAGTAGGAGCTCAATTCAATGGTCATCATCCCCTCGTTTTTGAGGTAAGTTCATAGGAATATCATTTATAAACACGTCTTGGAATCCATTTAGAAAATTAGACAAGTCTAATTCTTCTTGATTTTAACACTTTTCTTTGTTAAAACATTAGCATCATTTAGAGACTCCTTGACAAAAATCATTTACGCAAAAACTGAGATTTTCATTGGATTATCAGAAGTAAGTAAATTTCAAGTGGTATAGTATGAACGGACTCATTAGCATCTATATTCATGCTCTTTTCCATGTAGGTGAAGTAGATTCTCCTTTCAGGGAACTTCATGTTGGCAGCCATGCGGTTGAACCATGGTGCCCCTAGGATAACATCCTCATGTTGGAGAGGAGAGATGAAAAAATCTTCTTTGTCGATGTAGCTTTGGACATGAAGCCTCAACTTCCCAATCAAGGGAGTAACGAAGGCTTGTTGTCCCCTTAAATCTCCATCGGTAGTTACAATATCTCTCATCTTGAAAGCTTGAATTCCCAACTTAGTGGCCATCTCCATTGATATGAAGTTGTGAGTAGATCCAAGGTCAAACACGACGAAGGCAATGGGCATCATGCTCCCTTACCTTTCCCCAAGCATAGGAGAGAGGTGATCCTTTGCAATGAGCATCCTCTTTTGGAGCTTCGATCGTGGAAGCTCTAGGAGTCTCATTGTGGGCATTTATTTTGAGGCAAAAACGGTAGCCATGTCCTTTCTCTCCACACTTAAAACACTTGCGGTACTTACAAAAAGATTCTAGCTCTTCAAGAGAGAGTTTATTTTTACCTTTTTCAAAACTCCCTTCTCCTTGGACCGATTGTTGTTGTTGTTACTGTTGTTGGAATTGCCTTGGGAAGAGTTTTGGGCATTGTTTTTCCCCTTTGCATCATTTTTCTCTTTGTTTTCCATGAGATCGGCATGCCTTTTAGCCCCTTGTTGGAAATTGATGCGTGAAGCAACCATAGAGTGTGGATTACTTCAGTGATAGAACAAGCCGTTGGTAGTTGACATACTCGGCCATTTCTTTAGGTAATCCCGCACAAAATTGTTGCTTTTTCTTGGCAAAGTCTATCTTTTGAAAGATAGTAGATGTAAATCCCAAAACTTGTCCACATATTTGTGGATAGAATCGTTGGAGAGCACCTTCAAAATCCACCATTAGGTAAGCACTGTGTCCTTTGCATCGCTTGCAAGGAATTGCTTCATGATGGGAACTCGTAGAATTTTCCATGTCTTTGGGCCCTCTCTATTTCCACAAAGGCTAGCTCACCATTGACGAGTAGATTTCTGGAAGTGCATAGCTACATGATGTAGAATGGAGGACTCTATGAAGCCGTCGTCTCCAAAGGCCGCATCAAATTTTTGGATAAAGGCCAACACTTTATGTTATTGCCTCTCATCCCAACTCTCAAGAGAGACAATAAAAAACCTCTTACACAAGATTCATTCACTAAATCCCTTAACAAATAGCATTCAATACATACACAGGAAGCAGAAATTATTCAGGTGACTGAATTCGAGTTGAATATTGAATACGTAGGAAAACAGGAATTCGACATTGCATAGGGCTTCAATCCTCTTCTTCTTCTTCATTCCACACTTCCAAAACGTTACAACTACCAAGGAATAACCCATTTTTTATATGAAGAGTTTTTTTCTCTTTCACAGTACAAATCCTGACTACTTCTTGGAAAACTACAAACACTGAACTGGAATTATAAAACTACACCCATTTTGGGTTTAACACCTGGCAGAGCCCGATGGTAGAAAGTTTTTCCCAGCAAAAACTTTTGACTCATTTCCCACAAATCCCTTGTTCAAAAAAAACTCAGTGCTAATAACTATAACGGTGCAAAGTGAAGTGCCTGGAACTTAATCCAAGATTCACAAACTACACACTACATAATCACTAAACACCACCCATATTCCCCCTAAAGGATTACATTGACATCCCAATTTGTGCACCACCTCACCATCAAGAGTGATTTACACTGCACCATTTATTAGCAACATGCCAAGGCTGGGAACCATCAAAACAGTTCCCTCTTTGCAACTCAACCATTCCATTCATCAAAGTCTGCAAATTTTGCAAGAAAAACATCCAAAACATCAAGTCCCTTTGAAATCCACAAGAATTTTGCAAAATCAGGCTCAAAACCTTCATCTCCTGATCATTGTTTTGCAAAATCTGATCCAAGAAATATGAGGCGGACAAAATTGAATCATCAAAATCAACATCTTCTATTTGCAAACTTTGAGCTTGGTAACTATCATTGCATAGTTCAAAAACATCTCACACTCAATGTTAACCACCAAATTCTCACAAATAGTCCTTTAGATAAATCAGGTTTTAATTCAAAATGAGATATGAACGGTTTGATATGAAAAACACCTTGCAAGCCATCAAACATTACTTCTTCAGCATCTCCAACACTTGTGGAAAAATATTAGAATCAAATCTGGACTCCACTTCATCCAATACAAACTTTCCCTGATCTTCTTGAATCGGGTCAAAAAATACTCAACTTGATCTTTGCTTCCTACATCCCGCTTCAAATCCCTTTTACAAAGCAGTAGACTCTCCTTTTCTTTAAGTTATTTTAGGTCTTCAGGTCCATTTTCAAATTCAGGTATACATTCAAGAACAAATTCAAAAAAAATTTCATGTTCAGGTTCATGTTCAGATTTAGGTTCATATTCAGGTTCAGGTTCAGGTTCAGTTTCAGATTCGGGTTCAGGTTCAGGATCAATCTTAGATTCCTCAAAAATACTGAAGAAATATTCAAGATAGGATGCAAAATTTGCAACCATTAGACACTTCCTCTTGAGCATCTCCAATATCTTTGCATGTAGATGAAACAATTCAAAACCTGAATTAGACTCAGTATGCCTCCAATATCTTTGCATGTAGATGAAACAATTCAAAACCTGAATTAGACTCAGTATGCCAAAACAATTGATTTTCTTGAAAACTTTGATTCAGGAAACACCAAAATTGATCTTATTCTTCATCAAATTGATTTGATTCAAGGCATAGCACTAACCAATTGGACTCTCCTTCAGACATAAAAAACACCACCAAGATGGTTTGTTCACATTTCTCCTCAAAAACATAAAGAAATCCACTTTTTGGCTACAAAACACTCCAATTGATATCTCCCTAAAACTGATTTTTGATTTGAGACATCTTTGTCGCTAATCCACCAAACTTGACTTTAATTTGGTTGGCATAGTCAATTTGCATCACAACATGTAAGAAACTTCCAAAAAAACCACCGTTGTGGATGTATGAACACTCAAGAAAACCATCATCAACTTCAATGTGAATTGCTTCCCTTTCTACTTCCACTTGAAAAACTCTAGAGGATTGCTTCTCATAGAGATTAGATAACTGCACTTGACCAATACAAAAACACTGAATTGAATAGACTTCAAGTGACTGAACCTGCAAAATTTTGACTTTTTCTCCTTGACTTTCCTTCCACCTTGACTTTCCTTCCACTTTGCTTCTTGCACAAAGCATGTATAAATTATCTTTGTGCATAGAAAACAGATAAATCCATTAAACCCATCATCAATGTCATTCATCATGAACACATAGAACCATTGAGAGATAATGAGATAATCCATATCTCCCTCATCCGCATAATCACATAGAAAGATAGAAGCATCTTCAAAAAATACCACTTGATTATCATCATAAACTTGCAAAAGACTTGCATAATCATCAGTCAAAACCATCTCCTCAGCATCAACAAAACCATTGACATCAAGTACTTGGTATAAATCATCAAGAATATCATCAGAAAACTAAACTTCCTTGGAAAAAGATACACTTTTAATCTCCATGACTGAATTCGCAAAAGCACCAACATCATAAAAATCACTCACTACAACATCATTGTTCAAGACACCTTCCATAACATCAAGGCTTGAAGAAGACTCCATATTCATGATTTGAGTGAGTTGAAGATTCAAATCCTCAATTGCGTATCCTTTTTCAAAACAACTTTCTTAGGAGCATCATTAACTTCACAACAATAAGAAATATGCAAATTGGCTTCAACTTGAACCTCAGAAAACTCCACCATCAATGATGCCTTCTCTTCTTGAAGTTGATTGATTTTGGAAACCGTTTCATTTGTTGCAACCATATTTAAATACCTCTCATTCTCCAAATCCAAGGAAATATTATGGATCATCTTCGCTTGAGAAATAACAAGACTTTGCAGTTCAAAAAATTCAGGTATAGAACTTCTTTGAAAATTAGTAATCTCAGGATCAGGGACCTGAATTGTGGAACTCTGTAAATCAGGAACCTTCGACGTCAAAACTTGCAATTCAAGGACCTAAAATTCAAGATCCTTGTCTTAAAAGCTTGTATAGCTTATATCCACTCTTGGAAATTGGTTTTCAGTCTTCAAGACTCCAAAAAACACTTCTCCAATATCAACACAAACATCTTCACTTGCAAGATACTCTTCATCAAGATACATCAAAAAATGATTCATCACATCATCCTCATCATCAACACACCTTATGCCTTCATCGATCTTCATATCTTTCACTTCATTACACTGTAATCTGATCTTTCCTTGATTATCAACCTCTTCAAGATTGATGTCCAAGGTTGGTATATTGGTTTGTATGGGATATTGTTGGCTTCTCTGGCTCACCCCCACTTGCATTCCCTTCTTCTCAATCACCGATTCTTCTTTTGGGTAATTTTCATTCTCTTCCTGCAAAGAGGTGAGTCTCTTTTATGTGAGGTTTGGGGATAGTTGGTAATCCTCTTGGCTCTTTTGGCTCTTGAGTTTCTCCTGAATTCCTCCTTCTTTCTCCATCATCTTTTGGACTTCATCTCCCTTGCTTTGAACAATATCTCCTTCTTCAACCAACTCCTTCTCATTAGTAATTTGTATATCTACAACTTTGATCCCTTATTCATCAAGAACATTAAAATCAAGTTGAAAAACTTTAGGTGCTGAAAAATCAGATTCAAGCTTTGAAAATTCGGGTTTTGAAACTGTAGGTGCCTGAAAAACTACTGATAACTGAAAACTGACAACTCGAGGATGTTTTATGTTGGAAACAATAACAGGTTGTTGAAAACACCATTGAGAATCATCATCACTGAGATAATCATTAAACTCATTTCATACTACTCTAAAATACATTCACACGCTTCTTGCAACCTTGACATTCGCTTAACAGTTGAGCATGACTTTCTTTTCTTATCGACACAACTATTATGACACTTGTGCGCATCGTCAACAAGATCAGAAAACCCATCTAGATCCTCTAAGCATCGCACATGTCCTGATGACATGATGCATCCTGAAAACATTGCATAATTTGATACAACTCCCTGCACAACTTTGGCATGCAATACTTGACAGAAACCTAGTCCTTTGAACAAAGAGTACACATATAAGGACATTTCTTGATGGAATGGCCATGCTTTTGATAAATAAGACATTGCCATTAAGTAGACAATAAAGAAATAGACACAAATAATATCGCCATAATCCAAGAATCATTATGACACTGCATAAAACTGAGATTTTTTGCAAACTGTCATGAAACTGCATGAATTTGCTTGAATTTCTTGCAAAATGTTAAGAAATTGCTTGAAGCTGCTTGAATTTCTTGCAAACTGTCAGGAAACTGCCAGAATCTACCAAAAAACTACTTGAATTTCCTGTGAATTTTTAGGAAAACACCCTGCATTGCATAAAAATGCCATCAGGTTGCAAAAACGGCCTTGAAAACAGTAGGACAACACCCCAATTGTTGAAAAATGCCTGATTTTTTACAACGCCTTGAAAACCAAAAATGCCCTGAATAGAACTAGGGTTTCCACTCCTTAATTTGCCACTTTTGACAAAAACCAACAAAGGATCTCCATGTGTTATTGCCTCTCATCCCAACTCCCAAGAGAGACAATAAGAAACCTCTTACACAAGATTCATTCACAAAATCCCATAACAAGCAGCATTCAATACATATACAAAAATCGAGAATCTATTAGGTGACTGAATTCGAACCAAAAACTGAATACACAGGAAAACAGGAATTTGACATTACACAGGGCTTCAATCCTCTTCTTCTTCTTCATTCCACACGTCCAAAACATTACAACTACCAAGGAATAACCCGTTTTTTGATATGAAGAGGTTTTGTCTCTTTCACACCACAAATCCTGACTACTTCCTAAAAAAACTACAAAACTGAACTGGAATTATAAAACTACACCCATTTTGGGTTTAACACTTTATTGGTAGTACCAAAGGTCCCATCATAGGTAAGAAAAGATATACTATTTCCTCCCTCTTTGAATTTCTTGAGCTTTTGAGACCTTCTCCATGCAGGGTAAGATTTACAATGTCCTCTCCTCTTGTATTCTCTAGGAGAATAGTTGTTGCTTTCGTCTGAAATGCCCCTGGTGGGATTTCCTATAATGAACCTCCCAACCTCCCATTAAATAGCCCCCTTGGGCCTCATTCCCTATCCACACTTGCAGTCGGTCCCATGGGCTTGGTCCTTGACCATCGGGCATTGCCCTTGAAATGACATCACTCCCCCCTTGGCATGACATTACTCCCCCTTTGGAGAAGCGTTTTTGTCCTTGAAAACAAGAGTGATGATACACTAATATTTTCCACAGTGGGATCTTGCAGGGATCCAACTGTTTGCTTAACCGGAACACGGTTCAGTAGGAGGTTCAAAGAAACCAAGAGTAACATCTTGATTTTCCACATTGTTGTCCCATTGCAACCGTCTTAGTATAACTGTCTCATAGATAATATAGCATGTAAACTCCATTTAGAACTCACTTGAGTATGCTAAATGAGTTATCATAACTAAGATGTACACGAAAGAGTATCTCTTCTCACTTTCCATGAAAGTAACTTGCTGACGTAACTCATCAACCCTTACAAGTTTAAGTTTGTGACTTGTTATCTTCTCGTATTAGTAAACAACCCCACCATAACTAGTGTTCAAAGTTGAGAACCTAAATTATACATGAAGAGACTAAACCTAGTCGCAAACATGCTTTAACTTATGGTAAGCAATCTCCAAGTAGAGCAATAAATGCTTACTAATTGGATTGTTTGGTGCTAATGTACGCTCAGAGTATATCCTTTAGCACAAGATTACACTTTGTAATCTGCCTATCCTCAGATATATAATTGGCCTATCCTCCTTGGGTATGTAATCCGCCTATAACGTATGCACAGTTTGTATCCTTTAGCACAAGATTACACTTTGTAATCTGCCTATCCTCTTTGCATATGTAATCAGCCTATCCTCCTTGGATATGTAATCCGCCTATCCTCTTTGGATAATAGACAGTACTGAGGTGTTTTCTTCATGGTTTACATACAGTCTTCCCAAATGACTGGTAGATGGGGATCACAATCTTAAACAACATTGCTGAGCAAACAAAAATGTTCAAAATAACCATCTTGGTGAACATGAAAAATCCACAAGCACCCAAACCGAGCCATAACCTCTATTGGTGATTGGTAGAGTAATTTCATAAATATAATGCACATAGAGTGCAAAATTCTTCATAAGAAACAAATGTGATGAATATGCATGCCGCTCCAAATCAGTTGTTGTTAAACACTCGGGCCCATAACACTTAGTGTGCATGCATTTAGCAAAAAATAGATCCTAACCTATATATCCATGATCATCCTTGCCAATACTTATGGCGAATGTGATGCTCCTAGGACACTTTAAAAAGGAATGTAAATAGTTTTGAAAAGAAACTAAATACTTTTTGCTGCAATCATTTGCAAACCTTGCTATAACGTTTGAACTAGAATAGAAGGTGAAACATTAATCACTTCTAGGTACAAACAGTGAAACATGTTCATTAACAACCCATAGCCTTTCTATATGCATAAACAACCATTCGTTAATTTTGTTTAGCAGCACTTGTACCTTAAGAAGTCATTCTGAGTATTCGACAATTTATGGCCACTGAAATCGTTCCTAACACCTTGTGCTAAAAATGGTCTATAAAACAGATTTTACCAGCACCTAGGGACTTTGTCGTGACACATACTTGAAAAAGTGGACGCCAGTGTCAGTTCCAAAGACTCATATTCTCCACATGTGGAATATGTCCCATGTAAGGGTGTCTAAAAAGAACATCCTTCAAGTACAAGATGTACTTGTGTGTGGAGGTTAGTGCAAACAGTATACGATAGGAGTGAGAGGGACCCTCATTAGCCTTGCTCACACTGGCTAAATCGAACTCCTTGAGTTCCTAGACCGTGTTGCATCCCATGTGACAACATGAGCCAAATAAACCCTACAAGTGGGTCTATAACTGCATAATGCAAAAAAGGTATCTTGGACACAATGGCCCAAAATTCTTGGCTCTTATATGACCTTGTTATTTCTCAAAAGAGCAAACATAGTGTATGCATCCTACATAAAAAAAGCAAATAAAAAAAAACAAAACCAAAACAGATACATACTTGTAGGTAAAACATAGGGTTCACTTATCCGGAGTGAAGAGCAGCTGCCCAATTTTCCCACCCCCCTACAAAGGCCTAGGAACACAAAGTGAAATCCCTGTAATATTGCACAGGTAACCTTGGGTGTTGCTTTTGCAATCCAAACCCCGTGGTGAAGCTTTGTAGGAAAATGTGGGACAGGTGTCTAACCTCACTCTTATCTTATTGCAGACGTAGCAAGAACCACAAATATAATTGTCAATCCATGGGATGAAGCTGACTCAAGTAGTGCATAGAGGCTATAAGAGGTTGTCAATCTCTTAGAAAAAAACAAACAACTCACATCTAACTCAAGCTACAGTCAATGACAGAAATCCCCAAAAGCTAATCGCTCATCGGTAAACAAATCATATCCGTTATAGCATCAAACGACATCCAAACGTTACAAAACTACTAGGACATCTTTATAAGACCTAAGCACACATGCTTATGGTCTCAAATCTCACTTTAGGTCAAGTGCAGAAATCACGATTATTAACAGCAGTAAGTTTTTGACCTAGTTGTTTTCGACCCAGAATGCATCTAAATGCTTAGAAATAATGTCCCAATAGGTTTCTGGTGGTCAAAACTAATAATCTGGGAGCTCTAACTAAAGAGAGGTTGATACAATCTGGAAACTTGTGGCCCTGGCTCATCAATTACAATGTTTATCTAGAAAGTAGGAATTACAATATTCCCAATTCATCAAAATGTGATGATATCCAAGTTAGCTTGTTGCTAACATTCCCCCTCTCCTCGCCTGTGTCGTCCCTTGACACAGCTTCATGGGCTGAAGTAGTCTTCGGGTTGATGGCTGGCGAGGCGGTCTTTAAGTGCATGGAGTGCTTTCGCATATCTTAGTATTCTCTCTTTGTCAGGAACCTGCAAAAAATGCATGGTGACTCTGTTTTTAAGCTCAATGGCTGAATAGCCAACAAATCTGGAGGTTAGGTTGCTTATCACTTTCCCAAATATCTTCGTTCGCCAAGTGAAAAAACCTATATAAAATGCTTTCTCAAATGCCAACATATTGCTTGATGGCAAAAACATGCATCGGAAGTAGAAGCCATAAAAGACTTCTTCGAAAGGCTGGCCATTTAAATTGTAGCAGAGACCCTTATTACCTTCAAGGAATGACATCCATGGTGCTCCTACTTGCTTTGTCTCGTGAAAAGCTTCAATACATGTGAGCAGCATTTGGAAAATCTTGTATAGCATGGCACATGAGAGGTCAGGAAGACTTTTGAAGAAAGTTATGGCGCCCGTTAGGGTTTTCACCATGTACTCCTCTGTTGTTGATCCCTGCTCTGGAGCTGGCAATCGTGGGTAGTTCAACCATGTAGGCCTCTTCTTTCTCATTCATGCTTGCCATGTCCTTACCTGGGGTATAGGACAAAAGGTTGGGTCTTTCTGAAGTGCGGCAGGTGCTCTTGTGAACATGATCAGATATCTTGGATTCTTGTTCAACTAGCTCTTTCTCCACTTGGGGTGAACATCCTTCTCGCCTTCTTCCTGCATATCTTTATATAGTCTTTCTTTTACCTGTAACAGATCTACCTTGATCAGAGGGTATGGCAATGATTGTTGATGCCATTGTGCATTGATTTGGTTGGGAATGAGTTGAGTGACATTGACTAAGTGGAGAACTCTCAACTCCCAATCCATCACTACTTTTCATTCTACATCTGTCTCTTGAGCAACCTATTCCTCTAGTACATCTTCTTTAGCTTTAAAGAGTTGGATCATGGGCACTTGCTTGTCATCTATGAGTGGTACCTGAAAATGTTCGTCTTCTAGCCCTTCTATCGGCTGTGTTTCCAACTCAGCAAAAGAGATTGAGGGAATTCAACATTTGGTTGCTCAGAGGTACCAGGTTCTTCTTGTGTCTCTGGTTGTCCCTCTTGCAGCGCTCATTGACTCTTTTTAGCTTGGCTATCTCCTTGAGTAGTTGTTCTTCTCGTTGTACCTGTTGTCAAGACATTTGCGGTCTTGCCAGGAAAGCACCGGGCTTTTGGCTGTGAGAGTTTGTGAGAGAAATCCAAAAACTATATGAAGGAGTTGAGCCATAGATTCCATGAAGTATAGGGTTTGGAAGGAAGTGCAATCAAAGAAGCTTCATTCTTTCTATCTTGTACTCACACACACAAAGAAAGAACACAAAAGAGAATATCAAAACAACACAAAAATGAAAACATCAAGGCTATGGTCATAACGTATCATAGGTAATATGAAAGGGTTCATAGATAAGTTAATGGAGTTCAATCTTTGTCGACCAAATAGGCTACCAATTGTTCTTTGGAATTGTAGTTTTGTGCTTACCATAATATATATATTTTGCCTATTGATTGGGATTAATTGTGTGTACAATTCCTCTTGGTTCATAGCAAGATAACTACACTTACGTGAAAAGAAAAGCTATAGTCTATAAAAGGTAGTATGATGGGATCCGGTGAAAGAAGTATTTCATTGAGCTTTTCTGGGCCAAAGAGAAATACTATACGTTGTTGAAAGTGTATTTTACGGCCAATCCATACATTAATTCTAATAGATCGCGCAGAGTGGAAGCGATAGAAATTCTCATCATATGAATTACTCATGTAGGATAGTATGTGAGAAATGTAGATATGAGAGAAGTGAAGAGATAAGAAGTTTCCCTCCCAAGCCCTATTCTTGCCCGTAGGCAATAAGGATACTGCGAGGAGAGATGTACCTGTAGCAAAGAGAACCTAGAATTTATAGAGAGAATGAATTTCTAAGAGTGAGAGAGATAGGTTTGGTTAAGGAGATGAGATTAGATATATATATGTTGGATTAGAGATGGAAAAGAAAACAACAAGAAATCAACAAAATATCAATGTAGAGCACATCTTACTTGTCAAACCCTTCGGCACCATTTTGATGGAGAGAGAAGAAGAGGGAGAATTCAACTTTGATTGATACACCAAATCCAAGACCTTCTTTGATTAAAGTTGATCTTCCAAGGATAGCTTACAAGAATGTCTAGTCTTCCTCTAAGAGAAAGTGTAGGCTTATGCTTATGTTAATGGCTAAGTACAATTAGGCATTACTACTCACTCCCTCATGAATTCCTCTCATCAATGGCTTGAATTATTCAATCGTTTTCAAGAAAGAAGAGGTCCCCTTTTATAGATGAAGGGAACCCCCAAGGGTTTACACAAGAAGAGAAGAGCCAATGTGAATAGAAACTGGAAAAGTTGGAAATGAGTTGTCCCTGCATGATGTGGGCAGACTGGGGTCCCGTATTTTGATCATATCTCCTCAACCGTAACTCCAAATAAAAAAGTTAAAATATGAGCAGAACATTCAGCTCATTAGCTACAACTCCCATTTTATATACTTTTTTCAATTCGGATTGGAACCTTGTGTAAAAAAACCATCAAAATAGGGTACAGTTTTGGCAGCAAAAGTCTTCTTGTGGTCTCCTTAGCGTAGACTTTTATTTGATTCCAATGGACACCTCATGCCATATGAAAGCATGACATTGATCCTTGACAAAGTTTTATAATCATTCTTGCAATAGTGCATTAAAATAAGTGTATCTTTGAAATCATGCCACCTAGTGTCCCACTAGGATTTGATTCCCAGCTATTAGCTATTTAAAACAAAATATAAGAAAAATGTGAAAAATACATAGAATATATATATATTGAAAGTTACCCTAGATATAAGATCTAGGTAGGGTGTGAGATAATAATGAGATAGTAGAAAGAAAAAATCAATGTTTTTTGCCCCAAGTTATAGAGGCGGAGCTATTGACGCTTTTTCCATAGTACTTTTTGACGGTAAAGTAAGAATACGTTACCCTTAAGATAGATAATAGGATGAGATAGAAAGCATATTATTATATTTAAATATGCATATGTACATTATAATAAATATAATTATGTATCTAAAAAGTTACAAGATAACTCTTGTAGCATGCGTTCCCACTATGTAAGTGTCACAGCACGACATCCACCCCTCACATCCTCCGGTATGTGCCACATTGTCTCTTTGTAAAATTAGCCGTCTTGTACATCTTCCTTGCTTTATTCTTCACTGGATGATTCCAAAGCTTCATCTTCACTTTGATCTTCACCTGTGTTTTGTTCTTCCTCCTCATCAACATCTTCTGGATCATTGTCTCCTCTTCTCTTAAACATTTTGATCCTTTTTCCTGCAATGGGAATCTTTACTTTTGTACCATCTAGTTCAGACAAGCTGTAAGTAGCATTTTCATGTACATGTTTTATAACATACGGTCCAAACCATCTTTTTGAGAACTTACACATGACTGTGTGCTGGTTATCAAGGCTACTACCATATACTAAAACCCAGTCACCTTTGTCAATTGCTTTGCTCCTGAGCCGATTTTGCTTATCAAAGTAGTCCTTGTTTTTCAGCCTTGCATTTTTAAGTCGTTCTTTTGCAGCCTCAATGTCTCCAGGTCTTCTCTCTAGTTGCCTTATGCGCAATGCAAGGAGACCTTCCCTGCTAAGCCCCTCTTGCCAAGGTAGTACATTCCATGTGGGAATTGTATGTTCAATCGGCATCATTGTCTTTTGACCATACATTAGGTCCGTAGGCATGTAGCCAGTTATTTACTGAGCTATGTGTTGTACGATCATCCCATAAAGCATATGGTAACAATTTTGGCCACTCACCAACTCTTCCTTCGCAAGCCTTGACCAAAGATTTGATGATAGGAGGATGCCCTCTTTCACTCTTTCCATTGCCTTCAGGGTTGTAAGCTGTAGTAAGAGAAAGCTTGATTCCTAATCTGGAAAAGAACTCCCTTGCTTCTTCGGCATCCAGTTCACCTCTGTCTGCAGTGATCTTTCCCACACAACCATAACGACAAATCATCTCATCAAGAAGGAATTTGCACACAGCTTTCGTGGTTTTAGCTGTTAATGCTCTTACTTCAACCTAATTAGTTAAGTCCTCATGCAAGAACCAATTATCTCATCTGCCAGAGTCCTAAAGTCATTGTGACTAGATCCACAACCCATTTATAGTGCACGGCTAGTGGATATGTAGGGTGCAATCCATCATGATGTCAAACATTTGAGTACATTTGACAAGTTACACATGACTCTACAAATTGAGATACATCTTTGTACATACCCTTCCACTAGTATTTTTCGTTCAACTTGGAGAAGTTTGCCCACACACCCCTGTGTCCAGCCCAGTGTCCAGCCCAGATACTCTCATGAAACTCTTGCATGAGCTTTACTTGAGTCTCTTTTTTACATATAACCCTTTGTGGTGTAGCACCCTTTTGTTTAGGATGCTTCCACAAGTAGCCATCTCTCAAAAAGTAACCATATGCTTTCCTACATATCCTCTTGAATTCATGTTCAGACCAATCATCCTGTTTTGTTAGAGTACTCAAGTAGCTTCCAATAAGAAGCCAATCACCTTCATAAAGATCTTTCAAGAACAATTCAAGTGGATTAGTCATGCAGACGTTGTTACCTTTGACATGAGACATGGAATAGAACTTTGTGCCCACATCATCTCCCTCATCAATCATCTATCACTCATCTTCATACCTTGCCCTTGATAGAATATCTACCACTATATTGTCTTTACCTGCAATGTGCTTAAACTCAGGGTTTAAGGACTTAATGTAGGAAATGCACTACAATATAGCAATGTCTGGCGTTGAGCAGCTTGTAATCATCCCAAGAAGTGGTAGAATTTTTTTTTCTACAACCACACATGCACCAATTAGATACTCTTTCCCATTTTTCAAGGCTGTAACCATACCCCATATCTCTCTCTTTATCCGTGGATAGTTTCTTTGGTGAGCACTTAGTACCTTTGTTCCAAATCTCACCACATACCTGTGTCCTTCTTCGTCATCTTGCCTTATTGCCCATCCAATCCCTGTAGGACTGGTGTCTACTGTCACAATTATTGGCCTTTAACACTCATAGTCTACCTTTCTCAAAGTTGGTGCTAATTGGAGAAACTCCTTTAGCTTTTTCATGGATTTTACATGTGCTTCTGTCCATTTAAACTCTGATTCTTTCTAAGCTGCTGATAAAGAGGATCAGCTACATGTGCATAATGTGGAATCCAAATAACATAGAAGACACATGCTCCTAGAAACCTTCTAACCCCAGTGATGCTAGTGTATGTTTCTTTCATTCTTTGGATGGCACCTACCTTTGTTGGACAAGGTTTCCTACCATATGGCCCACACTTGTGCCCCACAATGAGCACTTCATTGACACCAAACATAGACTTTTTTCCTGACAATGTAAGATTGACTTCTTCCAACCTAGACAAAATTTTATCACAATCATTTATGTGATTTACCACAAACCTGCAACATCCCTTGAGATCCAAAGCTTCATCTTTGTCACTTTCTTCACATCCTTTGATAGGCAAATCATCAATGAAAGGCATTGTGATTTGAGGAATAAAGTCACGTAAGACCTTATTCATTCCATTCATCATATGTACAACCGAGTTGTTTGCTCCCTGTGGAAAGGTACACATCCTTACCAAACCGAAAGGTGTTCTCATGGTTGTCAAGTCTTTGATTTTGATTGCAAGCTAAAATTGATCATACCCTGAGTAGAGATCTCCCATTGAGTAGATTGCCCTCCCTGCAAATGCCTCTGCAAACTCATTCACAATTGGACGTGTACCTACATTTCTAAGTGTCACCTTGTTCACTGGTTGCATATCTTGGATGAAGCGTAGAGAACCATTCTTCTTTGGAACTGTGAACCACCTGTTTGAGTATGGAGCACAAGAAGGCTCCAAGATTCCCATTTTGATTTTCTCATTCAGTAGCTCTTCTAACTTTTGCAAATGAGCCTTTGGAACCGGAATAGGCCGCAGATTCCAAGGCACATGAGGTATTGTGAAAATTACCATAGGAGCTACAATAGAAGGATCAACACAGCCTATCATGTGGCTCAAATGCAAAAGCCTTACCATGCTTTGAAAGCATTCCTTTGAAGCACTTTGTCTCCTCCAGTGTTAGAAACTCCTCGCAACCCATTTGCAACTCTTATAAAGACTCCTTTGTGAAGGTATGACCTATATTTTTAAGATTCCTTAAACTTGGTTTCAAAGAATCTCACTCAATCTTTTCCTTGTTGTTGGGTGGTAAGGGTGAAGCTACTAGTTTCACCTTCTTTGCTACACTCTTGTATTTAGTTTCAACATGCAGTTATGGGCCAATTGTTTGGTTTTCTTTAAAGGCTTCTATTACTTGATACATGTCCATAGAGCAAACTTCCACAAGTTCATTTTCAAGATGCAAACTAGATCCCATTATAGCATCAGGCTCACCCATAGTATCTACAAAAGAAACTTGTTCACACAAACCCAAAACATTTTCAGTAGGCTCTAGCAACCCACTTTTTTTCATGCCTATTTGTACATTATGCACATATTGCCTCTCACATCTCTTCAAATCTTCAAGTTTTGTAAAACATACTGATCCATTCCTTGTTACCAAGGAGCTCATTGAGAAAGTTTCACCTATTTTTGGATCAGGTGAGACCCTTTTTCTTTCTGTACCACTCCAATCCTGCTTTACAATGGTACTTGGCCAAAATCCATCATTTCTCTATGATTATGAAACTCTTTGCTCACCTTTGGTAGACGATGTTCTCTGAGGTTGTCATGATTTCTTTCATGGTTTACACAAAATGTGAGAAATTGGACAGCTCGTTTACCATCTTTACTACGTATCCTAGCATATGCTGAACCATCATCCATTACCTTTGTTTCCATTCAAACTCCCACAATGTAGAGTTGTCCAAGGATGAGATGATATGAAGATGTATCTTGTACAAAGAAGTTTTGGTCAATCTTTATATCACCTATTGTCACCTTCACACCTGGATATGCTGCATACAATTCACCGGATGAATTGATTGCCACTTTTACCATCCAACCATGATTTGTGTCCATCGGCCATTTGCACTTGTTGTAGAGACTCTTTGACATTATGTTTATTTGTGAACCATGTTCAATCAAGGCAACAAATGGCTCTTCAAGATCACCTACCTTGACCAAAGTTTCTGTAGTAGTCCTTGCCCAGTAACTTTGTGAATAGTAGCTCCTAGGAATAGCTTCAACTTCTTCATCGTCATTTGAGAAAATCACTTGCTTCACTCTCCCACTAGATTGGTAGCATCCTACCACAGCTCCATCATCCTCCTTATTTTGCAAGTGCATCCCTTGTGTCTTCAAGGTTTCCCCTTCAACCTATGGACGAGAAACTTCAGCAAGAGTTTACCTCTTCCTCTTGATGACGTCAATGATCTATGGAATTCACTCTTTCCATCATCCTCCTTATTTTGCAAGTGTATCCCTTGTGTCTTCAAGGTTTCCCCTTCAACCTATGGACGAGAAACTTCAGCAAGAGTTTACCTCTTCCTCTTGATGATGTCAATGATCTATGGAATTCACTCTTTGCAATGCCAAGAACTTCTCCCAGAGTAAACTCAATCTTGCTATTCAAGATCCTTTCCTCCAAGACTTTTTTTAAAATTCGTAGCAACCTCAATATCAAATTGTAGTTTATAAGTTGGGCCTTTTTTCTCATCTTTTGTTGGCTCTTTCTTCTTTCCTGTTGTAGAATCCTCCATCAGTACTTCAGGTGGAGATGCTCCTTGTGTCGAGGGTGTTTGAGAAGGCATTGAGTCTCTTCTTCCCCCACTTCTAGAATCTCTTTTTGATGGTCCTTCATCAAAATTCTCACGTCTGCACTTCTCTTCTACAATAGCCTCATTTTGTTGGCATTTTGTAATGTAGGCATGCATTGACAATGAGTCCACTCGATCATTCCATCCTATTTCTAGACGTATGCAATCACCTGCTTCATGTAGAATCTCTTTTGTAAGCTTCCCCTTTTTAGCTAATTGCATGACATTTGCCCAAATTTAACCATGATGGTCACTCACCTCTTCATCACTAAGATGCTCAATTTTTACTCCAGGGAAGTAGCTGCCTCAACTGAAGAGGTGGCATGGTTAGTTGCCATATCTTCAACTAAGGTTTGCATTCCCCCTTTCCCAAAGTTAGTTCTCAAGGGTAGACTTGTCTCTCTTAAGTGTAGTTTACCATCCCTAAAAAAGACAACATCTTTTGACAAAGCATCACTAAAATCATCACAATCCCTTCTTACATGGTCTATACTATCACACCAAATACATCTATTAACAAACCCTTCTTTGGGCTGTTGTATTTGCCTAGGAAGTGGCCCTGATGATTGGCCTTTTTTTCAAGCTTTGCAAGCTTCACCTTCAAGGCACGCATTCCCTTCACAAGCTCATCTAGCATGGACTCATCAAACTTAGGAGCGATAAAAGTAGGCTTTACCATTTTGTCAGAAGTTGAGGTGGAAGGACTTGTAGTATTTACTACCATCTTGTCCCTTCTTCTTTGTCATTTGGCAAGTATTGAGATAGCACCTTCAACTTCATTCCATTCGGTCTTTACCCTTGCTCAGCATCTTTATCTTCAAGAAGAAGCTCCAAATTTTCTTGAAACTCTTTACCTGCATCTTGTAAGAAGAGATCTGTCTTCTCTGCATCTAGTGTGGCCCTTTCTGTCTTGGTGAGTTGTGCATAGCGCCGCTCAAATTCCCTAAGTAGCTCTATTATTGATAGTCCTTGCTTTGGCTTGACTACCCATTCTAAGAATGTTCTTTTGGTTACTCTCTTAGAGTCCTCCATGAAATATTCCTCGTTCGAAGCTACTTTGAGTTCTTCCCAGTTTCTCCCATGCCCATATTTAATTCCCCAAACATGTTCCCTAATTTTTGGAGCAACAACTAGCTCAAAGCTTTGAATCATCTCACCTTCTGACACGCTATGTAGCTCCATCTCTTCACATACTCGCATAAGTACTTGGTTACATCTTTGCCATTGAAGTGATCCATTCTATTGGTGACTGCTTGTATGGCCTTCGTTGCTGAAATCTCCCTTCTTTCAATGGCATGTTGTTGTTGCATGAACATTGCAAATGCTTGAAACATTTGCATTGTTGCTCGGTCAAAACGCATACCTTTTTGCTCAACATGATCACCCATGGTTACCCAAAAACTCTCACCCTAGCAGATTCGCGTCAGATTCACCAAAAATATGTCGAAAGATTTGCGGTCTTGCCAAGAAAGCACCGGGCTTTTGGCTGTGAGAGTTTGTGAGAGAACTCCAAAACTATATGAATGAGTTAAGCCATAGATGCCATGAAGTATACGATTTGGAAGGAAGTGCAATCAAAGAAGCTTCATTCTTTCTCTCTTGTACTCACACACACAAATAAAGAACACAAAAGAGAATATCAAAACAACACAAAAATGAAAACATCAAGGCTATGGTCATAACATATCATAGGTGATATGAAAGGGTTAATAGATGAGTTAATGGAATTCAATCTTTGCCGACCAAACATGCTACGAATTGTTCTTTGGAATTGTAGTTTTGTGCTTACCATAATATATATATTTTGCCTAGTGATTGGGATTAACTATGTGTACAATTCCTCTTGGTTCGTAGCAAGCGTCAAAAGAAAAGGTATAGTCTATAAGAGGTAGTATGATGGGATCCGGTGAAAAAAGTATTTCATTGAGCCTTTCTAGGCCAAATAGAAACACTATATGTTGTTGCAAGTGTATTTTATGGTTAATCCATACGTTAATTCTAATAGATCGCACAGAGTAGAAGCAATAGAAATTCTCATCATGTGGATTATTCATCTAGGATAGTATGTGAGAAATATAGATATGAGAGAAGTGAAGAGATGAGAAGTTTCCCTCCCAAGCCCTATTCTTGCCCGTAGGCAATAAGGATATTGCGGGGAGAGATGTACCTGTAGCAAGGAGAACCTAGAATTTATAGAGAGAATGAATTTCTAAGAGTGAGATAGATGAGAAGTTTCTCTCCCAAGCCCTATTATTGCCCGAAGGCAATAAGGATATTCCGGGGAGAGATGTACCTGTAGCAAGGAGAACCTAGAATTTATAGAGAGAATGAATTTCTAAGAGTGAGACAGATAGGTTTGGTTAAGGAGATGAGATTATATATATATATATATATATATATATATATATATATATATATATATATATATATATATATATATATATATATATATATATATATAGGATTAGAGATGAAAACGAAAACAACAAGAAATCAACAAAATATCAATGTAGAGCACATCTTACTTGTCAAACCCTTCGGCACCATTTTTGATGGAGAGAGAAGAAGAGGGAAGAATTCAACTTTGATTGATACACCAAATCCAAGACCTTCTTTGATTAAAGTTGATCTTCCAAGGATAGCTTACAAGAATGGCTAGTCTTCCTCTAGGAGAAAGTGTAGGCTTAGGCCTATGTTAATGGCTAAGTACAATTAGGCATTACTACTCACTCCCTCATGAATTCCTCTCATCAATGGCTTGAATGGCTTGAATTATTCAATCATTTTAAAGAAAGAAGAGGTCCCCTTTTATAGATGAAGGGAACCCCCAAGGGTTTACACAAGAAGAGAAGAGCCAATGTGAATAGAAACTAGAAAAGTTGGAAATGAGCTATCCCTGCATGATGTGGGCAGACTGAGATCCAGTATTTTGATCATATCTCCTCAACCATGGATCCAAATAAAAAAGTAAAAATATGGACAAAAAATGCAGCTCATTAGCTACGACTCCAATTTTATATACTTTTTCCTATTCGGATTGGAACCTTGTGTAAAGACATCATCAAAATAGTGTACAGTTCTGGCAGCAAAAGTCTTCTTGTGGTCCCCTTAGCCTAGACTTTTATTTGATTCCAATGGACACCTCATGCCATATGAAAGCATGACATTGCTCCTTGACAAAGTTTTGTAATCATGCTTGCAATAATGCATCAAAATATGTGTATCTTTGAAATCATACCACGTAGTGTCCCACTAGGATTTGATTCCCTCCTAGTAGCTATTTAAAAAGAAATATTAAAAAAATATGAAAAATACATAGAATATATATATATATTGGAAGTTACCCTAGATATAAAATCTAGCTAGGGTGTGAGATAATAATGAGATAGTAGAAAGAAAAAATCAATGCTTTTTGCCCCAAGTTAAAGAGGCGGAGCTATTGACGCTTTTCCCATAGTACTTTTTGACGGTAAAGTAAGAATACGTTACCCTTGAGATAGATAATAGGATGAGATAGAAAGCATCTTATTATACTTAAATATGCATATGTACATTATAGGAAATAGAATTATGTATCTAAAAAGTTACAAGATAACTCTTGTAGCATGCGTTCCCACTATGTACGTGTCACAACGTGACACCGCATTAGTTCAAGGTCTCTTCTCCATGATTGCTCTAGCTTTAGCTCTAGCTCAAGATCCTTATTCCTCTTTTCGAAAGCCTTTTAGACTTCATCCGTGCCTTTTATCGAGGCGACATTAGGATTTTCTCTGATGTGTCTCAAAAAGGTTACCTGACCATTGATCCTTTGCTCTGAGTATTGCAGAGATGCACTTGCTACATCGAGTTGCACTTGGATCTTCTGTACTGACAGAGTTGTGGTTCGGAGTTCATTCGTTACCTATGTTAGTTGTTGGTCTTGGGTCTTGCATGCATCTGATAACTTGGTGAGAAGTTTGCCCAGCTCCTCCATTTCTTTTTGTTGCTTTTCTTTGGCCAGCTGGTGTTGTTCGGCTTCAGCTTTCAGCTCTTGGACTTATCTTTGTAGATATGAGATGGCATTCATCTTGTCATCTAACTCTCCTTGTAGAGCATCGATGACCATCTCCAGCTCTCTAGCCTTAGCATTGTGGCTAAGTGCTACTGTTCACATGTTTTTGGTCATCTGTTGTATCTGCTTGGCATATTCATTAACCTATATGATGACTTCATCGTTTGTCTACCAATCTTCAGGCTGTATAGGCTGTTTGGATGTTTCAGCCATTTCGATTTGTGGCTCCTTGGTTGGTTCTATGGTGGCTGATTGTGGTTGTGGCAGGGGTTTTATTTCGCCTTGAGGCTGTGCGGTTGCCTCGGCTACTTTTTCTTCTTGAGGCTTCATGGATGCCTCGACTGTTTCTTGTGGTGTGGTTGTAGAAGGTGTGGCCTCTTTTTGTTCAGTTGGCCTTGGTTGCTCAAAATTGGCTGCTACCTATTCCTGGTGCTCAGGTTCCTTTTCTTTGGCTTCCTTGCCCTCATTGGGTCTAGTGGTTGGTGAAGGGCGAGAGCTTGGAATTTTTTGGTCTTCTTGCTCCATAGCAGGTGAGGTTGTCTTTGGAGACATCTCCTCCTCGTAGTGATTGTCTCGCCATGTTCCGTAGCCTCTGCCTGTCTTTGTTGCGTTGCTGCATCTTCGCTGGCTTTTCTCTCAGCCTCTTGAGCTTCTTTTAACTTAAGGGCTTCTACCTCGGTGTACATGCGTTCAAGAAATTATGTGGGGTCTTTTGCTTCTTTCCTTGCAGGGTTTTTGGTTCTGGGACCCCTTATCTCTTTTGGAACCCAGTCCTCACGTGCAGCTTGGCGGCTTCTTTTGTAAGTTTTTTTTTCTCTTTCAAACCTCGTCTTCTTTTGCTGAGATTCCTCTTGGTGTCCAGCTACAACTTTATTTTTCATCTTTTCTATTATAGCCTTTCTCTCTTCATTGTCTAAGCTTTCACTACTATGAGCTTCATGAGAGCTTTTGGCCGATTCTTCATCAGATTTATAGACTCGCTTTGATGAACATGTGGTGCTTGGAGAAGTCTATGTAGACACAATCCATGTGTTCTAATATAGGGTAGGTGGAAAATTTTTGGCCATGCCAATAGCATGGTATGCTATTCTTGTCAGTACTTCAGGCGCGCCCAAATACATTAGGTGAAATTTGGACTCACAAAGGGGCCCTTTAAGGAGTTTTACTTTACCTCTCTCTACCAAAATGGGCATGTGGATAAATTTTTGCAAAGAAAATCCAAATTTGGTGGAGGTTTGACAGTTAGAATGTCCTCTTCAAGCTCTATCTACTGATATATAGCACGCCATGAGATTCCTCATATTTTAGAAGATTCTTTTTTTGATTCATCTATGATGTGACAACTTTATTGGAATCTAAGTGAATCAAAAAAAGAATCTTCTAAAATTTGAGGAATCTCATGGCGTGCTATATATCAGCAGATAGAGCTTGAAGAGGACATTCTAACTGTCAAACCTTCGCCAACTTTGGAGTTTGTTTGCAAAAATTTATCCATGTGTCCGTTTTGGTAGAGAGAGGTAAAGTCAAACTTCTTAAAGGGCCCCTCTGTGAATCCAAATTTCACCTAATGGATTTTATCTTCTTTCTTGGTGCCCTTCAGCGTTGTCAGCACATACTGCACATGATCAATCGATTGATTGGTTGTTGACTTCAACACTTGGGTGAAGGTAGTCGCAACTGCATGATTTGGGGTGGTGTATCGTGGTGGTCTCTTTGCTAAGAAATGGAAATGTTGATGGTATAGGCCTGCTAGTTCTTCCACTTGCCTTTGGATGAGGTCGGCAAAAGTTGCATCAGCAGTCTCCTTGGTGAAGGTGTCTGTTGTCTTTCTATCTCGAGCCAGCATTGTCATTCCTTCAGTTGGCAACTTCAGTGCCTCAGCCAAAATTTCCTTTGTGATTACCAATTCTACTTTCTGTCCTTGTTGGTCAATGATTTGGGTTGATCCATCCTCTTTAATTGTAGACGGTAGCTCACAGGCTTTCTGGAAATCTACGCCGCATGGTTCCTGGTCGTAGAAGTCCCTGTTGGCTTCTTTTGTGTCTGGCTTGGCCGTACATGATATAACTCTTTTGGTAGCAGTTGTAGCTCTGCTAGATGTCCTTCTTCACTCTTAAAATTGCCTGTGAAAATCGTTGTATTGTTTTTCTCAAGCTATTGTGCGCTCCTTGCCGCACTGTCGAAGCAAGGGACTTGCCAATACACCGTGTGCGAGCCACAAACGGCTCCAAGCACACAACAAGCCTAAACTAGCAAGCTCAAGAAAACAAAGGGTGTGTCACTCACCTCTTACGCTCGCCTTCGTGGTGGATTCCTCGCCGCGATGAAGAAGAAGCTGCAGTCGTGCCGCGCTCAACCGCTTCGCCGCCGTCGTGCCTTCGTAATGCTCGATCGCACACACACTCTCCCTCTCTCTCTCTCACACACACACACACACACACAAGTCTCTCTCACACACACACACACACAAGGAGGTGAAGAAGAAGAAGATGGAGATGGAGCAAGAGCACTCTTCTATTGCACAAATGAGAGAATGAGTAAAAATTAGGTTTAGTTGGCTTTTATAGGAGCTCACCCCATTCACACTTGGGCGCCCATGCTTAGCCAACTAATCCCTTGAATGTCCAAGTTAAAGTGCGCCTCTCATCGGCGATCACTCTACCTTTCCCTATTGGTCCGACAAGCCCGGTACCTGACTCTACCAAATACATAATACGCGTCCATCGTAGGTGATGGGTGTCCGTGAGCCGTGAGGGTTAACATGCCCCCCTTCCTGATGTAGATTCCGTCCTCGGAAGCTATTGAGTTGAAGCTGGTTCGTCGAGGTGGAAGAGCATTTGAGATGAATGTCCTTAGCCTTCTTCAGTCACTGCAAAATCAAACAACATTGGCACAGTAATTGGATTCTCTTAAAAAGCATATGCAGTTTTAGGTAGACAAATTGATTGGTCAAAGAATTTCAAACAATTTGATAGCAATGAACATTAAATTGCAATGTAATCAAATGCATAAATAGATGTAAAGGTAGAAAATTAAACAAGTCTGGGGTCGCTAATTTGACGGTCGAAAAGCACTAGAGATCGAATATTAATACCATGGGTAAGCTTCTTAATTTTCTCTGGTCAATTAAGTTGTTTAATCGCGAGAGCCAAGTATTCATGTTCGAGGGCTGACTAGAGGCTATACCTAGAAGACTTTGTAGTTAAGCTACCATAAAAGGAATTTCTCATGAAATCATCGCCTGACTGATTACTTTTTCTTTGACCCCCCAAAGTCTTTTCACATTGATTCAATTATGATGTGTGTGCTTATTTTGTATGCCTTGGGTTTTTTGCTTTTCAAGGAAAAGCGCCCACACTGGGAACCTCTAGGGCTCTAGTACCATAGGCGATACATGTGAGTGAAGTACCAAATCAAGCTGAGATTTCTCTTCCAGCTTAAAATTTTACATTGTGGCACTTTGATTTTTTGTTTGTTCATTTTCAGCATTTTAATTTTGTAACTTCGGGGGGTCATATAACACTGTTACCCTCCCCAGGCTCATCACATTAGTAAACTCCCTTTATAATACTTAAGCTAAAGGTCAATAGGGTTAAGCCCACTAGAAAGCCCTAGTACATTTCATACAATGCTGCCTAAATCGGATTAAGAACCTAAGTAACCATTGCTTATTAGGAAGGCATTCCCCATGGTATTAAGAGAAGATCTCTAATACCTAGCTTGGTCAAACTAGCTTAGTCGGACTGCTTGATTTTTACCCCTAAACAAGTGATTATGACAAAACATTACATTGAATTAAATGTTTGATACTAAGCAAATGCACTGAATATTATGCTACCAATCACAATCAAGGCAGACAAACATGGATGCAAAAAGATAAGGGCAATGCTAATGGATAAGAAACACCTGTTTGTGTTGATGGTAGGGCTTGATATGAAGTGTGAACGAGAGAAAGGTTCCATGAAGGTCCAAATCCTATCAATAGCAACACGCTCCTGTACACACTAGGAAACAAAAGGAATACCTCCAGGAGGCACATTAGTAGAAAAAGAGAACTTCGCTAATCACGCAACTCTAAAATAGAAACACTCCTATCGTACTAATCTTACCTACCCTCCATCACTCAAGTGATGAGGATCAAAAGGTGTTTTATGGCATAGGTTTCTGTTTCACTGTACCAGATGTGACATGTGTAGGTCTGAGTCAATGTTTTGACTTTAATGTGCATACTCGTTTGCTAATTGCTCTTGCTCTTTATTTTTATTTTTTTTGTGAGTATAAAGCTTTATATGTACATTCCCTAAGATTGGAGATTAAGAGGTCAGGGAAAAAGGTTGAGAGGGAAGCAAGTGAATGATGACTGTCAGCAAACACTCCCCCCTTCCTTGGGTAGATCATACCATTTGAAATGAGCTTGTCACCCTTTGAAACCAATTGTTCCAGTTGGTAATAGGTGAGGATTTTAACCAATAGTTTTCTATTACCCTAGGTGCCTCGTCAAGTTGGAAGGGTGGTAAGGTACTCTCCCATGATTTTATTTGCAACGTTGTTGTAGGTGGTGAACTTACCCCAGAAGGTGCAAACTCTTTCGTGCTTGGATGGATATGTACAGTGGTAGGTGGAGGTTGTGTCGAAGCTTCTATTTGCGTATAGGAACTACATGAAGAGCAAGAAGCTTCATTTGATTTCCCTGTTCCTGAGCTAGGTGGAACAAATCGTTCTTTCTTTGGTAACCAAACTAGCTCTAGAACGGGTGTGTAACATTCCATGATTTTTTCCTTTCCGCGATTTTCAATTTGTTTTGGAGCCACAGGATTGGGTTTACATGGTCCAGGTGACAGGTAAGAGTACACTTTACGTTTGGGCACCCAGATTTGATCATTTCCTTCATAGTATCCTTGGGCTTCCAATAGTCGTTTAGGGATCCATCGCAACATTTTCTTACTTTTCTTGGAGCGAGTGGTACGTTTCTTACAAGGCTTCTGTCTTTTAGCACTAGCTATGGTCACTAAAGAAGCTTTAGGGACCCACTTGTATGTTTTCTTTGTTACCTTAGGATGAGTCTTGTTGGAAGCGATATGCATTGCTTGTAGCATATTTAAGGGTATAGGCATTTCATCCCCCTCATGTGTTACCCAGGTCGTCCCCCTATTTCCCCAAGTGTCTATGGTTGATGCTAGGTGGACCCAATTCACATTGTCTGATTCAGTCATCCCAGGTAGGATATCCATATAAGGAGAATCTTGGCCAATGTCTATATCCTTCTTACAAGTGTAACAATATTGTAGTGGGGCCGAGTGAACTGTGGTGTTAGAGCAATGATCAATAATGGTTTTACTCCCTAAGGGGTGTACCTTACCAGTCACCAAATCCACTCTAAGGACAGAGTCTTGGAATTGCAAATAGACATGATTTTTAGACCAATCGTGAACCATTTGTGCTTCCCTCATGAATGGTCGTCCTAAAATCATTTCATATGACATAAGGTGTTTAGAGAAATCCATTACAATGAACGTATGTCGTACCTTGTGTCCTAGAACTTTGATCTTAAGATCCTTGAGCATCCCCATAGGTTTGGCTATGGTACCATTTGCCATCTTTACCACAATGTTAGTAACACTGAGGCGGGGTTTTCCTATGGATTCCCAACAATCTTTTGTAACGATGCTAACTCCCGCACCACCATCAAGAATTCCCTTTATAGTTAATCCCTTGGTAGTGATGGGTAGGGTCGCATTAGACTCGTCGCCTTCAAAATACTGCCCTAATTCGTTAATGGGTACCTCGATCACAGACTCGTGTCCATCTAAGTCAAGTGATTGCACATGATTTTCCTCATCAATCATAATCGAGTCAGGCCTATTTGGTTGCGCAAACTGCGGTAATCCCGTTTGTAGCTCTCCGTTAAGGAATGCTCGAAGTGCAAGGAATAACTCAGGATCTCCATACAGCTTTGCTATGATCGTGGTTCGGACCTCAGAAGACATGAAGTCCACTAGTTTGGCAACATTCATTGGCGTTTTGCAGGGTGTAGGTCCTTGACTAGGAACTGGTGAGGATGGAATCTCATATTCCTCAATGGGATCAGGTATTCCTTCGTTAAACATCCTTTCCAACAAGAAGGGTGTATGCTCACTTTCTGATGTCCCGTCCTCACTCCCTTCTTGGATGATACTAGATATGGCTAACGGTCTATGGTTCATGTGGGGTGGATGAACTTGCGTGGGAAACACTGTGTCATGAATTTTGATATGCATGGGTTCTGGTTCTAGTTTCCTTTGAGTCTCCTCCACTAAACCTCTTAGATGTTTCACCTGCTTAATCTCGTCTACAGGGTTTGGGTACGTCCCAATCTTCTTTTTACGATTCTTCCCTTTTTGCCCCTGCGGTTTATCTTGGGGGTCTTGGATTGGATTTGGAAACACTTGTGGTGTTTTCAGAGGCTCTTTATGGTTTTCTCTTATTCGGTTTTCATTTGGTTCCATGTTACGGTTTTCTTTGTCGGTCTTTCCCTTTGTGGTATTGGTTCTAGTCTCCATTGTCTCGACTGAATCTGAATCATCCTCGAGGTCATTCATATACACGGGGTCATCTCCTGTTCCTATGTTTGTTTTGGAACTTGGCTTTGAATTTTCCGTATTCTGCGACTTCTTCCTTCGTGTCTTCTTTTTCTTTGCTTGGATAACTGACGCGGTATCTCTCTCTTCGAGGATATGTCCTGGCCCTTGAAGCATGGACCGTGTAATCGCATAAGCGGGTGCAACGGGTGGTATTGGCGATGTCACACTAGCAATTTCAACCAAATTTAGGGGTGTGATTTTAGGCGCATTTGGGTTATAGGGGCATTGGGCAATCAAGTGATCTATGCCACAACGATTACATGTGAGTATTGGCATTGCAGACGTGCTCCCTTGATTCATTTGCATCTGTGCAGCATTCTTTTGCAGCCTAATAGGGCACTCCGCTACTCGATGTGGTCCACCACACTCGTAGCATTGAAGAGGTGGCCTCCTAGCCTGGGTGTTGATATTTTGACCTCTGGATGCGAGAGCAGCAGCTTGATAAACCGGCTTAACTTGCCCCCAACAATCTTCCATGTAGTATATAGGACACTCTTCCAATGTATCAAGTCCGTAGGCAATACTAGTGTCTATTTCCTCCTCACAGCCATCTGGATAAGCATTTGATGGCTCGCAACCTACTTGGTTCATAGGGGCGACTCTTGGATGCGGGGGCTGCGGTCCTAGCACAGGAGGTGGTAACGGTGTAGCTTGTACAACATTTTGAGATCTAGGGACCATGTGTTGCGGTAGTTGCTCAACAGGTGGAGCAGGCATCAATACAGGAGCTCGAGGCACATCCGTCCAGGCTACAGGTGGTCTATTTTCCATCATACGTTTGATCATTAAACAATCCTTAGCTTGGTGACCATACCTACCACATGCGTTGCAAGTTCCATTAAATTTTACTCTAAACGTAGGGCACTCACTAGTGCTATGTGGACCTAAGCAAATGGAACACCATTGTTGCTCCCTTCTTGGATACATGTGACTATTTTGAGGGGGTCGATTATCCTTAAGAGACTCTTGGATTGCCTTGGTGAGGTCTGTCAAGAATGTCTCAAATACCTTTGGCTCATTGGCAATGGGCTTTGCAGTCATGGGTTCATACTCAATGGCTTGTGAGCTAGTGGATCTCGTGTCAGTAGACACCCTCATGCCTGCTATCATCAAGTTGTCCTCTAATTGGATTGCATTGGCAGTGACATCTTCCCAGGTTGTGATACCTCTAATCACTAGTCCATTATAGATTCCTTCATTCCTCAACCCTCGGATGAATCGATCAAGTAGTTGGTTATTGTTGAAGCGCTCATTTATAGGGCAGCGAGAGTTTAAGTGCTTTAGACGACTAAGGAAGTCCCTTACTGACTCTCCTTCCTTACGTTTGGCCTTCTGTAGCTGAGATGCTACACCCCAAAGCACACCTTCTCGTATGTACTCCTTTAGAAACAACCTTCGAAGGGTAGGGTAGATTGTTTTCTCGTCCACCCTTAGGGTTCTATACCAATCTCCAGCCTTCCCACTTAATGTCAAGCTTGAGGCATTGCACTTATGTAGTTCGTTGCGTTCCCCTAAGGAATCACATACTTGTTCAAACACTTCAATGTGTTTTCTAGCATCTTCGTCCCCATTGAATTTTTGCGTGAGTTTGGCAATTTGTACTGCCTTACTTCTAGGCTCTCTATCGGATGCGTGACGCATAATTTCCGCGATAGATCGACCTATGGTTTGAGCAAACGCTGCCAAGTCACCTATGTGAGGAGGCAGGGCCGGTGGAGGTACTCTTGGAATCATATGTGGGAGAGGGACGGGTACCGGTCTTGGCATATGTCCACTCGGATAAGGGCTAGGGAGCGGCACTCGAGGAGCATAAGCAAGTGGTACAATTGGAGGTGTGGGGGCCATGTGTGCATAAGGGGCTAGAGGCACATATGGTCGAGGCCCCATATTAGGTACTACGACACTAGGTAGTGGCACTGCGCTAACCGTAGATGTCATCGGTACATTCTCTGTCAGGCTTATCCGTGGAGTGAGCACTGGGTTTTCCTTAATAGAGGGTTGAGCCAAGTTAGGGAAGCTAAAGTTTTCGCTCGGAGGCTCAGATTGCATAGAGACCCCAGGTGAAATGACGTAAGATGGGTCCATGGGGCTCATTAGAGGAGTCTCCATTTGTGATAGAGTAGGCTGTTGAGCCTTACTCGTATCCAAAAATCTCATGGGGCCAGTTGAGAGTATATTTACCCCTCGGTTTTGCCTTTCTGATTGAATAATGCCATGGATAACATTACAGATCATTTTCTGTTGATCTTCGATGCTCGTGGCACTAGAGGTGGATTGTACAATCTCTATCCATCCTACATGGTAGGCGTGGCCAGAGTGTAGATCCGTCAACACCTCAGTGTGGAGGTCGTATGTCCAATGATCATTAATGAACAATCCTTCTAGAGTCAACGTGTTAACGGTTTCTTGTGAGGTAGAAGCAATGTTGCTCCCCGTGGTTTTACTTGTCACCAGCGGTACTCTAGAGGGAACTTCTGAAGGAGGCAGCTCAACAGGGCCTTCTTGGTAAGAAGTTGGCAGGATATCCACATGGACACTCTTTGGGGGTGTGGGGTCCACGTGCGATGTGAAAGGAGAGTCCACTTCCCCACCCCCTTGGTGTGCTTCATTTGCATCAGGTTCCGAGCGAGTAGCTCTACCTAATGTTTCCATGAAACGGCTAAACATACTAGTACTAGGCTGTGGAGCTTCGGGAGGTGCATGGCCTTCTCTCTCAGTGTTTTGGGTAGGGTATGCTTCCATGATTTCTGAGTCGGAGGAGGAATCACTAGTGGCTATTTTAGGGTCTTGGGTGGTGCTACCTTGTGTCCCCGCTGAGGGTCTAGAGCTTATCGTGGATGGGTAATGGGTGTCCGTATGAACAGAGGCACCCTCAATATGCTCGTGTTCTAGCACCCGCCCAGAGCGTAAGTGCATGTGCTTTTGATACACTAAGGTGTCAAAAAGCTGCTCTAGGAGGCCTTGTGACTAGTTTTTAGCGTGTTTTTTGTTTGTTTTTTTGCTAGATTTTTTAGAGCGTGTCGTGGAATGGGCCGTGTGATAGCTCAAAATGAGCGTATCGGTCAGAGGGTCGTGCTGTGCTTTACAGCCCTCCGTTTGGTCACTCTATGCCCTCGGAATCCCTAAAACTGTCAATTTCCAGTAGGGAACTAGGCCCAAACTAGAAAGTCTAAGGGTGCAAGTGGGAAGAGAAAGGAGGAGAGTGGAGGACTTGTCCCACATGCTCTCATTCTCTCTTGAGGGAGTAGGTATATATATAAGAGTGAGTCTAGTATATATCATAAGTCTAGTATATATCATAAGACTGAGGACTGAGGCCTGGGCCTGGGCTTGGACTTGGGCTTGGGAAAATGATCTCGATCCCGATCTATCTTTTATACAAACCAACCCGTCCGTTTTAAGAGTCACGTTTTTTATTTTCGAAAAATTTCGCCGCCCGCTCACTCGCGTTTTTAATTTCCGAAATTATTATTTTTTTATTTTTTTTTTCAGAAATTTTTTTTTCCAAATTTTTTTTATAATTATTTTTTATTTTTTTTGATGCAGAAAATACAGAATTTGAAAACGCAGAAATTGAAAATGCAGAAATGCAAAAAATTGAAAAACGTAGAAATGCAGAAACTGCAGAAATTGCAGAAAAAACGTAGAAATGCAGAAAATGCAGAAATTGCAGAAAATTAAAAAAACGCAGAAATGCAGAAAATTACAGAAATTGAAAACGCCGAACTTGAAAATGCAGAAATTGCAGGAATTGAAAAAACGCAGCTAATAGCAGAAATTGAAACTTGACAGCAAATGCAGAAAACGCAAAAAACAGAAATCTCCACACACTCCTTCCCTGCCTTTCCTATGATAGAAATTGCACCACAAAGAAGCGTAAAGTGCTAACCGAGCTTAGTGTAGGGCATATCCCCGGCAGCGGCGCCAAAAATGTGCGCTCCTTGCCGCACTGTCGAAGCAAGGGACTTGCCAATACACCGTGTGCGAGCCACAAACAGCTCCAAGCACACAACAAGCTTAAACTAGCAAGCTCAAGAAAACAAAGGGTGTGTCACTCACCGCTCTACGCTCGCCTTCGTGGTGGATTCCTCACCGCGATGAAGAAGAAGCTGCAGTCGTGCCGCGCTCAACCGCTGCGCCGCCGTCGTGCCTTCGTAATGCTCGATCGCACACACACTCTCCCTCTCTCTCTCTCACACACACACACACACACAAGTCTCTCTCACACACACACACACAAGGAGGTGAAGAAGAAGAAGATGGAGATGGAGCAAGAGCACTCTTCTATTGCACAAATGAGAGAATGAGTAAAAATTAGGTTTAGTTGGCTTTTATAGGAGCTCACCCCATTCACACTTGGGCGCCCATGCTTAGCCAACTAATCCCTTGAATGTCCAAGTTAAAGTGCGCCTCTCATCGGCGATCACTCTACCTTTCCCTATTGGTCCGACAAGCCCGATACCTGACTCTACCAAATACATAATACGCGTCCATCGTAGGTGATGGGTGTCCGTGAGCCGTGAGGGTTAACAGCTATTCTCTTAACAAGTATGTTTCTTTTGCCGTCTTCACTGAACTTGGGCCAGGTAGTAGAGGGAAAGCTCTTGAAACTTTTCTTTTGGGGTTACCCTTTTCTTGGCCTTCTCGGCAGCTTGCATTGCTCCTGGTAAGTGAATACAGTGCCAAAGTTAGAAAATTCTCCAAATTCCTCTCCGAATTTCCCTTGACTTTGAATTGCTGACAAATTGAGTCTAATTTGCTTCAAATCAATTTTGGAGCATGCATAGATGCATAAAAACATGTAAAGATCAAAATCATAAAGCTCAAGCAAAAATTTGCAACAAAAATAAATAATCACGATTATTTACAGTTGGGATTTTTTCCAACTTTTTACAATTTTGACATGATAGGCTTGAAATACATAGCAACTAGGTGCTCTGAGTGAAGTGTGGGCTCATTTGAGTGTGCTGGGTGGAAATGGTGCCAGATTTAGGCTTGCAATATTTGAAACAGTAGATATAAAGGGATTTTGAAATTTTTGGATCCAAAATTTGCTCAAATGTGGTCACTGAGCTTGGGACATTATGTGCTTTGGTCCATAAGGTCAAAGTTGCAATTTTTCCCCATTTTGGTAACAATGTAACTAATCGCACGATTATTAACTTTTTCATCAAAATGGACATTTTTTGGTGCAACTTGGTTCTAAGCATGATTTAGACTATGTGTATGAGATATGGGGTGATTTGGATCAAACAATATGATAGATAACTCAGAAATTGGTTTGGAGAGTTTTCTTTGCATTTTTTGACAATTTTCCAAGTTTTCCTTGATCATTTTGGCTCATGCTTGAAATGTGGCATGTAATAGGTGTGTACAAGTGATAGGTGAGGTGAAGGTACCATTTTCAAGCCAAAAAAGTGCAAAAGTAAATAATCGTGATTATTTACAACATTCAATTTTTTTGCTAAACTTGACAATTTTTTGACCTAAACATATTCAATACACCTAAAACAAGTCCTAAATTGATTTTGGTAAAATATTGTGGTGTCGGCATCACTTTGTGCTTTGTCGACTCTGAAGTCACCAAATTTTGTGACTAGATGGCCTGTGGAGTTGGTTAGTCACTTTTGAAGCTATGGACTTGTCTGCTACATAGTCCTGAAGCTACCCATCTAGTTTTGGCCCATTTGGAGTCAGTTTAACTTCATATGTCAAATTTGATGCTTTGTAGCCTTCGAACTGTTTTTTGCTTTTTGAGAGCTTGCCTTGATTGTTTTTATGAAACCATTTAAGTACATTGTGTATAGACTTAGTCTATAAGCGGTCTGTGGAGTCAAAATCCAATTCTAGCATCTGGAAAAAACCTAGCTTTTCGACTTGGGACCCCCCTTAACCCCTATCGAATTGTCATCTAGTGATATAGAAGTGTTCTATTATATAGGGGCATGCTACAGTTCAAGTCTTGTCCAATTTGGTTGAGCTGACAGGCCGCTATGGTCAAGTTTTGGTCGTAGGACTTCGTGCACTACTCGGTTTCTAGGGTTTTTTCCTTAAGCTTAGACTGGCTACCGGCCATACAAAAGTGATAATTGATAAGCATAGAACTTACCCCTCATGTCTCGTGTGAGACGGCGCTGTAAATGGGCAACTGTGGACTCCGAAAATCGCGCGCAAAGAATGTCGAGAGCTCTCTTCTCCAAGGGCGACTAGTGGAAATGAGGTGATTTTAGACTACCTTGGATATCTATACTTGGATTTCCCAAACCATTTTTTCCCAAATTCCCCTGTTATTCCTACTAAGCCATGAAATCTATGTTAGACTCAAAATATTTCTCAATCAGATTCCGGTAGCTCATTCTACAAGAATTTGCGAAAGTAGGCCTTGGCCGTTTAATTCAGGCTTCCCACTTTCATTTGCCGATTTGATTGAAAGTTTTTGTGCCAGTCCGCCTTGTCCTTATGATCATCAATGTCTCTTTAGTTTGTCCATCTGAGCTCATTCTCTATTTATTATTAATTTTTGACTTGTTTATTGAAAAAATCAAAGAAAATAACAAAATGCACTGAAAAACAAGTGAAAATCCAATAATCAAGAAAATCCATTGAAGAACACATATTTATTTTTTTCTTGGATTTCTCCATTTTTGAGTCCCAAGATCAAGAAAAATGATGTAAATAACAAAAAAAGATCATTTTTTGATGATTTTCTAATAGTATATACACTATTTACACTCATCAGGGAGATGTTATCAGTTAAATTTCCCCTGTTGATGACTTGTTAAGGGCATTATTAGGTGATTTTGCAAAAAAAAAAGCACACGTTAACATCAAACTTTTTTCTTCCTCTTCAAACATTGCCCTTAATTACTTAGTTTCCTTCCACCCCTCCTAGATGGCGTACTCCGGGACGACTGTGTGCATGAGTTGAGCAATCGTGTCTATGCATAGCCTTGGTTGGCTCTACCATGCATCGAGAATCAATGCAGTTAAAACCATTATGATGTGCAAGAGTTGGGTCTTGAGTAATTAACTCAAGGGTTTCTGATGTCGAGGTTTTCTTTTGCTATCTTCCAAAGAGCAAATCTTGTAGCTTGTGTGCTCTTTGCTTGATTGTACCATTAGGATGCTTTGGTACGCTGATTTCCTGCGATGTTGGTATCACTAATGGTTGTTGTCTAGCTTTGTGGTTTGCTCTGCCTCCTTTCCATTCCTCTTTTCTTGGTGCAATTGGAACAATGAGTTGTCTGCCTTTAGGTGATACCTTGAGCTGATTGGTATCCCAATCTGGTACTGCCTTGTACGTCCGCATCCATGAGATTCCAAAAATCATTGTCTCATTCATGTGTTCATGTGGTAAGCATATAAACTGATGAGGGCATGAACATCCATGTACTATCATATTTAAGTTGACTACTCCCAATGTTGGTGTTTGGTTCTTGTGGCATCCTTTCATAGTCAATATTCCTACTGTCAAAGAATGACTTGTTTCTTTCTTGTATGTGAATAACTGACTGCATTTACTTGAGCTCCTATATCAAGCAATGCATGTGCGCTATGATTGTTCAGTTGTACTTTGATGTGAAGGTCCATTCATCATCCGTTGACACTACATCTTTCTGTAATTCCCATAGGTCATCTAGTTCCAAAGTGTTGATGGGAATAGGTATTTGTTGATTTTTGAGAGCAGCTTTTCTTTTGAGTACTCAAATCCGAGCTTCCTCTTAGGCTTCTTCAATAACCTGATGTCGCCTTATCTTTCTTTGCTTTGCTGCATGCATCTTTCCTAGCAATTCATTGGTTAGTGGCAAATTGTACTTATTTAAATGGCATCCACTAATCCAATTAGCCATTGGCTCACCATCTAGGGTGGACAACTTAACTTCTCCACTTGAAGATACATCTTCAATGATAAACAGGTCCGTTTCCCTTTTTCTTAAACTTGAGAATGTGTTGCTTAAGGGAATAGACTAAAACTAAGTCCCCTTTTTTGAAGATTTTTGTAACTAGATGGGAATCAAAAAAATGTTTTTGTTTCCTCTTTTGTGCATAGATGTGAGCTATAGCAGCTAGCCTTTGCTCATCAAGATTTTTGAAACTTCAAGCCTCTTTGACAATTCATGGCCAGTCCACTCGAGATCCTTAGCTACCCTTAGTATCGGCAATAGAAATTCTATCGCCAGTATGGCATCAAGACCATCAACAAGGTTAAAGGGTGTAGTATTTAAAGCTGTCTTGAATGAAACTTGATAAGCCCATAGAGTGGCATGGAGATTCATTTCCCAACTGTCCGACCTGAACTAACTACTTTAGTCAATACTGAGCTAAGAATTTTATTCGTATGCTCAGCTTGTCTATTTGCTTGTGGGTGATAGGGAGCTGATTTGTTATGGATGACCATAAATTCATTAAAAAAATACTCAATTACTTCATTGAGAAAATGAGTTCCCATATCACTGACAATTTCTATTGGTAGTCCATATCTTGTGAACACATTCTCATATAAGAATGTGGTTGTGGTTTGGCATCATTCCTTTGGGTTGCTTTAGGCTCGGCCCACTTGGTCAAATAGTGCATAGCTACAATGATAAATTGAGCTTGGGTTCTATAAGCAGGTGGTTGTATTGGCCCAACAAAGTCTACACCCCATTTTGCAAAAGCTCTAGCCCCCATCATTGGTCTTAAGGGAATGCTATCTACACGGGTTGGCATTCTTGCTCATTGATATGCATCACATCTTTGAACATATTCCTTGGCATCTGCAAAAAGTGTTGGCCACCATATGCCTTCCATTAAGATTGCTCTTGCGGTGGTCTCACTAGAAAAGTGACCTCAAGCTAATCCATCATGTGCTTGTTCTATAATGGGAATATATTCGTCTTCGTTTGCACAAAGACGCAAATGTTGATCTTTCCCTCTTTGATACAATTGGTTCCCAATAAGAGCATAGTCTCTTGCTTCAATTTCAATTGCTCTTTGGCGGTGTTTACTCATATCCTCAAGAAATGTTAGGCTTGATAAGTAAGTAATTAGATAGTTACTCCACTTAGGAACAAGTGATATCTAAAACAATGCTACATGAGGTATGGGTGCTTGTTTCTGACATTGACTACATTGTTTTACAAATGAATGAACATCCCTCCTCATAGTTGGCCCAAAATACTCCAAGTCTCAAGATTGTTGCATAGTTTGGTCTTCCGCAAAGTAAAGTCCTACTATGGTAATATGTACTTGACTTAGGTATTGGGTTTTCTCCTCTGGATTAATGTATAAAAGAAATACTCCATCTCAATTTCTTTTGTACAACCTTCCAGCTAGTAATTGATACATAGCCAATTGCTCAATTAATTTGATTATAATGGGAAGAGGTATTTGCGAATCCATTTGAGCTATGGTCATCCAAGATACCATGTTTTCCGACCATCGAGGTATCATTTCAACGGAGTAAAAATATGCATCTGGTAGATCATCGTATACTCCCTTAGGTGGTTCTCTTGAAACAATCCTTGACAAATGATCTGCTCTTTGATGAGTGGTGCCCTTTTTCACAACTACAATGAAATAAAATTCCAAAAGAATGATGAACCATCTAACTATTCTTCCTTTGCTGCATGGCTTGTTGATCAAGTACACTAAGGCTTGGTGGTCCACAAAGAACATAAATTTGCTAGCTATTAGGTAATGTCTATACTTTTTTACGGCATAGATCATTCCTAATCCTTCCCTTCGGTGGTCGTATAGTTTTTCTTTGCCATATTCAGCTGTCGGCTAGCATAAGAAATAGGAAAATCAATTTTCCCATCTCCTCGTTGAGCTAGTATACACCCAATTGAAAAATTGGAAGCATCTACATGTATGTGGAATATCTTATTTCAATCTGGTGCTTTCAATATTGGAGCTGAAGTGAGAGCTTGCTTAAACTTCATGAAGGATTCTTCACACTCATCAATCCATTCAAAGAGTGTAATCAAGTTGTAGATGGGTTTTGCAATTATAGTGTGCATGTAAATGAACCGTCTGTAATATCCACAATGTCAAATGAAGGCTTAGACCCCTTTGACTGTTGTTGGTCTAGGCAAATCATCAATAGCATGAATTTTATCCATATCAGTAGCTATGCCATTTTTAGACACTATATGTCCAAGAGTTTTTCCTTGTCTACTTATAAATGTGCACTTTTCAGGATTTAAGTAAATCTATAAAGTCTACATTTTTCAAATACCTTTTTGAGGTGTTCAAAATGATCAACTCGGATTGATGAATGCACACATAGATCATCCATATATACTTCCAAGAAATTCCGAAGGTATTCTTTAAAAGCATGGCTCTTCAATCTTTGGAAGATGGCAAAAGCATTAGTTAACCCAAAAGGAGTAACTCGATAGGCAAAAATATCCCATCTAGTTGCAAAGGTAGTGTTATGTTGACCCTTGGGTCAACCAAAAGTTGATTGTATCCCAAAAATCCATCTAAAAATCTGTAAGCCTCTTTTCCTGCAACTCATTCTAAAACATGCTCAGTGATGGGAAGAGGAAAGTTGTCTCTAATGGTAGTTGCATTCACTTTCTTGAGACTGACACACACTCTTAATTTCCCATTTTTCTTGGGTACTACCACAATTGGAGACACCCAATCTGTGTGTTCAATTTCATAAATGAAATCGTATTCCTTTATCTTTTCTATCTCTTCTTTGATCTTTCTGGAAAATGTCTCATTATAAGTGTATGGCCTTTGTCTACTTGGTTTCGCATCATCTCTTATTGGTATGGTATGTTCACAGATTTCTGGATCAACACCCTTGAGATCCTTATAAGACCAAGCAAAGATATCTTGGTATTCTTTCAGTAAGCTTAACAAAATCTCTTCTTCTTCTTCTGTCAGGTCGTTTGCAATGTAGATAGGTCTAGGCTCTTCTCCTAGTTTGTCCAAATCTATATTTTGCGTTTTCAAGTCCTTTGTAGGACTCGCCCTGTTTTCATAGTTCCCTGACAGGTTGTTTGACTATGATTTTTTGGTCTTGGAGAGTATAGTTCCTGTAATGAGATGGAACACTCATTACATCTTTACCATCCTTCTCATTGGTTTCCATTTCAGTTGTATATATCTCCTTTAGAGCTTTTTTTAACTCTTGGTATTTCTTTCTCCGTTCAACTCGTGTCATGGTTGAATCCTTGTCTTAGTATTTAGGTTTTGCTTGAGATTCCTTTCTTGTTTTTCTCGATGTTTTTTATATTTCCTGATTTTTGTTTGAAGGATATCTACCAGTGTTTTTTCTTTGACACGATCATGTGCATCTATCTGCATCAGAAACTGTGTTCTACTGGAAACTGATAGCATAGGTCTAGCTTTCAAGTTTCTCGTATCTCTTTTACTTCTACATCATTTCTATCTTCTCGGTTTCTGGTTTGGAAAGTCAAAAAAAAATCCCTCCCTTCCTTTCATGAGTAGTTTAGCTCTGCATGTTCTTTTTCTGACCCCAAATCATTTGAGGTAGCTAAATGTTCTTCTAACTCATCTGTTGCATCATAGTAGAGGTCTGAAAAGACTTGTTGAGCTTTCATCAAGTCCTTGGATTCTTGAATTTCTTCTTCAACGTGAAGGGTTGAGTCATTTGTATGGGAATTATGTCATAGCCATCCTCATTGCAAAATTGAGTAGGCAAAGACGTATTTACACATACATCCATTGTCGTTAAAATTTGAGTCCACTCAAATGGCTCAAACAAATGCTCTGGAAGGGTTCAGGTACATAGGATTCGTCTGTGAAATCTCTTTCTAAGATACATTCTTCTCATTTTAAGCTCCCTTTTTCTGAGGCTCCACACATCCAAATAGGTGTGTCTTTGTTCAACCAAGATGGAAGCTTAGTTTCAGTCGAAGAGACTGAATCAAATTCTTGTATGGGTGTTTTATGACATCTCTATAAGTGTGATCTTTTGGATTAACCCTTGTTATGGATCCCACTTGCCTCAAGTACAAATAATTGTTTCCCCAATCTTGGATGAGTTGTTCTTGTCGCATGAAAGGTCTTCCCAAGATGATTTCATAATTGAGTTTCTTTCCGAAGTCCACTATTGCAAAAGTGTGTTGATAATCAATTCCACAAGATTTAACTATCACTTTTTCGAGAAGTCCTAAGAGTCTTTCAATGTGTCCATCAGCCGATTGCAATTTCATTCAAGTTTGTCTAATGGTTGGTTGCCCCCATGATTCCCATACTGCTTTTGTGGTTATGGCTATGCCTGCCCCGCTATCCAGTATTGCCATGGTTTCTATATCATTATATTTCACTGGAAGGGTTGTGTTTCCTTCTTTCCTTTTGTAGTATTCTCCGACTTTGTTCATTGGAACAGATCGAATCTCTTTGTTATCCAATTTGTGTTCCAATTTCACAATTTTTTTGCATTAGCCCTATTATTCCCACCTTCTCTAGAGTTTTCTATAAATCATTCCATAAATATGGTCTAATTTTTAACAGTTCTCCTAAAGTAAGAGTGCAATGAATGGGTGTAGACATGATTGAATGGATGTTGTCTACCTCTAGGGTCTATTCCACTCTCTTTACCTGAGTGGTTTTACACACTATGGATTCTTGCTTTAAGTCCCGCTTGGTAAGCTTCCAAGGCTGCATTAATTGGCTCAAAAATTTTGTCTACTACCAGAATTGATCTTCCAGATTTCACGAAGGCTACCTTGATTTTGCTTCCAGTTTCTTTCACTTTTTCCTACAATAATTTCTTTGCTTTCTCCTCGATTTCAAACCTTTGTCTGTTTTCTCATCTCATACCTTTTGCTTCTGCTTCTTTTGGTCTTTTGAGAGCAAATTTTAGTATTCTTTGAATCATCAGACGAGTTATGTTTCTTTTTCTTAGCATGGGCTCTGGTGATTTCCTTGACTGGAACCATCGGTTCACTCTCAGATGAGCTACTAGGTATCACTTGGACTACGTTTACTACTGTTTTACCCTTGTGTAAAGGATTTTTAGGGAAATCTTCCGAAAAGTGTCCTACCTTTTTGCAACATTGTATGCAATAGGCTTCAACTGGCTTGAGGTTTTTATCAGACTCTGGGTATTCATTTTTCTAATGATCATCTGCACCATAGTTATGACAGTTTCCAGTTCTTGTCTTAATCATGGGTCTTACCATCGAAGGTCTAACACCTTGATTAGCTACATAGTAAATCGGTGCAAGCTTTGGGGTAGTATAAGTCATAGGTTATTCCATTGGTGTGGGATGTGAATTATATCAATCTCCTTCTACCATTATTGTAGATGGACTAGGCTCAACATAGGGTGTAACAGGCACTAGTGCTTGTTCATCTATGACTCCCTCTGAATGCATGTACTTTACATGTACTGCATTATGTCCAAGATATGGAGGTTGTTGACCCAACATTGGTTGAGATCTTTCCATACCCATTGGTGGTCTTTGAGTTGGGTCCATATTAGGCTTTGGGTTGTCCTTGTGGCCTCATAGGCACATATTGAACATTCCCATCATACTTTGGTCGGTAATAACACTCATTGGTCTCATAGTTGGTTCATTTACCCTCGATTGCACACCATTTTTGCGGCCTAATTGGTTGTCCCTGTTGAGGTATCCCTTGCCCTGGTCCCCTCATAGGTGCTTTTTGCATGTTATTCATCATGTCATTCATCCTTTTGAGCATGTCTTCTATGGCCGTAAATGGAGCTGCAACAGTCGTTCCCACTTGTGCTAGTTTGACAAATGTTGTTTTCTCACTTTGGTTATCCTTAGGGACCTCTTCTTCATTGAAAATATCACGATTGTCTCCTAAGTCAATATCTGGCACACACTCTTCTAGGGTCATATGTTTCTTGATATACAATATAGCATGAAGTTCTTTGTTTAGAAATCCCTCTAGAAACAATGATACTAGTCTTTCTTCTATAGGTATCTCTAGCTTTGGCATCTTGCAATGTGTTGTTTCATTCTAGTTGCACAATCCCTAACAGACTCACTTTGTTTCTGTTTGAAGCTATAGATTTGAGCTACTGTGTTATATTTGATCCCCGTTCTGGAACAAGCAGCTACAAACCCTTGAGCTAATGTATTTAAGTCCATGATTGACCTTGGTGGAATGTTTTGGAACCATGTTAGTGCCTCGAATTGAGTATGGAAACAAATATGCGTTCTGCTCTTAGCACTTGCTTAAAGCTAGCAAAGTGGTCATATGGATCCCCAGATCCACTGTATTTTTTGACCCATTTTTGAAAATCAATTGGTCTGACACGTCTATTTGGTTCAACTCCCGGTCTCCTAGCAGTTGGTCATGTTTGGAGTCCTTCAAATCAGTCTGTTGGAAATAGTGACTCATGTAGCCCTAGATTGGCTTTAGTGTCACCCGGTTTTCTTCGTGATGAGGTGGTTTCTAGTTTTTTAACATTACTCTCAAAAGATCTCTCACGAATTCATCTCTTGGAAAAGTTTCTGGTCCTTGGCCCAATATCCAATCCCTTATGGAGTACCCTTGGTATTTGGTGTGTTCCACCTCCTCAGGATCCATCATAACAAAGTTACTGTTATAGCAATCCCTAAATAGGTAGGTTGGTAGATCTGCTGAACCCTTGTTTTTTATTTTGAATATATAGATGATCTTCATGGGAGTTAACTCTCATGATTTGGCATGACAAGTCTATAGAAGATCTTTGACGTTTCTATCCTCCCAACCATAGACTCCAATCCTAGGATTATCCGTACTAAGCCATTTCAAAGGCTTCAAATCGACTTGATCGTATCCCTCAAATTCTAAAGTCGGTGGTCCTTCTTTTGCTGACATATCTGGAATTATGGTATTTAATTCTAACCCCCATTTTTCTATCATGTTAAGGTTTTCAACTTGTAAATATTGAGTTTTGTTTCCATCCATGTACATTTTTCCTTGTTCGTTTGCCCTGATTTCCTCTTCAAAGTCTATGCCATGGTCATCAATGCGAATAGCATACTCTTCATTAGGATCCAAATAAAACTGAGCTCCATGGCGATTATTCTTATAAAAAGGAGAGTATGTGCTTATATCGCACTGTCGTTCCGGTTTTTGAATGAGTTGAATAGGAATACATTTTAGATGTTGATTCTGAAAAAGTGTTTGAGACTTCTTTGAAGATAGTGTCCAAGTGCTCTTCTTGATTCACACTTTCTTCGGTGGATACTCTACTAGTGGTCTCTCCAAATATGCCTTGATTTGCTAGTATAGACCAGATCTAAGTTTCATATAGACTTATGAATCCCTGGATGGAGTACTTACCATCGGATTGACTTGTTGTCAACTTCTTCCACTTGGCTTGATTGCACTTCTGTCCAACTTTCAATTCCTTGCTTGCAACCTGATTCATGTATCAATTTTGATCAAGTTAGCTATTCTTTCACAAAGACTGTACAAGTTTTGCTAGCTATTGCAACTAGTCTATGTGTATCACTTCAAATCAAGTTAAGTGAATCAGTACTTGAGACTTTCAGATTCTACTTTTGCAAAAAACCAAAGGACTAATCTGCAACCTGGAAACTGAGTGAACATGTACTAATTTGGATCCGATTGAACCCAAAATTGCCCGGTGGCCTTGTATTATGTTGGTCTAACACTGTACAAGTTCAAAAGTCAAAAAGTCTGTCTCTGTGTATCTGTAGTAAATAATCACGATTATTTACTTTTCTCAAATTTTTACACTTTTTGGATTGATTTTCCAAGTATGCAACTTGTTAAGGTCTCTGGACAAGTTTCACTAAGTTTGAACAAAATTTGTTCGAGTTACAACTGTTTCGTGTCCACAGACTCAGTTTTTAAGAATCTGGCTTAAGTCTCAATTTTGTGATCCAAATTTCACCAAAATTGATTTGTGTGGTCTACTTGATATGCTTGACCTTGTGATATACTCAAATGTGCAAGAATATAAAATTTTATAGCAGATGTAAATAATCACTATTATTTACTTCTGCTATTTTTTTGTAAGTTTTTGACACAATCTTGGCACAAATCTATTAAACAGCTTATCTTAAGCTTCCTAGCCAAGTTTCATCAAGTTTGGATAGTTTCTGTTCAAATGATTATCAGTTTTGTGTCTGCAAACTGAATGCAAATTTGGTCACAATTTTCAATCCAATGATCCAAATCTTACCAAATTTGGTTTGTGGGATTAGTATAACATGCTAAAACTAGTGGTATGCTAGTTTGGTCAAAAAAAGTTGAAAAATGGGACAAAAGTAAATAATCATGATCATTTAAAACAACTAGTAAATTTTTGCATCTTTTTGGTCAGCTGAGCATGTACACTTGTTTATCACATTAATATAAGCCTATGAGTCAAGTTTTGTTGAGTTTGAACAAAATTTTTCCAATTTACACTCAAGTTCTTGAAAGTCAGTATAGAATTCAGCTTTTACCAAGTTTTTGGTTAGTTTAGTGATCCAAATTCTATGGGCCTTTACAAAAGTTGTTTGTACACATGCATAAAGTCTCTGGTATCAACCTTGGTCACTTTTGAGCTGAAAGTAAATAATCATGATTTTTACTTTAGGCCTAAAATGAGCACTTTTTTGAACTTTTTCACTGGACAGTCTTTTCATGAGCTATTTTAAGCCTCTGAGTCAAGTCAAAACTTAATTTGGCCTAAAATGTCAAGAAAAAGTAAATAATTTGAGTTTTTGCAAACTCTTGAAATTTTTACCTCAATGCGAACTTAAGCTTGCCACTGGTTCATACAACTTTGAAATCATACTCTTCAGTCAAATTCAGTGGTTGATAGCCTTCTGGTGCTATTTCTAGCCGTAGACCTAAAATTTTGTAACTTCACATAAACAACTCAATTGATTCTTTTGGATAGAGCAATGTTCTGAGATTCCACAAACACTCGTTTTCTTGTTTTTTATGGTTTTTTGAGCCTTGATTTTAAGACTTGTCTCGTCCATCAATCATTCTCAAAATCCTAATCTAATCTTACAATCCTACAATCCTAAAAGGTACTTAGCAAGTAACAACCTACTTCCAAGCTACCTCTACACAGCAAAAGACGACAATCTTAAGCTATGCGATTCTAAAAAGAAAGTTTTGACTCTAGGAGATCTTAGGAAAGTTAAAGGATAACTTCACAAAACGCTCGTGTTTTTCCCTCATTAATTTCTAGAACTTTAGGATAAGAAAGTCTTATTAATAATAATTACTGAAACCATCCAATTTTTCTTAACTAATTGAATTCCTAGTGTAACCTTTCAGAGCCCGTAACTTTTCAGGGGTAATGATGAACTCTCCCAGACTAGATTTAGCAGCAGGGGGCGTTTTTTGACCTGTAGGGCTGTTTGGGATAGAAGTTACTGCCATTTTCCAGCCTGCGAGTGCCCAGAAACCTATAAATATGACCCTTGCTTCACAATTTCAGACGAACTCGGAGCCTTGACACTCTCTCTCTCATCTAGAGAGGACGCTATGCAGAATCATTAGAGATTAAGCTCTAGTTGATTAACCTAAATGATAATTAGCCTAATCCTTCTTAATTAGCAAGGCTAGATTAATCTATTTTGTTAATAAATTAAAGATTAGGCCTATGTATACTCATAAATCCTCTTTTATTTAATTATTCTCTACTGATTGTTGTAATTAAGCTTGGTAATGTTAAGCTAATTAATTATCCTATCATATTAGAACTGAAATTAGCCAAATTAACCATGAATTAATGGGAAATATATTAATTAAGCTTAGATTAAGTGGAGGTAAGTATCAGAGCTGCATAGACAGTCATCAAGCTAGGAAAATTATCCTATAATTTTTTGAGTAATTTTCATAATTAATTAGATAGAATTACACTGTTTATTTTGAGAAAATTATAGAGGAAAATAATCAAATTGATTCAAAATGCTTTGAGTTATCTATCAATGGTTAATTATATGTTAGGGAACCCGTGATAATTATGTCAAGCTCAGATAATTAATTTACCTAATAACTTTAACAAAAATACTCTGTTTTTAAGACAAATTAAATAGAAAAAATCAATAAATTGATTCAAAATGCTTTGAGGTTTTTATCAATGGTTAATTATATGTTAGAAAACCCATGATAATTATGTCTTAAAAACATAATTATCTGAGCTTGACATAATTATCATGGGTTCCCTAACATATAATTAACCATCGATAAATAGCTCAAAGCATTTTGAATCAAGTTACTAATTTCCCCTATTTAATTTGTCTTAAAAATAGGGTATTTTTGCTAAAGCAATTAGGTAAATTAATTATCTATCTTGGCATAATTATCACAGGTTTTCTAACATAAAATTAACCTCAGATAAATAGTTTAAATATTTATCTTCAATAAAAGTAACCAATTTTTTGAATAAAATAGAGAAAGAAAAATAGAAAATAAATTTATCTAATTACCAAAGAAATACCTAAGGTTCAAAATCACTATTGAAGGGTGGAAAAATTACCTTAGCATAAATGGTTAGTATAACAAATTATTATCAGCAAAATTTTGCCTAAATTAGATCATAAGTATAAGAGGGAAAGGTTATAAATCAAATTTATGAAAATTCCTAAAGATAGAACATATCAAACTACAATTTACATTGAGTAATCCATTAGCTGATAGGAATTATAATTTACTAAGTTTAAATAAAAGGTATTCATGGAATATAGACTAAGGATAAACCCAGTTAAATGGTTTCCCTAATTAAATGGTAATTATGGAAAATTACTAATAGTACCAGGAGGTTACAAGAGAAATATCTCATCCAATTAACTATCAAGGATACCTACTTACTCCAAAATCTGAGTAAAAAGGAACAAAAGAGATTATTCAATTAAACCTCTAATCGATTAAGTTTTTATAGGGATAAGAAGTTATGGCACCTAAAAGGACCCGAGAAAATACTAATCGATGATGAGAACGTAGCTCTAAAAAGAACTAGAGCGTCGTACGCCGACAAAGCCGGGCCTAGTAGTAGGCCTACGAAGGAGAGTCTTCAGGCGCCAGCGCAGCAGCAAATGGCCGATCAATCCCAAGTGGGTTTCGCATTATTTAATTGAGTTTTTAAATAGTTTAAGTTCTTTTATAAGTTAGCATTGCATACGTAAGGAGTGAGAAATTAGCCAAATTAACCATGAAATAAAAGGGAAAATTAGTAAATTGATTCATGCTTTGAGTTATTTATCAAAGGTTAATTTTATGTTAGGAAACCTGTGATAATTATGTCAAGCTCAGATAATTAATTTACCTAATTGCTTTAGCAAAAATACTCTATTTTTAAGACAAATTAAATAAGAGAAATTAGTAACTTGATTCAAACTGCTTTGAGCTATTTATCAATGGTTAATTATATGTTAGGGAACCCATGATAATTATGTCAAGCTCAGATAATTAATTTACCTAATTGCTTTAGAAGAAATACTCTATTTTTAAGACAAATTAAATAGGAGAAATTAGTAAATTGATTCAAAATACTGAGTTATTTATCAAAGGTTAAATATATATTAAGAAAACTGTGATAATTATGTCAAGCTCAGATAATTAATTTACCTAATTGCTATAGAAAAAATACTCTGCTTTTAGGACAAATTAAAGTGGAGAAATTAGTAAATTGATTCCAATTGCTTTCAGTTATTTATCAAAGGTTAATTCCATGTTAGGAAACCTATGATAATTATTTCAAGCTCAAAAAGTAATTTACATAATTACTCTAGGAGAAATACTGTGTTTTTAGGACAAATTAAAAAGGGAAAATTAGTAAATTGATTCCAATTGCTTTGAGTTATTTATTAGCCGTTAATTACATCTTAGGAAACCCGTGATAAATATTTTAACCTCAAATAATTCATTTATCTAATTACTTTAGCAGAATTACTCTCCTTTTAGGACAAATTAAAAAGAAAAAATTAGCAAATTGATTCAAAATACTTTGAGTTATTTATTAGAGATTAATTACATATTATGAAACCCTTGATAATTATGTTAAGCTTAGATCATTAATTTACATAATTACTTTAGCAAAATAACTATCTTTTTTGGACAAATTAAAAGGAGAAAATTAGCAAATTGATTCAAAATGCTTTGAGTTATTTATCAGAAGTTAATTACATGTTAGGGAATCCTTAATAATTATATTAAGCTCAGATAATTAATGTATATAATTACTTTAGTATAATTACTCTATTTTTAAGACAAATTAAAAGGGAAAAATTAGCAAATTGATTCAAAATGCTTTGAGTTATTTTTTAGAGGTTAATTAAATGTTAGGAAACTGGTGATAATAATGTTAGTTTCAGATAATTAATTTACATAATTACTTTAGCAAAATTACTCTGTTTTAAGGACATTCTTTTTAGGAGAAAATAAAAGAGGAAAAATAGTAAATCAATCTAAAAACCTTTGATATAATTATCAGAGGTAGAACACACCTTGAGGAATCCGTGATAAATACCCCAACCTCAGATAAATAGTTTAAATATTTATCTTCAATAAAAGTAACCAATTTCTCGAATAAAATAGAGAAAGGGAATTAGTAAATGAATTTATCTAATTACCAAATAAATACCTGAGGTCCAAAATCACTATTGAAGGGTGGGAAAATTACCTCAGCATAAATGGTTAGTATAACAAATTACTATCAATAAAAGTTTGCGTAAATTAGACCATAAGTATAAGAGGGAAAGGTTATAAATCAAATTTATGAAAATTCCTAAAGATAGAACATATCAAATTACAATTTAGGTTGAGTAATCCATTAACCGATAGGAATTATAATTTACTAAGGTTAAATAAAAAGTATTCATGGAATATAGACTAAGGATAAACCTAGTTAAATGGTTTCTCTAATTAAATGGTATTTATGGGAAATTACTAATAGAACCAAGAGGTTACAGGAGAAATATCTCATCCAATTAACTATCAAGGATATCTACTTATTCCAAAAATCCTTATATTTGGGTAAAAAGGAAGAAAAGAGATTATTCAATTAAACCTCTAATCGATTAAGTCATTTTATAAGGATAAGAAGTTATGGCACCAAAAAGGACCCGAGAAAATCCTACATCTGATGATGAGAACGTAGCTTTAAAAAGAACTAGAGCGTCGTACGTCGACGAAGCCGGGCCTAGTAGTAGGCCTACGAAGGAGATTCTTCAGGCGCCAGCGCAGCAGTAGATGGCCGATCAATCCCAAGTGGGTTTTGCATTATTCAATTAAGTTTTGAAATAGTTTAAGTTATTTTATAAGTTAGCATTGCATACATAAGGATTGAGAAAGAATCAGGAAAGGAATAATTGACCAAAAAGGGAAGGTAAATTCCAACGTGCATTTGTTTATAATATAGGAAAGAATTGTTTGGTTTAAAACTGGTTGAATTAGGAAAGATATGATTGATCATCCTTAACACTAGAATGGTAACAGGACACTTTTATGTCCTTGGACACTTTTGTTTCCTGTTAAGTGATCATTTTGCTTGAATTATTTGAAGAGTATAAAAACGAATTTCTAGGTGCTATATATCCACAAAGATGCCTTATGAGCTGAAAAAAACTTAGCATTTTTTTTTTAGTATCGATCTCACCATTAACCTTACTCTTGCACCACATTTTTTAACCTAAACTGTGTGAAAAAACGGGTCCTGTTTTTGGCTTTTTTCAACTTTTGGCAACTATACCACTCTAAACTTCATTCTTGTGAGGTTTAGATCACTAGAGGTTAGGCCTTCATAGTTCTCAACATGTTTTGATGCTTGTAGGGAGAGCTAAGTGTTAAAATTGAAAGTTATGACCAATTTACAAGAATTGCATAATCCTGTTTTTTTGCCAAAATTAGCACTTTTATGATTTTTTTGGTGGCTTTCTTGATATCCAAATTCAAATTTGATTGTGTAAGTGTAATGTATAACATAGACCTAATCTTCCTTGAGTTTTGGGGGACCTAATATGCTATATAGCGTAGTATATGATGATGGTTGAGTTTTTTTATTGCTGAAGAATACGATACATTTTAGAGTAGCAAGTATAACTTTCTCAATATTGCTAGTTTCTTAGGCCAATTGTGTGTATTTTGTTGGTAGTCACCATATCTAATCATAGACTACAAACTTGGCTAGATATTGAGTAATTTCTATGGGTTTCTAGAGGTCATAATGCTAAACCCAGTTTTTTCATGTTTGTTGTATTTAGCACTTTATCATTGCCCCCAAGGTTCCAATTGTAAGAGATCCATTATCCTTTTGACATGCTCCAAGGCTCCTTTTGAATCAAGAGGCCCAAAGGGAACTAAGAAAACATGTATATAGTATCTGTATTGAGTGTGACTATAGAAACTTTGATGATAGGTCCGTAGAATGGCAAAAATGCAACTTTTTTGTACCTATTTTTTTGCCCAAAAAAAATTTAGTGAGGTAAAAGCAACCATATGTTTTGGTCACCAACCCATTGAAGTTAACGGGGCATTTTATCTCATGTCCTACAAAAATCTCCACTCTTATTTATATACAATCAATCATAAGAAATAACTATTTTGGGAAAAATGCACTGGTCCATCAAACTTTGGAGGCTTGTAGTGACCAAGGGATGAGAAAAATTACAAGTTTCTCATTTTTTTCCATATGTAGTAGTTATTGAACTATAAGCTTATGAAAGGATTTTTCAAAATAAGTGGATCTACTATGGTTTTGGAATTTTTTCCCAAAACCCTGAAAGGAAACTTTTATGTCCTGTTAGGTTACCATTCTAGTGTTAAGATAGCTTGTCTCAAGACACCTCCGACTCCTTGGTATATCTGGATGATAATGATTGGATTTCTAGCCACGAATAGTCGGTTACCCCCATGAACGATGAGTTTCTACTTCGTATCATGTTTTGATGTTTCTATATAAGTTAGGATACCGTTTTTTATCCTAGGGGAGCCGCCCGGTTGTATAGGCAACTGGTTTGGTGTATGGGCACCCAAAACCTTGGGTGGGGGTTGATCCACTCCGGATTATAAATAAGGAATGGGTGCTGTTTTTTTCACCCTTAGGTGGTCTTGAGACAAGAGGAGTACTGGTCATGGTTATTATGGACAATGTTTTAATTGACAGTACCCTGTCTTAAGTTTAAAGATGTTTGTTTGCTAAAAGAATGTTTTCAATACTATTTTCAAGGGCTATTTTCATAAAATCTTGTTATGAAAGATAAAAGAAATCATTATTTTATTTGTGATAAGAACGTGGTAGTAACTAAATAACAAAAGAATCATGTGTGAGTGCGGGGTGGTAAGTGGGGATTGACTAAGGTTGTCAATCATGGATGGGTGGACCTGATTAGTCAGGTAACTATCCATCCCTGCGCACTAAAACGTTTAGAAAACTTCTTCACTTGGAAGAGGAGTCCACCAGCAGGAATGTGCCCTCACATCTGTTAGGGGGAAAAAAGCGTTGGCTGAGGATACGTTAGCACAAATTGTGGAAGATATAGGGTCGAAATAGTTTTTTTGGACTTTTAATATGTTGTCCCGTTTTCGCTGCGAGACATGACTAGGTCTTCTTCTAAGGCTATAAACCCAAGCCATTGTCAATGGTAAAGGTCTATTCCTTGGATTTTTCTTGTTTAGAGACTCTGATTTTTATCAGACCTAGAGACCTATCAAGGATCCCATCCTGTCTTGGTGTAGGCGGGTTGAGGATCTTACAAGTGGTATCAGAGTCTGTGTTAATTAAAGTCTTGGACCTAGAGAAAATTTTAAGGTATTACGTTGAAACAAGTAATCTATGAAAAATTCAAATTAAAGACATATTTTATTGAAAAGAGAGAGAGAAAGAAAGATAGAGAATTATCCCCATCTTTGCAGGAAGATTTCCATCAGGCCTACTGCAAATCCATGGATTTTAACACTAGGTTTATGAGAGCTTGCCTATCCCGACACTATTCAATGCGAAAAGTCGTGATGAAGTGGCTAGATAAGAGATTTTCTCCTTCCACTTGGAGGATCAGTTGGTCAGGATCTAGTGGAATTTTCTTCATTAATGCAGGAGAGTTAGAAGGTTTAGAACTAAATGTGAAGAGACTCAACTGGGCCGAAGATCTTCAAGTAATTGAAGTATACTTTTTCATTGGAATGGAGAATCCAGAGGAAACCCTTGTAATAGGTGATGTCCAAGTATCACAAAATCAGTGGGTGTTTGATCAGGTGTCTAAAGTAATCTACCCAGGTAGAATTAGGCCCATAGGTGTAGGCCCTAGTTTTAATGGACCAAAAGATACTGTATATTTTGATCCTATATTTGATCCACCCAAAGTCCGCAAGATTCTAGTATAAAATTGTCATCACCCTTGTACATAGTAGGACCTTCATGGATGGTATTAACTCTTGTACATATTATGGTTCTCACGGATATGCTATAATCAGTTTTGTTTATGGCTTGGTGATTGTCTTCATCCTGTGTGCAAAAGTTTTGAGTATGAGATAGGTTAAAAGCATAAGTAAGAGACACTTCATCTGGTACTAAATTCCACTAATTCAATCTCAGAGAAATACTCGTGTAAATAGCTTTTACACTGTTGCTCAAGAGAAAAAATTACTACTAAAGCAAGTTCAACTCCCTACTTTCAAAGGAGAGGGATCCAATTTAGAGTGAGATGTTGAAGCATGGTTAGATGCTATGGACGACTATTTTTAAAACTGCAGGAAATGCTTAGGAAAACCAAACAATGTTAAGTATGTTCCGTCTCACGGCAGACATGCCAAACTTTGGTGGAAGCAACACTGCAGAGATAATCCCACGAGTAGTCCATCTTGGGAGAATCAACCTTAATGAACGAGGAAGATGAAAGAGCTAGTTGCTTGGCTATAGTTAGTAATCCTAGAGCTCAACAACAATAGGCAGTTTTGTAAACCACTATAAGTTGATAATGTAAAACTTTGAGTTACTTATATAAGGGTATACATTATTTTATTTTCCAAATTACTTAATAAATCTAAAGTTAAGTTAGTATTCAATCAAGAAATCAAGGGTTGATCTAGCAAATGAGACAAAGGTTCCCGATGGTATGAAAAGAATTTGAATTTTGAGAATGAGATAGTTATCAAAAAACCAACTCACATTCTTTGTGCACACGATAACCTCCCTGGGAAAATGACCTAGATATGAAAGTATTAAGATACGAGACTAATAGAAAGCCGAAAAGAACTCTTGGTATGATACTTCTTAAAACCCTTTTACATATTGTTGGTCAACCAGGTTAGAGCACAGAGGGGGTACCTTTGGTGCAATGGTGGGAGCTTGTGCCAAACGCATATTGCTCAGAATGGCAAGAACACGCCGAGCGCGTTCAGATTGGCAAAGCTGAAATACATGATATTTGTTGAACGTTGATTGCTCTGAATGGTCAGTTAGACCGAGCGCGTTCATGTTGACAAGGTGGATATATGGAACTTTTATGGAATTGATTTAACCTGGTTTTTGAGATGAGACGAATGGTTTGTAAAGGTTTTTAAGATGGGCTCAACACTAAGAATTTCTTGAGGAAAAATTGAGTAGCAAGTAACTCCAACCAGAAACTAGAAAGAACTCTTAGAGTAATCAGTAACATTTGGTAAAGTGGAAAGGTTATCCCTTCGAAAATGCCACTTGGGAGGATGCATTTCTCTTCTCAAAGATTTTTCCAATTTCAGTTGAGATGAGGGCATCTCAAGTTCTTAAGTTGGGGTGATTGTAAAGTTTCCAGTTTCTGAAACCTTAAAGATTGTATAAAGCTTAATTCAACTGATATGATTATTGAAAAAGCAATGTAGAATTATCCGACCATGGCAAATATTGGTATTTTTGGAATCTTAAGCACAACAAGCCTCGGGCTAAAAATTTTCAGAAAAGAATTCCGATAAAATCTTGAAAAGTTACGGGCCCTGAAAGGTTACACTAGGAATTCAATTAGTTAAGAAAAATTAGATGGTTTCAGTAATTATTATTAACAAATACTTTCTTATCCTAAGGTTCTAGAAGTTACTGATATTTCCAATTTTCATCATTAAAAATCAGTGAAAATAGTAAAAGTCCATTCTGGAAGCTGAGGGGGGCTGTGTGGGGTAATGATGAACTCTCCCAGTGTAACTTCCCCAACCCGCCTATACCGAGATCGGGATGGAATCCTTGACAGGTCTCTAGGCCTTATAAAAATCGGAGTCTCTAAACAAGAAAAAAAATAAACCTTTACCATTGACAATGGCTTGGGTCTATAGCCTTAGAAGTAGACCTAGTCCTGTCTCGCAGCGGAAACGGGACAATGTATTCAAACGGCCTACAAAAAAAATTCTTATTCCGGCCCTATAACTTCATCATTCAGATTATGGTTTCCTTAGCCAACGCTTTTTTCCCCCTAACATATGTGAGGGCACAGCCGTTGGTGGATTTCTCTTCCAAGTGAGAAGTTTCTAAAACGTTTTAGTGCGCGGGAATGGATAGTTACCTGACTAATCAGGTCCACCCATCCATGATTGACAACCTTAGTCAATCCCCGCGCACCACCCCGCACTCACACAAGATTCATTTATTTTATTATCACATTGTTTTAACATTTAAAATAATGGTTTCTTTTAACGTTCCATCACGGTAATTCCTTAAAGACAGCATTGAAAGCATTCTTTTAGCAAACAGACATATTTAAACTTAAGACAGGGTACTGTCAATCAAAACATTATCCATAATAACCATGACCAGTACTCGTCTTGTCTCAAGACCACCTAAGGGTGAAAAACGGCACCCATTCCTTGTTCAAATCCGGAGTGGAATAAACCCCCACCCAAGGTTCCAGGTGCCCATACACCAAACCAATTTCCCATACAACCGAGCGGCTCCCCTAGGATAAAAAACGGTATCCTAACTTATGTAGAAACATCAAGACATGATACGGAGTAGAAACTCATCGTTCATGGGGGTAACCGACTTAACCGTGGCTAGAAAGCCAATCATTATCATCAATTTATATTAAGGAGTCGGAGGTGTCCTGAGACAAGCTATCTTAAGGATGATCAAACATATCTTTCCTAATTCAACCAGTTTTAACCCAAACAATTTTTTTCCTACATTATAAACAAATGCATATTGGAAGTTACCTTCCAATTTCAGCAAGTTTATCCTTCTTACGTATGCAATGCTAACTTATAAAAGAACTTAAACTAATTAAAGACTTAATTGAATAATGGGACACCCACCGGGGATTGATTGGCCATCTGCTGCTGCACTGTCGCCTGAAGACTCTTCTCCGTAGGCCTACTACTAGGCCCGGCTTCGTCGTTGTGCGACGCTCTAGTTTGTTTTGGAGCTATGTCCTCATCATCAGATGTAGGATTTTCTCGTGTTCTTTTTGGTGACATAACTTCTTATCCTTATAAAAAGTACATCTAATCATTAGGTAAATAATTCAAAATCTAAACTTAACCTTTGTATTCAACCGTATCTATCCAAGGTTAAATTTATAGTCTTAATTGATAAATTATTGACCTAGTAATTTCTTATTTGTCTATATAGGCATGATAACTTTTTCCACTGCTTCCCTAAGGGTTTTCTAAGCTCTCCTAACTTTCTTATAATTTCCTATATCTTTTTCCTAATTTTCCCATCAACTTTTAAGCTAATAATCTACTTATTTTGGGCTCAATATTTATTGTATTTAATTTATCTTAAAGATTTCATTTCCTTAACTTGGTATCATAGGTTTACACTTACTATAATTTTCCTAAAAACTTTTAACCACAAAGTCTATTTATTTTAAATAATCATTTGCTAAAAATGGGACTTTTGGTCAATTATAATTTCATAACCTCACTAATTAAATATTGTATAATTACGACAAGTAGATAAGGATATTTTTGACCTTTGGTAATTATCTTATTATTTTTCAACTTAGTTATATAATTTCCATCTTCAATTTTCAACTAAAATTAGGATAATATGACTTAAATAAATACTTATACTACTTTTTTAACCTTTACATATTTATCACGGCCTTTTCATTATGTAAGCTAACTGAGATAAATAGAATGTAATCATATAGCATGATTTACTAATTTCCCCTTGAAATTTCCACAAAAAGTAGTATATTTTGACGTAAATAAATATCTATACTACTTTTTTAACCTTGGCATAATTATCATTGCCTCTTTACCCTATAATAAAGCTCTGAGAAATAGCATGTAATTATATAGCATGATTTACTAATTTTCCTCTTTAGTTTTTAGCTAAAAAATAGTGTAAATAAACTTAGATAAATATCTATACTTCTTTTCTAACCTTCACATAATTATCATGGCCTCTTTACCCTATAATATAGCTCTGATAAATATCATGTAATCATATAGCATGATTTACTAATTTCCCTCTTTAGTTTTTAGCTAAAAATAGTGTATTTTGACTTAGATAAATATCTATACTACTTTTCTAACCTTGACATAATTATCACGGCCTTTTTACCCTATAATATAGCTCTGATAAAAAGCATATAATCATATAGCATAATTTACTAATTTCCCTCTTTAGTTTTTAGCTAAAAATAGTGTAATTTGACTTTGATAAATATCTATACTACTTTTCTAACCTTGTCATAATTATCACGGCCTCTTCACCCTATAATATAGCTCTGATAACTAGAATGTAATTATAGAACATGATTTACTAATTTCCCCCTTTAATTTACCCCTAAAAACAGTGTAATCTCACTAAGATAATTAGTTAAACTAAGGGAAAATTACCAAAATACCTCTCTAATTCGAGGAAATTCCCGAAATACCCTTGTACCTATTTTGGTTGGATTGTTCAAGATTTTCTAATCTTCATTCGTTTTTTACAATTGAGGTCCGTTTTTGAGTGCTCAGAATGTAATTTGTCACCAGTTACCATCGCAAAAAAGGCAATTATGCCTAAAAATAACGAAGCAATTCATCTCCAAAGCCTACATAACCAACTCAAATTTTAGTTTTAGCATCTTGTATGATAGACAATCACTCTTCTTGTGAAGACCTACAAAAAAAATTATTTTTCGAGAAATTTACTCTCACAACCAATGGTATTTTGGGAATTTTGGTAAATTTGAAGGGCATTTTGGGAATTTATGACAAAATATCGGGGGTATTTTGGGAATTTTTGACATTTGAGGGGTATTTTGGAAATTTCCTCAAATTAGAGGGGTATTTTGGTAATTTTCCCTCAAACTAATTATTTGAGAATACAATAATTATCACGGGTTTTATAACTTCTAATTAACCTACAATAAATAACTCAATTCAATTTGAACCTATTTACTAATTTCCCTTATTTAAATTGTCCAAAAAATAGAGTAATTCTACTTAAGTAATTAGCTAGATTAATTTTCTGAGCTTCTCCTAATTATCACGAGGTTTTAAACACTGAATTAACCACTGATAATTATATGGAAGTGTTTAAATTCCATTTACTAATTTTTCCTATTAAAATTTCTCAAAAAACAGAGTATTTTAGCTAAAGTAATTAGCTAAATTAACTTTCTGAACTTTTCCTAGTTATCACAGGTACTTGAACACTTAATTAACCACTGATAATTATATGGAAGTATTTGAATTCCATTTACTAATTTCTCCTATTAAAATATCTCAAAAAATATGATATTTTAGCTAAAATAATTAGCTAAATTAACTTCCTGAACTTGTCCTAATTATCATGGGTTCTTGAACATCTAATTAACCATTGATAATTATTTGGAAGTGTTTAATTTTCATTTACTAATTTCACCTATTAAAATTTCTCAAAGAATAGAGTATTTTAGCTAAAGTAATTAGCTAAATTAACTTTCTGAACTTCTCCTAATTATCACAGGTAATTGAACACTTCATTAACCACTGATAATTATATGAAAGCATTTGAATTCCATTTACTAATTTCCCCTATTAAAAATTGCTCCAAAAAACAGGGTATTTTAGCTAAAATAATTAGCTAAATTAACTTTATGAACTTCGCCTAATTATCACGGGTTATTGAACACCTAATTAACCACTGATAATTATATGAAGGAATTTGAATTTCATTTACTAATTTCCCCTGTTAAAATTGCTCAAAAAATAGGGTATTTTAGCTAAAATAATTAGCTAAATTAACTTTCTAAACATCTACTAATTATCACGGGTTATTGAATGCCTAATTAACCACTGATAATTATATGGAAGAATTTGAATTCCATTTACTAATTTCCCCTATTAAAATTGCTCAAAAAATAGGGTATTTTAGCTAAAATAATTAGCTAAATTAACTTTCTGAACTTTTCCTAATTATCAAGGGTTATTAAATACCTAATTAAACACTGATAATTATATGGAAGCATTTGAATTCCATTTACTAATTTCCCCTATTAAAATTGCTCAAAAAACAGGGTATTTTAGCTAAAAATAATTAGCTAAATTAACTTTCTGAACTTCTCCTAGTTATCACGAGTTATTGAGCACATAACTAACCACTGATAATTATATGGAAGCATTTAAATTCCATTTACTAATTTCCCCTATTAAAATTGTTCAAAAAATAGAGTAATTATATCTAATTAATTAGGAACAATTCTTAGAAAATTATAGGATCATTTTCCTAGATTAATAACTGTTTAATGCATCTTTGATAAATAATTCAACTTAATCTAATCCTAATTAATATTTTTACCATTAATTCATGGTTAATTTGGCTAATTTCCGTCTTAATATGATAGGATAAATGATCAGCTTAGTATTACTAAGCTTAATTATAATAATCAACAGAGATAAATAAATTAAAGTGGTTTAAGAAGCATGCATAGGACTAATCTTTGATTTATTAGCAATTTATCTTAATCTAACCTTGCTAATTAAGAAGGATTAGGTTAATTACCATTAGGGTTAATCAATTAGAGATTAAACTCTAATTATTTCTGCGTAGTGTTCTCTCTAGATGAGAGAGAGAGTAGCAAGGCTCCGAGTCTGTGTAAAACGTGAAGCTAGGGGTCCTATTTATAGTTTTCTGGCACTCATAAGCTCTCAGCGGCTAAAAAAGGCAGTTGCTTGAAGTTCAAGCAGCCCCCATCAAGTCAAAAAACGACCCCTGCTACTAAATGAGTCCCTGTCAGGTCAGTGATGACCCTCCCATTACCTGCCAGCTTTTAAAATGTCAATTTTGCTATAATTTGACCTATTTTTGCTTAATTGGTAAATATCTTGTAAATATCTGGGAGACCTTTAATAAAGTCTATGTCTATTTTACTCAATTCACAGTGTAAACTTCCAGGGGTCATAACTATGCCAGTTTTTATCGGAATTCAATTCTGAAAATTTCTAGCTCGGGGTTTGCTGTGCTTAAGATTCCAAAAATACCAATATTTTCCATGGTCGGACAATTCTACATTGCTTTTTCAATAATCATATCAGTTTGATTAAGCTTTATACAATCTTTAAGGTTTCAAAAACTGGAAACCTTACACCCAGACTAGATTTAGCAGCAGGGGGCATTTTTTGACCTCTGGGCTGCTTGGGATGCAAGTTAGTGCCATTTTCCAGCTTGTGAGTGCCCAAAAACCTATAAATATGACCCTTACTTCACAATTTCAGACGGACTTGGAGCCTTGACACTCTCTCTCTCATCTAGAGAGGACGCTACGCAGAAATCACTAGAGATTAAGCTCTAGTTGATTAACCTAAACGATAATTAGCATAATCCTTCTTAATTAGCAAGGCTAGATTAATCTATTTTGTTAATAAATTAAAGATTAGGCCTATGTCTAGTCATAAATCCTCTCTTATTTAATTATTCTCTACTGATTGTTGTAATTAATCTTGGTAATGTTAAGCTAATTAATTATCCTATCATATTAGGGTTGAAATTAGCCAAATTAACCATGAATTAATGGGAAATATATTAATTAAGCTTAGATTAAGTGGAGGTAATTATTAGAGTTGCATTAAACAGTCACTAAGCTAGGAAAATTATTCTATAATTTTTTGAGTAATTTTGCTAATTAACTAGATAGAAATTTTTTTTTCCGAGAAAAAGATCCTTCTATTAGTTAATGAAAACTGCCCATAGGGCTACATCCACCTCTGCAAGAGAGGGCTACAACAAGCATGATGGGGAGACTCTCCCAATGAAAAAACAGCATATATACAATGGGGTTAAATCAAGAGATGGGAGGAGGGAAGAGCCACACAGGTGGACAGTAGTGCCATCTGAGCACCCCCTGGACCATGGTGTAGAAAGGCCCAGGGCGCCAGAGTCGAAGGAAAGCCTCGCGGCGCTCCCGCATGCGGTCGGAGCTGCCCTGTAGTCCCTCAAGCTATCCTCTGAGAGTATGGATCAGCTCTAGCCAAAAGTCACGAACAGTCTCTGCTGGTGGCACAGGGCGAGCCTCAAAGATGCGAAAACAACGGGCCCGCCAGATGAACCAGAGAGCTAGGCCGCTGATGAGCTCCCAACACTCCTCTCTCTCACTGCACCACTCCTGTGGAGTAAGGTCTGTAGCAGGCTGGAGTGTAGGTCTCCCCCCCTGTATCACTATCATCCTACTGGTGGAAGATAGCTCAAGCTGAAGTGCCGGGCCCGTGAGGATGGACCAAGCCGCTGCCCCCCAAGTGTACTGTCGAGCCGTGGAGAGGGCAGGCATCAGCCGAAGAACTCGTAGCCACACCTGCTGGGCCGAGGGGCAGTCCCAAAGACAGTGTCCCTCACTCTCCACCAACTGGTCACAGGCTGTACATGCGGCCCAGAGACCACTATGCACAAGCCAGCTCCCTACTGCTGTGTCTCTGTGTGCAACCAAACACTGGAACAAAGTGACGCGCCTCGACTGTCTGGAGTCCCATAGCCTCTGCCAAAAAGCTACCAAGAACTCAACTATGAGGCCCTCCTATTGCTAATGACGTGCTGTAGCGGGGCGGGCCTCTCTCTGTGCTGCAAGTATATGACGTCCAAGCCGAACAGTGTACTGAAAGAAAGGGACTCCTGGGCGGTCTGCAGAAGAGAAGGGGTCCCTCCTAAGCCACTCACCAGGATCCCACTGTACTCGTGCCAGTGGACAGCACTCCCAAGCCCATAGCCTCAAGTGTCTTGTCTCAAGAGCTGCTGGGTCAGGGTCTATGACGCAAGTCCTCCCACAGATGCCCACAACTCGGATCCTCTGGAAACAACACTCTGCTACCTGCGGGGCCTCTACTGCAACTCGTTGTAATCATCCCCCACCATGAATCTCAAAGAACACGGCTGGGACAGTCTCTGAGCAAGCCCTGACTGAAATGAGAACCTCCAGTCGTGTGAAGGCTCCCATCCACCGGGGTGCTACTGGCTTGAGAGGCGTGAGCCACTCAGCTGGAACTGACTCTGAGATGTCCTGACACATGCTCTGAACCCCTCTCATGCCCTGTAGCTGGACAGCCTGCACCTCCTCTAACAAACCTGTGAACTCTAGCCAGTCACCTAGAGAGCGCGCTGGACCTGCTGCCATGGGACCCCAAGAAACATGAGGTCTACTCCCAACCAAGTGGCCTCTCTGAGTGCTAACCATGGGGTTCCAGACGAGTGGTTGCCATAGGCGCTCCTCCGTGCTCTTCGGCTGTCTCTGCTCTAGGCCACGCCGTAATAGCTCCCAAGAACGCAGCAAACTCACAGCGAATCGGTCCTACAGTCTCCTGCTCAAACCAACTCGACGCAACTCTGTAAAGATCCATCTGGTCGAGCGTTGCCAAGGGCCTCCTAACTGAGGCACCCTGGCACGGAGCCTCTGCAGCAAGAACTCCTTCCAGGGCTCCTCTCCTGGAAGAAGTCCTCTGACGACGAACTTCCCAAGAAGGGCTTTGCTCTGCTGTGCTGGATCAATGATCCCAAGCCCTCCCTGGGAACAAGCAAGTGTGATGATCGACCAAGCCACACTGGCTCGGGCAATCTGACTGTCGCGACCTAACCAAAGGAAGTTCCTGATCAGCCTCTCTACCTAGATGATGCAAGAACTCGAGAAGATCCAGCAAGAAGTGATGTACCACATAGTCGCCAACAACACCTGGTTGGCAACTACTACTCTACCAGCAAGCAAAAGTCGTGTTGAGCTCCAATGTAACAGCTTTCTCCTGATGGATAGGAGAAGAGGAGAAATCTGCTACTCAGGGACAAGTCCAAACCAACCTGACAACCCAAGTACCGAAGTGCAGTCCCTGGAGGAATCCACCTGAAACCCTCTCCTGGTATCCAATCTGGCACAGGAGCACTACCAACCGGGAAAGCCACTGTCTTTCTCCAGTTGATCAGTGCGCCCGATGCACAGCAGAAGGTCTCCAAAGCCTGCCCACATCTGTGTAAATTGGCCTCCTTGCCCTCTAAGTACAAGGCTGAGTCGTCTGCAAACTCAGCGTCCAGAAGCTCATCTCCCCGTATAGGGAGTGCTAAGCCCCTCAAACCAACCTGCTGTGACACCAAAAATCTGCTCATCGCCTCCGCATAGAACAGAAAGAGAAAGGGGACAAGAGGACAACCCTGTCTGACCGATCGTGTGAACATGAAGCGCTCACCTCTACCTCCTGCCAAAAGCACCTGACTCTGAGCCTGTCTGTATAAAGTTGACACCCCTTTGATCCAAGCATCTGAGAAGCCCATCCTGCGAAGCGTGCCCTCTAGAAAGTCCCAGTCAACTTTGTCGTATGCCTTCTCAAAATCGAGAAGAAGAATCACAAGGTCCTCCCCACGAAGACGTGCCAGGGCAGAAGCCTCCCAGAAAGTGAAGATGTTGTCAAGGATACTGCGTTCCTTGACAAAACCTGTCTGAGTCCCATGTATAAGGCTCTCCAAAAGTGGTTGAATCCTCAAACTCAGAGCCTTGGCAAGAATTTTGTAGGCTGAGTTGAGGATGGTGATGGGGCGCCACTATCGAATCTCATCCAATGAGCCACCCTCCTTCAGAATGAGGTAAATCAAGCCCTCACTCATGCTATCCGGCATCACTCTTGTGTGCAGAATATACTGAAAGGCACTACAAAGATCTGGGCCAAGCAGGTCCCAGTACTCCAAGAAGAAGCTGGGAGTCAGCCCATCCTCACCTGGACAGCTACCACGAGGGAGGGCCCTAAGAGCCATGTGCAGCTCCTCAAGCTGAAGAGGTATCTCTAGCCTCTGACGCATCTCCTCAGTCACAAGACAAGGCATCTACGCCCAAACATGCTCCCTGCATGCATCCTGTCTCTCTGACTGGGGCTCAGCCAACAGTAGCTCACGGTAAAAGTCATTAGCAATTGCACGCATATCCTCAGGCTCACAAACAACTGACCCATCGGGTCTCCTTGGCTGATTGACCTTGGCATGCAAGTGTCGAGGTCCCACTGTCTCAAAAAAAGCATCAGTCACTTTGTCACCCACCTGAGTCCACTGAGATGCTTGTCGGTGAAAGGAAAACTCATGGCGCCTCTCCTTTGTGTAAGCAAGCTCCTGTCGAGCCTGTTGTAACTGCTCCTCCAACCATGGACTGTCTGGATGTTTCTCCTGCATCCTCTGTAGTGAAGCAATGCCTCATCTGAGACGCTGCTCCTCCTCTCTCGCTACAGCCCATCGAGCCAAAGACTCCTGGAGAAAAAAGTGGCTAATCTGAGCTAGGCCTAAGGCCACTCTGTCTGCAGGTAGAGCCTGGCTGTCCATGCCCTCTGTCCAGAGAGCCTCTACCCTCTCTCTGAGTGTTGAGTCCAACAAGACCCGCTCTGGGATGTGAAGCATCATGCTCCCACTCCTCTGCCTGTCTGCCACTGTGAGGATCACTGGTGCATGGTCCGAGAAGGATGTCCCTGCCAGGATGCCCATTGATCCCCCCAAGTCACTGAAGTGGTCACTAGTGTACAAGCGATTTATCCGCGATAGATTCACTCCTCCCACTCTGCGGTCCGATCTAGAGAAGGCCAGACTCTCTGGAGGCCTCACAAAGCCAGAATGCTTCCATGTATCCGAGACCCTCAAAGTTATACACAACCTCTCCCAAGCTGCTAACTCGACTCCATGTACAGTAGCATGGCTGCCTCCGATCCTGTCATAGGGGTCCTCCAACATGTTGAAGTCCCCTCCTACACACCAATGGTCAACCTGTGGCAAAGACTCAACAATCTGTGACCAAAACTATGCACGAGCACTCACCAGATTGGGCGCATAGATGTTCAGGAAGCCCACAAGGCCACCCTGAACCTGCAAAGTAATCCGCTGAGCCCTGCCTGGCACAATAATTCCTCTGCCCACAATGGCCTGCTGCAATGAGTCCGCAATAGTCATACATACCCCACCCTGGATGCCTCCAGGTCCAAAAGCAGCTGACCAAAAGGTATCATAACGTCCCTGCAAAATCTGACCACATCGCCGAATGCGGCTCTTAGACAAATGGTGCTCCTGAAGCATAAGGAGATCAATCTCTCCTCCCACAAGGCAACGCTGAAGCTCCTGACGCAATCGGCCCCGCTGTCAATGAAACTGGGGCCCACCTAATCCCTACACGTTCCACGAGACGATCTTCATGGGCAGCGAGAGAGAACAGATGCTGCCGCAGTAGCAAGACGGGCTATCTTCAAGGCAGGCTTGAATGGGGAGTAATCCGCATCCGAGCATCCTCTAGATAGGGGAGCCTGTAGTGAGTGCCTGGCCCAAGACCAAGCAGAGCGAGCCGTGCACAAAGCAACCTCCTCTGTCCAGGAGTCCTCATGAATGTATACATAGCAAGGCAAACACTGCGTATCAGCAAAAAAGTACACCACAATGTGCCTACATCCTGCTGAGTCTGGGGGTGTCACCGCAAACTTGGCCAGTGGCCACAAAGTCTGCAACAAATCTGTAACTCCAAGTTCTCCCATGTGGTGAAAGAACTCGAGAACCTGTGAATGCAACCATCCCACCACTGAGTCTAGAGACCACTCTGTCTCGGTCCGACCACAGAGGGGAAAGGAGAAACCAACTGCTGAGTCCAAGACCTCTGTCCCCCTAGCGGCGAGGAACAGAGCGTGGACCCTGAAGCAGGCTGCCTCGTGGTCTACTGCGGAATCGACGAGAAAGCGAGTGAATCCGTAATCGAAGAAATCCCAGCGGCGTCGGAGGTCAATGCTCGTCAGACCACGAGGGATAGCTGCAAGGGAAGATGTATGAATCTGCAGAGGGGGCCGCAAGAAGGGTTGACCCTCTCTCGCTAGGCGACTCGTGGCAAAGGCACTGCCAAGAGATCTCCTAGCCGCCTGCGAGGGACCAGTCTCGTGAGTCGACTGTGGTTCTGAAGCAGGAGGAGGGGGAGAAGGAGCTGGGGGGGGCGGAGGAGAAGAGAAGCGGGGTGGGGCGACAAAGACAGGGGGCGAGGTGGGGAGTGGGCAGGAGCAGAGGGCGGGGGAGGGGATGAGGAGGAAGAGGGGAAATCTGAAGGTGGGGTGGCTGGCGAGGGTGAAGCGGAAGTGGAGGCTGGCGTAGGGGGCTCCTCCTGCTCAAGAGGACCAAAGTGGTTCCCCGTGGGAACCCACTGTTGCTGAGTAGGCACCTGAGGGCCACTTTGAGTGCCAGGCTGCCGCAATGGCCCCTGGCATCGACGGCCACGGGCCTGCTGCCATCCCTCCTCCGCTAGAGCCCCAGGCTCGGAGGGTGGCTCAGAATCTGTGCGCTCTGCCGCTGGCTGTGGCTGCGGCCCAGCCTTCGCAGGCTGGAGCTGAGGCTACGGTGCAGGTCGTGGCCTCCTCCGTGGACAGGCCTTCGCTAGATGGCCGATCTGTCTGCAAATGACGCACTGGTTCGGGAGACCCGAGTACTCCACACTCTGTCTAAACCAACCCCCACTCACCCGAGGCAGAAGGATGACCTTTGGGAGCGTGTGGGTATCTCTGACCAACACTCGAACTGAAGGGATGTCAACCGCCTTGGCAGCTACTGATGCTGCCGTACGAGGTGTCTCCAGGACAGTCCTGATGGCGGAGCCAATCCTGGAGAGAAGTGGAAGGTACTCCCTCCATAAACCCAGAAAGCAGACTGAGATGGGGATGTCTGCCTCCTCTACTAGCACATCCGAAGTCGGGTCAAAACCATGTAGCCACTGTCGAAAGTGGGCGCGTGATGCTCGGGGCCAGTGGACTCATAGCTATGACCTTGGAGGCCATCTCGGAAGTCTCGAACTCGATCTGGTAGTACCCCCGTCCGAGGAATTATATATGTGTTAACAAAACTGTGATAATTATCTCAAGCTCAGATAATTACTATAGCAGAAATACTCTGTAATTAGGACATTAAATTAGTAAATTAAAGTGGAGAAATTCCTTTAAATTTACCTAATTACTATAGCAGAAATACTCTGTTATTAGGACATTAAATTAAAGTGGGGAAATTAGTAAATTGATTCCAATTCCTTTGAGTTATTTATCAAAGGTTAATTACATGTTAGCAAACCTATGATAATTATATCAAGCTCAGATAATTAATTTACCTAATTACTTTGGAAGAAATACTCTGTTTTTAGAACAAATTAAAAGGGAAAAAGTAGTAAATTGATTCTAATTTCTTTGATTTATTTATCAGAGGTTAATTACATGTTAGAAAACCTGTGATAATTATATTAAGCTCAAATAATTAATTTATCTAATTCTTTACCAAAATTACTCTGATTTTAGGAAAAATTAAAAAGGTGAAATTAACAAATTGATTCAAAATTATTTGAGTTATTTATTAGAGGTTAGTACATGTTAGGAAATCCGTGATAATTATGTTAAGCTCAGATAATTAATTTACCTGATTACTTTAGCAGAATTACTATGTTTTTAGGACAAATTAAAAGGGAGAAATTAGCAAATTGATTCAAAATTCTTTGAGTTATTTATCAAAAGTTAATTACATGTTAGGAAACCCTTGAAAATTATTTTAAGCTCAGATAATTACTTTAGCATAATTACTTTGTTTTTAGGACAAATTAAAAGGGGACAATTAGCAAATTGATTCAAAATGCTTTGAGTTATTTATTAGAGGTTAATTACATGTTAAGAAACCGGTGATAATTATGTTAAGTTCAGATAATTAATTAACCTAATTAATTTAGTGAAATTACTATGTTTTTAGGACATTAGTTTTAGGAAAAATAGTAAATTAATCCAAAAACCTTTGATATAAATATCAGAGGTAGAACACACCTTGAGGAATCCGTGATAAATACCCCAACCTCAGATAAATAGTTTAAATATTTATCTTCAATAAAAGTAACCAATTTCTCGAATAAAATAGAGAAAGGGAATTAGTAATTGAATTTATCTAATTACCAAATAAATACCTGAGGTCCAAAATCACTATTGAAGGGTGGGAAAATTACCTCAGCATAAATGGTTAGTATAACAAATTACTATCAATAAAAATTTGCGTAAATTAGACCATAAGTATAAGAGGGAAAGGTTATAAATCAAATTTACGAAAATTCCTAAAGATAGAACATATCAAATTACAATTTAGGTTGAGTAATCCATTAGCTGATAGGAATAATTATAATTTTCTAAGGTTAAATAAAAAGTATTCATGGAATATAGACTAAGGATAAACCTAGTTAAATGGTTTCCCTAATTAAATGGTATTTATGGAAAATTACTAATAGAACCAGGAGATTACAGGAGAAATATCTCATCCAATTAACTATCAAGGATACCTACTTACTCCAAAAATCCTTATATTTGGGTAAAAAGGAAGAAAAGAGATTATTCAATTAAACCTCTAATCGATTAAGTCTTTTTATGAGGATAAGAAGTTATGGCTCCTAAAAGGACCCGAGAAAATCCTACATCTAATGATGAGGACGTAGCTCTAAAAAGAACTAGAGCGTTGTACGCCGACAAAGCCGGGCTTAGTAGTAGGCCTACAAAGGAGAGTCTTCAGGCACCAGTGCAGTAGCAGATGGCCGATCAATCCTAGGTAGGTTTCTCATTATTCAATTAAGTTTTTAAATAGTTTAAGTTCTTTTATAAGTTAGCATTGCATACGTAAGGAGTGAGAAAGAATCGGGAAAGGAAGAATTGACCAAAAACGGAAGGTAAATTCCAACGTGCATTTGTTTATAATATAGGAAAGAATTGTTTGGGTTAAAACTGGTTGAATTAGGAAAGATATGATTGATCATCCTTAAGACAGCTTGTCTCAAGACACCTCCGACTCCTTGGTATATTTTGATGATAATGATTGGCTTTCTAGCCACGGATAAGTCGGTTACCCCCGTGAACGATGAGTTTCTACTCCGTGTCATGTCTTGGTGTTTCTACATAAGTTAGGATACCGTTTTTTATCCTAGGGGAGCTTCCCGGTTGTATGGGCAACTGGTTTGGTGTATGGGCACCAGGAACCTTGGGTGGGGGTTGATCCACTCCGGATTATGAATAAGGAATGGGTGCGTTTTTTTCACCCTTAGGTGGTCTTGAGACAAGAGGAGTACTGGTCATGGTTATTATGGAAAATGTTTTAATTGACAGTACCATGTCTTAAGTTTAAAGATGTCTGTTTGCTAAAAGAATGTTTTCAATACAATTTTCAAGGGCTGTTTTAATAAAATCCTGTTATGAAAGATAAAAAGAATCATTATTTTAATTGTGATAAGAACGTGGTAGTAATTAAATAACAAAAGAATCATGTGTGAGTGCAGGGTGGTAAGTGGGGATTGACTACGGTTGTCAATCATAGACGGGTGGACCTGATTAGTTAGGTAACTATCCATCCCTGCGCACTAAAACGTTTAGAAAACTTCTTCACTTGGAAGAGGAGTCCACCAGCGGCGGCTGTGCCCTCACATCTGTGAGGGGGAAAAAAGCGTTGGTTGAGGATACCTTAGCCCAAATTGTGGAAGATATAGGGTCTAAATAGTTTTTTTGGACTTTTAATACGTTGTCCTGTTTTCGCTGCGAGACATGACTAGGTCTTCTTCTAAGGCTATAAACCCAAGCCATTGTCAATGGTAAAGGTCTATTCCTTGGATTTTTCTTGTTTAGAGACTCTGATTTTTATCAGACCTAGAGACTTGTCAAGGATCCCATCCTGTCTTGGTGTAGGCGGGTTGGGGATCTGACACTTATCCTATAAGCATACAACTACACGCCCTTGGAGAGAGAGGCATTAGATTATCCTATAAGCGTACAATTGTGTACTTGTACCACGTTCTTATAGAGAGAGGTACCATAAGTCATATCTTGACCCACTAACCATGCATGTGACAGTGACTGTATCAGGGTAACTTGAAATGCGGCACTTTTCTTGTGAATGACATAAAAAATGTTTTAAGATATTAGTTACTTACTTTGTCCTTGACAGAGGATTTAGTGTGATAGCAGAATCGTATGCAATGATGGGTGTTGTACATCCATCGTACTAGTATATCATCAAAAAATGGAATGATAAAGCCCGTGGCTTCAATGACAGTATCAATCATGTGAGTCACTGGTACACGTGCCTTGCACGATTAGACTAGCATGGATACATCACAGTGTGCCGTTGCGTAAAGTATGAGCTTATATCCACATAGTGCCAAAGATGTGTGCCAGTATCATTGATTGGAAGTCAATCGAAAATACCGTGGCACATAAGAGAAGCCTTTCTTCACAAGAAGTTGGTCAAAGCATGTTGCTTTGTATAGCTGCTGCTTATGGAGTTTGCCCAAGCACTTTGCTTTGCAGAACAAAGAGATCTTTTCTACAATGAAAAGTAAAACATAGACCAAAACAAACATAACGTGAAATGTACTAACCATGTCATTCACTTGTGGCAAGGGTTCTGGTAGTAAAAGTGGGCAGACATCTTCACAAGGTTCCCCAAGTTCATAAGCTAATAGCATATTCCAAACTATAGAAACCGCGATGTCAAATGCCAAAAGGGAAGCCTTGCTTCATATAGATACTCATGGAGTTATGGTGCTCATAGCTAACATATACTCTTGCTAATTTTCAATGGCATAGCAAAAAAAATTCGATCATGTCGAACATTTAAAGATTATTGACGCTGTCAAATTGTACCACATAGTGAAAAGCAAAAAAATAGTTGAAAACTATGTACCTCGAATTTGCTTGGCGTGATTACCGTTGTCCTTGACCTTGTCCTTGACCTGATAGATTTGTCTCAATTGACGGAGCATCTGGAAAACTTTGTCGAGGAACCATATCCAAGCAACAATGCAAATCTAGAATGCGGCAGAGAGAAAACCATGTCAACTTCTCAAGCTGGAACGGGAATTCAAGGTAGGTGTAATCCTCTTCGGTAAGGTTGTGTTTTGAATAGTATTGTGCACACTTGTTTGCTAATTGCTCTTACTCTTTACCATTTTTATTTTTTTGGTTTTAAACTAGGGTGGTTAGTTACTATATATCTATATATATTCAATCCCTAAAATCAAAAAGCTCAAGGGTTAGGGAAAGAAGGGTAAGAGGGAAATAATTCAATAGGCTGATGTGAATGAAGACCACCCCCTTCCTTGGGTACATCATACCTTTTGGAACGATGTCATCACCCTTTGAAACCACTTGTTCCAAGTTGTTATGGGTGAAGGCTTTAGCCAATAGTTTTTGACTGCCCTATGCATTTCATTTAGCTGCAAGGGTGGTAAGGTACTCTCCTATGATTTTAATTGTAACGTTGTTGTAGGTGGTGAACTTACAATGGGAGGTGCAAATTCTTTTTTATTTTTATGGATATGCACAATGGTAGGTGGAGGTTGTATCAAAGCTTCTATTTCCATATATGAACTACATGAAGAGCAAGAATCTTCATTTGACTTCCCTCTTCCTGAGCTAGGTGGAACAAATCGCTCTTTCTTTGGAACCCAAACTAGCTCTAGAGCGGGTGTGTAGCATTCCGTGATTTTTTACTTTCTATGATCTTCAATTCGTTCTGGAGCTACAAGATTGGGCTCACATGGGTCAGGTATTAGGTAAGAGCACAATTTATGTTTTGGGACCTAGATTTGATCATTTCCTTCATAGTAGCCTTGGGCTTCCAATAGTTTTTTAGGAATCCAATGCAACATTTCTTTAAATTTCTTGGAGCGAGTGAGATGTCTCTTACCAGGCTCCTGTCTTTTAGCACTAGCTATGGTCACTAAAGAAGCTTTAGGGACCCACTTGTATGTTTTCTTTGTTAGATTAGGATGGGTCTTGTGTGTCGCAGGCTTTATTTCAACTACAAAAGTTGAAGATCTAGAGAGTTGGGCTATGGGGACATATAGCTCAACCTCCTGGACATGCAATGTTTTGGGTTTTATTTCCTTAAGAGGAAATATCTCAGGGACTATGGCTTGAGTGGCAAGGCTAAGAGTTGGTTTCTGCATTGTGACACCCCCAATCCGCCAACCAATATTGCATTTGGTGGCTATCATCCACGTGAATCCTAGGTTTATATTACCCTCCATAGTTCTAGGAGGCATGACCAAAAAGTCTTGAGCTACAACCCCGTTGTCATAACTGATAGAAGTGTGCCAAATTCCAAAAAGTGGTTTTTTTCTTGTTGACACCCTTAACTTGGATAATACTCTCAGATAGAGATGGCTTTCCTAAATGACACGACACTCCATATGATAACAGATTATACTTAGCAACCGTGTCCAATAAGACAGTATATAGCACTTTTCCATAGGCGCTATTTAGCTAAATAGGATATCGCAGAGGTGTGTCAAAGTCCATGAATCATCATCAATGTTCAAAAAATGCTTCCGTGATTCCCAGATTAGCCTCTCGTTGGCATCTAAGGCGTTGTTGTCTTTCTCAAGCCTCAACTCTTGCTTAGATCTTTTTAAGCCATTAGGAGATTTCGAAGGTCATTTGGAGGGCATTCTAAGAAATTCTATTTCTCTCTCTATAAAATGTTCTTAAAATATACTTGCACTTGTTGCATACATCCAAAAGGACAACTAAGCACTGTGAAAAATGAACCTAACTTTTCAAAAATCCTTGAAAACGGTCACTTTTTCATTCAATGTGTGTGTCGTTTTCATGAAGTACACGACTCTCATTCAATATAGCTTTCGTCATCATTGAAATTAAGAAAATCACAAAATTATCAGTTAGTGTCAGAATTTAAAGTTTTTGATACTGCCAATGCATCCAAAATGACCAAAAACTTAAAAAAACGTGTATCTACTTGCCTCAATCTGACAGCCACAGAGGGAGAAATTGTCAAAATACCCCTAAAAAGGAGATTTTGCCTCACGGCGCGCCGGGGCCATTTGGAAAATTCCAAATGGCCCTCCGCGTGCCGTGTGGCGAAAAATAAAAAAAGTGGATCATGGCTCGCAGAGGGTCATCTAGAATTCTCCAAACGGTCCCTCACGTGCCATGATCCAAAATCCCCTCTTTAGGAGTTTTTTGGTGATTTCTCCCTCTCCGGGTGTCAGATTGAGGCAAGTCACTTTCTTCTTGGATGGCACTAGGTATGCCTAGGGGTCTATGGACTTTGTGAGGTTGTTGCTACATAGGGAAAAATGTGTCTGTTATCTTGTGCGCGTATGTCGCACGTGTCAATGCAAGGAACTTGCCCATACACCGCGTGCGAGCCACAAATGGCTCCAAGCACACAACAAGCCTAAACTAGTAAGCTCAAAGATGACGATTGTGTGTCACTCACCGCTCTACGCTTGCTTCGTGGAGGATTCCTCGCCGCGAAGAAGAGGGAGACGTCGCTACGCCGCGCTCAACCGCCTTGCCACCGTCGTGCCGCCGCAATGCTCGATCGCACTCTCTCTCTCTCTCTCTCTCTCTCTCTCTCTCTCTCTCTCTCTCTCTCTCTCTCTCACGCATACACACACACACACACACACAAGGAGATGAAGAAGAAGAAGACGGAGATGGAGCAAGAGCACTCTTCAATTGCACAAATGAGAGAATGAGTGAATTTTAGGTTTAGTTGACTTTTATATGAGCTCACCCCATTCACACTTGGGCGCCCATGCTTAGCCAACTAATCCCTTGAATGTTCTAGTTAGAGTGCGCCTCTCATCGGCGATCACTCTTACCCTTTTCCTATTAGATCGACAAGCCCGGTACCTGACTCTACCAAGTAAATAATACAACGTCCGTCGTAGGTGATAGGGTGTCCGTGAGCCGTGAGGGTTAACATGCCCCCCTTCCTGATGTAGATTCCGTCCTCAGAAGCTATTGAGTTGAAGCTCGTTCATTGAGGTGGAAGAGCATTTGAGATGAATGTCCTTAGCCTTCTTCAGTCACTGCAAAATCAAACAGCATTGGCACAGTAACTGCATTCTCATAAGCAATTAAAAAGCATATGCAGTTGTAGGCAGACAATTTGATTGGTAGCAGAATTTTAAACCATTTGTCAGTAATAGACATTAAATTTCAATATACTCAAACGCATAAACAGTTGTAAAGATAAAAAATTAAACTAGTCCGGGGTCGCTAATTTAACGGTCGAAAGGCACTAAAGATCGACTATTAATACCATGGGTAAGCTTCTTAATTTTCTCTGGTCAATTAAGTTGTTTAATCGAGAGAGCCAAGTATTTCATGTTCGAGGGCTAACTAGAGACTATACCTAGAAGACCTTGTAGTTAAGCTACAATAAAAGGAATTTCTCATGAAATCATCGCCTAACTGATTACCTTTTCTTTGACCCCCCAAAAGTCTTTTCTCATTGATTCAATTTTGATGTGTGTGCTTATTTTGTATGCCTTGGGTTTTTTGCTTTTCAAGGAAAAGCACCCACACTGGGAACCTCTAGGGCTCTAGTACCATAGGCGATACATGTGAGTGAAGTACAAAATCAAGCTGAGGTTTCTCTTCCAGCTTAAGATTTTACATTGTGGCACTTTGTTTTTTTTTATTTTTATTTTCAACATTTTAATTTTGTAACTTTGGGGGGTCAAATAACACTGTTACCCTCCCTAGGCTCATCACACTAGTAAACTCCCTTTATAATACTTAAGCTAAAGGTCAATAGGGACTAAGCCCACTAGAAAGCCCTAGTACATTTCACACAATGTTGCCTAAATCGGATTAAGAACCTAAGTAACCATTAATTATTAGGAAGGCATTCCCCATGGTATTAAGAGAAGATCTCTAACACCTAGCTTGGTCAAACTAGCTTAGTCGAACTGCTTGATTTTTAAGCCTAAACAAGTGAATATGACAAAAAATTACATTGAATTTAATGTTTGATACTAAGCAAATGTGTTGAATATTATGCTACCAATCAATTAAAGCAAACAAACATGGATGCAAAAAGATAAGGGGAAATGCTAATCGACAAGAAACACCTGTTTGTGTTGATGGTCGCGCTTGATTTGAAGTGTAAACGAGAGAAAGATTCCATGAAGGTCCAAATCCTAACCACAGCAACACGTTCCTGTACACACTAGGAAACACAAAGAATACCTCTAGGAGGCACATCAGTGGGAAAAAAGAAATTTGCTAATCACTCAACTCTAAAATAGAAATAGTCCTATCGTACTAATTCTACCTATCCTCCATCACTCGAGTGATGAGGATCAACGGTGTTTTATGGCATAGGTTTTTGTTTCAGTGTACCGGATGCAAATGTGTAGGTCTGAGTCAATGTTTTGACTTTTATTATGCATACTCGTTTGCTAATTGCTCTTGCTCTTTTTTTTTTTTTTTTGTGAGTATAAGACTTTATATATACATTCCCTAAGATTGGGAGATTAAGAGGTCAGGGAGGAAGGTTGAGAGGGAAGCAAGTGAATGACGACTGTCAGCAAAAACTACCCCCTTCCTTGGGTAGATCATACCATTTGAAATGAGCTTGTCACCCTTTGAAACCAATTGTTCTAGTTGGTAATAGGTGAGGATTTTTGCCAGTAGTTTTCTATTACCTTAGGTGCCTCGTCAAGTTGCAAGGGTGGTAAGGTACTCTCCCAGGATCAAACTTGAAGTGGTTCATCAGGTGATTCTTGAACACTGGGAGGTGTGGATTCCTTTGTAGCTTTATGGACATCCACTATTGTAGGTGGAGGTTGTGTAGAAGCTTTTACCTCTATGGATGTATTACATAAGGAGATAGAAGCTTTATTCCTTTTTTCTATGGTTGAGTTGAGCAAAATAAGCCTTTCTCGCTTGGGAACCCATACTAGCTCCGGATCCAGTGAATAGTGTTCTGTCATTTTTCCTTTCCCATGGTCTTTCATCGGCTTTGTCATCACAGGGTTTGACTCACATAGGTCAGGGTGACAGGTAAGAACACAATTTACGTTTTGGCACCCAGATTTGATCATTTCCTTGATAGTAGCCTTGGGCTTCCAATAGTCGTTTAGGAATCCAATGCCACGTTTCCTTACATTTCTTGGAGCAAGTGGGACGTTTCTTACAAGGCTTTTGTTTTTTAGCACTAGCTATGGTCGCTAAAGAAGCTTTAGGGACCCACTTGTATGTTTTCTTCGTTATATTAGGATGAGGTTTGTCAGAAGCTATATGCATTGATTGTAGCATATTTAAGGGTACGGGCATTTCATTCCCCTCAGGTGTTACCCAGGTTGTCCCCCTATTTCCCCAAGTGTCTATGGTTGCTGCTAGGTGGACCCAATCCACATTGTCCGACTTAGTCATCCTAGGTAGTACATCCATATAAGGAGAATCTTCCCCAACATCAATGTCCGCTTTACACATGTAACAATACTGCAATGGGGCCGAGTGAACTGTGGTGTCAGATCTATGATCAATTATAAACTTGTTTCCTAGAGGATGTACTCGACCCGTCACAACATCCACTCGAATGACAGAATCTTGGAACTGCGGGTAGACATGGTTTTTAGACCAGTCATGCACCATTTTTGCTTCTCTCATGAAAGGACGCCCTAAGATCATCTCTGATGCCATAGTGTGTTTGGAGAAATCCATAACAATGAAGGTATTTCTTATTTTATGTCCAAAGACCTTGATCTTGAGATATTCTAGCATCCCAATAGGTTTAAAAATAGACCCATTGGCCATCTTCATGACTATGGTTGTGATCACAAGGTGAGTTCTTCCCATAGCTTCCCATCAATTTTTAGTCACAATGCTAACCCCAGCGCCACCATCAAGGATTCCCTTCATAGTCAATCCCTTAGTAGTGATTGGTATGGTCGCATTGGATTCATCACCCTCAAAGTATTGTCCCAACTTGTTAATAGGTATTTCTATAACAAGGTTCTCATCTAGGTTGAGTTGTGGATCTAAGTGTTCCTCCTCTATTGGCATCTCCCCAGCTCCATTCATCTATGCAAATTGTGGTAGCCCAAACTTTAGTTCTCCATTGAGGAAGGCTCGAAGAGCTGAGACTAGCTCAGGGTCTTTATATAGTTTGGACATGATGGTGGTTCTAACTTTTGAAGACATGAAATCCATCAATTTGGCAATGTTTAACGGCACCTTTTGGCCATGAGTCCCTTGACATGGGGAAGATGGGATCTCCATTTCTTCGATAGGATCCGGTAGTCCCTCTGTAAACACTCTTTCCATCAAGAAGTGAGCACGCCCACTTTCCCATGACTTCAAGTCACTCTCTTCTTGGATGACACTAAGTATGGCTAAGGGTCTATGGTCTTGGTGAGGTTGTTGTTGCATAGGGAACACGGTGTCTGTAATCTGGATCTTCCTAGGTGCTGGTTCTAGATCCCTTTGGGTATCTTCTACCAAACTCCTTAATTTCTTGACTCGTTCGATCTCCTCTGTAGGGTTTGGATAAATTCCTATCTTCTTCTTGGATCCTGGCCATTGTGGCTCATGAATATCTTCCTTTTTGGTTTCTATCTTAGTGGTCGTTTTGGTCTCCATGGTTTCTCCTGAATCAGAATCCTCTTCAGTGTCATTCATATATACGGGGTCGTCACCAGTCCCTATGTTGGTCTTTGAACTGGGGTCTGACTTCGCTGCTTTTTGCGATCTCTTTCTTCGTGTTTTCTTCTTTTTTTGAGATTGGGAAATTGATGCCTTGTCTCTTTCCTCAAGAATATAATTTTGTTTTTGGAGCATCGATCGTGTAAGTACGTTTATTGGTACCACAAGTGTACTTTGTGATGGATCCTCGGTAACTTCAATCAAGTTTAATGGTGTGATCTTTGGTGCATTTGGATTATTTGGACATTGGGCAATCAAATGAAATATGCCACATCGATTATACATGAATATCGGCATTGTAGATGTGCTCACTTGATTGGTTTTCATTAGTGTGGCGTTCTTTTGTAGCCTAATAGGACAGTCGGCTACCCAATGTGGACCTCCACACTCATAGCATTGAAGAGGTGGTCTCTTAGCAATGTAATTGATATTTTGGCCTCTTGCCGCAAGAGCAGCTACTTGATATACAGGTTTGACTTGTCCCCAATAGTCCTCCATGTAGTATTGTGGACTTTCTTCAAGCACATCCATCCCATAGGCAATATTAGGATCTATATCTTCCTCACAGCCTTCCAAACAAGAAAAATCACAACCCACTTGATTCACAGAAGTGATTCTCGGATGTGGTGGTTGCGGTCCTAGCATTGGAGGTGGTAAAGGTGTTGTTTGAACAACATTTTGGGCCCTAGGGACCATTTTTTGTGATGTTTGTTCAAGAGGTGGAGCCGGCATAAATGCAGGCACTTGAGGTGTGTCTGTCCATGCTAAGGTTGGTCTATTGGCCATCGCGCGCTTAGATACTATGCAATCCTTAGCTTGATGACCATACCTTCCATATGCATTGAAATTCCCATTGAATTTTAATCTAAAAGTAGGGCATTCACTGGTACTATGCGGTCCATAGCATATTGAGCACCATTGTTGCTCCCTTCTTGGATACATATGATTCTTCTGCAAAGCATGATTGTCTCTAAGACTCTCTTGAATAGCCTTGGTGAGATCTGCTAAAGTCATCTCAGATATCTTTGGCTCCTTAGCAATAGGCTTTAGGGTCATTGGTTGATGCCCTAATGCTTGGGAGCTAGTAGATTTAGGCTCAACGGACACTCTTTCTCCTTGAATCATTAAATTATCCTCCAATTGGATCGCATTGGTGGTGAGTGCCTCCCAAGTGGTGATACCTCTAATGACTAGGCCACTGTAGATATCCTCATGTCGTAACCCCCTAATGAATCTATCAAGCAATTGGTTATTATTGAAGTTCTCATTTGGATTACAACGAGAATTCAAATGCTTCAAGTGACTTATAAAGTCTCTCACCGACTCTCCTTCCTCTCGTTGGGCTTTCTGGAGCTGAGAGGCTACACCCCAAAGTACTCCCTCTCATATGTATTCTTTTAAGAACAGTCTCCTAAGAGTAGGGTAAATCGTTTTTTCTTCCACCCTTAGGGTTCTATACCAATCCCCAGCCTTTCCACTTAAGGTTAGGCTTAAATCATTACTCTTATGTAGGTCATTGTGTTCTCCTAGAAAATCGCATATTTGTTCAAACACTTCGATATGCTTTCTCACATCCCCGTCTCCACTAAATTTCTGTGTGAGCTTGGCTATTTGTACTGCCTTACTTCTAGGCTCTCTATCAGGCGTGTTACGCATATTCTCAGCAATAGATCGACCGATAGCTTGAGCAAATGTTGCCAAGTCACCTAAGTGAGCAAGCACCGTGGGTGAAGGCGCTCCAGGGACTACAAGTGGAGTAGGTATTGGCATTGGGCTTGGCGCATAGGAAGCCCTTTGGTTCCACGTTGGGTACGATGTTGTTCCATGTGGTGGCCCAAAGTTCATATGTGTGGCCCTAGGCATATGAGACGTCGGATGTGACATGCTAATGCTAGCCGGTATAGTCCCATGGAAATTAGAACTTGGGTGTTGTGGTTGTGGAGCATAGGTAGTTGAAACAATGGGAGGGGTAGACTACATGAGTACAAGGACCCATGGGTGTATACGATTGGTACACACTTATAGGTATTGTTGCAGGCATTGAGCTACCATGTAGTGGTGCTTTACTAACAAATGAGGTCCATGGCGTGTTTCACGGCATGCCCATCATTGGGGTAGGCATGGTAGCCGTGGTGTCATCAAGGGAAAGATGAGCTAGACTTGGAAAGGTAAAGCTATCACTTGTGGGCTCAGATTGCACTGAGACCCCTGGAGAAACAACATATGGAGGATCCATCGGACTTACCGAGGAAGTCTCCATTTGCGATAAGATCGGTTGTTTAGCCTTTCTTGTATCCAAGAATCTCATGAGATCCTTTGAAGGCATGTTGATCCCCTTGTTCTGTCTCTCTAACTCAATGACCCTATGGATGACCTCACAAACTCTTTGTTGTTGATCCTCCACACTAGTAGCACCCATTGTGGATTGTAGGACATCTAACCAACCCATGTGATAGGTGTGACCTCTGTATAGATCGGTCAGAGTTTTCGTTTGTAGTTCGTACTCCCAGTTCTCATTTAAGAAAATCCATCTAGGATTGAGGTGCTAGGGGTGTCCTTTGAGCTAGATGCAATGTTGATTTCTAGGGGTTGGCCCTTAGCGGTTGCTAAGTCAGGAGCACTTGATTGCTCTCCTAGCAAAGATATTGACATAGGCCCTTTTGATTTTAACTCTCTTCGTTGCTCTGCCTTGCGTAAGCTCTCAATTTCTTTTTCCCTAGTAGCAATGATATATCGCTCAACCTCTTGCACTTCGGCAAGGCTTCTACCATCCGGTAATATGACCTCGGAGGGAAATAACTCTGAAGAGTCAAGAGGTGCAGTGAATGAAGTATTCAGGTGCACATTCTCTAAGGGTATAGGGTCTACGTTGGTCATGAATGGATAATTTACTTCCCCACCCCCCTCATTTACATCATTAGCTCCATGTTCGGAGCGAGTGGCTCTACTAAAGGTTTCCTTCAGGCGGCTAAGCACGCTCAGCCCAAACCGCGGGCCCATGGCATGCATGTCTTGGCTTGAGCTATCGGGATTAGGCATTGGGAAACCCTCCATGACGTCGTAGTCAGAGGAAGAGTCACTAGCCGCTATATTCGGGTCTTGGTTTGTACTACCTTGAGTCCCCGCCGAGGGCCCGGAACCTAAAGTAGGTGGATAATGAGAACACGCGTAAGTCAAAATTCTCTCTAGTTGCTCCGTCTCTAGAACACGACCAGAGCGCAGATGCATGTGCCTTTGACAACCTACAAGCATCGGCGAATAACCTCGAAGGTTAACCGCTTACTTTTTTAGGCATCCGTTTTCACTCGTATTTTTTACGTTTTTAATGTTTGATTTTTTTATTAAAGTGTGTGATAGCTCGAAACGAGCATATCGCTTAGAGGGTTGTTGTGTGCTTTACAACACAATTTTCGGGCATCGGAAGTTCCGTTGGTCCTCAAAAAATCGATTTTTAGCTACGTGTGAAGCTAAAATTTGTAATTTCAAAAGGCGTCTGAGGCCTAGGCGTGAGCATGAGCTTGGGCTTGGGTCTGGGAGATATTTTCGATCCCGGTCCTACCTTTAAAATTTTTTAATTTTTATTTTTTTTTTTAAATTACTTTTTTTATTTTTTAAAGAATAAGGTTTCCGCGGCCTGCGCGAGAGCACACACACACACGCTATCTACCTACTTCTAACTAATACACCTACTGTTACACACTAACACACTCTATTAGCTCTCATAGATCTACTTTCTACTTACTGTACACAGAAAACTAACAACCTTAATACATAGAGAATAAACACAGTACCTTTGAAAACTCCATTAACAAAAAAAATACACAGTATAACACAAAATCCTTCTTCTCAACACACACACCCTCCTTCCTTACCTTTCCTACAATTGAAATTACACCACAAAAGAAGCACATAGTGCCATTCAAGCTTAGTGTATGGCATTCCCCGGTAGCGGCGCCAAAAATGTGCACGTATGTCGCACGTGTCAATGCAAGGAACTTGCCGATACACCACGTGCGAGCGACAAATGGCTCCAAGCACACAATAAGCCTAAACTAGTAAGCTCAAAGATGGCGTTGATGTGTCACTCACCGCTCTATGCTTGCTTCGTGGAGGATTCCTCGCCGCGAAGAAGAGGGAGATGCCGCTACGCCGCGCTCAACCGCCTCGCCGCCATCGTGCCGCCGCAATGCTCGATCGCACACTCTCTGTCTCTCTCTGTCTCTCTCTCTCTCTCTCTCTCTCTCTCTCTCTCACGCATACACACACACACAAGGAGATGAAGAAGAAGAAGATGGAGATGGAGCAAGAGCACTCTTCAATTGCACAAATGAGAGAATGAGTGAATTTTATGTTTAGTTGACTTTTATATGAGCTCACCCCATTCACACTTGGGCGCCCATGCTTAGCCAAAAAATCACTTGAATGTTCTAGTTAGAGTGCGCCTCTCATCGGCGATCACTCTTACCCTTTTTCTATTGGACCGACAAGCCCGGTACCTGACTCTACCAAGTAAATAATACAATGTCCGTCGTAGGTGATAGGGTGTCCATGAGCCCTGAGGGTTAACACATTTGGATCTTCCTAGGTGATGGTTCTAGATCCCTTTGGGTATCTTCTACCAAAATCCTTAATTGTTTAACTTTCTTGATTTCCTCTGTAGGGTTTGGATAGGTTCCTATATTTTTCTTGGGTCCTGGCCATTGTGGCTCATGACAATATTCCTTCTTGGTTTCTTTCTTAGTGGTTGTTTTGATCTCCACGGTTTCACCTGGATCAAAATCCTCTTCAGCGTCGTTCATATATACGGGGTCATCACTAGCCCCTATGCTGGTCTTTGAACTAGGGTCTGCTGACTTTGATGCTTTTTACGATCTCTTCCTTCGTGTTTTCTTCTTCTTCTGAGATTGGGAAATTTATGTCATGTCTCTTTCTTCAAGAATGTAATTTTGTTTCTGGATCATCGATCGTGTGAGTACGTTTACTGGTACCATAGGTGTACTTTGTGATGGCTCCTCGGTAACCTCAATCAAGTTTAATGGTGTGATCTTCGGCGCATTTGGATTATTCAAACATTGGGCAATCAAATGATCTATGCCACATCGATTACACATGATATCGTCATTATAGATGTGCTTGTTTGATTGGTTTTTATTAGTGTGGAGTTCTTTTGTAGCCTAATAGGACACTCGGCCACACGATGTGGACCTCCACACTCATAGCATTGAAGAGGTGGTCTCTTGGCAATGTAATTGACATTTTGGCGTCTTGCAGCAAGAGTAGCTACTTGATAGATAGGTTGGGACTTGTCTCCAATAGTCCTCCATGTAGTGTTGTGGACTTTCTTCAAGCGCATCAATCCCATAGGAAATATTAGGTCTATATCTTCCTCATAGCCTTCCAAATAAGCAATAGATGACTTACAACCCACTTGATTCATAGAAGTGATTCTCAGATGTGGTGGTTGTGGTCCTAGCACTGGAGGTGGTAAGGGTGTTTTTTGAACAACATTTTGGGCCCTAGGGACCATGTGTTGTGACGTTTATTCTAGAGGTGGATCCGGCATCAATGCAGGCACTCGAGGTGTGTCTGTTCATGCTAAGATTGGTCTATTGGCCATTGCGCACTTAAATACTATGCAATCCTTAGCTTGATGACGATAACTCCCACATGCATTGCAATTCCCATTGAATTTCACTCTAAAAGTAGGGCATTCACTGGTACTATGCAGACAATAGCATACTGCGCACCATTGTTGCTCCCTTCTTGGATACATATGATTGTTTTGTGGAGCACAATTGTCTCTAAGACTCTCGTGAATGGCCTTGGTGAGATCTTTTAAAGTCATCTCAAATATCTTTGGCTCCTTATTAGCACTAGGCTTTAGGGTCATTAGTTGATGCCCCAATGCTTGCGAGCTAATAAATTTAGGCTCAATAGACACTCTTTCTCCTTGAATCATTAAATTATCCTCCAATTGGATCACATTGGTGGTGACTGCTTCCCAAGTGGTAATACCTCTAATGACTAGGTGATTGTAGATATCCTCATGTCATAATCCCCTAATGAATCTATCAAGAAATTGATTATTATTGAAGCACTCATTTGGATTACAACGAGAATTCAAATGCTTCAAGCAACTAATAAAGTCTCTCACCGACTCTCCTTCCTCTTGTTGGGCTTTCTGGACCTGAGAAGCTACACCCCAAAGCACTTCCTCTGGTATGTATTCTTTTAAGAACATTCTCCTAAGAGTAGGGTAACTCGTTTTTTCTTCCACCCTTAGGGTTCTATACCAATCGCCAGCCTTCCCACTTAAGGTTAGGCTTAAAACATTACTCTTATGCAGGTCATTGTGCTCTCCTAGAGAATCACATATTTGTTCAAACACTTTTATATGCTCTGTCACATCCCCGTCTCCACTAAATTTCTGTGTGAGCTTGGCTATTTGTACTGCCTTACTTCTAGGCTTTCTATCAAGCATGTTACACATATTCTCAGTAATAGATCGACCGATGGTTTGAGCAAATGCTGCCAAATATCCTAAATAAACAGATATAGTGGCCGTAGGTGCAGGCGCTGTCGTGCAGCTCCGCTCCCATGCTAAGAAATGTGCCAAGAGATTGCTGATCAAGTTTATTAAAAGCCTACTTGATTAATGGACAGTGATGAGGGCTTGTTAATAGGCAAATTTTAATGATTAATGTATGCTAGATGCGGCTTAAAAGGGCCAACAAATGCCTCAATGATGCCAAAACTACATATACTTGAAGTGAACACAAATGAGAGATTATGATCTGGAATTGCAGTGCTTAGAGTGCTCTACCGACGTGTCTTTACGGCTCGTCGATTGGAGCTACGGTGAAGAAGTTATTGCAGTTTGAATTTTAAGTCGATTGCAGATTTGTATTGGATTGGGTAACATTTGAGGTGATAGAAATGAAATGAATGTACGAGCTTGAAGTGCTCACTTTGTGGAGCGTGTCGGTCTTTTCAGATCAGTGATCGGAGTTACGGTTGCCATGATATGGGCCGTTAAAGATTCACCGAGGGCTAGTTCCGTGCCAATCCAGTCCGCTTGGTCAAAGTGCTATCTGAGAATTTTTTAGCTTTATTCGGGTTTTGATATGCAGGAGTAGCAAGTGCTTTAGGAGTACCCAGTCGAAATGTGATCTCTTGGAATGCATTGATTGCGGGATATACCCAGTCGGAATGTGATCTCTTGGAATGCATTGACTGCAGGATATACCCAGTCGGAATGTGATCTCTTGGAATGCATTGACTCCGGGACATACCCAACAAGGCAAGACCATCACCCTTGAGGTGAAAAGCTCTGACACCATCGACAATGTCAAGACCAAAATCCAAGGCAATGGCGGCCCAAGGCAATAAGGGGCCGCCCACCCAATTGAGTAAAGGCCAGCCAATGCAAACAATTAAGTGCCAGCCACTAAAGGGTTTTTAGTGTGTAAGCAAAGAGAAAAAAAATAGGGAATGGTGCAAGCAGCCGAAGGGGGGCGGAGCAGGAGAAAGAGAGGCTCGCGCTGGCCAACATGCGGAGCAAATGAGCATGGCAATGAGACAAAAACCTCTTAGCAGGAGAAGGCGAACCTATTCGGCACCGGTTTTTCTCGTTTTCATGTTGGTCACCGTTCGGGCCTGCCACGTCATAGGAAAGGGTCCCGCCACGTCAGCTACCCATTAGCGACATTAGCGACATCGCTAATGGGTACGCTATTTTTAGAAAGGGGGTATTGCAAGCAAACGGGAGCAAAAAGGTAGAGAAGAATCGAGAGGGCTTAAACCAGGAGGACACTTTCTCTCTCTCGGCTTAAGCAAGAACGAAGCCTCTCTCTCTCCATCATATACTCGAGAAGCGACATTCTTACTCTCTCTCGCTCTCTTTCTCTCTCTCGCCCCTTGAGAAGAAAAGGGAGATGGAGAAGGGCATTGAGCAAGGAGGATAGCAAGGACAAGGGCAAGAAAAATAGGGAAGGAGATTGAAGCTTTTCCGACGAAACTAAGGCGGGAAATTTAAAGTAAGCAAAAGGAAGCTTGAGAAGGAGAACTCGGTCGGAGTAGAAGAAGCACAGGACGAGCTTGGTCGAGGCAGCCAAGCAAGGGATAAAGTTTCGGCTAGCAATTGAAGAGCAAGAGGAAGTTAAAGCCTATGAGTGGCAATTAAGCCAGTGCAAAGCATAAGGAGCAGAAAGCTACGGAATAATTGATAGTAATTGAAGCATGAAAAGTGAGGCATCGAACATAATTGAAGCTTGATGAATCTAAGGGAACTCGAGGCAGATTAAGTGACAAGAGGAAATTTCCATCACCGTCATCAGCTAATGTTTGATTAATCATTCTGTTAAGCCCGATGTCGTTAAGGACCCGCTTAATTCTGTAAAGCAGGAGCTTAAACTCCTACTTAGCAAATGATCCAAGTGACGGTGGTGTTAACAGCCCACCTTGGCTAAAGGTTAAGTTGTACTCAAATGTATTAATCGATTAATTGATGATTGTGGTGATTGCCAGAGTCAATTGTATCAGTGTCTCTTGTTCTCTCTCTTTCACACCTCCCACAGCCAGAGGCCCGGTGCCTGCCCGGCTCACATAGCGAACACATATCCCCCAACATTCTTGGTGAACCCGACACAACACAAGCTGGGGTGGGAGGTAAAGATGGAGAATTTAGAGCAGATGATGAAGATGATTGCAGAATTAAGTGCAAACGGTTTTGATGATAATTCAACAGTTCCAAATTTTTCAAATATGCTTCAATTGGTTCAAGGATCTCTGCTTGAAACAAAGACCGTAAAGAAGAAAAATCAAATCGATGAAGCTTTGGATGCAGCTTTAGATGCAGTATACAACAAGAGACGACTCTTTGATGGTGAGGCGGTCCGGGGCGGGCAACAAGAAGAGTGGCCTCTAGACACCCTTCAAGGCTCCCGTGCTGCTCAATGGGGCTGGGGCACAACACAACACAAACCAAAAAAACAAACCCACCACCAAATCCCAACTACACAAGGGGCACCACCTAGTTTAAGAGCGAACTAGGACGCAAAAGAGGAGAATCGTTAGAGCAACCCACAAACAAGCAAGGAATTTACACTAACCCTAACACCAATGGAATACTCTCACACACTAAACACGAGAGAGAGAGAGAGAGAGAGAGAGAGAGAGAGAGAGAGAGATAGTGCTCGGGCTGCTTTGAAACGTATCGGCGATGATCAAGCAAACACAACTATATATTTAAGAAAGAGAGAGAAAGGGGGAGGGGGTGCTTGTTGCATTAATACCTTCTTACAAATCTGTCATGACAAAGCAAAGTGAGATTAGTACTTGTTCAACATAGCTTGCGTAAATTTCACCACAACACATCACAAGAAAAGCCACCCCAATCACTGTCTTAAGGCCAGGGGAGTCCTCTCCACCCTGTCGCCCTCTTACAGTATGTGGGATTTATGGCTAGATTGATGACAACACCAGAGACAAGCTATAAAGAACTTAACAAAAAACACCAAGACACTTACGCATCATTGTTGTCCATTACTTCACGTTGGAAGGGAGACAAAGTATCCAAGCTTAGTCCAAATCCACCGTCCTTGATTCAGCGAATGTCGGGCTTACACTAGTAGGAGAAATGATAGATTTCCTACTCTCAATTGAATGATCACTCTCTCTCTTACAATGGCATAGATTTCCCTTGCTAATCCCCTATTACAACACATGCACATGCATAAGACAATGAGCTTCCACTCAAGAGCTCCTTCTAGAGAGGTTGAGCTTGGCTTCTCAAGCTATAGCATAGTGCTCTTGCTTATGGCTCCCCTCTTTTATGCTAGCTACACCCTCCTTTTATAGCAATTTTGAAGGCTAGGGTTACTCCTCTAACCATGGTTGGGTTAGATTTTCAGCAATTTATCTAATTTCTTTTGCTTGGAATTATCAAGAAGTTGGTGGGGAAAGAGAGAGGAGAGAAATGGAGGTGATAGGACTTTTCATAGTGGGTTAGTGTTAGTAGAGTTAGTATTAATTTACAAATGGAATTGGATATTTACAATGGGAGTATCCATGTAGGATACAAATAAGGAAGAAAAACTCTTAAGAGGTAAGAAAAGGTGGATTTCTTACAAGGTTGATGCTCCAAGTGTCTTGAGTAGGGCCAATTTTGACGCTTGTTGTCGATCCACTAGCTTTGACGGTACATTTTTTCTCCACTCTTGACCTTCCTTGAGAGACAAGGTAATTGAAGTTGAGTAATCAACCACCATGATGCTGTCTTTTAAGAGAAGAGGCTGAATTTTGTGGTTTTTTGATAGATATGGGTAATTTGGAGGAGGAAAAATGAGACTAGGTGGTCAATTTTGGAATGGAATTGTGTGTGGGAGGTATGAGTTCACCATGGTTTCTCTTATTCTTCAAGGTTGAGGAGAAGGTGAGTAGTGTGCAGAGAGGAGTGGTGAGAGAGATGGGAATGATGAGTGGAGAAGTGTGTGTGAAAGAGGAAAATGATAAAGTGGAAGAGAGAGTGTGGCTGCATAGCATGGGAAAACTGGGGTCCACTAAAAAATTCATAGCTCACAGCTGGTAGCTCCAAAAATCATGAAAAACTTTGAGGTGATTATTCAGAGCATGGGCTACATTTTCTCTTTTGACCACCGCTCCAAATTCGGAGTGGAGATAGGTGCCAAAATTCTCACCAAAAAGCCTGTTTTTTAGGCCTGCAAAAGTCTTTTAGTGGTCCCTTCCTTTGTTGAATTTGTACAATGCATCCAAGAGTGAGCCCCTCCTTTGTCATATTATAATACAAAGCATTCAAGTTGCCCTTGACCCATGCATGGAGGAGGATTATTGGTGAAATAAGAAATATATACATGGTGGGACTAGTGTATGGACTATTCATGGACTTTAGCTCAATGAGCACATGGTGTTAGAATAATGAGTAAAAATAATAATAAAAATATGGAGGAGTTATGGATATGGAAAGATATTGGAATCATATGATATGGTCCCTCCTTGAATTATTTTGGGTGAAAGAGGAAAATGTATGCAAGTAAATAATATAATAAAAGTAACCAATGAGTAGAAATCAATTTTTTGTTTTCACAAGGGTGAGGGTGAAAATGTGGGAGTGATTTGTATAAAGGAAAAATATGAGGTTAGAGTATGTACATATTGGCAAAAAAAAAATAAAATTATGGTGTAAGAGGATGAAAGAAGGTGTACATAGGTTTAATAAAACACACACCTAAGTAGAAATATTTAAATAAAATACCAAAATAATTATAAAAAAATCCCTATATTTAGGCCATATATACAATGAAATATTTACACACAAAGAGGCCATAATATACTTTTATTTTTTTATTTTTTTTATTTTTTTTGGCTCACCTAGCCCAGTGACTAGCTAGCTGAGGGTTTTTAAGAAGATATGGGAAAAGTCCCGTGACTCACGCACGCCTATGTACAGTGAAATGGTAGGGATAGCCACAGTGTTTGGGTGATTTTGGTAGGGTGAGGTAACTCACTGTGGCAATTACAAAGAGCCGAAAAAACGGCTATCATTAGCCCTCCCCCTGGATGATGGTATATTCATGTACCATCATAGAGCATCTTTTCCAAAGAGAGTGCTTCAGAGTCGTTGACGAGATCTTCATTGTTTAGCCCCTCAGAATTTTGGTTGGAGTTACACTCATGCTTCATGTAACAATACTTACATAAGACAGCGGCCTTTGGACAGATCTTTGGTAGATCCTTTGGTAGAAGGCGACTCAAATAGGGCTTCAAGCGATACCCGTTTACTTTCCTGGAGTGCTCTTTACCATTCAAGTCCATAAGCTGATAGTAACTTGAATTGAAAGCCTTCTTGACTATGTATGGCCCTTGCCATCTTGTTTCAAACTTGGCATCAAAACGATTGTCAAGTCGATTGTCATACCTTAGCACAAGCTGTCCTTCCTTGATGCCTTTGTCCTTCAGTTTCTTGTCGTGCGTTTCTTTCGCTTGTGTGGCTTTCCTTTTGTAGCACTCATATGCTGCTTCTCTTTTCCACTCAAGCTCCACTAACGTAAGAAGTCGATCCATCCATACCTCTTGATCATCTTGTGCTCCTTTGCCATGAAGTCGCATTGTTGGAATGTTGAGCTCGATAGGCTGCAAAGCCTCTTGACCATAGACCAAGTGAAATGGTGTGAACTCCGTGGCTTCCCTATATGTGGTTCGATATGCCCACAAGGCACCATCCAAGAAGTCATCCCATAATTTTGTCTTGTTTTGCACCATCTTTCTAATGATTCCTGCAATGACACCATTAGCCTTTTCCACCAAACCATTTGACTGTGGGTAGTATGGTGTGCTATGACGATGTAGAATGTGAAGCTCTTCACAAACTTCTGTGAGCAAGCCCTTCCTAAACCCTGGACCATTATCAAAAACAATCTCCAAAGGTGTGCCAAATCTGCAACAAATGTGAGTGTACACAAACTTGCTAACTGTCCTCTCATTCACTCTTGCCACACTTTGAGCTTCCACCCACCTAGTCATATAGTCTACAGCCACTAGAATGTAGAGTTTACCATTTTTTGTCCTAGGCAGAGGACCCATAGCATCAATGCCCCACTTTTCAAAGGGTCCATTTGCAAGCACTATTTGCCTCGGGCCATGCACCAACCTTCTATTTCCATTTATCTGACAATTGTGACAGCTTTTACACCAATGTTGAACATCCACATGCAAGCTTGGCCAAACATACCCCGCAAGCAAAATCTTCTTCACAGTTGATTCTTGGGAAAAATGACCACCACATGCCTCTTCATGCAAACCTTTTAGAATGGCTGGAATTTCCTCGATAGTTGGTACTCTTCTGCACACTTGATCCTTCCCTCTTTGATAGAGGGAGCCTTCTAGGAAGAGATATACGCTTGCCTTCTTCATGAGTCTCCTCTTCTGAGCTTTTGTGAAGTCTGGTGGAAACTCACCCTCCAAAATGTAGCCAATGATGGGAGCCAATGACTCCAATCCCTGGTACCTCGGTTGCTTCACAGCAGCCGCCACCATGATGACCTGCACTTCTTTCTTTACACATGCAACGGCTTGTTGTGCAAGTAAATCAGCATCTTCATTCTGTTTCCTAGGAATATGATATAGTTGCACTTCTTCAAATTGATTAAACAATCTACGAATGGCATGAACTTTTGTCCGTAAGCTCTCATTCTTGCATGCCCAAATGCCTAAAATCTGTTTAACAATGAGAAGTGCATCTCCCTTTACCATGAGGCGTTGTATCCCTTGGCCAATGCACATCTTCAAACCATGAAGTAGAGTGTCATATTCTGCTTCATTGTTGCTAGCTGAACTTGGTAGATTGAACTTCTCTTTCATGACCACCTCTCCACTTGGGTTGAGCAACACTAGCCCTCCCCCTGCTTTTCCTGTGGCTCGACGAAAAGCTCCATCAAAGAACAAAGTAAAAGCATTAGGAATACTTTTTGGTGGTGGCAATGGTAGGGTCTTTACTTCAGGCACCTTAATCTCCTTTTCGTGCACCCTATAAGTGAGAATCCCTGCCAATTGTGCACGCACACTATCTTCTACCTTGAAAGAGTATTGGAACTCTTGCAACTCCATAATCCACTTTGAGATCCTAGTACTAAGATTCATTTGAGATGACACCCAAGGGAACAAATTTTCTGCAGTGAGAATTACAAAAGGTTTTGGTAGCAGGTAGGATCTAAAATTTCTCACCGCAAACATGAGAGAAAGCATCATGAGTTCTGCTTCTGTGTAGTCTCTCTCCAAAGCATTCATGACCCTACTAGCAAAGTAGATGGGTCGCATCCTTGTACTGTAGGGATCTTGTTGTAGCAACACAGCACCAATTGTTTCTTTCCCAGCACTAGAGCTAACAAAGAATGTGTACTCCCAACAAGGAGGCATGAGTGTAAGAGGATGAAAGAAGGTGTACATAGGTTTAATAAAACACACACCTAAGTAGAAATATTTAAATAAAATACCAAAATAATTATAAAAAAATCCCTATATTTAGGCCATATATACAATGAAATATTTACACACAAAGAGGCCATAATATACTTTTATTTTTTTATTTTTTTTATTTTTTTTGGCTCACCTAGCCCAGTGACTAGCTAGCTGAGGGTTTTTAAGAAGATATGGGAAAAGTCCCGTGACTCACGCACGCCTATGTACAGTGAAATGGTAGGGATAGCCACAGTGTTTGGGTGATTTTGGTAGGGTGAGGTAACTCACTGTGGCAATTACAAAGAGCCGAAAAAACGGCTATCAATGGAAACGATCCAGAGGGCTACCTAGAGTGCTATGAGCTGGAGACCAAGGTAAGAGGGATACTAGAAGAATTGATGATCAAATCTTTTCAACAATTAGTGAGTTTAGATGTGAAGGAGCAAATTCAAGAGATTACCGGAGCATGCAACGGTAATTGGGAGTATTTCAAAGACGCTAATGTAGAAGTAAGTTATGAGCAGTATGAAAGCTATCAAGAACAGACAGCAGGTCTACCGGACTACGTAGATATCCGAGGACAAGTACAATCAAAGTTAGAAGCTGTGATTGATGAGTTTATTGTGCAGGATGCCACCTTCTTACAGGCTAATGATGAAGACATAGTCAAAGCTGTATATGAAAAGTTGGGGTTTGCAGATACCTTGCATGAAGTAGAAGTCCTTGAGGGTGAGAGTCTATAGCCTCAAATTACACAGGGTGAATTTTTCAAAGAGCATGTACCTGTAGTACAGGAAGAAAATACGTCAGGGGATCAAAACAACGAATTGGCTAAAGCTCAGGAAGAAATTGTGCAGGTGAATGAGTGCAGTCATATTCAGGTAGACATGCAGGAAGATTCAATTATAGCTGATACTTTTGCTATTGAACCAGAGTTAGAGCAAAAAAATTTTGGTACAAATTCTACCATAGAGGTGATTGAAGATATTGGTACAGGTTTTGCCAAAGAGTTGATTAATGATGCAGATGTCATAGGTAAAAGCAAGGCTGCTATTGAGAGTAGCAGGACCATGGTTTTTGGTATACCAGATTTATCGAATTTGAATGTACCAGATTTTGAGGACTTGACTAAGCAAGAGTATGTGCTTGAAGATCTGCAAAATGTTGATTAAGAGGGGTTGCAGACTCCTTCCTTGGAAAGCTATTGTGAAGCTGAGCTACCAAAGTGGAAAATTGAACTCAAATGTGATGATGTTGAATTAGAGGGGGTGCAGACTCCTTCTTTGATAAGTTTCTGTGACCTAGAGCTACACATCTAGCAGACTGGCCCTGAATTTGATGATGGTGATTTAGAGAGAGAGCAAAATTATCTCTATCAAGAATTTGTGACACAGGGCTCACACTATGGCAGAATGATCATGAACTTGATGATGCTGATTCATATTGAAGTGCAATCTCTTGTTGAATATGATTGGTTTCATTGTGCCGATGATACAGACAGGGCAGTAGATGAAATTTTCAATGGGCATGCTGAAATTTGTGCTACAGAAGTGCAAAGATATCTAGATGAGGGTGCAAGACTTGAAGAGTAGTTTACAGTAGATTCATTTAGTATGCATGTCACATGTGGAAATCTTAGTTTGCAGCAACCTGAGATGTGCAAGATGGAGGAACCTTCTCTAGTGGTGAACCTAGACCTTATGTACTTATTGGACGAAGCTTTGGAAGGGTTCTCAAATACAGATGCTAAGGATACCAATCAATCTATATTCATGCATGAGAAAGTTTGTTCAGATGCAATAGATGATGACCTTATGCAATTGTTAGATGATGCACTACTTGACTTTGAGCCTCTACAAGAGAGAGAATTATTTTCATATGCATCTTTTGAGCCTAATGAAGAGAGTTTTTCCAGAGACTTGATGTATCCAAATATGCATGATTTGGATTCCAATATTAGTGAGAGTGAAGGTGCACTACCAATGCTTTTACATGTGATTGATGATCGACAATTGGATGAGCCAGTTGCACAGGGGATATGACAGTATCTAGTGCTACCTGATGCTATTTGGGATTTGATGTTACCCTATGATGTAGGGGATTTTGAGCTAGCTTATGCATGGTCCGGGGCAATTGACTTATATGCCTTATGACCTAGGAGGTTATCATGCTAGCTATAATTGTTGTCAGTTACTTTATATGCCTTTTGATCCTGGAGGATACTGAGATGTAGGTTGGTTTTTTGTCAGGTTTTTTGCTATTAGGTTATGCTATGCAAACATTTTTGGGTTAACAGGCACGGTTGGCACATGTTGGAGGATGGTGCATTTTTTTATATAAAAGGAATGCTCACAGTGGGACAAATGATTGATTTCCCATTTGATCCTGGGAGACTACTGAAGTACAAGTTGTTGATTTGAAGAGTACCAGTTATCTGTTTTAGCAGGTTTCATGGTGCAAGTTTTTGGATTCTAGATTATGCTAGGAAGAGTTTTCGATTATGCGGTCAATAAGTTTACATGGCTGGCTTCGAGATAACTTCTTTGGACAATTGATGAAGTATCTTCACATCTTTTGAGTTGGTATTGCTACTAGAACTTGAAGTAAAGGACTTGATGGCCATTCCGTGTGCAGACAGAGTAAGGGATACTTCAGCTTGACACGGTTCCTTAAAGTGAACTTAGTGGTCAATTCGTGTACATCATTAACTGAAGCACTTGAGTCTGGCGGGGTTCACTAAACAGGTTTTTCATAATTGAATGCTTTGAAGATACGGCAGATATGGTTCAAAGATTTTCGATGGGCAGCTACCTAATGATTAAGCTAGAACATTTATGATAGGGTATAAGACTTATTTCATTTTTCATATGTTTACTAGTTACTTGAGTCTGAGGATGGGTAAGGAGCTTAAGGTACCTGTATAGCAGATGCAGATTGAAGTGATGTTGGCACAGATCGGAGGCTGTGCAGGTTTAGAGGGTGTGGATGTCGTGAAGCTCCGTTCCATGCTAAGAAATATGCCAAGAGATTGCAGATCAAGTTTATTGAAAGCCTACTTGATTAATGGACAGTGATGAGGACTTGTTAACAGGCCAAGTTTAATGATTAATGTATGCCAGCTGCGGCTTAAAAAGGGCCAACAAATGCCTCAATGATGCCGAAAATGAGTGTATTTGAAGTGAACACAGATGAGAGATTATGATTTGGAACTGCAATGCTTGAAGTGCTCTACCGGCCTATCTTTACGGCTTGTCGATTTGAGCTACGGTGAAGAAGATATTGCAGTTTGAAGTTTAAGGCACTTACAGATCCGTACCGGATTGGGCAACAGCAACTGAGGTGATAGACATGAAATGAATATACGGGCTTGAAGTGCTCGTTTGTGGAGAACGTCGATCTTTTCAGATCAGTGATGATCGGAGTTACAGTTGCCAAGATATGGGTCGTTAAAGATTCACCGGGGGCCAGTTCCGTGCCAGTCCAATCCGCTCGGTCAGAGTGCTCTCTGGGAATTTTTTAGCTTTATTCAGGTTTTGATATGCAGGAGCAGCAAGTGCTTTAGGAGTACCCAATTGAAATGTGATCTCTTGGAATGCATTGACTGCGGGATATACCCAGTCGAAATGTGATCTCTTGGAATGCATTGACTGCGAGATATACCCAACAAGGCAAGACCATCACCCTTGAGGTGGAAATCTCTAACACCATCGACAATGTCAAGACCAAAATCCAAGGCAATGGCCGCCCAAGGAAATTCAGTAAAGGCCGGCCAATGCAAACAATTAAGTGCCACCCACTAAAGGGTTTTTAGTGTGTAAGCAAAGAGAAAAAAAACGGGGAATGGTGCAAGCACCCGAAGGGGGGCGCAGTAGGAGAAAGAGAGGCTCGAGCTGGCCAACATGCGGAGCAAATGAGTGTGGCGATGAGACGAAAATCTCTTAGCAGGCGAAGGCGAACCTGTTCGGCACCGGTTTTTCTCGTTTTCACGTTGGTCACCGTTCGGGCCTGCCACATCATAGGGAAGGGTCCCGCCATGTCAGCTACCCACCAGCAACATCACTAATGGGTAGGCTATTTTTAGAAAGGGGGTATTGCAAGCAAACAGGAGCAAGAAGGTAGAGAAGAATCGAGAAGGCTTAAGCAAGGAGGACACTTTCTCTCTCTCGGATTAAGCAAGAACGAAGCCTCTCTCTCTCTCCATCATATACTCGAGAAGCAAAGTTCTTACTCTCTCTCTCGCTCTCTTTCTCTCTCTCGGCCCTTGAGAAGAAAAGGGAGATGGAGGAGGGCATCGAGCAAGGAGGATAGCAAGGAGAAGGTCAAGAAAAATAGGGAAGGAGATTGAAGCTTTTCTGAAGAAACTAAGGCGGGAAATTTAAAGTAAGCAAAAGCAAGCTTGAGAAGGAGAACTTGGTCGAAGTAGAAGAAGCACATGACGAGCCTGGTCGAGGCAACCAAGCAAGAGATAACTTTTCGGCTAGCAATTGAAGAGCAGGAGGAAGTTCAAGCCTCTGAGCGGCAATTAAGCCAGTGCAAAGCATATGGAGCAGAAAGCTGCATAATAATTGATAGTAATTGAAGCATGAAAACTGAGGCATCGAACATAATTGAAGCTTACTGAATCTAAGGGAACTTTAGGCAGGTTAAGCGACAAGAGGAAATTTCCATCACCGTCATCAGCTAATGTTTGATTAATCATTCTGTTAAGCCCGGTGTCGTTAACGGCCCGGTTAATTCTGTAAAGCGGGAGCTTAAACTCCTACTTAGCAAATGATCCAAGTGACGGTGGTGTTAACAGCCCGCCTTGGATAAAGATTAAGTTGTACTCAAATGTATTAATTGATTAATTGATGATTGTGGTGATTGCGAGAGTCAGTTGTATCAGTGTCTCTTGTTCTCTCTCTTTCACACCTCCCACAGCCAGAGGCCCAGCGCCTGCCCGCCGGCTCACGTAGCGAACACATATCCCCCGACAACGCTCTTGAGACTACATGTGGAGTAGGTATTGGCATTGGTCTTGGCGCATAGGAAGCCCTTGGGTTCCAAGTTTGGTACGGTGTTGTGCCATGTGGTGGCCCAAAGTTCATTTGTGTGGTCCTAGGCATAGCAGACGCTGGTATGGTCCCATTGAAATAAGAGCTTGAGTGTTGTGGTTGTGGAGCATAGGTTGTTGAAACAATGGAAGGGGTAGGGCCCACAGGTAGTGTATACAATTGGTACACACTTGTAGATACTATTGCAGGCATTGAGCTACCATGTAGTGGTGCTTTACTAACAAATGAGGTCCATGGTGTGTTTCTTGGCATGCCCATCATTGGGATAGGCATGGTAGCCGTGGTTTCATGAAGGGAAAGATGAGCTAGATTTGGAAAGGTAAAACTACTACTTGTGGGTTCAGACTATACCGAAAGTCCAGGCGACACAATATATGAAGGGTCCATTGGACTTACTGAAGGAGTTTCCATCTCTGATAGTGTTGGTTCTCTGGCCTTGCCCGTATCCAAGAATCTCATAAGACCCGTTGAAGGAATGTTAATCCCTCGGTTTTGCCTCTCTAATTTATGGATGACATTGCAGACCATCTGTTGCCGCTTCTCTAGACTTGTGGCACTAGAAGTAGATTGTACAACTTCTAACCAACCCATATGGTATGTGTAACCCATGTACATGTCAGTCAAGGTTTCCGTCTGTAGGTCATATTCCCAGTTTTTGTTGAGAATAAGCCTTCTAGGCCCGGCGTACTAGAGGTTTCTCTTGAGGTGGAAGCATTTTTGTTCCCCACAGTTTGACCCACATTTCCTACTAACTTAGGAGCAGTTGATTGCTCGATTGCTATGCATGTTGTCCCACGGGTCTTTCCCTTCATGGCTCAACGTCGTTCTAGGAAAATCTCCATTTCCCTCTCCCTAGCCGCTTTCATATAGCCCTCAACTTCTTGCACCTTCTCAAGACTCCTGTCATCGGGTAGTAGAACTTCGGGGGGTGATTGGTTTGCAAGGTCTTCCATGAAAGCAGGGGGCACGATATTGACGTGGACACTCTTGGGGAGTATAGGCTCCCCCTAAGATACCAAAGGCGAATCTATGTCTCCTTCGTTAATTTCACTAGCCACAGGTTCAGAGCGAGTAGCTTTACTAAAGATTTCTATAAAGCGACTAAACATGCTAGATCCAGGTTGTGGAGCCCAAACAGGTACGTTTTTGTTTACATGCTCAAGGTTTGGTATAGGATGCCCTTCCATAATATCGTAGTCAGATGAAGAGTCACTAGCCGCTATGTTTGGGTCTTGGGTTGTACTACCTTGGGTCCCCGCCGAGGGCCCGGAACCTATGGTAGGTGGGTATTGAGAACCCGCGTAAGTCGAAGTGCTCACTAGTTTCTTGGCTTCTAGCACACGACCAAAGTGCAAATGCATGTGGCTTCGGCACCCTACAAGCGCGGGGGAGAATACCCTTGAAGGTTAACCGCTTGATTTTTTGGGCGTTTTGCACCCCATTTTCACTCGTTTTTTGATATTTTTAAATGTCTTTTTACGATTTTTTTTTGGATTAGAGCGTGTAATAACTTGAAACAAGCATATTTCTCAAGAGGTTGTGTTGTGATTTACAGCACAGCGTTTGGTTATCCGAAGCTCTGATGGTCCTCAAAAGGGTCAATTTTTACTTAAGTTTGAGGCTAAAATAAGTAATTCCAAAGGGTGATTGAGGCTTGAGCCTGAGCGTGGGCTTGGGCTTGGGCTTGGGCCTGGGAAATGTTCCTGATCCCGGTCCTACCTTTAAAAATATTTAAATTTTACTTTTATTAAATTTTAAATTTTTTATTATATATATATATATATATATATATATATATTTTGGATAAGGTCTCCACGATCGTGTCACACGTGCGAGCACACACACACCTAACCTACCTACTTGCAGCTAATAGATCTAATGTTACACACTAACACAGTACTACATCAACTAATTAACTAACAAATCTACTTACTGCACCTTACAGATCTAACATTATAGATCTAATACCTTAAATCTAACACCTTATGAACAAAACACAGTACATTGCAACACCTTATTAACAAAAACAGTACACTGCAACAAGAACAAAGTTTACAAATCCTTCTCAACAGCCACACACCTTCTTTCTCTACCTTTCCTACGTCTCAAATTGCACCACAAAGCAGCATGGAGTGCTATTTGAGCTTAGTACAAGGCATCTCCCCGGCAACAACGCCAAAAATGTGCGCATCTATCGCACGTGTCAAAGCAAGGGACTTGCCGTACACTGTGTGCGAGCCACAAATGGCTGCAAGCACACAACCAGACTAATCTAGCAAGCTCAAGAGAGCAAGGGTGTGTCACTCACCGCCCTACAATCGCCTTCGTGGAGGATTCCTCACCACGAAGAAGAGAGAGCTACCGTCGTGCTGCGCTCAACTGCCTCGCCGCTTCCATGCCATTGCAATGCTCTCTCTCTCTCTCTCTCTCTCTCTCTCTCTCTCTCTCTCTCTCTCTCTCTCTCTCTCTCACGCACACACACACACACACACACACACACACACACACACACACACACAAGGAGATGAAGAAGAAGATGGAGACGGAGCAAGAGCACTCTTCAATCGCACAAATGAGAGAATGAGTGATTTTTAAGTTTAGGTGATTTTTACATGAGCTCGCCCATTCACACTTGGGCGCCCATGCTTAGCCAACTAACCCTTGAATGTTCCAGTTAGAGTGCGCCTCTCATCGGCGATCACTCTTACCCTTTTCCTATTGGACCAACAAGCCCGGCCCATGACTACTAGAAGTGGACGTCGGTGGTTAACAGATTCATGACATCTTGTCTGTGAGCTAAATGAATTGCTTTGAAGTCTTAAATGGTTATTTGGTTTTGACCTTGGAAGAGTGTTTATAAGCTTTAAGGGAACCTTTCCGTGTAGTTCTGTTCCAATTTTCTATATATTTTTTGGGATGGATTGTGATTTATGTACCTTCCCAGATGACTAAAGAACTTGGTAGAAATATGCCCTTAGGCATTGTAAAACCTCTCTTAAGTTTCGTTGCATTCGAAATTCGTTTGAATGCCAAGAAGACATGATGACCTAAAGCGATGAGATTGGACATAGATTGATTTTCAGACTAGGAAGTGGTTGATTTGCTATTGTAGACATATGAACAATCCTTTAGGTTCACTTCTATGACATTGACGATCTCATTGAGTCTCCATGCCCCATCTCGAGCCATTTCATTGCATATTGACATTACGTTAGCACCAAAAAGCTATGTTGCAGACATCTGTCGCTCGCGGCGACCCGCTAACACTGACGCCGCTACCGGGGAAGTCGATCTTTAGGTGGTGAGTGACCTAGTTGTACAAAAAATCCTTTGCAAATATTTTGACACCCATTCCATTTACACTTAGACAGTAAAGCAACTAGACGTACGTTTAGTGCTTAGTAGAGATAGGAGTCGAGGAGCATCCATGGCTACTCCTTATGAGCAAAGAAAGTTGTGAGTGAAGTACAAAAAAGTATTTTGTTCTTTGATTTTCCCAGGCTTGAAAAGGACTATTTCACCATACATTTTTTTGTCATTTTTATACTGTTAAACTCATTTATGTTTGTAGATATAATTCAGTTTATAGGAGTAGGTTAAATTCCACCATCAATTGGGGCCAAAAGAATCAAGGTACAAACTGTCCAAAACCTTATTTTGGTATCAAAGATCATAACTCTGAAAAGTTTTAAAATCGATGGTCAAAGATTCAAAGCTGAACTAAACTCAACAAAACCTAGCAAAAAGAGATATACAAGCTTGCGGGAAACAAACTGAGTAGATTTTTCCCAATGGGAGACAAACTGAGCAAATACAAACTCACCAAATCTCATGTCAAAATTATGTCAAACATGGATCATGATCCATGTACTTTATAGGGATTTTGAGTTGTAATCGATAGGTGGACAAGTGGTAAGAATTGAAGTATGTTTCCCAAAACAGCTGTTGTCAAAAAAGTTCAAAAAGTGGGTCAAAAGGGCAAAAAACAGCTCAAGGTGAAAACCAGTGGAACAGACGGGAGGATTGAATTTTAATTGGCCTTAAAAAAGTCCAAATTCTATAAAAACCATAAAGTTAACATCAGGGAGCCAAAAGAAAGCTGTGTGCTAAGTTTCAGTCCAATCTACTAACTAGTACATGGATCGCGATCCATGTTCCTCTGACACAGATTGATACAAAACATGCACCATATCTAAGGAACATCATAAGGACTCTAGTGATCATTTCAAAACTGAATTGTGATATCCAAAATCAAGCCAAAAGCCCAGAACGATCAAGATTTTGAGCAAGTGCCAGAACTGACCTAATTTGCAATCCAAAAATTAATGTTTAAAAATCCTAGTGCCAAATGACCTACTAATCATGTTGATTATGTTGGTACCAAAAAAGGTCACTTTGGCCTCCCAATGTGGATCGCAATCCATGTTCCCCTGAATCAACCAAAGAGAGAGATAGTCCCAAGGATCCTGGTGGTCTTTCAAAATTGAAATTGAACCTGAATTGTTGATGTTGTGAGCAAAACTGTGGAGTTATTGAAGTATCTGATTAAATTTTGTCAATTGAAAGCTTGAACTAACAAGAGTGGCTGGAAACTCATAGCCATCAAGCATTTTTTGACAGGTTGCAATTGCTAGAGATTACAACCCAACAAGTAAGACCAAATTGGGGAATTCAAGTTAGCCAATGAGGTAACAAGGTTTGGATTTTGTAAGATCAATTCTTCATGTATTTGTGATCAAGAGGATTGTACCAGAATAGGAATCCCAACGTCATAGACCAAGTGAGCAATCACTCAACTGAAGGTAGTGTGAATCAAAAACCACTGCATCCTCTAGAAGCCATTATAGAAGAAAGTTTTTCTGATACCTCATCAAAAAGATCATACACCATAATGACTAAGGAATCCAACAAGGTGAACCCTAAGGGAAGGAACTTTGATGGGGGCAGGTCCTTCACGACCTGCAACTGACGTAAAATTGTTGTATCTAAAATTTTAATTTGCAAATGAGCTTAAAGCCAAAATCTATAGGGATGGAATGGACTGCTACTGTGTTAAGCTAGAAAACAAGCCAAGCAAGTTCAAGGACCTTATAGATGTGGACTATGACGCAGACAGATACTTTGACCGAGAGGGAATGATGTACCTAGTTGTTCACAATCCCTTTATTGTGGACAAATGGGGATTGACTGGCACCAAGGACAAGGTAGATGAAGAGTTAGTAGATGAACCACCCAAGATGGACAAGCAAAATACTGTGCTCAGGTACACTAATAACAAGACGGAGCGGCTTAATATAAACAGCACTTATGTAGGGCTATACAAATTCAATAATGGAGAACAGAGACTCTATTATAGATGCAATGAACCCCACATCAAGGAGCAGACTGGCCGCAAAAGAGTATACATTTTCATATACACAGAGGGGAAAAGTATCCAAGTGGTCATAATGGATAAGCATGGCCAAAGATACTCTCCTATGGACTGTAAGAAGCTAGAGCGATATATATATTTTGGTGGACCACTCCACCAATACCATGTAAATTCAGATGAAGCTAAACCCACAACTACTCAAACGAGACCAAAAACTGGGAATGTAAGTCCAGTAAAAACCAGAGTGGAAAATTCATTTGGGCACCAATGATTCTCAAACACAGGGCTCATAGAATCAATGGGGTCTAGGGTTTCTATGAATACACACATGGGCAGTGTAGCAATTGATTTGACTTACACAACTAGAATCCCTCATACTATTACATGAGATCGAACAGAACAACCTGATGAACGTATGGCAGAGAGGACACCAATTGTAGTGCCAAGGGGAGAATATGAAACTAGAGAGACCATGCGAGGAGGACTAGGGATTGTTGGGATGGTTGCGGAGTCTAGACGCATGTGACCGTCTCAAGTGGAAAAGTGCATACCCAAAAAGTATAATGGATCGAGAGATCTGTATGCTCATGTATCAATCTTCAAACAAGTGTTGAGGGCTAAATAGGTAACCAATTTGCATACTCAATAAGTCCAAGGGCAGGAAAAACCTCAACCTGTGTTGGGACATCAACCTCCTTTACCCCAGGAAAACAGAGCCATGGTAAGAATTTCACAACCTATAGAGGCACCTACAGATCAGAGTATGATCCAAGTAGTTTCCTACCGAGAAGATTCAAACAATCCTTATGAGAGAGGGTTTGACCAAAATGCATATGCTTCCAAGGGAAAAATTCCATGGATAGTTCCTAAAGAGATGGTAGAATCATCATACATAGCACAACCAACAAAAAACCATTACTTGGTCGATGAAAATATGCTCATGTTCATGGCAACTCAGAACTACAAACCTAGGGGATATCCTCCTAGAACCGAACAACCAATGGGGACTCCATAAGCTTCTCCACCACCAGTAGGACCATGCTATGAATGCGGTGGTGATCATTGGGCGAGAAGTTTTCCACACAAAGGAGAGAGTATCAAACTCTTTGGGTACTGCGAGGGGTGTACAAGTGACCATCTCATGTCCAAAAAACCCTAATAACAAAGGAAAAGCTACCATGAACAAAATTGGAATTGTATCAAGCTCAAGTGGATGAGAAACAGAACCAACCATTCCAATGAAATACTTATCCAAGGTCAAAACATCAAAAAAAAACCATTTGTGACCTCAAATCAATGTCGTCGCAAACCACAATAGAATCAAGAATGATCACCACCGCATTCATAGCATGATCCTACAGGTGCTGGAGAAGGTTGTGGACCCCCATTGGTTGTCCTGTTCTAGGAGGATATCCCCTAGGTTTGTAGTTCTAGTTTTCCATGAACATAAGCATATTTTCATCGACCAAGTAATGGGTTTTCATTGGTTGTGCTATGTATGAAGGCTCTAGCATCTTTTCAGGAACCATCCATGGAATTTGTCCCTCTGAAGCATATGCATTCCCATCAAACCCCCTCTCATAGGTATTGTCTAAATCGTCTTGGTATGAAACTACCTGGACCATACTCTGATCAGAAGGTGCTTCTATACGTTGAGAAATCCTTACCATGGCCCTGTTTTCCTGGGGTAAAGGAGGTTGATGCCCCAACAGAGGTTGAGGTTTTTCCTGCCCTTGAATTTCATTATTTGGCCCTACTTGGTATCTTGGAGGGGGTGGAATTTTCTTTCCTCCATGTGGTCCATATTGTCTCTCTCTAACATAGTTTCTATTATAGAAACATTCGTGGGTTTCATGGTTTGTCCATTTTGTTTAGTAGCACACCACTTCAGTACACACGGTATCTTTACTCCTGGCCTCTGTTGAAGGTTGCACCACTGAATTGGATTATCTCCTCCACAAGTGTCACATTTTTGGGTGGGCGGTTGTCGTGTGTTTGGGTTCGTCATGTTTCCTTGGTTCATCCTTCTAATCACTTCCTCGATAACTTGATCAACGTCCAGCACAGTTGGGTTTTGCCCGCCCAGTTTCATTGTGGACTCACTAGTGGTTGAAGAGGTGCTACTCATCCCTTGGTCTGTGTCTTCTATCACCTCTCCATATTCCTTGCAATTGTCTACCAGATACAATGCCTCTTTCGTGACTTGCTCAAAAGTAACACATGACTTTCAGTGAAAGTCTTTTTTGAGAGTGTCATTTCGCAACCCTTCTATGAAAAGGACTGATAGTCTCTCATCCTCTGAGGTAGTTCTCTAGCAGGGCATCTTTCTATGTATTGCTTGAAATGAAACGAGGCTTCCTTCACCTTTTCCTTCTCCTTTTGTCTAAATGCATAGATCTGGGAGACAATATTATGCTATATCCTCTCTTTGAGAATTCCTCAGTGAATTCTTGGAGAAGTTTCTCAATACTTGAGAATTCTAGGCTGTTTAAAGGTTGAAACCAGGTCAAAGTAGTTCCTTCTAAAGACAACCTTCATATTGAGTATGGAAATCAGTTACTTGTTCCACCCTCAACACTTGTTTGAAGATCAAAACATGGGCATACGGATCTCCCGATCCACTATACTCTTTGGGTACACATTTTGCCGCTTGAGATGGTCGCATGCGTCTGGACTCCACGAACATACTCACCACCCCTGGTCCTCCTGGTGTAGTCTGTCTAGGTTCATAATCTCCCCTTGGCACTATAATTGGTATCCTATCTGCTATATGTTCATCAAGTCGATCTCATGTAATAGTTGGAGGGATTTTAGTTAAGTAAGGTAGGTCAGGTGCCACACTGCCCCTATGTATGTTCATAGATGCCCTAGACCCCGTTGATCCTTGTAATGTACCCAACATTTTTTAATAAAAGTATTTCATTTACTTTGCAAATATTTGAGGTTTTCATTTTATTAAGTCAAAGAGCATTCTAATGGGACGATCGAATCAAAAATTGGACTTTACAACTGTTGATTATGAACCTTATTCACTTGAAAACAATAATGCTTATGGGAAACTTAAGCCTCAAGAATGTATCTAAAGATAAGAGTTGACTCTTTTGGAAAGAGAGAGAGTGATTTTAGGAAGGGAGAGCAATTTTAGGAAAGGAGGAGTAATTTTAGAGGAGAAGGAGTAGAAGGAGTACTTTTAGGAAAGAAAGAGAGGAGGAGCTTAGTTTAGAGCTCTTTTCTTGGAAGCCAGGTTTCATCTAAGAGGTTCGAAATCTCGCATCGGCATCTGTGTCCAAAAAACAAAAAAGGCCACCAACGTGCACGAGCTTATCTCTCCTTGCTTCCCTCTATTCTTAGCTGGCCTTGAGAGCCTATATAAAGACCCCTCTCCCTTCACTTTGAGGACACACACTCTCAAAAGCGGAAGCCCTCTTGCCTTGACGTCGGAGTAACCTCTCTCTCTTTCAAGCTCTTACCCTCAAGCCATCTCCATCTCTAGCTTCTTTCTCTACCATCATCGTGTTGTCCCTCAAATTCTTGAGTTCTCTTTATCACTTTCTCCTTTCTCTTTTGTGATATGATGGCCCCGAAGCGAGTGACTCAAATCTCGAAGCATGCTCATGTCCCTCCACCTCCAAGAAAGGTGCAGAGGAAGGCATCAACTACTCCAAATGTTGCTCAAGCGGAGGTATTGGTTGCGGAAGAAATCGAAGCCGTCCAACCTCAACCACAAGAGGTAGTCAAACGTGTTGCTAATCCGATAAGATGAATTTATATTTTTGCATTGTTATACATGATGACCGGTAAGTCCTAATAATTCCCTTAAACTGTCCACAAAACGTGATTATATCACAAGAAACAAGCATATGATTTCATAGAGTAGAGAAAGAATTGTTTAATTTATGATTATTGTTTGATAAACTATCTCTGTTTGATATTAGAAGTTAGTTAATCTTGTTTGAGAAATCACATAAACAAAACAATTGCTAAAAGAATATCTTGTTTCCAGATGGAACTCGCAGTCAGCGAGGTGATTCTGCGGTTAGCGGAGATTAAGCTGAGGTTATCAACTCTCTTTTTGTCTCTTACGGTTAGCAAGATACCTTGTGGGGTTAGCAGGATGCCTTGCGGTTAGCGAGGTGCTCCCTTGCGGTTAGTGACTAGGGAAGTATGCGCATTTTGCGGTTAGCGAATAAGTAAATCCTTTGCAAAGGCTCTATTGGTTAGACAGAGAAAGTTCGCAGGTAGCGGCAAACTCTTAAGAACAATTGACAAATTCATTTTTGTTGAAATATAGGATTGTCTTCAATAGACCATGTTTGAGAAAGAAATGTTTTGGTGATGTTTGAAGGGCTGGATGAAAGAATCTGTGCCTGGAATTAAGAAAATAATATTTTTTGTGTATGTGGAACAGCGTGGTAGTAATTAGAGAACAAGCTAAAAAGTGTGAGTGTGGGTGGAAAGTGGGGGCTGGCTCAGGTTTCCAGTCAAGGATGGGTGGTCTCGATTAGTCCAAAAACTCTCCACTCCCTCTTATTAAGAGAAGTGAAATTAGAGACTCATTGTGCCAAAAGTCGAGATCTCCCAAATCTGCATGCCCACAAGATTACTAGTTAGTTTAGACTAAGTCTCATATCATATTTATGGTTTATGGATGGCGGTCGTGCCTCTTAAACATGGAAAAACAGGCGTTGTTTATGGATTCTAAATATGTCAATGGGATTTCATCTTTATGTTAGGAAACAACTTTCATTAGAATCCTAGATTTATCGATCTGGCTTGTGGTGTATGACCCTTATAACCACGTAAATGATGGATAAAAGACTTCCTCTCTTCTGTTTCTCGTATCTCTACTTTGTGAAAACAGAGTAAAGTGTCATCAATGGAAAAGGAGAATAAAAAAAAGGCCATCTATCAAGGTTGGGGACCTCACAATTGGTATCAGAGCGTTAGGTTAAAAGGCTTTAGTAGTTACATCAGGATTCGTTGTGTGTATGGTTTTTTATTTCCATTACCAAAATCACGAAGATATTGCGATATTTCAATTGATACGTACCATAGTTATAGTTGAAACCTCTATTATATATTCTCATGGAGAGATCTTTTGTAGACCCTTATATGGCTTTTTGATTAGTTATGAATAGTAATGTTTTGCTTCAAAAGATTATTGACTGGTTAAGTCATTTGATTGAGTTGTTTTTCTTCAAAGAAATTATATGAATGGTTAAGTCGTGTGATTGACAACATTCATGATTGGTTAAGTCATATGACTAAGTTTTGATGGGTTGGGTAAGTCATGACTGGTTAAGTCATGTGACTCAGTTTTGATGGACTGAAATATGGTTGAGTTTTAATAGACTGGGTAAGTCAGGATTGGTAAAGTTATGTGGGTGAACTTTTAGTGGACTGGATAAGTCTAAATCTAGAAAATACCCTAGTGTTTTGGGCTATTATGAATATTAACAATAATATATGTGTACGCTCAGGAGAATCCTCAAATCACTCCTATAATGGAAAACTCTCAAAACGATGCTATCTATACGGAGATTCATGAGAAGAATTTATTGTTGAAACAAATGCAACCACCTTCTTTTAAAGGAGAGGGTGTTGATATTGAGAAGGATGCAGAAGTATGGATTGAAGCTATGGATGATTACTTCTTGGTTGCAAAGACTGCACCTGCAAATCAAGTGATGCTAGGGATGTTTCTTCTCTCTAGTGAAGCAAAATTATGGTGTAAACAACATTGTCATGACATGGGAGTATTGGAGAACTCCCACAACTGGAGGGAAATTAAACAGGCAATGAAGGAAAGATACTTACCTCCTGCACACGAAGCATTGAAGATGAATGAGTACTTTAGCTTGAAGCAATACAGTTTAACCTTGGAAGAGTACTACTCAAAGTTTCTAAGGATTAGGTGTTATGCTCCGCCAATGACCATAGAGCAGCAGGTAGCCCGTTTTTGTCAAGGTTTAAGAGAACCAATCAACTCGTGATTAGAAGCCATGAAACTTACTACTGTGCAAGATGCTTTACTACAAGCTAAGCCCTTAATGAAGGAGCAAGGGGTTAGAAGGAGAGTTGAACAAAATCAAAGTTTCAATGGAGCAAGACGACCAATAAGGCTTCCCAATAATATTGGACAACCACAAAGAGCTTATGCTGCTAATGCTCAAAATCCTTCACACTCGGATGTTCGATGCTTTGAATGTGGAGAGTTGGGACATTATCGAAACAGATGTCCACGTCTGACGAATAGAGTAGCAGCAACAACTGAAGTAGATCAAAGACACCGCCCTTTTGGACATAACAATGGATGAGGTGGTGGACGAGGAAGAGCAGCCAGAGCCTTTGGAAGAGGTCAAGGTAGGAATGCACATGCACATGCAATCATAGGAGAGCCTACCCTTGGTGAAGAAGAAGAGAGAGCAAGAATTTATGCAGCTATTGACAACTGTGGAGCCCAAAGACAATTTGTTCTTATTCAAACACCAGCAACGCATCAAGGTAAACCTTTTAACCTCCTCATCGATTGTGGCAGTACTCATTCTTTTCTATCCCCAAAATGCTTGCAAAAGTTAAACCTGAATAAAAAACAAGCTAAACCCATGACAATAGAATTGGCTAATGGGAAAACCGTGGTATCACGATATTCTATGGGAACCCTTAACTTGAACTAAGAGGACATGCTACTTTACCTTTCTTTAGAACCTTACCAGTTGGAATGTATGATGGAATTCTTGGGATGGATTGGTTATCTAAGAATCACGGTAGCATCCAATGTGGCCTAGGTAGTATGAGCTCTAGAGATAGTCAAGCAAAGCAAGTCGAAGTACACGGAAAGAATGGGATTCCAAAGATTCAATTAGTTAAAGCCAACCGTCTACGAGCCGTCTACTCAAAGGTATGAAGACCAGACAACAAATATTTGTGGTCAAGCTGAACAAGATGGATTCAAAATTAAGTGTTACAAAACCCTCTTGGCTTCATGAATATTCAGATGTCTTTTCTGAAGATCTCACCTCTCTTCCTCCAAATCAAGAGATTGATCATGAGATAAAGATTCTTCCAGGAAGTTAGCCAGTGTCAAAGAACCTTATAAAATGGCGCTACCAGAGGCCATTGAATTGAAGGAGCAACTTCGTCAACTTATAGAACAAGGATTTATTAGACTGAGTAAATCAAGTTGGGGAGCACCAATACTTTTTCAAAAGAAGAAAGATGGGACTTTACAACTATGTATTGATTACAGAGGACTAAACCAGGTAACAGTTCAAAACAACTATCCCATCCCACGAATCGATGAATTGCTGGACAAACTACATGGTTTCAAGGTCTTCTCAAAGATAGATCTAAAATCTGGTTATTATCAAATCAGAATGAAGAAATCAGATATTCCAAAGACAACTTTCAACACCCAATACGGACATTTTGAGTTTATAAGTACCAAGCAAACAGGTGCAACGAAGAGAGTTTGCCTTTCCTTATTTTCTTTGTACTAACCTCAAAAAAGTATAATAGCAAAAATCGTTAATAAAGACGATGGTCAGTACCAAGCGAACAGGTGCAAAGAACAGAGTTTGCCTTCCCTTATTCGCTTGGTGCTGACCTCAAAAAATACAAGTGCGCAAAAGTGTAGTAGCATACCTCTTCACTGTGTGTAGAGTCTTGCATCACTAAAGCGCCGCAAAACAAGAGTAAGAGGAGGATGCACAAAAAGAAGGAGCACTAGAGAGTAAGAGGAGATGCGCAAAATGGGTTGGGAGCACAAAAGAGACGGTTTGTTTACTATGTAGCATCGACGGGGGCAAAGATAAAATGTTGGACAGTAGAGGATACGAAAAGAGGCAGAAGAGCGCTCAAGCTTTTACTGTTTTGTAAGGACATGGGTCCTATGGACAAGGCCACCAACACGGCCGGACATTGTGTATGCTAGGGGGAGGCTATAAGATAGCGCGTTGGGTGGAGACTAGCATATGCATTACCACCGTCCTTTCACTGGTACCCAAGCTATTTTTGGGAGGAGACTTAAAGAGGCTTGCATATGCGTGCGATGCCCTGCTTCTGTTCCACGTTTCGTAGACATTGACGTCTCCGCTCGCAGAAAGCGACGTCTCCGCTGTGCAGCAAAAAGAAGACATACACAATTTTTTGTGCGAGCATAGCATGGACAACCCTCCACAATGCACGACCAAGGCGGGCGACCAAGGCAAACTCAACCAGCAACTCGACGACACCGAGGCTCCGAATTCTTTTGTTGGCGCTGTTGGCTACGTGCGTAGGAAGGCTCGCTTAACCCTTGCATGAAGGAGAGTTAAACCCACCCCATAAGGTTAAGAGGCCAACACTTTACCATCAAGCTATTGGCCCTTGTTGTGTATAACAATGAAAAACAGTCTACTTGTGTTGAAAGGAAAACTAGAAGGAAAGAGAAAGCTTCAAACTTCAAGGAAGTAGTTTCACCCTTCCTTTTCACTTCTTGGAGGAAGGCAATTTTTCCTCCAAAAGTTCTTGCTTCCTGAAGGAGGTAGCTTCAAAGTGAAGAAAAGCCTTCACAAAAACGACTAGTTTTTGTGAAGAATCATCAAAGGTGTTCTTACAACAAACGACAAGTGAAGCGCTCAAATTCTCGCAAGGCGAGGTTCGCATGCAACGCAAACCGCTGAGCATACAAAACACAAAGACTTCAATTTCTCAAGGTACAAGTTGTAATTTTTTTGCTCTCTTTGCATTAGTGTGTGTTTACCATGGCCAGTGAGGATATCACACCTACACACACGTTTGATTTTGAGCACGTAGATCAAAATCAGGGCACCACGGATACTGTTGACACTAATATGCATGATGATGATGATCTAGGAGATCATGGGCTTGTAGATATGGCTTCTTTCAAGATTTTGGAACATCGCCAAAGCGTACTTGAGAGCAACCTCTCCGCACTCAATGCAAATGTTAACAATCTTACGGAGTTACTTGTGAAATTTATGAATTCACAGACGACTCAAGGATCCACAAGTGGCACGGTTCAAGGGAACCAAGCTTGCACGACTCAAGGAGTCCAAGAGACAAGTGTTGTAGAAGATGCAGAAGGTAGCAATTCATTACTTAAGAATATCACCATTCCTGAGTTTCACGAGGAAGAGCGTGATTGCAACAAGGATGCGGTCAATACGTTTTTACACAAATGGAGTGATATTCATAGATTGAGACACACCCCGGATATAAAGACAGCTGTGGAAACAAGTCTATCTCTTCAAGGCAAGGCATATGAGTGGTGGATGACATTTCCAATAGATGCTCGTCCTCCGTCTTGGGGTGCGTTTCAAGCTTCTTTCTCCAAAGAGTTTTTGGAATCCAATGAAGAAGATAAAAATTGGTTAGCATGGGATGCATGCCACATGTCTGGCCTCTCTCTCACACAATACCTTTCAAAGTATCGGGAAATCATATTAAAACTAGAAGGTCTAGATGAATTCCAAAAGATACGGGGTTTTAATAAGGGTGTTGACAAAGACTATCATCTTCATGTCAAGACCCAACATCCAAAAAATTTGGAAGAAGCCATTAGTCATGCGCAAAGATATGATGATGACCAAGAGAGGAAAGGAAATTTTTCCTACTCTAAGAATACTTTTGCTAAGAGAAATGTGGCTAAGAGCCAATGGCGAGGTAGATCTCCCACACGTTCCAAGAGGAATAAGAGACAATCTACCTCTCCACACCCACAAGAGGCTAAGAAGCGTAAACAATCATGAGATACTCTGCGTGGGTCTCTCAACACTGCTGATTTTGAGCGCACAAAGAAACACAATTTGTGTTTTAGATGTCTTTCGGACCAACATAACAAGAAAGACTGTCCTCTTTTCCAAGGCAAAGAAAAGGCCATGCACACGGTGCAACACCTCACATTAGATTCATCTCCTAAATATTGTGCTGTAGAGGTTCTTCATATGGAAGAAAAGCACAAGTGTTGTGTGCATGCTTCAATGTGGCAGCCCACCATCTTTGGCCCCATAATTTGATTCGCATGCATGGCACTATTAACAGACAACGTATTCGTATTTTAGTGGATGATGGTGCAACTCATAACTTCTTGAACTATAAGCTAGTCAAGAAATTGAAGCTTGCACAGACTCCCTGCTCTCACAAGTATGTGGTGGAGCAGATGTCTAGGAATAGAAGTATGGGACACGGTAGTTCAATGGGTTGAGCTTATTGTTCAAGATCATACGATGACCCTTGACTTCCAAGTTATGAACATGGACCGTGCTGATATAGTTTTAGGACAGGAGTGGCTGCATGGTGTTGGAATTAGGGTTGCAGAGAAACACACACAGCTTGGAGAAGACGAAGGAAGCTCAAGGCACACAATAGAGAGTGTATTACTTAGTGTGCAATGGAAAGATAGATAGCCCTAGAGTGATGGGCGTATATACAATGCACGGGGGAAAAAACCTCATAAAGAGGGAAAAAATGCCCCAACGGTCCTAGTGTGTTCACACACATCACTACCACATGTATACGGTAACAAATCCCCCCTGGAGTGATGCGGTGAACAAGAGCTGGCACATGAGTAAAGGGAAGTGCCACAAAGGGGAGTAAGCCCAAAGCTTTGCGGAAAGCTTCAAGCTTCTCACGAGACAATGCCTTTGTGAAAAGATCTGCAAGGTTGTCCTGTGTTGGCACATAAGCCAAGCTGATCTCTCCTGCTGAGAGCCTCTCCCTGACATAGTGGTAATACACCTCAATGTGCTTTGTGCAAGCATGAAAAACTGGGTTCCTCACAATTGCCAATGCACTCTGATTGTCAGTGTAGATAGTGTTGGCAGTGTTCTGTCCAACACCCAAATCAGCCATAAGGCGTCTGAGCCATACACACTCAACCGTAGCCGTGAAGACTGCCCTGTACTCAGCCTCACAAGTCGAAGTGGCCACAGTAGGCTGCTTCTTGCTCAACCATGATATACATGAACTGCCAAGCATGAAACAAAAACCACTTGTGGACACTCACGTGTCAAAACAACCAGCCCAATCTGAGTCCGAAAAAGCATGTAAGCCTGGCGGCAATGATCCCCCCTTGGGATAAAACAAGCCAAGATGTAAAGTGCAACTAAGGTAGTGGAAAATCCTCTTGACAGCCTGCCAATGCTTAGACCCTGGGCTATGCATAAATCTGCTGACCCGTGAGACTGCAAAGTGAATATCCGGCCTCGTGTTGCATACATAAATGAGGTAGCCAACAGGAGTTTGGTAAAGAGTGACATCAGCAGGATCTCCAGCATCATGTAGACTCAACTTCAGACTTGTTTTCATGGGAGTGGCAATAGGTTTGAAACCCTCAAGTCCAAACTTACATAGAAATGTCTCTATGTAACTTTTCTGGCACAAGGCAATACCACCATCACACTGCTTAAACTGTATACCCAAGTAATGATGCAACAGCCCCAAATCTTTCATCTTGAAAGTAGCATTCAAATCAGCCTTAAATTCAGCAATATGTCTCTCATTTGGTCCAGTGATCAGCAAATCATCGACATAAAGAACCACAATGAGAAGTACATCACCCTCACGCTTTACATACAATGTGCTTTCTGTTGGATTGTCACGAAAGCCTTGTTTAACCAAATGAGTGTCAGCTTTCTCATACCAAGCACGAGGAGATTGCTTCAGCCCATACAAAGCCTTCTTACATCTGCACACTTTGTCCTCTTGTCCTTTTATGACAAAACCGTGAGGCTGTGTTACATAAACTTCCTCAAATATGTCACCATTCAAGAAAGCAGTAACAATGTATGATTGATGTACATCCCAACCAAAATGAGCTGCCAATGCACATAGAAAACGCACAGTAGTCATACAACAAGTGGGAGCAAAAGTCTCTTCATAATCTATGCCTTTTTGTTGTGCATAACCCTTTGCACCAAGTCGAGCCTTATGGCGATCAATCTCACCATCCGGCTTGCGTTTCAACTTGTAAACCCACTTCATACCAATGGCCTTTTTGCCGAGAGGAAAATCACATAAAGTCCATGTGTCATTCTCTATAAATGCATTATATTCTGATTGCAAGGCAGCCATCCAATTTTTTGAATTCTGTGCTTCATCAAAAGACAGAGGCTCCTCAACATCATGTAAGCTAGACACAGCCAAAGCATAACAATCTGATGCATAAGATGCATGGTGAGAGCCTGATTGAGTACGACTAGACAAAGGTAAATTGGATGGCTTCCATGAACTAGCCAGAAATGCATTAAATTCATGAGACATATACTCCCCCCCTCGATCGGAACGGAGGGTGCCCATAGTACATTTCGAGACATTTTCAGCCATAGCCAGAAATTGTTTGAAGCACATAAAAACTTCAGACTTCGCTTTAAGTGGAAATACCCATGCATCCTGGAGTAATCATCAATGAAAGTCACGAAGTACAAGTAATTGCCGAAGGACGGAGTTTGCATGGGCCCACAAACATCACTATGCACAAGCTGCAACCTGCATGTGGCCCGAACTGAGCCATCCTTTGGAAATTTAGAACGCCGCATCTTACCCAAAATACAGCCTTCACAAACATGTTTGACACGTGCTTCAAGAGGCTACAAAGAAGCAACCATATCAGATTTCTGCAAACGCAGCAAACTGGCAAAATTCAGATGACCAAAACATGCATGCCAAAGTTTTGCATCTAAAATAGCCCTTGAATCTGCAACAGCATTTGCAAAATTTTGTCCACACTTGTCATACAAAGTGAGCTTATACAGCCCACGGCACAAAAGGCCAGATGCAACAATTTCATCACCAAAACTGAGATCATGAACTGTACATCTGTCATCCACAAATTTGACTACAAGTCCAAGTCTAGTATGTGCGGATACAGATAAGAGATTCTTCTTGATCGCAGGTACATAAAGTGCATCAACAAGTGTGAAGGAGCTACCATTAGCAGCAATGAGCACAATCTTTCCAAGTCCATAAATTGGATAAGAGATTCTTCTTGATCCCAGGTACATAAAGTGCATCAACAAGTGTGAAGGAGCTGCCATTAGCAGCAATGAGCACAATCTTTCCAACTCCATAAACTGGATAAGAGGCATTGTTGGCACAAGTGACAGAATTCCCATGAGGGACAGACTCAAGAGAGGTAAACAATTCACGATGTGAGGTAATGTGCTTTGTAGCACCACTGTCAAAATACCACACATGTGAATCTGCAGCAACTGACAATCATGCATCATGGACAACAGGATTGTAAGTGCACTCTGCACTAAAAGCCCACCTGTTGTCCACTCTGCACTAAAAGCCCATTCTGCATCAACATCAGCATCACAGTCTCCTTTCACAGAAGACTCAACAATGGCTGCATTTGTAGTGGAACCAACATTTGCAGTGGAACCACCCTCTTTCTTCTTAGCCTCTTTGGACTTCAACTTAGGACACGACTTGATCAAGTGATCATTAGCTTTACAATAATGGCAACGCATCTTCTTTTTGCCCTTATCACCAGAATTTCCAGACGAAGTGCTACTTAGCAGAAGCATTAGGAACATAATTTTTGCCACTCGCAGCAAAACCATAAGAGGTGGCTACATTACTGTTACCACCCTTTCTTTGACAAGCAATAAAAGCCTGTTCAACTGCATGCTGCCTAGTCCCGTTTTTTCTAGAAAGTGACTCTTGCAACAGCAATGTGCATAATGCATCAAACTTGACAACTTCAAGATCTCCTTGGGTCATCAATCTCCAAGTACTAGCAAAAGTCTGGTAGGAATCTGGTAAGGCATCAAGAACAGTCTACACAAGGGAACTGTCTGAAATGACTTGACCTGCAGAAATAATATGCTCATTGATATCCTTGACACTAGCAAGGAAAGTGTCCATATCATCTTCCTAATGCATAATCTTCGACTCCAGCTCTTTACGCAGCAAAGCAATTTTAGCCTCATTGCGACTTGCATAAAGACCAGCCAAAATATCCCAAGTCTGTTTTGCAGATTTTGCTGAATGGATGTGAGGAACAATGGTGCGCTTCACAAACAATGCAATCAATGCATGAGCCTGCGCATCCTTAACATCCCAACGAGGCTAGTTCATGTGGCCCGAACTGAGCCATCCTTTGGAAATTTAGAACGCCGCATCTTACCCAAAATACAGCCTTCACAAACATGTTTGACACGTGCTTCAAGAGGCTACAAAGAAGCAACCATATCAGATTTCTGCAAACGCAGCAAACTGGCAAAATTCAGATGACCAAAACATGCATGCCAAAGTTTTGCATCTAAAATAGCCCTTGAATCTGCAACAGCATTTGCAAAATTTTGTCCACACTTGTCATACAAAGTGAGCTTATACAGCCCACGGCACAAAAGGCCAGATGCAACAATTTCATCACCAAAACTGAGATCATGAACTGTACATCTGTCATCCACAAATTTGACTACAAGTCCAAGTCTAGTATGTGCGGATACAGATAAGAGATTCTTCTTGATCGCAGGTACATAAAGTGCATCAACAAGTGTGAAGGAGCTACCATTAGCAGCAATGAGCACAATCTTTCCAAGTCCATAAATTGGATAAGAGATTCTTCTTGATCCCAGGTACATAAAGTGCATCAACAAGTGTGAAGGAGCTGCCATTAGCAGCAATGAGCACAATCTTTCCAACTCCATAAACTGGATAAGAGGCATTGTTGGCACAAGTGACAGAATTCCCATGAGGGACAGACTCAAGAGAGGTAAACAATTCACGATGTGAGGTAATGTGCTTTGTAGCACCACTGTCAAAATACCACACATGTGAATCTGCAGCAACTGACAATCATGCATCATGGACAACAGGATTGTAAGTGCACTCTGCACTAAAAGCCCACCTGTTGTCCACTCTGCACTAAAAGCCCATTCTGCATCAACATCAGCATCACAGTCTCCTTTCACAGAAGACTCAACAATGGCTGCATTTGTAGTGGAACCAACATTTGCAGTGGAACCACCCTCTTTCTTCTTAGCCTCTTTGGACTTCAACTTAGGACACGACTTGATCAAGTGATCATTAGCTTTACAATAATGGCAACGCATCTTCTTTTTGCCCTTATCACCAGAATTTCCAGACGAAGTGCTACTTAGCAGAAGCATTAGGAACATAATTTTTGCCACTCGCAGCAAAACCATAAGAGGTGGCTACATTACTGTTACCACCCTTTCTTTGACAAGCAATAAAAGCCTGTTCAACTGCATGCTGCCTAGTCCCGTTTTTTCTAGAAAGTGACTCTTGCAACAGCAATGTGCATAATGCATCAAACTTGACAACTTCAAGATCTCCTTGGGTCATCAATCTCCAAGTACTAGCAAAAGTCTGGTAGGAATCTGGTAAGGCATCAAGAACAGTCTACACAAGGGAACTGTCTGAAATGACTTGACCTGCAGAAATAATATGCTCATTGATATCCTTGACACTAGCAAGGAAAGTGTCCATATCATCTTCCTAATGCATAATCTTCGACTCCAGCTCTTTACGCAGCAAAGCAATTTTAGCCTCATTGCGACTTGCATAAAGACCAGCCAAAATATCCCAAGTCTGTTTTGCAGATTTTGCTGAATGGATGTGAGGAACAATGGTGCGCTTCACAAACAATGCAATCAATGCATGAGCCTGCGCATCCTTAACATCCCAACGAGGCTAGTTCATGTGGCCCGAACTGAGCCATCCTTTGGAAATTTAGAACGCCGCATCTTACCCAAAATACAGCCTTCACAAACATGTTTGACACGTGCTTCAAGAGGCTACAAAGAAGCAACCATATCAGATTTCTGCAAACGCAGCAAACTGGCAAAATTCAGATGACCAAAACATGCATGCCAAAGTTTTGCATCTAAAATAGCCCTTGAATCTGCAACAGCATTTGCAAAATTTTGTCCACACTTGTCATACAAAGTGAGCTTATACAGCCCACGGCACAAAAGGCCAGATGCAACAATTTCATCACCAAAACTGAGATCATGAACTGTACATCTGTCATCCACAAATTTGACTACAAGTCCAAGTCTAGTATGTGCGGATACAGATAAGAGATTCTTCTTGATCGCAGGTACATAAAGTGCATCAACAAGTGTGAAGGAGCTACCATTAGCAGCAATGAGCACAATCTTTCCAAGTCCATAAATTGGATAAGAGATTCTTCTTGATCCCAGGTACATAAAGTGCATCAACAAGTGTGAAGGAGCTGCCATTAGCAGCAATGAGCACAATCTTTCCAACTCCATAAACTGGATAAGAGGCATTGTTGGCACAAGTGACAGAATTCCCATGAGGGACAGACTCAAGAGAGGTAAACAATTCACGATGTGAGGTAATGTGCTTTGTAGCACCACTGTCAAAATACCACACATGTGAATCTGCAGCAACTGACAATCATGCATCATGGACAACAGGATTGTAAGTGCACTCTGCACTAAAAGCCCACCTGTTGTCCACTCTGCACTAAAAGCCCATTCTGCATCAACATCAGCATCACAGTCTCCTTTCACAGAAGACTCAACAATGGCTGCATTTGTAGTGGAACCAACATTTGCAGTGGAACCACCCTCTTTCTTCTTAGCCTCTTTGGACTTCAACTTAGGACACGACTTGATCAAGTGATCATTAGCTTTACAATAATGGCAACGCATCTTCTTTTTGCCCTTATCACCAGAATTTCCAGACGAAGTGCTACTTAGCAGAAGCATTAGGAACATAATTTTTGCCACTCGCAGCAAAACCATAAGAGGTGGCTACATTACTGTTACCACCCTTTCTTTGACAAGCAATAAAAGCCTGTTCAACTGCATGCTGCCTAGTCCCGTTTTTTCTAGAAAGTGACTCTTGCAACAGCAATGTGCATAATGCATCAAACTTGACAACTTCAAGATCTCCTTGGGTCATCAATCTCCAAGTACTAGCAAAAGTCTGGTAGGAATCTGGTAAGGCATCAAGAACAGTCTACACAAGGGAACTGTCTGAAATGACTTGACCTGCAGAAATAATATGCTCATTGATATCCTTGACACTAGCAAGGAAAGTGTCCATATCATCTTCCTAATGCATAATCTTCGACTCCAGCTCTTTACGCAGCAAAGCAATTTTAGCCTCATTGCGACTTGCATAAAGACCAGCCAAAATATCCCAAGTCTGTTTTGCAGATTTTGCTGAATGGATGTGAGGAACAATGGTGCGCTTCACAAACAATGCAATCAATGCATGAGCCTGCGCATCCTTAACATCCCAACGAGCTTGTTATGTCGTAGGCAAAACAACTCTAACAGCAGCAATCCTTGCAGCAAGACCTGCAACATCCTCAACATCGCCTACATCCTCAGAACCAGGACATACATCAATGCCTTGCACAATGTTCCAGACGCCTTTTGACACAAGAACATGCTACATCATATAAGCCCACATAGGGTAGTTGTCCCCATCCAACCCATCCTCAGTAGCAAACATCTTGAACACATCTGTGTTGTTGTTGTCAGCCATGGTAAATGTTGTACCTGATGTGAAAACTGCCAGAAAATAGGAGAAACGGAGCGGGAACAACACGTGCTATATAGCACAAATCGTAGAAGACTATAAGGCACCTATTATACAGAAAACGGCACTGACATAAATTCTGCACAAAATGATGAAATATCCTATGCAGTACTGCCTGTAGTGGAAACGGAGGCCAAAATGAGCCCAAATCAAAAATCTGAGCAGACCGAGCTCTACAAGATCACCCGAAATATTTGTCGACCTACGAACGTTCGCCAAAGCTCACTGAAACCGGAGAAAGTGAGCAGGCGTGTACTGGAGCAGCTGGCGACTAAGCTCGGGAGGACGCAACCTGCTCTGATACCAATTGTTGGAATTAGGGTTGCAGAGAAACACACACAGCTTGGAGAAGACGAAGGAAGCTCAAGGCACACAATAGAGAGTGTATTACTTAGTGTGCAATGGAAAGATAGATAGCCCTAGAGTGATGGGCGTATATACAATTCACAGGGAAAAAACCTCCTAAAGAGGGAAAAAATGCCTCGGCGGTCCTAGTGTGTTCACACACATCACTACCACATGTATATGGTAACACATGGTTTACGAAACACATTGCACACTAGTTATGAACACAACTCCTTATCCTTTATGGCCAATGGTAAACATGTGCTTTTGCTTGGTGAGAAAAATATACCATGTGAACCTCTTATATGTACAGCCAAGCTTTCTATTTTGTAGAAAGAAAATTTAATAGATGAAGTCTTTTTGTGTTACTGCTTGTCTCCAAGTCTTGTGAATTCTGAAGAGCAAATTGTGGTTAATTCTAGTAATGGTATGCAAAGTGCAATGAATTCTAGTAATGGTATGCAAAGTGCAATGAATTCTAATGATATGCAAAGTGCAATGAATTCTATTGATAAACAAAGTGTTAACAAATCTTACAAGCAAAGTGCTCTCAATTTTAATTCTATAGAGCAACATGCAACTGTTGTAAAACAAACATTACAGGAATTACAAGATTCTCCATCCCAGCATAACTCTAGTTTACTTTCTCCTTTTGCACGGAAAAAGTTGACTCACTTACTCACGTAGTCTAGTGATGTGTTCTCAAGTGATTTACAGCAGGTTTACCCCCTACACGTGATGTGCAGCATGGCATAGATGTCTTGCCAGGCACTAAACCGGTGGGTAAACCACCTTATCGTATGAGTGCTAAAGAAGGCAAGGAGGTTGAGAGTCAGTTGGATGACTACCTTGCTCGTGGTTTCATTAGACCTAGCACTTTGCCTTGGGAATCACCAATTCTATTGGTTTTAAAAAAAGATGGTACTATACACGTGTGCATAGATTATCGTGGATTAAATGCGATAACCATCAAGCACAAGTATCCTCTGCCTCAAGTGGATGGGTTGTTTGATCAACTCCACGGGGCAAGATACTTAAAGAAAAAGGTTAGATCTTGGGAAGAAGCCCAAAAATGCAGTTTTGAACAGCTCAAGGTAGCTATAGCCACTGCTCCCATCCTAGCAACCGTCGACCCACTTAAGCCATTTGTGGTAGAGATTGATGCTAGTGATAAAGCCCTTGGTGCGGTACTTCTCCAGGAGGGAAGACCTATAGCCTTTGAAAGTAAAAAGTTAGATAGAGCTCAAAAGAATTATTCTGTTTATGAGAGAGAGCTCTATGCCATAATTCACGCTTTATGAAAGTGGCGACACTATTTATATGGTGCTGAGTTTGAAGTAGTTTTTGACCATGAGAGTATCAAATGGTTTACTACTCAAATAGAGTTGAAGGCCCATAAAGCTAGATGGGCAGAAATCCTTCAAGATTATGATTGTAAGCTATGTTATCGCAAGAGGCGATATAATGTAGTAGCGGATGCACTAAGTCGGATGCCTCAGATTAGTTCACTTGCTTTGACGAAACTAAAGAGTGGATTTTTGGAGTCATTACGTGGCAAGTGTGCACAAGATCAATCATATGCTAAAGTGTGGAGTGCAGTTTTAAAAAGGGATCCCTCACACTCACATGTCTCTGAACAACCAGATCAACATGTCTCTACATCCGCAGATAGAAACTCCAACACACAGAGAGCTCCACCCCTACTCAAGAAGAGCTTAAGCGATGGAAGAATTTTTCCATTGATGATGGCTACTTACTCCACAAAGGTAGAGTATGTGTGCCAAAGGACTCAGACACTAGGCGCCAAATCTTATTTGAGGGTCACAATAGTCCAAGTGCTGGTCAGCCAGGTATTCGTAAGACGTATGCCTTAGCTCGACGGCAATTTTATTGGCCGGGCTTACATCATGATGTTCAAGAGTATGTACTAAACTGCCAACAATGCCAAGTTAATAAGGCAGAGCGCCTCAAGGTAGGTGGCCTTTTACATCCTTTAGAGATTCCACAAGGTAGTGGGAGAGTATCTCTATGGATTTTGTAGACTACCTACTACAAATTGTGGCCATGATGCCATTTGGGTAATTGTAGACCGTCTCACAAAGATGGGTCGATTCATTCCAACTAAGACTACGGTTAAGATACCGGAATTAGCACGACTATTTGTAGAGCACATATATAAACTCTACAGTCTTCCAGCTAGTATCATTAGTGAGAGAGATCAAAAATTCGATAATCACTTCTGGAGAGCTGTGTTCCAAAAGTTGGAAACTACACTTAATCTAAGTACGGCTGATCATTCAGAAACGGATGGTCAAATAGAAAGAGTTAATCAAGTGCTAGAGGATATGCTACGAGCGTACGTTAGCAAGAAGCAAACCAATTGGGAAGACTACTTACCTAAATTGGAATTTGCTTATAATATTTCAAAGCATGTGACTACAGGGTTTAGTCAATTTATTCTTTTTGTATGGATTTCAACCTAAATCACCCGTTACGATGGGGTTGGCTAAGGAGAAGATACAACAAGCGAAGGACTTTCTCCAAGACCATTTTGACATGCTTTGAGTTGCTCGACAGAATGTTAAGCAATCTCAAGATCGATATAAGAAGTACGCAGATGAGCATCGATGTCTTGCTACTTTTGAAGAAGGAGACAAGGTTTTCCTCAAAGTTCCGGAGCATTCAGAAAGTCTAAAGACGGAAAAAGTTTCTAAACCTTCACCACGCTATTGTGGACCATTTACCATTCTCAAACGTATAGTTCAAGTGGCCTATAAGTTAGCTCTTCTAGAGCACTCACGAGTTCATCCTGTTTTTCATGTTAGCCGTTTACGAAAACAGCTAGGACAGAATGCTAATGTCATTGACACAGGTGTGTTGGCTGAACTTATTGCACCGCCAAGCATTCCTCATGAGCCCGAAAAGATTTTTGATTCTCATGAGCTTCGCACCAGACATCATGTTAGATGACAGGTGTTGGTAAAATGGCTAGATAGACCTGTAGAAGGTTCTACATGGGATAATGTCTCCGCACTTAAGAAACATTTTTCTACGTTTGTTAGCGCGGTTGGGTGGAGACTAGAACACGCATTACCACCGCCCTTTCATGTTTTCTCACTGCATGAGCGCTCATCTGGGGCGAGGGTATAGTTAAAATGTTTGGTGGGGGTACTGCCTATAGACTAAGAATCCTTACCTCGGCAAGGGTGACAACTTCACTTATACGCATGATTACACCCGAGATTGTGGTTGGTAGATCATACTGCATGGGAATCTAGCCCGTTTATTACTCCCAAACTGGTTGTCCTTGTGAGAACAACCCACATGCCTTTTTTGAGTGACCGTTTAGAGTCAGATGCGGATCGCCGTTGTTTTGCAGTCGCCATCTCCATCTCCAAGTAGAACGAACAGATTGCCCTTGCCTTTGATTTTCTGCACTCTTCCCCTTGGCCACCTCTCGCGATCCTGCGTTTAGCAACTTCCACTGGTTTGAGTCCTTTGTTGCCGCGTCACCATCGCCCTTGCCTTCACCTTTTTGTCCTCTTCCTCTTGGCCACCTTTTGGTTTGAGTCCTTTGCTACTGCATCGCCATCTCCCTTGCCTTCACCTTTTTGTCCTCTTCCTCTTGGACACCTTCTGGTTCTTGCTCTCAGCGACCTGTAACATCACCATCCAACTTGGCACCATTGGATATTACAGAGACAGTCTCTCTCTCTCTCTCTCTCTCTCTCTCTCTCTCTCTCTCTCTCTCTCTCTCTCTCTCTCTCTCCCCCCCTGCCTATGTGTTGTTAACTGTGTGCGCACCAAAGCCATTGTGTTACGGGGTTAGGGAACAAGGGGAAAAACACTCCAAGGGCCAAGAGTGGTTGTTAGGGTAAGATTAGAAGTCTTGCACCGCATGGTTGGAATAATTAATCCTTATGTGACCGTGCCTGAGTTGTTATTCAATGCTATGTTTGGGCATAGTGAGTGAGTAGGCCTATATATCTTTTACTGATAACATTAAATGCTCTCTTGCAATCCACCTGTTACGAATGGACATGGGTACAACGTAAATTCAACTTGGGTCAGAACCAAGAGAATAGGGCCCTTCCGAGATTCTTGAGGCCCTTATTCGCCTGGCTGACTCTAGTCCATTACCTATTATGAGATTAGCGCATGGGACAGAACCAAGCAAGTAGAGACCTTGAGGGATACTCCAGGCCCAATATTCGCTATGACACCAAATACATACCAATTTTGAATAGTATTTTTGGCTTGCTTTTTCTTTCAGACATGGGGATCATAGTCCTGGAGACAGACGATGTGGGCGAGGATACATAGCATTTACTGATAACATTAAGTGCTTTGTTCCAATCCACCTGCTCCCAATGGACTTGGGTACAACGTAAATTCAACTTGGGTCCAGAACCAAGCGAATAGGGCCCTTCGGAGATTCTTGGGGCCCCTATTCGCCTGGTTCTAACTCAAGTCACGTCATCTATTATGACATTAGCGCACGGGACAAAACCAAGCGAATAGAGACCCTACGAATACTCTACGCTCAATATTTGCTTGGTTATGATACCAAATATAGACCAATTTTGAATAGTAGTTTTGGCTTGCTTTTTCTTTCAGTCATGGGGATCATAGTCTTGGAGACAGATGATGTCGGTGAGGATACATGTGAAGAAAAACTATTCACATTCTTATACAACACCCGTGCTCATCACCGTGCACCAAAACTATCAGGAATGTTTAATGCAAAATTTTCTATACAGAGGATCATAGATTGCTCATTTGAGTACCTATAAACCCATTTGCAATAGTATGAGGCAGTCATTTGTGACAATTCCATGATAGTTGATGGCATTGATGGGGGCTTTTCACAAGCCAAGCTCCCATACTCCTCTTCTCTCGTCCCCACCCCATGAAAACCCCCTCTTATGGAGGGAGTGATAAAAGGCATTGGAAAAATTAAGAAAAAAATAAAGTATGATTATGTAAATATATAAGAAAGGTAAAATAGGCCACCTCATGCCTGCGGGGTAGCCCATCCCCACCTTGCCTCCTTTTTCTTCACTGTTGCCCCGCCGGGTGTCCCTTTTCCTCTCCTCCACTCAAAAGGTCAACCCCCTCTCTCTTCCCCTTGTCCTTTCTCCTTTCTCTCTCCCCTCAAGATACCCCACCTCTCACCAATAATGCATTATAACTCACCAATAATGCACCCTAACTCACATGCAACTTACCCTATCTTCCAAAATAGTATACCCCACCCCCTCTTTCTCTCTCCTATCATATCCCATGACCCAAATACCCCCCTCTCTCTCTAAAGGGCGCCATGTCTCTTGTCTTGTAGCTAAATAACCTCCCCCACACTCACACACACTCAGTTTCACTGAAAAAGGTGCCCACAGACCCATCCCCACCCGGTGGTTACCTGATTTTTCTTGTGTTCACACACATCTGCACACAGATTCACCTCTGAACACACTCCCCTCTTGTAATTACTTTATTCTCCATGTCACCTCTCACTTTGTTTTCATCAACCCATCTCTCTCTCTCTTAGTCTCTCTCTCATGAGACCGTTGTTCTGCCACATATACACACAGCCAGACAAGTGGGGCCCACAGTCACATGGCCTTGTAGATAATGATTTCTTCATTTCTAAATTCTAGAATTTCTCCCCCCTCCTCCCCTATATAAAGAGGGGTCACCATCACACTAAACACACACAACATCACCCAAGAACACACTATGCATTGTGTGTGCCTAGTGCACACACACACACACCATCACCATCACCGCAATCATCATGCTTGTCTTGAGCATGACCTCTACACCCTTGGCTATGGAAAATGAAGGGCAACTAAATGAATGATGATGGCCATAATCCTCGTGCAAGTCTTCGCCATCAACTCCCACCTATCCGCCATGTGCTCTACCACTCTCTCCCTTCTCATTCCCCTACCCTATGCTCCCCATTTCATCGCCTTATTCTCTAAATAAAGCTTGAGGTTTTGTGAGTATGTTTTCTTGCAATGTTTTGCCCATGTGAGGTGTGCGTAATCGCCACCTAGTCTTGTGTTTTGGAGTGAGCTTGTGTATGTGTGAAGGGTGTGCGGATTCGCCATCCTTTTGTGGTGCCTAAGTACTAAGCCGCTATACCCCCTCCCTCACTCTCTCTCTCTCTCTCTCTCTCTCTCTCTCTCTCTCTCTCTCTCTCACTTGATCTCATTCCCTTTCCTCTTCATCATTACTCCCAAGAATCCATCTCTCTTGGATGAAAACTTTGTTATGGTGGTGTGTTGTTTGCCTCCTAGCCGCTGAAGCTAGGTGGTGCCCCCTGTTTGCTTTACCATGACAGGCTCGAGGCGCGCCATTCGGTCCTCGGTGTTTTAAAGGCCGTCGGGGTTCGGGGTTCGCTTTGCTCCCATCATTTGGTGCCCCCACTGAGGATCTTTTCATGAAACCCTTCAGTTTACAAGACTGAAACCCTTAAACTATTGTGAATGGATGAATGGCTAGCAGGATTTGCTAATTCGACGACAGAAGAAGAAGAGCTCCAAGCACAACTAGACGAACTCCGCATCTCCATCGAAGCTCGTGTGCCAGGCGTAACGGTAATCGATTTGCAGTGGGAGAGTCAACCAACACGCCAAACCCAGTGGATATACATAGGCCAAGTGTCAAGAAGAAAAAGGAGAAGGTCGAAACCATGTCCGCAACCTACAACCAACCCACAACAACAAAATGGAAGGAGTTCTACACAATAGAGAATCAACACTATTCTACTTTGAGAATCGGGTAACTCAAGTCACCGAGGTAATTATCACAGTCAGTTTTCAAGTCGCACCTGATGCTGCAGCACAGATAACGGAATCATTGGCTCACTCTCTCACTAGAAAAACTAGGGATCTACTGAGTTTGTTTCAGGAAAGAACACCACCCTCTCCCACAAGCTTGGACAGTGATTAAGCACCTCTAAGCTTCACATGAATCAGTACAACCTACCTCAAGACAGATCACACATACCAACATGTGTATGCTCAATCAAGGTAATACTGGATTTGAAGGCTCACTACCAGTACGTCATTGACACCATGCCGGGTGGGGAGCGGTTTTTAGAGGTTCTGGCATCAGATCAACCATTTGTCTTACCTTTGGTACAAGGCAATGTACCGTTTGAAGTTTTAATCTATGTCCTAGTATAAGAGGGTATACACGCCTCCTTGTAAAGAAGAAAAAAACTTTTGCAAGTTAAGCAATGTGTCTTTCTAGCTCTCTCTCAGTAATCATGGCAAGTGTAGCATTTCCAACAGTTAAAGGAAAGAAGGGGGAGGATTTGGTAACAGACTTCCTAGATGACTTTGAAGTAGCATGTGTAGTGAGCAATAAAGATACGGATGAATCCCGGGTTAGAATCTTTAAGCATCTCATGAAGCTAGAAGCTAGGTCATGGTACAATGCACTTCCACAAGCAACCAAGGATGACTGGGAACCCTTAAAAACCGCTTTTAAGAGGCGCTTTGGGGGAGGTACCACTTCAGAAAAGTTGTGGGACAAGTTGAGAAACTTGAAGCAGGAGGGTCTTTTAGAATATGCCACCTATGAGTCCAAATTTTTGGATTTGTGGGAACGGTGGGTTGAGTCATTGGCTAGGGGGGAAGCTGCACCCGATTTTCTAAAAAAAGATCGGTTCATGCATGGCTTATGGCCGCTTCTCAACGAGAAGGTGAAAGGTAGATTCCCGGCTACGTACGAGTTAGCCGTTGAGATTGCTCGCCTTAAAGACAAGAAGCTGCGAATGAAAGCCAAAGAAACCGAGTCAACAGAATCAGGAACATCGCGTCGACCAACAACTACGACAACCACCATTCCACCACCACCACCGGCTCTTGGGGTAAGAGATGACCAACAAGATATGTCGGCCCATATTACTGACCAACTGCAGAATTTGTCTGTCCACTTAATACAACAAGGGAGGAGTCAAGAAAGACATCAAGACCCTGGAAGAGCATGACGACAAAACAGGGAGTATCATTGCTACAACTGCGGAGAAGACGGTCACGGTATGTACTACTGTCCCAAACCACGACAAAACTATAATAGAGGAGGTAGGAGGAACCAATTGTCACCCCCTAGAGAAAGAACACCCCCACCCCGAGCACCACCCCCACCAACACAAATTCTACGTCCACCCCAGACACCACTACAAGCATCCATCCCACCTCTTCCACCAGCCCCACCACCTGATCGTCCTGTAAACATCATAAGGCTAGAAGAGAAAGGAAAAGCCATAGTAGTGGATCCACCCAGAGCAAAGGAGAGGGACAAGGGTAAGGAGAAGGGTACCTTTTTAGAACCACTTGAAGACATGACTGTGAAAAGATCTAGGAGGGAGAAAGCTACACAATCAGATGATGAGAGAAGCATGAGAGGAGAAACTAGCAAGAGGCCATCCAGGCCACGACGAAAATTGGGCATCACCGACTTCCAGCTAGGTGAAAGTTCTAAGCCCTATGATCTAACATTGGATGTGGCAGAGCAAGGACCGAAGATTACATGGCCACAGCTGCTACATCTTGCACCAAAAGTAAGGCGACAATGGTCTAAAATGGTAAGTACAAGACGCTCCAAAACAAAGGTAGCCGGAGCAATTTCGGGATGCAACATGGATGACATCCTTCCAATTGTCGACGTAAACATAAAAGGAAAGAGGGTTGGAAACACCTACATTGATGGAGGTGCACAAATCTGTGTAATGAGCGAAGCTATGATGCTTCGATTAGGGCTCGAGGTTGACATGCCTTCTCCATGCAAGGCAAAGATAGCAAACAACGCAAAAGTAAAGTGTATGGGTGTGGTAAGTTCCGTGAAAATCAAAGCTTTCAACACTGAGGTAGAGGTAGATGTTTTTGTAATGCCTACTAAGGGGGAGGGCTATCCACAAATTTTGGGAAGGCCATGGTTGATGGCCATGAAGGCAAAACAGGATTGGGGTACTGGCCTTCTACGCATGTCCGGTAAGAAAGGGGAGACAATCTACTATGACATGAGGATTGGCAAGCAGAAGCAAATGAATATGGAAACATCGGCAGATGAAACCACTAGCGAATCTTCCAGTTTTGAGGAGGAGACCACATCCACCGACGAAAGTGACAGTTCCATTGATGTGATGGGTATCATTATGAAGGATCCACAAAGGGTAAGCCCAACTAGTGATCCATCACCAAAAGGGCAACCCAATGAAGAGGAGAGCAAATCACCTGGCCTAGGAGGAAGTAGGTTGAAGGGTATGTTGTCTACGTAATTAACACTTGAGGAGAAAGATAGTTTTTTGCAAATGTTGATGGGATTTCCTAACCTGTTCATTGACAACTATGAAAGAATCACAGGCATTACAGTGGTGGAACATCATATTAAGCTGAAGGAAGGGGTAAAACCAGTTGTGCAAAAGCTACGACGATTGGGGGTCATACAAGAAAAGGCACTCTTGGCCAAGGTAAGGAAACTGCTGGAGGCGAGATTCATCTATCCTGTAGAAAACTTAGAATGGGTGTCACCCGTAGTGGTGACGCCTAAAAAGAATGGTAAGTGGAGGGTCTGTGTTGACTACAAACCACTAAATGCAGCTACGAAGAGAGACCACTTTCCTCTCCCTTTCTTGGATGAAATTCTGAATGAAGTAGCGGGTTTTGAATGCTATACCGTCTGTGATGGTTATTCAGGATACTTTCAAATACACATAGCCTTGGAAGATCAGCTAAAAACCACTTTTATCACGCCATGGGGTTGTTTTGCATGCAGGGTTATGCCATTTGGTCTCACAAATGCACCTGCCACATTCCAAAGATATGTCACATATGTTTTTCAACTGTTCTTTGGAACATCCATAAGAGTGTTCATTGATGATTTTTGTATATATAGCTCCCGTATTTCACATTTAGAAAAGGTAACTGAAGGTTTGGCCAGGTTGCAGAGCCTAGGTGGGCAATTAAATGTGGATAAATGCCACATTGGGGAGAATAAAGTCATTCTACTAGGCCATGAAATTTCAGCAAAAGGTATCAATGCCAACCCAAGTAAGGTGTCCGCACTCTTAGCCCTACCTTCACCAACGACCGCACGTCAACTGGTCTCGTTTCTACAGAAGGTGAGGTACTTAAGTAGATTCATACATCTACTATCACAACTTGTTCTACCACTGCAACAACTCACTCAAAGATCAACTTTCACTTGGGACGAGGAAAGCAAAAATCACTACAACAAGGTAAAGGAGGTCTTAGCCACTCTGCCAACTATCTCACCACCTAAGTGGGATGAAAAATTCTATGTCACCTCAAGTGTTGGTGATGACTCATTGGGGGCTGTGCTACTCCAAAAGGATACGACAACATCTTTCATGAGGCCAATCTACTTCTCTAGTCGAATGATGACAGCAGGAGAGAAAGGTTTCACCCATGTGGAACACTTAGTCCTAGCTCTTAGATTTGCAACTACAAAGTTTAGGTCATATTTGCTGCCTAACCAATTTGTGATTCTAACCACGGATGAAATATTTCCCTATGTTGTACAACACATGTATGTGTCTGCTAGAATTACTAAATGGCTAGTTCGTCTGCAAGAGTTTGACTACACGGTACAGGTAGAAAGCACGACAAGGGCAAGTTTGGGGGGACTCATGACCTACCAAGTCTTTGAAAGGAAGAAAAAGCAATCTAAGGAAGGAGAAGTCCGATTACCTCCAGTACCACCGATGGTAGAAGGAGCATACTCTCTCTACTTTGATGGAGCCTACAAGCGAGCGTCCGACAAAGCAGCTGTAGGCATAGTGGTCTTTGACGACAAAGGGACAAAGGTATTTTCGTTGGGCCAATTGTTAGATTCACATTCTAATAATGAAGCTGAGTATGCAACACTAACCAAGGGTCTACAATGGTACGTCTCGCAAGGTGTACAACGCCTTAATGTATTTGGGGATGCTCTACTTCTGGTAAGGCAAGTAAATGGAGCATGGATATGCAAGAATCCTAGTTTAAGGACTCACTTAAGTGGTGTAAAAACCTTGTTGGGTAAGTTTGAAGAAGTTCAAATACACCATATCCCAAGGGCTCAAAACCAAGAAGCAGATGCCCTAGCAAGTGAAAGACTACAGGAAGTGGTGGTTGGAGCAATAAAACTAAAGCTCCCTCTATTTCAAGGAAGTGATGCCTTGCCTGACATCATGCATTTTTTGGAAACAGGGGAATGCCCATCGGATTTAACAAAGGGACAGAAGCAATGGCTGACGCGGAAGGCCACAAGGTATCGACTCATCAATGACGGTTTGTACTGTAAGGGTAAGGACCAAATACTCAGGAAGGTCCCTCTCTCTCAGGAAATCACGAGAGTAATTGCTAGCTGTCACGACGGGGTTTGTGGTGGTCACTTTGCCCTAGACATAACAAGTAGGAAAATCTTGCATGCAGGCTTCATATGGCCTAGCATCAACCGTGATGTACACCACTGGTGCAAAACATGTAAGTTGTGTCAAAAGGCCGGCACTAGGTCACTTATGCGTGAACCACAGACACCTATTCTCTCATATGGCCCATTTGAAAAATGGGGTATCGATTCCATTGGGCCATTACCTAGGGCCAACTCAGGAAAATTCTACATTATCATGGGGGTTGACTACATGACTAGATGGACAGAGGCTACAGCCACCACTAGAATCACAGCGGTAGAGGTAGCTAAATTTATCTACGAGCACATATGTTGTAGGTTTGGCACACCTTTAGAGATCATCTATGATAGAGGGCCAGGATTCAGAGCAGACTTGGTAGGAGAATTAATGCAGAAACTGGGCATTACAAGGAGGCACTCTTCACCATATTACCCTCAATGTAATGGCCTAGTTGAAAAGGTAAATGGAATGGTTTCTAAAATTATTACCAAGCAGGTAAACAATCATCCCGGAGACTGGGATAAGTATCTACTACCAGCTTTATGGGCCTACACAACTTCATTTCGTACATCCTTGGGATTCACACCGTATCATCTAGTATTTGGTAAGGAAGCAATCTTGGAATGGTTTCTAAAATTATTACCAAGCAGGTAAACAATCATCCCGGAGACTGGGATAAGTATCTACTACCAGCTTTATGGGCCTACACAACTTCATTTTGTACATCCTTGGGATTCACACCGTATCATCTAGTATTTGGTAAGGAAGCAATCTTGCCCATTGAACTGCAACTACAAAGTCTCAGAGTAATGGCAAGCCAGCTTAAACAGCCCAACATGCATTTGAGAGATCACATCATCAACTTGGAAAGACTGCAGCTCGACAGAGAAGAAGCAATAAATTATTATGCAGCACAAGCAGAGCATAGACGGTGAGAGCGGATTTTTTGAGATGGGGCTCAACTCAAGGCTCCCACCAGAAACCCACTCCGTGAGACCCTACACACGCATATTTCTTAGGGGCACCACCCTCTTTTATGGAGAAAGAAGGAAACCAAAACAAACCATATACAACACACACACACACACACACACACCTTCCTTATGTGCTTCAACACAAAATGCCCTTCAACCATTCAACACACACTCCTTAACCAATCCCTTTAAACACTGCACAAAACTCACATGCAAAGATTAACCTTCACCATATTAGTGCTCATATACTTCTAAGAAAATCAATCACAAAACCTCAAAACTCAAAACACCATAATGCACAAATACTTGACAACTCCTTTCCTTTCCCAAAAGAAGAGACTACTTACACACATAAGGCGGCATGCATAGAGAGCTCTTCTCCATCTATGCAGCCCCAAGACTTACTTACACACAACATAAGGAGAGAATCCAAGCAAATAGACACCATGGTGCACAAAAAACTTTCTCAACAAACAAGCAACCCAATGAGCACAAAATATGAGAAGCTGCCAAGATAGGCTTACCAATTTTACATGCGTTTAGAGCAAAAGTGTGACGACGACACCCCAATTGCAACAATTTGTTGATCAAACCATGAGATAGATCATTGAACTTGATATCCTTTCTCTCATATAGAATCTACAATCCTTATTTAGGGATGATTATGATAAGAGAAATGTTTGCAAGAGAATGGTAGCAATAGCATATTGATGCTCTCTCTATGGTGCCGCTTATGATAGCGAGCTTAGGAAATGGATAGGGAGACAAGAGGAGAGAGAGATTAGGGCTTCCCTAACCTTAGAGGAGCTTATTTGCAGCAATGGAGTAGGTGTGTGTATTTTTGTGCTTGCCAAAGGGCCTTTTTATAGCTGTACAAGACCTTGGGTTAGGTTAAACTTGACTAGGGTAGGTAATTAACCATAGTTAGGTTCCCTTTTGACCATTCCTTCAATTATGAAAATAAGGGACTTATTTTTTCATTAAAAATAGCTTTTTTAAGTCGTGGAGGCTCCATAAGGGTTGATAATGTATGTGGGCCCCACCATGATGTCCCTCCAGTGGCTCCTGCAGAGTGTCCCCATCCTGTTTGTTGTGTCTCTGGAAGCATCTTGAGGTGACCCCTCCACATGCAAGTGGTTTTTAACTCCCCATTGGTATTTTAGAATGTTGGAAAAGTCAAGAAAAATTTTCACCTTTGTGGTTTACCTGATTGTAACTTTGACCTGCAGTAACAGTGTCCGTAGCACCTTGTTTTCACCATAACTTTCAGCCTGTAACTCAGAATTGGGTGCTGTAAAAGGCAAAGTTGACCTTATCAAAGTGTTTAAGCTGATTTTGGAGTGTTCCTCAAGTATACCCACGATCTAAGGCATTCAAGATGCATCCAAAACACCTTTTGAACCAAGTCTCCTTGTAGGGGGCCCTTTAGCATGCATCCAAGGTGTAGCATGCTTTTTTCAAAAGAGAATCCACCTTAAACAAATGAGGTAGGCTCCAATAAAGTTTGATTTATTGGGGATATACATTATATTTAAGATTTGTTGACCAACACAAGTAAATGATCCAAGAGTTGGGTCACATAGTTGTGGGGAAGGGAAGGCCTACAAGGTTAACCCCACCCGTGAGAGAAGATGGGTAAGATAAGTGCCCATAAATTATTTATTTACAAATTATGGGATGTAGGTAGCTATTTAAATTAGTAAAGGTAATTAGTTAAAAGAATATGCAGTAAAAAATCTAGGAGAGTAGAATTAAGTTTACTATTTACATTTAGCATGAAGAGAGAAATATGATGTAAATGCATAAAGATCTAAGAAGGGTAAGGTGTTTGTATGGAAAAAGGCTATTACGGAAAGAGAGAATGAACACTAGGTTAAAACTTTGATAAAAAAATATATACATTTGAGTAGAAATGTAGTTCAAATGCAAGGTTACCATTTAACGCTACTCATATTAGCCCTCCCCCTTCATCTAGGATCATTCATGCTCCTAGATGAAACAAAAGAGTTTTTTCCTTCTTTTTTTTCTTTTCTTTCTTTTTTTCTTCTTTTTTTTTCTTTTTTTTTTCTTTTTTTTTCTAAAAACAGGAGGAGTGATATACACTCTTTTACTCCATTACACCTGCTTTTCATTACCTCAATCCCATAAATCGGAGATGGGAGGGTTGCCTTGGGTATGTTGAGATTCCAAGGCTGGTTCTTCTTTGCACATCAAAGCTTTAAAAATAGGTGGAGCATTTGCCAAGCCGAAGGGAGCCATGCCAATTTGGAGCTTAGACGATGTAGGTAGATGACTTCCTATCAACGGATTGATACGTTGAAAGTAGGGCTTTAATCTCCATCCATTGACTCTGGTCTTGTGGAGTTTTCCTGATAAATCTGCTAATCTGTAACTACCATTCCCAAACTTTTTTTCTATCATGAAAGGTCCCTCCCATCTTTGCAAAAACTTTTTGTCAAGTCGAGTATCAAGTCGGTTATCATAGCGAAGAACCAACATACCTTCCTTCAATCCTTTCCCCTTGAGCTTCTTGTTGATTTTGTCCCTTTGGCTTGTGGCTTGGCCAATGTAATAGTCAATGGACTCTTCTCTATCCAGCTCAAGTCGTTGAAGATCTAAAATTCTTTCCTGCAAAGCTTCTTTTGGCCTCTTTGCTCCCCGTGAGAGAATGCGTAGGTTTGCAATCTCCACCTCATTAGGAAGGAGTGCCTCCTGTCCATATACCAAATGAAAAGGAGTGAATTGAGTGGATACCTTGAAAGATGTTCTGTATGCCCATAGAGCTGCGGTCAAATGACGATCCCAGTCGTTTGGTCGATCTGCAACCTACTTAGAAATGATCTTACATATCATTCCATTCACCTTTTCAACCAACCCATTGCACTGAGGGTAGTAAGGTGTAGAATGCAAATGTTTGACTTTTAACTTTTCCAAAAGATTATCTAGGAGCTCTGCTCTAAACCCTGGACCACAATCTGACAAAATCTCTAATGGTGTGGCAAATCTACCCATTGCACTGAGGGTAGTAAGGTGTAGAATGCAAATGTTTGACTTTTAACTTTGCCAAAAGATTATCTAGGAGCTCTGCTCTAAACCCTGGACCACGATCTGACAAAATCTCTAATGGTGTGTTGAATCTACTGCATATGTGATCAAAGATAAATTTTGATACCAACTCGGCTGTAATTCGTGTTGTACTTGCTACCTCCGCCCATTGTGTCATGTAATCTACTCCCACAATGATGAAGACCTTCCCGGTAGATGTGCGAGGTAAGGGGCCTATTGCATCCACACCCCACTTCTCAAAAGGACCATACAAATTATTGGAACTCAAGGTTCATAAGTGAGTCGTCGATCTCCAGCAATCTGACAACCTTTGCATGACTTACACCAATGCTGGACATCACGGTGTAGACTTGGCCAAACAAACCCTGCTTGCAAAATCTTCCTGCTTGTAATATCATGAGAAAAATGACCCCCACAGAAATCATCATGGCATGTAAAGAGGATTCTCTCTATTTCTTGAACAGAGGACACCCTTCTTAGCACCAAATCTTTCCCTTTATGATACAGATCATCTCCTATGAGTTGGTAAGGAGTTGCCTTTTTTACCAACCTATGCCTTTGCACTTTATCCAAGTGTTTAGGGCACTCACCAATTTGGAGGAAAAATATGATGTCCTTCAATTCCTCTTGGCCTTGGTACTTTGGTTTGTAGAGCTTCACACCTCCCACCATGATCTGAAGTTTCTCATTGGCGAGATAATCTGCTTCCTTGTTGAGGGTTCTCACAACATGTTGTACCTGTGTAGCTTCAAAGTTCTTTATCAAAGCCTTCACCTGTCTAAGCCACTCCACTAGAGTAGGGTTCTTGCACTTCCATATCCCTTGGATTTGCCTAATAACTAGTAAGGAATCACCTCTTATTATAAGTCTTTCGATGCCAAGTTTTTTGCATTCTTCAAGCCCCAACTTTAAGGTGACATACTCGGCCTCATTATTAGAATGAACATTTTCCAAGGTGATACCTTTCTTAACAAGAACTTCCCTTTGTGGACTTAGAATAAGAACCCCCCCTGCTGCCTGATCATGTTGTCGTCGGTAAGCTCCATCAAAGCACAAAATGTGTGCATTGTCCCTCTCCTCCTCATTATTTTGTGGTGTAGCTTTGTCTCCTGCCTTTGGTGACTCTTTCCTTTCTCTCACTTTGTATGTGAGAATGTCTGCAAGACCTGCCCTTGTGCTATCTTCCACAAGAAAAGTGTATTCGAACTCTTGAAGTTCTAGAACCCATTTGGCTATCCTAGATGAGAGGCTCATGTGTTGCACAACATATGGTAAATTGTCCTCCATGGTGAGAATGACAAATGGTGCAGGTAAGAGATATGATCGGAACTTTCTTACCGCAAACATAATTGTGAATACCACCTTCTCCATATCGGTGTAGCCCTTCTCTGCAGCGGTCATGACTTTTCTTGCAAAGTATACTGGCCTCATGTAGCATGTTTTTGGGTCTTTTTGCATGAGAACTACACCGATGGCCTCCATTCCTACACTTGGCATGATGTAATATGTATCCTTTGGATTTGGTGGCATTATTGTTGGAAGAGAGTTGAGAATACCCTTTACTTCAGTAAAGCATAATTCATGTTCCTCTCTCCATTCAAATGTGGGTTTGTTTGCTAGCTTGTGCAAAGGTGCAATAGCTTCCGCTAGAAGGTGAATGAAACGAGACATGTACCTTACTTTGTGGTTGAAATTCATGAGCTCCTTGGTTGTCGTTGGTGGTTGTAGTGACAAGAGAGCATTTACTTTTGATGGATCCACTTGAATTCCTTGCCAAGAAACCACATGACCTAGCAATACCACTTGTGACTCTGCAATGTGACACTTCTCAGGATTAAGCTATCCCCCAAATTGATGAAGCCTCCTAAGCCCCTCCTCAACTTTCTGGCAATGAAGTATTTGGCTACTATAGATACAGAAGTCATCCATAAAAACCCTAATTGACTTTCCAAAGAAGAGCTGAAAGACAAGAGTTGTAAACCTTATAAAGGTACTAGGAGCATTTGTGAGCCCAAACGGCATCACTCTATAGGCAAAGCAACCCCAAGGTGTGATGAAAGTGTTTTTTAACTGATCTTCTTTTGCTATTCTGATTTGAAAATACCCTGAATACCCATCACACACTGTGTAACATTCATAGCCGGCTACTTCGTTTAAGATTTCATCTTGGAAAGGAAGAGGAAAATGATCCCTCTTTGTTGCAGCATTGAGCGGTTTGTAGTCAACACAGACCCTCCATTTTCCGTTCTTTTTAGGGGTTACTACAATTGGGGACACCCACTCAGAGTTAGACACAGGGTAAATGAAACCAGCTTTGAGGAGTCGGTTAACCTCTGTCAAAAGTGCCTCTTGTTGTATTTTTCCTAGGCGCCTTAGCTTTTGAGCCACAGGTTTAGTACCTGGTTTTAATTCTATGCCATGCTCTACAACATCCACACCTCTAATTTGTGAGTAATCAGTGATAAACAAATTGGGATACCTCTTGAGCATATCGATGTAGGACCGCTTCTCCTCAGGGGTAAGATCTTTTGCAAGCATCCTCTCAAAGTCTTCAAAGTGCTTGTGGTCACCTTTGTCATCCTTTGTTTGCTCCTTTGTTGGGTCAACCGCTATTGATGGAGTTTTTGATGTGTTGAAGATGATTCCCATTACGTCCAAAGATGATTCTTCTTTGCTATTGGATGTAGTGGTTGAACTTTCCTCGTCGCTTGAGCCAAAACTCTCTTCACTTTCTTCATCAGCCGTGGTCTCATAGTTGATGTCGAGCTGCTTTCCTTCATGCCAATCGTATACTACATGTTGCCTCTTTTTTAGAATCAATTGTCCTCGTCCCCATTTTTTATCTGCATTCACAGCAATGAGCCAAGGCCTCCCTAGGATGATGGCATAGCCCTCCCCCTTGGCTGGCATAACATACATGTCCACACGTGAATCTATATTACATACAGAAACTTTTATATTCTCGATGATCCCTAGGCACTTCACACTTGCATTGTTGGCCAGCCTAGCTTGACAATTAGAGGATTTAGTGATTTCAAGTCCTAGTCTATTCATGGCTCTTTCCGTGATCACACACATTTGTGCTCCACCATCAACATACACATTGGATACCTTCCTACCCCTTACATAAGCATCTACAATAGGTTCCACATCTTGTTGTGGCTTTGAAGTCAATGCCTTTACTGTCACCTTTTCTTTCTTTCTTCGGAGTCTTGTGCTTACAAGTTTGGACCAGTGCTTTCTCACCTTGGGTGATAGATGTAGGAGTTGAGGCCACGAAATATTGGGCTTTTGAGTTTGCAAATCTTCTAAGATGTTGTAGGGTTCCATATTCTTTCTTAATGGAAAATCGTTGATGCCGATCTCCCTTCGCCTTGACCTCTGCTTCTTGCCTCCTTCCTCCTTCTTTGACTTTTTCTTCGTCTCCTTCCTTGCAGGTTCTGACTCTTCATTCCTTGTGTCTTCATCCTTGTTGTGTGCTCTTGTGCGCTTTTCTGCTGGCATAACATCAAAATTTATAGGGCTCACCTCTATCCTCTCTTCCAGCTTTATGACGTTTACTCCTCTCTCTTCCTCCACTGGTGGGACAGGAGGGATGTTTGCCACTGGAGGTGGTGGTGGTCGACGAAGAATTTGCGGGGCTTGAGCATGCTCTTGCTGCACCATGAGCGGAGGGGGTCTAGGAGGGAATATGTCCCCTGGAAGCCTTCGAGGGTGAGGGCAATTATACATGCCATGACCAACTTCATTGCAATTCCAGCATCTCAACTCTTGTGCTTGACGTCGTTGATTGCGATTCCCTTCTCTTGGTTGTCATTGTTGGGGTAGGCCCTGCACTAGATTCAAGGTGAGACTCTCTAGTTGTTGAGTTAATCTTTGCAAGATCTCTTGTTGTGATCCTTCCCCTATTTGTGAAGTTTGGGCAAGAGAGCCCCTAACTTGTGCTCCCATGCTTGGTGAAGAATCCTTTTCAATGACTTCATTTAGGTCCCTTGTTCTATGTGCTTGAAAATTTAACTTCTTGAATTTGACCATGGCCTTGACCATGGCCACCTCACGTGCTTCCTCAAATGTTGATGGGAATTTTAACTCTACCTTGGTCTTCAAAATTGGATACAATCCAGCCATGAACCTATCTTTCTTTAGAAATTTTGGTGCACCACCTTGGTTTTGTAAGGTAGCCTCCCATCTATCCCATAGGTTAAGGAAAACGGCCTCATAAGATGGGTAGTCTTCAAGGAATACCTGTTTATGTTGAAGTAGACAATTCCAAAGACCCTCTGGAGTATCTCCTTGCCCAAATTTGGCAAGAAAAATTGCACGTAGCCTCTACCAATTGGTTTTGTTTTGAGGTTGTAAGGCCTCGTACCATGCCTTAGCCTCCCCTTTGAGAACGAGTGGAAAAGCACGCAGCTTTACCTCTTCTTGATCTCTCCCAGAGATGAGGTGTGCCATCTCCAAATTATCCAGAAATTCTTGTGCATCCTCACCATTTTTAGAATGAAAGGTAGGAAAAGTGCTTGACATTTTTACAATACAAGGAGGTTTGTGTACCACAAAGTTTTGACTACGATGAGTGATCACATCAAAATGAAAATATATACATCAAGTGTTAGTTCATAATTTATCATAGGCAAAATAAAAGGGTTGATTGAGGCATTAATTTCATTAAGGCGAGTGGGTCCAAAAATTCTCCTAATGGTTGCTTGAAATCTAAATTTTGTAGCAATTATGATGTGCACAGATTGACGAGCTATGGGTGTAAAAGGAGAAGCAGCTCTAGGTTGGTTCATGTGACAATGTGTTCTCCTTTTTCTTTCTCTTGAAGAAAGTTTCGTTTAAGTGGATCGATATCTAAGCGCCTCTTGTCCCTGCCTCAAAACAAAATAAAAACATGGAAATCAAATGAATCATCATAATTAATGAATGGAAGAATAATGGGATTTGGAGATGCCAAGATTTCACCAAGTCTTTCTGCTCCAAACATAAAAACAATGCGTTGTTGGTAAACAAAATTGCGATCTACACAAATGTTAATTCTGATGCATTGTGAAAAATGAAAAGCACATGGTGTAACTCTATTGTTCATGAGGAGAATAGAACGCAATTAGGAAAGTTCCTCAGTGGGGGCACCACTTTTATGAGAGCGGATTTTTTGAGATGGGGCTCAAGTCAAGGCTCCCACCAAACAACCACTCCGTGAGATCCTACACACGCATATTTCTTAGGGGCACCACCCTCTTTTATGGAGAAAGAAGGAAACCAAAACAAACCATATACAACACACACACACACACTCACTCACACCTTCCTTATGTGCTTCAACACAAAATGCCCTTCAACCATTCAACACACACTCCTTAAGCAATCCCTTTGAACACTGCACAAAACTCACATGCAAAGATTGACCTTCACCATATTAGTGCTCATATACTTCTAAGAAAAGCAAGCACAAAACCTCAAAACTCAAAACACCATAATGCACAAATACTTGACAACTCCTTTCCTTTCCCAAAAGAAGAGACTACTTACACACATAAGGCGGCATGCATAGAGAGCTCTTCTCCATCTATGCAGCCCCAAGACTTACTTACACACAACATAAGGAGAGAATCCAATCAAATAGACACCATGGTGCACAAAAAACTTTCTCAACAAACAAGCAACCCAATGAGCACAAAATATGAGAAGCTGCCAAGATAGGCTTACCAATTTTACATGCGTTTAGAGCAAAAGTGTGACGACGACACCCCAATTGCAACAATTTGTTGATCAAACCATGAGATAGATCATTGAACTTGATATCCTTTCTCTCATATAGAATCTACAATCCTTATTTAGGGATATGATAAGAGAAATTTTTGCAAGAGAATGGTAGCAATAGCATATTGATGCTCTCTCTATGGTGCCGCTTATGATAGCGAGCTTAGGAAATGGATAGGGAGACAAGAGGAGAGAGAGATTAGGGCTTCCCTAACCTTAGAGGAGCTTATTTGCAGCAATGGAGTAGGTGTGTGTATTTTTGTGCTTGCCAAAGGGCCTTTTTATAGCTGTGCAAGACCTTGGGTTAGGTTAAACTTGACTAGGGTAGGTAATTAACCATAGTTAGGTTCCCTTTTGACCATTCCTTCAATTATGCAAATAAGGGACTTATTTTTTCATTAAAAATAGCCTTTTAAGTCGTGGAGGCTCCATAAGGGTTGATAATGTATGTGGGCCCCACCATGATGTCCCTCCAGTGGCTCCTGCAGAGTGTCCCCATCCTGTTTGTTGTGTCTCTGGAAGCATCTTGAGCCGACCCCTCCACATGCAAGTGGTTTTTAACTCCCCATTGGTATTTTAGAATGTTTGAGAAGTCAAGAAAAATTTTCACCTTTGTGGTTTACCTGATTGTAACTTTGACCTGCAGTAACAGTGTCCGCAGCACCTTGTTTTCACCATAACGTTCAGCCTGTAACTCAGAATTGGGTGCTGTAAAAGGCAAAGTTGACCTTCTTAAAGTGTTTAAGCTGATTTTGGAGTGTTCCTCAAGTATACCCACGAGCTAAGGCATTCAAGATGCATCCAAAACACCTTTTGAACCAAGTCTCCTTGTAGGGGGTCCTTTAGCATGCATCCAAGGTGTAGCATGCTTTTTTCAAAAGAGAATCCACCTTAAACAAATGAGGTAGGCTCCAATAAAGTTTGATTTATTGGGGATATACATTATATTTAAGATTTGTTGACCAACACAAGTAAATGATCCAAGAGTTGGGTCACATAGTGGTGGGGAAGGGAAGGCCTACAAGGTTAACCCCACCCGTGAGACAAGATGGGTAAGATAAGTGCCCATAAATTATTTATTTACAAATTATGGGATGTAGATAGCTATTTAAATTAGTAAAGGTAATTAGTTAAAAGAATATGCAGTAAAAAAGCTAGGAGAGTAGAATTAAGTTTACTATTTACATTTAGCATGAAGAGAGAAATATGATGTAAATGCATAAAGATCTAAGAAGGGTAAGGTGTTTGTATGGAAAAAGGCTATTACGGAAAGAGAGAATGAACACTAGGTTAAAACTTTGATAAAAAATATATACATTTGAGTAGAAATGTAGTTCAAATGCAAGGTTACCATTTAACGCTACTCAACGGCTTAGCTTTAACGAGCATCTCCGGAAAAAAGAATTGAAGAAAGGAATGTTGGTGCTCCGCTAGGACAATCGCTTCGACACGCGCAAGGATAAGAAACTCCTACTCCGATGGGAAGGTCCTTTCATCGTCAGGAAAAAGTATGCCAATGGAAGCTACCAGCTTATGGAGGTTGATGTAAAACTTCATAAAACCAGGGTAAATGGTTGGCGACTTAAACCTTATTTTCTTCGATTTGACGAGGCTCCACCAATTGACATTCCAGATGAGGACACACCATCAACCGCCACCTCCGACGATAATGATCAAACAGATGAGCTAGAGACATGAATGCCTCTAGCCAAAAGGGGAGGGCTAATGATGGGGGCTTTTCACAAGCCAAGCTCCCATACCCCTCTTCTCTCGTCCCCACCCCATGAAAACCGCCTCTTATGGAGGGAGTGATAAAAGGCATTGGAAAAAGTAAGAAAAAAATAAAGTATGATTATGTAAATATATAAGAAAGGTAAAATAGGCCACCTCATGCCTGCGGGGTAGCCCATCCTCACCTTGCCTCCTTTTTCTTCACTGTTGCCCCGCCGGGTGTCCCTTTTCCTCTCCTCCACTCAAAAGGTCAACCCCCTCTCTCTTCCCCTTGTCCTTTCTCCTTTCTTTCTCCCCTCAAGCTACCCCACCTCTCACCAATAATGCATTATAACTCACCAATAATGCACTCTAACTCACATGCAACTTACCCTATCTTCCAAAATAGTATACCCCACCACCTCTTTCTCTCTCCTATCATATCCCATGACCCAAATACCCTCCTCTCTCTCTAAAGGGTGCCATGTCTCTTGTCTTGTAGCTAAATAACCTCCCCCACACTCACACACACTCAGTTTCACTGAAAAAGGTGCCCACAGACCCATCCCCACCCGGTGGTTACCTGATTTTTCTTGTGTTCACACACATCTGCACACAGATTCACCTCTGAACACACTCCCCTCTTGTAATTACTTTATTCTCCATGTCACCTCTCACTTTTTTTTCATCAACCCATCTCTCTCTCTTAGTCTCTCTCTCATGAGACCGCTGTTCTGCCACATATACACACAGCCAGACAAGTGGGGCCCCACAGTCACATGGCCTATGTAGATAATGATTTCTTCATTTCTAAATTCTAGAATTTTTCCCCCCTCCTCCCCTATATAAAGAGGGGTCACCATCACACTAAACACACACAACATCACCAAAGAACACACTATGCACCGTGTGTGCCTAGTGCACACACACACACACACACACCATCACCATCACCGCAATCACCATGCTTGTCTTGAGCATGATCTCTACACCCTTGGCTATGGAAGATGAAGGGCAACTAAATGAATGATGATGGCCATAATCCTCGTGCGAGTCTTCGCCATCAACTCCCACCTATCCTCCATGTGCTCTACCACTCTCTCCCTTCTCATTCCCCTACCCTATGCTCCCCATTTCATCGCCTTATTCTCTAAATAAAGCTTGAGGTTTTGTGAGTATGTTTTCTTGCAATGTTTTGCCCATGTGAGGTGTGCGGAATCGCCACCTAGTCTTGTGTTTTGGAGTGAGCTTGTGTATGTGTGAAGGGTGTGCGGATTCGCCATCCTTTTGTGGTGCCTAAGTACTAAGCCGCTATACCCCCTCCCTCACACTCTCTCTCTCTCTCTCTCTCTCTCTCTCTCTCTCTCTCTCACTTGATCTCATTCCCTTTCCTCTTCATCATTACTCCCAAGCATCTATCTCTCTTGGATGAAAACTTTGTTATGGTGGTGTGTTGTTTGCGTCCTAGCCGCTCAAGCTAGGTGGTGCCCCCTGCTTGCTTTACCATGACAGGCTCGAGGCGCGCCATTCGGTCCCCGGTGTTTTAGAGGCCGTCGGGGTTCGGGGTTCGCTTTGCTCCCATCAGCATGAGATATGTGCACCCAACTGACCTTGACCCTGACAAGAGTGCGACAAGGAGACTAAATCGTTGTCTAGAAATGTGTCCCTCCAATGCACTACTTGTACAAGACAGGTGTATGAATCACTTAAAAAAGTGTCGCTTAATGGAATTCTACCACGGGTTTGTCTGTTACTTGTACTTGCAGACGGATGGTGAGTCAGAGACTTCCCAATCAACAACTTTCAGTAGTTGTCCATTGGCGTCGGAGGAAGAGGTAGAGGATGTGGAGGTGCAGTTTGCCCCAGAAAAAGAGCGGGTAGAGGTATTAAAGGAAACATTTGATGCAGGATTAACTCTTACTTCTCTTGCGGAAGCAGCATTAGGGTGCAAGCAAGAAAGCCCAAATAAGGAAGTGACTTTGCCTCTGAATTGCGCTCCCAGCTTTGCTATGGCAAGCGACACCCACTACGTTCTGCTCACAGATATCATGCATGAGCTGAATATATGGGAGGACTACTTCCTAGCTACAATTGTAAATTTTTGTGAGGCAGACATGGGATTTTTGGATGATGATGGAGTGGACCAACATCTTATTGCTGACACAGCTCTCCACGACTCATAATTCACTTCCGGGTGGCAACTGATCAAAGATACATTCAATGAAGCAAAGTCCGGAGAGGAACATATGAGCAGTTTCAATCAACAACAAAACAACACGGCTTGGAAAACATGGGTAGGCCGTGGCACCCAGAGCTCATGTAATGAATAGTCAGTCTATTCACTTGTGGGGAAGGTCGATGCTAGAAATGAACGAGAATCATATGGTAATTTTCAAAGGCATTCAAATGGTATTGGAGATGGCCTAGTGATAAAATATCATGATTAATCTTTTTTGTGACATGTGCTAGTGTATGACGATAGTTTCCTTAGAAGAGCGGGAGGCTCACGGCAAGGGCTTGTCACTGGAGTACAAGGCCAGGATGCGGCGTTGTCTCACTACTACAACGGGCGTTTCAACCACAAAAAGGTTTATAGAAACAATTCATGTACTTGGCACAATTGTATTGATCTCACTTACGACCCATAAATGTTTTACTATTGTTTTGTAGATCATAATATACCACAAGGAATACTCCGAGGACAATGCAAAGTTCCCACTGTTTGCAATGAGAGTTATTACAAGATTGTGTGGTGAGCACCCCCTCCCACTAAACATAGAAAGACTAATTTGATTGAGAAACAGTTTTCTCTACACGTCTTTGGCATTGGGTATGGGTGCCAAGCACTCAGAGCCCCCTATTTCATGTCCTACATAGCCCAGGCTCTGGTTGCAGGGGTTGAAGACCCGGAGGGCTTAGATCCATATAACAAGTGACTATTTTTGAGGGAAAGAAGATGCTTGATGCTCATGGGGATGCTGCCATCAACAGAGAAATGAGCTCTTCTACAGAGCTTGCACATCAAAGAGGTACAAAGTGAGGAAGAAGGAGGTGCATCAAAGAGAATAAAAACGACGGGCTCAAGTCCATCTTCTCCCGCTCCTGACTTGTGACTATCACCACCTCGCATGGTGCTCCCCCGCATTTGAATTTCCCCAAGCCATCTGTTTTTTCTCTTTGCGTATGTGTTGTAAAGATCGTGTAGTTTTTGAACTCTTAAAAAGCTCCTTCTACCTTGCTCTATGAATTAATCGTCTCTAAGTCCATTGGTGTAACTCTAATAGGCTAATGGCCTTATCCTTTCCTCCCCCATGTCTAGTGGGCTTAAAGTAACCTGTTCTTATGATGTAGTGGGTTTTCTCCATGCCTTGTGTGGATCATATTTATAGTGAGCCGTATGTCTTGGTAAAATATGGACCATGCTTGAACAGTTCGTGCTGCATTGAAATAGAACAAAATGGTGAGTAGAGTACAATTTTAAAATTTTTTTTGTATACGTAGAATGCAAACCCACCATGTAATGTGTGATATGTTGCCCACCCCACCCTGTAAGGTAAGCCTTCTTTCAATCCAGCAAAGCTGCTTGAAATGATGTGAGCTTACTTTGGTCCCAAGAATGCTGCTCAATGTAGTGGAAAATTTTATCTAGTGATTTCCACACGTTTGCCTTGTGATTTTGGATTTCCCTTCCACCATCATTGTCTTTAACCACTTTATGTAACTGTTTCCATTTGTTGAACAAGTTTCTACTCTCTTCTCTATCTGAATGTTTGAGGCTAAAACCAAGAAACCTTCTGGCCTTCACGCTGCCTATCGATGCTTTCCTAGGTACCTTGTAACGACTTTGAGACATCTTAGGGTCCTCTTCATTTTGACATTTCCTCCATGCAGACCAATGTCTGAGAGCTCTCCCTCTAATGCTTTGATCACTCTTTTCAACTCACTCTCTGGCTTTAATGTCCATGCAAAACATATGTACAAATGAATCACCTTTTCAATTATTTGACAGAGTGCATGAAGTGTATAGACGTGAACTCTACTCAGAGGAATATCAAGCACTGGCTTGAAAGTTTTATCTTGAAGATGTTTGTTGGGAGCTCTATTCCATTGCACATTGTCAAGAGATTGTGCATCAGCCATGAAGTATAAGTATGGATTTGCCACAGCTGCTCCATGTGTTATGTTGTACATACACTTAAGAGTCTTCAAGTCACCTGCCATGTGCCATTCCACTGTATAGTCACCAAATCCTTCTACTAAAAGAACGACTCCATTTCTTTATTCACTAATGATAGAAGGAATTTGGGTTTGACTAAATACCCAATCGAGTATTTCAAAATCTTCCTTATCAACCTGCAATGAAAAACGAAAACAAAAAAATCAACAACCAAATACTCAATTTTTTTGTTATTATAGAGTGAACTAAGTATACCTGAAATGATCCTAGAGTTAGAATGTTGTTTTTGGATTGCACGCTGAAGTATAGTGGATCCTCTTTTGTTATTGATGGATCCAGAGCTCTGTTCATGAGGGTAATGGTGACTCTCTCCAGCTTCTTGTTCTTCAGGACCTTGCACTCATCGAGCTTCAAAACAAACTTGAGAACCCCACCACACTCCTCTCAACTAATGTCAAAGAAGTGAACTACATACCTTTGTAATGCTTCAAGACCAATAAAGAGGTTGTTGTGCTCGTTAAATTGTACCTCTCTGTCGCCCTTGCCTAAGAACGTTGCTTCAATATGGAATGGTGATCCAAGTTTCTCAAACACCTCATCATTTACATGCCGGCAAGCAGCCTTTACATGTGATGGCTTTGGCAGCAATGATCCTCTCTGTGGTTTATTTTGAGACTTTTTAGCTAATGCTTTGAAGAGTTCCCTGTATCCCATCTGCGAGATTCCACTCTCATCAAGTATTTCTTGCACTTCCATTGGTTCCAACTAATTCTTGTTCATGAAGGAGGTAAGGAACCTCCCTTTCAACTTATGAAATTTTTTCTGAGTTATCATCTCTTTAACGACTTCTTTTGGAGCTAGATGGTTGTAATGCACTCCGGCATTGAAGCCTACACCATTCGAGTTTGGATGCAGTAAAGACCTACCAAAAAAGCACCATGCGTTATGATCATGTATAGGAAAGTGTATCCGTTTCTTAGTGAATCACATTGAAGATACAAAAGCAGAAACAAACTTCGAGTTACCTTAAAGCTCGTATTCATTTTTTCACGCCTCCACTACCAATCTACATGTTCTCGATGTTGCACAGATCTCGTTTTCTTTTCTGACTACCAAGCACGGTGTCTTTCTCTCGCAAACTTGTGATCTTATTCTCAAGGCTTTGGATTGTCTCTTTGTTTGATGGAATCTTCCAAGATCATGCTTCATTAAGTTTCTTCAGCTGCATGTTCTCCATCGCCAGTTGGTTTTTTTGCCTTTTCGCATTCAATCCTCTCATTCCAAATGTTCAGTGTATCCCAATATCCCATCCTTGCCATCGCCTATGAAATGTGAGAGGTTAGTGATATTAGCAAAGGGAGGTGGCGCATTTGTCGTAGGATCCTTTGGATAAATAGACCCATCGGTCCACAAATTCAAATGATGTTCCTTGTTTGTCCTTCTGAGTTCTTTCTCCCGTTGAGATAAGAAAGACTCCCTCCTACGTTTCTGCAATGGTGCGTACTCTTGCAATACATCAACATGAAGATGATGTGTGTTCTTTCTTTGGGTAAGTGTTGAAGATGAAGGGGTTGAGGATTGCAAGTTCAAATTGGTGTTTTCATCAAAAAAAGAAGCGTTCTCCATTCCTAGAGTTGATAGAGAAATAGACAGACACTCGAAACTCATAAAATATCTCACATTTTGGGAGGGAAGGCCATATTCTCATGTTTAGAGTTGATAGAGTTTGTGTGGCTTATGTTTCTGGAGGGAACACTTGTAAGTTGGCATTTCAAATCATTAGTCATATGGTTAGTTAGATTCTTGACAAGAGAACGAAGGATAAGAATGATAAAGATGGTGGCTACCTACCAAAGAATGTCATTTGTGCTTTTTGTTGGTGCAAAAACGTATCACATAAAATGCACAATTTAACATTTTTATTTTCTCTCTCTAAGCCAAAGGGAAACTTCTTACAGGGCCCAAAAGTGAGTCCAACTTTCTCCTAGTGGTCCGTGTGATGTGATTGGATTATGGTTTATGGTTTTGAAATTGGATCATGGAGTGATTTGGATGGTTTATGGCAGACGTGTAAGGGTAGAGACCCTATACAATCTCACTGCTTGGAAAAGTTTTTTTGTGCATATGGGAATTGCTATTGTGATTGGACTCATATGTTATGTTTCTCATGGCAGTGTCACTACAAGACTAGGATCATCTACATCGCTTAGCATTAGACTAAAGGGTCGTTGACCTCGGGCTTTGCTGGATTAGGTGTGTTGCCTAGGTCTTCTTCTTTTTGTTAGGCTCATCTACACAATTAGTGCATCAAAAGTTGAATGACCTACATGGATAACGCGTTGGGGATTTTGCCTTGGCTTTGCCTAAACACCCGGTGTTGGCCCCTGAAAAGGTGTGGCACCTAAACTGGTATGGTTGGTGTTGATACCCTACCACTTGTTGATACTTGGGATTGTTTCAAAGCTTGGGTTCATGGAGAGAGGCGAAGCGGCCTCAGTCTATGTCTGGCTCATGTAGATTGGAGGTGTTCTGGCTCGCTCTCAATGAAGTGAAATTCTCTTTGTCCGTAGCAGAGTGGAAGTGGATGGGTGGACCGATCAATCCCTACACACGGTCCGGTGCTTTGATAGTTGTTTTGTCATAAACTTTTTTTTGATGCTATGGTATACCCAGATTTTGTCATTGCATTAATACATGGTTGCCTATTCCATTTAGATGGGCATTTAAAGATTCTTTGTTGTCATCTTCTCATGTCTCTGTGAAGTCTATTTTACCCTCCACTATACTCTCTCTCTCTCTCTCTCTCTCTCTCTCTCTCTCTCTCTCTCTCTCTCTCTCTCTCTCTCTCTCTCTCTCTCTCCCCGCATTGTGCTGTACACATATATTCACCCTCCACAATGTTATATTTTTCTTGAACATGCTTTCATTCATAACATCCATTCAGGGGTAGCACTAGTCGCTAGGTGCCTTTGGATGCAGTCTGGCTCATCGCCTAAACTCCATGCTTGGTTGGGTGCTGAGAACTCCTCCACTATGAAAATGCTTTCATAACTCTGATGTATATTGAAAATTGTATAAAAAAGTGTTTTTGCATAGACCCCCAAGGAGGGGTATCTCTCACCTGGTATTAGAGCCAATGCTTAAGGTTATGGTGATCGCCTAAAGCCTAATACTAGTCGGGCTAGTTATGCATCATGCACAAATTCATGCATGTTGTATGAAAAAAGATATTGTATTCATGATGCATCTATGAGTAACATTGGTTGGTGATACTTGTTTGACTTGTCTTCTTGAGTGGCAGTGTTGATTTGAGTTATGACTGAAGTGTTCAAACAACGTCATTGTAATTGTTTAGAATGTTTCTTTTTGTAGTAACAAATGGCTCCTAGAGTGATGTCTAAATGCTTTAGTCACGGGAATGAGGTTTTGGCCATAGTATTCAACAATATGGCGACACGATTGTCAAGATATGAACAGGAACTCTTTTACTTAGAAATCAGGACCAAAGTATTTGGCATACGAGGAAGCACAACTTGTTGGAAGAGTGTTGCTTTCTTCAATGACTACTTCGGGTACAGGAAGGTGATTATCCATACCAAAATGGAAGTACCTGTAACCAACAAATCACTTACTCAGGAATGATATGACTCACATGTCAACAAAGGAATGTTCCAACCACCAAAGATCATAAAGGATTATTGGAGTCAACCATCAGACATACTCAAGGAATAGGACCACTATACTCCATTGGTGGACGGATGTCACAATGGATATTATCGAGTGAATTTTGGCAGAGCCATTAGGATTTATTAGAAGCTTTTGAGACATTTGTAGACTTTTTGAAAACCCAAAGTTTTGTGTTATAAAATTAGATTTATTCTTTCTCCTATTTTCTTCTCATCTTATCTTTTAAAGTCTATTCTATTTGATTTGAGGACCTCAAGCACAATATAATAATTTACTAAGTGTGACCTTTTTTTAATATGGTGCAGTAAGTTACCATGCCTCCTAGAGGAAATGCGTCTGCTGATAATACAAATGCACCTATTGTTACTCAACACACCATCCTCGATAGAGACATCAATGCTATGCTTCTCAAGCTCAACCTGGAAATTTTAGGGGGGAAGGAAAACATGTAGGCAAAGTTCTTGAAGATTGGATCGAGTGCATGGATGACTACTTTGACTCAGTCCATTTGTCAGCGGTAAACAAAGCTATCATTGCTAAGTTCAAACTAGAGAAAACAGCCAAGCATTGGTGGAGAGACCATTGCATAGAAAACAATGTTGATCCTAATGTTGCAACTTGGGATTACCTTAAAAACCAACTCAAGAAGAACTATCAGAACAAAGTCTATCATTCAAACCGTATGAATGAGTTTCTTGACTGTACTCAAGGAACCAGAGATACTATCAACATTTCTTGACCCTTGTTAAGTATGCTCGAGCAGAGATGACTCAACAGGTCAAAGTAGCTCAATTCGTATCAGGGTTACATAATCTTATGATGACTAGACTCTAGAGTCTTCGTCTTACCAATTTTGCAGATGTCCTTGATGCAGGAAAACCTATAGAAATAGAGTTATCTACTACCAGAAAGAGAAAACCAGAACCTATTCCTATTTGTGAAATCAAAAGGCCTCGTCTCGAGGAGGAACCAAGGTTTTGAAATCCACAGTAAAGAAGAGGAAACCTATTATGTATGAAAGTTAGACAAGATCATTTGTGCTACACTTGTCTTGATCCTGGTCATCAATCCAAGGAATGTCCATTTAACAATTCAAGCTTCATAGGGTTGGTGGACAATTATGAACATGGAAACTTCAATCCTAATTGGAATTTCAAAAAATCTAGTCTCATACCATTGGCAGTTCAGAGAAACTTCAATTAGCAAAACTTTAACCAAAACCAGAGACAACCTCAAAACCAAGGGAATTTTATACCAGGCAGTCCACATTTTGTTTGGAATAGATCACATGTCAACAGTAACAATAATAATAATGGGAATTTTAATCGTCAACCTCATCCAGGAGGAGGAGGAAATCACAGACCTCAAGGAAGACCTCAAGTTAGCAGAGCTCAAGGGGATAGAGGTGAAGGGAATCAGACAAACGTGTATGTTCATGTTGCAATTGAACATCACGGAGTGAATGAACAATTTTCAGTAATTCAAACCCCAACAGAGTATCAAGGTAACCATTTTACCTTATTGATTGATTCAGATAATGCACATTCTTTCATATCTCCTAAGTGCATCAGAAACCTCATTTTACCTAAGCACCCTAATACAGACCTTACATTAGAATTAGCTACAGGTAGGAGGGTGAAATCTTCTACTTCAGTGGGTAACTTGACTTCTACAAACTTCAGAGTCTTACCCATAGGAATTTATGATGGAATTCTAGGAATGGATTAGCTTAAAGCCAATGATTCTCACATACATTGTAAAGATGCTTCATCGACTTTCGAAAATAACCAACTCTCTAGAGTTACAGTTACTGGGAAAGTGGGGGAAGCCTAAGCTTAGGTTAGTGAACTTTACCAAACTTATGAAGGGTCATCGGAAGAATGAAAGGATTTATGCGGGAAAGCTTAAACCTAAAGAGAAGAAGATAGATTCACCTGAACCCGAATGGATAACAGAATTTGATGATGTATTTCCTGAAGAACTTTCACAGCTACCACCCAAGTGTGATGTTGATCATGCAATAGAGCTTACTCTAGGAGCTCAACCAATTGCTCGTAGACCTTACAAAATATCAGTACCTGAATGTGTGGAACTCAAGGAGCAATTAAACTCAACTCCTTGAACAAGGCTTTATTCGACCCAGCATTTCTCCATGGAGTACTCTTGCTCTCTTTAATAGGAAGAAGGATGGTACTTTATGTCTTTGTATTAATTATCATGATTGAACTAGTTAACAAATCAAGAATAAGTATGCAATACCAAGAATTCATAAACTGTTTGACCGATTACATGGATCTTCTATCTTCACAAAGATTTATCTTAAGTCTAGGTATTACCAAATCCAAATCAAGGAGGAGAACATACCAAAGACAAGATTTAATACTCGTTTTGGACATTATGAATTTATAGTTATGCCTTTTGGACTTACTAATGCTCCTGCAACTTTTAATTGTCTCATGACCGACGTATTTCAAGAGCACCTTAATTATTTTGTTCTTGTATTTGATGATATCTTGGTTTACTCAAGAAATAGAGAAGAACATGAACAACATGTGAAGTCGCGGAGCGGAGTGTGGATCGACTCACACACGCATACACAGATACACAAAGAGCTTACACAGTACGCAGAGAAGTCGTTTTGGAGGGTTACCTCCCAAAACCTTATTATCCACAAAAGTATATGTGAGTATATACAAAGAGTTAGTGATAGGTGAGTTAGGTGGGCGGCCGACCATATCCGTATAAGAGGCCACTTGGGCTTTAATCCCAACAACCTCCCACTTAAAGTCCAATGTGGCAATTTAAGTGACTATAAATCTATGAACATAAATGTACAAAGATTTACATGGCTGCCATCTATCCAATGCCCAATAACTCACGACAATGCACAAAGTCATCTCCTTGAAGTCCCTTTGTGAGTAGATCAGCAGGATTGTCCCTTGTGTGGATCTTCAGCAGTTGTATCTGCTTGTCTTCAAGTACTTCCCTAATGAAGTGATATTTCACATCAATATGCTTAGTCTTCAAATGGAACACTGGATTCTTTTGGTCTGACTAATGCTCCAGCTACATATAGTAGATTGATGCAGGATATTTTCAGGCCGTTCCTAGATGACTTTGTTCTTGTCTTATTTGATGATATTCTAATATACTCAAAGGATGAAGAAGAACATGAAGACCACCTGAGAAAGGTGTTGGATATTCTTTGAGAACACAAGCTATATGCAAAGATGAGAAAGTGTTCATTTTTCACTCCAAGGATTGAGTATTTGGGATTTATTGTTTTTCATGAAGGAATCTCACTGGACCCTGCTAAAGTTCAAGACATTGTTGAATGGCCTCAGCCATCAAATGCAAGTGAGCTTAAAGGCTTCTTAGGAATCACAGGATGGTATAGAATCTTTATAAAGGATTATGCAGTGATTGCTTCACCCTTGACCGATCTTCTAAAGAAAGGAGTGAAGATAAGTTGGGCACCACTACACCAAGAAAGATTTGACCAACTCAAGCAGTATGTGACTACAGCACCGTGCCTAAAGCTACCACATTTCAATCAGGCCTTTGAAGTCGTCACTGATGCTAGTGGAATAGTAGTTGGAGCAGTATTAGTTCAAGAAGGCGGACCAATAGCTTTCACCTCACGTAAGCTTAAGGTTCATGAAAAGAACTACCCCACCCATGACCTCTCACTATTGGCAGTCATTTATGCTCTAAAGTTGTGGAGACACTACTTATTGGGACGAAAGTTTCGACTCATAACCGACCATAAGAGCTTAAAGGGATTTTCTGTAGAGTGCGCAGGTGATGGAGAAGGTAGAAAAGAAGACTATGCACACACACCAACACACATCGAGACACACACACACACACAATCGTTACCCTACAGTAGCCATTCAACGAGCTGCTCTTCTCTTCTTCTCTTTTAACTATTATCCAAAGTATATTTACAACATAGTGTAGTCAGTGTCCAGCCGCCCATAGCACAATGGACATATTCTTTAACACTCCCCCTCAAGCTCAGAGTGAGCTTGCATATGATGGATTCCCAATGCTTCACGAAAGTAGCAAATTTCTCCTTTCCAAGAGCTTTTGTGAATATATCCGCAACTTGATCATTTGTCTTCACATACACCAAATGAATCTCATTTGCCAAAACTTTTTCTCTAATGAAGTGATAATGTACCTCAATGTGTTTAGTGCGAGCATGGTAGACTAGATTCTTTGCCAACATGATGCTGCTAATATTGTCACAATATATAATGACACTGTCAAGATAGTCAAAACCAAAGTCTACCATAAGTACTCTCAACCATGACTCTTCACATGCTGCCAAAGCTGCTCCACGATATTCAGCTTCTGTACTTGATAATGCTATAGTTGATTGCTTCTTGCTACTCCAACTTATCATACCATTTCCAATGGAAAATGCATAACCACTTGTAGATCTTCTATCCATAAAATATCCTACCCAATCTGCATCTGTGTAACCATAAAGACAAAGCTTCCCATTCTTTTCATAAAACATTCCATAACTAACAGTGGCTTTCACATATCTCATAATCCGTCTCACTGCATCAAGATGACTTTTACATGGATTTTGCATGAATTGACTCACAAAACCCACTGCATAACTCAAATTTGGCCTTGTTATTGTCAAGTAAATAAGACTTCCAACCATCTTGCGATACATAGTGACACCTTCAATGTAATTTCCATCATCAATCAACTTCACATTTTGATCAAGAGGTGTATCAACCGGTTTGCACGCTGTCATTCCATACTTCTCAAGCATATCCAACGCATATTGTCTTTGTATCATCCAAATTCCTGATAAAGTGACAACAATTTCAATTCCCAACAAATATCTCAACTCACCAAGGTCCTTCATGTTGAATTCTCTCAACAAACTCTTCTTGACATGCAAAATTTTCTCATCATGACTTCCAGTGAGAATCAAGTCATCAACATAGATAACAATAACGACGATCTCTCCATCAACATGCTTCAAAAATAATGAGTGATCAGCAGTAGACTGTTTAAATCCAATCTTCTTCAAGAATCTGGTTATCTTTTCACACCAAGCTCTAGATGCTTACTTCAAACCATACAATGCTTTCTTCAACTTACACACATAATATGGAAACTCTGGATGTTGATAACCCTCTGGCTGTATCATATAAACTTCTTCTTTCAAGTCACCATTCAAGAATGCATTATCCCCATCCATTTGCCGTAACTTCCAACCAAACATACTTGCCATTGCTATCACCAATCTGGCTGTTGTCATCTTTGCAACTGGACTAAATGTCTCATCATAATCAAGACCTTTTGTTTGTGCATAACCTTTAGCAAAAAGCCTCGCTTTGTATCTTTCCACACTACCATCTGACTTGCACTTGACTTTGTATACCCATTTTGAACCAATTGCTTTCTTTCCACTTGGCAAGCGAACCAAATCTCAAGTGTCATTCTTCACAAGAGCATCCATCTCATCATCCATAGCTGACTCCCATTCTGATTTTCCAATTGCTTCTTGAAAACATGTAGGCTCTTTATGTTGCACACGTGAAACCATGTATGCATAATGTGTACGCATGTAACCGTTGTATGTCAATCTATCAACTGGATAACGCACCCTCTCTGATCTTCTCAACTGTGGTGCACTCTTCTCTTCAACTCTTTCATATGGGGGTACATATTTCTCAATATTCTTACTGCCATGTTTCCTCAAATGTGGTAAACCATGCTCTTCATCGAGGCTTTCATCTCCAGAACTCTCTTCAACCACTTTCTTCTTGCCTTTCTTGTCTTGCTTCTTATCTCGTAAACGACCGCTCCATGGGTCGACACTTCCTGTACTCTCCTCTCCCATATGTGGTCCTGAAAGATGGTCCTGGCTTATCAACAACATGACGCACATTCTCTTGCTCTTCATACTCATCTTCTATCATCACTGGCTTTGGTTTATACCATGGTTCATGCTCACAAAATCTGACATCTCTACTGACATAAACTTGTCTTGTCGTAGGATCATAGCACTTGTAACCTTTCTTTTCAACTGGGTAGCCCAAGAATATACACTTCACTGCCTTTGGATCCATCTTCTTTCTTGCTTCATTTGGCACATGAACATAGCAAACACATCCAAAAACTTTCATGTAGGAAACTGTTGGCTTGATCCCATAAAGTCTCTCATAAGGTGAAATTTCATGAATGGTAGTTGTTGGTGTTCGATTCATAATATGTACTGTTATATGAACTGCTTCAGCCCAATATGTTAATGGCATATTCATCTCATTCATCATGGCTCTTGCAATCTCTGCTATGAATCTATTCTTTCTCTCAACAACTCCATTTTGTTGTGGTGTGTATCTGCACAAGTAATATGTCTTCTTATGCCTTGTTCACGTAAGTAATCATCAAAACTGTGTGACATGTACTCTCCTCCTCCATCTGTACGTAGGCATTTAATTTGACAACCATTCTCTTTCTCAACCATAACTTTGAACTCCAAGAATACCTCAAATGCCTCTGACTTTGCCTTTAGAAAGTAAACCCACGTCATTCTACTATAATCATCTGTGAATGTGATAGAATATCGACAACCATTTGGTGTAGCATGATCACAAGGTCCCTAAATATCTAAATGAACAATTTCCAAAGGACTTTGGCTAATTCTCCCCCTCTTTGGAAATGGTAAATGAGATTGCTTTCCAAATGGACAAGCTTCACAAACATGATCAAAATTCAATCTGCCAAACTTTGGTAATCCACGTACAATTTGTTTTGATTGCATATGCTTTAGTCTTCTAAAATTGACATGACCAATCCTCTTATGCCATAACTCTGCCCAATTATCTTGAGTGGCTGATTTGTTTGTATACATACCACTGTGTAAACATGGATCTCCAGCTTCCAATGAGAACAAGCGACCTTTCTTTCTTCCGCGTGCCAATATCTTGCCTGGTCTGCCTTTGTGAAACTCCTCATGAAGCAACCATAATGATTAAAACGGACTTGTAAACCTTGATCTGTCATTTGTCCAACTGATGCTAAATTCTTTGTGATTGAAGGCACATACAGAACATCTCCCAATGTGTTGTATGTCCCGTCTTTTTCTAGCAATGGAATTGAACCAACATGTGTAATCCGATGCATAGTATCATCACCTGTAGCGACAAACTCATCCTCTTCTAATTTCTCTTTTCTGTCAAACCATTCACCATGATATGTCATATGATTTGTGGCACCACTATCTAAATACCAATCATCTGTACGATGTGGCTCCACCATGATTCCAACAACATGCTCCATAGGAAATAAATGTCCACTCGATCTATTGTCATATATATTTTGATCATGAGGATTGTATCCAGCAAAGTTTCCTTCATGTCTTCCATAACCTCGGCCTCTTCCACCACGATCACGATTTTGATTTAGCTTTGTGTAACATTCACTTTCAAGGTGACCATAAATGCCACATCTGTTACAATATCCATCTCTTTGAGGATGTACAGATCGTCCACCTCCACGTCCACGAGTTCGGGCTCTCTCCCTGCCTCTTTGGCTATAATCATTGTAACTTTGACTTTGTTGGTTTTGCCATTGACCTCTTCCAGCATTGTTTCCACAACCATAGTTTCCTCTTCCACCTCTATTGTTTCCATTACCTCTAGAGTAAAAAGACTGATCTCTGGAATTGTTATTTGATGTAGAAGGACCTGACTTGCCTAACTTCACCTCTTCTTGCAAAAAAAGGTTTACTAACTCTTCAAAATCAGGCATGTGTCTTGAACAGATATAGATGTATCCAATGACTTGTATTCCGGTCCCAAACCATTCAATGTCACTAAAATTAAGTCATCATCTGGAACTTCAACATTACTTCTTGTATTTGCTTTATCTCTGTCACATAATCTGATATGGATCTATTTCCTCGCCATACACAATGTAACCTTTGCTTCAAGTGAACTTTTTGTGGTTCTGTATTGGAGCTGTTCATTCTTGCTAGTATCTCCCATGCTTCCTTTGGAGATTGAGCCTTCTTCACATGTGGTATAAAGAAGTCACTAATGCATAGTAAAATCCAATGCATCACTTTCCTTGAATTCTCGATCCACTTCTTGTAAGCTTCTACTCCTGCTTGCCACGTTTTATGTGCTTCAACATTCTCTCTGTTTGGTTCCAAACCAACCTCGGGACACTCTTGTTCACCTGTAATGTAATCCCATAAACCTTCGCCCATGATAAATTCCGCCATCCTATAAGACCATATACTGTAGTTCTCTCTGGTCAGCTTCTCTCCAACAATCTGTGTGACTTGAGTTGAACTTTCTGCCATCTTCACTCTCTCAATTTCTTCCAAAGTATTTTGATAAAATTTTGGCAGAGTTTTGTTTGTATTTGGACAATATCTCAAGTGACAATCTCAACCAAAGTGCTCATAAACATTGACAAAAAATCTCTCACTGCCAAGGGAAAATCCACTGACTCGCTTTGCCAGAGACTAACTCAATACTATGCATAAATACTCTAAAACAATGTCCACATGGACCTGTATGCAAATGCAATCCATACGCTGTCCTGTACCACATATCCATACATCCACCTTCTGCCCATAGTCGTAAACGACATATGAGGTCTTTCACGGGGCCAATCGGGGGTTCGCTCCAGTACCTAATCCACCTTGCCAAGGTACCAAAGCTCCCAAGGCAAGGCTTCAAAAAACCTCACTCGATACTCACAAAGGCTGCAGTTTTCCAAAATACATTGACCGCATATCCATACATAACCACAAAGTACTCAATCTGACAATATAACCGCCTCAACTTCTTCCCACAACCTTTCTTACATAGGCGGCTGTCCATAACGGACCCACAACAACCAAACATAATCTTCGATAACACAATATCATGATACAAAAGCTCTATGTCGCTCTCCAAAACCTTTGAAATGCTGAATTCTTCACCTGTAACCTGTAAATCTACTGTCGAGTGCAAAACTGGACATCTCCTATGCTTGTGTGAGCTGGATGTTTGCTGTAGAAAATTGCAGATTTTGGCAAATTTGAGTATGCCACTGCGTCCGGAATGCCCAAAAACATAAAGATAGATTCCTGTATCTCTGTATTCCGAGTTCGAGTGAGGGAGTTATGACCAAAAAACCTCTCTTTTTTGTTGTTTTTCAGAGCTACGGAAACCTGTGTATTCACTATAGCTCCTTAAACTGAGCTCTGATACCACTTTGTAGAGTGCGCAGGTGATGGAGAAGGTAGGAAAGAAGACTACACACACACACACACACCAACACACATCAAGACACACACACACACACAATCGTTACCCTGCAGGCAGCCATTCAACGTACTGCTCTTCTCTCTTCTTCTCTTTGAACTATTATCCAAAGTATATTTACAACATAGTATAGTCAGTGTCCGGCCACCCATAGCACAATGGACATATTCTTTAACATCATATTCTTTAACATTTTCACCCAAGAAACCTTGAATATGCGACAAAGATGATGGGTAGAACTTTTGCAAGAATTTGACTTTGACGTTATCTATCGTCCCGGAAAAGAAAACACGGTTGCAGATTCACTCAGTCAAAAACCTTTTTTGAGCCTCATATCTATACCCAACAACCCAATCATTGAAAACATTAAGGAAGTCGCGTCATCTGACCCAGAGTATCAAAGGCAGCTTAACCTTGTTCGATCTGGGGATTCAAAGAATATACCTTCAATGTTAAACTTCTCACATGATGGACCTTGTCTCTACTATAGAGATAGGTTATGTGTACCAAAGGACCCTAACTTAAAGAAGGCTATCTTATTTGAGGCCCATGATAGCCCTACTTCAGGACACCCAGGATATACAAAGACTCTCAATGCCGTACGAAAAAGTTTCTATTGGACTGGGCAAAAGGTAGATGTTCTACGCTATGTTCGTCAATGCTTGACATGCCAAAGATTAAAGCTGAGAGAGTTAAACTTCCCAGTAAACTTCAACCATTGGGCATTCCCCAAATGAAGTGGGAGTGTATAAGTATGGACTTTGTCATTGGATTACCTATGGTACAAGGAGGATATAAATCACTTATGGTAGTTGTTGACTTATTCACGAAGGTTGCGCATCTCATACCGGTCAAAACAACCTTTACCACCTCTGACATTGCACGACTATTTGTTAAAGAGATGTTCAGATTGCATGGATTGCCCAAACAGATTGTAAGCGATCAAGATGTGAAGTTCACTTCAAGCTTTTGGACCTCACTCTTCAAGACAATTGGAACAAAGTTAAACTTTAGTACCACATACCATGCTCAATCAGATGGTCAACCAGAACAAGTTAACCAAGTCATCAAAGATATTCTTAGAGCTTATTGCAGTAGAGAAACTAAGCGGTGGACTCAATTTTTACCTCTAGTGGAGTATGCTTACAATGCTTCTCATCATCAAAGCATTGATATGACCCCATTTTGTGCCTTGTATGGTCAAGAATGTGTCTCTCCACTCAACTTTTCTGACCCTACCATCAAAGTTGAAGTGTCTAAGAAGATGCTGGAAGAAATGGAAAATCAAACAAAAGCCATCCGAAAGGATATTTAGGCAACTCAGGATCGTCAAAAGCAGTATGCAAATAGTAAGAGATCTGAAAGAAGATTTAAAGAAGGTGACAAGGTTTTTCTTCGGATTCATCCAAAGCAAAGTACCTTATCACTTAGAAAGTACAAGAAGATTAGTCCATGTTATTGTGGCCCTTATGAAGTGACCAAGTGTATAGGAATCCAAGATTACAAGTTGAAGTTGCCAGATCACATCAAAGTCCACGATGTATTTCATGTAAGCTTATTAAAACCCTATATTCCCAGTGATGATTAACTCCTCAATGATGAACAAATTGTCATGCCTACTCAAAACATCTTGGAACTCAAACCTTCTAGAATTTTGGAGTCTCAAGAGAAGATCCTTTGAAATAGAGTTCTTAGAGAACAACTTGTTCAATGGCAGACAATCCTGAACAAGATGCAAAATGGGAACATGAAGCCACCCTAAAGAAGGGCTAATCTCAATTTTTCTCGAGATAAGGACATCTTGAATCCCTAAGTTGGGGAGATTGTAATGTACCCAACATTTTTCAATAAAAGTATTTTATTTACTTTGCAAATATTTGAGGTTTGTATTTTATTAAGTCAAAGAGCATTTTAATGGAATAATCGGATCAAAAATCAGACTTTAGAACTATTAATTATGAACCTTATTCACTTGAAAACAATAAGTTTGATGGGAAACTTAAGTGTCAAGATTGTATCTAAAGATAAGCATTGACTCTTTTGGAAAGAGAGAGTAATTTTAGGAAAAGGAGAGCAATTTTAGAAAAGGAGGAGTAATTTTAGAGGAGAAGGAGTAGGAAGAGTACTTCGAGCATCGTTACAATTTACAATCCTAGATTTATCGACCTGGCTTGTGGCATATGACCCCCGTATGACCCTTATAACCACGTAAACGATGGATAAAGGACTTCCTCTCTTCTGTTGCTGGTATCTCTACTTTGTGGAAACAGAGTAGGGTGTCGTTAATGGAAAAGGAGAATAAAGGAAGGCCATCTATCAAGTTTCCTCAATCTTCCCGAGGTTGGGGACCTCACAATCCCATAGGCCGTGTGTTCGGAAATCGTTCATGTCCAAAAGAATCTTCCACTTCGGTTCTCACTGGACTTACATGCCCTGTTTCTGGTCGCATGTGAGTAGTCGTGGTTTTCACTTCTCTTCGATTTACATAGCATTGGTGGAGTGGTCACCCAAAATATGTATACCGTTCTAACTCCTTACGATCCATAGGAGAGTATTTTTTGCCATACTTGTCCATTATGACCACCTGAATACTTCTCCCCTCTGTGTAAGTAAAAACGTATAGTTCCTTGATGCAGGGTTCATCACATCTATAATAGAGTGTTTGTTCTCCATTATTGAATTTATATAGCCCCACGTAAGTGTTTTCTGTATTAAGCCGCTTTGTCTCATTGGTGCATCTGAGCACTGCGTTTTGCTTATCCATTTTGGGTGGTTCATCTGCTAGCTCTTCATCTATCTTGTCCTTGGTGCCAGTCATCCCCCATTTGTCCACAATAAAGGGGTTTTGAACCACTAGGTACATCATTCCCTCTCCGTCAAAATATCTATCCCCATTATAATCCACATCTACAAGATCTCTGAACTCACTTGGCTTATTTTCCAACTTAACACAGTAGCGGTCCATTCCATCCTTATAGATTTTGGCCTTAAGCGCATTTTCAAATTGAAACTTCAAGTACAACTATTTCCTTAGGGTTCAACTTGTTGGAGTCCTCAGTCATTAGGTTGTATGATCTTTCTGACGAGGTCTCAGAAAAGCTTTCCTTTACAATGGGTTCTACAAGATGCAGTGGTCTTTGATTCACGCTACCTTCAGTTGAGTGATTTCTCACTTGGTCTATGATGTTGGGATTCCTATTTTGGTACAATCTTCCTGATCGCAAATTCATGAAGGATTGATATTGAAAAATCCAAACCGGGTTACCTCATCAGCTAGCCTGAATTCCTCGTTTTGATCATACTTATTGGGTAGTATTCTCTAGTACCTACAATCTGTCAAAAAATGCTTGATAGCTATGAGTTTACAGCCGTTCCTGTTAGTTCTAGCTTTCAATCAACAAAATTTAACGATGTTTTTCAATAGCACACAATTTTACTCACAACATCAACAATTCAAGCCCAATTTCAATTTTGAAAAAGCCACCAGGTTCCTGGTGGACTACCTCTCTGTGTGGTCAAATTCTGCTTTTATTTGACTCAGAGGAACATGGATCATGATCCGTGTTGGGAAGCCATATTGACTTTTCTTGGTACCATCAAATTCAACATGATTATAGTAGGTACTGTGGCATCAATGTTTTTGGAAACGGACCTCTGGATTGAAAATTAGGTCAATTCTGACACTTTGCCAGAGTTCTTGGCAGTTTTGGGCTTTTGGTCTGGTTTTTTATATCCAAATTCAATTTTGAAAAGGCCATTAGACTCCCTGTGATGTCCTCTAGCTATGGTGCAAATTTTGTATCAAATTGTGTCAGAGGAACATGGATCGTGATCCATGTTTCTCTGACAGAATGTACATGGATCATGATCCATGTACCTCAGTGCCAGAATGTACTGAAACTTGACACATAGCTAGTCCTTGGTCTACTAATACTGGCTATATGGTTTTCAAGTGTTTTATAGTTTTTTAGGTCAACCAAAAATCAATTTTAGGGTCTGTTTCAGTGATTTCCCCCTTGATCTATTTTATGCCCTTTTGGCCCACCTTTTGACATTTTTATATAAGAGTTCTTTGGGTAAAAGTACTACAAATTTTTTCACTTTTCTACCTATCAAATATCAGCTCAAAATTCCAAAAAGGTACATGGATCGCGATCCATGCTTGGCAAGATTTTGGCATGACCTTTGGCGAGGTTGTGATAGAGGGTGCGTTGATGCCCTTCCTTGAATCTTTTTGAATTTGACCCACTTTTCCAAGTCAAAAGCAAGATTTTGTGTTTGCTTTGCGGTTTTTTGCAAACAACTCCGTTTTTGGTATTTTGATCATGTGTTTCACTACAACACTAAATGAAGATATCGACGCGTATATATCGACGGCCATGCTTTTCCACGCGTATATCGACAACATTAGCGGGCGTCGCTATACACGTCGTAGTGTGCGTCGATATACGCGTGGAAAGGCTTTTATTTACCATGCGTATAGCGATGCGTATATCGACGCAAGAAAATTGGGGGAAAAAAGCAAAACCCGCGCACAGGGGCCATTTTCGCCTGCTCGGGTCTTGGCCGAAACCTGCTGCGCAGGTATTATGTCCATCTCCACCCTCCCCAACCTCTCTCTCTCTCTCTCTCTCTCTCTCTCTCTCTCTCTCCTACACAGACACACACACACACACACGATGTAGAGGTAGAGGTACACATAGAGAGCTCTCTCTCTCTCTCTCTTTCCTACACACACACACACACACACACACGATCTAGAGGTAGAGGTACACACACACACACACACACACACACACACACACACACACAGAGAGAGAGAGAGAGAGAGAGAGAGAGAGAGAGAGAGAGAGAGAGAGAGAGAGAGAGAGAGAACGGTGTGTGTGTGTGTGTAGGAAAGAGAGAGAGAGAGAGAGAGATAAATGTGTGTGTGTGTGTGTGTAGAGGAAAGAGAGAGAGAGAGAAGTGTGTGTATGTGTGTGTGTAGGAAATAGAGAGAGAGAGAGAGAGAGAGAGAGAGAGAGAGAGAGGTGTGTGTGTGTGTGTGTGTAGGAAAGAGAGAGAGAGGTGTGTGTGTGTAGGAAAGAGAGAGAGAGAGAGAGAGAGAGAGAGATAAATGTGTGTGTGTGTGTGTGTGTGTGTAGGAAAGAGAGAGAGAGAGAGAGAGAGAGAGAGAGAGAGAGAGAGAAATGTGTGTGTGTGTGTGTAGGTAATCAAAGAGAGAGAGAGAGAGAGAGAATTAATGTATGCTTAGGAAATTAAAATTAAAGAAAAAAATTAAAGAGAGAAATGAAATGAAATGTTATATTAACGTCTTCGAAAGGCCAAAGTGACCTATGAGACATGAGACAAGAAAGTTACAATGTGATGGATCTGATACAAAGTCAAAGTAAGAAGATGACAAAATAAAATATTATGGAATCCTAAACTGCTGGGTGTGGACTAAACAGCTAAACGAGCTAGTTGGGATAGGTAGACCTCCTCCATGGTCAGTACTCTGACCGGGCGTTCTGCATGTCGAGCCAAAGTGACCTAGCTAGATCCTCTGATGCAGCCTCTGTCGATGTTGTGTAGTCCTCTGCAGTCATGGGCATCTACATCTCCCTAGATCATTCGCTCGTTCGATCATTAGAGAGATAGGGAAGTAGAGAGCGAGAGAGAGAGAGAGAGAGAGAGAGAGAGAGGTAAGTAGAGAGAGAGAGAGAGATACGAAATAGAGAGATAGAGAAAGAGAGTTATATATATATATATATATAGAGAGAGAGAGAGAGAGAGAGATAGGGAAGTGGAGCTCCAAGAGTTATGGCAGAGAAATAGGAAAATAGAGAAATAGAGAGAGATAGGAAAATAGGAAAATAGAGAGAGAAAGAGAGATAGCGAGAGCGAGATCGAGAGAGAGAGAGAAAGAGAGATAGCGAGAGCGAGATCGAGAGAGAGGGAGAGAGAGAGAGAAAGAGAGATAGCGAGAGCGAGAGCGAGATCGAGAGAGAAAGAACGAGAGATAGGGTACGTAGACAGAGAAGAAACTATGGAACTAAAAGAGGCAAAGGGGTTTTTCCTGCTACATGCATTGCCATGTACACCTGGGAGTGCACGTATGTGTCTACCCATATAGGATTTGACCAATAAAGACGAGATTTTCACCCGGTGGTCCTGATCTCCGTACATCTCTGGACCGAGGTGTACGGAGATTGGGCAAGACTAGAGAATGCGAGGTAGTTTACATTGTGAGGAGTATATATATATATATATATATATATATATATATATATATATATATATATATATATATATATATATATATATATATATATATATATATATATATATTAAAACAACATTCATAATCATTGTAGATGGCAACGTCATCAACTAACATGGAGGAAAAGATTGCATGCTCGTGCATGCTCTGCAAGTATCAAATCCTGTGCAAGCGTAGGATATGTAATGAGCATGTACACAAGTACCGAGAGTTTGCTAGAGAAACCGTACAGAATCTGCGATACGACTCCTACATAACGGGCATTCATTTTCGCGACATAGCACCTACATCTGAGAGAGAGAGAGAGAAAAAAAAGATTATGCGTGAAGGTCCAACCAATATAGAGCCACGGATGGAAGCAGAAAAGGGCTTACAGACAGAAGACGACGGCATGGAGGAGATGATGGATTCCTTCTTCCAGACAAGCAAGGAGAACGCGAACGAAGCAGCACTAGAAGCCGTGCGCCTATCTCCTGAAGACATGTTGAGGAAGTTGGTACGTCAACCAATCTATGAAGGCGCCAAAATATATGTGCTTCGTACTTGTCTGGCGTTTTTGAATCTTCAGTCAGTGTATGGGTGGTCAGATGCAAGCTTCACTGCTTTGTTTAGGTACGTAATTTACAAAAGAGATTTTCCGATTGCAACGGTGATGTGCTCGGAGAGCTTTTTAATTCAATGTAGCTTAAACAGGTTATTGCGGGAGCAACTTCTCCCAGCTGGCAATGAAATGCCCCCCTCCAAGCCAGACGCAAAGCAACTTCTGACCTCAGTTGGCTTGGACTACTGAGAGGCGGAAGTGAAAAAATAGACCCGGTGGCCTCTACACCAAAACTATGCACAATGGCCTCATCATGGGGGATACACAATAGGGGCACCACCTAGCAAGATATGCGGCTAGGACGCATACATATACACAATGAAGCATGCCATGGAAAACAATTTCAAGATCCACGCCCAAATGTGGAATGGGGTGGTCGGAGAATAAGGTGAGAGGAGTGGTGAATGAGTGAGAATGGGCTTGCTACTCGTGCATGTTAGTAAGGAAGATAATGAGATAGGGGAAACTTGTGAGTATGCTCACTTATCATACAAGAGGTGGCGAATCCGCACACCTCAAGATGGAAGTAGCAAGATGATAAGAATATGAGAGGGAGAGAGAGAGAGAGTGTGTGTGTGTGTGTGTATGGTGGCGAATCCGCACACCTTTACATAAGCAGAAAAAAAAGGCAAGGAACAAGCATATACCATACTCACAATGAGATGTATCCAAAGCGACACAAAGTATGGCACCAAGATGGAGTGTGTTGATTTCTTGCAAAAGATGAATACAATAGGTAGCGTATAGCAGGAAAATGAGAAGGGGACAAGATCGTATGAGGCATAATGAAGAGATGGGAGTTAATGGCGAGGAATATCATGAGTGTGTCCACCCTTCTTCTTCTTGAAATTGTGCCTTCAACCCTTAATTACAAGTGGTGTGAAGGTGTGGTGCTCATCTTTTGTGCATGGTGATGGTGTTTTGATTATGTGATTAGGGTTCATGCTACAAGCATGTAGCACAAGAGTGTGTATGGATAGGTGTGTGTGTGTGTGTGTGTGTGTGTGTGTGTGTGTGTGTGTGTGTGTGTGTGTGTGTGTGTGTGTGTTTTTAAGTGAGCTCTCATGGCCTCCTTATATAGGGAAGGAGGGGAGGATTAGCAATATTTTTATTTGAGGTGAGTGTCCCACTTTGGTGACTAGGAAAATGGGGTGCATGTGACTATGGCTCCCATCTTGTCTCCTCATTATTTAAAATACCAGAGTCAATAGAGAGAGAAGATGAGAGAATGTGGGTAGGATGTAGAGGATAGGAGATATTTACAATAGTCTAGCTTTGGCTAGACATAAGCTTATTAGGGAGAGAAGAGAGAGGTAAGAAATTTACAAGAGAGATTGTCAAAGGTGGATAGTTGTTGATGAGGATGGATCCTCCAAAAATGGTGATAGAATCACTCTAGACTTGCCAAGACCTCATTAAAAGAGCCTTGTCTCTTGTAATCATGCTTGAAGACTTGTAGAACCATAGCCATTCTAGAGGGAAGAAAATTGGGGATGGCCTGTGTCACCATTACACGAGAAAACTGGGGTCCACTACAAAAATCATATCTCCGTGTTCATAACTCCAAAAATTTTGAAAATAATTGAGCTAAAAGTTGATATCACGAGCTACATCTTTTATCTTAAACGCTCCTTCACATTCGGGGTTCTTCTCTACTTAAAAAATTCAGCCAAATAATGTATTATTTGTGGCTGCAAAGGTCTTTCGGTGGTCCCCTTTGAGTGGACTTCTCTCTTGCCTTCAAGTGTAAGCTCCTTCATGTGTATGAAAACATGACCTAGAGTTTTAAAAAGATTGGCAATCATCTAGATAGAGGTATTATTGAAATTTGAAAGTGGGGTTGAGGTTTGAAAATGAAAACTAGTGAATAAAATATTTGGTAGGGTGGAATAATATATATACATGAAAAATATATTAGAAAATACTAAACTATATAATGTAATTTAGAATATATATATTTAATATTTAAGGTCAAAAGAGATATCAACAAAGAAAGCTTACTTATTTATGCTACATTGTGATTGATTAGCATAAGTCTTATTTATTTAATAAAGGCTAAAACTTTTGTGAAAAAGGGAAGAAAAATCAAAAGTAACTTATATAATAGAAAATATTTTGGTAAAATGGGCAACGATATATGGGGGGGTTCCCATGCATGGAAAAGCTTGTCTCACTACAACAAGATTCATGCATGTCCAAATGATTGCATTCTTTTTCGCAATGAATTCGCCGATGCAAAAATGGCTTGAAAGGTACGAAGAAGAGAAAGAGAGACGCAATCTAGAGCGACAGGATTTCAGGCGAAGTCGAACGACTTGAGACTTACCCTTGCTAGACTATCTCGCTCCTCTACCTGAATTCCCTACAATGGCATGGTTGGACAAGACAGTGAGAGCAGCTCGACAGATCGGAGAACCCATATCTCTAGAAGAGGAAGAGCTGGCTATTGGATGTGACTGGAAGTATCATACATACATGGCACTGTGGTCGCATGGAAAGCATTTCAGAACACAACAAATTGACAGCACAAGAAACACGTTTGAGAGTGGAGTAATGGTTAGTTTCATGCAAAAGAGCAGGGCCAGTGCTAGAGACACGAATGAGAGCACTAGCAACCTGGATTACTGTGGTCTGGTGTCAAATATCCTGAAAGTAAGCTTCAGGCGGTTTGAGATGTTTTTGTTGGATGTGAAGTGGTTCAAGGTGATTACTTCTGGTCGCAATGCAACGGTACGCAGAGATGGAAACAAACTTGTGCAAATAGATTCTACAAAGGTTTGGACAGATGCGAGCGACACATTTGCTCTCCCCGAACATTGCGAGCAAGTGGTCTTTGTACCGGACCCTCGAGAGCGACAATGGTGGTTTGTGGTTCAGGTTGCTCCAAGAAATAAACAAGTATTTGAAGGGCAAGATCTCCTGGAGGAAAGTCAATCAGACGACGTCAACACTACTGTGACATTAGATGCGATGGACGAAGGTATGGCAGAGGAAGCTGACAGATATACGAGGGATGATGCAGACGAGCCAGAATTGACACTTGTAGATGAAGATGCAATGGATGAAGACAATCTACCAGAACGAGTTGGGGCAAAGTTATGTTTGCAATTAGAGATAGACGATGATACGCTGCAAGATCTTATCAATGATGCCTCACTTGTCGAGGCCTAGGCCTGTAAGTGTTTGTGTAAAGACTTTGATTTAAAGTTAAGCTTATAGTTAATTTAAACAATTGTGTTCTGACGCTTTATTTTACTTTCTTTGTGCAGGACTTTAGTATGGCAGACGAGATTCCAGATCCCGCTTCCATGAGTGCAGATGCATTCATGGGCTTCGTTACACGGATGAGGCCTGCTCAGAAGGCAGAGGCTTCTCAGTACTGGGTAGCCAGAGGCACGGGTACTACGCCTCCGGGATTTACACCCGAGGGTCCGACGCCTAGGGGGGGACGCCTACGGGGTTCAAGACACCTATGGGTACGACGCCTTCTTCTCCCATCACGGCCGCTTTGACACCTAGGGGTGGGGCAAAGGCGGGTACGTCCTCATCTCCGCAGCACAGGCGCACTCGCCGATCTCGGCGATCGTCAAGTGGAGGTGGTGGTTGCTGTGGAGGAGGGTCCACAGATGCTTCGACCCCTCCTCGCTCACGACCCCCGTCCTACCTAGGCACACCTCTCGACACACCTCTTGGCACACCTCGGACACCTTGGGGGGCACACAATCCTAGTGCCTCCAAGCTCTACACTGTACAAGGAGATGGTTTTGTTGACGTGGATAGAGTAGGGACTGAGATGCGAGAGCCGATTCACCAGCTCGTGGAGCTGTAGTTTTCGACCAGCATTCTGACGTCTTAGGATCAGCAAGAAAAGGAAAAAGTCACTTACATAGTGGATACCATCCTGAGAGAGTACCAGCCTGCTCCGGGTTCTTCCGTTGTTCCGGTGCGGTGGATCAAGGGTGTTGCACGGGACACCTTGAAACATTGATGAGATGCAGCTCAGAAGGCTTTCAGGACCGGCTCGCCAAAGCCTTCGGGCATCCCACACGAGACGTGGCTGCAGATCAGGGAGGATGAGTGGATAGCGGCCACGCGGTTCAGACAGCAGCGTGAGGCCGCGCAGGTACGACAGATGACTAGGGGGACATCTCATCTTGGCAGCGGAGGCTTCGACACCTTTCGCTATGAGTTTGTGAGTTTCTAATCCAATCTTAACTATGGCGTTTTTTAAAACGTGATTAATCATGTATTCTTATTACTTTGATTTTTGTATAAACACAGAATCTTGCGATGCATCGAGCTCCGACACGCGAGGAGGAGTCAGATGGATATTGCAGAGGTATCTATGAAGTACTAAATGATCTTGAAGCTTCAGGAGAGCCTGTAGACTGGGAGGCCTTACAGTCTCGCTGATCACTTGAGGTGAGACGTTAATATGTGTAAGTTGATTTAATTAAGTCAGTATATGTGAAGTAATATCAATACTAATTTTGTGAGTTGTCCTATGTGCAGGTTGCGACGCTTAGTCATTAGTGGACCAGATTTCATATATATGCTTTGTGAGACACAGACACGCTTCTGTGTCTCTTTTTTGTACAAACAGTTAGTGTTCAGACAGTTATTGTTTCCCTTATGGTTATGATTATTGTCATTGTCATTGTATAGACAGTTATTGTTTCTCTCTCTGGTTATGCTTATGGTTATTGTTAATTTTGTTTATGGTTATGGTTATCTGCATTATGGTTTTGATCAAAGTGGTTATAGCCGGTGTCAGGAGTTTTTTGGAGCAAGGGATTGCGCATATGTACATACACATGCATGGTGCATCAAATAAAGGATTGCCCATTTTCCTTAGCCAGGTGGTTATGTGGGGCCCACATGTGTACAGGTAGGATAGGGTGTACATAGTGCATCGATTTTCGCTATTACCAGTACTACTGTGTTTTTCTACAATAATGAGGAGTTTATAGCGTGTAAAACTTCTCGAGGAAGCTATCCGCGGGCCGACGACGTGAGGTCAGCAGGTGCGTCAGATGGCATCTAGTGGCGTCAGGAGGCGAACGAGGTCAATATTTGCACGCGGATGAGGACGGACACAACGTGGGTGTTTTCTTGTGAGATTTATGCAGAAAGGTCATCATTAGGACCACTTTTTGGGGCCACTTCACATGGTGGCGAGATGCATTATTGGAAAAAAGCTGAGTGCCAGGTGTGCGAATGATGCAAAAAGGTGACAACTATGCACTGCGAGGTCAGTTTTTGGCCTGTTCGGGGTCCATTTGACGTCATCTAAAAGACCAAGGGTGCCGAACTAAAAAAGCTAAGTGTGGGAACTGAAAAAACAGAGAGAAGACCAGAAAAAACGTGGAGAAGAGAGGAGGAACAGCCGCAGGTGTGTTTTTGGTGTTTTTGGAGCCTGTTTTGGCAGTAAACTGTTCATCCGAGGTCGGATTTGAGCACTTTGACATTGTAGACTGGGGTTTTGGGCCGTTCCGGACGCGATGGCGCTGTCCATTTTGCCAAAGTCCTCACTCTTTTTCTGATGTTTTTCTGTGTAATCTTCTCCGGTGAGTGAAGCTTCTTCTCCAATTTGTGATTGTATCTGGTATCTTTTACCCATATTGTGTGAGCTGTTTGCCCCATTGGTGTTGGCCCAAGCTCATTTGTATCTAAACATCAGAAGTTCTCCTCTTTTGAGCTGAGTTTTTGTGTGTGTGTGTGTGTGTGTGTGTGTGTCTGTGTGGAGTGGGCAAGTGGATAATCTCTCTCCTCTCACTCTAGAGGTGTGTTCCCTGTCTCGGCCAGGTGTGTTGTGTAAGCCGAGTGGTGCCCCATAGTGTGTGTGTGTGTATCTTCCCAAGAGTGTGTGTCGGGTCGTTATAGAGGCGCTGTGTGTGTTTTCATCCCGCTCACATTCTTTTGGCGCCCCCACGGAGGATCTTCTTCGAGTACCTTCTGCTTCGAGCTTCAAGCTTCGAGATTCGGGATTACAGGTTACAGGTTACAGGGACAGGTACAGGTACAGGTGATTCACACAGGTACAGGTAGCTGGAGTACAGTGATATACTAGCAGTGATGTCACTTGCAGTTGTTGTGGCCGGAATGCATCACTTGGCGCCTATTTGAGCGCATTGTCTGCTGGATTGTACGTTACTTGTGGAAACTGCCATTGTACGCATTTGTGGAGCCATACTTGGTTGTATTTGGCAGTCCCAGCCATTTCTGAGACTTGGTCTGGAAGATAGTCATTTCTGAGACTTGACTATATGCGATTTGCATCAGCCTTCGTGTGAGGGTCGATAGCGTGAGGTTTTTATTGAGCTGGGGGATTCTCAAATGTGGAGATCCTTTCGGTGATACAGGTAGCTGGAGCACCCTTTTTGTGACCTCGCCATAGGCTATGTACTAGTGAGTCCTACTTGATGCTCGGGTTCTATTGTTGACAGTTTATGCATACATAGACAGTCTATATTTTGGGTTCCTACTGCTCTACTTCTCGGGAAACTTTGTCGAAATTTTCCCAAGTTATGATGGCTGGTTTTTTGGTATTTTGAGCCATTTATGTTGTTATGCTGCTGAAATTTTGGCAAAATCAGAGGTTGAGTCAGGTGTGCCTTCTTGGGAGCTTCATGGTTGGCTTTAATGGATGATCAAAATGGCCCTCAGTTCACTCCTTTTCATTTAACTCAAAGAATTCAGATTAATGTTCATGTGTCCAGGAAGATCTTTTTCCAGCAGTGCATAGTCTTTATGTTTGGGCCAAGAAGATTGAGAGAGATCCTGGAATGTCATTTTCCTGTTGTCATTCCGATGATTAACTATGAAAACTCATTTGATGTGCATGTGTTTGTCCTTATCTAAAGTTGAGCTCCATTGAAGTTTCTGGGGATTGGGTAGTGAAAAGTTTTGGGTTCTTGCACGTGTGTTCGAAGGGGTTCTCAAAGCATCATAATTTGGGTAGCCATGGCTTTCTCTTATCCCGAGTTTCATGGAAGAAGTGATGAAGATGTGGAAGAATTTTTGGAAAAGATGGAGGTTGCCTGCATTAGCAACCAGATTCATGACCCTACGCAAATGTTACGCCTTCTCCAAATTTGTTTGAAGAGTGATGCACGAGTTTGGTCTAAAGCATTTGAAGAGGAGTTGCGTGTGGCTGATCCACCTATAAGATTGAGTTGGGACAATCTAAGGCATGGATTGGAAGTGGAGTTTGTGAAGATAGAAGATCCTGACAAAGTGTGGCAAGAAGTACAGGCTTTGGTACAAAAGGAAGGTAAGCCAGTAGATGTGTACATACGAAAGTTTTCATTGGCATGGGAGCGAATGTGCAAGGCTTTAGCACCACAGGTACCCCCGCCTGACATGATGAAGAAGGACAGGTTCTTGGCTGGTCTTTGGGAGAATATACGTTGGAGAGTAGAGCTAAAGAAGCCTAGGACATATGAAGATGCACTAGAGGTAGCAAGGAACAAAGAGTGGAAGCTGAGAAAAATGAGCCAGTTAGGGGTGGAGTCTTTGCCCATGAGGTCTGAATTTCAGCCTATGGACTCTTTACAAGGTCGTATGTCAGGGGTTCATCATGAACCAGTGGTTCCTGTTACTACTCAGGTTATGCCAGCTGTGGTCACTACAGCAGTGCAAGATGATGGGCTAAGGCAAGACAAGAGGCAAATGGTAGATTTGATGAAGAATCTCAGCCTAAACATGCTAGGTCAAGTGGGAAATAATCGAGGTCGAGGGAGGTTTGCAAATCAGCCAGGAGGTGAAGAAAAGCCTAGGAATGGTGTTGGACAAAGCAATGGTAGGTTTTGGAGGCAGACGCCCACATGTTATAATTGTGGAGAGTTGGGTCACATCAGCCCGCAATGTGATAAGCCACCAAGGATGGGGGGAGACATGTATCCATTTCCAAGACAGGTGCTAACTAGGTCAAATGATTATGGCATCGAAATTAAGGGAGACGAAGGAACCAGTGGACTGACCCAGGAGGAAAAGGGAAAGACAAAAGTGCTAAGTGTAGTCACCTTGGAGAAGGCATCAAAGCTAGAGGATACATTAGTGATGCCTATTGGGAAGAGGGCGACAGAGGAAAAGGAAGGAAGAAGTGTCCCAGGTCCTAGCAAGAAGAAGGGAAAGAGCCATGAAGGCGAGGATGTCAAGGCCAAGAGGAAAAGGAGAGCTCGTCGAAAGTTTCATGTTTTAGATTTTCCACTAGGGGATGGGCAATTAAGCTATGACTTGAGGGAGGATCTGACGAGGAGGAAGGCAGATGTTACTTTTGGGCAGCTTATAGAGATGGTGCCTAAGCTAAAGCGACAGTGGAAGAGGATGGTTAACCCAATGGAGAAAGAGCCAGAGAGAGGTTCAGTAAAGGTGTTGGAAATGGATGAGCTACCAGACATTTGTCCAATAGTAGATGTGTGGCATAAAAGGAAAAATTTGGGACAAGGTTATGTGGATGGCAGAGCCCAAATATGCGTCATAACACACTCATGCGTTGAGAAGATGGGTCTCACAGTGGCTGGGGTGTCAGGTTTTCGGATCAGATTGGCAAACCATCAAAAAGTAAAATGCTTAGGTGTTGTAAAGAGCTTAGAAGTGGAGGCATATGATGCAAAGGCAGTGGTTGATTTTCATGTGATGCCAGCAGGGTTGGGAGCATATCCTATTATACTGGGCAGACCATGGTTACGTGCAGTGGGAGCTGTTCAAGATTGGCGACATGGTACGATTAGCCTCTATGGAAAGACAGGTACCAAGAAGCCTTATAATATGGACACAAGGAAACGATTAGAGGAGCTTTATGAAGATGAGGATGAGTCTAGTGATGAAGACTCTTCCACGGTGACAGATGAGGACAGTGATAGCACTACCAACAGTGATGAGGATGCTGATGTTGCATTTCTTTTGATGGACCAAGAAATCCAGGAGATTGGTTTAGTTGCATTTGCGAATGAGGTTGAAGATGAAAGTGAAGGGCCTTATGAAGTGATTGAAGGGCTGATGCAAACCAAGGTTGAGTTGTCAAAGAAGCAGGAATTAATGACGCAAATGATTAGTGGAGACCTCTCAGCTATGGAGAAGGATATATTTTTGATAATGCTGGCTAGTTTTCCTGATTTGTTCATTACTTCATATGAAGAGATCAGAGGGTTCAAGGGTGAAGAGATGCATATAGAGCTGAAAGAAGGTGCTAAGCCAGTGCGGCAAAGGCTAAGAAGGATGGGTCAAGAGCAAATGGAATCCTTGCGGGTAGAGGTGGACAAGTTATTGAAGGCAGGGTTCATAGTTCCAGTGGAGACCACAGAATGGGTGAGTCCAGTTGTAGTCAGTCCAAAAAAGGATGGGAAGTGGAGAATTTGTGTGGATTTTAAACCCTTAAATGCAGCCACTAAGAAGAACCCATATCCTCTTCCATTCATCGATCAGATCTTGGATTCAGTGGCAGGTTATGAGAGGTACAGTGTGTGTGATGGTTTTTCAGGCTATTTTCAATTGAAGATTGCTCTTAAAGACCGCACAAAGACAACTTTTATTACGCCATGGGGCTGCTATTGCTACATAGTATTGTCATTTGGGTTGTCAAATGGACCTTCCTTCTATCAAGAGAGAGCGAATTGGGTGTTGGAACCATTCATTGGTAGTTGTGTTAAAGCTTTTATGGATGACTTCTGTGTTTATAGCAGTAGGGCTGAACACCATGAGAAGCTGCAGATGGTATTGGCTCGATATGATGAATGTGGAGGACAACTAAATCCAAAGAAATGTCATCTAGCACAACCAAGGGTGAAGTTATTGGGCCACATTGTGTCAGAAAATGGCATTGAGGCTGATCCAGACAAGGTTAAGTCTATTATTCTTCTTCCATCACCTACGAGTACGAAGCAATTGGCAACCTTTATACACAAAGTGAAGTACATGGCAAGGTTTATTCCATTGTCATCTCAGATTCTTTATCCCTTATAGCAAGTGAAGTACATGGCAAGGTTTATTCCATTGTCGTCTCAGATTCTTTATCCCTTATAGCAAGTGAAGTACATGGCAAGGTTTATTCCATTGTCATCTTAGATTCTTTATCCCTTATAGCAAGTGGCAAATCATGATCCATTGCAATGGGATGACAAGTGTGAAGAAGTGTTTCAAGAGGTGAAAGAGGTGTTAGGGGGTTTGTCAGCCATGCAGGCTCCTGATTGGGAGAAAGTTTTTTATGTAAATCCATCAGTAGGGGATGATGCCATTGGAGCTATGCTATTGCAAAAGGGGAAGGGCAGCCATTACATGAGGCCAGTGTATTGTGCAAGCCGAGTGAAGTTGGTACCGGAGAGAAAGTTATCGGAAGTAGAGCTAGTGATGGCCAGTGTAATATTTGCTTGTCGACGATTTCGTCATTACTTGCTACCACGGCCTTTTGTTTTCTTGACGAGTTATGCCTTTTTGCCACAGTTAATTAATGGTATTAACATGTCAAATGTGGTGAATAAATGGGTAATTGAGCTGCAAGAGTTTGAGTTCTCTTTTCTAGTGGAAGATAGTACAAGGGCTACCCTAGCTGATTTGTTGACCTACAAGGAGAATCCCCTTATTGTTAAGGAAGAGGTGGTGAGAAAGGTAGTTGAAGAAGTCCCACAGATCAGCAATGCACATGTGTTGTTCTTTGATGGTTCATACAGAAAGAGCCACGATGCAGCTTCAGGGGGTATAGCACTTTATGATCCAGAGGGGAAGCTAGTATGCAAGAGAGGGTTCAAATTGGATGCGCATAGTAACAACGAGGCTGAATATGCTACATTGGAAGCCGGATTACACATTTGTTTGAAGCATGGGGTTCGAAGGTTGAGCATAAAAGGTGATGCCTTGTTAGTGGTGAAGCAAGTGCTGGGTGTGTGGAAGAGCAAGAACACCTCATTGAAGGAAATGTGCTTCAGAATTAAAGGCCTGTTAAAAAGGTTTGAAGCATGGAGCATCAGACACATTGAATGTTCTCTAAATGGAGAGGCACATGAAGCAGCTCAAGGCATGATTGGGGAGTTATTTGTGTTGAGGACCACTTTACCTCTTTATCATGGCCGGGAAAGTTTGGCTCAAGAAGAGGAGTTTTTGCTAACAAGAATCATTCCAAAGGAGATTCAGAAGTCTAAGAAGTATGGCTTTGTGCGTAGAGCATACAGGTACAAATTGATTGGTGATGTCTTATACATGAAAGGGGCTGATCTCGTGTTGAGACGTGTACCTTGGCGGGAGGAGCTTTACAGAGTGTTGGAAGAGAATCATGAAGGCGCATGTGGTGGCCATTTTGCGCTAAAGATCACCTTGCATAAGATTTTGCAAGAGGGGTATGTATGGCCTAGTTTGCACAAGGATGTTCACCATTGGTGTAGGTCTTGCAATAGGTGTCAAGCATTTGGGAAGAGAGTGTTGAAGCCAGAGCTACGAAAAACCATTATGGCGTTTGATGTGTTTGAAAAGTGGGGGATTGATGCAATAGGCCCGTTACCTATCACAAGCAGGGGCAAAAGCTATATCTTGACGGCAGTGGACTATCTCTCTAGATGGACAGAGGCTATAGCAGTAAAACAGATCAGTGCAAAGGATGTGGCAAAATTTGTGTATGATGAAATATGTTGCAAGTTTGGGGTGCCATTAGAGCTACTTTCAGATAAGGGGCCAGGATTTAGAGCTAAACTGCTAGACTTCTTATGCACAAAGATGAAGATTAGGCACCAGCATACCACTCCTTATTACCCACAGTGTAATGGCTTAAATGAAAGATTCAATGGTGAGTTGGTACAGATTCTTTCGAAGGTGACAGAGCACCAAGGAAAGAATTGGGATTTGGAATTGCCTAGTGCATTATGGGCTTACCGTACTTCGGTGAAGACAGGTACAGGGTTTACTCCATTTCATTTGGTGTATGGAAAGGAAGCACTATTGCCTGTGGAGGTAGAGTTGCCTGCGGTCAAGATGTTAGAGAAGTTTCTTGGGTCGCCTAGTGATGCATTCAAAGAGAGGCTCTTGCAGTTACAAGAGGTCCAGTTGGATAGGATGAGCGCATTGGAGCATTATGGGCAGATGCAGGATAAAGCTTTGGCAAAGATAAATGAAAAGGTTAAAAGTAAGGGTACCAAGAAACATGACTTGGTTTTGCGCTACAACAGTAAGCTGGACAACACCTTCCAAAAGAAGTTTCAAATTAAGTGGGAAGGCCCTTTCAAGGTAGTGGAGTGTTTTCCAAATGGCACATATCAGCTGGCTAACCTGGATGGTGTTCTACATAAGTCAAGGGTAAATGGGTTGCGTCTTAAATTGTATCATGCTAGATTGATGATGGTGGAGCAAGATGAGCTGTCTGTGGATCAAGCAGTGTTGGTGAGGGATGAGGAGACCTGTGATGCGGCGAGTCTCATATCTCTCTTTGCTGCTGTTGATCATGAATGATCTAGCAGGCTAGGGGATGGGCAAATTATGTCAGGAGTTTTTTGGAGCAAGGGATTGCGCATATGTACATACACATGCATGGTGCATCAAATAAAGGATTGCCCATTTTCCTTAGCCAGGTGGTTATGTGGGGCCCACATGTGTACAGGTAGGATAGGGTGTACATAGTGCATCGATTTTCGCTATTACCAGTACTACTGTGTTTTTCTACAATAATGAGGAGTTTATAGCGTGTAAAACTTCTCGAGGAAGCTATCCGCGGGCCGACGACGTGAGGTCAGCAGGTGCGTCAGATGGCATCTAGTGGCGTCAGGAGGGCGAACGAGGTCAATATTTGCACGCGGATGAGGACGGACACAACGTGGGTGTTTTCTTGTGAGATTTATGCAGAAAGGTTATCATTAGGACCACTTTTTGGGGCCACTTCACGTGGTGGCGAGATGCATTATTGGAAAGAAAGCTGAGTGCCAGGTGTGCGAATGATGCAAAAAGGTGACAACTATGCACTGCGAGTTCAATTTTTGGCCTGTTCGGGGTCCGTTTGAGGTCATCTAAAAGGCCAAGGGTGCCCAACTAAAAGCTAAGTGTGGGAACTGAAAAAACAGAGAGAATACCAGAAAAAACGTGGAGAAGAGAGGAGGAACAGCCGCAGGTGTGTTTTTGGTGTTTTTGGAGCCTGTTTTGGCCGTAAACTGCTCATCCGAGGTCGGATTTGAGCACTTTGACATTGTAGACTGGGGTTTTGGGCCGTTCCGGACGCGATGGCGCTGTCCATTTTGCCAAATTCCTCACTCTTTTTCTGCTATTTTTCTGTGTAATCTTCTCCGGTGAGTGAAGCTTCTTCTCCAATTTGTGATTGTATCTGGTATCTTTTACCCATATTGTGTGAGTTGTTTGCCCCATTGGTGTTGGCCCAAGCTCATTTGTATCTAAACATCAGAAGTTCTCCTCTTTTGAGCTGAGTTTTTGTGTGTGTGTGTGTGTGTGTGTGTGTGTGTGTGTCTCTGTGTGGAGTGGGCAAGTGGATAATCTCTCTCCTCTCACTCTAGAGGTGTGTTCCCTGTCTCGGCCAGGTGTGTTGTGTAAGCCGAGTGGTGCCCCATAGTGTGTGTGTGTGTATCTTCCCAAGAGTGTGTGTCGGGTCGTTATAGAGGCGCTATGTGTGTTTTCATCCCGCTCACACCGGTTATGGTTTTAAGTTATGGTTATGCTTTTAAGTTATGGTTATGGTTCGTTATGGTTATGCTTTTAAGTTATGGTTATGCTTTTCTGTTGGTACGGTTGTATTTCATTGGCCTTAAATCTCATGTGAGATCCTACATGGATAGCATGTAGGAGGCGTATACATGATATGGTTTTTTTTTTTAAGTTTATGTAAAAACAAAGGGAACTCTGCGGAAATTTCTGCGCGCGGGAGCATGGTTGATATTTTGGTGATGCTCGCTTTCTTGGGCAGAGGGCAGGAAGTCTGGCTGTGGCTATGTCCATCTTTTAACTGGGCACAGGCCAGGCTACCTGCCCTCTGCCCAAGAAAAAAAATTTCTGTTATGGTCGTCGCTATGTGCGTGGCAATCTGCGTCCCTATAAGCGTCTATACCTGTCCGCCGCGTTGATATCTGCGTCGATGACACCTTATTTTGTTGTAGTGTTTTTCACTTTTTTGTTGTGGCTCCTTTTGGAAAAGTTATTTCCTTAATTCTTAGGAGTGCAATGGTCATATTTCCCTTACAAATGTCTAACAGGAACATGGATCGCGATCCATGTTGGGCAGCATTTGGTCATGATTTTTTTGTCTTGTTGGTTCCCTGCTTCTAGTTGATCCCAATTCTCACCTCTTTTTGAATTTGGACAAATAAAATCAGTTTCCAAATTTTCTCAATTTTCAAGGTTCTGCTCTTCTTAAACCAATTTCTTGATTTAGATGATCTTTTAGCACTCCATTTCTGGCCAAACTCAAGGTCCTGATGTCTGAGAGTCTGTTCTAAGCAAAGGAAACAATTTCTGCTCACTTTGCCTGAAAGGTACATGGATCACGATCCATGTTTGGCAGGCAAGCTGGAAAAATTTTGCACAGTCTGTCCTAGCAAGATTGTATATCCCCTTTTTGCAAGTTTTGTCGGGTTTGGTTCAGCTTTGAGACTCTGGCCATCAATTTTACAACTTTTCAAAGTTATGGTCTTCGACACCAAAATAAGGTTTGGACAGTTTTTTCCCTGATCCTTTTGGCCCAAATTGATGGTGGAAATTGTTACTTAACCTACTCCTATAAACTGAAATAGATGCACAAACATAAATGAATTTAATAGCTTTTCTCATAAGGAGTAGCACTGGCTAGTCTCGGACTCCAGTCTCTCTACTAAGCATTGAACCTATGTCTAGCTGCTTTACTATCTATGTGTAACCAGAATGGGTGTCAAAAGATTTGAAAGGTATTTTTTGTACAACTGAGTCACTCACCACCTAAGGATCGACTTCCTTGGCTGCGGCGCCAATGTTAGCGGGTCGCCACGACAAACGTCTGCAGCATAGCTTTTTGGTACTAACATAATGTCAATATGCAAGGAAGCGACTCGGGATGGGACACGGAAACTTAATGAGAGTGTCAATCTCACCAAAGTGAACTCAGAGGGCTATTCATACTATGACGAAAGCAAATCAACCACTTCCTAGTCAGAAAATTAGTCTATGTCCGATCTCACTGCTCTAGGTTATCACGCCTTTTTGGCATCCAAACGAATTCGGAATGCAACAAAACTTAAGGAGAGGTGTTACAACACTTAAGGGTACAAATCTACCAAGTTTTACAGTCATCTGAGAAGGTACATAAATCAAGATCCATCACAAAAAATGTGCATAAAATTAAAACAGAACTACATGTAAAGGTCCCCCTTAAGCATAGAAACACTTATCCAAGGTCAAAACATCAAGAAAATCCATTTAAGACCTCAAATCAATGCATTTAGCTCACAAACAAGACGTCACAAACCACAGCAAAATCGAGAATGATTACACTTAAATTGTAGAGCAAGAGACAATGAACACTATGTGCTATTCGGAATTGAATTTTGATTACCAGGACAAGGAGAAAAGCGGATTACAAATTGTAGTAGCAAGAAGCTCTCACAGTGGATATCCAATACTTCTTCAAGCTAATGATAATGTGTTAGTCAAAACTAAGGGTTTTGACTTAAAAGCTGAGGGGACTTTCCCACAGCCATTCGGCCACTTACAAGGGGTGTAGACTCAGAGAGGCTAAGAGGACATGACAAAATATATTACAATTGGGAATCCTTATTAGCATAATCACAACGATTCTTTTGAAAAAATGAGCGAGTACAACAAGGTTTGGTGTTTGCTAAGTGTCAAGGGGGATTGGTTGCTACTCTTAGCATCCAAAAGCATGAAGAATAGATAAAAAATCAATAGATTCTTTCAAAATAATTGATTGTAGAATTCATCCTTGGGTTTGTCATTGGTTAGAGCAAAGCAAACCCATAGAGAAGAGATAGTGCTTTTACTCTCCTCTCCAAGTGGTAGCAAGAATCTCTTATAGGTACCACTAATGCTAGATTCAGAGCTCCAAAAGTTACAAGAATCATTGACATATTCTACAGATAAGAGTAAATGTATTGCTCTCCTCTCCAAGTGGTAGCAAGAAGCTATTATAGGTACTACTAGTGCTAGATTCAAAGCTCTAAATGTTACAAGAATCATCGACATATTCTATAGATAAGAGTAAATGTAAGCTTGTTGGTTGCCAAGCCTCACTATCTTATTGTAGGGATAGTGAGAACCATGTACATAAATATCATAGTGTGGGACGGAGTTGGCTCAACTAGTGCATGGAGACTACAAGAGGTTGTGGGGATCTTAGAAAACACACTCAATTCTTATCTACCCAAAGATAAACTAGGAGTAAGTACAATCTAGAATTTCTTAAGCCTTACTATGGACTTTACATTCTCAAAATCATAATGAAATTTACATATTTGGACTTTATGGGATTTTTATATCAAAATTGGAAGAAATTACAAAATTGGGCTCAAAAAAGCTCAAAAATGTGTTGTCGGACTAGCTTGTTGCCTTGGAGGGGTCACTATATGTAAAACCTACATATCACGTGCATTCAAGGACTATCTATAAAACCCCTTAGCTATGAAAATTTCACCAATAAAAGGAACCCTTTTTTTAATCTATAAAAAAAAAATCAAGATCATTTTTTTGACACCCTTCTGTATGTACAACTATGAGAAAATATAGAATTAAATAATCCCTATTGTTGACCCACATGATAGGCAATTTTTAATTATAGTGACCCCCCCAAGCGTGTTGCTAACATCCCCCCCCCCCCTCAATTTGTCTGTAACATAGCTTCAAATGGCCAAGGAGTACTTTGTCTTGTAGGCTATGTGCTACTTCTTGAGCGCATTTAGGGATTTGTAGTACTTAATTTTTGCTTCTTGTCTCCCTCTGTGAGGAATTGAAGGTCAATAGGCATATTAAGCTCCAATACACAATAACCAACGAAACTTTTTCATAGATTTTCTATGACTGGGCCAAAGATCGTGGTTTGAAGGTAAAGAAGCTTGTGTAGAATACTTCTTTGAAGGTCTGCATGTAGTATGATGGAAGAAACATAACCCATGCACATGAACCATAAAGTACTTCATAAGGAGGCTGATCTAAAAGGTCATAGCACAATCCTTGGTTGCCCTCAGGGAAGGACATTCACAAAGCATCAGTTTTCTTAGCTTGATGAGATGTCTACATGCAGGGTAGGATCATCTTTTCTATCTTGATGAATGTGATGCATGCTATATCTGGGATACCTCTTGAAGATTTCTATAGAATTTTCCAATTTCTTTCACATATAATCTTCTATAGCTTTTCCCCTGGGTGGATATAATCTTGGGTAATTCAGTCATGTTGGATGTTTCTTCAAATTAAGCTAGTGGCTACCCCAACTTCTCACTTTGGGTACTGGGAGAATTTTAGTATCCTTTTTTATCTCTGGAAGAGCTTGGGTGAACAAAATCTTGTATCTTGGGTGTCGTTTTAGCCAAAACTTTCTCCATGTAAGGTGCGGTTCTGCAGTGTCTGTGAATTGATCCTTGAGGAGTCTTTCTTTGAGCTTGAGAACTTCATATTTGACAAGAGGATATGGAAGGGACTGTTGATGCCATATATCTATGATTTGATTTGATGGGAGATCAAGTGAGAAACATTGGAAAAATGTAAGATCCACTGCTCCCAAGCAATTGCCTCCTTCCAAATGTTCTCTGCCTCCTGCTCTATATTCCCCTTCAAAGCTTTTTTGGCCTCTTCTCTCGAATTTCCAATTGGCCCTGGCTCTACCTCCGAGCTCAAGTGGAGCCAACTTTAGAAGCAAAGATGCAGCTTTGGTCTCCTCCATATATTGCAAAAATTGAAAGGCCTCTGCTTTGTTGGATAAAGACTCAGAGGTATCCACTTCAATGATCTTTTGCTTGCCCTTAAGCTGCTCTTGGGCTACCTTGAGGTCTTTCTATAATTTGGCAATCTGCTTTTGTAGTCATTTTCTTTGTTCATGAAGGTAAGTGTAATGGAAATGGCCTATGAACTTTGAGAATAGCGGAATTAAGAGAATTAGAGTGAGAATTTTTGTGAGACTACTTTGAGAACATAGAGGGTGAACTTAATTAGTGGTAGCAACATAACCATAATACTTGAGCTTGAATAATACTTTTGTAGAGAGAGAGAGAGAGAGTTTAGATAACTTGACAACAGTTGAGGACCAGATTTATGTGGAGTCGGTCGAGAGCCGCGGTCCCCCCTCCAATAGGCTTTTGTATTATAAATTCTCCCATCAAGAGAGACTTGGTACAATACAATCTTTGTGTTCCTTGTGACCTAGGTGATGCAGTGAAGATGGAAAGATTGATGCATCATGAGCATAACATAAACTTTGTAGAAAGCAATAACCATCCCCGGCCTCAGTCCCAAGGCCTCAAACACCTTCAAAGGTGGAAAGAGCTAGCGGGGAATGAGGGTAGGGAAGAGGAAGAAGAAACATTCATAGACAAAAGAAATAGTTCCTCACTTATCATCATTCTTCTTGCTTAGCATACATAATAGCATAGTAATGACGATGGAGAAGATGGCAAGCTTAAGCATTGGAGCATGGCTCTTGGTTGCATTTTCATTCCATATCCAAGAGTGTTGGTGTAGGCTCTCAACTATTCTACAAGCTTGGAGAGGGAGATGAAACTCTTGCACTTTGCAACTCACACAGTGAGTGAGTGAGTGTGTGTGTGTGTGTGTGTGTGTGTGTGTGTGTGTGTGTGTGTGTGTGTGTGTGTGTGTGTGTGTGTGTGTGTGTGTGTGTGTGTGTGTGTGTGTGGGGGTGGGGGGGGGGGGTGGGGGGGGGGTAAGAGTATACCCCACAAGCTACCCCTCTCCTTGCTTTGGTTGAACCCCTCTTCTAGCACTAGACTGCACCTTATTGGACCTCCTAAAGCCTGGCGATTCACATGCTTAGTGCATATCAAGCAAGCATGGTATCCTTGGGAAAAGTGTCCCCATTTCCCCTTTGAGACAGAGGACTTGATAAATGCGTAAACAATTAATTCAATTAACTAAATTATCATTGGACCCCTTGGGAGGTCAACCAATAGGTTTTAGGTACTCTATGAGGGAAACATGATGAGGACCTTGACAAGTGTGAGTATACCCCACAAGCTACCCCTCTCCTTGCTTTGGTTGAACCCCTCTTCTAGCACTAGACTGCACCTTATTGGACCTCCTAAAGCCTGGCGATTCACATGCTTAGTGCATATCAAGCAAGCATGGTATCCTTGGGAAAAGTGTCCCCATTTCCCCTTTGAGACAGAGGACTTGATAAATGCGTAAACAATTAATTCAATTAACTAAATTATCATTGGACCCCTTGGGAGGTCAACCAATAGGTTTTAGGTACTCTATGAGGGAAACATGATGAGGACCTTGACAAGTGTCCTAGTTGCTTTCTTTGTGCCAAGGTTGCCTTGTGTGAGGGTGTGTGTGTTCTCTCTCTAGCTCCTACAAAGAGGGCTCACCCCCTCATGAGTAGTGACGCTTTGACTTTTTGAACCCTTAACCCCTAAAGCACCTTAGTCATTAAGCACCTCAAGCACCTTAGTCAGCAAGCACAACAAGCACCTCAAGCTTGGGCCAAGTTCCCACCTCAAGCACAGCCCTAGCTTCCCTAAGGTTGAAGGACTTTTAACACTAACCTTTGGAGGTATTTAATGAAGCTAACCCTAAGGTCTGTAAGCTCCATTAAAGACCTCAAAAGTCAAAGGGGGACACTTGTCTCAAGGCCACCCTTGTTGCTTGATATGCACTAAGCATGTGATTGGCCAGAGGCTTGAGGAGGTTGAATCAAGTGCCAGATAGTGCTACGAGAGGGGGTCGACCAAAGAAAGGAGGACTAGCTCGGGGGGTATACTCTCCCACACCCCCCCCCCCCCCCCCCACTCTCTCTCTCTCTCTCTCTCTCTCTCTCTCTCTCTCTCTCTCTCTCTCTCTCTCTCTCTCTCTCTCTCTCTCTCTCTCTCATTGTGTGAATTGCAAAGTGCAAGAGCTCCATCTCCTTCTCCAAGCTAGTAGAGAGGTTGAGAGCCTACACCAACACTCTTGGCTATGGAATGCAAATCCAACCAAGAGCCATGCTTCAATGCTTAAGCTTGCCATCTTCTCCATCTGCATTACTATGTTAGCAAGAAGAGTGATGATAAGTGAGAAAAAATTTCTTTCTCCTATGAATTTTTCTTCTTCCTCTTCCCTAACCTCATTCCCCGCTATCTCTCTCCACCTTCGAAGGTGTTTGAGGCCTTAAAACTGAGGCTTGGGATAGTTAATGCTTTTCACAAATCCTATGTTATGCTCGTGATGCATGAATCTTTCCATCTTCATTGCATCACCTAGGTCACAAGGAACACAAAGATTGTATTGTACCAAGTCTCTCTTGATGGGAGAATTTATAATACAAAATCCTATTGGAGGGGGACCAACTCCACATAAATCCGGTCCTCAGTTGTTATCAAGTTCTCTAAAATATCTCTCTTGCAAAAGTATTCTTCATGCAAAGTTAATTAAGTATTATGATTAAGTTGCTACCATCAAATAAGTTTACCCTCTATGTTCTCAAAGTAGTCTCACAAAAATGTTCTCTCTAATTCTCTTAATTCCGCTATTTTCAAAGTTCATAGGCCATTTCCACTACAAGTCTAAAGGATTTCAACCTATCATATCTAAAATGTATAGAGGGGACAATGGCTTGAATGAGTTTTGGAAGCAAATAAGAGAATCCAATGGCGCCAATGAATTGAGCCAAAGGGTTAACCAAACCACTTCGGGAAGAGATGTCCTTCTTCCTCCTATTCAAGAAGTTGAGGCGGGACCTCAAGCAAACCTGAGATGCACTTGTATTGGGGGGACAAGGGATCTGTGAGATCTTTGGACAGCCTATATCTCTGATAACTTTACCCTCTTAAATGGGAGAGTATGAAGCAAAGTTGGATGTGAAAGTTGTACCATCATAGAGACTCTCCACAAGGAAAGTGATGGACTCCCAGGGGTTGATAACCTTATTGTCTACTCCACTGGTTTGTACTATTACTGTCACCAAGCTTCTCAAAATAAGACCTCACATGTGGACTACAGTAGGAAAATATAGAAAAATTTGGGGTAAAGGATCCGACTTCACAAATGCATGAAGGAATCGGAGAATTAGAGAAGCCTCAACTAAACATGCAACAAGTACCCTTAAACAAGGTAGGAGAATATTGTGAAGGGGAAGATGGAAATACCACGCTTCCACCATGGCAATTCTTGACACTGGAGCTGGTGTAGCCATTGCAACCAAGGATGTACGGAAGAAATGGAAAAATCCGCTTTGAGAACCGCCAGAATGAAGTTGCAACTTGTAGATGGTTATATGGAGAGACCCATAGGGTTAAGGTAGTTGTTACCTCTTGCAGCATTGAGTACGAGCATACCTTTGCAATAGTGGATTTTGACAAGAAGAATAACTACGACATAATATTTGGATAGCCATTCATGTGACAATTAAAGATGGTCCAAGATTGGGGATATAATCATATATACCTCAGGCACATGGAAACCACTATGAGAATAAGCCTTAAGGACCATAGCTACAAAGATGTGGACCGAACCCCGGTAGAGGAATTTGATTCTGCTATGTTAGTAGGATCTGAGCTTCCAGCGTGGTTAGGTAAACCAAAAGGAACTATGGATGTGTGGGCATCCAATTGTGGAAGCTTAAATGGGGAAGAGTGTATTTTAGAAAGAGTTGTTAAGGATAAGGAATGCATTTCGGAACCTTTTTCAGAGGAGGCCCTAGAACCCTTAGAATGGATGCATATTCTAGCAACATTAGATGTGTGTGCTATTAGGGAGGAACCAACGACGAAGTTTTGTGACAAGGGCGGTTATGATGTGGTTCCATACTATATGGTTGATTTAATAGACGATGATGATGGTGAATGAATCTCAGGAAAAATTAAGCACAAGGAAGAGGTGAATGGGGAGTTGTTGTAAAACTCTCCATAGCATCTTGAATGAGACGATGACGCAGATAATGAATGCTCTGACACCCCCAGTGAGCAAGAGGAAATGATACACAACGTGAGGTTTTACAATTTTCCAAATCAAAAACCCAGACGTCAAGCACACTACAGGAAAACGAAGGTGGCACACAAAGAAAGATATAACCCAATGCCTAAAATGAGGAACAAAATAGAATTTTTATCTCTAGTAAAAGCCGAAGACTGCATTAAAATCAAAAATTTAGGCCAATTCTCTCAATCGAAACTCTAGGACATGAGCCAGAGTGAGAGACGTGAGAAAACAAACTTAGAACTTGAAAATGGAATATAAACCCAAAAAGGTGAAAACAGAACCAAACAAAATAGGAGAACAAAAATGGACCAAAGTTGAGTGCAAAAACAAGAATCAAGAGCTCAAGAAACTCTAAGGGAAGTATAGAAAACTAAATTGGAAAGTGGAGAAGATGAAAAAGATAAAAGTGACAACCATATGAGTGTACCCTCCCACTACCAAAAATTCACTATTCAAGATCGGAAGATAGTATTGACACAACCCAGACGAGAACGACGTGAGAAGGAGTCATATGACAGACCAGAAGGATACAAGGAAGATACACTTAGCAGGACCAAGGGAGGAATCGAAACCAGTCTATATAGCAATCGATATGAGTCAAGAAGAGGAAGAGGAGCTCGTAAGCCTTCTCAAGAATACAAGGACGTGTTTGCATGGTCTTATAAAAACTTAAAGGGAGTGGATCCTACAATATGCCAACATACTATCCCCTTAAAACTTGATGTGAAGCCTAGAAAACAAAGGCCATACACATACAATGACACCTTTGCTAAGCGTATCAAGGAAGAAACTGATAAGCTAAAGGAAATAGAGTTCATCTATGAGATAGAACACACCAACTGGGTATCTCCAATTGTTGTGGTGCCCAAAAAGAATGGTAAACTCCAAGTGCGTGTCAATCTCAAAAAGGCTAATGCAGCCACAATAAGGGATAATTATCCCCTATCGATCACTGCTTATGTTTTTGAACGAGTGGCGGGCAAGCGGGCATATTCCTTCTTGGATGGATTCTCTGGCTACAACCAACTTGAAATTGCACCTGAGGACCAATATAAAATGGCATTTGCTATAGAATGGGGCATATTTGCATATCGAAACATGCCATTTGGTTTGACGAATGCACCTGCAACATTCCAAAGATTGATGGCACATTCTTTCAAAAAATACTTGAGGATCTTCCTGGAAATCTATATGGATGAACTGTGTGTACTCTCTCCTGAGAGAGGAACATACAGAACACCTCAAGAAAGTATTCGAGAAGTGCAAGACGTATAGGATTTGCCTTAATCCAAAAAAGTGTGTTTTTATGGTCAGACAAGGACGAATCTTAGGATATGTTGTCTCAAAAAATGGCATATCCACATATTTGGATAAGATAAAAGTGATTATTGCAATGCCTAAACCCATCAATGCAAAGCAAGTGCAGTGCTTTATAGGACATTGTGGTTATTACAGGAGGTTCATACACATGTATGCAATCGTTACCCAACCTCTGTATAGACTTATAGTGATCTTTGAATGGATGGATGAGTGTGAGGTAAAAGGCCAGCTGGATCCTATCATGGAACTCCCAGACGGCAAGTATACAGATGTTGAGTGGGAGAGACTTGATGCTAAGACCAAATCTACCCTTCGTTTGCATTTGGCCGAATCCGTGTGCTTTACTATAGTTGGAGAAAGGACTGCTAGAGATGTGTAACATTAAATGGCCTAAAATCTTATGTGTAGCGGAAATTAGCATGAACATAGTGGGCATTTCATTAGAATAGATTCCTAATGAGAATTACAAGAGTGCTTGGGTGGAGAGAGCAACAAAAAGCATAACACCTAGTTAGATAGCATCGACAATACTTTCAAAAGAGAGAGAGCAATTAAGCTATTGACAACAGTTGAGGACCGGATTTGCATGGAGCCGGTCCCCCCTCCAAAAGGCTTTGTATTATGGTTTCTCCCATCAAGAGAGACATTGTACAATACAATTCTTTGTGTTCCTTCAAGACTAGCTAGTGCAATGAAGATGGAAGCTTCATACACCAAGCAAAACACTTAATCAAACACAACTTGAATTATCCCCGTTCTCAGACCCAAGACCTCACACACCTTCGAAGATGGTGAGAGCTAGCAGGGTATGAGAGTAGATTGAGAGGAAAAAGAAGTATCTTACGAGAAAGAAGTACATCTCCTCACATAATCACTCATATTAGCATAGCTTAGCTTAGTAATTAGCTTGGTAGAGAAGATGAGCATGCATTGAAGCTTGGCTCTTGGTTGGATTTGCATCCACATGCCAAGAGAGTGTTGTTGTAGGCTTCTATCTCACAAGCTTGGAGTAGGTGATGAGCTCTCCATTAAAGCTTGGGAGGAGATAGAGTATTTTCCCTTCACACATGGTCAAGTGTGAGAGTGTGTGTGTCAATGCCAAGCAAAAATCAGCCCCCCCTCTCTCTTGGGCGAGCCCTAGCTGCTAAATAAGTCTGGCCTTTGCCTCATTGGACCTCCCCAGGTCAAGCCAATAGGAATTAAGCAGTATAAGTGATAGCCTTTAGACATGTGTCCCCCTTTCCCCTTTTGTGAGAGCTTTAGGTAATTAAATAATTAAACTAAACTCTCATTGGACCCCTTTGCCTCCTGGCCAATAGGAATCAGGCAAGCCATGGGGCTCCTGAATGCTCATTGGACCCCTTGGGAGACTGCCCAATAGTCTTCTAGGAGACTTAATTCTCATTGGTTTCTTTTATTAAATGTTTTTAAATTAATTAAACTAGATTTACTCTAGCTTAATTCTCATTGGTCCACTTCAAGGGTCTTCCAATAGGAATTGGGCACACCTTGTGGGCATCTGGCCTAGGGAGCTGACATGTGTCCCTCATTCCCTTTGTGTAAAGGGAGCCTGTGTGTGTGTGTGTGTGGTTTTCTCTCTCATCCCCTAGCTTTGGGGCTCGCCCCCTCCCATGTAGGGATGTAGAAAGACTTTTTGGGCACACACTAAGCATCCAATTTTCCCTAGGGTTGACCTTTGGACACAACCTTTGAATTTTGGAACCTTAGCATTTTGGAAGTCTTAATGGGCTGAACCTTAGGGTCTTTTTGGCCCATTGTTTCACATGGCTCTTTTGCAGATGGCCCCCCCTTTGGATCCCTATTTTCCCTCCTTTGGATCCCTACTGTGGCCGGTCTGCTAACTTAACCAATATTCTAGCTTTTTCTCCCTTGGCACTTCCTCACATTAAATGATCAGTTTAATATGAGAAAATCATTTAGGAGAATTAGATATTGATTATTATGACAGATGTATGGGATAAATTGTGTTCAAACATACTACCTTTTGCGTGTTGCACTAGAAAAGAAATTTTGGAGGCAACTTCATTCTCCAAATCCTTGCGCACTTGTCTTATTGTCACATTGCCTCGAATGCTAAGAACAGTTAGCAGATCAGGTCCACACCATACCTCAAGCATTCTCAAAGGATTTTTCAGGTCATCAGTTCAATCTTGGTCCAAAGCTACCAGATGACCATTCACTCGATGCCACCTTTGTAGTAGAAGGAAGCTATGAAATTTTGAGAAGCTATCATGCACTTTCACACAATAGACTTCTTATTTACCTTGCATAAGATGCCATCAGAATCATGGACATCCCAAGATTCATCTAGAAACTCGAGGCATTCCTCTGTCTTGTAGACTAGCATAGTTCCAGTCTTCCTAATCTCTTCATCATGGAAAAAGTCGATGAACACATGCATGGGCATGAAGATTGAAACACATACGAGCCGACTAGCAATATTTGTTCTTAAACACTTTTGTATTTCCTGATGGAGCTTTAGTCTGAAACACTCAGAGGTTTTAGATTAAGGAACTGGCCACTCTGGATTTTCCGTCGAAGGAAGCGGGAGATATTCTAGAGCGCTGAAGCCAAGCGTAGAACGCAGAGCATTATAAAAGTGGTCAATGAAGAAAACCCCCCTTTCAACCAACGCTCTTCTCGTGCTAGTGTTATAGAGTAGCTCTCTCACAGTTGCATGGAATGCATAAAAAATGCCAATAATGCAATCCACCGGCTGCCAGTCTTCTTTGTCGGAAGGATAGATATCTGCAACTGGCAGGTTAAACACACAATACATGAGTGAAGAGTAAAATCTATTGTGGATGTAAGAAAACTTACAATTTAGTTGGTTTGTTGAAAATCCTATCGACATTGTTCGTAGACACAACTTTGAGTGCATATATGCGTGTTCAATGAGAACGTCTTTGACTGTTTTGCCCATTTGTGACAAGCGAAAGTTTTTCACCCTACCTTTATAACTGTTCACAAACTCATTGCCCGTGCGCTTTCTCTTCCTTCTCTACAGGAGAACCCAACATACAACTGTAATGGTGATGGAAAGCCATCGACGGTTGTCCAAATCGAAATTGTTGAAAATTTCAACAGACTTAATACTTACGAATGGTTGTCGAGGTCCTCTGTTCTCCATTAGTGATTCTTCTATGGCAAGATGCACATCACAAATGTGAGAGGGGGAGTGTTTCTTAGTGCAAACACAATACAGTCAAATGCGAGCAAAATAGTTAGCTGAGCGCAAATGAATGAGAATGAGCAGGAATACTATGAAGTCTCTCCTATCAAAAAAATATGCACAACTGCATTGAGTGTGAGTTATGGTACATTGGTTGTATATTTGGTCCTGACAAGAAGGATTCGAGCAAATCACAACGTATATTATTGTTAAGGTTTTTAACACAACTAGAAGCTGTTTTTTGAAAATGCTAAAATTGAGATAAAAACAAGGAAAATTTGAGCTACCGTTATGGTAGCTCGCCATCCATTGGTCATGTTGCATTCTCTCTCTAGCGCTAAAAGGACCAAATTTGAGTCCAAACTTTCCCTAATGGCTACAGAGCCCAAGATATTTGAGTTTGAAGTTGTAGTGTATTTCAAATCCTCGACGGATAGGGCACTTTGCGGACAGGTGGCCCAAGTGGATGCCATTGTATAGACGTGTAGTGCTTGAATTATGGAGCATACCCGTCTTTTCGGATTGCAGATTGGAGCTATGGATTGCAGGTTATGGCCATTGAAAAACATTCGGGGGCCAATTATGGGCCAAGTTGACCGCATAAAGAGTCATTCCATCTGGATTTTTTGGGCTTTGACCAAGTTCGAGAATGTGGTACATGACCTACGAAGCCCATAGAAGTCGACCGCTTGTCAATTAGATTCCTAATCAACAAGATACGACTGTAAGAAGTCAACATCAATTGTAGATAGTGCGACATCAGATACTTTTTGTGTTCTTTTGCGGCCTCGGTTTGAGAGCTCATAGGAGTCAAAATGCGGCAAGGCTAAAGGGATTCGGAGTCGGCAAAGTGGGGTTTTGGCTGATCTTTATAACCGGGCAATTGAAGCCTCAGGTAAGAAATGGTTGGGGAATGAAGTGGCATAAAAAAATTGTGTTTTCCTATGCTAATGGTGATTTTTTCAACCCACCCAAAGGGGGGGCGCCCCATATGCGGCCACGTGGCAACAAGACAGTCCCACATGATGCGGGACGAGCACTCGGACGAAGAGACTATATGGGCAGGTCCGTGTCCCTCTTTGTTCACAAGCAAGAGAAAGAAAGAGCTCTCCTTGCGTGGCTATGGCGAGCCCTTGGGCGGCGTTGCTGGCGCTTTCCCGACGGCACATTGTTGCGGTTTTTGTGAGAGAGAAGGTGACCCGACAGAGCTCGCAGGCGAAGGCCAGCCATGGGGCGGTGACGGTGCAATGCGCAGCTAATGACATAGAAAATCGAGGAGCTTTGTCCCGTGCCCGCCATGGGCAAAACCATTTTGAAGGTAAAAGGGGGGTCCCCCACTAGCGATATCGCTAGTGCTAGGGGGGAGTCCTGCGAGGCAGTCGACAATTGTGTGTGTGTGTGTGTGTGTGTGTGTGTGTGTGTGTGTGTGTGTGTGTGTGTGTGTGTGTGTGTGTGTGAGAGAGAGAGAGAGAGAGAGAGAGAAAATAAGAACCCAAAGGCCAAGAGGGCAGTTCCAAGTGGGCCAAACAAGGTGAGATGTTCATCATGCAAGAATAATACTAAGTGAGTATGCCACTTGGGTGCAATGCAAGAGAAATGCTATCATGAGCTAAAAGTTGAATGCACGAGCAGCGTTAGGAACACATTTTTTCTTTTTTGGGCTTAGCCACTCCTATAAAAGGAGATGTACGTGAAATTGAAGGGGCTTTTTTTGCCATGGGGTTTTCTTGACCAATTGGAAGGGTTTTTTTTTTTTTATAGTGAAAGCCTACAAACTTATGTGTGGAAGTTTGCCATTGGAGCTGTAAGATGATTGTACTATCTCCTTGCTAAATACTACTAAGCCATTGCCCCATTTCCCGGTGTCGCTTCTCCCCATCCCCTTCTTTTTCTCTTGCTCTTTATGTGCATGTCGGTTCTTGCGGAGGTGTGTGCCCGCAGCGTATAGTGTGTTGCAAAGAGGGCAGAACCGGGGTGTTGTGCGAGTCGGGAAAGGTGAGTTGGGCTGTCGGGGTGCATTTATGCTGAGTAGTGGTTTTGCAGAGCAGTAGATTGTTGTTTTGTGTGCAAAGGTGGTTCTGTTAGTGCAAATTAGCCAATTTGAAGGTGTTATCTGAGATGTTAGGGGTGATGTGGATACCCTGAGCTATAGGGAGGCATTGCACTGTGTGTCGGGTGTGTTCCCCATTCCCCCTCTCCAGCATGGTAGTTGAAAAATCCCATATGCGAAGGCAATAAAGACAAGCGGAGGCTATATAGCCTAAAGCGTGGCCTCATTTGGGGTAATAACTTGAAGAGTGGGCTTTGAGCTCATTGCCATGGTGGCAGTGCTGCAGGTGGGGGCGGCCTTGCTGGGCGACTCTGGGCATTGCCAGGTGGTTTTGGTGACACCGTTGAAAATGGTGGTGGCCATGCCCATTGACATCAATTTCTCATGATGCTGACATGGCAGTTGCCTATGGGCTTGTTCCCCCGCACATCTCAAGGCCCATTTCTTTTGAAGGCAAAGTGCCCCTCCCGGGGGGGGGCGACTTCCCACGGGGTACTAAGAGAGTAAGAGAGAGAGAGAGAGAGAGAGAGAGAAGGAGTCACATGTTAAAAGACGGTTTATATGCAAAGTTGCTATGAAGAGAGGCACAAGTGTCCGATGCTTGTTTGCTTACTAAAAATAGCCAATATACTTTATTTTTGAGCATTTTTTAGGAGTTCGGAGTTTTTTTAATGGGAATGCAATTACAAAGCGGATTTTGGAGTAGGAAGAGTAGGAGGAGAGTTTTTGAAGGCAATTATGAAAGTGGTGAGAGGAGAACTTCATCATCACCATAGAGATCGTCGCGCGCTCTCCATCTCCTTCTACATAATTTTTCTAAGTTTTCCTCTATTACCAATATTGAGTCGAGTCCACCCATTAAAAGGAGCTAAAACTCCTTAATCTACATCTAATTTAGATTACGATGTCGTTAACGATGCCTCTTTGGCAATCGAGCATCATATCTTGTTAATGTTAGCAACAAAGAATATTTATTTTTGTACTTTATTTCATTTAAAAGAATTTATTATGTATTGTACGATGTGGTGCTTCTTCTTCTCCTCTCTTTTCCCACAACTAGTAGCTCGGTGCTGACCCAGCTTGCCTTCGAATCCTTAATCCGTCAACAACTTGGTGAGCCCAAGGTGAAATCGAGCTGGGGTGGGAAATTTTTGTGGAGAAAGATGTCTACATCATAAGAGGCAGCCATGCAACAAATGATGCAGCAGTTTGCAGCCTACATACAACAACAAATAGGCTTCCCAAGAATGGTACAATTTGCACGAGAAGATTTATAAAGCTCAACAAACAGTTACAGATAAACTACAGTGCTTTGAAGGCTGTGACATTAGAAAATTTTTCAACACCTTTGAGCAAGCTATGGAGGATACTGAAATTGATGACTAGAATGCAATATACGGGTTTCATTTAATTGCGGTGCCTAAACTTAGGGCCAAAATCAAGGAAATTCATGTGGCTCACGCACCGGATTGGCAAGAGTGCAAGAAGGCATTGCAAGCAAAATATTTTCTTGAAGATTCTCAGAGCGTAACCAGACAAATCTTCGCGAAGTGGGTGCAAAAGAAGAATAAAAACTTGTAGGCACGAGAGTTGTTACGGGAATTTGAATAGAAATTCTCAAAGCCCATTGGCCCAAGCTTGGGGCTAACCAATGGAAGGCCTAGGTCAAACCATCGTCTTTATTAATGATGTTTGCTATTATACTTTTCTGAGGTTAGTACAAAGCAAATAAGGGAAGGCAAACCATGTTCGTTGCACCTGTTTGCTTGGTACTGACCATCATTACGCCCGTGGATTGGTACTGACCATCATCTTTATTAATGATGTTTGCTATTATACTTTTTTGAGTTCAGTACAAAGTGAATAAGGGAAGGCAAACTCTGTGCGTTGCACCTGTTCGCTTGGTACTGACCATCGTCTTTAGTAATGATGTTTTCTATTATTCTTTTCTAAGATCAGTAGCGAATAAGGGAAGGCAAACTCTATTCGTTGCACCTGTTCGCTTGGTGCTGGTCATCGTCTTTATTAATGATGTTTGCTATTATACTTTTCTGAGGTCAGTACAAAGCAAATAAGGGAAGGCAAACCATGTTCATTGCACCTGTTTGCTTGGTACTAACCATCGTTGCACCTGTTCGATTGATACTAACCATCATCTTTATTAATGATTTTTGCTATTATACTTTTATGAGGTCAATACAAAGTGAATAAGGGAAGGAAAACTCTGTGCGTTGCACCTGTTCTCTTGGTACTAACCATCGTCTTTATTAATGATGTTTGCTATTATACTTTTCTGAGGTCAGTAGCGAACAAGGGAAGGCAAAATCTGTTCATTGCACCTATTTGCTTGGTACTGACCATCGTCTTTATTCATGTTGTTTGCTATTATACTTTTCTAAGATTAGTACCAAGCGAGTAGAGGCAATACAATCGTATTTGGTGCACTTCTTCGCTTCGTGCTGACCCTAGAAATCTGAAGTCCCTTGTGCAACAAATGACATATTTTCTGTTATGCTATTTCTAGAGATGCCTCATGCAAAGGCCATGCCTAGAAGGGCAACAGGTGACTCTTTAAATGCTCAAGCAAGAAGATGCCGATATGAGACGCACAGAGGTGTCCTGCAAGAGCTGGGAAGGATTAAACGACACATGCAACCGGCCATTCCATGGCTTGCTTTCCAGCGAGTAGTGCGAGAGATTTGCGAGCATTGGAGAGTGGGCATGCAATGGACCAGCAGTGCACTTCTTTGCCTACAAGAAATTGCAGACGACTACCTCGTTGAATTCTTCAATCATGGATATATCCTGGCTGCCCATACACACCGCGTTACTATCATGCTGCGGGATTTTGACACTCTTTGGAGGTTGCACTTCCGCTACGATGGGTTGTTTCAGTCAGTACATATCCGGTATAGTAGAACCATGGATATTCTTAACATCCCCCTCTTCATCCTCATGCACGACAGACAAAGCCTTCTAGGGTTGGATTAAACAGTAGAAGGACACGATCACAGGTTGAGAGAAATGACACATATGGGCAGGCTAAGCCAGCCGATGAGGGGCATGAGCAGGCCAGGGTGGACCCTGAGGCGATCATTGAAGAAATAGAGATAGTTATGGAGGAACCAATTAAGAAGAAAAATGAGCAAGGCATGGAGGATCCAGAGCCAGTTAGGGAGGATATGAAGCCTATGCCTGTAAGGGAGGAGCTTGTGCCAGTAAGGGAGGAGCCTATGCCTGTTAGGGAGGAGCCTGTGCATGTTAGGGAGGAGCCTGTGCCAGTAAGGGAGGAGCATGTTAGGGAGCAGCATGTGCCATTAAGGAAGGAGAATGAGGCATCCATGGATAAAGCTCAAGAAAGGCAAGGAAAATCCTCTGCTTCACAAGGGCCATCCAACGAGGAGCCTTTATCAAAGGAGTTGATTATTTTAGAGCAAATCAACGAAGAAAACGAAGAGGAGTTGCAAGTTATGTTCAGCACTCCGTATGCATAGATACTTATGCCTGGAAGGTCAGAGGAGGCCTGCATTTTCAACCTTGATCAACAAGACTTCCTGTGCATGTGCAGTTTCTCCAACTCCAACGCAATGGATGCGGTCGTCAACATTGCTATGTGGTACTTCCATTATCTGCAAGTTCCTTGTCTTGTCTTCCTCAGTACATTTGCTCACCAATAAATGCATGGAAAGCATCAAAAATCCCAACTATACTCTCAAATGGTTGCCAATCCATCCTATTCGATGGATAAATATCTGAAACATAGCAAAGATGATATCCACCAGCTAACCTTCGAATATAAGCATGCACTAAGTGAGATGCTCAAAACAACTTACAGTTGGGTCGATGCCATGAAAAACTTGGAGGATATATTTGCAACTTTAAGTCTGCATGTTGGAAAGCATGTTTTATGAGGACCTCTTTCACCCGCTTGCTTTGTGCACACACTTTACACTCTTTAACTTGTCCCTTGAAAGCCTCCACGAAATCATTGCGTTGCCTCCTCTTCCTCCTCCTAGTTTGCAGTAGTACCCAACTTCCGATAGTTATTCGAGATGGTATCCATGCTTGATCATCTGTAATATAAATGTTAAAAATGTCAATAGAGTCAATGGTAGTGCTAGGCCTTCGAGAAGTAGTCAAGGTGTGAACTAAAATACATAGAAAAGTTAGCGCAAATATGAAAAAGGAAAGAAGTTTTGAGAGGGAAGTAGAGCTACTCAAAGTCATATTTGGACGGGAACATAGATACTAAATAGAGTCTTTAACGAAAGTTTTGAAATTCGTCGGTACCGAGTTAATACGACTTATGGCATTTATGCCTTGAAAGCGTGAAATTGTGCAATTTGATGAAGAAAAATAATATTTTCTCCCTTTTTTCTAAAAGAGCTTGGCTCCAAAATGTCGATTCTCAACGTAACGTTAACCTCTTCCTCATGGGTCAAGCACCATTCTCTCTCTAGAACTGAAAGGCCCAAAAGTGAGTCCAACTTTCTCCTAATGGAGCACTCTACCCAACTTGGGTGAGGTACGACCAATCCTGCATAACCACTTTAGAGCATAACATGGCTGCAAAATTTTCGGTAACATAACCAAATCCAATAAAGACCATGAGCCACACCGGCTTACACCATAGAATATCAACCACAATCCATAAGGGAATCTCAGCCCTTGACCATGGATCATAATCACACTAAACCAACTCCCACACTTGGAGTTTGACACATCCCCTACAAATCAATCGGAGTCTACACATATGTGACCCTTAAGATGTAATTCTTTCATGCATAAAAAGAGTCCGACCAGCAACTAATCATGTTATGAAAATCCAATTTTGATCACTCCAATCATGCAAAGTTGATGCATCACATCTGCACTTCACCTCCCTAGCACATAGAGTTAGTTTTGACCTAGGAAGGTGGAAAGCAATCACAACCATGCATATTAGGCACACATCAATCCATGAGTTCCCATACATCATATGATAACATTACATCACCATAAATATGATGCACAACAGCTCCAACCTTTAGGTCAACCATTAATCATAACTTCACAAATATGCAAAAAAAAGGCATTTTTGGGAGTATGAAAAACATGCAATTCAAATTATTTTGCCTCAAATCAACGCATCAAGTTTAGCTCCATAATATAGACTATCACTCTATCATGTCACTTTGCCTATATGGTACTCACACAACAAGCGGTAACCCCAAAAGAAAGCCACTTTATTCATCTGCCTTGCGATTCGGGATGTTTAACCATATACTCACATAAGTTTATGGCCATATAATAATTAAAATCAACTCACCAAAACAAACCATAAAACATATCAAGATAGCTCTTCAACTCATGACGTCATATGGTACCCCCCTTGGTAGTACCTCTACGAAAACCGGTTATAGAGTGATTAATAACTCGCATTCCCGAAGTGATAACGGAGACCTAGATTCATTTATCATCAACTTTCATCAAGATTTTCAATTGGTTAAGTGGGGTTGCCTATCTGGTAAATCTATATAGTGGTTCTCCAAGGAGCCTGGACTCAAAACATTTGGTTGTGTAGTAGGCAACAAACTATTTTTTGACCATATCTCTTAGCTCGTGCGTGTTTTTCATATGACACCAAAGAGAAAAAATGTTTTAAATGATGTGTTTTATCTATGGTACAAAGGGTTTGGGCTGATTCATAAAGGTTTGTGATCTATGACCAAAACAGTGTTTCTACCGTCTCTATGACGTGAAACAAAAATCTCTTTTTATGCACGCACGTACGTGAACATAAACACATCATGTGTATAAATCAGCGTGTTAACCATGATGAATAATCATGAGGAAAATTCGTATGTATTCGGTTGCTCCATACATGCACTCGTATGCTAAAAAACAATCACCGAGAGAGTGACTACGTAGAAAAACGACACAGAGATAGAGAGAGATGATGGCTATGGAGTTTATGTAAAGAATGAGGATGCAAGAGAGCTACACAAGACAAGCACAAAGCACACAGAGATGGAAAGCTTCTTCTTCTTCTTCACAGAAAAGAGAGTACAAAATGACTAAGTGCTAAAGCTGAAAAGTAGCACATATGTACATGCGGTCACTAAGTGTGAGCTCGCTAGAAGCGTACTAGGCTAGCACTATAAGTGTAGTCCAGCTGTAGAATCACTGGCAGAGATCCTCCATGTCGGTCACCTAACGCGCCAGTGAGTAAATGCCGTAAGCGGCCAAGACCCGTAGTGGATGCCAGCTCAAGGTGTAGAGCTCGACATCTCAACACTCCCCCTCGAGCTCTGCATGTCGCAGAGTCCAAGCATAGTCCGGAAACGTCGAAGCTTCTCAGCTCCGAGGGCCTTGGTAAAGATATCCGCTATCTGCTCCTCTGTGCTGACGTAGACCAAGTCGATGTCGCCCGCCAACACTCGCTCTCGAACGTAGTGGTAATGGACCTCTATGTGTTTGGTCCTGGCATGGAACACTGGGTTCCTAGCCAACTGCATGCTGCTGAGGTTGTCACAATGGATGAAAATCTGCTGGTCCACCTGCACTCCCAAGTCCTCAAGTAATGTGCGTAGCCAAGCTACCTCGCACGCCGCAACTGCTGCACCTCTGTACGCAGCCTCTGTGCTCGATAAAGCAACCGTAGGCTGCTTTTTGCTACTCCAAGTAACAGCAGCACTCCCAAAAGAGAACATGAAGCCACTCGTAGATCTCCTATCAACAATGCTACCTACCCAATCTACATATGTATACCCATACAATGCTAATGGTGCATCTGCTGCATAGAACAATGCGTAGTCAAGAGTACCTTGCACATACCTAAGTGTGCGTCGTACTCCATCCAAATGTGGCTTCCTCGAAAGCTGCATGAACTGACTCTCCAAGCCTACTGTGTAGCTCAAGTCTGGCCTTGTGATAGTCAAGTAGATTAGACTACCCACAATCTTCCTGTACATGTTGACATCCTCAACAACATCACCCTTCTCTGCACTCAGCTTTGCATTCACATCCAAGGGAATAGAAATTGGCTTACAATCAGCCATACCATACTTTGACAACATGTCCAAAGCATATTGTCTCTGTGATAGCCATACACCCTCTGGAGTCCTGATCACCTCAATGCCAAGAAAGTAGCGCAACTCGCCTAAATCTTTCATTTCAAACTCCTGTTTGAGAAGACCCTTCACATGGTCAATCTCCATAGCATTGTCACCAACAATAATAAGGTCATCTACATATATGGTAATGACCACAATCCCCACATCACTCTCACGTACATAGAGTGAATGATCAGCATGAGCTCTCCTAAAACCAATACTGACAAGATACTTGGCAATCCTGTCATACCATGCTCTAGAGCCCTGCTTCAAACCATACAAAGCTTTGAGAAGTCTGCATACATAATCTGGGTAACCTGGATCGACATAACCAGGTGGCTAATCCATATACACTTCCTCTTGCAACTCACCATTCAAGAAGGCATTCTTTACATCCATTTGATGCATAATCCATCCTCTAGATGCAGCCACTGCTATGACAGCTCTCACTGTCATCATCTTTGCCACTGGAGCAAAGGTCTCCTCATAGTCTATGCCATACGTCTGTGCATAACCCTTTGCGACCAGCCTTGCCTTGTGACGCTCAATGTTACCATCAGCCTTATGCTTGGTTTTATACACCCATTTACAGCCAATAGCTTTCTTGCCACTTGGCAATGGCACCAACTCCCATGTGTCATTTGCTTCCAATGCAGCCATCTCTTCATTCATTGCATCATCCCAATGCACATTTCCAACTGCATCCTCAAAACATGTGGGCTCCACATCCTGTATCACCTTAGCCATGTAGGCTTGGTGATGCGCTAGATACCCATCATAAGTCAATTTTTGAACTGGATTTCTGACTCTATTAGATCTGCGCGGTCCTGGGTCACTCCTTTGCCCTCTAGCATCTTCTTGTACTTTCCTTACACCAGGTGTCCTGACAGCCGGAATTCCAAATTCCTCATCAAGACTTTGTTCAGAACCATCTGAATCCATGTCTACATGTGAAAAACCTGATGATGCATCAGCCATAAAGGGAGGTTCATCAACCTTTTCCTTTCCTTTTCGTGATACATTCCCTGTACCTGTTGGTGGAGTAACCTGCGTACGTAGTCTACCATTCCATGGTTTCTCAACAGAGCCACGAGAAGAGGACTCTTGTGGTCCACTCAAAACCTGTGACTGTGGCCTCACATTTTGTACAACCACATCATCTTTTACATCAGCCCCAATAGTGCCATGTGCATTACTGTACCAGCTGCTCATCTCATCAAAGACTACATCTCTGCTCACTCGTAATTCTCGTGTAGTAGGATTGTAGCATCTGTACCCCTTTTGTTCAAGGGAATATCCCACAAGAATACATTTCTCTGCTTTAGGATCCAATTTCTCACGCAACTCATCTGGTACATGCACGTAAGCTATGCAGCCAAACACTTTCAAGTGTGCCAAATCAGGCTTTGTACCTGTAAACTTTTCCTCAGGTGTTACATCATGCACCGCAGCTGTAGGTGTCCTGTTCATAATGTACACAGCTGTATTTACAGCTTCAGCCCAGAAATGATGAGGCATGTTCTTCTCATTCATTAATGCACGTGCAACCTCTGCAATGTGCCTGTTTTTCCTTTCTGCGACCCCATTCTGCTGTGGAGTATATCTGCATGTAAACTGTCTGTGTATACCATGCATTCGCAGAAAATCTGAAAAATCATTGGAGAAGTACTCTCCCCCTCCATCTGACCTCAATGTCTTGATTTGCATATCTGTCTCCTTCTCAATCATGACTTTGAAGTCTTGAAAGTGACCAAACACTTCACTTTTGTTACGCATGAAGTAGACCCATACTTTCCTTGTATGGTCATCAATGAAAGAGACATAATACCTGCAATCATGTATACTTGCAGTATCGGTTGGACCCCAAACATCTGTGTGCACCACCTCAAGTGGCTTTTTACATACATTGCGCTCATGTGGAAATGAGCCCTTTGACTGTTTTCCAAACTGGCATGCTGCACACACTTTATGCATACCATCCACCTTGAATTTGGGCAAACCTTTTACAATCTGTTTTGATTGCATGCTGCGCAATCTCTGCTCATTGACATGGCCAATGCGTTTGTGCCAAATGTCAACATCAGCCACAACACCTGTGCCCTGTGAAAATAATGCAGCTTTTACCTCAGGCATGTCTACATTCAGCGTAAACATTCTGCCCACACATTTTCCCTCTGTGATCAGCTTACAGCCATTCTGGAAATCTTCTACATAACAGCCATTTGGATTGAAGCGAACCTGCAAACCCTGCTCAACCATTTGTCCAACAGAAACAAGATTCTTTGTAATGTTTGGGACATGAAGTACATCTGCTAAATACTTTGATTTCCCACTCTTCGTATTTAGAGATATGTCCCCTACATGAGCAATGGGGTGAGCTGTGTCATCTCCTGTCTGCACATAGCCTGACACATCTGGTTTGCGCATATCTCTAAACCACTCTCCACGATACGTCATGTGATTAGAGGCACCTGAATCCACATACCAAACATCATCTTGGGTGGAATTCTCTGCAGTCATTGTATTCATTACATGCTGCATAACAAACATGCGCTCGTTTTTGCTGTCATCTGCATCTCTGCTAGTAGATGCATAGTTGCCCTGTTCTCTCTTTCTACTTGCTTTTCCCTTTGGACAGTCACGTGACATGTGACCTCTTTCACCACAAGTCCAACATTCTCTACTATCTGGAGTATGTTGCTGCCTGCTTGATCCTGCACCACGACCTCTTTGACTCCCCCTGCTTTGAGACTGGTTTCCCCTGCCACCTATATTGTTTTGATTTGATTGACCTTCCAGAAATTGGCCCCTGCAACCCCTTGGGCCTCGACCACGACCTCTACCTCTACCTCTGTTGGAGTTAGAATAGAAGGCCTGTTCAGAATTATTTCTGCCATGAGAAGAAGATGTGTCAAGGTTCTTCTCCTCAAGAATAAGCATAGAAATCAAATCTTGGAACACGGGGATGTCGTCTCTTGTATTCATGGAAGACCTAAAATGTACATACTCATCTCCTAAACCATCCAAGCATGCACGGACAATGTCATCGTCTTCCACTGAGACTTTAATAGATCCAAGAGCCTCAATGATACTCTTGATCTTCAAAGCATAATTATTGATGGAGAGGTTGTTCCTCTTAACCTGATTTAGCTCCGACTTTAGTTGAAGCTTCCTGGCCTTGGTGTTCACCTCGAACACTCTGCCTAAGTTTTTCCATGCAATGGCGGGGGTTTCAGCATCCTGTAGATAGCCCATCATGCCATCTGTGATGCTCATAGAAAGCCAATACATCACTTTGCTTTGGCCTTGTTGCCAGTCCCTCAAAGCTTTCCTTTGTTCTGCTGTAGCATTTGCCTCGGGAATCTCTGGTTCCTTTTCATTGTCTCCTTCTACATAGTCCCAATAACCTTTTCCTTTTAGGAAATTTGTTATTCTGAACTTCCATGCAGGGTAGTTATTTTTCTCAAGCTTCTCAGTAACAATCTGACTGAAACCGTCAGACATCTTGAAGCACTAAGACAAAATAGCTGCAATCTGCAAAAACCTGCAAATCTGTTGAACCTGCTATCGTGGTTCCTGTAACGCTTTCTACACTCAACGAGTGTCCACAATCAAGCGTACATACAACCACTGTACTTGTATAGTAAATCTCTGTATACTGCACTTTGGAGACCTGTTCAGAAACTTGTGCGAAAAACCCCTAAACTTGTACGTGAACATAAACACATCATGTGTATAAATCAGCGTGTTAACCATGATGAATAATCATGAGGAAAATTCGTATGTATTCGGTTGCTCCATACATGCACTCGTATGCTAAAAAACAATCACCGAGAGAGTGACTACGTAGAAAAACGACACAGAGATAGAGAGAGATGATGGCTATGGAGTTTATGTAAAGAATGAGGATGCAAGAGAGCTACACAAGACAAGCACAAAGCACACAGAGATGGAAAGCTTCTTCTTCTTCTTCACAGAAAAGAGAGTACAAAATGACTAAGTGCTAAAGCTGAAAAGTAGCACATATGTACATGCGGTCACTAAGTGTGAACTCGCTAGAAGCGTACTAGGCTGGCACTATAAGTGTAGTCCAGCTGTAGAATCACTGGCAGAGATCCTCCGTGTCGGTCACCTAACGCGCCAGTGAGTAAATGCCGTAAGCGGCCAAGACCCGTAGTCGATGCCAGCTCAAGGTGTAGAGCTCGACATCTCAATAGTTTAGAGATTCTCACCGTGCTTTAGGATTGATTAGGGATTGTCTAAAGGCTTCTTGCCTTGCCACAAGAGAGCGGTGATGAGAGCTACGTAGAGGTATCCGCCATGAAAGCTTCCGGAGAGCGCGTACACCGTGAAACGAGAGAGAAGATAATAAGCAAGTAGAGAGAGAATGTCCTTCTTCTTCTTCTTCTTCTTCTTCTTTGCGAGGGGGAAGAGCTTATGGAGATGGTGATGAAGAGCTTGCACCACTCCGTATAATAGATACGTATAGTCTTGCGGTAGTAGACGCAACAGACAACATTGAAAACTGAGCACTCTGTGCCAATTTATAGGTTTTGCAGTTGCCCGGAGTGTGCCCCAAGCTGTAGGTAGTGCTACCTCTTCAGCCAAGAATAGCTTCACAGCTTTTGGGACTTTTCTAAAAACAAGGCTTTGCTTTTGTTGGTCAACTCTCCCACTTACCATTCAATTTTTACAGCAAAATTGACCATGCAAGCAGTATCTGGGCAACTAATGAAAATCGTAGCTAGAATATGCCTCATTGTAATATCTCAACATAATTATGACTTTCCCGTACTGTCCCGGCGTATTTACGATACCGCTTTTTATCAAAATATTTTTCGTAAAAATTTCGTCTGGTCTCGATTTTGCTCCGGGTGATCATTTTTAAATCCGTCGGGGACTAAAATTAATATCTTTACATTTAGGTCATCATAAAAAGCACATCGCTTTTCAAAAACGTTGAAAAGCAAAGAAAAGTTAAAAATAGCGTAAAAAGCACACAAAAAAATCTAAAATTGAATCACGGATTTTAGAAAGTGGAATAAGAAAGCGGACTCGCTTTTTACTAAAAAGCACTTAAAATCACGAAAAGCTAGTAAAAAGCACTCAAAAAGCAGATTTTTACAAAATTGAACCATAGCTTCCTCGGACCACGTAGATTAAGGATCCGACCTTGCTTTTGCAAAAAAACATTTAAAAGCATAAAAAGCATGAAAAAGCTAAAAATATCGGATTTTTCCAAAACTGAAGCAAACATCCGTCTAACCTACTGGAACATGGAAATGACTTAGAACCTTCCAATACTGTTAATCAAACATCTTAAGTCAAAATTTGGTAAAATAAATATTGAAAGCTATTTTTCTTATTTGTAGAAGAGACGCAAAAATTGGGGATCTTACAGCCCCCATCTGGGATAGGTTGGAGGATGGCATGGATTATGGATTGAGCCTTGACATGTTGCTGTCAACACAATTGGACTATGAAAAACATACAAAGACATATGCAAGGGCTACCACAATTGTAGCAAAAACTAAAAGACTTTATTGGGAGCTACACAAGAAATGAAGCCAGTGTGACAGTTGTAAAATTTACATCATACTCTCAAGGAGAGAATTTGTAATGTTTTCTCTTTGCAAAGAAATATGAGTATGTAATGTTTTCTCTTTACAAAATGCTCCAGAGTAGAGAGTATGTAATGTTCTCAAGTAGATAGTATGTAGAGAGGTGATGTAGAATATGTATCGCTTTGCTATTTACAAAATTTTGCTTCATAAAACACTTTTGAGGATTCTGGGAGTCCTAGGACTCTTTCTTGTGCTAGCTTCCTCTGTTTTCCTGGGCTCTTCCTTATGTTTTGAGCTCTTCTTCGGTCTACGTGCCCTCCTTAGACTTTGTCTCCTTGGGCTTCTTTTGCTCCTCCTTAGGCTCTTCTTCCTTGGGTTTCTTCTACTCCTCTTTGGCATGTATTTGTGCTTTTATGGAGTTCTTTCTGAGGGCAACATGCTTCTTTGTCTTTTTTGGAGCCTCTTTGGGTGTTAACCCTCACGGACACCCTATCACCTTTGAGGACCGACGCTTTATTATTTATTTGATTGAGTCATGGACCGGGCTTGTCGGTCCAATAGGTGTGTAGGTGATCGCCGATGAGAGGCTCACCACTTATCTTATTTTTCCAGTAGTTTTGCAACGACTGGCCAGTATGGGTGCCCATGTATGAATGGGTCAAACTCTTATAAAAGGTCCATTTGATCTAAAAATCCTCATTCTTGGAGGTGCAAGCTAAGAAGTGCTCTTGTTCCATATCTTTCTCCTTCTCCTTCGTGTGCGCATGGGTGTGTGTGTGTGTGTGTGTGTATCCTTGAGAGAGAGAGAGAGAGAGAGAGAGAGAGAGAGAGAGAGAGAGAGAGAGAGAGAGAGAGTGATCGAGCATTGCGATGGCGAGGCGATCGAGCGTGGGATCGACGGAGGCTCTGTAGACGGCGAAGACAATCTCAATAGGCGGTAACTGTCTCCTAGAAGCTGGATCAATCAGTAATTACCACAGTAGTTACCACAGTAACTTCGAGAGGCTATAAATAGGGCCCATTACATTGTAATTGGGCTGCTTGTCTTTTGACTTCTTACTCTTAGTATCTTGATTTTAGTCTCCGAAGCTGTTCCTGAGCTACAATCTCTTCACTTGTAATTCCTACTTTGTAATCATTACTACAATAGTCAATTGTACTTCAGCCTGTTATACCTTATATCTTGATTTTAGTCTCCGAAGCTGTTCCTGAGCTACAATCTCTTCACATGTAATTCCTACTTTGTAATCATTACTACAATAGTCAATTGTACTTCAGCCTGTTATACCTTGTACTTGTTCTTCATAAACTCTCACTCTGAACCTGAAACACTTTTCCAATCATTCAGTCTGTTTCTCATCCCACTAGAGTATTTCAGTTCAATTAACTATTCCAATTTAGTTTTCTTATTCTATTCCAATTTCACTGACTGAACTGACGACTTACCAGTAGTTGTAAACTCTAACATCGGAATCAGCTATCCAGGATACGGGTTTGAAGATTCAAGTAAATCCTCTTCTTCTTCTTATATTGATTCATTGTCTTCATGGTGTATGGGTAGGAAGAAAATGTCGGAGAAGATGCAGGAAACTATAGAGGAAACCCAAGCACTTATTGCTGCTGCAAAAGCCTCTCTTCCACTTATCCCTCACAGTAAAATACAGCGGTATGTGTTAACTGAGCAAGCCGAGGCATTACTTCTACTGTGGGATTTGCATGTGGTTGTGCAAGCCACAAGAATTGAATTTGACATAGCTATCATTAGACAGGTTCTTGATTCCTTCAATGTTGATGAAGGAAGTGCTATGGTATATGGTAGGAAAGTATCGATAACACCGAAAAATATTGCTTTTGCATTCAAGATGCCAAATGAACCAAAGCCATCTGTGGCAATAGCAGAACAGATTAGTACAACTCTGAAAGAAAATGATGCTGCCAAGAAGAAACATAAAGTGAGTGTGCAAGGGGTTCCAGTAGCGGGTTTGGACATTCCTGCTGCTTATCGCTTTGCTGAAGCTGTGAGTCTCAAAAACAACCGAACTTATGTGTCAGAAAAATTGTTTTCTATGCTACTGGCAAAAAGATTGGACGCCACAGTTTCAATAAATCTATGTCAGATTCTGTCACATAATGTGCTTCAACAGACTGCTAAGTTGAAGTCCCAAATTGTTTTCAAAGCTTGGTATGTTTGGCAGTTCCTTTACTGGGCAACTTCTCCGGACGCTCATAACTAGGTAAGGATGGCTTGGAGCCAGAAGCCGTTTCCAGTAACTAACAATGTGGATTTATCATCAGATGAAGAAGCTCCAGATAAAATTTAGCTCTCACTAGACAAAAGAGGAAGGCCACCCAAGAGGAAGCTGGCAATTCAAAAAGACAAAAAACTACACGAGCCAAAAGCAGTGCTCTCCTTAAGCAGCTAGAAAGTCATGTCAAAACAGTGTCTGTTGACAAGACTCCAGCAGACCAGACTTCAGGTGACCAGCTAGACCATCCTCCAGTCCAGACCATTGGTGGAACTAGCTAGCAAGCAGGGAAAAGATCGGCGACCACCAGTGCAGGAAAAGACCAGTCAGACAGAACCAGTGCTGAGCAACCGGTGGGTCAGACTAATAAGGGAAAAGGACCAGCACCTTCGAGTCCAGTTTTCATTCCTTACAGTGAAATGGCTTTGACTTTAACCAATAAGGACCGGTTACAACAGCTGCAGACTCATCCTCTCAAAGGATGCCTACTCCTGCACAAACCTGATTATGCTACACTACCATATATGGCTCATGTCACAGTTTATGAGCCAGTTGCATGTGACCCAGCAACGGTGAATGATGGCTTCATAACGACTTTACCTGTCTCTGTCGAATCTAATCTTGCTTCAGTACTTATTCAGTCGTCCTGGAACACAATTGTTAATGCCATAGGACAAATGTTGGATGCCTCAGTGTCTAATGATGAATTGACCAAGTTAAAGGCCGAACCGAGGGAGACTGAGCAGCAAGTTGAGAAGTTGGAGCAAGATAGAGGAGTCCCTGCGGCACAGTGTCCTTGAATATCAATCAGCTAGGACCATTTAGAATTTAGAAAATAAGTTGTCAAAGATGGAGTGTGAGATGAGGATGCTTAAATAAGAAAGGCAGAGGCTGAGAGAGCTACTGACAGATTCAAAACCATGCTGCAAATGAAGAGAGTTTATTTCAACTCATTGCTGACCAGCCACACTGCATTGAAAGCCACTTTAACTGAAAGATATGTCTAGAATAATTTGGCTGAGATACTGAATCCAGAGGGAAATGTTGTTTTCAATATAGATCATTTGAGGGCGCTCATGGAAACAATGTAGAGTGATTTGCAGGATAAACTTTCTGAATACAACAGTGCTTTGGCAAATCAAGCTATCTTGAACTATATTGAACAGCAGAATAACCTTGATGAGGATGATGATAAAGCAGCAGAGGAGGAAGAGAAGGAGGATGAACCAGCAGAAAGGCATGATGATGATGACTCTCCTCCATCTCCACCTTCAGGATCTTGTGTTGGTGGAGCAGGGGCCACAGGGGGAAATCAGCCCAATACAGACCAGCCATACCAATATAGGGGTCAGCAATCAGGTGATCAGCAGACTGGAGATCAACAACCCAGCAACACTGGGAATTCACCAATACACCAATCATAACACAGTTCAGATGAGAAGGGGAAAGGTAAAGCTGTGACTGAGGCTCTGAAAGGTGATGAGCAACATTCGTTACATCTCATCACACTGAACAAGAGACTAAGACATCAGCAAGCTCCTATAACTAGGATGTATCTAGAGGGTGATGTTCTTCTTTCTGATCTTGATGGTTTCAACAACTATATGTCAGCGCCACAGAAATGGTCCAACATTGGAAATCAGCTGCTTTCCATGACCAGGAGGTGTGCCAACTACCTGAGCATCCTAGCAGAATTCAATTGCTAGAGAGAGTACCTGAATGGGTACTAACCTCTAATGACAAACTAGCTAATCCACACTAGCAGCGGCAGTCTACTGTAGATTGTCATTCCCTAACCCTCGAATTAGAGCTCTTGCTGGGGGAAAATGTATGAAAGAGGTCAGAAGTCAATTGAAAGAAGTTTTATTGCAAATGCAAATTGCCATGGGAGTTCTGGATCAGAGGATACAAGCTATTATTGAAGATCAAGCTACCACCAATAAGGGACCTCCAACTCAAATGACAGTAGGAGAACAAGAAACTGCTCTCCGAAGACTGTTTCAGCTGGCTAGAGTTACTAGAAAGATGATACAGCAAGAGAACCAGGCTTTCCTCAATTTTCTGGAGTTTGTACCTGATTCCCTAGTCCTCCTGTATGCTTTACCAACTAGAGAAGCTAAGCTGCCTAGGTTTTTCCCATCACTATATCCTCAACATCCAGAACCAATAGATCGGCTCACATACTATACTATCACTGATGATCTTCAAGATTGGTATGAGCGATCCACTGTCAAATGGAAAACCTGGCAAACACTACTCAATGATGCTTTTCAATTAAATGATCCTGGGGAACTAAAGGAGGAGATACATAGGATCAAGTTGTGTATGGAACAATGGAAAATCCGGCTTAGAGGTCTCACCAAGATCACAAACCAGCTGCTGCAACTTAATGTGGATTCCTCTAAAATCCCTGAAAAGAATGTTACGGCTAAACCAAGCATGGGACCACAGTACATAGAGATGGCTGAGATTCTCTTTGAAGCTAGGATTTAAAAAAATCAGCCTCTTCCAAAAGGATGGATCCATACTTATCATAAATTGGTCAGAACTCGTCTGATAAAAGACAAACGCACGCTCTATGATCCCGACACCAAAACCTATCATCCTCTCATGCCTTATGAATTGGAAATGACCACAGAAAGGTGGGATCAACTTGAGTAGGAGGCCATTTACAGACTTATCCAAAAGGACAATGCTGGCACTGGGACTTCTGAAACACCAACACGATCGAAGTACAAGAGGAAGCGGGTTGAGTGGAAGGATATTGGGTAGTTCCATCTCAGAATCCGATGGTGGATTTTTCCAACCGTTCTCAGAATCAGACGGTGGATTTTTTCAGCCAATTTCAAAATCAGATGGTGGAGTAAGGTGTTGGAATGTCTTTGGTTGGACACCCTTGGAATTACAATTATAGGAGTGTCAAACACTCAACAAGCATGAAGTATGGTATAAAGCTAGCAATACCAAGAGAGTTAGCAACTTCATAGATCAGCAATTTTAAGATGTATCTACTCTCAGTTGTCAGGATCTCTTGAGTCTTGAATCTCTATTTATTTTTGTTGTATCACTTACTAGCATTCTTATTGGCAGTCTGCTCTCTCTTAAACTCTCTTTAATCACCAGTATTGCGTGTATTAAGCCCTTAATTAAGTCTATCTACACTCTTTTATCCGAGTTTGAGCGTGTGTTAAGCTCCTGTCTACAACCAGAGGCCCGATGCTTTTTCGATCGACCCTAGAGAACCACGCACTCCAACAACGGGACAGTTGTTGAGGTTTGGACAACTCAGCACGCAAAACAGTGCATCTTCTGACAATCGGTACAACAGCAACTCTGTGGGTCAAATGACACCTGCCACTATAACGTGGGTCAGACAACGCCGACGGCACTGTCTCTATGCTAGTATACTGCAACCACTCCTCGCAGTCTAGCACTCTCTCTAGTGTGGCCGCGGGTGTCCTTGCTCCGAGTTATAGAATTTACTTGCTTTCATCAAATCATGTAACTAGCTTCTCTTACGGTCTCCCCAACACCTCATCCCATTCCCCAGTCTTCCTCACACTCCATGACACTCCCGATAGCAACACCGTGAACGTTAGCGACGCTAACATCACCACCGTACCAGTTTTTCAGAGTGACACGGACCACTAACTCAACCGCATCGTAGTTTTCCAAGGTGAGACAGGCAGCTTCGACACCTGCTACTCTCTCGCCAATTTCGTTCAATCACTGCATGTCTAGCCTCTGTATCACTATCATCGCAAAGCCCTGCTTCACTCTTGGCCCCCTTTCCCCCGACACTTGACGACCAAGAATGGTCTGTTAGTGCCCATTCCCCCGCAATCGCTGTTCCCATGGCTCTCGACTCCCCGCCGATCGCAATGCGGTCACAATGATTACAAGGAATGGTCGCTGACAGACCATTCCCTACACCTTACGGCACAACAAGGGAACAAGTGGTCAATCTCGAATCCTTCTCCTCTACTAGAAAGAAAGGATCGTGAACAAGTCGAAAGCCAAGGGTTAGATTCCCTCATGTTGTAATCTTTTTGTTTTTTGCTTTAATTAGAATCCCTGGATGTTGGCAGCAAAAAAGGGCAAATAATCTGGTATAAATTTTGTAAAAAATTCCTCTGTGAAAAGTGTAATGTATGCTCAGGAAAATCATGTGTTTGAAATAATAAGGACTTTGCCCAAAAAGTGGGGCCTATGTTACAAAACTGAAAAGTCTTACAGGGTAGAAGATTCAAAATGTCGGTGACCATGAGAACGAGACAGCCAGCTCAGCATTAGCTAGCTTCAAGATTCTCTTTGCCTGCTTGACCCGGCATGTCGAGCTGGGAGCTTCACCCACGTGCCATTTGGAAACTTTAAGGGACACGTCACAATTTTGCAAAGGCGCGCGCACTCATCAGTTGGGCGCCTTTCTGACACTTGTAACGCCAAGATATCGAGTTTTTAAGTTTTAACCCGCTCAATAGCAATGGCCATGGCCGGCAGTCGGCTTTTGAATATTTACATTAGGCTACTGGGCGCTCAGTGGCTTTTTGAATAATACGCGTCGAGTCATGTCACACAGTCTCACACTATCAATGGCCCTTTGCATCAGCCCAGCACCAACAACAGGAAAAAGGAGATACGATACTTAGTAAAGTACACAATCAATAGAAATGTGTGTCAAATGCTCGTGTTTTTTCCCTGGTGGCCAAAAAAGACCATAGACATCATGAGGTAAGCTACTAAGCATCACTAACCATGGTACAACTACAGACGGGGCTGTTCACACACGCCGCCTTGCGCCACTATTGCTGGTGAAGCGACCCAATGCTTTCTTGGGAGCAGGTGCTGGTGCTGAGCTCTTCTTGATCCTGGTGCTGCTGCTCATCATCCTGGTCTAGGTGATGGCGATGAGGAATAATGCGACACTTGGAGACGCGCATCTCCAGAACCTTCTTGTGGGAGTTGGAGTGGAGCTCGTTGACGAAGGTGGGACTGGCAGCGGGCCTGTACTCGGGGAGGAGGCGACCTGATTTGTAGCGCACGCCACAGGCGTTGCAAAGCGTTTTGGGGCCGAGAGGGCCCGCCCGCCACTGCGGGGTTTTCTGCACTTGGCAGTGGGAGCAGCGGCGCCCTTCCTCGTTGCTGTTGCTGCGCTCTTTCTTTGGTTTCTTTTTGGGCGGCAGTTGCTGCGCACCGTAGTCATCGTAGTAGAAGGGTTCGTAGTCCAGCGAGGACGCTTGACTGTGCTCTTCCTCCTCTTCCTCCTGGCAATCCTCCTCTTCTTGGGCGGGCGCCTTGCGCAGAACCGTCTGTAGGGACCACACCCTCCCCCCACTTCGGCTAGACCTCTTGCTTCGCCCCCTCTTGTCCCACGCCCCTCCATTCGTCATCGACTCCCCCGGCCTCGTCTCTATCAAAGGACTGCTTCCCACGTCCAATATCTGACAAAAAACGCCGCTCTTGCTCATCAGCAGCCACGACGACGTGCTCCATGTCGAGCCCTGATCACGACATGATCCCCCAATCTCCTCCTCCTCCTTCCTGCTGCAGCTGCTGAACCACTGGTCGCTGCTCACCAGCGGCATCGATTGGTCCGCCCCCCTGTACGAATCCTCCACAAATCTCGATAACCACTCCAATTCGCCTGCTAGCTCCTCGGGCTGCGCCATAGCACCACCATTCACAATGAGTACAGCAGTAAAAACACATAACATTAATAGTCCACCCTCACACACTCGTTAAACACTCAATCAAATTTCGCGTTTGGAGAGGCGCGAAGATTACTGGCAAATAGAGAGACGCTGAAGCTTCTTGAGTGCTGGCCGACCCCCTCACGACGCAGGGGTTGGCCTTGAAGCAGCCGTTACTATCGTTCTCCTCCCCACATACGGAAGCCACGCAGCCATCTCCTTCCTCGCTTAAGCCCCCAATATCGCCGCAAGAGAAGTCGAGCAGGTCGTCGACTAGCAGAGCATCGGGCTCATAGGACTGCAAAGTTTCCATGAAGATCGTCTTGCGCGCGCGTGACACAGACAGAGAGAGAGAGAGAGAGAGAGAGAGAGAGAGAGAGAGAGGCACAGAGGAGAAAGCTACGAGGAAGAGCTGTCTTCTGTGTGTTGGACGAACGAGTGGGTTAAACAGGAAAAGAGGAAAGTCCCTCTTGGTTTGGGGCGGGCGCCGGGCGAGATAAAACAGACCACGTGCGGGGAGGACTGTTTAACCACCCCTCGTGATTCTACATAAATAAAGCATGCGCGGAGCGGCGACTGGTGGTGCTGCCTTGGCTGCCAGCGGGGCGGTGCCTTGTGAAAGAGGGGGATGCCATGTCAGGCTAGCGCGTGCTCCAGTGGCAAGAATGAGGAGGGCAGCCAATGGGAGGGAGACAGGTAGGATGGACCACGTCGTTTGACTTGGGCAGGGGGCCTTTAGGCTACCGTTCACGGCGTTCAGAAACGAGCCGAGTTTGATTGACACAATCAAAGCGTGATTAAGGGGCAGATTAAGCGAGGCTGCGCCTTGTGTCTCTCGCTATCTCTACCAGAGTCCAGACTACCACGCACTACGGCGACCATCTCGATACTCTCTACGGTATCTCTTTCTACGCCTCTCTCCTTCTCTCACTACGGTCTCTTTCTACCATGGGGACAAGCTATAGTCTAGTCTCTCTCTCTCTCTTCCTCTACTCGCTCGAGTCTCTTTTCTACCTACCCTCAGTGCGATGACACGATCTACTGTACAGCTACACCTGTCTCTCTCTTTCCTCTATACGGTATAGTCGTCTTTTGTTTCACTCTCATTGCGCCGTAGAACCTACGGCTCTCTTTGTGCTGGTCGTCTACTACCCCTCTCTCTCTCTCTCTCTCCTCCTCTCATTACGGTGCCGTCCCGCGGCTCCCGCGCCTGTCGTATGTATCGACACCGTCCCCTGACCGTTTTGTGCCCCCTCCTCCGTGCTCTAAGCGCCCTTTCCCACCCCAAGATCCTCCCTCCTGTTCCAGCCACGCAATTACCATGTGCTTTCCCACTACCTGTCTTGTACATGTGGGATCCATGCCCAACAACTCAACAACTACAATGCTCGCATCCTTTTCCCGGAGACCTTTCCCTTGAATAAACATGGCTGTACAGTGTAGCCTCCACGAAGAATATTGACTTGTTCGGGTCAAGTGAACCGAAGGTAGATTATAGACAGGTTACAGTTCCTTTTGAAATTGTGTTACAACCCTCTTTTCCAAGGCAGAAGAAAAACCACCACAAGCATAAGACGATTTGATTGAGTTTGCCGGCTTCCTTTCTGTGGTCTAAACACAATCATATTAGGGTGTAACCTACGACTAAGTAACGCCCATATTTAAGAGGGAGAGGCAATGGGATCAAACGCGGAGGAGCTCGCGTGAGAAAGCTGAGAAGATCGCAGCCGCAAAAATCAAATCAAAAACTAAACCTGGGTAGCTTGGGAAATGCATTTTATTTTATAATATAATGTTGTAAAAACAGCTGTGAGTACATAATACATACGTGGGTGAGGTGGTTAACCTATGTGACCCTAAACTTAGATAGCTAGGTCTTGGATTCAAATCGTCTTGTTGTGCCTCCTTTTTTTTTTGTTGGCCATGTTTAATGCGCCTCGCCTTTTTTGACGACGCACCTCGTTTTTCCCGTTGCCCAAGTTTAGTGCGCCTCGAGATCTCGTCGCGTAGCCCCGACCGTCGATCCCATTACTCCGCCCCGCATTTAATATGGGTGTCACTTAGTCCCAAGGGCCTACGCCCATACCCTCTATCGACATATATATGCCCTTGGCCAACCATGTATGCATGACAATAAGCTTCCATGTGGTGGTGAAAATGCAGGCATGCTAAAAATTAGACCTTAGAGGAGAAATCTCAAAGGCATACATGGTAAGCTTGCAAAGAGTCCCTCGCATTCTAACAAGACATGTGGTGTCAACCGATGAGCTGAAAATGCAGGTGTGAGAATCACAATCTCTCTCTCTCTCTCTCTCTCTCTCTCTCTCTCTCTGCGCTTGCTTGCCTTGCCCACCCTCCTTTGTCTATGGACCTCCATCTACACATTTATTTTCTTGTGAGTTGATTTAGGGCTTCTTGATCAATGCTCTAAGGCTTTTTATCTTGCATGGCACATGTATTCATTTGAGATTGTCACTTCACTGCAATAGCCCTTAGTTTTTCTATGTTGCTCTGAGCATTCCACCAACTTTCATGGAACTTCTCTTAGCTATTCTTGATTAGTCGTGACTGTGTGTGTGTGTGTGTGTGTGTGTGTGTGTGTGTGTGTGTGTGTGTGTGTGTGTGTGTATAAATGTTGATAGCATGTAAATCGATTGATCGAACGTCCTATCGCCTTAAGGTTTTGGGTTTAGGTGGTTATGAAATTTTGGGAATTAAAATCGCATGTACAACGACAGTACTGGGATGAATGTCCCTCTCCAAAAGTTTGTCCCCCTAGATTTCTTGCATAATTTTCTACACAGTATCAAAGCGAAGTATTGTGCCTTGTACTTAAAACGCAAAGTGATTGGCATTTGTGAGTTCTAACGCTCGTTGGCTAGCAAAGTGTCCTTGTGCGTTGTGTCCTTTCTAATGATTGTTGACAAGTTGGCACCAAGGGGGATGTTGGGTAAATGTTGTTTGTGTGTAAGAGGGCTCAAATTGGATAGACTAGAGGTCCCCATCACCTTTAGGTTTTGGGGTCTAGATGGCTATACCAATTGGGAATGCTTTTAGTTAAGCACACATGTGCGGTGATAGCATTGGGATGGATGACCTCTCAGGAAGTTTGTCCCCCTAGATTTCCTGCATGGTTCTCTCTCTCTCTCTCTCTCTCTCTCTCTCTCTCTCTCTCTCTCTCTCTCTCTCTCTCTCTCTCTCTCTCTCTCTGCATTTCTAAGTAGACCATCGTGAGTGCTCACTTTGTTAAAAGACCTTCTGTAGGGTTCATGTTTGCAAGTACGGACGACCTTCTCTTTTAGCATACATATGTTAAGTTTATGAAGTACGAATACACACAAGCTTCTAGAAGAGAAGCCAAATAGCACACAACACAGTCTTAGAACTACTTAGTGTGTGAGTGATTATAGAACTTATGGTGGATAATCCATGCTATCAAAGTTGTTGCCATGTTCTGATGGGAATGGGATCGTGCTAGCTAGGGTGGATGATACACAAACATGGTGCACACAAGTGAGTGTGTGTGTAGGCTAGATTGTTACTCAAGTGAATTAGGTTCAAAGATAGATTAACTTGGACACATAAACACGATCTTGAGTAGTTTGCCAACCCACCACAAGCTCACCATAAACAAGAGATATGTAATGCAAACTTGGAATGGATTTGTTTATTCATGAAAGGAGATTTAAGTAGCTCTACATCTTTGCACCATTACATGTGGGATAATTCCACCTCTTGTCTCATTCATTCACACTCTAGTGACTCTAGGACAAAGCTCATACCTTACAATCCTCCCCTTGAGGTTTGGACTAGGAAAATACATTGAAGATATTTTATCCCACTAAGGATGACACATGGTATCCACACAGGATAACAATACATATCCACAAAGGATGACAAAATTCCTCCCCTTGAAGAGAGGCTACAATCTCTAGAGTATGTCGTTGTAGTAGACAAGGTTGTTCTCACCTTTTTCTTTGTCTTCTTATTTGTCCTCCACCACATGAGCTGATCTTCTTATAGGTTTCTTGCCTTTGTAGGTTCTGTTGTTTTGTTGTTGTCACTGTTGCTTTATCCACTGCTGTTGCCTCCACTTGAGTAGCATCAAGAAGGAGGATGCCCCTTCTTACCACATTTGTTGCAAGATTTGTTGGTGTAACAATCCTTTTCTACATGTCCCATTCTCCATCATAACACTTCTTTACACTTGATGATGATGTTGAATATCCTCTCCTTGGTGATGATGCGACAAAAGCTCCTCTTGATGATGTCAATGAGCCCTTTTGCTTCTTCTCTTCTATTTGAAGAGAATTGACGACGTCTTGAAATGATGGAGCCGGTTCTTTTTCTTTAAGGATGATGACTAAGTGGTCATAAGAGGGTGGAAGTGCACTCAAAAGCACGACCACTTTGTCATCTTTTGGTACCTCGCACTGGATGTAAGTGAGTTGTGTGACAATGCTCTTCAGCCTATTAACTACGCTAGCAATATCCTCCCCTTCAATCATAGTGAGCTTGTAAAGTTGTCTTTTGAGACTAACCTTACTTCTTTAAGCCCTAGCTCCAAAATTTATCTCTAGAACTCCCCAAGCTTCATGTGTATGCTTACATTCGTCTAGGAAATACACATAGTTATCATTCAAGGAAGTGATGATAATTCATAAGGTGAGCGTAGATGCTCTAGTATGCACTCCATCGGCTTCGGCTTGTTGCTCTAAGGTTGTGCTGATAATAGACCACAAACATTTCTTCATGAGGTATCCCCTTAACTTCGTTTGTCATGCATAGAACCCTTCCCCATTAAATTTCTCTATTTCCTTGTCAAGGCTAGGGACTTGCTACGCGCCGTGTGCAAGCCACAAAGGCTCCTAGTACACAGTCATACAACAGACAAGCTCACAAGGAAGAACGGTGTGTCACTCACCTTCCCGCGTAGTTGCGAATGAAGGATTCCCGCGCCGCGAAGAAGAGGGAGACGCCGCTATGCCGCGCTCAACCGCCTCGCCGCCGTCGTGCCGCCGCAACGCTCGATCGCACACACTCTCTCACTCTCTCTCTCTCTCTCTCTCTCTCTCTCTCTCTCTCACACACACACACACACACACACACACACACAAGGAGATGGTGAAGGAGAAGGTGGAGATGGAGCAAGAGCAGTTTCTATTGCACAATGAGAGAATGACTCAATTTTAGGTTTAATTGGCTTTTATGTGAGCCCACCCCATTCACACTTGGGCGCCCATGCTTAGCCAACTAACCCTAGCATGTTCGTGTTAGAGTGCGCCTCTCATCGGCGATCACTCTACCTTTCCCTATTGGACCGACAAGCCCGGCGCCCGACTCTACTTAAATAAATAATACAGTTACGGTGTCCGTCGTAGGCGATAGGGTGTCCATGAGCCACGAGGGTTAACATTGCCCCCCTTCTTGATGTAGATTCCGTCCTCGGAAGCTATTGAGTTGAAGCTTGGTATGTCCATGTTGTAGAGCATCTAGATTTGAATCTGCAAGACAAAGTCACTGTTTTAGCAAGCGGAATTATATTGCCATAAATCATGAGGGGAATGTAAAGTACATGTGGAAATGAGTAAATGCAAGATTTATGAAATGTTAGACTTCCATTAAGGACAAATAAATTGCACTTTGAGTAAATTAATTAATCAAGAGTTTTGAGCTTATGGGTGAGTCTAGCAATTAGGTAGCTATGACTAAGGTTAAAACAACTACTCTAGTACTAGCTAAGCTAAGAAGATTATCTAAATGCAAGATTCCCTAATTATGCTTTTCAGCTTTGATTAGCCAACTCGCTCTCACAACTGCAAACAAAAGCTTGAAATGTTAACTGTAAGCTCAATGGAAGTCTTTTAATTTTTCTTTATTTTTTTATTTTTCTTTTTTTATATTATTTATATATATATATATATATATATATATATATATATATATATATATTAATACTTTTTTACTTTGGGTCACAATCATGTGACGTGTGTGCTTATTTTGTATGTCCGGGGTTTTTTGCTTCTCAAGGAAAAGCGCCCACACTGGGAACCTCTAGGGCTCTAGTACCATAGACAATACATGTGAGTGAAGTACCAATTCAAGCCAGGATTTCTCTTCCAGCGAAGATTTTTCATTTGTGGCACTTATGTTTTTTTTTTCTTTCTTCCATTTCCTTGGTATTCGCACTAGTGTTTTTTGTTGTTTAAGTGAGCAAGCCTTTCTCTGCGTAAAACATTCCTAAGGTCTCAAATACTCGGATAATTTTATTAGCTAGGCCTAGTGGTCAAGTAAATGAGTTAACCTAAAGTCACGGTCTCCAAATCTCCAGGCTCATCCATAAGATTAAACTGGAGTTCAATCAACTTAAGCAAAGACAAATTTATACATCTATAATGGCAGATAACAATCATAACTATTGCACTCAAACAAAGCATGAAAAATCATTATTAGCAATTACACATATCCACCAACATGAATCATGGAAAGTAGTACACCTGGAGGTATGGAGTGGCTCATTTCGTTGAAGCAGATGTCCTCATCCATGTGGATGGAGATCCATATAAGTCCTACCTAACACATCCAAAAACAGGCACTATACCTCTAGAAGGCATGTCAGTGTGAAAAATTAAAACTCCTAAAAAACAAACTCAAAACACAATCTAGATCCCTAACCTACCTATCTGTCACCCCTTTTAGAATCAAGGAAAGAGGATATTATATAAACCGGGTGGCCACCCTAAGGCTAGGCCTCTATCCTCATCATCTAGATAAATAAAATCGTTGTCCGTGAGGCCATAGTCTTCCTCGGTCTCTATTAGTTCCTCTTCATCATCCTCTTGTGCAAGCATGCTAATCAAGAACCTCGCGATGCGTGGATACTCATCTTGTGCAAAAGAATAAGCATGTGCCACTGGAGACACATTCGCTACTGGGTAGGGATCACTAGTTAGCCATAGACGTATCAGCCATTCTAACTCCTCAAAATTTCTCTCATATGCAAGGCTCTCTATCAAATCCCATTCGCAAGAAAGTATAGGGTAGCATACGTAGAACACTTGAGGAAAAGACAAAGGGTACCTTTCATCAAAAATAGAAGTGCATGCCTCTGGTAAAGTAGCCATTTCTGACAATACAGATAGATTTGGTTAGGCCTTTAAAACATAAGAGTTGTTTTTGTGTGTTGCTTGAATTGACACGGTGAATTTGGACTTATATGTAAGATCTGATAGGGTGCTCTCTCGTTGCTAGTCGCTCTTGCTCTTTACTATTTTTGTTTTTTGTGAGTATAAGGCTATATATATATACATTCCCTAAGATTGGAATTGAGAGGTCAGGGAGGAAGGTTGAGAGGGGAGCGAGTGAATGATTGATGTTAGCAAACACTCCCCCCTTCCTTGGGTAGATCATACCTTTTGGAATGAGGTCGTCACCTTTTGAAACCAATTGTTCCAAGTTGTTATGGGTGAAGGTTTTAACCAATAGTTTTCGACCGCCCTATGCGTTTCATCTAGTTGCAAGGGTGGTAAGGTACTCTCCCATGATTTTATTTGCAACATTGTTGTAGGTGGTGAACTTACCCCGGGAGGTGCAAACTCTTTCGTGCTTGTATGGATATGTACAGTGGTAGGTGGAGGTTGTGTCGAAGCTTCTATTTGCGTATAGGAACTACATGAAGAGCAAGAAGCTTCATTTGATTTCCCTGTTCCTGAGCTAGGTGGAACAAATCGTTCTTTCTTTGGTACCCAAACTAGCTCTAGAGCGGGTGTGTAACATTCCATGATTTTTTCCTTTTCGCAATTTTCAATTTGTTTTGGAGCCACAGGATTGGGTTTACATGGGCCAGGTGACAGGTAAGAGTACACTTTACGTTTGGGCACCCAGATTTGATCATTTCCTTCATAGTATCCTTGGGCTTCCAATAGTCTTTTAGGAATCCAACGCAACGTTTCTTTACATTTCTTGGAGTGAGTGGGACGGTTCTTACGAGGTTTCCGTTTTTTTGCATCAACCATGCTCACTACAGAAGCTTTAGGGACCCACTTGTATGTTTTCTCTGTTATATTAGGATGGTTCTTGTGTGTCTCAAGCTTTCTTTCAACTATATCAGTTGAAGCTCTAGAGAGTTGGGCTATGGGGACGTATGGTTCAACCTCCTGGACATGCAATGTCTTGGGTTTTATTTCCTTAGGCAATATCTCAAGGACTATGGCTTGAGTGGTAGGGCTAAGAGTTGGTTTTTGCGTTGTAACACCCCCAGTCCCCCAATCAATAGTGCATTTGGTGGCTATCATCCACGTGCGGCCTAGGTTTATATTACCCTCCATAGTTCCAGTAGGCATGACCAAAAAGTCTTGAGCTACAATTCCATTGTCATAACTGACAGAAGTGTGCCAGATTCCAAAAACCGTAGTTTTTTTCTTGTTGACACCCTTGACTTGGATAATACTCTCAGATAGAGGTGGCTTCCCTAACTGACACCACACCCCATAGGATAGCAGATTATATTTAGCACCCGTGTCCAATAAGGCGTTATATAGCACTTTTCCATAGGCACTATTTAACTCAATAGGGTATCGTAGAGGTGTGTCAGAGTCCAACCCATCCTCTTCGATTTCCACGTGGAATGCATTTGTGACTCCAAGGTTAGCCTCTCGTTTTTGTCTTATACGTTGTTGTCACTCCTTAGCCTCAGCTTGAGCTTGTATCTTGTTTAACTCGGTTTGTGCTTTGGCGGCCTTCTTTTGATGAATGGCCCGTAGTTCTTCTTGGCTTAAAGGATCATAATATCTTTTGAATTTACTCCCATTGAGGAATCCAATGGTTTCAACTCCATCAAGAGTTTCCACACGAAGGGTACCTTGTGGGGTAATTTCACATACCCTATATGGTCCTTTACCAACATATTTCAACTTTTTCTTCTCTTTACGTACTCCATAAATAAGGACTTTATCACCAACTTTGATGTCCTTATCCTTCACATGGCGATCAAACCACTTCTTTCTCCTATCCTTTTCCACAAGAGCATTTTGCACAGCCAACTGTCTCTCTTCGTCTAGTTTTTCTAAGATATACAAACACTCGGTTAAGGGGTTACCATTCCATCCTTCTTGCGAAGCTACCCTAAGACTAGGAATGACAAACTCCCAAGGCATAACCGCTTCTTGGCCGTATACCATTTTGAATGGCGTACAATTAATAGCCACTTTATAAGCAGTACGATAAGCCCATAGAGCAGATGTCAACTTCAAATCCCAATCAGTGCGATGAGCTTCTACCGTCTTGGTTAAAATAGAGATTAGAGTCTTGTTGGTGCTCTCGGCTTGTCCATTAGCTTGCGGGTAATAAGGTGTAGACTTATGGTGGGATATCATAAAGGTCGTGGTAAGCTCTCTTATTACCTCATTTATAAAATGGGTACCATTATCACTAACAATTTCAAAAGGGCAACCAAATCTTGTGATAATGTTCTCAAAAAGAAACTTAGCTGTTGTCCTCGTGTCAGCTTTTTGTGAAGCCTTAGCTTCAACCCACTTTGTTACATAGTGCATAGCAACTAGAATATATCGAGATTGAGTGTTGCGAGCTGCGGGACTAATTGGACCTACAAAGTCTAAGCCCCATTTTTCAAATGGTTGGGTTACTTTAATAGGATGTAAGGGCATTCTGTCCTTGCGCTGTGTGGTCTTGTAACGTTGGCACTCATCACACCCTTTTGTAAAAAGTGATGCATCCTTAAATAAAGTTGGCCACCAATAGCCTGATTGCAGCACCTTTCTAGCAGTCAGGTCTCCTGAAAAATGTCCTCCTGCTATGCCCATATGTGCTTCTTGCAAGATATACAAATATTCATCCTCGCGGGCACAACGCCTAAGAATATCGTCCTTGCCTAGTCTATACAGAGTTCCGGCAATCAAACAATAGGGTTCACATTCTTTTACTAGCCTTCGAGCGATATCCTTACGAAGTTCCTTGGGTGGAAGTGTAAGGCTTTGAGTTTGACCCTAACTAGAAAGGCTGGAGATTGGTATAGAACCTTCAGAGTAGAAGAAAAAACGATCTACTCTACTCTTAGGAGACTGTTCTTAAAAGAATACATACGAGAGGGAGTACTTTGGGGTGTAGCCTCTCAGCTCCAGAAAGCCCAACGAGAAGAAGGTGAATCCGTGAGAGACTTTATTAGTCGCCTGAAGAATTTGAATTCTCGATGCAATCCAAACGAGCGATTCAACAACAACCAATTTCTCGATAGATTCATTAGGGGACTACGACATGAAAGTATCTATAATGGCCTAGTCATTAGAGGTATCACTACTTGGGAAGCAGTCACCATGAATGCAATCCAATTGGAGGATAATTTAATGATTGCAGGAGAAAGAGTGTCTGCCGAGCCGAAGTCAAGTAGCTCGCAAGCATCAGGGCATGAGCCAATGAAGATAAATCCAATCGTGAAAGAGCAAACGATATTTGAGATGACTTTGGCAGATCTCACAAAGGCCATCCAAGAAAGCCTTAGGGGTAATCGTGCTCCACAAAACACTCATATGTATCCAAGAAGGGAGCAACAATGGTGCTCAATTTGCTTGGGCCCACATACTACGAGTGAATGCCCTACTTTCAGAGTAAAGTTTGACGGGACTTGTAACGCGTGTGGTAGGTATGGCCATCAAGCGAAGGATTGCCTAATGCTTAAACGCATCATGGAAAATAGACCGCCTATAGCTTGGGCAGACTCACCTCGATTTCCTGCATTGATGCCTACCCCACCCATGGAGCAACAGTTGCCATTACAGCACATGGTCCCTAGAACCCAAAATGTGGTCCAAACCACACTGTTACCACCTCCAGTGCTAGGACCGCAACCCCCTCATCCAAGAGTTACACCTATGAACCAAATAGGTTGCGAGTCATCTAGTACTTATGCAGATTGCGAAGAGGACATAGACTCTAGTATCACCTATGGAGTCGACATGCTTGAGGAGTGTCCCATGTACTATATGGAAGACCATTGGGGACAAATCAAACCGGTATATCAAGCTACTGGGCTAGCAGCAAGAGGCCAAAACATTAATAGTTTTACCAAGAGACCACCTCTTCAGTGCTACGAATGTGGTGGACCACATCGAGTAGCTGAGTGCCCCATTAGAATGCAAAAGAATGCCACACTAATGCAAACAAGTCAAGGGAGTGCATTGGCAATGCCAATACTCACTTGTAATCGTTGTGGCATAGATCATTTGATCGCACAGTGTCCTAACAATCCAAACGCACCGAAAATCACACCATTGAACATAATAGAGATTGTTGATGGGACACCACCAACTATAAACATAGCACCAGTGAATGCACTCACACGGTCGATGCTCCAAAAGCAAAATTACATCCTCGAAGAGAGAGATGCTGCATCCATTGGCCGAGCGAGAAAGAAGAAAACACAAAGAAAGAAATCCCTTAATGCTTCTAGCTCAAAACCTAGTTCAAAGACTAACATAGGGACAGGAGAGGATCCCGTGTATATGAATGACCCTGAGGATGACTCAGATTCGATAGAGACCACGAAGACCAAAACTATTACTACAAAGGAAAAAGCAAGTGAGGAGGATCACGAGAGGCAACTACGACGAGCACCAAAAGAGTATTCAAAGTTAAACCACCCAGTTGCGAACCCCCAAGATAAGCCACGAGAGACGAAAAATGAGGATTGCAAGAGAAAGATTGGAACCTATCCAAACCCAACAATGGAAATTGAACGAGTCCAACAACTGAGGGGTTTGGTGGAAGAAACTCAACAAACATTAGAACCTGAACCCAAACATATCCAAATGTCGGACACAGTGTTTCCCACACAAGTTCAACCTCACAAGAACTACAGGCCGTTAGCTATACCTAGTATCATTCGGGAAGAGAGTGAGGGTAGGACATCTGAAAGTGGACACACACCTTTCCTACTAGAGAGAATGTTTGGTGAGGGAATGCCCGACCCCCTTGAGGAAGTGGAGATTCCATCTTCACCATTCTCTTGTCAGGGTCCTACGTCCCACAAGATGCCATTAAATGTTGCCAAATTGATGGATTTCATGTCTTCAGAAGTTAGAACCACCATCATGTCCAAACTATATAAAGACCCCGAGCTGGTCTCAGCTCTTCGAGCCTTCCTCAATGGAGAATTACAGGCCGGATTACCACAGTTTGCACATATGAACAAACCTGACTCGGTAATGAATGATGAGGAACATTTAGCACCACCATCTGACCTAGCAGGACATGAATCTGTAATTGAAGTACCCGTTAACAAGTTGGGGCAATACTTTGAAGGTGATGAATCTAATGCTACTCTACCAATCACTACTAAAGGATTAACTGTAAAGGGGGTCCTTGACGGTGGTGCGGGAGTCAGCATGGTGGCAAAGAGTTGTTGGGAGTCTATGGGGCGACCTCACCTTGAAGCCACAAGCGTAGTGGTAAAAATGGCTAATGGATCTATTGTTACGCCTATTGGAATGCTTAAGGATCTCAGGATCAAGGTCTTGGGACACAAGGTAAGGCAGACTTTCATTGTTATGGATTTTTCCAAGCATCCTATGTCATTTGAGATGATCTTAGGGCGTCCATTCATGAGGGAAGCAAAAATGGTGCATGACTGGTCCAAAAACCACGTCTACTTACAGTTCCAAGACTCTGTCATTCGAGTTGATCTTTTAAGTGGTCGAACGCATCCTCTAGGAAATAAATTCATCATTGATAATCGATCAGACACAACAATTCACTCAGCTCCATTACAGTATTGTTACACGTGTAACGAAGACACGGATATTGGGGAGAACTCTCCTTATATGGATATCCTACCCGGAATGGCTGAGTCAGACAATGTCGATTGGGTACACCTAGAGGAAACTATAGATACATGGGGAGCTAGAGGAACAACCTGGGTAACACCAGATGGGGAAGAGATACCACACATTGCACCAGTAAACATGTTAGGTGTAGCGCATGTAACATCCGATGATAAGAAAGAGGCACATCTACCTAAGAGTGAAACTGATGATTCCTCAAAGGCTTCAGGCCAATACACCTCGGAAACGGAATCTCAGGAAGAAATGGATTCAGAACCTGAGGAAACATCGAGTGAGCCAAGTATAGAAACTGAACACTCAAGGTCTAGTACGACCATCTATGGTAATTTATATGAGAGTGAAGAAGATACAAGCGAAGACCTATCAAGCGAGTCGAGTTCAAACATTTACCAAAATCAAAACCTTAACAAGAAACAAAGGTCATATAGGAGACGACGATATCGAGCAAATGTGAGAGCTAGGATAAACAAGGAAAGGTCTACTGCAGAATGGCTTAGCTATCTAGGGGCATGTGATGCTCATCGAAAGCTAGTAGACAATTGGGGTGAACATCTCCAGAGTGTCATGTGGTGCAGCCCGCGACCCATTGACCTCGCTCAATTGGAGGTTACAAAGCCGAAATTGAGTCGAACTATAAGAAGACGTCAAAACCGAGAGTTAGCACAACAACAAAAGGAGGCAGAACTAAAAGAAAGGTCTCCGTCAGGACAAGAGCCTGCTGACTTACATACGGCTCCTGAACATTTTAAATCTTATACCACGGGGGAGCGAAAGGTTGTGTATGCCAAAGCCTAACGAATACCTACCAATGGAAGCAGTGGAGTCTATGATGGTCCAGCGGTAGTTAAAGAGATAGAATTAGCAGAACCAGGTGAGGAGTCTAAACCAGTCTTTATTGCTCAAGACCTTAGCAAAACTGAAGAGGTTGTACTTAAGGAGCTCCTCAAGGAATACAAGGATATCTTTGCTTGGACATATCATGACATGAAGGGCGTTCCACCTTCTATGGTGCAACATACAATTCCCATGATCAACACTGCTAAACCCGTCTAGCAACGACCCTATCCAATGAATCCTAAGTACGCCAAAATTGTACAAGAGGAGATTGAAAAACTTATCCAATGTGGATTCATATACCCTATTGAGCACTCAGAATGGGTTTCTCCAATAGATTGTGCCAAAAAAGAATGGGAAACTAAGAGTGTGCGTGGACCTCAAGAAAGTTAATGCAGCCACTAGGAGAGATCATTATCCCTTGCCATATTCAGAACATGTGCTTGAAAGAGTTGCGGGCAAGGAAGCTTATAGCTTTTTAGATGGGTACTCTGGTTACAATCAAATCACAATTGCATTAGAGGACCAAGCTAAAACTGCTTTTATCACAGAGTTTGGAGTGTTTGCATTTCGTGTTATGGCTTTTGGCTTAACGAATGCCCCTGCTACATTCCAACGATTAATAAACACTGCTTTTAAAGAATTTCTAAGGGAGTTTTGTGAAGCTTTCCTAGACGACCTTTGTGTTTATTCTTCTTGGGAGAAGCATTTGTTATATCTATGAAAAATATTTGAAAGGTGCAGACTTTATCGCATCTCATTAAACCCTTTCAAATGCCAATTTTGGGTTAAGCATGGAGTCATTCTAGGGCATATAGTGTCCAAGAACGGAATATCCACAGATGAGAGTAAGATTAAAGCCATTGCCGATTTGCCACCACCTAGGAACTATAAAGGAGTTCAAAGATTTATGGGCCGTGTTGGTTATTATCGAAGATTTATTTTAAACTTTGCCGAGATAGCGCGTCCATTGTACAAGCTTCTTATTGAGTTTCACTGGACGGAAGAATGTCATCAATCTTATGAGTTATTAAAGAAGGCCCTAACAAGTGCTCCAATCCTGCGAACACCTGATTGGAATGTACCTTTTCATGTGCATATTGATGCATCAAATTTTGCTATTGGGTGTGTTCTAACTCAACCAGGAGAGCATAAATTGGACTACCCTATTAGCTTTGCAAGTCGCCAATTAAATGATGCCGAGATGAACTACACTACTATAGAGCGCGAAGGTCTAGCTATGATTTACGCAGTAAAGAAATTTCGCTATTACTTTCTTGCTACCAATTTTGTGTTTTATGTTGATCATCAAGCATTGCTATATTTGGTAAACAAGCCGTGTTCCACAGGTCGAATTACACGATGGTTGGTAATTCTTCTTGAGTTTGACTTCACCGTTGTTGTGAGGCCTGGGAGGAAACATGTCATGGAAAATCATTTATCTCGTATCCCTAATGGCGAAGCTCCTACGGGGGTTGATGATGAATTGCCTGATACTCCTTTGTTCATTGTTGAGACAATGCCTGAATGGAGTGAAAAGATTGTTAACTTCTTAGTTAATGGTTTTCCACCCAAAGAACTGCGAAAAGATATAGCTCAAAAATTAATCAAGGAATGCGAACCCTATTGCTTACTGGCTGGAACTCTCTATAAGAGAGGAAAAGATGATGTTCTTAGACGCTGTGCCCGCGAGGATGAGTATTTATATATTCTACAAGAGGCACACATGGGCGTAGCTGGTGGTCACTTTTCAGGAAACTTGACTGCCCGAAAGATCTTACAGTCAGGCTATTGGTGGCCCACTCTGTTTAAGGATGCATCACTTTTTGCAAAGGGATGTAATGAATGCCAACGCTTCAACAAGCCACAAAGAAGGGATAGGATGCCTCTACATCCCATCAAGGTAACCCAACCAATTGAAAAGTGGGGCTTAGACTTTGTAGGACCGATTAGTTCGGCTGCACGTAACACGCAATCACGATATATCATTGTGGCTACCGACTATGTAACCAAATGGGCTGAAGCAAAAGCAACACGGAAGGCGGATGCAAAAACAACAGCTAAGTTCCTCTTTGAGAACATTATCACACGTTTTGGATGCCCCTTTGAACTTGTGAGTGACAATGGAACTCATTTTATAAATGAAGTAATAAAAGAACTCACATCAAAATTCATGATATCACACCACAAGTCTACACCCTATTATCCCCAAGCAAATGGCCAAGCTGAGAGTACCAACAAAACTCTCATCTCCATTTTGACAAAGACAGTCGAGGCTCATCACACTGATTGGGACCTAAAGCTTACATCAGCTTTATGGGCTTATCGTACTGCGTATAAAGTTGCTATTAATTGCACACCGTTTAAGATGGTGTATGGCCAAGAAGCAGTTATGCCATGGGAGTTTGTCATTCCTAGTCTTCGAGTAGCTTCTCAAGAAGTTTGGGATGGTAACCCCTTAGTGGAGCGATTATATATCCTGGAAAGTCTAGATGAAGAGAGGCAATTAGCTGTGCGAAATGCTCTAGTGGAGAAGAATAGGAGAAAGAAGTGGTTTGATAGCCATTTAAAGGATAAAGACATCAAGGTTGGTGATAAATTTCTTATGCACGGGGTACGTAATGAAAAGAAGAAATTGAAATACGCTGGTAAGGGACCATATCGAGTGTGTGAAATTACCCCGCAAGGTACCATTCGTGTGGAGACTCTAGATGGAGTTGACACCATTGGATTCCTTAATGGGAGTAAATTCAAAAGATATTATGATCCTCTAATCCAGGAAGAGTTGCAAGCCATCCATCAAAAGAAGGCTGCCAAGGAACAAGCAGAGCTTAAAAAAATCCAAGCAAGAGTTGAGGCTCGAGAACGACAACAACTTCTTAGACGCTGATAGCCATTTTTCGGCTCTTTGTAATTACCACAGTGAGTTACCTCACCCTACCAAAATCACCCAAACATTGTGGCTATCCCTACCATTTCACTGTACATAGGCGTGCGTGAGTCACGGGACTTTTCCCATATCTTCTTAAAAAACCCTCAATTAGCTAGTCATTGGGCTAGTTGAGCCAAAAAAATAAAAAAAAAATAAAAAAAATAAAAAAAAATTATGGCCCATGCGTATGTAAATATTTCTTTATATATAGGGCCTAAATAAAAGATTTTTTCATAATTATTTTGGTATTTATTTAAATATTTCTACCTAGGTGTGTGTTATTTATGCTCTGTACATTGCCTCACCATTACCACAAATTTTTCTTACCATTTTTTATACTCTTTATTCCATATAGAAATATTTTCATGTAAGCTTCTCTTATATTTGGTGTAACTCCACCCCAACAAAAATCCAAAAAAACTAGTTTTATTTATGTGTATATTTTTTCACTATTTTGATTTTTCCCTTCCTACATCTATTTTGTTTTTTTCTAAAAAATTAGAACACCAAAAATATTTATCTTTTTATGGTAGCCTCATAATGAGAGAGATTTCTTTTGACCCCTTTATATTTTTTCCACTTATATTATTTATATTTGACATGTACATATTTTTTAGACCCCTCAATATTTGATTTTCTTAGTTGTACTATTCACTTATATCCTAATCTCAACAATATCTTCAATTATAGACCTACCAAATAAGGTCAAGGGTAGGTGGCATGCATACATGCACTATGGAGGGCTCACTCTTGGAGGTATTCAAAAGAATCATCCAAAGAAGGACCCCACAAGGACCTTGCAGTGGAAAAAAACGATCGGTTTTGCTGAATTTTTAAAGTTCACTTGCTCTCCGAATTTGAAAAGGTGATACAAACGAACGTTGTAGCTCGTGGGCTGAACTTTTGCCTCAAATTTTTTCATATTTTTTTGAGCTACGAGCTGTGAGCTATGATTTTTTTAGTGGACCCCAGTTTTCCCATGCTATGCAGCCACACTCTCTCTTCCACTTTATCATTTTCCTCTTTCACACACACTTCTCCACTCATCATCCCCATCTCTCTCACCACTCCTCTCTGCACACTACTCACCTTCTCCTCAACCTTGAAGAATAAGAGAAACCATGGTGAAGTCATACCTCCCACACACAATTCCATTCCAAAATTGACCACCTAGTCTCATTTTTCCTCCTCCAATTTACCCATATCTATCAAAAAAACCACAAAATTCAGCCTCTTCTCTTAAAAGACAGCATCATGGTGGTTGATTACTCAGCTTCAATTATCTTGTCTCTCAAGGAAGGTCAAGAGTGGAGAAAAAATGTACCGTCAAAGCTAGTGGACCGTCAATAGGCGTCAAAATCGGCCCTACTCAAGACACTTGGAGCATCAACCTTGTAAGAAAGCCACCTTTTCTTACCTCTTAAGAGTTTTTTTCTTCCTTATTTGTATCCTACATGGATACTCCCATTGTAAATGTCCAATTCCATTTGTAAATTAATACTAACTCTACTAACACTAACCCACTATGAAAAGTCCTATCACCTCCATTTCTCTCCTCTCTCTTTCCTCACCAACTTCTTGATAATTCCAAGCAAAAGAAATTAGATAAATTGCTGAAAATCTAACCCAACCATGGTTAGAGGAGTAACCCTAGCCTTCAAAATTGCTATAAAAGGAGGGTGTAGCTAGCACAAAAGGGGGAGCCATAAGCAAGAGCACTATGCTATAGCTTGAGAAGCCAAGCTCAACCTCTCTAGAAGGAGCTCTTGAGTGGAAGCTCATTGTCTTATGCATGTGCATGTGTTGTAATAGGGGATTAGCAAGGGAACTCTATGCCATTGTAAGAGAGAGAGTGATCATTCAATTGAGAGTAGGAAATCTATCATTTCTCCTACTAGTGTAAGCCCAACATTCGCTGAATCAAGGAGGGTGGATTTGGACTAAGCTTGGATACTTTGTCTCCCTTCCAACGTGAAGTAATGGACAACAATGATGCGTAAGTGTCTTGGTGTTTTTTGTTAAGTTCTTGATAGCTTGTCTCTGGTGTTGTCATCAATCTAGCCATAAATCCCACATACTGTAAGAGGGCGACAGGGTGGAGAGGACTCCCCTGGCCTTAAGACAGTTATTGGGGTGGCTTTTCTTGTGATGTGTTGTGGTGAAATTTACGCAAGCTATGTTGAACAAGTACTAATCTCACTTTGATTTGTCATGACAGATTTGTAAGAAGGTATTAATGCAACAAGCACCCCCTCCCCCTTTCTCTCTCTTTCTTAAATATATAGTTGTGTTTGCTTGATCATTGCCGATACGTTTCAAAGCAGCCCGAGCACTATCTCTCTCTCTCTCTCTCTCTCTCTCTCTCTTGTTTCAGTGTGTGAGAGTATTCCATTGGTGTTAGGGTTAGTGTAAATTCCTTGCTTGTTTGTGGGTTTCTCTAACGATTCTCCTCTTTTGCGTCCTAGTTCGCTCTTAAACTAGGTGGTGCCCCTTGTGTAGTTGGGATTTGGCTGTGGGTTTGTTGTTTTGGTTTGTGTTGTGTTGTGCCCCAGCCCCATTAAGCAGCACGGGAGCCTTGAAGGGTGTCTAGAGGCCACTCTTCTTGTTGCCCGCCCCGGACCGCCTCAACGCCAACGAGAGGCTAATCTGGGAATCATGCAAGCATTTTTCGAGGACACAGATGACGACTCATTAGAATCTGAGCCACCCCTACGATACCCAATTGAGCTAAATAGCCCCTATGGGAAAGTACTATACAATGCCTTATTAGATACGGGAGCTAAACACAATTTGTTATCCTATGGAGTTTGGTGTCAATTAGGGAAACCGACCCTATCCCCGAGTACGATGCAAGTCGAGGGCATTAATAAAAAGAAAACTGCTATTCTTGGAGTCCTTCAGACTCCTGTTGTCTATGACAATGGAATCATAGTGCAGAGGTTTCTAGTCATGCCCGCAGGAGCTATGGAAGGCAATGTAAACCTGGGACGCACGTGGATGTTGGCAACCAAATGCACTATTGATTGGGATACTGGTAGTGTCACGACGCGACCACCGACTCTTACCCCTATCATTCAAGCAAAGTCACCTACGTTGCAAACTCTAGCAAAGTTGAAGGATAGCCAACATTCACACGCCGAGGTGGTTAACTCGTATTTGCCGGCTACCCATGAATCTAGCACTTCAACACTTGTAGTTGCAGCAAGCAGTAATATTGCAAGTACTCAACTTGCACGACCTAAGAGTGCATATCAATGGGTCCCCAAGGCCTTACTTCCAACTACCTCAACCCTCCCATCCATTCCAAGAAAAAAATTCCCGGGAAAACCAAGAGCGCGCCCTAGGAGAGTTAAGACCAAATCACGATGGATTCCAAAACAACTATTAGAAGCCCAAGGCTACTATGATGGAAATGAGCAAATTTGGGTACCTAAACGTAAAATGTGTCCTTCCCTATCGACAACAAACCCATATGAGTCAAACAGTGTAACGCTTAAGCCAATGGCAGACCGTGGGAAGGAAAAGATCACAGAATGCTACACACCTAGTCCAGAGCTAGTTTGGGCTCCAAGGCAAAACCAATTTATTCCACCTAGCTCAGGAAGGGTGGAGTTCCATGAAGCTTCTAGCTCCTCATGTAATATATCCATAGAGGTAAAAGCTTCTACACAGCCTCCATCTATAGTAGTGGACCTCCATGAAGCTACACAAGAATCCACACCTCCCAGTGTTCAAGAATCACCTGATGAACCACTTCAAGTTCGATCGTGGGAGAGTACCTTACCACCCTTGCAACTTGACGAGGAACCTAGGGTAATAGAAAACTATTGGCAAAAATCCTCACCTATTACCAACTGGAACAATTGGTTTCAAAGGGTGACGACATCATTTCAAACAATATGATCTACCCAAGGAAGGGGGGAGTGTTTGTGGACATCCATCATTCACTTGCTTCCCTCTCAACCTTTCTCCCTCACCTCTTAATCTCCGATCTTAGGGAATGTATATATAAAGCCTTATACTCACAAAAACAAGGTAAAAAAGTAAAAGAGCAAGAGCCATAACACAAATCATAAAAACAAATTATGCACAAGAACACGACCCTTGTAATATTTGCACTCTAACCATCATCTATTTGCGTGTACAGATATGGCTAGTACGCTAGAGTCATCCACTCCTGCCTTGGGTGAGAGGTACCCTCGTTACTTTTCACAAATATTTCACATGGTCTTTCCAGTACTTGCATGTGAATGGGATTTGATAGGTACTCTAGCATGTGAGAGGAATTTTGAGGAGTTAGAATGGCTGATACGTCTCTTGACCACGTCTGATCCATACTTAGTAGAGAGCGTTTCTCCCATTGCATAAGCCTACCCTTTTGACCAAGATGACTATAGGCGTCTAGTGACCTTCTTAGTAAACATGGGCACCTATGATGAAGAAGAAAATTTACACGACTACACGGATGGCACATATGGTCTCATGGATGATGACTTTGTTTATCTCGACAACGAGGATAGGGGTTTAGCCTTAGGGTTTCCCCCCAACCTCTACAATATCCTATTCCCTTGACTCTCTAGGGGGAGTGCAAATAATTAGGTTAGGGTTCCTTATGTTTTTTGTTGTGTTCAATAAGGGTTGGTACCTTTTTCCACTAATGTGCCTCTTGGAGGTATTCCTTTTGTTTCCTAGTGTGTACAGGAGCGTGTTGCTATTGGTAGGATTTGGACCTTCATGGAATCTTTATCTCAACTCACTCTTCAAATCAAGCACGACCATCGACAAAAACAGGTGTTTCTCGTCCATTAGCATTGCCCCTTATCTTTTTTGCATCTATGATTGTCAGCTTTAATTGTGATTGGTAGCCTAATATTCACCGCATTTGCTTAGTATCAAAAAGTTAATTCCATGTAATTTTTTGTCATAATCACTTGTCTAGGTTTTAAAATCAAGCAGTCCGACAAACTAGTTTGACCAAGTTAGGTGTTAGAAATCTTCTCTTAATACCATGGGGAATGCCTTCCTAATAATTAATGGTTACTTAGGTTCTTAATCCGATTTAGGCAGCATTGTGTGAAATGTACTAGGGATTTCTAGTGGGCTTGACCCTATTGACCTTTAGCTTAAATATTATAAAGGGAATTTACTAGTGTGATGAGCCTGGGGAGGTGTATCAGTGTTATATGACCCCCCAAAGTTACAAAATTAAAATGCTGAAAATGAACAAACAAAAAATCAAAGTGACACATTGTAAAATCTTAAGCTGGAAGAGAAATCTCAGCTTGATTTGGTACTTCACTCACATGTATTGCCTATGGTACTAGAGCCCTAGAGGTTCCCAGTATGGGCGCTTTTACTTGAAAAGCAAAAAACCCAAGGCATACAAAATAAGCACACATATCAAAATTGAATCACTGTGAAAAGACTTTGGGGGGTCAAAGAAAAAGTAATCAGTCAGGCGATGATTTCATGAGAAATTCCTTTTATGGTAGCTTAACTACAAGGTCTTCTAGATATAGCCTCTAGTCAGCCCTCGAACATGAATACTTGGCTCTCGCGATTAAACAACTTAATTGACCACAGAAAATTAAGAAGCTTACCCATGGTATTAATATTCGATCTCTAGTGCTTTTCGACCGTCAAATTAGCGACCCCAGACTTGTTTAATTTTTTACCTTTACATCTGTTTATGCATTTGATTACATTGCAATTTAATGTTCATTGCTGACAAATTGTTTGAAATTCTTTTACCAATCAATTTGTCTACCTAAAACTGCATATGCTTTTTAATCACTTATGAGAATGCAATTACTGTGCCAATGTTGTTTGATTTTGCAGTGACTGAAGAAGGCTAAGGACATTCATCTCAAATGCTCTTCCACCTCGACGAACGAGCTTCAACTCAATAGCTTTCGAGAACGGAATCTACATCAGGAAGGGGGGCATGTTAACCCTCACAGCTCACGGACACCCCATCACCTACGACGGACGTGTATTATGTATTTGGTAGAGTCAGGTACCGGGCTTGTCGGACCAATAGGAAAAGGGTAAGAGTGATCGCTGATGAGAGGCGCACTCTAACTGGGACATTCAAGGGATTAGTTGGCTAAGCATGGGCGCCCAAGTGTGAATGGGGTGAACTCATATAAAAGCCAACTAAACCTAAAATTCACTCATTCTCTCATTTGTGCAATAGAAGAGTGCTCTTGCTCCATCTCCATCTCCATCTTCTTCTTTTTCACCTCCTCGTGTGTGTGTGTGTGTGTGTGTGTGTGTGTGTGTATGTGTGTGTGAGAGAGAGGGAGAGTGTGTGTGCGATCGAGCATTACGAAGGCACGACGGTGGCGAAGCGGTTGAGCGCGGCACGACTGCAGCTTCTTGTTCATCGCGGCGAGGAATCCTCCACGGCAGGAGCATAGAGCGGTGAGTGACACACCATTGCCCTCTTTTGAGCTTGCTATATTAGTCTTGTTGTGTGCTTGGAGCCATTTGTGGCTCGCACACGGTGTATCGGCAAGTCCCTTGCTTCGACAGTGCGGCAAGGAGCGCACAGAGAGTTTAATTACAAAACAAATTCAATCATAGTGTGTTTTCAAATAACCATACAAAACGTTATATGCAAAGTAAGGGTATTTTAAAAAAAAAATCACTACAACTCTTAAAAGTATAAGAAGTGGGGTCATAAATACCGGGAGCTTTTCAAGACTCTTTGCTTGCTGATAGTATGTCCTTTTCTACGAAGAGTGGATCCTCGAGGACAAGGGAGATGAAACATGTCATAAAATCTAATATCCACCTCTACCAAATTATTTTCTCAAATTGAATTGATCAAGGAGCTGAGCTTTAAAAGACCTTAAGTTAAGCTTCATTAAAGCCTCCAAAGGTTAGTGTTAAAAGTTTATAGACCTAGAACCTTTAGGTAAGATTTTGGCCAACTATAAGTGGTTGAGGTGCTTGAACCCAGAAGTCAACAACTAGTCCTACAAAGGAGGGGGACGAGCCCTACAAGTAGGAGCATGAGAGAGAACATACACATACATCCCAAGAGTCACCCTTCCACAAGAGGCATAAATAACACATGGCAAGCCCCTAGCTAAGTTGCTTCAATAAAGCATGAATGTTATTGGATGGTTTATGGAAAGGTCAAATGAGAATTAATCTTAATTAAATTAAGCTCAACCTTTATGGAAAATACCCTAAAAAGGATCAATAAGAATTAGGACCTACTTTATTTCTATTGGATAGACTACCAAAGGGTCCAATGAGAATTGAGCAGACCTTGGGCAAGCTTAATTCCTATTGGCCACTTGACCTAGAGAGCCAATAAGAATTTAGCATCAATTATTTAATAAAACAAGCTCTCTCTCAAAGGGGGAAAGAAGGACACTTGTCTAAATGCTACACCCCTTAGCACTTTGACTATCACAATATAACTCTGGCATATCTACTTTGATTCCCAAGTCTGCTACCAATCTACCAAGCCAAATAGCTTCTTTGCATGCCTCATTTGCTGCAACATGCTCAGCTTCTGCAGTAGACTGCGTAATACAATCTTGTAATCGAGATCGCCATGATATGGCACCTCCAGCCAATGTAAAGACATAGCCTGATGTAGATCTCCTCTTATCCAAGTCTCCTGCATAATATGAGTCAGTGTATCCTCTGACACTCAAATCCTGACTACCATAGCATATGCGCATACTCTTTGTATGTTTTAAGTATCTCATGATACCTTTCACTGCCTCCCAATGTTTCTTGCCGGGATTTGACATATATCTGCTAACCACTCCCACTGCAAAATGCAATATCCGGACGTGTAGCAATCATTGCATACATCAAACTACCCACTGTAGACGCATATGGAATCTTATCCATCTCAGCCTTTTCTTCCTCAGACACAAGACAATCTTGTTTGCTAAGTTTCACATATGGTGGCAATGGAACACTCAATGCCTTTCCCTTCTCCATATTGAAACGTTGCAAAACCTTGTCAATATACTCTGTTTGAGATAACCAAATCAACTTCTTTGATCTATCTCTCTCAATGCGCATACCAAGTATATGACTTGCCTCACCCATGTCTTTCATGTCAAACGATTTTGCCATCTTTGACTTCAAAGCTGAAATTTCTTCCAAGTGTTTGCCAGCAAAAATCGACATGTCATCCACATACAAAATAAGGATCAGCCAACTGCCATCCTTATCCTTCTTTGTATATAGACAGTGATCGAACTCACTACGTTTGTAGCCTTGAGAAAGCATAAACTGGTGGAAATTATGGTACCATGCCCTCAGTGATTGTTTTAATCCATAAACACTCTTTAACAAGTGGCATACCAAATCTTCCTTGCCTTTCTCAACAAACCCTTCTGGCTGTTGCATGTAAATTTCCACATCTAAACCACCATGCAAGAACGCTGTCTTGACATCCATTTGGTGCAACACCAAATCCAATATGGAAACCAATGCAAGAAAGCATCTCAATGTAGTCATCTTGACCACCGGAGAGAAGACTTCATCAAAGTCAATGCCTTGCTCTTGCTTAAAGCCCTTGGCAACAAGCCTTGCTTTGTACTTTGGCTGACCATCATGAGCGGTGATCTTATATCTGTAAACCCATTTACAAGGTAGAGCCTTTTTGCCCTGTGGTAATTTAACTAGCTTCCATGTCTGGTTTTTATGCAGAGATGTCATCTTTGACTTCATGGCCAACTGCCATTTTTTTGAGTCAACCACTTATAATGCTTCCTTGTAACAAGACGGTTCTCCGCAATCTGTGAGCATGACATAATTTAGAGATGGCACATAACGATCAGGTGGTTTGGAGACACACTCAGAACGTCTCACCACAACTGATTCTACCTCTCTAGCCACTATAGGCTGTTCCTGAGCCTGACCATGCTATCTTGATGTGTAGCACTAGGTCCATCTTCCCTGAAGACAACTCTTCTGATCTCCTCTGTCTTCTTTGGCTTAGCGTGAAACTTGGCTTCATTGAAATGCACATCATTGCTATGAATAAGTTTTCTGGACTCATGATCCCAAAGCGAGTAACCCATCTCGCCCGATTCTCTGTAGCCAAGAAATATACACTTCTTGCTCTTTGGTTCTAACTTATTCCTAAACTCCTTAGGAATATGGCTATAAGCTTCACAACCAAAGACTCTGAGATGCTTATACGAAGGTGCCTTGCCTGTCCATTGCATCTCGGCCACTTCACTCTTATCCAGAACCCTACTAGGAGACCTGTTGATAAAATGGACTGCTGTAGCCACTGCTTCCGCCCAAAATCCATCAGGCAACTCAGCATTTGACAACATGCTTCTGACCTTCTCTTGTATGGTCCTATGCATACATTCTGCAATCCCATTCTGTGAAGGACTATATGGTGCAGTAAGTTCCCTCTTAATCCGTTTTGCTTCACAAAAGTCTTGAAAAGCTTTGGAAACGTACTCTCCACCATTGTCAGTTCTCAAGCACTTCAGCTTGTGACCACTCTGATTCTCCACAAGCTGCAAGTATGTCTTAAAGACCTTGAGCACCTCATGCTTGTGCTTCAAGAAGTAAACCCATACTTTGCGAGAATAGTCATCTATAAAGGTACAAAAGTACGTTGCTCCCCCTAGTGACAAACTAGGCATTGGTCCGCATAGAGCACTGTGCACAAGAGCTAACCGTTCGTCCCTACGATTCCTCTTTGATCTATGCGGTTCTTGTGTTTGCTTACCATAAACACAATGCTCACAAAACTCAAAATCTTGAAATGAAAAGCCAGGCAAATAACCATAATGAGAAAGTATTTCCATTTCTCTTTTTGATATATGTCCCAGCCTACGATGCCATAGTGACACACTTGGCTGCTCAATCACATTAATTACATGGTTTTTAACCTCTAAAACATGTAAAGTGTACAAAGTTCCTGATTTTCTGCCATGTGCTACAATCATCGAACCTTTGGAGATCTTCCAAGCACTGTTCCCAAAAACTGTCACATAACCCGCATCATCCAACTTCCCCGTACTGATCAAGCTCTTTCGGATTGTTGGAACATGTTTGACATTCTTGAGCCATAAAGAAGAGCCATTCTGAAACTTCAACTACACATCTCCCACTCCAAGTATGTCACAAACCTGCTCATTGCCAAGTCTGACATAATCTTTAGTAGCCACATATGATGTAAACCACTCTTTGTGCGGAGAAACATGTAAAGATGCCCCTGAGTCGATAATCCAATCACTCATAGCATGTCCATCCTCTGCAGTCAAGAAAACAGAATCAAAATTGCTTGTGAGGAAGATGTCACCAGCTGCTATACCAGAATCACTGTCTGAACCAGATCCTATGACATTCACCTCTTCAATCTTCACTGAACTCTTCTTTTCATCTTGCTCATAACTTTTTGTTTTGCCTTTTTCTTGTTTCCACTTCGTATAGTCTCGCTTCATGTGACCCTTCTTGCCACAATGGTAGCATTCTATGTCATCCTTTGACTTCGAGTGGCGAGACTTACTTCGGTTTTGTGCCTTCTTACCCTTCTTCTCTTTAGACTGTTGTCTCCCTCGAACGACCAAAGCACTATTGCCTTTGCCTTTGTCAATGCTCTTCCTGTTCACTTCCTCTGTGAGCAAGATGCCTTCTACATTGGCACTTGTAAGACCTTCTGGCGTGACAGAATTACTTAACGCTATACGAAAAGTATCCCAACTGTCTGGCAAAGTGATTAAGAGAAACATAACCTTCACTAAATCTCGAAAGACTATCTCCTGTGCTGTTAACTGGATGAAAATTGTGTGAAATTCATTGAGATGATTTGACATGGCTGTCCCTTCCTTCATCTTCAAATCCACCAATTTCTTGAGCCAGTAAATCTGAGAAGCATCACTTTGTTTCTCGTACATACCACATAGCTTTTGCCATACGCCATACGCTGTAGTCTCTTCTGCTACGTTGAAGTAAACATTTTCTGCCAGTGTCAGCATGATTGTGGAACAAGATAACTCGTCAAGCTCTTCCCATTTATCTTCAACCATACCTTTTGGTCTCTCCCCTTTGAGCTTCAGTGGCTTCACTTGTTTTTTCTACACCAAAACCTGCCAAATCTGCTTCTTCCAGAATGGAAAGTTTGTGCCATCCAGCTTCTTTATGTTGTAAAGAGTCTCACTTTGAGAAGATGCCATATCTGCCAAACTGTTTACTCCTGGGAAAAATCCGGCAGAGTTGCCCCTGTAAACTGGCCTCTGTACACAATAAACAAGCTGTAAACAACAAGCTGAACACCTCTCCTCAAGAACTGTCAGTATTTTGAAAACTTTTGACAGAGTCTCCCCTGTAAACTAAGCTCTGGGAACCCAAAGATAACTCAAAAAAAATCATAAATTGCTGACCAGTGAAAAATCTAAAAATCTATGTAATATGTTGTCCTATAAGCATACACTGTCTCCTGTCTGGGCGATCACAGAACCTGTATCTGTCTCAAGACTGAACCATGAAAAATGCCTCAACGACCTGACGCATAAGATGCAATCCAGTGTCTACACAAAGTCATACATCCTATGGGATAAAAGTCACTGAAGAGGATGCGTGTAGAGGGGAACTCCAGCAACCTAATCCACCTCACACTGGGTAAACCAGCCCCCAGTGCTTGGCTTCAAAAAACCTCACACATGACCCTCACAGATGGCTCAGCAAACTTCCCAGAACTAGCATACATCCTACAATAGACCAATCACTGTCCTATGACCACACTGCGGTGGTTTGTCTGCTAGGGTGACTCACAACTAGCATACCCACAATCACAGTACATCAATCTGCAATACATGCCAGTGGTGTCAAGCCGTCGTATGGCCACACCTCCCCTGGAACCTGGCAAGCACAAGAAGTAGCAATGCAGACTGCAATATATATATCTGATGATATATATGTGTACCTGGTCTATAGATGATGCCTTGAAGACGAACAAGTGATGTATGTCGATGCCGATATTGATGCTAACCACCTCCTGCTTGCCAATCTACACAAGACTGGAGATACTCCTGGAACTTCGAGTGTGAATTTCCAAGCTCCGGATCCAGAATCTGCTTGAAAAGTGCGCGCGCATGCGATTACGCAAAAACGCACTGTACCTCACTCTGATACCAATTGAAGTCGCGGAGCGGAGAGTGGATCGACTCATACACACACAAAGAGATACACAGAGAGCTTACACAGTACGCAGAGAAGTCGTTTTGAAGGGTTATCTCCCAAAACCTTATTATCCACAAAAGTATATGTGAGTATATACAAAGAGTTAGTGATAAATGAGTTAGGCGGGCGGCCGGGCGGGCAGCCGACCATATTTGTATAAGAGGCCACTTGGGCTTTAATCCCAACAACATGTGCGGCAAGTACTTGAACTTCTCCGGCAAAATCAACTTTATGCCAAACGTAGCAAGTGCACTTTCTTCACTAACAAGCTGAAATATTTGGGATTTATTGTATTCAAGGATGCTGTTCTACTAATCCAAGTAAGATCAAAGCTATCATAGCTTGGCCTACACCGAAATCAGTACGAGAAGTACGTGGTTTTTTTGATAGGATGGTATCGTACATTTATTGAAGGTTATGCTAAGATTGCATGTCCATTGACTAATACACTTAAGAAGGCTAAAGTGATTACTTGGAATGAACGTCATCAAGCGAGTTTTGAGAAACTAAAAGAATCCTTGGTGAATGCTCCAATACTACAGCTTCTTGACTTCTGAAAGACATTGACTGTGCTCACTGATACAAGTGGACAAGCAATTGGTGGCGTTGTGTCTCAAAAAGGAAAACCAATAGCTTATAAATCTCGTAAGTTACGTATACATGAGTTAAATTATCCTACACATGACTTGGAATTATTGGCCGTTGTGCACTCTCTTAAAGTATGGCAACATTATCTTCTTGGAAGGAGATTTGAACTACATACCGATCATAAAAGCCTAAAGTGAATCTACACTCAACCCGACCTTAATATGCGACAACGAAGATGGATGGAGTTGTTATGCGAATATGATTTTGAAATTGAATAAAAGCTTGGAAAGGAAAATCTTGTGGTTGATGCTTTGAGAAGGAAGAGTACTGCAGCGACTATCACAACCTCTACTACTTCTTTAATTGACCTTATTCGAGAAGGTATGACTAATGACCTGTATTACTTATAAATCCAGTACTTGATGAACTTAAATAATTGTACAGAGAAGCAAGAAAGGCAAATCAAAGGCTTTCATGTTGAATGATATGACCTTTACTTCGGTAATCGTCTTTGTATTCCAAATCAAGGTGGAATCAAACTTCAGATATTACAAGAAGCTCATGCCATACCTATAGCAGGACATCCAGGATACATCAAGACTTACTCTACTATAAGAAAGAGTTTATTTTGGCCATGACTAAAGCAAGATGTGTTGAGCTATGTTACAAGATGTTTAACATACCAACATCTTAAAGCTGAACGAATTTGATACCTTGATAAGCTTCAACCTATTGATGCTCCACAAATGAAATGGGAATGCAGATCCATGGATTTCATTACAAGACTTTCTACATCTCTAGGATATGACTCTATTTTTGTGGTTTTTGATATATTTACAAACATGACCCATTTATTTCCAGTCTAGACAACATTTACGACTAAGGATATAGCTCAAGTCTTCATAGAGGTGTTTTCATGTATCATGGTTTACTTTGAAGGATAATCTCTAATCGTGATGCGAAGTTCACCTCAAATTTTTGGAAAGCTTTATTCTCAGCTATAGGAACCCAGTTAGCCTTTAGTACTGCTTATCATTCTCAAACTGATAGGCAGACAAAAAGGACAAATCAAATCATTGAAGGTATGTTAGGAACTTATTGTATGCATGAGTAGAATAAATGTACTAGATATTTGCATTTGGTTGAATTTGCATATAATTCATCATTCCAATGCTTAATTGGAATGTCTCCTTTTCAAGCATTGTATGGAGAAGGGTGTCTTACTCCACTCAAATGGACAGATCCTCATACGAGTTCAAGCATCCAAAGAAATGTTGGATGAAATGCAACTACAAACTGATCTTATACGACAGGATATTAAGATTGCTCAAGATAGATAGAAAAGTTGTACTGACCCGAAACGATCTGCTAGACTTTTTGAAGAGGACGATATGATATTTTTGAGAGTGAAACCCAAATGTACTTCTTTAGCAATGGGTAAGTGTAAGAAGCTAAGTGCCAGATATTGTGGACCTTTTGTAATCACAGAGCAGATTAACGTTCAAACTTACAGATTCTTGTTAATGCCACACATAAAGGTACATGATGTTTTTCATGTCCTATTACTCAAGAAGTATGTACCTGATCCACAACATATTCTTGATGATTCTCTATTATCTACATCTATTGACGAAACTTTTGAAGTATACCCCGAGGTAATACTTCAGAGTAGAACGAAGCCTCTGTGTAATCGAACTATCATTGAACACTTTGTTAAATGGCCAACATATCCTCAGGAAGATGCAACGTGGGAACGTGATGATGTAATGAGACTAAATTATCCAAATTTCACGTTGAGGTGAGGACACCTCGAATTTTTCAAGTGTGGGAGGATGTAAGGTCCCCAATTTTTCGGTCTCTTCTAAAAAAAAGAAAAATAGCTTTCAATATTCATTTTTTCAAATTTTGACTTAAATGCTTGATTGACAGTATTGGAAGGTTCTAAAGTAAAAAGCAAGGTAGTTTCCATGTTTCAGTAGGTTAGACGGACGCTTGGTTCAGTTCTGGAAACATCCTCTATTTTTAGTTTTTCCATGCTTTTTATGCTTTTAGGTGCTTTTTTGCAAAACACAAGCTTGGATCCTTAATCTACGTGTTCCCAGGAAGCTATGGTTCAATTTTGTAAAAATCTATTTTTTGAGTGCTTTTACTCTAGTTTTAGCTTTTCATGATTTTTAGTACTTTTCAGTGAAAATCGAGTCCGCTTTCTTATTCCAGTGGACGAGGGGAACCCGTGGTTCAATTTTAGAAAATTTTGTATTTTTTGCTTTTTACGCAATTTTTAGCTTTTCGTGCTTTTCGGCGTTTTTGAAAAGCAATGTGTTTTTTATGATGACCTAAATGTAAAAATATTAATTAGTCTTCGGCAGATTTAAAAATGATCACCTGGAGCAAAAACGAGACCAAACAAGATTTTTATGGGAAATATTTTATAAATAGCGGTACCGTAAATACACCGGGGCAGTACGAAAAAGTCATAATTATGTTGAGACATTACGGTGTGGCATATTCTAGCTACAGTTTCATTAGTTGCCTAGATACTGCTTACATGGTCAATTTTGCTGTAAAAGTTGAATGGTAAGTGGGAGAGTTGACCACCAAAAGCAAAGCCTTGTTTTTAGAAAAGTCCCAAAAGCTATGGAGTTTCCTACAGCCTGGGGCACATTCCGGGCAACTGTAGAACCTATAAATTGGCATAGAGTGCTCAATTTTCAGTGCCGTCTGTTGCGTCTACTACTGCAAGACTTTACATATCTATGATACGGAGTGGTGCAAGCTCTTCATCACCATCTCCATAAGCTCTTCTCTCTCTCTCTCTCTCTCTCTCTCTCTCTCTCTCTAAAGTTAGCAGCAAGCTAACACGAACACCACGAATACCATTTTTCGGAGCTCTCATTATAAAACATTTATTATTTTTGATAAATCGAGAATATTGTAACTCCTATTTCTTGGATAAACCTTGTAATTGATGAGCCGGGGCTACAACCTTCCATATTGTATCAACCTGTCATTTCCTATCTTTAGTTAGAGCTCCCAGATTATTAGTTTTGACACCAAAAACCTTGGCTAAGGTATAGAAGCCAATTTTGGTAAGTTATTTGTAAGTTTTGGATAATGAAATACAACGTGAGCTAACATCACTCACTTCTCTCCTTCTCGCGCTTCCTACTCCCTCTCCGGTTGTCACATTGCAGTCGTGTTTGCTGGATTGCAACCGCAGGTAAGAGCTCTACGCATTGACGTAAACACATCACAATAATTTGTAGCTTTTGGCGTTGCCTAACCGCAACCTAATTTCATTATATGTATGAATTTACACTTCACAATAAAAAACTAAGCATAGGTTGGGTATTGGGGCAACATTGCTAAGCATTTAGATACATTCTGGGTCAAAAACGACTAGGTCAAAAATCCACTGCTATTAATGATTGCGATTTTGGCACTTGACCTAAAGTAGGGTTTGAGACCATAGCATGTGTGCTTAGATCTTATAAACTTGTCCTAGAAGTTTCGTTACATGTGGATGTCATTTGATGATGTAACGTATGTGATTTGTTTTTCGATGGGCGATTGGCTTTTAGTGATTTCAGTCACTTGAGTGTAGCTTGAGTTAGATGCGAGTTTTTAGTTGTTTTCCGAGAGACTGACAACCTCTTGTAGCCTCTATGCACTAGTCGAGTAAGCTTCATCCCATGGATTGACAATTTAATCACGGTTCTCGCTAAAACTGCAATAAGATAGGATAGTGAGGTTAGACCCACGTCCATTTGGCACCGCTACCGGGGATCTGAACTAGGGAAAAACACGAGCGTGTGAAGTTATCCTTTAACTTCCTCTAGGATTTCCTAGAGTCAAAAAATTTCTTTTAGAAACCACATAGCCTAAGATTGTCGTCTTTTGTTGTGTAGAGGTATCTTGGAGGTAAGTTGTACTTGGCGAGTGCCTTTAGGATTGTAGGATTGTAGAGTTAGATTAGGAGTTTGAGAATGATTGATAGACGAGACAAGTTTTAAGATCAAAGCTCAAAAAACCATAAAAAACAAAAAAACGAGTCTTTGTGGACACTTTCCACAACCCCATTGCATGAGAACCTAGGAGTAGGGTAAGCAGGATCCGAGGTGGATTTCAGAACATTGCTCTCTCTGAAAGAATCATTGTGAGTTATATTTGAAGCTGCAGAATTTTAGGTCTACATGTGATAAACATGTGTATATGCTCAGTTCATCAAAAAGATGCAAAAAGTTACTAGTTGTAAATAATCGTAATTATTTATATCTATCCCATTTTTCAACTTTTTTGACCAAGTTGGCATACCACTAGCTTTACCATGTTGTAATAGGCCCACAAACCAAATTTGGTAATATTTGGATCTTTGGATTGGAAATTGTGACCAAACTTGCAAAGTTAGTTCGCGGACCAAAAACTGATGACTATTTGACCAAAACTTGTCCAAACTTGTCTAGGGACCTTAACTTGAGGTGCTTAACAGATCTGTGTCAAGGTTGAGACAAAAACTTACAAAAAATTGGCTAGAGTAAATAATCGCTATTATTTACATCTGCTCCAAAAGTTGACATTGCAAATTTGAGCATACCATATGGTCAAGCATATCAATTAGAACACACAAATCAAATTTTTGGTGAAATTTGGATCATTAAAGAGAGACTTAAGCCAGATTCTTGAAATCAGAGTCTACGGACACGAAACAGTTAATAAGTTTGAACAGATTTTGTCCAAACTTGTTCAAACTTGTCGAAGGACCTTAACAGGTTGTATACTTGGCAAACCAAGCCAAAAAGTACAAAAAACTGACAAAAGTAGATAATCGTGATTATTTAGTACTGCTACACCGAGCCATCATTTTTTACTTTTAAACTTTTACAGTGTTAGACTAGTATAATACAAAGCCACCGGGCAAATTTGGGTTCAATCGGATCCAAATTGGTACACGTTCACCCAGTTTCCAGGTTGCAGATTTGCCTAAGCGAGTTTGAAAATCTCAACTTGCTGACTGAATTAGCTTAATTTGAAGTGATACACATAGATCAATCACAATAGTTAGCAAACATTATACCGTCTTTTAAACTTGTACAGTGTTAGACCAGTATAATACAAAGCCACCGGGAAAATTTGGGTTCAATCGGATCCAAATTGGTACATGTTCACCCAGTTTCCAGGTTGCAGATTAATCCTTTGATTTTTGCCAAAGCGAGTTTGAAAATCTCAACTGCTGACTGAATTAGCTTAATTTGAAGTGATACACATAGATCAATCACAATAGTTAGCAAACATTATACCGTCTTTGTGAAAGAATAGCTAACTTGATAAAATTTGTACAGGAATCATGCTGCAGACAAGGAATTGGTAGCTTGACAGAAAGTGCAATCCAGTCAAGTGGAAGAAATTGACAACAAGTCAATCCAAAGGTAAGTACTCTATCCAGGGCTTCACAAGTCTTTACAAACCTTAGATCTGGTCGTGTATTAGGAAATCAGGGCATATTTGGAGAAACCTCCAATAGAGTATCCACAAAAGAAAGCGTGAATTAAGGCAATTCCTTGCACACTATTCTAGAAGAAGTCTCCGACACTTTTTCTGATTCGACGTCCAAAATGTCTTCTTATTCGGCTCACTCAGAAATCGGAATGACAATGCATTATAAGCATATACTCTCTTTTTATAAGACTAATCTTCATGGAGCTCAGGTTTACCTAGATCCTAATGAAGAGTATGCTATTTGTATTGATGATTATGGTATTGACTTTGAAGAGGAAATCAGGGCAAACAAACAAGGAAAAATATACATAGATCAAAATGGAACTTAGTATTTACAAGTCGAAAACCCTGACGTGATAGACAAGTGGGGGTTAGAAGTAAATACCATAATTCCAGATATGGCCGCAAAAGAAGGACCACCTACTTTATAATTCGAGGGATACGATCAAGTAGACTTGAAGCCTTCGAAACAGCTTAGTACTAATAATCCTAGGATCGGAGTCTATTGTTGGGAGGATAGCAATGTAAAAGATCTTCTGTGGACTTCGCATGCCAAATCAGGACAACTGACGGCCATGAAGATCATCTATATCTTCAAGATCAAAGAAAAAGGACCAGCAGATGTACCAACCTACCTGTTTAGGGATTGTTATAACAACAACTTTGTTATGATGACTCCTGAGGAGGTTGAACAAACCAAATATCAAGGATATTCCATAAGGGATTGGATCTTGGGTCAAGGACTAGAAGCCATTCCAAGAGATGAACATCGTGAGAGATCTTCTAAGAGTAATGTTAAGAAACCAGAAACCACCTCATCACGTAGAAAATCGGGTGACACTAAGGCCAGTCCAGGGCTACATGAGTCACTACAGACTGGTTTGAAGGACTCGAAACAGGACCAACTACCAGAAGACTGGGAGTTGAACCAAACAGACACGTCAGACCAGCTGACTTTCAAAAATGGGTCAAAAAATAGAGTGGATCTGGGGATCCATATGACCACTTAGCAAGCTTTGAGCAAGTGCTAAGAGCAGAACAGATATTCGATTTCTATACTCAATTTGAGGGGTTTGGAATGCCATTAGAAGGAAAAGCACTGACATGGTTTCAAAACATTCCACCAAGGTCAATCATGGACTTGAACACATTAGCTCAAGGATTTGTAGCTACTTGTTCCTAAACGGGGATCAAACACAATACTTTATCTCAAATCTACAGCTTTAAACAAAAACAAGGTGAGTATATTAGGGATTGTGTAACTCAAATGAAACAATACATTGCTAGATGCCCAGAGCTAGAGATACCTGCAGAAGAACGACTAGTATCATTGTTTCTAAAGGGACTGCTAAACAAAGAACTTCATGCTATAATATATAGCAAGAAGCATACAACCTTAGAAGCGTGTGTGTTAGATGTGATTGACTTAAGGAGACAATTGTGATATTTTCAACGAAGAAGATGTCCCTAAGGATAACCAAAGTGAGAAAACTACATCCACTAAACCAGCACAAGTGGGAATGGCTGCTGCAGCACCACTTTCAGCCATAGAAGACATGCTTAAAAGGATGAATGACATAATGAATAACATGCAAAAATCACCTATGAGGGGACCAAGACAAGGGATACCTCAACAGGGCCAACCAATTAGACCGTAGAAATATTGTGCAATCGAGGGTAAATGGACCAACCATGAGACTAATGAGTGCTACTACCAACCAAAGTATGATGGGAATGTTCAGTACGTGCCCATAAGGCCCTAAGGACAACCCATATACAGATACCAGCCTAACATGGCACCAGCTCAAAGACCACCAATGGGTATGGAAAGACCTCGACCCATGTTGGGTCAACAACCTCCGTATCCAAGGTATAATGCAATGCCTGTAAGGTACATGCATTCAAAAGGAGTCATAGATGAACAAGCACTAGTGCCTGTTACACCCTATGTTGAGCCTAGTCCATCTACATTAATGGTAGAAGGAGATTGGTATAATTCACATCCACCACCAATGGAGGAACATGTGACTTATGCTCCACCAGAGCTCACACCAATGTATTATGTAGCTAATCAAGGTGTTAGACCTCCTATGGTAAGACCCATGATTAAGACAAGAACAGGAAACTGTCACAACTGTGGTGCAAATGATCATTGAAAAAATGAATTCCCAGAGCCTGACGAAAACCTCAAGCCGGTTGAAGCTTATTGCATACAATGTTGCAAAAAGGGAGGACACTTCCTAAAAGATTGTCCTAAAAATCCTTTAAATAAGCAAAAAACAGTAGTAAATGTAGTCCAAGTGATACCTACTAGCTCATCTGCGAGTGAACCAATTGTTCCAATCAAGATAATCACTAGAGCTCAGGCTAAGAAAAAGAAACATAACTCCTTTGATGATTCTGAGAACACAGAAGCTGCCTCTCAAAAGACCAAAAGAAGCAAAAGCAAAAGGTATTAGATGAGAAAATATGAACAACGAGGTGAAATCAAGGAGAAAGCAAAAAAGCCATTCCAAGAAAAGATAAAAGAATCTGGAAGCAAAATCAAAGAAACAACCGTGAAATCTGGAGGATCAATTTTGGTTGATAAAATTTGAGCCTATTAATGCAGCCTTGGAAGCCTACCAAGCAGGACTTAATTCAGGCCAAAACATGAAAAACAAATGGAAAAACTGTCCTTCTCTAGACATGGAAGTAGTGAGGCGGTCCGGGGCAGGCAACAAGAAGAGCAACCTCTAGACACCCTTCAAGGCTCCCGTGCTGCTCAATGGGGCTGGGGCACAACACAACACAAACCAAAACAACGAACCCACAGCCAAATCCCAACTAAACCAGGGGCACCACCTAGTTTAAGAGCGAACTAGGACGCAAAAGAGGAGAATCGTTAGAGCAACCCACAAACAAGCAAGGAATTTACACTAACCCTAACACCAATGGAACACTCTCACACACTAAAACACGAGAGAGAGAGAGAGAGAGAGAGAGAGAGAGAGAGAGAGAGAGAGAGAGAGAGAGAGAGAGAGAGAGAGAGAGAGAGAGAGAGAGAGAGAGATAGTGCTCGGGCTGCTTTGAAACGTATCGGCAATGATCAAGCAAACACAACTATATATTTAAGAAAGAGAGAGAAAGGGGGAGGGGGTGCTTGTTGCATTAATACCTTCTTACATCATGACAAATCAAAGTGAGATTAGTATGTGTTCAACATAGCTTGCGTAAATTTCACCACAACACATCATAAGAAAAGCCACCCCAATCACTGTCTTAAAGCTAGGGGAGTCCTCTCCACCCTGTCGCCCTCTTACAGTATGTGGGATTTATGGCTAGATTGATGACAACACCAGAGACAAGCTATCAAGAACTTAACAAAAAACACCAAGACACTTACGCATCATTGTTGTCCATTACTTCACGTTGGAAGGGAGACAAAGTATCCAAGCTTAGTCCAAATCCACCCTCCTTGATTCAACAAATGTTGGGCTTACACTAGTAGGAGAAATGATAGATTTCCTACTCTCAATTGAATGATCACTCTCTCTCTTACAATGGCATAGAGTTCCCTTGCTAATCCCCTATTTCAACACATGCACATGCATAAGACAATGAGCTTCCACTCAAGAGCTCCTTCTAGAGAGGTTGAGCTTGGCTTCTCAAGCTATAGCATAGTGCTCTTGCTTATGGCCCCCTCTTTTGTGCTAGCTACACCCTCCTTTTATAGCAATTTTGAAGGCTAGGGTTACTCCTCTAACCATGGTTGGGTTAGATTTTCAGCAATTTATCTAATTTCTTTTGCTTGGAATTATCAAGAAGTTGGTGGGGAAAGAGAGAGGAGAGAAATGGAGGTGATAGGACTTTTCATAGTGGGTTAGTGTTAGTAGAGTTAGTATTAATTTACAAATGGAATTGGATATTTACAATGGGAGTATCCATGTAGGATACAAATTAAGGAAGAAAAACTCTTAAGAGGTAAGAAAAGGTGGATTTCTTACAAGGTTGATGCTCCAAGTGTCTTGAGTAGGGCCAATTTTGACGCTTGTTGACGGTCCACTAGCTTTGACGGTACATTTTTTCTCCACTCTTGACCTTCCTTGAGAGACAAGGTAATTGAAGCTGAGTAATCAACCACCATGATGCTGTCTTTTAAGAGAAGAGGCTGAGTTTTGTGGTTTTTTTATAGATATGGGTAATTTGGAGGAGGAAAAATGAGACTAGGTGGTCAATTTTGGAATGGAATTGTGTGTGGGAGGTATGAGTTCACCATGGTTTCTCTTATTCTTCAAGGTTGAGGAGAAGGTGAGTAGGGTGCAGAGAGGAGTGGTGAGAGAGGTGGGGATGATGAGTGGAGAAGTGTGTGTGAAAGAGGAAAATGATAAAGTGGAAGAGAGAGTGTGGCTGCATAGCATGGGAAAACTGGGGTCCACTAATAAAATCATAGCTCACAGCTCGTAGCTCAAAAAAATATGAAAAACTTTGAGGCGAAAGTTCAGCCCACGAGCTACAACTTTTGTTTGTATCACCTTTTCAAATTCGGAGAGCAAGTGAACTTTAAAAATTCAGCAAAACCGACCGTTTTTTTCCACTGCACAAGGTCCTTGTGGGGTCCTTCTTTGGATGATTCTTTTGAATACCTCCAAGAGTGAGCCCTCCATAGTGCATGTATGCATGCCACCTACCCTTGACCTTATTTGGTAGGTCTATAATTGAAGATATTGTTGAGATTAGGATATAAGTGAATAGTACAACTACGAAAATCAAATATTGAGGGGTCTAAAAAATATGTACATGTCAAATAATATAAGTGGAAAAAATATAAAGGGGTCAAAAGAAATCTCTCTCATTATGAGGCTACCATAAGAAGATAAATATTTTTGGTGTTCTAATTTTTTAGAAAAAAACAAAATAGATGTAGGAAGGGAAAAATCACAATAGTGAAAAAATATACACATAAATAAAACTAGTTTTTTTGGATTTTTGTTGGGGTGGAGTTACACCAAATATAAGAGAAGCTTACATGAAAATATTTCTATATGGAATAAAGAGTATGAAAAATGGTAAGAAAAATTGTGGTAATGGTGAGGCAATGTACAGAGCATAAATAACACACACCTAGGTAGAAATATTTAAATAAATACCAAAATAATTATGAAAAAATCTTTTATTTAGGCCCTATATACAAAGAAATATTTACATACGCATGGGCCATAATATACTTATATTTTTTATATTTTTTATTTTTTTGGCTCAACTAGCCCAATGACTAGCTAATTGAGGGTTTTTTAAGAAGATATGGGAAAACTCCCGTGACTCACGCACGCCTATGTACAGTGAAATGGTAGGGATAGCCACAATGTTTGGGTGATTTTGGTAGGGTGAGGTAACTCAGTGTGGCAATTACAAAGAGCCGAAAAACGGCTATCAGTAGTTAAGCTGGAAGCTTATCAAAATTTGGTAAGAATCACGCAGGAGTTGCTGGAAAAACAAAAACCCAAGATTGAGGTATCGCAAAACCTTAGGAACTTGTGGTAAGAGACACTAAAGAAACATCCAAAGTGGTGGTAGAACCCCACTTGGAACCAAAAGAGCCAGAACTTATAGTGCCGGATAATGAATATTCCTTAGATGGAATTCCATTCGTAGAGGAAGACTGACCCATAAACTTATGGGAAAAAGTTAGAGAGATCAATGATGGGAGCCTAACTCTAAAGTCATCTACTATAGAGGAAGTTTGGTTAGACAACCTACCTCCTGATATGGACATGGATGTACAATGCCTATACGGGGATTGCGGATCTGAAGCTTCAAGAATGTCTAAACCATTGACCTTGAAAACATTACCCTCTTACTTGGGAGATAACGAAAATGAATCCATAGTGTGTAAGACCACTCAAGTAAAAAGAGCGGAACAAACCCTAGAAGTAACAATATTCAATCAATCATGTCTATACCCATCAAATGCACTCTTAGTTTGAGAGAACTATTAAAATTCAGACCATATTTATGGAATGATCTACAGAAAACCCTAGAGAAGGTGGGGATAACGGGGCTAATCACAAAAAAATTGGGAAAATTGAAACATGAAATGGACAACAAAGAGATTCGATCTATTCCAATGAACAAAGTCAGAGAATATTACGAAGGGGAAGAAGGAAACACCATCCTTCCAGTGAAATATAATGACATTCAAACCATGGCAATACTGGATAGCGGGACAGACATAGCCATAGCCATGAAATCAGTATGAGAATCCTGGGGACAACCAACCATTAGACAAACTCGAATGAAATTGCAATTGGCTGATGGACATATTGAAAGACCCTTAGGATTGCTGGAAAAAGTGATAGTTAATTCCTATGGGATTGAATATCAACACACTTTTTCCATAGTATACTTTGGGAAGAAACTCAATTACAAAATCATATTGGGAAGACCTTTTAGGCGACATATACAGCTTATCCAAGATTGAGGAAACAACTATCTGTACTTGAAGCAAGTGGGATCCATAACAAGGGTTAATTTAAAAGATCACACTTATAGAGATGTCTTGAAAACGCCCATACAAGAGTTTGATTCAGCCTCTTCGACTGAAACTAAGCTTCCTTCTTGGTTAAACAAATACACTCCTATTTGGATGTGCAGAGCTTCAAAAAGTGGGAGCTTAAAAAGAGAAGAATGTACCTTAGAAAAGGATTGCACAGATGAAGCCTATGTACCTGAACCCTTTCCAGAACATTTGTTTGAGCCATTTGAGTGGACTCAAATTTTAGCGACAATGGATGTATGTGTGAATATGAGTCTATGCCTACTCAATTTCGCAATGAGGATGGACATAATTCCTATCCAAATGATTTCAACCCTCAACATTCAAGATGAAATTGAGGAACCCAAGGACTTGATGAAAGCTCAACAAGTCTTTTCATACCTCTACTACGATACAATAGATGAGTTAGATGAACGCTGAGTTAGATGGTCAGAAAAAGAACATGTGAGAGCCAAGATACTCTTGAAAGGAGGGGAGGAAAAGTTTTTTGACTTTCGTAACCAGAAATCGAGAAGAAAAAAATGGTATACATAAAAAAGAGACAGAAACATGAAAACAAGACCTATGCCATCAGTCTCCAGTAGAACACAGTTCCTGCTTTGCAGATGGATGCACATGATTGTGTTAAGGACAAAATCACTGGCAGATATCCTTCGAACGATAATCCAAAAATGTTAAGAACATTGAGAAAAACAAGGAAGGATACTCAAACAAAGCCAAACAAATAGGACAAGGAACCAACCATGACACAAGTTGAGCAAAAAAAAAAAAATCAAGAGTTGAAAAAAGCTCTAAAGGAGATATACACAACCAAAATGGAAACCACATAAGAGGATGGTAAAGATGTAATGAGTGTTCCATCCCATTACAAAAAATATACTCTCCAAAACAGAAAAATCATAGTAGAACAACCTGTTAGAGAACTACGAAAACAGGGTGAGTCCTATGAAGGACCTAAGAACGCTAAAAAGATAGACTTGGCTAAAACATGGGAAGAACCTAGACTTTCCTACATTGCAAATGACCTAGCAGAATATGAAGAAGAGATTTTACTAAGCTTACTAAAAGAATACCGAGATATCTTTTCTTGGTCTTACAAGGATCTCAAGGGTGTTGATACAGAAATCTGTCAACATACCATACCCATGAGAGATGATGCAAAACCAAGTAGACAAAGACCATACGCATACAATGAAACATTTTCAAGGAAGATCAAAGAAGAGATTGAGAAATTAAAGGAAGCCGTATTCATTTACAAAATTGAACACATAGATTGGGTGTCTCCAATTGTGGTCGTACCCAAGAAGAATGGAAAATTACGAGTGTGTGTCAATCTCAAAAAAGTGAATACAGATACCATTAGAGACAACTTTCCTCTTCCAATCACTGAGCATGTGTTAGAACGAGTTGCAGGAAAAGAATCTTAGAGCTTCTTAGATGGATATTGGGGATACAATCAACTTTTGGTTGACCCAAAAGATCAACATAAAACTGCTTTTGCAACAATGGAATGGGGTATTTTTGCCTATCGGGTTATGCCCTTTGGGTTAACTAATGCTCCTGCCACATTTCAAAGACTGATGAGTCATGATTTTAAAGAATATCTAAGGAAATTCTTGGAAGTATATATGGATGATCTATGCGTACGTTCATAAATATGGGCTTATCACTCACCTTAAAAAGGTATTCCAAAAATGTAGACTTTATAGGATTTGCTTAAATCCTTAAAAGTGCACATTCATGGGTAGACAAGGAAAAATTCTTGGACATATAGTCTCTAAAAATGGCATAGCTACTGATATGGATAAAATTCATGTTATTGCTGATTTTCCCAGACCAACAACAGTTAAGGGGGTTCAAGCCTTCATGGGACATTGTGGATATTACAAACGGTTCATTTACATGTACGCTATAATTGCAAAATCCATGTATAGATTGATTACACACTTTGAGTGGATAGAGGCATGTGAAGAATCCTTCATGAAGCTTAAGCAAGCTCTCACCTCAGCTCCAATATTGCAAGCACTAGATTGGAATAAGAGATTCCACATACATGTAGATGTTTCCAATTTTGTTATCGGGTGCATACTAGCTCAACCAACAGATGGGAAAATTAATTTTCCTATTTCTTATGCTAGCCGACAGTTAAACATGGCAGAAAATAATTACACCACCACAAAAAGGGAAGGATTAGGAATGAGCTATGCCATTAAAAAGTATAGACATTACCTATTAGCCAACAAGTTTGTATTCTTTGTGGACCACCAAGCTTTGTTGTACTTGGTCAACAAGCCATGTAGCACAGGAAGGATAGTGAGATGGTTCATCATTCTTCTGGAATTTGATTTCACTTTGGTTGTAAAAAAGGGCACTACACATCAAAGAGCAGATCATTTGTCAAGGATTGTTTTAGGAGAACCACCTAAAGGGGTAGACGATGATCTACCAGATGCCTATTTGTTCTCCGTGGAAATGATACCTCGATGGTCGAAAAATATGGTATTGTTGATGACCATAGCTCAAGTGGATTCGCAGATACCACTTCCTATTACAATTGGATTAATTGAGCAATCGCCTATGTATCAATTACTAGGTGGTAGGCTATACAATAGAAATCGAGATGGAATATTGCTCTTATGCATTAATGCTGAAGAGAAAAACCAATACCTAAGTCAAGCACATATTACCATAGTAGGACTCACTTTGCAGAAGACCAAACTATACAAAGAATCTTGAGACTTGGAGTATTTTGGATGACTATGAGGAGTGATGTTCGCTCTTTTGTAAAGGATTGTCCTCAATGTCAAAAACAAACACCCACACCTCACATAACATTGTTTCAAATGTCACCTGTTCCTAAGTGGAGTAGCTATCTAGTTACTTACTTATCGGGCCGAAGATTTCTTGAGGATATGAGTAAACGCCGTCAAAGAGCAATTGAAACTGAAGCCAGAGACTATGCTCTTATTGGATACCAATTGTATCGAAGAGGTAAGGATCAACATCTGCGTCTTTGTGAAAATGAAGACGAGTATATTCCGATTATAGAACAAGCACATGCCGGATTAGCTGGAGGTCACTTTTCTAGTGAGACCATCGCAAGAGCAATCTTAATGGCAGGCATATGGTGGCCAAAACTTTTGCAGATGCCAAAGAATATGTTCAAAGATGTGATGCTTGGCAATGAGAAAAAATGCCAACACGAATAGATAGCATGCCCTTAAGACCAATGATAGGAGCTAGAGCTTTTGCAAAATGGGGTATAGACTTTGTTAGGCCAATACAGCCACCTGCTTATAGAACCCAAGCTCAATATATTATTGTAGCTACGGATTATTTGACTAAGTGGGCCAATGCTAAAGCAACTCAGAAGAATGATGCTAGAGCCACTGCCACATTCTTATACGAGTATGTGTTCACAAGATATGGACTGCCAATAGAAATTGTCAGTGATCGGGGGAACTCATTTCCTCAATGAGGTAATTAAGTAGCTGCTTAATGAATTTATGGTCATCCATAACAAGTCAGCTCCCTATCACCCACAATCAAACAGACAAGCTGAGCATGCGAATAAGATTCTTAGCTCGGTATTGACTAAAGTGGTTAGTTCAGGAAGAACAGACTGGGAAATGAATCTCCATGCTGCTCTATGGGCCTATTGAGTTTCATTTAAAACAACTTTAAATGCGACACCCTTTAACCTTGTTTATGGTCTTGATGCCATACCGCCAATAGAATTTCTATTGCCGACACTAAGGGTAGCAAAGAATCTTGAGTGGACTGGACATGAATTGTCAGAAATACTAGAAGATTTAGAAAAGCTAGATGAGCAAAGGTTAACTACTTTAGCTCACATCTATGCACAAAAGTGGAAACAAAAACAATTTCTTGATCCCATCTCATCACAAAAATCTTCAAGAAAGGGGACCTAGTTTTAATCTATTCCCTTAAGCAACACATTCCCAAGTTTAAGAAAAAGGGAAATAGACCGTTTATCATTGAAGATGTGTCTCCAAGTGGAGCAGTTAAGCTATCCACCCTAGATGGTGAACCAATGGCTAATTGGATAAGCGAGTGTCGTTTAAAGAAGTACAATTTGCCGCTAACCAATGAATTGCTAGAAAGAATGCATGTAGCCAAGCAAAGGAGGATAAAATGATAGCAGGTTATTGATGAAGCCCAAGAATAACCTCGGCTTCGGGTGCTCAAAAGGAAAGCTACTCTCAAGAATCAACAAATACCTATTCCCATCAACACACTGGAAATAGATGACCGACAATGCAAATTGTTGAAAGATGCAGTGTCAACAATGATGAATGACTAGATGGAATGGACCTTCGCATCAAAATACAACTCAACAATCATAGCACAAATGATTTTGTTGATACAGGAGCTAGAGTAAATGCAGTCAGTTATTCCACATACAAGAAAGCAACAACTCAGTCATTGTATGTGGAATAGCGACTATCAAAGGATGCAACAAGAACCCAGCACCAACAGGAATAGCGACTATCAAAGGATGCAACAAGAACCCAGCACCAACATTGGGAGTAGTCAACTTGAACGTGGTAGTACATGGATGTGGAATAGCGACTATCAAAGGATGCAACAAGAACCCAGCACCATCAGGAATAGCGACTATCAAAGGATGCAACAAGAACCCAGCACCAACATTGGGAGTAGTCAACTTGAACGTGGTAGTACATGGATGTTCATGTCCTCATCAGTTTGTATGCTTACCAGATGAATACATGAATGAGATGATGATCCTTGGAATTCCCTAGATGCGGACATACAAAGCAGTATGAGATTGGGATACAAATTGGCTCAAGCTATCACCTAAAGGCGATCACCTAAAGGCGGGCAACTCATTGTTGCAATTGCACCAAGCAAGGAGGAATGGAAAGGCAATTCTCAGCAAAGCAAACCACGAAGTAATCAATCTTCTCTGTCCTCTCGACAAGAAAATGCTACAAGCAACATGCAAGGAGTCAGGCACATTTGGGTACCAAAAGCACAGCTTAAGGACAAACCGATTCAAATCTGGGTGCCCAAAACATCATCGACAAAACCAAATACGGTTCCACGAGTCAAAACATAGAGACACACTTCTCGAGAAGGGAACCTAACACGAAATACGTTTGGAAGAAAAAAGAGCAATTATCTTCTCCGCAAACTACATGACCAATCGAGCAATGTAGAGTTAAGCCTCAGAAACCTCAACCACAACATTCTGCACTAAGCAAACCAAGGTATCAATGGCGAATAAAAGCTCAACAACAGTCATTGTTGATACCAATAGCTCAGGCAATCAGTGTGCTAAAGTATCCTAATGGTACGATCAAGCAAAGAGCACACAAGCTACAAGAATTGCTCTTTGGAAGACAACAACAACAAGCCTCAACATTAGAAACCCTTGAGTTAATCACTCAAGACCCAACTCTTGCATAACATATTGGTTTGAACTGCATTGATCTTGAAAGCATGGTAGAGCCAACCATGGCTATGCATAGACACGATTATTCAACCTATGCACGCAGTCGTCGCGGAGTACGCCATCTAGGAGGGGTGGAAGGGCAATGTCTGAAGAGGGAGGAAAAACATTTGATGTTAACGTGTGATGTTTTTGCAAAATTAATTAATAATGCCCTTATATATCATCAATAGTGGAATTTAATCCATAATATCTCCCCGATGGGTGTAAATAGTGTATATACTATTAGAAAAGCATTAAAAAGTAGTCCTTTTTTGTTATTTTTCATCATTTTTCTTGATATTGAGACTTAAAAATAGAGAAATCCAACAAAAAACAATAAAGATATTTTTTTCAGTGGATTTTCTTAGTTATTGGATTTTCACTTTTCTTTTCTAGTGCATTTTGTTATTTTCTTTGATTTTTTAATAAACATGTCAAAAATTAATAGTAAATAGCAAGGGAGCTCAAATAGAGAAAGTGAAGACACGATGGTGATAAAAAAGACAAGCCAAACAAGCACAAAAAATTTCAATGAAATCGGAAGATGGAAGCGGGAAGCCTAAATTAGGCGGCCAGACCTACTTTTGCAGAATTCTTGCAGAATGAGCTACAGGAATCAAATCGGGGAAATTTTTGAGTCTAACACAGATTTCACGGCCTAGTAGGACTAACGATAGAATCTGGGGAAAAATGGTTCGGGAAAGTCTGGGTATAGATATACCAGGTAGGCTAAAACCACCTCATTTCCACTTGTTACCTTTGGAGAGAGAACTTTTCGACATCTTTCGTGCGTCTTTTCCGGAGTCTACAGTTTCCTGTTTTTAGCACTGTCTCACATGAGACATAAGGAGTAAGTTCTTTACTCATCAATGATCCATTTTGTATGGTCGGTAGCTAGTCTAAACCCCTAGAATCCGAGCAGTGCATGAAGACCTACGACCAAAAACTGACCATAGCTGCCTGTCAGCTTAACCAAATCAGATGGGATTTGAACTGTAGCATGCCCTAACATAATAGAATCTTTCTATATCATGAGTTGACCATTCGGCAAGGGTCAAGGGGTCCCAAGTAGAAAAGCTAGGTTTTTGGCAGATGTCAGAATTCGATTCTGACTCCATAGACAGCTTACCTACGCTATACACAATGTATATGATTGGTTTTGTGAAATTAATCAAGCAAAGCCCTCGAAAAGCACAAAATGGCTCGAAGACTACAAAGCGTCAAATTCGACATATGAAGTCAAACTGACTCCAAATGGGCCAAAATTGGATGAGTTGCTTCACAACTATGTTGCGGACAAGTCCAAAGCCTCAAAAGTGACTGACCAACTCAACAAGTAGTGCAGTCACAAAAATTAGAAATTTCAGAGTCAACAAAGCACAAAGTGATGTTGACAAGATCAAACTTTACCGAATTCAATTTAGGACCTGTTTTAGGTGTATAGAATGTGTTTAGGTAAAAAATTTTAAGTTTTGCAAGAAAATTGTGATTGCTGTAAATAATCGCGATTATTTATTTTGCACCATTTTTGCATGAAAGTTGCATCATCACATCATCTATCACTTGTACACACCTAATACATGCCAAAAATCAAGTATGCCCCGCTCAACCCCGAAAACAACGAATTAGCTACACCGACGCACCAGCTAAGGCTGTCGTTCACCGGCATTGCATTCACGACGCCCTCTTCAGTAAAATCTGTAGGCTGTCATCATTTTTCCCAGTTTTAAACCAAATGTTGTTTAAAAAATCCCAATTTGTAAATGATCACTTCTCTCTAGGTGATGGCTACAAAGGCCCACCTAGGAGTTTTCCTTTATAATATTCCCCAAGACAAAGCAAGGATCAACCATCCAGGGCCCACCGCCTTACTTTGTCTCCCCTAATTAAAACCCCTAATCTAATCAAATTACTGTAATCTAAAGCAGCCAGCACCTATAAAAAGACACTGAGAGGTCACTATCGAGAGAGGGGGGGGGGGGGGGGGGGGGTGCAATTTCATCAGAGGTTAGCACTTGGTAGTATTTTGGTGGGAGAGATTGGCAACATTTGCATCACGAGAGAGGGGACTTAGTGTAGCAATTTTCTTTAGGAACTTGCACTATGTAAAGAAGCTATGTCTACATCTCAACTCCAATTTTCGACACGCACACACTCATGTTAGCAAAGTCTCCATGTTTGTGAGTCATCTCTAGAGAACGCACTAGTAGGATCAATATATCTCCCTCTATATCTCTATCACCATGATTGCCACCTCACTGGAAATAAGGTTGCTATAAATATTGCAAGAAAATAGTTCTCTCTCACACCCCGAGAGTTTTCATCACCTGTCTTATTCTCTCTCTCTCTCTCTCTCTCTCTCTCTCTCTCTCTCTCTCTCTCTCTCTCTCTCTCTCTCTCTCTCTCTCTCTCTCTCTCGGTGTGTAGAGTTTGTGATATCTCCAATTACTATTGTCTATGTCCTAGCCGCTCAAAGCTAGGTGGTGCCCCCTGTCACTTCACCGTGGCCTGTTTGCGGCGTGCATTGGCTCGTGGTGTTTTTGAGGCCGTCGGGGTCCGTGTCGCGCTTTGCGTCCGTTAGTTGGTGCCCCCACTGAGGAAGGATTCTTGGAAACCTTCAGTTTACAATGTTGAAAAAACGCACATCATCAATCATGGACGAATGGCTGAAAGAATTCGCCAATTGGAGAATGGAGGAGATGGAGACTAAAGAGGCACTAACCGCCTTCATTGAAGTACTACTGTCAGGCTGTAGTGTTGTCATTATTCAAGAGGTAAGCTCCCCATCTTGTGTTGCTCGTTCTAACCGCAAATTGAAAGAATCAGGTGGGAAGTCTATGAAGTGCCATCACTGCTGTCAACCAAAGCACACTGTCAATGAGTGCCAGCAACGAAGGTAACGAAGGGGCTGAAATCATCGACATTGACACTCACCGCGAGGAGATTGTCCATATCAAGGGAGGAAAGAAAACGGTAAGTCCTCTCTTTCCTAAGGAAACTGCAAGGAAAGGTATAACCTCTACTCCAAAGTGGCCAAAAGGGGCTGCTCGAGTCAAAGGTAAGGAAGGGCTAAGCCAGTCTGGAAACACATGACCCCAAACGAAGAAGAATCTGGCCACACGGGTGCTTCAAGTTTGGAAAGCCGGGTCGTACCCAGTTTGCCAAAGAGAAGGTCATCCGAGGCTAAGCGGTGGAAGGTTGCCTATCGATTCGCACGGCGCATGCAAGTACTGCCAGTCCATTTCGACAATCTTGAAGCAGAAGTGGTAAGAAGGTTTCCATGCCCTAAGGAGGAGTGGTTCGGCTACTGCTCTTGCTGTTTTGGAGGATGGGTAGAGGGTCTTCCTCCTCTCCCCGTACAGCTCATCCTGAAGAAGATCTCCACCACGGGTGAAACCAAGTGGGCTGGAGACGAGCTACAACTGAATGGAGTGGAGTTCATGCAACACGCCGACTACGATAGTTACATGCAACTGCTGCTAGCTAAAATTCTAGGAGTATTCAAACGCGTCGCCATCACTTCGTACGTGCTAAGCAATGAAGGAAAAGTGGAGCCTATGAAAGGCGATGACCTCCTGTGGATATGCCGACTCATCCACACCGGCATGGTACGAGTATAAGTAAGTGCTCCACCCTCTGTGCATGATAGAAAATGGGCCAACAACATTCCCGTTTAGATTTCTACAGCACATTCATGTGAATATTTATGTAGATAGGAAAATCTTCTACCAACAGAAGATTGTGTATCTGTTTGGTACTGCGGTGCTAGGAGAAATCCTTAGCTCCCCAAACCCTATCATTCTCTTCATATTGGATTACCACCACTCGTTCAATGTTTCCATCTTTATCCTGTTTTAATCTATCCACCCAACTCTATAAAAAGCCGCTATGAGCCGCTAATGTCATTAATGTTCAAAAAAAAAGTTTGTAATTTTTTGAGTTACTACCATGGCAAGTGTTTCTTTCCCCACGTTCGAAAGAAGGGAGAAGACATCACCACCGACTTTCTGGATGACTTCAACATCACTTGTGTGGTATCTAGAATGATGATGCATCACGGCTACGGATTTTTCCTCTACTGATGAAAGTAGAGGCCAAGTCTTGGTACAATGCTTTGCCCCAAGCTACCAAAAATGCATGGGATGTTCTACGTGCTGCCTTTGTGAAGAGGTTTGGTGGAGGGCACAACCTCAAGAAAGTTATGGCAGTTGCTGCTGACGAAATTAAAGCAGGGAGTCTGCTAGAGTATGTCACTTACGAGTCCAAGTTTGTGGATTTGTGGGAGCGATGGGTTGCCTCACTGGAGGAAGGTGAAGGAGCGCCTAATTTCCTTAAGAAGGACCGTTTCATTCCTGGCATGTGGTCGTCGCCTAAAGAGAAGGTGAAGGGGAGGTTCCTTGCAACGTATGAGTTGGCAGTGGAAGTAGCCTGCCTTAAAGACAAGAAGTTGCACATGCAAGAAAGAGTCAACGAGTCAGAGGAATCGAGCTCAGCCAGAGGAATCAAGCTCAGTCCGACCAACCCAAGTGACTGCAAAAGCCCCTCATAGAGCCCAACCACAGGAGGCATCAGAAGAGCAGCAAGACCTACTGAGTTGCATCACTACTCAACTTGAGAGTTTATCAGTGGATCTGGTGCAGCAAGGGCATGCACCTGTCAAAAATCCAGAGCAAGGGAGAGTACAACAAAGGCAAAACCAAGAGTACCACTGCTATAATTGCGGGGAAGCTGGCCATGGCATGTACTATTGCCCACATCTAAGAAGTAGAGGAGGAAGATAGAATCAAATCTCTCCACCAAGGGCAAGACCACCACCACCCAAGCAACCAGGGCCGATTCCACTGGTCCAAATCCTTTGACCACCTGTACAACAACCACCACCACAACCTCTTATTCCACCGCTACCCCCACCACCTTCTGTAAACCAAGGGATGAGTGTTATTAGCTTGGAAGCTAAAGGGAAGGCAAAGGTAGAAGAACCAGTCCAAGAGAAGCACAAAGGGAAAGCAAAAGTAGAAGAAGTAGATTCCATGGGATTGAAGCGTGCTAGGCACAAAGAAGACTCTCAAAAAGAAGAGAAGATGAAAGGAAAAGGCGAGTCTAGCAAGCAGGCAACTAAGCCTCGACGGAAGATCGACATCGTGGATTTTTCACTGGGTGAGTATGCTAAACCATATGACTTAGTTCAGGATGTGTTGATGCAGGGTCCAAATATAACTTGGCCCCAATTAATCCATCTTGCACCAAGGATGAGGAGGCAATGGACGAAGATGGTAAGTACAAGAAGATCAAGACCAAGGATAGCTGGGGCTATTTCTGGGAGAGACCTTGACAACATCCTACCAACCATGGATGCCCACGTCAAGGGGCAACGTATCTCAAACATCTACATAGATGGTGGTGCACAGATATGAATCATGAGTGAGAAAATGATGCACCATCTAGGCCTAGAGGTGAGTAGGCCGGCACCCTGCCAAAACAAAATGGCAAATAATGTAAGAGTGAAATGCGTAGGCATTGTGAATGCGGTCAAAGTAAAGGCATTCAACACAGAAGTGGAGGTAGACATTTTTGTCATGCCACACAATGGGTAGGGCTACCCTATCATTCTTGGAAGACCCTGGCTCATGGCTATGGAAGCTAAGAAAGGCTGGAGTACCAGAATGATTCAGATGAAGGACGCTAAAGGGAAGTCCATATTCTACGACGCGAGGACTGGGAAGCAATGCAACATGATCTTGGAGGCTTCGGAAGATGAGTCCACCAATGACTATTTAGGAGAAGAGACAACAACAACTAAAGACAGTGACAGTAGCATCAAAGTGATGGGGGTTATCCTTAAAGACCAAAAAAGATTGACACAATTTGAAGCACCGGTGACAAACCAAGAGGGACCATCAAGTACACAATCCTTAGAGGATACAAGTAAGTTACATCGGATGCTCTCCAATGAGTTAACCAATGAAGAGAGGAAGGAATATGTCTCCATGCTAGGTAACTTCACCACATTGTTCATTGATGGTTATGATAAGATCACAAGAATCACAGTAGTACAACACCGCATAGGACTAAAGGAAGGAAGTAAGCCCGTAGTGCAAAATCTTGGAAGACTTGGGGTAATCTAACAAGAGGCACTGCTCAAAGAGGTGAGGAATTTTCTACAGGCAAGTTTCATTTACCCCGTCAGACTCAGAACGCGGGTCTCTCTAGTAGTAGTCACACCAACTAAGAATGGAAAGTGGAGAGTCTGTGTGGACTATAAACCTCTCAATGCAGCCACAAAGAGGGATCACTTTTCCCTCCCATTCCAAGATGAAATTCTCAATGAAGTGGCAGGTCATGAGTGCTACACAGTATGTGATGGCTACTCAGGCTACTTTCAAATTAGTATTGCAGAAGAAGACCAGAAAAAGACAACTTTCATAACACCCTAGGGATGTTTTGCTTACAGAGTGATGCCTTTTGGCCTCACCAATGCTCCGACCACATCCTAGTGCTATGTGACTTTTGTCTTCCAACCATACTTTGGAATGTCAATACGGGTTTTCATAGATGATTTTTGCATCTATAGTTCACGCTCTCTCCATTTGAGCAAAGTCTATGATGGCTTGACAAGGCTGCAAACCTTGGGTGGCCAGCTCAACGTGGATAAGTGTCACATTGGTGAAAGCAAAGTCACTCTCCTTGGCCATGTAATTTCAGCAAAAGGCATTGAGGCTGACCCTAGCAAGATTCAAGATTTGGTATCTTTGTCATCACCCACCACAGCTAAGCAGTTGGTCTCTTTCCTTCAGAAGGTAAGATACTTAAGCAGGTTCATTCACTTGCTATCTCAGGTGGTTCTCCCTCTACAACAAGTCACCGAGAGAGATGTCTTCTCATGGAGTGAAGAAATTGAGTAGCAATTTATCGAGGTGAAGCAAATCCTAGCCATGCTTCCCACCATTTCACCCCCCAGATGGGACGAGCCATTTTATGTGAACCCTAGTGTAGGAAGTGATACACTTGGATCCGTACTAATGCAAAAGGACCCCCAGACTTCTTTCATGCGTCCTATCTACTTCTCTAGTTGTGTCATGACCCCATCATAAAAGGGATTCACCGCATTAGAGCACATGGTGCTCGCATTAATGTTTGCTACTACAAGTTCCGCTCTTACTCATCGTCACTATGAGAAGAAGCTGAGGTCAACATGGAAGCAAAAGAATAGACACCAATGGTTGAAAGTCCTAAGCTAGAAAGATCTCACTCTCTTTTCTTTGATGGAGCATACAAGAGAACACTGGACCAGTCTGCAGCTGGCATCATCATTTTCAATGACCAACAGGAGAGGGTATTCTCCATTGGGCAGCTGTTACACTCCCACTCCAACAATGAAGCAGAGTATGAAACTTTAATTCTTGTGTTAGAACAATGTATTTTGCAAGGGATTCAACGCCTAAATGTGTTTGGTGATGCTCTTCTTTGGATAAAGCAGATAAACGACACTTGGGTTTGTAAAAATTTGGTTTACTTGGTCAACTAGGCCAAGTTAAGGATCTTTTGAAAAAGTTTGAAGCAGTGCAATTATTTCATGTCCCTAGGACAGAAAATCAGGAGGCAGATGCTCTAGCCAAGGAAAGAATACAAGACGTTCCCATAGGAGCAATAAAACTAAAACTACCTCTCTTTCAAGGTAGTGATGCTATGCCTGATATCATTAGCTTCTTAGACACAGGAGAATGTCCTGAAGGGTACACTAAGGGCCATAAACAATGGCTGGTAAGGAAGGCTACAAGATACCTCCTTGTAAACAACCACTTGTATTGTAAAGGCAATGATCAGATTCTCAGGCGAGTACCAACCTCTAGTGAGATCACGGAGGTAAATTCAGGTTTCCATGATGGTGTCTGTGGTGGTCATTTTGCTTTAGATATCAGCAGTAGGAAGATTCTATAGGTAGGATACTCTTGGCCTAGTTTGAACAGGGATGTGCATCATTGGTGTAAAACATGCAAGGCCTGTCAACCAAGTGGCCAGTGATCGCACACTAACCTATGAGCCATAGACTCCTATCATCTCATATGTTCCGTCATATGTTCCGTTTGAAAAATGGGAAACAGATGCAATCGATCCTCTACCAAGGGCCCAATCAGGTAAATTATACATTCTAGTTGGTGTAGACTACATGACCCGATGGGTGGAAGTAGCGGCCACCACCCACATTACAGCCCAAGAGGTAGCAAAGTTCATATTTGAGCACATCTGTTGCCGTTTTGGCACTCCTCTTGAGATAATATCTGATAGGGGACCAGGTTTCAGAGGCGATCTCATGGGAGAACTGATGAAAAAGTTAGGCATTACACACCGACATTCCACACCATACTATCCACACTGCAATGGCCTAGTGGAAAAGATAAACGGAATGATCTGTAAAATCATCACAAAGCAGGTGAATAACCACATAGGTGACTCGGATAAACATCTCATGGCCGCTCTATGGGCCTACTGAACGACATTCCGAACATCATTAGGTTTCACCCCTTTTCATATATTCTATGGAAAGGAGGCCATTCTACCAATTGAGGTACATATAGCTAGCTTGCGAGTCATGACTAGCCAATTACAGTGCCCAATTGTCAATCTCTACAACCACATCCTGGATCTGGAAAGGCTCCAACTAGAAGGCTCCAACTAGATAGGCAAGATGCAATCGATCACTATGCAACGCAAGCAGAGTGACGTTGGCTCACCTTCAATCAAGGGTTTAAGGAACAGGGCCTGGAAAAAGGCATATTAGTATTGATATGCGACAATAGATTTGACACCAGGAAGGACAAGAAATTTCAACCCAGATGGGAAGGACCATTCATTGTCAAAAGGCGCTATGACAACGGCAATTATAAGTTGATGGAAGCAGATGGGAGAATTCACAAGACTAGAGTCAATGGATGGAGGCTAAAGAGGAATTTCCTAAGGTTTGATCCAGAATTCATACTAGATATTCCAGAAGAGGGAGAACCCTCCAACTCCTCGACTAAAGAATAAGAGGTAGGGCTATAGACATGAATGCCTCTAGCCAAAAGGGGAGGGCTAATCATAGCCGATTTTCAAAAATCAAGGAAAAAAAATAAAAAGGTTTGTCTCTCCTCTGCCCGAAGCACGACAACACCACCAGAAGTCTCAAAAATCCCCGGTCAATTGGTGAGCCACAAATTCTCTCTCTCTTTTCCTTGCCCCCGCCACGGCCCATGCAGCCCAGCTCTTGGCAGCACCCCTAGCCATAGCGCGTCACTATCCATCATTAGCCCCGGTTTTTGAAATGCGGCCACAAGAACCAACCCCAAGAATGGGAGAGCACATTACCAAGAAAAACAGTAAAAAATAGTTTTTCTTTTAACATTCACCACCCCTGTAGGCTTAACCACCAGTGGGATGCCACCCATTTGGCCACATCTCTCCATTATTGCTAGAAGACAGAGGCCTCTCTCTCTCCTGCTTGGCTCTGCCAATGCACCACACTCTCACTTACCCTGCCTCTGCATCGTCTGGCCCATGTGGGTGCATAAAACAAACTGCCACTGTTTTTTATTTTCCACCGACAAGCCACCACTCTCTCTCTCTTTCATTATTCATATTAGCACTCTCCGTCTCTCTCTCTCTCTCTCTCTCTCTCTCTCTCTCTCTCTCAACCCTCCTCGCTTGTCCATACCCCCCTAGTGGGCTGCCATACCTCACCCCTCCCTCTTCCCTCTCGTCCACACTCCCTCAACCTCACTCTCCCCTCCATCTCTCCCCTCTTGTTTTCTTCCCACCGGCGGACCACCTCTCTCTCTCTCTCTCTCTCTCTCTCTCTCTATCTATCTTTCCTCCCTCCATTTGCTCACACACTCTCTCTCTCTCTCTGAGAAAGCGGCCGTGCCATGCATAGAATATCTCTCTCTTTCTCTCTCTTAGTTCACCCCCACATACTCTCTCTCTCTCTCTCTCTCTCTCTCTCTCTCTCTCTCTCTCTCTCTCTCTCTCTCTGAGAACATCGTCATTCGTGGAATCAAGGAGGAAAGCATGGAAACACCCCAATCTCTTGCGGTTGCTATTGAAGAGTTTTTTGCTACACACTTTGGCATGTCAGGAATCATGGCTTATGGTGCACATCGAGTTGGAAAACAAGGAGTCCCTCGCTCGGGAGAAAGACCTATTGTATGTACCATGGCTGATGAGGTAAAGAGAAAGATCATCCTTGACAATGGTTGGATCTACCTCAAAGGAACGGGTTGTAATGTATATGAGGATCGCACTCTTATGCAACAAAATGTACGTCGCAAAGCATACGAGGAAAGAAGCAAGAAGGTTAAGGTATCATCTCAAGAAGAAAAGTCACTTGAGGAGGATGCAAGTCCACCCAACAAATAGGGACACATGATCTATGAGACCAACTCACGCTTGCGAATAAGCTTTTGGAATTGTAACGGGTATCCATGGAATGCGGGAATTGGCATTGATGAGCTTACCAATGACTCCGATGTGATACTTCTTGTCGAAACATGGGAGCATGATGCGCAACGAATTCTTGGACTTGACAAATACGATGTACATTCTTTGATGTGGGCCAAAAATGCAAAGCAACGAAGAGGCCAAGGAGGCGTAGCATGTATGACCAAAAAGGGTTTGAAATATGTTTCCATTGTCAAAGAAGATAAGTATAAACGCTACTTATGGCTGAAAATCAGCCCACCAAATGGTCAAGTCATGTTTGTGGCCGGCTGCTACATTCCTCACTATGACTCCAACTTTTATGCTCGCTTGAATATGGATAGAGATCAGCCCTTTGTTGAACTAGAGGAAGACATTGCTCATTACAAGGATCAAGGTGAAGTCATTGTTTTTGGAGACATGAATGCTCGCACAAATATGTTACAACACGACACACAACAAGTCGACATGCCGCATGTATCAAGAAGAGTGGATGACTCATACATGTATAATCGAAGTTCTAATGATGCAAAAGAAGTGGATCACTATGGAAAGTCACTTCTACATATGTGCAATAGTACCGGAATGCTCATTGCAAATGGTGTATCTCTATGGCAAGGCACCAATGACTTTACATGTAGAAAGCACAATGGTGCTAGCGTGATTGACTATATGTTGTTCTCAGAAGCCACTCTAGAATGCATACAAAGCTTTACACTTGGTGAATGGAATCCGGAATCGGATCATAGGATGTTATGTATTGACCTCAAGTGTGGTAAACGGCCCGAGCATGTAGCCTCCAATCATGATGTGAATCATTTGTACCTACGTCTAGACTTCAAACGAGCACTTATATATGCTGATATGGTGGACCAAATGTTAAGCATGATAGAGCATCAAGGGAGCCCAACATTAGAATGCAAGTGGAAAGTTTTCAAAGAAGTAATTTTCTCTTGTGCGAAGGAATGCTTTTCGGTGAAACACATGTCTTGCAAAAGGTCTAAGAAGGGTAGCACCAAGAAGAAATGGTTTGACATGGAATGTAGTCAAGCCCGAAAACACTTGCTAAGATTGGATGCAATCAAAGACAAGGAAGTTTACTTGGAATGTTCACACACATACAAAGCACTTGTTCAAAAGAAGAGGAGAAGGTGGGAAGTCGAAAAACAACTTCTTTTAGCACAAGAGAAAGCACATGCATGTGGCAAGTTTTGGCAAAATCTAAAAGGCAAGCGCGTTGAGAGCTTTGGTGACTTGACTCTTGAGGATATGTATATGCATTGTAAGAACCTCTATGAGCAACCCAATGTTGATAAGATGGAGGGTTGTAGCTCCCTTCCATTTATGTCTCCCTTCTTTACCATTGAAGATGTATGCCGCGCGCTTGAGAAACTTGCTACTCGCAAGGCAGGTGACCTTCAAGGTGTCAAGGCTGAAATGATTAAATGGACAAGCAAGAAAACACGATATTGGATATGCGATATGTTTAACCTTGCACTTCAGTATGGCATGCCTCATGATTGGAGTGCAAATTGGATCAAACCTTTGCACAAAGGAGGAGATGTAAACAATGTGAACAACTATCGCGCTATAATGGTTGGTTCTTTGATGGCAAAGTTATTTGGATGTATCATGGAGATGAAGATAAGTGAATGGGCTGAAAAGAATGGCAAACGTGCGCTTGGCCAAGCACGTTTTCGAAAGCATCATAGCACTATTGATCACCTTGTCACTCTTCGAGTTCTTATGGAAGCGTCTCGATTGAAAGGAAAAAAGTTGTATTGTTGCTTTGTGGATTTCAAGAAAGATTTTGACATGGTACCACGAGGAAATCTTTGGAGACGTATGCAAAGCCTTCAAGTGCCGAGAGAATTTATGCATGCAGTCTTTCGCATCTACCAAAAAGTGATATGTCGATTACGTATGGGAGATGGAATTTCAGAATTTTTTGCAAGCACTATTGGTGTCAAACAAGGATGCCCACTTTCCCCAACCCTCTTTGGGCTACTCATTGATGAATTGGAATACATGGTTCTTGATTTTATGCAGCAAGAAGGCATAGAAGAGGTTAAGATTGGAAATGCGGTGATCATGCTTTTGCTTTATGCCGATGATGTAGTGCTCTTGGCACATACCTTAGAAGATGCACAAAAGCTTATGAGTGTTTTGGAACGCTTTTGCCTACATAGCGGGCTGATCGTGAATGGATCCAAAACCAAGGTTATGCTTGTAAAGACCCTCAATGACGAAAATCCATGCATTGTATACAACAATGAGAAACTTGAAGTGGTAGATCACTTCAAGTACCTTGGCCTTGAGGTTCCATCCAATCATAAATGGAAGGATTGTGCAATGCGTCGCTTGGAAGCCGGAAAGAGGGCTTATTATGCATTTGAGAACATGTGCAATGCAGGAGAGATCAAGTGTTGGGCTCTCAAAAAGTAACTCTTTGACACATTGGTGACACCGGTGCTTCTTTATGGAGTGGAGGTGTGGGGTGGAAGCATCGGGAAGTCTACTTGGAAAGAGTTTGAGAATGTCCAAAAGCGTTTTCTCACCAACTTTCTCCAAGTCAAGACACAAACACCCTACATGCTCTTACTTCTTGAGTCTGGATCGCTTCCCATTGAGGTCTTGGGCATGGAATGGGTTGTCGAGTACATGCGTAAGACACAACGTAGCCCTTTGCATCGACTTCCTAGAATCGCATATGAAGCAAGTCAAAAGGTTCAAAAGACATGCAAGAGCAAAATACTAAGTTCGGGGTGGATGCTTGATATCAAGAAATGGTTTGGAAGATGGGATGCATGTCACTTGGTCAAGGATGCGTCGATCGACTCCCAAGTTAATGAGGCCTTCTTACAACGCCAATGTATCATGGCTTGGGAGAAATCCGGAGGTTCTCGCTTCAGCCATTACACCACACACGTTGCCCCAAACTACAAATCTCTCTTCTTCTCGGAACGAGGTAACCGAACCCATTCCTACATCCTTGAGCCCATCCCGTTGAGTGCGATCCGCACCATTGCCTCCATTCGTCTTAGCTCCCATTCTCTACGCTGCGAGACAGGACGTTGGGGCACTGGCGAGGAGTGTCATCGACTTTGCACCTTATGCCCTCGTCAAGTGCGAGAGAGTGAGTACCACACACTACTTGAGTGCTCAGCTTTTGACCACATTAGGTCCTCTTTTCCCCATATATTCAGCCATGAGCTCTCCCTACATACCTTCCTCTCCCAACCACGATGTGGACTCTCTATTGCGACGCTCATTTCAGCCATTTTTGAGCATCGAGAGTCACTTATGAACTCCACTCACACCACGTGACATGTTCATTTGGTCCCATAGGTCATATTTGACCTCCCAGGACGATAATAGAACTATCTATCTATCTATCTATCTATCTATCTATCTCTCTCTCTCTCTCTTCCCCTCGGTGTAGGAACCTGCCATGTAGCATAATCCTCTCTCTCTCTCACTCTCTATATATACACACACGCACATACCCTCACCCCCACTGGCGGGACGCCACCCTTACTAAGGTAGTTGACCCTCACCCCCCTCTCTCTCGTTTCCACAGGCGAGCCACCCCGCGCCCAACAAAGCCTCTCTCTCTTCCTCTCTTGCGCTCCCTCGACAGGCCCGCAGGCAACCATGCAGGGTAAAACTCTCTCTCACTCTCTCTCTTAACACCCCATCACACCTCCTTCCCCCCCCCCCCCCTTTCCATCAATCTTTGTCGGCCATGCGAACCAAGCTCACTCTCTCTCTCTCTCTCTCTCTCTCTCTCTCTCTCTCTCTCTCTCTCTCTCTCTCTCTCTCTCACTCTCGGCCCAAAGGTGCTGCACAGAGATTTTCTCTCTCTCTAACCCACACACTCACCCACTCCCTCACCTTCTCCCTCCCTCGCCACCTCACCCCGCCGTGTCTCTCTCTCACTCTCTGTGCTCAAGCCCGCAGACCTCGCGCTGTGTTACCACTCTCTCTCTAGCTTTCTCTCCCGCTTGCTGTTTGTGTCAAGCAGCCTAAAGGCGCGTAGTATACAGGACCGTTCACTCTCTCTATTCACCTACACACACACACACACACACACACACACAATCACCTCAATCCCTTGCTATTCCCCACCCGCTCGCTCACTTCCTATCCCACCCTCATTTTGTGTAAACGAACAGGCCGAGCATGCACGTTAAAACAATATATATATATATATATATATAAACTAATGTCCCTCTTATACCTCCGTTCCCACACACACACACTCTCACGTATACGAACACAAACATTCACCTATACACATATACACACACACACACCCTGATCTCATGCTCTCTCACCATCTCTCTCTTGACTTAGTAATTGACATCTCTCTCTCTTACCATACACAAACACATATACCCATACATATATGCACTCACAAGCACATACACATACATACGTACACAAGTACATGACACGCGCACCCACACAATCAAACAACACGCACGCATATACACACACACTGGAAAAAAACAAAACAAAACAAATAATTGACATCGACGACAAGAAGAAAGATGGCCAAGTCGTGCGCCGCCGAGACCGGAACATGAAAAGACGCCGAAGGCATGCCCTGGTCGACCCCGAAAATGACGAATGCGTTACACCGACGCACCAACTAAGGCCGTCGTTCACCGGCATTGCATCCACAATGCCCTCTTCAGTAAAATCCGTAGGTTGTCATCATTTTTCCCAGTTTTAAACCAAATTCTGTAAAAAAAATTGTAAATTATTAGTTCTCTCTAGGTGATGGCTACAAAAGCCCACTTAGGAGTTTTCCTTTATAATATTCCCCAAGACAAAGCAAGGGTCAACCATACAGGGCCCACCACCTTGCTTTGTCTCCCCTGATTAGAAGCTTTAATCTAATCAAATTACCCTAATCTAAAGCAGCCAACACCTATAAAAAGGCACTGAGAGGTCACTATCAGGGGGGGTGCAATTTCATCATAGGTCAGCACTTGGTAGTATTTTGGTGGGAGGGATTGGCAACATTTGCATCACAAGAGAGGGGTCTTAGTGTAGCAATTTTCTTTGGGAACTTGCACTATGTAAAGAAGCTATGTCTACATCTCAAGTCCAATGGTCGACACGCACACACTCATGTTAGCAAAGGCTTCGTGTCTGTGAGTCATCTGTAGAGAACGCACTAGTAGGCTCACTATCTCTCCCTCTATCTCTCTTTCACCATGATTGCCACCTCGCCGAAAATAAGGTTGCTATAAATATTGCAAGAAAATAGTTCTCCCTCACACCCCGAGGGTTTTCATCACCTGTCTTATTCTGTGTGTGTGTGTGTAGATTTTGTGATATCTCCAATCACCGTTGTCTGCATCCTAGCCGCTCAAAGCTAGGTGGTGCCCCCTGTTCGCTTCACCGTGGCCTGCTTGCGGCGTGCATCGGCTCCTGGCATTTTCGAGGCTGTCGGGGTCCGTGTCATGTTTGGCGTCCGTCAGTACCTTATATACTAAGGCTACCTTAGGTTAACCAAAAATGGAGTTTGAGGGGTCAATTGGCTTGGTATTTACGATCTAGAAGTGCCATTCTCGTTTCTGCAACTAGACTACCTACTTATTGCAAATGATGTTTATAACCATAATCCTCAGCATTTCATAACTCTCAAAAAATAAGGCTTTGTTGAGTCATGTCATGTTGTTGACCCAATTGTTAACATTGGATCATACGGCATCACATATGCTAGAGTGGAGACTCATCTAGAGTGCCTTGCAAACTGCGTCAAAAGGTATTTCACACACATATCTAACAAGGGTCTACATTTATAGGCTTTTGGTGCAAGGTTGCATTGGTCAACTAGTTAATTGGTCAACTGATATAACACATATTGTTTTGAGGATATAATATTCGAATTTGAATCTTGGTTTGATCATTCATACTAACTTGAGTGATGGGGTGTGTGTGTAGATGATTGACATCTTACCTCGAGGGATACGGGGGGTATACTCTCCCACCTTATGGTAAAAGACCATTTCCAAACTAGAGTGGAAGTGCGAAGGCTTGTCACTACCAAATTGGTATCATTATGTTGCAGGGAACCCTGAGTTCAGACCACCTGAGCATGAACCCTCGCATGTTGGGAGTATTGAGTGGATACAATCCAAGTTGGAAACGGAGATTTTTGTCATTAATCAAATATTATACATAAATGCTTATGAAGTTACCGTAAGACTGACAAAGGAAACATGGATGGCCAGAAACATACTTCCTGTAGTAATGGCTATGGGATGCTTTGACATTGTTATTTTCAATGTATGGGGCCATCAATGTGAAAACAACAATCGACATTATTTTAGCCTAGTACCTTGGATGTTGTTCTTTGACTTACTTGAAAAGTCACTAATCTACAATCCCAGCCATGTTAAAATTTTATGCAATGCCTACAATAGACCTCAGTGCCTTGCAGATTGTACAAATATATAGAGCTCACTTGGATGGGACACACGGGATGTGTTTCCAAAAGAATCTGCTTACTTTGATGACTACTTCGCGTAGAGGAAGGCGATTGTTCACACCAAAATGGATGTAACTGTAACAAATAAATCCCTTACATGACTCGCACGCCAATGAAGAAATGTTCCTGTCAAAGATCAAAAGGATTATTGAGATCACCCAACCGATATACTCAAGGAATGGGACAACTATGCTCCATTGGTGGAAGGATGTCACAATGGATATAACCAAGTGCATTATGTTAGAGCCATTAGGATTTATTAGAAGCTTTTGAGACACATGTAGACTTTTCAAAAACCCAAAGTTTTGTGATATAGAAATTGGATTAATTTGTTCTTTATTCTTTTTCTTATGTTTCTCTCATATTATCTTCAATTGTCTATTCTATTTAATTTAAGGACTTTGAGTGGATTAGAATATTTTACTAAGTGTGACCTTGGTTGATATGGTGACGTAAGTTACCATGCCTCCTAGAGGGAATGTGGTTGCTGCTAACGCAAATGTGCCTATTGTTCCTTAGCACACCATCATCGCTAGAGACATCGATGTTATGCTTCACAAGTCTCAACCTGGGGGTTTTAGCGGGGAAGGCAAAGATGTAGGAAAAGTTCTTGAAGATTGGATTGAGCGCATGGATGACTGCTTTGATTTAGCCCATTCATCAGCAGTAAACAAAGCTATCATCACCAAGTTCAAACTAGAGAAAAACAACCAAGTGTTGGTGGAGAGACCATTGCACAGAAAACAATGTTGATCCTAATGTTGAAACTTGGGATTACCTTAAAATCCAGCTCAAGAAGGACTATTAGAAAAAAGGTTGGACGTATGAATGAGTTTCATGTCTGTACTCAAGGAACTAGAGATTTGGAAGCATACCATCAACATTTCTTAACCTTGTCAAGTATGCTCTAGCAGGGATGACTCAAGAGGTCAACGTAGCTCCATTTGTGTCAAGGTTACATAATCCCATGAAGACTATACTACAGAGTCTTTGTCTTACCAATTTTGTAGATGTCCTTGATGAAGGAAAACCCATTGAAATAGAGTTATCTACTACCTGAAAGAGGAAATCCAAACCTGCTCTTGTTTGTAAAATCAAAAGGCCTTGTCCCAAGGAGGAACAAAGGTCTGGAAATCTACAACAAAGAAGCGAGAACTTATTATGTATAAAATCCAGACAGGATCATTTGTGCTACACTTGTCTTGATCTTGGTCATCAATTTAGGGATTGTCCATTTAACAATTCAAGCTTCACAGGATTGGTGGACAATTATGAACATAGAAACTTCAATCCAAATCAGAACTTCAGAAACTTTAGACCCAGACCACCGGCAATTCAGAGCAACTTCAATCAAATAAATTTTAGCCAGAATCAGAGACAACCTCAAAACCAAGGGAATTTTAGACTAAGCAATCCACCTTTTGTTCCGAATGGACCGCCTATCAACAATAACAACAACAGGAATGTTAATCATCAACCTCGACCATGAGGAGGAGGAAATCAAAGACCTCAAGGTAACAGAGCTCAAGGGGTTAGAGGTGAAGGAAATCAGGCAAACACGTATGTTCATGCTGCAATTGAACATCAAGGAGTGAACGAAAAATTTCAATAATTCAAACCCCAGCAAAGTGTCAAGGTAACCATTTTATCTTATTGATTGATTGAGGGAGTACTGTTAACCCTCACGGCACACGGACACCCTATGATCTATAAACGTTGTATTATTTAGAGTCAGGTACCGGGCTTGTCGGTCCAATAGGAAAAGGTAGAGTGATCGTCGATGAGAGGCGCACTTTAACTTGGACATTCAAGGGATTAGTTGGTTAAGCATGGGCGCCCAAGTGTGAATGGGGTGAGCTCCTATAAAAGCCAACTAAACCTAATTTTTACTCATTCTCTCATTTGTGCAATAGAAGAGTGCTCTTGCTCCATCTCCATCTTCTTCTTCTTCACCTCCTTGTGTGTGTGTGTGTGAGAGAGAGAGAGAGAGGGAGAGTGTGTGTGCGATCGAGCATTACGAAGGCACGACGGCGGCTAAGCGGTTGAGCGCGGCACGACTGCAGCTTCTTCTTCATCGCGGCGAGGAATCCACCACGAAGGCGAGCGTAGAGCGGTGAGTGACACACCCTTTGTTCTCTTGAGCTTGCTAGTTTAGGCTTGCTGTGTGCTTGGAGCCGTTTGTGGCTCGCACACGGTGTATTGGCAAGTCCCTTGCTTCGACAGTGCGGCAAGGAGCGCACATTTTTGGCGCCGTTGCTGGGGATATGCCCTACACTAAGCTCGGTTAGCACTTTACGCTTCCTTGTGGTGCAATTTCTATCATAGGAAAGGCAGGGAAGGAGTGTGTGGAGATTTCTGTTTTTTGCGTTTTCTGCATTTGCTGTCAAGTTTCAATTTTTGCTATTGTCTGCGTTTTTTCAATTTCTGCAATTTCTGCATTTTCAAGTTCAGCGTTTTCAATTTCTGCAATTTTCTGCATTTCTGCGTTTTTTAAATTTTCTGCAATTTCTGCATTTCTGTGTTTTTTCTGCAATTTTTGCAGTTTTTGCATTTCTGGATCATTTTCCCAAGCCCAAGCCCAAGCCCAGGCCCAGGCCTCAGTCCTCAGTCCTATGATATATACTAGACTCACTCTTATATATATACCCTACTCCCTCAAGAGAGAATGAGAGCATGTGGGACAAGTCCTCCACTCTCCTCCTTTCTCTTCCCACTTGCACCCTTAGACTTTCTAGTTTGGGCCTAGTTCCCTACTGGAAATTGACAGTTTTAGGGATTCCGAGGGCATAGAGTGACCAAACGGAGGGCTGTAAAGCACGACACGACCCTCTGACCGATACGCTCGTTTCGAGCTATCACACGGCCCATTCCACGACACGCTCTAAAAAATCTAGCAAAAAAAACAAACAAAAAACACGCTAAAAACTAGTCACAAGGCCTCCTAGAGCAGCTTTTTGACACCTTAGGGTATCAGAAGCACATGCACTTACGCTCTGGGCGGGTGCTAGAACACGAGCATATTGAGGGTGCCTCTGTTCATACGGACACCCATTACCCATCCACGATAAGCTCTAGACCCTCAGCGGGGACACAAGGTAGCACCACCCAAGACCCTAAAATAGCCGCTAGTGATTCCTCCTCCGACTCAGAAATCATGGAAGCATACCCTAACCAAAACACTGAGAGAGAAGGCCATGCACCTCCCGAAGCTCCACAGCCTAGTACTAGTATGTTTAGCCGTTTCATGGAAACATTAGGTAGAGCTACTCGCTCGGAACCTGATGCAAATGAAGCACACGAAGGGGGTGGGGAAGTGGACTCTCCTTTCACATCGCACGTGGACCCCACACCCCCAAAGAGTGTCCATGTGGATATCCTGCCAACTTCTTACCAAGAAGGCCCTGTTGATCTGCCTCCTTCAGAAGTTCCCTCTAGAGTACTGTTGGTGACAAGTAAAACCACGGGGAGCAACATTGCTTCTACCTCACAAGAAACCATTAACACGTCGACTCTAGAAGGATTGTTCATTAATGATCATTGGACATACGACCTCCACACTGAGGTGTTGACGGATCTACACTCTGGCCACGCCTACCATGTAGGATGGATAGAGATTGTACAATCCACCTCTAGTGCCACGAGCATCGAAGATCAACAGAAAATGATCTGTAATGTTATCCATGGCATTATTCAATCAGAAAGGCAAAACCGAGGGGTAAATATACTCTCAACTGGCCCCATGAGATTTTTGGATACGAGTAAGGCTCAACAGCCTACTCTATCACAAATGGAGACTCCTCTAATGAGCCCCATGGACCCATCTTACGTCATTTCACCTGGGGTCTCTATGCAATCTGAGCCTCCGAGCGAAAACTTTAGCTTCCCTAACTTGGCTCAACCCTCTATTAAGGAAAACACAGTGCTCACTCCAGGGATAAGCCTGACAGAGAATGTACCGATGACATCTACGGTTAGCGCAGTGCCACTACCTAGTGTCGTAGTACCTAATATGGGGCCTCGACCATATGTGCCTCTAGCCCCTTATGCACACATGGCCCCCACACCTCCAATTGTACCACTTGCTTATGCTCCTCGAGTGCCGCTCCCTAGCCCTTATCCGAGTGGACCTATGCCCGGTTATGTTCCATATCCTGCATCATCCACACATATGCCAAGACCGGTACCTGTCCCTCTCCCACATATGATTCCAAGAGTACCTCCACCGGCCCTACCTCCTCACATAGGTGACTTGGCAGCGTTTGCTCAAACCATAGGTCGATCTATCGCAGAAAATATGCGTCACGCATATGATAGAGAGCCTAGAAGTAAGGCAGTACAAATTGCCAAACTCACGCAAAAATTCAATGGGGACGAAGATGCTAGAAAACACATTGAAGTGTTTGAACAAGTATGTGATTCCTTAGGGGAACGCATCGAACTACATAAGTGCAATGCCTTAAGCTTGACATTAAGTGGGAAGGCTGGAGATTGGTATAGAACCCTAAGGGTGGACGAGAAAACAATCTACCCTACCCTTCGAAGGTTGTTTCTAAAGGAGTACATACGAGAAGGTGTGCTTTGGGGTGTAGCATCTCAGCTACAGAAGGCCGAACGTAAGGAAGGAGAGTCAGTAAGGGACTTCATTAGTCGTCTAAAGCACTTAAACTCTCGCTGCCCTGTAAATGAGCGCTTCAACAATAACCAACTGCTTGATCGATTCATCCGAGGGTTGAGGAATGAAGGAATCTATAATGGACTAGTGATTAGAGGTATCACAACCTGGGAAGATGTCACTGCCAATGCAATCCAATTAGAGGACAACTTGATGATAGCAGGCATGAGGGTGTCTACTGACACGAGATCCACTAGCTCACAAGCCATTGAGTATGAACCCATGACTGCAAAGCCCATTGCCAATGAGCCAAAGGTATTTGAGACATTCTTGACAGACCTCACCAAGGCAATCCAAGAGTCTCTTAAGGATAATCGACCCCCTCAAAATAGTCACATGTATCCAAGAAGGGAGCAACAATGGTGTTCCATTTGCTTAGGTCCACATAGCACTAGTGAGTGCCCTACGTTTGGAGTAAAATTTAATGGAACTTGCAACGCATGTGGTAGGTATGGTCACCAAGCTAAGGATTGTTTAATGATCAAACGTATGATGGAAAATAGACCACCTGTAGCCTGGGCGGATGCACCTCGAGCTCCTGTATTGATGCCTACTCCACCTGTTGAGCAACTACCGCAACACATGGTCCCTAGACCTCAAAATGTTGTACAAGCTACACCGCTACCACCTCCTGTGCTAGGACCGCAGCCCCCGCATCCAAGAGTCACCCCTATGAACCAAGTGGGTTGCGAGCCATCTAATGCTTATGCAGATGGTTGTGAGGAGGAAATAGACACTAGTATTGCCTACGGACTTGATACATTGGAAGAATGTCCTATATACTACATGGAAGATTGTTAAGCCAGTTTATCAAGCTGCTGCTCTCGCATCCAGAGGTCAAAATATCAACACCCAGGCTAGGAGGCCACCTCTTCAATGCTACGAGTGTGGTGGACCACATCGAGCAGCGGAGTGCCCTATTAGGCTGCAAAAGAATGCTGCACAGATGCAAATGAATCAAGGGAGCACGTCTGCAATGCCAATACTCACATGTAATCGTTGTGGCATAGATCACTTGATTGCCCAATGCCCCTATAACCCAAATGCGCCTAAAATCACACCCCTAAATTTGGTCGAAATTGCTAGTGTGACGTCGCCAATACCACCCGTCGCACCCGCTTATGCGATTACACGGTCCATGCTTCAAGGGCCAGGCCATATCCTCGAAGAGAGAGATACCATTTCAGTTATCCAAGCAAAGAAAAATAAGACACGAAGGAAGAAGTCACAGAATACGGAAAATTCAAAGCCAAGTTCCAAAACAAACATAGGAACACGAGATGACCCCGTGTATATGAATGACCTCGAGGATGATTCAGATTCAGTCGAGACAATGGAGACTAGAACCAATACCACAAAGGGAAAGACCGACAAAGAAAACCGTAACATGGAACCAAATGAAAACCGAATAAGAGAAAACCATAAAGAGCCTCTGAAAACACCACAAGTGTTTCCAAATCCAATCCAAGACCCCCAAGATAAACCGCAGGGGCAAAAAGGGAATAATCGTAAAAGGAAGATTGGGATGTACCCAAACCCTGTAGACGAGATTAAGTAGGTGAAACATCTAAGAGGTTTAGTGGAGGAGACTCAAAGGAAACTAGAACCAGAACCCATGCAGGTCAAAATTCATGACACAGTGTTTCCCACGCAAGTTCATCCACCCCACAGGAACCATAGACCGTTAGCCATATCTAGTATCATCCAAGAAGGGAGTGAGGACGGGACATCAGAAAGTGAGCATACACCTTTCTTGTTGGAAAGGATGTTTAACGAAGGAATACCTGATCATATTGAGGAATATGAGATTCCATCCTCACCAGTTCCTAGTCAAGGACCTACACCCTGCAAAACGCCAATGAATGTTGCCAAACTAGTGGACTTCATGTCTTTTGAGGTCCGAACCACGATCATAGCAAAGCTGTATGGAGATCCTGAGTTATTCCTTGCACTTCGAGCATTCCTTAACGGAGAGCTACGAACGGGATTACCGCAGTTTGCACAACCAAATAGGCCTGACTCGATTATGATTGATGAGGAAAATCATGTGCAATCACTTGACTTAGATGGACACGAGTCTGTGATCGAGGTACCCATTAACGAATTAGGGCAGTATTTTGAAGGCGACGAGTCTAATGCGACCCTACCCATCACTACCAAGGGATTAACTATAAAGGGAATTCTTGATGGTGGTGCGGGAGTTAGCATCGTTACAAAAGATTGTTGGGAATCCATGGGAAAACCCCGCCTCAGTGTTACTAACATTGTGGTAAAGATGGCAAATGGTACCATAGCCAAACCTATGGGGATGCTCAAGGATCTTAAGATCAAAGTTCTAGGACACAAGGTACGACATACGTTCATTGTAATGGATTTCTCTAAACACCTTATGTCATATGAAATGATTTTAGGACGACCATTCATGAGGGAAGCACAAATGGTTCACGATTGGTCTAAAAATCATGTCTATTTGGTGACTGGTAAGGTACACCCCTTAGGGAGTAAAACCATTATTGATCATCGCTCTGACACCACAGTTCACTCAGCCCCACTACAATATTGTTACACTTGTAAGAAGGATACAGACATTGGCCAAGATTCTCCTTATATGGATATCCTACCTGGGATGACTGAGTCGAACAATGTGGATTGGGTCCACCTAGCATCAACCATAGACACTTGGGGAAATAGGGGGACGACCTGGGTAACACCTGAGGGGGATGAAATGCCTATACCCTTAAATATGCTACAAGCAATGCGTATCGCTTCCGACAAGACTCATCCTAAGGTAACAAAGAAAACATACAAGTGGGTCCCTAAAGCTTCTTTAGTGACCATAGCTAGTGCTAAAAAACAGAAGCCTTGTAAGAAACGTACCACTCGCTCCAAGAAAAGTAAGAAAATGTTGCGATGGGTCCCTAAACGACTATTGGAAGCCCAAAGCTACTATCAAGGAAATGATCAAATCTGGGTGCCAAAACGTAGATTGTGCTCTTACCTATCACCTGACCCAAGTGAGCCCAATCCCGTAGCTCCAAAACGAATCAATGATCGTGGAAAGAAAAAAATCACAGAATGCTACACACCTGCTCCTGAGCTAGTTTGGGTACCAAAGAAAGAACGATTTGTTCCACCTAGCTCAGGAAGGGGGGAGTCCCATGAAGATTCTAGCTCCTCATGTAATACATCCATAGAGGTAAAAGCTTCTACACAGCCTCCATCTATAGTAATGGACCTCAATGAAGCTACAAAAGAATCCACACCTCCCAGTGTTCAAGAATCACCTGATGAACCACTTCAAGTTCAATCCTGGGAGAGTACCTTACCACCCTTGCAGCTTGACAAGGCACCTAGGGTAATAGAAAACTACTGGCAAAAATCCTCACCTATTACCAACTGGAATAATTGGTTTCAAAGGGTGACAAGCTCATTTCAAACGGTATGATCTACCCAAGGAAGGGGGGAGTGTTTGCTGACAGTCATCATTCATTTGTTTCCCTCTCAACCTTTTTCCCTGACCTCTCAATTCCAATCTTAGGGAATGTACATATAAAGCTTTATACTCACAAAAAAATAAAAATAAAGAGCAAGAGCAATTAGCAAACGAGTATGCACATTAAAAGTCAAAACATTGACTCAGACCTACACATTCACATCTGGTACAGCGAAACAGAAACCTATGCCATAAAACACCTTTGATCCTCATCACTTGAGTGATGGAGGGTAGGTAAGATTAGTACGATAGGAGTGTTTCTGTTTTAGAGTTGAGTGATTAGCAAAGATCTCTTTTCCCACTAATGTGCCTCCTGGAGGTAGTCCTTTTGTTTTCTAGTGTGTACAGGAGCGTGTTGCTATTGATAGGATTTGGACCTTCATGGAACCTTCAAATCAAGCGCGACCATCAACACAAACAGGTGTTTTTTGTCCATTAGCATTGCCCTTATCTTTTTGCATCCATGTTTGTCTGCTTTGATTGTGATTGGTAGCATAATATTCAGCGCATTGGCTTAGTATCAAACATTTAATTCAATGTAGTGTTTTGTCATAATCACTTGTCTAGGTTTAAAAATCAAGCAGTCCGACTAAGCTAGTTTGACCAAGCTAGGTATTAGAAATCTTCTCTTAATACCATGGGGAATGCCTTCCTAATAAGCAATGGTTACTTAGGTTCTTAATCCGATTTAGGCAGCATTGTATGAAATGTACTAGGGCTTTCTAGTGGGCTTAACCCTATTGACCTTTAGCGTAAGTATTATAAAGGGAGTTTAATAATGTGATGAGCCTGGGGAGGGTAACAGTGTTATATGACCCCCCAAAGTTACAAAATTAAAATGATGAAAATGAACAAACAAAAAATCAAAGTGCCACAATGGAAAATCTTACGCTGGAAGAGAAATCTCAGCTTGATTTGGTACTTCACTTACTTGATTGCCTATGGTACTAGAGCCCTAGAGGTTCCCAGTGTGGGCGCTTTTCCTTGAAAAGCAAAAAACCCAAGGCATACAAAATAAGCACACACATCAAAATTGAATCAGTGTGAAAAGACTTTGGGGGGTCAACGAAAAAGTAATCAGTCAGGCGATGATTTCATGAGAAATTCCTTATATGGTAGCTTAACTACAAGGTTTTCTAGATATAGCCTCTAGTCAGCCCTCGAACATGAATACTTGGCTCTCGCGATTAAACAACTTAATTGACCACAGAAAATTAAGAAGCTTACCCATGGTATTAATATTCGATCTCTAGTGCTTTTCGACCGTCAAATTAGCGACCCCAGACTTGTTTAATTTTCTACCTTTACATCTGTTTATGCATTTGATTACATTGAAATTTAATGTTCATTGCTGACAAATTGTTTGAAATTCTTTTACCAATCAATTTGTCTACTTAAAACTGCATATGCTTTTTAAGAGAATGCAATTACTGTGCCAATGTTGTTTGATTTTGCAGTGACTAAAGAAGGCTAAGGACATTCATCTCAAATGCTCTTCCACCTCGACGAACCAGCTTCAACTCAATAGCTTCCGAGGACGGAATCTACATCAGGAAGGGGGGCATGTTAACCCTCACAGCACACAGACACCCTATGATCTATAAACGTTGTATTATTTAGAGTCAGGTACCGGGCTTGTCGGTCCAATAGGGAAAGGTAGAGTGATCGTCGATGAGAGGCGCACTTTAACTTGGACATTCAAGGGATTAGTTGGTTAAGCATGGGCGCCCAAGTGTGAATGGGGTGAGCTCCTATAAAAGCCAACTAAACCTAATTTTTACTCATTCTCTCATTTGTGCAATAGAAGAGTGCTCTTGCTCCATCTCCATCTTCTTCTTCTTCACCTCCTTGTGTGTGTGTGTGTGTGTGTGTGTGTGTGTGTGTGTGTGTGTGTGAGAGAGAGAGAGAGAGAGAGAGAGAGAGAGAGAGAGAGAGAGAGAGAGAGAGAGAGAGAGAGAGAGAGGGAGAGTGTGTGTGCGATCGAGCATTACGAAGGCACGACGGCGGCGAAGCGGTTGAGCGCGGCACGACTGCAGCTTCTTCTTCATCGCGGCGAGGAATCCACCACGAAGGCGAGCGTAGAGCGGTGAGTGACACACCCTTTGTTCTCTTGAGCTTGCTAGTTTAGGCTTGTTGTGTGCTTGGAGCCGTTTGTGGCTCGCACACGGTGTATTGGCAAGTCCCTTGCTTCGACAGTGCGGCAAGGAGCGCACAAGTACACATTCTTTCATATCTCCTAAGTGCATCAAAAACCTCATTTTTCTTGAACACCCTAATACAGACCTTACAATAGAATTAGCTACGGGTAGGAAGGTTAGATCTTCTACTTCAGTGGGTAACTTGAATTTTGTTTTGGATGGTCATAGTACTTCTGCAAACTTTAGAGTCTTACCCATAGGAAGCTACAATGGAATTCTAGGAATGGATTGGCTTAAAGACACTGATGCTCACATACATTGTAAAGACGCTTCATTGACTTTAAAAAATGATCAAAACTATAGAGTTACAGTTACTGGGAAATGGAGAAGACTAAGCTTAGACTAGTGAACTTTACCAAACTTATGAAGATTCATAGGAAAAATAAAATAATTTATGCTGTAAAGCTTAACCCTAAGGAGAAGAAGATAGATTCACTTGAACTCGAATGGATAAAAAAATTTGATAATGTATTCCCCAAAGAGCTTACACATTTACCACCAAAGAGTGATGTTGATCATGCAATAGAGCTTACTCCAGGATCTCAACCAGTTTCTCGTAGACCTTAAAAAATGTTAGTACCTGAATCTGTGAAACTCATGGAGCAATTAACTCAACTCATTAAAAAATGCTTCATTTGACCCCAACGTTTCTCTATGGAATACTCATGTTCTCCTTAATCGGAAGAAGGATGGTACTCTATGTCTTTGTATTGGTTATCATGGATTAAACCAGGTAACAGTCACAAGAATGAGTATGCTATACCAAGGATTGATAAATTGCTTGATCGATTACATGGAGCTTATATCTTCACAAAGATTGATCTTAAGTCAGAGTATTACGAAATTTGAATCAAAGACATGATTTAATACTTTTTTTGGACATTATGAATTTACAATTATGCCTTTTGGACTTACTAATGTTCCTGCAACTTTTAATCACCTTATGATGATTGACGTCTTTCGAGAGCACCTTGATGATTTTGTTATTGTCTTCTTTGATGATATCCTGGTTTACTCAAGAAATAGAGAAGAACATGAACAACATGTGTGACAAGTACTTGAACTTCTCCGTCAAAATCAACTTTATGCCAAATGTATAAAATGCACCTTCTTCACTGACAAGGTGGAATATTTGGGATTTATTGTATCCAAAGATAGTGTTTCTATTGACCCAAGTAAAATCAAAGTTGTTATAGCTTGGCCTACACCGAAATCGGTACAAGAAGTACGTGGCTTTCTTAGTTTGACAGGATGATCTTGTATTTATTGAAGGTTATGCTAAGATTGCATCTCCATTGGCCAAATATGCTTAAGAAGGCTAAAGTGTTTACTTTGTTTGAACATGCTCAAGCTAGTTTTATGAAACTCAAAGAAGCTTTGGTGAATGGTCCAATACTACCGCTTCTAGACTTCTCAAAGACATTCACTATGCTCATTGATACAAGTGGACAAGATATTAGTGGCGTTCAGTCTCAAGAAGAGAAACCCATAGCTTATGAGTCTTGTAAGTTATGTATACATGAGTTAAATTATCCTACACATGACTTGGAATTATTGGCCGTTGTGCATGCTCTTAAAGTATGGAAACATTATCTTCTTCGAAGGAGTTTTGAACTACATACCGACCATAAAAGACTGCAGTGGATCTATACCCAGCCTGACCATAATATGTAGCAGCAAATATGGATGGAGTTGTTATGAAAATATGATTTTTGAATTGAGTATAAACCTGGGAAGGAAAATCTTGTGGCCGATGCCTTGCGCAGGAAGAGTATTGTAGTGACTGTCACAACCTCTACTACTTCATTGACCTTATTTGAGAAGGTATGACTCGGGACAATATTACTTAAAATCTAGTACTTGATGAGCTTAAATAATTGCACAGAGAAGCAGGAAAGGAAAATCAAAGGTTTTCACGTTGAAGGCGATGACCTTTACTTTGGTAACCGTCTTTGTATTCCAAATCAAGGTGGAATCAAACTTTAAATATTACAGATATCTCATGATATACCTATAGCATGACATCCAGGAGACATTAAGACTTACTCTACTGTAAGAAAGAGTTTCTTTTGGCCAAGACTAAAGCATGATACATTGAACTATGTTAATAGATGCTTAACATGTCAACGTATTAAAGATGAACGAATCGGATACCCTAGTAATCTTCAACCTATTGATGCTCCACAAATTAAATGGGAATACATATTCATGGATTTTATTACAGGAGTTCCTACATCTCTGGGATATGACTCTATTTTTGTGGTTGTTGATATGCTAAATAGAAAAATGGCCAATTTATTTCCAGTCAAGACAATATTTACGGCTAAGGATACAACTCAAGTCTTCATGAAAGGTGTTTTCATGTATCACGGTTTATCTCAATGGATAATTTTTTATCGTGATGCAAAGTTCACCTTTGATTTTTGGAAAGCCTTATTCTCAGGCTACAGAAACCCAATTAGCCTTTAGTTCTGCTTACCATCCTCAGACTCATGGGCAGACAGAAAGAACAAACCAAATCATTGAAGACATGTTAAGATCTTATTGTATCCATGAGCAGAGTAAATGGACTAGATATTTGTATTTGGTTGAATTTGCGTATAATTCCTCATTCCAACACTCAATTGGAGTGTCTCCTTTTCAAGCATTTTACGGACAAGAGTGTTTTACTCCACTCAAATGGACAGAACCTCTCATACGAGTTCAAGCATCCAAAGAAATGTTGGATGAAATGAAACTACAAACTGATCTTAAAGGGCAGGATATTAAGACTACTCAAGATAGACAGAAGAGTTATGCTGACCCAGGATGATCTGCTAGACTTTTTGAAGAGGGCGATATGGTATTTTTGAGAGTAAAACCCAAACGTAGTTCTTTATCAATTGGTAAGTGTAAGAAGCTAAGTGCCAGATACTATGGACCTTTTGTAATCATAGAGCAGATTAATGATCAAGCCTACAGACTCTTGTTACTACCACACATAAAGGTACATGATGTTTTTTACGTCATCTTACTCAAGAAGTATGTATCTGATCAACAACATATTCTTGATGATTCTCTATTATCGACCTCTATTGATGGAAATTTTGAAGTATATCCCGAAGTAATACTTCAGTGCAGAACCAAGCCTTTACGTAATCGGACCATTATTAAACACCTTGTTAAATGGTCAACTTATCCTTAGAAAGATGCCACTTGGAAACGTGATCATGTAATGAGACTAAATTATCTAGATTTCATGTCGAGGTGAAGACACCTCGAATTTTTCAAGTGTGGGAGGATGTAAGATCCTAAAAATAAGAAAAATAGCTTTCAATATCTATTTTGCCAAATTTTGACTTAAGATGCTTCATTAACAGTATTGGAAGGTTCTAAGTAAAAAGCAAGGTCGTTTCCATATTCCAATAGGCTAGACGGCCGTTTGGTTTAGTTTTGGAAAAATCCGTTATTTTTATCTTTTTCATGTTTTTTATGCTTTTAGGTGCTTTTTTGCAAAAAGCAAGGTCGGATCCTTGATCTACATGTCCCGAAGAAGCTACGATTCAATTTTAAAAAAATATTCTTTTTCAATGCTTTTCACACTATTTTAGTTTTCCATGATTTTTTTAGTGCTTTTTAGTGAAAAGCGAGTCCGCTTTCTTATTCCAGCGGATGGACGAGAGGAACCTGTGGACCAATTTTAGAAAATTTTGCTTTGTTTTCCTATTTACACTATTTTTAGCTTTTTGTGCTTTTTAACATTTTTGAAAAGCAATGTGCTTTTTATGATGACCTCAACATAAAACTAGTAATTTTAGTCTCCGTCGGATTTAAAAATAATCACCCGGAGCAGAAATGGGACCAAACTCGATTTTTACGAGAATTATTTTTATAAAAAGCGGTACCGTAAATACACCAGAGTAGTACAGAAAAGTCATAATTTGTCAGGACAACGGTACCGTAAATACGCTAGGGTAGTACGGGAAAGTCATAATTATGTCGAGACATTACGGTACGGCATAGTCTAGGTACGGTTTCCATTAGTTGGCCGGATATTGTTCAATTGGCCAATTTTGTTGTAAAAATTGAATGCTAAGTGGAAAAATTCACCACCAAAAGCAAAGGCATGTTTTTAGTGTTGGGGTATAGGCGCCTGTGCCTTGCCCGGCCGCCCAGAGTCTGGGCGCCCACTGACTTGTATACCTTATACATAGCATAAGTGTATAGGGGGCTGCTCACTCTCTGAGTCTCCCCACCCACATAGTGTGTGTCTCCTTCTCTCTCTCTCTCTCACTCTCTGTCTGTGGTGCTCCCCGATCCCCTTCAATTGGTATCAGAGCTATGGTGACCGCGGAGAGCACGACGGCTTTGAGAGCTTCGAGGCGATAGCTCGCTCGCTCTCGACGGTGGAGTTCGATCGCGGAGTTTCACGGAGAGCGATTTTAGCTTGAGGAGCATTGTCTTTGGAGCTTAGGAGCTTGGTGTGGTCAAGCTTGGTCGAGGAGGCGGTTGCGGCTTCCTTGGTGAGAGGAGCTTTTGAGCTCAGTGGAGCTCGTTAGAGAAGTGCTCGGCGGAGGAGAGCTTGACATTCGAGTGCTTGGATGCTGTTGTGGCAGAGCTCTTGTGTTGGAGCTTGCATTGAGAGGACATTGCATCACGCAGAGTGGAGCAGGAGCAGGTTCAAAACTATGTGCAGCTCGTTTTTGCCATTTTCGGGCTCTAAAACGCAGTTTTTTGCGTAGCTCCGTCATACAGAGTCAGATCTACATGATCCAGGAGTCTAGGTCAGGGTTTTGGCATGCTCCGGACGCGATGGTGATGTCTATTTGCTGAAATTATGCTTTGAATTACAGCAGGTACATCAGCAAGTTTATTTGTGCACTTTCGGATCCCAAAAACACTGTTTTTGGCATAGCTTTCACACTCGGACTCGGATACATATGATCCAGGAGTCTACCTTGGGGTTTTGGCACGCTCCGGACGCGCTCGTCATATCAGAATTTTAAAATTCTGAATGCTAAATTTTCTGCAGCAGCAGTTATTTATTGTGTGTCGAGGATTCCACACATGGTTTGCTCTCAGATGTGAGAGTGATATTTGCTGCAAGTTTCCTCACAGGTGGGAGGATACGATGTATGCCTTATGTGGTTTGATGCTCAGGGAGACTAGTGATTGCATTTTGAGCTCGGCAATGTATGCCTCGAGCATGTGTTTTGGCAGTCACAGGTAGAGCAGATATTTGTGTACTAGATTTGCAGGTGTTTGCAATGATGTATGCAAAATGTGGAGATTGGTGCATGCATTTGGAGTACGGTTTGATGCGCTTTGGTTGCTCATGGTTTTGAGCGTGTAGTCAGTTTGGTTACTGGTTTTGTGGCCGTTTTACTGACGGAACTCTGGCGAAATTTTCCCAGGAGTTTTATGCGCATCATTTATGCGATCTAGGTAGAGATTGCGGGTTGCACTCAACATTTGTGTGCGGTGTTCTCTGCAGGTGGGAGATTTGTGCGTGTGTATGCATCGATACCGCACAGTGTGGGCTTGGTGATTAGCTCACGGGTTTGACAGGCGTACAGTTATCTTGGCACACTCACAGGAGTGAGTATTGTGATGTATGCTTGTGTGGCTACGAGCTAGGTAGCCGGATTCGAGCACTAATGGCTTGAGGTTTTTCAGCAGGTTTCAGCTACAGGTTTACAAGTTTACAGGCAGGTTTGAGGGCTTATTTGGGCGCTGAATTTTCAGCCATTGTTTCCTCTTTGCAGGTGTCCATGTATGGCTCAGTTGTAGGCTGATCTGGGACACATTTGTGACTTGTTTATGCAGCTGTTTAAGAGCTGAATTTTGGGGCTGTTTTGGGACTGATTTGCAGCCATATCTTACAGCCATATTTGCAGACTTTTGTTGATGCGATTCGAGCCAGTTTAGGGCTGATTTGGTTGACATTTGCTACTCATTGTTGGTTGCTCTTTTGCGAGCATTATGGCTGATTTTTCATTGGACTTCCAGCGTTATGGTCTGACACAGTTTGATGGTGCAGATTTTGTTGCTTGGAAGGAGCATATGCTTGTTGCATTGACGGATTTGGGGCAGGATAAACCCTTGCGTGGTTTATCGGCGAAGCCCAAGTCTATGAGTGATGATGATTGGCAGGATCTTGATGAGTTAGCAATGTCTACGATTCGTTTGCATCTGGTTGAGTCTGTTGACTGGCAGGTCTCGAGGGAGACTACAACTCATGCTTTATGGCAGAGTTTACATGCTATGTACGCGACATCCATGTCTACAGGGGAGTTTAGTCCCACTTCTATGTCCATGGGAGAGATTGATCCCACATGCAAGTCTCGACGGCATAGAGACTTGATATGTTGGCATTGTGGACATAGAGGGCACATTAGGCGTCGATGTTTCAGGCGTTTGAGACAACGGAGGCGTCAGATGCGTGATACAGATTTGGGCATGACAGATGCTAGTGAGATCAGTACGGTGGTTACTGAGTATGCTTGTGACGGCGATGTCACATTTACATCTAGCTTGTCTTTAGACGATCTTATGTCTACGGATTGCATATCGGATTGCACACTGTCTTCACATTGGTTACTAGATTTAGATGCTACTTTCCATGTCACGTCGCATCGTGAGTGGTTTAGCACGTTTTCTAGTGGGAGACTTGGTTGTGCGCACATGGCTGATGGTGCTGTGTATGACATTGAGGGTACAGGAGACGTATGTTTGTCCTTGCCCAGTGGTATGAGATTTACCCTGCGTCATGTGCGTTATGTGCCAGATCTGAGACGGGATTTGATCTCAGTCAGACAGTTACGGGATAGTGGATGTCAGATTTCGCTACGAGAGCGAGATTTTGTGATGCATTTGGGTTCGCTAGTGATTGCGAGAGGTGCCAGGAGTGGTACAGGTTACCCATTGCATGTGGATCACGTGAGAGACGGTGTTGTCTCTGTGATCATGCAGCCAGGTAGAGAGCGAGAGAGCAGGCGAGTATCTTTTGCTCATGGGTTGCAGGGTACTTTGCATGGAGTGCAGAGTAGTGAGCTCGTTGTGCACACAGTTGGGGCACGACTTGAGCAGTCACACAGAGAGGTGACAGAGTCAGACATGCATGCTTTGCTAGTGACTGAGCAAAGCAGAGAGTCAGTTGTGCGAGATACTTCTATGCAGGATAGAAAGGTAGAGCGGTCTTGCTCTAGTGAGTCACGACAGGAGGACGTTGTGCAAGAGTCTATGCATACGGAGTTAGAGCATGAGAGCTCTAGTGAGTCACAACAGATTGAGTGGTCATGTTTGCAGTGGATGATTGCAGAGGAGGCTGAGATGTCAGCGATTATGCAGTCATTCCTTTTTATGCTCGACAGTGAGCATGGGGATATAGTTGTGCAGGATATGTCTTCCAGCAGACACCTAGAGCAGCTGGTTTGCTCTAAGGTTGCACGACAGGTTGATGCGTCTTTTGTGGACAGTCAGGAGATGCATGTGGCTGACACGCCTTGTCAGTCAGAGATGCCTATTGCCAAGGATATATATGTTGATGCATGCTCCGTAGAGCTAGCAGGGCCCGCTAGCATTGCATCGGCATTCGGTGGTCTCATGTATGAGATGTTGATCTTGAGACCGGATATCGCAGCTGTAGTGGGAGAATTTGCAGTTGGGGTTGTCAGTCGTTTGTTGACTGATGATGGCATAGTGCACGAGGGAGATATGCAGGTATTGCGTACATACTTGCAGTACGTGTGCGGTACGTCTGGTGGTGTATGGACTTACACGGGAGCAGGATAGCCGGATGCACACGATCACAGCCAGCCAGTGGGCATCGGTTGAGAGCGGTTTTCTCTCGCCTTTTGTAGTCTTTAGACTAGGTTCTCTTGCTTAAAGGCACAGTCGCCTTTAAGTGGGAGGTTGTTGGGGTATAGGCGTCTGTGCCTTGCCCGGCCGCCCAGAGTCTGGGCGCCCACTGACTTGTATACCTTATACATAGCATAAGTGTATAGGGGGCTTCTCACTCTCTGAGTCTCCCCACCCACATAGTGTGTGTCTCCTTCTCTCTCTCTCTCTCACTCTCTGTCTGTGGTGCTCCCCGATCCCCTTCATTTAGCAAAGTTGCTAAAAAGCTGGAGCTATTCTTGGCCCAAAATCTAGCGCTAGTTTTTGCCTTGGGAGCTACTCGAGCCAGGTGTAGAGCCTATAAATTCACCTGCAAGCCTCATTTTTCAGTGTCGTATGTTACGTCTACTACCGCAAGGCTATACATATCTATTATACGGAGTGGTACAAGCTCTTCATCACTATCTCCATAAGCTCTTCTCTTTTGAGAAGAACAAGAAGAAGAAAAAGGATACTCTCTCTCTCTACTTTCTTACTATCTTCTCTCTCGTTTTACGGTGTACGCGCTCTTCGAAAGCTTTCTGTAAGGTCTCCAAACCCGCCGACACCAAAAGCGGAATGGTACCATTGACAGGTCTCTAGGCCTACTAAAGTCAAAGTCTTTAAACTAGAAAAATTCGAGGGAATTCACCCTTGCCATTGGCAATGGTTTAGGTTTATAGCCCTAGAAGAGACCTAGTCTTGTCTCGCAGTGGAAACGGGACCCTATAAAAAAAATTCCTGCCCTAAATCTTCATCGTTTAGATTAAGGTTTCCTTAGCCGATGCTTTTTTCCCTCTAGCATATGTGAGGGCACAGCCATTGGTGGATTCCTTGTCCAAGTGAAGAAGTTTCTAAACATTTTAGTGCGCCGGAATGGATAGTTACCTGACTAATCAGGTCCACCCGTCCATGATTGACACCTTAGTCAATCCCCACTTACTACCCCGCACTCACACATGATTCTATTGTTGTTTAATTACTACCACATTCTTTCCACAACTAAAACAATGATTCCTTTTTAACTTTTCAAAAGTGCATTTCCTTAAGACAACCTTTGAAAACAGTATTGAAGACATTCTTTCAGAAAACAAACATCTTTAAACTTAAGACAAGGTATTGTCATTTTAAAGTATCACTGACCAGTACTAACTTGTCTCAAGACCACCTATACAGGGGTGAAAAACGGCACCCATTCCTTATTTATATAACCGGGGTGGAAAAAACTCTTCACCCAAAGTCTGGGCACCCATACGCCAAAACTAGTTGCCCATACAACCGGGCGGTTCCTCTAGGATAAACTTAAAAGTACTATCCATAAACATAAACAAGCACGGGGTAAAGACTCCACACGTGCCGAGGTATCTCCATCATTACCATTACTTGGAGTAAAATATTTCCAAGGAATCAGAGGTGTCTTGAGACAAGCTGTCTTAAGGATGGTCAAATATTTCTTTCTTAGGTCAATCAGTCATAACCCAATCATTCCTTTCCTAGTTACAATCATTGCTCGTGGGTTTCGTGGAAGTTACCTTCCATTTACAGCCAGTTCTTTTTCCTTCCTAACCTTACGTATGCAATGCTGAACTTAAAATAAACTCTAAAAGCTATTAATGACATAATAGAAATCCACCTGGGACTGATCGTCCATGTACTGTGGGCCAGGTGCCCGTAGACTCTCCTCTGTTGGCCTATGGCTAGGCCTTGCTTCATGGTCATTAGTTGCTTTGTTGCGCTTGTTACTAACATCTTCTTCTTCAGTCAAAGGATTCCCCCTGGTTCTCTTGGGAGCCATTTCGGCAGCCTTATAAAAAGACTTAATCCATTAGAAGATTAATTGAATAACCTTTATTTTCCTTGTTTACCCAAAAATAAGGATTTTTGGAATAGATAGGGGTCTTTAATAGTCGATTTGATAGGTTATTCATCCCATAACTTAATTATGCTATAAGTAATTTTTTTCCCATCCTTCAATAAGGATTTTGGACCTCGGTTAATTATTTGGCAATTAGATAAATTTATTTCCTAATTTTTCTTGTCCATTATATACCAAAATCGGCTACTTTTAACCAAAATGCGTACCTAAACTATTTATCTAAGGTTAGGATAATTATCATAGATACCTCAAGGTATATTCCTTCTCTGGTATTGATATCAAAGGTTTTCGGTTTACTTTACTATATTTTCCTTTTTATTTTTCTCAAAAATTAGAGTAATTTTACTGGGATATATAGTTAAACTAATTTTCTACTGATAGCATAATTACCACGGGTTCCTTGAGGTCTAATAAACCTTTGATAAATATTTCAATTCAATTTAAATCTATTTGTTAATTTCCCCTATTTAATTTGTCTAAAAATAAGAGTATTTCTACTAAAATATTTAGCTACATTAATTATCTGAGCTTCCCCTAATTATCACGGGTTATTTAATACCTAAATAACCCCTGAGATATATATCACAGCATTTGAATTCAATTTACTAATTTCCCCTATTTAAATTACTCAAAAATAGAGTAATTCTGCTTAAGTAATTAGCTAGATTTATTTTTTGAGCTTCTCCTAATTATCACGGGTTTTTGAATATCTAATTAACCACTAATAAATATATCACAACATTTAAAATCCATTTACTAATTTCCCCTATATAAATTACTAAAAAACAGTGTATTTTGGCTAAATTAATTATCTAGATTAATTTTCTGAGCTTATCCTAATTATCACAATTTTTTGAACACCTAATTAACCACTAATAAATATATCACAACATTTGAAATCCATTTACTAATTTCCCCTAGTTAAATTACTAGAAAAACAGAGTATTTTGGTTAAATTAATTAGCTAGATTACTTTTCTGAGCTTATCCTAATTATCACGATTTTTTGAACATCTAATTAACCACTGATAAATATATAACAACATTTGAAATCCATTTACTAATTTCCCCTATTTAAATTACTCAAAAAATAGAGTATTTTTTCTAATTTAATTAGCTAGATTAATTTTTGGAGCTTCTCCTAATTATCACGGGTTCTTGAACACCTAATTAACCATTGACAAATATATCACAATATTTAAAATCCATTTACTAATTTCCCCTATTTAAATTACTCAAAAACCAGAGTATTTCTGCTAAATTAATTAGCTAGATTAATAGTCTGAGATTCTCCTAATTATCACCGATTCTTGAACACCTAATTAACCACTGATAAATATATCACAACATTTGAAATCGATTTACTAATTTCCCTTATTTAAATTACTCAAAAAACATAGTATTTCTGCTAAATTAATTAGGAAAACTACGCAAAAAATTATAGGATACTTTTTCTAGATTAATAACTATCTAATGCATCTTTGATAATTAATTCAACTTAATCTAACCTTAATTAATATATTTTCCATTAATTCATGGTTAATTTGGCTAATTTCAGGCCTAATATGATAGGATAATTAATTAGCTTAATATTACTAAGATTAATTAATTAAAAGAGGTTTTAGAAGTATACATAGGCCTAATCTTTGATTTATTAACAAATATCTTAATCTAACCTTGCTAATTAAGAAGGATTAGGCTAATTATCGTTAGGGTTAATCAATTAGAGATTAAACTCTAATGATTTCTGCGTAGTGTTCTTTCTAGATGAGAGAGAAAGTATCAAGGCTCTGAGTCTGTGGAATTATGAAGAGATGGAACCCTTTTATAGCTTTTTCTGAGCACCTGGCAGTTTTTGACAGTTTTCCCACAGTCCAAGTAGCCCCCCAGCTTGCAATTTGCGCCATTTTCAGCTATCATTGTGTTTGGCAAGTTTCCCCAGCTTCACACTCCCCCCATACCTTCCAAAATTTACTTGGTTGATTTTTGCAGATCTTTAATGATGAAAATTGGAATTTTCTAGCTAATTCTAGAACCTTAGTGTAAAGAGTCTTTGCTAATGATTAATACTAGAACCATCCAATTTTTGTTACTAATTGAATTTCTATTGTAATTTTCCAGGACCCGTAACTGTTCCAGTTTTTATTAGATTCAGATTCTGAAAATTTCTAAACATAGTAAAGCTCTGCTTATGATTCCAAAAATACCAAAATTAATAGTGTTTGGAATCCTTCAATAATGTTTTTTATTAAGTTTTGCAAAAATTTGTACAATTTTTAAGGTTTTGGAAACAGGAACCTTACAATCACCGCAACTTAAGGATTTGAGATGTCCTCATCTCAGTCGAAATTGGGAAAATCCTTGTGAAGGGATACTTCATCCTCCCAGGTGGCGTCCTCGGTAGGGTAGTCCTTCCATTTGACCAAATATTCTCTGATAACCCTGTTTCTCAGACTCCTTTCCCTAGTGTCGAGAATACAATCTGGTTGGAGTTCAGGAATTCCTTGCTTCTGCATCACAATTTGTTCGTCATCTAGAGTATGATTTGGATTTGGGATGTAAGGTTTTAGAAGACTGATATGCAATACATTATGGACCTTGAGGTGCTCATGCAATTTTAGTTTATAAGCTTGATCACTGATTAATTTAATCACTTCATATGGTCCACAATATCTGGGACTTAGCTTTTTGTATTTTCCCAAGGATAGAGTGCTTCTTTTTGGCCGAACCCTTAGGAATACTTTATCTCCTTGTTTGAAAACCCGATCAGACCGTTTTTGATCAGCATACTGTTTCTGGCGATCCTTGGCTGCCTGAATGTCTTGCCTTATGGCTTTGGTTTTGGGCATCCATCTCCTCCAACATTTGCTTTGAAGCTTCTACTCTTGTACTAGGGTCAGAAAAACTTAGGGGTGATATACATTCATGCCCATAAAGAGCATTGAATGGTGACATCCCAATGCTTTGATGAAAGGAAGAGTTATAGGAGAATTCCACCAGAGGAAGGAATTGGATCCATTTCCAGGGTTCCCTACCACAATAGGCTCTAAGGATGTCTTCAATAACTTGGTTTACTCTTTCTGTCTGTCCGTCTGTCTGGGGGTGATAGGATGTACTCAAACATAGTTGAGTACCTAAGGATTCAAACAAAGCTTTCCAGAATTTTGAAGTGAATTTTGTGTCTCTGTCACTGACTATTCTCTTAGGAAGCCCGTGTAATCTGAAGATCTATTTGATAAAGAGACGGCTTATGTCTGATGCAGTGTAAGTTGTTTTTACAGGCATCAAGTGGGAGACTTTAGTCAACATATCTACTACCACCATAATGGAGTCGTAACCCCCTTGAACAGTGGGAAGACCTGTTACAAAGTCCATGCTAATGAGTTCCCACTTCATTTGAGGAATGTCCATAGGTTGACGTTTTCGTGGCATCATTATTCGTTCAACCTTAATCCTTTGACAGGAAAGACATTGTCTGATGTAGCGAAGTATATCCCCTTTCATTCCTGGGCAGAAATAGCTTTTCCTTATGGCATTAAGGGTCTTTGCATAGCCAGGATGGCCGGAAACTGGAGCATTATGTCCTTCATAAAGGATTAGCTCCTTTAATGTTGGATTTTTAGGAATGTAAAGCCGATACTTATAGTAGAGAAGCCCCTCCTCAAGTGAATAATCCTTGATTCTGTCTTTCTCTTTCTCTTTTAGGTCCTGTTGATTGATAACCTATAGAAGTTTTTGATAATCCTTATCTTCCAGGGAAGCTTCCTTAACCTTATTGAGGATTGGATTGTCAACTGTGGAAATAGCCCCAAGAAAAACCTTACGGCTAAGAGCGTCAGCAACCACATTCTCTTTCCCTGTTTTATATTTTATCTCAAATTCATATTCCTGTAAGAGTTCTATCCATCTTCTCTGCCTCATGTTGAGTGTTGCTTGTGAGAAAATCCATTTTAAACTCTGATGATCGGTGATCAATTGGAACTTTCCTTCTAGAAGATAGTGCCTCCAGAGTTTTAGAGCATGGACGACAGCTAGAAGCTCCAGATCATGAGTTGGATAATTCAGCTCGTGGATTCCTAATTTTTGCGAAGTAAAGGCGACTGGTCTTTCTTCTTGGTTTAAAACTCCTCCTATAGTAAGACCGTTGGCATCTGTTACTACTTCAAACTCTTGAGTGAAGTTAGGAAGTTTGAGTACAGGAGCTGATGTGAGATTTTGTTTTAATTTGAAGAAACAATCCTCCTGTTCTTTTCCCCATGTAAGTTTGGCTGTCTTTTTAAGTAGCTGCGTCAAGGGTGCGGCAATAACTGCATAATCTTTGACGAAGATTCTATACCATCCTGTAATGCCCAAAAATCCTCGAATCTCACTAATCGTTTTGGGTTGTGGCCAGTCTATTATATCTTTAATCTTTGAGGGGTCTAGTGAAATTCCTCCAGGGTTTATTATAAAACCAAGATAACTAACTTCTGGTGTGGAAAACACACATTTACTCATGTTGGCATATAACTGATGTTGGTGTAGAAGATGGAGTACATTACATACATGGTCTTCATGCTCTTTTTCATCCTTAGAATATACCAAGATATCATCGAAAAACACCAATACAAAATCATCCAGGTATTCTATGAATATATCCTGCATGAGACCATTAAAAGTGGCTAGAGCATTCGTAAGACCAAAGGGCATCACTATGAATTCATAATGCCCATACCGGGTGTTGAAAGCAGTTTTGTAAATATCTGCCTCCTTAATCCGGATTTGGTGGTAACCTGATCTGAGATCAATTTTTGTGAGTACCTTGGCTTCATGTAACCTATCAAGCAATTCATCGATGCGAGGAATGGGGTACTATTCTTTACTGATACCTGGTTAAGCCCCCTATAATCAATGCAGAGACGTAAGGATCTGTCCTTCTTCTTTTGGAATAGAACAGGTGCTCCCCAAGGTGAAATGCTTGGTCTTATGAATCCCTGCTCAATAAGCTGACGAAGACGTTCTTTTAATTCAATAGCTTCAGGGAGGGACATTTTGTAGGGCAAGAGGAGAGGAACACAATGCAATAATCAAATCTGAATTTGGATTACCGTAGCCGTAATGGCGAAGATTACAAGTTTGAACAAGAAGGATCTCTCAAACGTACGCTTTCTTCTCAGTCCTCCATTCAAAAGATTATCCCCCACTTACAGAAATTGACCTTTATAAATTAGTTCTTTGCAAACAATGGCTTGTCCGGCCATAAGCTCCTACTCTTAAAACTGGCTCTCTAATATACAATTGCTCCCAAAAGAATAATCATACATCCTTGATAATTTCCCAGCTTAGAGATGCTTCTTTACAAAATAATTTTACAATGGTTTCTCAGGAAATTATGGTCCTTCTGGCCACGGCCGCCTGTTGCTTCTTCCGCCAAACATATATATATACTATATATGTTTTTTTTTCTGTGTGGATTGGCGGACAGTTAAGAGGGATACCTGAAGAGTTAATGGTCATATCCTTTGAGCAGTTAGTGAGTTCAGATTTGAAGAAGCAGATTCAAGAGGTTACCAAAGCCTACAACGATGACTGGGAATATTTCAAAGAAGCTATTGTACATGTAAGTTATGAGCATTATGAAAGCTATCAATTACAGAGTTCAAGTCTACCAAACTACGCAGATATTCGGGGACAAGTACGATCAAAGTTAGAAGCTGTGATTGATGAGTGTATTGTACAAGATGCTACCTTCTTACAGGATAATTATGAAGATATAGTTGAATCTATGTTTGAAAAGTTGGGCTTAGCAGATGCTTTACATGAAGTACAAGTCTTTGAGGCTCTATATTGATGAGACCTTGTGGGCTGAAGGCCATAGGGTCCCCTCTATGCTAGAACCTCTGTTTTCTCTATATTGAGACCCTTTGGCTTGAAGGCCATAGGGTTCCCTCTATGGTAGTAAGAAGCTCTCTATGCTCTATGCTCTATGCTCTAAATCGACATCCTATGGCCCCAAGGCCACGAGGTGCCCTCATTGTTTTGAAAAAACCCTCATTGTTTTGACACCTTAAGGCCCCATGTATAAAGCACTATTTGGTCTCTCTATGCTAGTAAGAACCGATCTATGCTCCATATTGGGAGCCTGTGGCCTTCAAGCCAGAGAGTCCCCTGTATTCTTGTAAGAACCTCTCTATGTTGTACACATCTTAAAGAAACCATTCATGATAGTTTTTTGGCAACCTATGGACCCAGGTCCATAGGGTGCTCTCTATGCCAGAAAAAAACACTATTTTCTCTATATTGAGGAGACCTTGTGGGCTGAAGGCCATAGGGTCCCCTCTATGCTAGTAAGAATCTTTGTTATCTCTATATTGACACCCTGTGGCGTGAAGGCCATAGGGTTCCCTCTATGGTAGTAAGAAGCTCTCTATGCTCTTTGCTCTATGATCTATGCTCTAAATTGATATCCTATGGCCCCAAGCACTATTTGGTCTCTCTATGCTAGTAAGAACCGATCTATGCTCCATATTGGGAGCCTGTGGTCTTCAGGCCATAGAGTCCCCTGTATTCTAGTAAGAACCTCTCTATGCTCTACACATCTTATGACCCTAAGGACACAAGGTTCCTGTATGTTTTAAAGAAACCATTCATGACAGTTTTTTGGTAACCTATGGACCCAGGTCCATAGGGTGCTCTCTATGCCAGTAAAAAACACTATTTTCTCTATATTGAGGAGACCTTGTGGGCTGAAGGCCATAGGGTCCCCTCTATGCTAGTAAGAACCTCTGTTATCTCTATATTGACACCCTGTGGCCTGAAGGCCATAGGGTTCCCTCTATGGTAGTAAGAAGCTCTCTGTGCTCTTTGCTCTATGCTCTACATAGAGATCCTATGGCCCGAAGGCCACAAGGTGCCCTCATTTTTTCAGATGGAAAGTAGGGCACCTTGTGACCCTAGGAAACATAGGGAATCCTATGGCCCTTGATATTGTAGATTGTCACCCTATGGCCCTCAGACCACAAGGTCTTTGGATGGGACAGAGGGCATCCAAGGGCGTGAGGGTGGCCTACATACATAGGGTACACCATGGTGCATATTAACGGGCACCATGGCAACCCCATGCACCTAGGGTTCTAGGGCCATAGGATCTCCAAAAGTAACTTAGGGAATCATATGGCCCTTGCAATTGTACATTGTCACCCTATGGCACTTGGGCCATAGGGTAATTACATGGAACGTAGGACACCTTGTGACCCTAGGGAACACAGGGAATCCTATGGCCCTTCAGATTGTAGGTTGTCACCCTATGGCCCTTGGGCCACAAGGTCTCTAGATGGGACGTAGGGCACCCTGTGATCCTATGGATATAGGGCCACAGGATCTCCAAAAAGAACATATGGAACCCTATGGCCCTTGAGATTGTACAAATACACCCTATGGCCCTTGGGCCACAAGGTCTCAAGATGGAACATAGGGCACCTTTTGATCCTATGGCCACGGGTTCCTTATGTTCCTTTTCGAGATTTTATGGCGCTAGGGCCATAGGATCTTCAGAAGGAACATAGGGAACCATATGGCCGTTGAGATTGTACATTTCCATCCTATGGACCTTGGGCCACAATGTCTCTTGATGGGACATAGGGCACCCTGTGATCCTATGTCCGTAGGGCCCTATGTTCCTTTTGGAGATCCTCTGGCCCGAGGACCATAGGATCTCCAAAAGGAACATAGGGAACCCTGTGATCCTATGTCCGTAGGGCCATATGTTCATTTTGGAGATCCTATGGCTCGAGGACCATAGGATCTCCAAAAGGAACATGGGGAACCCTATGGCCCTTGAGATTGTACATTCCCACACTATGGCCATTATCCCTGGGAGGAGGTAAATTCGAAAGATCTTCCGGAAATATATCCGAAAACTCTTTAAGACATTCTGGAGTTGGTTTGTCCCTTGAATCATCTGCCTTATTAAGTTTTACTACAAAGATCTGTTGCCCTTTACGTAACCCCTTCAGAAGTCGACTAGCCTTGACTAAATGAGCCTTAGGTTTCCCATTTAATCCTTGTACTAATGTTTCTTCACCTAAGTGATTTTTGAAGGTTAAGTTCCCTTGAGCACAGTGAATTTGGGCTTGATTTTTGATTAGCCAATCCATTCCTAGGATACCATCATAGATTCCTACTGGAAGAGTTCGAAAGTAGGATGAAGTCGGGGTTCCCCCTAGTTCAAACTCAACTTTCCCAGCTGTAAATTGAGATAGAACCTCTTTTCCATTTGCTAGTTCTACTACTAATTTCTTGGTAGGATATTGGTTCAATTTAAGTTTTCTTAAACATTTGGGAGAGAGAAAAGAGTGTGTGCTGCCAAAATCTATAAGTAGTTCAAATTTTTCACCTTCTCTGTTTGCAGTGGTTTGGATGACAACATACTGTTGCCGAGCTCCAGGGTTATCAATGGCGGCAAAAAGAGTAGCTCTTTCATCTTCCTCATCTTGCAAGGTAGGCTCTCCTACTGCAGCATAAGCGCTGGCTCATCTACCTCTTCCTCTACCTCGTCCTCTATTGCCTCTACCTCTTTGATTATTTACTTGTCCTATTTGAGTCTGAGAAGGGGTTCCGGGAGCAATTTGAGGATTTTGCACCTCAGGACATTGACTCCTGTAGTGTCCCATTAGCTTTGTGTCAGGAGAGAATCTTTTTCTTCTTGTACCATTGCAATCCCGCTTCACAATGGTACATGGCCAAAACCCCTTGTCTCCCTGTACTCTTTGAACTCTTTGTTCACTTTTGGTAGAGAATACTCACGAAGAATATTGTGGTTCCTCTCGTGATTCACACACACAGTCAAAAATTGCACAGCTTGCTTCCCATCTCTGCTCTTTACCCTAGCATAAGCAGACCCATCATCCAAGACCTTTGTTTCCATGCGAACGACTGTGATGTATGGCTGCCTAAGGATAAGAGGATAGGTAGACATCTCCTGCACAAAGAAATTTTTCTCATCCTTCACATTACCAATCGTCACTTTCACATTTGGACAAGCCCCATACAACTCTCCTGATGAGTTATTTGCAGCTCTAACAATCCACCCATGGTCTTTGTCTATCAGCCACTTACCCTTCATGTAAAGACTCTTGGACATAAGATTGATCTCAGAGCCATGATCTATCAATGCAACATATGGCTCCTCAAGGTCACCCACCTTGACTAAGGTTTCTGTTGTAGCTCTTGCCCAATGACTTTTGGAGTAGTGGCTTTTATAGGAGGCTTCATCATCATCATCATTATTTGGAAATCGAGCATGTGCATCTCTTCGAGAAGACTGGTAGCATCCTACCACATTTTCATCACAATCACTCTCTTGGACATGTATTCCATGTGCCTTAAGTGACTCCCCTTCACCCTGAGACTGTGGAGGAATAGACTCAGTGAGGGTTTGCCTCTTTCATTTTATGATATCTATAATTTCTTCATGAAACTCGTGTTTAGCAATGCCAAGAACCTCACCCAAGGTAAACTCAACTTTGCTATTCAAAATCCTTTCCTCCAATACCTGCTTTAAGTTTGTGGCAACTTCAATGTCAGATTGTAGTTTGTATGCAGGGCCTTTTTCTTTAGCCTCCTCCATAGGAATCTCAAGAGGAGGAGGCACATGTGGTAGAGCCTCATAAGAAGGTCCTGGATCCTTTCTTCCACCAGCTCTTGTAACCCTCTTTGAAGTAGAAGGACTTGCATCTCCATTCCTCATGCCTGCGCTTCTCTTCCAAAATTGCTTTATTGTTATAGCATTTTTCAAGATAGGCATGCATTGATAAAGAGTCCACAAGGTCATCCCAACCTGTTGTATGGCGTATGCAATCACCAGCTTCATGTAATACCTGTTTAGTTACCTTCCCTTTTTCGGCTGAGGCTACTGCATATGGCCACAAGCTATCAACCTCCTCAAAATCATCTGGAGTATACTTTAAAACTTTCTTTGGAACTAGCTCTATCTTTTCCTCATAGGTAGCAGCCTCCACTGCAGAAATAGCATGACAAGTTGCCATATCCTCCACTAACTTCCGCATACCTCCTTTTCCAAAGTTAGTTCCTAATGGCATACCTGTCTCCCGCAGATGGATCTTGCCATCCTTAAAAAACACAAGATCGCTTTCTAAGGCATCACTAAAGCTATCACAATCCCTTATGCCATGGTGTGTGCCATCACACCATATGCATCTATGCCCAAATCCTTCTTTGCTTTGGGATTTTTGTCCTGCAAGCAGGTTGTCCTTTCTCTTCAAGCCTTGTTAGCTTTAACTTCATTTCTCGCATGCCCTTAACAAGCTCATCAAGTATTGAATTATCACCTTTTGGACTCACAACAGTAGGCTTTGATGGAATCTCTGATGTGCTAGGAGGAGAGGAAGTACCATTCACCACCATCTTGTCCCTACGACGTTGCCTCTTAGCAAGCAATGAGACTGCGTATTCAACCTCTTTCCACTCAGGCTTTAGACCCTGTTTTGTAGTCTTGTCTTCAAAGAAGTAGCTCTAGGTTTTCTTGGAGCTCATGACGTGTAGCTTGAAGGACCAATTTGGTCTTTCACTATCCAAAGTATCCCGCTCTGTTCCTGACAGTTGAGCATAGCATCGCTCAAACTCTCTCAACAGCTCGGTGATGGAAAGTCCTTCTTTTGGCTTTGCAACCCATTCCAAGAAGGTCCTTTTTGTAACCCTTTCAGAGTCCTCCATGACGTATTCCTCCTTTAGGGCTAATCTGAATTTCTCCCAACCTTCTCCATGCTCCTCCCTAATTCCCCTTACATGGTCTCTAATCTCGGGGACCACAACAAGCTCAAAACTACGAACCATGTCCACCTCTGGAACCTGTTGTAGCTCCCTCTCCTTTACATAACCACGAAGAAAATTTGTGACATCTTTCCCTTCAAATTGGTCCATTTTGTTCACAATAGCTTGAAGGGCTTTGGTTGCTGACACCTCCCTTCTTTCTGCAGCCTGTTGTTGTTGCATAAACATGGAAAATGCTTGAAACATTTGCATTGTGCCTTGATCAAAACACATGCCTTGTTGCTCTTCTTGATCCATAGCTTTAATTATTTGTAATTAAACCTTTCAAAAATATTATTTGAACCCCCACCCCAGCTGCTTCACATCGGGTTCACCAAAAATGTCGGAAAGTGTACGGTCTAGCTGGGAAGGTGCAAAACCTTTGGCTGTGAGAGTTCGTGATGAGAGTCACAAACACTTTGTGAAAACTAATTTGTGGAGAATCACCAACCCTCTTTCTAAGGGTGACAGAAAATATAAGAGCGTTCGTGACAGCAAAGTCACAAACCCTCTTTCCTATCGTGCTTGGAGTCTGCTTGTTTTTGTAGTCGAGATTATGATGAGAGGAACCAAATCACATTCAATTTCACTTTAAAAGACCATTGAAAAACACTAATGTTTCAGCCATGAAACCTCAGTGCTCATACAAGCACAAATCTCAATCAAAACTTAAACCTCTTTCATGGTATCATGTAGCCTTGCCCCAATTACATAGTCGTAACATCAAACAGTCGAAAGGAATGCTCGAGCTTCCACCTTCTTGGCGGTGATTTTGCAGAGATTTAAGAGATTCTATATTGAATCCCAAACACCATTTTGATAAGGGGAAACCCTAATTCACTCCCTCACAAGCTCAGATACAAGATTGCGAAGAGGCAGGACTGCAGCACACTTAGATTGGGCAACCATGGAAGCTATTACACAGTAGAGAAAAATTGCAGGTTTTTTTTGTAAAAAGCCCCCTTCTCTCTCTTGCCCCACGGAATTTTCAGATGATGTGTCAATTTTTGGGCTATTTTGCCACTTTGGACCAAAACTTGGTCATTTTCAGCTAATTTTTTACCCAAAAAATGTCATTTTTGATGCGAAAAATCCCAAACGGAGTCAGAAAATCCCTAAATTTGTGGGATCACTTGCATAAGCATGAAAAGCATAGATAAGCATCATTTTCCATCAATATACCATTGTGGGTCACTTTCCATGCAATTCTGCAACAATGGTGCCTGTTAGCTGCTATTTTTGGCAATTTTTGCCCGCATCAATCTTTATAGGCGAAATAAGTGTGCCACCATGAAACACTTGGAATATATACATTGTAAAATCAAATTATGCATCTTATCAAGTGGAAAAGCATGCAAATGCACCACATCCAGGGCCACGACTCTCCGGATAGGTATGTACATGATAATGACCGCAGTAGACGCTTCAACATATATCACAATATGTACATGATTTCTTTTATTTGCATACATTGAGAAGTGTCAAGAGTGAGGTGAATGTTTTTATTTTACACTATGTACGTGCCACGACACAACACCGGTCACTCTTTGGGGGGATTGTGAAAGCCTTGTGCTGTAGGTATCGCTGCAGTACGCAGAGGACTTGCAGTTGATGGGAAAAGAGGCGTGAAGAAAAAGGGTTTCATGAGCCCAACATTGTAGAGCAGTGGGTGAAGCAGGGAAGATAAATGGACTGAAGATTCATTAAGGTGGTTGTTTTCCGCACAGATGCATAGCATTGAGGGAGTCGTAGAGAGAGATCGTGAAGACCTGTGCGAAACAAAGAGAAGAGAGAGATGGGCATGTGCAACAGTGAGAGAGAGAGAGAGAGAGAGAGAGAGAGAGAGAGAGAGAGAGAGAGAGAGAGAGAGAGAGAGAAACCCCCTCTGTGATGGAGGTCCTTTTTCGGAAAGGTTCAGTGTTCATTTTCATGTCTTCCTAACTATACAATGTATATAAGTGGCTGTTCCCACCAGAAGCAATTACACACATACAAGCAATTCTGAATCCCTGCTCAATAAGCTGACAAAGCCGTTCTTTTAATTCAATAGCTTCAGGGAGGGACATTTTGTAGGGTATTTTTGAAATTGGTTCACTACCTGGAAAGGTTTCAATTTCGTGGTCTATATCCCTGGGAGGAGGTAAATTCGAAAGATCTTCCGGAAATATATCCGAAAATTCTTTAAGACATTCTGGAGTTGGTTTGTCCCTTGAATCATCTGCCTTATTAAGTTTTACTACAAAGATCTGTTGCCCTTTACATAACCCCTTCAGAAGTCGACTAGCCTTGACTAAATGAGCCTTAGGTTTCCCATTTAATCCTTGTACTAATGTTTCTTCACCTAAGTGATTTTTGAAGGTTAAGTTCCCTTGAGAACAGTGAATTTGGGCTTGATTTTTGATTAGCCAATCCATTCCTAGGATACCATCATAGATTCCTACTGGAAGAGTTCGAAAGTAGGATGAAGTCGGGGTTCCCCCTAGTTCAAACTCAACTTTCCCAGCTGTAAATTGAGATAGAACCTCTTTTCCATTTGCTAGTTCTACTACTAATTTCTTGGTAGGATATTGGTTCAATTTAAGTTTCCTTAAACATTTGGGAGAGAGAAAAGAGTGTGTGCTGCCAAAATCTATAAGTAGTTCAAATTTTTCACCTTCTCTGTTTGTAGTGGTTTGGATGACAACATACTGTTGCCGAGCTCCAGGGTTATCAATGGCGGCAAAAAGAGTAGCTCTTTCATCTTCCTCATCTTGCAAGGTAGGCTCTCCTACTGCAGCATAAGCGCTGGCTCATCTACCTCTTCCTCTACCTCGTCCTCTATTGCCTCTACCTCTTTGATTATTTACTTGTCCTATTTGAGTCTGAGAAGGGGTTCCGGGAGCAATTTGAGGATTTTGCACCTCAGGACATTGACTCCTGTAGTGTCCCATTAGCTTTGTGTCAGGAGAGAATCTTTTTCTTCTTGTACCATTGCAATCCCGCTTCACAATGGTACATGGCCAAAACCCCTTGTCTCCCTGTACTCTTTGAACTCTTTGTTCACTTTTGGTAGAGAATACTCACGAAGAATATTGTGGTTCCTCTCGTGATTCACACACACAGTCAAAAATTGCACAGCTTGCTTCCCATCTCTGCTCTTTACCCTAGCATAAGCAGACCCATCATCCAAGACCTTTGTTTCCATGCGAACGACTGTGATGTATGGCTGCCTAAGGATAAGAGGATAGGTAGACATCTCCTGCACAAAGAAATTTTTCTCATCCTTCACATTACCAATCGTCACTTTCACATTTGGACAAGCCCCATACAACTCTCCTGATGAGTTATTTGCAGCTCTAACAATCCACCCATGGTCTTTGTCTATCAGCCACTTACCCTTCATGTAAAGACTCTTGGACATAAGATTGATCTCAGAGCCATGATCTATCAATGCAACATATGGCTCCTCAAGGTCACCCACCTTGACTAAGGTTTCTGTTGTAGCTCTTGCCCAATGACTTTTGGAGTAGTGGCTTTTATAGGAGGCTTCATCATCATCATCATTATTTGGAAATCGAGCATGTGCATCTCTTCGAGAAGACTGGTAGCATCCTACCACATTTTCATCACAATCACTCTCTTGGACATGTATTCCATGTGCCTTAAGTGACTCCCCTTCACCCTGAGACTGTGGAGGAATAGACTCAGTGAGGGTTTGCCTCTTTCATTTTATGATATCTATAATTTCTTCATGAAACTCGTGTTTAGCAATGCCAAGAACCTCACCCAAGGTAAACTCAACTTTGCTATTCAAAATCCTTTCCTCCAATACCTGCTTTAAGTTTGTGGCAACTTCAATGTCAGATTGTAGTTTGTATGCAGGGCCTTTTTCTTTAGCCTCCTCCATAGGAATCTCAGGAGGAGGAGGTACATGTGGTAGAGCCTCATAAGAAGGTCCTGGATCCTTTCTTCCACCAGCTCTTGTAACCCTCTTTGAAGTAGAAGGACTTGCATCTCCATTCCTCATGCCTACCCTTCTCTTACACAATTGCTTTATTGTTATAGCATTTTTCAAGATAGGCATGCATTGATAAAGAGTCCACAAGGTCATCCCAACCTGTTGTATGGCGTATGCAATCACCAGCTTCATGTAATACCTGTTTAGTTACCTTCCCTTTTTCGGCTGAGGCTACTGCAGATGGCCACAAGCTATCAACCTCCTCAAAATCATCTGGAGTATACTTTAAAACTTTCTTTGGAACTAGCTCTATCTTTGACTCATAGGTAGCAACCTCCACTGCAGAAATAGCATGACAAGTTGCCATATCCTCCACTAACTTCCGCATACCTCCTTTTCCAAAGTTAGTTCCTAATGGCATACCTGTCTCCCGCAGATGGATCTTGCCATCCTTAAAAAACACAAGATCGCTTTCTAAGGCATCACTAAAGCTATCACAATCCCTTATGCCATGGTCTGTGCCATCACACCATATGCATCTATGCCCAAATCCTTCTTTGCTTTGGGATTTTTGTCCTGCAAGCAGGTTGTCCTTTCTCTTCAAGCCTTGTTAGCTTTAACTTCATTTCTCACATGCCCTTAACAAGCTCATCAAGCATTGAATTATCACCTTTTGGACTCACAACAGTAGGCTTTGATGGAATCTCTGATGTGCTAGGAGGAGAGGAAGTACCATTCACCACCATCTTGTCCCTACGACGTTGCCTCTTAGCAAGCAATTAGACTACGTATTCAACCTCTTTCCACTCAGCCTTTAGACCCTGTTCTGTAGTCTTGTCTTCAAAGAAGTAGCTCTAGGTTTTCTTGGAGGTCATGACCTGCAGCTTGAAGGACCAATTTGGTCTTTCACTATCCAAAGTATCCCGCTCTGTTCCTGACAGTTGAGCATAGCATCGCTCAAACTCTCTCAACATCTCGGTGATGGAAAGTCCTTCTTTTGGCTTTGCAACCCATTCCAAGAAGGTCCTTTTTGTAACCCTTTCAGAGTCCTCCATGAAGTATTCCTCCTTTAGGGCTAATCTGAATTTCTCCCAACCTTCTCCATGCTCCTCCCTAATTCCCCTTACATGGTCTCTAATCTCGGGGACCACAACAAGCTCAAAACTACGAACCATGTCCACCTCTGGAACCTGTTGTAGCTCCCTCTCCTTTACATAACCACGAAGAAAATTTGTGACATCTTTCCCTTCAAATTGGTCCATTTTGTTCACAATAGCTTGAAGGGATTTGGTTGCTGACACCTCCCTTCTTTCTGCAGCCTGTTGTTGTTGCATAAACATGGAAAATGCTTGAAACATTTGCATTGTGCATTAATCAAAACACATGCCTTGTTGCTCTTCTTGATCCATAGCATTAATTATTTGTAATTAAACCTTTCAAAACTAGTATTTGAACCCCCACCCCAGCTGCTTCACATCGGGTTCACCAAACATGTCGGAAAGTGTGTGGTCTAGCTGGGAAGGTGCAAAACCTTTGGCTGTGAGAGTTCGTGATGAGAGTCACAAACACTTTGTGAAAACTAATTTGTGGAGAATCACCAACCCTCTTTCTAAGGGTGACAGAAAATATAAGAGCGTTCGTGACAGCAAAGTCACAAACCCTCTTTCCTATCATGCTTGGAGTCTGCTTGTTTTTGTAGTCGAGATTATGATGAGAGGAACCAAATCACATTCAATTTCACTTTAAAAGACCATTGAAAAACACTAATGTTTCAGCCATGAAACCTCAGTGCTCATACAAGCACAAATCTCAATCAAAACTTAAACCTCTTTCATGGTATCATGTAGCCTTGCCCCAATTACATAGTCGTAACATCAAACAGTCGAAAGGAATGCTCGAGCTTCCACCTTCTTGGCGGTGATTTTGCAGAGATTTAAGAGATTCTATATTGAATCCCAAACACCATTTTGATAAGGGGAAACCCTAATTCACTCCCTCACAAGCTCAGATACAAGATTGCGAAGAGGCAGGACTGCAGCACACTTAGATTGGGCAACCATGGAAGCTATTACACAGTAGAGAAAAATTGCAGGTTTTTTTTGTAAAAAGCCCCCTTCTCTCTCTTGCCCCACGGAATTTTCAGATGATGTGTCAATTTTTGGGCTATTTTGCCACTTTGGACCAAAACTTGGTCATTTTCAGCTAATTTTTTACCCAAAAAATGTCATTTTTGATGCGAAAAATCCCAAACGGAGTCAGAAAATCCCTAAATTTGTGGGATCACTTGCATAAGCATGAAAAGCATAGATAAGCATCATTTTCCATCAATATACCATTGTGGGTCACTTTCCATGCAATTCTGCAACAATGGTGCCTGTTAGCTGCTATTTTTTGCAATTTTTGCCCGCATCAATCTTTATAGGCGAAATAAGTGTGCCACCATGAAACACTTGGAATATATACATTGTAAAATCAAATTATGCATCTTATCAAGTGGAAAAGCATGCAAATGCACCACATCCAGGGCCACGACTCTCCGGATAGGTATGTACATGATAATGACCGCAGTAGACGCTTCAACATATATCACAATATGTACATGATTTCTTTTATTTGTATACATTGAGAAGTGTCAAGAGTGAGGTGAATGTTTTTATTTTACACTATGTAAGTGCCACGACACGACACCGGTCACTCTTTGGGGGGATTGTGAAAGCCTTGTGCTGTAGGTATCGCTGCAGTACGCAGAGGACTTGCAGTTGATGGGAAAAGAGGCGTGAAGAAAAAGGGTTTCATGAGCCCAACATTGTAGAGCAGTGGGTGAAGCAGGGAAGATAAATGGACTGAAGATTCATTAAGGTGGCTGTTTTTCGCACAGATGCATAGCATTGAGGGAGTCGTAGAGAGAGATCGTGAAGACCTGTGCGAAACAAAGAGAAGAGAGAGATGGGCATGTGCAACAGTGAGAGAGAGAGAGAGAGAGAGAGAGAGAGAGAGAGAGAGAGAGAGAGAGAGAGAGAGAGAGACAGAGAGAGAGGAGAGAAACCCCCTGTGTGATGGAGGTCCTTTTTCAGAAAGGTTCAGTGTTCATTTTCATGTCTTCCTAACTATACAATGTATATAAGTGGCCGGAATAATTTTTTGCAACAAGGACAAAATTTTTAGCAGCAAGATTTTCGTTGGCCAAGGAGTCTTTCTGCACACGTTAAAGGTCAAGCTTTGGCTTAAAAAAAAAAAAAATCAAGTTTTTAACATTTTATTTTCACTTTAATCAATAATAAGCCTTTCTATTTGATAGATACGTATACTATAACTATTCGGGTGGAGTGCTTCTAAGTAATATCATTTATGAGGGTGAGCTTTACTATAATATCTAAATTTTGGGAATTTTTGGTCTTCAATGTGGATTGTTTCATTAGTTTCTCATTTGAGTGTTGGGTGTTTTTGTGTGTTGGGTTGGTGAGGGAACCCTATCATTTTGTGGGTGTTAGTTTGAGTGAATGTGTGAGAAATTAGGCGGGTAAGTGAGAGGAGTTTGAATAAGAGAATTTGTTTTGAGTGGTGCTTGTGAGAGACAATGTGAGTAAGAGATGCGTCTTTGAGTTAAGTGTGGGAGATGAGTGATTGTGAGTTTGGGTTTGAGTGATCTTCGACAATATGAAGCTGAAAGTAGATTCTTCATCGACTTTTCTCGTGAGGACACTTCGCATTCAAGTGTGGGAGATATGTGACACCCAATTTTCTGAGCAATTTGGCACATTTTATGGACTACAATGGCAAATCTTTAGCATTTTGGCTACGACCATTCATAAAATTGATCTTTCCATTGTAAATGTGATATAATTGTCTTGACATATTTAGCGGGTCCGCAAAGTGTAAAATGCCATGTCCAATATGTGAGGTGTATCTCAAAAATTGAAGGGGTTTTAGGAGTTCTTTTTTAGGTGCAAAATAAAAGGTCAAAGACCTTAGCCAATATTGTACTCATTTCAAAATTTGAATATCAAGAAAGAAAAGGGAAAGGAGAGGAGCCGTGTGAAGGGTGTTTGAGGAAGTTGGAACCTCTCTCTTCCTTTATCAACCTCTCTCATGGATCTTTCAAACTCTCTTGCATTGGCACAACTTTTGCTTCTCTAGTCTGTGTGCTTTCTTGCAAGATCCATGGAAGGTGAGGGAGAGAGTGAGGATGATGGGGATGGTGTACCATAGCCATTGCTTGATACCTTGTGTGTGTATGAGTGAGTTTCTTGGTTATGGGATTCTCTACTTGTAGTTTTTCATGGTGAGAGGCCAAGCCTCAAGCATATATTTTTCTTCTTGTTATCCGGGTTGTGTGGAGCATGGGTGAGAGCAGTGTTCACCCATCTAGAGAGATAGTCCACTGCAATCAAAATATAGCTTCTTCCCCTACTTGTGATTGGTAACTGGCCTATTGCATCAATCCCCCACTTTTCAAACACATCAAACACCATAATGCTTTTTTGTAGCTGTGGCTTCAACACTCTCTTCCAATGCTTGACACCTATTGAAAAACCTATACCAATGGTGAACATCCTTGTGCAAACTATGCCATACATACCCCTCTTGCAAGATCTTATACAAGGTGATCTTTGGAGCAAAATGTTTACCACATGCACCTTCATGATTCTCTTCCAACACTCTATAAAGCTCCTCCCACCAAGGTACATGTCTCAACACAAGATCACCCCCCTTCATGTATAAGACATCACCAATCAATTTGTACTTGGATGCTCTACGCACAAAACCATACTTCTTAGACTTCTGAATGTCCTTCAAAATGATTCTTGTTAGCAAAAACTCCTCTTCTTGAGCCAAAATTTCCCGACCATGATAAAGAGGTAAATTCTGAAACACGTTTCCTTTATTGAGGTGTTCCTTCTCTTCCACACACCCAACACTTGCTTCACAACTAGCAAGGTGTCACCTTTTATGCTCAACCTTCTAATCCCATGCTTCAAACAAATGTGTAATCCGGCTTCCAATGTAGCATATTCAGCCTCATTGTTACTATGAGCATCCAATTTGAAACCTCTCTTGCATACTAGCTTCCCCTCTAGATCATAAAGTGCTATACCCCTGAAGCCACATCATGGCTCTTTCTGTATGAGCCATCAAAGAAAAACGCATGTGCATTGTTGATCTGTGGCACTTCTTCAACTACCCTTTTCACCACCTCTTCCTTAACAAGAAGGGGATTCTCCTTATAAGTCAACAAATAAGCTAGGGTAACTCTTGTGCTGTCTTCCACTAAAAAAGAGAACTCGAACTCTTGCACCTCAATTACCCATTTCTTGACCACATTTGACATGTTAGTGCCATTAATTAACTGTGGCAAAAAGGTGTCACTCGTTAAGAAAACAAAAGGCCGTGGTAGCAAGTAATGATGAAATCGTTGACATGCCAATATTACACTGTCCATCACTAGCTCTACTTCTGAGAATTTTCTCTCTTCTACCAACTTCACTTGGCTTGCACAATACAGCGGCCTCATATAATGGCTGCCCTTCCCCTTTTGCAATAGCATAGCTCCGATGGAATCATCCCCTACTGATGGATTTACGTAAAACACTTGCTCCCAATCAAGAGCCTGCATGGCTGACAACCCCCCTAGCACCTCTTTCACCTCTTGAAACATGTCTTCACACTTGTCATCCCATTGCAATGTATCATGCTTTGCCACTTGTTATAATGGATAAAGGAGATGTGAAGACAATGGAATAAACCGCGCCATGTACTTAACTTTGTGTATAAAGGTTGCTAATTGCTTCGTACTCGTAGGTGATGGAAGAAGAATAATAAACTTAACCTTGTCTGGATCAGCCTCAATGCCATTTTCTAACACCATATGGCCTAATAACTTAACCCTTGGCTGTGCTAGATGACATTTCTTTGGATTTAGTTGTCCTCCACATTCATCATATCGAGACAATACCATCTGCAGCTTCTCATGGTGTTCAACCCTACTGATGTAGACACAGAAGTCATCCATAAAAGCTTTAACACAACTACCAATGAATGCCAATACCAAATTGGCTCTCTCTTGATAGAAAGATGGTCCATTTGACAACCTAGATGACAATACCATGTAGCAATAACAACCCCATGGCATAATGAAAGTTGTCTTTATTCGGTCTTTAAGAGCAGTCTTCAACTGAAAATAGCCTGAAAAACCATCACACACACTGTACCTCTCATTACTTGCCACTGAATCCAAGATCTGATCGATGAATGGAAGAGGACAAGGTTCTTCGTAGTGGCTGTGTTTAAGGTTTTAAAATCTACACAAATCCTCCACTTTGCATCCTTCTTTGGGCTTACTACTATTGGACTCACCCACTCTGTGGTCTCCACTGGGACTATGAACCCTGCCTTCAATAACTTTTCCACCTCTTTCCGCAAGGCTTCCGTTTGCTCCTGACCCATCCTTCTTAGCCTTGGCTGCACTTGATTAGCTCCTTCCTTCATCTCTATATGCATCTCTTCTCCTTTGAACCCTCTAATCTCTTCATATAAAGTAATGATTAAATCAGGAAAACTAGCCAGCATGTGCAAATATATATGCTTCTCCATAGCTAAGAGGTCTCCACTAATCATTTGTGTCATCAATTCCTGCTTCTTTGACAATTCAGCCCTGGTTTGCATCAGCCCTTCAATCACTTCATAAGGCCCTTCACTTTCATCTTCAATCTCATTTGCAAATGCAACTAAACCAGACTCATGGATTTCTTCGTCCATCAGAAGAAATGCAACATCAACATCCTCATCACTGCTGGTAGTACTATCATTGTCCTTGTCAGACATTGTGGAATAGTCCTCATCACTAGACTCATCCTCATCTTCATAAATCTCCTCCAATACTTTCCTTGTGTCCATATTATATAGCTTCTTGGCACTTGTCTTTCCATAGAGGCTAATCGTACCATGTCTCCAATCTTGAACAACTCCCACTGCATGTAACCATGGTCTGCTGAATATAATAGGATATGCTCCCAACCCCACTGACATCACATGAAAATCAACCACTACCTTTGCATCATATGCCTCCACTTCTAATCTCTTTACAACACCCAAACATTTTACTTTTTGATGGTTTGCCAATCTGATTCGAAAGCCTGACACCCCAAACACTGTAGGACCCATCTTCTCAACTCATGAGTGTATTATGACACATATTTGGGCTCCCCATCAACATAGCCTTGTCCCAGAGTTTTTCTTTTATGCCACACATCCATTATTGGGCAAATGTCTGGTAGCTCATCCATCGCCAACACCTTCATTGAACCTCTCTCTGGTTCTTTCTCCATTGGATTAACCATCCTCTTTCACTATCACTTTAGCTCAGGAACCATCTCTATGAGTTGCCCAAAAGTAACATCTGCTTTCCTGCTTGTCAAATCCTCCTTCAAGTAATAGCTTAATTATTCATCCCCTAGTGGAAAAATTGAAACATGAAACTTGCAACGAGCCCTTCTTTTCCTCTTGGCTATGACATCCTTGCCTTCACGGCTCTTTCCCTTCTTCTTAGTAGGACCTGGGGGACTTCTTCCTTCCTTATCCTGTGTGGTCCTCTTCCCAATAGGCATCACTAATGTATCCTCCAGCTTTGCTGCCTTCTCCAAGGTGACCACGCTTATCACTTTTGTCTTTCCCTTTTCCTCTTGGGTTAATCCATTGGTTCCTTCTTCTCCCTTAATTTCAATGCCATAATCATTTGACCTAGTTAGCACCTGCCTTGGCAATGGATACATGTCTCCCCCCATCCTTGGTGGCTTATCACATTGCGGGCTGATGTGGGCCAACTCTCCGCAATTATAACACGAGGGCGTCTGCCTCCAGAGCCTACCATTGCTTTGTCCAACACCATTCCTGGGTTTTTCTTCACCTCCTAGCTGATTTGCAAACCTCCCCTGACCTCGATTATTTCCCACATTACCTAGCATGTTTAGGCTGAGATTATTTATTAAATCTATCACTTGCCTCATGTCTTGCCTTAGCCCATCATCTTGCACTGATGTAGTGACCACTGCTAGCATAACCTGAGGAGTAACAGAAACCACTCGTTCATGATGAACCCCTAGCATGCAACCTTATAAAGAATCCATAGGCTGAAACTTAGACCTCCTGGGCAAAGACTCTACTCCTAGCTGACTCATTCTTCTCAACTTCCACTCTTTGTTCCTTGCTACCTCTAGTGTATCTTCATATGTCCTACGCTTCTTTAGATCCACTCTCCAATGTATATTCTCCCAAAGACCAGCCAAGAACCTGTCCTTCTTCATCATGTCAGGTGGAGGTACCTATGGTGCAAAGGCCTTGCACATCCGTTCCCATGCCATTGAAAACTTACGTATGTACGCATCTACTGGCTCACCTTCCCTTTGCACCAAACCCTGTACTTCTTGCCACACTTTGTCAAGATCTTTTGTCTTCACAAACTCCACTTCCAATCCATGCCTTAGATTGTCCCAACTTAATCTCATAGGTGGATCACCCGCACGCAACTCCTCTTCAAATGATTTGGACCAAACTCGTGCATCACTCTTCAAAGAAATCTGGAGAAGACGTAACGTCTATGTAGGATCATGAATCTAATGCAGGCAACCTCCATCTTTTCCAAAAAAAATTCCACATCTTCATCACTTCTTCTATGAAATTCCAAATAAGAGAAAGCCATGGCTACCCAAGTTTAATGCGTTGAGAACCCCTTTTAACACAGGTGCAAGAACCCAAACTTTTTACTAACTCATTTTCCAAAATAAAAAGCTCATCTTTAGATAATAAACACAAAAACAACAGATGAGGGTTCATAGTTAATCATCGGAATTACAACAGGCAAAGGGGACTCCAATATCTCTCTTAATCTTCTTGGCTCAAACATAAAGTAAAAAAATCTTCTTGGACACATTAACATTTATCTGGATTCTTTGTGTGAAATGAAAAGGAGTGAATTGAGGTCCGTTTTGATCATCCATTAAAGCCAACATGCAGCTCCCAAGAAGGCACACCCGACTTATCTTCTGATTTTGCTAGAATTTCAAGAGCATAACATCATAAATGGCTCAAAAGACCAAAAAACTAGCCATCAAAACTTGGAAAAATTTTAGCAGAGTTTCCCTAGAAGTAGAGCAGTAAGAGCCCAAAATATAGACTGTATATGTATGTATAACCTGCCAGCAATAGAACCCGAGCATCAAGTAGGAATCACTAGTACATAGCCTATGGCGAGGTCACGAAAAGGTGCTCCAGCCACCTGTATCACTGAAAGGATCTCACATTTAAGAATCGCCCAACTCAATAAAACCTCACGCTATTGACCCTCTCACGAAAGCTTATGCAAATATCGTATAGTCAAGTCTCAAAAATGACTATCTTCCAAACCAAGTCTCAAAAATGGCTAGGACTACCAAATAAAACCAAGTATGGCTCCATAAAGGCATACAATGACAGTATCCACAAGTGGCGTACAATACAAGACAATGTGCTCAAAGAGGCGCCAAATGATGCATACCCACGACCACTGCAAGTGACTTCCACTTGCCAGTATATCACTCCACTCCAACTACATGTACCTATGTGAATCACCTGTACCTGTTCCTTGAACCTATAACCTATAATCTGCAACCTGTAATCCCAAATCCCAAATCCCAAAGAAGCTGAAGATACTCGAAGAAGATCCTCTGTGGTGGGGGTGCCAAAAGAATGAGAGTGGGTTGGAAACACACACAACGCCTCTATAATCACCCAACACACACTCTTGGGATGATACACACACACACACACACACACTATGGGGCACTACTTGGCTTACACAACCCACCTGGCCGAGACACGGAACACACCGTGGAGTGAGAGGAGAGAGACTATCCATTTGCCCACTCAACACAGAGACACACACAGACACACACCCAAAAAACTTAGCTCAAAAGAGGAATATTTTTGATGTTTAGATACAATTGAGCTTGGGCCAACACCAATGGGGCAAGTAGCATCACACAATATAGATGAAATATGCCTGATACAATCACAAATCTGAATAGAGACTTCGCTCACATGAGAAACTTACATAGCCAAAACAATAGGCAAAAGTGAGGAATTTGGCAAAATGGACAGTGCCATTGCGTCGAAAGCGGCTGGAAACCCCAGTCTACAATATCAAAGTGCTCCAATCCGACCTCAAATGAGCAGTTTATGGTCAAAATAGGCTCCAAAAACAGTAAAAATTGAGTTCCACCTGTTCCTTTTCTTCTCTCTGCATTTTACTGGTCTTTTTTAGAGGTCCTCAAGTGTCCACACTTCACTTCATCCCTTGGGCACCTTTGGCCTTTTGATTGACCTCAAACAGAAGCCGAGCAGGCCAAAAAATGGCCATGTAGTGCATTTTTGTCACCCTTCGACATCCATCCGCACACCTGGCACTCAACTTTTCCCAATAATGCATCCCGAAATCACGTGAAGTGGCCCCTAGATACAGTTCTCATGATGACCTTTTCCATGATTCATCACAAGAAAACACCCACGTTGGAAGTATTGACCCCATTCGACCTCGTGACGCCACTGGATGTCATCTGACGCACCTGCTTACCTCATGGTGTTGGCCCGGTGATAGCTTCCTCAAGAAGTTTTACGCACTACCAACTCCTTATTATTATAGAAAAGAGACACTGGTACTGGTGATAATAAAAATCGATGTACTATGTACACGCTGTCCTATTTGTACACATGTGGGTCCCACGTAACCACCTGGCTCTGGAAAATAAGCAATCCTTTATTCGATGCACCATGCATGGGTATGTACATATGTGCAATCACTTCTTCCAAAAAAACTTCTAAGAGCGTCATGAAATACTTGAAACTTTGGTGGTTGGTTCATAGAATAAATGGAGTCTGCAATAAGTAGTGCTTCCATGTGTCTAGGGCATGTAGAACAGCTAAAATCTCTTTCTCATAAATGTCTCATCAATATTGAGCCTTCGAATCTCATATGCTATGGCAAGCCGTTGTTGAAGCAAAACTGCTCCAAGGCAATCACCACAAGCATCACATTGGACCTCAAATGGTTTTGAGATATCGGGAAGCATAAGGACTGGTTGAGAGGTAAGCTTCTCCTTGAGCTTGTCAAACCCATTTTTCTCCTTAGCAGTCCATACATACTTCATGTTCTTCTTAGTTAATTCATGTAGTGGTCCTACTACTTGGGATAATTTTGCTATGAAGCGTCTATAGTATGCGCACATACTAGTAAACCTTCTTAGCTCATATAGATTCCTTGGGTTAGGCCATGCTTTTATTACCTCTAACTTTGATGGATCCATATGGATACCATCTTGAGAGATAATATGACCTAGGTATTGAATATCTTGAAGAAAAAATTCGCTTTTCTTTTGGCTGAGAAAAAGCTTATTCTCCCTCAATGCCTGAAAAATCACTTGGAGATGCTGCTTATGTTCCTCCAAAGACTTGGAGTAGATGATGATGTCATCAAAGAACACTCTAGTGAATTTGCGGTAAGGTCTAAAAATTTTCTCCATTAGACAATTCAATGTAGCTGGTGCATTAGTCAAACCAAAAGGCATGACTAGATATTCATAAAGACCAAACGTTTTGCAAAACAAGGTCTTTAGGATATCTTCATCCACTATCCTTATTTGATGGTAGAAACTCTTAAGGTCAATCCTACTGAATTAGGTAGAGCCTTGTAGCTTATCAAACAGATCTTCTACCCGAGGCACGGGAAATCTGTTTTTGACAGTGGTATGGTTTAGTGCTCGATGTTCCACACACATACGGTATGTATCATCTTTCTTTTGCACTAAAAGGACTGGAGAACAAAAGGAAGAGGAACTAGGCCTTACCATCCCTTTGTATACCAATTCTTGTACTTGCCTCATGATCTCCTCTTGTTGAGCTTGCAAGATTCGATAAGGAGGCTTGTTTAGGCAGTGAGCTTCCTGGAAGGAGCTCAATGCAATGGTCATCATCCCCTTGTTTTGGAGGTAAATCCATTGGGATATCATCGATGAACACATCTTGGAATCCTTTTAGAAAATTAGACAATTCTAACTCTTCTTGATTTCTACCATTAGCATTTGATGAAACATTAGGATCTTTTAGAGACTCTTTGACAAAAATCATGTACGCAGAAACTGAGCTCTTTATTGATTTATCAAAAATAGGAGAATTTACAAGTGGAATGGTACAACCACGCTCACTAGCATTTATATACATGTTCTTTGTCTTGTAGGTGAAGTAGATTCTCCTTTCAGGGAACTTCATGTTGGCAGCCATGCGATCAAACCATGGTGCCCCTAAGATAGCATCCTCATGTTGGAGAGTAGAGATGAAAAAGTCTTCTTTGTCGACATAGCTTTGGGCATAAAGCCTCAACTTCCCAATCAAGGGGGTAACGGAGGCTTGCTGTCCCTTGAAAGATGCATCAACCACCATTACCATTTCTACCATCTCAAAAGCGTAAATGCCCAACTTGGTGGCATATGAAGTTGTGAGTAGAGCCAGGGTCAAACAAGATGAAGGCATCATGCTCTCTTACCTTTCCCCAAGCATAGGAAAGTGATGATCCTTTGCAAACAATGAGCGTCCTCTCTTGGAGCTTCGATGGTGGAAGGCCTAGGAGTCTCAATACAAGCATTCTTTTTGGGGCAAGAACGATAGCAATGTCCTTGCTCCCCACACTCAAAACACTTATGGTCCTTGCGAAAAGCTTCAAGCTCTTCAGAAAAGAGTTTTTTTTTACCTTTGTAAACTCCCTTCTCCTTGGACCGATTGTTGTTGTTGTTGTTGTTGTTGGAAGTGCCTTGGAAAGAATTTTGAGCATTGGTCTTCCCCTTTGCATCATTTTTGTCTTTGTTCTCCATGGGCTTGACATTCCATCAAGCCTTGTTGAGCCAGCAGAGGATCACACCCACATTTTTGCTCACACTCATCATTTTGTAACCATTGATTGTAATAAATGTCTTTCCGACATTAATTTTGATTTGAGCCATTCATTAAGTAACGGGACTCAATTGAGTTTCCAGCTTGTAATCCCGAAGTAATTTCACTTGCTGATGTAATTAGTTAGAGATGTTCTCACCTCCAAGGCTGAGGTATATAAGCCAAAGTTTTTGTAACCTAAGGGGATTCAGAATTAATCAAAGTGAGTTTTTTGAGCACCGTGACTGTTTCTGAGAGAGAGTGAGAGAGAGAGAGAGAGTCTTATCTACTTGCTATGCGAGCTACGGAGCCGCCATTGGAGAAGCGACACCGCCATTGTGTTAGCAACGACGAGAGCTACGCACAGATACCAAGAGTGCACGCTATCGGCTTCTATGTGTGGTAAGTTCCTACGAGCTTCGGTGTGAGTTTTCTTCCAACTCGTGTGTCGGAATTGAGCGTGCAACATATCTATAGAACCACAACGAGTATAGCTACGCATTAGTACCATCGGGGCCAAGTTTCGGTCACCTGTATTTTTCGGCCTGTCTTCATACGCGTTTACCGCACGGAGTGGTTATAGGTTGATTTTGCAGTTCAAGTCTTTAAGGTGTTGTTCTTACCTAGTGTATAGACTTCCCCTTGAGTTTGAGATCGATTCAATGATTCTTGATCCTGTTTCGTATAGCATTCGTTCGTAGTACGGATTTCAGTCACTTGCGTATTTTAGAACTTAGATTTGATTTCCTTAGTAGTGATTGTCATTAGAAGGTCGAGTAGGTGATTTGACACCCACCTAGTTGTTTCCATGCGCCTGCAGGTCAAGCTCCGTCCTCGTGTGATAAATTCTGTTGTTGGTTGAGTTCTCGCTATTTAGCTTCCGCTAGCGACGTACCCGCCTTAACATTTGGTGCCGTTGCCGGGGACGAGAGCCCTAAGTAGGTGACCTTAGACTAATCCTACGAGGTGAGTCGTATAAACTACTTTGTATACTTTAGTTAGAAAAGATCTAGGAGTGGTGGACTCCGAAGATCTCGAGAGATACTAGGAAGTGGGGTATTCCTGGGTCTTCCGTGTTGACAGTATTTTTAGTTTAGCTTAGATTTGTTTGTTGTTTTGTTGGTATTGAGTAGTTGTTGATAGAAGAAGAATTTGCTAGTCCGTGAGTGATAGTGGATCTCTTTAAAATCACAATTACCAAACCCATTTTATGATTAGGAATAGCTTAGGTAGGACTTCATTTGATCCTGATCTAGAGCTAGTAATCATTGGAGTATTTGCTTGATATGGTTGATTGCATGATAGATCACTAAACCGTCGAGTTAGTAGTGAAACTTCCAATAAACAAAAGTCAGAGAAATTTTATGTGTATCTGGGAGCTGCTGAGCACTTGAGAAAGCTTTAGGAAGGATTCTGTGCCAAAAAACTGGAAATCTGCAACTTTAGACATCATACGCGTATGATGTCTAAACGACCAAACAGAGACCAAAACAGAAATTTTGACTTTACCAGAGTGTTCAAAAGGGGGGTTATACCCTAATTTCAACTTAAAACAAGAGCATTAACACTCAAAGAAACCCAAAAAGACAAGTCAGAACCCAAGAAACGCAAAGAACAGGAAATTTTGGATTCAGATCTTGTTTTTACATTCAAACCTGACAAAAACACTTGAAACTCAATTATAAACATTGGAGAAGGCTTAAAACCAAGAATAGTCAAAATCTGGGACAAAAGACATCATAGGCGTATAATGTCTTTTAGCACATCCACTGTTTATTTTTGATATCTGACCTAACAAGATTGTTACAAACACTGTAGAAAGCATAAATATCAAGTCTTGGCCCAAATTGATGAAAAAGACATCATACACGTATGATGTGTTTAACCTAATTTTGGACATATTTTGATACTTTGCCAACACAGATTCATTGTAATAGCTGTCTAGAGGTTATATTTCAACTTTCATCCCATTTGGATCACAATTGACCCAAAACAAGTCAAAAGCGGAAAATTGCCAAGAAAAGCCTAAATTAGCCATAACTTGCTCAAACAGAGTTCAAACTGAATTTTGTGAGTGGACAGAGCATAAGGGGGCTACTGAGAGTGACCATAACCAAAATAGTCCAAATCTGTGAAAAAAAGACATCATACGCGTATAATGTCTTTTTCAGCATAACTGCAACAAAATTCTCACTTGATGAAACAGAAGTTGTCCAACTGACAAGATTAAACAATTGACCAAGTATCAATCAGTTTGGATCAATTCTGACCACAAAAACTTGGGAAAACAAATTGCCGAGACGAAAAAGTCTTTTAGGGGAATTGATGAATTTGAGATCGGGCACGAATCTCCAGAATAACCAACCAAAACAAGGGGAACAAGCAAGTGTCATATTAACCGAGGGGAGTGTAAACCAAAGTTGGGTGCAACCATTAGAGCCGATCTTTGAAGGAAATGTTTCTGATACTTCTTCGGAGAGATCTTACGAGATTTTCACTGAACACTTGGAACACTTGAACCTGAACAACAGAGAAAATATGGCAGCAGGATCATCAAACCCTTCCGCCACAATGAAGCTATTGTTCATAAAATACCAGTACGACAATGAGCAAGGTGCCAAGATCTACAAAGATGGAATGGACCGCTATTGTGTAAAGATAGAAGATAGATCTAGTGAGTTCAAGGACTTAGTGCCTGTGAGCTATATCGGAGATAGATATCTAGATGACGAGGGTACCATGTACTTGGTAGTCCTAAACCCTAACATTGTGGACAAGTGGGGATTGATGGGCACCAAAGCCAAAGTAGATGAAGAACTCGAGGAGAAAGCACCAATAATGAACTTCCCTGATGCGAGGTTAAGAAGAGAGAATGAAACTACAAGGATCAACACTGATAACATCTATGTGCGGCTATACAAATATAATAATGGGGAGCAAGATCTCTATTATAGATGTGAAGAACCCTACACCGGAGAGTTGACAGACCAAAAAAGACTTTATGTCTTTACCTACACAGAGGGATCGGAAGTGAAAATTGCCGCTTATGACAAGTATGGGAGGCAATACTCAACAATGGGCAAGAAAGAATTAGAAGGATATACATACTTTGGGGGACCACTACATCAGTATTATGTTACTTCTAGCTCACAAAGACCAGCACCAACAAATGGAGTGCAAAACCCAATGACAACAGGAGGACAAAGAACTCAGGTTGCTGACTCTTTCAGTCAACCTCAGTACTCGAAGCGTGGACCAATGGGATCATTACATTCCAGAGAGTCAATGGATACGAATCGAGGTAGTGCAGTTCCAATCCCCATGTATACCACTCCAGGTCCAAGGTTCGAAGCGGAACCATCACATTTACCTCCTAGTAGTAGACTCAGGGTAGGGGAACCGACAAGGGTAACCCATGAAGTCCATGATGCTAGAGAAAGCTTTAGCCGGGACACAGGAGCAATGAGATTGGTAGCAGACCACAGACGTATGAGACCATCTCAAGTAGCCAAGTGTATGCCAAAGAAGTATGGTGGTTCAGGAGATCCGTATGCACATGTGTCACTCTTTAAGCAAATCTTAAGAGCTGAGCAGATAATAGATTTCCATACACAATACGAGGGATTTGGTCTTACTCTAGAAGGTACGGCATTAACATGGTTTCAACCACTGAACAGAGGGGGATCCCATGACATTGACCATTTGCTAAGAGAGTTTGCTGAGGAATTCTCAAAACGAGGGATTAAGCACAATACGGTCTCACAAATATATGCTTTTAAACAGAGAGAACACGAAAAAGTGAAGGAAGCTTCACTTCGCTTCAAACAATACATTGAGAGATGTCCAGTACATGAACGACCACAAGATGACAGACTATCTGTTCTCTTTATTGAAGGATTGAGAAACGACACTCTCAAGAAGGACTTGCACTTGAAAGCTTGTACAAATTTCGAGCAAGTAACGAGAGAAGCATTGTACTTAGTGGATAACTGTACGGTTTATGGAGAGGTGTCAGCGGATACACATTTTGCATCCAGTAGCTCTTCGTCCGTAGCGAGCGAGACTACCACTAAAAAGAATGTTCAAACAACAACCATGCCAAATGTAGAGCAAATGATAGAAGAGGCTCTAAAAAGGATGGCACCATACCAAAAACCATTGCCAAAACCACTGAAATGGTGTGCTAAAAATGGACAAACCATCCAACAGAGGAGTGCTATTACAACAAAGGGTAAGTAAGGGAGCGTCAGTATGCACCTCCTGCTCAATTAGCACCACCTCAGGTACATCCAGTACCTCGATACCCAACGGGAAATGTACCAGGATCTATGGGGATAGAAAGACCGCAATCGGTATTGGGACAAAAACCACCTTTACTAGGAGCAAGACCAGTGGGCATTAGATATGCACCAACCTTAGAGAATCACGAAGAACAAGCCTTAGTGCCTGTTCAAGCCTATTATGAAGAATCTGGTGCACACATGTCTCCAACTGTGTATTACCCACCAGAAGAACCCAAACAACCAGAACCATGGGGCATGATTGGGAATGTTGGAACACCAACATTTACAAGTGCTTCTAATGAAGAGAGATACAATTTGGACGCAAGAACATTGATGTTCATAGCTCATGGAGGGCTAACAGGACAAAGACCATCCTATCCACAAAGGACGAATCAAGTGGGACCAAGACCAGCACTAGGATCCTGTTACAAGTGTGGAGGTGACCATCTGATGAATGTTTGTCCACATACGGAAATCATTAGAATTAACGCTTATTGCACTGAGTGTGGGGTTACTCACTTCATTGAGGATTGTTCAAAGAATCCAAACAAAGTGCAAAAGACGACATTGAATATGCTAGAAACTATTCCTACCAGCAGTGGGTCTGAAAATGAAACTCTGATACCAACGCAAGTTGTTACTAGAGCTCAAGCTAAGAAAACCACTAGAGAACCTGAGAATGGAAAGTTAGCGACTGAAGTGGTTAGTCAAGGACCGCGGAGTTAGAGAAACACATGGAAAGCTAGAAAAGCACGCATGAAGTTGAGAAAAGAACGTGAAGACGCTATTCTAGCTGAGGAACTAAAGCAAACTAAAGATAGATTAGAAAACTTGAGAGTCAAAACGGGAAACGAGAGATGAGACCGGAAAGAACGAAACAAAAGAGTATCAAAGAGACAACGAGCTTAAGCTCAGGGGGATCAGTGCTAGTCGACAAAGTACACGAACCATTGGACGCACTGATGAGAGCTTACGAAGCTAGGTTAAAGACCAACCAAACACAAGAACAGAGGTGGATGACATACCCAAACGCGGAATTGGAAAAGCAAAGACTTGAAATGTGCCAGAGAATGATCGAGACTGCACAAGCCTTATTAGAACCACCAAGAGAAACAATGAATTGTGGAACGGAAAACCCAATTCAACAAGAGACTGTCATTTCACGGGTAGCTGAAAAAACTCCCAGTGCACAAAAGCCTGAAAATACACACAAGGATGACCGCATAGTATTGAACAAAACCGATCAGGAGATAGAGAGTTTTCATCCAGTCATACAGAGGTCTTACGGAAGAGATGAGGATTATAATGAATTTTGGAAACAAGTGAGAGAGGCAAACTTTGCAAACGAGCTAAGTTGCCAAGCTAATCAGACAAATTGGGAAAAGGACATGAGGAATCCTCCCATAGTGGAATTTGAGGCAAGATCTCAAGTGGACTTGGATCTGCAATCTTACTGGGGAGATGGGGGCTCTGTTAGAACAATGGAGAGCAAACCTCATTCACTGAATACCTTACCTTCATACTTAGGAGAGTAAGAAGAAAAATCCGAGATTAGAGCACTTCCCTCATGAAGAATCTCATCAGAAAAAGTCATGGACTCGCAAGGATTGATAGAGATCTTGTCAACACCAGTGACATGCACTATCACTCTAGCTGAGCTTTTGAGGCTAAGACCACATATGTGGACCACTGTAGGAAAATGCTTAGAGAAATTTGGGATAAAAGACCCAACATCGAGACTGCAAGAGGGTATACAAGAGCTGAGCAAACCACTAAAGAACGCTAAGCCTGTACCCTTAAACAAGGTCGGAGAGTATTGCGAAGGTGAAGAGGGGAATACAACCTTACCAGTTGAATTCCAAGGAGTGAACACGATGGCAATACTAGACATCGGAGCTGGGGTAGCCATTGCTACAAAAGAAATATGGAAAAAATGGGGGAAACCAGCAATAAGGAAGACTAGGTTGAAACTCCAATTAGCAGATGGACACATGGAGAAACCTATGGGGTTATTAGAGAAAGTCGTAGTGACTTCTTGCGGCATTGAATACGAACATACTTTTGCTATTGTCGATTTTGGCAAGGAGAATAACTATGATATCATACTGGGAAGACCATTCATGAGACAGTTGAAAATGGTCCAGGATTGGGGCTACGATCACATATACCTGAGAAATATGGAAACCACTACACGTGTGAACCTGAAAGACCATAGATACAAAGATGTGAACCGAACACCGGTAGAGGAGTTTGATTCAGCTACTTTGGCGGGATCCAAATTTCCAGCTTGGTTAGGTAAGCCCAAGGAGTTATGGATGTGTGGAGCCTCGAAATGTGGAAGTCTGAGGCGAGAAGAATATGTTTTAGAAAGGGCTATCGAAGACGAAATTTATATAGGAGAACCCTTTCCAGAGGACACGCTTGAACCATTAGAATGGACACACATTCTAGCAACCCTAGATGTTTGTGCAATTCCGGATGGTCCCACAACAAAATTTTGCGACAAGGACGGGTACGACATGGTTCCGTACTTCATGTTGAGAGCTGTACTCAAAAAAGAAACTGAAAAGAACGACACACTGGAAAAGGAAGATGAAGAAGAGGTGTTTCACGACATTCCCGATCATCCAGAGTGGGGAAATGAAGCAGACAACGAGTCAACGGACAATTCAAGCGGAAACGAAGAAACTATAATGGATGTCCGATTTTATGATTTTTTGAACCAAACTAAACAACGCCAGAAACGCTATAGAGCAAAGAGAAAAACAAAGGGGGTTAGAACCAATCCGATGCCTAGAATAAGAGGAGAAAATCAATTCCTAATGCTAGTAAAGGCGGAAGATTGTGTTAAGGACAAGATTTCTGGAAGAATGAGAGGCAATGATCAAAAGAGCTTACGAAAAGACAAAAGAGGCTCAAGAAATCAAGTTCAAAGGAATGGAACGAAAACTGAAACAGAAAAATCAGAAAAGAACAAGCGCAACAGAGAACACACGGAGTCCAAGTTAGAACGTAGAAATAAGTACAGAGAGCTCAAGAAAACTCTGAAAGAAGTTTGGACGACAGAAATTGAGAGTGGAGAGGACGAAAACGCCAAAATCAAGAAAACATGGATGTTCCCTCTCACTACAGGAAATTCACAATAGAGGATAGGAAGGTGGTATTAACCAACCTATTCGAGAGAGAAAGGCGAACGAATCTTATGACGGACCGGAGGATGCAAAAAAAGTTGATTTAGCAGCTCCAGGTGAGACACCTAGACCGGTGTACATAGCCACAGATTTGTCTCCAGGCGAGGAAGAGAGACTTTTGAGTCTTCTCCGAGAGTACAGGGATGTGTTTGCATGGTCTTATAAGGACTTAAGGGGAGTTGACCCATCGATATGCCAACACACAATCCCACTAAAACAAGATGCAAAGCCTAGCAGACAAAGACCATACACATATAATGATACGTTTGCTAAGCGAATCAAAGAAGAGATAGATAAGCTAATGGAAGCTGAATTCATATACGAGATTGAACACACCGATTGGGTATCTCCGATTGTGGTGGCACCCAAGAAGAACGGAAAACTCCGAGTGTGTGTCAACTTAAAGAAAGTGAATGCTGCAACAATCAGGGACAATTATCCCCTGTCGATAACTGATCATGTTCTAGAGCGTGTATCAGGGAAAACAACATACTCCTTTCTTGATGGTTTTTCAGGATATAACCAGCTAGCAATAGCATCGTCAGATCAACATAAAACAGCTTTTGCAACGGAGTGGAAAATTTATGCTTATCGGGTTATGCCTTTTGGTCTAACCAATGCTCCCGCAACCTTCCAGAGGCTGATGACGCATGCTTTCAAAGAATACTTAAGGTTGTTTCTAGAAATATACATGGATGACTTATGTGTACATTCTCTTCTGAGAGATGAGCATCTAGAACACCTAAGAAAAGTATTTGAGAAATGTAGGACATATCGCATTTGTCTCAATCCTGAGAAATGTGTATTTATGGTCCGACAGGGCAGAATTCTGGGACATATTGTCTCACAAAACGGAATATCCACGGATTTAGAGAAGATAAAAGTTATAGTGGATATGCCTAGACCAACCAATGCGAAACAAGTACAGATCTTTATGGGACATTGCGGATATTATAGACGATTCATTTACATGTACGGTATAATAGGCCAACCACTTTATAGGCTAATAGTGAACTTTGAATGGACAGAGGAGTGTGAGGAATCATTCAAGAAATTGAAAGAGGCACTCATTAGTGCTCCAGTCTTGAAATCATCAGATTGGGAGAAGATATTCCATGTGCATATAGATGCTTCGGCATATGCAATAGGATGCATTCTGGCTCAGCCAGAAGAAGGAAACATGGATTTTCCTATCTGTTACGCTAGTCGACAGCTCAACAATGCAGAGAAGAATTACACCACAACAGAGCGAGAGGGATTAGGAATGATATATGCTGTGAAGAAATTTCGGCATTATCTTCTAGCCAACAAGTTTGTGTTTTTTACGGATCACCAAGCCTTGCTCTACCTAGTGAATAAACCATGCAATACCGGGAGAATAGTGAGATGGTTCATTATCTTACTGGAATTCGACTTCACAGTAGTAGTAAAGAAAGGAAAAAAACATCTTAGAGCTGATCATCTTTCGCAATTGACGAATGGGGAAGACCCTATAGGAGTAGATGACGACATGCCAGACGCGTACTTGTTCAACATAGAAATGATACCGAAGTGGTCTCAAAATGTCATTAGCTTATTAACCTATGGAGGAGAGTTTGATAGAAGAGAATACAACCAGAAACATATTGCTATTCAGCAATCCAAGAATCTTCAATTGGTTGCAGGAAGGTTGTATCAATTGGGAAATGATCATGTTCACGACTATGCATCAATCCTGAGGAATATAATATATATCTGCGCGAAGCACATGTTCAGGAATGTGCATTTCATTGTTCAAGAAGGAACACATATAGGAATTTGTTACAATTGGGAGTCTATTGGCCAGGAATGAAAGAAAGCGTACATGAATATGTCATTGTATGTATTGTATGTTCATCAAAACCGCCAGAAGAGTATTCGACATTATATCACATAATGATAGCTCCGGAATGGAGTCAGTATATTGTTGAATATCTCACAAATGGAGTCAGTATATTTCTAGAGATTACGCTTTAATAGGAGATCAACTCTATAAGAGAGGTAAAGACAACCAGCTTAGGATTTGTGCATCAGAGTCTGAGTATATGATAATCCTGGAGCAAGCTCATGGAGGAGTAGGTGGAGGCCATTTCTCAGGTGATAAGACAACAAAACTTGTCTTAGCCGCAGGAATATGGTGGCCAACATTACATATGGACGCTGAGGAATACGTTAAACGGTGTGATGACTGTCAGCGGACCAAAGTACCACTTAAAAGAGATGATATGCCGCTTAGACCAATGATGGGGGCAAGAGCTTTTGCAAAATGGGGGATTGATTATGTCGGACCCATTTGACCTCCTGCATATAAGACTCATGCACAATACATCGTTGTGGCTACAGACTATCTAACAAAGTGGGTCGAAGCAAAGGCAACTCAAAAAGCAGATGCCAGGACCACGGCACAATTTCTATATGAATACGTCTTTGTACGATATGGATTGCCAATAGAAATTGTGAGTGATCGAGGCACACATTTTATAAATGAAGTGATAGAGATCCTTCTAGATGAATTCATGGTAATCCATAGGAAATCAGCCCCGTATCATCCACAAGCAAACGGACAAGCTGAAGCAACAAACAAAACCATATGCACGGTCCTTACGAAGATTGTATCTAAGTCGAGAACTGACTGGGACCAGAAGTTGCATTCAACATTATGGGCATATAGGGTAGCATATAAAACATCAATAGGAACGACCCCATATAACATGGTTTTTGGGCTAAATGCTATCTTACCAATAGAATTCTTGATTTCAACCTTAAGGGTGGCTAAGGATCTAGAGTGGACAGGGCACGAGCTTTCTGATAGAATAGATGACCTGGAAAAGCTAGACGAGCTTCGCCTAAAAGCAGTAGCTTCTATCTACGCTCAAAAAAGGCGACAAAAGGAATTTTTTGATAAGCATGTGCGGACTAAAGAGTTTAAGGTTGGGGACTATGTCCTAGTTTACACTCTGAAACAGCATGCTAAGAAGCTTAAAAAGCGAGGGATGGGACCTCTGGTGATTAAAGATCTATCACCAAGTGGAGCCGTCAAGCTTGCTACATTAGACGGAGAAGAAATGCCCAATTGGATTAGTGGATGCAGAGTGAAAAAGTATCTTTTGCCGCTAACCCAAGACATGCAGCTCAAAATACATCAAGAAAAGCTGCGTGTCCGGAAAAAGAAAAAGATTGTGGAGGAAGCACAAGCCGAGGCGAAGGAAAGAATGGAGAAAAGAAGACTACTACATCAGAAACAGTGCAATGAAGGAGCAATACGAATAAATGTAGTCAGTATAACAGAAATTAATAATGACAAAGAAGAACCCATCATTGAATGCAAAGTAGGAACCAACCAAATCAAAGCCAGAGCACTATTGGATTCAGGAGCTCAAACTAACCTACTTTCACTCAGTTTGTACAGACAATTGACAAATGACACTAAATTACAAATTGCCAAGCAAGAGTTAAAGAGTTACTCTGAGAATTCAATCAAAACTGTTGGATGCACAGTTTTACATATACAGATTAACCAGTATGTGTATCCTCATATGTTTTACGTGGTTGAAGACCAAGCTACACAACATCCATTATTGCTAGGACAACCATGGCAGAAGCAATACAATGCAATGATTGACTGGAGTTCTAAATCAGTGCTTATCAAATACGAAGGTGAAAGTCAATCAGTTAAGTTCACCAAAGAATCAGAGACAACTCCAAAGGAAGAATCCAAGAACAAAGGTAAACAACAACCAGAGAAAAAGAAGAAGCAATGGCAACCAAAAATTTCTATACAACTGGATTGCTCTTCGACGAGGAACTCTCAACATTGGATAAGGAAGACAAGCAATAATATAACACCTCAACCTTGGGAAAAAACGGAGTCAAAGTTGGTATGGAGACCAAAAAAGGTTGTGCCAGAGAACACAAAGGTGGAAAACAGAGTCTTCAATACCAGACAACAGAGTGATTCCAGACAATCAAGGACAGTGAAACAGATCTGGATTCCAAAGAAGTTCATGACGGCACAAAGCTATAGCAAGCAAATTTGGATCCCAGGATTTGTAAACAGGAACTCCCTTCAGTACAATCCACGGAAACTCATAGGTATTTCAAGGCGAGGAAATCAACACAAAGAACAAAGCAGGTTTGGGTCGCAAAGAGTTTATGGCAAGCACAAGCGAAGCGGAAGCAGATTTGGATTGTGAAAAAGAACAACAAGGTAAAGAAGAATCCATCTACTGATTCTACTACCGAAGTGCCAAAACCAACCCAAAACCCGACCACCAATCCTTCAATCAAACAAAGAGCAGCTTTATTGGAAAGACTGTTGTATCATTGCTCTACAATTGCATTGGGAACTTATGACCAAAACAACTACAATGCTTCGTCCACAGACACTTCATAGTCGTCTAGGAGGACTCAGACTAAGAGGGGGGGAGGTATACAGGTATACAGGAGCTACAAAGCAGCTACAAGCGACAAAAACAAAGAAAAATAAAAAATATATTACAAGGGCAGTGTCTTACATGATTTCGTAATTTTTATGTTTGATTGCGGATATTGATAATATTTATGCCCTTATATACATTGTTTTGCAACAAGAAGAGATCAAATGATGAATTTGGGTCTCTAAACATGTAAATATCACTAAATAAGAGTGTTTTTGGAGCTAAAAAGTGGTAATCCAAGTCCAAAAATCACAAATAAGTGTATATTCATATACACAGGGTTACCACCTATTTATTGTGTATGTTTGGAAATTTTTGGCTTCAATTTGCTATTTTCCTTTATTTTTTATGATTTTCTTGATAAAAGTAAAAGAAAAATAAAAAAGCAGGTGAAACGAGATCAGAAAAAAGAAAAAAATAGATGGTGATGATCCTAATGACAAAGGCAACTCATGGTAAAAATTGAGTACAATTCGGGAAAAGTTGCGGAAAGCCCGAAATGACAGAATTTTGGCAAAGTGGACAGATTTCTCAGAAACAGGTCAAACGGAGTCCAAATTGAGAAATTTCAAATCCTAAAGTGCATTTCACGACGAGATAGGAGCACATGTCAAATTTGGTAACAAGTGATCCGGGAAGTCCGAAGTTAAGTATATTTCACATCACTTTCAAGCTCATTTCCACTATTACCTTCTTGGAGAGAGCAAAGAGCACACAGGAGCATCCAACCTTCTACAGCCTTCTACGACTACTACGAGAGCTCAGAGGACACCAGACATGAGAGGTAGACTCGTTGCCATAAGCTTTTGATGCTTATCATTAACTTTTGTCGCAAAAACTGACCAAAACCAAGAAACAAGAGCAAACGGGGAATGCGGTAGAATGCTAGGTAGTGGCACAACCGCCTAACCAAACCTTGCAAGAACTTATAGGTGGGTTACCCTAGTATAGAATATGGGTTTCTAACACTCAAAGCTCGAGAAAGAACGACTGGAAAAACCCTAGGTCAACAGAGCCTGCAAGAGGCAAACAGGAAAAAGTTGTCGAAACACACAAAACTTCTCAGGAAGCTTAACAACATCAAGGGCAATGCAACCATGGAGTATCTCCAGGTTTGGACCACCAAAAGTAGGTCGGAACAACCGATTCCGCTGCGGACACACAAAGCGTCATTTTGGCATAACGGCTGAAATTGACGACCGAATGAAATGAAACTTCACAAGCAGCTTCAAATATACATGGATGACTTATGTTTGCAAGCAAAACCCAAAAGAAAGCTGATTCACTTACCGATGGTGAAAAAGACGCTTTCGGGCAACCAAAAGGAGAAAGAAGGAGAACGGGGAGCCAAAGTCAAGTTCAACCAAATAGATGGCTTCACAAAATATCCAATGAGCTGGAAATGCAACTCTCGAGAAGAAAAGTTGAAGAAATTCAACTCCAAGGCAAAAAGACGACTTCGGAGACTGAAATGCCTATAAGGGGGCTTTTTAGCTAAACTGATGACTTTTTAAGTTGAAAACTAGTTAGCAGGGCTTAGGGCACTAGCACAAAGCATTCTTTGCACAAAAAGACCAACATTTCAAGAAAAGACATCATACACGTATGATGTCTCACAGCATGAATTTCACATCCATTTCAACATTTGAGTGCATAGCCTCATTCCACATGTTAATCACATCCTATGAACCAAGTATCATGAGAATTGGAGTTAGAAAACCAAGGAAAACCAAAAAGACGCAAAGTAGGCCATAAAATTGATTTTTGGTCCTAATTTTGTCAAAATAACTCCAAACTCATTGAAACTTTGTAGGATTGTTGATTAACACATCTACAAGCTATCTGGAACCAAAAAGCACCATTTTGACACAAAAGACATCATACGTGTATGATGTCTATTTGCACTTACAGAGCCAAAACTGCTCATTTGTCATCATACATCCATTATATATATCTAATACATGCTACATATGAAATTTGGAACCATTTGGTCAAGAGGATCACCCCATTAGCCCAATTGAGGGAAAATCCTTCACCTAAAGCCTATTTTTGGCCCAAATCCAACATACTCAAGTCCAAACCAAGATTTGAGTAAACAGTCCTTCACTAGTACATGGGAGTCCACAGAACCAATCCCATGCAAAATTGATGAAAAAGACATCATACGCGTATGATGTCTCCAGAGCCATTTTTAGCCCAAAATCTATCCAAACTTCATAAATCCACTGAATAAGCCTATCTAAAGCCAAATCCAAGCTTATAGAGAAATTTGGTCCAAAAATACACTAAAAGACATCATACGCGTATGATGTCTCACTATGTGATTTTGGCACCTCAGGGATTCAACCACCAAACAGAAGTGATCTACATGCCATTTGAAAGTGAACACCAAGTTTTATCCAATTTGGATCATAAAATCCAAATCCCTTTCAAAATTTTGCCAAGAGCCGGAACTGGACTAAACTGGCCAAAACTTGACCAAATGGGATCCAAACTCAAATCCAAGCATATGATACTCATGTATACACTATCAGCTACAAGCACAACCAATATGAAGTCATTTTGACACAAAAGACATCATACGCGTATGATGTCTCCAGCATGATTTTGAGCCCATTTTGCATATTTTTTCACCTACCTTGCATCCTTAGGCCCTAATAGCTCATGTTTCAATTTTCAAGTCATTTGAATAGTTAAAAGCTTCATTTCGGCTTTCAGTACTAAAAAGACGCTAACTTCTGAAATTGGAGTTACAGGATCCATGGATTCCGCCAAGTCATCGGCAACGAAGAGAAAAAGACCGACAATAAAGATGCTCTTGCAGAAGCGGAACCCTTTGACATTCCAGCAGAAACCCTCAAGCCAACCAAAACTTGGGTGGAGGAAGCAGTATTGGAAAAAGAGGGAATAAAGATCTACCAGGGGACTTTCAGAGATCCTCAAGGGCAAGCAGTGGATGTACCGATAATCCCATAGGAATTGGTAGATTATAGCAGGTCAGGAGACATCAGCAGGTACCTTGAAAGGGCAGACTTGCACAGTTTCTTCACCTCGAGACCATCAGGTGTGGATACAAGAAGAGTGTACGAGTTGGCAACATCCATTCAGAAGGATGGAAAATCCACATTGACAGCCATGGATGGAGAGAAAGTAGAAGTATAGATCACTCCACAGCTCATTGCAGATGCATTGAAGCTGTACAACAAAGGGAGCTCGGTCAGGGAAAGAAGGGAGGCCATAGAGGTCTATGGGCCCAAGAAGCAAAATGCAACCTATAGAGATATGGCGGACCCAAGAGCGGCAACCCTTTGCCGACTGTACAACCAATTTCTTCATGTTTGCAGTAAAAGACCGCAAAAGTATACGACAACACCCCATGCCATTGTGACCACCATCACATGGGCATTAAAGAGCAATATGCCAAAAGAGGTGAATTACGCTCAACACATCCACGAGCAAGTAATTGCCATGCACAACGAGAAGCCAAAGTACATAGGAGGAGCGGAAATTCTGACAAGAATAGCTTATGAAGCTATTGGAGCTAGAGATCAGTGGCCAAAGGTTCCCTCCCAGAATGAGTGGCTTAGAGAAGCCGACGAGGAGGAAGAACAGCCCGAAGTATCCAAGAGGGCATCCACAAGAGCACTCCGGAAACTAGAAGTAGTTTCAGAACCCGCTGAGGATGTGGACGAGCCGCTTAAGAAGAAAGGAAAGAAGAAGGTTGCTCGCAAGCAAACCAAAATTCAGAAAGCGGCAAGACTGGAAAGACTAGTGGAGCAGTTTAGAGCGGAAAGAGCTCTAAAGGGTGACTTTGAAGAAAACTGGGTGCCAGACCCCACTAAAGTAGGAACTAGCTCAGCCAGACCACATATTGATCAATACGATCAATATATTAAAGCTTATGAGGATTCAGAGGCTATTCTGGAGCAGCAACCTGTCGAGCCATACACTGAAGAGGAGGTACAGCAATTAAAAGCTGAGCTAAAAAAAGAGGACAAGGGGAAAAGGAAAGTAGATGAGTCTACTAAGCCTCAAGAGAAAGATGGGCAAGCCGACAAGGGGAAAGCCAAGGAAGCTGAGGACAAACATCCCTCTATGACTGATGTACCAAGCCCGAAGAAGACGGAAAAAATTGTGGAAGAGACCACAGTAGAGGTGGACACAGATGTTTTGGAAAAGCCAGAAGCCGAGACCAAAGAAAAGAAGATAGATCTAGTTCAGCAAAAGAGAAATGATTATGAGGATCTGGTAGAGATAGGATACACCGAGGAAGAGGCCCTTGAGGCAGTTTATGGGATCACCCTACAAAAACAAGATGAACGGAGAGGGACGGAGAAAAAGACAAAGAGTAAAAAAGAAAGTGAAGAGAAACTGGACGAACCGAAAGTACTAGAAGAGCCAAAGCCAGTGGAGGTGGTGGCGGAAAGAGCTTTAGAGTTGACAGATGATGATGAAAAAGACATGCACATGGTGTATGAACTGCTCAGCAAGATAAAAGAAAGGTCCAAGGCAAAGGAAGTAGAGATTGAGACAGCCAAACAAAGGGAAGCGGAGTTGCAGAGAAAATTAGAGAATGCTATGACTGAATTTGAAAGTCATAAAGCATCACTCTATGACGCGGAAAACGAGAGAGACGGCTTGATACTCCAGCTAGCGGAGGCTTCAAGAGAAGTAACAAGTGCACAGGAAGCAAGGGAGCGGATAGAGGATGAGTTGGAGGCGGCTAAGGATGAGCTCATTGAGCTAAGGGAGAGAGTCGAGCTCCAAGAAAGAACAATCACTAGACTCAGGACTACCCCTATAGCTAGCAGAGCAGGAACCGAACAAGAGGGAGCTATCATACTAGCTTTGGAAGACCAGGTCCGAAGCTTACAAAGAGAGCTGAGATTAGAGCAAGTGCAAAGGTTGCACATTGCGGAGGGATCATTGGCCGCAGAGGAGAGGCTCACATTAGAAAATCAAACACTACGGACAGAGAATGAGTCCCTCCGCAAACAGCTCCAAGATCTACAAGAGCAACAAAGAAGAGAGACAGAGACACCACAAGAAGAATCAGGTGGAGCAGCCATAGAGCTACCAGAAACTGGAGAGGCAACCACAATTGAAGATCTAGCCCCAGCTCAAGAGGTGGCCTCGACTTCAAGAATCTCTGAAGAAGAAGAACAAAGGCTCCATGACCAAATAGAAAAGTCAGCAGAGGAGAGTGCCAAGGCGAAAATGGAATGGGAGAGGAGACTCCTAATCTCCATTAGAATTCAGGGACTAGACACAAAAGTGCTCCATGAACAGTGGATGCAACCCAGCCTGCCTTTCCCTTTGATGAAATTTGAAGTGCTAAAGATGAAAAAGAGAATAGAGGAGGAGCAGTATGTCGCTCTTTACGAAGGCGACATCACAAAGGAGGAAAAATCAAAGAAGATAGTAGATTCACAACCTAGATGGAGGAAAGGTTGGCTGAACAAATACCCAGCCTACCTCATCTACTTGGTGGAGGCACCAAAGGAGATTCGGGAGGATGCAACCTTCTGCCCGGTGCCAAGAGTCAGAAACTGGAAAGAGCATGGCAGGATTGCAGAAAAGAAGCCAAATTGGCTTAATTATCCCAGGATGCCAGGACCAAAGGCAAGAGAGAGAATAGGTAAAGCCTACATGGTGAAAACCCTAACGGGCACCATCAAGCTCTTTACTGGCTCTCCTGACCTTTCATGTCAGATGCTCTAGAAAATCTGCAGGACTCTCTTAGCTTGCATTGAAGTGTTCGCACCAGATAAATCCACGACCTCGAGTCTACTATCGACGGCCGACACAGTGACTGATATGATGTACGATCTTTCATTGCAGCCTTCTCCAAAAGTGTTACACCTCCTATACCAAAGGATTATGTTTTTGCCTAGCTTCCACATGCAAACATTCGAAGAAGCTTTCTACACCGGCTTTTTCACCCACGAAAGAAAAATATTCGGCCCAACCTTGACCATCGGCAACCTACGATACGAATCACAATTGCAGATGCTCAAGACGATAGGACTTTATTGACCAAGCATAAAAGTCATGTCAGGGATGACATGAACGCGGAGGGGGGGAGTGTTGAGCCAGCAGAGGATCACACCCACATTTTTGCTCACACTCATCATTCTGTAACCATTGATTGTAATAAATGTCTTTTCGACATTAATTTTGATTTGAGCCATTCATTAAGTAACGGGACTCAATTGAGTTTCGAGCTTGTAATCCCGAAGTAATTTCACTTGCTGATGTAATTAGTTAGAGATGTTGTCACCTCCAAGGCTGAGGTATATAAGCCAAAGTTTTTGTAACCTAAGGGGATTCAGAATTAATCAAAGTGAGTTTTTTGAGCGCCGTGACTGTGTCTGAGAGAGAGTGAGAGAGAGAGAGAGTCTTATCTACTTGCTACGCGAGCTATGGAGCCGCCATTGGAGAAGCGACACCGCCATTGTGTTAGCAACGGCGAGAGCTACGCACAGATACCAAGAGTGCGCGCTATCGGCTTCTATGTGTGGTAAGTTCCTACGAGCTTGGGTGTGAGTTTTCTTCCAACTCGTGTGTCGGAATTGAGCGTGCAGCATATCTATAGAACCACAACGAGTAGAGCTACGCATTAGTACCATCGGGGCCAACAAGTTTTGGTCACCTGTATTTTTCGGCCTATCTTCATACGCGTTTACCGCACGGAGTGGTTATAGGTTGATTTTGCAGTTCAAGTCTTTAGGGTGTTGTTCTTACCTAGTGTATAGACTTCCCCTTGAGTTTGAGATCGATTCAATGATTCTTGATCCTGTTTCGTATAGCATTCGTTCGTAGAACGGATTTCAGTCACTTGCGTATTTTAGAACTTATATTTGATTTCCTTAGTAGTGATTGTCATTAGAAGGTTGAGTAGGTGATTTGACACCCACCTAGTTGTTTCCATGTGCCTGCGGGTCAAGCTCCGTCCTCGTCTGAAAAATTTTGTTGTTGGTTGAGTTCTCGCTATTTAGCTTCCACTAGCGGCGTAACCGCCTTAACAAGCCCCTTGTTAAAAATTGATGCCTGAAGCAACCATGGTGTGATGGATTACTTTGCTAATAGAACCAGAACTTTGAGAGTTGATGTATTCGGCTATCTCTTCAGGTAATCCCGCACAGAATTGCTGCCTTTGCTCAACAAAGTCTATCTTTTGAAAGAGAGTAGCCTTGAGATGTAGATCCCAAAATTTATCTACATACTTGTGGATAGACTCGTGCGAGAGAAGCTTCAAGCTGTGCCATTTGGTAAGCACTTTTTCCTTTTCATCGCTTGCAAGGAATTGGTTCATGATGGAAACTCGTAGAGTTTCCATGTCTTTGGGGCTTCGCCGTTGCCACAAAGGCTAGCTCACCATTGACAAGTTGATCTCTGGAAGTGCATAGCTACGTGGCGTAGCTTGGAGGATTTTGTGAAGCCCTCGTCTCCAAAGGCCACATCAAATTGTTGGATGACGGCCAACATTTTGTCGGTAGCACCAAAGGTGCCATCATAGGTGAGAAAAGAAATACTCTTTCCTCCCTCCCATAGTGACATAAAAACCGGTTTCAGCCCTCTGAAACGGAGAAACGGCAAAACGGCCAAAACGTTTCGATGAAACGTGCGAAACAAGTTGATTTTTTTTTTTGCCCCCTTTTGACTAGTTAACCTCAAGCCACCCGTTCGGGGATTTTTAAGCCATGCACAAAGGCGCCTCAAAAAATTGATAGAGTTTTTGACCCTCACACACATCAAATAATGTCCCTCTCTCTCTCTCTCTCTCTGAGCCTTACACATCATTCATGGCCCCCTCGTCTTTGTTCACTCATGACTCAAGTCTCACATCTAGATTTTGGTATTTCATGCCTTTACATGTGAATTTGTATGTGTATTCAATGTATAATTACTGACTTACCTTGTTCACTCGTGACTCAAGTCTCACATCTAGATTTTGGTATTTCATGTCTTTACATGTGAATTTGTATGTGTATTCAATGTATAATTATACAAACATACATATAAAACGAAACCTGTGTTTGAGCTCCGAAATGAAAAGTTTCAGAAACTTCGAAACCTCGAAACGTACGAAACCCCAAAACGTTTCATGTCACACTGCTCCTTCCTTGAACTTCTTTATCTTTTGTGACCTTCACCATGCAGGGTATGATTTGCGATGTCCTCCCCTCCTGTATTCTCTAGGAGAATAGCCATAGCTTTCATCGGAAGAGGAGGAAGGTAAAGAAGAAGGAGAACAGGGTGACCTCTTCCTAGCCTTTTTGTTCCTTTGTTTCCTCTCTTCCTTCTCGGAATAACGAGGAGAAGGACCGTGTGTTGATCTTTTCCTCTTGAAGGAGTGGGTGATCGTTTAGACCGGTGTCTTTGTGGAGCCACATCTTTAGAGGAACTTAAACTTTCATTTCTTTCTTGCTCTTTGGATTCCTCCTCTCGTATGGGAGAGAGTTTTCTTTTGGGGGTCTCTTCAAGAGGACTCCTAAGCTCTCTCTCCTCTTGGAGACGAATGGAAATCCCATAAGAGCGAAGTTGTTGAGTAACTTCGGCTTGCAAAGCAGGGTCTCCCATAGCTTGCTGCAACCTAGTTACGAGATAATTCACAAACATGGGAGCATCATCAGTAGCACCTTCATGTGCAAAATCAAAGCTACCAATGTTCATTCTACTCTCTTGGTTATTGTCGACCATGTTAACAAAATTTTATGTATCTACTTAGTGTATGCTTTGGCAATTCAAAACCTTAGTTGCCACTCCTCTTAGCCTTTGAAAATCGGGTCTTAAGTATCTACACCCACGGCTCGAGGTGGTTAATTATAGAGAGTAGTGGAGTAAGTCTAACATGGCAAAGTTGCTGAGGGATAGCTCCTTTCAGACTTCTTATGGATCAATAATGGTAAAGTTGTAGGCAATTCTAAAAAGACTCCATTATTGAGTCTAAAGCTCCCGAGGTGTGCACCATATCCCACATAGTGGGCTCAACAAAACCGATAACAAATCCCAGTTCCACTTACCCTAATATAATTAACAACATCAAACATTAATAGGCTACTTAAGGACCTCTCTTCTTAAGCAAGAAAAGAGAAACCAAATGCTCTGATACCAATGTAATGGAATTAGCCTATTAACTTGAGTTGGAGCAGAAAGTGAATAACATATTGAGCATTTCCTTGAGCATTCCTTTGTGTGTAGATGTAGAATGAGAAAGAGAGTGCTTGGATGGAGAGAGAGCAACACTAACACATTACTTCATTAACATGGCATGAACAATACTTGCAAAAGAGAGTGAGAGTTTAGAGAAATTGACACCAATAGAGGACCGGATTAGTTGGAGCCGGTCCCCTCTCCAATAGGAATTTGTATTATAGATTCTTCCATGACGGAAGACTTGTTTACAATACAACTTATTATGTTCCTTGAGACCTTCTTGATGAGGTGAAGATGGTGAGCTTCACTCACCAAGCATTAGCATAACAACAACAATAAACATGATTAGCATGAACTTGAAAAATGCCCAACCTCAATCCCAAGACCTCAAACACCATGAAAGGTGAGGAGAGCTGGCAGAGAGTGAGAAAGAAGAGAGAAGTATAAGTAGAGTTGGGATTAAAGCCCAAGTGGCCTCTTATACGGATATGGCCGGCTGCCCACCTAACTCACTTATCACTAACTCTTTGTATATACTCACATATACTTTTGTGGATAATAAGGTTTGGGAGATAACCCTTCAAATGACTTCTCTGCATACTGTGTAAGCTCTCTCTGTATCTCTGTGTATCTGTGTGTGTGTGTGTGTGTGTGTGTGTGTGTGTGTGTGTGTGTGTGTGAGTCGATCTACGCTCCGCTCCGCAAATTCAATTGGTATCAAAGCGAGGTTCAGTGCATTTTTGCGTAATCGCGCGCGCACACTTTTTAGGCAGATTCTGGATCCGGAGCTTGGAAATTCACACTCGGCGTTCCGGGAGTATTTCCAGCAAGTGACCTGCGGTTTTACCCCCCTTTCAAAGCTGTTTATGCCCTCAGAATTTTGTTCTGAGCACTACATCAGAAGATAGGTTTCAGCCGCAAAGAAATCCGGGTGAAAGCATGTATAGGTGGCTTGGAAAGTAATGTCAAGGACATTGATTTTTGCGCTTAAAAGTGGGTGTTTTAAAAGTGCTTCAAATCTCAAAAAGAATATCACTCTCCTAAGGTACGTCAATTAAGTCTCCTAACGTACCACAATTAATGAGACTAAATGTAATTTACTGCTCAACGCTGGATTATTGTCCGCCTCTTCTTTCCCACTACAACCTGTCTGAGCTTTCTCTCTGCTTTGAGTTTTCTTTGTCTCTAAGATCTCTCTTGGAGCTCTATCTAGCTCATCTCTGTCTCTCTCTCATAGAGCTCTTGCTAAGCTTTCTGTATCGCTCAGCCCCCCCCCCCCTCTTCTCTCTCTCTTTCTCTCTCTAAGGATGGCTCCTCTTGTGTCTGAGATTGCGCTCATCTCTCTCTCTCTCTCTCTCTCTCTCTCTCTCTCTCTCAGCACTCTTTCTCTCTCTCTCACGAACTCTATCTCTATAGGTTCCTCTTCTACTTGATGATTCTTGAGGTATGTAAACACTTATTATGCTTTGTTAATATCTTGCTAATTAGTGCAAGAAGTGCCATGTATTAATTAAAAGTATAGCGTGTAGTTATGATTTGTATTGTATTTCTTGTACAGTAATCCTTTGAAAGTACTACAACAATGGAGCACAGTGAAGAACTGTCTATCAGCTCATCGTCATTGAGTAGAGAAGCTCAACTTCAACGCAGAAAATTAATGAGGGAATATTGGGCTGCTCAGAAACGAAAGAAACGTAAGGCAATGGTCAACTTTGTGACGGAAAGCAATACGGGGGGGATGGATGAAAGAAAGAAACGAAGGATATGTCAATCTATGGTACAACACTTTGATACATTAACCGTGGGAATGGATGCAAGTGGTAGGAAGGAAATCTTTGATGAACTTCTTCAACATCCTTGCTTCCTTACTATGCAGAGTAAATCCAAAGAGCTCAAAGCAATTATGCTGAGAAACATCCGCAACACTTTGAATCATGTGAAGGTCCCAAGATCTTCAGACGAGTTTTTTGTGAAGAAATCAGCAATGTTGATGTTGGTGAATGGTGGAAGCAAGGAGCAAAACACTGACATCAACATACCGCAAGCTGCCAGGCTTATGGGGATCAACAAAAGAAACTTATATTCAGCCAAACATCACTTAATAGTGTCAAGTGAATCCGATGGTTCGTTCCCTGCATCTGCGTGTCATAGAGATGATGCACGGAGAACTCACATCACTCAAATTGTTAAAGACATAGTCTTTCAATTTTGGACGGATGAGACGAGGGTGTCCCCCAACAAGAAAGATGTTTGCAGTAAGAGACTAGCTAGATGTTCATATGTAAAGCATCGAATCCACCTTCTTGAGGAGCCTCAGGTAATTGATATATTTTTAAAGCACTTTTTATTGGTGCTACAACTCATATTCCTACTACAACATTATGTTTCTATACCACTTTTTATTTGTGCTACAACTCATTACTGCCACAACATTATGTTTCTATAATTCTTTTTATTAGTGCTACAACTTGTTTTGGTGTTTTCCACCACTTTCTAGTGGTGCTGCAACATTAAAAAGTGGTGAAACATTACTATACTGGTCTCTAATTGTATCTGAACCACTTCTAAAATTTGATCAATAGTTCTAAATGTTTTTGAAGCACTATTACTTGTGGTTACACACCACTTTTTAGTGTGTTTGAACCAGTTTTTAATGTTTTGCAACAGGTTTTAATGTTTAAGAAACAGTTTTTACTAGAAATGCACCAACGCTGCACCGTAAACCCTACAAAGTGGTGTTCACCCACTAAAAATTCTTGTTTACCCAATGCTAACAGACGTGTTTTACAAACTCGTAGGGGTGTTACAGGTGCAAACGTTTCTGGTGGTGCAGCTCACTTTTTCCAAGTGATGTAGCAGCTTTTAGTCATGGTGCAACAATTATAGTAGTGCCATAGACTTTTTACTGTTGCTGCACGAATGGTGCCCACCACCTTATGATGGTAACCAAAACCATATTAGTGGAGTTTGAACACATTTTGTTAGTAAACACTTACAAGTGCTGTCACACCACAATGAAGCGGTGCACACAACACTTACACGTATAAAAACCACTTTCACGTGGTGTCTGACCACATTCAAGTGGTGAGAAGCCACTTTCATGTGCTAAGTCACTATGTTAGTCCATCACTCCATGCAAGTGGTGAGGCACCACTCCCAAGTGGTGTGACTAAAACCTTGTCACTGCAATCAAGCGGAAAGTTCCCGCTTTCAAGTGGCCAGACACCACATTCAAGTGACCAGAAAACGCGTTAAAGTGGTGACTGCCCACTTTGAACTAGTTTCTCACCACTCTCAAGTGGTCATCAAGTGGTGAGACACCACTTTCATGTGCAAAGTCACTACGTTAGTCATCACTCCATGCAAGTGGTGAGACACCACTTTCAAGTGGCCAAACACCGCATTCCAATGACCAGAATCCGCGTTCAAGTGGTGACTGCCCACTTTGAACTAGTTGCTCACCATTCTCAAGTGGTAATCAAGTGGTGAGATACCACTTTCACGTGGTAGCTTAAACCTTGTCACTGCAATCAAGGGGCAAGCTCCTGCTTTCAAGTGGCCAGACACCGCATTCAAGTGACCAGAATCAGCGTTCAAGTGGTGACTGCCCATTTTGAAGTAGTTGCTCACTAATTTCAAGTGGTCGTCAAGTGGTGAGATACCACTTTCATGTGCTAAGTCACTACGTCAGTCATCACTCCATGCAAGTGATGAGACACCACTCCCAAGTGGCGAGACACCACTTTCAAGTGGTAGCTAAAACCTTGTCACTGCAATCAAGTGGCAAGTTCCCGCTTTCAAATGGCCAGAAACCACATTCACGTGACCAGAATCCGTGTTCAAGTGGTGACTGCCCACTTTGAGCTAGTTGCTCACCACTCTCAAGTGGTCATCAAGCACTTTTCACAAGAGCTCCTCCACTTCCAAGTTGTGTTGAACCACTATCTAGTTCTGATGGTGGTCTGTCGCCTAGTATTTTGTCCCTCCCAGCTACTTTTTAAGTGCTAGATTTTAATTGGCGACTGGCCACTTTGAACTAGTCGCTCACCACTCTAAAGTGGTCATCAAACACTTTTCACAAGAGCTCCTCCAGTTTCAAGTTTTGTTGGACTACTATCTAGTGCTAATGCTGGTCTGTCGCCTAGTATTTTGTCCCTCCTAGCTACTTTTTTAAGTGCTGGTTCTGAACTTCCCCAGAACTTTGATGTCCTGACTCACCACTTTTTAATCGTTTCCCACCATATTCAAGCAGTGCACACCATTTTTTATTGGCGGTTCATCACCGTCAAGTGGTTTGAATTCACTTTTAAGTCATGCCAAACCACTTTTTAGTTACGTTGAATGCGGTTTCTCACCATTATTAAGTTGTCCTCACACAACCTCTTAATATTCTACCTTTTTCTATGGTTACTAGTTTTTACACTAATTTGTATTTGTGGTGCATTATTTTCACAGGTAAAACAATACTACTGAATGTATCATTACTAGTTTTTAGTGGTGCACACCAGTTTTTAGTGATATAGAATCACTTTTTAATGTTTTGAAACAATTTAACCAGTTTTGAATGCTAAGTTTATTTTTAACATTTGTACACATGTATATTGCAGGTGGAGATTTATTTAAGATTCAAGACAAAGTATGCAGATATTCAGATTTCGCAATGTTGCTTCGAGTCTATGAAACTGTTCTTTGTCCAAAAATTGAGGGATCGCTACACCTGCTGTTGTATTGTGCATGTACAAATGATTTTCCTTAAAGAGGCAGTAAATCACATGCGGACTCGAAGTTTTGATCTTCATGGTTCTTGCTGCATGTGCAGCTACCCTATATGCCTTCATCATGATGAAGTTGTCAACCATGGATGTCTTGCATACAAAAATGCAAGTATGAGTACCACTTCACTGTTGGAGTCTATACTCTGCCCTATACTTGCAGAACATAGTTTCCATAGCTACCAATGCTTAATGGGCACATGCAATGCATGCGGTGTAGGTAATATTCAGATCTGTCCAAGAGAAGAAGTTGAGCAGAGTAAGCAAGTATCTGTGATTTTTTTGAAAATATAGTGGGTGCTACTGGATTAAACAATGAAGCTAGAAAGAGCACTGTGAAAGACATTGTCCACAAGAAAATGCTGCCTAGAGAACTTTTGCGAGTGTACCAAGACCACTTGAAGAAGTATGTCACTCACAATTTTATATTTAGGTGGCAAGCACAACAGTTCAAGGACTACATTTCTTTGTTTCCAGATGATGTGGTTGTCTCCGTCGTTGACTTTGCAGAGAACTACTCCTTCAAGGAGAAAAATGAGATCCAGTCAATGCATTTGTACACTAAGCAGGTCACTATCTATGTCCTGATTACTTATTTTTGCATCACATCAAGTGCAATAAAGAATACCATGCACTTTTTTGTCTCAGATGATAAACAACATGACACCTTATTTGTGCAACATGATTTTCTCTTACATGCTCAATGGTTGAGAGATCAAGGGCTAAGCTTTAAAAAACATTGAGTTTGGTCAGATGGCGCAGCTTCACAATTTAAAGCAAAGTGACCGTTTTACTTTGTTTCTAGATATTGAAGCCTTACTGGCATGGAAATGAATTGGAGTTTTTTTTGCTCAGGGGGAACATGATGGGGCTGGGGCTGTCATTAAAAGGGCTCTAACTCATGAGCAATTGAAGAAAAATAGCGTGCGGTTGACTTGTGCAGTTGAAGTTGTCTCTTTTTTGAGAATGCATCTCAGTACTGGAGCAACTGCTATGTATGACAAGCAAAAGAGGGAGGTCAGAAGGGTGTTCTAGGAGGTCAAGCTAGGTGATGTTCAGCGATCCCATCAATGGGACTGCAAACCATTGAAGGGCTCAAGAGCAATGCACTGTGTGAATGGGTATTCTAAGAACAACACTTGTGCATTGCAATCAAAACGGTTGTCATGCTTTTGTTTTCCTTGCAAGATTGGCCATTGGAGAAGTTGTATGAATAGATCACACGTGGAGACATGGAAATATCACACTTTGGAGCCACTTTCTCATGATTCCCAGTCATACGGAGACTCAGACAATGAGGAGTTCCATGGTGCCACTCATGCAGGTCATTATGACTCCTTAAGCGATGTTCTCACACCTGGAGACAATTTTGTTGTCACTTCTGAAGAGAATAATGAGGAGGCTGTTGACTTCTACATTTTGAAGTGTGTAGTAGCTAAGGGCCTAACAACTAATGAGCAAATTGATGCATGGGGCAACAAGATAGAGAAGCATACTTATATGGTCACGGGCGATTGGTATAAATCCCTACAAGAAAACTTGTATGAGCTGTGGGATAACAAGCCAGTAGTCTTCATATATTCCCACTTGATAAGGGTATTAAAGTTCCCTATGGAGCCTGTAGTGCTTGATGGCATAGGAGAAGTCTTCGAACTTTCCAATGAAAACCATGAGGCAATATACAATAGCATGCCCTTTGAATTGTAAATCAAATCTGATTTTATATCATCTAGTGAAAGATTGAATGAGATAGAATTGGTGTAAACGTACGATGGAATTGACATGTTGGTTTTTGAGAATGCTTCACCACTCCCCCCTCTCCCCCCAAACATCACCACTAAAAAGTGTTGCAGTTCCAGAAAAACTCAATAATAATCACCACTTTTTAGTGGTGCTAAAGTGGTTTAGCACCACTAAAAAGTGGTTAAGAATGCTTCACCACTCCCCCCGAACATCACCATTAAATGGTGTTGCAGTTCGAGAAAAACTGTTGCAATAACACAATAAAAATTTAACCACGTTTTAGGGGTTTATCACCGCTAAAAAGTGGTTCTGAGACATTCAGAAGTGTAGAGACATGTATAGTGCAGAGACATGTAAAGTGCCGGAACTTCTGTATATTACAAAAAGTATATTACAACAATTATCCAGAAATGTCTACATATCCACCAAGAATACAGATGTACAATCTCATTCATCTCCATTTATAACAAAGTGCTCAAAGACTAGACTCGAAAGTTCATCTTTGGGATTGCTGATGGGGTTTGCCTTTGTATACTCCAGGGAATTGGGGGTTAGTGGTCATCTACACAGCCATGGCAACAGTGTGCATGTGAGGTAATCAGGGTCTTGGTTTTCATCAAGAGGATCAAAGGTGGGTGGACATATACAGTTGTCCTAGACATTGCGCATATTTTTATATATGGAGTCATCTACCAGCAATGTCCGAGAGGAGTCATATTCTCGAAACTTGTTCCAGACATGGTAAAGGGGTTGAAATACACAAGTTCACCTAAGGTCTGGAACAAGGAATCTCAAAGCAATCTCAATAAAATTTAAAATACAATCTTCTCACATTGCCAGTTTGAGAAGAGATCCCTAAAGTAATAAGTCCTATGTTCCAATATGTATGGAAATTATGTATGAGTTTTAGCTCATGTTAGGTAGTATTCACAATCATATGCATTGCATTGTTTTCAAATCCCAAACAAATTTGCTATCTCTACGAGTAGTAGAACCACAACTTCTCGTCCACTCTTTTTAGTTAGCTCTGTTGAAGTAGTGGGGGGTAAGGTCCAGTCTTTGGATCACGTTTGAAATCTCGTTTCACGAATAGTCATCGAGATCAGGATGATGAATTTTTGATCTTGCAGAAATTTGAAACAAGATATCCAGGGTAGTTTGGGCAATTCTTCAATTTCGGGGCAAATGTTGGTTCCTGTCTTCCTCTACTTTATCTGGTGTTACATCTGCATCCTGCTTAGCTGTTATTCAACCTTCTCATCTGGTGAACATCTAATAAGAATTTAAATACCTGTTAAAAACTCAATTGAAATTAACCTTTTCAAAATACAATTGAAAAGTATTACCTTCATTTATTGATTTCCATTTCATTAATTTCTTGAACTTCTATGGCAACAACAGTCCAGGCGGGAGATACTGGAGAAAAAATAAGCTCTACTTGAAGATGCTCACGATGATGTCGGAAAGAAGTACAATTAATAGACAGTCAATGAACAATATGAGTACAATAAATAGACAATCAATGAGCAATAAACAACTAGTGACAAAAAATAAAGCTGTCGTTTCATTTATCATCAAAATGAGGGTACAAAGACCAACTTACAAAGAGGCTACAAAGCACAAAAGGTTAATAGGGGCTACATAAGTTTCTTGTGGGACTTTGGTTTGGGAGGTTTAAGGTTAGTCTTTTTCCAAGCAGATGAAGGCTCCTTGGATTTTTTACCTCCTGGAGTAGGCTCTGGAGTCTCGGATGCAACCTTAGCTTTTTTCTTTGGTGTGGCGCGCTCTTCAGTGTTGCTCCTCTTTTTCCTACGCCCCAAAATCTCTGCACAAACATCTAAAATATAAAGATCCGCGTCCTCATCAGACAAGTTCACTGTTGTATCCTTTTCAATTGGCTTCTCAGATTATTTTCCAGCGTCCTCTATGTCCTTTTTCATTGCAGGTTCTGGCTTCAGAGGCACCTCGGCTGACTCCTTGGATGCGTCACCTTGAGCTCCCACTACATTTGCTCTTTTTTCAACCCTTTTTTCTGCCTTTTGTTGGTCCGGAGTGTCTTCACCTGCTTGTTTCTAGGATGCATTCTTATCCCCGCACCCACCACACATGCTATCAATATTGGGCTTGCGTGATGACCCAGCTTGGGAGTGTGCTACATAAAAGACAATGTAATAATACTCAATATTAAGTTATGTGAACATTCAAAGAGAAGAATGTTCCACAAAATATTACCAATTCCATCAATAGGAGATCCAAAGATGCCTTCCATTGGATCTTTCTCTGCAATTACAAGGAGAAAAGAAACAAAATGGCCAAGAAATGAATCTACAATCAGCTTCATATCATAAGGTATAAAAACATCGATTACCTGTACCATCATGCTCATCCATGGTTGCCTCTCCAGGAGCCAGCAGCTTCAAAGCATCTTTTAAAGGTTCCTCACATCCATGAAATAGACACTGGCCGGAAGACTTACATGCAGTTACAAAAAAAAGTGGGTGATACGGATGTTGACACCGGAGCATGTAGACATCGGTAACAATAGTCTGCATGATAGACATCCCACAAGCAACACAATCACCTAACTGCACACAGCTATTGTCCGATCCCAAATGAACAGGCGGCCTGACAGGAAGGATAGGCATTCTTGACTTGAACAAATTAATAATCGTTTCCACAAATCGAAGATGCCCTGTCGCCACCTCTACTTCCCATAACAAAGTGTCATGCTAACCCTGTAAAAAAATAGCACTGCGTACTTTATAAAACAGTATAAGTGTTTGTGCATTACTTTCAAGAGTATTCATCACTTTATGTGATACCACTTAAGAGTGTTATATAAACACATTCAAGTGGTCTTTTACCATATAAAATGGTCTCTAACCATTTTTTTCTAATTAGAGTTTAACCACTTTTAAGTAATATCAACTACTACTAGGTGAATCAATCAAGCTTACATACCTATAATTGTGCTAGCTCTTCACCTAGGTTATCGAGATTGTGCACTTCAATACCAAGTCCCATGTCTTTGAGAGCCTCCTTTCTGATTTGAATCAAGGTCTCAAGCTTTGCCATTGCTTCCTCGTTTGGTACAAGCCTAGCCTTATACAACTTGAGCTCCTACATATCCTTGTTCAGTCTCTCTATGATCTTGGCAGTGCCTAGTATCAAACCAACCTGCTCATCTCTCTTTTTCTTTGATTGATCTAAAGCAATTTTTATTGCTTCGAGACATTGTTGCTTCTCTTTTAACTTTTCAGCAGCATTAGCCTTCATGTTAGAAATAGCTGCTACATCAGCCGTTGACACAGAAAATGTAGTCGAGGAAACATTTGACATTCCAAATGTTCCCATCGAGCCAAAGGCCCGTTTCTTTAGAAATTCCTCCTTAGCCTGCCCTGAAAATTGATGTCCACCTGAGTACGTCTGCCAATCAAAGCCCGTGCCAGTACTGTGAGTGTAATTAGGCATATTTTCTGCATTAAATTTCCACTTTCTTGCAAGACATGGACCGTTTGTGGACCTCCATTTCTCCAATTTCCTATTTAAAGTTTTCTGTTGGCATAAATTTTTGATAACACCTTCAGCATACACAGCCCATGCAACTAAACCTTCAGAATCTTCAGCGCCCTTGCACTTCTGCCACGTAAATCCATGTGCAAAATGCATGCCTACCTCGTTGTTTGGGGGAGCTCCCTAATATACTTTGTGGTATAGTAGGAGACATTCTTCATACATTTCAGGCCTCAGCCCCTTTAAGCATCTTCTCCTTTTGGTGGCACTTGTAAATCCATACCCTAAGCCACTCCTCATCTGAGAAATCATCATCACATAGGAGCTTCGGATCCTGACCAACCAAGCATAGCCCATATTCGGTATGAAAATATTCCTTGGTGAAGCAAAATTTTGTTTGAGTGGGTAAGGCCACTCGTGGTACTGTCCACCTCCCTGTAAAAACATATATGAATGCATGTTAGTATGTAATGAGACATAATTAAACTTGTTTTATCAACAATAAGAAGTGGTTGAAATGATTTCTGCACCATTCTCAGTGGTACTGCAAAATTTTGTATCGCCAATTTTTACTAGAGCCTTACCTCTTTTTAGTGCTGCCCAGCACTTTAAAGTGGTCTTGCATCACTTTTAGGAGATGGTGCACCATATCAGCATAACTATGTAGTGATGCAACCATGGTTTCTGCCCAACTTTAAAGGGTGCTGCAGGTGCACCACTTCAACACAGCCTATCAGTGGTGCTGTACCCATAAAAAGTGGGGTTCACCCACTTGATATTTACTAGTGGTGTGCACACTACTTTTTCCTACTAAAGCAACACTTTAATTGAATCCATGGGGGAAATACCTGCATCTAACCTGCTGAACATTTTGCTTCTTAGGTGTATCCTTGGGGGACTCGGAAGTTCATTTTGTAGCATGCATGTGTTCAGAAATTTTACAAGACATAAAACCAATATTAGAAATGCATGCATGATGCATCTAACCAGTTTTGATACGCGACTCCTACGTAGAGCTCTTTCCCTTCCTAGGTGTACCCTTGTCAGAGTCTGAAGGTCCTTTTGTAGCCTGGTTCTTCATCCTAAAAAAATCACAAATGCCACATAGATACAACATCAATAGTTAAATGCATTCATGCTTGAACCTGCATGATGCATTCGTATAAGCATGCACACACAGTTGATAAAATATGCATTCATGCTTCAAGCTGCATGATGCTTCAAACTGGATGATGCATTTTTATAAAGCATTCACAAGGGTGATCAATTAGATGTGCACAATGCATATACATTCCAGAAATAAATTCTAAACTCACACATGCATCATTAATAGTTACAATCCACGATTATCTTGCCACACTTTTTTTTTTCAATACCCTCCCCAACAGAGGGCATACCATATCGCCAGGGGTTGAACTTGGGTCGTTACTCACCCACCCATTCACTTTAACCACTAGGCCAAGCCCCCTTTGGTTATCTTGCCACACATTCAGAGACAAGCATACAACGCTTCTACATCTGCATGAAGCTGTTAAAACATGGATCAATGCTATCTGGAAATGCTACCTAGGAAAACCAGCCACATTCAAATTCAACCAACATTCGAGATAGAATGCTTCAAGCTACATGATGACATATACCTATTGCTGCTGCTGCAGGGGATTTTTACTGAAGTTGATGACCAGCCCTGCAAAAAGTACTCCTCCTGAATTTGCTTGCTGTTGTTGTGATGTTGCTACTTGTTGCTTCGGCTAGCAAAGAAACGCAAAGGAGGGAGGAAAGAGGGAATCAGAAACCTGAATGGCATGGGCGAGACAGACAGAGGGGGGAGGAACGAGCGAGACAGAGAGAGAGGGATGAGACTCGAGAGAATATTTGCATTAAGTGCTTGAAAGTACCTTGAGGTGATCATTAACCACTAAGCGCTTTCACTTAGTACACGTCAAATTTTAACCCTTTTTTTTCCATAAATTTTGAATTTAATCCCACTGTTTCAAATGCCTAAACCACCCATTTTCTCAACCCCAAAAACCATATACTATATAGTGGCAAAAGCGGTCCACCTATACATGTCTTGAGACAGATACAGGACCACCTATACAGTGTATGCTCATAGGATAGCATATTAAAGAGATTCTTAGATTTGTCAGTGGTCAGATATTTACGGTTTTTTTTGAGCTATCTTTTGGTTTCCAGAGCTCAGTTTACAGGGAAGACTCTGTCAAAATTTTTCAAAATACTGATAGTTCTTGAGGAGAGGTGTTCAGCTTGTTGTTTACAACTTGTTTATTGTGTAAAGAGGCCAGTTTACAGGGGAAACTCTGTCGGATTTTTCCCAAAAGTAAACAGTTTGGCAGATATGGCATCTTCTCAAAGTGAGACTCTTTACAACATAAAGAAGCTGGATGGCACAAACTTTCCATTCTGAAAGAAGCAGATTTGGCAGGTTTTGGTGCAGAAAAAACAAGTGAATCCACTCAAGCTCAAAGGGGAGAGACCAGAAGGTATGGTTGAAGATGAGTGGGAAGAGCTTGATGAGTTAGCTTGTTCCACAATCATGCTGACACTTGCAGAAAATGTTTACTTCAACGTAGCAAAAGAGACTACAGCGTATGGCGTATGGCAAAAGCTATGTGGTATGTACGAGAAACAAAGTGCTGCTTCTCAGATTTACAGGATCAAAAAATTGGTAGATTTGAAGATGAAGGAAGGGACAGCCATGTCAAATCATATCAATGAATTTCACACAATTTTCAACCAGTTAACAGCACAAGAGATAGTCTTTCCAAATTCAGTGAAGGCTATGTTTCTCTTAATCACTTTGCCAGACATTTGGGATAATTTTTGCACAGCGTTAAGTAATTCTGTCGTTCCAGAAGGTCTTACAAGTGCCAATGTAGAAGGCAGCTTGCTCACAGAGGATGTGAACAGGAAGAACATTGACAAAGAAAAAGGCAATAGTGCTTTGGTCGTTCGAGGGAAACAACAGTCTAAAGAGAAGAAGGGTAAGAAGGCACAAAACCGAAGTAAGTCTCGTGACTCAAAGTCAAAGGATGACATAGAATGCTACCATTGTGGCAAGAAGGGTCACATGAAGAGAGACTGTACGAAGTGGAAACAAGAAAAAGGCAAAACAAAGAGTTCTGAGCAAGATGAAAAGAAGAGTTCAATGAAGATTGAAGAGGTGAATGTCACAGGATCTGGTTCAGATAGTGATTCTGGTATAGCAGCTAGTGACATCTTCCTCACAAGCAATCTTGATTCTGTTTTCTTGATTGCAGAGGATGGACATGCTATGAGTGATTGGATTATTGACTCAGGGGCATCTTTACATGTTTCTCTGCACAAAGAGTGGTTTACATCATATGTGACTACTAAAGATTATGTCAGACTTGGCAATGAACAAGTTTGTGACATACTTGGAGTGGGAGATGTGCATTTGAAGTTTCAAAATGGCTCTTCTTTATGGCCCAAGAATGTCAGACATGTTCCAGCAATCCGAAAGATCTTGATCAGTACAGGGAAGTTGGATGATGCGGGTTATGTGATAGTTTTTGGGAACAGCGCTTGAAAGATCTCCAAAGGTTCGATGACTATAGCACATGGCAACGATTCAGGAACTCTGTACACTTTGCATGTTTCAGAGGTTAAAAACCATGTAATTAATGTGGTTGAGTAGCCAAGTGTGTCACTGTGGCATCGTAGGCTGGGACATATGTCAAAAAGAGGAATGGAAATACTTTCTCATTATGGTTATTTGCCTGGCTTTTCATTTCAAAATTTTGAGTTTTGTGAGCATTGTGTTTATGGTAAGCAAACACAGGAACCGCACAGATCAAAGAGGAATCGTAGGGACTAATGGTTAGCTCTTGTGCATAGTGATCTATGCGGACCAATGCCTAGTTTGTCACTAGGGGGAGCAGTGTACTTTTGTACCTTAATAGATGACTATTCTCGCAAAGTATGGATTTACTTCTTGAAGCACAAGGATGAGGTTCTCAAGGTCTTTAAGACAATCTTGCAACTTGTGGAGAATCAGAGTGGTCAGAAGCTGAAGTGCTTGAGAACTGGCAATGGTGGAGAGTATGTTTCCAAAGTTTTTCAAGACTTTTGTGAAGCAAAAGGGATAAAGCGGGAACTTACAGCACCATACAATCCTTCACAAAATGGAGTTGCAGAACGTATGAATAGGACCATACAAGAGAAGGTCAGAAGCATGTTGCAAATGATGAGTTGTCCATTTGATCAACAGGTCTCCTAGTAGGGTTCTGTATAAGAGTGAAGTGGCCGAGATGCTATGGACAGGCAAGGCACCTTCATATAAGCATCTCAAAGTCTTTGGTTGTGAAGCTTATAGCCATATTCCTAAGGAGTTCAGGAATAAGTTAGAACCAAAGAGCAAGAAGTGTATATTTCTTGGCTATGGAGAATCGGGCGAGATGGGTTACCGGCTTTGGGATCCTGAGTCCAGAAAATTTATTCGTAGCAATGATGTTCATTTTAATGAAGCCAAGTTTCACGCTAAGCCAGAGAAGATAGAGGTGATCAGAAGAGTTGTCTTCAGGGAAGATGGACCTAGTGTTAGCACATCAAGACAACATGGTCAGGCTCAGGAACAGCCTATAGTGGCTAGAGAGGCAGAATCAGTTGTGGTGAGACGTTTTGAGCGTGTCTCCAAACCACCTGATCGTTATGTGCCATCTCTAAATTATGTCATGCTCACAGATTGCGGAGAACTATCTTGTTACAAAAAGGCATTACAAAGTGGTTGACTCGAAAAAATGGCAGTTGGCCATGCAATCAGAAATGGACTCGTTGCATAAGAATCAAACTTGGAAGTTGGTTCGGTTGCCTAAAGGTAACCAAGTACAAGGCCCAGCTTGTTGCTAAAGGATTTCAGCAGCATCAGGGTATTGACTTTGATGAGATCTCTTCTCCGGTTGTCAAGATGACTACTCTACGGTGTGTACTTGCGTTGGTTGCTAAAGACGACATGGAACTTGACCACATGGATGTCAAGATGGCGTTCTTGCATGGTGACCTTCAAGAAGAAGTTTATATGCAGCAGCCAAAAGGTTTTGTTGAGAAGGGCAATGAAGATTTGGTGTGTCAGTTAGAAAAGACTCTTTACGGTCTAAAACAGTCATCAAGGGAGTGGTATCATAAATTCTACTCGTTCATGCTCTCTCAAGGCTACAAACGTAGCAATATGGACCATTGCCTCTACACTAGGCGAGCTAAAGATGGTAGTTTGCTGATTTTGGTCCTTTATGTGGATGATATGTTAATTGCCGGGAAATGCAGGGATGAAATTTCAGCTCTTAAGTCAAAAATGGCAAAGGTTTTGACATGAAAGACATGGGTGAGGCAAGTCATATACTGGGTATGCGTATCCAACGAGATAGGTCAGAGAAAATGCTTTACTTATCTCAGGAAGAGTATATTGACAAGGTGTTGCAACGTTTCCATATGGACAGGGAAAAGGCATTGATGACGCCATTTCCTTCATATGTGAAACTAAGCAACCAAGATTGCCCACAGTATGAGGTAGAAAAGGTTGAAATAGATAAGGTTCCATATGCGCTGCATGTGGGAGTTTGATGTATGCAATGATTGCTACATGTCCGGATATTGCATTTGCAGTGGGAGTGGTTAGCAGATATATGTCAAATCCCAGCAAGAAACATTCGGAGGCACTGAAAGGTATCATGAGATACTTAAAACATACAAAGAGTATGTGCATATGCCATGGTAGTCAGGATTTGAGTGTCAGAGGATGCACTGACTCAGATTATGCAGGAGACTTGGATAAGAGGAGATCTACATCAGGCTATGTCTTTACATTGGCTGGAGGTGCCATATCATGGCGATCTCGATTACAAGATTGTATTACGCAGTCTACTACAGAAGCTGAGTATTTTGCAGCAAATGAGGCATGCAAAGAAGCTATTTGGCTTGGTAGATTGGTCGCAGACTTGGGAATCAAAGTAGATATGCCAGAGTTATATTGTGATAGTCAAAGTGCTATACAATTGGCAAAGAATCCAGTGTTCCATTCGAAGACTAAGCATATTGATGTGAAATATCACTTCATTAGGGAAGTACTTGAAGACAAGTAGATACAACTGCTGAAGATCCACACCAAGGACAATCCTACTCATCTACTCACAAAGGGACTTCCAGGAGAGGGCTTTGTGCATTGTCGTGAGTTATTGGGCATTGGATAGATGGCAGCCATGTTAATCTTTGTACATTTATGTTCATAGATTTACAGTTACTTAAAGTTCCACATTGGAGTTTAAGTGGGAGGTTGTTGGGATTAAAGCCCAAGTGGCCTCTTATACGGATATGGTCATCCGCCAGTCTAACTCACTTATCACTAACTCTTTGTATAAACTCACATATACTTTTGTGGATAATAAGGTTTGGGAGATAACCCTTGAAACGACTTCTCTGCGTATTGTGTAAGCTCTATGTGTATCTCTATGTGTGTGTGTGTGTGTGAGTCAATCTACTCTCCGCTCTGCGACTTCAGGTAGATCTACAAGAAAGCAATACCCCCTCGCACATAATCAAGATAGCATAGTAATTGTAGCATAGTTGATAGTGATTGGAGATGAGAGATTGATAATCAAGCATAAGCATTCTCTTGTGTGGATTTGCATCCATAGCCAAGAGCTTGTTGTAGTAGGCACTCAACTTCTCAGAAGGAGAGGAGTTTGGCTTCAGGAGAGGGAGAGTGAGGGAAGAGAGAGAGGAGAGAGAGGAGAGAGAGGAGAGAGAGAGAGAGAGAGAGAGAGAGAGAGAGAGAGAGAGAGAGAGAGAGAGAGAGAGAGAGAGAGAGGAGGTTGGTGCTGGGACCCCCTTCCTAGGCTTCCATCATCATTGGGTCATGTAGCCCTGTAATGAGAGCTTGCTTGGGGGCAAGGGGGTAAGGTCTTTCTTGTCCTTCTTTCCCTCTTGTGAGGCTAAGCTAGCACCCCCCTTGCTTAAGCACAGCCCTTGCTTGCTTGAGCTTGTGCCTCTTGGACCCTTTTCTCTCATGAGATTATGGGCCCTTGGTGAGGTGCACACACACTACTTACCTCCCTCCTTTGTAGGGCTCGCCCCCTCCTTTGTAGATAGTTCTTTGAACTTGGGTAAGCAGGCAGGCCCCCTGCTTAAGCAAGATGCCCCTTTTCCTGCTTGGACATTAATTGACAAAAGTTAAAAATTAAAGATTATGTCTTAAGGCTTTCAACACTTACCTTTGGAGGCTTTAATGAAGCCAACCCTAAGGTCTTTTAGAGCTTCATTACGTGCACCTTGCTCTTTGTTAAGCTGCGTCCATTATGGACCCTTAATGAGATGCAATCATCTCTCCTCTTGGTCCCATGGTGAGGTGAGCTTAAAGCACTTATGGCACCTAGCTCTTTGGTAGACTACCTCCCTTTTGGCCTCTAGTTAGATATAACATTTTATCTCATTTAGGCCCATGGTTGAGATATGTCTACAAGCACATATCTATATTCTAACTCTTGTTTCCTTTTATCTCCCCATATTAAATGATCAGTTTAACTTGAGAAAATCATTTGTAAAGTTAGATATTAGATTTTATCACAGAGCAGATGTGGATGGGTGGAACCGTTGATCCCTACACAAGGTTCGATGCTCTACTAGTTATTGTGTCATAAACTTTTTGATGTTATGGTATACCCAGATTTTGGCATTGCATAAATACATGGTTTCATGTTTCATTTAGATGGGGCATTTAAAGATTCTATATTGACATTTTTTCATGTCTCTGTGCACTCTATTTCACCCTCCACTATGTTCTCTCTCTCTCTCTCTCTCTCTCTCTCTCTCTCTCTCTCTCTCTCTCTCTCTCTCTCTCTCTCTCTCTCTCTCTCTCTCTCTCTCTCTCTCTTCCCTCAACTAGTCGCTAGGTACCTCTAGATATTCATCCTCCACAATGTTATATTTTTTTATTGAGTACGCTTTCATCCATAACACCCATTCAGGGGTAGCACTAGTCGCTAGGTACCTCTAGATGCAATCCTCCAGCTCATTGTAAGGTTTTCAGTTTTAGAAACCTTAAAGATTGTATAAAGCTTAATCAAACTTATATGATTATTGAAAAAGCAATGTAGAATTGTCCGACCGTGGCAAATATTGGTATTTTTGAAATCTTAAGCACAGCAAACCCCTGGCTAGAAATTTTCAGAATCAGATTCTGATAAAATCTGGAAGAGTTACGGGCCCTGAAAGGTCACACTAGGAATTCAATTAGTTAAGTGAAATGGGATGGTTTCAGTAATTATCATTATCAAAGACTTTCTTATCTTAAGGTTCTAGAATTTACTGATATTTCTAATTTTCATCATTAAAAGTCAGTGAAAATAGTTAAAATCAATTCTGGAAGCTGAGAGGGTAGTGTGGAGCTATGATGAACCTGTCAGGGACTCAAATAGCAGCAAGGGGCACCATCTTCAGCCTGGGGACTTCTTGAACTGCAAGCAACTGCCTTTTACAGCCTGTGAGAGCTTGTGAGTGCCGGAAACCTATAAATAGGACCCCTTGCTTCACAATTTGACAGACTCAGAGCCTTGACACACTCTCTCTCATCTAGAGAGACCGCTACGCAGAAATCACTAGAGATTAAGCTCTTTGATTAATTAAACGTTAATTAGCCTAATTCTTCTTAATTAGCAAGGCTAGATTAATCTATTTTTTATTAATTAATTTATTGATTATGTATACTCTTAAATATTCAATTAAATATTTCTATTATTTGTAATTAAGCTTGAGAATTATTATTAGGATAATTAATTAATTATTTAGGATGAAATTATCCAATAATATAAATTAATTAATTAGGAAAATATTTAATTAAGTTTAGATTAAGTTGAGGTAATTATTAGAGTGGATTAGATAGTCATTAAGCTAGGAAATTATCTTATAATTTTGAGTAATTTTCAAAAAATTATTTAGGCAAAATTACACTGTTTTTTAGAGAAAATTAAAGGGAAAAATTATTTTGATTTGATTCAAATGTTTTGAGTTATTTTTCAGAGGTTAATTAATATATTCAGAATTATTTAAATTATTAATTAATTTAGATTATTAAATTACTTATTTAATAGAACAAATAATTGGGGGAATTTATTGATTCAAATTGCTTCCAATTATTTTGAGGTTTTACATAATAGCAAATTGGTATTTTTGTCAAGCTAAAGATGTTAGTACATTAATTATTTAGCAATGTTGTGTAGGACAAATTAAAAGGGGAAAACTAGCAAATTTTCAAAATTTTTGATTATTTATCAAGGTTACCTGGCAATGGCAAATATAATTTTTTAAATGAGATAATAATTTACCTTATTACTAATTACAAAATTACTTTAATTTATTATAGACAATTACAAAGAAAAATTTAAAGAAAAATGATTCAAAATGCTTTGAGTTATTTACAACAGGTTAACTACATGTTAGGAAACCCATGATAATTATGTTAAGCTCAGATAATTAGTTTATCTAATTACTTTAGAAGAATTACTCTGTTTTTAAGACAAATTAAAAGGGGGGAATTAGCAAATTGATTCAAAATGCTTTGAGTTATTTATCAGAGGTTAATTACATGTTACAAAACCCATGATAATTATGTTAAACTCAGATAATTAATTTATCTGATTACTTTAACAACATTGCTCTGTTTTTAGGACAAATTAAAAGGAGAAAATTAGCAAATTGATTCAAAATACTTTGAGTTATTTATCAGAGGTTAATCTCATGCTAAGAAACCCATGATAATTAATTTAAGCTCATATAATTAATTTACTTAATTATTTTAGAAGAATTACTCTATTTTTAGGACAAATTAAAAGGAGAAAATTATCAAATTGATTCAAAATGCTTTGAGTTATTTATCAAAGGTTAATTACATGTTAAAAACCCATGATAATTATTTTAAATACATGTAATTAATTTACCTAATTACTTTAGCAAAATTACTCTATTTTTTGGACAAATTGAAAGAGGGAAATTAGCAAATTGATTCTAAATGCTTTGAGTTATTGATCGGAGGTTAATTATATGTTACGGAACTTGTGATAATTATGTTAAGTTCACAAAATTAATTTACCTAATTACTTTAGCATAATTACTTTGCTTTTAGGACAAATTAAAAAGAGAAACTTAGCAAATTGATTTTAAATGATTTGGGTTATTTATCAGAGGTTAATTACATGTTAAGAAACCCGTGATAATTATGTTATCCTCAGATAATTTATTTACCTAGCTACTTTAGCACAATTACTATGCTTTTAAGACAAATTAAAAGGGGGAAATTAGCAAAATGATTTTGAATGCTTTGAGTTATTTATTAGAGGTTAATTACATGTTTGAAAACCCATGATAATTATTTTATCCTTATATAATTAATTTACCTAATTACTTTAGCAGAATGACTCTGTTTTTAGGACACATTAAAAGGGGAAAATTAGAAAATTGATTCAAAATGCTTTGAGTTATTTATTAGAGGTTAATTATATGTTAGGGAACCCATGATAACTATAATAAGCTCAGATAATTACTTTAGCAGAATTACTATGTTTTTAGGACAAATTAAAAGATGAAAATTCTCAAATTAATTCTAGATGCTTTGAGTTATTTATTAGAGGCTAATCACACCTTAGGGAACCCGTGATAATTATTTTATCCTTAGATAATAAGTTTACATAATTATCTCATTAAAATTACATTATTTTTAGGGGAAAATAAAAGGGAGAAAATAGTAAATTAATCCAAAAACCTTTGATATAATTATCACAATTAGAATACACCTTGAGAAATCCGTGATAAATATCCCAACCTCAGATAAATAGTTTAAATATTTATCCTTAATAAAAGTAACCGATTTTGTGTATAAAATAGAAAGAAAATTAGTAAATGAATTTATCTAATTACGAAATAAAATCCTGAGGTCCAAAATCACTATTGAAGGGTGAGAAAATTACCTCAACATAAATGGTTAGTATAACAAATTACTATCAGTAAAATTTTGCATAAATTAGACTATAAGTATAAGAGGGAAAGGTTATAAATCAAATTTATGAAAATTCCTAAAGATAGAAGATATCAAATTACAATTTAGGTTGAGTAATCCATTAGCCGATAGGAATTATAATTTACTAAGGCTAAATAAAAAGTATTCATGGAATATAGACTAAGGATAAACCTAGTTAAATGGCTTCTCTAATTAAATGGTAATTATGGGAAATTACTAATAGTACCAGGAGGTTATAGGAGAAATATATCATCCAATTAACTATCAAGGATACTTACTTACTCCAAAAATTCTTATATTTGGATAAAAAGGAAGAAAAGAGATTATTCAATTAAACCTCTAATCGATTAAGTCTTCTTATAAGTATGAGAAGTTATGGCACCTAAAAGGACCCGAGCAAATCCTACATCTGATGATGAGGACGTAGCTCTAAAAAGAACTAGAGCGTCGCACGACGACGAAGCCGGGCCTAGTAGTAGGCCTACGAAGAAGAGTCTTTAGGTGCCAGCGTAGCAGCAGCAGATGGCCGATCAATCCCAGATGGGTTTCGCATTATTCAATTAAGTTTTTAAATAGTTTAAGTTCTTTTATAAGTTAGCATTGCATACGTAAGGAGTGAGAAAGAATCAGGAAAGGAATAATTGACCAAAAACGGAAGGTAAATTCCAACGTGCATTTGTTTATAATATAGGAAATAATTGTTGGGTTAAAATTGGTTGAATTAGGAAAGATACGATTGGTTGTATGGGCAACCAGTTGGCGTTGTAATGGCTATTGCCGGCACTGGAGCAATAGGCATTACGGAAATGATTACCCGCAACTACATTATATGAACATCAACATATAGAATGACAAGAGAAGGAAGTACACAGTACACCAGCACACAACACCTCTTGCTTCATTCATGTATATTCCAGACTCAGAGTTACAACAGTAGATGCCATGAATATCATAGAGATTGGTTAAGTTCCATCAAAAGACAGGTATGCCCCTCCATATACAACATCTGCTCCAGCGCAGATCGAGAACGGTGCACACACTCCTGTCCCATGATATCCCGTGAAGAACTGCCGCTACGACCACCACATACCGCATGACTCCGAATCCGCAGTGTCCAAACCTCCGCAGGACCGCATGTGCGGCTAATGCCGTAACATCTGGCACGCACGGTGGATTGCGCGAACCCACACTCAGTGCCTCCGGTTGGAAGGTTCCAGTGGTTGCTTTGCACCCTGCTCTGGTGAAGAGGAAATATCAATATAGCCAAAGCCTGTAAAATCTAAAGTATGTGTCCGATAGACCTCATCCAGAAGATGTGGATCTATCTCAATTTGTTCCGGCCAGGCAACCTGAGGAATGAACTGCGTTGGCAAAGAGATAGATTGAGGCGGCTTTGGCAGAGGAGCAAGAGGTGTATGTAACGCATAATAGCGAGAAAGGTTTCTATTAAGGGAAGACCAAAATGGAGGGTGAGGTGGTAGACTGAGAGAAAAAGAATGAGCTAAGGTCTCCACCCAAAAACAGACCCTGCACCGCTCCTTACGAAATCGACGAATCATTTTCTGCAAACGAGATACATGAGCCTGGGCTTCAGCACAATCCTCTGTAGCTTGTGCCCAATCAGCAACATCAATACACTCGGGAACAACACTCTTACCTCTGTCAGTGTTGGATGACTTGGGTTGGTGCACCACAACCTAGTTGTGCTCTCACCTCAGCAGCCAAGCATGTACTCCAGCTTTGTAATTGATTATCTAAAAAAATTCGAAGATCTTCTTGCATCTCCACTTCCAATGCGTCCAAATCAGCCATGTTGATCATTACATCGCCAGGGTGCGAGGCTAAGTAGGAGGCTAGGCTATGCTATGTTCTCAACTGAAGAAGTTCCTGTTGGATAGATCGAGGCCACAAACTCAACATTAGCCTCTCTTAACATTTGTATTTCCGCCCCTTGTTGGAGAGTTGTAGCAGTCAGCTCTTCATTCTGAGTGGTTAATTCGGCAATGTGAGTCTGCGAAGCCGCTACCTGCGCTTCCAACTCATTGAATCGTCCCTTTGTGGCTGGGGTTGGCCAGGCCGCACGAATAGATTCTGCAAGTCTGCTCAAAAATGTGCCGCATGCCTGTAATTGGTCAGCAGGGGTCGCTGCTACCGTAGCCTCCCAGGGTAGCGCTGCGGGGAGAGTACCTCCCGTCGAGGCAGTCGCATTATTAGTACCCAAAGTTTTTGGTTGAGCGGGGACATCCGCAGCCGAAGAAGATCTCGTCCGCAAAGGAGTAGCATTACTCACTCTCTCCTGCATTCGGCGACGCAGCGAGCCACCGCAGAATCTTCCGAAACAAGAGATGCAGTTGCCGGAGGTGGTGTCGAAAATTGTTGTTTCTCCCTGCCGTGCTTGTGGCTTGCTGATCCTGCACCTGCAATTGACATCTCTTGGGCTCCAGAAGATACCACTGCTGTCGATGGACCAGGAAAATCCCCAACACCCACCTGCTGCTGCTGTGTTTCCCTCTCAGCCGGCACTGCGAAGCTTTGTGTTTGCGACAGCGGAGAATTAGTGCCTTGGACCATCAAGCGATCATCTTCAAAGTGGCAGAGAGGACGCAGGGCGAGAGGAAAAACTTCTCTCAACGGAAAAATCAATGTGAGCAGTTGGCCCACCTTTGTATTGGTTGGGGTATTCCTCCCCAACTGTGCCATTACTCCTTGGCATTCCGCCAGCAATCGTTCTTTGACCACCGTTGCCCAAGAGATTGGCCCAAAGTTGGCCGAATGCAACACATTTCTTGCTCGGGTCAAAATGGTATAAGTTTTGGCCTGCAGCCAAATGGCCTCAAGAAACCACCTATATGCATCCCTAGTTGCTACATCTGACAACCCTGAAATTTTATACTCCCCTTTGACCTTCAACCAAATTCTTGTTCTACATCTGCAGCAGGGATCACATGAGAGGCGCGCACCACGCCATCGTTGGGCAAACAGCAACACCTTGAAAGCCTTTCTGCTGTCAATTGAATCTGCTGATTATTCAACACCACCATATCGCCAGCAGTGAGTTGCTCAATCAAACCTGCTGCCTGCGGGTGAACTGGGATCCCTTGCCAATCCAGGTTGGTGAACACACGCAGCCGCAAGTCTTGCAGCCATGCGTCCACTCGTCGAAGCACGAGCTGCTGCACGGGAGTGAAAGGGACACATTGCAGAAGGGAAGCTATCATGGTGGCGATGAGATGAAGGAGCAGAGAGTAGAGCACTAAGAACGCACAACACAAGAAACAAGAGAACCACAATAAAAATCATCTGCATGCAGCAGTAACCTTTCCACGATGAGTTCCCAAAATAGGGCGATCCACAGTGTCACAACCATCATAGATCCTTCCCCGCTTTCCAAGATTGCATGCAAAAGAATCCCCAATCATGATTAGGGCGGCTTTCGGCTCTTGTACCACAGCAAAGGGACACTGAATCGTGGTAGGTGAAACATAATGGCGCAGTCTGAAACCATTGACCGGCACAGAAATAACCTCCCCCCTTAAATCCGCCAAATAAAAAGAGATGGGTCCGCACGCTTGAAAAATCCAGAATGGTCCTGACCACCGTAATTTAAGCTTCCCCAGCATCTTCCCGAGACGGGAATTGAAGACAAGGATCAGCTGTCCCCGAACAAATTGCCGTGCTTTCGGGCGATCCAGCCATTTTTTCCGCCTAGACTACAGATCCTGCAGCACCACAAAACTATTCAGCCGCTCTTCATCCAATTCCTGCAAAACATCCAATCGATAAATCACATAATCCTCCGGAAGAAGCCGATCCACAATCAACATCCGCATACTCGGAATCACATGCTTCACCGGAGTGATTGCCTCCATGCCAAATGCCAACTTAAAAGGAGTCAATCATGTTGCCACTTTATAAGCTGTCCGATAGGCCCATAAGGCGAAAGGAAGTTTCACATCCCAATCCGTCCGATGCATATTCAACAACTTTGTTAAAATCCGAATCAATTGCTTATTAGTTGATTCTGCTTGCCCATTCGCCTGAGGGTAATATGGAGAAGATTTCCTGTGTAATACAAAATAGAACCGTAGCATTCTCTCCATCACCTTATTCAAAAAATGACTTCCCCTGTTACTAACCAACTCAATAGGGCAGCCATATCTAGAAAAGATATCCTTATATAAGCATCTCGCCACAGAAACTGCAGTGTTGTCTTTCAAAGGCCATGCTTCCACCCATCTGGTAGCGTAATCCATGGCTGTCAAGATATACTTATTTCCTATGTGAGCTGCCACTGTTTTAAAAGGACCAACAAAATCCAAACCCCACTTTTGAAACGGCTCCAAAGGCAGAACTGGCTGAAAAGGAGTTCTGGACCATTTGGTAGGTTGCCCCAACCGCTGACACACATCACACTATTGCACATAATTTCTCGCATCCTGAAACAATGTGGGCCACCATAATCCAGATTGGAGAACCTTTCGAGCTGTGATTAATGCTGCAAAGTGACCTCCCGCAATACCACTATGGACTTCCTCTAATACTGCTTCCTGCTCCTGTGGTAGCACACATCGAAGTAACACCTCTGCCACTGTACGATAATAGAGCTTCCCCATAATAATCTCAAAATCCTGGCTTTTGATAGCCATACGTTTCCTTTTATGGCTGGACAAGAAAGAAGGCATTTGGTCGTTGTCGAGAAAATGAAACATCTCCTCATACCATGTCCATGGAATGCTAGGAATAACCCTCGCCTATTGCGGGACTGTGATATCCTCTGTAGCTACTCCTGTAAGAAAGAGAGACGAATCCAAAAATTCATCATCTACACCTGTCGGCGGCTCTCCGGAATCTAACCTAGATAGGTAGTCAGCCACCGCATGCTGGGCCCCTGGCCGATGTATGACCTCAAAGTCAAATTCCTACAGCAAAAGCACCCATCTGGCCAATCTTCCCGTCAAATTCTGTTGCCTTCCAAGGTATAAAAGAGCCTAATGGTCCACATGGAAGAAAAAACATCGGCCCAATAGATAGTGCTGGAATTTCTTCACTAAATAAATCATCCCTAAACATTCCCTTTCAGTTACGGAATAATTTCTTTCTGCGGATGATAATCGTCTACTGGCATAATAGACAGGTCAGAACCATCCTTGACTTTGTTCTTACATCAGCACACTGCCAATAGCTCGATCCGAAGCATCCACGAACACATGAAAATCCTTACCCCAATTTGGTGCCAGCATAATCGGAGCTTTGGATAGCTGCAGTTTTAATCTCCGAAAAGCCAAATCACATTGTTGTGTCCATTCAAAATCTATAGCATGAACTGCCTGAGTAATCGGTATTGCCAAATGCGCGACAAACCGCAAATGCCTCCCATGCCATCGGGCTTGACCTAGGAAAATCTGACATTGCTTCTGGTTCCGTGGTGCAGGCGCTTCCATAATTGCGGCAATTTTATCCGGATCCACAAAAATACCATCTTCAGAAATGATATGCCCTAGTAACCTGCCACTGCGGACAGCAAATGCACACTTTAAAGGATTCAAACTGAATTTCACCTCTCTGCATTTCATAAATCATAACCGTAATTGTTTCAAATGCTCCAATTGTTCTCCAAAAACACTGAGATCATCCAGAAAAATCCTCATAAAATCCATCAAATAAGGCCCAAAGATTTGAAACATATCCCTTTGAAAAGTGGAAGGTGCATTCCGCAATCCAAACCACATTACTGTACAAGCAAATACTCCCCATGCAGTAATAAAAGCTGTTTTTGGCTGATCCCGCAATGCCAATCGGATTTGATTATATCCACTAAATCCATCCAAAAAAGTATACATCTCATGTCCTGCTACATCAGCCAAAATGGAATCCAAAAACGGAAGAGGAAAAGGATCTGGAACAGCAGCTGCATTCAATTTCCGGTAATCCACACAAATTCGGATTTGCTTATTTTTCTTTGGTACGACCACAATTGGAGAAATCCACTCCGGATTATCAATAGGGGTAATAAAACCCACTTCCAACAGGCGATCAATTTCCATCTTAACTTGCTTTGCCACATTCGGATTCATCCTGTATGAGTGCTGCTTCACTGGCACCGCATCCGGTTTCAGATTGATCATGTGCTGATAAAACTTAGGATCCAATCCCTGCATATCCGCATATTCCCATGTGAAAACATCCTTAAACTCTGTCAGTAACTTGATCAAATCATCTCTAAAACTTGCCTCCAACTGCTTGCTAATGTATATGGGCTGCGACTCCGCTTGCTCCCCAAGAAAAACCTTCTCTAATTCATCTTCCTTAACCCTTGTAATTTTTCCCATTTGCGCCTCAAACGCTCGTTCTTGCTGAATCACGTCCTCCAATGATTCAGGACTCGGAAGCACCTGTTTTTGCTCCCCTATTCCTCCTGGAGTTCCTGAAACCCCCACTGAATTCCCTTTCGGAATCAGAGAAATATCCGCAAGGTATAGAGAAACGAAATCCGGGTTAGCTTTGAGAAATTGTTCCTCTTCTAATCCTTCAACCATATTAACTGTTTCAGCTATCACTGGCCATGTTGCCTGAACTGGTTGTCGGCATGTTCCCAGCATCACACGCACTTTTCTTTTACCCTTCTTTACTGTAATCATATTTGCTTCCCAATTATGCTTTACCCTCGCTTGTCGTAACCAGGGTCTTCCCAAGATAATGTGATAATCCTGATTATAATCTTCAATATTCAAGACTACTAAGGAAACAGCAAAGGATAAGCCCGCCACATCCAAAACAATGCCCCAAAGTAAACCCACTGGTTGCACTCTTCTTTGATCTGCCATGCAGACTACAAAGGGTGCAGGCTCCCAATCACTGAGACCAAAATGCTCACACGCTACTTGGGTGATAATGTTTACCCCCTCTCCTCCATCCAAGAGTACCTTGTCAATGTATGTGCCATATATGGTATCGAACTGAAAGCTCCGGAATGCGGGTATCTATGATCCTATTTGCCGGCAACAGGACTGAATCATCATCCTCGCTTTCAACCTTCCCAATGGCGACTTCTCGCAGCTCAGTGGTCGATTGTCGCAGCAATGAATTATGAAAATTCGAGACTAATTTCAGCAATGAACCCAGAGGTACTTGAATTGGTGACATGAGAACCTCTTTCCAAACTGAATTCCACTCCTCCTGTTCTTTAATATCATCCTTATTACCAGCTTTCCCTTCCTTTATTTCCAGCATAGTCGATGTCGATGGTCCTGCTGTCTTTACTAAGGGTGCGGATTGTGGCAACCATGACACAATCTTTTTCCGCACTTCTTCCTGAACCGTCCAATCTGGAATTTTCACATCGGGAGTTGGAACCACACTTTTACCCGATCGCGTGATTAATGAAACCACTGGGTCTGACTCCCCCAGTCCTTCAATCTGAACCATAGCCACACTAGGCTATTTCCCTGCAGCGCGTTCCTGCTTTTTCCGATCGTATTCCATAGCTTCAGTACACTCAGATCGCCAATGTCCATCCCCCAAACAGAAAAGGCATGTCTTGGGGTGATTAGGATCTCGGCCACCTCTTCCGCGACCTTGTCCTCCCCCTTGACCCCGTCCTCTTGCTTGACCTTGCACAGGCGCCTCCGATGTATGAGCATGAGCCATCGCCACAGCAGGCTCTTGTCCCTGCCCTATCTGTGGTTGTTGCCAGGTAGAAGAGTCCCCTCGCCTCTGACGACCCCGGCCATTGAAATAACATTCCACTGTAGTATGAGTATTGGTCGTGCAAATCGCACACCACTTCTATTTCATTTCACATTGCTGAGTAGCATGGCCCGGATTTCGACATTGGGTACACCATATTTCCTTTAGACTTTTAGCCACTACAGCCGATTCCGTCGATCCGGATGATACACCTTTCCCGTGACGCTGGGATTTTTTCCGCGGTGTCTCCTCCGATTCTTTCCCCGAATCGCTGTTGCCTAAGTCCACGGAATCAGATACTGCGGATTTTGACTCCAAACTATCACTGCCACTGTCCTTTGACTTCTGATGAGATTTTTTCCTGTCTTTCTTCTTTGACTTCTTTGGATATTCCGTATTCTCTAAAGCCTCTCCTGCTACTACATCCCTAGCAATTACAGTATCTAGTGGAGTAGTTACCTTATCCACTGTTGCCATAGCCGTTCTAAGATCCTTGTTGAGCCCCCGCAAAAAATAATCATTCATCACTTCGGCTGCCAGCCTTTGTGCCTGAGGTACCCTCTGCAAAAGCATCCGAAATTTTGCAGCGTGATCCTCCACTGGCAATGACTTCTGCCGGAGCGTTCGAAGCTTCTCCAAATGTTGAGGGACTGTCTTTTCCATTCGAAACCTTCGTGAAAACGCTATGGATCCGTCGGCATACGTCAGGAAATGGTCATCAGGGTATTTGGACAACCATTTCGCAGCTTTCCCTGAGAGTGTAGATTCAAACACTGATTGTTGATGGAGAGGAATCACCACCCCAGGATGATTCAATCCATAAGATTTATTGAATTGGCGCAAATGTGCATCAGGGTCTTCACTCGAAAGACCTCAAAACCGACTATACTTAATCTGAGGATGAGCCATCACCCCTTGCCCAACTATTCCTCCTCCTCTCGGGAAAAGCTGACGAGCACTAGGAGGTGGAGACAGTGGCGGAGATACCCCCAGAATGCTTACCGGAGACGGTGGTGGAGCAACCTGTGTGGGTGAGGGTGAACGTACGACAGGAGGACATGACTGACTGCGCGGAGTACATCTCGCTCGCCGCAACCGCCTACCACGCACCGGGCTTGGTGATGGAGATACAGATTCATCAATCTGCGGTGAAGAAAAGACAATTCATATGAACCGCCTCTCCTCTGTCGTCTTCCTACAATTGGAACCACAGGGTCAGGCGGACCCTGCGACCTAGTGCGCATGTATATTCATCGCAGGCTGTCCATAACGCATCGTGGTCGCCAGATGTAATGGCTATTGCCTGCACTGGAGCAATAGGCATTATGGCAATGATTACCCGCAACTACATTATATGAACATCAACATATAGAATGACAAGAGAAGGAAGTACACAGTACACCGGCACAGAACACCTCTTGCTTCATTCATGTATATTCCAGACTCAGAGTTACAACAGTAGATGCCATGAATATCATAGAGATTGGTTAAGTTCCATCAAAAGACAGGTATGCCTCTCCATATACAACATCTGCTCCAGCGCAGATCGAGAACGATGCACACACTCCTATCCCATGATATCCCGTGAAGAACTGCCACTACGGCCACCACATACCGCATGACTCCTGATCCGCAGTGTCCAGACCTCCGCAGGACCGCATGTGCGGCTAATGCCGTAACAGGCGTATGGGCGCCCGGACTTTGGGTGATGGATTTTTCCACCCCGGTTTTTTATATATAAGGAATGGGTGCCGTTTTTTCACCCTTAGGTGGTCTTGAGACAAGAAGAGTATTGGTCATGGTTATTATGGACAATGTTTTGATTGACAGTACCCTGTCTTAAGTTTAAAGATGTCTGTTTGCTAAAAGAATGTTTTCAACACTGTTTTCAAGGGCTGTTTTAATAAAATCTTGTTATGAAGAATAATAGGAATCATTATTTTAATTGTGATAAGGATGTGGTAGTAATTAAATAACAAAAAGAATCATGTGTGAGTGCGGGATGGTAAGTGGGGATTGACTAAGGTTGTCAATCAAGGACGGGTGGACCTGATTAGTCAGGTAACTATCCATCTCTGCGCACTAAAACGTTTAGAAAACTTCTTCACTTGCAAGAGGAGTCCACCGACGGCTGTGCCCTCACATCTGTTAGGGGGAAAAAAGCGTTCGTTGAGGATACCTTAGTTCAATTGTGGCAGTTATAGGGCCGAAATAGTTTTTTGGACTTTTAATACGTGTCCCGTTTCTGCTGCGAGACAGGACTAGGTCTTCTTTTAAGGCTATAGACCCAAGCCATTGTCAATGGTAAAGGTCTATTCCTTGGATTTTTCTTGTTTAGAGACGTTGTTTTTTATCAGACCTAGAGACCTGTCAAGGATCCCATCCCATTTTTAGTGTCGGCGGGACTGGGGACCTTACACTCATGGACTCAACTCCATGCTTGGTCGGGCGTTGAGAACGCCCGACCTAAACTCCATGCTTGGTCGGGCATTGAGAACGCCTCCCCTATGCAAATGCTTCCGCAACTCTGATATATATTAGAAATTGTATAAAAGTGTAAATTGTATGTTTTTTGCATAGACCCCCAGGGACTACATATGCACTACAGTAGCCCTATGGCCATAGGACCATAGGATCTCTATTTGCAATAGAGACTAACTTATGGATCTTGAGCTTATGAATGGCACCCTGTTGCCCTAAGTCCAAAGGATCTCTCAAGATCCGATAGCCTTAGGTCCATAGGGTACCAATGTATAAGCTCAAAGACCCAAAGGCTCTTTGAGAGCTTCTGCATGACACATAGTCTACCCTATGGCCCTAGGGTCATAGAGTGTTCTTTAGTATGAGGTTAAATCCTATGGACCAAGGGCCATAATGTGCCCAAATTGTCTTTGAGACCTTCCATATTGATCCCTAGGCCATCCTATAGCTTTAAAGCCATAGGTTTCTCTCTAGTATGATGTGAGACCTTGTTGCCTTAGGGCCATAGGGTACCAATGTAGAAGCTCAATGGCCAAGAGACTCTTTAAGAGCTTCTACATTGACACATAGTCCACCCTATGGCCCTAGGGCCATAGAGTGCCCTTTAGTATGCTGTGAGATCCTATGGACTTAGAACCGTAAGGTGCCAATGTATAAGGTGAAGGGCCATAGGTTGTTTCCCACTATTCTAGTGAGAGATCAAATGGACTTAGGGCCAAATGGTGCCAATGCATAAGCTCAAGGGACATATGTTTCTCTGTATTGTAAACAAATATCCTATGGTCCTAGGGCCATAGGGCTATTGTACCATAGTGACATAAAAACCCGTTTGAGCCCTCTGAAACCCCGAAACAGCGAAACGGCCGATACGTTTCGATGAAACATGCGAAACAAGTTGAATTTTTTTTTCCCCCTTTTGACTAGTTAACCTCAAGCCACCCGTTCGGGGATTTTTTAAGCCATGCACAAAGGTCGCCTCAAAAAATTGATAGATTTTTTGACCCTCACGCACATCAAATAATGTCTCTCTCTCTCTCTCTCTCTCTCTCTCTCTCTCTCTCTCTCTCTCTCTCTCGCTTGAGCAGTTCACGTCCACCGTAACCCTAACATCGTCTCCCTCAGCCCCCCTTGGGCGAAGGGCTGCCCTGGGGGAGGCGTTAAGCTTGAGCCTAGCCCCCCTCAACAGCCCCAGCTCTGTGGCGAAGCCTGCCCCAACCCCAGCCCCGCACAGTTAAGTGGTTCCAGCCCCTACAACAGCGGCCTCAGCCCGTGCGATGGCCTCAGCATTGGCCTCGGCCCCTAGCTTGCGACGCCTGCCAGTAGATCTCCTACCTACGAAGTACAGCAGCCTGCGATGCCCTGCCTACGAAGTACAGTAGCCTACGACGCCCGCCAGGAGACCCGCTGTCCTGCAGTTACGACACAGTAAAAGAACAATAGCTTTTTCAAAGGTTTGTCGAAGCTTTTAGCATTCATAAAAGCTTTAAGGCGTTTTCGGCACTTGCTTTCGGCCTCAGCCCTGCGAAGTACAACAGGTTGTGGTGCCGGCACTTGTTTTCGGCCTCAGCCCTGCGAAGTACAACAGGTTGTGGTGCCCTTCAGAAGATACTCGGCCGAGGACAGGAGTTCAAAACTTCTTCAAAGGGTGAAGCCTCGAGCTTTCTCAAAGGCTTTTCCCTCCGGAATTTGCGAGTCAGTGGTCGGTTCCCTTCGATCTCCTCAAGCACAGGGATGGCTACTCCAAAGACCCCCGCCAAAGCAAGACCGAGCTTTGCAACAGTACTGGCAGCCCCTAGCAAACTTGATCGCATCACGCAGTTGCAAGCAACTCTTGATCGAGTCTTGGAGGAAAACTTTGAACTCAAATCTCGCCTAAGCAAATTAGAAGAACAATTCAACTCTATGGCTGACCTCACCACCGACAAGGTAAAGGAGGTAGAGGCAAAGGTTAACCAAGTTCACTCAACAACCATCGCCCAAGTAAGGACGTGTGTAACAAAGGAAATCTCCGAACAAAAATCTCAAGAAGATAATGCCCTCAAGGTACGCATCGGTGGGCTCCCCTTGCTGTGGTGCACTGTTGAGGACACCCTTGAAGAGGCAATCATCAAACTCAACAATATTATTGAGCCAGTCAACATCAAGTCAGAGAATGTCGCTTGGATCAATGACACACATCGTCATGTACGTCCCGAGCATTGTGTCCTTACCTTCAAGAACAAAGAGGAGCGGGTAAAGTTTCTACGTCAATCCCGCCTTCTCAAAGAAACCAAGCTTTGGATTGCAGAAGAACTAACCATGAATCAACTCAAGAGTAAAGCGAGCGAGCTTAAGAAGGTGCATGAAGCGCGTAAGCAAGGCAAATGGGCAGTCTATCGAGGAGGCAAAGCGATCATCCAAGAATTCTGAAATCCCAAACCAGCTCTCTCCACAACCGACCCTTAGGTTTTTGTTTGTTTTCTCCTTTTTTCCTACCCTACTCTCCTGATGGACCCTCAGTCCTTAACTGATATGTATCAGCCCACACTGAGAATGAATCGTTGTAATGTCTGTGTTTTTGGTCCCATAGGTCATATATGACCTCCGTGGACGTTAATCCAATCTATCTATCTATCTCTCTCTTTTTGAACCTTACACATCATTCATGGCCCCCTCGTCTTTGTTCACTTGTGACTCAAGTCTCACATCTAGATTTTGGTATTTCATGCCTTTACATGTGAATTTGTATGTGTATTCAATGTATAATTACCGACTTACCTTGTTCACTCGTGACTCAAGTCTCACATCTAGATTTTGGTATTTCATGTCTTTACATGTGAATTTTTATGTGTATTCAATGTATAATTTTACGAACATACATATAAAACGAAATGTGTGTTTCATTTTCTTTCAGCTCCGAAATGGAACGTTTCAGAAACCTCGAAACCCCAAAATGCACGAAACCCCAAAACGTTTCATGTCATGCTGTACTGTACTGCATATGATGGTGCCCTTGAATGACCCAAATGCTCTTTGAGAGCTTCTACATTGACCCCTAGGCCATCCTCTACCCTTAAGGCCATAGGTTCCTCTCCAGTATGATGTGAAATCCTATGGCCTTAGGCTAGAGGATGGCATAGGGGTCAATGTAGAAGCTCTCAAAGAGAATTTGGGTCATTCTAGGGCACCAACATATGCACTACAATAGACCTATGGTCATAGGACCATAGGATATCTATTTTCAATAGAGAGCAATTTATGGCCCTTTATCTTATGAATTGGCACCCTGTGGCCCTAGGTCCATAGGGTCTGTCTAGATCCTTGGCCTAAGGTCCATAGGGTAACAATGTGTAAGCTCAAATGTCCAAAGGCTCTTTCAGAGCTTCTACATGACATATAGTCCATCCTATGGCCCTAGGGCCATAGAGCACCGTTTAATATGATGTAAGATCCTATGGACTAAGGACCATAGGGTGCCCAAATTCTCTCTAAGAGATTCTATATTGACCGCTAGGCCATCTTCTAGCCTTGAGGCCATAGGTTTGTCTCTAGTATGATGTGAGACCGTGTGGCCTTAGGTTACCATAGGTTTGTCTCTATTATGATGTGAGACCGTGTGGCCTTAGGGCCATAGGGTACCAATGTATAAGCTCAAGGGCCCAAAGGCTCTTTGAGACCTTCTACATTGACACACAGTCCACCCTATGGCCCTAGGGCCACAAAGTGCCCTTGAGAGGCAGATGCACAAAACAAACCCGGTGGCCTCTACACCAAGACTATGTTGGGAGGTACACAATAGGGGTAGTACCACCTAGCTTGGAATGCATCTAGGATGCATGGTAGGGAGGTTGGCACATAGCACAAGGAAGATGTGAGAGAAGGGGAGAGAGGGAGAGGAAGAGATCATTAGAGCTTCATTAATATAGGCTTCATAAACACTATATCACAAGGAAGATGTGAGAGTAGGAGAGAGAGGGAGAGGAGAAGATCATTAGATCTCCATTAATATAGGCTTTATAAACACATTACAAACATTCACGAGGGAAATTGCACATAATCAACATCTCAAAAATTCATGTATATGCATGGTAACTCAAACCTCTTGGCCATTAAGAAATTAAACCAAAACGAATTACCACAGCCAATACTATGCCATAATAGAAATATGTGTGTGTAGAGATGCATACATAAGGATGTACATATGAGAGCGTGAGTGCTAGAGCTTCATTGTGTGTGTATGCCAAAGCTTGATTGTGTGCTCATTTACAAAAGAGAAGGCCTCTTTTTATAGGCCAAGAGAGTGATTAGGGAAGAGATTATGATCAAGGAAAGCTATTACAAAGTAACCTCACTTAGAGGCATCCCCCCAATAAGAGAGCTCTATGTGCACTGCTTATTGACCAATTTCCTCCTAATCACCTTCATCATGACAAGTTTTGTCTCCATGCCACCTTCCATAGCTTGAGTCCAAGAGCTTTCTTATAATATTTGAGAGAGTCACGATAAAATAAGAGAAAATCAAGCAATAATGGAGAAAAACCTATACGAAATATTGTGTGTAGAGTTGGGTGGATAACCATGACTTCTTTCCATGTGAACAAATAGGATCTACCATTTTGGCCATATCTTCCAAACCGTAGCTTCAAATTTTTTTAAAAATAGTGGCAGAAAGATTAGCTCAATGCCTACAACTTTGCTGTTCAAAATTGTTTCCAATTCAAAATTTAAAAATTAGAGAAAAATTCCACAAAAATATGTGTCATCTTTTTCTCTTCAAAAAGTTTTCCAAGTGGCCCTCTCTTGACTCTATGTGTAGGCCTTGTGTCCACAAGTAGATTATGCTTGAATTTGATAATATTTTTTTGACGCCAACTCCATAATGCATAAGATTCTCCTCCGTTTCACTATTTGACTCTTATTATTCACCTATAGTGACAGTCAGGTAGTGATGATTGTCAGATAGAATCAACATCCAATGAATTTTTTTTGTTTTCATAGGGTTTTTTCCCACCTCTCCTTATTTCCAAGATCCAAATGTGTCAAAACCATAGCTATCTACAAAATATAAACATAGATTTAATGCATTTGGTCCCTCCCCCTCTGCGAAGCCTTGAAGCCTTGCCCCATCAGGTGCACACCAAGAGAGAGGTGGTCCAAAATTTGAAAAGCGGCCCTCATTAGCTCTCCCGGTAAACCTAGAGGCATTCATGCCTCTAGTCCATACTTGATTCTTCTTGAGTTGAGGTGGAGGAGTCTCCCTCCTCACGAATATCCATCATAGGTTCTTGATCAAACTTCAAAAAGGCTGCTTCATCCTCCATCCATTAACACGTGTTTTGTGGAGTCTACCATCTATATCCATCAATTGATAACTACCATTGTTGTAACATTTTATAATGATAAATGGCCCCTCCCATCTGGGTGAAAACCTTTTATCCTTCCTAGTGTCAAATGTGTTATCTTACCTTCAGACCAACATACCTTTCTTGAGAACTTTTTCCCTAAGTCTCTTGTTGAAGGTAAGTCGACGTTGGTGAGGGAGAATGGGGAACACGCCCAGCACACACACAAAAATGCCTCCTATAGCTCAGGGCATACACATCACCCCTGCCCACTTGAAAACCACCTCCAAACAACACAATCACCAAGACCTCATGCGCACACGCGCTCACACAGACTCACCCGAGCCCACACAGAGCATAACGCTATCCACATCCGTAGAAATGCACCAACTGCCGTAGCCCCTCACACAACACCATATACTTTCTCTCCCTTTTTGTACACACATTGTCGAGGAGAAAACACTCTCGACACACACCCGAATCCACTTCCAACTGAGTAGAGAAGGAGGGGGAAGGAAGAAATCAGTCCAAAACTGCACCACAATGATGTCTTAATCTCGAAAAGCACCATTTACAGTCTAGCTCCAAGCCGACACACCCTCGGCGAGCTCAAAACAACCATTCGGTAGCCCTCCGGCTCCGTTCCATCACCATAGCCACACCTCGACAAGCCAAGACCTTCGACTCGATAGTCTGTCCTATGGATTCCTCGCACACGAGCACACACCTCCGTGGTGGCCAAGAAAACCCTTCTCCTCCAGTCCTCACTTCCAAAGGAAAACCCTCCTCCTTCTTCTCTCTTTCTCTTTTGCCCAAGAAAAAACCAAGGAGCAAAAAAACCTCGAAACTGCTGCCCTTCCTTTTCTTCTTTTTTTTCCTCGGTTTTTTTAAGGCAAAGAAAAAAGCTTCTTTTTTTGGCAGTAGCGCCTGGCACCACTGCCTCTTTGAGGTGTTCTCACTTCTCTTCTCTTTTGCTTTTGAAGCTCCTTCCACCAAAGTTAAATTTTTTTTGCACTTATAGCAAAGGAGGCTTTTAGGCATGGGCTCTCCACACTGTCGGTGCTCACCGCTTACAACACAACCCGGGCTCACCATACAAATTTTCCGGCTATGTTGCATGGGAGATCCATTTGCCGGCCCCAAAATCCTCGCGCCTCCCCATCGTTCCATACCATGGCGTCCGAAAATACGTCCGAGGACAGGGAAAACCACCCGAGCCCTTTTTGCCATGCTTGTCTATCAATTTGATTGGGGCCTATCTTGATGTCCATGACTCCGATTAGCAAGCCACCAATTTCGGCTGACTCCCCATATCGCATGCAATTTTTTGAGATCTTGGCGAGCTCAAGAAAATTCCTATCAGCGCGCTTACCAACATGACCCGGTGAGCACATTCCCGACCCCGGCAAAAATTCCACAGGCCATAACTTGCCCGTTTGAGCTCCGAATGGCAAATGGAAAAGACCAGCATGATTGACAGCTTGAGCTTTACAAGTGTATCCATTGATCCCATTTTTTGCCACCTATTTGTACCTTCCCTGTCCGTCGAGTCCTGCGAAGCCTTTTAACTTCGGACTGGCATATCTTTCACACCGAAGCCCCGTTTGATGAGCCGTCTGGACGAGCTTCTAGAGAATCTTGAATGCCACAGTTCGGGACACATTTTCCGCATTTTGAACACCTTGACTTTCCGTCATCATTATCTCGCTTTGGAGGCCCCCCCTAGCCTGAAAAACCCCTTTAAGCACGCATTTCCGTTGCCATTGTCCTGTTGAGGTCTCCCACACTGGCTTTAGCCCTCTACCATGCACCTGTTAGCACCCTTTGCACTGCATAGCACACTTTATAGCGCGGACCAACTTTGACTGCACCAACGTTGCCCACCCCCCTGTTGAACATTCATGGTCAACCAAAAGTAGCTTTATTGAACTTGAAACTTGCAACACTCTGCAAACACTCAACTACACTGAAAAACACACCACCATATGTACAATATGTACAAAAACTACATGTCTATTACTCTTGAGTCCCTTCAAGTGGGTTGCCCAACCCCCCTGTTGACCATTTGATGTACATCGGGCACCACTTCCCTATCAAAGTACAACTTCAGTCGTACACCATTTACCATGTGCCTGAGAAGCTTACCATTGGATCTTACCAGCTGATAGGTCCCATTCAAAAAGTCATTTTGCACTTTGTACGGACCCGTCCATTTCTTTTTGAACTTCTTCTGGAGGGTGAAGTCCAAGTAGCTCTCATACTTCATTACTAGGTCCCCTTCTTCTATCTTTTTTTCTGGCAGACTCTCCTTGACTTTGGCCATTCTCCTTTCCCGCTGCTTCACGTAGTAGTCTACTGCTGCCTCTCTATCCATTTGCAATGCCTCAAGGCCGACAATCCTATCTTGTAAGACAGCTTGTGGAGTGGCATTGATGCGCCACATACCTTTTAAAGCACCCAACTGTGCATGCACTGGCAGCACTGCCTCCTTAACATAAACCAACTCAAATGGAGTAAAGTTGGTCGCCACTTTGTAGGACGTCTTGTAGGCCCATAGACACTTCTCTAGATTGATCTCCCATTTTGTCTCCTGCTTATATACATACTTCGTGAGCATTTTGATGATTTGTCCATTGGCACTCTCCACAAGACCATTGCATTGGAGATGATAAGGCAAGGAAAACCGATGTTGAATCTTTAGTTTTTCCACCAATGCCTGCATAAGCTTGCTTCTGAATCCTTGCCCTCTATGAGAATGAGTACCCACGGCACTCCAAAACGGCAACAAATGTTATCGAAAACAAAGTGGGCCACAACCTGTGCATTTACCTCCTTCACAGCTTTGGCCTCGACCCACCTGGTGAGGTAGTCGATGGCAACCACGACATACTCCTTACCACTTGTAGACTTAGGGAGTGGACCGATGGCATCCAAACCCCACTTCTCAAAAGCATTATGAGCAATAATGGCTCCCTGTGACTCAGCTGTCAAACACCTCTCTCCTATAGTCTGACATTCATGGAAGGTCTTGCACCAATAGTGCACATCCTTCACTATTGAAGGCCACCAAAAACCCGCTCTCAACACTCAAAACAGTACTTGACCTTTCCGTGGTGTCCACTCTCCTCATGGCATTGCTCCAGTACCAAGTTAATATCCTCTTTATAGGGCACTCTTCTCAGCACCCCGTCTCTACCGTAAGTCATTAGGTCTTTACCTATTAGTGTAAATTTGCGAGCTTTCTGAACTACCCTCCTCCATTGCAGTTTAGACAAACCTTGAGGACACTGCCCTGTACCCAAGAAATCTTCCACCTCCTTCAATGACTCCCTACCTGTGTATGTGTTCAGGGCCACATATATACATGCGACATGTACCTGCACCTTACTGCTTGCTAGTTGGTCTGCCTCTTGGTTGTGCTCTCTCTTCACATGCTTGAACTGGATTTCTCTAAAGAACTTCAACAACTTTTTGATGGCAAAGAACCAATGTTTTAAGGAATCGCGCTTCACTTGCCATTGGCCTAGCAGTTGCTTGATGACCAATAACGCATCACCTTTGACCACCAACCTGGAAATACCAAACTCCACCATTGTTTCAAACCTAGATGGAGGGCGAGATATTCTGCTTCATTGTTGGTATGGACATCCTCCAAATCATAGGCTTTTGAGAAGATTACCTTGCCATGTGGATCGTGTATCACCACACCTCCACCACCTTTCTTTATTACCCTTCTATATGCACCATCAAACCACATGGTAAAAGCTCCCAAGAGGTCGGGCTCCTGTTTGGCCTCATCTCTCACCACTCTTTGATAAATTGGCAAATCTACGGCCTTGCTGACTAAAATGTCTGCCAAATGGGACCGACTTGTATGGTCAACCTTGATCTCGAACTCAAATTCCTACAACTCTATCACCCACTTCATGATCCGCTTCCCTGGCTTCAAGTGTAGCACTATTTCCGGCAATAGATTGTTAGCCGTCAACACATAAAATTTATGCACAATGAGGTGCACTTTGAACTTTCTACAAGCAAAAACCAATGCCATGACCCACTGCTCCGCTTCAGTGTAAGTCACCTCTCCTGGATTTATTACCCTACTTTCAAAGTATATAGGCTTATAGCTCCTTCCTACCTTATGCAGTAACACCGCCCCAATAGCCACGGTACCTACCACCATTGACACATACAAATCATCCTCTTGGCTTGGAGGGCACACAGCTGGCAGATGACACAAAATTTCTTTCACCTTGTCAAAAGCTTCTTGAGAAACTTCATCCCATTCAAAGCCATGCACCTGCTGAGCTCTTTTTTGGAGAGGATACACATACTGTGACAACATCCAAAAAAAACGCGACAAGTACTTTAGCTTATGGCCAAGCCTTGCACACTAGAGGGAGGCTCCATCAAGACTAGCGCCTTGCCCTTTTCCAGATCTGCCTCAATTCCATTTTGTGACACCACATGGCCTAGCAATTGCGCTCGAGGTTGGGCTAGATTGCACTTCTTAGGGTTTAATTGACCTCCTTCTTCGTCCAACCTTTGAAAACATAGCCGGAGCTTTGACAAATGATCCTCCCTTGAGCTATAGCACCCAATGTCATCCATGAAAACCCTAATGAATCTGCCCAACTAGGGACCAAACACCCTATTCATCCAGACTTGGAAGGTGGCGTAGGCATTCACTAAACCAAACGGAATCCTGATAGGCAAAGCATCCCCATGGAGAGATAAATGTCTTCTTCAGTTGGTCTTCAAGAGCAATCCCTATCTGAAAGTACCCTAAAAATCCATCCATAATAGAGTACCTCTCATGACCAGCCACCTGATTTAATATTTCATCTTGGAACGGCAGCGGGCAGTGGTTTCTCTTGGTCGCCGCATTCAATGGCTTGTAATCGACGCACACCCGCCATTTCCCATTCTTCTTAGGGGTGATAACCACTGGAGAAACCCACTCCGACTCCTTCACGGGGTATATGATACCTGCATCTAACAATTGGTTAATCTTCTGCCAAAGAGCCTCCTTCTAAATCTCCCCTAACCTCCTTAACTTTTGTGCCTTTGGTTTACACCCTTCTTTAAGAACTATCTTATGCTCTGCACCCTTTGCTCCTCGTAGATCCTCGTACTTCGTCGCAAATAAATTTGGAAAAGAGGCACACAACTCAACATAGACTTCTCTCTCTCTTTCTTGGTTAAATATTCGCTTAGCATAGCAGTTACCTCCTCCACACCTATACCACCAACCTGCGGTTGCACCTCCCCTTTTGCATGGGAGCCTTCAACAGTAACCCCAAACAAGTCGGCATCTATCTTTAGCATATCATCCTTGATTTCCTCTTCCTCAGTATCTGTGTAGCCCTCATCATAGCCTGTCTCGGTCTCATACTCATAGCTTGCCGTATCATCTTTGTCTTTTTCTGCCACAAGGTGAAAATGGCTCTCTTTGGTCTTCAAATCAAGCACCACATGTCTCCCTCTCTCCTTGTCAGGCAAGGTGAACACCCTGCTTCCCCAATCCTGCTTAGCCCCTATTGCAAGTAGCCATGGCCTACCCAAGATGATTGGATAACCATTGTCACCTGCTTTCATCACAAAGAGATCGATTAGGCACTCAATGCCCATCACTTTCACTCTTACAGCTTGAGCCACGCCCAAATATCCCGCTTTGGTATGGTTAGCCATCCTCATGCGTACATTTGATTTAGCTACTGCTTTGACACATGTTTCCTTCATAGCAACCTCCGTCATAACGCAAACTTGTGCTCCACCGTCTATATAGGCTTGAACCTGCATCCTCTTTTCAATGACCGCATCCACTAGAGAAAGGACATCCGTCGGGCTACCCACTCTCAATGCCATGTTTTGTATTGCATGCACATTTCCCTTAGCCTTTGGAAGCCTCGTGCTGACACTTGTAGACCACTGTCTTCGTAGCTTGGGATTTAAAGCCAACAGCTGACCAAAGGTAATGTTAGCCTTTTGATTTTGAAAATCGCTTACCAGGTCGTATTTGGGGTAGCCGCGCCCTAGCTGAAAGTCTGCTTGCTTGATTTTGCGATGTCTCCTCTTCTTGCTAGTTTCTGGCTGCTCCTTGCCTTCATACACTTTCTCTTTACCTTTACGGGCCCTCGTCTCCTGCTCGGTTTATGTCTCTCTTTCCATCCTTGGTCTTTTGTTGGCCAAAACTTCAACATCCTGCTTATCCACTCCGATGGTATTCACACTAGGGACTTCACCACCATCCGGAGGAGCTGGCTGCACTTGATTCTCAACCACCTGCTCCCTCAGGCCATTGAGTTGTGCTTGGACTCTACCTCTGCCAAACAGTGGATAAATACCACCCCTTTCTCTTAGCGGATGAGGGCAATCTGGCGCATAGTGCCCTTCTTCACCGCAATTGTAACACCGGCCAGGAAGTGGCCTCGCCCTACCCCTTGCTCCTCTTGGTTGACCTCTACCCATCACGCTTAGCCGCAATTCCTGCATTTGCTCAGACAAATCTTGCACGGTTCGCCACCCAATTTTGTGGCACAACGGCTACACCTCGATTTGCAGGGTTCTCATCATGAACAGCATCCCTCGGACCCTGAGGTTGGACCACCCCTTCATAACCCGACACGCCTTGTTCAATCTTCTTTTTTATTTTCCTGCTTTTTTCCTGATAGCCACTGCACCATTATAGTTTTCTGGGCTCTCAAAATCCACTTTCTCCCTCACTTTAGGATGAAGGCATGCCATGAATTTATCAAGATTGAAGTAGTCGCCATTGGCCAATTGCATGGCACTCGCTAACTCTACCCAGCACACTTCAAAACGATCCAAAAACAAAATGAACTCTTCACTTACATCCTGTTTGAGTGCCTTCAGTTTGGCATCCATCTCCACTGGGGACGCCTCTTTGCGGAAATCATGTAGGAAACGCGCCCGCAGAGCCGGCCAAGCATGCCTCGGTTCACCTTCCAAAGCATTGTTTCATATCTTTGCCTTCCCACGCATCACCAAAGGAAATGTCTGCATCTTGCTGTCCTCGTTCGGCATACGCAACGACAGCATATACAGCTCAAAGTCTGCAACCCACTCATCAGGATTTTCCTCACCTGTAAAAATTGGCCCATAGCTTTGAGACGCCATGTCGACCAACACCAAAAACTGCTTCTCTTCACTTAAAAGAGAGCAATCAGTGTGCTCCTCCGTGGGGGCACCAGAAGATGGAGAGGGGGAATGGGGAACAAGCCCAGCACACACACAGAAATGCCTCCTATAGCTCAGGGCACTTGTAGACAATCGACGAGTTAGACCATCCCAAGTCCAGAAATGGGTAAACAGAAAATACTCCGGAGATAAAGATCCGAGAGATCAGGTAGTGGCTTTTAGAAGAGTGATTAGAGCAGAGGAAGTTTTAGATTTTGCGACACACTTTGCGGGATTTGGATTGACTCTAGAAGATGATGCAGCTACATGGTTCGACTCAGTGGAAAAATGGGATTTTGAGACCCTAGATGAGTTGTTTGAGGAGTTTGTTGAAGAATTCTTGCCAAAAGGCATTGCTCACAACACGGTCTCGCAAATCCATAGATTCAAACAGAAAGAGAAAGAATCAGTACGCAAAGCATCATTACGGCTGAAGAGATATGTTAAGCTCTGTCCGAGAGCGGAATTACCTACGCAAGCACGACTGATGGTGATCTTTATCCAGGGAATGAGAGATGCGGTCCTTCAGAAGGATCTGCATATGATAAGGAGGATGACGCTAAACGAGTTGATCAAATAAGCTCTTTATCTAGTGGATAACTGTGAGGCATACAAAGAAACGGACTTAAAGAGTCAAGGAGATGACACATCCTCTCAGCACAGTGTTTCACAGATAAGTGAGTCCATTGCCAAGCCAACGGCACCTATTGATCAAGAAAAGCTTATCGACGACTTGGTCAAGAGGTTGATTCCTCTTGTAAGGTCTGATTCGGAAGAGCCGAAGTGGTGTGAAATTGAGAGAAAATGGACGAACCATACGGAGGAAGAGTGCTATTATAGCATGGAAAATGCTAGGGAGAGGTATGTACAACCTGTTCCAGAAGCACCTCCTCCACCTAGATACATTACGGGGAATGCGCCAAGACTAGTAGGATTTTTAAGGCCACAGCTCCACAGCTTGTCTTAGGACAACAACCTCCGCTACCAAGTGCTAGAATGCCGGTAGACATGAGATACATGCCAATGATGGAAGCATCAAATAAACCAATGCCAGTACCAGCTACAATGTGTTATAGCAACCAAAGTAAGTACTACCCTTCGGAGCAACAAAATGTGAGAGAAACACATGGAGTGGTGAGGTCGGTACAACCTCCACCTCCTGGGTTTCACTCGAAAGAAAGAAGGTATGAAATGGACGAAAGGACATTGCGATTCATTGCAAATAGAGGCTTATCTAGGTCAAATCTTGCTTATAGCCAAGAGGAAATGCTAAAAGAATCTCCTCAACCAGAGACAGATTGTCACAAAACTTGTGACAACCACTTGGTCAAACAATGTCCTCATACGGAGATCATTGAAGTAAATTCCTATTGTCTTGAGTGTGGCATCACTCACTTGATCCCCGATTGCCCGAAAAAACCAAACCAAATCAGGAAAATCACGACAAATGTATCAAGGATTGTTCAGCTACCTAGTAGCTCAGAAAATGAAAATGTCGTACCAATTCAAGTGGTTACGAGAGCACAAGCCCAAAAGAAAGCTGATGAGAATCCAGAGACAAAGAACACGGAAAGTGACATGAGTCCAAAGACAGATGATGGACCAAAGACAGACGCACCTAGTCAGAAAACCAAGAGCAAACGAAATAGTTGGAAAGCTAGAAAGACTAGGATGAAAGCACGCAGGGAACGAGAGCAAAAATCCCTAGCTGAGAAGCTTACCGAAGCTGACCTTCTCTTACACAGATGGTTAAACCTCTAGAAGAACCATCCACGGATGAGAAACCGAGAAGTGCTAGTTCAGGAGGATCTGTGTTGGCAGAGAAGGTTAATGAGACATTAGATGCCCTCTTGAAAGCCTATGATGTGAGGCTCAAAAACAACTGAACCCAAGAACACAGGTGGATGACATATCCCTATGCGGATCTAGAAAAGCAAAGGTTTGAACTGTGCACGAAAATTATTCAAATAGCCCAAGCTTTACTAGAACCACCAGTTGCAAATCCTGAGGATGTGATGCGTGTCATGCCTACACAAGTAATCCCACAAAACCAGGAACTAAAAGAGCCAGATTCTAGTCATGAGGATAGACCAAACCTCTAAGACCCAGCATTAGAACCAAGGATAGTACTGAATACCACAGATAACTCTTCCGAGGGATTTCACCAAGCTATACCTGAGGATTGTAAAGAGGTAGATGGTCTTGACGAATTGTGGAAACAAGTCAGAGAGGCCAATGAAGCCGATGACCTAAGAAGACGAGTAGACAAGACTAGTGATGAACGAGGAGTGTTTCTACCACCAATAGAGGAATTTGAGACTGAATCTCAAATGAATCTGGACGTGCGATCATATTGGGGCGACAAAAGATCTGTACAATCTATGGATAGTCAACTCCATTCGCTAAGAACACTACCGTCCTACATGGGACAGTACGAGACCAAGTCAGATGTGGTTGCAGTCCCATCACAGAGACTGTCTCCCAACAAGGCCATCGATTCAAAGGGGCTAGTACATATTCTATCTACCCCAGTCACCTGTACAATAATGTTAGCCGAGTTTCTCAGGCTAATGTGGGTAAATTTCTAGAGAAATTTGGTGTAAAAACCCCAATGACTCGAATCGAGGAAAGCATCAAAGAGCTTGAAATGCCTCAACTAAATACTAGGCCAGTGCCATTAAACAAGGTAGGTGAGTATTACGAGGGAGAAGACGAAAACACCACCCTTCCTCTGGAATTCAATAATGTAAAAACCATGGCAATCCTTGACAGTGGAGCTGGTGTGGCCATTACAACCAAAGAGGTTTGGAAAAAATGGGGAAAACCTGCCTTGATATCCACACGAATGACCCTGCAGCTTGCAGACAGACACAAGGAAAAGCCCCTAGGACTGCTAGAAAAAGTACTTGTTACTTCTTGTGGCATTGAATATGAACACACTTTTGCCGTTGTTGACTTTGGCAAGAAGAACAACTATGACATCATTCTGGGAAGACCATTCATGTGACAATTGAAAATGGTCCAAGATTGGGGTTATGACCATATTATATACTTGAGACATATGGAAACCATAACAAAGGTAAACTTGACCATATATACTTGAGACATATGGAAACCATAACAAAGGTAAACTTGAGGGACCATAGCTATAGGGATGTGACGAGAACACCGGTTGAGGAGTTTGATTCTGCCACAGTAGCAGGATCAGAACTTCCAGCTTGGTTAGGTAAGCCTAAAGAACTGTGGATGTGTGGAGCTTCACAATGTGGTATCTTGAAACGTGAGGAATGTATCCTAGAATGGGTTATAGCGGATAGGGACTATATCCCAGAACCATTTCCTGAAGAAGAGTTAAAGCCTTTTGGATGGGAATACATCTTGGCTACTCTGGACGTGTGCACCGTGGAGGATGCTCCCACAACAAAGTTTTGTGATGAAAATGGCTATGATGTTGTTCCTTATTTTGCAGTGAGTGTAATCTAGGAAAACGAAGAGAACCAGACATCAACGAGCTCTCGAAATAAGGAGAAAACAAAGAAATGTGGAGAATCAAAAGATGAAGAAGACGACGAGTTCTATGACTCTGTAGAACACTTCGAGCTTCAAGAAGATCAACAAACCAGGAATCAATGTCATCGCTACACGAATAAAGTGCATCAAAAGTGGATTCCAAAGTCCTCGGTAAAGACATAGCCACCACAAGAATCCTCATACATGGCTCCTAATAAGGATGCAAAGACTTAGCTAGGAGGAATACGACCAGAGCAACGAGCTAACAATGCTCTAATGAATGGGCTAGAAAAGTCCTCCAAGAAACTACCACCCACGAGCAAACAGACAGTAACTTTCCACTACCAGCCAAAAAATCAAGGGAAAGTACAAGAAGTCAACCTTGTTGAGGATAGTAGCGATAGTGATGAATCTTACGACATCCCCTATCATCAACTTAGGCCATCACTATCACCAACCCCTTCAGCAAAAACCATGACAGGTCAAAAGAACAGGACAACAAGTCAAAGCCAAAAAGCTTGACAAATCTGGATACCAAAAAGCCAGATCGGCCAAAAACAGATATGGATCAAGAAGACAAAGATCTCTAATGACAAATCACAAGATCCAACACCAAAACAAAAACAAAGAAAGCGTGCACGAACGGGTAAGAATATCACAAAGTCGCAAGCTTTCACAACTCAGGTTTGGGCTCCAAAGAAGTTGATTCAAGCACAAAAAAGTCAGTAATTCATTTGGATTCCAAAACAACCACATTATCAACTTTCAAAGCCTTAATCCCATCACCAACCAAGTGTACAAGGGCTGAAGCAAAGACCACTGTTGACTCACACAAAAAAAAGGTGGATCCCAAAGAAGTCTCTTCAAACACAAACGAAGCACAGGCAAGTATGGGTTCCCAAACGAGAGCTAGCAACAAACAGCCAATAAACGCAAAGAAATGGGTCCCAAAGAATGACAACAAAACTGTTGACAGTGCATCGCCGCTTGAATTCTTACAATTCTTCCTACGACAGTTAGAAGAGAGCAAGTCGCTTCAATCAAGCAACGATACAGGAGCTTCAAAGACCATTACATTGCTTAGAATAGGAAGCCTCGCCAACAAATTCCAATAAGAAAATTGCTTATACCCACATCTTGCACAACATAAATCTTTTCCATGCATTGACTATGTATGCATAATAGGGCTACATTACAAGGCCTGCATAGGCACAACTTTTAATTGCCCAAGCACAACACATACCCTTTGCGATACCCTGTCGTAAAGGATGACTCCAAATAGGAAGGGGGGAGGCATTCTGAATGCGGACCTAACATTATGACTATTAGAGGGAAATTTTTTGTGAGAGGCATTGAATTTTTGCATTTTATTGTGATAATTTTTTGACGAAATTTAGAGTATATGCCCTCATAGTAGTGTTACAGAGGAGTATGGGGAAAAAATCCATATATGAGCCCCTAGGGACATGTGTATAGTGTACATAGCATTTAGATTTCTATTTGAATGATTTTTCTTTTGTTGAGTTGTTGATTTTCTTTGTTGATTATTAAGAAAAAATAAAAAAATCCATAATCCACATGAAGAAAAGACTGACGAGAGGCCTGAGCACTACAAAGAGAAGAAGGTACAGGGAAACGATGAAACTTCACGAAGTATGTCTCAGCAGCCACTACAACAGCCAAAGAACTTGTCACAAAGCAGTGTCAACATGCAACCGACAAGTCATACAAGTCAGAGTCGAGTAGCTAAGCCACAAAATGAGTGAGGCGTTAGTCCCAAAGCTTCAAGTAATATTCTCTGTGGTCTAAGCGTCTTAGCTATTCTAGGTACTGCTCAAGCTGGAAGAGTTGAGCATATTTACGCTGTGTTGCTCATGTTGGTATAGGTGAGCAAACGAGTCGAAGTCTAAGTAATTAAGTCTGGTGAAGTGAAGGAGAAGGTCCAAAAGACACTCACGTACTGAGCACAATGAGATACGAGTGGAGAAACTTCTACATCGAAAACCCTTCTTGGAAAGGTGGAAGCTATTGAGACATCTTTTGATGTCACATGTGCTACATTGTTAACCCTCACGGCTCACGGACACCCATCACCTACGATGGACGCGTATTATGTATTCGATAGAGTCAGGTACCGGGCTTGTCGGACCAATAGGCAAAGGTAGAGTGATCGCCGATGAGAGGCGCACTTTAACTTGGACATTCAAGGGATTAGTTGGTTAAGCATGGGCGCCCAAGTGTGAATGGGGTGAGCTCCTATAAAAGCCAACTAAACCTAATTTTTACTCATTCTCTCATTTGTGCAATTGAAGAGTGCTCTTGCTCCATCTCCATCTTCTTCTTCTTCACCTCCTTGTGTATGTGTGTGTGAGAGAGAGAGAGAGGGAGAGTGTGTGTGCGATCGAGCATTACGAAGGCACGACGGCGGCGAAGCGGTTGAGCGTGGCACGACTGTAGCTTCTTCTTCATCGCGGCGAGGAATCCACCACGAAGGCGAGCGTAGAGCGGTGAGTGACACACCCTTTGTTTTCTTGAGCTTGCTAGTTTAGGCTTGTTGTGTGCTTGGAGCCGTTTGTGGCTCGCATACGGTGTATTGGCAAGTCCCTTGCTTCGACAGTGCAGCAAGGAGCGCACATTTTTGGCGCCGCTGCCGGGGATATGCCCTACACTAAGCTCGGTTAGCACTTTACGCTTCCTTGTGGTGCAATTTCTATCATAGGAAAGACAGGGAAGGAGTGTGTGGAGATTTCTGTTTTTTGCGTTTTTTGCATTTGCTGTCAAGTTTCAATTTCTGCTATTGTCTGCGTTTTTTCAATTTCCGTAATTTCTGCATTTTCAAGTTCGGCGTTTTCAATTTCTGCATTTTCTGCAATTTCTATGTTTTTTTCTGCAATTTCTGAATTTCTGCGTTTTCAATTTTCTGCATATCTACGTTTTTCAATTTCTGCATATCTGCGTTTTTTCAATTTCTGCATATCTGCGTTTTCTGCATATCTGCGATTTCAATTTCTGTATTTTCTGCAGCCAAAAAAAAAAAAAAAGAATCGGAAATCAAAAACGCGAGCGAGCGGGCGGCTAAATTTTTTGAAAATAAAAAACGTGACTCTTGAGTCTTAAAACGGACGGGTTGGTTTGTATAAAAGATAGATCGGGATCGGGATCATTTTCCCAAGCCCAAGCCCAAGCCCAAGCCCAAGCCCAGGCCCAGGCCTCAGTCCTTAGTCCTCTGATATATACTAGACTCACTCTTATATATATACCCTACTCCCTCAAGAGAGAATGAGAGCATGTGGGACAAGTCCTCCACTCTCCTCCTTTCTCTTCCCACTTGCACCCTTAGACTTTCTAGTTTGGGCCTAGTTCTCTACTGGAAATTGACAGTTTTAGGGATTCCGAGGGCATAGAGTGACCAAACGGAGGGCTGTAAAGCACGGCACGACCCTCTGACCGATACGCTCGTTTCAAGCTATCACACGGCCCATTCCACGACACGCTCTAAAAAATCTAGCAAAAAAACAAACAAAAAACACGCTAAAAACTAGTCACAAGGCCTCCTAGAGTAGCTTTTTGACACCTTAGGGTATCAAAAGCACATGCACTTACGCTCTGGGCGAGTGCTAGAACACGAGCATATTGAGGGTGCCTCTGTTCATACGGACACCCATTACCCATCCACGATAAGCTCTAGACCCTCAGCGGGGACACAAGGTAGCACCACCCAAGACCCTAAAATAGCCGCTAGTGATTCCTCCTCCGACTCAGAAATCATGGAAGCATACCCTACCCAAAACACTGAGAGAGAAGGCCATGCACCTCCCGAAGCTCCACAGCCTAGTACTAGTATGTTTAGCCGTTTCATGGAAACATTAGGTAGAGCTACTCGCTCGGAACCTGATGCAAATGAAGCACACGAAGGGGGTGGGGAAGTGGACTCTCCTTTCACATCGCACGTGGACCCCACACCCCCAAAGAGTGTCCATGTGGATATCCTACCAACTTCTTACCAAGAAGGCCCTGTTGAGCTGCCTCCTTCAAAAGTTCCCTCTAGAGCACCGTTGGTGACAAGTAAAACCATGGGGAGCAACATTGCTTCTACCTCACAAGAAACCATTAACACGTTGACTCTAGAAGGATTGTTCATTAATGATCATTGGACATACGACCTCCACACTGAGGTGTTGACGGATCTACACTCTGGCCACGCCTACCATGTAGGATGGATAGAGATTGTACAATCCACCTCTAGTGCCACGAGCATCGAAGATCAACAGAAAATGATCTGTAATGTTATCCATGGCATTATTCAATCAGAAAGGCAAAACCGAGGGGTAAATATACTCTCAACTGGCCCCATGAGATTTCTGGATATGAGCAAGGCTCAACAGCCTACTCTATCAAAAATGGAGACTCCTCTAATGAGCCCCATGGACCCATCTTACGTCATTTCACCTGGGGTCCCTATGCAATCTGAGCCTCCGAGCGAAAACTTTAGCTTCCCTAACTTGGCTCAACCCTCTATTAAGGAAAACACAGTGCTCACTCCAGGGATAAGCCTGACAGAGAATGTACCGATGACATCTACGGTTAGCGCAGTGACACTACCTAGTGTCGTAGTACCTAATATGGGGCCTCGACCATATGTGCCTCTAGCCCCTTATGCACACATGGTCCCCACACCTCCAATTGTACCACTTGCTTATGCTCCTCGAGTGCCGCTCCCTAGCTCTTATCCGAGTGGACCTATGCCCGGTTATGTTCCATATCCTGCATCATCCACACATATGCCAAGATCGGTACCCGTTCCTCTCCCACATATGATTCCAAGAGTACCTCCACCGGCCCTGCCTCCTCACATAGGTGACTTGGCAGCGTTTGCTCAAACCATAGGTCGATCTATCGCGGAAAATATGCATCATGCATCTGATAGAGAGCCTAGAAGTAAGGCAGTACAAATTGCCAAACTCACGCAAAAATTCAATGGGGACGAAGATGCTAGAAAACACATTGAAGTGTTTGAACAAGTATGTGATTCCTTAGGGGAACGCAACGAACTACATAAGTGCAATGCCTTAAGCTTGACATTAAGTGGGAAGGCTGGAGATTGGTATAGGACCCTAAGGGTGGACGAGAAAACAATCTACCCTACCCTTCGAAGGTTGTTTCTAAAGGAGTACATACGAGAAGGTGTGCTTTGGGGTGTAGCATCTCAGCTACAGAAGGCCGAACGTAAGGAAGGAGAGTCAGTAAGGGACTTCATTAGTCGTCTAAAGCACTTAAACTCTCGCTGTCCTGTAAATGAGCGCTTCAACAATAACCAACTGCTTGATCGATTCATTCGAGGGTTGAGGAATGAAGGAATCTATAATGGACTAGTGATTAGAGGTATCACAACCTGGGAAGATGTCACTGTCAATGCAATCCAATTAGAGGACAACTTGATGATAGCAGGCATGAGGGTGTCTACTGACACGAGATCCACTAGCTCACAAGCCATTGAGTATGAACCCATGACTGCAAAGCCCATTGCCAATGAGCCAAAGGTATTTGAGACATTCTTGACAGACCTCACCAAGGCAATCCAAGAGTCTCTTAAGGATAATCGACCCCCTCAAAATAGTCACATGTATCCAAGAAGGGAGCAACAATGGTGTTCCATTTGCTTAGGTCCACATAGCACTAGTGAGTGCCCTACGTTTAGAGTAAAATTTAATGGAACTTGCAACGCATGTGGTAGGTATGGTCACCAAGCTAAGGATTGTTTAATGATCAAACGTATGATGGCAAATAGACCACCTGTAGCCTGGACGGATGCGCCTCGAGCTCCTGTATTGATGCCTACTCCACCTGTTGAGCAACTACCGCAACACATGGTCCCTAGATCTCAAAATGTTGTACAAGCTACACCGTTACCCCCTCCTGTGCTAGGACCGCAGCCCCCGCATCCAAGAGTCGCCCTTATGAACCAAGTGGGTTGCGAGCCATCTAATGCTTATGCAGATGGCTGTGAGGAGGAAATAGACACTAGTATTGCCTACGGACTTGATACATTGGAAGAATGTCCTATATACTACATGGAAGATTGTTGGGGACAAGTCAAGCCGGTTTATCAAGCTGCTGCTCTCGCATCCAAAGGTCAAAATATCAACACCCAGGCTAGGAGGCCACCTCTTCAATGCTACGAGTGTGGTGGACCACATCGAGCAGCGGAGTGCCCTATTAGGCTGCAAAAGAATGCTGCACAGATGCAAGTGAATCAAGGGAGCACGTCTGCAATGCCAATACTCACATGTAATCGTTGTGGCATAGATCACTTGATTGCCCAATGCCCCTATAACCCAAATGCGCCTAAAATCACACCCCTGAATTTGGTCGAAATTGCTACTGTGACATCACCAATACCACCCGTCGCACCCGCTTATGCGATTACACGGTCCATGCTTCAAGGGCCAGGCCATATCCTCGAACAGAGAGATACCGCGTCAGTTATCCAAGCAAAGAAAAAGAAGACACGAAGGAAGAAGTCGCAGAATACGGAAAATTCAAAGCCAATTTCCAAAACAAACATAGGAACAGGAGATGACCCCGTGTATATGAATGACCTCGAGGATGATTCAGATTCAGTCGAGACAATGGAGACTAGAACCAATACCACAAAGGGAAAGACCGACAAAGAAAACCGTAACATGGAACCAAATGAAAACCGAATGAGAGAAAACCATAAAGAGCCTCTGAAAACACCACAAGTGTTTCCAAATCCAATCCAAGACCCCCAAGATAAACCGCAGGGGCAAAAAGGGAAGAATCGTAAAAAGAAGATTGGGACGTACCCAAACCCTGTAGACGAGATTAAGCAGGTGAAACATCTAAGAGGTTTAGTGGAGGAGACTCAAAGGAAACTAGAACCAGAACCCATGCATATCAAAATTCATGACACAGTGTTTCCCACGCAAGTTCATCCACCCCACATGAACCATAGACCGTTAGCCATTTCTAGTATCATCCAAGAAGGGAGTGAGGACAGGACATCAGAAAGTGAGCATACACCCTTCTTGTTGGAAAGGATGTTTAACGAAGGAATACCTGATCCCATTGAGAAATATGAGATTCCATCCTCACCAGTTCCTAGTCAAGGACCTACACCCTGCAAAACGCCAATGAATGTTGCCAAACTAGTGGACTTCATGTCTTCTGAGGTCCGAACCACGATCATAGCAAAGCTGTATGGAGATCCTGAGTTATTCCTTGCACTTCGAGCATTCCTTAACGGAGAGCTACGAACGGGATTACCGCAGTTTGTGCAACCAAATAGGCCTGACTCGATTATGATTGATGAGGAAAATCATGTGCAATCACTTTACTTAGATGGACACGAGTCTGTGATCGAGGTACCCATTAACGAATTAGGGCAGTATTTTGAAGGCGATGAGTCTAATGCGACCCTACCCATCACTACCAAGGGATTAACTATAAAGGGAATTCTTGATGGTGGTGCGGGAGTTAGCATCGTTACAAAAGATTGTTGGGAATCCATGGGAAAACCCCGCCTCAGTGTTACTAACATTGTGGTGAGGATGGCAAATGGTACCATAGCCAAACCTATGGGGATGCTCAAGGATCTTAAGATCAAAGTTCTAGGACACAAGGTACGATATACGTTCATTGTAATGGATTTCTCTAAACACCTTATGTCATATGAAATGATTTTAGGACGACCATTCATGAGGAAGGCACAAATGGTTCACGATTGGTCTAAAAATCATGTCTATTTGCAATTCCAAGACTCTGTCCTTAGAGTGGATTTGGTGACTGGTAAGGTACACCCCTTAGGGAGTAAAACCATTATTGATCATCGCTCTGACACCACAGTTCACTCGGCCCCACTACAATATTGTTACACTTGTAAGAAGGATACAGACATTGGCCAAGATTCTCCTTACATGGATGTGTTACCGGGTATGACGGAATCAGACAATGTAAATTGGGTCCACCTAGCATCAACCATAGACACTTGGGGAAATAGGGGGACGACCTGGGTAACACCTGAGGGGGATGAAATGCCTATACCCTTAAATATGCTACAAGCAATGCATATCGCTTCTGACAAGACTCATCCTAATGTAACGAAGAAAACATACAAGTGGGTCCCTAAAGCTTCTTTAGTGACCATAGCTAGTGCTAAAAAACAGAAGCCTTGTAAGAAATGTACGACTCGCTCCAAGAAAAGTAAGAAAATGTTACGATGGATCCCTAAACGACTATTGGAAGCCCTAGGCTACTATCAAGGAAATGATCAAATCTGGGTGCCAAAACGTAGATTGTGCTCTTACCTATCACCTGACCCAAGTGAGCCCAATGCCGTAGCTCCAAAACGAATCAATGATAGTGGAAAGAAAAAAATCACAGAATGCTACACACCCGCTCCCGAGCTAGTTTGGGTACCAAAGAAAGAACGATTTGTTCCACCTAGCTCAGGAAGGGGGGAGTCCCATGAAGCTTCTAGCTCCTCATGTAATACATCCATAGAGGTAAAAGCTTCTACACAGCCTCCATCTATAGTAGTGGACCTCCATGAAGCTACAAAAGAATCCACACCTCCCAGTGTTCAAGAATCACCTGATGAACCACTTCAAGTTCGATCCTGGGAGAGTACCTTACCACCGTTGCAACTTGACAAGGCACCTAGGGTAATAGAAAACTACTGGCAAAAATCCTCACCTATTACCAACTGGAACAATTGGTTTCAAAGGGTGACAAGCTCATTTCAAACGGTATGATCTACCTAAGGAAGGGGGGAGTGTTTGTGGACATCCATTATTCACTTGTTTCCCTCTCAACCTTTTTCCCTGACCTCTCAATTCCAATCTTAGGGAATGTACATATAAAGCTTTATACTCAAAAAAAAAAAAAAAGAGCAAGAGCAAGTAGCAAACAAGTATGCACATTAAAAGTCAAAACATTGACTCAGACCTACACATGTCACATCTGGTACAGTGAAACAGAAACCTATGCCATAAAACACCTTTGATCCTCATCACTTGAGTGATGGAGGGTAAGTAAGATTAGTACGATAGGAGTGTTTCTGTTTTAGAGTTGAGTGATTAGAAAAGTTCTCTTTTCCCACTGATGTGCCTCCTGGAGGTATTCCTTGTGTTTCATAGTGTGTACAGGAGCGTGTTGCTATTGATAGGATTTGGATCTTCATGAAACCTTCAAATCAAGCACGACCATCAACACAAACAGGTGTTTCTTATCCATTAGCATTGCCCTTATCTTTTTTGCATCCATGTTTGTCTGCTTTGATTGTGATTGGTAGCATAATATTCAGCGCATTGGCTTAGTATCAAACATTTAATTCAATGTAATGTTTTGTCATAATCACTTGTCTAGGTTTAAAAATCAAGCAGTCCGACTAAGCTAGTTTGACCAAGCTAGGTATTAGAAATCTTCTCTTAATACCATGGGGAATGCCTTCCTAATAAACAATGGTTACTTAGGTTCTTAATCCGATTTAGGCAGCATTGTATGAAATGTACTAGGGCTTTCTAGTGGGCTTAACCCTATTGACCTTTAGCGTAAGTATTATAAAGGGAGTTTACTAATGTGATGAGCCTGGGGAGGGTAACAGTGTTATATGACCCCCCAAAGTTACAAAATTTAAATGTTGAAAATGAACAAACAAAAAATCAAAGTGCCACAATGTAAAATTTTAAGCTGGAAGAGAAATCTCAGCTTGATTTGGTACTTCACTCACATGTATCGCCTATGGTACTAGAGCCCTAGAGGTTCCCAGTGTGGGCGCTTTTCCTTGAAAAGCAAAAAACCCAAGGCATACAAAATAAGCACACACATCATAATTGAATCACTGTGAAAAGACCTTGGGGGGTCAAAGAAAAAGTAATCAGTCAGGCGATGATTTCATGAGAAATTCCTTTTATGGTAGCTTAACTACAAGGTTTTCTAGATATAGCCTCTAGTCAGCCCTCGAACATGAATACTTGGCTCTCGCGATTAAACAACTTAATTGACCACAGAAAATTAAGAAGCTTACCCATGGTATTAATATTCGATCTCTAGTGCTTTTCGACCGTCAAATTAGCGACCCCAAACTTGTTTAATTTTTTACCTTTACATCTGTTTATGCATTTGATTACATTGCAATTTAATGTTCATTGCTAACAAATTGTTTGAAATTCTTTGACCAATCAATTTGTCTACCTAAAACTGCATATGCTTTTTAATCACTTATGAGAATGCAATTACTGTGCCAATGTTGTTTGATTTTGTAGTGACTGAAGAAGGCTAAGGACATTCATCTCAAATGCTCTTCCACCTCGACGAACCAGCTTCAACTCAATAGCTTCCGAGGACGGAATCTACATCAGGAAGGGGGGCATGTTAACCCTCACGGCTCACGGACACCCATCACCTACGATGGACGCGTATTATGTATTCGATAGAGTCAGGTACCGGGCTTGTCGGACCAATAGGGAAAGGTAGAGTGATCGCCGATGAGAGGCGCACTTTAACTTGGACATTCAAGGGATTAGTTGGCTAAGCATGGGCGCCCAAGTGTGAATGGGGTGAGCTCCTATAAAAGCCAACTAAACCTAATTTTTACTCATTCTCTCATTTGTGCAATTGAAGAGTGCTCTTGCTCCATCTCCATCTTCTTCTTCTTCACCTCCTTGTGTGTGTGTGTGTGAGAGAGAGAGAGGGAGAGTGTGTGTGCGATCGAGCATTACGAAGGCACGACGGCGGCGAAGCGGTTGAGCGCGGCACGACTGCAGCTTCTTCTTCATTGCGGCGAGGAATCCACCACGAAGGCGAGCGTAGAGCGGTGAGTGACACACCCTTTGTTTTCTTGAGCTTGCTAGTTTAGGCTTGTTGTGTGCTTGGAGCCGTTTGTGGCTCGCATACGGTGTATTGGCAAGTCCCTTGCTTCGACAGTGCGGCAAGGAGCGCACATACATTTATTCCTCGAAACACCCATCATCTCCTTGTTTCACATTGCATGCTTTTGTTGACAAATTTCTCATATGCATATAGAGTGTCCCATGATTGGCACTTGCATCAGGCACTCTTTCCGTGTTTCACCCAAGTACTCACCTTTCATGAACATGTACTTCACGTTCAACTGCTCAACTCCAATAAGAGCGTATACTAAAGGCATTTTTTTCGCACCGGGTTTTTTCCCTTTGGTCATCCAGGTTTTAGACCTAATCTAAAGACACCTATCACCATCCTCTTGTACATATTCCTTCTACATCAACAATAAGGAAATGCTACTCAAATCAATTGACAAATGAATTGGAGGACCAATTTCAGATCATAGCATACTTCTCCTCAATGGCGAGTCGAAGAATGGCCTACAATGACAAAGCTGCAGACAACACTAACAACATGATTGCATAGGAACTGTTAACCCTCACGGCTCACGGACACCCCATCACCTACGACGGACGTGTATTATGTATTCGATAGAGTCAGGTACCGGGCTTGTCGGACCAATAGGGAAAGGTAGAGTGATCGCCGATGAGAGGCACACTTTAACTTGGACATTCAAGGGATTAGTTGGCTAAGCATGGGCGCCCAAGTGTGAATGGGGTGAGCTCCTATAAAAGCCAACTAAACCTAATTTTTACTCATTCTCTCATTTGTGCAATAGAAGAGTGCTCTTGCTCCATCTCCATCTTCTTCTTCTTCTTCTTCACCTCCTTGTGTGTGTGTGTGTGAGAGAGAGAGAGAGGGAGAGTGTGTGTGCGATCGAGCATTACGAAGGCACGACGGCAGCGAAGCGGTTGAGCGCGGCACGACTGCAGCTGCTTCTTCATCGCGGCGAGGAATCCACCATGAAGACGAGCGTAGAGCGGTGAGTGACACACCCTTTGTTTTCTTGAGCTTGCTAGTTTAGGCTTGTTGTGTGCTTGGAGCCGCTTGTGGCTCGCATACGGTGTATTGGCAAGTCCCTTGCTTCGACTGTGCGGCAAGGAGCGCACATTTTTGGCGCCGCTGCCGGGGATATGCCCTACACTAAGCTCGGTTAGCACTTTACGCTTCCTTGTGGTGCAATTTCTATCATAGGAAAGGCAGGGAAGGAGTGTGTGGAGATTTCTATTTTTTGCGTTTTCTGCATTTTCTGTCAAGTTTCAATTTCTGCTATTGTCTGTGCTTTTTCAATTTTCTGCATTTCTTGCGTTTTTTCAATTTCTGTAATTTTTGCATTTTCAATTTCGGCGCTTTCAATTTCTGCAATTTTCTGCATTTCTGCGTTTTTTCAATTTTCTTCATTTCTGCATTTTCAATTTCTGCAATTTTCGGCATTTCTGCGTTTTTTTAATTTTCTGCATTTCTGCATTTTCAATTTCCGTATTTTCTGCTTCAAAAAAAATTTTCTGAAAAAAAAAGTGATTTAAAAAAATAATTAAAAAAATATTTTTTTCGAGAAAAAAATTTTTTGAAAATAAATAAATAAATAAATAAATTCAGAAAATAAAAACGCGAGTGAGCGGGCGGTGAAAATTTTCGAAAATAAAAAACGTGACTCTTAAACAGACGGGTTTGGTTTGTATAAAAGATAGATCGGGATCATTTCCCCAAGCCCAAGCCCAGGCCTCAGTCCTCAGTCCTATGATATATACTCGACTCACTCTTATATATATACCCTACTCCCTCAAGAGAGAATGAGAGCATGTGGGACAAGTCCTCCACTCTCCTCCTTTCTCTTCCCACTTGCACCCTTAGAATTTCTAGTTTGGGCCTAGTTCCCTACTGGAAATTGACAGTTTTAGGGATTCCGAGGGCATAGAGTGACCAAACGGAGGGCTGTAAAGCACGGCACGACCCTCTGACCGATACGCTCGTTTCGAGCTATCACACAGCCCATTCCACGACACGCTCTAAAAAATCTAGCAAAAAAACAAACAAAAAACACGCTAAAAACTAGTCACAAGGCCTCCTAGAGCAGCTTTTTGACACCTTAGGGTATCAAAAGCACATGCACTTACGCTCTGGGCGGGTGCTAGAACACGAGCATATTGAGGGTGCCTCTGTTCATACGGACACCCATTACCCATCCACGATAAGCTCTAGACCCTCAGCGGGGACACAAGGTAGCACCACCCAAGACCCTAAAATAGCCGCTAGTGATTCCTCCTCCGACTCAGAAATCATGGAAGCATACCCTACCCAAAACACTGAGAGAGCAGGCCATGCACCTCCCGAAGCTCCACAGCCTAGTACTAGTATGTTTAGCCGTTTCATGGAAACATTAGGTAGAGCTACTCGCTCGGAACCTGATGCAAATGAAGCACACAAAGGGGGTGGGGAAGTGGACTCTCCTTTCACATCGCACGTGGACCCCACACCCCCAAAGAGTGTCCATGTGGATATCCTACCAACTTCTTACCAAGAAGGCCCTGTTGAGCTGCCTCCTTCAGAAGTTCCCTCTAGAGTACCGTTGGTGACAAGTAAAACCATGGGGAGCAACATTGCTTCTACCTCACAAAAACCGTTAACACGTCGACTCTAGAAGGATTGTTCATTAATGATCATTGGACATACGACCTCCACACTGAGGTGTTGACGGATCTACACTCTGGCCACGCCTACCATGTAGGATGGATAGAGATTGTACAATCCACCTCTAGTGCCACGAGCATCGAAGATCAACAGAAAATGATCTGTAATGTTATCCATGGCATTATTCAATCCGAAAGGCAAAACCGAGGGGTAAATATACTCTCAACTGGCCCCATGAGATTTCTGGATACGAGCAAGGCTCAACAGCCTACTCTATCACAAATGGAGACTCCTCTAATGAGCCCCATGGACCCATCTTACATCATTTCACCTGGGGTCTCTATGCAATCTGAGCCTCCGAGCGACAACTTTAGCTCCCCTAACTTGGCTCAACCCTCTATTAAGGAAAACCCAGTGCTCACTCCAGGGATAAGCCTGACAGAGAATGTACCTATGACATCTACGGTTAGCGCAGTGCCACTACCTAGTGTCGTAGTACCTAATATGGGGCCTCGACCATATGTGCCTCTAGCCCCTTATGCACACATGGCCCCCACACCTCCAATTGTACCACTTGCTTATGCTCCTCGAGTGCCGCTCCCTAGCTCTTATCCGAGTAGACCTATGCCCGGTTATGTTCCATATCCTGCATCATCCACACATATGCCAAGACCGGTACCCGTTCCTCTCCCACATATGATTCCAAGAGTACCTCCACCGGCCCTGCCTCCTCACATAGGTGACTTGGCAGCGTTTGCTCAAACCATAGGTCGATCTATCGCGGAAAATATGCGTCACGCATCTGATAGAGAGCCTAGAAGTAAGGCAGTACAAATTGCCAAACTCACGCAAAAATTCAATGGGGACGAAGATGCTAGAAAACACATTGAAGTGTTTGAACAAGTATGTTTTTACTCATTCTCTCATTTGTGCAATTGAAGAGTGCTCTTGCTCCATCTCCATCTTCTTCTTCTTCACCTCCTTGTGTATGTGTGTGTGAGAGAGAGAGAGAGGGAGAGTGTGTGTGCGATCTTGCATTACGAAGGCACGACGGCGGCGAAGCGGTTGAGCGTGGCACGACTGTAGCTTCTTCTTCATCGCGGCGAGGAATCCACCACGAAGGCGAGCGTAGAGCGGTGAGTGACACACCCTTTGTTTTCTTGAGCTTGCTAGTTTAGGCTTGTTGTGTGCTTGGAGCCGTTTGTGGCTCGCATACGGTGTATTGGCAAGTCCCTTGCTTCGACAGTGCAGCAAGGAGCGCACATTTTTGGCGCCGCTGCCGGGGATATGCCCTACACTAAGCTCGGTTAGCACTTTACGCTTCCTTGTGGTGCAATTTCTATCATAGGAAAGACAGGGAAGGAGTGTGTGGAGATTTCTGTTTTTTGCGTTTTTTGCATTTGCTGTCAAGTTTCAATTTCTGCTATTGTCTGCGTTTTTTCAATTTCCGTAATTTCTGCATTTTCAAGTTCGGCGTTTTCAATTTCTGCATTTTCTGCAATTTCTACGTTTTTTTCTGCAATTTCTGAATTTCTGCGTTTTCAATTTTCTGCATATCTACGTTTTTCAATTTCTGCATATCTGCGTTTTTTCAATTTCTGCATATCTGCGTTTTCTGCATATCTGCGATTTCAATTTCTGTATTTTTTGCAGCCAAAAAAAAAAAAAAGAATCGGAAATCAAAAACGCGAGCGAGCGGGCGGCTAAATTTTTTGAAAATAAAAAACGTGACTCTTGAGTCTTAAAACGGACGGGTTGGTTTGTATAAAAGATAGATCGGGATCGGGATCATTTTCCCAAGCCCAAGCCCAAGCCCAAGCCCAAGCCCAGGCCCAGGCCTCAGTCCTCAGTCCTCTGATATATACTAGACTCACTCTTATATATATACCCTACTCCCTCAAGAGAGAATGAGAGCATGTGGGACAAGTCCTCCACTCTCCTCCTTTCTCTTCCCACTTGCACCCTTAGACTTTCTAGTTTGGGCCTAGTTCTCTACTGGAAATTGACAGTTTTAGGGATTCCGAGGGCATAGAGTGACCAAACGGAGGGCTGTAAAGCACGGCACGACCCTCTGACCGATACGCTCGTTTCAAGCTATCACACGGCCCATTCCACGACACGCTCTAAAAAATCTAGCAAAAAAACAAACAAAAAACACGCTAAAAACTAGTCACAAGGCCTCCTAGAGTAGCTTTTTGACACCTTAGGGTATCAAAAGCACATGCACTTACGCTCTGGGCGAGTGCTAGAACACGAGCATATTGAGGGTGCCTCTGTTCATACGGACACCCATTACCCATCCACGATAAGCTCTAGACCCTCAGCGGGGACACAAGGTAGCACCACCCAAGACCCTAAAATAGCCGCTAGTGATTCCTCCTCCGACTCAGAAATCATGGAAGCATACCCTACCCAAAACACTGAGAGAGAAGGCCATGCACCTCCCGAAGCTCCACAGCCTAGTACTAGTATGTTTAGCCGTTTCATGGAAACATTAGGTAGAGCTACTCGCTCGGAACCTGATGCAAATGAAGCACACGAAGGGGGTGGGGAAGTGGACTCTCCTTTCACATCGCACGTGGACCCCACACCCCCAAAGAGTGTCCATGTGGATATCCTACCAACTTCTTACCAAGAAGGCCCTGTTGAGCTGCCTCCTTCAAAAGTTCCCTCTAGAGTACCGTTGGTGACAAGTAAAACCATGGGGAGCAACATTGCTTCTACCTCACAAGAAACCATTAACACGTGACTCTAGAAGGATTGTTCATTAATGATCATTGGACATACGACCTCCACACTGAGGTGTTGACGGATCTACACTCTGGCCACGCCTACCATGTAGGATGGATAGAGATTGTACAATCCACCTCTAGTGCCACGAGCATCGAAGATCAACAGAAAATGATCTGTAATGTTATCCATGGCATTATTCAATCAGAAAGGCAAAACCGAGGGGTAAATATACTCTCAACTGGCCCCATGAGATTTCTGGATATGAGCAAGGCTCAACAGCCTACTCTATCAAAAATGGAGACTCCTCTAATGAGCCCCATGGACCCATCTTACGTCATTTCACCTGGGGTCCTATGCAATCTGAGCCTCCGAGCGAAAACTTTAGCTTCCCTAACTTGGCTCAACCCTCTATTAAGGAAAACACAGTGCTCACTCCAGGGATAAGCCTGACAGAGAATGTACCGATGACATCTACGGTTAGCGCAGTGCCACTACCTAGTGTCGTAGTACCTAATATGGGGCCTCGACCATATGTGCCTCTAGCCCCTTATGCACACATGGCCCCCACACCTCCAATTGTACCACTTGCTTATGCTCCTCGAGTGCCGCTCCCTAGCTCTTATCCGAGTGGACCTATGCCCGGTTATGTTCCATATCCTGCATCATCCACACATATGCCAAGACCGGTACCCGTTCCTCTCCCACATATGATTCCAAGAGTACCTCCACCGGCCCTGCCTCCTCACATAGGTGACTTGGCAGCGTTTGCTCAAACCATAGGTCGATCTATCGCGGAAAATATGCGTCACGCATCTGATAGAGAGCCTAGAAGTAAGGCAGTACAAATTGCCAAACTCACGCAAAAATTCAATGGGGACGAAGATGCTAGAAAACACATTGAAGTGTTTGAACAAGTATGTGATTCCTTAGGGGAACGCAACGAACTACATAAGTGCAATGCCTTAAGCTTGACATTAAGTGGGAAGGCTGGAGATTGGTATAGGACCCTAAGGGTGGACGAGAAAACAATCTACCCTACCCTTCGAAGGTTGTTTCTAAAGGAGTACATACGAGAAGGTGTGCTTTGGGGTGTAGCATCTCAGCTACAGAAGGCCGAACGTAAGGAAGGAGAGTCAGTAAGGGACTTCATTAGTCGTCTAAAGCACTTAAACTCTCGTTGCCCTGTAAATGAGCGCTTCAACAATAACCAACTGCTTGATCGATTCATTCGAGGGTTGAGGAATGAAGGAATCTATAATGGACTAGTGATTAGAGGTATCACAACCTGGGAAGATGTCACTGCCAATGCAATCCAATTAGAGGACAACTTGATGATAGCAGGCATGAGGGTGTCTACTGACACGAGATCCACTAGCTCACAAGCCATTGAGTATGAACCCATGACTGCAAAGCCCATTGCCAATGAGCCAAAGGTATTTGAGACATTCTTGACAGACCTCACCAAGGCAATCCAAGAGTCTCTTAAGGATAATCGACCCCCTCAAAATAGTCACATGTATCCAAGAAGGGAGCAACAATGGTGTTCCATTTGCTTAGGTCCACATAGCACTAGTGAGTGCCCTACGTTTAGAGTAAAATTTAATGGAACTTGCAACGCATGTGGTAGGTATGGTCACCAAGCTAAGGATTGTTTAATGATCAAACGTATGATGGCAAATAGACCACCTGTAGCCTGGACGGATGCACCTCGAGCTCCTGTATTGATGCCTGCTCCACCTGTTGAGCAACTACCGCAACACATGGTCCCTAGATCTCAAAATGTTGTACAAGCTACACCGTTACCACCTCCTGTGCTAGGACCGCAGCCCCCGCATCCAAGAGTCGCCCCTATGAACCAAGTGGGTTGCGAGCCATCAAATGCTTATGCAGATGGTTGTGAGGAGGAAATAGACACTAGTATTGCCTACGGACTTGATACATTGGAAGAGTGTCCTATATACTACATGGAAGATTGTTGGGGACAAGTCAAGCCGGTTTATCAAGCTGCTGCTCTCGCATCCAGAGGTCAAAATATCAACACCCAGGCTAGGAGGCCACCTCTTCAATGCTACGAGTGTGGTGGACCACATCGAGCAGCGGAGTGCCCTATTAGGCTGCAAAAGAATGCTGCACAGATGCAAATGAATCAAGGGAGCACGTCTGCAATGCCAATACTCACATGTAATCGTTGTGGCATAGATCACTTGATTGCCCAATGCCCCTATAACCCAAATGAGCCTAAAATCACACCCCTGAATTTGGTCGAAATTGCTAGTGTGACATCGCCAATACCACCCGTTGCACCCGCTTATGCGATTACACGGTCCATGCTTCAAGGGCCAGGACATATCCTCGAAGAGAGAGATACTGCGTCAGTTATCCAAGCAAAGAAAAAGAAGACACGAAGGAAGAAGTCGCAGAATACGGAAAATTCAAAGCCAAGTTCCAAAGCAAACATAGGAACAGGAGATGACCCCGTGTATATGAATGACCCGAGGATGATTCAGATTTAGTCGAGACAATGGAGACTAGAACCAATACCACAAAGAGAAAGACCGACAAAGAAAACCGTAACATGGGACCAAATGAAAACCGAATGAGAGAAAACGATAAAGAGCCTCTGAAAACACCACAAGTGTTTCCAAATCCAATCCAAGACCCCGAAGATAAACCGCAGGGGCAAAAAGGGAAAAATCGTAAAAAGAAGATTGGGACATACCCAAACCCAGTAGACGAGATTGAGCAGGTGAAACATCTAAGAGGTTTAGTGGAGGAGACTCAAAGGAAACTAGAACCAGAACCCATGCATGTCAAAATTCATGACACAGTGTTTTCCACGCAAGTTCATCCACCCCACATGAACCATAGACCGTTAGCCATATCTAGTATCATCCAAGAAGGGAGTGAGGACGGGACATCAGAAAGTGAGCATACACCCTTCTTGTTGGAAAGGATGTTTAACGAAGGAATACCTGATCCCATTGAGGAATATGAGATTCCATCCTCACCAGTTCCTAGTCAAGGACCTACACCCTGCAAAACGCCAATGAATGTTGCCAAACTAGTGGACTTCATGTCTTCTGAGGTCCGAACCACGATCATAGCAAAGCTGTATGGAGATCCTGAGTTATTCCTTGCACTTCGAGCATTCCTTAATGGAGAGCTACGAACGGGATTACCGCAGTTTGCGCAACCAAATAGGCCTGACTCGATTATGATTGATGCGGAAAATCATGTGCAATCACTTGACTTAGATGGACACGAGTCTGTGATCGAGGTACCCATTAACGAATTAGGGCAGTATTTTGAAGGTGACGAGTCTAATGCGACCCTACCCATCACTACCAAGGGATTAACTATAAAGGGAATTCTTGATGGTGGTGCGGGAGTTAGCATCGTTACAAAAGATTGTTCGGAATCCATGGGAAAATCCCGCCTCAGTGTTACTAACATTGTGGTAAAGATGGCAAATGGTACCATAGCCAAACCTATGGGGATGCTCAAGGATCTTAAGATCAAAGTTCTAGGACACAAGGTACGACATACGTTCATTGTAATGGATTTCTCTAAACACCTTATGTCATATGAGATGATTTTAGGACGACCATTCATGAGGGAAGCACAAATGGTTCATGATTGGTCTAAAAATCATGTCTATTTGCAATTCCAAGACTCTGTCCTTAGAGTGGATTTGGTGACTGGTAAGGTACACCCCTTAGGGAGTAAGACCATTAGTGATCATCGCTCTGACACCACAGTTCACTCGGCCCCACTACAATATTGTTACACTTGTAAGAAGGATACACGCATTGGCCAAGATTCTCCTTACATGGATGTGTTACCGGGTATGACGGAATCAGACAATGTGGATTGGGTCCACCTTGCATCAACCATAGACACTTGGGGAAATAGGGGGACGACCTGGGTAACACTTGAGGGGGATGAAATGCCTATACCCTTAAATATGCTACAAGCAATGCATATCGCTTCCGACAAGACTCGTCCTAATGTAACGAAGAAAACATACAAGTGGGTCCCTAAAGCTTCTTTAGTGACCATAGCTAGTGCTAAAAAACAGAAGCCTTGTAAGAAACGTACCACTCGCTCCAAGAAAAGTAAGAAAATGTTGCAATGGATCCCTAAACGACTATTGGAATCCCAAGGCTACTATCAAGGAAATGATCAAATCTGGGTGCCAAAACGTAGATTGTGCTCTTACCTATCATCTGACCCAAGTGAGCCCAATCCCGTAGTTCCAAAACGAATCAATGATCGTGGAAAGAAAAAAATCACAGAATGCTACACACCCGCTCCCGAGCTAGTTTGGGTACCAAAGAAAGAACGATTTGTTCCACCTAGCTCAGGAAGGGGGGAGTCCCATGAAGATTCTAGCTCCTCATGTAATACATCCATAGAAGTAAAAGCTTCTACACAGCCTCCATCTATAGTAGTGGACCGCCATGAAGCTACAAAAGAATCCACACCTCCCAGTGTTCAAGAATCACCTGATGTACCACTTCAAGTTCGATCCTGGGAGAGTACCTTACCACCCTTGCAAGTTGACGAGGCACCTAGGGTAATAGAAAACTACTGGCAAAAATCCTCACCTATTACCAACTGGAACAATTGGTTTCAAAGGGTGACAAGCTCATTTCAAACGTATGATCTACCCAAGGAAGGGGGGAGTGTTTGTGGACATCCATCATTCACTTGCTTCCCTCTCAACCTTTCTCCCTGACCTCTCAATCACCAATCTTAGGGAATGTACATATAAAGCTTTATACTCACAAAAAAATAAATAAAAATAAAGAGCAAGAGCAATTAGCAAACGTGTATGCACATTAAAAGTCAAGACATTGACTCAGACCTGCACATGTCACATCTGGTACAGTGAAACGGAAACCTACGCCATAAAACACCTTCGATCCTCATCACTTGAGTGATGGAGGGTAAGGTAAGATTAGTACGATAGGAGTGTTTCTGTTTTAGCGTTGAGAGATTATCGAAGTTATCTTTTCCCACTAATGTGCCTCCTGGAGGTATTCCTTTTGTTTCCTAGTGTGTACAGGAGCGTGTTGCTATTGATAGGATTTGGACCTTCATGGAACCTTTCTCTCGTTCACACTTCAAATCAAGCGCGACCATCAACACAAACAGGTGTTTCTTGTCCATTAGCATTGCCCTTATCTTTTTGCAATCTATGATTGTCTGCTTTGATTGTGATTGGTAGCATAATATTCAGCGCATTGGCTTAGTATCAAACATTTAATCCAATGTAATGTTTTGTCATAATCACTTGTTTAGGTGTAAAAGCCAAGCAGTCCGACTAAGCTAGTTTGACCAAGCTAGGTATTAGAAATCTTCTTTTAATACCATGGGGAATGCCTTCCTAATAAGCAATGGTTACTTAGGTTCTTAATCCGATTTAGGCAGCATTGTGTGAAATGTACTAGGGCTTTCTAATGGGCTTAACCCTATTGACCTTTAGTTTAAGTATTATAAAGGGAGTTTACTAATGTGATGAGCCTGGGGAGGGTAACAGTGTTATCTGACCCCCCAAAGTTACAAAATTTAAATGCTGAAAATGAACAAACAAAAAATCAAAGTGCCACAATGTAAAATTTTAAGCTGGAAGAGAAATCCCTGCTTAAATTGGTACTTCACTCACATGTATCGCCTATGGTACTAGAGCCCTAGAGGTTCCCAGCGTGGGCGCTTTTCCTTGAAAAGCAAAAAACCCAAGGCATACAAAATAAGCACACACATCATAATTGAATCAATGTGAAAAGACTTTGGGGAATCAAAGAAAAAGTAATCAGTCAGGCGATGATTTCATGAGAAATTCCTTTTATGGTAGCTTAACTACAAGGTTTTCTAGATATAGCCTCTAGTCAGCCCTCGAACATAAAAACTTGGCTCTCGCGATTAAACAACTTAATTGACCACAGAAAATTAAGAAGCTTACCCATGGTATTAATATTCGATCTCTAGTGCCTTTCGACCGTCAAATTAGCGACCCCAGACTTGTTTAATTTTCTACCTTTACATCTGTTTATGCATTTGATTACATTGCAATTTAATGTTCATTGCTAACAAATTGTTTGAAATTCTTTGACCAATCAATGTGTCTACCTAAAACTGCATATGCTTTTTAAGAGAATGCAATTACTGTGCCAATGTTGTTTGATTTTGCAGTGACTGAAGAAGGCTAAGGACATTCATCTCAAATGCTCTTCCACCTCGTCGAACCAGCTTCAACTCAATAGCTTCCGAGGACGGAATCTACATCAGGAAGGGGGGCATGTTAACCCTCACGGCTCACGGACACCCCATCACCTATGACGGACGTGTATTATGTATTCGATAGAGTCAGGTACCGGGCTTGTCGGACCAATAGGGAAAGGTAGAGTGATCGCCGATGAGAGGCGCACTTTAACTTGGACATTCAAGGGATTAGTTGGCTAAGCATGGGCGCCCAAGTGTGAATGGGGTGAGCTCCTATAAAAGCCAACTAAACCTAATTTTTACTCATTCTCTCATTTGTGCAATAGAAGAGTGCTCTTGCTCCATCTCCATCTTCTTCTTCTTCTTCACCTCCTTGTGTGTGTGTGTGTGTGTGTGTGAGAGAGAGAGAGAGGGAGAGTGTGTGTGCGATCGAGCATTACGAAGGCACGACGGCGGCGAAGCGGTTGAGCGCGGCACGACTGCAGCTTCTTCTTCATCGCGACGAGGAATCCACCACGAAGACGAGCGTAGAGCGGTGAGTGACACACCCTTTGTTTTCTTGAGCTTGCTAGTTTAGGCTTGTTGTGTGCTTGGAGCGGCTTGTGGCTCGCATACGGTGTATTGGCAAGTCCCTTGCTTCGACAGTGCGGCAAGGAGCGCACAGGAACAAAGAAGTCCCCAATGAAGAAGAGCAGACATAAAAGTAATCAAAGGATCTCAAAAGACGAATGGTTATGATGATAGATGTCCGTTCTAATGGATCATAGTTCTTGTTGTGGTTCGACAAAGTTACAAGCAGTGCCACAGATGAAGCCAAAACGACAGCAAAGACCACATCGCCATCGACAATCAGGTCATGTCGGGGACGACATGAACGCGGAAGGGGGGTGTGTTGACCACCGGGTCAACAACACAACATAACTCAAGTTTCGTACCAAAGTCTTATCTTTTGCGAGTTATGAAATGCTGCAGATTATGGCTATAAACATCATCTGTAATGAGTAGTTATTCTAGTTTCAGAAGCCGGGGTGCAATGGCACTTCCAGATTGTAAATACAAAGCCATTTGACCCTTTCAACCCCATTTTTGGTTAAACCTAAGGTAGCCTTAGTATATAAGGTACCTAGGTCATTTTGTAAAGAGACTTTTATCATAATCAAAACTTAGCGTTGCCGTCTACTGTGTGAGAAAGAGAAAGAGATTGAGCGTGAGCTTCATCCTCTCGCTACGCCCGGCTCTCTCAACACATTGGAGATCCGACTGCACCATTGCTGTAGGATCAAGGAGAGCTACGCGACAACGCCAAGAATTCCACGCGAGACGAAGCACACACGTCGACGCATCTACGAGCTATTTGTGGCCGTAAGTGTATCAAACGATGTTTGTTTTTTGCGTGCTAGTAGTCTATAGAATCGTGATGACATAAGCTACGCATAGGTACTCATAAAATTTCAATTTCGGGCACTTTTAAAATTCTGTTCTATCATCCTACGCATTTTCCGCAGATGGGTTTAGAGTGAGGGTTTTGAGTGTAGAAGCTTAGAGACAGGTGTATCCTAGTGAGGGGATGGTGTTCCTTAAGTTTCCTACGAATCTGGCATGATTAGGTGAGTTACCTTCCGTATGTGTGTATGTGTCTAGGTGGGTAGTTGAGAGCAGTGAGGTTCTTGATTGTGGTTTAGTTGGCCTTCCTAAGTGTTCTATGTGTAGGATGGTCTCAGCCTGACAAGCTTAAGAGATTTCCTCTGTGTGCCTATCGTGTCATCTGTGTCCTCCATTGACATTATGTTTATCTAGGTAGTGTTTGTATGCACTTCATGGGTGTGTGAGTCTCTCCCGTCCAATAAACATACATGTTCCTTTACTTTATTTATGATACTGGTTCATTAAAACAACGCTTCAAACAGTATTACAAACAATAGTCAAACAAGAAGTCGTCCAATTTTAAACCAACAACCCTTGGATTAGGTTCACTTAAGAATATCTAATGGCGCTATTATGTCCGATCGGTATATACATTATTTATAAAAACCCTTGTCCTCATGAGCGTCCCATACCGCTCGACAAGTACTCGTTGTGCTAATCTGGACGTACTCCCGCCACAGCAACAACGGTGCCAATCTGGGCATCATCCTTACGCCACGGCAAAACAAAACTGCAATATCCAACTGGGCTAATCTGAGTGTACTCCCACCACAGCATCAGCGGTGCCATCCTGGATGTCATCTCACGCCTCGGCAATTGCCACATAATACCAGCGCTAATAAGTAGAGAGACTTGAGAGAAACCCTACCGAAGGTTTTGGACAAACATTATTTCCTATAGCAACCAGTTTAACCAGACAATCTTTCCTACTTGTCAAACGTTTCTTGGGGTTAAGCCCCGTGGTTTCGGTCTGTGTTTTCTTTTCATAAGGTAAATATTAATTATATTTCTATGGTCTCGCATATGCAATGATGCCTAACTTGAAACTGCAATACTAACCTGTATCATAGCTCCGATTGATCCGATTGGTGGAGACATAACATGTTCCACAGGAGTTCCACCGTTACTTGTACCAACTTCATGATCATTAGCGCTTTGGGTTCGAGTACGCTTTGGAGCCATTTTTTTGTACTACACTTATATTATACACTTAGAACTTTAAATTTGTCAATTTACCTAGTAATCTCCTTGTTTCCAAAGAGAGTCTGTAATTTGAACCTCGCCAACTCGGATTCACACTTAGTGTTGTTGTTCTATATCTAATTTCTATACATCAAATATTTGTTAATCTTAATTAATCAAAAATTAAGTGTGTAAACTACGAGTGAAAGTTTAGGACTGTACTACTTTTATGCATGACATTTCTAATCCAATTCTAACTTCCATTTCTATACTTCAACTAAATCAATTTTTAGTATTATTCAAAATTCTACTTAATCTAATTGACAAAAAAATTGTTGAATGAGAATTTCATCATGTATAATAAGAATATGATGAGTTCTCTTATGTATTAACTTTCAATTAACTATGCAGAAGTTAATAGTGAAGATGTACTAACTAGAGAGAGTAGGTATACTTAGAGAGATTAGAGTAAGAGAAAACATACACATATCTTTTCTAAAGTTAATTGAATCTTACTAATCCATTAGAAAGATTAGAGTAAAAGAGAACACACATACATCGCTAATTGAATCTCACCAATCTATTAGAGAGATTAGAGTAAGAGATAGCACACACACACACACATATCCTTCTTAAAACTAATTGAATTTTACTAATCTATTAGAGAAATTAGAGTAAGAGATAGCAAACACACACCATTCTTAAAGTTAATTGAATCTTACTAATCTATTAGAGAGATTAGAGTAAGAGATAGCACATACACACACACACATATCCTTCTTAAAACTAATTGAATCTTTAAATTCTAGGTTTTCTCAACCTACGATTCATAATTTGAACTTGAATATTTTAAATAATGAGTGATGGTTTAAAAAAATTCAAATGCGTAATAGAACTTGTCTGAAATTTGAAAGTAGAGACCTTACAAACAGGTACACATCCCTCCAGATGAGGTAGGCAGAGAACTCGAGCCAAGTAACCTTAACCTCCAGCGCAATTAACAGAGCTGGTGTTATGCGCGCCGCGACATAGTGATAAAGAGATGCATTGATCAAAACTAAAATCACCACACTTGCCCAGGTAAGGGGCCTAAAAAGGGTTTTAAGTGAAATTGGTAGGTGTTGGGGTAGGGGGTGATACCCATATGGTACCATTTTACTCAACCATGCAAATAGTAGGTTAGCAATACCATTTCCAAGTTTTTTTCCCCGATGGAAATCTTTAGGCTATGAGTAGGTTTACCATGGTCAGCTGTTGTGACAAAATGTGTGTGTGTGTATATGAGTGCAGACACACACTCTACCTTCTCTATTATTCTCTCTAATGACAAAGAAGAAGCACTCCGATCTCCACCTCTTCTCTCTTTGTGTAGCCTCTTTGTAGTGCTACACAATAAAGCTAAAAAACACCAATGTTGTTTTGCAAAAAATCACCAACGTTATGCCCTTTGTACCTTAGCATTTTGATATCCAATTTCTAGTGCTATTCTAGTTTATTTCCTTAGAGCTACAATTTGTAAAACTTCAGTGTTGCACGCTAAGACTGCTCTCCCACCCACATTGCCTCTTTAATTTTATTATGTTGCTCTTTAGGTTGCTTTCCAAATCCAAAATCTCCAAGGTTTGGAGCACCCTAGCAAAAGAAATTGATTCTTCTCTTATCTTCACAATTGCTTACACACATGCAACTCCAAGAGGCCCCCCTTCTTGTGTTTTTGCTTTTTACACTTCAACCTTGTACAAAGTCCAAGATTAAGATATAAGACCTATTGCCTACTACAAAAGATTTTGAACACGTCATGAAAGTCAAGCACCACCGCCAACCTATGGTCTAATACCACTTGTGAGTGCATGTGTGGGGTGTGCAAAGTGCAAGGGATGGGTGATGGAGGAGACAAGTACACAAGATTATTGGTGGATCTCATCATGAGGATTAATCCCTCACCTCTCCTTATTGTTCTATATTATCAAATGAATGGATAACATTAGTATGGTTACTGTGATGGGTGCCTGGCCAGTTGTCTTGAACCCTAATACAAGAAAACATTTGAGACAGGGGTAATCTAAAAGGTCATAAATATACATAGCATCGCTCAACCGCCTCGCCGCCGTCGTGCCGCCGCAACGCTCGATCGCACACACACTCTCACACTCTCTCACACACACACACGCACACACACAAGGAGATGGTGAAGGAGAAGGTGGAGATGGAGCAAGAGCAGCTTCTATTGCACAATGAGAGAATGACTCAATTTTAGGTTTAATTGGCTTTTATGTGAGCTCACCCCATTCACACTTGGGTGCCCATGCTTAGCCAACTAACCCTAGCATGTTCGTGTTAGAGTGCGCCTCTCATCGGCGATCACTCTACCTTTCCCTATTGGACCGACAAGCCCGGTGCCTGACTCTACTTAAATAAATAATACGGTTACGGTGTCCGTCGTAGGCGATAGGGTGTCCGTGAGCCACGAGGGTTAACATTCCTTCTCCCCCATTGTGCTAATAGAGGGGTATTAGCTTAGGAGACTCTCCTAGCCAATGTCTACCTCTTGAGATGAGCACAACTAGAAAATCATCTCCATATATGTGATTATGACATACATTGCAAATGGTGCTTGGTTGCAAAAAAAAAAAAAAAGAGTTAATTGCGAGAGAGAGAGAGAGAGAGAGAGAGAATTTCTTTCTCACCGCCGATGAAGCCCCTCTTCACAAATGATGGAAAGGCTTGATGCAGAACTGCTTTTAATCTTTGCTTTGCAAAAAATAGAAGGCTCTTGAATGCTCAATGTATTGCTTCCTTTTTGAAGCTCCTAAATACCTTTTGACTTTGATGCTTGATGAAGCCTTGAAGTTCCTCGGTTGCCTTTGAACAACCCTTGGTGAAGCCTATTGAAGGTTTTGAGTATTGATGGTTAGAGCTCTCTCTTTTGCAGTGGGACGAGACCCTTAGCAAGGTGGTTGTTGGGGTGCTTACTTGCCTCGGTGTAGTGGGGCCTTTCGGTGGGAATGATACCTTAGGAGGCTTGGTTGTGCCCCTTGGAGCCAAGACCAAGGCGCGGGAGCTTCTGCTTATGGAGGTGACCCGGTTATAGAGTGAGTTGAGACTGGTTGAGACCAAGTTGGCGTCTGCCACCCGTGGAGCAAAACCAGGTAGTAGCACGTGAGTCACCGCCACCGGACCGAGCCGAGCATAGAGCCCGATTTGATTGTTGCTCTTTGTGTCCACCCAATTTGCCACAAACTGACCCGCATGGGAGCAGACCCCAGTGAGCCGGGCCCCTCTTCAAAAATTTGATTTGAATGTCACCTTCACGTCCAACCAAGTTGCCCAAATCAGGATAGCAAAATTGAGCTTGTGACCTCACACGACCTCACAAGATAGAAGCCAATGCACTAGCCACCAAGCCACTTGGCTTGTGTGTCAAAGCTTCTGAGCATAAGATAGAAAAGAATTGCTTTGACCGAGCCACACACACACACCCGTAAGTTAGCATAAAATTGGGAATGAGGATGAGGGGGCTCCCAGGCTCAGAATGGAGAGCTTGTGTTGAGCACTTTGAGATTATGTAACCAGTGCAAGGATAAAATGAGCTTGATGAAACTAATTGAAGATGTAGATTAACAAAAATCGACACAAAATGTGTTCTAAATGCAAACACAAAAAAGATACCAATCCTCTCCCTAATCAAGCTTACCTAGCCTTGGAGGATAGTGGCCTCTTGGGTATGCGAAGGACATTCCCACACATAGCTAGATTAAGGCTTACTTAGTGAGAGATGCAACTAGTTATGGAAAATTCCAACGGACCGTAACGATGATTAAGAAATATTAATCACTCTATAGAGATGCTAATCACTAACACACAAATGCATAACAACAATCCTAGCTAGCACACCATAGCTTTGGTATAACTTGATGGGAATGAGATCGTGCTAGCTAGCATGGATGATACACAAACATTGTGCACACAAGTGAGTGTGTGTAGGTCAAATTGTTACTCAAGCGAATTAGGTTCCAAGATAGATTAACTTGGACTCATAAACACGATTTTGAGTAGTTTGTTAACCCATCACAAGCTCACCATAAATAAGAGATATGTAATGCAAACTTGGAATGATTTGTTTATTCATGAAAGGAGCTTTAAGTATCTCTACAACTTTGCATCATTACATATCATTACATGTGGGATAATTCCACCTCTTCTCTCATTCACTCACACTCTAGTGACTCTAGGACAAAGCTCATACCTTACTTGTTCTTTGTTGTCATCGATTATCGGTTGTTGTTAGTCATTGGTCGCTTGATCGTGTTCGCTCATTGATGTTTTTTTTCATCTAGCCAAAGCGTGGCTCATGTATCAAGTGACTACAAAGAAGGTGGGCATTGCGAGCCTATGGACATGCAGATGTGTTGGGGGTAGTAGATGGAGATGTTTTCAATTGGAGGTTGTCCTCCATGTGACTTTGGAAACTTGACTAGTTGAAGCATTGATGAGAGGTCCAATTCCATTGAAATTTTTGACTAAAAGGAGACTTGATATTTTCTTTTCTAGGAAAGGGTGGCTCCTACCACATGCACACACACACACACACACATTGTTTAAGAAAATTTCGATTATGAGGCTAATCTTGGCCAAATTGAGTGAATGAGAGCTCTAATTGAATCTTGAACAAAGATTACAAGTACACATCTTATTTAAGCTTGCAATAGCAGGTTTTTTTTTTGCAATTATTGATGCAAGAGACCGGAGGGATCCACAATGGGAACTTATCGTACCACATGAGTGCAAGGGAGGTTGGGGGAGATATGTAAGTCTCACTTAAGGGGAAAGGGAAGGGGGAACGATAAGAGATAGAGATATATCAGAAAGAGAGAAACATGTATTTTCTCTATGAATTCTATCAATTGCACATCTCTCTATCTCTTTTTGCAATACTCACAACTTGTGAGTGATGATATTTAAAAAAACCAAAAAGAATCACAATCAAAGGTCTACTTACAACAAGCCAGGGCATCACCATCCACCACATATTAGTCCATAGAGCTGAGCTTCTCATAGAGAAGCCGAAATCCCATTACAAGTAGATCTCAGAGTGACCTGAAAGGTAGCCACCACCATGCCTCACCCCCTCACACGGGGTAATCCGTGCCCATATTGACCAGTAACATAGATATGACAAATCAAAAGATACTAATAGATTGACAACTAGGAGATCAAAGACCATTTTGGCAGCTAGGTAATTCCAATCAAAATCCTTGATGAAACTCAAATCATACAACCAAGTCCGGAAGGTGCCACCAAAAGGCCTCCAATTTCCACTTGAAGACCCACACAATCCAAATAGCGCCGAACACAACCGGCCAAAGCAAGCCCAACAACGAGCACTATATGACCAACCAAAATAGAGCACGAACTTTAAAATATGAGCACCCTTTCAGGACCTAGACCCTTTTCCCAAAAATTAGCTCAAATTCAAAAGCTCCCATGTATTCACATAAATCAACTGAAGCTAATCCATATCCATTGAGGATTCCATAATGAGTAATCCTTTTTTTTGTTCTCTCTCACGGTGTTAAGTTTATTTTGAAGCTTAGAAACAAGGATAACCCGATAAGAAAATATTGGCGTAAACTAATACTACAAAACCACAAAGGAGAGTGTTAACCCTCACGGCTCACGGACACCCCATCACCTACGACGGACGTGTATTATGTATTTGGTAGAGTCAGGTACCGGGCTTGTCGGACCAATAGAAAAAGGGTAAGAGTGATCGTCGATGAGAGGCGCACTCTAACTGGGACATTCAAGGGATTCGTTGGTTAAGCATGGGCGCCCAAGTGTGAATGGGGTGAGCTCATATAAAAGCCAACTAAACCTAAAATTCACTCATTCTCTCATTTGTGCAATAGAAGAGTGCTCTTGCTCCATCTCCATCTCCATCTTCTTCTTTTTCGCCTCCTCGTGTGTGTGTGTGTGTGTGTGTGTGTGTGTGTGTGTGTGTGAGAGAGAGAGGGAGAGTGTGTGCGCGATCGAGCATTACGAAGGCACGACGGTGGCGAAGCGGTTGAGCGTGGCACGACTGCAGCTTCTTGTTCATCGCAGCGAGGAATCCTCCACGGCAGGAGCATAGAGCGGTGAGTGACACACCATTGCCCTCTTTTGAGCTTGCTAGATTAGTCTTGTTGTGTGCTTGGAGCCATTTGTGGCTCGCACACGGTGTATCGGCAAGTCCCTTGCTTCGACAGTGCGGCAAAGAGCGCACATTTTTGGCGCCGCTGCCGGGGAAACGCCCTGCACTAAGCCCAAGAGGCACTTTGTGCTTCTCCTATGAGTTGTTTGTAGTAGGAAAGAAGAGGAAGAGGAAGAGGAATGAGTTGTTTTTGTGTAAATCTGTGTTGTGTGCAAGTTCTGTGATTTCTGCATAATGTTGTGTTTTCTGTTTGCACACAGTCTTTGCACACAGTTTCTGTCAAGGTTTGCCTACACATAGCTTTTTGCACAGTAAGGTAGTGAGAAAGGAAGGAGGTGGACAGTTAGGTCACTATCAGTAGGCAGTTAACAGATTAGTTAGTGGTTAGCAGCACTGTTAGTAAGCATATAAGGTAGTGAGCTGTCTGTGAGTTGTGAGCTGTTGACTGGGAGGTTAGGTAGGTGAGAGTGTGTGTGGCCAAGAAAGGGTCACCAAATCCGCGCGCAAAAAAAAAAAACCGAAAATATTTAAGCGTGAGTGACTGGGGGGCTACACTAAAATTTTGATCGGGATCGGTTCCCCAAGCCCAAGCCCAAGCCTCAGTCCTCAGTCTCATGATATATACTAGACTCACTCTTATATATATACCCTACTCCCTCAAGAGGGAATGAGAGCATGTGGGGCAAGTCCTCCACTCTCCTCCCTTCTCTTCCCACTTGCACCCTTAGACTTTCTAATTCGGGCCTAGTTCCCTACTAGAAATTGACGGTTTTAGGGATTCCGAGGGCATAAAGTGACCAAACGGAGGGCTGTAAAGCACGACACGTCCCTCTGATCGAGACGCTCGTTTTGAGCTATCATACCTTCTATTCTATAGCTGGGTCAGAAAAAAAGGGCCAAAAAATAAAAAAATAATAAAAGACTTGGGTTGCAAAACACCCAAAATTACTAGGTGAGCAGCCTTCACGGGCCCTCACTGACACTTCTAGGGGATCCAAGTCATATGAACCTATGCTCTGGACGAGTGTTAGAGCACGAGCATATTGGTAGTGCCTCCATTTACGCGGGCACCCATTATTCCTCCACCCTAGGTTCTGGACCTTCGGTCGGGACTCAAGGTAGCGCGACCCAAGATCCTCATATCGCGTCTAGTGATTCTTCCTCTGACTACGAAGTCATGGAGGGGTATCCTACACCAAACCCTGATAGTTCAAGTCAAGACATGCATGCCATGGGCCCACGGTCCGGGTCCAACGTGTTTAGCCGCTTAAAAGAGACCCTTAGTAGAGCTACTTGCTCCGAACATGCGGTTAATGAAATAAATGAAGGGAGTGGGGAAGTAAATTTGTCATTCCTGCCTAAAATGGACCCTATGCTTCTTGAGAGTGTGCATGTGAATGTTCCATCCACTGCACCTCCTGATCCTTTAGGACTATCTCCCTCTGAGGTTTTACTACCCGATGGTAGGAGTCTTGCCGAAGTGCAAGAGATCGAACGCTATATGCAAGCAACAAGGGAGAGGGAATTTGAGAACCTACGAAGGCTAGAACAAGGTCGAGCCCTGAAAGCAAAGGCTCCTATGACAACAATCATGCCAGGCGAGCAACCGAGTGCTCCCAAGGTAGCAGTCACGGAGGGGTAAGCTATGGGGAGCAATAATGCTTCCACTTCAAGGGAAACCTCCAGCACGCCAGGCCTAGATGGGATATTCCTAAACGAAAATTGGGAGTATGACCTACAAGCAGAAGCCGTAACTGATTGGTACACAGGACACACCTATCATGTGGGTTGGTTAGATGTTCTACAATCCACATCGGGTGCTACTAGCATAGATGAGCAACAACAGAAAGTCTGTGATGTCCTCCATAGGATTGTCGAGTTAGAAAGACATAACACAGGGATCAACATGCCTTCAACAGGCCTAATGAGATTCTTGGATACGGGAAAGGCCAACCAACCAACCCTGTCACAAATGGAGACTCCCTCAGTGAGCCCCATTGATCCTCCATATGTTGTTCCGCCAGGAGCCTCAGTACAATCTGAGTCCACAAGTGGCAGCTTTACCTTTCCAGATCTAGCTCATCTTTCTCTTAATGACACTACGGCTACCATGCATATCCCAATGGTGAGCATGACAAGAAGTACACCATAAAGTTCATTTGTTAATACTGCGTCGATTCCTAGTAGCACAGTGCCCCCAACTATACCTACATGTATGTATCAATCATGTGCACTTGTCGTACCTCAGCCTCATGTAGCTCCTACACCTCCGATTATTCCCAGAGCTTACAATCCACAATGGAATTATCCAAGCTCTTATACAAGTGGAGCCATGCCATTTAATAATAACATGCCATATCAGGCACCCCCTATGCCTAGGGCCACGCCTGTAAACTTTGGACCACCGTTTGGTACACCACCATACGAAATTTGGGACCCAAGAGCCGCGCGTATGCCAAGGCCAAGGCCAACTCCCATCTCACATGTGGTTCTAGGAGCACATACACCCATTATACCTGCTCAAATAGGAGATTTGGCAGCATTTGCTCAAACTATCGGTCGCTCTATTGTGGAAAACATGCGTAGTGCACCTGATAGAGAGCCTAGGAGCAAGGCAGTTCAAGTAGCTAAGATCACACAGAAATTCAATGGAGACGGAGATGCTAGAAAGCATATGGAAGTCTTTGAACATGTGTGCGATTCCTTGGAAGAGCACAATGAGCTACATAAGTGTAAGGCTTTGAGTTTGACCCTAACTGGAAAGGCTGGAGATTGGTATAGAACCTTCAGAGTAGAAGAAAAAACGATCTACTCTACTCTTAGGAGACTGTTCTTAAAAGAATACATACGAGAGGGAGTACTTTGGGGTGTAGCCTCTCAGCTCCAGAAAGCCCAACGAGAAGAAGGTGAATCCGTGAGAGACTTTATTAGTCGCCTGAAGAATTTGAATTCTCGATGCAATCCAAACGAGCGATTCAACAACAACCAATTTCTCGATAGATTCATTAGGGGACTACGACATGAAAGCATCTATAATGGCCTAGTCATTAGAGGTATCACTACTTGGGAAGCAATCACCATGAATGCAATCCAATTGGAGGATAATTTAATGATTGCAGGAGAAAGAGTGTCTGCCGAGCCGAAGTCAAGTAGCTCGCAAGCATCAGGGCATGAGCCAATGAAGATAAATCCAATCGTGAAAGAGCAAACGATATCTGAGATGACTTTGGCAGATCTCACAAAGGCCATCCAAGAAAGCCTTAGGGGTAATCGTGCTCCACAAAACACTCATATGTATCCAAGAAGGGAGCAACAATGGTGCTCAATTTTCTTGGGCCCACATACTACGAGTGAATGCCCTACTTTCAGAGTAAAGTTTGACGGGACTTGTAACGCGTGTGGTAGGTATGGCCATCAAGCGAAGGATTTCCTAATGCTTAAACGCATCATGGAAAATAGACCGCCTATAGCTTGGGCAGACTCACCTCGATTTCCTGCATTGATGCCTACCCCACCCATGGAGCAATAGTTGCCATTACAGCACATGGTCCCTAGAACCCAAAATGTGGTCCAAATCACACCGTTACTACCTCCAGTGCTAGGACCGCAACCCCCTCATCCAAGAGTTACACCTATGAACCAAATAGGTTTCGAGTCATCTAGTACTTATGTAGATTGCGAAGAGTACATAGACTCTAGTATCACCTATGGAGTCGACATGCTTGAGGAGTGTCCCATGTACTATATGGAAGACCATTGGGGACAAATCAAACCGGTATATCAAGCTATTGCGCTAGCAGCAAGAGGCCAAAACATTAATAGTTTTACCAAGAGACCACCTCTTCAGTGCTACGAATGTGGTGGACCACATCGAGTAGCTGAGTGCCCCATTAGAATGCAAAAGAATGCCGCACTAATGCAAACAAGTCAAGGGAGTGCATTGGCAATGCCAATACTCACTTGTAATCGTTGTGGCATAGATCATTTGATCGCACAGTGTCCTAACAATCCAAACGCACCGAAAATCACACCATTGAACATAATAGAGATTGTTGATGGGACACCACCAACTATAAACATAGCACCAGTGAATGCACTCACACGGTCGATGCTCCAAAAGCAAAATTACATCCTCGAAGAGAGAGATGCTGCATCCATTGGCCGAGCGAGAAAGAAGAAAACACGAAGAAAGAAATCCCTTAATGCTTCTAGCTCAAAACCTAGTTCAAAGACTAACATAGGGACAGGAGAGGATCCCGTGTGTATGAATGACCCTGAGGATGACTCAGATTCGATAGAGACCACGGAGACCAAAACTATTACTACAAAGGAAAAAGCAAGTGAGGAGGATCACGAGAGGCAACTACGACGAGCACCAAAAGAGTATTCAAAGTTAAACCACCCAGTTGCGAACCCCCAAGATAAGCCACGGGAGACGAAAAATGAGGATTGCAAGAGAAAGATTGGAACCTATCGAAACCCAACAGTGGAAATTGAACGAGTCCATCAACTGAGGGGTTTGGTGGAAGAAACTCAACAAACATTAGAACCTGAACCCAAACATATCCAGATGTCGGACACAGTGTTTCCCACACAAGTTCAACCTCACAAGAACTACAGGCCGTTAGCTATACCTAGTATCATTCGGGAAGAGAGTGAGGGTAGGACATCTGAAAGTGGACACACACCTTTCCTACTAGAGAGAATGTTTGGTGAGGGAATGTCCGACCCCCTTGAGGAAGTGGAGATTCCATCTTCACCATTCTCTTGTCAGGGTCCTACGTCCCACAAGATGCCATTAAATGTTGCCAAATTGATGGATTTCATGTCTTCAGAAGTTAGAACCACCATCATGTCCAAACTATATAAAGACCCCGAGCTAGTCTCAGCTCTTCGAGCCTTCCTCAATGGAGAATTACAGGCCGGATTACCACAGTTTGCACATATGAACAAACCTGACTCGGTAATGAATGATGAGGAACATTTAGCACCACCATCTGACCTAGCAGGACATGAATCTGTAATTGAAGTACCCGTTAACAAGTTGGGGCAATACTTTGAAGGTGATGAATCTAATGCTACTCTACCAATCACTACTAAAGGATTAACTGTAAAGGGGGTCCTTGACGGTGGTGCGGGAGTCAGCATGGTGGCAAAGAGTTGTTGGGAGTCTATGGGGCGACCTCACCTTGAAGCCACAAGCGTAGTGGTAAAAATGGCTAATGGATCTATTGTTACGCCTATTGGAATGCTTAAGGATCTCAGGATCAAGGTCTTGGGACACAAGGTAAGGCAGACTTTCATTGTTATGGATTTTTCCAAGCATCCTATGTCATTTGAGATGATCTTAGGGCCTCCATTCATGAGGGAAGAAAAAATGGTGCATGACTGGTCCAAAAACCACGTCTACTTACAATTCCAAGACTCTGTCATTCGAGTTGATCTTTTAAGTGGTCGAACGCATCCTCTAGGAAATAAATTCATCATTGATAATCGATCAGACACAACAATTCACTCAGCTCCATTACAGTATTGTTACACGTGTAACGAAGACATGGATATTGGGGAGAACTCTCCTTATATGGATATCCTACCCGGAATGGCTGAGTCAGACAATGTCGATTGGGTACTCCTAGCGGCAACTATAGATACATGGGGAGCTAGAGGAACAACCTGGGTAACACCAGATGGGGAAGAGATACCACACATTGCACCAGTAAACATGTTAGGTGTAGCGCATGTAACATCCGATGATAAGAAAGAGGCACACCTACCTGAGAGTGAAACTAATGATTCCTCAAAGGCTTCAGGCCAATACACCTCGAAAACGGAATCTCAGGAAGAAATGGATTCAGAACCTGAGGAAACATCGAGTGAGCCAAGTATAGAAACTGAACACTCAAGGTCTAGTACGACCATCTGTGGTAATTTATATGAGAGTGAAGAAGATACAAGCGAAGACCTATCAAGCGAGTCGAGTTCAAACATTTACCAAAATCAAAACCTTAACAAGAAACAAAGGTCATATAGGAGACGACGATATCGAGCAAATGTGAGAGCTAGGATAAACAAGGAAAGGTCTACTGCAGAATGGCTTAGCTATCTAGGGGCATGTGATGCTCATCGAAAGCTAGTAGACAATTGGGGTGAACATCTCCAGAGTGTCATGTGGTGCAGCCCGCGACCCATTGACCTCGCTCAATTGGAGGTTACAAAGCCGAAATTGAGTCGAACTATAAGAAGAAGTCAAAACCGAGAGTTAGCACAACAACAAAAGGAGGCAGAACTAAAAGAAAGGTCTCCGTCAGGACAAGAGCCTACTGACTTACATACAGCTCCTGAACATTTTAAATCTTATACCACGGGGGAGCGAAAGGTTGTGTATGCCAAAGCCTAACGAATACCTACCAATGGAAGCAGTGGAGTCTATGATGGTCCAACGGTAGTTAAAGAGATAGAATTAGCAGAACCAGGTGAGGAGTCTAAACCAGTCTTTATTGCTCAAGACCTTACCGAAACTGAAGAGGTTGTACTTAAGGAGCTCCTCAAGGAATACAAGGATATCTTTGCTTGGACATATCATGACATGAAGGGCGTTCCACCTTCTATGGTGCAACATACAATTCCCATGATCAACACTGCTAAACCCGTCTAGCAACGACCCTATCCAATGAATCCTAAGTACGCCAAAATTGTACAAGAGGAGATTGAAAAACTTATCCAATGTGGATTCATATACCCTATTGAGCACTCAGAATGGGTTTCTCCAATAGTCATTGTGCCAAAAAAGAATGGGAAACTAAGAGTGTGCGTGGACCTCAAGAAAGTTAATGCAGCCACTAGGAGAGATCATTATCCCTTGCCATATTCAGAACATGTGCTTGAAAGAGTTGCGGGCAAGGAAGCTTATAGCTTTTTAGATGGGTACTCTGGTTACAATCAAATCACAATTGCATTAGAGGACCAAGCTAAAACTGCTTTTATCACAGAGTTTGGAGTGTTTGCATTTCGTGTTATGGCTTTTGGCTTAACGAATGCCCCTGCTACATTCCAACGATTAATAAACACTGCTTTTAAAGAATTTCTAAGGGAGTTTTGTGAAGCTTTCCTAGACGACCTTTGTGTTTATTCTTCTTGGGAGAAGCATTTGTTATATCTATGAAAAATATTTGAAAGGTGCAGATTTTATCGCATCTCATTAAACCCTTTCAAATGCCAATTTTGGGTTAAGCATGGAGTCATTCTAGGGCATATAGTGTCCAAGAACGGAATATCCACAGATGAGAGTAAGATTAAAGCCATTGCCGATTTGCCACCACCTCGAACTATAAAGGAGTTCAAAGATTTATGGGCCATGTTGGTTATTATCGAAGATTTATTTTAAACTTTGCCGAGATAGCGCGTCCATTGTACAAGCTTCTTATCAAGTTTCACTGGACGGAAGAATGTCATCAATCTTATGAGTTATTAAAGAAGGCCCTAACAAGTGCTCCAATCCTGCGAACACCTGATTGGAATGCACCTTTTCATGTGCATATTGATGCATCAAATTTTGCTATTGGGTGTGTTCTAACTCAACCAGGAGAACATAAATTGGACTACCCTATTAGCTTTGCAAGTCGCCAATTAAATGATGCCGAGATGAACTACACTACTACAGAGCGCGAAGGTCTAGCTATGATTTACGCAGTAAAGAAATTTCGCTATTACTTTCTTGCTACCAATTTTGTGTTTTATGTTGATCATCAAGCATTGCTATATTTGGTAAACAAGCCGTGTTCCACAGGTCGAATTACACGATGGTTGTTAATTCTTCTTGAGTTTGACTTCACCGTTGTTGTGAGGCCTGGGAGGAAACATGTCATGGCAAATCATTTATCTCGTATCCCTAATGGCGAAGCTCCTACGGGGGTTGATGATGAATTGCCTGATACTCCTTTGTTCATTGTTGAGACAATGCCTGAATGGAGTGAAAAGATTGTTAACTTCTTAGTTAATGGTTTTCCACCCAAAGAATTGCGAAAAGATATAGCTCAAAAATTAATCAAGGAATGCGAACCCTATTGCTTACTAGCTGGAACTCTCTATAAGAGAGGAAAAGATGATGTTCTTAGACGATGTGCCCGCGAGGATGAGTATTTATATATTCTACAAGAGGCACACATGGGCGTAGCTGGTGGTCACTTTTCAGGAAACTTGACTGCCCGAAAGATCTTACAGTCAGGCTATTGGTGGCCCGCTCTGTTTAAGGATGCATCACTTTTTGCAAAGGCATGTGATGAATGCCAACGCTTCAACAAGCCACAAAGAAGGGATAGGATGCCTCTACATCCCATCAAGGTAACCCAACCAATTGAAAAGTGGGGCTTAGACTTTGTAGGACCGATTAGTTCAGCTACACGTAACACGCAATCACGATATATCATTGTGGCTACCGACTATGTAACCAAATGGGCTGAAGCAAAAGCAACACGGAAGGCGGATGCAAAAACAACAGCTAAGTTCCTCTTTGAGAACATTATCACACGTTTTGGATGCCCCTTTGAACTTGTGAGTGACAATGGAGCTCATTTTATAAATGAAGTAATAAAAGAACTCACATCAAAATTCATGATATCACACCACAAGTCTACACCCTATTATCCCCAAGAAAATGGCCAAGCTGAGAGTACCAACAAAACTCTCATCTCCATTTTGACAAAGACAGTCGAGGCTCATCACACTGATTGGGACCTAAAGCTTACATCAGCTTTATGGGCTTATCGTACTGCGTATAAAGTTGCTATTAATTGCACACCGTTTAAGATGGTGTATGGCCAAGAAGCAGTTATGCCATGGGAGTTTGTCATTCCTAGTCTTCGAGTAGCTTCTCAAGAAGTTTGGGATGGTAACCCCTTAGTGGAGCGATTATATATCTTGGAAAGGCTAGATGAAGAGAGGCAATTAGCTGTGCGAAATGCTCTAGTGGAGAAGAATAGGAGAAAGAAGTGGTTTGATAGCCATTTAAAGGATAAAGACATCAAGGTTGGTGATAAAGTTCTTATGTACGGGGTACGTAATGAAAAGAAGAAATTGAAATACGCTGGTAAGGGACCATATCGAGTGTGTGAAATTACCCCGCAAGGTACCATTCGTGTGGAGACTCTAGATGGAGTTGAAACCATTGGATTCCTTAATGGGAGTAAATTCAAAAGATATTATGATCCTCTAAGCCAGGAAGAGTTGCAAGCCATCCATCAAAAGAAGGCTGCCAAGGAACAAGCAGAGCTTAAAAAAATCCAAGCAAGAGTTGAGGCTCGAGAACGACAACAACTTCTTAGACGCCAACGAGAGGCTAATCTGGGAATCACGCAAGCATTTTTCGAGGACACAGATGACGACTCATTAGAATCTGAGCCACCCCTACGATACCCAATTGAGCTAAATAGCCCCTATGGGAAAGTACTATACAATGCCTTATTAGATACGGGAGCTAAACACAATTTGTTATCCTATGGAGTTTGGTGTCAATTAGGGAAACCGACCCTATCCCCGAGTACGATGCAATTCAAGGGCATTAATAAAAAGAAAACTGCTATTCTTGGAGTCCTTCAGACCCCTGTTGTCTATGACAATGGAATCATAGTGCAGAGGTTTCTAGTCATGCCCGCAGGAGCTATGGAAGGCAATGTAAACCTGGGACGCACGTGGATGTTGGCAACCAAATGCACTATTGATTGGGATACTGGTAGTGTCACGACGCGACCACCGACTCTTACCCCTATCATTCAAGCAAAGTCACCTACGTTGCAAACTCTAGCAAAGTTGAAGGATAGCCAACATTCACAAGCCAAGGTGGTTAACTCGTATTTGCCGGCTACCCATGAATCTAGCACTTCAACACTTGTAGTTGCAGCAAGCAGTAATATTGCAAGTACTCAACTTGCACGACCTAAGAGTGCATATCAATGGGTCCCCAAGGTCTTACTTCCAACTACCTCAACCCTCCCATCCATTCCAAGAAAAAAATTCTCGGGAAAACCAAGAGCGCGCCCTAGGAGAGTCAAGACCAAATCACGATGGATTCCAAAACAACTATTAGAAGCCCAAGGCTACTATGATGGAAATGAGCAAATTTGGGTCCCTAAACGTAAAATGTGTCCTTCCCTATCGACAACAAACCCGTATGAGTCAAACAGTGTAACGCTTAAGCCAATGGCAGACCGTGGGAAGGAAAAGATCACAGAATGCTACACACCTAGTCCAGAGCTAGTTTGGTCTCCAAGGCAAAACCAATTTATTCCACCTAGCTCAGGAAGGGTGGAGTTCCATGAAGCTTCTAGCTCCTCATGTAATACATCCATAGAGGTAAAAGCTTCTACACAGCCTCCATCTATAGTAGTGAACCTCCATGAAGCTACACAAGAATCCACACCTCCCAGTGTTCAAGAATCACCTGATGAACCACTTCAAGTTCAATCGTGGGAGAGTACCTTACCACCCTTGCAACTTGACGAGGAACCTAGGGTAATAGAAAACTACTGGCAAAAATCCTCACCTATTACCAACTGGAACAATTGGTTTCAAAGGGTGACGACATCATTTCAAACAATATGATCTACCCAAGGAAGGGGGGAGTGTTTGTGGACATCCATCATTCACTTGCTTCCCTCTCAACCTTTCTCCCTAACCTCTTAATCTCCGATCTTAGGGAATGTATATATAAAGCCTTATACTCACAAAAACAAGGTAAAAAAGTAAAAGAGCAAGAGCCATAACACAAATCATAAAAACAAATTATGCACAAGAACACGACCCTTGTAATATTTGCACTCTAACCATCATGTATTTGCGTGTACAGATATGGCTAGTACGCTAGAGTCATCCACTCCTGCCTTGGGTGAGAGGTACCCTCGTTACTTTTCACAAATATTTCACATGGTCTTTCCAGTACTTGCATGTGAATGGGATTTGATAGGTACTCTAGCATGTGAGAGGAATTTTGAGGAGTTAGAATGGCTGATACGTCTCTTGGCCACGTCTGATCCATACTTAGTAGAGAGCGTTTCTCCCATTTCATAAGCCTACCCTTTTGACCAAGATGACTATAGGCGTCTAGTGACCTTCTTAGTAAACATGGGCACCTATGATGAAGAAGAAAATTTACACGGCTGCACGGATGGCACATATGGTCTCATGGATGATGACTTTGTTTATCTCAACGACGAGGATAGGGGTTTAGCCTTAGGGTTTCCCCCCAACCTCTACAATATCCTATTCCCTTGACTCTCTAGGGGGAGTGCAAATAATTAGGTTAGGGTTCCTTATGTTTTTTGTTGTGTTCAATAAGGGTTGGTACCTTTTTCCACTAATGTGCCTCTTCACTCTTCAAATCAAGCACGACCATCGACAAAAACAGGTGTTTCTCGTCCATTAGCATTGCCCCTTATCTTTTTTGCATCTATGATTGTCAGATTTAATTGTGATTGATAGCCTAATATTCACCGCATTTGCTTAGTATCAAAAAGTTAATTCCATGTAATTTTTTGTCATAATCACTTTTCTAGGTTTTAAAATCAAGCAGTCCGACAAACTAGTTTGACCAAGTTAGGTGTTAGAAATCTTCTCTTAATACCATGGGGAATGCCTTCCTAATAATTAATGGTTACTTAGGTTCTTAATCCGATTTAGGCAGCATTGTGTGAAATGTACTAGGGCTTTCTAGTGGGCTTGACCCTATTGACCTTTAGCTTAAGTATTATAAAGGGAATTTACTAGTGTGATGAGCCTGGGGAGGTGTATCAGTGTTATATGACCCCCCAAAGTTACAAAATTAAAATGCTGAAAATGAACAAACAAAAAATCAAAGTGCCACACTGTAAAATCCTAAGCTGGAAGAGAAATCTCAGCTTGATTTGGTACTTCACTCACATGTATTGCCTATGGTACTAGAGCCCTAGAGGTTCCCAGTATGGGCGCTTTTACTTGAAAAGCAAAAAACCCAAGGCATACAAAATAAGCACACATATCAAAATTGAATCACTGTGAAAAGACTTTGGGGGGTCAAAGAAAAAGTAATCAGTCAGGCGATGATTTCATGAGAAATTCCTTTTATGGTAGCTTAACTACAAGGTCTTCTAGATATAGCCTCTAGTCAGCCCTCGAACATGAATACTTGGCTCTCGCGATTAAACAACTTAATTGACCACAGAAAATTAACAAGCTTACCCATGGTATTAATATTCGATCTCTAGTGCTTTTCGACCGTCAAATTAGCGACCCTAGACTTGTTTAATTTTTTACCTTTACATCTGTTTATGCATTTGATTACATTGCAATTTAATGTTCATTGCTGACAAATTGTTTGAAATTCTTTTACCAATCAATTTGTCTACCTAAAACTGCATATGCTTTTTAATCACTTATGAGAATGCAATTACTGTGCCAATGTTGTTTGATTTTGTAGTGACTGAAGAAGGCTAAGGACATTCATCTCAAATGCTCTTCCACCTGGACGAACGAGATTCAACTCAATAGCTTCCGAGGATGGAATCTACATCAGGAAGGGGGGCATGTTAACCCTCACAGCTCACGGACACCCCATCACCTACGACGGACGTGTATTATGTATTTGGTAGAGTCAGGTACCGGGCTTGTCGGACCAATAGGAAAAGGGTAAGAGTGATCGCTGATGAGAGGCGCACTCTAACTGGGACATTCAAGGGATTAGTTGGCTAAGCATGGGCACCCAAGTGTGAATGGGGTGAGCTCATATAAAAGCCAACTAAACCTAAAATTCACTCATTCTCTCATTTGTGCAATAGAAGAGTGCTCTTGCTCCATCTCCATCTCCATCTTCTTCTTTTTCGCCTCCTCGTGTGTGTGTGTGTGTGTGTGTGTGTGTGTGTGTGTGTGTATGTGTGTGAGAGAGAGAGAGGGAGAGTGTGTGCGCGATCGAGCATTACGAAGGCACGATGGTGGCGAAGCGGTTGAGTGTGGCACGACTGCAACGACTGCAGCTTCTTGTTCATCGCGGCGAGGAATCCTCCACGGCAGGAGCATAGAGCGGTGAGTGACACACCATTGCCCTCTTTTGAGCTTGCTAGATTAGTCTTGTTGTGTGCTTGGAGCCATTTGTGGCTCGCACACGGTGTATCGGCAAGTCCCTTGCTTCGACAGTGCGGCAAGGAGCGCACAGAGAGTTTAATTACAAAACAAATTCAATCATAGTGTGTTTTCAAATAACCATACAAAACGTTATATGCAAAGTAAGGGTATTAAAAAAAAAAAATCACTACAACTCTTGAAAGTATAAGAAGTGGGGTCATAAATACCGGGAGCTTTTCAAGACTCTTTGCTTGCTGATAGTATGTCCTTTTCTACGAAGAGTGGATCCTCGAGGACAAGGGAGATGAAACATGTCATAAAATCTAATATCGACCTATACCAAATTATTTTCTCAAATTGAATTGATCAAGGAGCTGAGCTTTAAAAGACCTTAAGTTAAGCTTCATTAAAGCCTCCAAAGGTTAGTGTTAAAAGTTTATAGACGTAGAACCTTTAGGTAAGATTTTGACCAACTATAAGTGGTTGAGGTGCTTGAACCCAGAAGTCAACAACTAGTCCTACAAAGGAGGGGGACGAGCCCTACAAGTAGGAGCATGAGAGAGAACATACACATACATCCCAAGAGTCACCCTTCCACAAGAGGCATAAATAACACATGGCAAGCCCCTAGCTAAGTTGCTTCAATAAAGCATGAATGCTATTGGATGGTTTATGGAAAGGTCAAATGAGAATTAATCTTAATTAAATTAAGCTCAACCTTTATGGAAAATACCCTAAAAAGGATCAATAAGAATTAGGACCTACTTTATTTCTATTGGATAGACTACCAAGGGGTCCAATGAGAATTGAGCAGACCTTGGGCAAGCTTAATTCCTATTGGCCACTTGACCTAGAGAGCCAATAAGAATTTAGCATCAATTATTTAATAAAGCAAGCTCTCTCTCAAAGGGGGAAAGAAGGACACTTGTCTAAATGCTACACCCCTTAGCACTTTGACTATCACAATATAACTCTGGCATATCTACTTTGATTCCCAAGTCTACTACCAATCTACCAAGCCAAATAGCTTCTTTGCATGCCTCATTTGCTGCAACATGCTCAGCTTCTGCAGTAGACTGCGTAATACAATCTTGTAATCGAGATCGCCATGATATGGCACCTCCAGCCAATGTAAAGACATAGCCTGATGTAGATCTCCTCTTATCCAAGTCTCCTGTATAATATGAGTCAGTGTATCCTCTGACACTCAAATCCTGACTACCATAGCATATACGCATACTCTTTGTATGTTTTAAGTATCTCATGATACCTTTCACTGCCTCCCAATGTTTCTTGCCGGGATTTGACATATATCTGCTAACCACTCCCACTGCAAAATGCAATATCCGGACGTGTAGCAATCATTGCATACATCAAACTACCCACTGTAGACGCATATGGAATCTTATCCATCTCAGCCTTTTCTTCCTCAGACACAAGACAATCTTGTTTGCTAAGTTTCACATATGGTGGCAATGGAACACTCAATGCCTTTCCCTTCTCCATATTGAAACGTTGCAAAACCTTGTCAATATACTCTGTTTGAGATAACCAAATCAACTTCTTTGATCTATCTCTCTCAATGCGCATACCAAGTATATGACTTTCCTCACCCATGTCTTTCATGTCAAACGATTTTGCCATCTTTTACTTCAAAGCTGAAATTTCTTCCAAGTGTTTGCCAACAAAAATCAACATGTCATCCACATACAAAATAAGGATCAGCCAACTGCCATCCTTATCCTTCTTTGTATATAGACAGTGATCGAACTCACTACGTTTGTAGCCTTGAGAAATCATAAACTGGTGGAAATTATGGTACCATGCCCTCAGTGATTGTTTTAATCCATAAAGACTCTTTAACAAGTGGCATACCAAATCTTCCTTGCCTTTCTCAACAAACCCTTCTGGCTGTTGCATGTAAATTTCCACATCTAAACCACCATGCAAGAACGCTGTCTTGACATCCATTTGGTGCAACACCAAATCCAATATGGAAACCAATGCAAGAAAGCATCTGAATGTAGTCATCTTGACCACCAGAGAGAAGACTTCATCAAAATCAATGCCTTGTTCTTGCTTAAAGCCCTTGGAAACAAGCCTTGCTTTGTACTTTGGCTGACCATCATGAGCGGTGATCTTATATCTGTAAACCCATTTACAAGGTAGAGCCTTTTTGCCTTGTGGTAATTTAACTAGCTTCCATGTTTGGTTTTTATGCAGAGCTGTCATCTTTGACTGCATGGCCAACTGCCATTTTTTCGAGTCAACCACTTGTAATGCTTCCTTGTAACAAGACGGTTCTCCGCAATCTGTGAGCATGACATAATTTAGAGATGGCACATAACGATTAGGTGGTTTGGAGACACACTCAGAACGTCTCACCACAACTGATTCTACCTCTCTAGCCACTATAGGCTGTTCCTGAGCCTGACCATGCTGTCTTGATGTGTAGCACTAGGTCCATCTTCCCTGAAGACAACTCTTCTGATCTCCTCTGTCTTCTCTGGCTTAGCGTGAAACTTGGCTTCATTGAAATGCACATCATTGCTACGAATAAGTTTTCTGGACTCAGGATCCCAAAGCGAGTAACCCATCTCGCCCGATTCTCTGTAGCCAAGAAATATACACTTCTTGCTCTTTGGTTCTAACTTATTCCTGAACTCCTTAGGAATATGGCTATAAGCTTCACAACCAAAGACTCTGAGATGCTTATACGAAGGTGCCTTGCCTGTCCATTACATCTTGGCCACTTCACTCTTATCCAGAACCCTACTAGGAGACCTGTTGATCAAATGGACTGCTGTAGTCACTGCTTCCGCCCAAAATCCATCAGGCAACTCAGCATTTGACAACATGCTTCTGACCTTCTCTTGTATGGTCCTATGCATACATTCTGCAATCCCATTCTGTGAAGGACTATATGGTGCAGTAAGTTCCCGCTTAATCTGTTTTGCTTCACAAAAGTCTTGAAAAGCTTTGGAAACGTACTCTCCACCATTGTTAGTTCTCAAGCACTTCAGCTTTTGACCACTCTGATTCTCCACAAGCTGCAAGAATGTCTTAAAGACCTTGAGCACCTCATGCTTGTGCTTCAAGAAGTAAACCCATACTTTGCAAGAATAGTCATCTATAAAGGTACAAAAGTACGCTGCTCCCCCTAGTGACAAACTAGGCATTGGTCCGCATAGAGCACTGTGCACAAGAGCTAACCGTTCGTCCCTACGATTCCTCTTTGATCTATGCGGTTCTTGTGTTTGCTTACCATAAACACAATGCTCACAAAACTCAAAATCTTGAAATGAAAAGCCAGGCAAATAACCATAATGAGAAAGTATTTCCATTCCTCTTTTTGATATATGTCCCAGCCTACGATGCCATAGTGACACACTTGGCTGCTCAATCACATTAATTACATGGTTTTTAACCTCTAAAATATGTAAAGTGTACAAAGTTCCTGATTTTCTGCCATGTGCTACAGTCATCAAACCTTTGGAGATCTTCCAAGCACTGTTCTCAAAAACTGTCACATAACCCGCATCATCCAACTTCCCTGTACTGATCAAGCTCTTTCGGATTTTTGGAACATGTTTGACATTCTTGAGCCATAAAGAAGAGCCATTCTGAAGCTTCAACTGCACATCTCCCACTCCAAGTATGTCACAAACCTGCTCATTGCCAAGTCTGACATAATCTTTAGTAGCCACATATGATGTAAACCACTCTTTGTGCGGAGAAACATGTAAAGATGCCCCTGAGTCGATAATCCAATCACTCATAGCATGTCCATCCTCTGCAGTCAAGAAAACAGAATCAAAATTGCTTGTGAGGAAGATGTCACCAGCTGCTATACCAGAATCACTGTCTGAACCAGATCCTGTGACATTCACCTCTTCAATCTTCACTGAACTCTTCTTTTCATCTTGCTCATAACTTTTTGTTTTGCCTTTTTCTTGTTTCCACTTCGTATAGTCTCGCTTCATGTGACCCTTCTTGCCACAATGGTAGCATTCTATGTCATCCTTTGACTTCGAGTGGCGAGACTTACTTCGGTTTTGTGCCTTCTTACCCTTCTTCTCTTTAGACCGTTGTCTCCCTCGAACGACCAAAGCACTATTGCCTTTGCCTTTGTCAATGCTCTTCCTGTTCACTTCCTCTGTGAGCAAGATGCCTTCTACATTGGCACTTGTAAGACCTTCTGTCGTGACAGAATTACTTAACGCTATACGAAAAGTATCCCAACTGTCTGGCAAAGTGATTAAGAGAAACATAACCTTCACTAAATCTCGAAAGACTATCTCCTATGCTGTTAACTGGATGAAAATTGTGTGAAATTCATTGAGATGATTTGACATGGCTGTCCCTTCCTTCATCTTCAAATCCACCAATTTCTTGAGCCAGTAAATCTGAGAAGCATCAATTTGTTTCTCGTACATACCACATAGCTTTTGCCATACGCCATACGCTGTAGTCTCTTCTGCTACGTTGAAGTAAACATTTTCTGCCAGTGTCAGCATGATTGTGGAACAAGCTAACTCGTCAAGCTCTTCCCATTTATCTTCAACCATACCTTTTGGTCTCTCCCCTTTGAGATTCAGTGGCTTCACTTGTTTTTTCTACACCAAACCTGCCAAATCTGCTTCTTCCAGAATGGAAAGTTTGTGCCATCCAGCTTCTTTATGTTGTAAAGAGTCTCACTTTGAGAAGATGCCATATCTGCCAAACTGTTTACTCCTGAGAAAAATCCGGCAGAGTTGCCCCTGTAAACTGGCCTCTGTACACAATAAACAAGCTGTAAACAACAAGCTGAACACCTCTCCTCAAGAACTGTCAGTATTTTGAAGAATTTTGACAGAGTCTCCCCTGTAAACTAAGCTCTGGGAACCCAAAGATAGCTCAAAAAAAATCATAAATTACTGACCAGTGAAAAATCTAAAAATCTATGTAATATGTTGTCCTATAAGCATACACTGTCTCCTGTCTGGGCGATCACAGAACCTGTATCTGTCTCAAGACTGAACCATGAACAATGCCTCAACGACCTGACGCATAAGATGCAATCCAGTGTCTACACAAAGTCATACATCCTATGGGATAAAAGTCACTGAAGAGGATGCGTGTAGAGGGGAACTCCAGCAACCTAATCCACCTCACACTGGGTAACCCAGCCCCCAGTGCTTGGCTTCAAAAAACCTCACACATGACCCTCACAGATGGCTCAACAAACTTCCCAGAACTAGCATACATCCTACAATAGACCAATCACTGTCCTATGACCACACTGCGGTGGTCTGTCTGCTAGGGTGACTCACAACTAGCATACCCACAATCACAGTACATCAATCTGCAATACATGCCAGGGGTGTCAAGCCGTCGTATGGCCACACCTCCCCTTGAACCTGGCAAGCACAAGAAGTAGCAATGCAGACTGCAATATATATATCTGATGATATATATGTGTACCTGGTCTATAGATGATGCCTTGAAGACGAACAAGTGATGTATGTCGATGCCGATATTGATGCTAACCACCTCCTGCTTGCCAATCTACACAAGACTGGAGATACTCCCGGAACGTCGAGTGTGAATTTCCAAGCTCCGGATCCAGAATCTGCCTGAAAAGCGCGCGCGCATGCGATTACGCAAAAACGCACTGTACCTCACTCTGATACCAATTGAAGTCGGGGAGCGGAGAGTGGATCGACTCATACACACACAGAGAGATACACAGAGAGCTTACACAGTACGCAGAGAAGTCGTTTTGAAGGGTTATCTCCCAAAACCTTATTATCCACAAAAGTATATGTGAGTATATACAAAGAGTTAGTGATAAGTGAGTTAGGCGGGCGGCCGGGCGGACAACCGACCATATCTGTATAAGAGGCCACTTGGGCTTTAATCCCAACAACATGTGCGGCAAGTACTTGAACTTCTTCGGCAAGTACTTGAAGTTCACCTCAAATTTTTGGAAAGCTTTATTCTCAGCTATAGGAACCCAGTTAGCCTTTAGTACTGCTTATCATTCTCAAACTGATAGGCAGACAAAAAGGACAAATCAAATCATTGAAGGTATGTTAAGAACTTATTGTATACATGAGTAGAATAAATGTACTAGATATTTGCATTTGGTTGAATTTTCATATAATTCATCATTCCAATGCTTAATTGGAATGTCTCCTTTTCAAGCATTGTATGGAGAAGAGTGTCTTACTCCACTCAAATGGACAGACCCTCATACGAGTTCAAGCATCCAAAGAAATGTTGGATGAAATGCAACTACAAACTGATCTTATACGACAGGATATTAAGACTGCTCAAGATAGATAGAAAAGTTGTACTGACCCGAAACGATCTGCTAGACTTTTTGAAGAGGACGATATGATATTTTTGAGAGTGAAACCCAAATGTAGTTCTTTAGCAATGGGTAAGTGTAAGAAGCTAAGTGCCAGATATTGTGGACCTTTTGTAATCATAAAGCAAATTAATGTTCAAACTTACAGATTCTTGTTAATGCCACACATAAAGGTACATGATGTTTTTCATGTCCTATTACTCAAGAAGTATGTACCTGATCCACAACATATTCTTGATGATTCTCTATTATCTACATCTATTGACGAAACTTTTGAAGTATACCCCGAGGTAATACTTCAGAGTAGAACGAAGCCTCTGTGTAATCGAACTATCATTGAACACTTTGTTAAATGGCCAACATATCCTCAGGAAGATGCAACGTGGGAACGTGATGATGTAATGAGACTAAATTATCCAAATTTCACGTTGAGGTGAGGACACCTCGAATTTTTCAAGTGTGGGAGGATGTAAGATCCCCAATTTTTCGGTCTCTTCTAAAAAAAAGAAAAATAGCTTTCAATATTCATTTTTTCAAATTTTGACTTAAAATGCTTTATTGACAGTATTGGAAGGTTCTAAAGTAAAAAGCAAGGTAGTTTCCATGTTTCAGTAGGTTAGACGGACGCTTGGTTCAGTTCTGGAAACATCCTCTATTTTTAGTTCTTCCATGCTTTTTATGCTTTTAGGTGCTTTTTTGCAAAACACAAGCTTGGATCCTTAATCTACGTGTTCCCAGGAAGCTCTGGTTCAATTTTGTAAAAATATGTTTTTTGAGTGCTTTTACTCTATTTTTAGCTTTTCATGATTTTTAGTACTTTTCAGTGAAAATCGAGTCCGCTTTCTTATTCCAGTGGAGGAGGGGAACCCGTGGTTCAATTTTAGAAAATTTTGTATTTTTTGCTTTTTACGCAATTTTTAGCTTTTCGTGCTTTTCGGCGTTTTTGAAAAGCAATGTGTTTTTTTATGATGACCTAAATGTAAAAATATTAATTAGTCTTTGGCAGATTTAAAAATGATCACCTGGAGCAAAAACGAGACCAAACAAGATTTTTATGGGAAATATTTTATAAATAGCGGTACCGTAAATACACCGGGGCAGTACGAAAAAGTCATAATTATGTTGAGACATTACGGTGTGGCATATTCTAGCTACAGTTTCATTAGTTTCCCAGATACTGCTTGCATGGTCAATTTTGCTGTAAAAGTTGAATGGTAAGTGGGAGAGTTGACCACCAAAAGCAAAGCCTTGTTTTTAGAAAAGTCCCAAAAGCTATGGAGTTTCCTACAGCTTGGGGCACATTCCGGGCAATTGTAGAACCTATAAATTGGCATAGAGTGCTCAATTTTCAGTGCCGTCTGTTGCGTCTACTACTGCAAGACTTTACATATCTATGATACGGAGTGGTGCAAGCTCTTCATCACCATCTCCATAAGCTCTTCTCTCTCTCTCTCTCTCTCTCTCTCTCTAAAGTTAGCAGCAAGCTAACACGAACACCACGAATACCATTTTTCGGAGCTCTCATTATAAAACATTTATTATTTTTGATAAATCGAGAATATTGTAACTCCTATTTTTTGGATAAACCTTGTAATTGATGAGCCGGGGCTACAACCTTCCATATTGTATCAACCTGTCATTTCCTATCTTTAGTTAGAGCTCCCAGATTATTAGTTTTGACACCAAAAACCTTGGCTAAGGTATAAAAGCCAATTTTGGTAAGTTATTTGTAAGTTTTGGATAATGAAATACAACGTGAGCTAACATCACTCACTTCTCTCCTTCTCGCGCTTCCTACTCCCTCTCCGGTTGTCACATTGCAGTCGTGTTTGTTGGATTGCAACCGCAGGTAAGAGCTCTACGCATTGACGTAAACACATCACAATAATTTGTAGCTTTTGGCGTTGCCTAACCGCAACCTAATTTCATTATATGTATGAATTTACACTTCACAATAAAAAACTAAGCATAGGTTGGGTATTGGGGCAACATTGCTAAGCATTTAGATACATTCTGGGTCAAAAACGACTAGGTCAAAAATCCACTGCTATTAATGATTGCGATTTTGGCACTTGACCTAAAGTAGGGTTTGAGACCATAGCATGTGTGCTTAGCTCTTATAAACTTGTCCTAGAAGTTTCGTTACATGTGGATGTCATTTGATGATGTAACGTATGTGATTTGTTTTTCGATGGGCGATTGGATTTTAGTGATTTCAGTCACTTGAGTGTAGCTTGAGTTAGATGCGAGTTTTTAGTTGTTTTCCGAGAGATTGACAACCTCTTGTAGCCTCTATGCACTAGTCGAGTAAGCTTCATCCCATGGATTGACAATTTAATCACGGTTCTCGCTAAAACTGCAATAAGATAGGATATTGAGGTTAGACCCACGTCCATTTGGCACCGCTGCCGGGGATCGAAGAGACCTGAACTAGGGAAAAACACGAGCGTGTGAAGTTATCCTTTAACTTCCTCTAGGATTTCCTAGAGTCAAAAAATTTCTTTTAGAAACCACATAGCCTAAGATTGTCGTCTTTTGCTGTGTAGAGGTATCTTGGAGGTAAGTTGTACTTGGCGAGTGCCTTTAGGATTGTAGAGTTAGATTAGGATTTTGAGAATGATTGATAGACGAGACAAGTCTTAAGATCAAAGCTCAAAAAACCATAAAAAACAAAAAAACGAGTCTTTGTGGACACTTTCCACAACCCCATTGCATGAGAACCTAGGAGTAGGGTAAGCAGGATCCGAGGTGGATTTCAGAACATTGCTCTCTCTGAAAGAATCATTGTGAGTTATATTTGAAGCTGCAGAATTTTAGGTCTACATGTGATAAACATGTGTATATGCTCAGTTGATCAAAAAGATGCAAAAAGTTACTAGTTGTAAATAATCGTAATTATTTATATCTACCCCATTTTTCAACTTTTTTGACCAAGTTGGCATACCACTAGCTTTACCATGTTGTAATAGGCCCACAAACCAAATTTGGTAATATTTGGATCTTTGGATTAGAAATTGTGACCAAACTTGCAAAGTTAGTTTGCGGACCAAAAACTGATGACTATTTGACCAAAACTTGTCCAAACTTGTCTAGGGACCTTAACTTGAGGTGCTTAACAGATCTGTGTCAAGGTTGAGACAAAAACTTACAAAAAATTGGCTAGAGTAAATAATCGCTATTATTTACATCTGCTCCAAAATTTGACATTGCAAATTTGAGCATACCATATGGTCAAGCATATCACTTAGACCACACAAATCAAATTTTTGGTGAAATTTGGATCATTAAAGAGAGACTTAAGCCAGATTCTTGAAATCAGAGTCTGCGGACACGAAACAGTTAATAAGTTTGAACAGATTTTGTCCAAAATTGTTAAAACTTGTCGAAGGACCTTAACAGGTTGTATACTTGGCAAACCAAGCCAAAAAGTACAAAAAACTGACAAAAGTAGATAATCGTGATTATTTAGTATTGTTACACCGAGCCATCATTTTTTACTTTTAAACTTGTACAGTGTTAGACTAGTATAATACAAAGCCACCGGGCAAATTTGGGTTCAATCGGATCCAAATTGGTACATGTTCACCCAGTTTCTAGGTTGCAGATTTGCCTAAGCGAGTTTGAAAATCTCAACTTGCTGACTGAATTAGCTTAATTTGAAGTGATACACATAGATCAATCACAATAGTTAGCAAACATTATACCGTCTTTTAAACTTGTACAGTGTTAGACCAGTATAATACAAAGCCACTGGGAAAATTTGGGTTCAATCGGATCCAAATTGGTACATGTTCACCCAGTTTCCAGGTTGCAGATTAATCCTTTGATTTTTGCCAAAGCGAGTTTGAAAATCTCAACTGCTGACTGAATTAGCTTAATTTGAAGTGATACACATAGATCAATCACAATAGTTAGCAAACATTATACCGTCTTTGTGAAAGAATAGCTAACTTGATCAAATTTGTACAGGAATCATGCTGCAGACAAGGAATTGGTAGCTTGACAGAAAGTGCAATCCAGTCAAGTGGAAGAAATTGACAACAAGTCAATCCAAAGGTAAGTACTCTATCCAGGGCTTCACAAGTCTTTACAAACCTTAGATCTGGTCGTGTATTAGGAAATCAGGGCATATTTGGAGAAACCTCCAATAGAGTATCCACAAAAGAAAGCGTGAATTAAGGCAATTCCTTGCACACTATTCTAGAAGAAGTCTCAGACACTTTTTCTGATTCGACGTCCAAAATGTCTTCTTATTCGGCTCACTCAGAAATCGGAATGACAATGCATTATAAGCATATACTCTCTTTTTATAAGACTAATCTTCATGGAGCTCAGGTTTACCTAGATCCTAATGAAGAGTATGCTATTTGTATTGATGATTATGGTATTGACTTTGAAGAGGAAATCAAGGCAAACAAACAAGGAAAAATATACATAGATCAAAATGGAACTTAGTATTTACAAGTCGAAAACCCTGACGTGATAGACAAGTGGGGGTTAGAAGTAAATACCATAATTCTAGATATGGCCGCAAAAGAAGGACCACCTACTTTATAATTCGAGGGATACGATCAAGTAGACTTGAAGCCTTCGAAACAGCTTAGTACTAATAATCCTAGGATCGGAGTCTATTGTTGGGAGGATAGCAATGTAAAAGATCTTCTGTGGACTTCGCATGCCAAATCAGGACAACTGACGGCCATGAAGATCATCTATATCTTCAAGATCAATGAAAAAGGACCAGCAGATCTACCAACCTACCTGTTTAGGGATTGTTATAACAACAACTTTGTTATGATGACTCCTGAGGAGGTTGAACAAACCAAATATCAAGGATATTCCATAAGGGATTGGATCTTGGGTCAAGGACCAGAAACCATTCCAAGAGATGAACATCGTGAGAGATCTTCTAAGAGTAATGTTAAGAAACCAGAAACCACCTCATCACGTAGAAAATCGGGTGACACTAAGGCTAGTCCAGGGCTACATGAGTCACTACAGACTGGTTTGAAGGACTCGGAACAGGACCAACTACCAGAAGACCGGGAGTTGAACCAAACAGACACGTCAGACCAGCTGACTTTCAAAAATGGGTCAAAAAATAGAGTGGATCTGGGGATCCATATGACCACTTAGCAAGCTTTGAGCAAGTGCTAAGAACAGAACAGATATTCGATTTCTATACTCAATTTGAGGGGTTTGGAATTCCATTAGAAGGAAAAGCACTGACATGGTTTCAAAACATTCCACCAAGGTCAATCATGGACTTGAACACATTAGCTCAAGGATTTGTAGCTACTTGTTCCTAAACGGGGATCAAACACAATACTTTATCTCAAATCTACAGCTTTAAACAAAAACAAGGTGAGTATATTAGGGATTGTGTAACTCAAATGAAACAATACATTGCTAGATGCCCAGAGCTAGAGATACCTGCAGAAGAACGACTAGTATCATTGTTTCTAGAGGGACTGCTAAACAAAGAACTTCATGCTATAATATATAGCAAGAAGCATACAACCTTAGAAGTGTGTGTGTTAGATGTGATTGACTTAGGAGAAAATTGTGATATTTTCAATGAAGAAGATGTCCCTAAGGATAACCAAAGTGAGAAAACTACATCCACTAAACCAGCACAAGTGGGAATGGCTGCTGCAGCACCACTTTCAGCCATAGAAGACATGCTTAAAAGGATGAATGACATGATGAATAACATGCAAAAATCACCTATGAGGGGACCAAGACAAGGGATACCTCAACAGGGCCAACCAATTAGACAGTAGAAATATTGTGCAATAGAGGGTAAATGGACCAACCATGAGACTAATGAGTGCTACTACCAACCAAAGTATGATGGGAATGTTCAGTACGTGCCCATAAGGCCCTAAGGACAACCCATATACAGATACCAGCCTAACATGGCACCAGCTCAAAGACCACCAATGGGTATGGAAAGACCTCGACCCATGTTGGGTCAACAACCTCTGTATCCAAGGTATAATGCAATGCCTGTAAGGTACATGCATTCAAAAGGAGTCATAGATGAACAAGCACTAGTGCCTGTTACACCCTATGTTGAGCCTAGTCCATCTACAGTAATGGTAGAAGGAGATTGGTATAATTCACATCCACCACCAATGGAGGAACATGTGACTTATGCTCCACCAGAGCTCACACCAATGTATTATGTAGCTAATCAAGGTGTTAGACCTCCTATGGTAAGACCCATGATTAAGCCAAGAACAGGAAACTGTCACAACTGTGGTGCAAATGATCATTGGAAAAATGAATTCCCAAAGCCTGACGAAAACCTCAAGCCGGTTGAAGCTTATTGCATACAATGTTGCAAAAAGGGAGGACACTTCCTAAAAGATTGTCCTAAAAATCCTTTAAATAAGCAAAAAACAGTAGTAAATGTAGTCCAAGTGATACCTACTAGCTCATCTGAGAGTGAACCAATTGTTCCAATCAAAATAATCACTAGAGTTCAGGCTAAGAAAAAGAAACATAACTCCTTTGATGATTCTGAGAACACAGAAGCTGCCTCTCAAAAGACCAAAAGAAGCAAAAGCAAAAGGTATTAGATGAGAAAATAGGAACAACGAGGTGAAATCAAGGAGAAAGAAAAAAAGCCATTCCAAGAAAAGATAAAAGAATCTGGAAGAAAAATCAAAGAAACAACCGTGAAATCTGGAGGATCAATTTTGGTTGATAAAATTTGAGCCTATTAATGCAGCCTTCGAAGCCTACCAAGCAGGACTTAATTCAGGCCAAAACATGAAAAACAAATGGAAAAACTGTCCTTCTCTAGACATGGAAGTAGTTAAGCTGGAAGCTTATCAAAATTTGGTAAGAATCACGCAGGAGTTGCTGGAAAAACAAAAACCCAAGATTGAGGTATCGCAAAACCTTAGGAACTTGTGGTAAGAGACACTAAAGAAACATCCAAAGTGGTGGTAGAACCCCACTTGGAACCAAAAGAGCCAGAACTTATAGTGCCGGATAATGAATATTCCTTAGATGGAATTCCATTCGTAGAGGAAGACTGACCCATAAACTTATGGGAAAAAGTTAGAGAGATCAATTATGGGAGCCTAACTCTAAAGTCATCTACTATAGAGGAAGTTTGGTTAGACAACCTACCTCCTGATATGGACATGGATGTACAATGCCTATACGGGGATTGCGGATCTGAAGCTTCAGGAATGTCTAAACCATTGACCTTGAAAACATTACCCTCTTACTTGGGAGATAACGAAAATGAATCCATAGTGTGTAAGACCACTCAAGTAAAAAGAGCGGAACAAACCCTAGAAGTAACAATATTCAATCAATCATGTCTATACCCATCAAATGCACTCTTAGTTTGAGAGAACTATTAAAATTCAGACCATATTTATGGAATGATCTACAGAAAACCCTAGAGAAGGTGGGGATAACGGGGCTAATCGCAAAAAAATTGGGAAAATTGAAACATGAAATGGACAACAAAGAGATTCGATCTGTTCCAATGAACAAAGTCAGAGAATATTACGAAGGGGAAGAAGGAAACACCATCCTTCCAGTGAAATATAATGACATTCAAACCATGGCAATACTGGATAGCGGGACAGACATAGCCATAGCCATGAAATCAGTATGGGAATCCTGGGGACAACCAACTATTAGACAAACTCGAATGAAATTGCAATTGGCTGATGGACATATTGAAAGACCCTTAGGATTGCTGGAAAAAGTGATAGTTAATTCCTGTGGGATTGAATATCAACACACTTTTGCCATAGTATACTTTGGGAAGAAACTCAATTACAAAATCATATTGGGAAGACCTTTTAGGCGACATATACAACTTATCCAAGATTGAGGAAACAACTATCTGTACTTGAAGCAAGTGGGATCCATAGAAAGGGTTAATTTAAAAGATCACACTTATAGAGATGTCTTGAAAACGCCCATACAAGAGTTTGATTCAGCCTCTTCGACTGAAACTAAGCTTCCTTCTTGGTTAAACAAATACACTCCTATTTGGATGTGCAAAGCTTCAAAAAGTGGGAGCTTAAAAAGAGAAGAATGTACCTTAGAAAGGGATTGCACAGATGAAGCCTATGTACCTGAACCCTTTCCAGAACATTTGTTTGAGCCATTTGAGTGGACTCAAATTTTAGCGACAATGGATGTATGTGTGAATATGAGTCTATGCCTACTCAATTTCGCAATGAGGATGGACATAATTCCTATCCAAATGATTTCAACCCTCAACATTGAAGATGAAATTGAGGAACCCAAGGACTTGATGAAAGCTCAACAAGTCTTTTCATACCTCTACTACGATGCAATAGATGAGTTAGATGAACGCTGAGTTAGATGGTCAGAAAAAGAACATGTGAGAGCCAAGATACTCTTGAAAGGAGGGGAGGAAAAGTTTTTTGACTTTCGTAACCAGAAATCGAGAAGAAAAAAATGGTATACATTAAAAAGAGACAACAAAAACGTGAAAACAAGACCTATGCCATCAGTCTCCAGTAGAACACAGTTCCTGCTTTGCAGATGGATGCACATGATTGTGTTAAGGACAAAATCACTGGTAGATATCCTTCAAACGATAATCCAAAAATGTTAAGAACATTGAGAAAAACAAGGAAGGATACTCAAACAAAGCCAAACAAATAGGACAAGGAACCAACCATGACACAAGTTGAGCAAAAAAAAAAATATCAAGAGTTGAAAAAAGCTCTAAAGGAGATATACACAACCAAAATGGAAACCACATAAGAGGATGGTAAAGATGTAATGAGTGTTCCATCCCATTACAAAAAATATACTCTCCAAGACAGAAAAATCATAGTAGAACAACCTATTAGAGAACTACGAAAACAGGGTGAGTCCTATGAAGGACCTAAGAATGCTAAAAAGATAGACTTGGCTAAAACATGGGAAGAACCTAGACTTTCCTACATTGCAAATGACCTAGCAAAATATGAAGAAGAGATTTTACTAAGCTTACTAAAAGAATACCGAGATATCTTTTCTTGGTCTTACAAGGATCTCAAGGGTGTTGATACAGAAATCTGTCAACATACCATACCCATGAGAGATGATGCAAAACCAAGTAGACAAAGACCATACGCATACAATGAAACATTTTCAAGGAATATCAAAGAAGAGATTGAGAAATTAAAGGAAGCCGTATTCATTTACAAAATTGAACACATAGATTGGGTGTCTCCAATTGTGGTCGTACCCAAGAAGAATGGAAAATTACGAGTGTGTGTCAATCTCAAAAAAGTGAATACAGATACCATTAGAGACAACTTTCCTCTTCCAATCACTGAGCATGTGTGAGAACGAGTTGCAGGAAAAGAATCTTAGAGCTTCTTAGATGGATATTCGGGATACAATCAACTTTTGGTTGACCCAAAAGATCAACATAAAACTGCTTTTGCAACAATGGAATGGGGTATTTTTGCCTATCGGGTTATGCCCTTTGGGTTAACTAATGCTCCTGCCACATTTCAAAGACTGATGAGTCATGATTTTAAAGAATATCTAAGGAAATTCTTGGAAGTATATATGGATGATCTATGCGTACGTTCATAAATATGGGCTTATCACTCACCTCAAAAAGGTATTCCAAAAATGTAGACTTTATAGGATTTGCTTAAATCCTTAAAAGTGCACATTCATGGGTAGACAAGGAAAAATTCTTGGACATATAGTCTCTAAAAATGGCATAGCTACTGATATGGATAAAATTCATGTTATTGCTGATTTTCCCAGACCAACAACAGTTAAGGGGGTTCAAGCCTTCATGGGACATTGTGGATATTACAAACGGTTCATTTACATGTACGCTATAATTGCAAAATCCATGTATAGATTGATTACACACTTTGAGTGGATAGAGGCATGTGAAGAATCCTTCATGAAGCTTAAGCAAGCTCTCACCTCAGCTCCAATATTGCAAGCACTAGATTGGAATAAGAGATTCCACATACATGTAGATGTTTCCAATTTTGTTATCGGGTGCATACTAGCTCAACCAACAGATGGGAAAATTAATTTTCCTATTTCTTATGCTAGCCGACAGTTAAACATGGCAGAAAATAATTACACCACCACAAAAAGGGAAGGATTAGGAATGAGCTATGCCGTTAAAAAGTATAGACATTACCTATTAGCCAACAAGTTTGTATTCTTTGTGGACCACCAAGCTTTGTTGTACTTGGTCAACAAGCCATGTAGCACAGGAAGGATAGTGAGATGGTTCATCATTCTTCTGGAATTTGATTTCACTTTGGTTGTAAAAAAGGGCACTACACATCAAAGAGCAGATCATTTGTCAAGGATTGTTTTAGGAGAACCACCTAAAGGGGTAGACGATGATCTACCAGATGCCTATTTGTTCTCCGTGGAAATGATACCTCGATGGTCGGAAAATATGGTATTGTTGATGACCATAGCTCAAGTGGATTCGCAGATACCACTTCCTATTACAATTGGATTAATTGAGCAATCGCCTCTGTATCAATTACTAGCTGGTAGGCTATACAATAGAAATCGAGATGGAATATTGCTCTTATGCATTAATGCTGAAGAGAAAAACCAATACCTAAGTCAAGCACATATTACCATAGTAGGACTCACTTTGCGGAAGACCAAACTATGCAAAGAATCTTGAGACTTGGAGTATTTTGGCCGACTATGAGGAGTGATGTTCGCTCTTTTGTAAAGGATTGTCCTCAATGTCAAAAACAAACACCCACACCTCACATAACATTGTTTCAAATGTCACATGTTCCTAAGTGGAGTAGCTATCTAGTTACTTACTTATCGGGCCGAAGATTTCTTGAGGATATGAGTAAACGCCGTCAAAGAGAAATTGAAACTGAAGCCAGAGACTATGCTCTTATTGGATACCAATTGTATCGAAGAGGTAAGGATCAACATCTGCGTCTTTGTGAAAATGAAGACGAGTATATTCCGATTATAGAACAAGCACATGCCGGATTAGCTGGAGGTCACTTTTCTAGTGAGACCATCGCAAGAGCAATCTTAATGGCAGGCATATGGTGGCCAAAACTTTTTGCAGATGCCAAAGAATATGTTCAAAGATGTGATGCTTGTCAACGAGAAAAAATGCCAACACGAATAGATAGCATGCCCTTAAGACCAATGATAGGTGCTAGAGCTTTTGCAAAATGGGGTATAGACTTTGTTAGGCCAATACAGCCACCTGCTTATAGAACCCAAGCTCAATATATTATTGTAGCTATGGATTATTTGACTAAGTAGGCCAATGCTAAAGCAACTCAGAAGAATGATGCTAGAGCCACTGCCACATTCTTATACGAGTATGTGTTCACAAGATATGGACTGCCAATAGAAATTGTCAGTGATCGGGGGAACTCATTTCCTCAATGAGGTAATTAAGTAGCTGCTTAATGAATTTATGGTCATCCATAACAAGTCAGCTCCCTATCACCCACAATCAAACGGACAAGCTGAGCATGCGAATAAGATTCTTAGCTCGGTATTGACTAAAGTGGTTAGTTCAGGAAGAACAGACTGGGAAATGAATCTCCTTGCTGCTCTATGGGCCTATTGAGTTTCATTTAAAACAACTTTAAATGCGACACCCTTTAACCTTGTTTATGGTCTTGATGCCATACCGCCAATAGAATTTCTATTGCCGACACTAAGGGTAGCAAAGAATCTTGAGTGGACTGGACATGAATTGCCAGAAAGACTAGAAGATTTAGAAAAGCTAGATGAGCAAAGGTTAACTACTTTAGCTCACATCTATGCACAAAAGTGGAAACAAAAACAATTTCTTGATACCATCTCATCACAAAAATCTTCAAGAAAGGGGACCTAGTTTTAATCTATTCCCTTAAGCAACACATTCCCAAGTTTAAGAAAAAGGGAAACAGACCGTTTATCATTGAAGATGTGTCTCCAAGTGTAGCAGTTAAGCTATCCACCCTAGATGGTGAACCAATGGCTAATTGGATAAGCGAGTGTCGTTTAAAGAAGTACAATTTGCCGCTAACCAATGAATTGCTAGAAAGAATGCATGCAGCCAAGCAAAGGAGGATAAAACGATAGCAGGTTATTGATGAAGCCCAAGAATAAGCTCGGCTTCGGGTGCTCAAAAGGAAAGCTACTCTCAAGAATCAACAAATACCTATTCCCATCAACACACTGGAAATAGATGACCGACAATGCAAATTGTTGAAAGATGCAGTGTCAACAATGATGAATGACTAGATGGAATGGACCTTCGCATCAAAATACAACTCAACAATCATAGCACAAATGATTTTGTTGATACAGGAGCTAGAGTAAATGCAGTCAGTTATTCCACATACAAGAAAACAAAAACTCAATCATTGACATCAGGAATAGCGACTATCAAAGGATGCAACAAGAACCCAGCACCAACATTGGGAGTAGTCAACTTGAACGTGGTAGTACATGGATGTTCATGTCCTCATCAGTTTGTATGCTTACCAGATGAATACATGAATGAGATGATGATCCTTGGAATTCCCTAGATGCGGACATACAAAGCAGTACGAGATTGGGATACAAATCGGCTCAAGCTATCACCTAAAGGCGATCACCTAAAGGCGGGCAACTCATTGTTCCAATTGCACCAAGCAAGGAGGAATGGAAAGGAAATTCTCAGCAAAGCAAACCACAAAGTAATCAATCTTCTCTGTCCTCTCGACAAGAAAATGCTACAAGCAACATGCAAGGAGTCAGGCACATTTGGGTACCAAAAGCACAGCTTAAGGACAAACCAATTCAAATCTGGGTGCCCAAAACATAATCGACAAAACCAAATACGGTTCCACGAGTCAAAACATAGAGACACACTTCTCGAGAAGGGAACCTAACACGAAATACGTTTGGAAGAAAAAAGAGCAATTATCTTCTCCGCAAACTACATGACCAATCGAGCAATGTAGAGTTAAGCCTCAGAAACCTCAACCACAACATTCTGCACTAAGCAAACCAAGGTATCAATGGCGAATAAAAGCTCAACAACAGTCATTGTTGATACCAATAGCTCAGGCAATCAGTGTGCTAAAGTATCCTAATGGTACGATCAAGCAAAGAGCACACAAGCTACAAGAATTTCTCTTTGGAAGACAACAACAACAAGCCTCAACATCAGAAACCCTTGAGTTAATCACTCAAGACCCAACTCTTGCATAACATATTGGTTTGAACTGCATTGATCTTGAAAGCATGGTAGAGCCAACCATGGCTATGCATAGACACGATTATTCAACCTATGCACGCAGTCGTCGCGGAGTACGCCATCTAGGAGGGGTGGAAGGGCAATGTCTGAAGAGGGAGGAAAAACATTTGATGTTAACGTGTGATGTTTTTGCAAAATTAATTAATATTGCCCTTATATATCATCAATAGTGGAATTTAATCCATAATATTTCCCCGATGGGTGTAAATAGTGTATATACTATTAGAAAAGCATTAAAAAGTAGTCCTTTTTTGTTATTTTTCATCATTTTTCTTGATATTGAGACTTAAAAATAGAGAAATCCAACAAAAAACAATAAAGATATTTTTTTCAGTGGATTTTCTTAGTTATTGGATTTTCTTAGTTATTGGATTTTCACTTTTCTTTTCTAGTGCATTTTGTTATTTTCTTTGATTTTTTAATAAACATGTCAAAAATTAATAGTAAATAGCAAGGGAGCTCAAATAGAGAAAGTGAAGACACGATGGTGATAAAAAAGACAAGCCAAACAAGCACAAAAAATTTCAATGAAATCAGAAGATGGAAGCGGGAAGCCTAAATTAGGCGGCCAGACCTACTTTTGCAGAATTCTTGCAGAATAAGCTACAGGAATCAAATCGGGGAAATTTTTGAGTCTAACACAGATTTCACGGCCTAGTAGGACTAACGATAGAATCTGGGGAAAAATGGTTCGGGAAAGTCTGGGTATAGATATACCAGGTAGGCTAAAACCACCTCATTTCCACTTGTTACCTTTGGAGAGAGAACTTTTCGACATCTTTCGTGCGTCTTTTCCGGAGTCTACAGTCTCCTGTTTTCAGCACCGTCTCACATGAGACATAAGGAGTAAGTTCTTTACTCATCAATGATCCATTTTGTATGGTCGGTAGCTAGTCTAAACCCCTAGAATCCGAGCAGTGCATGAAGACCTACGACCAAAAACTGACCATAGCTGCCTGTCAGCTTAACCAAATCAGATGGGATTTGAACTGTAGCATGCCCTAACATAATAGAATCTTTCTATATCATGAGTTGACCATTCGGCAAGGGTCAAGGGGTCCCAAGTAGAAAAGCTAGGTTTTTGGCAGATGTCAGAATTCGATTCTGACTCCATAGACAGCTTACCTACGCTATACACAATGTATATGATTGGTTTTGTGAAATTAATCAAGCAAAGCCCTCGAAAAGCACAAAACGGCTCGAAGACTACAAAGCGTCAAATTCGACATATGAAGTCAAAACTGACTCCAAATGGGCCAAAATTGGATGAGTTGCTTCACAACTATGTTGCGGACAAGTCCAAAGCCTCAAAAGTGACTGACCAACTCAACAAGTAGTGCAGTCACAAAAATTAGAAATTTCAGAGTCGACAAAGCACAAAGTGATGTTGACAAGATCAAACTTTACCGAATTCAATTTAGGACCTGTTTTAGGTGTATAGAATGTGTTTACGTCAAAAATTTTAAGTTTTGCAAGAAAATTGTGATTGCTGTAAATAATCGCGATTATTTATTTTGCACCATTTTTGCATGAAAGTTGCATCATCACATCATCTATCACTTGTACCACCTAATACATGCCAAAAATCAAGTATGCCCCGCTCGACCCCGAAAACGACGAATTAGCTACACCGACGCACCAGCTAAGGCTTTCGTTCACCGGCATTGCATTCACGACGCCCTCTTCAGTAAAATCTGTAGGCTGTCATCATTTTTCCCAGTTTTAAACCAAATGTTGTTAAAAAAATCCCAATTTGTAAATGATCACTTCTCTCTAGGTAATGGCTACAAAGGCCCACCTAGGAGTTTTCCTTAATAATATTCCCCAAGACAAAGCAAGGATCAACCATCCAGGGCCCACCGCCTTACTTTGTCTCCCCTAATTAAAACCCCTAATCTAATCAAATTACTGTAATCTAAAGCAGCCAGCACCTATAAAAAGACACTGAGAGGTCACTATCGAGAGGGGGGGGGGGGGGGGGGGGGTGCAATTTCATCAGAGGTTAGCACTTGGTAGTATTTTGGTGGGAGAGATTGGCAACATTTGCATCACGAGAGAGGGGACTTAGTGTAGCAATTTTCTTTGGGAACTTGCACTATGTAAAGAAGCTATGTCTACATCTCGACTCCAATTTTCGACACGCACACACTCATGTTAGCAAAGCCTCCATGTTTGTGAGTCATCTCTAGAGAACGCACTAGTAGGATCAATATATCTCCCTCTATATCTCTATCACCATGATTGCCACCTCGCTGGAAATAAGGTTGCTATAAATATTGCAAGAAAATAGTTCTCTCTCACACCCCGAGAGTTTTCATCACCTGTCTTATTCTCTCTCTCTCTCTCTCTCTCTCTCTCTCTCTCTCTCTCTCTCTCTCTCTCTCTCTCTCTCTCTCTCTCTCTCTCTCTCTCTCTCTCGGTGTGTAGAGTTTGTGATATCTCCAATCACTATTGTCTATGTCCTAGCCGCTCAAAGCTAGGTGGTGCCCCCTGTCACTTCACCGTGGCCTGTTTGCGGCGTGCATTGGCTCCTGGTGTTTTTGAGGCCGTCGGGGTCCGTATCGCGCTTTGCGTCCGTTAGTTGGTGCCCCCACTGAGGAAGGATTCTTGGAAACCTTCAGTTTACAATGTTGAAAAAACGCACATCATCAATCATGGACGAATGGCTGAAAGAATTCGCCAACTGGAGAATGGAGGAGATGGAGACTAAAGAGGCACTAACCGCCTTCATTGAAGTACTACTGTCAGGCTGTAGTGTTGTCATTATTCAAGAGGTAAGCTCCCCATCTTGTGTTGCTCGTTCTAACCGCAAATTGAAAGAATCAGGTGGGAAGTCTATGAAGTGCCATCACTGCTGTCAACCAAAGCACACTGTCAATGAGTGCCAGCAACGAAGGTAACGAAGGGGCTGAAATCATCTACATCGACACTCACCGCGAGGAGATTGTCCATATCAAGGGAGGAAAGAAAACGGTAAGTCCTCTCTTTCCTAAGGAAACTGCAAGGAAAGGTATAACCTCTACTCCAAAGTGGCCAAAAGGGGCTGCTCGAGCCAAAGGTAAGGAAGGGCTAAGCCAGTCTGGAAACACATGACCCCAAACGAAGAAGCATCTGGCCACACGGGTGCTTCAAGTTTGGAAATCCGGGTCGTACCCAGTTTGCCAAAGAGAAGGTCATCCGAGGCTAATCCGAGGCTAAGCGGTGGAAGGTTGCCTATCGATTCGAACTGCGCATGCAAGTACTGCCAGTCCATTTCGACAATCTTGAAGCAGAAGTGGTAAGAGGGTTTCCATGCCCTAAGGAGGAGTGGTTCGGCTACTGCTCTTGCTATTTTGGAGGATGGGTAGAGGGTCTTCCTCCTCTCCCCGTACAGCTCATCCTGAAGAAGATCTCCACCACGGGTGAAACCAAGTGGGCTGGAGACGAGCTACAGCTGAATGGAGTGGAGTTCATGCAACACGCCGACTACGATAGTTACATGCAACTTCTGCTAGCTAATATTCTAGGAGTATTCAAACGCGTCGCCATCACTTCGTACGTGCTGAGCAATGAAGGAAAAGTGGAGCCTATGAAAGACGATGACCTCCTGTGGATATGCCGACTCATCAACACCGGCATGGTATGAGTATAAGTAAGTGCTCCACCCTCTGTGCATGATAGAAAATGGGCCAACAACATTCCCGTTTAGATTTCTACAGCACATTCATGTGAATATTTATGTAGATAGGAAAATCTTCTACCAACAGAAGATTGTGTATCTGTTTGGTACTGCGGTGCTAGGAGAAATCCTTAGCTCCCCAAACCCTATCATTCTCCTCATATTGGATTACCACCACTCGTTCAATGTTTCCATCTTTATCCTGTTTTAATCTATCCACCCAACTCTATAAAAAGCCGCTATGAGCCGCTAATGTCATTAATGTTCAAAAAAAAAGTTTGTAATTTTTTGAGTTACTACCATGGCAAGTGTTTCTTTCCCCACGTTCGAAAGAAGGGAGAAGACATCACCACCGACTTTCTGGATGACTTCAACATCACTTGTGTGGTATCTAGAATGATGATGCATCACGGCTACGGACTTTTCCTCTACTGATGAAAGTAGAGGCCAAGTCTTGGTACAATGCTTTGCCCCAAGCTACCAAAAATGCATGGGATGTTCTACGTGCTGCCTTTGTGAAGAGGTTTGGTGGAGGGCACAACCTCAAGAAAGTTATGGCAGTTGCTGCTGACGAAATTAAAGCAGGGAGTCTGCTAGAGTATGCCACTTACGAGTCCAAGTTTGTGGATTTGTGGGAGCGATGGGTTGCCTCACTGGAGGAAGGTGAAGGAGCGCCTAATTTACTTAAGAAGGACCGTTTCATTCCTGGCATGTGGTCGTCGCCTAAAGAGAAGGTGAAGGGGAGGTTCCTTGCAACGTATGAGTTGGCAGTGGAAGTAGCCCGCCTTAAAGACAAGAAGTTGCACATTCAAGAAAGAGTCAACGAGTCAGAGGAATCGAGCTCAGCCAGAGGAATCAAGCTCAGTCCGACCAACCCAAGTGACTACAAAATCCCCTCATAGAGCCCAACCACAGGAGGCATCATAAGAGCAGCAAGACCTACTGAGTTGCATCACTACTCAGCTTGAGAGTTTATCAGTGGATCTGGTGCAGCAAGGGCATGCACCTGTCAAAATTCCAGAGCAAGGGAGAGTACAACAAAGGCAAAACCAAGAGTACCACTGCTATAATTGTGGGGAAGATGGCCATGGCATGTACTATTGCCCACATCTAAGAAGTAGAGGAGGAAGATAGAATCAAATCTCTCCACCAAGGGCAAGACCACCACCACCCAGGCAACCAGGGCCGATTCCACCGGTCCAAATCCTTTGACCACCTGTACAACAACCACCACCACAACCTCTTATTCCACCGCTACCCCCACCACCTGCTGTAAACCAAGGGATGAGTGTTATTAGCTTGGAAGCTAAAGGGAAGGCAAAGGTAGAAGAACCAGTCCAAGAGAAGCACAAAGGGAAAGCAAAAGTAGAAGAAGTAGATTCCATGGGATTGAAGCGTGCTAGGCACAAAGAAGACTCTCAAAAAGAAGAGAAGATGAAAGGAAAAGGCGAGTCTAGCAAGCAGGCAACTAAGCCTCGACGGAAGATCGACATCGTGGATTTTTCACTGGGTGAGTATGCTAAACCATATGACTTAGTTCAGGATGTGTTGATGCAGGGTCCAAATATAACTTGGCCCCAATTAATCCATCTTGCACCAAAGATGAGGAGGCAATGGACGAAGATGGTAAGTACAAGAAGATCAAGACCAAGGATAGCTGGGGCTATTTTTGGGAGAGACCTTGACAACATCCTACCAACCATGGATGCCCACGTCAAGGGGCAACGTATCTCAAACATCTACATAGATGGTGGTGCACAGGTATGAATCATGAGTGAGAAAATGATGCACCATCTAGGCCTAGAGGTGAGTAGGCCGGCACCCTGCCAAACCAAAATGGCAAATAATGTAAGAGTGAAATGCGTAGGCATTGTGAATGCGGTCAAAGTAAAGGCATTCAACACAGAAGTGGAGGTAGACATTTTTGTCATGCCACACAATGGGTAGGGCTACCCTATCATTCTTGGAAGACCCTGGCTCATGGCTATGGAAGCTAAGAAAGGCTGGAGTACCGAAATGATTCAGATGAAGGACGCTAAAGGGAAGTCCATATTCTACGATGCGAGGACTGGGAAGCAGTGCAACATGATCTTGGAGGCTTCGGAAGATGAGTCCACCAATGACTATTCAGGAGAAGAGACAACAACAACTAAAGACAGTGACAGTAGCATCAAAGTGATGGGGGTTATCCTTAAAGACCAAAAAAGATTGACACAATTTGAAGCACCGGTGACAAACCAAGAGGGACCATCAAGTACACAATCCTTAGAGGATACAAGTAAGTTACATCGGATGCTCTCCAATGAGTTAACCAATGAAGAGAGGAAGGAATATGTCTCCATGCTAGGTAACTTCACCACATTGTTCATTGATGGTTATGATAAGATCACAAGAATCACAGTAGTACAACACCGCATAGGACTAAAGGAAGGAAGTAAGCCCATAGTGCAAAATCTTGGAAGACTTGGGGTAATCTAACAAGAGGCACTGCTCAAAGAGGTGAGGAATTTTCTACAGGCAAGTTTTATTTACCCTGTCAGACTCAGAACGGGTCTCTCCAGTAGTAGTCACACCAACTAAGAATGGAAAGTGGAGAGTCTGTGTGGACTATAAACCTCTCAATGCAGCCCACAAAGAGGGATCACTTTCCCCTCCCATTCCAAGATGAAATTCTCAATGAAGTGGCAGGTCATGAGTGCTACACAGTATGTGATGGCTACTCAGGCTACTTTCAAATTAGTATTGCAGAAGAAGACCAGAAAAAGACAACTTTCATAACACCCTAGGGATGTTTTGCTTACAGAGTGATGCCTTTTGGCCTCACCAATGCTCCGACCACATTCTAGTGCTATGTGACTTTTGTCTTCCAACCATACTTTGGAATGTCAATACGGGTTTTCATAGATAATTTTTGCATCTATAGTTCACGCTCTCTCCATTTGAGCAAAGTCTATGATGGCTTGACAAGGCTGCAAACCTTGGGTGGCCAGCTCAACGTGGATAAGTGTCACATTGGTGAAAGCAAAGTCACTCTCCTTGGCCATGTAATTTCAGCAAAAGGCATTGAGGCTGACCCTAGCAAGATTCAAGATTTGGTATCTTTGTCATCACCCACCACAGCTAAGCAGTTGGTCTCTTTCCTTCAGAAGGTAAGATACTTAAGCAGGTTCATTCACTTGCTATCTCAGGTGGTTCTCCCTCTACAACAAGTCACCGAGAGAGATGTCTTCTCATGGAGTGAAGAAATTGAGTAGCAATTTATCGAGGTGAAGCAAATCCTAGCCATGCTTCCCACCATTTCACCCCCCAGATGGGACGAGCCATTTTATGTGAACCCTAGTGTAGGAAGTGATACACTTGGATCCGTACTAATGCAAAAGGACCCCCATACTTCTTTCATGCGTCCTATCTACTTCTCTAGTTGTGTCATGACCCCATCATAAAAGGGATTCACCGCATTAGAGCACATGGTGCTCGCATTAATGTTTGCTACTACAAGTTCCGCTCTTACTCATCGTCACTATGAGAAGAAGCTGAGGTCAACATGGAAGAAAAAGAAGAGACACCAATGGTAGAAATTCCTAAGCTATAAAGATCTCACTCTCTTTTCTTTGATGGAGCATACAAGAGAACACTGGACCAGTCTGCAGCTGGCATCATCATTTTCAATGACCAACAGGAGAGGGTATTCTCCATTGGGCAGCTGTTACACTCCCACTCCAACAATGAAGCAGAGTATGAAACTTTAATTCTTGTGTTAGAACAATGTATTTTGCAAGGGATTCAACGCCTAAATGTGTTTGGTGATGCTCTTCTTTTGATAAAGCAGATAAACGACACTTGGGTTTGTAAAAATCTGGTTTACTTGGTCAACTAGGCCAAGTTAAGGATCTTTTGAAAAAGTTTGAAGCAGTGCAATTATTTCATGTCCCTAGGACAGAAAATCAGGAGGCAGATGCTCTAGCCAAGGAAAGAATACAAGACGTTCCCATAGGAGCAATCAAACTAAAACTACCCCTCTTTCAAGGTAGTGATGCTATGCCTGATATCATCAGCTTCTTAGACACAGGAGAATGTCCTGAAGGGTACACTAAGGGCCAGAAACAATGGTTAGTAAGGAAGGCTACAAGATACCTCCTTGTAAACAACCACTTGTATTGTAAAGGCAATGATCAGATTCTCAGGCGAGTACCAACCTCTAATGAGATCACGGAGGTAAATTCAGGTTGCCATGATGGTGTCTGTGGTGGTCATTTTGCTTTAGATATCACCAGTAGGAAGATTCTACAGGTAGGATACTCTTGGCCTAGTTTGAACAGGGATGTGCATCATTGGTGTAAAACATGCAAGGCCTGTCAACCAAGTGGCCAGTGATCGCACACTAACCTATGAGCCACAGACTCCTATCATCTCATATGTTCCGTTTGAAAAATGGAAAATAGATGCAATCGATCCTCTACCAAGGGCCCAATCAGGTAAATTATACTTTCTAGTTGGTGTAGACTACATGACCCGATGGGTGGAAGTAGCAGCCCACCACCCACATTATAGCCCAAGAGGTAGCAAAGTTCATATTTGAGCACATCTGTTGCCGTTTTGGCACTCCTCTTGAGATAATATCTGATAGGGGACCAGGTTTCAGAGGCGATCTCATGGGAGAACTGATGAAAAAGTTAGGCATTACACGCCGACATTCCACACCATACTATCCACACTGCAATGGCCTAGTGGAAAAGATAAACGGAATGATCTGTAAAATCATCACAAAGCAGGTGAATAACCACACAGGTGACTCGGATAAACATCTCATGGCCGCTCTATGGGCCTACTGAACGACATTCCGAACATCTTTAGGTTTCACCCCTTTTCATATATTCTATGGAAAGGAGGCCATTCTACCAATTGAGGTACATATAGCTAGCTTGCGAGTCATGACTAGCCAATTACAGTGCCCAATTGTCAATCTCCGCAACCACATCCTGGATCTGGAAAGGCTCCAACTAGATAGGCAAGATGCAATCGATCACTATGCAACGCAAGCAGAGCGACGTTGGCTCACCTTCAATCAAGGGCTTAAGGAACAGGGCCTGGAAAAAGGCATGTTAGTATTGATATGCGACAATAGATTTGACACCAGGAAGGACAAGAAATTTCAACCCAGATGGGAAGGACCATTCATTGTCAAAAGGCGCTATAACAATGGCAATTATAAGTTGATGGAAGCAGATGGGAGAATTCACAAGACTAGAGTCAATGGATGGAGGCTAAAGAGGCATTTCCTAAGGTTTGATCCAGAATTCATACTAGATATTCCAGAAGAGGGAGAACCCTCCAACTCCTCGACTAAAGAATAAGAGGTAGGGCTATAGACATGAATGCCTCTAGCCAAAAGGGGAGGGCTAATCACAGCCGATTTTCAAAAATCAAGGAAAAAAAAAGAAAAAGGTTTGTCTCTCCTCTGCCAGAAGCACGACAACACCACCAGAAGTCTCAAAAATCCCCGGTCAATTGGTGAGCCACAAATTCTCTCTCTCTTTTCCTTGCCCCCGCCACGGCCCATGCAGCCCAGCTCTTGGCAGCACCCCTAGCCATAGCGCGTCACTATCCATCATTAGCCCCGGTTTTTGAAATGCGGCCACAAGAACCAACCCCAAGAATGGGAGAGCACATTACCAAGAAAAATGGTAAAAAATAGTTTTTCTTTTAACATTCACCACCCCTCTAGGCTTAACCACCGGTGGGACGCCACCCATTTGGCCACATCTCTCCATTATTGCTAGAAGACAGAGGCCTCTCTCTCTCTCCTGCTTGGCTCTGCCAATGCACCACCCTCTCACTTACCCTGCCTCTGCATCGTCTGGCCCATGTGGGCGCATAAAACAAACTGCCACTGTTTTTTATTTTCCACCGACAAGCCACCACTCTCTCTCTCTCTCTTTCATTATTCATATTAGCACTCTCCCTCTCTCTCTCTCTCTCTCTCTCTCTCTCTCTCTCTCTCTCTCTCTCTCTCTCTCTCTCTCTCTCTCTCTCTCTCTCTCTCTCTCTCTCTCTCTCAACCCTCCTCGCTTGTCCATACCCCCCTAGCGGGCTGCCATACCTCACCCCTCCCTCTTCCCTCTCGTCCACACTCCCTCAACCTCACTCTCCCCTCCATCTCTCCCCTCTTGTTTTCTTCCCACCGGCGGACCACTGCTCTCTCTCTCTCTCTCTCTCTCTCTCTCTCTCTCTCTCTCTCTCTCTCTCTATCTTTCCTCCCTCCATTTGCTCACACTCTCTCTCTCTCTCTGAGAAAGCGGCCGTGCCATGCATAGAATATCTCTTTCTTTCTCTCTCTTAGTTCACCCCCACATACTCTCTCTCTCTCTCTCTATATCTCTCTCTCTCTCTCTCTCTCTCTCTCTCTCTCTCTCTCTCTCTCTCTCTCTCTCTCTCTCTCTCTCTCTCTCTCTCTCTCTCTCTCTCTCTCTCTCTCTCTCTCTCTCTCTCTCCCTTCCCCTCGGTGTAGGAACCTGCCATGTAGCATAATCCTCTCTCTCTCTCACTATCTATATATACACACACGCACATACCCTCACCCCCACTGGCGGGACGCCACCCTTACTAAGGTAGTTGACCCTCACCCCCCTCTCTCTCGTTTCCACAGGCGAGCCACCCCGCGCCCAACAAAGCCTCTCTCTCTTCCTCTCTTGCGCTCCCTCGACAGGCCCGCAGGCAACCATGCAGGGTAAAACTCTCTCTCACTCTCTCTCTTAACACCCCATCACACCTCCTTCCCCCCCCCCCCCCCCCCTTTCCATCAATCTTTGTCGGCCATGCGAACCAAGATCACTCTCTCTTTCTCTCTCTCTCTCACTCTTGGCCCAAAGGTGCTGCACAGAGATTTTCTCTCTCTCTAACCCACACACTCACCCACTCCCTCACCTTCTCCCTCCCTCGCCACCTCACCCCGCCGTGTCTCTCTCTCACTCTCTGTGCTCAAGCCCGCAGACCCCGCCCTATCTCCCTCGCGCTGTGTTACCACTCTCTCTCTAGCTTTCTCTCCCGCTTGCTGTTTGTGTCAAGCAGCCTAAAGGCGCGTAGTATACAGGACCGTTCACTCTCTCTATTCACCTACACACACACACACACACACACACACACACACACACAATCACCTCAATCCCTTGCTATTCCCCACCCGCTCGCTCACTTCCTATCCCACCCTCGTTTTGTGTAAACGAACAGGCCGAGCATGCACGTTAAAACAATATATATATATATATATATATATATATAAACTAATGTCCCTCTTATACCTCCGTTCCCACACACACACACTCTCACGTATACGAACACAAACATTCACCTATACACATATACACACACATACACACACCCTGATCTCATGCTCTCTCACCATCTCTCTCTTGACTTAGTAATTGACATCTCTCTCTCTTACCATACACAAACACATATACCCATACATATATGCACTCACAAGCACATACACATACATACGTACACAAGTACATGACACGCGCACCCACACAATCAAACAACACGCACGCATATACGCACACACCGGAAAAAAACAAAACAAAACAAATAATCGACATCGACGACAAGAAGAAAGATGGCCAAGTCGTGCGCCGCCGAGACCGGAACAAGAAAAGACGCCGAAGGCATGCCCTGGTCGACCCCGAAAATGACTAATGCGTTACACCGACGCACCAACTAAGGCCGTCGTTCACCGGCATTGCATCCACAACGCCCTCTTCAATAAAATCCGTAGGTTGTCATCATTTTTCCCAGTTTTAAACCAAATGTTGTAAAAAAAATTGTAAATTATCAGTTCTCTCTAGGTGATGACTACAAAGGCCCACTTAGGAGTTTTCCTTTATAATATTCCCCAAGACAAAGCAAGGGTCAACCATACAGGGCCCACCGCCTTGCTTTGTCTCCCCTGATTAGAAGCTTTAATCTAATCAAATTACCCTAATCTAAAGCAGCCAACACCTATAAAAAGGCACTGAGAGGTCACTATCAGGGGGGGTGCAATTTCATCATAGGTCAGCACTTGGTAGTATTTTGGTGGGAGGGATTGGCAACATTTGCATCACAAGAGAGGGGTCTTAGTGTAGCAATTTTCTTTGGGAACTTGCACTATGTAAAGAAGCTATGTCTACATCTCAAGTCCAATGGTCGACACGCACACACTCATGTTAGCAAAGGCTCCGTGTCTGTGAGTCATCTGTAGAGAACGCACTAGTAGGCTCACTATCTCTCCCTCTATCTCTCTTTCACCATGATTGCCACCTCGCCAAAAATAAGGTTGCTATAAATATTGCAAGAAAATAGTTCTCCCTCACACCCCGAGGGTTTTCATCACCTGTCTTATTCTGTGTGTGTGTGTGTAGATTTTGTGATATCTCCAATCACCGTTGTCTGCATCCTAGCCGCTCAAAGCTAGGTGGTGCCCCCTGTTCGCTTCACCGTGGCCTGCTTGCGGTGTGCATCGGCTCCTGGCATTTTCGAGGCTATCGGGGTCCGTGTCATGTTTGGCGTCCGTCAGTACCTTATATACTAAGGCTACCTTAGGTTAACCAAAAATGGAGTTTGAGGGGTCAATTGGCTTGGTATTTACGATCTAGAAGTGCCATTCTCGTTTCTGCAACTAGACTACCTACTTATTGCAAATGATGTTTATAACCATAATCCTCAGCATTTCATAACTCTCAAAAAATAAGGCTTTGTTGAGTTATGTCATGTTGTTGACCCAATTGTTAACATTGGATCATACGGTGACGAAGGAAATTTGGAATGGCGGCCTCTACACCAAAACAAACTCCATTGCGCCACAAGGGAAATGAGATGAGGGCACCACCTAGTCTTGGAAGCGTGGACTAGGACCGCTACACAAAGAGAGAGAGAGAGAGAGAGAGAGAGAGAGAGAGAGAGAGAGAGAGAGAGAGATCACTATGAATGAAGCATTAACCGTAGTGTGTGTACAAGGAATGGATGACTTCAAACACTCCCAACACAAATAGCATATAGATTACCAAACAATCACTCAAGGATTAGCCAAGATCACATCGAGCATTCTCACACACATATAAAACATTTCTCTTAATTAACATAAGTAAGAGGAGGAGAGGTTACTAGCATGAAACAATTTGCACTCTAGGATGTGCAAGAATAGAGTTAATGAATGAGCTTATGGGCTCATGGTGAGTGATACAAAGGCTCAATGGGGCTGAGGGAGGCTTTAAATTACAAAGGGGAAGGCCTCTTTATATAGGAAAGAGAGTGATTAGGAGTGAGGTTAAGATCCAAGTGTAATTTGTACAAATGAAGCTTTATTAGGGACATTCAACCAATGAAGAAGCTCCTTCCAAGTGATTTGTTGACCAATTAGCTCCATCATCACTTGTGTTGTCTTCACTCTTTCCTCCATAGCTTGAGTCCAAGAGCTTCCTTATTTTAAAATGTAAAGAATCTACATAAAATCAATACATATCTAGTAATAATAGGAAGGGGTTGAATGAGAACTTATGAATTACAACAAGATCAAGCATGACTTGAGAGGTGATTAGAAGAGGAACTTTGATGGGTTTTTGAGCTTGAGAGAGAGAAGGAAGGAGAGGAGGGTGAGAAGACTAATGGCTGATTTTAGAGAAGGTTTCAATGTGGAAAAGGAAGGGTGTGTGTGTGTAAAGGTAGAGGGGGTGGTCTCCACCACAGTTGAAAAAATTGGCGTCCACCATTTTGGCCATATCTCCTAGACCGTAGATGCAAAAATTATAAAAAAAATATGGCCAGAATCTCCAGCTCATCAGCTACAACTTTGATGAAGACAACTTTTCTTGGTTCGGAGTGGAAGTATTTTTTTAAAATTCAGCAAAATCATGTGTATGGTTTCTTTCCTTTACCAAGTCTTCCATTGGGTCAATTTTGTTGAATCATCATATGGCTCCAAAGCCATGATGATATGAGCCACTCATGACCCTTGAATCATGGGTGCATGGCTCCACAACCACATCATATCTTTTCTTTTCACATTTACATATTTTCTCTTCCCTTTACCACTAGGTTCTCCCTCTACCTTTCACCTCCGGTGAACTAGTCAAGGAAAAATCATTTTATTTTTTTTAAATTTTCCCAAGAGGTTGTTCTCACTCTTTCTTTTATTGTAAACCTCTAGAAGCAAGGAAAACCAACAAAATATGATAAACAAAAATTTGTGATAGGCTCGGATCATAGCCCCCCCAAACCTGGCTAGGGGTATTTATGCCTCTAGCCTACTTTCTTTGATCTTGAGCTGACCTTATCCTGATGTGATAAGGCTTTAGACGCCATCCATTTGTCCTGGTCTTGTGCACTTTACCATCAATGTCTTGAAGTCTGTAAGAGCCATTTTTGAACTTTTTGGTGACCAAGAACGGGCCTTCCCATCGGAAAAGAACCCCCCCCCCTTACGAGTGTCGAAGCGTATTGTCATATCGAAGCTCCAGAGATCCTTTTTGATGTCTTTGGATGAGAGCTTTTGTTGAACTTTTCTCTGCGCTTCTCTGCTTCTTGAGAATAGTGGTTGATGGCTTCTTCCACGATACAATTGCAGCCTCTCTAGATCCATGATCTTTGATGTACTTTCTCTTTTGAGAGCCTACCTGGCTACCCAATATTCGAAGACTTGTTAACTTCACTTCAATGGGCAAAAGCGCCTCCTTTCCATAAACCAAATGAAAAGGGTGTGTACCCTTATGTGGTTTTGAAGGAGGTTCTTAGGCCCTTAGAGCTCCATTCAGGTGTTTGTCCCAATCTTGGCGCCTGGCATGTACCTGTTTGGTGAGTATTTTGCAAATGAATCCATTTACTTTTTCCACCAAACCATTGCACTGAGGGTAGTAAGGAGTAGAGTGTTGATGCTGAATATTTACTTCTCATGAGTTCTCCTACCAAGTCTGCCTCTAAACCCTGGTCCTCTATCAGATAGTATTTCAAGAGGGGTGCCAAACCGGCAACAGATGTGGTCAAAGATGAGCTGACTCACATCCTTAGCAGTAATTCTATTGGTCGGCATAGCCTCAGCCCATCTAGTCATGTAGTCTACTCCCATGATGATGTACTCTTTACCTGACTGAGTGCGTGGTAGAGGCCCTATGGCATCAATTCCCCACTTCTCAAAGGGCCCATATACCTTTATTGGGTTCTGAGGTTCAGCTATGAGCCGTCGTGGTCCTGCTTTCTGACATTCATCACATGTTTGACACCAGTATTTGACATCACGATGAAGACTTGGCCAAGTAATCTCAGCTTGTAGAACCTTTCTACTAGTGACATCATGTGCAAAGTGTCCTCCGCATATATCATCGTGACAAGCTTTTAAAATTTCTTCAATTTCACTCTTCAAAGGCACTCTCCTAAGCACACCATCCTTACCTAGACAATACAAGTCATCATTTACTATGCGATACCTGGTAGCCTTCCTAGCTAACCATCGCCTTTCCCCTGCATTCAAGTGTTTAGGAGCCTCTCCTTGCTCCAGAATGTGCATAATATCTTCCAAGTCCTCCTTGCCTTGCTGAAGTGGAAGTTTGATGGCCACTACTCCCACTATTGACTCATTTAACTTTGATGATGCTAGGTGGTCTGCATCCTTGTTCTGGTCTCTTGGCACATGATGTACTTGTGCCTCCCTAAATCTCCTCATAAGAGCTTTGGCTTCTCTCATTTTAGTAGAGAGACGGGCATTTTTGCAAGCCCATGTACCTTGCATTTGCCTTACCAAAAGCATGGAGTCACCAAAAGCGTTTAATCTCTTAATTGAATTATCGAGGCACCAACAAAGGCCATGAATTAGAGTATGATATTCTGCTTCATTGTTGGAGTGGATATCTTCTAGAGTGATCCCTTCACCATGGATCCTCTCTCCCAATGGAGATAAGACCACAATGCTTGCAGCTGCCTTATCCTTGGTTCTCTTGTATGCTCCATCAAAGTAGAGGCTATAAGCATTGACCAAAGCCTCTGGAGCTGGAGGTGGTGGAAGTTCCTTTCTCTTCAAATGGAAAACTTTTTCATAGCACTTGTTTGTTAAAATGTCGGCTAAGCATGCTCGAGTTGTTCTTTCAACCTGTATTGTATAATCAAACTCTTGAAGTCGCACCACCCACTTTGCTATTTTGTCAGAGATTTCCATATGTTGTAGTGCATAGGGAAACATATCCTCCACAGTGATAATTACAAACCTCTTCGGCAGCAAGTATGGCCGAAATTTGGTTACCGCAAACATGAGAGCTAACACTAGCTGTTCCATCAGCGTGTAGGCCTTCTCTGTGTTTTCCATGAGGCGGCTAGCAAAATACACGGGCCTCATAAAGGATGTTTTTGGATCTTTTTGTAGGAGGGCAGCACCAATGGCTTCTTCTCCCACACTTGGGTTTACAAAGAATGTTTCTTCCCAACAAGGTTGGAGGATTATAGGGAGTGACCCTAACATTTTTTTAATCTCTCTAAAATGCCCTTCACTTTCTTCACTCCAAACAAGCGTCTCTTGACGAGTCAGCTGTTATAGAGGAAATATCACTTGGGAGAGTAAGTGTATGAATCTACTCAAATATCTTAGCTTTTGCAAGAAGGAGATTAATTGTTTGATGGAAGTTGGGGAAGGTAGATTTAGCAATGTTTCTATCTTTTCAGGATCTACCTCGATTCCATCAATGGACACTACATGCCCTAATAGTGTAACCTTGCTTTCCCCAATGTCACATTTGTCCTTGTTTAGTTGTCCACCCAGCTTAGCTAAACGAATAAATCCTTCATCAATCTTGCCGAGATGCATACTTTTGGAGCTGTAAATACAAAAGTCATCTATGAAAACCCTTATGGACTTACCAAAGTAAGGTTGGAAGACCATGTTCATGAATCGTTGAAAGGTGGCTGGAGCGTTGGTGAGACCAAAAGGCATGACTCGGAATGCAAAACATCCCCATGGTGTGATGAAAGTAGTCTTTTTCTGGTCCTCCTCTGCAATGCGTATTTGAAAGAAGCCAGAGTAGCCATCACACACTGTGTATCTCTCATGGCCTGCTACTTCATTTAGAATCTCATCTTGAAATGGGAGAGGGAAGTGGTCCCTCTTTGTTGCAGCATTTAGTGGCTTGTAATCCACGCACACTCGCCATTTACCATTCTTCTTTGGCCTCACCACTACTGGGGAGACCCATTCTGAATCTTCTACTGGGTATATGAATCCTGCTTCTAAGAGTCTCTTCACCTCAGACAACAGTGCATTTTTTTGCACAACTCCTAATCTTCTTAGTTTTTGTACTACTGGCTTGCTCCCTTCTTTTAGATGGATATGATGCTTCACTGCAGTGACACCTGTAATGTGAGTGTAATCAGAAATAAACAATGATGCATGCTTCTTGAGAACATTTACATAACCCTCCTTTTCTTCTTCCTTTATATCCTTGGATAACATCTCCTCTAGGCTGGCATCCCACACATTCTCCATTTGGATCCTTGGGTTGCCTTCTGATGAGGTAGTTTCCTTTATGGTGACGCCCATGAATTCGAGAGTGCTATCACTCTCTTCACTTGAACTCTCTTCCTCGTCCATAGATGAGGAGCATCCACTTGAGCTCCACTCATTAGCTGACGTCTCTAGTTCAAGGTTCTCTTGTCGCCCATTCTTTAGGTTATAAACCACCTTCCGACTATGGCCACCCATGCGAGGCCTCAACTCCAAGTCTCCTGTTGCCCAATCTTGCCTAGCTCCTATACCCATGAGCCAAGGTCGTCCTAAAATAAGGGGGTATCCTTCTCCCTTTACTGGCATCACATAAGCATCAACCTCTGTAGTGATTCCAAAAACAGAAACTCTCAAAGCTTTCACTACACCCACACAAGTGACAGAGACATTATTGGCCATTTTTGCCCTAAAGTTTGATGATTCCATTACCTCTAAACCCAATTGATGCATTAGCTTTTCTGTCATGACACAAACCTCTGCTCCACTGTCAATGTAAGTTTTTGGAATCCGTTGTCCCTTGATTTGAGCCTCCACCAAAGGCACTATATCCTTGAGACCATATGCTTTGATTACACTTACTAGCTTACTTCGCTTTGCCCTCGTGCTCACCATTTTTGACCATTGTCGTCGAAGCTTTGGGGAGATATGAAGTAGTTGTGGCCAAGTAATCTTTGGTCCTTGAGAACTCACATCAGCTGTCAAGTCATAAGGTTGTGTCCGAGATCCCATAGGGAAATCAGAGATGTCAATTTGAGACCTAGTACGGGTCTTTCTCTTCTTGGATTCATCTTTAGCTGCCCGAGATGTACTTGCTTCATTGCTTGCATCCTTGCTTGTTTCTTTACCTACTTCTTCTTGGACACGCACACGTTTGATAGGCATTGTAGCCACTTCATCTATCTTCATCTTCCCTTTAGCTATTTCTTCCTGGTTGCTTCTGCCCTTGAGGACCTCCTCCATCCTTATGATGCTCACATTTGGTTGAGTAGCAGGGGCTTGAGCTTGAGCACGAGGTGGCTGCAAAATTTGAGGTTGCGGTTGCTCTTGTGCTTGAGCTCTAGCACGGGGTGGACTTACTTGTTGTCCAGGACCTCTGACAGGGTAGTCATATCTTCTGGGATGAGGGCAATTATACATGCCGTGGCCAATTTCCCCACAATTGTAACACAACATTTCCCTTGCTTGACGTTGCATTGGTGGCCGATTCCCACCATTTCCCTCAATAGGCCTTCTTGCACCCTGCACAAGATTTACTCTCAACCCCTCTAGCTGGTTTGTGAGATTGTTTATTTGTTGGAGCATATCTTCTTGTTGACCTCTATTGAGGTCTGGTGCATTAGGCACATTTGGAGGTATGTGAGAAGCTTCCATAGTTGTGATATTGCCTCCCAAAGCTAGCTGGCTAGCTTGGGCTTGATAGAGAATCTTTCTATTCTTTTCCCTAGCAATTCTTAAGGCATCTTCAAAAGCATTTGGAAATTTTCTCTTTACCTTCTCCCTTAGCAAGGGGTACAAACCTGAGATAAATCGATCCTTTTGGAGGCAATTGGGAGCTCGCTCACCAGGGTTTAGTGAGTCTGACCATTGGCCCCAAAGTTTCAAAAAACCTTCCTCATAGGTTGCATAACCATGAGGGTCAACTTGATGAAGGGACAGAAGCCGTTGCCATAGTTCTTCTTCCGAATTGGCTCGTTGAAATCTTCGTAGGAAAGCCACCTTCAATCCCTCCCAATCAATTCTTTGGGTTTGATCTAGAGCCTGGAACCATACCCTAGCTTCTTCTTTGAGCACCAAAGGAAAAGCTCTCAATTTCAATGCTTCGTCATCCCTCCCAGAGACAAGGAAAGCCATCTCCAAGTTATCCAAAAAATCCTCAGCATTTTCCACACTACGCCCAAAAAATTTTGGGAAAGCCATCATAAAAGTGGATTGCTTTCCTCTCAATACAGCACAAAGATGAAAATGTCTAGGCCCAAATCATATCTTATTAAGGGTAGAATAAATGGATTGATAGATGCATTAATCTCAGCTAGACGACGAGGGCCTAGTAAGTCCCTTATGATGTTTTGGAACCTAAGCTTTGTGCTAGCTATTATATGCACAGTTTGTCTAGCAAGAGGTTGGAAAGGTCCATATAAATCCCTATGATTCATGGAGTATGCTTAAAGCAAGATGAAGATGTGAACATCAAAAGATACATTATACTCCAAAATAGGAAATATTATAGGGTCAGGGGACAGCAATATCTCTCTCAACCTCTCAGCTCCAAAATAGAAGACCAATCTTTGTTGGAAAAAAATCTTTCTATCAATGCGCACATTCACCCTAATATTCTGAACTGATTGAAAGTTGTAGAAAATGGGATTATTCATTGGTGCATTAATTACAAACTTCCATGAAGCACTTCATTGAAGTTGAGCTCTCTTGGATCCCACCATTTGAGAGATGCGAAGAATTTGCTCACTAGTGATTAGCCTAGCTTTGGTGTGACCATCTTCAGCTTTGTAGAGTTCATAGGATTCTATGGCTACCCTCTCAACCACCTTGAGCCTTCTTGCTAGTAGTAGTTGGAGTGCATCACCATATGTAGCCTCTTGCCAATACCGCACCCCATTGATGTGTAGCTCCCCCTCCAAAAACTTGTTAATTCCTGAGTTTGAGAGTGCTTTCACCACCTGAAGTCGAGGCTTCAAAGGAAGTGTCTTCACACTAGCCACAAAGCACTCAAGACAATTTTTTTACCTAGCGACTTGATGACTACAAGATTTTCCTTGAAGCAAAGAAGGGTGTGTGTAGTTAACTCTCTTTACCCGCATACGTGCCGTTTGTCGATAAAGACGCTTCTTTTCTCGAGATTCTTGGGGAGACCATAGTGGAAGTCTCGAAGAATTTGATGGATCTTCCTTCATAGGATTGATAGAGCGCTGCTTGAGAACTCCTCCGTGGGGGCACCAATTTATGACGAAGGAAATTTGGAATGGCGGCCTCTACACCAAAACAAACTCCATTGCGCCACAAGGGAAATGAGATGAGGGCACCACCTAGTCTTGGAAGCGTGGACTAGGACCGCTACACAAAGAGAGAGAGAGAGAGAGAGAGAGAGAGAGAGAGAGAGAGAGAGAGAGAGAGAGAGAGAGAGAGAGAGAGAGATCACTATGAATGAAGCATTAACCGTAGTGTGTGTACAAGGAATGGATGACTTCAAACACTCCCAACACAAATAGCATATAGATTACCAAACAATCACTCAAGGATTAGCCAAGATCACATCAAGCATTCTCACACACATATAAAACATTTCTCTTAATTAACATAAGTAAGAGGAGGAGAGGTTACTAGCATGAAACAATTTGCACTCTAGGATGTGCAAGAATAGAGTGAATGAATGAGCTTATGGGCTCATGGTGAGTGATACAAAGGCTCAATGGGGCTGAGGGAGGCTTTAAATTACAAAGGGAAAGGCCTCTTTATATATGAAAGAGAGTGATTAGGAGTGAGGTTAAGATCCAAGTGTAATTTGTACAAATGAAGCTTGATTAGGGACATTCAACCAATGAAGAAGCTCCTTCCAAGTGATTTGTTGACCAATTAGCTCCATCATCACTTGTGTTGTCTTCACTCCTTCCTCCATAGCTTGAGTCCAAGAGCTTCCTTATTTTAAAATGTAAAGAATCTACATAAAATCAATACATATCTAGTAATAATAGGAAGGGGTTGAATGAGAACTTATGAATTACAACAAGATCAAGCATGACTTGAGAGGTGATTAGAAGAGGAACTTTGATGGGTTTTTGAGCTTGAGAGAGAGAAGGAAGGAGAGGAGGGTGAGAAGACTAATGGCTGATTTTAGAGAAGGTCTCAATGTGGAAAAGGAAGGGTGTGTGTGTGTAAAGGTAGAGGGGGTGGTCTCCACCACAGTTGAAAAAACTGGCGTCCACCATTTTGGCCATATCTCCTAGACCGTAGATGCAAAAATTATAAAAAAAAATATGGCCAGAATCTCCAGCTCATCAGCTACAACTTTAATGAAAACAACTTTTCTTGGATCGGAGTGGAAGTATTTTTTTAAAATTCAGCAAAATCATGTGTATGGTTTCTTCCTTTACCAAGTCTTCCTCTTGGGTCCCATTTGTTTGAATCATCATATGGCTCCAAAGCCATGATGATATGAGCCACTCATGACCCTTGAATCATGGGTGCATGGCTCCACAACCACATCATATCTTTTCTTTTCACATTTACATATTTTCTCTTCCCTTTACCACTAGGTTCTCCCTCTACCTTTCACCTCCGGTGAACTAGTCAAGGAAAAATCATTTTATTTTTTTTAAATTTTCCCAAGAGGTTTTTCTCACTCTTTCTTTTATTGTAAACCTCTAGAAGCAAGGAAAACCAACAAAATATGATAAACAAAAATTTGTGATAGGCTCGGATCAACGACATCACATATGCTAGAGTGGAGACTCATCTAGAGTGCCTTGCAAACTGCGTCAAAAGGTATTTCACATACATATCTAACAAGGGTCTCCATTTATAGGCTTTTGGTGAAAGGTTGCATTGGTCAACTAGTCAATTGGTCAACTGATATAACACATATTTTTTTGAGGATATAATATTTGAATTTGAATCTTGGAATCTTGGTTTGATCATTCATACTAACTTGAGTGATGGGGTGTGTGTGTAGATGACTGACATCTTACCTCGAGGGATACGGGGGGTATACTCTCCCACCTTATGGTAAAAGACCATTTCCAAACTAGAGTGGAAGTGCGAAGGCTTGTCACTACCAAATTGGTATCATTATGTTGCAGGGAACCCTGAGTTCAGACCACCTGAGCATGAACCCTCGCATGTTGGGAGTATTGAGTGGATACAATCCAAGTTGGAAACGGAGATTTTTGTCATTAATCAAATATTATACATAAATGCTTATGAAGTTACCGTAAGACTGACAAAGGAAACATGGATGGCCAGAAACATACTTCCTGTAGTAATGGCTACGGGATGCTTTGACATTGTTATTTTTAATGTATGGGGCCATCAATGTGAAAACAACAATCGACATTATTTTAGCCTAGTACCTTGGATGTTGTTCTTTGACTTACTTGAAAAGTCACTAATCTACAATCCCAGCCATGTTAAAATTTTATGCAATGCCTACAATAGACCTCAGTGCCTTGCAGATTTTACAAATATATAGAGCTCACTTGGATGGGACTAACGGGATGTGTTTCCAAAAGAATCTGCTTACTTTGATGACTACTTCGCGTACAGGAAGGCGATTGTTCACACCAAAATGGATGTAACTGTAACAAATAAATCCCTTACATGACTCGCACGCCAATGAAGAAATGTTCCTGTCAAAGATCAAAAGGATTATTGAGATCACCCAACCGATATACTCAAGGAATGGGACAACTATGCTCCATTGGTGGAAGGATGTCACAATGGATATTACCAAGTGCATTATGTCAGAGCCATTAGGATTTATTAGAAGCTTTTGAGACACATGTAGACTTTTCAAAAACCCAAAGTTTTGTGATATAGAAATTGGATTAATTTGTTCTTTATTCTTTTTCTTATGTTTCTCTCATATTATCTTCAATTGTCTATTCTATTTAATTTAAGGACTTTGAGTGGATTAGAATATTTTACTAAGTGTGACCTTGGTTGATATGGTGACGTAAGTTACCATGCCTCCTAGAGGGAATGTGGTTGCTGCTAACTCAAATGCGCCTATTGTTCCTTAGCACACCATCATCGCTAGAGACATCGATGTTATGCTTCACAAGTCTCAACCTGGGGGTTTTAGTGGGGAAGGCAAAGATGTAGGAAAAGTTCTTGAAGATTGGATTGAGCGCATGGATGACTGCTTTGATTTAGCCCATTCATCAGCAGTAAACAAAGCTATCATTACCAAGTTCAAACTAGAGAAAAACAACCAAGTGTTGGTGAAGAGACCATTCCACAGAAAACAATGTTGATCCTAATGTTGAAACTTGGGATTACCTTAAAATCCAGCTCAAGAAGGACTATTAGAAAAAAGGTTGGACGTATGAATGAGTTTCATGTCTGTACTCAAGGAACTAGAGATTTGGAAGCATACCATCAACATTTCTTAACCTTGTCAAGTATGCTTTAGCAGGGATGACGCAAGAGGTCAACGTAGCTCCATTTGTGTCAAGGTTACATAATCCCATGAAGACTATACTACAGAGTCTTTGTCTTACCAATTTTGTAGATGTCCTTGATGCAGGAAAACCCATTGAAATAGAGTTATCTACTACCTGAAAGAGGAAATCCAAACCTGTTCTTGTTTGTAAAATCAAAAGGCCTTGTCCCAAGGAGGAACAAAGGTCTGGAAATCTACAACAAAGAAGAGAGAACTTATTATGTATAAAATCCAGACAGGATCATTTGTGCTACACTTGTCTTGATCTTGGTCATCAATTTAGGGATTGTCCATTTAACAATTCAAGCTTCACAGGATTGGTGGACAATTATGAACATAGAAACTTCAATCCAAATCAGAACTTCAGAAACTTTAGACCCAGACCACCGGCAATTCAGAGCAACTTCAATCAAATAAATTTTAGCCAGAATCAGAGACAACCTCAAAACCAAGGGAATTTTAGACCAAGCAATCCACCTTTTGTTCTGAATGGACCGCCTATCAACAATAACAACAACAGGAATGTTAATCATCAACCTCTACCATGAGGAGGAGGAAATCAAAGACCTCAAGGTAACAGAGCTCAAGGGGTTAGAGGTGAAGGAAATCAGGCAAACACATATGTTCATGCTGCAATTGAACATCAAGGAGTGAATGAAAAATTTCAATAATTCAAACCCCAGCAAAGTATCAAGGTAACCATTTTATCTTATTGATTGATTGAGGGAGTACACATTCTTTCATATCTCCTAAGTGCATCAAAAACCTCATTTTTCTTGAACACCCTAATACAAACCTTACAATAGAATTAGCTACGGGTAGGAAGGTTAGATCTTCTACTTCAGTGGGTAACTTGAATTTTGTTTTGGATGGTCATAGTACTTCTGCAAACTTTAGAGTCTTACCCATAGGAAGCTACCATGGAATTCTAGGAATGGATTGGCTTAAAGACACTGATTCTCACATACATTGTAAAGACGCTTCATTGACTTTAAAAAATGATCAAAACTATAGAGTTACAGTTACTGGGAAATGGGAGAAGACTAAGCTTAGACTAGTGAACTTTACCAAACTTATGAAGAGTCATACGAAAAATAAAATAATTTATGCTGTAAAGCTTAACCCTAAGGAGAAGAAGATAGATTCACTTGAACTCGAATGGAAAAAAAAATTTGATAATGTATTCCCCAAAGAGCTTACACATTTACCACCAAAGAGTGATGTTGATCATGCAATAGAGCTTACTCCAGGATCTCAACCAGTTTCCCGTAGACCTTAAAAAATGTCAGTACGTGAATCTGTGAAACTCATGGAGCAATTAACTCAACTCCTTAAAAAATGCTTCATTTGACCCCAACGTTTCTCCATGGAATACTCATGTTCTTCTTAATCGGAAGAAGGATGGTACTCTATGTCTTTGTATTGGTTATCATGGGTTAAACCAGGTAACAGTCACAAGAATGAGTATGCTATACCAAGGATTGATGAATTGCTTGATCGATTACATGGAGATTATATCTTCACAAAGATTGATCTTAAGTTAGAGTATTACGAAATTTGAATCAAAGACATGATTTAATACTTTTTTTGGACATTATGAATTTACAATTATGCCTTTTGGACTTACTAATGTTCCTGCAACTTTTAATCACCTTATGATGATTGACGTCTTTCGAGAGCACCTTGATGATTTTGTTATTGTCTTCTTTGATGATATGCTAGTTTACTCAAGAAATAGAGAAGAACATGAACAACATGTGTGACAAGTACTTGAACTTCTCCGTCAAAATCAACTTTATGCCAAATGTATAAAATGCACCTTCTTCACTGACAAGGTGGAATATTTGGGATTTATTGTATCCAAAGATAGTGTTTCTATTGACCCAAGTAAGATCAAAGTTGTTATAGCTTGGCCTGCACCGAAATCGGTACAAGAAGTACGTGGCTTTCTTAGTTTGACAGGATGATATTGTATTTATTGAAGGTTATGCTAAGATTGCATCTCCATTGGCCAAATATGCTTAAGAAGGCTAAAGTGTTTACTTTGAATGAACATGCTCAAGCTAGTTTTATGAAACTCAAAGAAGCTTTGGTGAATGTTCCAATACTACCGCTTCTAGACTTCTCAAAGACATTCACTATGCTCATTGATACAAGTGGACAAGATATCAGTGGATTTCAGTCTCAAGAAGAGAAACCCATAGCTTATGAGTCTTGTAAGTTATGTATACATGAGTTAAATTATCCTACACATGACTTGGAATTATTGGCCGTTGTGCATGCTCTTAAAGTATGGAAACATTATCTTCTTCGAAGGAGTTTTGAACTACATACCGACCATAAAAGACTGCAGTGGATCTATACCCAGCCTGACCATAATATGTAGCAGCAAATATGGATGGAGTTGTTATGAAAATATGATTTTTGAATTGAGTATAAACCTGGGAAGGAAAATCTTGTGGCCGATGCCTTGAGCAGGAAGAGTATTGTAGTGGCTGTCACAACCTCTACTACTTCATTGACCTTATTTGAGAAGGTATGACTCGGGACCATATTACTTAAAATCCAGTACTTGATGAGCTTAAATAATTGCACAGAGAAGTAGGAAAGGAAAATCAAAGGTTTTCACGTTGAAGGCGATGACCTTTACTTTGGTAATCGTCTTTGTATTCCAAATCAAGGTGGAATCAAACTTTAAATATTACAGATATCTCATGATATACCTATAGCATGACATCCAGGAGACATTAAGACTTACTCTACTGTAAGAAAGAGTTTCTTTTGGCCAAGACTAAAGCATGATGCATTGAACTATGTTAATAGATGCTTAACATGTCAACGTATTAAAGATGAACGAATCGGATACCCTAGTAATCTTCAACCTATTGATGCTCCACAAATTAAATGGGAATACATATTCATGGATTTTATTACAGGAGTTCCTACATCTCTGGGATATGACTCTATTTTTGTGGTTGTTGATATGCTAAATAGAAAAATGGCCAATTTATTTCCAGTCAAGACAATATTTACGGCTAAGGATACAACTCAAGTCTTCATGAAAGGTGTTTTCATGTATCACGGTTTATCTCAATGGATAATTTTTTATCGTGATGCAAAGTTCACCTTTGATTTTTGGAAAGCCTTATTCTCAGGCTACAGAAACCCAATTAGCCTTTAGTTCTGCTTACCATCCTCAGACTCATGGGCAGACAGAAAGAAAAAACCAAATCATTGAAGACATGTTAAGATCTTATTGTATCCATGAGCAGAGTAAATGGACTAGATATTTGTATTTGGTTGAATTTGCGTATAATTCCTCATTTCAACACTCAATTGGAGTGTCTCCTTTTCAAGCATTGTACGGACAAGAGTGTTTTACTCCACTCAAATGGATAGAACCTCTCATACGAGTTCAAGCATCCAAAGAAATGTTGGATGAAATGAAACTACAAACTGATCTTAAAGGGCAGGATATTAAGACTACTCAAGATAGACAGAAGAGTTATGCTGACCCAGGATGATCTGCTAGACTTTTTGAAGAGGGCGATATGGTATTTTTGAGAGTAAAACCCAAACGTAGTTCTTTATCAATTGGTAAGTGTAAGAAGCTAAGTGTCAGATACTGTGGACCTTTTGTAATCATAGAGCAGATTAATGATCAAGCCTACAGACTCTTGTTACTACCACACATAAAGGTACATGATGTTTTTTACGTCATCTTACTCAAGAAGTATTTATCTGATCAACAACATATTCTTGACGATTCTCTATTATCGACCTCTATTGATGGAAATTTTGAAGTATATCCTGAAGTAATACTTCAGTGCAGAACCAAGACTTTACGTAATCGGACCATTATTAAACACCTTGTTAAATGGTCAACTTATCCTTAGAAAGATGCCACTTGGAAACGTGATCATGTAATGAGACTAAATTATCTAGATTTCATGTCGAGGTGAAGACACCTCGAATTTTTCAAGTGTGGGAGGATGTAAGATCCTAAAAATAAGAAAAATAGCTTTCAATATCTATTTTGCCAAATTTTGACTTAAGATGCTTCATTAACAGTATTGGAAGGTTCTAAGTAAAAAGCAAGGTCGTTTCCATATTCCAATAGGCTAGACGGCCGTTTGGTTTAGTTTTGGAAAAATCCGTTATTTTTATCTTTTTCATGTTTTTTATGCTTTTAGGTGCTTTTTTGCAAAAAGAAAGGTCGGATCCTTGATCTACATGTCCCGAAGAAGCTACGATTCAGTTTTAAAAAAATCTTCTTTTTCAATGCTTTTCACAATATTTTAGTTTTCCATGATTTTTTTAGTGCTTTTTAGTGAAAAGCGAGTCCGCTTTCTTATTCCAGCGGATGGACGAGAGGAACCTGTGGACCAATTTTAGAAAATTTTGCTTTGTTTTCCTATTTACACTATTTTTAGCTTTTTGTGCTTTTTAACATTTTTGAAAAGCAATGTGCTTTTTATGATGACCTCAACATAAAACTAGTAATTTTAGTCTCCGTCGGATTTAAAAATAATCACCCGGAGCAGAAATGGGACCAAACTTGATTTTTACGAGAATTATTTTTATAAAAAGCGATACCGTAAATACGCCAGAGTAGTACAGAAAAGTCATAATTTGTCGGGACAACGGTACCGTAAATACGCCAGGGTAGTACGGGAAAGTCATAATTATGTCGAGACATTACGGTACGGCATAGTCTAGCTACGGTTTCCATTAGTTGGCCGGATATTGTTCAATTGGCCAATTTTGTTGTAAAAATTGAATGCTAGGTGGAAAAATTCACCACCAAAAGCAAAGGCATGTTTTTAGCAAAGTTGCTAAAAAGCTGGAGCTATTCTTGGCCCAAAATCTAGCGCTAGTTTTTGCCTTGGGAGCTACTCGAGCCAGCTGTAGAGCCTATAAATTCACCTGCAAGCCTCATTTTTCAGTGTCGTATGTTACGTCTACTACCGCAAGGCTATACATATCTATTATACGGAGTGGTACAAGCTCTTCATCACTATCCATAAGCTCTTCTCTTTTGAGAAGAACAAGAAGAAGAAAAAGGATACTCTCTCTCTCTACTTTCTTACTATCTTCTCTCTCGTTTTACGGTGTACGCGCTCTCCGAAAGCTTTCTGTAAGATCTCCAAACCCGCCGACACCAAAAGCGGAATGGTATCATTGACAGGTCTCTAGGCCTACTAAAGTCAAAGTCTTTAAACAAGAAAAATTCGAGGGAATTCACCCTTGCCATTGGCAATGGTTTAGGTTTATAGCCCTAGAAGAGACCTAGTCCTGTCTCGCAGTGGAAACGGGACCCTATAAAAAAAATTCCTGCCCTAAATCTTCATCATTTAGATTAAGGTTTCCTTAGCCGATGCTTTTTTCCCTCTAGCATATGTGAGGGCACAGCCATTGGTGGATTCCTCATCCAAGTGAAGAAGTTTCTAAACATTTTAGTACGCGGGAATGGATAGTTACCTGACTAATCAGGTCCACCCGTCCATGATTGACACCTTAGTCAATCCCCACTTACTACCCCGCACTCACACATGATTCTATTGTTGTTTAATTACTACCACATTCTTTCCACAACTAAAACAATGATTCCTTTTTAACTTTACAAAACTGCATTTCCTTAAGACAACCTTTGAAAACAGTATTGAAGACATTCTTTCAGAAAACAAACATCTTTAAACTTAAGACAAGGTATTGTCATTTTAAAGTATCACTGACCAGTACTAACTTGTCTCAAGACCACCTATACAGGGGTGAAAAACGGCACCCATTCCTTATTTATATAACCGGGGTGGAAAAAACTCTTCACCCAAATTCCGGGCACCCATACGCCAAAACTAGTTGCCCATACAACCGGGCGGTTCCTCTAGGATAAACTTAAAAGTACTATCCATAAACATAAACAAGCACGGGGTAAAGACTCCACACGTGCCGAGGTATCTCCATCATTACTCATTACTTGGAGTAAAATATTTCCAAGGAATCAGAGGTGTCTTAAGACAAGCTGTCTTAAGGATGGTCAAATATTTCTTTCCTAGGTCAATCAGTCATAACCCAATCATTCCTTTCCTAGTTACAATCATTGCTCGTGGGTTTCGTGGAAGTTATCTTCCATTTACAGCCAGTTCTTTTTCCTTCCTAACCTTACGTATGCAATCCTGAACTTAAAATAAACTCTAAAAGCTATTAATGACATAATAGAAATCCACCTGGGACTGATCGTCCATGTACTGTGGGCCAGGTGCCCGTAGACTCTCCTCTGTTGGCCTATGGCTAGGCCTTGCTTCATGGTCATTAGTTGCTTTGTTGCGCTTGTTACTAACATCTTCTTCTTCAGTCAAAGGATTTCCCCTGGTTCTCTTGGGAGCCATTTTGGCAGCCTTATAAAAAGACTTAATCCATTAGGATTAATTGAATAACCTTTATTTTCCTTGTTTACCCAAAAATAAGGATTTTCGGAATAGATAGGGGTCTTTAATAGTTGATTTGATAGGTTATTCATCCCATAACTTAATTATGCTATAAGTAATTTTTTTCCCATCCTTCAATAAGGATTTTGGACCTCGGTTAATTATTTGGCAATTAGATAAATTTATTTCCTAATTTTTCTTGTCCATTATATACCAAAATCGGTTACTTTTAACCAAAATGCGTACCTAAACTATTTATCTAAGGTTAGGATAATTATCATAGATTCCTCAAGGTATATTCCTTCTCTGGTATTGATATCAAAGGTTTTCGGTTTACTTTACTATATTTTCCTTTTTAATTTTCTCAAAAATTAGAGTAATTTTACTGGGATATATAGTTAAACTAATTTTCTACTGGTAGCATAATTACCACGGGTTCCTTGAGGTCTAATAAACCTTTGATAAATATTTCAATTCAATTTAAATCTATTTGTTAATTTCCCCTATTTAATTTGTCTAAAAATAAGAGTTTTTCTACTAAAATATTTAGCTACATTAATTATCTGAGCTTCCCCTACTTATCACGGGTTCTTTAATACCTAATTAACCCCTGAGATATATATCACAGCATTTGAATTCAATTTACTAATTTCCCCTATTTAAATTACTCAAAAATAGAGTAATTCTGCTTAAGTAATTAGCTAGATTTATTTTACGAGATTCTCCTAATTATCACGAGTTTTTGAATATCTAATTAACCACTGATAAATATATCACAACATTTAAAATCCATTTACTAATTTCCCCTATTTAAATTACTAAAAAACAGTGTATTTTGGCTAAATTAATTATCTAGATTAATTTTCTGAGCTTATCCTAATTATCACAATTTTTTGAACACCTAATTAACCACTGATAAATATATCACAACATTTGAAATCCATTTACTAATTTCCCCTATTTAAATTACTAGAAAAATAGAGTATTTTGGTTAAATTAATTAGCTAGATTACTTTTCTGAGCTTATCCTAATTATCACGGTTTTTTGAACATTTAATTAACCACTGATAAATATATAACAACATTTGAAATCCATTTACTAATTTCCCCTATTTAAATTACTCAAAAAATAGAGTATTTTTTCCAATTTAATTAGCTAGATTAATTTTTGGAGCTTCTCCTAATTATCACGGGTTCTTGAACACCTAATTAACCATTGATAAATATATCACAATATTTAAAATCCATTTACTAATTTCCCCTATTTAAATTACTCAAAAAATAGAGTATTTCTGCTAAATTAATTAGCTAGATTAATAGTCTGAGCTTCTCCTAATTATCACCAATTCTTGAACACCTAATTAACCACTGATAAATATATCACAACATTTGAAATCCATTTACTAATTTCCCTTATTTAAATTACTCAAAAAACATAGTATTTCTGCTAAATTAATTAGGAAAACTACGCAAAAAATTATAGGATACTTTTCCTAGATTAATAATTGTCTAATGCATCTTTGATAATTAATTCAACTTAATCTAACCTTAATTAATATATTTTCCATTAATTCATGGTTAATTTGGCTAATTTCAGGCCTAATATGATAGGATAATTAATTAGCTTAATATTACTAAGATTAATTAATTAAAAGAGGTTTTATAAGTATACAGAGGCCTAATCTTTGATTTATTAACAAATATATTAATCTAACCTTGCTAATTAAGAAGGATTAGGCTAATTACCGTTAGGGTTAATCAATTAGAGATTAAACTCTAATGATTTCTGCGTAGTGTTCTTGCTAGATGAGAGAGAAAGTATCAAGGCTCCAAGTCTGTGGAATTATGAAGAGATGGAACCCTTTTATAGCTTTTTCTGAGAACCTGGCAGTTTTTGACAGTTTTCCCACAGTCCAAGTAGCCCCCCAGCTTGCAATTTGCGCCATTTCCAGCTATCATTGTGTTTGGCAAGTTTCCCCAGCTTCACACTCCCCCCATACCTTCCAAAATTTACTTGGTTGATTTTTGCAGATCTTTAATGATGAAAATTGGAATTTTCTAGCTAATTCTAGAACCTTAGTGTAAAGAGTCTTTGCTAATGATTAATACTAGAACCATCCAATTTTTGTTACTAATTGAATTTCTATTGTAATTTTCCAGGACCCGTAACTGTTCCAGTTTTTATTAGATTCAGATTCTGAAAATTTCTAAACATAGTAAAGCTCTGCTTATGATTCCAAAAATACCAAAATTAATAGTGTTTAGAATCCTTCAATAATGTTTTTAATTAATTTTTGCAAAACTTTGTACAATTTTTAAGGTTTTGGAAACAGGAACCTTACAATCACCGCAACTTAAGGATTTGAGATGTCCTCATCTCAGTCGAAATTGGGAAAATCCTTGTGAAGGGATACTTCATCCTCCCAGGTGGCGTCCTCGGTAGGGTAGTCCTTCCATTTGACCAAATATTCTCTGATAACCCTATTTCTCAGACTCCTTTCCCTAGTGTCGAGAATACAATCTGGTTGGAGTTCAGGAATTCCTTGCTTCTGCATCACAATTTGTTCGTCATCTAGAGTATGATTTGGGTTTGGGATGTAAGGTTTTAGAAGACTGATATGCAATACATTATGGACCTTGAGGTGCTCATGCAATTTTAGTTTATAAGCTTGATCACTGATTAATTTAATCACTTCATACGGTCCACAATATCTGGGACTTAGCTTTTTGTATTTTCCCAAGGATAGAGTGCTTCTTTTTGGCTGAACCCTTAGGAATACTTTATCTCCTTGTTTGAAAACCCGATCAGACCGTTTTTTATCAGCATACTGTTTCTGGCGATCCTTGGCTGCTTGAATGTCTTGCCTTATGGCTTTGGTTTGGGCATCCATCTCCTCCAACATTTGCTTTGAAGCTTCTACTCTTGTACTAGGGTCAGAAAAATTTAGGGGTGATATACATTCATGCCCATAAAGAGCATTGAATGGTGACATCCCAATGCTTTGATGAAAGGAAGAGTTATAGGCGAATTCCACCAGAGGAAGGAATTGGATCCATTTCCAGGGTTCCCTACCACAATAGGCTCTAAGGATGTCTTCAATAACTTGGTTTACTCTTTCTGTCTGTCCGTCTGTTTGGGGGTGATAGGATGTACTCAAACATAGTTGAGTACCTAAGAATTCAAACAAAGCTTTCAAGAATTTTGAAGTGAATTTTGCATCTCTGTCATTGACTATTCTCTTAGGAAGCCCGTGTAATCTGAAGATCTATTTGATAAAGAGACGGCTTATGTCTGATGCAGTGTAAGTTGTTTTTACAGGCATCAAGTGGGAGACTTTAGTCAACATATCTACTACCACCATAATGGAGTCGTAACCCCCTTGAACAGTGGGAAGACCTGTTACAAAGTCCATGCTAATGAGTTCCCACTTCATTTGAGGAATGTCCATAGGTTGAAGTTTTCGTGGCATCATTATTCGTTCAACCTTAATCCTTTGACAGGAAAGACATTGTCTGATGTAGCGAAGTATATCCCCTTTCATTCCTGGGCAAAAATAGCTTTTCCTTATGGCATTAAGGGTCTTTGCATAGCCAGGACGGCCGGCAACTGGAGCGTTATGTCCTTCATAAAGGATTAACTCCTTTAATGTTGGATTTTTAGGAATGTAAAGTCGATACTTATAGTAGAGAAGCCCCTCCTCAAGTGAATAATCCTTGATTCTGTCTTTCTCTTTCTCTTTTAGGTCCTGTTGATTGATAACCTATAGAAGTTTTTGATAATCCTTATCTTCCAGGGAAGCTTCCTTAACCTTATTGAGGATTGGATTGTCAACTGTGGAAATAGCCCCAAGAAAAACCTTACGGCTAAGAGCGTCAGCAACCACATTCTCTTTCCCTGTTTTATATTTTATCTCAAATTCATATTCCTGTAAGAGTTCTATCCATCTTCTCTGCCTCATGTTGAGTGTTGCTTGTGAGAAAATCCATTTTAAACTCTGATGATCGGTGATCAATTGGAACTTTCCTTCTAGAAGATAGTGCCTCCAGAGTTTTAGAGCATGGACGACAGCTAGAAGCTCCAGATCATGAGTTGGATAATTCAGCTCGTGGATTCTTAATTTTCGCGAAGTAAAGGCGACTGGTCTTCCTTCTTGGTTTAAAACTCCTCCTATAGTAAGACCGTTGGCATCTGTTACTACTTCAAACTCTTGAGTGAAGTTAGGAAGTTTGAGTACAGGAGCTGATGTGAGATTTTGTTTTAATTTGAAGAAACAATCCTCCTGTTCTTTTCCCCATGTAAGTTTGGCTGTCTTTTTAAGTAGCTGCGTCAAGGGTGCGGCAATAACTGCATAATCTTTGACGAAGATTCTATACCATCCTGTAATGCCCAAAAATCCTCGAATCTCACTAATCGTTTTGGGTTGTGGCCAGTCTATTATATCTTTAATCTTTGAGGGGTCTAGCGAAATTCCTCCAGGGTTTATTATAAAACCAAGATAACTAACTTCTGGTGTGGAAAACACACATTTACTCATGTTGGCATATAACTGATGTTGGCGTAGAAGATGGAGTACATTACATACATGGTCTTCATGCTCTTTTTCATCCTTAGAATATACCAAGATATCATCGAAAAACACCAATACAAAATCATCCAGATATTCTATGAATATATCCTGCATGAGACGATTAAAAGTGGCTAGAGCATTCGTAAGACCAAAGGGCATCACTATGAATTCATAATGCCCATACCGGGTGTTGAAAGCAGTTTTGTAAATATCTACCTCCTTAATCCGGATTTGGTGGTAACCTGATCTGAGATCAATTTTTGTGAATACCTTGGCTCCATGTAACCTATCAAGCAATTCGTCGATGCGAGGAATGGGGTACTATTCTTTACTGATACCTGGTTAAGCCCCCTATAATCAATGCAGAGACGTAAGGATCCGTCCTTCTTCTTTTGGAATAGAACAGGTGCTCCCCAAGGTGAAATGCTTGGTCTTCTGAATCCCTGCTCAATAAGCTGACAAAGCCGTTCTTTTAATTCAATAGCTTCAGGGAGAGACATTTTGTAGGGTATTTTTGAAATTGGTTCACTACCTGGAAAGGTTTCAATTTCGTGGTCTATATCCCTGGGAGGAGGTAAATTCGAAAGATCTTCCGGAAATATATCCGAAAATTCTTTAAGACATTCTGGAGTTGGTTTGTCCCTTGAATCATCTGCCTTATTAAGTTTTACTACAAAGATCTGTTGCCCTTTACATAACCCCTTCAGAAGTCGACTAGCCTTGACTAAATGAGCCTTAGGTTTCCCATTTAATCCTTGTACTAATGTTTCTTCACCTAAGTGATTTTTGAAGGTTAAGTTCCCTTGAGAACAGTGAATTTGGGCTTGATTTTTGATTAGCCAATCCATTCCTAGGATACCATCATAGATTCCTACTGGAAGAGTTCGAAAGTAGGATGAAGTCGGGGTTCCCCCTAGTTCAAACTCAACTTTCCCAGCTGTAAATTGAGATAGAACCTCTTTTCCATTTGCTAGTTCTACTACTAATTTCTTGGTAGGATATTGGTTCAATTTAAGTTTCCTTAAACATTTGGGAGAGAGAAAAGAGTGTGTGTTGCCAAAATCTATAAGTAGTTCAAATTTTTCACCTTCTCTGTTTCCAGTGGTTTGGATGACAACATACTGTTGCCGAGCTCCAGGGTTATCAATGGCGGCAAAAAGAGTAGCTCTTTCATCTTCCTCATCTTGCAAGGTAGGCTCTCCTACTGCATCATAAGCGTTGGCTCATCTACCTCTTCCTCTACCTCGTCCTCTATTGCCTCTACCTCTTTGATTATTTACTTGTCCTATTTGAGTCTGAGAAGGGGTTCCGGGAGCAATTTGAGGATTTTGCACCTCAGGACATTGACTCCTGTAGTGTCCCATTAGCTTTGTGTCAGGAGAGAATCTTTTTCTTCTTGTACCATTGCAATCCCGCTTCACAATGGTACATGGCCAAAACCCCTTGTCTCCCTGTACTCTTTGAACTCTTTGTTCACTTTTGGTAGAGAATACTCACGAAGAATATTGTGGTTCCTCTCGTGATTCACACACACAGTCAAAAATTGCACAGCTTGCTTCCCATCTCTGCTCTTTACCCTAGCATAAGCAGACCCATCATCCAAGACCTTTGTTTCCATGCGAACGACTGTGATGTATGGCTGCCTAAGGATAAGAGGATAGGTAGACATCTCCTGCACAAAGAAATTTTTCTCATCCTTCACATTACCAATCTTCACTTTCACATTTGGACAAGCCCCATACAACTCTCCTGATGAGTTATTTGCAGCTCTAATAATCCACCCATGGTCTTTGTCTATCAGCCACTTACCCTTCATGTAAAGACTCTTGGACATAAGATTGATCTCAGAGCCATGATCTATCAATGCAACATATGGCTCCTCAAGGTCACCCACCTTGACTAAGGTTTCTGTTGTAGCTCTTGCCCAATGACTTTTGGAGTAGTGGCTTTTATAGGAGGCTTCATCATCATCATCATTATTTGAAAATCGAGCATGTGCATCTCTTCGAGAAGACTGGTAGCATCCTACCACATTTTCATCACAATCACTCTCTTGGACATGTATTCCATGTGCCTTAAGTGACTCCCCTTCACCCTGAGACTGTGGAGGAATAGACTCAGTGAGGGTTTTCCTCTTTCATTTTATGATATCTATAATTTCTTCATGAAACTCGTGTTTAGCAATGCCAAGAACCTCACCCAAGGTAAACTCAACTTTGCTATTCAAAATCCTTTCCTCCAATACCTGCTTTAAGTTTGTGGCAACTTCAATGTCAGATTGTAGTTTGTATGCAGGGCCTTTTTCTTTAGCCTCCTCCATAGGAATCTCAGGAGGAGGAGGTACATGTGGTAGAGCCTCATAAGAAGGTCCTGGATCCTTTCTTCCACCAGCTCTTGTAACCCTCTTTGAAGTAGAAGGACTTGCATCTCCATTCCTCATGCCTACCCTTCTCTTCCACAATTGCTTTATTGTTATAGCATTTTTCAAGATAGGCATGCATTGATAAAGAGTCCACAAGGTCATCCCAACCTGTTGTATGGCGTATGCAATCACCAGCTTCATGTAATACCTGTTTAGTTACCTTCCCTTTTTCGGCTGAGGCTACTGCATATGGCCACAAGCTATCAACCTCCTCAAAATCATCTGGAGTATACTTTAAAACTTTCTTTGGAACTAGCTCTATCTTTGACTCATAGGTAGCAGCCTCCACTGCAGAAATAGCATGACAAGTTGCCATATCCTCCACTAACTTCCGCATACCTCCTTTTCCAAAGTTAGTTCCTAATGGCATACCTGTCTCCCGCAGATGGATCTTGCCATCCTTAAAAAACACAAGATCGCTTTCTAAGGCATCACTAAAGCTATCACAATCCCTTATGCCATGGTCTGTGCCATCACACCATATGCATCTATGCCCAAATCCTTCTTTGCTTTGGGATTTTTGTCCTGCAAGCAGGTTGTCCTTTCTCTTCAAGCATTGTTAGCTTTAACTTCATTTCTCACATGCCCTTAACAAGCTCATCAAGCATTGAATTATCACCTTTTGGACTCACAACAGTAGGCTTTGATGGAATCTCTGATGTGCTAGGAGGAGAGGAAGTACCATTCACCACCATCTTGTCCCTACGACGTTGCCTCTTAGCAAGCAATGAGACTGCGTATTCAACCTCTTTCCACTCAGCCTTTAGACCCTGTTCTGTAGTCTTGTCTTCAAAGAAGTAGCTCTAGGTTTTCTTGGAGGTCATGACCTGCAGCTTGAAGGACCAATTTGGTCTTTCACTATCCAAAGTATCCCGCTCTGTTCCTGACAGTTGAGCATAGCATCGCTCAAACTCTCTCAACATCTCGGTGATGGAAAGTCCTTCTTTTGGCTTTGCAACCCATTCCAAGAAGGTCCTTTTTGTAACCCTTTCAGAGTCCTCCATGAAGTATTCCTCCTTTAGGGCTAATCTGAATTTCTCCCAACCTTCTCCATGCTCCTCCCTAATTCCCCCTTACATGGTCTTCTAATCTCGGGGACCTCACAACAAGCTCAAAACTATGAACCATGTCCACCTCTGAACCTGTTGTAGCTCCCTCTCCTTTACATAACCACGAAGAAAATTGTGACATCTTTCCCTTCAAATTGGTCCATTTTGTTCACAATAGCTTGAAGGGCTTTGGTTGCTGACACCTCCCTTCTTTCTGCAGCCTGTTGTTGTTGCATAAACATGGAAAATGCTTGAAACATTTGCATTGTGCATTAATCAAAACACATGCCTTGTTGCTCTTCTTGATCCATAGCATTAATTATTTGTAATTAAACCTTTCAAAACTAGTATTTGAACCCCCACCCCAGCTGCTTCACATCGGGTTCACCAAAAATGTCGGAAAGTGTGCGGTCTAGCTGGGAAGGTGCAAAACCTTTGGCTGTGAGAGTTCGTGATGAGAGTCACAAACACTTTGTGAAAACTAATTTGTGGAGAATCACCAACCCTCTTTCTAAGGGTGACAGAAAATATAAGAGCGTTCGTGACAGCAAAGTCACAAACCCTCTTTCCTATCGTGCTTGGAGTCTGCTTGTTTTTGTAGTCGAGATTATGATGAGAGGAACCAAATCACATTCAATTTCACTTTAAAAGACCATTGAAAAACACTAATGTTTCAGCCATGAAACCTCAGTGTCATACAAGTACAACTCTCAATCAAAACCCAAACCTCTTTCATGGTATCATGTAGCCTTGCCCCAATTACATAGTCGTAACATCAAACAGTCGAAAGGAATGCTCGAGCTTCCACCTTCTTGGCGGTGATTTTGCAGAGATTTAAGAGATTCTATATTGAATCCCAAACACCATTTTGATAAGGGGAAACCCTAATTCACTCCCTCACAAGCTCAGATACAAGATTGCGAAGAGGTAGGACTGCAGCACACTTAGATTGGGCAACCATGGAAGCTATTACACAGTAGAGAAAATTGCAGGTTTTTTTTTTGTAAAAAGCCCCCTTCTCTCTCTTGCCCCACGGAATTTTCAGATGATGTGTCAATTTTTGGGCTATTTTGCCACTTTGGACCAAAACTTGGTCATTTTCAGCTAATTTTTTACCCAAAAAATGTCATTTTTGATGCGAAAAATCCCAAACGGAGTCAGAAAATCCCTAAATTGTGGGATCACTTGCATAAGCATGAAAAGCATAGATAAGCATCATTTTCCATCAATATACCATTGTGGGTCACTTTCCATGCAATTCTGCAACAATGGTGCCTGTTAGCTGCTATTTTTTGCAATTTTTGCCCGCATCAATCTTTATAGGCGAAATAAGTGTGCCACCATGAAACACTTGGAATATATACATTGTAAAATCAAATTATGCATCTTATCAAGTGGAAAAGCATGCAAATGCACCACATCCAGGGCCACGACTCTCCGGATAGGTATGTACATGATAATGACCGCAGTAGACGCTTCAACATATATCACAATATGTACATGATTTATTTTATTTGCATACATTGAGAAGTGTCAAGAGTGAGGTGAATGTTTTTATTTTACACTATGTAAGTGCCACGACACGACACCGGTCACTCTTTGGGGGGATTGTGAAAGCCTTGTGCTGTAGGTATCGCTGCAGTACGCAGAGGACTTGCAGTTGATGGGAAAAGAGGCGTGAAGAAAAAGGGTTTCATGAGCCCAACATTGTAGAGCAGTGGGTGAAGCAGGGAAGATAAATGGACTGAAGATTCATTAAGGTGGCTGTTTTCCGCACAGATGCATAGCATTGAGGGAGTCGTAGAGAGAGATCGTGAAGACCTGTGCGAAACAAAGAGAAGAGAGAGATGGGCATGTGCAACAGTGAAGAGAGAGAGAGAGAGAGGAGAGAAACCCCCATGTGTGATGGAGGTCCTTTTTCAGAAAGGTTCAGTGTTCATTTTCATGTCTTCCTAACTATACAATGTATATAAGTGGCTGTTCCCACCAGAAGCAATTACACACATCCATTGGTGTTTTGATGATGCTTCAAATCCTTACGCCGGAATAATTTTTTGCAACAAGGACAAAATTTTTAGCAGCAAGATTTTCCTTGGCCAAGGAGTCTTTCTGCACACGTTAAAGGTCAAGCTTTGGCTTTTTTTAAAAAAAAAAACAAGTTTTTAACATTTTATTTTCACTTTAATCAATAATAAGCCTTTCTATTTGATAGATACGTATACTATAACTATTCGGGTGGAGTGCTTCTAAGTAATATCATTTATGAGGGTGAGCTTTACCATAATATCTAAATTTTGGGAATTTTTGGTCTTCAATGTGGATTGTTTCATTAGTTTCTCATTTGAGTGTTGGGTGTTTTTGTGTGTTGGGTTGGTGAGGGAACCCTATCATTTTGTGGGTGTTAGTTTGAGTGAATGTGTGAGAAATTAGGCGGGTAAGTGAGAGGAGTTTGAATAAGAGAATTTGTTTTGAGTGGTGCTTGTGAGAGACAATGTGAGTAAGAGATGCGTCTTTGAGTTAAGTGTGGGAGATGAGTGATTGTGAGTTTGGGTTTGAGTGATCTTCGACAATATGAAGCTGAAAGTAGATTCTTCATCGACTTTTCTCGTGAGGACACTTCGCATTCAAGTGTGGGAGATATGTGACACCCAATTTTCTGAGCAATTTGGCACATTTATTGGACTACAATGGAAAATCTTTAGCATTTTGGCTACGACCATTCATAAAATTGATCTTTCCATTGTAAATGTGATATAATTGTCTTGACATATTTAGCGGGTCCGCAAAGTGTAAAATGCCATGTCCAATATGTGAGGTGTATCTCAAAAATTGAAGGGGTTTTAGGAGTTCTTTTTTAGGTGCAAAATAAAAGGTCAAAGACCTTAGCCAATATTGTACTCATTTCAAAATTTGAATATCAAGAAAGAAAAGGGAAAGGAGAGGAGCCGTGTGAAGGGTGTTTGAGGAAGTTGGAACCTCTCTCTTCCTTTATCAACCTCTCTCATGGATCTTTCAAACTCTCTTGCATTGGCACAACTTTTGCTTCTCTAGTCTGTGTGCTTTCTTGCAAGATCCATGGAAGGTGAGGGAGAGAGTGAGGATGATGGGGATGGTGTACCATAGCCATTGCTTGATACCTTGTGTGTGTATGAGTGAGTTTCTTGGTTATGGGATTCTCTGCTTGTAGTTTTTCATGGTGAGAGGCCAAGCCTCAAGCATATATTTTTCTTCTTGTTATCCGGGTTGTGTGGAGCATGGGTGAGAGCAGTGTTCACCCATCTAGAGAGATAGTCCACTGCAATCAAAATATAGCTTCTTCCCCTACTTGTGATTGGTAACTGGCCTATTGCATCAATCCCCCACTTTTCAAACACATCAAACACCATAATGCTTTTTTGTAGCTCTGGCTTCAACACTCTCTTCCAATGCTTGACACCTATTGAAAAACCTATACCAATGGTGAACATCCTTGTGCAAACTATGCCATACATACCCCTCTTGCAAGATCTTATGCAAGGTGATCTTTGGAGCAAAATGTTTACCACATGCACCTTCATGATTCTCTTCCAACACTCTATAAAGCTCCTCCACCAAGGTACATGTCTCAACACAAGATCACCCCCTTCATGTATAAGACATCACCAATCAATTTGTACTTGGATGCTCTACGCACAAAACCATACTTCTTAGACTTCTGAATGTCCTTCAAAATGATTCTTGTTAGCAAAAACTCCTCTTCTTGAGCCAAAATTTCCCGACCATGATAAAGAGGTAAATTCTGAAACACGTTTCCTTTATTGAGGTGTTCCTTCTCTTCCACACACCCAACACTTGCTTCACAACTAGCAAGGTGTCACCTTTTATGCTCAACCTCTAATCCCATGCTTCAAACAAATGTGTAATCCGGCTTCCAATGTAGCATATTCAGCCTCATTGTTACTATGAGCATCCAATTTGAAACCTCTCTTGCATACTAGCTTCCCCTCTAGATCATAAAGTGCTATACCCCTGAAGCCACATCATGGCTCTTTCTGTATGAGCCATCAAAGAAAAACGCATGTGCATTGTTGATCTGTGGCACTTCTTCAACTACCCTTTTCACCACCTCTTCCTTAACAAGAAGGGGATTCTCCTTATAAGTCAACAAATAAGCTAGGGTAACTCTTGTGCTGTCTTCCACTAAAAAAGAGAACTCGAACTCTTGCACCTCAATTACCCATTTCTTGACCACATTTGACATGTTAGTGCCATTAATTAACTGTGGCAAAAAGGTGTAACTCGTTAAGAAAACAAAAGGCCGTGGTAGCAAGTAATGACGAAATCGTCGACATGCCAATATTACACTGTCCATCACTAGCTCTACTTCTGAGAATTTTCTCTCTTCTACCAACTTCACTTGGCTTGCACAATACAGCGGCCTCATATAATGGCTGCCCTTCCCCTTTTGCAATAGCATAGCTCCAATGGAATCATCCCCTACTGATGGATTTACGTAAAACACTTGCTCCCAATCAGGAGCCTGCATGGCTGACAACCCCCCTAACACCTCTTTCACCTCTTGAAACATGTCTTCACACTTGTCATCCCATTGCAATGTATCATGCTTTGCCACTTGTTATAATGGATAAAGGAGATGTGAAGACAATGGAATAAACCGCGCCATGTACTTAACTTTGTGTATAAAGGTTGCTAATTGCTTCGTACTCGTAGGTGATGGAAGAAGAATAATAAACTTAACCTTGTCTGGATCAGCCTCAATGCCATTTTCTAACACCATATGGCCTAATAACTTCACCCTTGGCTGTGCTAGATGACATTTCTTTGGATTTAGTTGTCCTCCACATTCATCATATCGAGACAATACCATCTGCAGCTTCTCATGGTGTTCAACCCTACTGATGTAGACACAGAAGTCGTCCATAAAAGCTTTAACACAACTACCAATGAATGCCAATACCAAATTGGCTCTCTCTTGATAGAAAGATGGTCCATTTGACAACCCAGATGACAATACCATGTAGCAATAACAACCCCATGGCATAATGAAAGTTGTCTTTATTCGGTCTTTAAGAGCAGTCTTCAACTGAAAATAGCCTGAAAAACCATCACACGCACTGTACCTCTCATTACTTGCCACTGAATCCAAGATCTGATCGATGAATGGAAGAGGACAAGGTTCTTTGTAGTGGCTGTGTTTAAGGTTTTAAAATCTACACAAATCCTCCACTTTGCATCCTTCTTTGGGCTTACTACTACTAGACTCACCCACTCTGTGGTCTCCACTGGGACTATGAACCCTGCCTTCAATAACTTTTCCACCTCTTTCCGCAAGGCTTCCGTTTGCTCCTGACCCATCCTTCTTAGCCTTGGCTGCACTTGATTAGCTCCTTCCTTCATCTCTATATGCATCTCTTCTCCTTTGAACCCTCTGATCTCTTCATATAAAGTAATGATTAAATCAGGAAAACTAGCCAGCATGTGCAAATATATATGCTTCTCCATAGCTAAGAGGTCTCCACTAATCATTTGTGTCATCAATTCCTGCTTCTTTGACAATTCAGCCCTGGTTTGCATCAGCCCTTCAATCACTTCATAAGGCCCTTCACTTTCATCTTCAATCTCATTTGCAAATGCAACTAAACCAGACTCATGGATTTCTTCGTCCATCAGAAGAAATGCAACATCAACATCCTCATCACTGCTGGTAGTACTATCATTGTCCTTGTCAGACATTGTGGAATAGTCCTCATCACTAGACTCATCCTCATCTTCATAAATCTCCTCCAATACTTTCCTTGTGTCCATATTATATAGCTTCTTGGCACATGTCTTTCCATAGAGGCTAATCGTACCATGTCTCCAATCTTGAACAGCTCCCACTGCATGTAACCATGGTCTGCTGAATATAATAGGATATGCTCCCAACCCCACTGACATCACATGAAAATCAACCACCACCTTTGCATCATATGCCTCCACTTCTAATCTCTTTACAATACCCAAACATTTTACTTTTTGATGGTTTGCCAATCTGATCCGAAAGCCTGACACCCCAAACACTGTAGGACCCATCTTCTCAACGCATGAGTGTATTATGACACATATTTGGGCTCCCCATCAACATAGCCTTGTCCCAGATTTTTTCTTTTATGCCACACATCCACTATTGGGCAAATGTCTGGTAGCTCATCCATCGCCAACACCTTCATTGAACCTCTCTCTGGTTCTTTCTCCATTGGATTAACCATCCTCTTTCACTATCGCTTTAGCTCAGGAACCATCTCTATGAGTTTCCCAAAAGTAACATCTGCTTTCCTGCTTGTCAAATCCTCCTTCAAGTAATAGCTTAATTGCTCATCCCCTAGTGGAAAAATTGAAACATGAAACTTGCAGCGAGCCCTTCTTTTCCTCTTGGCTATGACATCCTTGCCTTCACGGCTCTTTCCCTTCTTCTTAGTAGGACCTGGGGGACTTCTTCCTTCCTTATCCTGTGTGGTCCTCTTCCCAATAGGCATCACTAATGTATCCTCCAGCTTTGCTGCCTTCTCCAAGGTGACCACGCTTATCACTTTTGTCTTTCCCTTTTCCTCTTGGGTTAATCCATTGGTTCCTTCTTCTCCCTTAATTTCAATGCCATAATCATTTGACCTAGTTAGCACCTGCCTTGGCAATGGATACATGTCTCCCCCCATCCTTGGTGGCTTATCACATTGCGGGCTGATGTGGGCCAACTCTCCGCAATTATAACACGAGGGCGTCCGCCTCCAGAGCCTACCATTGCTTTGTCCAACACCATTCCTGGGTTTTTCTTCACCTCCTAGATGATTTGCAAACCTCCCCTGACCTGGATTATTTCCCACATTACCTAGCATGTTTAGGCTGAGATTATTTATTAAATCTATCACTTGCCTCATGTCTTGCCTTAGCCCATCATCTTGCACTGATGTAGTGACCACTGCTAGCATAACCTGAGGAGTAACAGAAACCACTCGTTCATGATGAACCCCTAGCATGCAACCTTATAAAGAATCCATAGGCTGAAACTTAGACCTCCTGGGCAAAGACTCTACTCCTAGCTGACTCATTCTTCTCAACTTCCACTCTTTGTTCCTTGCTACCTCTAGTGTATCTTCATATGTCCTACGCTTCTTTAGCTCCACTCTCCAATGTATATTCTCCCAAAGACCAGCCAAGAACCTGTCCTTCTTCATCATGTCAGGTGGAGGTACCTATGGTGCTAAGGCCTTGCACATCCGTTCCCATGCCATTGAAAACTTACGTATGTACGCATCTACTGGCTCACCTTCCCTTTGCACCAAACCCTGTACTTCTTGCCACACTTTGTCAAGATCTTTTGTCTTCACAAACTCCACTTCCAATCCATGCCTTAGATTGTCCCAACTTAATCTCATAGGTGGATCACCCGCACGCAACTCCTCTTCAAATGATTTGGACCAAACTCGTGCATCACTCTTCAAAGAAATCTGGAGAAGACGTAACGTCTATGTAGGATCATGAATCTAATGCAGGCAACCTCCATATTTTCCAAAAAAATTTCCACATCTTCATCACTTCTTCTATGAAATTCCAAATAAGAGAAATCCATGGCTACCCAAGTTTAATGCGTTGAGAACCCCTTTTAACACAGGTGCAAGAACCCAAACTTTTTACTAACTCATTTTCCAAAAGTTTTAATGGAGCTCATCTTTAGATAAGGACACACACATGCACATCAGATGAGTTTTCATAGTTAATCATCGGAATTACAACAGGCAAAGGGGACTCCAATATCTCTCTTAATCTTCTTGGCTCAAACATAAAGTAAAAAAATCTTCTTGGACACATTAACATTTATCTTGATTCTTTGTGTGAAATGAAAAGGAGTGAATTGAGGTCCGTTTTGATCATCCATTAAAGCCAACCATGCAGCTCCCAAGAAGGCACACCTGACTTATCTTCTGATTTTGCTAGAATTTCAAGAGCATAACATCATAAATGGCTCAAAAGACCAAAAAACTAGCCATCAAAACTTGGAAAAATTTTAGCAGAGTTTCCCCAGAAGTAGAGCAGTAAGAGCCCAAAATATAGACTGTATATGTATGTATAACCTGCCAGCAATAGAACCCGAGCATCAAGTAGGAATCACTAGTACATAGCCTATGGCGAGGTCACAAAAAGGTGCTCCAGCCACCTGTATCACTGAAAGGATCTCACATTTAAGAATCACCCAACTCAATAAAACCTCACGCTATCGACCCTCTCACGAAAGCTTATGCAAATATCGTATAGTCAAGTCTCAAAAATGACTATCTTCCAAACCAAGTCTCAAAAATGGCTAGGACTACCAAATAAAACCAAGTATGGCTCCATAAAGGCATACAATGACAGTATCCACAAGTGGCGTACAATACAAGACAATGTGCTCAACGAGGCGCCAAATGATGCATACCCACGACCACTGCAAGTGACTTCCACTTGCCAATATATCACTCCACTCCAACTACATGTACCTATGTGAATCACCTGTACCTGTTCCTTGAACCTATAACCTATAATCTGCAACCTGTAATCCCAAATCCCAAATCCCAAAGAAGCTGAAGATACTCGAAGAAGATCCTCTGTGGTGGGGGTGCCAAAAGAATGAGAGTGGGTTGGAAACACACACAACGCCTCTATAATCACCCAACACACACTCTTGGGATGATACACACACACACACACACACACACACACACTATGGGGCACTACTTGGCTTACACAACCCACATGGCCGAGACACGGAACACACCGTGGAGTGAGAGGAGAGAAACTATCCATTTGCCCACTCAACACAGAGACACACACAGACACACCCAAAAAACTTAGCTCAAAAGAGGAATATTTTTTATGTTTAGATACAATTGAGCTTGGGCCAACACCAATGGGGCAAGTAGCATCACACAATATAGATGAAATATGCCTGATACAATCACAAATCTGAATAGAGACTTCGCTCACATGAGAAACTTACATAGCCAAAACAATAGGCAAAAGTGAGGAATTTGGAAAAATGGACAGTGCCATTGCGTCGAAAGCGGCTGGAAACCCCAGTCTACAATATCAAAGTGCTCCAATCCGACCTCAAATGAGCAATTTATGGTCAAAACAGGCTCCAAAAACAGTAAAAATTGAGTTCCACCTGTTCCTTTTCTTCTCTCTGCGTTTTACTAGTCTTTTTCAGAGGTTCTCAAGTGTCCACACTTCACTTCATCCCTTGGGCACCTTTGGCCTTTTGATTGACCTCAAACAGAAGCCGAGCAGGCCAAAAAATGGCCATGTAGTGCATTTTTGTCACCCTTCGACATCCATCCGCACACCTGGCACTCAACTTTTCCCAATAATGCATCCCGAAATCACGTGAAGTGGCCCCTAGATACAGTTCTCATGATGACCTTTTCCATGATTCATCACAAGAAAACACCCACGTTGGAAGTATTGACCCCATTCGACCTCGTGACGCCACTGGATGTCATCTGACGCACCTGCTTACCTCATGGTGTTGGCCCGGTGATAGCTTCCTCAAGAAGTTTTACGCACTACCAACTCCTTATTATTATAGAAAAGAGACACTGGTACTGGTGATAATAAAAATCGATGTATTATGTACACGCTGTCCTATTTGTACACATGTGGGTCCCACATAACCACCTGGCTCTGGAAAATGGGCAATCCTTTATTCGATGCACCATGCATGGGTATGTACATATGTGCAATCACTTCTTCCAAAAAAACTTCTAAGAGCGTCATGAAATACTTGAAACTTTGGTGGTTGGTTCATAGAATAAATGGAGTGTGCAATAAGTAGTGCTTCCATGTGTCTAGGGCATGTAGAACAACTAAAATCTCTTTCTCATAAATGTCTCATCAGTATTGAGCCTTCGAATCTCATATGCTATGGCAAGCCGTTGTTGAAGCAAAACTGCTCCAAGGCAATCACCACAAGCATCACATTGGACCTCAAATGGTTTTGAGATATCGGGAAGCATAAGGACTGGTTGAGAGGTAAGCTTCTCCTTGAGCTTGTCAAACCCATTTTTCTCCTTAGCAGTCCATACATACTTCATGTTCTTCTTAGTTAATTCATGTAGTGGTCCTACTACTTGGGAGAATTTTGCTATGAAGCGTCTATAGTATGCGCACATACTAGTAAAGCTTCTTAGCTCATATAGATTCCTTGGGTTAGGCCATGCTTTTATTACCTCTAACTTTGATGGATCCATATGGATACCATCTTGAGAGATAATATGACCTAGGTATTGAATATCTTGAAGAAAAAATTCGCTTTTCTTTTGGCTGAGAAAAAGCTTATTCTCCCTCAATGCCTGAAAAATCACTTGGAGATGCTGCTTATGTTCCTCCAAAGACTTGGAGTAGATGATGATGTCATCAAAGAACACTCTAGTGAATTTGCGGTAAGGTCTAAAAATTTTCTCCATTAGACAATTGAATGTAGCTGGTGCATTAGTCAAACCAAAAGGCATGACTAGATATTCATAAAGACCAAACGTTTTGCAAAACAAGGTCTTTAGGATATCTTCATCCACTATCCTTATTTGATGGTAGAAACTCTTAAGGTCAATCCTACTGAATTAGGTAGAGCCTTGTAGCTTATCAAACAGATCTAGTACCCGAGGCACGGGAAATCTGTTTTTGACAGTGGTATGGTTTAGTGCTCGATGTTCCACACACATACGGTATGTATCATCTTTCTTTTGCACTAAAAGGACTGGAGAACAAAAGGGAGAGGAACTAGGCCTTACCATCCCTTTGTATACCAATTCTTGTACTTGCCTCATGATCTCCTCTTGTTGAGCTTGCAAGATTCGATAAGGAGGCTTGTTTAGGCAGTGAGCTTCCTGGAAGGAGCTCAATGCAATGGTCATCATCCCCTTGTTTTGGAGGTAAATCCATTGGGATATCATCGATGAACACATCTTGGATCTACCATTAGCATTTGATGAAACATTAGGATCTTTTAGAGACTCTTTGACAAAAATCATGTACGCAGAAACTGAGCTCTTTATTGATTTATCAAAAATAGGAGAATTTACAAGTGGAATGGTACAACCACGCTCACTAGCATTTATATACATGTTCTTTGTCCTGTAGGTGAAGTAGATTCTCCTTTCAGGGAACTTCATGTTGGCAGCCATGCGATCAAACCATGGTGCCCCTAGGATAGCATCCTCATGTTGGAGAGTAGAGATGAAAAAGTCTTCTTTGTCGACATAGCTTTGGGCATAAAGCCTCAACTTCCCAATCAAGGGGGTAACGGAGGCTTGCTGTCCCTTGAAAGATGCATCAACCACCATTACCATTTCTACCATCTCAAAAGCGTAAATGCCCAACTTGGTTTCATATGAAGTTGTGAGTAGAGCCAGGGTCAAACAAGATGAAGGCATCATGCTCTCTTACCTTTCCCCAAGCATAGGAAAGTGATGATCCTTTGCAAACAATGAGCGTCCTCTCTTGAAGCTTCGATGGTGGAAGGCCTAGGAGTCTCAATACAAGCATTCTTTTTGGGGCAAGAACGATAGCCATGTCCTTGCTCCCCACACTCGAAACACTTATGGTCCTTGCGAAAAGCTTCAAGCTCTTCAGGAAAGAGTTTGTTTTTACCTTTGTAAACTCCCTTCTCCTTGGACAGATTGTTGTTGTTGTTGTTGTTGGAAGTGCCTTGGAAAGAATTTTGAGCATTGGCCTTCCCCTTTGCATCATTTTTGTCTTTGTTCTCCATGGGCTTGACATTCCATCAAGCCCTGTTGAGCCAGCAGAGGATCACACCCACATTTTTGCTCACACTCATCATTTTGTAACCATTGATTGTAATAAATGTCTTTCCGACATTAATTTTGATTTGAGCCATTCATTAAGTAACGGGACTCAATTGAGTTTCCAGCTTGTAATCCCGAAGTAATTTCACTTGCTGATGTAATTAGTTAGAGATGTTCTCACCTCCAAGGCTGAGGTATATAAGCCAAAGTTTTTGTAACCTAAGGGGATTCAGAATTAATCAAAGTGAGTTTTTTGAGCGCCGTGACTGTTTCTGAGAGAGAGAGAGAGAGAGAGTCTTATCTACTTGCTACGCGAGCTACGGAGCCGCCATTGGGGAAGCGACACCGCCATTGTGTTAGCAACGGCGAGAGCTACGCACAGATACCAAGAGTGCGCGCTATCGGCTTCTATGTGTGGTAAGTTCCTACGAGCTTCGGTGTGAGTTTTCTTCCAACTCGTGTGTCGGAATTGAGCGTGCAACATATCTATAGAACCACAACGAGTAGAGCTACGCATTAGTACCATCGGGGCCAAGTTTCGGTCACTTGTATTTTTTGGCTTGTCTTCATACGCGTTTACCGCACGGAGTGGTTATAGGTTGATTTTGCAGTTCAAGTCTTTAGGGTGTTGTTCTTACCTAGTGTATAGACTTCCCCTTGAGTTTGAGATCGATTCAATGATTCTTGATCCTGTTTCGTATAGCATTCGTTCGTAGTACGGATTTCAGTCACTTGCGTATTTTAGAACTTAGATTTGATTTCCTTAGTAGTGATTGTCATTAGAAGGTCGAGTAGGTGATTTGACACCCACCTAGTTGTTTCCATGCGCCTACGGGTCAAGCTCCGTCCTCGTCTGACAAATTCTGTTGTTGGTTGAGTTCTCGCTATTTAGCTTCCGCTAGCAGCGTAACCGCCTTAACATTTGGCGCCGTTGCCGGGGACGAGAGCCCTAAGTAGGTGACCTTAGACTAATCCTACGAGGTGAGTCGTATAAACTACTTTGTATACTTTAGTTAGAAAAGATCTAGGAGTGGTGGACTCCGAAGATCTCGAGAGATACTAGGAAGTGGGGTATTCCTGGGTCTTTCGTGTTGACAGTATTTTTAGTTTAGCTTAGATTTGTTTGTTGTTTTGTTGGTGTTGAGTAGTTGTTGATAGAAGAAGAATTTGCTAGTCCGTGAGTGATAGTGGATCTCTTTAAAATCACAATTACCAAACCCATTTTATGATTAGGAATAGCTTAGGTAGGACTTCATTTGATCCTGATCTAGAGCTAGTAATCATTGGAGTATTTGCTTGATATGGTTGATTGCACGATAGGTCACTAAACCGTCGAGTTAGTAGTGAAACTTGCAATAAACAAAAGTCAGAGAAATTTTCTGTGTATCTGGGAGCTGCTGAGCACTTGAGAAAGCTTTAGGAAGGATTCTGTGCCAAAAAACTGGAAATCTGCAACTTTAGACATCATACGCGTATGATGTCTAAACGACCAAACAGAGACCAAAACAGAAATTTTGACTTTACCAGAGTGTTCAAAAGGGGGGTTATACCCTAATTTCAACTTAAAACAAGAGCATTAACACTCAAAGAAACCAAAAAGACAAGTCGGAACCCAAGAAACGCAAAGAATAGGAAATTTTGGATTCAGATCTTGTTTTTACATTCAAACCTGACAAAAACACTTGAAACTCAATTATAAACATTGGAGAAGGCTTAAAACCAAGAATAGTCAAAATCTGGGACAAAAGACATCATATGCGTATAATGTCTTTTAGCACATCCACTGCTTATTTTTGATATCTGACCTAACAAGATTGTTACAAACACTGTAGAAAGCATAAATATCAAGTCTTGACCCAAATTGATGAAAAAGATATCATACGCGTATGATGTCTTTGACCTAATTTTGGACATATTTTGATACTTTGCCAACACAGATTCATTGTAATAGCTGTCTAGAGGTTATATTTCAAGTTTCATCCCATTTGGATCACAATTGACCCAAAACAAGTCAAAAGCGGAAAATTGCCAAGAAAAGCCTAAATTAGCCATAACTTGCTCAAACAGAGTTCAAACTGAATTTTGTGAGTGGACAGAGCATAAGGGGGCTACTGAGAGTGAGCATAACCAAAATAGTCCAAATCTGTGAAAAAAAGACATCATACGTGTATAATGTCTTTTTCAGCATAACTGCAACAAAATTCTCACTTGATGAAACAGAAGTTGTCCAACTGACAAGATTAAACAATTGACCAAGTATCAATCAGTTTGGATCAATTCTGACCACAAAAACTTGGGAAAACAAATTGCCGAGACGGAAAAGTTAAAGTCTTTTAGGGGAATTGATGAATTTGAGATCGGGCAGGAATCTCCAGAATAACCAACCAAAACAAGGGGAACAAGCAAGTGTCATATTAACCGAGGGGAGTGTAAACCAAAGTTGGGTGCAACCATTAGAGTCGATCTTTGAAGGAAATGTTTCTGATACTTCTTCGGAGAGATCTTACGAGATTTTCACCGAACACTTGGAACACTTGAACCTGAACAACAAAGAAAATATGGCAGCAGGATCATCAAACCCTTCCGCCACAATGAAGCTATTGTTCATAAAATACCAGTACGACAATGAGCAAGGTGCCAAGATCTACAAAGATGGAATGGACCGCTATTGTGTAAAGATAGAAGATAGACCTAGTGAGTTCAAGGACTTAGTGCCTGTGAGCTATAGCGGAGATAGATATCTAGATGACGAGGGTACCATGTACTTGGTAGTCCTAAACCCTAACATTGTGGACAAGTGGGGATTGATGGGCACCAAAGCCAAAGTAGATGAAGAACTCGAGGAGAAAGCACCAATAATGAACTTCCCTGATGCGAGGTTAAGAAGAGAGAATGAAACTACAAGGATCAACACTGATAACATCTATGTGCGGCTATACAAATATAATAATGGGGAGCAAGATCTCTATTATAGATGTGAAGAACCCTATACCGGAGAGTTGACAGACCAAAAAAGACTTTATGTCTTTACCTACACAGAGGGATCGGAAGTGAAAATTGCCGCTTATGACAAGTATGGGAGGCAATACTCAACAATGGGCATGAAAGAATTAGAAGGATATACATACTTTGGGGGACCACTACATCAGTATTATGTTACTTCTAGCTCACAAAGACCAGCACCAACAAATGGAGTGCAAAACCCAATGACAACAGGAGGACAAAGAACTCAGGTTGCTGACTCTTTCAGTCAACCTCAGTACTCGAAGCCCGGACCAATGGGATCATTACATTCCAGAGAGTCAATGGATACGAATCGAGGTAGTGCAGTTCCAATCCCCACGTATACCACTCCAGGTCCAAGGTTCGAAGCGGAACCATCACATTTACCTCCTAGTAGTAGACTCAGGGCAGGGTAACCGACAAGGGTAGCCCATGAAGTCCATGATGCTAGAGAAAGCTTTAGCCGGGACACAGGAGCAATGAGATTGGTAGCAGACCACATACGTATAAGACCATCTCAAGTAGCCAAGTGTATGCCAAAGAAGTATGGTGGTTCAGGAGATCCGTATGCACATGTGTCACTCTTTAAGCAAATCTTAAGAGCTGAGCAGATAACAGATTTCCATACACAATACGAGGGATTTGGTCTTACTCTAGAAGGTACGACATTGACATGGTTTCAACCACTGAACAGAGGGGGATCCCATGACATTGACCATTTGCTAAGAGAGTTTGCTGAGGAATTCTCAAAACGAGGGATTAAGCACAATACGGTCTCACAAATATATGCTTTTAAACAGAGAGAACACGAAAAAGTGAAGGAAGCTTCACTTCGCTTCAAACAATACATTGAGAGATGTCCAGTACGTGAACGACCACAAGATGACAGACTATCTGTTCTCTTTATTGAAGGATTGAGAAACGACACTCTCAAGAAGGACTTGCACTTGAAAGCTTGTACAAATTTCGAGCAAGTAACGAGAGAAGCATTGTACTTAGTGGATAACTGTACGGTTTATGGAGAGGTGTCAGCGGATACACATTTTGCATCCAGTAGCTCTTCGTCCGTAGCGAGCGAGACTACCACTAAAAAGAATGTTCAAACAACAACCATGCCAAATGTAGAGCAAATGATAGAAGAGGCTCTAAAAAGGATGGCACCATACCAAAAACCATTGCCAAAACCACTGAAATGGTGTGCTATTGAACAAAAATGGATAAACCATCCAACAGAGGAGTGCTATTACAACAAAGGGTATGTAAGGGAGCATCAGTATGCACCTCCTGCTCAATTAGCACCACCTCAGGTACATCTAGTACCTCGATACCCAACGGGAAATGTACCAGGATCTATGGGGATAGAAAGACCGCAACCGGTATTGGGACAACAACCACCTTTACCAGGAGCAAGACCAGTGGGCATTAGATATGCACCAACCTTAGAGAATCAGGAAGAACAAGCCTTAGTGCCTGTTCAAGCCTATTATGAAGAATCTGGTGCACACATGTCTCCAACTGTGTATTACCCACCAGAAGAACCCAAACAACCAGAACCATGGGGCATGATTGGGAATGTTGGAACACCAACAGTTACAAGTGCTTCTAATGAAGAGAGATACAATTTGGACGCAAGAACATTGATGTTCATAGCTCATGGAGGGTTAACAGGACAAAGATCATCCTATCCACAAAGGACGAATCAAGTGGGACCAAGACCAGCACTAGGACCCTGTTACAAGTGTGGAGGTGACCATCTGATGAATGTTTGTCCACATACGGAAATCATTAGAATTAACGCTTATTGCACTGAGTGTGGGGTTACTCACTTCATTGAGGATTGTTCAAAGAATCCAAACAAAGTGCAAAAGACGACATTGAATATGCTAGAAACTATTCCTACCAGCAGTGGGTCTGAAAATGAAACTCTGATACCAACGCAAGTTGTTACTAGAGCTCAAGCTAAGAAAACCACTAGAGAACCTGAGAATGGAAAGTTAGCGACTGAAGTGGTTAGTCAAGGACCGCGGAGTCAGAGAAACACATGGAAAGCTAGAAAAGCACGCATGAAGTTGAGAAAAGAACGTGAAGACGCTATTCTAGCTGAGGAACTAAAGCAAACTAAAGATAGATTAGAAAAACTTGAGAGTCAAAACGGGAAACGAGAGATGAGCCTGGAAAGAATGAAACAAAAGAGTATCAAAGAGACAACGAGCTTAAGCTCAGGGGGATCAGTGCTAGTCGACAAAGTACACGAACCATTGGACGCACTGATGAGAGCTTACGAAGCTAGGTTAAAGACCAACCAAACACAAGAACAGAGGTGGATGACATACCCAAACGCGGAATTGGAAAAGCAGAGACTTGAAATGTGCCAAAGAATGATCGAGACTGCACAAGCCTTATTAGAACCACCAAGAGAAACAATGAATTGTGGAACGGAAAACCCAATTCAGCAAGAGACTATCATTTCACGGGTAGCTGAAAAGACTCCCAGTGCACAAAAGCCTGAAAATACACACAAGGATGACCGCATAGTATTGAACAAAACCGATCAGGAGATAGAGAGTTTTCATCCAGTCATACAGAGGTCTTACGGAAGAGATGAGGATTACAATGAATTTTGGAAACAAGTGAGAGAGGATAACTTTGCAAACGAGCTAAGTTGCCAAGCTAATCAGACAAATTGGGAAAAGGACATCAGGAATCCTCCCATAGTGGAATTTGAGGCAAGATCTCAAGTGGACTTGGATCTGCAATCTTACTGGGGAGATGGGGGCTCTGTTAGAACAATGGAGAGCAAACCTCATTCACTGAATACCTTACCTTCATACTTAGGAGAGTATGAAGAAAAATCCGAGATTAGAGCACTTCCCTCATGAAGAATCTCATCAGAAAAAGTCATGGACTCGCAAGGATTGATAGAGATCTTGTCAACACCAGTGACATGCACTATCACTCTAGCTGAGCTTTTGAGGCTAAGACCACATATGTGGACCACTGTAGGAAAATTCTTGGAGAAATTTGGGATAAAAGACCCAACATCGAGACTGCAAGAGGGTATACAAGAGCTGAGTAAACCACTAAAGAACGCTAAGCCTGTACCCTTAAACAAGGTCGGAGAGTATTGCGAAGGTGAAGAGGGGAATACAACCTTACCAGTTGAATTCCAAGGAGTGAACACGATGGCAATACTAGACATCGGAGCTGGGGTAGCCATTGCTACAAAAGAAATCTGGAAAAAATGGGGGAAACCAGAAATAAGGAAGACTAGGTTGAAACTCCAATTAGCAGATGGACACATGGAGAAACCTATGGGGTTATTAGAGAAAGTCGTAGTGACTTCTTGCGGCATTGAATACGAACATACTTTTGCTATTGTCGATTTTGGCAAGGAGAATAACTATGATATCATACTGGGAAGACCATTCATGAGACAGTTGAAAATGGTCCAGGATTGGGGCTACGATCACATATACCTGAGAAATATGGAAACCACTACACGTGTGAACCTGAAAGACCATAGCTACAAAGATGTGAACCGAACACCGGTAGAGGAGTTTGATTCAGCTACTTTGGCGGGATCCGAATTTCCAGCTTGGTTAGGTAAGCCCAAGGAGTTATGGATGTGTGGAGCCTCGAAATGTGGAAGTCTGAGGCGAGAAGAATATGTTTTAGAAAGGGCTATCGAAGACAAAATTTATATAGGAGAACCCTTCCAGAGGACACGCTTGAACCATTAGAATGGACACGCATTCTAGCAACCCTAGATGTTTGTGCAATTCCGGATGGTACCACAAAAAAATTTTGCGACAAGGACGGGTACGACGTGGTTCCGTACTTCATGTTGAGAGCTGTACTCGAAAAAGAAACTGAAAAGAACGACACACTGGAAAAGGAAGATAAAGAAGAGGTGTTTCACGACATTCCCGATCATCCAGAGTGGGGAAATGAAGCAGACAACGAGTCAACGGACAATTCAAGCGGAAACGAAGAAACTATAACGGATGTCCGATTTTATGATTTTTCGAACCAAACTAAACAACGCCAGAAATGCTATAGAGCAAAGAGAAAAAAAAAGGGGATTAGAACCAATCCGATGCCTAGAATAAGAGGAAAAAATCAATTCCTAATGCTAGTAAAGGCGGAAGATTGTGTTAAGGACAAGATTTCTGGAAGAATGAGAGGCAATGATCAAAAGAGCTTACGAAAAGACAAAAGAGGCTCAAGAAATCAAGTTCAAAGGAATGGAACGAAAACTGAAACAGAAAAATCAGAAAAGAACAAGCGCAACAGAGAACACACGGAGTCCAAGTTAGAACGTAGAAACAAGTACAGAGAGCTCAAGAAAACTCTGAAAGAAGTTTGGACGACAGAAATTGAGAGTGGAGAGGACGAAAACGCCAAAATCAAGGAAAACATGGATGTTCCCTCTCACTACAGGAAATTCACAATAGAGGATAGGAAGGTGGTATTAACCCAACCTATTCGAGAGAGAAAGGCGAACGAATCTTATGACGGACCGGAGGATGCAAAAAAAGTTGATTTAGCAGCTCCAGGTGAGACACCTAGACCGGTGTACATAGCCACAGATTTGTCTCCAGGCGAGGAAGAGAGACTTTTGAGTCTTCTCCGAGAGTACAGGGATGTGTTTGCATGGTCTTATAAGGACTTAAGGGGAGTTGACCCATCGATATGCCAACACACAATCCCACTAAAACAAGATGCAAAGCCTAGCAGACAGAGACCATACACATATAATGATACGTTTGCTAAGCGAATCAAAGAAGAGATAGATAAGCTAATGGAAGCTGAATTCATATACGAGATTGAACACACCGATTGGGTATCTTCGATTGTGGTGGTACCCAAGAAGAACGGAAAACTCCGAGTGTGTGTCAACTTAAAGAAAGTGAATGCTGCAACAATCAGGGACAATTATCCCCTGTCGATAATTGATCATGTTCTAGAGCGTGTATCAGGGAAAACAGCATAGTCCTTTCTTGATGGTTTTTTAGGATATAACCAGCTAGCCATAGCATCGGCAGATCAACATAAAACAGCTTTTGCAATGGAGTGGGAAATTTATGCTTATCGGGTTATGCCTTTTGGTCTAACCAATGCTCCCGCAACCTTCCAGAGGCTGATGACGCATGCTTTGAAAGAATACTTAAGGTTGTTTCTAGAAATATACATGGATGACTTATGTGTACATTCTCTTCTGAGAGATGAGCATCTAGAACACCTAAGAAACGTATTTGAGAAATGTAGGACATATCGCATTTGTCTCAATCCTGAGAAATGTGTATTTATGGTCCGACAGGGCAGAATTCTGGGACATATTGTCTCACAAAACGGAATATCCACGGATTTAGAGAAGATAAAAGTTATAGTGGATATGCCTAGACCAACCAATGCGAAACAAGTACAGATCTTTATGGGACATTGCGGATATTATAGACGATTCATTTACATGTACGCTATAATAGGCCAACCACTTTACAGGCTAATAGTGAACTTTGAATGGACAGAGGAGTGTGAGGAATCATTCAAGAAATTGAAAGAGGCACTCATTAGTGCTCCAGTCTTGAAATCATCAGATTGGGAGAAGATATTCCATGTGCATATAGATGCTTCGGCATATGCAATAGGATGCATTCTGGCTCAGCCAGAAGAAGGAAACATGGATTTTCCTATCTGTTACGCTAGTCGACAGCTCAACAATGCAGAGAAGAATTACACCACAACAGAGCGAGAGGGATTAGGAATGATATATGCTGTGAAGAAATTTCGGCATTATCTTCTAGCCAACAAGTTTGTGTTTTTTATGGATCACCAAGCCTTGCTCTACCTAGTGAATAAACCATGCAATACCGGGAGAATAGTGAGATGGTTCATTATCTTACTGGAATTCGACTTCACGGTAGTAGTAAAGAAAGGAAAAACACATCTTAGAGCTGATCATCTTTCGCGATTGACGAATGGGGAAGACCCTATAGGAGTAGATGACGACATGCCAGACGCGTACTTGTTCAACATAGAAATGATACCGAAGTGGTCTCAAAATGTCGTTAGCTTATTAACCTATGGAGGAGAGTTTGATAGAAGAGAATACAACCAGAAACATATTGCTATTCAGCAATCCAAGAATCTTCAATTGGTTGCAGGAAGGTTGTATCAATTGGAAAATGATCATGTTCACGACTATGCATCAATCCTGAGGAATATAATATATATCTGCGCGAAGCACATGTTTAGGAATGTGCATTTCATTGTTCAAGAAGGAACACATATAGGAATTTGTTACAATTGGGAGTCTATTGGCCAGGAATGAAAGAAAGCGTACATGAATATGTCACTGTATGTATTGTATGTTCATCAAAACCGCCAGAAGAGTATTCGACATTATATCACATAATGATAGCTCCGGAATGGAGTCAGTATATTGTTGAATATCTCACAAATAGAACTTTCCCAGAAGGAACGTCAAAAGCTCGTCAGAAATCTGTAGAGACAGAAGCTAGAGATTACGCTTTAATAGGAGATCAACTCTATAAGAGAGGTAAAGACAACCAGCTTAGGATTTGTGCATCAGAGTCTGAGTATATGATAATCCTGGAGCAAGCTCATGGAGGAGTAGGTGGAGGCCATTTCTCAGGTGATAAGACAGCAAAACTTGTCTTAGCCGTAGGAATATGGTGGCCAACATTACATATGGACACTGAGGAATACGTTAAACGGTGTGATGACTGTCAGCGGACCAAAGTACCACTTAAAAGAGATGATATGCCGCTTAGACCAATGATGGGGACAAGAGATTTTGCAAAATGGGGGATTGATTATGTCGGACCCATTTGACCTCCTGCATATAAGACTCATGCACAATACATCGTTGTGGCTACAGACTATCTAACAAAGTGGGTCGAAGCAAAGGCAACTCAAAAAGCAGATGCCAGGACCACATCACAATTTCTATATGAATACGTCTTTGTACGATATGGATTGCCAATAGAAATTGTGAATGATCGAGGCACACATTTTATAAATGAAGTGATAGAGATCCTTCTAGATGAATTCATGGTAATCCATAGGAAATCAGCCCCGTATCATCCACAAGCAAACGGACAAGCTGAAGCAACAAACAAAACCATATGCACGGTCCTTACGAAGATTGTATCTAAGTCGAGAACTGACTGGGACCAGAAGTTGCATTCAACATTATGGGCATATAGGGTAGCATATAAAACATCAATAGGAACGACCCCATATAACATGGTTTTTGGGCTAAATGCTATCTTACCAATAGAATTCTTGATTTCAACCTTAAGGGTGGCTAAGGATCTAGAGTGGACAGGGCACGAGCTTTCTGATAGAATAGATGACCTGGAAAAGCTAGACGAGCTTCGCCTAAAAGCAGTAGCTTCTATCTACGCTCAAAAAAGGCGACAAAAGGAATTTTTTGATAAGCATGTGCGGACTAAAGAGTTTAAGGTTGGAGACTATGTCCTAGTTTACACTCTGAAACAGCATGCTAAGAAGCTTAAAAAGCGAGGGATGGGACCTCTGGTGATTAAAGATCTATCACCAAGTGGAGCCGTCAAGCTTGCTACATTAGACGGAGAAGAAATGCCCAATTGGATTAGTGGATGCAGAGTGAAAAAGTATCTTTTGCCGCTAACCCAAGACATGCATCTCAAAATACATCAAGAAAAGCTGCGTGTCCAGAAAAAGAAAAAGATTGTGGAGGAAGCACAAGCCGAGGCGAAGGAAAGAATGGAGAAAAGAAGACTACTACGTCAGAAACAGTGCAATGAAGGAGCAATACGAATAAACGCAGTCAGTATAACAGAAATTAATAATGACAAAGAAGAACCCATCATTGAATGCAAAGTAGGAACCAACCAAATCAAAGCCAGAGCACTATTGGATTCAGGAGCTCAAACTAACCTACTTTCACTCAGTTTGTACAGACAATTGACAAATGACACTAAATTACAAATTGACAAGCAAGAGTTAAAGAGTTACTCTGAGAATTCAATCAAAACTGTTGGATGCACAGTTTTACATATACAGATTAACCAGTATGTGTATCCTCATATGTTTTACGTGGTTGAAGACCAAGCTACACAACATCCATTATTGCTAGGACAACCATGGCAGAAGCAATACAATGCAATGATTGACTGGAGTTCTAAATCAATGCTTATCAAATACAAAGGTGAAAGTCAATCAGTTAAGTTCACCAAAGGATCAGAGACAACTCCAAAGGAAGAATCCAAGAACAAAGGTAAACAACAACCAGAGAAAAAGAAGAAGCAATGGCAACCAAAAATTTCTATACAACTGGATTGCTCTTCGACGAGGAACTCTCAACATTGGATAAGGAAGACACACAATAATATAACAGCTCAACCTTGGGAAAAAACGGAGTCAAAGTTGGTATGGAGACCAAAAAAGGTTGTGCCAGAGAACACAAAGGTGGAAAACAGAGTCTTCAATACCAGACAACAGAGTGATTCCAGACAATCAAGGACAGTGAAACAGATCTGGATTCCAAAGAAGTTCATGACGGCACAAAGCTATAGCAAGCAAATTTGGATCCCAAGGATTTGTAAACAGGAACTCCCTTCAGTACAATCCACGGAAACTCATAGGTATTTCAAGGCGAGGAAATCAACACAAAGAACAAAGCAGGTTTGGGTCGCAAAGAGTTTATGGCAAGCACAAGCGAAGCGGAAGCAGATTTGGATTGTGAAAAAGAACAACAAGGTAAAGAAGAATCCATCTACTGATTCTACTACCGAAGTGCCAAAACCAACCCAAAACCTGACCACCAATCCTTCAATCAAACAAAGAGCAGCTTTATTGGAAAGACTGTTGTATCATCGCTCTACAATTTCATTGGGAACTTATGACCAAAACAACTACAATGCTTCGCCCACAGACACTTCATAGTCGTCTATGAGGACTCAGACTAGGAGGGGGGGAGGTATACAGGTAGACAGGAGCTACAAAGCAGCTACAAGCGACAAAAACAAAGAAAAACAAAAAATATATTACAAGGATAGTGTCTTACATGATTTCGCAATTTTTATGTTTGATTGCGGATATTGATAATATTTATGCCCTTATATACCTTGTTTTGCAACAAGAAGAGATCAAATGATGAATTTGGGTCTCTAGACGTGTAAATATCACTAAATAAGAGTGTTTTTGGAGCTAAAAAGTGGAAAAAAGTGGTAATCCAAGTCCAGAAATCACAAATAAGTGTATATTCATATACACAGGGTTACCAGCTATTTATTGTGTATGTTTGGAATTTTTTGGCTTCAATTTGCTATTTTCCTTTATTTTTTATGATTTTCTTGATAAAAGTAAAAGAAAAATAAAAAAGCAGGTGAAACGAGATCAGAAAAAAGAAAAAAATAGATGGTGATGATCCTAATGACAAGGGCAACCCATGGTAAAAATTGAGTACAATTCGGGAAAAGTTGCGGAAAGCCCGAAATGACATAATTTTGGCAAAGTGGACAGATTTCTCAGAAACAGGTCAAACGGAGTCCAAATTGAGAAATTTCAAATCCTAAAGTGCATTTCACGACGAGATAGGAGCACATGTCAAATTTGGTAACAAGTGATCCGGGAAGTCCGAAGTTAAGTATTTTTCACATCACTTTCAAGCTCATTTCCACTATTACCTTCTTGGAGAGAGCAAAGAGCACACAGGAGCATCCAATCTTCTACAGCCTTCTACGACTAATACGAGAGCTCAGAGGACACCAAACATGAGAGGTAGACTCGTTGCCATAAGCTTTTGATGCTTATCATTAACTTTTGTCGCGAAAACTGACCAAAACCAAGAAACAAGAGCAAACGGGGAATGCGGTAGAATGCTAGGTAGTGGCACAACTGCCTAACCAAACCTTGCAAGAACTTATAGGTGGGTTACCCTAGTATAGAAGATGGGTTTCTAACACTCAAAGCTCGAGAAAGAACGATTGGAAAAACCCTAGGTCAACAGAGCCTGCAAGAGGCAAACAGGAAAAAGTTGTCGAAACGACACAAAACTTCTCAGGAAGCTTAACAACATCGAGGGCAATGCAACCATGGAGTATCTCCAGGTTTGGACCACCAAAAGTAGGTCGGAACAACCGATTCCGCTGCGGACACACAAAGCGTCATTTTGGCATAACGGCTGAAATTGACGACCGAATGAAATGAAACTTCAGAAGCAGCTTCAAATATACATGGATGACTTATGTTTGCAAGCAAAACCCAAAAGAAAGCTGATTCACTTACCGATGGTGAAAAAGACGCTTTCGGGCAACCAAAAGGAGAAAGAAGGAGAACGGGGAGCCAAAGTCAAGTTCAACCAAATAGATGGCTTCACAACATATCCAATGAGCTGGAAATGCAACTCTCGAGAAGAAAAGTTGAAGAAATTCAACTCCAAGGCAAAAAGACGACTTCGGAGACTGAAATGCCTATAAGGGGGCTTTTTAGCTAAACTGATGACTTTTTAAGTTGAAAACTAGTTAGCAGGGCTTAGGGCACTAGCACAAAGCATTCTTTGCACAAAAAGACCAACATTTCAAGAGAAGACATCATACACGTATGATGTCTCACAGCATGAATTTCACATCCATTTCAACATTTGAGTGCATAGCCTCATTCCACATGTTAATCACATCCTATGAGCCAAGTATCATGAGAATTGGAGTTAGAAAACCCAAGGAAAACCAAAAAGACGCAAAGTAGGCCATAAAATTGATTTTTGGTCCTAATTTTGTCAAAATAACTCCAAACTCATTGAAACTTTGTAGGATTGTTGATTAACACATCTACAAGCTATCTGGAACCAAAAAGCACCATTTTGACACAAAAGACATCATACGTGTATGATGTCTATTTGCACTTACAGAGCCAAAACTGCTCATTTGTCATCATACACCCATTATATATATCTAATACATGCTACATATGAAATTTGGAACCATTTGGTCAAGAGGATCACCCCATTAGCCAAATTGAGGGAAAATCCTTCACCTAAAGCCTATTTTTGGCCCAAATCCAACATACTCAAGTCCAAACCAAGATTTGAGTAGAAACAGTCCTTCACTAGTACATGGGGAGTCCACAGAACCAATCCCATGCAAAATTGATGAAAAAGACATCATACGCGTATGATGTCTCCAGAGCCATTTTTAGCCCAAAATCTATCCAAACTTCATAAATCCACTGAATAAGCCTATCTAAAGCCAATCCAAGCTTATAGAGAAATTTGGTCCAAAAATACACTAAAAGACATCATACGCGTATGATGTCTCACTATGTGATTTTGGCACCTCAGGGATTCAACCACCAAACAGAAGTGATCTACATGCCATTTGAAAGTGAAACACCAAGTTTTATCCAATTTGGATCATAAAATCCAAATCCCTTTCAAAATTTTGCCAAGAGCCGGAACTGGACTAAACTGGCCAAAACTTGACCAAATGGGATCCAAACTCAAATCCAAGCATATGATACTCATGTATACACTATCAGCTACAAGCACAACCAATATGAAGTCATTTTGACACAAAAGACATCATACGCGTATGATGTCTCCAGCATGATTTTGAGCCCATTTTGCATATTTTTTCACCTACCTTGCATCCTTAGGCCCTAAATAGCTCATGTTTCAATTTTCAAGTCATTTGAATAGTTAAAAGCTTCATTTCGGCTTTCAGTACTAAAAAGACGCTAACTTCTGAAATTGGAGTTACAGGATCCATGGATTCCGCCAAGTCATCGGCAACGAAGAGAAAAAGACCGACAATCAAAGATGCTCTTGCAGAAGCGGAACCCTTTGACATTCCAGCAGAAACCCTCAAGCCAACCAAAACTTGGGTGGAGGAAGCAGTATTGGAAAAAGAGGGAATAAAGATCTACCAGGGGACTTTCAGAGATCCTCAAGGGCAAGCAGTGGATGTACCGATAATCCCACAGGAATTGGTAGATTATAGCAGGTCAGGAGACATCAGCAGGTACCTTGAAAGGGCAGACTTGCACAGTTTCTTCACCTCGAGACCATCAGGTGTGGATACAAGAAGAGTGTACGAGTTGGCAACATCCATTCAGAAGGATGGAAAATCCACATTGACAGCCATGGATGGAGAGAAAGTAGAAGTACAGATCACTCCACAGCTCATTGCAGACGCATTGAAGCTGCACAACAAAGGGAGCTCGGTCAGGGAAAGAAGGGAGGCCATAGAGGTCTATGGGCCCAAGAAGCAAAATGCAACCTATGGAGATATGGCGGACCCAAGAGCGGCAACCCTTTGCCGACTGTACAACCAATTTCTTCATGTTTGCAGTAAAAGACCGCAAAAGTATACGACACCACCCCATGCCATTGTGACCACCATCACATGGGCATTAAAGAGCAATATGCCAAAAGAGGTGAATTACGCTCAACACATCCACGAGCAAGTAATTGCCATGCACAACGAGAAGCCAAAGTACATAGGAGGAGCGGAAATTCTGACAAGAATAGCTTATGAAGCTATTGGAGCTAGAGATCAGTGGCCAAAGGTTCCCTCCCAGAATGAGTGGCTTAGAGAAGCCGACAAGGAGGAAGAACAGCCCGAAGTATCCAAGAGGGCATCCACAAGAGCACGCCGGAAACTAGAAGTAGTTTCAGAACCTGCAGAGGATGTGGACGAGCCGCTTAAGAAGAAAGTAAAGAAGAAGGTTGCTCGCAAGCAAACCAAAAGTCAGAAAGCGGCAAGAATGGAAAGACTAGTGGAGCAGTTTAGAGCGGAAAGAGCTCTAAAGGGTGACTTTGAAGAAAAGTGGATGCCAGACCCCACTAAAGTAGGAACTAGCTCAGCCAGACCACATATTGATCAATACGATCAATATATTAAAGCTTATGAAGATTCAAAGGCTATTCTGGAGCAGCAACCTGTCGAGCCATACACTGAAGAGGAGGTACAGCAATTAAAAGCTGAGCTCAAAAAAGACGACAAGGGGAAAAGGAAAGTAGATGAGTCTACTAAGCCTCAAGAGAAAGATGGGCAAGCTAACAAGGGGAAAGCCAAGGAAGCTGAGGACAAACATCCCTCTATGACTGATGTACCAAGCCCAAAGAAGACGGAAAAAATTGTGGAAGAGACCACAGTAGAGGTGGACACAGATGTTTTGGAAAAGCCAGAAGCCGAGACCAAAGAAAAGAAGATAGATCCAGTTCAGCAAAAGAGAAATGATTATGAGGATCTGGTAGAGATAGGATACACCGAAGAAGAGGCCCTTGAGGCAGTTTATGGGATCACCCTACAAAAACAAGATGAACGGAGAGGGACGGAGAAAAAGACAAAGAGTAAAAAAGAAAGTGAAGAGAAACTGGACGAACAGAAAGTACTAGAAGAGCCAAAGCCAGTGGAGGTGGTGGCGGAAAGAGCTTTAGAGTTGACAGATGATGATGAAAAAGACATGCACATGGTGTATGAACTTCTCAGCAAGATAAAAGAAAGGTCCAAGGCAAAGGAAGTAGAGATTGAGACAGCCAAACAAAGGGAAGCGGAGTTGCAGAGAAAATTAGAGAATGCTATGACTGAATTTGAAAGTCATAAAGAATCACTCTATGACGCGGAAAACGAGAGAGATGGCTTGATACTCCAGCTAGCGGAGGCTTCAAGAGAAGTAACAAGTGCACAAGAAGCAAGGGAGCGGATAGATGATGAGTCGGAGGCGGCTAAGGATGAGCTCATTGAGCTAATGGAGAGAGTCGAGCTCCAAGAAAGAACAATCACTAGACTCAGGACTACCCCTAGAGCTAGCAGAGCAGGAACCGAACAAGAGGGAGCTATCATACCAGCTTTGGAAGACCAGGTCCGAAGCTTACAAAGAGAGCTGAGATTAGAGCAAGTGCAAAGGTTGCACATTGCGGAGGGATCATTGGCCGCAGAGGAGAGGCTCACATTAGAAAATCAAACACTACGGACAGAGAATGAGTCCCTCCGCAAACAGCTCCAAGATCTACAAGAGCAACAAAGAAGAGAGACAGAGACACCACAAGAAGAATCAGGTGGAGCAGCCATAGAGCTACCAGAAACTGGAGAGGCAACCACAATTGAAGATCCAGCCCCAGCTCAAGAGGTGGCCTCGACTTCAAGAATCTCTGAAGAAAAAGAACAAAGGCTCCATGACCAAATAGAAAAGTCAGCAGAGGAGAGTGCCAAGGCGGAAATGGAATGGGAGAGGAGACTCCTAATCTCCATTAGAATTCAGGGACTAGACACAAAAGTGCTCCATGAACAGTGGATGCAACCCAGCCTGCCTTTCCCTTTGATGAAATTTGAAGTGCTAAAGACGAAAAAGAGAATAGAGGAGGAGCAGTATGTCGCTCTTTACGAAGGCGACATCACAAAGAAGGAAAAATCAAAGAAGATAGTAGATTCACAACCTAGATGGAGGAAAGGTTGGCTGAACAAATACCCAGCCTACCTCATCTACTTGGTGGAGGCACCAAAGGAGATTCGGGAGGATGCAACCTTCTGCCCGGTGCCAAGAGTCAGAAACTGGAAAGAGCATGGCAGGATTGCAGAAAAGAAGCCAAATTGGCTTAATTATCCCAGGATGCCAGGACCAAAGGCAAGAGAGAGAATAGGTAAAGCCTACATGGTGAAAACCCTAACAGGCACCATCAAGCTCTTTACTGGCTCTCCTGACCTTTCATGTCAGATGCTCTAGAAAATCTGCAGGACTCTCTTAGCTTGCATTGAAGTGTTCGCACCAGATAAAGCCACGACCTCGAGTCTACTATCGACGGCCGACACAGTGACTGATATGATGTACGATCTTTCATTGCAGCCTTCTCCAAAAGTGTTACACCTCCTATACCAAAGGATTATGTTTTTGCCTAGCTTCCACATGCAAACATTCGAAGAAGCTTTCTACACCGGCTTTTTCACCCACGAAAGCAAAATATTCGGCCCAACCTTGACCATCGGCAACCTACGATACGAATCACAATTGCAGATGCTCAAGACGATCGGACTTTATTGACCAAGCATAAAAGTCATGTCAGGGATGACATGAACACGGAGGGGGGGAGTGTTGAGCCAGCAGAGGATCACACCCACATTTTTGCTCACACTCATCATTCTGTAACCATTGATTGTAATAAATGTCTTTCCGACATTAATTTTGATTTGAGCCATTCATTAAGTAACGGGACTCAATTGAGTTTCGAGCTTGTAATCCCAAAGTAATTTCACTTGCTGAAGTAATTAGTTAGAGATGTTCTCACCTCCAAGGCTGAGGTATATAAGCCAAAGTTTTTGTAACCTAAGGGGATTCAGAATTAATCAAAGTGAGTTTTTTGAGCACCGTGACTGTGTCTGAGAGAGAGTGAGAGAGAGAGAGTCTTATCTACTTGCTACGCGAGCTACGGGGCCGCCATTGGAGAAGCGACACCGCCATTGTGTTAGCAACGGCGAGAGCTACGCACAGATACCAAGAGTGCGCGCTATCGGCTTCTATGTGTGGTAAGTTCCTACGAGCTTCGGTGTGAGTTTTCTTCCAACTCGTGTGTCGGAATTGAGCGTGCAACATATCTATAGAACCACAGCGAGTAGAGCTACGCATTAGTACCATCGGGGCCAAGTTTTGGTCACCTGTATTTTTCGGCCTGTCTTCATACGCGTTTACCGCACGGAGTGGTTATAGGTTGATTTTGCAGTTCAAGTCTTTAGGGTGTTGTTCTTACCTAGTGTATAGACTTCCCCTTGAGTTTGAGATCGATTCAATGATTCTTGATCCTGTTTCGTATAGCATTCGTTCGTAGTACGGATTTCAGTCACTTGCGTATTTTAGAACTTAGATTTGATTTCCTTAGTAGTGATTGTCATTAGAAGGTCGAGTAGGTGATTTGACACCCACCTAGTTGTTTCCATGCGCCTGCGGGTCAAGCTCCGTCCTCGTCTGACAAATTCTGTTGTTGGTTGAGTTCTCGCTATTTAGCTTCCACTAGCGGCGTAACCGCCTCAACAAGCCCCTTGTTAAAAATTGATGGCTGAAGCAACCATGGTGTGATGGATTACTTTGCTAATAGAACCAGAACTTTGAGAGTTGATGTATTCGGCTATCTCTTCAGGTAATCCCGCACAGAATTGCTGCCTTTGCTCGACAAAGTCTATCTTTTGAAAGAGAGTAGCCTTGAGATGTAGATCCCAAAATTTATCTACATACTTGTGGATAGACTCATGCGAGAGAAGCTTCAAGCTGTGCCATTTGGTAAGCACTTTGTCCTTTGCATTGCTTGCAAGGAATTGGTTCATGATGGAAACTCGTAGAGTTTCCATGTCTTTGGGGCTTCGCCGTTGCCACAAAGGCTAGCTCACCATTGACAAGCTGATCTCTGGAAGTGCATAGCTACGTGGCGTAGCTTGGAGGATTCTGTGAAGCCCTCGTCTCCAAAGGCCACATCAAATTGTTGGATGACGGCCAACATTTTGTCGGTAGCACCAAAGGTGCCATCATAGGTGAGAAAAGAAATACTCTTTCCTCCCTCCCATAGTGACATAAAAACCCGTTTCAGCCCTCTGAAACGGAGAAACGGCGAAACGGCCAAAACGTTTCGATGAAACGTGCGAAATAAGTTGATTTTTTTTTTTGCCCCCTTTTGACTAGTTAACCTCAAGCCACCCGTTCGGGGATTTTTAAGCCATGCACAAAGGCGCCTCAAAAAATTGATAGAGTTTTTGACCCTCACACACATCAAATAATGTCCCTCTCTCTCTCTCTCTGAGCCTTACACATCATTCATGGCCCCCTCGTCTTTGTTCACTCGTGACTCAAGTCTCACATCTAGATTTTGGTATTTCATGCGTTTACATGTGAATTTGTATGTGTATTCAATGTATAATTACCGACTTACCTTGTTGACTCGTGACTCAAGTCTCACATCTAGATTTTGGTATTTCATGTCTTTACATGTGAATTTGTATGTGTATTCAATGTATAATTATACAAACATACATATAAAACGAAACCTGTGTTTGAGCTCCGAAATGAAAAGTTTCAGAAACTTCGAAACCTCGAAACGCACGAAACCCCAAAACGTTTCATGTCACACTGCTCCTTCCTTGAACTTCTTTATCTTTTGTGACCTTCACCATGCAGGGTATGATTTGCGATGTCCTCCCCTCCTGTATTCTCTAGGAGAATAGCCATAGCTTTCATCGGAAGAGGAGGAAGGTAAAGAAGAAGGAGAACAGGGTGACCTCTTCCTAGCCTTTTTGTTCCTTTGTTTCCTCTCTTCCTTCTCGGAATAACGAGGAGAAGGACTGTGTGTTGATCTTTTCCTCTTGAAGGAGTGGGTGATCGTTTAGACCGGTGTCTTTGTGGAGCCACATCTTTAGAGGAACTTAAACTTTCATTTCTTTCTTGCTCTTTGGATTCCTCCTCTCGTATGGGAGAGAGTCTTCTTTTGGGGGTCTCTTCAAGAGGACTCCTAAGCTCTCTCTCCTCTTGGAGACGAATGGAAATCCCATAAGAGCGAAGTTGTTGAGTAACTTCGGCTTGCAAAGCAGGGTCTCCCATAGCTTGCTGCAACCTAGTTACGAGATAATTCACAAACATGGGAGCATCATCAGTAGCACCTTCATGTGCAAAATCAAAGCTACCAATGTTCATTCTACTCTCTTGGTTATTGTCGACCATGTTAACAAAATTTTATGTATCTACTTAGTGTATGCTTTGGCAATTCAAAACCTTAGTTGCCACTCCTCTTAGCCTTTGAAAATCGGGTCTTAAGTATCTACACCCATGGCTCGAGGTGGTTAATTATAGAGAGTAGTGGAGTAAGTTTAACATGGCAAAGTTGTTGAGGGCTAGCTCCTTTCAGACTTCTTATGGATCAATAATGGTAAAGTTGTAGGCAATTCTAAAAAGACTCCATTATTGAGTCTAAAGCTCCCGAGGTGTGCACCATATCCCACATAGTGGGCTCAACAAAACCGATAACAAATCCCAGTTCCACTTACCCTAATATAATTAACAACATCAAACATTAATAGGATACTTAAGGACCTCTCTTCTTAAGCAAGAAAAGAGAAACCAAATGCTCTGATACCAATGTAATGGAATTAGCCTATTAACTTGAGTTGGAGCGGAAAGTGAATAACATATTGAGCATTTCCTTGAGCATTCCTTTGTGTGTAGATGTAGAATGAGAAAGAGAGTGCTTGGATGGAGAGAGAGCAACACTAACACATTACTTCATTAACATGGCATGAACAATACTTGCAAAAGAGAGTGAGAGTTTAGAGAAATTGACACCAATAGAGGACCGGATTAGTTGGAGCCGGTCCCCTCTCCAATAGGAATTTGTATTATAGATTCTTCCATGACGGAAGACTTGTTTACAATACAACTTATTATGTTCCTTGAGACCTTCTTGATGAGGTGAAGATGGTGAGCTTCACTCACCAAGAATTAGCATAACAACAACAATAAACATGATTAGCATGAACTTGAAAAATGCCCAACCTCAATCCCAAGACCTCAAACACCATGAAAGGTGAGGAGAGCTGGCAAAGAGTGAGAAAGAAGAGAGAAGTATAAGTAGAGTTGGGATTAAAGCCCAAGTGGCCTCTTATACGGATATGGCCGGCTGCCCACCTAACTCACTTATCACTAACTCTTTGTATATACTCACATATACTTTTGTGGATAATAAGGTTTGGGAGATAACCCTTCAAATGACTTCTCTGCATACTGTGTAATATCTCTCTGTATCTATGTGTATCTGTCTGTGTGTGTGTGTGTGAGTCGATCTACGCTCCGCTCCGCGAATTCAATTGGTATCAAAGCGAGGTTTAGTGCGTTTTTGCGTAATCGCGCGCGCACACTTTTTAGGCAGATTCTGGATCCGGAGCTTGGAAATTCACACTTGGCGTTCCAGGAGTATTTCCAGCAGGTGACCTACGGTTTTACCCCCCTTTCAAAGCTGTTTATGCCCTCAGAATTTTGTTCTGAGCACTACATCAGAAGATAGGTTTCAGCCGCAAAGAAACCCGGGTGAAAGCATGTATAGGTGGCTTGGAAAGTAATGTCAAGGACATTGATTTTTGTGCTTAAAAGTGGGTGTTTTAAAAGTGCTTCAAATCTCAAAAAGAATATCACTCTCCTAAGGTACGTCAATTAAGTCTCCTAACGTACCACAATTAATGAGACTAAATGTAATTTACTGCTCAACGCTGGATTATTGTCTGCCTCTTCTTTCCCGCTACAACCTGTCTGAGCTTTCTCTCTGCTTTGAGTTTTCTTTGTCTCTAAGATCTCTCTTGGAGCTCTATCTAGCTCATCTCTGTCTCTCTCTCATAGAGCTCTTGCTAAGCTTTTTGTATCGCTCAGCCCCCCCTCTCTCTCTCTTTCTCTCTCTAAGGATGGCTCCTCTTGTGTCTGAGATCGCGCTCATCTCTCTCTCTCTCTCTCTCTCTCTCTCTCTCTCTCTCTCTCTCTCTCTCTCTCTCTCTCTCTCTCTCTCTCAGCACTCTTTCTCTCTGTCTCATGAACTCTATCTCTATAGGTTCCTCTTCTACTTGATGATTCTTGAGGTATGTAAACACTTATTATGCTTTGTTAGTATCTTGCTAATTAGTGCAAGAAGTGCCATGTATTAATTAAAAGTATAGCGTGTAGTTATGATTTGTATTGTATTTCTTGTACAGCAATCCTTTGAAAGTACTACAACAATGGAGCACAGTGAAGAACTGTCTATCAGCTCATCGTCATTGAGTAGAGAAGCTCAACTTCAGCGCAGAAAATTAATGAGGGAATATTGGGCTGCTCAGAAACGAAAGAAACGTAAGGCAATGGTCAACTTTGTGACGGAAAGCAATACGGGGGGGATGGATGAAAGAAAGAAACGAAGGATATGTCAATCTATGGTACAACACTTTGATACATTAACCGTGGGAATGGATGCAAGTGGTAGGAAGGAAATCTTTGATGAACTTCTTCAACATCCTTGCTTCCTTACTATGCAGAGTAAATCCAAAGAGCTCGAAGCAATTATGCTGAGAAACATCCGCAACACTTTGAATCATGTGAAGGTCCCAAGATCTTCAAACGAGTTTTTTGTGAAGAAATCAGCAATGTTGATGTTGGTGAATGGTGGAAGCAAGGAGCAAAACACTGACATCAACATACCGCAAGCTGCCAGGCTTATGGGGATCAACAAAAGAAACTTATATTCAGCCAAACATCACTTAATAGTGTCAAGTGAATCCGATGGTTCGTTCCCTGCATCTGCGTGTCATAGAGATGATGCACGGAGAACTCACATCACTCAAATTGTTAAAGACATAGTCTTTCAATTTTGGACGGATGAGACGAGGGTGTCCCCCAACAAGAAAGATGTTTGCAGTAAGAGACTAGCTAGATGTTCATATGTAAAGCATCGAATCCACCTTCTTGAGGAGCCTCAGGTAATTGATATATTTTTAAAGCACTTTTTATTGGTGCTACAACTCATATTCCTACTACAACATTATGTTTCTATACCACTTTTTATTTGTGCTACAACTCATTACTGCCACAACATTATGTTTCTATACTTCTTTTTATTAGTGCTACAACTTGTTTTGGTGTTTTGCACCACTTTCTAGTGGTGCTGCAACATTAAAAAGTGGTGAAACATTACTATACTGGTCTCTAATTGTATCTGAACCACTTCTAAAATTTGATCAATAGTTCTAAATGTTTTTGAAGCACTATTACTTGTGGTTCCACACCACTTTTTAGTGTGTTTGAACCAGTTTTTAATGTTTTGCAACAGGTTTTAATGTTTAAGAAACAGTTTTTACTAGAAATGCACCAACGCTGCACCGTAAACCCTACAAAGTGGTGTTCACCCACTAAAAATTCTTGTTTACCCAATGCTAACAGACGTGTTTTACAAACTCGTAGGGGTGTTACAGGTGCAAACGTTTCTGGTGGTGCAGCTCACTTTTTCCAAGTGATGTAGCAGCTTTTAGTCATGGTGCAACAATTATAGTAGTGCCATAGACTTTTTACTGTTGCTGCACGAATGGTGCCCACCACCTTATGATGGTAACCAAAACCATATTAGTAGAGTTTGAACACATTTTGGTAGTAAACACTTACAAGTGCTGTCACACCACAATGAAGCGGTGCACACAACACTTACACGTATAAAAACCACTTTCACGTGGTGTCTGACCACATTCAAGTGGTGAGAAGCCACTTTCATGTGCTAAGTCACTATGTTAGTCCATCACTCCATGCAAGTGGTGAGGCACCACTCCCAAGTGGTGTGACTAAAACCTTGTCACTGCAATCAAGCGGAAAGTTCCCGCTTTCAAGTGGCCAGACACAGCATTCAAGTGACCAGAAAACGCGTTAAAGTGGTGACTGCCCACTTTGAACTAGTTTCTCACCACTCTCAAGTGGTCATCAAGTGGTGAGACACCACTTTCATGTGCAAAGTCACTACGTTAGTCATCACTCCATGCAAGTGGTGAGACACCACTTTCAAGTGGCCAAACACCGCATTCCAATGACTAGAATCCACGTTCAAGTGGTGACTGCCCACTTTGAACTAGTTGCTCACCATTCTCAAGTGGTAATCAAGTGGTGAGATACCACTTTCAAGTGGTAGCTTAAACCTTGTCACTGCAATCAAGGGGCAAGCTCCTGCTTTCAAGTGGCCAGACACCGCATTCAAGTGACCAGAATCAGCGTTCAAGTGGTGACTGCCCATTTTGAAGTAGTTGCTCACTAATTTCAAGTGGTCGTCAAGTGGTGAGATACCACTTTCATGTGCTAAGTCACTACGTCAGTCATCACTCCATGCAAGTGATGAGACACCACTCCCAAGTGGCGAGACACCACTTTCAAGTGGTAGCTAAAACCTTGTCACTGCAATCAAGCGGCAAGTTCCAGCTTTCAAATGGCCAGAAACGACATTCACGTGACCAGAATCCGTGTTCAAGTGGTGACTGCCCACTTTGAGCTAGTTGCTCACCACTCTCAAGTGGTCATCAAGCACTTTTCACAAGAGCTCCTCCACTTCCAAGTTGTGTTGAACCACTATCTAGTTCTGATGGTGGTCTGTCGCCTAGTATTTTGTCCCTCCCAGCTACTTTTTAAGTGCTAGATTTTAATTGGCGACTGGCCACTTTGAACTAGTCGCTCACCACTCTAAAGTGGTCATCAAACACTTTTCACAAGAGCTCCTCCAGTTTCAAGTTTTGTTGGACTACTATCTAGTGCTAATGCTGGTCTGTCGCCTAGTATTTTGTCCCTCCCAGCTACTTTTTAAGTGCTAGTTCTGAACTTCCCCAGAACTTTTATGTCCTGACTCACCACTTTTTAATCGTTTCCCACCATATTCAAGCAGTGCACACCATTTTTTATTGGCGGTTCATCACCGTCAAGTGGTTTGAATTCACTTTTAAGTCATGCCAAACCACTTTTTAGTTACGCTGAATGCGGTTTCTCACCATTATTAAGTTGTCCTCACACAACCTCTTAATATTCTACCTTTTTCTATGGTTACTAGTTTTTACACTAATTTGTATTTGTGGTACATTATTTTCACAGGTAAAACAATACTATTGAATGTATCATTACTAGTTTTTAGTGGTGCACACCAGTTTTTAGTGATATAGAATCACTTTTTAATGTTTTGAAACAATTTAACCAGTTTTGAATGCTAAGTTTATTTTTAACATTTGTATACATGTATATTGCAGGTGGAGATTTATTTAAGATTCAAGACAAAGTATGCAGATATTCAGATTTCGCAATGTTGCTTCGAGTCTATGAAACCGTTCTTTGTCCAAAAATTGAGGGATCGCTACACCTGCTGTTGTATTGTGCATGTACAAATGATTTTCCTTAAAGAGGCAGTAAATCACATGCGGACTCGAAGTTTTGATCTTCATGGTTCTTGCTGCATGTGCAACTACCCTATATGCCTTCATCATGATGAAGTTGTCAACCATGGATGTCTTGCATACAAAAATGCAAGTATGAGTACCACTTCACTATTGGAGTCTATACTCTGCCCTATACTTGCAGAACATAGTTTCCATAGCTACCAATGCTTAATGGGCACATGCAATGCATGCGGTGTAGGTAATATTTAGATCTGTCCAAGAGAAGAAGTTGAGCAGAGTAAGCAAGTATCTGTGATTTTTTTGAAAATATAGTGGGTGCTACTGGATTAAACAATGAAGCTAGAAAGAGCACTGTGAAAGACATTGTCCATAAGAAAATGCTGCCTAGAGAACTTTTGCGAGTGTACCAAGACCACTTGAAGAAGTATGTCACTCACAATTTTATATTTAGGTGGCAAGCACAACAGTTCAAGGACTACATTTCTTTGTTTCCAGATGATGTGGTTGTCTCCGTCGTTGACTTTGCAGAGAACTACTCCTTCAAGGAGAAAAATGAGATCCAGTCAATGCATTTGTACACTAAGCAGGTCACTATCTATGTCCTGATTACTTATTTTTGCATCACATCAGGTGCAATAAAGAAGACCATGCACTTTTTTGTCTCAGATGATAAACAACATGACACCTTATTTGTGCAGCATGATTTTCTCTTACATGCTCAATGGTTGAGAGATCAAGGGCTAAGCTTTAAAAAACATTGAGTTTGGTCAGATGGCGCAGCTTCACAATTTAAAGCAAAGTGACCGTTTTACTTTGTTTCTAGATATTGAAGCCTTACTGGCATGGAAATGAATTGGAGTTTTTTTTGCTCAGGGGGAACATGATGGGGCTGGGGCTGTCATTAAAAGGGCTCTAACTCATGAGCAATTGAAGAAAAATAGCGTGCGGTTGACTTGTGCAGTTGAAGTTGTCTCTTTTTTGAGAATGCATCTCAGTACTGGAGCAACTGCTATGTATGACAAGCAAAAGAGGGAGGTCAGAAGGGTGTTCTAGAAGGTCAAGCTAGGTGATGTTCAGCGATCCCATCAATGGGACTGCAAACCATTGAAGGGCTCAAGAGCAATGCACTGTGTGAATGGGTATTCTAAGAACAACACTCGTGCATTGCGATCAAAACGGTTGTCATGATTTTGTTTTCCTTGCAAGCTTGGCCATTGGAGAAGTTGTATGAATAGATCACACGTGGAGACGTGGAAATATCACACTTTGGAGCCACTTTCTAATGATTCCCAGTCATACGCAGACTCAGACAATGAGGAGTTCCATGGTGCCACTTATGCAGGTCATTATGACTCCTTAAGCGATGTTCTCACACCTGGAGACAATTTTGTTGTCACTTCTGAAGAGAATAATGAGGAGGTTGTTGACTTCTACATTTTGAAGTGTGTAGTAGCTAAGGGCCTAACAACTAATGAGCAAATTGATGCATGGGGAAACAAGATAGAGAAGCATACTTATATGGTCACGGGCGATTGGTATAAATCCCTACAATAAAACTTGTATGAGCTGTGGGATAACAAGCCAGTAGTCTTCATATATTCCCACTTGATAAGGGTATTAAAGTTCCCATGGAGCCTGTAGTGCTCGATGGCATAGGAGAAGTCTTCGAACTTTCCAATGAAAACCATGAGGCAATATACAATAGCATGCCCTTTGAATTGTAAATCAAATCTGATTTTATATCATCTAGTGAAAGATTGAATGAGATAGAATTGGTGTAAACGTACGATGGAATTGACATGTTGGTTTTTGAGAATGCTTCACCACTCCCCCCTCTCCCCCCAAACATCACCACTAAAAAGTGTTGCAGTTCCAGAAAAACTCAATAATAATCACCACTTTTTAGTGGTGCTAAAGTGGTTTAGCACCACTAAAAAGTGGTTAAGAATGCTTCACCACTCCCCCCGAACATCACCATTAAATGGTGTTGCAGTTCGAGAAAAACTGTTGCAATAACACAATAAAAATTTAACCACGTTTTAGGGGTTTATCACCACTAAAAAGTGGTTCTGAGACATTCAGAAGTGTAGAGACATGTATAGTGCAGAGACATGTAAAGTGCCGGAACTTCTGTATATTACAAAAAGTATATTACAATAATTATCCAGAAACGTCTACATATCCACCAAGAATGTACAATATATAACGTTTCTTAGATTACAGATGTACAATCTCATTCATCTCCATTTATAACAAAGTGCTCAAAGACTAGACTCAAAAGTTCATCTTTGGGATTGCTGATGGGGTTTGCCTTTGTATACTCCAGGGAATTGGGGGTTAGTGCCCATCTACACAGCCATGGCAATAGTTTGCATGTGAGGTAATCAGGGTCTTGGTTTTCATCAAGAGGATCAAAGGTGGGTGGACATATACAGTTGTCCTAGACATTGCGCATATTTTTATATATGGAGTCATCTACCAGCAATGTCCGAGAGGAGTCATATTCTCGAAACTTGTTCCAGACATGGTAAAGGGGCTTGAAAGACACAAGTTCACCTGCAAGGTCTGTTGGAACTCCAGCAATCTCTTCAAAATACAACCACTTCTCACATTGCCAGTTTGAGAAGAGATCCCTAAAGTAATAAGTCCTATGTTCCCATATGTATGGCCAACATGTACTGAGTATTAGCTCAATGTTAGTAGCAGTACAAGTGCTCCAAATCATTGCATCTGCTAGTTTCCTCAAATCCCAAACAAATTGCTCAACATCTCTACGATAGTAGATCCACAACTTCTCGTCCACTCTTTTTAGTTTAGCTCTGTTGGAAGCTGGACGTGGAGGGTGTTTAAGTTGTCCAGTCTTTGGATCACATTTGCTTACATCTCGTTTCACGAATAGTCCATCGAGATCAAGGATGATGAGATTTTTGATCTTGCAGAAATTTGAAACAAGATATCCCCATCCAGGGTAGTTTGGCAAAATCTCTTCAATTTCGGGGCAAACTGCTGGTTCCTGGTCTTCCTCTACTTTATCTGGTGTTACATCTGCATCCTGCTTAGCTGTTATGTCTTCAACCTTCTCATCTAGTTCTTGAACATCTCCAATCCAGCTAAGTTCTGCCATAGACAAGTACCATGCCTTAAAAACCTCAATCAGACTGACATATTAACCTTTTCAAAATACAATTGAAAAGTATACCTTCCAAGCTATTGATTTCCATTTCATTAATTTCTTGAACTTCTATGGCAACAACAGTCCACTTGGCAGGAGATACTGGAGAAAAAATAAGCTCTACTTGAAGATGCTCACGATGATGTCGGAAAGAAGTACAATAAATAGACAGTCAATGAACAATATGAGTACAATAAATAGACAATCAATGAGCAATAAACAACTAGTGACAAAAAATAAAGCTGTCGTTTCATTTATCATCAAAATGAGGGTACAAAGACCAAATTACAAAGAGGCTACAAAGCACAAAAGGTTAATAGGGGCTACAGAAGTTTCTTGTGGGACTTCGGTTTGGGAGGTTTAAGGTTGGGTGCTTGGAGGTTAGTCTTTTTCCAAGCAGATGAAGGCTCCTTGGATTTTTTACCTCCTGGAGTAGGCTCTGGAGTCTCGAATGCAACCTTAGCTTTTTTCTTTGGTGTGGCGCGCTCTTCAGTGTTGCTCCTCTTTTTCCTACGCCCCAAAATCTTTGCACAAACATCTAAAATATAAAGATCCGCGTCCTCATCAGACAAGTTCACTGTTGTATCCTTTTCAATTGGCTTCTCAGATTATTTTCCAGCGTCCTCTACATCCTTGTTCATTGCAGGTTCTGGCTTCAGAGGCACCTCGGCTGACTCCTTGGATGCGTCACCTTGAGCTCCCACTACATTTGCTCTTTTTTCAACCCTTTTTTCTGCCTTTTGTTGGTCCGGAGTGTCTTCACCTGCTTGTTTCTAGGATGCATTCTTATCCCCGCACCCACCACACATGCTATCAATATTGGGCTTGCGTGATGACCCAGCTTGGGAGTGTGCTACATAAAAGACAATGTAATAATACTCAATATTAAGTTATGTGAACATTCAAAGAGAAGAATGTTCCACAAAATATTACCAATTCCATCAATAGGAGATCCAAAGATGCCTTCCATTGGATCTTTCTCTGCAATTACAAGGAGAAAAGAAACAAAATGGCCAAGAAATGAATCTACAATCAGCTTCATATCATAAGGTATAAAAACATCGATTACCTGTACCAACATGCTCATCCATGTTTGCCTCTCCAGGAGCCAGCAGCTTCAAAGCATCTTTTAAAGGTTCCTCACATCCATGAAATAGACACTGGCCGGCAGACTTACACGCAGCTACAAAAAAAAGTGGGTGATACGGATGTTGACAACGGAGCATGTAGACATCGGTAACAATAGTCTGCATGATAGACATCCCACAAGCAACACAATCACCTAACTGCACACAGCTATTGTCCGATCCCAATTGAACAGGCGTCCTGACAGGAAGGATAGGCATTCTTGACTTGAACAAATTAATAATCGTTTCCACAAATCGAAGATGCCCTGTCGCCACCTCTACTTCCCATAACAAAGTGTCATGCTAACCCTGTAAAAAAATAGCACTGCGTACTTTATAAAACAGTATAAGTGTTTGTGCATTACTTTCAAGAGTCTTCATCACTTTATGTGGTACCACTTAAGAGTGTTATATAAACACATTCAAGTGGTCTTTTACCATATAAAATGGTCTCTAACCATGTTTTTCTAATTAGAGTTTAACCACTTTTAAGTAATATCAACTACTACTAGGTGAATCAATCAAGCTTACATACCTGTAATTGTGCTAGCTCTTCACCTAGGTTATCGAGATTGTGCACTTCAATACCAAGTCCCATGTCTTTGAGAGCCTCCTTTCTGATTTGAATCAAGGTCTCAAGCTTTGCCATTGCTTCCTCGTTTGGTACAAGCCCAACCTTATACAACTTGAGTTCCTACATATCCTTGTTCAGTCTCTCTATGATCTTGGCAATGCCTAGCATCAAACCAACCTGCTCATCTCTCTTTTTCTTTGATTGATCTAAAGCAATTTTTATTGCTTCGAGACATTGTTGCTTCTCTTTTAACTTTTCAGCATCATTAGCCTTCATGTTAGAAATAGCTGCTACATCAGCCGTTGACACAGAAAATGTAGTCGAGGAAACATTTGACATTCCAAATGTTCCCATCGAGCCAAAGGCCCGCTTCTTTAGAAATTCCTCCTTAGCCTGCCCTGAAAATTGATGTCCACCTGAGTATGTCTGCCAATCAAAGCCTGTGCCAGTACTGTGAGTGTAATTAGGCATATTTTCTGCATTAAATTTCCACTTTCTTGCAAGACATGGACCGTTTGTGGACCTCCATTTCTCCAATTTCCTATTTAAAGTTTTCTGTTGGCATAACTTTTTGATAACACCTTCAGCATACACAGCCCATGCAACTAAACCTTCAGAATCTTCAGCGCCCTTGCACTTCTGCCACGCAAATCCATGTGCAAAATGCACGCCTACCTCGTTGTTTGGGGGAGCTCCCTAATATACTTTGTGGTATAGCAGGAGACATTCTTCATACATTTCAGGCCTCAACCCCTTTAAATGCATCTTCTCCTTTTGGTGGCACTTGTAAATCCATACCCTAAGCCACTCCTCATCTGAGAAATCATCATCACATAGGAGCTTCGGATCCTGACCAACCAAGCATAGCCCATATTCGGTATGAAAATATTCCTTGGTGAAGCAAAATTTTGTTTGAGTGGGTAAGGTCACTCGTGGTACTGTCCACCTCCCTGTAAAAACATATATGAATGCATGTTAGTATGTAATGAGACATAATTAAACTTGTTTTATCAACAATAAGAAGTGGTTGAAATGATTTTTGCACCATTCTCAGTGGTACTGCAAAATTTTGTATCGCCAATTTTTACTAGAGCCTTACCTCTTTTTAGTGCTACCCAGCACTTTAAAGTGGTCTTGCATCACTTTTACGAGATGGTGCACCATATCAGCATAACTATGTAGTGATGCAACCATGGTTTCTGCCCAACTTTAAAGGGTGCTACAGGTGCACCACTTCAACACAGCCTATCAGTGGTGCTGTACCCATAAAAAGTGGGGTTCACCGACTTGATATTTACTAGTGGTGTGCACACTACTTTTTCCTACTAAAGCAACACTTTAATTGAATCCATGGGGGAAATACCTGCATCTAACCTGCTGAACATTTTTCTTCTTAGGTGTATCCTTGGGGGACTCGGAAGTTCATTTTGTAGCATGCATGTGTTCAGAAATTTTACAAGACATAAAACCAATTTTAGAAATGCATGCATGATGCATCTAACCAGTTTTGATACGCGACTCCTACGTAGAGATCTTTCCCTTCCTAGGTGTACCCTTGTCAGAGTCTGAAGGTCCTTTTGTAGCCTGGTTCTTCATCCTAAAAAAATCACAAATGCCACATAGATACAACATCAATAGTTAAATGCATTCATGCTTGAACCTGCATGATGCATTCGTATAAGCATGCACACACAGTTGATAAAATATGCGTTCATGCTTCAAGCTGCATGATGCTTCAAACTGGATGATGCATTTTTATAAAGCATTCACAAGGGTGATCAATTAGATGTGCACAATGCATATACATTCCAGAAATAAATTCTAAACTCACACATGCATCATTAATAGTTACAATCCACGATTATCTTGCCACACTTTTTTTTTTCAATACCCTCCCCAACAGAGGGCATACCATATCGCCAGGGGTTGAACTTGGGTCGTTACTCACCCACCCATTCACTTTAACCACTAGGCCAAGCCTCCTTTGGTCATCTTGCCACACATTCAGAGACAAGCATACAACGCTTCTACATCTGCATGAAGCTGTTAAAACATGGATCAATGCTATCTGGAAATGCTACCTAGGAAAACCAGCCACATTCAAATTCAACCAACATTTGAGATAGAATGCTTCAAGCTACATGATGACACATACCTGTTGCTGCTGCTGTAGGGGATTTTTACTGAAGTTGATGACCAGCCCTGCAAAAAGTACTCCTCCTGAATTTGCTTGCTGTTGTTGTGATGTTGCTACTTGTTGCTTCGGCTAGCAAAGAAACGCAAAGGAGGGAGGAAAGAGGGAATCAGAAACCTGAATGGCATGGGCGAGACAGAGAGAGGGGGGAGGAACGAGCGAGACAGAGAGAGAGGGATGAGACTCGAGAGAATATTTGCCTTAAGTGCTTGAAAGTACCTTGAGGTGATCATTAACCACTAAGCGCTTTCACTTAGTACACGTCAAATTTTAACCCTTTTTTTTCCATAAATTTTGAATTTAATCCCACTGTTTCAAATGCCTAAACCACCCATTTTCTCATCCCCAAAAACCATATACTATATAGTGGCAAAAGCGGTCCACCTATACATGTCTTGAGACAGATACAGGACCACCTATACAGTGTATGCTTATAGGATAGCATATTAAAGAGATTTTTAGATTTGTCAGTGGTCAGATATTTACGGTTGTTTTTGAGCTATCTTTTGGTTTCCAGAGCTCAGTGTATAGGGAAGACTCTGTCAAAATTTTTCAAAATACTGATAGTTCTTGAGGAGAGGTGTTCAGCTTGTTGTTCACAACTTGTTTATTGTGTAAAGAGGCCAGTTTACAGGGGAAACTCTGCCGGATTTTTCCCAAAAGTAAACAGTTTGGCAGATATGGCATCTTCTCAAAGTGAGACTCTTTATAACATAAAGAAGCTGGATGGCACAAACTTTCAATTCTGGAAGAAGCAGATTTGGCAGGTTTTGGTGCAGAAAAAACAAGTGAATCCACTCAAGATCAAAGGGGAGAGACCAGAAGGTATGGTTGAAGATAAGTGGGAAGAGCTTGATGAGTTAGCTTGTTCCACAATCATGCTGACACTTGCAGAAAATGTTTACTTCAACGTAGCAGAAGAGACTACAGCGTATGGCGTATGGCAAAAGCTATGTGGTATGTACGAGAAACAAAGTGCTGCTTCTCAGATTTACAGGATCAAAGAATTGGTGGATTTGAAGATGAAGGAAGGGACAGCCATGTCAAATCATATCAATGAATTTCACACAATTTTCAGTCAGTTAACAGCACAGGAGATAGTCTTTCCAAATTCAGTGAAGGCTATGTTTCTCTTAATCACTTTGCCAGACATTTGGGATAATTTTTGCACAGCGATAAGTAATTCTGTCGTTCCAGAAGGTCTTACAAGTGCCAATGTAGAAGGCAGCTTGCTCACAAAGGATGTGAACAGGAAGAACATTGACAAAGAAAAAGGCAATAGTGCTTTGGTCGTTCGAGGGAAACAACAGTCTAAAGAGAAGAAGGGTAAGAAGGCACAAAACCGAAGTAAGTCTCGTGACTCAAAGTCAAAGGATGACATAGAATGCTACCATTGTGGCAAGAAGGGTCACATGAAGAGAGACTGTACGAAGTGGAAACAAGAAAAAGGCAAAACAAAGAGTTCTGAGCAAGATGAAAAGAAGAGTTCAATGAAGATTGAAGAGGTGAATGTCATAGGATCTGGTTCAGATAGTGATTCTGGTATAGCAGCTAGTGACATCTTTCTCACAAGCAATCTTGATTCTGTTTTCTTGACTGCAGAGGATGGACATGCTATGAGTGATTGGATTATCGACTCAGGGGCATCTTTACATGTTTCTCTGCACAAAGAGTGGTTTACATCATATGTGACTACTAAAGATTATGTCAGACTTGGCAATGAACAAGTTTGTGACATACTTGGAGTGGGAGATGTGCAGTTGAAGTTTCAAAATGGCTCTTCTTTGTGGCCCAAGAATGTCAGACATGTTCCAGCAATCCGAAAGATCTTGATCAGTACAGGGAAGTTGGATGATGCGGGTTATGTGATAGTTTTTGGGAACAGCGCTTGAAAGATCTCCAAAGGTTCGATGACTGTAGCACATGGCAACAAGTCAGGAACTCTGTACACTTTGCATGTTTCAGAGGTTAAAAAACATGTAATTAATGTGATTGAGTAGCCAAGTGTGTCACTGTGGCATCGTAGGCTGGGACATATGTCAAAAAGAGGAATGGAAATACTTTCTCATTATGGTTATTTGCCTGGCTTTTCATTTCAAAATTTTGAGTTTTGTGAGAATTGTGTTTATGGTAAGCAAACATAGGAACCGCACAGATCAAAGAGGAATCGTAGGGACTAATGGTTAGCTCTTGTGCATAGTGATCTATGCGGACCAATGCCTAGTTTGTCACTAGGGGGAGCAGTGTACTTTTGTACCTTAATAGATGACTATTCTCGCAAAGTATGGATTTACTTCTTGAAGCACAAGGATGAGGTTCTCAAGGTCTTTAAGACAATCTTGCAACTTGTGGAGAATCAGAGTGGTCAGAAGCTGAAGTGCTTGAGAACTAGCAATGGTGGAGAGTATGTTTCCAAAGTTTTTCAAGACTTTTGTGAAGCAAAAGGGATAAAGCGGGAACTTACAGCACCATACAATCCTTCACAAAATGGAGTTGCAGAACATATGAATAGGACCATACAAGAGAAGGTCAGAAGCATGTTGCAAATGATGAGTTGTCCATTTGATCAACAAGTCTCCTAGTAGGGTTCTGGATAAGAGTGAAGTGGCCGAGATGCTATGGACAGGCAAGGCACCTTCATATAAGCATCTCAAAGTCTTTGGTTGTGAAGCTTATAGCCATATTCCTAAGGAGTTCAGGAATAAGTTAGAACCAAAGAGCAAGAAGTGTATATTTCTTGGCTATGGAGAATCGGGCGAGATGGGTTACCGGCTTTGGGATCCTGAGTTCAGAAAATTTATTCGTAGCAATGATGTTCATTTTAATGAAGCCAAGTTTCACGCTAAGCCAGAGAAGACAGAGGTGATCAGAAGAGTTGTCTTCAGGGAAGATGGACCTAGTGTTAGCACATCAAGACAACATGGTCAGGCTCAGGAACAGCCTATAGTGGCTAGAGAGGCAGAATCAGTTGTGGTGACACGTTTTGAGCGTGTCTCCAAACCACCTGATCGTTATGTGCCATCTCTAAATTATGTCATGCTCACAGATTGCGGAGAACTATCTTGTTACAAAAAGGCATTACAAAGTGGTTGACTCGAAAAAATGGCAGTTGGCCATGCAATCAGAAATGGACTCGTTGCATAAGAATCAAACTTGGAAGTTGGTTCGGTTGCCTAAAGGTAACCAAGTACAAGGCACGGCTTGTTGCTAAAGGATTTCAGCAGCATCAGGGTATTGACTTTGATGAGATCTCTTCTCCGGTTGTCAAGATGACTACTCTGCGGTGTGTACTTGCGTTGGTTGCTAAAGAAGACATGGAACTTGACCACATGGATGTCAAGATGGCGTTCTTGCATGGTGACCTTCAAGAAGAAGTTTATATGCAGCAGCCAAAAGGTTTTGTTGAGAAGGGCAATGAAGACTTGTGTGTCAGTTAGAAAAGACTCTTTACGGTCTAAAACAGTCATCAAGGGAGTGGTATCGTAAATTCTACTCGTTCATGCTCTCTCAAGGCTACAAACGTAGCAATATGGAACATTGCCTCTACACTAAGCGAGCTAAAGATGGTAGTTTGCTGATTTTGGTCCTTTATGTGGATGATATGTTAATTGCCGGGAAATGCAGGGATGAAATTTCAGCTCTTAAGTCAAAAATGGCAAAGGTTTTGACATGAAAGACATGGGTGAGGCAAGTCATATACTAGGTATGCGTATCCAACGAGATAGGTCAGAGAAAATGCTTTACTTATCTCAGGAAGAGTATATTGACAAGGTGTTGCAATGTTTCCATATGGACAGGGAAAAGGCATTGATGACGCCATTTCCGTCATATGTGAAACTAAGCAACCAAGATTGCCCACAGTCTGAGGTAGAAAAGGTTGAAATGGATAAGGTGCCATATGCGTCTGCATGTGGGAGTTTGATGTATGCAATGATTGCTACATGTCCGGATATTGCATTTGCAGTGGGAGTGGTTAGCAGATATATGTCAAATCCCAGCAAGAAACATTGGGAGGCAGTGAAAGGTATCATGAGATACTTAAAACATACAAAGAGTATGCGCATATGCCATGGTAGTCAGGATTTGAGTGTCAGAGGATGCACTGACTCAGATTATGCAGGAGACTTGGATAAGAGGAGATCTACATCAGGCTATGTTTTTACATTGGCTGGAGGTGCCATATCATGGCGATCTCGATTACAAGATTGTATTACGCAGTCTACTACAGAAGCTGAGTATTTTGCAGCAAATGAGGCATGCAAAGAAGCTATTTGGCTTGGTAGATCGGTCGCAGACTTGGGAATCAAAGTAGATATGCCAGAGTTATATTGTGATAGTCAAAGTGCTATACAATTGGCAAAGAATCCAGTGTTCCATTCGAAGACTAAGCATATTGATGTGAAATATCACTTCATTAGGGAAGTACTTGAAGACAAGTAGATACAACTGCTGAAGATCCACACCAAGGACAATCCTACTCATCTACTCACAAGGGGACTTCCAGGAGAGGGCTTTGTGCATTGTCGTGAGTTATTGGGCATTGGATAGATGGCAGCCATGTTAATCTTTGTACATTTATGTTCATAGATTTACAGTTACTTAAAGTTCCACATTGGAGTTTAAGTGGGAGGTTGTTGGGATTAAAGCCCAAGTGGCCTCTTATACGGATATGGTCATCCGCCAGCCTAACTCACTTATCACTAACTCTTTGTATATACTTACATATACTTTTGTGGATAATAAGGTTTGGGAGATAACCCTTGAAACGACTTCTCTGCGTATTGTGTAAGCTCTATGTGTATCTCTATGTGTGTGTGTGTGTGTGTGTGTGAGTCGATCTACTCTCCGCTCCGCGACTTCAGGTAGATCTACGAGAAAGCAATACCCCTCGCACATAATCACTCATAGCTCTTGTAGCATAGATTAGCATAGTGATAATGGAGATTAGAGAGATTGATCGATAATCAAGCATAAGCATTCTTTTGTGTGGATTTGCATCCATAGCCAAGAGCTTGTTGTAGTAGGCACTCAACTTCTCAAGCTTCGAGAAGGAGATGGAGTTCTTGCTTCGCAAGAGTGTGTGAAGAGAAGAATGAGAGAGGGAGAGGGCTCGTGGGAGGATCAAATGAGAGAGAGAGAGAGAGAGAGAGAGAGAGAGAGAGAGAGAGAGAGAGAGAGAGAGAGGTAGCTTGGTCGACCCCCTTTCCTAGGCTTCCATTGAACCTCATTGGGTCATGTAGCCCTGTAGCCAATGAGAGCTTGGGCTCCCTTTGGGGCAAGGTGTGTAGCCTCTTGAAAATTGTCCTTCTTTCCCTCTTGTGAGGCTAAGCTAGCACCCCCCTTGCTTAAGCACAGCCCCTGCTTGCTTGAGCTTGTGCCTCTTGGACCCTTTTCTCTCATGAGATTCTGGGCCCTTGGTGAGGTGCACACACACTACTTACCTCCCTTCTTTGTAGGGCTCGCCCCCTCCTTTGTAGATAGTTCTTTGAACTTGGTAAGCAGGCAGGCCCCCTGCTTAAGCAAGATGCCCCTTTTCCTGCTTGGACATTAATTGACAAAAGTTAAAAATTAAAGATTATGTCTTAAGGCTTTCAACACTTACCTTTGGAGGCTTTAATGAAGCCAACCCTAAGGTCTTTTAGAGCTTCATTACGTGCACCTTGCTCTTTGTTAAGCTGCCTCCATTATGGACCCTTAATGAGATGCAGTCATCTCTCCTCTTGGTCCCATGGTGAGGTGAGCTTAAAGCACTTATGGCACCTAGCTCTTTGGTAGACTACCTCCCTTTTGGCCTCTAGTTAGATATAACATTATCTCTCATTTAGGCCCATGGTTGAGATATGTCTACAAGCACATATCTATATTCTAACTCTTGTTTCCCTTTTATCTCCCCATATTAAATGATCGGTTTAACTTGAGATAATCATTTGTAAAGTTAGATATTAGATTTTATGACAGAGCAGATGTGGATGGGTGGAACCGTTGATCCCTACACAAGGTTCGATGCTCTACTAGTTATTGTGTCATAAACTTTTTGATGTTATGGTATACCCAGATTTTGGCATTGCATAAATACATGGTTTCCTGTTTCATTTAGATGGGGCATTTAAAGATTCTATATTGACAATTTTTCATGTCTCTGTGCACTCTATTTCACCCTCCACTATGTTCTCTCTCTCTCTCTCTCTCTCTCTCTCTCTCTCTCTCTCTCTCTCTCTCTCTCTCTCCTCAACTAGTCGCTAGGTACCTCTAGATATTCATCCTCCACAATGTTATATTTTTTTATTGAGTACGCTTTCATCCATAACACCCATTCAGGGGTAGCACTAGTCGCTAGGTACCTCTAGATGCAATCCTCCAGCTCATTGTAAGGTTTTCAGTTTCAGAAACCTTAAAGATTGTATAAAGCTTAATCAAACTTATATGATTATTGAAAAAGCAATGTAGAATTGTCCGACTGTGGCAAATATTGGTATTTTTGAAATCTTAACCACAGCAAACCCCTGGCTAGAAATTTTCAGAATCAGATTCCAATAAAATCTGGAAGAGTTACGGGCCCTAAAAGGTCACACTAGGAATTCAATTAGTTAAGTGAAATGGGATGGTTTCAGTAATTATCATTATCAAAGACTTTCTTATCTTAAGGTTCTAGAATTTACTGATATTTCTAATTTTCATCATTAAAAGTCAGTGAAAATAGTTAAAATCAATTCTGGAAGCTGAGAGGGTAGTGTGGAGCTATGATGAACCTGTCAGGGACTCAAATAGTAGCAAGGGGCACCATCTTCAGCCTGGGGACTTCTTGAACTGCAAGCAACTGCCTTTTACAGCCTGTGAGAGCTTGTGAGTGCCAAAAACCCATAAATAGGACCCCTTGCTTCACAATTTGACAGACTCAGAGCCTTGACACACTCTCTCTCATCTAGAGAGACCGCTACGCAGAAATCACTAGAGATTAAGCTCTAGTTGATTAACTTAAACGGTAATTAGCCTAATTCTTCTTAATTAGCAAGGCTAGATTAATCTATTTTCTTAATAAATTAAAGATTAGGCCTATGTATACTCATAAATCCTCTCTTAATTAAATATTCTCTGCTGATTGTTGTAATTAAGCTTGAGAATATTAAGCTAATTAATTATCCTATCATATTAGGACTGAAATTATCCAAATTAATCATAAATTAATGGAAAATATAATAATTAAGTTTAGATTAAGTTGAGGTAATTATCAGAGCTTCATTAGATAGTCATTAAGCTAGGAAAATTATCTTATAATTTTCTGAGTAATTTTCAAAATTAATTAGGCAAAATTACACTATTTTTTAGAGAAAATTAAAGGGAAAAATAATCAAATTGATTCAAAATGTTTTGAGTTATTTATCAAAGGTTAATTACATATTAGGGAACCCATGATAATTATTTCAAGCTTAGATAATTAATTTAGCTAATTAATTTAGTAGAATTACTCTATTTCTAGAACAAATTAAATGGGGAAAATTAACAAATTGATTCAAATTGCTTCCAATTATTTATCAAAGGTTAATTACATAATAGCAAACCTGTGATAATTATGTCAAGCTCAGATAGATAGTTTACATAATTACTTTAGCAAAATTACTCTGTGTTTAGGACAAATTAAAAGGGGAAAACTAGCAAATTGATTCAAAATTCTTTGAGTTATTTATCAGAGGTTAGCTACATGGCAAATAACCCATGATAAGTACGTTAAGCTGAGATAATTAATTTACCTAATTACTTTAGCAAAATTACTTTATTTTTGGACAAATTAAAAGAGAAAAATTAGCAAATTGATTCAAAATGCTTTGAGTTATTTACAACAGGTTAACTACATGTTAGGAAACCCGTGATAATTATGTTAAGCTCAGATAATTAGTTTATCTAATTACTTTAGAAGAATTACTCTATTTTTAAGACAAATTAAAAGGGGAGAATTAGCAAATTGATTCAAAATGCTTTGAGTTATTTATCAGAGGTTAATTACATGTTACAAAACCCATGATAATTATGTTAAACTCAGATAATTAATTTATCTGATTACTTTAACAACATTACTCTGTTTTTAGAACAAATTAAAAGGAAAAAATTAGCAAATTGATTCAAAATACTTTGAGTTATTTATCAGAGGTTAATCACGTGCTAAGAAACCCATGATAATTAATTTAAGCTCAGATAATTAATTTACTTAATTATTTTAGAAGAATTACTATATTTTTAGGACAAATTAAAAGGAGAAAATTATCAAATTGATTCAAAATGCTTTGAGTTATTTATCAAAGGTTAATTACATGTTAAAAACCCATGATAATTATTTTAAATACAGGTAATTAATTTATCTAATTACTTTAGCAAAATTACTCTATTTTTTGGACAAATTGAAAGAGGGAAATTAGCAAATTGATTCTAAATGCTTTGAGTTATTGATCGGAGGTTAAAATTAAAAAGAGAAACTTAGCAAATTGATTTTAAATGATTTGGGTTATTTATCAAAGGTTAATTACATGTTAAGAAACCCGTGATAATTATGTTATCCTCAGATAATTAATTTACCTAATTACTTTAGCACAATTACTATGCTTTTAAGACAAATTAAAAGGGGGAAATTAGCAAATTGATTTTGAATGCTTTGAGTTATTTATTAGAGGTTAATTACATGTTTGAAAACCCATGATAATTATTTTATCCTTATATAATTAATTTACCTAATTACTTTAGCAGAATGACTCTGTTTTTAGGACACATTAAAAGGGGAAAATTAGAAAATTGATTCAAAATGCTTTGAGTTATTTATTAGAGGTTAATTATATGTTAGGGAACCCATGATAACTATATTAAGCTCAGATAATTACTTTAGCAGAATTACTATGTTTTTAGGATAAATTAAAAGACGAAAATTCTCAAATTAATTCTAGATGCTTTGAGTTATTTATTAGAGGCTAATCACACCTTAGGGAACCTGTGATAATTATTTTATCCTTAGATAATAAGTTTACCTAATTATCTCATTAAAATTACATTATTTTTAGGAGAAAATAAAAGGGAGAAAATAGTAAATTAATTCAAAAACCTTTGATAAAATTATCACAATTAGAATACACCTTGAGGAATCCGTGATAAATATCCCAACCTCAGATAAATAGTTTAAATATTTATCCTTAATAAAAGTAACCGATTTTGTGTATAAAATAGAAAGAAAATTAGTAAATGAATTTATCTAATTACGAAATAAAATCCTGAGGTCCAAAATCACTATTGAAGGGTGAGGAAATTACCTCAACATAAATGGTTAGTATAACAAATTACTATCAGTAAAATTTTGCATAAATTAGACTATAAGTATAAGAGGGAAAGGTTATAAATCAAATTTATGAAAATTCCTAAAGATAGAAGATATCAAATTACAATTTACGTTGAGTAATCCATTAGCCGATAGGAATTATAATTTACTAAGGTTAAATAAAAAGTATTCATGGAATATAGACTAAGGATAAACCTAGTTAAATGGCTTCTCTAATTAAATGGTAATTATGGGAAATTACTAATAGTACCAGGAGGTTATAGGAGAAATATATCATCCAATTAACTATCAAGGATACTTAATTACTCCAAAAATCCTTATATTTGGATAAAAAGGAAGAAAAGAGATTATTCAATTAAACCTCTAATCGATTAAGTCTTCTTATAAGGATGAGAAGTTATGGCACCTAAAAGGACCCGAGCAAATCCTACATCTGATGATGAGGACGTAGCTCTAAAAAGAACTAGAGCGCCGCACGACGACGAAGCCTGGCCTAGTAGTAGGCCTACGAAGAAGAGTCTTCAGGTGCTAGCGTAGCAGCAGCAGATGGCCAATCAATCCCAGATGGGTTTCGCATTATTCAATTAAGTTTATAAATAGTTTAAGTTCTTTTATAAGTTAGCATTGCATACGTAAGGAGTGAGAAAGAATCAGGAAAGGAATAATTGACCAAAAACGGAAGGTAAATTCCAACGTGCATTTGTTTATAATATAGGAAATAATTGTTGGGTTAAAATTGGTTGAATTAGGAAAGATACGATTGATCATCCTTAAGACAGCTTGTCTCAAGACACTTCCGACTCCTTGGTATATTTTGATGATAATGATTGGTTTTCTAGCCACGGATAAGTCGGTTACCCCCATGAAAGATGAGTTTCTACTCCGTGTCATGTCTTGATGTTTCTACATAAGTTAGGATACCATTTTCATCCTAGGGGAGCCGCCCGGTTGTATGGGCAACCAGTTGGCGTTGTAATGGCTATTGCCGGCACTGGAGCAATAGGCATTACGGGAATGATTACCCGCAACTACATTATATGAACATCAACATATAGAATGACAAGAGAAGGAAGTACACAGTACACCGGCACAGAACACCTCTTGCTTCATTCATGTATATTCCACACTCAGAGTTACAACAGTAGATGCCATTGATAGCCGTTTTTTCGGCTCTTTGTAATTACCACAGTGAGTTACCTCACCCTACCAAAATCACCCAAACACTGTGGCTATCCCTACCATTTCACTGTACATAGGCGTGCGTGAGTCACGGGACTTTTCCCATATCTTCTTAAAAAACCCTCAATTAACTAGTCATTGGGCTAGTTGAGCCAAAAATATATATATATATAAGTATATTATGGCCCATGCGTATGTAAATATTTCTTTATATATAGGGCCTAAATAAAAGATTTTTTCATAATTATTTTGGTATTTATTTAAATATTTCTACCTAGGTGTGTGTTATTTATGCTCTGTACATTGCCTCACCATTACCACAATTTTTTCTTACCATTTTTCATACTCTTTATTCCATATAGAAATATTTTCATGTAAGCTTCTCTTATATTTGGTGTAACTCCACCCCAACAAAAATCCAAAAAAACTAGTTTTATTTATGTGTATATTTTTTCACTATTTTGATTTTTCCCTTCCTACATCTATTTTGTTTTTTTCTAAAAAATTAGAACACCAAAAATATTTATCTTTTTATGGTAGCCTCATAATGAGAGAGATTTCTTTTGACCCCTTTATATTTTTTCCACTTATATTATTTATATTTGACATGTACATATTTTTTAGACCCCTCAATATTTGATTTTCTTAGTTGTACTATTCACTTATATCCTAATCTCAACAATATCTTCAATTATAGACCTACCAAATAAGGTCAAGGGTAGGTGGCATGCATACATGCACTATGGAGGGCTCACTCTTGGAGGTATTCAAAAGAATCATCCAAAGAAGGACCCCACAAGGACCTTTGCAGTGGAAAAAAATGATCGGTTTTGCTGAATTTTTAAAGGTCACTTGCTCTCCGAATTTGAAAAGGTGATACAAACAAAAGTTGTAGCTCGTGGGCTGAAATTTTGCCTCAACTTTTTTCATATTTTTTTGAGCTACGAGCTGTGAGCTATGATTTTTTTAGTGGACCTCAATTTTCCCATGCTATGCAGCCACACTCTCTCTTCCACTTTATCATTTTCCTCTTTCACACACACTTCTCCACTCATCATCCCCATCTCTCTCACCACTCCTCTCTGCACACTACTCACCTTCTCCTCAACCTTGAAGAATAAGAGAAACCATGGTGAACTCATACCTCCCACACACAATTCCATTCCAAAATTGACCACCTAGTCTCATTTTTCCTCCTCCAAATTACCCATATCTATCAAAAAAACCACAAAATTCAGCCTCTTCTCTTAAAAGACAGCATCATGGTGGTTGATTACTCAGCTTCAATTACCTTGTCTCTCAAGGAAGGTCAAGAGTGGAGAAAAAATGTACCGTCAAAGCTAGTGGACCGTCAACAGGCGTCAAAATCGGCCCTACTCAAGACACTTGGAGCATCAACCTTGTAAGAAAGCCACCTTTTCTTACCTCTTAAGAGTTTTTTTTCTTCCTTATTTGTATCCTACATGGATACTCCCATTGTAAATATCCAATTCCATTTGTAAATTAATACTAACTCTACTAACACTAACCCACTATGAAAAGTCCTATCACCTCCATTTCTCTCCTCTCTCTTTCCTCACCAACTTCTTGATAATTCCAAGCAAAAGAAATTAGATAAATTGGTGAAAATCTAACCCAACCATGGTTAGAGGAGTAACCCTAGCCTTCAAAATTGCTATAAAAGGAGGGTGTAGCTAGCACAAAAGGGGGAGCCATAAACAAGAGCACTATGCTATAGCTTGAGAAGCCAAGCTCAACCTCTCTAGAAGGAGCTCTTGAGAGGAAGCTCATTGTCTTATGCATGTGCATGTGTTGTAATAGGGGATTAGCAAGGGAACTCTATGCCATTGTAAGAGAGAGAGTGATCATTCAATTGAGAGTAGGAAATCTACCATTTCTCCTACTAGTGTAAGCCCAACATTTGCTGAATCAAGGAGGGTGGATTTGGACTAAGCTTGGATATTTTGTCTCCCTTCCAACGTGAAGTAATGGACAACAATGATGCGTAAGTGTCTTGGTGTTTTTTGTTAAGTTCTTGATAGCTTGTGTCTGGTGTTGTCATCAATCTAGCCATAAATCCCGCATACTGTAAGAGGGCGACAGGGTGGAGAGGACTCCCCTGGCTTTAAGACAGTGATTGGGGTGGCTTTTCTTGTGATTTTTTGTGGTGAAATTTACGCAAGCTATGTTGAACAAATACTAATTTCACTTTGATTTGCCATGACAGATTTGTAAGAAGGTATTAATGCAACAAGCACCCCCTCCCCCTTTCTCTCTCTTTCTTAAATATATAGTTGTGTTTGCTTGATCATTGCCGATACATTTCAAAGCAGCCCGAGCACTATCACTCTCTCTCTCTCTCTCTCTCTCTCTCTCTCTCTCTCTCTCTCTCTCTCTCTCTCTCTCTCTCTCTCTCTCTCTCTGTCTCGTGTTTTAGTGTGTGTGAGAGTGTTCCATTGGTGTTAGAATTAGTGTAAATTCCTTGCTTGTTTGTGGGTTGCTCTAACGATTCTCCTCTTTTGCGTCCTAGTTCGCTCTTAAACTAGGTGGTGCCCCTTGTGTAGTTGGGATTTGGTTGTGGGTTGTTGTTTTGGTTTGTGTTGTGTTGTGCCCCAGCCCCATTGAGCAGCACGGGAGCCTTGAAGGGTGTCTAGAGGTTGCTCTTCTTGTTGCCCGCCCCGGACCGCCTCATTAGGAAAGGAAAAAGAAGGGGAAATTTTTCCTGTCACTTTTTGGTTCTCTCCCAATAGGACCCTACCCCAAGACAATTCTCATACTCAATCAAGGTTAAATAAAGATAACCAATAAATAAATAAATAAATAAATCTGAGTGAGTGGCGATAATGAACAACATGATACGCAGTCGATTATCTTTTCCGTTGAATGCATTATGCGCACTGTATAGCCCTTGACATCAAGATCAGAATCAGGCTCTTAGGAGGTGAAAGCCAACAGTAAGAGCATGCCATTCATCATCACTAAGTGTAGGAGGGTGTCCAATCCTGCTAAGATCAAAATGGATGGACCAACCATCTACTTTCATGGACGATAGAGACAATATGCAGCTAGCATACTGTTGACGGTGGCCCATGATGTTAGTACACCTGATAGGAAACTCGGACATTGTCACGTACCAGCACTAGAATTGTTGTCCAATACCCTTGCTTCCTAACCACACCCACCAACTCGTATCCATGCAGAACGCTGAGTCATGCCAACACTCAACCTGTCTCGTTTTGAACCCACTTTAAAACAACCGTCATGCAGTAAAAAAAAAGGGGCGACCCAACGAGCAGTTTCTCTTGCATGCTAATAACACCCTTTTGTCGTCATGAACCATCATAACCACCCACCACTGCAGATAATCCAACCATCTTTCTTGCTCTAGTCTACTGGCAGCCACACACAGTGCCTAGTCTGCTCACCTACGCGGCCTGGTTTGTGCTCACCCTGCGCAACTTGGTGTTGTGTGGTCGCCTGTGACCTTGCCCGATTTCGCCCTCGTCACGCAGTGAACCTGCTCGGTGGTGTTTTTGCCTTACGACCTCAATCAGAAGAAGGTATGCCCTAACAAGGTGTTTCAGTTTCAAGAAGGTGGAAGGTGATTCTCGCCCTTGCCTTACAACCTCAATCACAAGAAGGTCAGCCTTAACTCCGATCTAAGGCATCTCTGTTTCAAGAAGGCTGGCCTTTATCAAAAGGATACTCCAACCTAAGCAACTCACTCTTGGCATTCATGGCTACCTGGGCCTCGTCCTGAGGTAAGCTCAGTTTCGCTGGAGTCGTAGCAACACCTCTCAAGGTAGACAACATCACCTGCCTTCATACCAAAGTCGAAAGCCTCCGCAAGGAGAATGACAAGCTGAAACAAAGGCTTTCAGCTTTCAAAGCCCAGCTTGCTACAATAGAGAATCGCAAGGAGGAGGAGTTGAAGTAGATAGAAATCAAATTCATGAAGGCAAAAGAAGAAGTAGAGATGACCGTCACAAAGGAGGTCAAAACTCAAATATAGGAGGTAATCTCTTGCAGGGTTGAAGACCGTGTGGCATCCACGTTACGTGAATGGAAACGGAAAGAGGATATCCCCCTCAATGTTCACATTGGTGGGCTCCCAAGCGTTTGGAAAGGGGAGGGAGACCTCAATCATGAGTCATTTGCCCGCGTCCAATCCGCAATCCCCATGGTACAGTGTGATCCAGCAACAATCACTTCTCTTACACACGAACCTCGCACCAATCATGCAGTCTACACCTTCAAAACCAAGGTGGACCGAATCAAATTTCTTGAGTAGTCAAGGCTTCTCAAGGACACCAAAATGTGGCTTGCAGAAGATCTTACACCTGCTCAACTCAAGCAAAAGAAGGCAGAACTACAAAAGATGCGAGAAGCGTGCACAACAGGGAAATGGGCAGTCTACCGAGGAGGTAAAGCCATTATTCAAGAGTTTTGAACTCCCAAACCGGCTCCCTCCTCATCCCCTTCTGCATAGATTTTATCTTATTTTATCTCACCTTCTTTTTGGACCCTCAGTCCTTAACTGAGATGTATCCCAAAATCCCCCCACGTTTGTAATGTTTTGTCTTTGGTCCCATAGGTCATATTTGACCTCCGTGGACGATAATACAATCTCTCTCTCTCTCTCTCTCTCTCTCTCTCTCTCTCTCTCTCTCTCTCTCTCTCTCTCTCTCTCTCTCTCTCTCTCTCTCTCTCTCTCTCTCTCTCTCTCTCTCCATTTCCTTGTGTCCTACAGCATTAGCAACAACCTCCATCCCCTTCTTCTCCTTCGTAGTTCCTGTGCTACTCGCACATGCTTCCTTACCTTGATACTCCTCTCCCAGATGTGCCGCATTGGTAGGATCCACCCCTTTACCTTTCACAGTACTCCTTACAATGATTGCTTCTCATGTACTGCTCCTTTCATTGTTGGTGATGCATGACTGCTAGGAAGGCTGCAATCAAAATCTGATTCGTTTGCCTCACCTCTACCACTTACAGAGACAGATCTTGGTGGGCTATGCACCTTGCTCAGCTTTCTTCTCGGAAACCAACATTTGTAGCCTTCAGACAACGAATGCTCTGGACTAGGGCTTTGGTTTTGAGCTTGAACATACTCGGCATTTAAAATGATCCTCCTAGAGCCACCTTCTCGCTCAACTTCAACTTCATTATTGCGTGAATACTTTCTTGCGTAAGGAATCATAGTGCCACTATGGTGATGGACGAATTGGTGGTCAACATTGGGGTGGTAGGTGTGCTAGCTGTTGTAATTGTTGTCAATTCCAGACTATACATTTCTAGCTTTCAATGAGGTATGTGTGCTTTTGACAAAGGTAGTACTGGTAGATGACTCACTGCCATTTACAAAAGTATTTAAATCAAAGGTGTGTCCCAGCTTTACACAGCAAACCGTGTCTATGCAATCATTTGAAACGTTGAATTAACAAGATGGTGTAACCATCATCGCTGCCTTGAATGAATCTTATTTAACCTAAAGTTTCCTTGCCTACATTGATGAAGTCTCATTGTCCACAGGCTTGGATCAACTTCAATAGGTTAGCAACTTGATGGTTTTTGTCGCACCCCAACTGTTTGCAAATGCCATTGCGATGACAGCATGTTCGATGTTGTTAGTCTATAAACACTTAATCAGCATTGGTTGTCTTTTTGTAAAACATCTCTAAGTGTCCCATATAATCAAAACTAGTCTTCTCAGCAATTCAACAAGCTAGCTATTCACTTTTATGTTGCATGTTGACTCGAAATTTAATTCTAGAGGAATCTTAAATCTTGAATGTGCAGTTCTTCCATTGTTAAGAAGCAAATCTACAATACCAAATGATGCACATGCCAACACACACACAATTGTAAACATCACATTGGCCATTCTTTTAAAGATCTTTCCATCCATTCTGCCATACTACATTATTCGGTAGTATCATACATAGTCTCTTCTGCTAACACACTACTACTACTACTTAAAGACATAAAACTTGGATCAATTTAAGGCATCTTGAGAAAGTCAGAGAACCTCTTACCATTATGTTGTAGCAAAGAACACAGATTACAAAGTGTCTAAATTTTAGCAACCTCTTGTCGAACTCCAGCATCAAGTGCACGCATGTTTAAAGCATATGTATAGTTTTCAGAAAGCTCAACAAAAAAGCATATCCCACAATGTCCTTGGACATAATGGCTCACATTATAACAATATAATAACAAACAATTGGAGTAATTGCAATCCAGTTTGAAAATAAGACACTTCTTCCAAGCATGTGATCCACTCCTCATCAATTTACAATAACCCTCTAGCATTGTGCAAGCCTCTTTGAACGTTACATATGGTTGACAAAATCCATAAATAGTAAACATCTCCAACAGTGGGGAAAATATTGTACATTCTTCCCATGGTATCCCCCAATTGTCTTTGTGTCACCATTGTTTTTGAGTCTTGTTCCAGACCCACATAGTAGGAAAGTCAGCATATGTTAGTATATGGGCCTCATGATGATTTTGGTTTACGACAAACCACTCAATGAGTGTTGTCTTCTTAACTTCATTGCTATGTAATAACTCTATCAAATCATTTGAATCTAAAAAATTCACAATATTTTGATTGGGAAGATGAACTTGCAATCTTTGGATATCAGCTTCTCTTCATGCATATCAAAACCATAAAACTCCAAATAGCCTCACATGCAGAAAAATATCGTGCATCAAGATAGCTCTTAATTTCATCAAAAACACCTTCATGATCATGGAGCACCAAAGTGGCTCTATCATGGTCCTTATAGACATACTTGTACAAATACTTTACAATAGAAATGGTTGAGCAAATCTCAGCATTGAAGTGTGCTTTATATCTCAACGATAAAAATGGGTTGTATGGAACAACCCATCTGTTGTCTTGCTTGCCATTTCTTAATTGAACAAAACTTCCATTGTCTTGCCTCATATACGTAGGATATCTACTTTCATCCACATTTGTAGATAGGCTAAATTTGCATGGATATTTAAACCTATATTTTCCATCAACCATACATGGAGCATTTGAATCTAAGGGACCACATGGTCCATGAATATTGCAACAACTAATCACACCATGCAACTCTAGAAATAGATCTTTGTGTGGGAGTTCCACGCACACCAACTTATCATAGTGGGACGCTTCCATTGGTTTGTACTCAGATGCTAAAATCAACAATATATGTACATGAGGAAGACCTCGCTTTTGAAACTCGGCCTACAAATCCAAAGACAACCTTTTTTATGAGCAAATGCATCATGTCTTTGAGCTTTTAATAGAATACACATGCAGCTAGATCCAGACGAGCTGAAGCACTTTGTCCTAGAAGCAATTATTTTTCTATTTCTCTCCATCGTGGATTACATGTAAAGCTAATCAAGAGATCGGGCTTTCCCCTCTTACAAACAATTACCATGGAATCTTGGTACAATCTATCTTGGCCCTCCAATAAAAGAAGAGGGCAAGACAATTCTATGGCCAGCAATTTGTCCCAAAATGGCATTGATACAATCCCTAGCCTGAACCATATCAACCAAGCCCTGATAGACCTCAGCACGCAGTGTCGTGTGATTATCTCTTAGCCACAACAAACATGAGTCATCACAATATATTGATGGAGAAATCTACCATTGTGCAAGAGACACTCAATAGTGTCATTTCTTATTTGTGTTTAAAAACTATAGTATTGTTTTTGTGTATTTATTTGTCTAGATCCTCTTTGTAGCAAAGGATCCCATCCATCTTCTCCCATTGGAAACAAAAGAACATACATAAGAGGCATGTATGATCGATGCAAGTTAGAAATCCTTTTTAAGCCACCATCTCAGAAATTTAACACTATGTCACGATGCCCTATAGTTCTCTCATCGCCTTGCCCAAGCAATATAACAGCAATTTTAGCACCATGAGGAGCAAGATGTTGGCACCCTTTAGAGAGAGCTTCATTTATCACCATCTTGATTTCTGAAACCACAGATTCATTAACCATAGCACCTGTAGTGCAAAGTGCTTGAGCGTAAGGATTCACCCTATGCATCAGCTCCTGTAAGGTTTGTAATACTTCAACATCCAAGTGTGTAACATGACACAGTCTATATTGTAGCTCATGCTCTGTGTCAAAAAGTCGGGGAACTTCATTACATCCATCAACTGGCATTAAAGGACCAATGTTGTGATATATACAACCATGTGCCTTAAACGTGTAAACTCCTCTTCCCCAGGACATGTTTCATCAATGTGAGTACCGAAAGAGGCAAATGCAAGTGCATTATTGTATCCATAAATACTCTTTAAGAAGTTCTTGCCTGTGGATGTAACATTAAGACCCTCAATGCCTTATTACACAAAGTGTTCCTAGCTCTATTTCTTGTTATTTTGCACCTAGCTCTTAGAGATTTATTAAGCTGTCTAATATGCCTTGCGTGCCCTGGGGGTTACATTCACGGTCCAGACACCATCTGCTATGAAACTTCAATTATTAATGAAACTAATCTAAAAACGCATGAAGGTACACTATAATTATAGTAGTTCTACTTATCTTCCAAGGAAATTTTCAAGAGGGGGAGAGATAGATAGATAGTTTTAATTATCATCCACAGAGGTCAGATATGACCCATGGGACCAAAGAAAACATTACATTAGCTCTTTGAGGTGAAGGCGTTAGATACATATCAGTTAGGGATTGAGGGTCCATCAATGGGTAAAGGGAAGAAGGGAAAGAATAAGAAACAAAATTTAAGGGGGGTCAGGTGTAGGGGGAGCTAGCTTGGCAGTTCAAAACTCTTGGATGATGGCATTACCACCACGATAGACTACCCATTCACCTTGTTTATGGGCTTCATGCATCTTCTCGAGCTTGCTTTCTTTAAGCTTGAGTTGATTTGTGGTCAATTCCTCGCCGATCCAAAGCTTTGTCCCCTTGAGGCCGTAGGATTGTCGTAATAGGCTTGTCAATTCTTCTTTGTTCTTGAAAGTGAGGATGCATCCAATTCCTCACCGATCCAAATCTTTGTCCCCTTGAGGCCGTAGGATTGTCGTAATAGGCTTGTCAATTCTTCTTTGTTATTGAAAGTGAGGATGCATTGACCAAGTGGCCATTGATACAAGAGACATTATCGAGCTCGATGTTAATTGGTTGAAGTGTCATTGAGCGTGGTGATGGCTTCTTCAAGTGTGTCCTCTTTGGTGCACCATGGTAGGGAGAGCCCTCCAATCCTAATCTTGAGAGGAAGGTATTCTTGCAATCGGAATTCTTGTAAGGCTACTTGTATTTCATTGTTGATCTTCTTATGTGCTGCCTCATGGGATTCTTTCAGAGCTGCCTTAACAATCTCAATGAGAGAAGCTTTGACTTTGTGTGTTTTTGCTAGCAGAGTTTTATTCTCCTTCGCCTTCATCACTTCTCAAGCGTTTTTTGAGTTCAGCATTCTCCAAGATAAGCTCTTGGATCTGATCCTCTAGGGCTATGATCCTTGTGTCTGGCAAGTGGCTGGATCCTTCTTAGACACAGGTGCCACCGCAAGAAAACTCTTTCATGTGCTGGACATTAGTGTGTTGAAGGAGGACATTGGATCTTCTTGACTTTGTTAGGTGTGCATGCCTGCACAAGGCTAGGGCAAACTTAACTTGTATAGGCTATGGCTATGGGAACCAAGGTCAAAGCTAGTTGATGTTTGAAAAAGGTTCACAGTGAAGCTTAAAGAAATAAGCAGGGAACGGGTCTACAACTCGCCAAAGGAGACAGGGTCTAGAGATTGCCAAACAAATCATGGCGAGTTGCTACTGAGAGTGTTTCAAAGTGGCGATGGTGTGCACTCTAAGGAAAGGCCTTGCTGAGTAGTTAGCATGCTTTGTTCTACTACTACTGGCGATGGTAGGGCTTTGTTGAGTAGTGAGTAAATATTTCCCATTGTAAATATCCAATTCCATTTGTAAATTAATACTAACACTACTAACACTAACCCACTATGAAAAGTCCTATCACCTCCATTTCTCTCCTCTCTCTTTCCTCACCAACTTCTTGATAATTCCAAGCAAAAGAAATTAGATAAATTGCTGAAAATCTAACCCAACCATGGTTAGAGGAGTAACCCTAGCCTTCAAAATTGCTATAAAACGAGGGTGTAGCTAGCACAAAGGGTGAGGCCATAAGCAAGAGCACTATGCTATAGCTTGAGAAGCCAAGCTCAACCTCTCTAGAAGGAGCTCTTGAGTGGAAGCTCATTGTCTTATGCATGTGCATGTGTTGAAATAGGGGATTAGCAAGGGAACTCTATGCCATTGTAAGAGAGAGAGTGATCATTCAATTGAGAGTAGGAAATCTATCATTTCTCCTACTAGTGTAAGCCCAACATTTGCTGAATCAAGGAGGGTGGATTTGGACTAAGCTTGGATACTTTGTCTCCCTTCCAACGTGAAGTAATGGACAACAATGATGCATAAGTGTCTTGGTGTTTTTTGTTAAGTTCTTGATAGCTTGTCTCTGGTGTTGTCATCAATCTAGCCATAAATCCCACATACTGTAAGAGGGCGACAGGGTGGAGAGGACTCCCCTGGCTTTAAGACAGTGATTGGGGTGGCTTTTCTTATGATGTGTTGTGGTGAAATTTACGCAAGCTATGTTGAACACATACTAATCTCACTTTGATTTGTCATGACAGATTTGTAAGAAGGTATTAATGCAACAAGCACCCCCTCCCCCTTTCTCTCTCTTTCTTAAATATATAGTTGTGTTTGCTTGATCATTGCCGATACGTTTCAAAGCAGCCCGAGCACTATCTCTCTCTCTCTCTCTCTCTCTCTCTCTCTCTCTCTCTCTCTCTCTCTCTCTCTCTCTCTCTCGTGTTTTAGTGTGTGAGAGTGTTCCATTGGTGTTAGGGTTAGTGTAAATTCCTTGCTTGTTTGTGGGTTGCTCTAACGATTCTCCTCTTTTGCGTCCTAGTTCGCTCTTAAACTAGGTGGTGCCCCTGGTGTAGTTGGGATTTGGTTGTGGGTTCGTTGTTTTGGTTTGTGTTGTGTTGTGCCCCAGCCCCATTGAGCAGCACGGGAGCCTTGAAGGGTGTCTAGAGGTTGCTCTTCTTGTTGCCTGCCCCGGACCGCCTCAAATTGGTGCCCCCACTGAGGAACGGCTTGTGTATTTTTGTGTAGAATCAACCTTTAGCATAGTCAAGTAGTTTGCATGAATCACGAAGATTTGTATGATCCCTTCATTCCCATTGCAAGGCAAAAGGTACACATAATTGTTAGTATTAAGTTGCAATTTCAACGTGTCATTCGTAGAATTTTAGGTCCTCTTAGGCTGGCCGAGATAAACGCTTTAGTAAATCCTTTTATTTTGCCTCTCATTAGGTACGACCTTAGTTTGGACGTCTATATTTTTGTTTTGTTTTAAGCATTAGGACATGCATAGGCCATGGATAATGGCCCAGGAATAGAGATTTTTCCCTTTCATTTTACTCCACACATTAGAATAAACGTTGCAATTAGTAGAAAGATCCATTTTCAACAACGAATGGTGTTCATGTTTGGTGCCCAAAGAGCAGGAGAAATTCTTGCATCACCAAACCCTGTCATTCTACCTCTCATCAACTACCACACTTCTTTTGATGTACATGTGTTCATTTTATTTTAAAATGAAGTGCAGCTCGGCAAAATGTGTGTATGTTTGTTTTTTCTTTGTCCAAGTTGTTACAAGAAACAAAAAAAACGATCATTTGTTCTAACTGGGAATGTGTGTGCAGTGAAAGTTCAATCCTTAGAGATCTAGCTCTATTACCAATTGAGTTGCAGGAGCAAGTAGTAAGGTGTCTCCCTCATAACAAGAGGGTGGTGAAGTTAAGACGGAAGGTCCTACGCGTGGATTCCATTTTCCTCTTGTTGTTGGGCACTAAGGAAGACCGCGCATTCATCCAACTAGTGTGTGCCCTAAGATTGGTAAATAGAGTGAAACTTGGCGTTTGGCGAGTGCATTTCACCATTGAGGAAGACTCTTCAAGAAACTTGCGGCCAGAGTTCATGCTTCATAGACTCACATTTGGTGAATTTTTCCCTCATTTGCGTCTTATTAATAGTCTTCCTTTCGCTTTCAACAAAGGAGATAGGGAGCTATTCAGAGCTTGTCTTAATAAAGAGAGCATAGAGAAGATTGCAAATTTGTATAAATTCTCATCCTTCTCTACTTTCTATGACACTTTGTTCATAGAGACATTGTAAATCTCTTTATGCTTTTGAATGATTTAACCATAATCCTAAGGAGTTTTTGTCCCGGAATTTTGTAGCACAAGTGGAGTCTTTAAATCTTGCAAACTTGATTGGACTTGATGAGGATGTTCTTTATGAAATTGTGAGAAGGTTGCCTCACTCCGACTGTGTGGAACTCGAAGGAAAGGAGCTCCTAGTCAATTGCTACTTTCTCACGGCCTTCGATGAGCATGAAGATCTAGTTTTTATACAAACCTCTTGTGCATTGGGAATTGTAGAGCAAGTGCAATTTATCACTTGGGACGTGGTTGCTCTTTTGGATCCAGAAAATGAAGTTCTAGAGATTTCTGTTTATCGCCTTAGCTTTGAAGAATTTCAACCCTTCTTAGAGCTCATCAATAGTCTACCCTTTTGTTTTGATCAAACAAATCGAGACCTTATTGAAGCTTGGATAGCTGAAGAAAAAAACCTAGAGTGGTATTTTCTCACTTCTTCATTTGCAAGCGAGTGGTTCTAAATCTCTATTGTATCCCTTATTGTAACTCGTGTTGTAATCTTTCATAATAATGGAGAGCCAACGCCAAATGTCTGGATATCCTCTTTTCTTTGGAGAGCCTGGAGAGGATGCAGAATTATTTTTAGCAAATTTCAAGATGTCTTGCCGTATCAAGAGGATAGTAACCGATCAAGAACGTGTAGAAATGTTTGAGGTGGTCCTTAGGAAAGATGCTAGTACTTGGTTTGACTCTTTGCCTGAGGAAGTTAAGGGGAATTACACAGAAGTTTTGAATCGTTTTAAGAGATACTTCTTTGATCCCCAAAACACTCAAAAACTATGGCAAGACATTGTTTCTCATAAGCAAAAAGACTTAGATGACTACTACTTGTACAAGCAAGAGTTTCTACGTCTTTGGGCTCTATGGATACGAAATGTTGCTAACCCTGGTGATGGTGCAGAATTTCTAAAGAAGGAGAGGTTCATAGCCGGACTCTTTCCTAACCTTAAGGTAAAAGTTGAGGCGGGTGCACCTGCTACCTTTGATGCAGCTGAAACTAGGGCTGCTGAGAAATATAGGAAACTCAAGTGCTTAAGGGGAGAGGTCCCAATAGAAGGTCTTAGACCCAAAGGTAAGTCACAAGCATCAACATCTAGGGAGCTTCCTGAGGTAACAACTGAAGTGATTGAGAAGTTAAATGAATCTTTAAGCAGCCTGTCAATTCACCTTGCACAAGCTGTAGGTCCAAAGGGACAAGCAAAGAAGTCAGAAGAGAGAGAGCCACGAACTAGGAGAGTCTTGCAATGTTGGAATTGCGGAGAGTCTGGACATGGGATGTATAATTGTCCTTGGCCCCGTGGAGAGCCAGGGAGACCTAACTTGAATTACCCAGTGATGAATGCAGGAGAAGGAGTTGGTCAACAACCAAGGCTTCTACAAAGGCCAAATGGACCAAGACCACCTCCACAAGGGCTAGAAGGAGTTCCACCTTTGCCAGATCCAAATGTGCATGTGGTAGAGGTGACAAACTCAAATGAGGTTGACATGGAAGCAAATGGCATTAAGCGTGGCCGAGGAAAAGGTAAAGAGAAAGAGGGTGTCCCATCACAGAGTGACCATGGACAAGGCAAGAAGGCAAAGGAGACCAAGGAAGCTAAGAGGACTCGACGTCGTATCAATCTCCAAGACTTTCCTCTTGGACATGGTATGGCTCCATACAACCTGTTGGAAGACATGCGAGGTAAAGGTCCTGATATCTCATGGCCTCAGTTTCTTGCATTATGCCCACAAGTTAGGAGGGATTTAACAAAGGCAATTAGCACTAGGAGAAAGGTAAAAGAGAGTTTTCCTGTTGTAAAAATTGCACATGCTGAAATGAACGAGGATATTACACCTGTGCTAGATTGTTACATAAAAGGAATATTGGTTAGGAAAGGTCTAGTGGATGGGGGTGCACAAATTTGCATCATGACAGAAGGGCTCATGCAAAGACTAGGCATGCACATCCATGAGACACCTGAAATCAAAGTGAAAATGGCAAACAATAGCAAGGCTAGGTGCGTAGGCATTTGTAAAAATGTTTTTGTGGAGGCCTTTGGCATTAAGAAGGCAATGGATTTTTATGTTATGTCGACCAAGGGAAGTGGTTATCCATTTATCCTAGGAAGACCATGGCTAATGAAAATGCGAGCTTTGCAGGATTGGGAGAGTGGAAAGCTAATATGCAGGAATGACAATCACAAGAAGGTTGTCTTTGACATGAAGGAGCAACGCCAAGAGGAGCTCCATGAAGAATCATCTCGAAGTGAGACGGAAGAAGATTGGACTGAAAACACTTCAGAAGAAGAAAGTAGCGGCAGCATTACTGAAGAGGAGTCCTCCATTGAAGTCATGGGGGTAAGGTTTAAGCCAAACAACTAGGAGACCTCTTCTCAAGGTTTGAAAGAGGTAGGTTCCCAAGAGAACCAAAAGGTAGAAGATGAAGGAATGTTAGAAGGTATGTTGTCTATAAGACTTACAAAGGATGAAAGAGAGGAGTTCAAATGTGTGCTAAGGAAATTTCCGAGGCTTTTTGCTAAAGACTACACCGATGTGCGTGGAGTAGATGTTGTTCAACACAAGATTGAGTTGAAGCCAGAGGCCACACCTAAGGCTCAAAAGCTACGAAGGCTGGGAGTCATTAAGGAGCAGGCTCTACTCAAGGAGGTAAGAAAGCTTCTAGCAGCAGGTTTCATTTATCCAGTGGAGAATTCAGAGTGGGTCTCTCCCGTTGTTGTCACTCCTAAGAAAAACGGCAAGTGGAGGGTGTGTGTGGATTATCGTCCACTTAATGAGGAAACAAAAAGAGATCACTTTCCCCTCCCATTTCACGATGAGATACTAAATGAAGTAGCTGGTCATGAGAAGTACACTGTGTGTGATGGCTACTCGGGTTACTTTCAAATAGGTATCGCATTGGAGGATCAATTGAAAACAACCTTTATCACTCCTTGGGGTTGTTATGCTTTTAGAGTCATGCCATTTGGCCTGACAAATGCTCCTGCAACTTTCCAACGCTTCATGAACATGGTGTTTCAAGCATTCTTTGGAAGGTCCATTAGGGTTTTTATTGATGATTTTTGCATTTATAGCTCAAAATCATTGCATCTACAAAGGGTAGAAGAAGGTTTAAAGAAGCTCTACGACATGGGAGGTCAACTCAACCCCGACAAGTGCCATATAGGTGAGGATGAAGTAATCTTGCTTGGTCATAAAGTTTCTTACAAAGGCATTGAAGTGGATCCTTCGAAGGCAAAGGCTCTTATTGAGCTACCATCACCCAAGAGTCTTAAGGAGGTCATCTCATTCATTCAAAAGGTGAAGTATATGTCACGCTTCATTCACTTAGCCTCGGAGTTACTTCACCCTTTGCAAAAGTTGACACAACAAGTAGAATTTGCATGGTCTGATGAGCTTGAAGAGTACTTTTGTAACATTAAAGTCATTTTGTCAGAGCTACCAACACTCATGCCTCCTTGTTGGGAGTACACATTCTTTGTTAGCTCTAGTGCTGGGAAAGAAACAATTGGTGCTTTGTTGCTACAACAAGATCCCCATAGTAAAAGGATGCGACCCATCTACTTTGCTAGTAGGGTCATGAATGCTTTGGAGAGAGACTACACAGAAGCAGAACTCATGATGCTTTCTCTCATGTTTGCGGTGAGAAAGTTTAGATCCTACCTACTACCAAAACCTTTTGTAATTCTCACTGCAGAAAATTTGTTCCCTTGGGTGTCATCTCAAATGAATCTTAGTACTAGGATCTCAAAGTGGATTATGGAGTTGCAAGAGTTTCAATACTCTTTCAAGGTAGAAGATAGTGTGCGTGCACAATTGGCAGGGATTCTCACTTATAGGGTGCACGAAAAGGAGATTAAGGTGCCTGAAGTAAAGACCCTACCATTGCCACCACCAAAAAGTATTCCTAATGCTTTTACCTTGTTCTTTGATGGAGCTTTTCGTTGAGCCACAGGAAAAGCAGGGGGAGGGCTAGTGTTGCTCAACCCAAGTGGAGAGGTGGTCATGAAAGAGAAGTTCAATCTACCAAGTTCAGCTAGCAACAATGAAGCAGAATATGACACTCTACTTCATGGTTTGAAGATGTGCATTGGCCAAGGGATAAAACGTCTCATGGTAAAGGGAGATGCACTTCTCATTGTTAAACAGATTTTAGGCATTTGGGCATGCAAGAATGAGAGCTTAAGGACAAAAGTTCATGCCATTCGTAAGATGTTTAATCAGTTTGAAGAAGTGCAACTATATCATATTCCTAGGAAACAGAATGAAGATGCCGATTTACTTGCACAGCAAGTAGTTACATGTGTTGAGAAAGAAGTGCAGGTCATCATGGTGGCAGCAACTGTCAAGCAACCGAGATACCAGGGATTGGAGTCATTGACTCCCATTATTAGCTACATTTTGGAGGGCGAGTTTCCACAAGACTTCACGAAGGCTCAGAAGAGGAGACTCATGAAGAAGGCAAGCGCATATCTCTTCCTAGAAGGCTCCCTCTATCAAAGAGGGAGGGATCAAGTATGCAGAAGAGTACCAACTATTGAGGAAATTCCAGCCATTCTAAAAGGTTTGCATGAAGAAGCATGTGGTGGTCATTTTGCCCAAGAATTAACTGTGAAGAAGATTTTGCTTGCGGGGTATGTTTGGCCAAGTCTGCATGTGGATGTCCAACATTGGTGTAAAAGTTGTCACAATTGTCAGGTAAATGGGAATAGAAGATTGGTTTATGGTCCAAGGCAAATCGTGCTTGCAAATGGACCGTTTGAAAAGTGGGGCATTGATGCTATGGGTCCTCTGCCTAGGACAAAAAATGGTAAACTCTACATTCTAGTGGCTGTAGACTATATGACTAGGTGGGTGGAAGCACAAAGTGTGGCAAAGGTAAATGAGAGGACAGTGAGCAAATTCGTCTACACTCACATTTGTTGTAGATTTGGCACACCTTTGGAGATTGTTTCTGATAATGGTCCAGGGTTTAGAAAGGGATTGCTCACAAAAGTCTGTGAAGAACTTCACATTCTACATCGTCACAGTACACCCTACTATCCCCAATCAAATGGTTTGGTAGAAAAAGCTAATGGTGTCATTGCAGGCATCATTAGAAAGATGGTGAAAAACAAGACAAAGTTGTGGGATGACTTCTTGGATGGTGCCTTGTGGGCGTATCGAACCACATATAGGGAAGCCACGGAGTTCACACCATTTCACTTGGTCTATGGTCAAGAGGCTTTACAGCCAATTGAACTAAACATTCCAACAATGCGACTTCATGACAAATCAGCACAAGATGATCAAGAAGCATGGATGGATCGACTTCTTACCTTAGCTGAGCTTGAGTGGAAAAGAGAGGCAGCATACGAGTGCTACAAGAGGAAAGCCACACACGCGAAAGAAACGCACGACAAGAAACTGAAGGACAAAGGCATCAAGGAAGGAGAGCTTGTGCTAAGGTATGACAATCGACTTGACAATCGTTTTGATGCCAAGTTTGAAACTAGATGGCAAGGGCCATACATAGTCAAGAAGGCTTTCAATTCTAGTTACTATCAGCTTATGGACTTGAATGGTAAAGAGCACTCCAGGAAGGTAAACGGGTATCGCTTGAAGCCCGATTTGAATCGCCTTCTACCAAAGGATCTACCAAAGATCTGTCCAAAGGCCGCTGTCTCATGTAAGTATTGTTACATGAAGCATGAGTGTAACTCCAGCCAAAATTCTGAGGGGCCAAACAATGAAGATCTTGTCAAGGACTCTGAAGCACTCTCTTTGGAAAAGATGCTCTATGATGGTACATGAATATACCATCATCCAGGGGGAGGGCTAATGAGAGCCGTTTTTTCGGCTCTTTGTAATTACCACAGTGAGTTACCTCACCCTACCAAAATCACCCAAACACTGTGGCTATCCCTACCATTTCACTGTACATAGGCGTGCGTGAGTCACGGGACTTTTCCCATATCTTCTTAAAAAACCCTCAATTAGCTAGTCATTGGGCTAGTTGAGCCAATATATATATATATATATATATATATATATATATATATATATATATATATATATATATATATATATATATATATATATATATAAGTATATTATGGCCCATGCGTATGTAAATATTTCTTTATATATAGGGCCTAAATAAAAGATTTTTTCATAATTATTTTGGTATTTATTTAAATATTTCTACCTAGGTGTGTGTTATTTATGCTCTGTACATTGCCTCACCATTACCACAATTTTTTCTTACCATTTTTCATACTCTTTATTCCATATAGAAATATTTTCATGTAAGCTTCTCTTATATTTGGTGTAACTCCACCCCAACAAAAATCCAAAAAAATTAGTTTTATTTATGTGTATATTTTTTCACTATTTTGATTTTTCCCTTCCTACATCTATTTTGTTTTTTTCTAAAAAATTAGAACACCAAAAATATTTATCTTTTTATGGTAGCCTCATAATGAGAGAGATTTCTTTTGACCCCTTTATATTTTTTCCACTTATATTATTTATATTTGACATGTACATATTTTTTAGACCCCTCAATATTTGATTTTCTTAGTTGTACTATTCACTTATATCCTAATCTCAACAATATCTTCAATTATAGACCTACCAAATAAGGTCAAGGGTAGGTGGCATGCATACATGCACTATGGAGGGCTCACTCTTGGAGGTATTCAAAAGAATCATCCAAAGAAGGACCCCACAAGGACCTTTGCAGTGGAAAAAAACGATCGGTTTTGCTGAATTTTTAAAGGTCACTTGCTCTCCGAATTTGAAAAGGTGATACAAACAAAAGTTGTAGCTCGTGGGCTGAACTTTTGCCTCAACTTTTTTCATATTTTTTTGAGCTACGAGCTGTGAGCTATGAGTTTTTTAGTGGACCTCAATTTTCCCATGCTATGCAGCCACACTCTCTCTTCCACTTTATCATTTTCCTCTTTCACACACACTTCTCCACTCATCATCCCCATCTCTCTCACCACTCCTCTCTGCACACTACTCACCTTCTCCTCAACCTTGAAGAATAAGAGAAACCATGGTGAACTCATACCTCCCACACACAATTCCATTCCAAAATTGACCACCTAGTCTCATTTTTCCTCCTCCAAATTACCCATATCTATCAAAAAAACCACAAAATTCAGCCTCTTCTCTTAAAAGACAGCATCATGGTGGTTGATTACTCAGCTTCAATTACCTTGTCTCTCAAGGAAGGTCAAGAGTGGAGAAAAAATGTACCGTCAAAGCTAGTGGACCGTCAACAGGCGTCAAAATTGGCCCTACTCAAGACACTTGGAGCATCAACCTTGTAAGAAAGCCACCTTTTCTTACCTCTTAAGAGTTTTTTTCTTCCTTATTTGTATCCTACATGGATACTCCCATTGTAAATATCCAATTCCATTTGTAAATTAATACTAACACTACTAACACTAACCCACTATGAAAAGTCCTATCACCTCCATTTCTCTCCTCTCTCTTTCCTCACCAACTTCTTGATAATTCCAAGCAAAAGAAATTAGATAAATTGCTGAAAATCTAACCCAACCATGGTTAGAGGAGTTACCCTAGCCTTCAAAATTGCTATAAAACGAGGGTGTAGCTAGCACAAAGGGGGAGGCCATAAGCAAGAGCACTATGCTATAGCTTGAGAAGCCAAGCTCAACCTCTCTAGAAGGAGCTCTTGAGTGGAAGCTCATTGTCTTATGCATGTGCATGTGTTGAAATAGGGGATTATCAAGGGAACTCTATGCCATTGTAAGAGAGAGAGTGATCATTCAATTGAGAGTAGGAAATCTATCATTTCTCCTACTAGTGTAAGCCCAACATTTGCTGAATCAAGGAGGGTGGATTTGGACTAAGCTTGGATACTTTGTCTCCCTTCCAACGTGAAGTAATGGACAACAATGATGCATAAGTGTCTTGGTGTTTTTTGTTAAGTTCTTGATAGCTTGTCTTTGGTGTTGTCATCAATCTAGCCATAAATCCCACATACTGTAAGAGGGCGACAGGGTGGAGAGGACTCCCCTGGCTTTAAGACAGTGATTGGGGTGGCTTTTCTTATGATGTGTTGTGGTGAAATTTACGCAAGCTATGTTGAACACATACTAATCTCACTTTGATTTGTCATGACAGATTTGTAAGAAGGTATTAATGCAACAAGCACCCCCTCCCCCTTTCTCTCTCTTTCTTAAATATATAGTTGTGTTTGCTTGATCATTGCCGATACGTTTCAAAGCAGCCCGAGCACTATCTCTCTCTCTCTCTCTCTCTCTCTCTCTCTCTCTCTCTCTCTCTCTCTCTCTCTCTCTCTCTCTCTCTCTCTCTCTCTCTCTCTCTCTCTCTCTCTCGTGTTTTAGTGTGTGAGAGTGTTCCATTGGTGTTAGGGTTAGTGTAAATTCCTTGCTTGTTTGTGGGTTGCTCTAACGATTCTCCTCTTTTGCGTCCTAGTTCGCTCTTAAACTAGGTGGTGCCCTTGGTGTAGTTGGGATTTGGCTGTGGGTTCGTTGTTTTGGTTTGTGTTGTGTTGTGCCCCAGCCCCATTGAGCAGCACGGGAGCCTTGAAGGGTGTCTAGAGGTTGCTCTTCTTGTTGCCTGCCCCGGACCGCCTCACCATGAATATCATAGAGATTGGTTAAGTTCCATCAAAAGACAGGTATGCCCCTCCATATACAACCGCTGCTCCAGTGCATATCGGGAACGGTGCACACACTCCTGTCCCATGATATCCCGTGAAGAACTGCCGCTACGACCACCACATACCGCATGACTCCTAATCCGCAGTGTCCAAACCTCCGCAGGACCGCATGTGCGGCTAATGCCGTAACATCTGGCACGCACGGTGGATTGCGCGAACCCACACTCAACGCCTCCGGTTGGAAGGTTCCGGTGGTTGCTTTGCACCCTGCTCTGGTGAAGAGGAAATATCAATATAGCCAAAGCCTCTAAAATCTAAAGTATGTGTCCGATAGACCTCATCCAGAAGATGTGGATCTATCTCAATTTGTTCCGGCCAGGCAACCCGAGGAATGAACTGCGTTGGCAAAGAGATAGATTGAGGCAGTTGTGGCAGAGGAGCAAGAGGTGTATGTAACGCATAATAGCGAGAAAGGTTTCTATTAAGAGAAGACCAAAATGGAGGGCGAGGTGGTAGACTGAGAGAAAAAGAATGAGCTAAGGTCTCCACCCAAAAACAGATCCTGCGCCGCTCCTTACAAAATCGACGAATCATTTTCTGCAAACGAGATACATGAGCCTGGGCTTCAGCACAATCCTCTGTAGCTTGTGCCCAATCAGCAACATCAATACACTCGGGAACAACACTCTTACCTCTATCAGTGTTGGATGACTCGGGTTGGTGCACCACAACCTAGTTGTGCTCTCACCTCAGCATCCAAGCATGTACTCCAGCTTTGTAATTGATTATCTAAAAAAATTCGGAGATCTTCTTGCATCTCCACTTCCAATGCGTCCAAATCAGCCATGTTGATCATTACATTGCCAGGGTGCGAGGCTAAGTAGGAGGCTAGGCTATGCTATGTTCTCAATTGAAGAAGTTCCTGTTGGATAGATCGAGGCCACAAACTCAACATTAGCCTCTCTTAACATTTGTATTTCCGCCCCTTGCTGGAGAGTTGTAGCAGTCAGCTCTTCATTCTGAGTGGTTAATTCGGCAATGTGAGTCTGCGAAGCCGCTACCTGCGCTTCCAACTCATTGAATCGTCCCTCTGTGGCTGGGGCTGGCCAGGCCGCACGAATAGATTCTGCAAGTCTGCTAAAAAATGTGCCGCATGCCTGTAATTGGTCAGCAGGGGTTGCTACTACCGTAGCCTCCCAGGGTAGCGCTCCGGGGAGAGTACCTCCCGTCGAGGCAGCCGCATTAGTAGTACCCAAAGTTTTTGGTTCAGCGGGGACATCCGCAGCCGGAGAAGATCTCGTCCGCAAAGGAGTAGCATTACTCACTCTCTCCTGCATTCGGCGACGCAGCGAGCCACCGCAGAATCTTCTGAAACAAGAGATACAGTTGCCAGAGGTGGTGTCGAAAATTGTTGTTCCTCCCTGCCGTGCTTACGGCTTGCTGATCCTGCACCTGCAGTTGACATCTCTTGGGCTCCAGAAGATACCACTGCTATCGATGGACCAGGAAAATCCCCAACACCCACCTGCTGCTGCTGTGTTTCCCTCTCAGCCGGCACTGCGAAGCTTTGTGTTTGCGACAGCGGATCATTAGTGCCTTGGACCATCAAGCGATCATCTTCAAAGTGGCAGAGAGGACGCAGGGCGAGAGGAAAAACTTCTCTCAACGGAAAAATCAATGTGAGCAGTTGGCCCACCTTTGTATTGGTTGGGGTATTCCTCCCCAACTGTGCCATTACTCGTTGGCATTCCGCCAGCAATCGTTCTTTGACCACCGCTGCCCAAGCGACTGGCCCAAAGTTGGCCGAATGCAACACATTTCTTGCTTGGGTCAAAATGGTATAAGTTTTGGCCTGCAGCCAAATGGCCTCAAGAAACCACCTATATGCATCCCTAGTTGCTACATCTGACAACCCTGACATTTTATACTCCCCTTTGACCTTCAACCAAATTCTTGTTCTACGTCTGCAGCAGGGATCACATGAGAGGCGCGCACCACACCATCGTTGGGCAAACAGCAACACCTTGAAAACCTTTCTGCTGTCAATTGAATCTGCTGATTATTCAGCACCACCATATCGCCAGCAGCGAGTTGCTCAGTCAAACCTGCTGCCTGCGGGTGAACTGGGATCCCTTGCCAATCCAAGTTGGTGAACACACGCAGCCGCAAGTCTTGCAGCCATGCATCCACTCGTCGAAGCGCGAGCTGCTGCACGGGAGTGAAAGGGACACATTGCAGAAGGGAAGCTGTCATGGTGGCGATGAGATGAAGGAGCAGAGAGTAGAGCACTAAGAACGCACAACACAAGAAACAAGAGAACCACAATAAAAATCGTCTGCATGCAGCAGTAACCTTTCCACGATGAGTTCCCAAAATAGGGCGATCCACGGTGTCACAACCATCATAGATCCTTCCCCGCTTTCCAAGATTGCATGCAAAAGAATCCCCAATCATGATTAGGGCGGCTTCCGGCTCTTGTACCACAGCAAAGGGACACTGAATCGTGGTAGGTGAAACATAATGGCGCAGTCTGAAACCATTGAACGGCACAGAAATAACCTCCCCCCTTAAATCCGCCAAATAAAAAGAGATGGGTCCGCACGCTTGAAAAATCCAGAATGGTCCTGAACACCGTAATTTAAGCTTCCTCGGCATCTTCCCGAGACGGGAATTGAAGACAAGGACCAGCTGTCCCGAAACAAATTGCCGTGCTTTCGGGCGATCCAGCCATTTTTTCCGCCTAGACTACAGATCCTGCAGCACCACAAAACTATTCAGCCGCTCTTCATCCAATTCCTGCAAAACATCCAATCGATAAATCACATAATCCTCCGGAAGAAGCTGATCCACAATCAACATCCACATACTCGGAATCACATGCTTCACCGAAGTGATTGCCTCCATGCCAAATGCCAACTTAAAAGGAGTCAATCATGTTACCACTTTATAAGCTGTCCGATAGGCCCATAAGGCGGAAGGAAGTTTCACATCCCAATCCGTCCGATGCATATTCACCAACTTTGTTAAAATCCGAATCAATTGCTTATTAGTTGATTCTGCTTGCCCATTCGCCTGAGGGTAATATGGAGAAGATTTCCTGTGTAATACAAAATAGAACCGTAGCGTTCTCTCCATCACCTTATTCAAAAAATGACTTCCCCTGTTACTAACCAACTCAATAGGGCAGCCATATCTAGAAAAGATATCCTTATATAAGCATCCCGCCACAGAAACTGCAGTGTTGTCTTTCAAAGGCCATGCCTCCACCCATTTGGTAGCGTAATCCATGGCTGTCAAGATATACTTATTTCCTATGTGAGCTGCCACTGTTTTAAAAGGACCAACAAAATCCAAACCCCACTTTTGAAACGGCTCCAAAGGCAGAACTGGTTGAAAAGGAGTTCTGGACCGTTCGGTAGGTTGCCCCAACCGCTGACACACATCACATTGTTGCACATAATTTTTCGCATACTGAAACAATGTGGGCCACCATAATCCAGATTGGAGAACCTTTCGAGCTGTGATTGATGCTACAAAGTGACCTCCCGCAATACCACTATGGACTTCCTCTAATACTGCTTCCTGCACCTGTGGTAGCACACATCGAAGTAACACCTCTGCCACTGTACGATAATAGAGCTTCCCCATAATAATCTCAAAATCCTGGCTTCTGATAGCCATACGTTTCCTCTTATGGTTGGACAAGAAAGAAGGAATTTCGCCGCTGTCGAGAAAATGAAACATCTCCTCATACCATGTCCATGAAATGCTAGGAATAACCCTCGCCTATTGCGGGACTGTGCTATCCTCTGTAGCTACTCCTGTAAGAAAGAGAGACGCATCCGAAAATTCATCATCTACACCTGTCGGCGGCTCTCCGGAATCTAACCTAGATAGGTAGTCAGCCACCGCATGCTAGGTCCCTGGCCGATGTATGACCTCAAAGTCAAATTCCTACAGCAAAAGCACCCATCTGGCCAATCTTCCCGTCCAATTCTATTGCCTTCCCAGGTATAAAAGAGCCTAATGGTCCACATGGAAGAAAAAACGTCGGCCCAATAGATAGTGCTGGAATTTCTTCACTAAATAAATCATCCCTAAAAATTCCCTTTCAGTTACGGAATAATTTCTTTCTGCGGATGATAATCGTCTACTGGCATAATAGACAGGTCGGAACCATCCTTGACTTTGTTGCTACATCAGCACACTGCCAATAGCTCGATCCGAAGCATCCACGAACACATGAAAATCCTCACCCCAATTTGGTGCCAGCATAATCGGAGCTTTGGATAGCTGCAGTTTTAATCTCCGAAAAGCCAAATCACATTCGTGTGTCCATTCAAAATCTATAGCATGAACTGCCTGAGTAATCGGTATTGCCAAATGCGTGACAAACCGCAAATGCCTCCCATGCTTCTGGTCCCATGCCATCGGGCTTGACCTAGGAAAATCTGACATTGCTTCTGGTTCCGTGGTGCAGGCGCTTCCATAATTGCGGCAATTTTATCCGGATCCACAAAAATACCATCTTTAGAAATGATATGCCCTAGTAACCTGCCACTACGGACAACAAATGCACACTTTAAAGGATTCAAACTGAATTTCACCTCTCTGCATTTCATAAATCATAACCGTAATTGTTTCAAATGCTCCAATTGTTCTCCAAAAACACTTAGATCATCCAGAAAAATCCTCATAAAATCCGTCAAATAAGGCCCAAAGATTTGAAACATATCCCTTTGAAAAGTGGAAGGTGCATTCCGCAATCCAAACCACATTACTGTACAAGCAAATACTCCCCATGCGATAATAAAAGCTGTTTTTGGCTGATCCCACAATGCCATTAGGATTTGATTATATCCACTAAATCCATCCAAAAAAGTATACATCTCATGTCCTGCTACATCATCCAAAATGGAATCCAAAAACGGAAGAGGAAAAGGATCTGGAACAGCAGCTGCATTCAATTTCCGGTAATCCACACAAATTCGGATTTGCTTATTTTTCTTTGGTACGACCACAATTGGAGAAATCCACTCCGGATTATCAATAGGGGTAATAAAACCCACTTCCAACAGGCGATCAATTTCCATCTTAACTTGCTTTTCCACATTCGGATTCATCCTGTATGAGTGCTGCTTCACTGGCACCGCATCCGGTTTCAGATTGATCGTGTGCTGATAAAACTTAGGATCCAATCCCTGCATATCCGCATATTCCCATGTGAAAACATCCTTAAACTCTGTCAGTAACTTGATCAAATCATCTCTAAAACTTGCCTCCAGCTGCTTGCTAATGTATATGGGTTGCGACTCCGCTTACTCCCCAAGAAAAACCTTCTCTAATTCATCTTCCTTAACCCTTGTAATTTTTCCCATTTGCGCCTCAAATGCTCGTTCTTGCTGAATCACGTCCTCCAATGATTCAGGACTCGGAAGCACCTGTTGTTGCTCCCCTATTCCTCCTGGAGTTCCTGAAACCCCCACTGAATTCCCTTTCGGAATCAGAGAAATATCCGCAAGGTATAGAGAAACCAAATCCGGGTTAGCTTTGAGAAATTGTTCCTCTTCTAATCCTTCAACCATATTAACTGTTTCAGCTATCACTAGCCATGTTGCCTGAACTGGTTGTCGGCATGTTCCCAGCATCACACGCACTTTTCTTTTACCCTTCTTTACTGTAATCATATTTGCTTCCCAATTATGCTTTACCCTCGCTTGTCGTAACCAGGGTCTTCCCAAGATAATGTGATAATCCTGATTATGATCTTCAAATTCAAGACTACTAAGGAAACAGCAAAGGATAAGCCCGCCACATCCAAAACAATGCCCCGAAGTAAACCCACTGGTTGCACTCTTCTTTGATCTGCCATGCAGACTACAAAGGGTGCAGGCTCCCAATCACTGAGACCAAAATGCTCACACGCTACTTGGGTGATAATGTTTACCCCCTCTCCTCCATCCAAGAGTACCTTGTCAATGTACGTGCCATATATGGTATCGAACTGAAAGCTCCGGAATGCGGGTATCTATGATCCTATTTGCCGGCAACAGGACTGAATCATCATCCTCACTTTCAACCTTCCCAATGGCGACTTCTCGCAGCTCAGTGGTCGATTGTCGCAGCAATGAATTATGAAAATTCGAGACTAATTTCAGCAATGAACCCAGAGGTACTTGAATTGGTGACATGAGAACCTCTTTCCAAACTGAATTCCACTCCTCCTGTTCTTTAATATCATCCTTATTACCAGCTTTCCCTTCCTTTATTTCCAGACCCACAGTCGATGGCATAGTCGATGTCGATGGTCCTGCTGTCTTCACTGAGGGTGCGGATTGTGGCAACCAGGACACAATCTTTTTCCGCACTTCTTCCTGAACCGTCCAATCTGGAATTTTCACATCGGGAGTTGGAACCACACTTTTACCCGATTGCGTGATTAATGAAACCACTGGGTCTGACTCCCCCAGTCCTTCAATCTGAACCATAGCCACACTAGGCTGTTTCCCTGCAGCGCGTTCCTGCTTTTTCCGATCGTATTACATAGCTTCAGTACACTCAGATCGCCAATGTCCATCCCCCAAACAGAAAAGGCATGTCTTGGGGTGATTAGGATCTCGACCACCTCTTCCGCGACCTTTTCCTCCCCCTTGACCCCGTCCTCCTGCTTGACCTTGCACAGGCGTCTCCGATGTATGAGCATGAGCCATCGCCACAGCAGGCTCTTGTCCCTGCCCTATCTGTGGTTGTTGCCAGGTAGAAGAGTCCCCTCGACTCTGACGACCCCGGCCATTGAAATAACATTCCACTGTAGTATGAGTATTGGTCGTGCAAATCGCACACCACTTCTGATTCATTTCACATTCCTGAGCAGCATGGCCCGGATTTCGACATTGGGTACACCATATTTCCTTTAGACTTTTAGCCACTACAGCCGATTTCGTCGATCCGGATGATACACCTTTCCCGTGACGCTGGGATTTTTTCCGCGGTGTCTCCTCCGATTCTTTCCCCGAATCGCTGTTGCCTGAGTCCACGGAATCAGATACTGCGGATTTTGACTCCAAACTATCACTGCCACTGTCTTATGACTTCTGATGAGATTTTTTCCTGTCTTTCTTCTTTGACTTCTTTGGATATTCCGTATTCTCTAAAGCCTCTCCTGCTACTACAGCCCTAGCAATTACAGTATCTAGTGGAGTAGTTACCTTATCCACTGTTGCCATAGCCGTTCTAAGATCCTTGTTGAGCCCCCACAAAAAATAATCATTCATCACTTCGGCTGCCAGCCTTTGTGCCTAAGGTACCCTCTGCAAAAGCATCCGAAATTTTGCAGCATAATCCTCCACTGGCAATGACTTCTACCGGAGCGTTCAAAGCTTCTCCAAATGTTGAGGGACTGTCTTTTCCATTCGAAACCTTCGTAAAAATGCTATGGATCCGTCGGCATACGTCTAGAAATGGTCATCAGGGTATTCGGACAACCATTTCGCAGCTTTCCCTGAGAGTGTAGATTCAAACACTGATTGTTGATGGAGAGGAATCACCACCCCAGGATGATTCAATCCATAAGCTTTATTGAATTGGCGCAAATGTGCATCAGGGTCTTCACTCGAAAGACCTCAAAACCGACTATACTTAATCTAAGGATGAGCCATCACCCCTTGCCCAACTGTTCCTCCTCCTCCCGGGAAAAGCTGACGAGCACTAGGAGGTGGAGATAGTGGCGGAGATACCCCCGGAATGCTTACCGGAGACGGTGGTGGAGCAACCTGTGTGGGTGAGGGTGAACGTACGACAGGAGGACATGACTGACTGCGCGGAGTACATCTCGCTCGCCGCAACCGCCTACCACGCACCGGGCTTGGTGATGGAGATACAGATTCATCAATCTGCGGTGAAGAAAAGACAAATTCATATGAACCGCCTCTCCTCTGTTGTCTTCCTACAATTGGAACCATAGGGTCATGCGGACCCTGCGACCTAGTGTGCATGTATATTCATCGCAGGCTGTCCATAACGCATCGTGGTCGCCAGATGTAATGGCTATTGCCTGCACTGGAGCAATAGGCATTATGGGAATGATTACCCGCAACTACATTATATGAGCATCAACATATAGAATGACAAGAGAAGGAAGTACACAGTACACCGGCACAGAACACCTCTTGCTTCATTCATGTATATTCCAGACTCAGAGTTACAACAGTAGATGCCATGAATATCATAGAGATTGGTTAAGTTCCATCAAAAGACAGGTATGCCTCTCCATATACAACCGCTGCTCCAGCGCAGATCGGGAACGGTGCACACACTCCTATCCCATGATATCCCGTGAAGAACTGCCACTACGGCCACCACATACCGCATGACTCCTGATCCGCAGTGTCCAGACCTCCGCAGGACCGCATGTGCGGCTAATGCCGTAACAGGCGTATGGGCGCCCGGACTTTGGGTGATGGATTTTTCCACCCCGGTTTTTTATATATAAGGAATGGGTGCCATTTTTTCACCCTTAGGTGGTCTTGAGACAAGAAGAGTATTGGTCATGGTTATTATGGACAATGTTTTGATTGACAGTACCCTGTCTTAAGTTTAAAGATATCTGTTTGCTAAAAGAATGTTTTCAAGGGCTGTTTTAATAAAATCCTGTTATGAAGAATAATAGGAATCATTATTTTAATTGTGATAAGGACGTGGTAGTAATTAAATAACAAAAAGAATCATGTGTGAGTGCAGGATGGTAAGTGGGGATTGACTAAGGTTGTCAATCAAGGACGGGTGGACCTGATTAGTCAGGTAACTATCCATCTTTGCGCACTAAAACGTTTAGAAAACTTCTTCACTTGCAAGAGGAGTCCACCGACGGCTGTGCCCTCACATCTGTTAGGGGGAAAAAAGCGTTGGTTGAGGATACCTTAGTTCAATTGTGGCAGTTATAAGGCCGAAATAGTTTTTTGGACTTTTAATACGTTGTCCCGTTTCTGCTGCAAGACAGGACTAGGTCTTCTTTTAAGGCTATAGACCCAAGCCATTGTCAATGGTAAAGGTCTATTCCTTGGATTTTTCTTGTTTAGAGACGTTGTTTTTTATCAAACCTAGAGACCTGTCAAGGATCCCATCCCATTTTTAGTGTCGGCGGGACTGGGGACCTTACACTCATGGACTAAACTCCATGCTTGGTCGGGCGTTGAGAATGCCCGACCTAAACTCCATGCTTGGTCGGGCATTGAGAACGCCTCCCCTATGCAAATGCTTCCGCAACTCTGATATATATAAGAAATTGTATAAAAGTGTAAATTGTATGTTTTTTGCATAGACCCCCAGGGACTACATATGCACTACAGTAGCCCTATGGCCATAGGACCATAGGATCTCTATTTGCAATAGAGACTAACTTATGGATCTTGAGCTTATGAATGGCACCCTGTTGCCCTAAGTCCAAAGGATCTCTCAAGATCCGATAGCCTTAGGTCCATAGGGTACCAATGTATAAGCTCAAAGACCCAAAGGCTCTTTGAGAGCTTCTGCATGACACATAGTCTACCCTATGGCCCTAGGGTCATGGAGTGTTCTTTAGTATGAGGTTAAATCCTATGGACCAAGGGCCATAATGTGCCCAAATTGTCTTTGAGACCTTCCATATTGATCCGTAGGCCATCCTATAGCCTTAAAGCCATAGGTTTCTCTCTAGTATGATGTGAGACCTTGTTGCCTTAGGGCCATAGGGTACCAATGTAGAAGCTCAATGGCCAAGAGACTCTTTAAGAGCTTCTACATTGACACATAGTACACCCTATGGCCCTAGGGCCATAGAGTGCCCTTTAGTATGTTGTGAGATCCTATGGACTTAGAACCGTAAGGTGCCAATGTATAAGGTCAAGGGCCATAGGTTGTTTCCCACTATTCTAGTGAGAGATCAAATGGACTTAGGGCCAAATGGTGCCAATGCATAAGCTCAAGGGACATATGTTTCTCTGTATTGTAAACAGATATCCTATGGTCCTAGGGCCATAGGGCTATTGTACCATAGTGACATAAAAACCCGTTTTAGCCCTCTGAAACCCCGAAACGGCGAAACGGCCGATACGTTTCGATGAAACATGCGAAACAAGTTGAATTTTTTTTTCCCCCTTTTGACTAGTTAACCTCAAGCCACTCGTTCGGGGATTTTTTAAGCCATGCACAAAGGCCGCCTCAAAAAATTGATAGATTTTTTGACCCTCACGCACATCAAATAATGTCTCTCTCTCTCTCTCTCTCTCTCTCTCTCTCTCTCTCTTTTTGAACCTTACACATCATTCATGGCCCCCTCGTCTTTGTTCACTCGTGACTCAAGTCTCACATCTAGATTTTGGTATTTCATGCCTTTACATGTGAATTTGTATGTGTATTCAATGTATAATTACCGACTTACCTTGTTCACTCGTGACTCAAGTCTGACATCTAGATTTTGGTATTTAATGTCTTTACATGTGAATTTTTATGTGTATTCAATGTATAATTTTACGAACATACATATAAAACGAAACCTGTGTTTTATTTTCTTTCAGCTCCGAAATGGAACGTTTCAGAAACCTCGAAACCCCAAAATGCACGAAACCCCAAAACGTTTCATGTCATGCTGTACTGTACTGCATATGATGGTGCCCTTGAATGACCCAAATGCTTTTTGAGAGCTTCTACATTGACCCCTAGGCCATCCTCTACCCTTAAGGCCATAGGTTCCTCTCCAGTATGATGTGAGATCCTATGGCCTTAGGCTAGAGGATGGCATAGGGGTCAATGTAGAAGCTCTCAAAGAGAATTTGGGTCATTCTAGGGCACCAACATATGCACTACAATAGACCTATGGTCCTAGGACCATAGGATATCTATTTTCAATAGAGAGCAATTTATGGCCCTTTATCTTATGAATTGGCACCCTGTGGCCCTAGGTCCATAGGGTCTGTCTAGATCCTTGGCCTAAGGTCCATAGGGTAACAATGTGTAAGCTCAAATGTCCAAAGGCTCTTTCAGAGCTTCTACGTGACATATAGTCCATCCTATGGCCCTAGGGCCATAGAGCGCCGTTTAATATGATGTAAGATCCTATGGACTAAGGACCATAGGGTGCCCAAATTCTCTCTAAGAGATTCTATATTGACCGCTAGGCCATCTTCTAGCCTTGAGGCCATAGGTTTGTCTCTAGTATGATGTGAGACCGTGTGGCCTTAGGGTACCATAGGTTTGTCTCTAGTATGATGTGAGACCGTGTGGCCTTAGGGCCATAGGGTACCAATGTATAAGCTCAAGGGTCCAAAGGCTCTTTGAGACCTTCTACATTGACACACAGTCCACCCTATGGCCCTAGGGCCACAAAGTGCCCTTGAGAGGCAGATGCACAAAACAAACCCGGTGGCCTCTACACCAAGACTATGTTGGGAGGTACACAATAGGGGTAGTACCACCTAGCTTGGAATGCATCTAGGATGCATGGTAGGGGGGTTGGCACATAGCACAAGGAAGATGTGAGAGAAGGGGAGAGAGGGAGAGGAAGAGATCATTAGAGCTTCATTAATATAGGCTTCATAAACACTATATCACAAGGAAGATGTGAGAGTAGGAGAGAGAGGGAGAGGAGAAGATCATTAGAGCTCCATTAATATAGGCTTTATAAACACATTACAAACATTCACGAGGGAAATTGCACATAATCAACATCTCGAAAATTCATGTATATGCATGGTAACTCAAACCTCTTGGCCATTAAGAAATTAAACCAAAACGAATTACCACAGCCAATACTATGCCATAATAGAAATATGTGTGTGTAGAGATGCATACATAAGGATGTACATATGAGAGCGTGAGTGCTAGAGCTTCATTGTGTGTGTATGCCAAAGCTTGATTGTGTGCTCATTTACAAAAGAGAAGGCCTCTTTTTATAGGCCAAGAGAGTGATTAGGGAAGAGATTATGATCAAGGAAAGCTATTACAAAATAACCTCACTTAGAGGCATCCCCCCAATAAGAGAGCTCTATGTGCACTGCTTATTGACCAATTTCCTCCTAATCACCTTCATCATGACAAGCTTTGTCTCCATGCCACCTTCCATAGCTTGAGTCCAAGAGCTTTCTTATAATATTTGAGAGAGTCACGATAAAATAAGAGAAAATCAAGCAATAATGGAGAAAAACCTATAAGAAATATTGTGTGTAGAGTTGGGTGGATAACCATGACTTCTTTCCATGTGAACAAATAGGATCTACCATTTTGGCCATATCTTCCAAACCGTAGCTTCAATTTTTTTTTAAAAATAGTGGCAGAAAGATTAGCTCAATGCCTACAACTTTGCTGTTCAAAATTGTTTCCAATTCAAAATTTAAAAATTAGAGAAAAATTCCACAAAAATATGTGTCATCTTTTTCTCTTCAAAAAGTCTTCCAAGTGGCCCTCTCTTGACTCTATGTGTAGGCCTTGTGTCCACAAGTAGATTATGCTTGAATTTGATAATATTTTTTTGACGCCAACTCCGTAATGCATAAGATTCTCCTCCGTTTCACTATTTGACTCTTATTATTCACCTATAGTGACAGTCAGGTAGTGATGATTGTCAGATAGAATCAACATCCAATGAAATTTTTTTGTTTTCATAGGGTTTTTTCCCACCTCTCCTTATTTCCAAGATCCAAATGTGTCAAAACCATAGCTATCTACAAAATATAAACATAGATTTAATGCATTTGGTCCCTCCCCCTCTGCGAAACCTTGAAGCCTTGCCCCATCAGGTGCACACCAAGAGAGAGGTGGTCCAAAATTTGAAAAGCGGCCCTCATTAGCTCTCCCGGTAAACCTAGAGGCATTCATGCCTCTAGTCTATACTTGATTCTTCTTGAGTTGAGGTGGAGGAGTCTCCCTCCTCACGAATATCCATCATAGGTTCTTGATCAAACTTCAAAAAGGCTGCTTCATCCTCCATCCATTAACACGTGTTTTGTGGAGTCTACCATCTATATCCATCAATTGATAACTACCATTGTTGTAGCATTTTATAATGATAAATGGCCCCTCCCATCTGGGTGAAAACCTTTTATCCTTCCTAGTGTCAAATGTGTTATCTTACCTTAAGACCAACATACCTTTCTTGAGAACTTTTTCCCTAAGTCTCTTGTTGAAGGTAAGTCGACGTTGGTGAGGGAGAATGGGGAACAAGCCCAGCACACACACAAAAATGCCTCCTATAGCTCAGGGCATACACATCACCCCTGCCCACTTGAAAACCACCTCCAAACAACACAATCACCAAGACCTCATGCGCACACGCGCTCACACAGACTCACCCGAGCCCACACAGAGCATAACGCTATCCACATCCATAGAAATGCACCAACTACCGTAGCCCCTCACACAACACCATATACTTTCTCTCCCTTTTTGTATACACATTGTCGAGGAGAAAACACTCTCGACACACACCCGAATCCACTTCCAACTGAGTAGAGAAGGAGGGGGGAGGAAGAAATCAGTCCAAAACTGCACCACAATGATGTCTTAATCTCGAAAAGCACCATTTACAGTCTAGCTCCAAGCCGACACACCCTCGGCGAGCTCAAAACAACCATTCGGTAGCCCTCCGGCTCCGTTCCATCACCATAGCCGCACCTCGACAAGCCAAGACCTTCGACTCGATAGTCTGTCCTATGGCTTCCTCGCACACGAGCACACACCTCTGTGGTGGCCAAGAAAACCCTTCTCCTCCGGTCCTCACTTCCAAAGGAAAACCCTCATCCTTCTTCTCTCTTCCTCTTTTGCCCAAGAAAAAACCAAGGAGCAAAAAAACCTCGAAACTGCTGCCCTTCCTTTTCTTCTTTTTTTTCCTCGGTTTTTTGAAGGCAAAGAAAAAAGCTTCTTTTTTTGGCAGTAGCGCCTGGCACCACTGCCTCTTTGAGGTGTTCTTTTTGTTTTGTTTCTCACTTCTCTTCTCTTTTGCTTTTGAAGCTCCTTCCACCAAAGTTAAATTTTTTTTGCACTTATAGCAAAGGAGGCTTTTAGGCATGGGCTCTCCACACTGTCGGTGCTCACCGCTTACAACACAACCCGGGCTCACCATACAAATTTTTCGGCTATGTTGCATGGGAGATCCATTTGCCGGCCCCAAAATCCTCGCGCCTCCCCACCGTTCCATACCATGGCATCCGAAAATACGTCCGAGGGCAGGGAAAACCACCCGAGCCCTTTTTGCCATGCTTGTCTATCAATTTGATTGGGGCCTATCTTGATGTCCATGACTCTGATTAGCAAGCCACCAATTTCGGCTGACTCCCCATATCGCATGCAATTTTTTGAGATCTTGGCGAGCTCAAGAAAATTCATGTCAGCGCGCTTACCAACATGACCCGGTGAGCACATACCCGACCCCGACAAAAATTCCACAGGCCATAACTTGCCCGTTTGAGCTCCGAATGGCAAATGGAAAAGACCAGCATGATTGACAGCTTGAGCTTTACAACTGTATCCATTGATCCCATTTTTTGCCACCTATTTGTACCTGCCCTGTCCGTCGAGTCCTGCGAAGCCTTTTAACTTCGGACTGGCATATCTTTCACACCGAAGCCCCGTTTGATGAGCCGTCTGGACGAGCTTCTAGAGAATCTTGAATGCCACATTTCGGGACACGTTTTCCGCATTTTGAACACCTTGACTTGCCATCATCATTATCTCGCTTTGGAGGCCCCCCCTAGCTTGAAAAACCCCTTTAAGCACGCATTTCCGTTGCCATTGTCCTGTTGAGGTCTCCCACACTGGCTTTAGCCCTCTACCATGCACCTGTTAGCACCCTTTGCACTGCATAGCACACTTTATAGCGCGGACCAACTTTGGCTGCACCAACATTGCCCACCCCCCTCTTGAACATTCATGGTCAACCAAAAGTAGCTTCATTGAACTTGAAACTTGCAACACTCTGCAAACACTCAACTACACTGAAAAACACACCACCATATGTACAATATGTACAAAAACTACATGTCTATTACTCTTGAGTCCCTTCAAGTGGGTTGCCCAACCCCCCTGTTGACCATTTGATGTACATCGGGCACCACTTCCCTATCAAAGTACAACTTCAGCCGTACACCATTTACCATGTGCCTGAGAAGCTTACCATTGGCTCTTACCAGCTGATAGGTCCCATTCAAAAAGTCCTTTTGCACTTTGTACGGACCCGTCCATTTCTTTTTGAACTTCTTCTGGAGGGTGAAGTCCAAGTAGCTCTCATACTTCATTACTAGGTCCCCTTCTTCTATCTTTTTTTCTGGCAGACTCTCATTGACTTTGGCCATTCTCCTTTCCCGTTGCTTCACGTAGTAGTCTACTGCTGCCTCTCTATCCATTTGCAATGCCTCAAGGCCGACAATCCTATCTTGTAAGACAGCTTGTGGAGTGGCATTGATGCGCCACATACCTTTTAAAGCACCCAACTGTGCATGCACTGGCAGCACTGCCTCCTTAACATAAACCAACTCAAATGGAGTAAAGTTGGTCGCCACTTTGTAGGACGTCTTGTAGGCCCATAGACACTTCTCTAGATTGATCTCCCATTCTGTCTCCTGCTTATATACATACTTCGTGAGCATTTTGATGATTTGTCCATTGGCACTCTCCACAAGACCATTGCATTGGAGATGATAAGGCGAGGAAAACCGATGATGAATCTTTAGTTTTTCCACCAATGCCTGCATATGCTTGCTTCTGAATCCTTGCCCTCTATCAGAAATGAGTACCCACGGCACTCCAAAACGGCAACAAATGTTATCGAAAACAAAGTGGGCCACAACCTGTGCATTTACCTCCTTCACAGCTTTGGCCTCGACCCACCTGGTGAGGTAGTCGATGGCAACCACGACATACTTCTTACCGCTTGTAGACTTAGGGAGTGGACCGATGGCATCCAAACCCCACTTCTCAAAAGCATTATGAGCAATAATGGCTCCCTGTGACTCAGCTGTCAAACACCTCTCTCCTATAGTCTGACATTCATGGCAGGTCTTGCACCAATAGTGCACATCCTTCACTACTGAAGGCCACCAAAAACCCGCTCTCAACACTCAAAACAGTACTTGACCTTTCCGTGGTGTCCACTCTCCTCATGGCATTGCTCCAGTACCAAGTTAATATCCTCTTTATAGAGCACTCTTCTCAGCACCCCGTCTCTACCGTAAGTCATTAGGTCTTCACCTATTAGTGTAAATTTGCGAGCTTTCTGAACTACCCTCCTCCATTGCAGTTTAGACAAACCTTGAGGACACTGCCCTGTACCCAAGAAATCTTCCACCTCCTTCAATGACTCCCTACCTGTGTATGTGTTCAGGGCCACATATATACATGCGACATGTACCTGCACCTTACTGCTTGCTATTTGGTCTGCCTCTTGGTTGTGCTCTCTCTTCACATGCTTGAACTGGATTTCTCTAAAGAACTTCAACAACTTTTTGATGGCAAAGAACCAATGTTTTAAGGAATCGCGATTCACTTGCCATTGGCCTAGCAGTTGCTTGATGACCAATAACGCATCACCTTTGACCACCAACCTAGAAATACCGAACTCCACCATTGTTTCAAACCTAGATGTAGGGCGAGATATTCTGCTTCATTGTTGGTATGGACATCCTCCAAATCATAGGCTTTTGAGAAGATTACCTTGCCATGTGGATCGTGTATCACCACACCTCCACCACCTTTCTTTATTACCCTTCTATATGCACCATCAAACCACATGGTAAAAGCTCCCAAGAGGTCGGGCTCCTGTTTGGCCTCATCTCTCACCACTCTTTGATAAATTGGCAAAGCTACGGCCTTGCTGACTAAAATGTCCGCCAAATGGGACCGACTTGTATGGTCAACCTTGAACTCGAACTCAAATTCCTACAACTCTATCACCCACTTCATGATCCGCTTCCCTGGCTTCAAGTGTAGCACTATTTCCGGCAATAGATTGTTAGCCGTCAACACATAAAACTTATGCACAATGAGGTGCACTTTGAACTTTCTACAAGCAAAAACCAATGCCATGACCCACTGCTCCACTTCAGTGTAATTCACCTCTCCTGGATTTATTACCCTACTTTCAAAGTAGATAGGCTTATAGCTCCTTCCTACCTTATGCAGTAACACCGCCCCAATAGCCACGGTACCTACCACCATTGACACATACAAATCATCCTCTTGGCTTGGAGGGAACACAGCTGGCAGATGACACAAAATTTCTTTCACCTTGTCAAAAGCTTCTTGAGCATCTTCATCCCATTCAAAGCCATGCACCTGCTGAGCTCTTTTTTGGAGAGGATACACATACTATGACAACATCCAAAAAAAACGCGACAAGTACTTTAGCTTATGGCCAAGCCTTGCACACTAGAGGGAGGCTCCATCAAGACTAGCGCCTTGCCCTTTTCCAGATCTGCCTCAATTCCATTTTGTGACACCACATGGCCTAGCAATTGCGCTCGAGGTTGGGCTAGATTGCACTTCTTAGGGTTTAATTGACCTCCTTCTTCGTCCAACCTTTGAAAACATAGCCGGAGCTTTGACAAATGATCCTCCCTTGAGCTATAGCACCCAATGTCATCCATGAAAACCCTAATGAATCTGCCCAACTAGGGACCAAACACCCTATTCATCCAGACTTGGAAGGTGGCGTAGGCATTCACTAAACCAAACGGAATCCTGATAGGCAAAGCATCCCCATGGAGAGATAAATGTCTTCTTCAGCTGGTCTTCAAGAGCAATCCCTATCTGAAAGTACCCTGAAAATCCATCCATAATAGAGTACCTCTCATGACCGGCCACCTGATTTAAGATTTCATCTTGGAACGGCAGCGGGCAGTGGTTTCTCTTGGTCGCCGCATTCAATGGCTTGTAATCGACGCACACCCGCCATTTCCCATTCTTCTTAGGGGTGATAACCACTAGAGAAACCCACTCCGACTCCTTCACAGGGTATATGATACCTGCATCTAACAATTGGTTAATCTTCTGCCAAAGAGCCTCCTTCTGAATCTCCCCTAACCTCCTTAACTTTTGTGCCTTTGGTTTACACCCTTCTTTAAGAACTATCTTATGCTCTGCACCCTTTGCTCCTCGTAGATCCTCGTACTTCGTCGCAAATAAATTTGGAAAAGAGGCACACAACTCAACATAGACTTCTCTCTCTCTTTCTTGGTTAAATATTCGCTTAGCATAGCGGTTACCTCCTCCACACCTATACCACCAACCTGCGGTTGCACCTCCCCTTTTGCATGGGAGCCTTCAACAGTAACCCCAAACAAGTCGGCATCTATCTTTAGCATATCATCCTTGCTTTCCTCTTCCTCAGTATCTGTGTAGCCCTCATCATAGCCTGTCTCGGTCTCATACTCATAGCTTGCCATGTCATCTTTGTCTTTTTCTGCCACAAGGTGAAAATGGCTCCCTTTGGTCTTCAAATCAAGCACCACGTGTCTCCCTCTCTCCTTGTCAGGCAAGGTGAACACCCTGCTTCCCCAATCCTGCTTAGCCCCTATTGCAAGTAGCCATGGCCTACCCAAGATGATTGGATAAGCATTGTCACCTGCTTTCATCACAAAGAGATCGATTAGGCACTCAATGCCCATCACTTTCACTCTTACAGCTTGAGCCACGCCCAAATATCTCGCTTTGGTATGGTTAGCCATCCTCATGCGTACATTTGATTTAGCTACTGCTTTGACACATGTTTCCTTCATAGCAGCCTCCGTCATAACGCAAACTTGTGCTCCACCGTCTATATAGGCTTGAACCTGCATCCTCTTTTCAATGACCGCATCCACTAGAGAAAGGACATCCGTCGGGCTACCCACTCTCAATGCCATGTTTTATATTGCATGCACATTTCCCTTAGCCTTTGGAAGCCTCGTGCTGACACTTGTAGACCACTGTCTTCGTAGCTTGGGATTTAAATCCAACAGCTGACCAAAGGTAATGTTAGCCTTTTGATTTTGAACATCTCTTACCAAGTCGTATTTGGGGTAGCCGCGCCCTAGCTGAAAGTCTGCTTGCTTGATTTTGCGATGTCTCCTCTTCTTGCTAGTTTCTGGCTGCTCCTTGCCTTCATACACTTTCTCTTTACCTTTACGGGCCCTCGTCTCCTGCTCGGTTTATGTCTCTCTTTCCATCCTTGGTCTTTTGTTGGCCAAAACTTCAACATCCTGCTTATCCACTCCAATGGTATTCACACTAGGGACTTCACCACCATCCGGAGGAGCTGGCTGCACTTGATTCTCAACCACCTGCTCCCTCAGGCCATTGAGTTGTGCTTGGACTCTACCTCTGCCAAACAGTGGATAAATACCACCCCTTTCTCTTAGCGGATGAGGGCAATCTGGCGCATAGTGCCCTTCTTCACCGCAATTGTAACACCGGCCAGGAAGTGGCCTCGCCCTACCCCTTGCTCCTCTTGGTTGACCTCTACCCATCACGCTTAGCCGCAATTCCTGCATTTTCTCAGACAAATCTTGCACGGTTCGCCACCCAATTTTGTGGCACAACGGCTACACCTCGATTTGCAGGGTTCTCATCATGAACAGCATCCCTCGGACCCTGAGGTTGGACCACCCCTTCATAACCCAACACGCCTTGTTCAATCTTCTTTTTTATTTTCCTGCTTTTTTCCTGATAGCCACTGCACCATTATAGTTTTCTGGGCTCTCAAAATCCACTTTCTCCCTCACTTTAGGATGAAGGCATGCCATGAATTTATCAAGATTGAAGTAGTCGCCATTGGCCAATTGCATGGCACTCGCTAACTCTGCCCAGCACACTTCAAAACGATCCAAAAACAAACTGAACTCTTCACTTACATCCTGTTTGAGTGCCTTCAGTTTGGCATCCATCTCCACTGGGGACGCCTCTTTGCGGAAATCATGTAGGAAACGCGCCCGCCGAGTCGGCCAAGCATGTCTCGGTTCACCTTCCAAAGCATTGTTTCATATGTTTGCCTTCCCACGCATCACCAAAGGAAATGTCTGCATCTTGCTGTCCTCGTTCGGCATACGTAACGACAGCATATACAGCTCAAAGTCTGCAACCCACTCATCAGGATTTTCCTCACCTGTAAAAATTGGCCCATAGCTTTGAGACGCCATGTCGACCAACACCAAAAACTACTTCTCTTCACTTAAAAGAGAGCAATCAGTGTGATCCTCCGTGGGGGCACCAGAAGATGGAGAGGGGGAATGGGGAACAAGCCCAGCACACACACAGAAATGCCTCCTATAGCTTAGGGCACTTGTAGACAATCGACGAGTTAGACCATCCCAAGTCCAGAAATGGGTAAACAGAAAATACTCCAGAGATAAAGATCCGAGAGATCACGTAGCGGCTTTTAGAAGAGTGATTAGAGCAGAGGAAGTTTTAGATTTTGCGACACAGTTTGCGGGATTTGGATTGACTCTAGAAGATGATGCAGCTACATGGTTCGACTCAGTGGAAAAATGGGATTTTGAGACCCTAGATGAGTTGTTTGAGGAGTTTATTGAAGAATTCTTGCCAAAAGGCATTGCTCACAACACGGTCTTGCAAATCCATAGATTCAAACAGAAAGAGAAAGAATCAGTACGCAAAGCATCATTACGACTGAAGAGATATGTTAAGCTCTGTCCGAGAGCGGAATTACCTACGCAAGCACGACTGATGTTGATCTTTATCCAGGGAATGAGAGATGCGGTCCTTCAGAAGGATCTGCATATGATAAGGAGGATGACGCTAAACGAGTTGATCAAATAAGCTCTTTATCTAGTGGATAACTGTGAGGCATACAAAGAAACGGACTTAAAGAGTCAAGGAGATGACACATCCTCTCAGCACAGTGTTTCACAGATAAGTGAGTCCATTGCCAAGCCAACGGCACCTATTGATCAAGAAAAGCTTATCGACGACTTGGTCAAGAGGTTGATTCCTCTTGTAAGGTCTAATTCGGAAGAGCTGAAGTGGTGTGAAATTGAGAGAAAATGGACGAACCATACGGAGGAAGAGTGCTATTATAGCATGGAAAATGCTAGGGAGAGGTATGTACAACCTGTTCCAGAAGCACCTCCTCCACCTAGATACATTACGGGGAATGCGCCAAGACCAGTAGGATTTTTAAGGCCACAGCTCACACCTCCACTACCAGGTGCTAGAATGCTGGTAGACATGAGATACATGCCAATGATGGAAGCATCAAATAAACCAATGCCAGTACCAGCCACAATGTGTTATAGCAACCAAAGTAAGTACTACCCTTCGGAGCAACAAAATGTGAGAGAAACACATGGAGTGGTGAGGCCGGTACAACCTCCACCTCCTGGGTTTCACTCGAAAGAAAGAAGGTATGAAATGGACGAAAGGACATTGCGATTCATTGCAAATAGCGGCTTATCTAGGTCAAATCTTGCTTATAGCCAAGAGGAAATGCTAAAAGAATCTCCTCAACCAGAGACAGATTGTCACAAAACTTGTGACAACCACTTGGTCAAACAATGTCCTCATACGGAGATCATTGAAGTAAATTCCTATTGTCTTGAGTGTGGCATCACTCACTTGATCCCCGATTGCCCGAAAAAACCAAACCAAATCAGGAAAATCACGACAAATGTATCAAGATTGTTCAGCTACCTAGTAGCTCAGAAAATGAAAATGTCGTACCAATTCAAGTGGTTACGAGAGCACAAGCCCAAAAGAAAGCTGATGAGAATCCAGAGACAAAGAACACGGAAAGTGACATGAGTCCAAAGACAGATGATGGACCAAAAACAGACGCACCTAGTCAGAAAACCAAGAGCAAACGAAATAGTTGGAAAGCTAGAAAGACTAGGATGAAAGCACGCAGGGAACGAGAGCAAAAATCCCTAGCTGAGAAGCTTACCGAAGCTGACCTTCTCTTACACAGATGGTTAAACCTCTAGAAGAACCATCCACGGATGAGAAACCGAGAAGTGCTAGTTCAGGAGGATCTATGTTGGCAGAGAAAGTTAATGAGACATTAGATGCCCTCTTGAAAGCCTATGATGTGAGGCTCAAAAACAACTGAACCCAAGAACACAGGTGGATGACATATCCCTATGCGGATCTAGAAAAGCAAAGGTTTGAACTGTGCACGAAAATGATTCAAATAGCCCAAGCTTTACTAGAACCACCAGTTGCAAAACCTGAGGATGTGATGCGTGTCATGCCTACACAAGTAATCCCACAAAACCAGGAACTAAAAGAGCCAGATTCTAGTCATGAGCATAGACCAAACCTCTAAGACCCAGCATTAGAACCAAGGATAGTACTGAATACCACAGATAACTCTTCCGAGGGATTTCACCAAGCTATACCTGAGGATTGTAAAGAGGTAGATGGTCTTGACGAATTGTGGAAACAAGTCAGAGAGGCCAATGAAGCCGATGACCTAAGAAGACGAGTAGACAAGACTAGTGATGAACGAGGAGTGTTTCTACCACCAATAGAGGAATTTGAGACTGGATCTCAAATGAATCTGGACGTGCGATCATATTGGGGCGACAAAAGATCTGTACAATCTATGGATAGTCAACTCCATTCGCTAAGAACACTACCGTCCTACATGGGACAGTACGAGACCAAGTCAGATGTGGTTGCAGTCCCATCACAGAGACTGTCTCCCAACAAGGCCATCGATTCAAAGGGGCTAGTACATATTCTATCTACCCCAGTCACTTGTACAATAATGTTAGCCGAGTTGCTCAGGCTAATGTGGGTAAATTTCTAGAGAAATTTGGTGTAAAAACCCCAATGACTCGAATCGAGGAAAGCATCAAAGAGCTTGAAATGCCTCAACTAAATACTAGGCCAGTGCCATTAAACAAGGTAGGTGAGTATTACGAGGGAGAAGACGAAAACACCACCCTTCCTCTAGAATTCAATAATGTAAAAACCATGGCAATCCTTGACAGTGGAGCTGGTGTGGCCATTGCAACCAAAGAGGTTTGGAAAAAATGGGGAAAACTTGCCTTGATATCCACACGAATGACCCTGCAGCTTGCAGACGGACACAAGGAAAAGCCCCTAGGACTGCTAGAAAAAGTACTTGTTACTTCTTGTGGCATTGAATATGAACACACTTTTGCCGTTGTTGACTTTGGCAAGAAGAACAACTATGACATCATTCTGGGAAGACCATTCATGTGACAATTGAAAATGGTCCAAGATTGGGGTTATGACCATATATACTTGAGACATATGGAAACCATAACAAAGGTAAACTTGAGGGACCATAGCTATAGGGATGTGACGAGAACACCGGTTGAGGAGTTTGATTCCGCCACAGTAGCAGGATCAGAACTTCCAGCTTGGTTAGGTAAGCCTAAAGAACTGTGGATGTGTGGAGCTTCACAATGTGGTAGCTTGAAACGTGAGGAATGTATCCTAGAACGGGTTATAGCGGATAGGGACTATATCCCAGAACCATTTCCTGAAGAAGAGTTAGAGCCTTTTGGATGGGAATACATCTTGGCTACTCTGGACGTGTGCGCCGTGGAGGATGCTCCCACAACAAAGTTTTGTGATGAAAATGGCTATGATGTCGTTCCTTATTTTGCAGTGAGTGTAATCTAGGAAAACGAAGAGAACCAGACATCAACGAGCTCTCGAAATAAGGAGCAAACAAAGAAATGTGGAGAATCAAAAGATGAAGAAGACGACGAGTTCTATGACTCTGTAGAACACTTCGAGCTTCAAGAAGATCAACAACCCAGGAATCAATGTCATCGTTGCACGAATAAAGTGCATCAAACGTGGATTCCAAAGTCCTCGGTAAAGACATAGCCACCACAAGAATCCTCATACATGGCTCCTAATAAGGATGCAAAGACTTAGCTAGGAGGAATACGAACAGAGCAACGAGCTAACAATGCTCTAATGAATGGGCTAGAAAAGTCCTCCAAGAAACTACCACCCACGAGCAAACAGACAGTAACTTTCCACTACCAGCCAAAAAATCAAGGGAAAGTACAAGAAGTCAACCTTGTTGAGGATAGTAGCGATAGTGATGAATCTTACGACATCCCCTATCATCAACTTAGGCCATCACTATCACCAACCCCTTCAGCAAAAACCATGACAGGTCAAAAGAACAGGACAACAAGTCAAAGCCAAAAAGCTCGACAAATCTGGATACCAAAAAGCCAGATCGGCCAAAAACAGATATGGATCAAGAAGACAAAGATCTCTAATGACAAATCACAAGATCCAACACCAAAACAAAAACAAAGAAAGCGTGCACGAACGGGTAAGAATATCACAAAGTCGCAAGCTTTCACAACTCAGGTTTGGGCTCCAAAGAAGTTGATTCAAGCACAAAAAAGTCAGGAATTCATTTGGATTCCAAAACAACCACAGTATCAAATTTCAAAGCCTGAATCCCGTCACCAACCAAGTGTACAAGGGCTGAAGCAAAGACCACTGTTGACTCACACAAAAAAAAGGTGGATCCCAAAGAAGTCTCTTCAAACACAAACGAAGCACAGGCAAGTATGGGTTCCCAAACGAGAGCCAGCAACAAACAGCCAATAAACGCAAAGAAATGGGTCCCAAAGAATGACAACAAAACTGTTGACAGTGCATCGCCGCTTGAATTCTTACAATTCTTCCTACGACAGTTAGAAGAGAGCAAGTCGCTTCAATCAAGCAACGATACAGGAGCTTCAAAGACCATTACATTGCTTAGAATAGGAAGCCTCACCAACAAATTCCAATAAGAAAATTGCTTATACCCACATCTTGCACAACATAAATCTTTTCCATGCATTGACTGTGTATGCATAATAGGGCTACATTACAAGGCCTGCATAGGCACAACTTTTAATTTCCCAAGCACAACACATACCCTTTGCGATACCCTGTCATAAAGGATGACTCCAAATAGGAAGGGGGGAGGCATTCTGAATGCGGACCTAACATTATGACTATTAGAGGGCAATTTTTTGTGAGAGGCATTGAATTTTTGCGTTTTATTGTGATAATTTTTTGACGAAATTTAGAGTATATGCCCTCATAGTAGTGTTACAGAGGAGTATGGGGACAAAATCCATATATGAGCCCCTAGGGACATGTGTATAGTGTACATAGCATTTAGATTTCTATTTGAATGATTTTTCTTTTGTTGAGTTGTTGATTTTCTTTGTTGATTATTAAGAAAAAATAAAAAAATCCATAATCCACATGAAGAAAAGACTGACGAGAGGCCTGAGCACTACAAAGAGAAGAAGGTACAGGGAAACGATGAAACTTCACGAAGTATGTCTCAGCAGCCACTACAACAGCCAAAGAACTTGTCACAAAGCAGTGTCAACATGCAACCGACAAGTCATACAAGTCAGAGTCGAGTAGCTAAGCCACAAAATGAGTGAGGCGTTAGTCCCAAAGCTTCAAGTAATATTCTCTGTGGTCTAAGCGTCTTAGCTATTCTAGGTACTGCTCAAGCTGGAAGAGTTGAGCATATTAACGTTGTGTCGCTCATGTTGGTATAGGTGAGCAAAAGAGTCGAAGTCTAAGTACTTAAGTCTGGTGAAGTGAAGGAGAAGGTCCAAAAGACACTCACATACTGAGCACAATGAGATACGAGTGGAGAAACTTCTACATCGAAAACCCTTCTTGGAAAGGTGGAAGCTATTGAGACATCTTTTGATGTCACATGTGCTACATTTATTCCTCGAAACACCCATCATCTCCTTCTTTCACATTGCATGCTTTTGTTGACAAATTTCTCATATGCATATAGAGTGTCCCATGATTGGCACTTGCATCAGGCACTCTTTCCGTGTTTCACCCAAGCACTCACCTTTCATGAACATGTACTTCACGTTCAACTGCTCAACTCCAATAAGAGCGTATACCAAAGGCATTTTTTTCCCACCGGGTTTTTTCCCTTTGGTCATCCAGGTTTTAGACCCTAATCTAAAGACACCTATCACCATCCTCTTGTACATATTCCTTCTACATCAACAATAAGGAAATGCTACTCAAATCAATTGACAAATGAATTGGAGCACCAATTTCAGATCATAGCATACTTCTTCTCAATGGCGAGTCGAAGAATGGCCTACAATGACAAAGCTGCAGACAACACTAACAACATGATTGCATAGGAACAAAGAAGTCCCCAATGAAGAAGAGCAGACATAAAAGTAATCAGAGGATCTCAAAAGATGAATGGTTATGATGATAGATGTCCGTTCTAATGGATCATAGTTCTTGTTGTGGTTCGACAAAGTTACAAGCAGTGCCACAGATGAAGCCAAAACGACAGCAAAGACCACATCGCCATCGACAATCAAGTCATGTCGGGGACGACATGAACGCGGAAGGGGGGTGTGTTGACCACCGGGTCAACAACACAACATAACTCAAGTTTCGTACCAAAGTCTTATCTTTTGCGAGTTATGAAATGCTGCGGATTATGGCTATAAACATCATCTGTAATGAGTAGTTATTCTAGTTTCAGAAGCCGGGGTGCAATGGCACTTCCAGATTGTAAATACAAAGCCATTTGACCCTTTCAACCCCATTTTTGGTTAAACCTAAGGTAGCCTTAGTATATAAGGTACCTAGGTCATTTTGTAAAGAGACTTTTATCATAATCAAAACTTAGCGCTGCCGTCTATTGTGTGTGAGAGAGAAAGAGATTGAGCGTGAGCTTCATCCTCTCGCTACGCCCGGCTCTCTCAACACATTGGAGATCCGACTGCACCATTGTTGTAGGCTCAAGGAGAGCTACGCGACAACGCCAAGAATTCCACGCGAGACGAAGCACACACGTCGACGCATCTACGAGCTATTTGTGGCCGTAAGTGTATCAAACGATGTCTGTTTTCTGCGTGCTAGTAGTCTATAGAATCGTGACGACATAAGCTACGCATAGGTACTCATAAAATTTCAGTTTCGGACACTTTCAAAATTCTGTTCTATCATCCTACGCATTTTCCGCAGATGGGTTTAGAGTGAGGGTTTTGAGTGTAGAAGCTTAGAGACAGGTGTATCCTAGTGAGGGGATGGTGTTCCTTAAGTTTCCTATGAATCTGGCATGATTAGGTGAGTTACCTTCCGTATGTGTGTATGTGGCTAGGTGGGTAGTTGAGAGCAGTGAGGTTCTTGATTGTGGTTTAGTTGGCCTTCCTAAGTGTTCTATGTGTAGGATGGTCTCAGCCTGACAAGCTTAAGAGATTTCCTATGTGTGCCTATCGTGTCATCTGTGTCCTCGATTGACATTATGTTTATCTAGGTAGTGTTTGTATGCACTTCATGGGTGTGTGAGTCTCTCCCGTCCAACAAACATACATGTTCCTTTACTTTATTTATGATACTGGTTCATTAAAACAGCGCTTCAAACAGTATTACAAACAATATTCAAACAAGAAGTCGTCCAATTTTAAACCAATAACCCTTGGATTAGGTTCACTTAAGAATCTCTAATGGCGCTATTATGTCCGATCGATATATACATTATTTATAAAAACCCTTGTCCTCATGAGCGTCCCATGCCGCTCGACAAGTACTCGTTGTGCTAATCTGGACGTACTCCCGCCACAACAACAACGGTGCCAATCTAGGCATCATCCTCACGCCACGGCAAAACAAAACTGCAATATCCAACTGGGCTAATCTGAGTGTACTCCCACCACAGCATCAACGGTGCCATCCTGGCTGTCATCTCACGCCTCGGCAATTGCCACATAATACCAGCGCTAATAAGTAGAGAGACTTGAGAGAAACCCTACCGAAGGTTTTGGACAAACATTATTTCCTATAGCAACCAGTTTAACCAGACAATCTTTCCTACTTGTCAAACGTTTCTTGGGGTTAAGCCCCGTGGTTTCGGTTTGTGTTTTCTTTTCATAAGGTAAATATTAATTATATTTCTATGGTCTCGCATATGCAATGATGCCTAACTTGAAACTGCAATACTAACCTGTATCATAGCTCCGATTGATCCGATTGCAATATTAACCTGTATCATAGCTCCGATTGATCCGATTGGTGGAGACATAACATGTTCCGCAGGAGTTCCACCGTTACTTGTGCCAACTTCATGATCATTAGCGCTTTGGGTTCGAGTACGCTTTGGAGCCATTTTTTTGTACTACACTTATATTATACACTTAGAACTTTAAATTTGTCAATTTACCTAGTAATCTCCTTGTTTCCAAAGAGAGTCTGTAATTTGAACCTCGCCAACTCGGATTCACACTTAGTGTTGTTGTTCTATATCTAATTTCTATACATCAAATATTTGTTAATCTTAATTAATCAAAAATTAAGTGTGTAAACTACGAGTGAAAGTTTAGGACTGTACTACTTTTATGCATGACATTTCTAATCCAATTCTAACTTCCATTTCTATACTTCAACTAAATCAATTTTTAGTATTATTCAAAATTCTACTTAATCTAATTGACAAAAAAATTATTGAATGAGAATTCATCATGTATAATAAGAATATGATGAGTTCTCTTATGTATTAACTTTCAATTAACTATGCAGAAGTTAATAGTGAAGATGTACTAACTAGAGAGAGTAGGTATACTTAGAGAGATTAGAGTAAGAGAAAACATACACACACATCTTTTCTAAAGTTAATTGAATCTTACTAATCCATTAGAAAGATTAGAGTAAAAGAGAACACACATACATCGCTAATTGAAGCTCACCAATCTATTAGAGAGATTAGAGTAAGAGATAGCACACACACACACACATATCCTTCTTAAAACTAATTGAATCTTACTAATCTATTAGAGAAATTAGAGTAAGAGATAGCAAACACACACCATTCTTAAAGTTAATTGAATCTTACTAATCTATTAGAGAGATTAAAGTAAGAGATAGCACATACACACACACACACACATATCCTTCTTAAAACTAATTGAATCTTTAAATTCTAGGTTTTCTCAACCTACGATTCATAATTTGAACTTGAATATCTTAAATAATGAGTGATGGTTTAAAAAAATTCAAATGCGTAATAGAACTTGTGTGAAATGTGAAAGTAGAGACCTTACAAACAGGTACACATCCCTCCAGATGAGGTAGGCAGAGAACTCGAGCCAAGTAACCTTAACCTCCAGCGCAATTAACAAAGCTGGTGTTATGCGCGCCGCGACATAGTGATAAAGAGATGCATTGATCAAAACTAAAATCACCACACTTGCCCAGGTAAGGGGCCTAAAAAGGGTTTTAAGTGAAATTGGTAGGTGTTGGGATAGGGGGTGATACCCATATGGTACCATTTTACTCAACCATGCAAATAGTAGGTTAGCAGTACCATTTCCAAGTTTTTTTCCCCGGTGGAAATCTTTAGGCTATGAGTAGGTTTACCATGGTCAGCTGTTGTGACAAAATGTGTGTGTGAGTGCAGACACACACTCTACCTTCTCTATTATTCTCTCTAATGACAAAGAAGAAGCACTCCGATCTCCACCTCTTCTCTCTTTGTGTAGCCTCTTTGTAGTGCTACACAATAAAGCTAAAAAACACCAATGTTGTTTTGCAAAAAATCACCAACGTTATGCCCTTTGTACCTTAGCATTTTGATATCCAATTTCTAGTGCTATTCTAGTTTATTTCCTTAGAGCTACAATTTGTAAAACTTCAGTGTTGCACGCTAAGACTGCTCTCCCACCCACATTGCCTCTTTAATTTTCTTATGTTGCTCTTTAGGTTGCTTTCCAAATCCAAAATCTCCAAGGTTTGGAGCACCCTAGCAAAAGAAATTGATTCTTCTCTTATCTTCACAATTGCTTACACACATGCAAATCCAAGAGGCCCCCCTTCTTGTGTTTTTGCTTTGTACACTTCAACCTTGTACAAAGTCCAAGATTAAGATATAAGACCTATTGCCAACTACAAAAGATTTTGAACACGTCATGAAAGTCAAGCACCACCGCCAACCTATGGTCTAATACCACTTGTGAGTGCATGTGTGGGGCGTGCAAAGTGCAAGGGATGGGTGATGGAGGAGACAAGTACACAAGATTATTGGTGGATCTCATCATGAGGATTAATCCCTCACCTCTCCTTATTGTTCTATATTATCAAATGAATGGATAACATTAGTATGGTTACTGTGATGGGTGCCTGGCCAGTTGTCTTGAACCCTAATACAAGAAAACATTTGAGACAGGGGTAATCTAAAAGGTCATAAATATACATAGCATTGGGTTTGTGGGAGACATGATCACTTTGAATGATCTTTGAATGTGATTGTCAAAGTATGCAACATGAGACAAAAAAATAATTATGCAACTACTACCATGAACTTAGATGAGGCTGAGAGGCTATTTGTGGTGCAGCATATGTTAAATACTATGTCTACAAAGGTCGCAAAGTCTTGTGATAATGTATGGTATGTAAATTATGGTGCATCAAATCACATGACCAGTCATGATGAGTAGTTCAAGGAAATGCAGACTTTGCAAAGTCCATGCTATGCAAAGATTGCGGATGATACTACACATCCCATTATGTGCTTCATCAAAAGAAAAATGTTCCTCTACATCACATGAACTAGAAACGACCAAATCATAGCAATTGGTGCATAAGATGCATGGCAAGAATTTGAACGAGTATGAGTAGACGAAGGTGCATCCAAGAATTTGAATGAGTATGACTAGACGAAGGTCCATTCAATTTAATATCACACAAAGTATGCACCGGCCATTTTGGCATACCTCTAGCCTGCTCATTCTCAACCCTTTCCACATCAAGTACATCATGTACATCTACATCAAAAACTAGCTTATCTGTAACATTTTCAAAAAACCCCATAGGTTGTACATTTGCTTGGTTGGAATTTACATTCAAACTTCCACCACTGAAAAGAGGCAACAAACTATCATAAATATCAGGTGAGCTTACATTACTGTCTTTAGTATATGACAATAAGGATTGAACAGAATCTTCCATAAACACAACATCTCTTGAGACCAAGATACATTTTGTTTGTGGATGGTATAACTTGTAACCTTTGCTCTCAATATTGTAACCAACAAAAATACATTTAAAAGCCTTATCATCCAATTTTTTGCATTGCGTTTGTGGAACCAAAGCAAAAACCAAACAACCAAAAACGCGCATGTGATCAATAGAAGGCTTTCTATCATGCCATGCGTCATATATAAACTGCAAAGCTTTTTCATAGGACACATGTTAAGTGCATAAGTGGCACACATGATAGCCTCAAGCCACAGCAAATGTGGAAAAGGTTGACTTTTGACCATCAGCAATTCCATTTTATTGAGGTGTATATGGCACTGTACATTGGTGTTCTATCCCAGGACTAGCATGAAATGCATTAAACTCACATATATTTCTGAACGAAGGGTGTCCATAGTACATTTAGAGACATTTTAAGCCATAGCCAGAAATTGCTTGAAGCACATAAACACTTTGGACTTAGCTTTAAGCAGATACGTCCATGCATACGTGGAGTAATTATCAATGAAACTCACAAAGTAAAGGCAATTTCCCAAGGATGGAGTTTGCATGGGCCCACAAACATCACCATGCACAAGTTGCAATCTACATGTAGCCCTAACTAAACCATCCTTTCAAAATTTTCAACGTTGCATCTTACCCAAAATATAGTCTTCACAAACATTCTTCATAGGTGTTTCAAGAGGCGGCAAAGAGACAACCATATCAAATTTTTGCAAATGCAGCAAACTGGCCAAAACTAGATGCCCAAAATATACATGCCAAAGTTTTGCATCTAAAACAGTCTTTGAATCTACAACTGCATTTGAAAATGTTTCCCACACTTGTCATACAAACTGAGCTTATACAACCCACGACACAAAATGCCTGATGCAACAATCTTATCACCAAAATTGAGATCATGAGCTATACATCTGTCATCCACAAATTTCACAAAAATACCAAGTCAAGCAAGTACAGATGCAGACAAAATGTTCTTCTTGATCCCATGTACATAAAGTGCATCAACAAGTGTGAAAGAACTACCAGTCGTAGCAGTCAGCACAATCTTTCCAACTCCCTTGACCGGATAAGAGGCATTGTTGGCACAAGTGAATGAATTACGATGAGGGACATCCTCAAAAGAGGTAAACAAGTTCGAGGAGAGGTAATGTGCTTCGTAGCACCACTGTCCAAGTACCACAAATGAACATTTGCAGCAACTCACATACATGCATCATGATAGAAGGATCATCAGTGCACTCTACACTAAATGTCCATTTTGCATCTACATCAATATCACAATCTCCTTTCATAGAAGACTCTACAATTGTTGCACTTGTAGTGGAACAAGCCTCTCTCTTCTTAGCCACTTTTGCCTTCAACTTAGGACATTGCTTGATCAAGGGATTATAAGCTTTACAATCATGGAAATGCATATTATTTTTTCCCTTTTCACAAGAATTCCCAGACTAAGTGCTGGCAGGTGAAAGCATGACTGGGTGGTACACTTTTATGGGTTGATTACTAGTTTTGAATAGCTGCACTATTAGATGTGGCGCGCGGTAAAATTTTTCCAAATTAATTCTAAATTTGGCGCCAAATAGCTTTTTAGATTCTCCTCTTCAAGAGCTATCCAATGATATATCACATGCCTTGGGTTCTTCTATCTTTGTCAAACATATTATAGCTATTAATTTGCCAAATAGTGATGTCCCGGACAATGCTTTGGTGTCCACCCAGTCATGCTTTCACCCTGGCAGCTAAAGCATTAGGAATAGGTGATTTACCATGTAACATTTAATGGCCTAAAAACTTGTGTGTAGCGGAAATTAGCATGAACATAGTGGGCATTTCATTAGAATAGATTCCTAATGAGAATTACAAGAGTGCTTGGGTGGAGAGAGCGACAAAAAGAATAACACCTAGTTAGGTAGCATGAACAATACTTTCAAAAGAGAGAGAAATTAAGCTATTGACAACAGTTGAGGACCAGATTTTCATGGAGCCGGTCTCCCCTCCAAAAGGCTTTGTATTATGGTTTCGCTCCATTAAGAGATACATTGTACAATACAATTCTTTGTGTTCCTTCAAGAGTAGCTAGTGCAATGAAGATGAAAGCTTCATGCACTAAGCAAAACACTTATCAAACACAACATCAATTCTCCCCAGTCTTAGACCCAAGACCTCACACACCTTCGAAGATGGTGAGAGTTAGCAGGGTATGAGAGTAGATTGAAAGGAAGTAGGAGTATTCTTACAAGAAAGATGTACATCTCCTCACATAATCACTCATATTAGCATAGCTTAGCTTAGTAATTAGCATGGTAGAGGAGATGAGCATGCATTGAAGCTTGGCTCTTGGTTGGATTTGCATCACAAAGCCAAGAGTTGTTGGTGTAGGCCTCCCTTCTCACAAGCTTAGAGTAGGTGATAAGCTTTCCATTAAAGCTTGAGAAGGAGAGAGAGTCTTCTTTACTTCACACATGAGATTGTGTGAGTGTGTGTGTGTGATAATGCCTTGCAAAAATCAGCCCCCTCTCTCTCTTGGTCGACCCCTCTTGCTATTTGCTCATGCTACCCTCTCATTGGACCTCCCTAGGGTTAGCCAATGACAATTGAGTAGCATAAGTGATGCCTTCTGACATGTGTCCCCCTTTCTCCTTTTGTGAGAGCTTTAGGTAATTTAATAATTCAACTAAACTCTCATTGGACCCCTTTGCCTCCTGGCCAATAGGAATCAGGCAAGCCATTGGGCTGTTGAATGCTCATTGGACCCCTTGGTAGACTGTCCAATAGTCTTCTAGAGGACTTAATTCTCATTGGTTCTTTTATTAAGTGTTTTTAAATTAATTAAACTAGATTTAATCTAGCATAATTCTCAATGGTCCACCTCCAAGGCCATCCAATAGGAATTGGGTACACCTTGTGGGCATCTGGGCTAGGGAGCTGACATGTGTCCCTCATTCCCTTTGTGTAAAGAGAGCTTGTGTGTGTGTGTGTATGTGTGTGACTTCCTCTCTCATCCCCTACAAGCAAGGCTCACCCCCTCCTATGTAGGGATTTGTAAAGACTTTTGGGACACACACAAAGCATCCAATTCCCACCATGGTTGACCTTTGGACACAACCTTTGAATTTTGGAACCTTAGCATTTTGGAAGTCTTAATGGGCTGAACCTTAGGGTCGTTTTAGCCCATTGTTTCACATGGCTCTTTGCAGATGGCCCCCTCTTTGGATCCTATTTTCTTCCTTTGGATCCCTACTGTGGCCGGTCTGCTAGCTTAACCAATATTCTAGCTTTTTCTCCCCTGGCACTTCCCCATATTAAATGATCACTTTAACATGAGAAAATCATTTAGGAGAATTAGATATCGATTATTATGACATTACCTCTCTCTTGAAATCATAGTCGTCCTCGACTATGGTGTAGAGAAGATAAAGCATATTCATGAGTCCTTTTCTTAGCGGGTAGAGGATCCCTATGTTACCCTACGACATCATTCCACAATGGATGATTAGTCCATTTGGTGCTTGAGAGCCTGAGGCTGTCGCAAGCATGTCTGCACATTAGTCCTATCAATCTTCCATAGTAGAGTGACAAGCTCTACTTGGTGTTTGGGAGACGTCGTCTCCGCAAGCATGCATACTACTTCATTTTTGTGCACAATAAAGAAAAAGAGAGTCTTATAAGACAAAAACTTTGTTCATTTTTAACATTTTGTACATTTGCTTACTCTTGGGAAGCATTGTAAGCATTGACAAGGTTTAGGTTATCCTTTAATTGTACGCCTTGCATCCATCTAGCATCTTCAAAAGGATAATTCTTAAACTTAATAAGATATCGGCGGATAGTCTTACCACCTCTTAGTACCTTGTCTTCATGTTGGAGAATGGACTCAGGCTGCAGCACCTCTTCTTGGTCCTCGATCTCCGGTGGGTCTTCGGTAGTTGGTTCTTGAGGTGGCTCTCCTTTGTAAGGCTTTAATAGGCTCACATGGAAAGCATTGTGTATGAGCCAATGATTGGGAAACTTGAGTTGATAGGCCATCTCATTGATTGGCCTAAGAATCTGGAAGGGGCCATAGTACCTTTTTGCTAGTTTAGCATAGTACTTTTGGTGTTCATTAGGATTCTTGCCCGTCGTGTGCCTTAATCGAGCCTTGGGAAACTTTAATAAGACCCAATCATTTTCTTTAAAGGCTTGGGCTCTTCTGTGCTTGTCAGCAGTAGCCTTTTGCCTTTGTTGTGAGATAGAGATAGCGTCCTTAATCTTTTGAAAAGATTCTTGTATGTCCCGACTATACTCATCTGCAGCGAAGATCTTCCCATGTACCTTAAGTAGCAAGGGACTTTTTGATCTTCCCTCAATTACCTCGAAAGGTGCTTTTCCCGTGGAAGTATGTACAGTATTATTGTAAGCATACGCCACTAAGGGTAAGTACTTCTCCCATTGGGATCTTTGATCTACTTCCGTTACATAGGCTTTTAGTAGATCGAGAATTGTTAGGTTAGCTATTTCACTTTGAGCCATCCGTTTGTGGATGATAGGCCGAAGAGAAGTTTAGCCTTGTCCCTAAATTCTCAAAGAGACCCTTCCAAAAATTACTGGTCATTCTAGGATCTCTATCCGACACTATGGACATTGGCAAGCCATGGTACTTGAAATTTTGTGAAATGAAGAGAGTTGCCATTTGATGGGCTTTGATAGTCTTTTTGACAGGTATAAAATGAGCTTGTTTACTAAACTTGTCTACTATCATCCATATTCCCGTATTCCCATGGATAGACTTAGGCAATCCAAAGATAAAATCCATGGATATGCTCTCCCATGGTGAATTAGGGATTGGCAAGGGTTGAAGCAATCCAAGTTGCTTCCCTCTATCAAATTTTGTCTTTTGGCATATCACACATTTAGAAACATACTATTGTATGTTCAATTTCATGGTAGGCCAATAGAAATATGTTTCAATTCCCTTTAAGGTAGGGAGCTAACATGTGTCCCTCATTCCCTTTGTGTAAAGGGAGCTTGTGTGTGTGTGTGTGTGTGTGTGTGTGTGTGTGTGTGTGTGTGTGTGTGTGTGTGTGTGTGTGTGTGTGTGTGTGTGTGTGACCTTCTCTCTCATCCCCTACAAGCAAGGCTCGCCCCCTCCTATGTAGGGATTTGAAAAGACTTTTGGGACACACACAAAGCATCCAATTCCCCCCATGGTTGACCTTTGGACACAATCTTTGAATTTTGGAACCTTAGGATTTTGGAAGTCTTAATGGGCTGAACCTTAGGGTCTTTTTAGCCCATTGTTGCACATGGCTCTTTTGCAGATGGCCCCCCCTTTGGATCCTTATTTTCCCTCCTTTGGATCCCTAATGTGGCCGGTCTGCTAACTTAACCAATATTCTAGCTTTTTCTCCCCTGGAACTTCCCCATACTAAATGATCAGTTTAACATGAGAAAATCATTTAGGAGAATTAGATATTGATTATTATGACATACCACTCGTAGAAGAACCATGAGAACTGGCTACATTAATATTAACACTTTTCCTCTAAGTAGTATAAAGGCATGTTCAACTTCATGCTGTTTAGCCGTGGTTTTTCTTGAAAGTGTCTCTTGAAGTAGAAATGTGCATAATGCATCAAACTTGACAATTTCTAGATTTCCTTGGGTCATAAGTCTCCAAGTACTAGCAAAAGTCTAGTAAGAATTTGGCAAAGCATCAAGAACAGTTTGCACAAGAGAACTGTTAGAAATGACTTCACCCATAGAAATAAGTTTCTAATTGATGTCCTTGATACAAGCAAGGCAAGTGTCGATTTCATCTTCCGCATGCATAATCTTCAACTCCAGCTCTTTACGCAACAATGCAATTTTAGCCTCATTGTGACTTGCCTAAAGACCAGCTAGAATATGCCAAGCCTATTTTGCATATTTAGTTGAACAAATGTGAGGAGTAATAGTGCGCTTCACAGACAACACAATCAATTCATGAGCCTACATGTCTCATATCCCAATGAGCCTACGCAACCATAAGGAAAACCCCTGCCACCAAAACTTGCAACCTCCTCAACATTGTCTGTATCATCAAAACTAGGGCATACATCAATGCCCTGCACAACATTCCAAACACCCTTTGACACAAGAACATGTTGCCTCATGTAAGCCCACAGTGGGTAATTGTCCCCATCTAATTTATCCTCTGCAGGAAAACATGTTTAAGAACACATTTGTGTTGTTGTCAGCCATGGAAAATGCCTGCACACCTGATGTGAAAACTACGTAAAAAGAGGAGAAATGAAGCAAGACTGATGGGTGCTATATAGCACAACCCAGACAAGGCTATAAGGGACCCTGTTATGCAAAAAATGGCACTGACAATAATTGCACAAAATGGCAAAATTGCATGCGTAGTACCGCATATAGTGGAAATGGAGGTCAACCTACTGACGCTCAGTAAAGCTCACCCAAATCAGAGACAGTGATCAGCCATGTGCTATCAATCTTGGCGACTATGCTTGGGAGGATGCAACCTGCTCTTATGCCAATTGTTGGAAATACAGTTGTAGGGAAATGCACACAGCAAAGAGTAGGTATTTCTTAGTGCACAATGAAAGATAAGATAGCCCTAGAGTGATGGGCATATGTACAATGCATGGGGGGGAAAAACCTTCTAGTGAGGGGAAAAATTCCTCAATGGTCCTAAGTGAATTCACACACATCACTACCACATATGTATGGTAACAGAGTGTTGAATGACACTCAAAAAGTTGGGCAAAGAAAAATTGTCAGGATGGGATGGATCACGATCGAGTTCTATCAATAGTTTTGGGAAGCTCTAGGCATGTTCTTCTTGCATATGGTCAACAGAGCCTTTACTTAAGACATGCTAGAAATAGGTGTGAAGAAAGGAATAATCAAACTCATCCCCAAGCACTTAGCATAATCTCATCTTAAACATAGGAGACCAATCACAATGATGACCGTGGTATACAAGGTGTTGGCTAAGCTCATTGTTGAAAGAATGGCCCCGGTGTTAGCAGAGGTCATCTCTCCCCACCAACATGGATTTTGTCAAAGGTAGATCAATTCATGATAACATCGTGGCAGCCATGATAGGTATGGAATATACGAAATTTAAGAAACAAGAATGTATCCTACTGCAACTGGACCTAGATAAAGCTTATGATAAGATAACCTGGTCATTTGTGCAAGAAACGTTGCAGACTTTGGGGTTTCGTTTACTAATCTGTCAAGTGGTAAGCACTCTTGGGGAAGGGAGCTCCTCATAATTTCTCTTCAACTCAAGAATACTTTCTTGTTTTGATGTCAAGAGGTCCATTCTTCAAGGCTGCCCCCTGGCACCGCTACCCACCCATTAACCGCCATGTTGGAACATGCGGCAGCAAGAGCAGAGATAAAAATGATTCAAATCCAAAATGATAAGCAGTTTCTTATTAAGATGTTTTCTGATGATTCTTTACTCTTCCTTCAAGCTGAAGGAAATAATGTTAGAAAGCCTTGGAGATTACCAGTTTGCCATAACGTTAGGGTCTCCATGCAACATAGAAAATTCAAGACTTATCTCCTTGTGAGAAAAAGATAATTTTGATCCCTCATGATGGACTAGAGAGGTTGTCAAGAGAGGTAACATCTTCCGACACTTGGGAGTTCCCATTGGGGTAGAAACTATATACAAGACACCATTTGACTGAGTGCACGATAAAATTAAAAAGAAAATGAAGCGGTGGGAGTTCATCTTGACTCCTTTCCACTACATAGCTTTGATAATTAATACCTTCTTCCTTATGTTTTAACCTTCACGTCACCATTCTTGCATTTATCCCAAAAAAATGGAACTCCTTTTTGAAACCAATTAAGGAATTTTTGTGGAAAAATAAGCTGGTTGCAAGCAGACCATGGCTATAGGGAAAATGGGAGGTTATTGCTAAACCAAAATCTCAAGGTGGATTGGGAATCCTTGACCCTGTTACTCATGATCTAACTTTATGTGCTAAATTTTTCTTCACCATTGCCAATTTCAAAGAGAGTTGGGCCTGTATGGCAAGGAAAATGGTAATGGAAGCCAGCATGAGGTCTAAAGGTGGCTCAGGGCTCTACCTCAGCATACACAACAGACTTCTCCCCCCCTGCGGTGTACGATCTCAATTAGGGGGTTTTACAGGGAAATTTATTTGGAAAATTTTTGTAAAGCCGCTGATGTGCTCATGTGGAAGGAAGAGACCGGGTATTGGAAGGGTACTGCTAGACACTGGTCTCCTTGGAGCCCTATTGTGGAAGACTTGGGCCTGAATAACCATTGGGTTGAAACTCCTAGGAATCTTAATAAATAAGTGATTTGTCACACCTTGGATTCTTTTTGGGACTATTAAAAAGGGGATTGGCAATCCTTGGAGCAGCTTAAGCTATGCTACAACCTCTCACTACAAGAGGAGATCCTCATTGAAAGACTTCTTGAGAAAATCTCTCACCTAACCCTTCCTCCCTACTCCACACTACTTGATTGGAAAGCTTGGAAGTGACCTGGAGAAATACTATTTTGCTCGCCCAAACCAAATCAATTTATGAAAAGCTTTTCTCTGCACAGGCTTGGTTTGAATACCTAAACACGATCTGGTCTAAAAAGTGGATTGCAAGCAAAAGGTCTCAAGTAGTGGGAAACATATGAAAAGTCAAATGTGAAGAAAGAGATAAAGTCTTCCTTCTTTTTTTTGAATTCATGCCAACCGGAAATAAGGAAAAAGCAAGGGGGCTTGCCCAAGGTACTTGTGTCAGGTCTGCAAGCCCACGAATGAAACCATCATGCACCTGTTCGGGGGGTGTCCTGAAATCAAAAATTTCACAGCACTATCTGCGGGTGGGTGTTCATACATATAGAAACTCCATTTTTCAAACGCAACCTTGCTTTGGCTCTAGACACATTGACAATGTAGATCTATTGACGAACATATACATAGTAAGAGCTACAATATTGAGGGAAGTAGGGCAGTCCAGAAATGTGTTAATCTTTCAAGAGAAGTGTGAGCCTCCGGACACAAATTCTATTGTGGAGACATGCATTTGGAATCTCCTTCATAGAAGCAATAAACATTGCACAAGTAAGAGTGGTGTGTCCTTTTTTTAATGGAGTTCCCTGTGCAAAGGATATGCTGGGACAGAAAGGATATGCTGGGCTGTCCGTAACTTGTTGTGATTAATGCAATTCAAGCTCAACCTAGCATTTTGTTTTTAAAAATAGTCATCAAGAAAGAATAGAATGTATTAAAGGGAGATGGTAAAAACAATGCTATGTCTTAAAATCCCCTTAAAGGTTTCTTTTGGAAATATGCATAATATCTAGAAAAAAGGACTAGAGATCACAAAGTCTTTTAAATTTCCACACACATTAGGCTTTACTATTTAAATATTTTTCATAAAATTACTTCACCCTTCACTTTTGTCTTGTTTCTCTAAAAAGAATAATCATGGGATTTCTTGAGATTTGTTTCAAACTTCTTTCTTTTACTACCATTCGCCAAGATTTTATCAATCTTCTTTTATTCAATACTTTGCACCGTTTCATTGCAATTTTTTTTATTGACATCAATTCCTCAACCTTCTCTAATATTTGATGTTCCGAATCCACTTTTCAGAAGGAGAAAATCCACTTGAAATATGTAAGAAAATAGAGTAAAATTGCAAAAATTTCGATTGTTTTTAAAAATTTTCTCTTTGAATTACCCTAGAGGGAATTTTGTATGTTCGATATACAATGGTCGAGACCAACTTGGATAGGTTTGCATGCGCAAGGAGAAAAAAAAAATTTCCCCCAAAACTCACAATAGTGAGCGAATTATATTAATCAACCCAAATAATTGCAATGTCTTGTCATGCTCGAGTTGAACCATGACATCATCCAGGGACCATAATTACATCGATAGCGATCCCAACCAACTCGCCCCCTTATCCTTGATACAAAAAGCCTTTCTTGTGTACATGCAACAGTGTGTCTTTTTCCTTTGGGTGTGTGCATGTGTGTGTTGGGATGGTTTTGTTGGTTTTTGAAGAAGGGGAGGCGGGTGGGGTGAGGGTGGGTGCGTGGGTGGAGAGAGAGAGAGAGAGAGAGAGAGAGAGTATATTTGATTAAGCCTCGATTTACTTTTTAACATATTTTGTACTTGATATTTATTTCACATTAAATGTTTTTAAAGTTTATTTTTTAACATTCAAGCACTTAATTGTGTCTAATTTACTTATTATGTGTATAATTTGAAGTGTCTACAGATGTGCTTCAAAGTAAACAGAAGAAGGTAGGCCATCGGTTAGTAGTTGAAAAGATTAGAGAGTCGAGAGTCACCAGTGTTCGAGAAAAGTGTACCTCAGCTTAGCCTTGAGCCGGTTGAAAAATCAAAACAGTCGATAGAAGGGAGGGGAAGAAGGAGAAAATCCACTTGAAATATGTAAGAAAATAGAGTTAAATTGCAAAAATTTCAATTGTTTTTGAAAATTTTCTCTTTGAATCTATCCTAGAGGGAATTTTGTATGTTCAATATACAATGGTCGAGACCAACTTGGATAGGTTTGCATGCGCAAGGAGGAATTTTTTTTTTTTCCCCCAAAACTCACAATAGTGAGTGAATTATATTAATCAACCCAAATAATTGCAATGTCTTATCATGCTCGAGTTGAACCATGACATCATCCAGGGACCATAATTACATCGATAGAGATCCCAACCACCTCGCCCTCTTATCTTTGATACAAAAGGTCCATTATCGTGTTCTTCTTAGATCTTTTAAAGGAGGAGATTTTTTATGAAGACACTCAAAGAACTACTCTAGAGGTGGGTCAACATGATTAGCATTCCGGACTTTGAGAGTAAGGTGTTTCGAAGTCTTCGCTTCTTCATGTCTTTGTTGTTTATTGGTTAGAGGATAGGTTTGCATGCGTAAGGAGATTCTGATGAAGACACTTAAAGACCTGCTCTTGGGGTTTCAAACTGAGGTGGGCCCGTTTGCTTATGTTTTCAATTCTTCATGTCTTTATTGTTTAAGGATGAGTCAAGCACGTTCTATTACGTGGTCAAACAAGAAAATAAAATTGGATAGCATGTAGTGCCTTATCTCCTTTCATATATCTTTTGAATCTATTTTCATGCTTTTAGCACATTTTTAGATGGCAACTCGATATTTTCTTGTCATTCCAATGCATATTAATTATCAGGCAAGACATCTATATATGAGATTAGATTTACCCAATTTTATCTCCACGCAAGAATACACACTTAGATAATTCATACATTTCCCTATATTGAGATTATCAACTTGCAAAAATGAAATAGTATCATCAGCAAATCCCAGAGAAACTGCCTTCTCTCTCTCTCTCTCTCTCTCTCTCTCTCTCTCTCTCTCTCTCACACGCGCACACACACACAGATTGTTCCTACAACATCAAAGCTTTTTTTTTTACCATATTCACAATTGTGAGTGGAGAAATTTGATATAATTAACCAGAAAAGAATACAAACACCCTCAAGCACAACATGTTCCTCGAGGTGGCATTGCTCTCATAGGAGGCTAGCACACAACCTCAACCAAAACCAGACCAGGGCGCTATAGGGAGCCTCTCGAGCAATTATCAAGGCATCTTAGTGCATGAAGCCATTCCTTATCGTTACTTGTTGACCCTCTTTTAGTTCCCACCCCGTGAATAAGCTCGGAGCTCAGACGCACAAACACAACCAATTTGGCCTCAAATACCTGTAGATTCCTAGACTTGCAAACCTAATTAAGGTAACAAAATCTAGTGATTTGGGTGCACACTAGCTCCGCTTGGCTTTGGAAGCAACACCCTTTCTAGGATCAGGTCATCTGTTGAAAAAACAACCTTCCATGTTTTCCATGCCCATTTGCAAACTTTAGCAGCCAAACCCCGCGATGTAGGACACTTGCCAAACAGATGAAGGGGGTCCTCCGAAGCTGACCTACAACCAAAGCAAATGGCAGTGCCTATCCCTCTAGCTCATAACTTGACCCCAATTGGCATGGCTCCCCACAGCACCTTCCATATGAAAAACTTCATGTAATCACAAACGTAAATAACATGAGAATATCATGATGATAGATTTTGTCTTACTTGATGAAGTTGTGTATTGATATGTGTTGAAACATATACATCATGACCCCTAAGAATCTCAAAAGAAAATCCTCAAAGCTCCTTTGAGACCTACTATCTTGGGCCTAGAGGTGGCATGGGTTGACCTTCTGTCTGTAAGAGCCCTCCAAAAACCCTGCTAGATTCACCCCAAAAATCAGTTATTTATCAGAATTTAGAATCACAATGTCCAAATTTTAACCTTAGAAATAGTGAAATTTGTAGTCCGAATATATAATGTATGGAATAGGGTATGACAAGACTCTTGTAAATAAGGAGATGCTAAGCGGTCCACTTACAATTTTGAATGGGTTAGAGGGCCTCCACACGATGAGTTTCACAGTTTGGTGAAACTATCCCTTTTTGCATTCCCATGCATGAAATGGAATGCTTACACTTCAGATGGAATGAAAAAAGGGCTTTTAAAAATAGTGAGAAACGTGCCTTTCTCACCAAGCATAGGTCTAAGATTTAGGAACTACTCCAAGTCTTTTAAAATTTCGCATATTTGCAAAAGTTTCCCAAACTCATTATTTCTCCCTTTTTCCAAGGAAACAACCTTAGATTAATGTGTGTAAGTTATGAAACTCACCGTGAGAAGACTCTCTTAGTGGGGTTAGAGGGCCTCCACACAGTGAGTTCCATGAAACCCACATAACTTTTCCAAACTTATCCCTTAAATTTAGGCCAGACCTTCATGCTCTCCTTAAAAGTAAGCTTCAGAACTCAAGCAATGCAAATGAATTTGATATGTATAGGTAATACTCTATTTTGAACTAAGGGTATACACTTTATTTAGCAATCTTGAGCGTTCCTTTTCTCTAACTTTTGCCATTTAGAAAAAAGTTAGAGAAAAGGAACGCCATCCCTACTTCTACATTCACGCACAGGTTCCCAAAATAGTGAGATTCTATCCACCCACTGCCCCCGCTACTCCTCCTGGGTGCGACTAAAGGCCTGCGCAAACCACATCACCGCGAGAGAGAGAGAGAGAGAGAGAGAGAGAGAGAGAGAGAGAGAGAGCGCGAGCGATGAATCATGAAGTGTGGCAGCATGCACGTAACAGAAACATCCAGGATGCAGGCGGGACCTTCCTATTTACGTTGAGAGCGAAGGAATAAGTAAAACCTGTAAGTATGTGTGTTGAAGTGAAGAGTACACAAGTGGATTCTTGGCCCACGTCCAGTAGAAGCAAATGGATAATTGGGAGGTGAATTAACATTGGCACCATGTCTTGTATGTGTTTTTGTTGATGTGGAAGTTTGAGGAAATCAGGTTTCAAGAGAAGCGGATCTCAATTAAACTTGAAGCAAAAGCGGCAGAATTTGACGCATTTCGGTATAAAAGAGATATAAACTCTTCCAAACCTGAGGGGCTCTGGCTGTGTCCTCCTTTCTTTGGGTGCGTAGCGACGGTACTGCAGGGCAAAAGAACGTAAGGAATTGTTGTGTGGCTTTTATAATTAGAGGGCGCAATGGTCATGCATGGAGGCATAGTTATCGGTGACTTTATTAATGGCTATGTTTATCCATGGTTATAATTGCATCAGTTATCCATCAATATGCAACAATGCAAGAGGTTTTTGCAACTATATTGGCGGACTTCGGCATAATGTTGCACCAGTTGCATAACGGATATCTTACATATGATGGATACAGGTACAGATACTTGGTGCCCGCCCGACCACATTCTTCCCCTTGCAACACGGGAAACTAGGGCCATCTGGGATAGTTTGAGGAAACTTATCCATGATTGATGTGTTTTACAAGTATAATCTGTATTTAGCATCTCATCAAACCATCACCATCAATAGAGGGCATCATCAGTAGAAAGAGCGAAAACAGCTTATACATAATTGTGATCTTAGAGAAGGACTAATCAAAAGGTATGAGGTTTCTCATTTGATATTCAAAAGTGAGCACTGTTTAAAAGAACGTTTTATTGATTTTGTGTAGGATAGTTTGATAAAACTTATCCATGATTGATGTGTTTTACATGTAAGAGATTGGGATTGGGGCAGCCGATCAACGCCCCCCCTGAAGACAATGTTGAGATTACAGAGGGATTTTCGGCTGGATTAACTCCTCATCAGACATCGATTTTCAGGAGTCTGGAGCAAGCTTGGACAGCCTCCCCCACAGTCAGGAAAAACCACTCGTGGCCCACCTTCACCACAAATCCTGCATCGTTCAGCTTTTGAATCACTTTCGTTCCCGGATTCGCAAATACCAGCTGCAATGCATGAGTCCACACATGTAAGTTAATGTATTTCAAGGCAATCATCAGCATCATCAGGAATGCCATTCACCTGCACTTTTCTTTTCTGAAGAGTTGTGTGGAGATCCTCAAAGGAAAGAATGCCCGTTGTATCTATATTCGTTACCGCTGCAAGGTCAGATGATAAAGCGCAATGAGGTTTCACTTGATGTGCACTAGCAGTAATGAACAAGTCCAGAGAGATAAGAGTCAATAGTTTACTCAGTAGCACTTACGCGATAATTCAATGATTGCAAACTGGAAAGGGACACCATTTTCTTTCTTGATTTGGTCTCCTTCATCGTCAAGCCACCTTAGAATCCTGCATAGAATGCCACTCCTTATTTCAGTGTGAAGAACGGCTCCAACTTTTCGCCACATTTTGGATCTTCCGTGGCTCGAAGGTTTGCATGAATGAGGCCTTCATTTTAAGAATACTAATGAAACACATCTGACAGTTACCTTTCGCGAAGGTAGTTAGAGTTGGAAAAGTAAACTGCTGCATCAATGCGGATGATCAAGATTCCCGGTGTCCTTGTCGAATCGGGGTACTGTTTGACATTCCTGTAGATAGTAGTCCCAGGAATTTTGCCTAGAACAGCGGTGTGCGGCCTTGTAACCTGCAGTAATATGTTCGCCACTGACAAACTCACCTGCAGTAGTGACACATGTCAGTTACAGACTAGTTGATTGCAATAATTGCAACAAAGCATTTGCTTTGATGTCTCTTTGATTTGTAGGTTACCGCAATCAAGAGACCCATCTCAACAGAGATGAAGAGCACGCCCAAGAAAGCACCCATCAATGTGATAAAGTCCAGCTTGTCAACCTTGAAGACAGTGACTGCGGCTTGGTAGTCAAAAAGGCTGAGGACGGCATTGATGATGATGGAGGCCAGGATGCAGTTGGGAGTATTGTGGAAAAGCGGTGTAGCTACCACGAGCACAATCAACACCATGAGGGACATCACAATGTTTGATACAGGTGTTTTGCATCCCGCATTGTAGTTCACTGCGGACCGTGAGAAGGATCCTGCACAAAGGTTGCAAGCTGACGTAAGTCTTCGAAATGGATACTTGTTCCGATGACCAAGCACACAACACAGCAAGAAAATAACTGAATGCCAAGTATGCAAGACTTGGTCCAGAGCCTCTCACCAGTAGCGACATAGCAAGACGTGCAGGAGCCGATGGCATTCATTGCCCCAAACGCAATCATCTCTTTGTTTCCATCGATGTGGTAGTTCTTGAGTGATGCAAACGTCCTTCCAATGGCAACACCTTCCTGCACAGCAAGTGGTGTGACAGCGAAAATATTGAAAAGATGTTGATAAACTAGCACAGAACGTTGGTAGACTTATCGAGCAAGAAGCATACCGTTAGTGCAACAAGGGCTGACTCAAAACCAACAAAGAGAGCCTTTTTCAGAATCTCTCCATGAAAGACAAATTGTCCAACAGAGGAAGGATTCACCCTTCCGTCGATTTTTCCAACCTGAAAATGCCAATCAAATCTGTACTGGGTCAGCTGATTGAGAGAAGCTTGTGGCAGCGTGCAAAACAACAAATTCAAAGGGGATTGAGGTAAATGTCAAGGACTGCATTGAAAGCTTACAATTGCAACTCCATGCTTATCTACATGAGTGATGGTTACAAAAACAGTTGAGAGGATGACAGAAGTGAGGGGGGCAATGGCTGGCACCCAAAAGAGCTTCTTATTCTTCTTGCCCTGTTGTGAGTTACGGCCATCACAATAGCGTAAGCAGAACCATATGCCGATTGCATTAGATGTTATAGATGGTAACCGGCGGGCTACTTGTGACGACCAGAGAAAAACTTACAATGTACTTGCACAGAATGAGAAACCCCAGAAAGAAAAGCCCGATCAACGCCGTCTGCCAACTCCACTGTATAATAAAGCTTGCTAAAGCTTGGATAGTCTTTCGACAGTTCTCAAAACACAAATGCTTTTCTTAGAAGTACCTCATCAGTATGCCCGAAGACAGACGTAAGCACGGAGACTATGTCTGTTTTCCTTGTGAAGGATGCTGTGGATATTCCCAGCATCCCTTTCAGCTGTTGAAGTCCAATGGTGATTGCCGCTCCTGCCATGAAACCGATGATCGCAGCGTGGGAGAGGAAGTCGATGATAAACCCTAGTCTGTGTGTCGGACGTGTGATTAATGTCGGACGTGTGCCAGTAATCCACATAATAGCAAATACATATGGACATGTAAGGTACCTGAAGAGTCCAAGAGCAGCTTGAAAGATGCCTGCAAAGAGGGTAGCTGTGAAGATGAGGGCCAGATAGGATTCGCGGTATGCGGTGCATGTGTCATTGACAAAGTTGAGACTGGTGCTATCGCATTTTTTTGTCGCTGCTTCAGGCACTGGGAATTGGTCACTAGCCAAGGTGCCGAGCAGAATGGAAACCACGGCCACTGGGCCAATTGCAATGTCTCTAGAAACACCGAGCAGAGCATAAATCAATGGCGGAACAAAGCTGGTATCTGCAAAAGATTAGCGTGGAGAAATGAGCAAATGCTATAAAGCGAAAGAGCTGGCAATGCCAGTGAGAAGGGAGCTTACACAGGCCATAGATGGGGGGAAGGCCAGCGAGTTTGGAGTAGCCAATATCCTGGGCCAAGAAACCATGGTAGGATGAGAGAGAGAGAGAAAAAGAGAGAGAGAGAGAGAGAGAGAGAGAGAGAGAGAGAGAGAAAAAGAGAGAGAGAGAGAGAGAGAGAGAGATGTCTACTTGAGGAATGCAGAGGCTGCCAATTGTGAGCCCAGCAATGGTGTCATCTTTAAGGTAGGAGAGTTTGTAGCCCTTGGCCCATTGCAGGGGAGGGAAGAGATAGGCTAGGCCAAGGTGGAAGCGGCGGGAGCGGGTCTGGTTCTTGAAGGGGCGGAGGGGGTCATCGGGGAAGAAGGTCTCGCGGACGGCCAACTCCAGCCCTTTGAGGGGAGAGCCTTTCTCAGGGATGCTGATGCGCCGCCGCTCTGGTGATTCCATCAACCCGCCCTGCTCATCGTGCTCATCCCTGTCGGCACCTGTGGCACTGTTCACCTTTGCCATAATTCAGCTCTGCACAGGCAAAAGACAGTACTCAGAGCGCTCCAGATGTCGCTTTCTTGGAATCGTCGACAATTATTAGCAGACAACTAGTTTGGCGCTCGCGTTATTAGACTCTCCGCCCACCCAGCCAGCAGCCAATCGCTGCACCGCCCCGCCTGTGTCCCCCAATGGAAAGACGCAGTGCTGCAGTACTACGCTGTACCACAACATGCAGCACAGCAAGAACGCAGAATTGAAAACGCAGTGCTACAGAGCTGGTGCAGGGCTACACATGATGCACGACAGAATGTCAGAGGGCCAGTAATTCGAACTTTAGGGCTGATGCTTATGCTGATGATTCATGCACGCGAATACTAAGAAACACGAGCTCTCAAGACTCACAGGACTTCTGCACATGCACTCGCGCCTTTTTATACGTTGTGCCAAAAGAGAAGTCAACATGTATCTGCGTCAGGTGGCATCCGATGCTCTCGCCGGTTCATCGAACCGTCAAGGTCGGGAGTCGGAGGGCTGTAGATCGAGGGCTAGGTGTCCAAGTGTAGATCTCAGCCCTCCATCTACTCTTCTTTACTGGCCAGAGTTTTTGCTTGCACTGTGTGATGGTGGGCATGTCAGCACATGGAAAATCAGGAGCCACACACACTAGTCTGCACGCCAATCCATTGCCTCCAACTCAGCATGCGGAATCCGAAACGCACATAATCTTGACACGTCAGCCGCTTGAGTGTGACCTGCTAAACTGGTGGCCCTTGTCCCCCAACCTTTGACGGCCGGGAATGGTCACTCCACAGTGCAAGCTCCCGCATGGCTAATGGCTGCGTCGATAGCCATGCAATTGTCTGCATTATGGGGAATGGTCAATTAATGAATTGGGTCCTCATATAAGTCAACGAAAGCCATTGCCCCATTGCCATCAGAGGTCACCAAAATGCTTTGGGTCTTATCCACCTCCATTTTTTTTTAAACCCGAAATGATGTTATTTTAATATCTCATAATGTCATCCGATACATAAAAAACCACCAGCACCTAACAAGATCACCATCTTGAGCCGATGCATAATGCATGCTACTGATTGATTGTGATGATTGACGAGTATCAATGCTAATCTATAGATCTCCTGATGGATTCAAAAAAAGTAAATTCATTACGAAACTCCAAGGCTAAGCAAAAGGAGTATCAATGCTAATCTATCTGTATATATTATCTTCTAAGTGGCTTTAAAAAGAAGCAAATTATTTACACGGTTCAAGGAAACTGTAAGGCTAAGCAAAGACCAAAGAAGGGGAAAAGACTACGAAACCTAAGGAAAAGCAAAAGAGTAAACGAGTAGGAAAAGACTATGAGATGAGAAAAGATCACCTTTACTAGAGATGTCAAGCCATTTTTGGCTCAGAATATTATTGGCATGTTAAACGAGTTGGAAGCACGCATTTAGAAGAATATGGCAGAGGATTCAATCATTGAAGATGCTAGTCAACCTACAACGGAGAAGCAAAAAGAAAAGAGTATAATGGAAGAGAAAGTATGTGATCGAGAAGTGGATATAGTTTTGGGGAGTGCACCTTTAAGAAACTATTCATATAACGTGAATTCAAAGAGTATTAAAAAAACCCTTTTACTTACATGATTGAGATAATAAAATGACTCTTTTTTTTTCAAAAACTTACGGGTTTTTCTCTAAAATCAATTAAAAAACTCCTTACGTTATTGTAATCTTGTTAAGATTTTAAAGTTTTGACAATTAAAAAACCTATTCATTTGAACTCACGTGATAACTTAAATGTCTAAGAGGTGAACCCCCCGTGGATATAGTGCTTCAGCAAAGTGGTCACTTTTTTGCGAAAAAGCAAGCGGAACAGAGTGAGCTAGAACATTGTTTGCTATGAACTGCTTCATTTATGCATTGTCTTCATCTCCAAGTTTCAATTCTAATTCCAGTTCTCAATGCTCAAAACTATCCACCAGAGTTCATGATTGAAGTGCTCCAATTTCATCGTCTCTATACTAGCACTTCTATCCTATTGACTTTCTTTTTCTTTTTGGCCTATTAGTAATAATCACTTACAAAGGCCCGAGCAAAGGCCTTCGTGTTTGGTTGGGCGTTTTTAGCTTTGAAGATAAGATAATGATGGTTTGAAGTGCTAGGTAGGTTATCATAGTTTCATTTAGACATTCAGAAGGAATGATTGTGAATCTTTAAATCAAGTTAAATCAAGGTAGTAAAGTTAAACATAATGTCCTTTTTTATTTTTCGTTTTTCGTTTTTTTTCCCCAAAGGAAACCTGGCGAGGGCCACACAGTAGCCATTTCCTCAAACCTCACACCAAGGGCATATACCTCGCTCTTATGCACAAGGCAGATTGGTTTGACTCCCTTAACAAACTTTGGGGTATGCAGTGGCCGGAGGCTCGGTGGATGGAGAATACAAAGAATATATATGGAACCCACAACTACTATTGTCAATGAAGACATTTCTATGGAAGGTGTTATGGTGGACCCTACCAACTAGCAACAAGAACCTTGCCCACGGTATCAGCTCTGATAGGTGCTCAAGTTGCAGAATGGTTAGTGAGAAACTGTCTCACCTATCCAAGGAGTGCCCGGGGATTAGAGACGCTCTGATACCAATATAAGAGACCCAGGGACTGCCTTGAGAGATTCTCTACCCTGCCACCCATTATATAGGCCCTTGGCCATCTTCTATAGAATCCCCTTGTCTACATCTAGCAGTCGGCCTCGGCCTGAGTCCGTGACCCATCTAGCCTTCTTCAGGTCGATCTTTCCACTTAACTAAAGCTTGTCGACGTACATGATGACATGTATGTAAATCATGGTAGTCTAAAATTTGCTTAGGCTCATGCGGTTGGATAGGATCATGTTCAACAAAATCAACTAGAATATGTTGGTCACTGAAATTGTCGTCCCCATGCAAGCGTTCACGTAAACGACTTACATGAAATATCGGATGAAAACGAGAGTGTGCAGGTAACGAGAGTTTGTAGACTTGGTCACCAACTCGCTTGAGTATCTTGAAAGGCCCACAATATCTGGAAGATAATTTAGGTGTTGGCCCAGTCTTCAAACTTTCAAAAATGCTCTTGCACATGCAAAAATACCTCTTCCCCTTTCGTGAAGGTAACTTGTCGACGTTTCTCATTAGCATACTTCTTGTGCCGATCATGTGCTTGTTGTACATTTTGACGAGCCAGTTTTAGTATTTCCATATGTTCTGGGAGAAAATCCTTGACCTCTTAGAGATTTTCAGTTGCCAACCCCATCGTAATTGGTGATCTAAGTTGAAAATCATACATAGGCATAAGGACTGAATCCAATTGTAACATGGTTAGCACTATTGTAAGCAATCGAGAATAGGAAGATAATCTTCCCAGTCTGATTGCTTATTGCTAACATATACTCGTAGCATATCCTCTAGCACTAGATTGACTCTTTCAGTTTGACCATCTATTTCAGATGATCTCTTATACTTAGGTTGAGTTGTGTACACTACAAGAGGTACTTCACATTAACGACGTTCGCAGTGCGACGCTTAAAAGTGAAAATTCATGGCGTCGCTATGGGCGTCGCTAGTTTATTTGTAACATAGCGACGCACATAGCGACGCCGATAGGGGTAAAAAATAAACCAAGAGCGACCGAAAACTCAGATCTGACTGAGATTTGAGTTTTCGACGCTCAAGCAAGCAAAGAGGTAACCCGCGCTCTCCCTCTCTCTCTTTCTTCTCCACACACACACACACACACACACACACACACACACATACAAGAGGAGAGAAAGGAGAACCAGGTATACTCCTTGCCTCTCCTCTCTCTCATGTTCCCTTCCCCTCTTTCTCTCTCTCTCCCTCTCTCTCTCTCTCTCTCTCTCTCTCTCTCACACACACACACACACACACACACACATACACACATTGTGTTTTTGAGAGAGAGAGAGAGAGAGAGAGAGAGAGCATGCATAAACAAAACACACACACACACACACATGCATAAACAAAGAATGCATACACATACACATTGAGAGAGGAAAAGAGAGAGAGAGAGAGAGAGAGAGAGAGAGAGAGAAAGATATAAAACAAAGAGAGAGAAAAGAGAGAAGAAGAAGAGAGTTTTAACGTCGTAGGAAACTACCCCAAGAGACCTTAAAGATCTAGCCGACGAGGAGTTGAACTCAAGACCTGTTATTCCAGAGGGAAATGGCATGACCAACTTGGGTGATAGAAAGGTTATACTGCGCGCTCCTTGCCACACCGTCGAAGCAAGGGACTTGCCGTTACACCATGTGCGAGCCATAGACGGCTCCAAGCACACAACTAGCTTAACTAGTAAGTTCAAAAGAGGGCAATGGTGTGTCACTCACCGCTCTATGCTCCTGCCATGGAGGATTCCTCGCCGCGAAGAAGAAGGAAACGCCGCTACGTCGCGCTCAACCGCTTCACTGCCGTCGTGTCGCCGCAATGCTCGATCGCACTCTCTCACTCTCTCTCTCTCTTTCTCTCTCTCTCTCTCTCTCTCTCTCTCTCTCTCTCTCACACACACACACACACACACACACACACACACACACACACAAGGAGGTGAAGAAGAAGAAGATGGAGATGGAGATGGAGATGGAGATGGAGATGGAGCAAGAGCACTCTTCTATTGCACAAATGAGAGAATAAGTGAATTTTAGGTTTAGTTGGCTTTTATATGAGCTCACCCCATTCGCACTTGGGCGCCCATGCTTAGCCAACTAATCCCTTGAATGTCCTAGTTAGAGTGCGCCTCTCATCGGCGATCACTCTTACCCTTTTCCTATTGGTCCGACAAGCCCGGAATGTGCGCTCCTTGCCGCACTGTCGAAGCAAGGGACTTGCCGTTACACCGTGTGCGGGCCATAGACGGCTCCAAGCACACAACTAGCTTAACTAGTAAGCTCAAAAGAGAGCAATGGTGTGTCACTCACCGCTCTATGCTCCTGCCGTGGACGATTCCTCGTCGCGAAGAAGAAGGAGACGCCGCTACGTCGCGCTCAACCGCTTCACCGCCGTCGTGCCGCTGCAATGCTCGATCGCACTCTCTCTCTCTCTCTCTCTCTCTCTCTCACACACACACACACACACACACACACACACACACACACACACACACATACACACACACACACACACACACACATAAGGAGGTGAAGAAGAAGAAGATGGAGATGGTGATGGAGCAAGAGCACTCTTCTATTGCACAAATGAGAGAATAAGTGAATTTTAGGTTTAGTTGGCTTTTATATGAGCTCACCCCATTCACACTTGGGCGCCCATGCTTAGCCAACTAATCCCTTGAATGTCCCAGTTAGAATGCGCCTCTCATCGGCAATCACTCTTACCCTTTTCCTATTGGTCCGACAAGCCCGGTACCTGACTTTACCAAATACATAATACACGTCCGTCGTAGGTGATGGGGTGTCCGTGATCCGTGAGGGTTAACATGCCCCCCTTCCTGATGTAGATTCCGTCCTCAGAAGCTATTGAGTTGAAGCTCATTCGTCGAGGTGGAAGAGCATTTGAGATGAATGTCCTTAGCCTTCTTCAGTCACTGCAAAATCAAACAACATTGGCATAGTAATTGCATTCTCATAAGTGATTAAAAAGCATATGCAATTTTAGGTAGATAATTTGATTGGTAAAAGAATTTCAAACAATTTGTCAGCAATGAACATTAAATTGCAATGTAATCAAATGCATAAACAGATGTAAAGGTAAAAACTTAAACAAGTCTGGGGTCGCTAATTTGACGGTCGAAAGACACTAGAGATCGAATATTAATACCATGGGTAAGCTTCTTAATTTTCTGTGGTCAATTAAGTTGTTTAATCGCGAGAGCCAAGTATTCATGTTCGAGGGCTGACTAGAGGCTATATCTAGAAGACCTTGTAGTTAAGCTACCATAAAAGGAATTTCTCATGAAATCATCGCCTGACTGATTACTTTTTCTTTGACCCCCCAAAGTCTTTTCACAGTGATTCAATTTTGATGTGTGTGCTTATTTTGTATGCCTTGGGTTTTTTGCTTTTCAAGGAAAAGCGCCCACACTGGGAACCTCTAGGGCTCTAGTACCATAGGCAATACATGTGAGTGAAGTACCAAATCAAGCTGAGATTTCTCTTCCAGCTTAAGATTTTACAGTGTGGCACTTTGATTTTTTGTTTGTTCATTTTCAGCATTTTAATTTTGTAACTTTGGGGGGTCATATAGCACTGATACACCTCCCCAGGCTCATCACACTAGTAAACTCCCTTTATAATACTTAAGCGAAAGGTCAATAGGGTCAAGCCCACTAGAAAGCCCTAGTACATTTCACACAATGCTGCCTAAATCGGATTAAGAACCTAAGTAACCATTGATTATTAGGAAGGCATTCCCCATGGTATTAAGAGAAGATTTCTAACACCTAACTTGGTCAAACTAGCTTAGTCGGACTGCTTGATTTTTAAACTTAGACAAGTGATTATGACAAAAAATTACATTGAATTAAATGTTTGATACTAAGCAAATGCGGTGAATATTAGGCTACCAATCACAATTAAAGCTGACAATCATAGATGAAAAAAAGATAAGAGGCAATGCTAATGGACAAGAAACACCTGTTTGTGTCGATGGTCGCGCTTGATTTGAAGAGTGAGTCGAGATAAAGATTCCATGAAGGTCCAAATCCTATCAATAGCAATACGCTCCTGTACACACTAGGAAACAAAAGGAATACCTCCAAGAGGCACATTAGTGGAAAAAGGTACCAACACTTATTGAACACAACAAAAAACATAAGGAACCCTAACCTAATTATTTGCACTCCCCCTAGAGAGTCAAGGGAATAGGATATTGTAGAGGTTGGGGGGAAACCCTAATGCTAAACTCCTATCTTCGTCGTCGAGATAAACAAAGTCATCATCCATGAGACCATATGTGCCATCCGTGTAGTCGTGTAAATTTTCTTCTTCATCATAGGTGCCCATGTTTACTAAGAAGGTCACTAAACGCCTATAGTCATATTGGTCAAAAGGGTAGGCTTGTGCAATGGGAGAAACGCTCTCTACTAAGTATGGATCAGACGTGGTCAAGAGACGTATCAGCCATTCTAACTCCTCAAAATTCCTCTCACATACTAGCGTACCTATCAAATCCCATTCACATGCAAGCACTGGAAAGACCATGTGAAATATTTGTGAAAGGTAACGAGGGTACCTCTCACCCAAGGCAGGAGTGGATGACTCTAGCGTACTAGCCATATCTGTACACGCAAATAGATGATGGTTAGAGTGCAAATATTACAAGGGTCGTGTTCTTGTGCATAATTTGTTTTTATGATTTGTGTTATGGCTCTTGCTCTTTTACTTTTTTATCTTGTTTTTGGGAGTATAAGGCTTTATATATATATTCCCTAAGATCGGAGATTAAGAGGTCAGGGAGAAAGGTTGAGAGGGAAGCAAGTGAATGATGGATGTCCACAAACACTCCCCCTTCCTTGGGTAGATCATACCGTTTGAAATAATGTCGTCACCCTTTGAAACCAATTGTTCCAGTTGGTAATAGGTGAGGATTTTTGCAAGTAGTTTTCTATTACCCTAGGTGCCTCGTCAAGTTGCAAGGGTGGTAAGGTACTCTCCCAGGATCGAACTTGAAGTGGTTCATCAGGTGATTCTTGAACACTGGGAGGTGTGGATTCTTTTGTAGCTTCATGGAGGTCCATTACTATAGATGGAGGCTGTGTAGAAGATTTTACCTCTATGGATGTATTACATGAGGAGCTAGAAGCTTCATGGAACTTCCCCCTTCCAGAGCTAGGTGGAATAAATTGGTTTTGCCTTGGAGCCCAAACTAGCTCTGGACTAGGTGTGTAGCATTCTGTGATCTTTCCCTTCCCACGGTCTGCCATTGGCTTTAGCGTTACACTGTTTGACTCATATGGGTTTGTTGTAGATAGGGAAGGACACATTTTACGTTTAGGTACCCAAATTTGCTCATTTCCATCATAGTAGCCTTGGGCTTCTAATAGTTGTTTTGCAATCCATCCTGATTTGGTCTTGACTCTCCTAGGGCGCGCTCTTGGTTTTCCCGGGAAATTTTTTCTTGGAATGGATGGGAGGGTTGAGGTAGTTGGAAGTAATTCCTTGGGGACCCATTGATATGTACTCTTAGGTCGTGCAGGTTGAGTACTTGCAATATTACTGCTTGCTGCAACTACAAGTGTTGAAGTGCTAGATTCATGGGTAGCCGGCAAAGACGAGTTAACCACCTTGGCTTGTGAATGTTGGCTCTCCTTCAACTTTGCTAGAGTTTGCAACGTAGGTGACTTTGCTTGAATGATAGGGGTAAGAGTCGGTGGTCGCGTCGTGACACTACCAGTATCCCAATTAATAGTGCATTTGGTTGCTAACATCCACGTGCGTCCCAGGTTTACGTTACCTTCCATAGCTCCTGCGGACATGACTAGAAACCTCTGCACTATGCTTCCATTGTCATAGACAACAGGGGTCTGAAGGACTCCAAGAATAGCAGTTTTCTTTTTATTAATGCCCTTGACTTGCATCGTACTCGGGGATAGGGTCGGTTTCCGTAATTGACACCAAACTCCATAGGATAACAAATTGTGTTTAGATCCCGTATCTAATAAGGCATTGTATAGTACTTTCCCATAGGGGCTATTTAGCTCAATTGGGTATCGTAGGGGTGGCTCAGATTCTAATGAGTCGTCATCTGTGTCCTTGAAAAATGCTTGCGTGATTCCCAGATTAGCTTCTCGTTGGCGTCTAAGACATTGTTGTCGTTCTCGAGCCTCAACTCTTGCTTGGATTTTTTTAAGCTCTGCTTGTTCCTTGGCAGCCTTCTTTTGATGGATGGCTTGCAACTCTTCCTGGCTTAGAGGATCATAATATCTTTTGAATTTACTCCCATTAAGGAATCCAATGGTTTCAACTCCATCTAGAGTCTCCACACGAATGGTACCTTGCGGGGTAATTTCACACACTCGATATGGTCCCTTACCAGCGTATTTCAATTTCTTCTTTTCATTACGTACCCCGTACATAAGAACTTTATCACCAACCTTGATGTCTTTATCCTTTAAATGGCTATCAAACCACTTCTTTCTCCTATCCTTCTCCACTAGAGCATTTCGCACAGCTAATTGCCTCTCTTCATCTAGCCTTTCCAGGATATATAATCGCTCCACTAAGGGGTTACCATCCCAACCTTCTTGAGAAGCTACTCGAAGACTAGGAATGACAAACTCCCATGGCATAACTGCTTCTTGGCCATACACCGTCTTAAACGGTGTGCAATTAATAGCAACTTTATACGCAGTACGATAAGCCCATAAAGCTGATGTAAGCTTTAGGTCCCAATCAGTGCGATGAGCCTCGACTGTCTTTGTCAAAATGGAGATGAGAGTTTTTTGGTACTCTCAGCTTGGCCATTTTCTTGGGGATAATAGGGTGTAGACTTGTGGTGAGATATCATGAAGTTTGATGTGAGTTCTTTTATTACTTCATTTATAAAATGAGTTCCATTGTCACTCACAAGTTCAAAGGGGCATCCAAAACGTGTGATAATGTTCTCAAAGAGGAACTTAGCTGTTGTTTTTGCATCCGCCTTTCGTGTTGCTTTTGCTTCAGCCCATTTGGTTACATAGTCGGTAGCGACAATGATATATCGTGATTGCAGGTTACGTGCAGCCGGACTAATCAGTCCTACAAAGTCTAAGCCCCACTTTTCGAATGGTTGGGTTACCTTGATGGGATGTAGAGGCATCCTATCCCTTCTTTGTGGCTTGTTGAAGCGTTGGCATTCATCACATCCCTTTGCAAAAAGTGATGCATCCTTAAACAGAGTGGGCCACCAATAGCCTGACTGTAAGATCTTTCGGGCAGTCAACTTTCCTGAAAAGTGACCACCAGCTACGCCCATGTGTGCCTCTTATAGAATATATAAATACTCATCCTCGCGGGCACAGTGTCTAAGAACATCATCTTTTCCTCTCTTATAGAGAGTTCCAGCCAGTAAGCAATAGGGTTCGCATTCCTTGATTAATTTTCGAGCTATATCTTTTCGCAGTTCTTTGGGTGGAAAACCATTAACTAAGAAGTTAACAATCTTTTCACTCCATTCAGGCATTGTCTCAACAATGAACAAAGGAGTATCAGGCAATTCATCATCAACCCCCGTAGGAGCTTCGCCATTAGGGATACGAGATAAATGATCCACCATGACATGTTTCCTCCCAGGCCTCACAACAATGGTGATGTCAAACTCAAGATGAATTAACAACCATCGTGTAATTCGACCTGTGGAACACGGCTTGTTTACCAAATATAGCAATGCTTGATGATCAACATAAAACACAAACTTGGTAGCAAGAAGGTAATAGCGAAATTTCTTTACTGCGTAAATCATAGCTAGACCTTCGCGCTCTGTAGTAGTGTAGTTCATCTCGGCATCATTTAATTGGCGACTTGCAAAGCTAATAGGGTAGTCCAATTTATGTTCTCCTGGTTGAGTTAGAACACACCCAATAGCAAAATTTGATGCATCAATATGCACATGAAAAGGTACATTCCAATCAGGTGTTCACAGGATTGGAGCACTTGTTAGGGCCTTCTTTAATAACTCATAAGATTGATGACATTCTTCCGTCCAGTGAAACTCGATAATAAGCTTGTACAATGGACACGCTATCTCGGCAAAGTTTAAAATAAATCTTCGATAATAACCAACATGGCCCATAAATCTTTGAGCTCCTTTATAGTTAGTAGGTGGTGGCAAATCGGCAATGGCTTTAATCTTACTCTCATCTGTGGATATCCCGTTCTTGGACACTATATGCCCTAGAATGACTCGATGCTTAACCCAAAATTGGCATTTGAAAGGGTTCAATGAGATGCGATAAAATCTGCACCTTTCAAATATTTTTCGTAGATATAACAAATGCTTCTCCTAAGAAGAATAAACACAAAGGTCGTCTAGGAAAGCTTCACAAAACTCCCTTAGAAATTCTTTAAACGCAGTGTTTATTAATCGTTGGAATGTAGCAGGGGCATTCGTTAAGCCAAAAGCCGTAACACGAAATGCAAACACTCCAAACTCTGTGATAAAAGCAGTTTTAGCTTGGTCCTCTAATGCAATTATGATTTGATTGTAACCAGAGTACCCATCTAAAAAGCTATAAGCTTCCTTGCCCGCAACTCTTTCAAGCACATGTTCTAAATATGGCAAGGGATAATGATCTCTCCTAGTGGCTGCATTAACTTTCTTGAGGTCTACGCACACTCTCAGTTTCCCATTCTTTTTTGGCACAATGACTATTGGAGAAACCCATTCTGAGTGCTCAATAGGGTATATGAATCCACATTGGATAAGTTTTTCAATCTCCACTTGTACAATTTTGGCGTACTTAGGATTCATTGGATAGGGTCGTTGCTGGACGGGTTTAGCAGTGTTGATCATGGAAATTGTATGTTGCACCACAGAAGGTGGAACGCCCTTCATGTCATGATATGTCCAAGCAAAGATATCCTTGTATTCCTTGAGGAGCTCCTTAAGTACAGCCTCTTCAGTTTTGGTAAGGTCTTGAGCAATAAAGAATGGTTTAGACTCCTCACCTGGTTCTGCTAATTCTATCTCTTCAACTACCACTGGACCATCATAGACTCCACTGCTTTCATTGGTAGGTATTCGTTGGGCCTTGGCATACACAACTTTTCGCTCCCCCGTGGTATAAGATTTAAAATGTTCAGGAGCCGTATGTAAGTTCGCAGGCTCTTGTCTTGACGGAGACCTTTCTTTTAGTTCTGCCTCCTTTTGTTGTTGTGCTAACTCTCAGTTTTGACGTCTTCTTATAGTTCGACTCAATTTCGACTCTGTAACCTCCAATTGAGCGAGGTCAATGGGTTGCGGGCTGCACCACATGACACTCTGGAGATGTTCACCCCAATTGTCTACCAGCTTTCGATGAGCATCACATGCCCCTAGATAGCTAAGCGATTCTGCAGTAGATCTTTCCTTGTTTATCATAGCTCTCACATTTTCTCGATATCATCGTCTCTTATATGACCTTTGTTTCTTGTTAAGGTTTTGATTTTGGTAAATGTTTGAACTCGACTCGCTTGATAGGTCTTCGCTTGTATCTTCTTCACTCTCATAAAAATTACCATAGATGGTCGTACTAGACCTTGAGTGTTCAGTTTCTATACTTGGCTCACTCGATGTTTCCTCAAGTTCTGAATCCATTTCTCCCTGAGATTCCATTTCTGATGTGTATTGGCCTAAAGCCTTTCAGGAATCATCAGTTTCACTTTCAGGTAGGTGTGCCTCATTCTTATCATCGGATGTTACATGTGCTACACCTAACATGTTTACTGGTGCAATGTGTGGTATCTCTTCCCCATCTGGAGTTACCCAGGTTGTTCCTCTAGCTCCCCATGTATCTATAGTTTCCGCTAGGTGTACCCAATCGACATTGTCTGACTCAGCCATTCCGGGTAGGATATCCATATAAGGAGAGTTCTCCCCAATATACGCGTCTTCGTTACACGTGTAACAATACTGTAATGGAGCTGAGTGAATTGTTGTGTCTGATTGATTATCAATGATGAATTTATTTCCTAGAGGATTCGTTCGACCACTTAAAAGATCAACTCGAATGACAGAGTCTTGGAACTGTAAGTAGACGTGGTTTTTGGACCAGTCATGCACCATTTTTGCTTCCCTCATGAATGGACGCCCTAAGATCATCTCAAATGACATAGGATGCTTGGAAAAATCCATAACAATGAAAGTTTTCCTTAGCTTGTGTCCCAAGACCTTGATTCTGAGATCCTTTAGCATTCCAATAGGCGTAACAATAGATCCATTAGCCATTTTTACCACTACGCTTGTGGCTTCAAGGTGAGGTCGCCCCATAGATTCCCAACAACTCTTTGTCACCATGTTGACTCCCGCACCACCGTCAAGGACCCCCTTTACAGTTAATCCTTTAGTAGTGATTGGTAGAGTAGCATTAGATTCATCACCTTCAAAGTAGTGCCCCAACTTGTTAACAGGTACTTCAATTACAGATTCATGTCCCGCTAGGTCAGATGGTGGTGCTAAATGTTCCTCATCATTCATTACCGAGTCAGGTTTGTTCATATGTGAAAACTGTGGTAATCCGGCCTGTAATTCTCCATTGAGAAAGGCTCGAAGATCTGAGACTAGCTCGGGGTCTTTATATAGTTTGGACATGATGGTGGTTCTAACTCTGAAGACATGAAATCCATCAATTTGGCAACATTTAATGGCATCTTGTGGGACGTAGAACCCTGACAAGAGAATGGTGAAGATGGAATCTCCACTTCCTCTAGGGGGTCGGGTATTCCCTCACCAAACATTCTCTCTAGTAGGAAAGGTGTATGTCCACTTTCAGATGTCCTACCCTCACTGTCTTCCCGAATGATACTGGGTATAGCTAACGGCTTGTAGTTCTTGTGAGGTTGAACTTGTGTGGGAAACACTCTGTCCGATATCTGGATGTGTTTGGGTTCAGGTTCTAATGTTCGTTGAGTTTCTTCCACCAAACCCCTCAATTGTTGGACTCGTTCAATTTCCACTATTGGGTTTGGATAGGTTCCAATCTTTCTCTTGCAATCCTCATTTTTCGTCTCTCGTGGCTTATCTTGGGGGTTCGCAACTGGGTGATTTAACTTTGAATACTCTTTTGGTGTTCGTCGTAATTCCCTCTCGTGATCCTCCTCACTGGCTTTTTCCTTTGTAGTAATAGTTTTGGTCTCCGTGGTCTCTATCGAATCTGAGTCATCCTCAGGGTCTTTGAACTAGGTTTTGAGCTAGAAGCATTAAGGGATTTCTTTCTTCGTGTTTTCTTCTTTCTCGCTCGGCCAATGGATGCAGCATCTCTCTCTTCGAGGATGTAATTTTGCTTTTGGAGCATCGACCATCTGACTGCATTCACTGGTGCTATGTTTATAGTTGGTGGTGTCCCATCAACAATCTCTATTATGTTCAATGGTGTGATTTTTGGTGCGTTTGGATTGTTAGGACACTGTGCGATCAAATGATCTATGCCACAACGATTACAAGTGAGTATTGGCATTGCCAATGCACTCCCTTGACTTTTTTGCATCAGTGCGGCATTCTTTTGCATTCTAATGGGGCACTCAGCTACTCGATGTGGTCCACCACATTCGTAGCACTGAAGAGGTGGTCTCTTGGTAAAACTATTATTGTTTTGGCCTCTTGCTGCTAGCGCAGTAGCTTGATATACCGGTTTGATTTGTCCCCAATGGTCTTCCATATAGTACATGGGACACTCCTCAAGCATGTCGACTCCATAGGTGATACTAGAGTCTATGTCCTCTTCGCAATCTACATAAGTATTAGATGACTCGCAACCTATTTGGTTCATAGGTGTAACTCTTGGATGAGGGGGTTGCGGTCTTAGCACTAGAGGTGGCAACGGTGTGGTTTGGACCACATTTTGGGTTCTAGGGACCATGTGCTCTAATGGCAATTGTTGCTCCATGGGCGGGGTAGGCATCAATGCAGGAACTCGAGGTGAGTCTGCCCAAGCTATAGGCAGTCTATTTTCCATGATGCGTTTAAGCATTAGGCAATCCTTCGCTTGATGGCCATACCTACCACACGCGTTACAAGTCCCATTAAACTTTACTCTGAAAGTAGGGCATTCACTCGTAGTATTTGGGCCCAAGCAAATTGAGCACCATTGTTGCTCCCTTCTTGGATACATATGAGTGTTCTGTGGAGCACGATTACCCCTAAGGCTTTCTTGGATGGCCTTTGTGAGATCTGCCAAAGTCATCTCAGATATCGTTTGCTCTTTCACGATTGGCTTTATCTTCATTGGCTCATGCCCTGATGCTTGCGAGCTACTTGACTTCGGCTCGGCAGACACTCTTTCTCCTGCAATCATTAAATTATCCTCCAATTGGATTGCATTCATGGTAACTGCTTCCCAAGTAGTGATACCTCTAATGACTAGGCCATTATAAATACTTTCATGTCGTAGTCCCCTAATGAACCTATCGAGCAATTGGTTGTTGTTGGATCTCTTGTTTGGATTGCATCGAGAATTCAAATTCTTTACGCGACTAATGAAGTCTCTCACGGATTCACCTTCTTCTCGTTGGGCTTTCTGGAGCTGAGAGGCTACACCCAGAGTACTCCCTCTCGTATGTATTCTTTTAAGAACAGTCTCCTAAGAGTAGAGTAGATCGTTTTTTCTTCTACTCTTAAGGTTCTATACCAATCTCCAGCCTTTTCGCTTAGGGTCAAACTCAAAGCCTTACACTTATGTAGCTCATTGTGCTCTTCCAAGGAATCGCACACATGTTCAAAGACTTCCATATGCTTTCTAGCATCTCCGTATCCACTGAATTTCTGTGTGAGCTTAGCTACTTGAACTGCCTTGCTCCTAGGCTCTCTATCAGGTGCACTACGCATGTTTTCCGCAATAGAGCGACCGATAGTTTGAGCAAATGCTGTCAAATCTCCTATTTGAGTAGGTATAATGGGTGTATGTTCTCCTGGAACCACATGTGAGATGGGAGTTGGCCTTGGCCTTGGCATACGCGTGGCTATTGGGTCCCATATTTCATATGGTGGTGTACCAGACGGTGGTCCAAACTTTACAGGCGTGGCCCTAGGCATAGGGGGTGCCTGATATGGCATGTTATTATTAAATGGCATGGCTCCACTTGTAGAAGAGCTTGGATAATTCCATTGTGGATTGTAAGCTCTTGGAATAATCGGAGGTGTAGGAGCTACATGAGGCTGAGGTACGACAGGTGCACATGATTGATACATACATGTAGGTATAGTTGGGGGCACTGTGCTACTAGGCATCGGCGCAGTGTTAACAAATGAACTCCATGGTGTACTTCTTGTCATGCTCACCATTGGGATATGCATGGTAGTCGTAGTGTCATTAAGAGAAAGATGAGCTAGATCTGGAAAGGTAAAGCTGCCACTTGTGGGCTGAGATTGTATTGAGGCTCCTAGCGAAACAACATATGGAGGATCAATGGGGCTCACTGAGGGAGTCTCCATTTGTGACAGGGTTGGTTGGTTGGCCTTTCCCGTATCCAAGAATCTCATTAGGCCTGTTGAAGGCATGTTGATCCCTGTGTTCTGTCTTTCTAACTCGACAATCCTATGGAGGACATCACAGACTTTCTGTCGTTGCTCATCTATGCTAGTAGCACCCGATGTGGATTGTATAACATCTAACCAACCCATATGATAGGTGTGTCCTATGTACCGATCAGTTAAAGCTTCTGCTTGTAGGTCATACTCCCAATTTTTGTTTAGGAATATCCCATCTAGGCCTGGCGTGCTGGAGGTTTCCCTTGAAGTGGAAGCATTATTGCTCCCCATAGCTTGCCCCTCCGTGACTGCCACCTTGGGAGCACTCGGTTGCTCGACTGGCATGATTGTTTTCATAGGAGCCTTTGCTTTCAGGGCTCGACTTTGTTCTAGCTTTCGTAGGTTCTCAATTTCCCTCTCCCTTGTTGCTTGCATGTAGCGTTCGATCTCTTGCACTTCGGCAAGACTCCTACCCTCGGGTAGTAAAACCTCAGAGGGAGATAGTCCTAAAGGATCAGGAGGTGCAGTGGATGGAAAATTCACATGCACACTTTCAAGAAGCATAGGTTCCATTTTAGGCATGAATGACGAATTTACTTCCCCACTCCCTTCATTTATTTCATTAACCGCATGTTCGGAGCGAGCAGCTCTACTAAGGGTCTCTTTTAAGCGGCTAAACACGTTGGACCCGGGCCGTGGGCCCATGGCATGCATGTCTTGACTTGAACTATCAGGGTTTGGTGTAGGATACCCCTCCATGACTTCGTAGTCAGAGGAAGAATCACTAGACGCGATATGAGGATCTTGGGCCGTGCTACCTTGAGTCCCGGCCGAAGGTCCAGAACCTAGGGTGGAGGAATAATGGGTGTCCGCGTAAATGGAGGCACTACCAATATGCTCGTGCTCTAACACTCATCCAGAGCGTAGGTTCATATGACTTGGATCCCCTAGAAGTGTCAGTGAGGGCCCGTGAAGGCTGCTCACCTAGTAATTTTGGGTGTTTTGCAACCCAAGTCTTTTCTTATTTATTTATTTTTTGATTTTTTGGTCCTTTTTTTCTGACCCAACTATAGAATAGAACGTATGATATCTCAAAATGAGCGTTTCAATCAGAGGGACATGCCGTGCTTTACAGCCCTTCGTTTGGTCACTTTATGCCCTCGGAATCCCTAAAACCGTCAATTTCTAGTAGGGAACTAGGCCCAAATTAAAAAGTCTAAGGGTGCAAGTGGGAAGAGAAGGGAGGAGAGTGGAGGACTTGCCCCACATGCTCTCATTCCCTCTTGAGGGGGTAGGGTATATATATAAGAGTGAGTCTAGTATATATCATAAGACTGAGGACTAAGGCCTGGACGTGGGCTTGGGCTTGGGCTTGGGCAAATGATCCGGATCAAAATTTTAGTGTAGCCCCCCAGTCACTCGTGTAGCCCCCCAGTCACTCACGCTTTCTTGGCCACACACACTGTCACCTACCTAACCTCACTGTCAACAGCTCACTACCTTATCTACTTACTAACAGTGCTGCTAACCACTAACTGATCTACCAACTAATCTGTTAACCACTCTACTAACTTCTTACTGACAGTGAGCTAACTGTCCACCTACTTCCTCTCTCACTACCTTCTGTGCAAAGACTGTGTGCAACCAAACCTTGACAGAAAACTGTGTACAGACTGTGTGCAAAAAGAAATTGCTAACTGCCTTCCTACTTATTCATTCACTGCAAACAAGCTAACGACTACTAATTGTGCAAAGACTGTGTGCAAACAGAAAACACAACATTATGCAGAAATCACAGAACTTGCAGACAACACAGAAATTAACAACTTACAGAAAAACAACTCATTCCTCTTCCTCTTCCTCTTCTTTCCTACTACAAACAACTGATAGGAGAAGCACAAAGTGCCTCTTCGGCTTAGTGCAGGGCGATTCCTCGGAAACGGCGCCAAAAATGTGCGCTCCTTGCCGCACTGTCGAAGCAAGGGACTTGCCGTTACACCGTGTGCAAGCCATAGACGGCTCCAAGCACACAACTAGCTTAACTAGTAAGCTCAAAAGAGGGCAATGGTGTGTCACTCACCGCTCTATGCTCCTGCCGTGGAGGATTCCTCGCCGCGAAGAAGAAGGAGACGCCGCTACGTCGCGCTCAACCGCTTCACCGCCATCGTGCCGCCGCAATGCTCGATCGCACTCTCTCTCTCTCTCTCTCTCTCTCTCTCACACACACACACACACACACACACACACACACACACATACACACACACAAGGAGGTGAAGAAGAAGAAGATGGAGATGGAGATGGAGCAAGAGCACTCTTCTATTGCACAAATGAGAGAATAAGTGAATTTTAGGTTTAGTTGGCTTTTATATGAGCTCACCCCATTCACACTTGGGCGCCCATGCTTAGCCAACTAATCCCTTGAATGTCCCAGTTAGAATGCGCCTCTCATCGGCGATCACTCTTACCCTTTTCCTATTGGTCCGACAAGCCCAGTACCTGACTCTACCAAATACATAATACACGTCCGTCGTAGGTGATGGGGTGTCCGTGAGCCGTGAGGGTTAACATATACCATTTTCCTCTTTTTATTGGCGCACACACATAACCGAGAAGAAGAGTGTAGGAAACTATCCCAAGACACCTTAAAGATCTAGCCGACGAGGAGTTGAACTCAAGACCTGTTATTCAAGAGGGAAATGCATACACTACAAGAGGTTGTGTGCACTTGTGATGCTATTAGCGACAGAAATACATTGGGTTTTTATACTCTCCGGCGTCGCTAAGACCGTCGCTAAAAGTGTCGATACGGGATCGTCTCTATATGCATCGCTATAGACGTCGCTATATAGCGACGATCATAACGACGTTTACAGGCCACCTATAGCGACGTTTATAGCGACGCTGCAGAACCTTATATAGCGACGGTCATAGCGACGCCCGAGAGAGAAAAAAATTGGTGGCAGGACATCAACCATATTGAATGTTTCATTAATTGATTCACTTTTGAAAAATAGTGCAAGCTTAGATATAGACCCAAAGTAGTAACCCACAAGACAATATAACCATTAACTCCATCATCCATAATATTATTTGCAGAATAAAGATACAAAACTGTCAAAAGTAAATTGATGAAAATAAATCAATGATGTACACATCATAGACAAAATCACTTGATTGTTAAACTTTGCATATGTAATAGTTACAATACCATTGTCATTATTGAAAAATATACATGGTTTTCAAAAATACGTATAAACGTCATCTCATGATACATATGCTATGACAAAAAGAAACTAATGCTATCTAGCTACGACTAAATTGACGTCGTCTAATCAGACGTCTCATCGCGTCCAAGCGGCGTATCTATCGGATTCTGCAAAAAGAAACAATAAGACAGCTTCCTATAAGTATAAACATATAGCGACGTTTATAAAACAATACAACAAATAGAAAAGAGTAAAACTTAATACTAACCATGCCGCCGCAAGAACTCAGAATGTCCATCAGGGCGTTTAAGCCCTTCCTGCCTGCGTACTCACGCTCGTACGGTGTGGGGTCACGTCCTCTCATCGACCACTATCAAAACATACAAAGAATCCATTATGTGAGAATTTAAAAATCCCTAAACCCTAAACTATCAAACCTAAAGAGCAATGCAAAGACACATACAAAATCGGCCTCAAATGATGCCCACCCGCCGCTCCCCAAGTGGTGCGAGCTCCCTGCCTCTACTCATGCTCTGGCTGCCTCCTTTTGTTGCTTCCACTTGTCGGGATTCTCGCGTGCTGCTTTCTTCGCATTCTTTCAATCTTCTTTGGCCAGCCAATCTGGTCTGTTCCACCCATGCTTAATTTCTTTTTGCAATTTGGAATGCTTGTGCTTGCAGTATTTGCGCATTGGAACCTTCATCACATCTTCATTGAAGCGGTCATCCCGTGTTGAAACGGGAAACTCGTCATGGAGCATGCTGAGGACTCTGTCTTTTAAATCACTTGGTACTTCACTCCAGGTGTTTAGTATGTAGTGTCTAAACACCTGAGAGCAAAGACCGCGCATGCACGAGATCACCTTCTTGCCTTCATCATCCAAGATGATGCCGCCGCTAAAGTCAACGAGTAAGGTAAGCCCTCTCGCCGATGACGCGTGAACCTGGGTGTCCCGGCAGGGGTCTCTAGCGGTGTGTCGACGGGGGTACGGACGTCACCTGTCTCCACTGGAGTTTGGGCACCGAAGGGAGGAGTGTCGAGAGACTGGAGTGACTCCTGGAGGAGTAGCTAGTGGTGTGTAGCCACTAGGAACAGTCGTCAGCCGCGCAAAACCTGGTGTAGATGGCGATATCGTGGCCGGTGTCGGGGCGAGCAAAGAAGGGGAGGGTAAAGAGCCTCGTCGAACACGAGGTGGTGTCAAGGCATAGGCGGCGGCATCCCCACAATAATCGTCGTCACCACCACTAGAGTGCCGGCGACAAGACGAGTGTGAAGATCATCTCGTCAACACCCAAGCTTCAGAGCGTGCTGAATGCTGCGAAACAGAGGGGGACGCGGCCGGAGTAGGAACGCACGATGGTGCACCAAAGCAATGACGCTCCACGTACCACTCTATCTGCTGGGGTGACAAAGAAGAAAGAAACTCCTCATCATCCATACCTGCATTAAACACGCGAACATTTAAACTTAATATTGAATGAATGGAGAAGAAAACATGGACAAGTAGAGAGAGAGAGAGAGAGAGAGAGAGAGAGAGGACTCATAAAGGGGGAGGATTCCTGTGTAGACAATGACACAATGATGCATATAGACAGAATGGACAAAAAGCCACGTTGTCGTGCCGCTCCGCTTCCACGATGGAAAAAAGAGTAAAGAGAAGCAGAAAAAGTCTATTTGAAGCTCACACATTTATTGAGCAGTGACCAGGGCTCAAAAACAAGCAAGGAGATCATAAAGTGTACGCTTTATGTGGTTATGAAGGCCTAAGCGTAGAGATTTTATGCTTGAAGAAAAGGTTTTACAATTGAAAGGTCTCTTAGGACATATAAGCCAACTTGGGTATAGGAAGATATGTGGTCAGTGGTTAAAAAAAAAAGTGTGTGAGAGACTTCACCTCTCTGCATGAAGGAGGCCGAAAAAGTCATATTCATGAATTTTTTTGTAAAACAGGTTTTTGAGAAAACGGGCCTCGTATGCGGAAGGAAAAGGGTGTTTTAAATATTTTTGTGTCTCACGCACAGAGGCTAATTCTGCACCGATTAGGAGATATTCAAGTTTTTGTGCTCCGTTGTATTAGCGAGGAGGAAGCCATAAGCTTTGAGCACTCTAATCCTAAGCCAAGCTTCCTAGCCCACTCTCATCCAATCTTCCATAGCCAATCTAATCAAAGACACCATAAGCCAAGCTTCCAAGCCACTCTAATCATGGAAGGAGTTTAAATAATGTAAGCAGCGGTACTGTTAATGATAATCAAGCTTCAGGATCTTGTTCAAGCTGTTAATTTCAAGATTTGTCTACATTCATTGTGTTTGCTACAACTGTCTTCCTCATACCTCTCACAGCCAGAGGCCCCGCGCCTTCCCGGCTCACCTTTCGAACACAAATCCCCCGACATTCTTGGTGAACCCGACGCAAAACGAGCCGGGGTGGGAGGACAAGATGGAGATTCCAACAGAGTTGAAGCAGTTTATTGAAGATTACAACCTCAATAGATTTGATAGAAATCTAGCAGCAGGCAGATCTGCCAAAAATGTTGGGCTTAGTTCAGAGATGTTTGCAAGAAGTAAAAGCTATGAAGATGAAAGAGCAGATTGATGATGCAATGGAGATGGCACTTGATGCCGTACATGAACAGTATGGAATGTTTCAAGGACATGATCCAGATGGACTCCTTGCATGCTATAAAGTGGAGATGAAGAGCTGAGGAATTTCAGAAGATCGGATGATTTTGAGTTTTGAAGAAGTGGTAACCTCTGAATTTAAAGGTAAGGTTCGAGAACTTGTAGAAACATATCCCACACAGTGGGACTATTTTGCAGATGGGTTTGTTCATCAAAGCTCAAGGATTATTGAGTTGGCAACAAAGGAGATTACCGAACGAAGCCAGATTGTTTTCTATAAAGGTGAAGGGGATCAGATGCAGTTTCTCAACTATGATGAATTCTGGGAGCATATTTCTGCAAGAAGAAAAGCCAAAGAAAATGCTAAGCTCGAAGTAGCAGATTCAGTTTCAAAGGAACTTATTTTGAGCAACGAAGAAAAGGAAAACGATGAATTTAATGTTGAAACAAAATTATATGAATTTTTTTCAAAGATTGCTCACATGGATGCTACCTCCAATAATGGTTTCGCTGAAGACATAGACTATACAACAAGTGGTTTACAAGCTGCTGACCTTGATATGGGTTATTCTGAAGGAGTTTGTCAAGCAGATGAGCTTCTACAGGATATTACTGAAACTATTTGCACTATAGCCGAGCAGGACAACATGTTTGTTATGGATGATTGCATCAATAAAGCTATTATATACACATTAGTAGCTGATGAAGTGACCAAGATTGTGGACCCATCACATGATGAGCCTGAGGATGTCAATGAACCTATGATTGCTACTAACCATATGGTTGCAGATGCTATTATCATGGAAGAAGATGTCATAATCGATCATTTCTTGTCTGGATTTGAAGGATATGGTTATGACAGTATAGAAGAGCTTTCTGATGTGTGTACCTCTTCAGAGGGGGTGCCAGATGAGCCTTTGTAGTGCTATGATGTATTGCTAAGTAACATGGATGCAGATGAGGAAGCAAAGAATTATATGGATGAGTATGAAGATTGCTTAGATTATGTTGATTATGAACAGGATATTGACATGGATTTTACATCTATGCTTATATACGGGTTGCAAGAGGAGCCAACTCCTAAAGCTTTGTTGAATGTTGAGACTTCCAAGTGTGATTTTCTCAAGGATGTTATGGATGAAGATCTTCAGGATAAATCTATTATTCATTATCAACCTCAAAAACCAGGTAAAAATATCTCTGATGATACAAGTCCAGGAAGTCCTAAGGTTTTTCGTGATGGCTATGAAGCTAGAGGGGGTGACGCTACTAAATCATCCCTGATACAGCAGAAAGTGCACAGGATTTTTCATTTCTTTAGACAATGTGCCAAATGTGGCTGGATTTGGATACTATTCCTAGTAATTCTTATGTCAATGATGTCCTGGCTACCAGTAAAAGGGATTCATAATTCTTTAATTCTTGCTGGTAACGACCTTAAGTTATCAAAAGTTTGTGAGATGTGGCTGTTGCACTATGCTTCAGGAGAAGCTCTAGTATATTGCGGAGGCCAATAATGCTATGTTATCTTAATGGTATTTGATCCAGGAGATTCGACAGATCTTCAAAGGCAGGTTCATTATGGATGGGTATTTTTGAGTATATATTGTGGTTTCTTTCTGCTAGATCCTGGAATAGAATATTTGGAGCAAAAATTCTTGAAGTTGATTGATACAGGATGTGTGTGCTTATGTGGATATTATGCTGCTCCACTATTGGGGCAATTTCTTATTATCCCATTTGATCCTGGGAGCTATTGAAGAGCAACTTGCAGATTCAAAGATATCATTTATTTTCCTGTAGCAGGTTACCTAGCACTAGGTTTTGTTTTTGGATTTATGCTACCAAGAAAAGAGTATTGGATTTTGTGGTCAGTAATCCTTATATGGCTATCTTCTAGTTGACATCTTTGGACAATTGATAAAGTATCTTCACATCTTTTGAGTTGGTCCTGCTCGCAGAACTTGAAGTAATGGACTTGACGGCTATTCCGTGTGCAGACAGAGTAAGGCATACTTGAGCTTGACAGGGTTCCCTGAAGTGAGTTTGATGGTCAAGTCATGTGCATCATTAACTGGAGCACTTGAGTCTGGCGGGGTTCACTAAATAAGTTTTTCATAATTGAATGCTTTGGAGACACGACATACATGGTTCAAAGATTTGCGATGCACAGCTACCAAATAATTGAGCTAGACCATTGATGATATGGTTTAAGCCTTATTTTGTTTTACATATACTTACCAGTTATGTGATCTTGATAGCAAGCCGCTTAAGGTGATTATAGCAGATATAGATTGAAGACTGGTTGGCACAAACCGGAGGTTGTGGAGGTTCAGAGGGGGTGGATGTCGTGCCGCTCCGCTTCCACGATGGAAAAAAGAGTAAAGAGAAGCAGCAAAAGTCTACTTGAAGCTCACACATTTATTGAGCAATGACCAAGGCTCGAAAACAAGGAAGAAGATCCAGAAAGTGTATGATTTATGTGGTTATGAAGGCCTAAGCGTAGAGATTTTATGCTTGAAGAAAAGGTTTTACATGTGAAAGGGATCTTAGGACATATAAGGCAACTTGGGTAGAGGAAGACATGTGGTCAGTGGTAAAAAGGAAAGTGTGTGAGAGACTTCACATCTCTGCATGAAGGAGGCCGAAAAAATCCTATTCGTGAAATTGTTTGTAAAACAAGTTTTTGGAGAAAACGGGCCACGTAGGCAAAAGGAAAAGGGTGTTTTAAACATTTTTGCATCTCACGCACAGAGGCTAATTCTGCACCGATTAGGAGATATTCAAGTTTTCGTACTCTGCTGTATTAGCGGGGAGGAAACCATAAGCTTTGAGCACTCTAATCCTAATCCAAGCTTCCATAGCCACTCTAATCCAAGCTTCCCTATCCCACTCTAATCCAAGCTTTCATAGCCCATCTAATCAAAGCCACCATAGACCACTCTAATCCTACCATCTCTCTCTCTCTTGAAGCAGCACGAGAAGAACGAAGGAGAGGAATATTATCAAGGCAAGCTTGGCAGGCCAATTAAGGTAAAGGGGAAAGCATAACAACATCATCATCATCGATCTCAACACTATCATCATCGAGATAGTTGAAGTGTTATTTTCTCTATTATAATCTGAATTAAGGCAGGTTAAACGGATGTATGGAGCTTAAACTCCTCAATTAACATTTAATTAAAGCAACAGTACTGTTAATGATAATCAAGCTTCAGGATCTTGTTCAAGATGTTAATTTCAAGCTTTGTCTACATTCATTGTGTCTGTTGCAATTGTCTTCCACACACCTCTAATAGCCAGAGGCCCCGCGCCTTCCCGGCTCACCTTTCGAACACAAATAGGCAACGTGAATACAATATACATTACAAAATGGAGCTAGATTGTTCAAATACAATATTTATGGCTTTAAGAGGTCTCTCTCTCTCTCATCCTCGCAAAGCTCGGCATAACTTCCAATTTCTATATAGAGCTCTCCGTTTAAACAGATGTCCTCCGTTCCATTTTGTAGATCCTCTGCATACACCCCATAGAGATCAGTAGCAGCTTGATGCTCGTCTGGCACCACCTCAGCGGCTTCTGACTGAACATCTTCTCCGATCTCCTCCATTGCTACCGCTATGATTGACACATGGTAGCCTTCATACGTCTGTGCACTACGAGGGGCTACCTCTATGACGTACCACCAGTTCGATGCAGACTTTGTAGGATGAAATATCACCTGCCAGAGCCACATAACTTACATGAGAGCTTCCAAGCACATAACTTCTAAAATTGGATGTTAACTATTTACATACTTGTTCACAACGCTCGGGTAGTACGAAAGTGTCTCTTAGGTCAGTCCATTTCTTAGTTGAATCCACCTCAAGAAAACCAGACTCCTCTATGCACAGTACCGTTGCGACCCTCCATGATTATCTTGAACCATTGCACGTCGAACAAGTCGACAAAAAATCCTCTATAATCGATCCTCAAAATCTCTTGTAGCATGCCAAAGTAAGTGAGTTCCGCCACTATAGCATCTGCATCAGAGGACCTCGTCGGATTAGATTGTTCAAATTTTGCCATGATTCTACAATCTTGAGTAAAACGCTTTTTGTCGATCCGTTCCACCCTAAAATGTTGACCTTTACACTATGCTGTTGTGTATGACTTATACTACAACCAACAAAGATTATGAGTGGCCATTCAAGCATCTAGAAAGTCACTAGTTGTACATTGCAAACTTACCTTGGTCGTGCAACCCCGAGAGTACTCCCACTCCTCCTTAGTCGCTTCTTCACTGCACTATTGTGCGCTTTTCAATTGGTTGTGCGACCATCTTAAGCTCATGAATGTTGGTAGGCTCTCCAGACCCGTTGGATAGTGCATCAGTGGTCGTCTTCCCCGTCTCCACTCGATTCGTGCCCTTTGTCGCTCTTGCTTTGCCTCGTCATATTGTGAAATCCACTTTTGCATCACTGGATTGTGAAGCATGCAAAACCGGTTGATTTTAGCCTCTCGATCTTCCATCATCTTCTTCTCAACACCGATATTGCACATGACAATCCTAGATTTGCGCTCATCATCTATGGTTCGCCATAGCGTGTCCCGGGCTTTATTAAATCCGTCTAGCCACTCTCCAATGTACACTAGGAACTCTGATACCAATCAACCTTCTGCCATGCTTCCCTCCGGACGTGCCTTCTGACGCACATATCCCTTGAGCGTTTTCATGAAATGTTCTAAAAAGAACATCCATCTGGAATGTACTGTGCCAGCTATTTCCACCTCATCAACTATGTGAACAAGAAGATGCACCTGAATGGTTAGCATGGTAGTAGGAAAGTGTTTCTCAAACATGCACACAACCTCCACAGCGTTTAGTTTGGAGAATGGTATGGAGTCTACATTGATCTCCTTTTGTGAGATCCATTGCACCAACTTCGCAAGTTTGTAGATTGTGTTACATACATCAAGAGACAAACATCCCTCAATGGCCACCGGTAAAATAAACTGCAAAACACGTGCAGCAATGATATTAAAGTCCACACACGAATTTGTTATACAATTCCCACTATGAACATACTTGACACATTTTATGCCAGTCGTGTGACTTCAAACCGGTAAGCTTTCCTTCTTTAGTAAAACACGTTCGGAGCGAGTGCATTACGCCAATGGGGGTCCGCAAAGATCGAATGGTCTCTTTTACTTTGTACTTGGGCTCCTGTGAAAATCCATGGCTCTTTAGGGAGTTTTATTGATCCATCGGATGCTGCCTGCGGCCAATATTGCTCCATACGATCCACATTTCTAAGGTCAACCATGGCTCCCAAAGTATCTTTCTTGCCAGTCAAGTGGTCCCACAGTAGATTACCCACATTCTTGAATATGTGCATTGGATCGAGCAAGTGATTGATCATGAGTTGGGGCCAATATGGTAACTCGTACCATAGAGATAGTCTCTTCATCCCTGGGGGCAAACCGTCCACTACAAGAGGTTGTGTGCTCTTGTGATGCATATAGCGACAGAAATACACTGGGTTTTTATAACCCCCGGCGTCGCTAAAACCGTCGCTAATAGCGTCGCTACAAGAGCGCCGCTATATGCGACGCTATATAGCGACACCCATAGCGACGGTCATAGCGACGGTTATAGCGACGTTTACACAGAAGTCTATAACGACGCTCATAGCGATGCTACAGAGCCATAAATAGCGATGGTTATAGCGACGCCCGAGAGAAAATTTTTTTGGTGACAGGGCATTGAATGCCCTGCCACCCATCAACCATATTGTACTTGATTCACTTTTTAAAAAAAGTGCAAGGGTAGATAATAGACCCAAAATAGTCACCCACAAGACGCATTGTTTGCAAAATTGACAAGCATAAAATTGACAATTGTACACATCATAGGCAAAATGAATTGATTGGCAAATGTAATAATGACAATTGTACAACATCATAGGCATAAAGAATTGATTGGCAAAATGAACTGCGGTGACAAATGTAATAATATACATGGTTCAAAAAGACGTATAAAATCCGTCTCATGATACATAAGCTATGAGAAACCCTAAACTAATGCTGTCTAGCTATGGCTAAACTGACGTCGTCTAGTCAGACGTCTCATCGCGTCCAAGTGACGTATCTGTCGGATTCTGCAAAAAAAGACAATAAGACAGCTTTCAGTAAGTATAAACATATAACGACATTTATAAAACAATACAAAAAATAGAAAAGAGTAAACCCTAATACTAACCATGCCGCCGCGAGAACTGAGAATGTCCATCAGGGCGTTTAAGCCCTTCCTGCCTGCGTACTCGCGCTCGTACGGTGTGGGATCACGTCCTGTCATCGACCACTGTCAAAACATACAAAGAATTCATTATGTTAGAATTAAAAAACTCATAAACCCTAAACTTTTGAACATAAAGAGCAATGCGAAAACACTTACAAAATCGGCCTCAAATGATGCCCATCCACCGCTCCCCAAGTGGTGCGAGCTCCCTGCCTCTACTCGCGCTCTGGCTGCATCCTTTTGTTGCTTCCACTTGTCGGGATTCTCGCGCACTGCTTTCTTCGCATTCTTCCAATCTTCTTTGGCCAGCCAATCTGGCCTGTTCCACCCATGCTTGATTGCTTTTTGCACTTCGGAACGCTTGTGTTTGCAGTATTCGCGCATTCGAATCTTCATCAGGTCTTCATTGAAGCGCTGATCCCGTGTTGGAACGGGAAACTCATCATGAAGTATGCCACCACAGGATCTGCATCAGAGGAACGTCGTCGACTAGACTGTTCAAATTTTGCCATGATTCCACAATCTTGAGTAAAACGCTTTTTGTCGATTCGTTCCACCCTAAAATGTCGACCTTTACACCATGCTGCTGTGTATGACTTATACTACAACGAGCAAAGATTATGAGTGGCCGTTCAAACGTTTAGAAATAAAGTCACTAGCTAGTCATACATTGCAAACTTACCTTGGTCGCGCAACCCCTAGAGTACTCCCACTCTTCCTCAGTCACTTGGTCACCGCATTGTTGTGCGCTTTTCAATTGGTTGTGCAACCATCTTAAGCTCATGAAGGTTGGTAGGCTCTCCAGAACCGTCGGATAGTGCATCGGTGATCGTCTTCCCCGTCTCCACTCGACTCGTGCCCTTTGTCGCTCTTGCTTTGCATCCTCATATTGTGAAATCCACTTTTGCATCACTGGATTGTGAAGCATGAAAAATCGGTTGATTTTAGCCTCTAGATCTTCCGTCATCTTCTCCTCAACACCGAGATTGCACATGACAATCCCAGATATGCTCTCATCATCTATGGTTCGCCATAGCGTGTCCCGGGATTTATCAAATCCGTCTAGCCACTCTCCAATGTACACTAGGGACTCTGATACCAACCAACCTTCTGCCATGCTACCCTCCGGACGTGCCTTTTGACACACATATCCCTTAAGCGTTTTCATGAAACGTTCTAAGAAGAACATCCATCTGGAATGAACTGTGCCAGCTATTTCCACCTCATCAACTATGTGAACAAGAAGATGCACCTGAATGGTTAGCATGGTAGTAGGAAAATGTTTCTCAAACATGCACACAAGCTCCGCAGCATTTAGTTTGGCGAATGGTATGGAGTCTACGTTGATCTCCTTTTGTGATATCCATTGCACCAGCTTTGCAAGTTTGTAGATTGTGGTACGGATGTCGAGAGACAAACATCCCTCAATGGCAACCGGTAAAATAAACTGTAAAGTATGTGCAGCAATGATATTAAAGTCCACATTTTATGCAATGATATTAAAGTCCACTATGAACGTACCTGACACATGTTATGCCAATCGTGTGACTTCAAACTGGTAATCTTTCCTTCTTTAGTAAAACACGTTCGGCGCGAGTGCATTACGCCGGTGGGGGTCCGCAAAGATCGAATGGTCTCTTTTACTGCGCGTTCTTGGGCTCCTGTGAAAATCCATGGTGCTTTAGGGAGTTTTATCGATCCATCAGACGCTGTTTGCGGCCAATATTGCTCCATAAGATCCACATTTCTAAGGTCAACTCTGGCTCCCAAAGTATCTTTCTTGCCGGTCAGATGGTCCCATAGTAGATTACCCACATTCTTGAATATGTGCATTGGATCGAGCAAGTGATTGATCATGAGTCGGGGCCAGTATGGTAACTCGTACCATAGAGATAGTCTCTTCATCCCTGGAGGCAATCTGTCATCGCACATCTCCTTCTGCTCTAACCATGCTTGTGCAGACATCCTTGGTGGCTCTCTTCCCAAAAATCCGTCGCGTAACACATGATTCTTTGGAGGATACGCTTGATGACCTTCGTAGATTTGCTTCTTCCGTGAGGGCGCCCTACGTGCATTCAATCTAGGTCCACAAGTGACACATGCTCTGTATCCGCTTGTTTGAAGCCCTGCATGTATACACATGATAATAGATCAACTATGGGAAAAAACAAGATTTACAGTGTCTGAGTGAGGAGTGTCAATAGATCACCTGAGCATTCTATTAGCCCCGGATAGTCATGCATGGTCCACATTAGAATGCCTCTGATCAAAGCATTCCGTCGTCCTATGTGTCGGCTCATATCCACCACCTCTATGCCAATCCACAATTGTTGTAGCTCTTCCAATAGTGGACGAAGATACACATCCATATTCTCCACTTTATATCGCCCTCGCACAATCAAGCTTAGCCATAGGTGCCCCTTCTTCGTAGTCAACCACGGTGGAATGTTGTAGTTGACGATGACAACGGGCCATACACTGTAAGATGTTGATCTTTGACCAAATGGATTTACGCCATCCATAGCCAGGCCTAAGCGCGAATTTTGAGCTTCCCTAGCAAAATCCGACCATGTTCCATCTATATGTTTCCAGGCTGCGCAATCTGCAGGAATTCGTAGCACACCATCCGAAGATTTATTCTCCTCATGCCATGATGCTAGGGTGGCCATGGACTTACATTCGAAGAAATGCTTGATGCGAGGAAGCAGAGGAAAATATCGCAAAACCTTTTGTGGAATTTTTGTCCCGTGGAGATCTACTCGATATCTTTCGGAATCACATTTCGGACACTTCTCCATGTCTATGTATTCCCCTCTGAAAAGAATGCAGTCATTAGGACAAGCGTGGATAGAATTGTAATCCATCCCCAAGTTTCGTAAAATCTTTCTTGCTTCATCTCGGGAATCTGGCATCACATTGTCAGCTGGTAGTATGTGCTCTTTAAGAAATCTACACGACATAAAAATACGATACAGTCGTGTAAAAATCTATCAGATCATTATACATTTAGAGTTTTATTAAAGTAAACTAATTGTAATAGATCACCTGAAAAGCGCTGTGACGCTAGTGTCACTCCATCCAAACTTTGTCCGCATGTTGAGAAGAACCAAGAGTGCTTTCAATCTAGACATACGTGCTCCATTATACAATGACGTATCGGCTTCACTTTTCATATCATCATAGATAAGCCTTTCTGAATCCATGATCGTCTCGATTATTTCATCAATCTCGGGCTCAAACATTGCCTCGTTGGGAATGTGCTCTGCATGATCATCCCCCGAGCTGTCAGAGGCTACATCTTGTGGCCTCACATATGCTGCTTGACCAAAGTGCCTGCGAACACGTCTATTGGGTTGCAAGATTGCTGCTTGTTGGCCAGCGTCAGAGTCCGACGAGTTATAATTGGCAACAACTCGATCTATAATAGATGGATCGAACTCGCCAAATTCGCGAACGTGCTGCAAAGAAACACATCTTGTCTGTCGCACAGCATGCTTGCATTGATTACAAGGACATAAGACCCTCGTTGAGAGATAGGTGTTTCGGTTGGACGGTCCCACTTTTTCGTCACTACTCATAATGAGGATAAAAATCTTATAACCTGGACAACAAATTTAATATTCTATTGGCATTCTTCGTCTTATCTCTCTCTCTCTCTCTCTCTCTCTCTCTCTCTCTCTCTCTCTCTCTCTCTCTCTCTCTCTCTCTCTCTCTCTCTCTCTCTCTCTCTCTCTCTCTCTCTCTCTCTCTCTTACCTCACATTCTCTACTCATGTCCAATCCCCGCACACCTCGGTCTAGAGGTGCACAGAGATCAGAACCACCGGATTATAATCTCGTCTTTATTGGTCAATACCTATATTTGTGGGTACAAGAAATCTACAGACCCACATCTACATGATTCTGTATGCAGTGGACAAAACCCCTTTGCCTCTTCTCTAGCTGTAGCACTTCACAGCATCTTAACATCTTTTCACAGTAGATCTTTTCATTGTTCGTCTAACTCTAAACCCTAAACCGTAAGTAATTCTTGCGTGGACTCGATCTAATGTAAATAAGCGTAAATCTAAATAAACGTAAATCTAACTAAAAATAAACCTAAATCTAATTTAACGTAAGTCTACATCTAACCTAATCTTTAACGTCTTTTGGGATAGTTTCCTACGACGTTAAAACTCTCTTCTTCTTCTGTGTGTGTGTGTGTGTGTGTGTGTGTGTGTGTGTGTGTGTGTGTGTGTGTGTGTGTGTGTGTGTGTGTGTGTGGGTAAACCTAAATAAACCTATATAAACCTAAGTCTAATCTAATATAACATAAATCTAAATCTAACGTAAATTATGTTATATTAAAAACAAAGAACTAAACTAACAGGGATTATAAGAACCTTAAAACTGATTTAACACATAATTTTTCACATAACTCGGCAAGAGTTGGCATTCTCATCACTAAAGATGTGAGAGTTAACTTCCAGCGGTGACGCTGCCTCATCTCTATCCACATCTGACGACAGCAATTGGCCCTTTAGACCGTTCTTGCTCTTGTTACTAACTTTGAAGTTGTTGTTGAATGACTAGAGGTTGTCTAGATGGTCATTGTGTCAGGGATGTAGTGACTCTTGCCGCCCTGAAGATCCACCTTCTTCCCTATCTTCTGAAGACATTTCACCAGTACTTTTGGATCGACGGAGCCCATGAGTGAAGGCAGCAATACCCTATATTCCATTGAGGGCTTTCTTCACCCGCTTCATGCAGGCATCGCAGTCTATGGAGACCTAAATCTAATCTAATATAACGTAAATCTAAATCTAGCGTAAATAAACGTAAATCTAGTTAAAAATAAACCTAAATCTAATCTAATTTAACTTAAATAAACCTAAATCTAATTTAACGTAAGTCTACATCTAACCTAATCTTTAACGTCTTTTAGGATAGTTTCCTACGACGTTATAACTCTCTTCTTCTTGTGTGTGTGCGCGTGTGTGGATGTGTGTGCCAATAAAAAGAGATAAATGGTATAACCTTTCTATCACCCATGCCAAGTATGATAGATTGGTTATGCCATTTCCCTCTTGAATAATAGGTCTTGAGTTCAACTCCTCGTCGGCTAGATCTTTAGGTCTTTTAATTTTAATTAGTTTCCTACGACGTTAAATTAGTTTCTCTCTCTTTCTCTCTCAATGTGTGTGCGTTTTTTTGTTTATGCATGTTTTCTCTCTCTTTTCCTCTCTCAATGTGTGCGTTTTTTGTTTATGCATGTTCTCTCTCTCTTTTCCTCTCTCAATGTGTGCGTTTTTTGTTTATGCATGCTCTCTCTCGCTTTTTCTCTCTCAATGTGTGTGTGCATTCTTTGTTCATGTATGTGTGTGTGCGTTTTTATTTATGTTTGTACTCTCTCTCTCTCTCTCTCTCTCTCTCTCTCTCTCTCTCTCAAAAACACTATGTGTGTGTGTGTGTGTGAGAGAGAGAGAGAGAGAGGGAGAGAGAAAGAGGGGAAGGAAACTTGAGAGTGAGGAGAGGGAAGGAGCATACCTGGCTCTCCTTCCTCTCCTCGTGTGTGTGTGTGTGTGTGTGTGTGTGTGTGTGTGTGTGTGTGTGTGTGTGTGGAGAAGAAAGAGAGAGAGAGAGAGAGAGAGAGGGAGAGCGTTACCTGCTCCTTGCTTGAGGACACCGAAAAACTCAGATCTGAGATCTGAGTTTTTGGGCGCTCTCTGTTATTTTTTTAGCCCAGTCGACGTCGCTATGACCGTCGCAAATTTACTTGTAAATTTGCGATGCTCATAGCGACGCCGGGAATTTTGTTTTTGAGCGTCGCTGTGTGAGCGTCGCTAATATGAATAGCCTTTTGTAGTGGTCATCACACATCTCCTTCTTCTCTAACCATGCTTGTGCAGACATCCTCGGTGGCTCTCTTCCCAAAAAGCCATCGCGTAACACATGATTCTCTGGAAGATACGCTTGATGACCTTCGTAGATTTGCTTCTTCAATGAGGGCGCCCGATGTGCATTCAGTCTAGGTCCACATGTGACACATGCTCTGTATCCGCTTGTTTGAAGCCCTTCATGTATACACATGATAATAGATAAGCTTGAGAAAAACCAAGATTTACAGTGTTTGAGTTTAAGTGTAAATCACTTGAGCATTCTGTTAGTCCGGGATAGTCATGCATGGTCCACATTAGAATGCCTCTGATCAAAGTATTCCGTCGACCTTTGTGTCGGCTTATATCCACCACTTCTATGCCAATCCACAATTGTTGTAGATCTTCCAATAGTGGACGAAGATACACATCCATATTCTTCACTTTATACCGCCCCGGCACAATCAAGCTTAGCCATAGGTCCCCCTTCTTCGCAGACAACCACGGGGGAATGTTGTAGTTGACGATGACAACGGGCCATACACTGTAAGATGTTGATCTTTGACCAAATAGATTTACGCCATCCATAGCCAGGACTAGGCGCAAATTTTGAGCTTCCTTGGCAAAATTGGACCATGTTTCATCTATATGTTTCCAGGATGCGCAATCTGCAAGAATCCGTAGCACACCATCCGAAGATTTATTCTCCTCATGCCATGATGCTAGGGCGGCCATGGACTTACATTCGAAGAAATGCTTGATGCGAGGAAGCAAACGAAAATGTCGCAAAACCTTTTGTGTTCTGTGGAGATCTACTCGATATCTCTCGGAATCACATTTCGAATACTTCTCCATGTGTATGTATTCCCCTCTGAAAAGAATGCAGTCGTTAGGACAAGCGTGGATCGAATTGTAATCCATCCCCAAGTTTCGCAAAATCTTTCTTGCTTTCTCTCTAGAATCTGGCATCATATTATCAGCTGGCAATATGTGCTCTTTGAGCAATCTACGCAACGAAAAAAATACTGTATAATTGTGTAAAAATCTATCAGATCATTATACATCTAGAGTTTTTTATTAAAGTAAACTAATTGTAATAGATCACCTGAAAAACGTTGTGATGCTAGTGTCACTCCATCCAACGTTGTCTGCATGTTGAGAAGAACCAAGAGCGCCTTCAATCTAGACACACGTGCTCCATCATACAATGGTGTATCGGCTTCACTTTTCATATCATCATAGATAAGCCTTTCTGAATCCATGATCGTCTCAATCATTTCATCGATCTCGGGCTCAAACATTGCCTCATTGGGAATGTGGTCTGCATGATCATCCCTCGAGCTGTCAGAGGCTACATCTTGTGGCCTCACATATGCTGCTTGACCAAAGCGTCTGCGACTAGAACACGTCTATTGGGTTGCAAGATTGCTGTTGTTGGCCAGCGTCAGAGTTTGACGAGTTATAATTGGCAACAACTTGATCTATAATAGATGGATCGAACTCGCCAAATTCGCAAATGTGCTGCAAAGAAATGTTTCTTGTGCATCGCACAGCATGCTTGCATTGATTACAAGGACATAAGATCCTCATTGAGAGATAGGTGTTTTGGTTGGATGGCCCCACATCCTCATCACTACTCATAATGAGGGTAAAAACCTTATAACCTGGACAACAAATTTAATCTTCTATTGGCATTCTTCGTCTTTTATCTCTCTCTCTCTCTCTCTCTCTCTCTCTCTCTCTCTCTCTCTCTCTCTCTCTCTCTCTCTCTCTCTCTCTCTCTCTCTCTTTGTTCACACTGTAAACTACCTCACATTCTCTAGTCATGTCCAATCCCCGCACACCTCGGTCTAGAGGTGCATGGAGATCAGAACCACCGGGTTATAATCTCGTCTTTATTGGTCAATGCCTATATTTGTGGGTACAAGAAATCTACACATCCACGTCTACATGATAGTGCATGTAGTGGACAAAACCCCTTTGCCTCTTCTCTAGCTGTAGCATTTCACATCATCTTAACATCTTTTCACAGTAGATCTTTTCACCGTTCGTCTAACTCTAATTTTTTTACCGTAATCTCGAAGGTATACTCTAATATAAAAACTCAATTTAAAATCTAATCTTAAATCTAACCTAATTGAACATGTGGTGATTCGCTCCATTGAAGGGTGAAAGACATACCAATGGGGCTACTAGCCGTGTAGATGTGAATAGGCCTCACATATACAAATACTTCAATGCAAGAGTTTAATTATCTCACCTCTCCACCCCGTCGATCCATGACCAAATCCTCTCTTACAAGCCAGCCAGGTCTGGCATATGTGCATCTGACCTTCGATGCTTCATGTAGTCGCGCATGCGTCTCCTCATCCAAGCATCATCAAATGTATTCTCGAGAGAGGGAACTGAAAACTCCCGATGCAGCATAGCAATAAGATAATCCTTGGAGGCTTTATCCTGAGCCCTCCAAGAGACCATGACAGACTACAGTGTGTCAGAAAACCTGTCTACACAACTGTCGTATGCAGCCCATCACCTGCTTCCCCTCATGGGTCATAATGATCTCATCGGACATACGATTGATGAGGTAGGCATATCCCTTTGGCATGTCCCTTCCGTGAACTATAGAAACCCTGTCCGGTGAATGCTCATCGTCCAGGCCTCTAGGCGACCCCGATGCAGTGTTCGGGTCACACCTCAGCATCTCCGACGCAGTGGCTGGGACACCACTCTCAAACGTGTAATCCTTCGATGTAGTCTGAGCAGTCTCACAAGCAGGTACACTCTTCGGTGTGTCCTAGGGACTCTATAACACATGAGCTCCAGGAACGATGTGCTCCTCGCCACAACAACCACCACTGCTAAACTGTCATGGAATTGCTGGTCTGCATGGTCCATCGAAGATAAATCTAGATCTAATTTAATCTTAAGCTCAAAATAAACCTAAATTTAATATAATCTAACGTAAATCTAAATCTAACGCGCGTAAATAAACCTAAACTAATCTAACGTAAATCTAACTCAAAATAAACCTAAATCTAATCTAATCTAACTTAAATAAACCTAAATCTAATCTAACGTAAATCTAAATCTAACCTAATCTTAAACGATAAAAAGAGGAAAATGGTATAACCTTTCTATCACCCAAGTGTGGTAGATTGATTATGCCATTTCCCTCTTGAATAACAGGTCTTGAGTTCAAATCCTCATCGACTAGATCTTTAAGGTCTCTTGGGATAGTTTCTTACTGAAGGAGTACGAGCGGAAGTGCGACGCGAGAGAGAGTGCGAGAAGAAGATCACGACGATATGGTGAACTCGCTCTACTGTAATGTGTAGAGCATAGTGAGTTCTTATTAGGTTTTTACAAAAGAATATGTGTATATACCTGGCGGCCCGCCCACTTACCTGGGCGACCACATTGGGCTTTATACCCCAACAACCTCCCACTTAATGTCCAATGTGGTACTTTAAGTGTGAGAGAAGCTACTATACAAGCTAATATACAAGAGATGTAGAGAAGTGATGTACTACCCTACACCTAACTGCTTGCGAAAATGCGCAAAGCTCTCAGAGGGAAGTCCTTTTGTAAGTAGATCAGCAGGATTTTCTATGGTGTGAACTTTCACAAGCTCAAGTTGCTTATCCTCGAGCATTTCCCTGATGAAATGATACTTCACATCCACATGCTTTGTCTTTGAGTGATAAATAGGATTGCAAGCCAATTGTATAGCACTTTGACTATCACAATATAACACAGGCATCTCTTCTTTGATTCCTAAATCTATTACTAGTCGATTAAGCCAAATTGATTCTTTGCATGCCTCTAACGCTGCAACATATTCAGCCTCTGTAGCAGACTGAGTAACAAAATCTTGTAATCTAGAACGCCATGATACTGCTCCACCAACTAATGTAAAGACATACCCTGACGTAGACCTTCGGTTGTCTAAGTCACTTGCATAATCTGAGTCTATAAAACCCTTTACACTTAGCTCCTGACTCCCATAGCATATGCGCATACTCTTTGTAGCTTTCAGGTATCTCACTATTCCTTTCACTGCCTCCCAATGTTTCTTGCCTGGGTTTGACATGTATCGACTTACTACTCCCACTGCAAATGCAATGTCTGGGTGAGTAGCAATCATTGCATACATCAAACTACCCACTGCAGACGCATATGGAATCTTATCCATTTCAGCCTGTTCTTCCTCAAACACAGGGACAATCTTGTTTGCTAAGTTTCACATATGGTGGCAATGGAACACTCAATGCCTTTCCCTTCTCCATATTGAAACGTTGCAAAACCTTGTCAATATACTCTGTTTGAGATAACCAAATCAACTTCTTTGATCTGTCTCTCTCAATGCGCATACCAAGTATATGACTTGCCTCACCCATGTCTTTCATGTCAAACGATTTTGCCATCTTTGACTTCAAAGCTGAAATTTCTTCCAAGTGCTTGCCAGCAATCAACATGTCATCCACATACAAAATAAGGATCAGCCAACTGCCATCCTTAGCCTTCTTTGTATATAGACAGTGATCGAACTCACTACGTTTGTAGCCTTGAGAAAGCATAAACTTGTGGAAATTATGGTACCATGCCCTCGGTGATTGTTTTAAGCCATAAAGACTCTTTAAAAACTGGCATACCAAATCTTCCTTTCCTTTCTCAACAAACCCTTCTGGCTGCTGCATGTAAATTCCACATCTAAATCACCATGCAAGAACGTTGTCTTGACATCCATTTGGTGCAACACCAAATCTAATATGGCAACCAATGCAAGAAAGCATCTCAATGTAGTCATCTTGACCACCGGAGAGAAGACTTCATCAAAGTCAATGCCTTGCTCTTGCTTAAAGCCCTTGGCAACAAGCCTTGCTTTGTACTTTGGATGACTATCATGAGCGGTGATCTTATACCTGTAAACCCATTTACAAGGTAGAGCCTTTTTGCCATGTGGTAATTTAACTAGCTTCCATGTCTGGTTTGTATGCAGAGCTATCATCTCTGACTGCATGGCCAATTGCCAATTCCCGGAGTCCTTCATTTGCACTGCTTCCTTGTAACATGAAGGCTCATTGCAATCAGTCAACATGACATAGTTCATAGATGGAACAAACCTATCAGGAGGTCGCGTGATACGTCCAGATCTACGCAAAATAGGTGGCTCAGGATCAGCCACAACCTGTGGTTCCACTCTATCCTGTCCTTGCTCCTCTTGAGCCCTGACATTTTGTCTTGCACGTGCAGGTCCATCTTCTTGGAAGACAACTCTTCTAATCTCCTCAACCCTCTCTGGTTTAGAATGATATTTGGCTTCATTAAAGTGAACATCATTGCTGCGGATAACCTTTCTGGATTCGGGATCCCAAAGTCTGTACCCCATCTCACCAGAATTACCATAGCCTAGAAAGATGCACTTTCTACTCTTTGGCTCAAGTTTGTTCCTAAATTCCTTTGGAACATGAGTAAGATACTCGAAGGAGCACTACTGGCTATGTGTTCACGGTTGGAGGCACAGCAGTAAGCTGGGCTTCAAAGCTGCAGAAAGTGGTTTCGCTTTCTACCACGGAAGCAGAGTATGTAGCAATGACGGAGGCAAGCAAAGAAATTCTATGGCTTCATAGATTCCTAGAAGACATTGGATTCAAACAAGACAATTGTGTCTTGTACAGTGATATCCAAAGCGCTATCCATCTTGCGAAGAACTCAGTCTTTCATTCAAGGACAAAGCACATTGAGGTGAGATATCACTTTATACGCACTCTTTTGGAAGAGGGACAACTAAAGCTAGGAAAGGTGCATACAAGTGAAAATCCTACAGACATGTTTACAAAGGTGGTCAACAAGGAGAAGTTGAGCTTTTGCTCATCTTCAATCGGCATTCAAGGATAAGAAGCCAGAATGGAAAGCAGTCACAGGTTTGGTTTGGAGATCAGTCTCCAAGTGGGAGATTGTTAAGTATGGAGCCTGATTTACCCTTGTAATTTTCTGTGGTAAAAGCGCACATTTGTAAGGCCCCCATTATGAGGAGAAGCCATCGTGCGTGAAGGAAAATCACTCACCGAAAACCAAAATTTTCACGGACAAGAATCAGGGGCAACTTTAGAGGCCTCGGGGGTGGAGGCCCCTGAGACTTTTTTTTTCACCGGAATATTCCTTTTTGCAGGAATATTATGGCCGGATGGCAGCCGGAAAGGGGTCTGAAAACAACCGGTCGGTTGGCCGGTGGCCGGTAGTCAATGGCCGATGGTCGGTGGTCGGAAGTCAATGGCCGACGGCCGGTGGTCGGAAGTCAATGGCCGGTGGCCGGTGGCCGAATTCAAAAGCGGACTTGTCTTCTCAAGGGCGGCCACACATGGACGGATTGGAGGGTCCGATTTGGACTTATTCGCACAAGGGCGGCTACACATGGTTGTCTCTCATAAGAGAGGGCAGCCCTTTTGGCCTATAAACGGAGGCCATTTCTACACACATTTCATAGTGTGAAGTTGATGCAACAAGGTGAGTGTGAGGTGGTGAGAGTGAAGCAAGGCGGGAGCTCCATTAAGGGTATAATCCCTTTGTAAACTACTTCTTGTTTTGAAGTACTAAAGCCATTGAGTGGCTACTTTCCCGTGGACGTAGCCCACATTGGGTGAACCACGTATATCGTGTGTACTCTCTCTCTCTCTCTACTCTATAATCTCGTGTATGTAAATCTATCTCTCTCCATTAAGTAATCTACTCAATTATCTATTTAGCTACGTCTTATTTCCTAACAACTGGTATCAGAGCAAGGTTTGCTCGTAGCTAAATTATCTCAAGGAAAGGATTCCTTGAATTGAGTGGGAGTTATGGCGGAGGAAGGGAAGCTCAAGATTGAGAAGTTCAACAGCAAAAACTACCAACATTGGAAGATGCAGATTGAAGACTATCTCTACCAGAAGGACCTCTATATGCCACTAGGCGGTCTTGCGAAGAAGCCCGCAACAATGGCAGTGTTACCATATACATGTGGTAGTGATGTGTGTGAACACACTAGGACCGCCGGGGCATTTTTTCCCTCTTTAGGAGGTTTTTTCCCCCGTGCATTGTATATACGCCCATCACTCTAGGGCTATGTATCTTTCCATTGCACACTAAGTAACACACTCTCTATTGTGTGCCTTGAGCTTCCTTCGTCTTCTCCAAGCTGTGTGTGTTTCTCTGCAATCCTACTTCCAACAATTGGTATCAGAGCAGGTCACGTCATCCCGGGCTTAGTCGCCAGCTGCTCCAGCACACGCCTGCTCACTTTCTCCGATTTCAGTGAGCTTTGGCGAGCGTTCGCAGGTCGAAAAATATTTTGGGCTCATTTCGGCCTCCGTTTCCACTACGGGCAGTACTGCACAGGCTATTTCGTCATTTTGTGCAGATTTTCTGTCAGTGCCGTTTTTTGCATAACATGTGCCTTATAGGCTTCTACGGTTTGTGCTATATAGCACAAGTTGTTCCCGCTCCATTTCTCCTATTTTCGGGCAGTTTTCACATCAGGTGCAGCATTTACCATGGCTGACAACAACAACACAGATGTGTTCAAGATGTTTGCTGCTGAGGACAGGTTGGATGGGGACAACTACCCTATGTGGGCTTATATGATGCAACATGTTCTTGTGTCAAAAGGTGTCTGGAACATTGTGCAGGGCATTGATGTACGTCCTGGTTCTGAAGATGTAGGCGATGTTGAGGATGTTGCAAGTCTTGCTGCAAGGATTGCAGCTGTTAGAGTTGTTTTGCCTACGGTAGAACAAGCTCGTTGGGATGTTAAGGATGCGCAGGCTCATGCATTGATTGCGTTGTCTGTGAAGCGCACCATTATTCCTCACATCCGTTCAGCAAAATCTGCAAAACAAGCTTGGGATATTCTAGCAGGTCTTTATGCAAGCCGCAATGAGGCTAAAATTGCTTTGCTGCGTAAAGAGCTAGAGTCGAAGATTATGCATGAGGAAGATGATATGGACACTTTCCTTGCTAGTGTCAAGGATATCAATGAGCAACTCATTTCTGCAGGTGAAGTCATTTCGAACAGTTCCCTTGTGCAGACTGTTCTTGATGCCTTACCAGATTCCTACCAGACTTTTGCTAGTACTTGGAGATTCATGACCCAAGGAAATCCTGAAGTTGTCAAGTTTGATGCATTATGCACATTGCTGTTGCAAGAGTCACTTTCTAGAAAAAACAGGACTAGGCAACGTGCAGTTGAACAGGCTTTTATTGCTTCTCAAAGAAAGGGTGGTAACAGTAATGCAGCCACTTCTTATGGTTCTGCTGCGAGTGGCAAAAATTCTGTTCCTAATGCTTCTGCTGGCAGCACTTCGTCTTGAAATTCTGGTGATAAGGGCAAAAAGAAGATGCGTTGCCATTATTCTAAAGCCAATGATCACTTGATCAAGTCGTGTCCTAAGTTGAAGGCCAAAGAAGCTAAGAAGAAAGAGGGTGGTTCCACTGCAAATGCTGGTTCCACTACAAATGCAGCCATTGTTGAGTCTTCTGTGAAAGGAGATTGTGCTGCTGATGTTGATGCAGAATGGGCTTTTAGCGCAGAGTGCACTTACAATCCTACTGTCCATGATGCATGCTTGTCAGTTGCTGCAGATTCACATGTGTGGTATTTCGACATTGGTGCTACAAAGCACATTACCTCACATCGTGAATTGTTTACCTCTCTCGAGTCTGTCCCTCATGGGAATTCAGTCACTTGTGCCAACAACGCCTCTTATCCAGTTCAGGGAGTTGGAAAGATTGTGCTCACTGCTGCTAATGGCAGTTCCTTCACACTTGTTGATGCACTTTATGTACCTGGGATCAAGAAGAATCTCTTGTCTGTATCCGCACTTGCTAGACTTGGACTTGTAGTCAAATTTGTGGATGACAGATGTACAGTTCATGATCTCAGTTTTGGTGATGAAATTGTTGCATCTTGGCTTTTGTGCCGTGGGCTGTATAAGCTCACTTTGTATGACAAGTGTGGAAAAAATTTTGCAAATGCTGTTGCAGATTCAAGGGCTATTTCAGATGCAAAACTTTGGCATGCACGTTTTGGTCATCTGAATTTTGCCAGTTTGCTGCGTTTGCAGAAATCTGATATGGTTGCTTCTTTGCCGCCTCTTGAAGCACCTGTCAAACATGTTTGTGAAGGCTGTATTCTGGGTAAAATGCAGCGTTCTAAGTTTCCAAAGGATGGTTCAGTTAGGGCCACATGCAGGTTGCAGCTTGTGCATAGTGATGTTTGTGGGCCCATGCAAACTCTGTCCTTGGGCAATTACCTGTACTTCGTGACTTTCATTGATGACTACTCCAGGCATGCATGGGTATTTCCGCTTAAAGCAAAGTCTGAAGTTTTTATGTGCTTCAAAGAATTTTTGGCTATGGCTGAAAATGTCTCAAAATGTACTATGGGCACCCTCCGTTCCGATCGAGGGGGGGAGTATATGTCTCATGAATTTAATGCATTTCTGGCTAGTCGTGGGATAAAACACCAATGTACAGTGCCTTATACACCTCAGCAAAATGGTGTTGCTGAGAGGAAAAACAGGTCACTAACGGAAATGGCACGATGTATGGTCAAAAGTCAAGCTTTGCCGCATTCTTTTTGGCTTGAGGCCATCATGTGTGCCACTTATGTACTTAACAGGTGTCCTACGAAAGCTTTGCAGTCTATTACTCCATATGAAGCATGGCATGATAGAAAGCCTTCTATTGAGCACATGCGTGTTTTTGGCTGTTTGGCATATGCTTTGGTGCCACAAGTGCAGCGCAGAAAATTGGATGATAAGGCTGTCAAATGTATTTTTGTTGGTTATAGTGCTGAAAGCAAAGGTTATAGGTTGTATCATCCGCAAACAAAACGTATTCTGGTTTCACGGGATGTAGTGTTTGTGGAAGATTCTGTTCAGCCCTTGCTGTCATGTACTAGAGACGGTAATGTAAGCTCACATGACATTTATGACACTTTGTTGCCTCTTTTCAGTGGTGGAAATACGAATGTAATTTCCAATGAGGCAAATGTACACCCTATGGGGGTTTCTGAAAATGTTTTAGAACAGCCTATTACTGATGTAGATGTACATGATGTACTTGATGAGGAAAGGACTGAAAATGAGTAGGCTAGAGGTATGCCAAAATGGCTGGTGCACACTTTGCGTGACAGTAAATTGGATGCACCTTTATCTAGTTGTACTCGTTCAGGCTCTCGCCATGCATCTTATGCATCAGATTGTTATGCTTTGGCTGTGTCTAGTTTACATGATGTTGAGGAGCCTCTGTCTTTTGATGAAGCACAGAATTCAGAAAATTGGATTGCTGCCATGCAATCTGAATATGATGCACTTATAGAGAATGACACATGGACTTTATGTGATTTGCCTCCTGGCAAAAAGGCCATTGCTACGAAGTGGGTTTACAAGTTGAAACGCAAGTCGGATGGTGAGATCGATCGCCATAAGGCTCGACTTGTTGCAAAGGGTTATGCACAACAAAAAGGCATAGATTATGAAGAGACTTTTGCTCCCACTTGTCGTATGACTACTGTGCGTTTTCTATGTGCATTGGCAGCTCATTTTGGTTGGGATGTACATCAATCAGACATTGTTACTGCTTTCTTGAATGGTGACATATTTGAGGAAGTTTATGTAACGCAGCCTCGCGGTTTTGTCATAAAAGGACAAGAGGACAAAGTGTGCAAATGTAAGAAGGCTTTGTATGGGTTGAAGCAATCTCCTCATGCTTGGTATGAGAAAGCTGACACTCATTTGGTTAAACGAGGCTTTTGTAACAATCAACAGAAAGCACATTGTATATAAAGCGTGAGGATGATGTATTTCTTATTGTGGTTCTTTATGTTGATGATTTGCTGATCATTGGACCAAATGAGAGACATATTGCTGAATTTAAGGCTGATTTGAATGCTACTTTCAAGATGAAAGATTTGGGGCTGTTGCATCATTACTTGGGTATACAGTTTAAGCAGTGTGATGGTGGTATTGCCTTGTGTCAGAAAAGTTACATAGAGACATTGCTATGTAAGTTTGGACTTGAGGATTGCAAACCTATTGCCACTCCCATGGAAACAGGTTTGAAGTTGAGTCTACATGATGCTGGCGATCCTGCTGATGTCACTCTTTACCAAACTGCTGTTGGCTGCCTCATTTATGTATGCAACACGAGGCCAGATATTCAGTTTGCAGTCTCGCAGGTCAGCAGATTTATGCATAGCCCAGGGTCTAAGCATTGGCAGGCTGTCAAGAGGATTTTCCGCTACCTTAGTGGCACTTTACATCTTGGCTTGTTTTATCCCAAGGGGGGATCATTGCCGCCAGACTTACATGCTTTTTCGGACTCAGATTGGGCTGGTTGTTTTGACACGCGAGTGTCCACAAGTGGTTTTTGTTTCATGCTTGGCAGTTCATGTATATCATGGTTGAGCAAGAAGCAACCTACTGTGGCCACTTTGAGTTGTGAGGCTGAGTACAAGGCAGTCTTCACAGCTACGGTTGAGTGTGTATGGGTCAGAGGCCTTATGGCTGATTTGGGTGTTGGACAGGACACTGCCAACACTATCTACACTGACAGTCAGAGCGCATTGGCAGTTGCGAGGAACCCAGTTTTTCATGCTCGCACAAAGCACATTGAGGTGCATTACCACTATGTCAGGGAGAGGCTCTCAGCAGGAGAGATCAGCTTCGCTTATGTGCCAACACAGGACAACCTTGCAGATCTTTTCACAAAGGCATTGTCTCATGAGAAGCTTGAAGCTTTCCGCAAAGCTTTGGGCTTACTCCCCTTTGTGGACTGATCCTGTCCTCAGGGCATGGCACTTCCCTTTACTCATGTGCCAGCTCTCGTTCACCGCATCACTCCAGGGGGGATTTGTTACCATATACATGTGGTAGTGATGTGTGTGAACACACTAGGACCGCCGGGGCATTTTTTCCCTCTTTAGGAGGTTTTTTCCCCCGTGCATTGTATATACGCCCATCACTCTAGGGCTATGTATCTTTCCATTGCACACTAAGTAACACACTCTCTATTGTCTGCCTTGAGCTTCCTTCGTCTTCTCCAAGATGTGTGTGTTTCTCTGCAACCCTAATTCCAACAGGCACATGAAGCATGGATTGTCCTTGATCAAAAGGCACTGGGAACAATCTGGTTAAGCTTGGCGTCAATGGTGTCCTTCAATGTTTCGGAGATGAATACCACGGAGGACTTGATGAAGTCACTTGACGACTTCTACGAGGGCGGCCACACATGGGCGGATTGGAGGGTCCGATTTGGACTTATTCGCACAAGGGCGGCTACACATGGCTGTCTCTCATAAGAGAGGGCAGCCCTTTTGGCCTATAAAAGGAGGCCATTTCTACACACATTTCATAGTGTGAAGTTGATGCAACAAGGTGAGTGTGAGGTGATGAGAGTGAAGCAAGGCGGGAGCTCCATTAAGGGTATAATCCCTTTGTAAACTACTTCTTGTTTTGAAGTACTAAAGCCATTGAGTGGCTGCTTTCCCGTGGACGTAGCCCACATTGGGTGAACCACGTATATCATGTGTACTCTCTCTCTCTCTCTACTCTATAATCTCGTGTATATAAATCTGTCTCTCTCCATTAAGTAATCTACTCAATTATCTATTTAGCTATGTCTTATTTCCTAACAATTGGTATTAGAGCAAGGTTTGCTCGTAGCTAAATTATCTCAAGGAAAGGATTCCTTGAATTGAGTGGGAGTTATGGCGGAGGAAGGGAAGCTCAAGATTGAGAAGTTCAACGGCAAAAACTACCAACATTGGAAGATGCAGATTGAAGACTATCTCTACCAGAAGGACCTCTATTTGCCACTAGGCGGTCTTGCGAAGAAGCCCGCAACAATGGCAGATGAAGCATGGATTGTCCTTGATCGAAAGGCACTGGGAACAATCCGGTTAAGCTTGGTGTCAACGGTGGCCTTCAATGTTTCGGAGATGAAGACCACGGAGGACTTGATGAAGTCACTTGACGACTTCTACGAGAAGCCATCGGCATCCAATAAGGTATTTCTTATGAAGCGCTTGTTCAATCTAAAGATGGCAGAGAATGGTTCAGTTGTAGAACACCTAAATGACTTTAACACAAACATAAGTCAACTTCAATCAGTGAAAATCAATTTCGATGACGAAGTGCGAGCTCTCCTTATACTATCATCTCTACCGGATAGTTGGGACAGCCTTGTGATGGCTGTAAGTAATTCTATCTGTGGCACAAATACTCTTAAGTTTGATGATGTTGTGGGTGTTCTCCTAAGCGAGGAAATGCGAAGGAGAAGCACAGGAGAATCATCAAGTGCTGCACTATCAATGGAAACAAGAGGAAGGCTTAAGGAGAGATTCAAAAACCAAAAGGGTCGTGATCGCTCAAGGCGAAGCACGTCACGCACAAAGTCAGTTCTTGAATGTTGGAACTGCGGCAAGAAGGGCCACGTCAAGAAGGATTGCTGGTCCAAGAAGAAGAAGGAGACAAAGTCTCAAGACAACAAGCCAACATCGGAGGCCAATGTGGCAGGTAAAGTAGAGCAAGATGCTCTAATTCTCTCATTAGGCAATGTGTCTAATTCCTGGATAGTAGATTCCGGGGCTTCATTCCATGCGACACCACACAAGCAACATTTCCAAGACTACACCAAAGGTAATTTTGGGTATGTATACTTGGGAGATGATGAAGCTTGTGAGATTTTCGGCAAAGGTACAGTTTTTGTCAAAACTGCTAACGGAAATGAATGGAAGCTTAAAGATGTTAGGCATGTTCCTTCTCTTTGCAAAAATTTGATCTCTACAGGACAATTGGACGATGAAGGTCACAACATTGCATTCGGAAACAAATGGTGGAAGATCTCAAAGGGATCTTTGGTGGTTGCCAAGGGAGAAAAAGTCGGTACACTTTACTTGTGTACTGTTAGCACGCAACCTTCAAATTGTGCAGCAACTACAGAAGTTGACAGTGCGGTGTGGCACTACCGACTTGGGCATATGAGTGCCAAAGGAATGCAAATCCTTCAAACAAAGAAGCTTCTACCAGGTTTGAAAGAAGTGGACTTAGAGTTCTGTGAAGATTGTGTTTATGGTAAACAAAAGAGGGTAAAATTTCAAAAATCAAGAAATGAAAGAAAAAATAAAAAACTTGAGTTGGTTCATTCTTATGTTTGGGGTCCTGTAAGTACACCATCACTTGATGGCTCATTGTACTATGTAACATTCATAGACGATGCGACTAGAAAAACATGGGTTTATGTCATGAAGAATAAATCCGATGTATTTTGCATATTTCAAAGGTGGAAAGCCTTTGTGGAGAATGAAACAGGTACCAAGGTTAAATGCCTCAGATCCGACAATGGAGGCGACTATTGCAGCCAAGCTTTTGAAAGCGTTTGTGCTAGCAATGGCATTCAGAGGCAAAGGACAACCCCAAGGACACCTCAACAAAATGGGATTTTGGAAAGGATGAACAGGACAATCATGGAACGAGCACGAAGCATGCGGCTACATGCAGGCCTACCGCTTGAGCTTTGGGCGGAAGCTGTAAGTACGTCTGTGTACTTAATCAATCAATCACCCTCAACAGCATTGGATGGGGGAGTTCCAGAAGAGGCATGGACAGGTAAACCGGTGAATTATGCATTTCTCAAAGTGTTTCGATGTGAGGCTTTCATGCACATAGATAGAAGCCTAAGATCAAAGCTAGATGCAAAGTCCAAAAAGTGTTTCTTCATTGGCTATGGAGAAGGATACTTTGGGTATCGCCTATGGAATCCTAAAGATGGTAAAATCTTAAGGAGTAGGGATGTAATTTTTAACGAACAAAATATGTACAAAGATTACTTGGAAAGAAAACAAACAAAAGAAACAAGTGATGAGTACATGGAGCTTGAGGACGGTGAAGACTCAAGGACTGCAAATGGTGACAATGTGCAACAACGTCAACCAAATGAGGATCCTCAACCTATTCCCCGAAGATCTACAAGAGCAAGTAGACCTCCAGAAAGGTTTGTTCCTTCCTTCAACCATCTCTTGATCTCAGATTGTGGAGAGCTGGAATCATACGAAGAAGCTATGCAACATGAATCTAAAGAAGAATGGACGAAGAGCATGCAAGTGGAGATGGACTCACTACATCGCAACCAAACATGGGAGTTGGTTGAGTTGCCTAAAGGTAAGCGGACACTTCAAAACAAATGGGTGTACAAGCTGAAGGAAAAAAAAGGTGGGAAGAAAAGGTACAAGTCTAGGCTTGTGGTAAAAGGTTTTTCTCAAAAGAAAGGTATTGACTTCAATGAAATATTTTCTCCTGTTGTAAAAATGAGCTCAATTAGGCTTCTCTTAAGCCTTGTGGCTGCTCATGATCTAAATCTCGAGCAAATGGATGTAAATACGGCATTCCCTCATGGTGACGTAGAGGAGGAAATCTACATGCTTCAACCAAAGGGGTATGAAGTAAAAGGTAAGGAGAAAATGGTTTGCAGATTAAAGAAGAGCTTGTATGGTTTAAAGCAAGCATCAAGACAATGGTACTTGAAGTTTGATCTATGGATGTTGGATCATGGATTCACAAGATGCAACTCGGATCACTACGTCTACATGAAGAATTTGGGAGATGGGAAATTCATCATCCTAATGTTGTATGTTGATGACATGTTGATTGCAAGTGCTAACATGCAGGACATCAAAGACCTAAAAGAGGAGCTGTCCAAATCTTTTTCAATGAAAGATTTAGGTGCTGCAAAGAGGATACTTGGTATGAAAATATCAAGGGACAGGACGAAGAAGACAATAAAGCTATCTCAAGAAGATTACATCAAGAAGGTACTAGAAAGGTTTGCAATGCAAAATGCAAAACCAGTTTCTACACCTTTGGCTGGTCATTTCAAACTAACGAAGGTGGAGAGTATGTTTCAAAGGCCTTTCAGGACTTTTGTGAGTCAAAAGGTGTAAAACGTGAACTTACTGCTCCTTACAATCCTTCTCAAAATGGTGTTGCTGAGAGGATGAATAGGAACATACAAGAGAAGGTCAGAAGTATGTTGTCTAATGCACAACTGCCAAATGGGTTTTGGGCTCAAGCTATATCAACAGCTGTTCATCTTATAAATAGATCTCCTAGCAAGGTTTTTTAGAAGGATTCAGTGGCAAAGATGGTATGGTCAGGCCAAATGTGTTAGAAAATAAGACGTAGCTAAATAGATAATTGAGTAGATTACTTAATGGAGAGAGACAGATTTACATACACGAGATTATAGAGTAGAGAGAGAGAGAGAGAGAGTACACACGATATACGTGGTTCACCCAATGTGGGCTACGTCCACGGGAAAGCAGTCACTCAATGGCTTTAGTACTTCAAAACAAGAAGTAGTTTACAAAGGGATTATACCCTTAATGGAGCTCCCGCCTTGCTTCACTCTCACCACCTCACACTCACCCTGTTGCATCAACTTCACACTATGAAAGGTGTGTAGAAATGGCCTCCTTTTATAGGCCAAAAGGGCTGCCCTCTCTTATGAGAGACAGCCATGTGTAGCCGCCCTTGTGCGAATAAGTCCAAATCGGACCCTCCAATCCGCCCATGTGTGGCCGCCCTTGAGAAGACAAGTCCGCTTTTGAATTCGGCCACCGGCCACCGGCCATTGACTTCCGACCACCAGCCATCGGCCATTGACTACCGGCCACCGGCCAATAGACCGGTTGTTTTCAGACCACTTTTCGGCCGCCGTCCGGCCATAATATTCCTGCAAAAAGGAATATTCTGGTGAAAAAAAAAGTATCGGGGCAAAGTTGCCCCTGATTCTTGTCCGTGAAAATTTTGGTTTCCGGTGAGTGATTTTCCTTCACGCACGATGGCTTCTCCTCATAATGGGGGCCTTACAAATGTGCGCTTTTACCACAGAAAATTACAAGGGTAAATCAGGCTCCATACTTAACAATCTCCCACTTGGAGACTGATCTCCAAACCAAACCTATGACTGCTTTCCATTCTGGCTTCTTATCCTTGAATGCCGATTGAAGATGAGCAAAAGCTCAACTTCTCCTTGTTGACCACCTTTGTAAACATGTCTGCAGGATTTTCACTTGTATGCACCTTTCCTAGCTTTAGCTGTCCCTCTTCCAAAAGAGTGCGTATGAAGTGATATCTCACCTCAATGTGCTTTGTCCTTGAATGAAAGGCTGAGTTCTTCGCAAGATGGATAGCGCTTTGGCTATCACTGTACAAGACACAATTGTCTTGTTTGAATCCAAGCTCTTCTAAGAATCTGTGAAGCCACATAATTTCTTTGCTTGCCTTCGTCATTGCTACATACTCTGCTTCCATGGTAGAAAGTGAAACCACTTTCTGCAGCTTTGAAGCCCAGCTTACTGTTGTGCCTCCAACCGTGAACACATAGCCAGTAGTGCTCCTTCGAGTATCTTTGTCACCTGCCATATCTGCATCAGCATACCTTCTAGAAAAATATCAGTTCCTCCAAAATACAAAGCATTTGTTGTTGTCCCTTTTAGATACCTAAGTATCCACTTCAGAGCTTGCCAATGCTCTTTACGTGGGTTGTCCATGAACCTACTCACAACTCCCACTGCATGTGCAATGTCTGGCCTTGTCCAGACCATAGCATACATTAGAGAACCTACCGCTGCAGCATATAGAACTTTAGACATATAGGTTATCTCCTCTTGTGTCTTTGGACACATATCCTTCATTAGTTTGAAATGACCAGCCAAAGGTGTAGAAACTGGTTTTGCATTTTGCATTGCAAACCTTTCTCGTACCTTCTTGATGTAATCTTCTTGAGATAGCTTTATTGTCTTCTTCGTCCTGTCCCTTGATATTTTCATATCAAGTATCCTCTTTGCAGCACCTAAATCTTTCATTGAAAAAGATTTGGACAGCTCCTCTTTTAGGTCTTTGATGTCCTACATGTTAGCACTTGCAATCAACATGTCATCAGCATACAACATTAGGATGATGAATTTCCCATCTCCCAAATTCTCCGTGTAGACGCTGTCGAGAAATTTGCGGTCTTGCCAGGAAAGCACCGGGCTTATGGCTGTGAGAGTTTGTGAGAGAACTCAACAAAAACTATATGAAGGAGTTAAACCATGGATGCCATGAAGACTAGGGTTTGGAAAGAAGTGCAATTAAAGAAGACTCACTCTTTCTCTCTTGCACTCACACACACACAAAGAAAGAACGCAAAAGAGAATGTCAAAACAATACGAAGATGAAAACATCAAGGCTATGGTCATATCGTATCATGGGTAATATGAAAGGGTTAATGGATGAGTTAATGGCATTCAATCTTGGCTGACCAAATAGGCTACGAATTGTTCTTTGGAATTGTAGTTTTGTGCTTACCATAATATATATATTTTGCCTAGTGATTGGGATTAATTGTGTGTACAAATCCTCTTGGTTCATAGCAAGATAACTACGCTTACATCAAAAGAAAAATTATAGTCTATGAGAGGTAGTATGATGGGATCCGGTGATAGAAGTATTTCATTGAGCCTTTCAGGGCCGAAGAGAAACACTATACGTTGTTGAAAGTGTATTTTACGGCTAATCCATACATTAATTCTAATAGATCGTACAGAGTGGAAGCGATAGAAATGATCATCATGTGGGTTATTCATCTAGGATAGTATGTGAGAAATGTAGATACGAGAGAAGTGAAGAGATGAGAAGTTTCCCTCCCAAGCCCTATTCTTGCCCGTAGGCAATAAGGATACTGCGGGGAGAGATGTACCTGTAGCAAAGAGAACCTAGAGAGGATGAATTACTAAGAATGAGAGAGATAGGTTTGGTTAAGGAGATGAGATTAGATACATATATATATGTTGGATTAGAGATGAAAATGAAAACAACAAGAAATCAAGAAAACATCAATGTAGAACACATTTACTTGAAACCCTTCGGCACCATTATTGATGGGAGAGAGAAGAAGAGGGGAGAATTCAACGTTGATTGATACGCCAAGTACAACACCTTATTTGATTAGAGTTGATCCTCCAAGGATGGCGTACAAGAATGGCTAGTTTTCCTCTAGGAGAAAGTGTAGGCTTGGGCTTATGTTAATGGGGCTAAGTACAATTAGGCATTACTACTCACTCCCTCAAGAATTCCTCTCATCAATGGCTTGAATGCTTGAGTTCCTTCCAAGGAAGAAGAGGTCCCCTTTTATAGGTGAAGGGAACCCACAAGGGTTTACACAAGAAGAGAGGAGCCAGTGTGAACAGGAATTGGAAAAGTTGGAAATGAGCTATCCCTGCATGATGTGGGCAGACTGGGGTCCAGTATTTTGATCATATCTCCTCAACCGTAGCTCCAAATAAAAAAGTAAAAATATGGGCAGAAACTTCAGCTCATTAGCTACGATTTTCATTTTAAAATCATTCTCCAATTCGGATTGGAACCTTGTGTAAAAAATTCATCAAAATAGGGTCCATTTCTGGCAGCAAAAGTCTTCATGTGGTCCCCTTAGCCTAAACTTTCATTTGATTCCAAAGGACACCTCATGCCATATGAAATCATGACATTGCTCCTTGACAAAGTTTTGTAATCATGCTTGCAATAATGCATTAAAATAAGTGTATCTTTGAAATCATGCCACCTAGTGTCCCACTAGGATTTGATTCTCTCCTAGTAGCTATTTAAAAAGAAATATAAGAAAAGTATAAAAAATACATAGAATATATATATATTGGAGTTTACCCTAGATATAGGATCTAGCTAGGGTGTGAGATGATAATGAAATAGTAGAAATAAAGAATCAATGCTTTTTGCCCCAAGTTAAAGAGGCGGAGCTATTGACACTTTTCCCATACTATTTTTTTGATGGTAAAGTAAGAATACATTACCCTTGAGATAAATAATAAGATGAGATAGAAAGCTTATTTTTATACTTACATATGCATATGTACATTATAGGAAATATAATTATGTATCTAAAAAAAATACAAGATAGATTTTGTAGCATGCGTTCCCACTATGTACGTGTCACAGCACGACAACGCAGTGATCCGAGTTGCATCTTGTGAATCCATGATCCAACATCCATCGATCAAACTTCAAGTACCATTGTCTTGATGCTTGCTTTAAACCATACAAGCTCTTCTTTAATCTGCAAACCCTTTTCTCCTTACCTTTTACTTCATACCCCTTTGGTTGAAGCATGTAGATTTCCTCCTCTAAGTCACCGTGAGGGAATGCCGTATTTACATCCATTTGCTCGAGATTTAGATCATGAGCAGCCACAAGGCTTAAGAGTAGCCTAATTGAGTTCATTTTTACAACAGGAGAAAATATTTCATTGAATCAATACCTTTCTTTTGAGAAAAACCTTTTACCACAAGCCTAGACTTGTACCTTTTCTTCCCACCTTCTTCTTCCTTTAGCTTGTACACCCATTTGTTTTGAAGTGCCCGCTTACCTTTAGGCAACTCAACCAACTCCCATGTTTGGTTGCGATGTAGTGAGTCCATCTCCACTTGCATGCTCTTCGTCCATTCTTCTTTGGATTCATGTTGCATAGCTTCTTCATATGATTCAGGCTCTCCAGAATCTGAGATCAAGAGATGGTTGAAGGAAGGAACAAACCTTTCTGGAGGTCTACTTGCTCTTGTAGATCTTCGGGGAATAGGTTGAGGCTCCTCATTTGGTTGACGTTGTTGCACATTGTCACCGTTTGCAGTCCTTGAGTCTTCACCGTCCTCAAGCTCCATGTACTCATCACCTGTTTCTTTTGTTTGTTTTCTTTCCAAGTAATCTTTGTACATATTTTGTTCGTTAAAAATTACATCCCTACTCCTTAAGATTTTACCATCTTAAGGATTCCATAGGCGATACCCAAAGTCTCCTTCTCCATAGCCAATGAAGAAACACTTTTTGGACTTTGCTTCTAACTTTGATCTTAGGCTTCTATCTATGTGCATGAAAGCCTCACACCCAAACACTTTGAGAAATGCATAATTCACCGGTTTACCTGTCCATGCCTCTTCTGGAACTCCCCCATCCAATGCCGTTGAGGGTGACCGATTGATTAAGTACACAGACGTACTTACAGCTTCCGCCCAAAGCTCAAGCGGTAGGCCTGCATGTAGCCGCATGCTTCGTGCTCGTTCCATGATTGTCCTGTTCATCCTTTCCAAAATCCCATTTTGTTGAGGTGTCCTTGGGGTTGTCCTTTGCCTCTGAATGCCATTGCTAGCACAAACGTTTTCAAAAGCTTGGCTGCAATATTCGCCTCCATTGTCGGATCTGAGGCATTTAACCTTGGTACCTGTCTGAACATGCCTAACATCTTTAAGCTTCCATTCATTTCCAATAGCAGTTTTGACAGAAACTGTACCTTTGCCGACAATCTCACAAGCTTCATCATCTCCCAAGCATACATACCCAAAATTACCTTTGGTGTAGTCTTGGAAATGTTGCTTGTGTGGTGTCGCATGGAATGAAGCCCCGGAATCTACTATCCAGGAATTAGACACATTTTCTAATGAGAGAATTAGAGCATCTTGCTCTACTTTACCTGCCACATTGGCCTCCGATGTTGGCTTGTTGTCTTGAGACTCTGTCTCCTTCTTCTTCTTGGACCAGCAATCCTTCTTGACGTGGCCCTTCTTGCCGCAGTTCCAACATTCAAGAACTGACTTTGTGCGTGACTTGCTCCGCCTTGAGCGATCACGACCCTTTTGGTTTTTGAACCTCTCCTTAAGCCTTCCTCTTGTTTCAACTGATAGTGCAGCACTTGATGATTCTCCTGTGCTTCTCCTTGGCATTTCCTCGCTTAGGAGAACACCCACAACATCATCAAACTTAAGAGTATTTGTGCCACAGATAGAATTACTTACAGCCATCACAAGGCTGTCCCAACTATCCGGTAGAGATGATAGTATAAGGAGAGCTCGCACTTCGTCATCGAAATTGATTTTCACTGATTGAAGTTGACTTATGTTTGTGTTAAAGTCATTTAGGTGTTCTGCAACTGAACCATTCTCTGCCATCTTTAGATTGAACAAGCGCTTCATAAGAAATACCTTATTGGATGCCGATGGCTTCTCGTAGAAGTCGTCAAGCGACTTCATCAAGTCCTCCGTGGTCTTCATCTTCGAAACATTGAAGGCCACCGTTGACGCCAAGCTTAACCGGATTGTTCCCAGTGCCTTTCGATCAAGGACAATCCATGCTTCATCTGCCATTGTTGCGGGCTTCTTCGCACGACCGCCTAGTGGCAAATAGAGGTCCTTCTGGTAGAGATAGTTTTCAATCTGCATCTTCCAATGTTGGTAGTTTTTGCCGTTGAACTTCTCAATCTTGAGCTTCCCTTCCTCCGCCATAACTTCCAGTCAATTCAAGGAATCCTTTCCTTGAGATAATTTAGCTACGAGCAAACCTTGCTCTAATACCAGTTGTTAGGAAATAAGACGTAGCTAAATAGATAATTGAGTAGATTACTTAATGGAGAGAGACAAATTTATATACACGAGATTATAGAGTAGAGAGAGAGAGAGAGTACACACGATATACGTGGTTCACCCAATGTGGGCTACGTCCACGGGAAAGCAGCCACTCAATGGCTTTAGTACTTCAAAACAAGAATTAGTTTACAAAGGGATTATACCCTTAATGGAGCTCCCGCCTTGCTTCACTCTCATCACCTCACACTCACCTTGTTGCATCAACTTCACACTATGAAATGTGTGTAGAAATGGCCTCCTTTTATAGGCCAAAAGGGTTGCCCTCTCTTATGAGAGACAGCCATGTGTAGCCGCCCTTGTGCGAATAAGTCCAATTCGGACCCTCCAATCCGCCCATGTGTGGCCGCCCTTGAGAAGACAAGTCCTCTTTTGAATTCGACCACCGGCCATTGAATTCGGCCACCGGCCACCGGCCATTGACTTCCGACCACCGGCCATCGACCATTGACTACCGGCCACCGGCCAACCGACCGGTTGTTTTCCAACCACTTTTCGGCCGCCGTCGGCCATAATATTCCGGCGAAAAAGAAAAATCTCGGGGGCCTCCGTCCCCGAGGCCTTTAAAGTTGCCCCTGATTCTTGTCCGTGAAAATTTTGGTTTCCGGTGAGTGATTTTCCTTCACGCACGATGGCTTCTCCTCATAATGGGGGCCTTACAAATGTGCGCTTTTACCACAGAAAATTACAAAGGGTAAATCAGGCTCCATACTTAACATCTCCTTTGGTGCCTCCACCAAGTAGATGAGGTAGGCTGGGTATTTGTTCATCCAACCCTTCCTCCATCTAGGTTGTGAATCTACTATCTTCTTTGATTGTTCCTCCTTTGTGATGTCGCCTTCATAAAGAGCGACATACTACTCCTCCTCTATTCTCTTTTTCGTCTTTAGCACTTCAAATTTCATCAAAGGGAAAGGCAGGCTGGGTTGCATCCACTGTTCATGGAGCACTTTTGTGTCTAGTCCCTGAAGTCTAATGGAGATTAGGAGTCTCCTCTCCCATTCCATTTCCGCCTTGGCACTCTCCTCTGCTGACTTTTCTATTTGGTCATGGAGCCTTTGTTCTTCTTCTTCAGAGATTCTTGAAGTCGAGGCCACCTCTTGAGCTGGAGCTGGATCTTCAATTGTGGTTGCCTCTCCAGTTTCTGGTAGCTCTATGGCTGCTCCACCTGATTCTTCTTGTGGTGTCTCTATCTCTCTTCTTTGTTGCTCTTGTAGATCTTGGAGCTGTTTGCGGAGGGCCTCATTCTCTGTCCGTAGTGTTTGATTTTCTAATGTGAGCCTCTCCTCTGCGGCCAATGATCCCTCTGCAATGTGCAACCTTTGCACTTGCTCTAATCTCAGCTCTCTTTGTAAGCTTCGGACCTGGTCTTCCAAAGCTGGTATGATTGCTCCCTCTTGTTCGGTTCCTGCTCTGCTAGCTCTAGGGGTAGTCCTGAGTCTAGTGATTGTTCTTTCTTGGAGCTCGACTCTCCCTTAGCTCAATGAGCTCATCCTTGGCCGCCTCCAACTCATCCTCTATTCGCTCCCTTGCTTCCTGTGCACTTGTTACTTCTCTTGAAGCCTCGGCTAGCTGGAGTATCAAGCCATCTCTCTCTTTTTCCACGTCATAGAGTGATGCTTTATGACTTTCAGATTCAGTCATAGCATTCTCTAATTTTCTTTGCAACTCCGCTTCCCTTTGTTTGACTGTCTCAACCTCTACTTCCTTTGCCTTGGACCTTTCTTTTATTTTGTTGAGCAGTTCATGCACCATATGCATGTCTTTTTCATCATCATCTGTCAACTCTAAAGCTCTTTCCGCCACCACCTCCACTGGATTTGTCTCTTTTAGTACTTTCGGTTCGTCCAGTTTCTCTTCACTTTCTTTTTTACTCTTTGTTTTTTCCTCCGTTCATCTTGTTTTTGTAGGGTGATCCCATAAACTGCCTCAAGGGACTCTTCTTCGGTGTATCCTATCTCTACCAGATCCTCATAATCATTTCTCTTTTGCTGAACTGGATCTATCTTCTTTTCTTTGGTCTCGGCCTCTGGCTTTTCCAAATCATCTGTGTCCACCTCTACTGTGGTCTCCTCCACAATGTTTTCCGTCTTCTTAGGGCTTGGTACATCAGTCATAGAGGGATATCTGTCCTCAGCTTCCTTGGCTTTCCCTTTGTCGGCTTGCCCATCTTTCTCTTGAGGCTTAGTAGACTCATCTACTTTCCTTTTCCCCTTGTTGTCTTTTTTCAGCTCAGCTTTTAATTGTTGTACCTCCTCTTCAGTGTATGGCTCGACAAGTTGCTGCTCCAGAATAGCCTCTGACTCCTCATAAGCTTTAATATATTGATCGTATTGATCAATATGTGGCCTGGCTGAGCTAGTTCCGACTTTAGTGGGGTCTAGCACCCACTTTTCTTCAAAGTCACCCTTTAGAGCTCTTTCCGCTCTAAACTGCTCCACTAGTCTTTCCATTCTTGCCACTTTCTGACTTTTGGTTTGCTTGGGAGCAACCTTCTTCTTTACTTTCTTCTTAAGCGGCTCATCCACATCCTCTGCAGGTTCTGAAACTACTTCTAGTTTCCGGCGTGCTTTTGTGGATGCCCTCTTGTATACTTCGGGCTGTTCTTCCTCCTCGTCGGCTTCTCTAAGCCACTCATTCTGGGAGGGAGCCTTTGGCCACTAATCTCTAGCTCCAATAGCTTCATAAGCTATTCTTGTCAGAATTTCCGCTCCTCCTATGTATTTTGGCTTCTCGTTGTGCATGGCAATTACTTGCTCATGGATGTGTTGAGCGTAATTCACCTCTTTTGGCATATTGCTCTTTAATGTCCATGTGATGGTGGTCGCAATGGCATGGGGTGGTGTCGTATACTTTTGCGGTCTTTTACTGCGAACATGAAGAAATTGGTTGTACAGTCGGCAAAGGGTTGCCGCTCTTGGGTCCGCCATATCTCCATAGGTTGCATTCTGCTTCTTGGGCCCATAGACCTCTATGGCCTCCCTTCTTTCCCTGACCGAGCTTCCTTTGTTGTGCAGCTTCAATGCGTCTGCATTGAGCTGTGGAGTGATCTGTACCTCTACCTTCTCTCCATCCATGGCTGTCAATGTGGCTTTTCCATCCTTCTGAATGGATGTTGCCAACTCGTACACTCTTCTTGTATCCACACCTGATGGTCTCGAGGTGAAGAAATTGTGCAAGTCTGCCCTTTCCAAGTACCAGCTGATGTCTTCTGACCTGCTATAATCTACCAATTCCTGTGGGATCATCGGTACATCCACCGCTTGCCCTTGAGGATCTCTGAAAGTCCCCTGGTAGATCTTTATTCCCTCTTTCTCCAATACTGCTTCCTCCACCCAAGTTTTGGTTGGCTTGAGGGTTTCTGCTGGAATGTCAAAGGGTTCCGCTTCTGCAAGAGCATCTTTGATTGTCGGTCTCTTTCTCTTCGTTGCCGATGACTTGGCAAAATCCATGGATCCTGTAACTCCAATTTCAGAAGTTAGCGTCTTTTTAGTACTGAAAGCCGAAGTGAAGCTTTTAACTATTCAAATGACTTGAAAATTGAAACATGAGCTATTCAGGGCCTAAGGATGCAAGGTAGGTGAAAAAATATGCAAAATGGGCTCAAAATCATGCTGGAGACATCATACGCGTATGATGTCTTTTGTGTCAAAATGACTTCATATTGGTTGTGCTTGTAGCTGATAGTGTATACATGACTATCATATGCTTGGATTTGAGTTTGGATCCCATTTGGTCAAGTTTTGGCCAGTTTAGTCCAGTTCCAGCTCTTGGCAAAATTTTGAAAGGGATTTGGATTTTATGATCCAAATTGGATAAAACTTGGTGGTTCACTTTCAAATGGCATGTAGATCACTTCTGTTTGATGGTTGAAGCCCTGAGGTGCCAAAATCACATAGTGAGACATTATACGTGTATGATGTCTTTTAGTGTATTTTTGGATCAAATTTCTCTATAAGCTTGGATTTGGCTTTAGATAGGCTTATTCAGTGGATTTATGAAGTTTGGATAGATTTTGGGCTAAAAATGGCTCTGGAGACATTATACGCGTATGATGTCTTTTTCATCAATTTTGCATGGGATTGGTTCTGTGGACTCCCCATGTACTAGTGAATGACTGTCCCTACTCAAATCTTGGTTTGGACTTGAGTATGTTGGATTTGGGCCAAAAATAGGCTTTAGGTGAAGGATTTTCCCTCAATTGGGCTAATGGGGTGATCCTCTTGACCAAATGGTTCCAAATTTCATATGTAGCATGTATTAGATATATATAATGGATGTATGATGACAAATGAGCAGTTTTGGCTCTATAAGTGCAAATAGACATCATACGCGTATGATGTCTTTTGTGTCAAAATGGTGCTTTTTGGTTCCAGATAGCTTGTAGATGTGTTAATCAACAATCCTACAAAGTTTCAATGAGTTTGGAGTTATTTTGACAAAATTAGGACCAAAAATCAATTTTATGGCCTACTTTGCGTCTTTTTGATTTTCCTTGGGTTTTCTAACTCCAATTCTCATGATACTTGGTTCATAGGATGTGATTAACATGTGGATGAGGCTATGCACTCAAATGTTGAAATGGATGTGAAATTCATGCTGTGAGACATCATACGCGTATGATGTCTTTTCTTGAAATGTTGGTCTTTTTGTGCAAAGAATGCTTTGTGCTAGTGCCCTAAGCCCTGCTAACTAGTTTTCAACTTAAAAAGTCATCAGTTTAGCTAAAAAGCCCCCTTATAGGCATTTCAGTCTTCGAACTCGTCTTTTTGCCTTGGAGTTGAATTTCTTCAACTTTTCTTCTCGAGAGTTGCATTTCCAGCTCATTGGATATGTTGTGAAGCCATCTATTTGGTTGAACTTGACTTTGGCTCCCCGTTCTCCATCTTTCTCCTTTTGGTTGCCCGAAAGCGTCTTTTTCACCATCGGTAAGTGAATCAGCTTTCTTTTGGGTTTTGCTTGCAAACATAAGTCATCCATGTATATTTGAAGCTGCTTGTGAAGTTTCATTTCATTCGGTCGTCGATTTCAGCCGTTATGCCAAAATGACGCTTTGTGTGTCTGTCGTCGAATCGGTTGTTTTGACCCACTTTTGGTGTTCCAAACCTGGAGATACTCCATGGTTGCATTGCCCTCGATGTTGTTAAGCTTCCTGAGAAGTTTTGTGTCGTTTCGACAACTTTTTCCTGTTTGCCTCTTGCAGGCTCTGTTGACCTAGGGTTTTTCCAGCCGTTCTTTCTCGAGCTTTGAGTGTTAGAAACCCATCTTCTATACTAGGGTAACCCACCTATAAGTTCTTGCAAGGTTTGGTTAGGCGGTTGTGCCACTACCTAGCATTCTACTGCATTCCCCGTCTGCTCTTGTTTCTTGGTTTTGGTCAATTTTCGCGACAAAAGTTAATGATAAGCATCAAAAGCTTATGGCAACAAGTCTACCTCTCATGTCTGGTGTCCTCTGAGCTCTCGTAGCAGTCGTAGAAGGCTGTAGAAGGTTGGATGCTCCTGTGTGCTCTTTGCTCTCTCCAAGAAGGTAATAGTGGAAATGAGCTTGAAAGTGATGTGAAAACTACTTAACTTCGGAATTCCCGGATCACTTGTTATCAAATTTGACATGTGCTCCTATCTCGTCGTGAAATGCACTTTAGGATTTGAAATTTCTCAATTTGGACTCCGTTTGACCTGTTTCTGAGAAATCTGTCCACTTTGCCAAAATTCTATCATTTCGGGCTTTTCGCAACTTTTCCCGAATTGTACTCAATTTTTACCATGGGTTGCCCTTGTCATTAGGATCATCACCATCTATTTTTTTCTTTTTTCTGATCTCGTTTCACCTGGTTTTTTATTTTTCTTTTACTTTTATCAAGAAAATCATAAAAAATGAAGAAAAATAGCAAATTGAAGCCAAAAAATTCCAAACATACACAATAAATAGCTGGTAACCCTCTGTATATGAATATACACTTATTTGTGATTTCTGGACTCGGGTTACCACTTTTTTCCACTTTATAGCTCCAAAAACACTCTTATTTAGTGATATTTATACGTCTAGAGACCCAAATTCATCATTTGATCTCTTCTTGTTGCAAAACAAGGTATATAAGGGCATAAATATTATCAATATCCGCAATCAAACATAAAAATTGCAAAATCATGTAAGACACTGCCCTTGTAATATAATTTTTTGTTTTTCTTTGTTTTTGTCGCTTGTAGCTGCTTTGTAGCTCCTGTATACCTGTATACCTCCCCCCCTCCTAGTCTCAGTCCTCCTGGACGACTATGAAGTGTCTGTGGGCGAAGCATTGTAGTTGTTTTGGTCATAAGTTCCCAATGCAATTGTAGAGCGATGATACAACAGTCTTTCCAATAAAGCTGCTCTTTGTTTGATTGAAGGATTGGTGGTCGGGTTTTGGGTTGGTTTTGGCACTTCGGTAGTAGAATCCGTAGATGGATTCTTCTTGACCTTGTTGTTCTTTTTCACAATCCAAATCTGCTTCCGCTTCGCTTGTCCTTGCCACAAACTCTTTGCGACCCAAACCTGCTTTGTTCTTTGTGTTGATTTCCTCGCCTTGAAATACCTAGGAGTTTCCGTGGATTGTACTGAAGGGAGTTCCTGTTTACAAATCCTTGGGATCCAAATTTGCTTGCTATAGCTTTGTGCCGGCATGAAATTCTATGGAATCCAGATCTGTTTCATTGTCCTTGATTGTCTGGAATCACTCTGTTGCCTGGTATTGAAGGCTCTGTTTTCCACCTTTGTGTTCTCTGGCACAACCTTTTTTGGTCTCCATACCAACTTTGACTCCGTTTTTTCCCAAGGTTGAGCTGTTATATTATTGCTTGTCTTCCTTATCCAATGTTGAGAGTTCCTTGTCGAAGAGCAATCCAGTTGTATAGAAATTTTTGGTTGCCATTGCTTCTTCTGTTTCTCTGGTTGTTGTTTACCTTTGTTCTTGGATTCTTCCTTTGGAGTTGTCTCTGATCCTTTGGTGAACTTAACTGATTGACTTTCACCTTCGTATTTGATAAGCACTGATTTAGAACTCCAGTCAATCATTGCATTGTATTGCCTCTGCCATGGTTGTCCTAGCAATAATGGATGTTGTGTAGCTTGGTCTTCAACCACGTAAAACATATGAGGATACACATACTGGTTAATCTGTATATGTAAAACTGTGCATCCGACAGTTTTGATTGAATTCTCAGAGTAACTCTTTAACTCTTTCTTGGCATTTTGTAATTTAGTGTCATTTGTCAATTGTCTATACAAACTGAGTGAAAGTAGGTTAGTTTGAGCTCCTGAATCCAATAGTGCTCTGGCTTTGATTTGGTTGGTTCCTACTTTGCATTCAATGATGGGTTCTTCTTTGTCATTATCCATTTCTGTTATACTGACTGCGTTTATTCGTATTGCTCCTTCATTGCGCTGTTTCTGACGTAGTAGTCTTCTTTTCTCCATTCTTTCCTTCGCCTCGGCTTGCGCTTCCTCCACAATCTTTTTCTTTTTCTGGACACGCAGCTTTTCTTGATGTATTTTGAGAAGCATGTCTTGGATTAGCGGCAAAAGATACTTTTTCACTCTGCATCCACTAATCCAATTGGGCATTTCTTCTCCGTCTAATGTAGGAAGCTTGACGGCTCCACTTGGTGATAGATCTTTAACCACCATAGGTCCCATCCCTCGCTTTTTAAGCTTATTAGCATGCTGTTTCAGAGTGCAAACTAGGACATAGTCCCCAACCTTAAACTCTTTAGTCCGCACATGCTTATCAAAAAATTCCTTTTGTCGCCTTTTTTGAGCGTAGATAGAAGCTACTGCTTTTAGGCGAAGCTCGTCTAGCTTTTCCAGGTCATCTATTCTATCAGAAAGCTCGTGCCCTGTCCACTCTAGATCCTTAGCCACCCTTAAGGTCGAAATCAAGAATTCTATTGGTAAGATAGCATTTAGCCCAAAAACCATGTTATATGGGGTCGTTCCTATTGATGTTTTATATGCTACCCTATATGCCCATAATATTGAATGCAACTTCTGGTCCCAGTCAGTTCTCGACTCAGATACAATCTTTGTAAGGACCGTGCATATGGTTTTGTTTGTTGCTTCAGCTTGTCCGTTTGCTTGTGGATGATACGAGGCTGATTTCCTATGGATTACCATGAATTCATCTAGAAGGATCTCTATAATTTCATTTATAAAATGTGTGCCTCGATCACTCACAATTTCTATTGGCAATCCATATCGTACAAAGACGTATTCATATAGAAATTGTGCCGTGGTCCTGGCATCTGCTTTTTGAGTTGCCTTTGCTTCGACCCACTTTGTTAGATAGTCTGTAGCCACATCGATGTATTGTGCATGAGTCTTATATGCAGGAGGTGAAATGGGTCCGACATAATCAATCCCCCATTTTGCAAAAGCTCTTGCCCCCATCATTGGTCTAAGCGGCATATCATCTCTTTTAAGTGGTACTTTGGTCCGCTGACAGTCATCACACCGTTTAACATATTCCTCAGCGTCCATATGTAATGTTGGCCACCATATTCCTGCGGCTAAGACAAGTTTTGTTGTCTTATCACCTGAGAAATGGCCTCCACCTACTCCTCCATGAGCTTGCTCCAGGATTATCATATACTCAAATTCTAATGCGCAAATCCTAAGCTGGTTGTCTTTACCTCTCTTATAGAGTTGATCTCCTATTAAAGCGTAATCTCTAGCTTCTGTCTCTACGGATTTCTGACGAGCTTTTGACGTTCTTTCTGGGAAAGTTCTATTTGTGAGATATTCAACAATATACTGACTCCATTCTGGAGCTATCATTATCTGATATAATGTCGAATACTCTGCTGGCGGTTTTGATGAACATACAATACATACAGTGACATATTCATGTACGCTTTCTTTCATTCCTGGCCATTAGACTCCCAATTGTAACAAATTCCTATATGTGTTCCTTCTTGAACAATGAAATGCGCATTCCTGAACATGTGCTTCGCGCAGATATATATTATATTCCTCAGGATTGATGCATAGTCGTAAAACATGATCATTTCCCAATTGATACAACCTTCCTGCAACCAATTGAAGATTCTTGGATTGTTGAATAGCAATATGTTTCTGGTTGTATTCTCTTCTATCAAACTCTCCTCCATAGGTTAATAAGCTAACGACATTTTGAGACCACTTCGGTATCATTTCTATGTTGAACAAGTACGCGTCTGGCATGTCGTCATCTACTCCTATAGCGTCTTCCCCATTCGTCAATCGCGAAAGATGATCGGCTCTAAGATGTGTTTTTCCTTTCTTTACTACTACCGTGAAGTCGAATTCCAGTAAGATAATGAACCATCTCACTATTCTCCCGGTATTGCATGGTTTATTCACTAGGTAGAGCAAGGCCTGGTGATCCGTAAAAAACACAAACTTGTTGGCTAGAAGATAATGCCAAAATTTCTTCACAGCGTATATCATTCCTAATCCCTCTCGCTCTGTTGTGGTGTAATTCTTCTCTGCATTGTTGAGCTGTCGACTGGCATAACAGATAGGAAAATCCATATTTCCTTCTTCTGGCTGAGCCAGAATGCATCCTATTGCATATGCCGAAGCATCTATATGCACATGAAATATCTTCTCCCAATCTGGTGATTTCAAGACTGGAGCAGTAATGAGTGCCTCTTTCAATTTCTTGAATGATTCATCACACTCCTCTGTCCATTCAAAGTTCACTATTAGCATGTAAAGTGGTTGGCCTATTATAGCGTACATGTAAATGAATCGTCTATAATATCCGCAATGTCCCATAAAGCTCTGTACTTGTATCGCATTGATTGGTCTAGGCATATCCACTATAACTTTTATCTTCTCTAAATCCGTGGATATTCCATTTTGTGAGACAATATGTCCCAGAATTCTGCCCTGTCGGACCATAAATACACATTTCTTAGGATTGAGACAAATGCGATATGTCGTACATTTCTCAAATACCTTTCTTAGGTGTTCTAGATGCTCATCTCTCAGAAGAGAATGTACACATAAGTCATCCATGTATATTTCTAGAAACAACCTTAAGTATTCTTTGAAAGCATGCGTCATCAGCCTCTGGAAGGTTGCGGGAGCATTGGTTATACCAAAAGGCATAACCCGATAAGCATAAATTCCCCACTCTGTTGCAAAAGCTGTTTTATGTTGATCTGTCGGTGCTATGGCTAGCTGGTTATATCCTAAAAAACCATCAAGAAAGGAGTATGCTATTTTCCCTGATACATGCTCTAGAACATGATCAGTTATCGGCAGGGGATAATTGTCCCTGATTGTTGCATCATTCACTTTCTTTAAGTTGACACACACTCGGAGTTTTCCGTTCTTCTTGGGTACCACCACAATTGGAGATACCCAATTGGTGTGTTCAATCTCGTATATGAATTCAGCTTCCATTAGCTTATCTATCTCTTCTTTGATTCGCTTAGCAAACGTATCATTATATGTGTATGGTCTCTGTCTGTTAAGCTTTGCGTCTTGTTTTAGTGGGATTGTGTGTTGGCATATTGATGGGTCAACTCCCTTTAAGTCCTTATAAGACCATGCAAACACATCCCTGTACTCTCTGAGAAGACTCAAAAGTCTCTCTTCCTCGCCTGGAGACAAATCTGTGGCTATGTACACTGGTCTAGGTGTCTCACCTGGAGCTGTTAAATCAACTTTTTTTGCATCCTCCGGTCCGTCATAAGATTCGTTCGCTTTTCTCTCTCGAATAGGTTGGGTTAATACCACCTTCCTATCCTCTATTGTGAATTTCCTGTAGTGAGAGGGAACATCCATGTTTTCCTTGATTTTGGCGTTTTCGTCCTCTCCACTCTCAATTTCTGTCGTCCAAACTTCTTTCAGAGTTTTCTTGAGCTCTCTGTACTTGTTTCTACGTTCTAACTTGGACTCCGTGTGTTCTCTGTTGCGCTTGTTCTTTTCTGATTTTTCTGTTTCAGTTTTCGTTTCATTCCTTTGAACTTGATTTCTTGAGCTTCTTTTGTCTTTTCGTAAGCTCTTTTGATCATTGCCTCTCATTCTTCCAGAAATCTTGTCCTTAACAAAATCTTCCGTCTTTACAAGCATTAGAAATTGATTTTTTCCTCTTATTCTAGGCATCGGATTGGTTCTAACCCCCTTTGTTTTTCTCTTTGCTCTATAGCGTTTCTGGCGTTCTTTAGTTTGGTTCGGAAAATCATAAAACCTGACATCCGTTATAGTTTCTTCGTTTCCGCTTGAATTGTCCGTTGACTCGTTGTCTGCTTCATTTTCCCACTCTGGATGATCGAGAATGTCGTGAAACACCTCTTCTTCGTCTTCCTTTTTCAGTGTATCGTTCTTTTCAGTTTCTTTTTCGAGTACAGTTCTCAACATGAAGTACGGAACCACGTCGTAACCGTCCTTGTCGCAAAATTTTGTTGTGGGACCATCCGGAATTGCACAAACATCTAGGGTTGCTAGAATGTGTGTCCATTCTAATGGTTCAAGTGTGTCCTCTGGAAAGGGTTCTCCTATATAAGTTTCATTTTCGATAGCCCTTTCTAAAACATATTCTTCTCGCCTCAGACTTCCACATTTCGAGGCCCCACACATCCATAACTCCTTGGGCTTACCTAACCAAGCTGGAAATTCGGATCCCGCCAAAGTAGCTGAATCAAACTCCTCTACCGGTGTTCGGTTCACATCTTTGTAGCTATGGTCTCTCAGGTTCACAAGTGTAGTGGTTTCCATATTTCTCAGGTATATGTGATCGTAGCCCCAATCCTGGACCATTTTCAACTGTCTCATGAATGGTCTTCCCAGGATGATATCATAGTTATTCTCCTTGCCAAAATCGACAATAGCAAAAGTATGTTCGTATTCAATGCCGCAAGAAGTCACTACGACTTTCTCTAATAACCCCATAGGTTTATCCATGTGTCCATCTGCTAATTGGAGTTTCAACCTAGTCTTCCTTATTGCTGGTTTCCCCCATTTTTTTCAGATTTCTTTTGTAGCAATGGCTACCCCAGCTCTGCTGTCTAGTATTGCCATCGTGTTCACTCCATGGAATTCAACTGGTATGTTTGTATTCCCCTCTTCACCTTCGCAATACTCTCCGACCTTCTTTAAGGGTACAGGCTTAGCGTTCTTTTGTGGTTTGCTCAGCTCTTGTATACCCTCTTGCAGTCTCGATGTTGGGTCTTTTATCCCAAATTTCTCCAAGAATTTTTCTACAGTGGTCCACATATGTGGTCTTAGCCTCAAAAGCTCAGCTAGAGTGATAGTGCATGTCACTGGTGTTGACAAGATCCCTATCAATCCTTGCGAGTCCATGACTTTTTCTGATGAAATTCTTCATGAGGGAAGTGCTCTAATCTCGGATTTTTCTTCATACTCTCCTAAGTATGAAGGTAAGGTATTCAGTGAATGAGGTTTGCTCTCCATTGTTCTAACAGAGCCCCCATCTCCTCAGTAAGATTGCAGATCCAAGTCCACTTGAGATCCTGCCTCAAATTCCACTATGGGAGGATTCTTGATGTCCTTTTTCCAATTTGTCTGATTAGCTTGGCAACTTAGCTCGTTTGCAAAGTTTTCCTCTCTCACTTGTTTCCAAAATTCATTGTAATCCTCATCTCTTCCGTAAGACCTCTATATGACTGGATGAAAACTCTCTATCTCCTGATCGGTTGTGTTCAATACTATGCGGTCATCCTTGTGTGTATCTTCAGACTTTTGTGCACTGTGAGTCTTTTCAGCTACCCGTGAAATGATAGTCTCTTGCTGAATTGGGTTTTTCGTTCCACAATTCGTTGTTTCTCTTGGTGGTTCTAATAAGGCTTGTGCAGTCTCGATCATTCTCTGGTACATTTCAATTCTCTGCTTTTCCAATTCCGCGTTTGGGTATGTCATCCACCTCTGTTCTTGTGTTTGGTTGTTCTTTAACCTAGCTTCGTAAGCTCTCATCAGTGCGTCCAATGGTTCGTGTACTTTGTCAACTAGCACTGATCCCCCTGAGCTTAAGCTCGTTGTTTCTTTGATACTCTTTTGTATCGTTCTTTCCGGGCTCATCTCTCATTTCCCGTTTTGACTCTCAAGTTTTTCTAATCTATCTTTAGTTCGCTTTAGTTCCTCAGCTAGAATAGCGTCTTCACGTTCTTTTCTCAACTTCATGCATGCTTTTCTAGCTTTCCATGTGTTTCTCTGACTCCGCGGTCCTTGACTAACCACTTCAGTCGCTAACTTTCTATTCTCAGGTTCTCTAGTGGTTTTCTTAGCTTGAGCTCTAGTAACAACTTGCGTTGGTATCAGAGTTTTATTTTCAGACCCACTGCTGGTAGAAATAGTTTCTAGCATATTCAATGTCGTCTTTTGCACTTTGTTTGGATTCTTTGAACAATCCACAATGAAGTGAGTAACCCCACACTCAGTGCGATAAGCGTTAATTCTAATGATTTCCGTATGTGGACAAACATTCATCAGATGGTCACCTCCACACTTGTAACAGGGTCCTAGTGCTGGTCTTGGTCCCACTTGATTCGTCCTTTGTGGATAGGATGGTCTTTGTCCTGCTAACCCTCCATGAGTTATGAACATCAATGTTCTTGCGTCCAAATTGTATCTCTCTTCATCAGAAGCACTTGTAACTTTTGGTATTCCAACATTCCCAATCATGCCCCATGGTTCTGGTTGTTTGAGTTCTTCTGGTGGGTAATACACAGTTGGAGACATGTCTGCACCAGATTCTTCATAATAGGCTTGAACAGGCACTAAGGCTTGTTCTTCTTGATTCTCTAAGGTTGGTGCATATCTAATGCCCACTGGTCTTTCTCCTGGTAAAGGTGGTTGTTGTCCCAATACCGGTTGCGGTCTTTCTATCCCCATAGGTCTTGGTACATTTCCCGTTGGGTATCGAGGTACTGGATGTACTTTGAGGTGGTGCTAATTGAGCAGGAGGTGCATACTGACGCTCCCTTACATACCCTTTGTTGTAATAGCACTCCTCTGTTGGATGGTTTGTCCATTTTTGTTCAATAGCACACCATTTCAGTGGTTTTGGCAATGGTTTTTGGTATGGTGCCATCCTTTTTAGAGCATCTTCTATCATTTGCTCTACATTTGGCATGGTTGTTGTTTGAACATTCTTTTTAGTGGTAGTCTCGCTCTCTATGGAGGAAGAGCTACTGAATACAAAATCTGTATCCGCTAACACCTCTCCATAAACCGTACAGTTATCCACTAAGTACAATGCTGCTCTCGTTACTTGCTCGAAACTTGTACAAGCTTTCAAGTGCAAGTTCTTCTTGAGAGTGTCGTTTCTCAATCCTTCTATAAAGAGAACAGATAGTCTGTCATCTTGTGGTCGTTCACGTACTGGACATCTCTCAATGTATTGTTTGAAGCGAAGTGAAGCTTCCTTCACTTTTTCGTGTTCTCTCTGTTTAAAAGCATATATTTGTGAGACCGTATTGTGCTTAATCCCTCGTTTTGAGAATTCCTCAGCAAACTCTCTTAGCAAATGGTCAATGTCATGGAATCCCGCTCTGTTCAGTGGTTGAAACCATGTCAATGCCGTACCTTCTAGAGTAAGACCAAATCCCTCGTATTATGTATGGAAATCTGTTATCTGCTCAGCTCTTAAGACTTGCTTAAAGAGTGACACATGTGCATACGGATCTCCTGAACCACCATACTTCTTTGGCATACACTTGGCTACTTGAGATGGTCTCATACGTCTATGGTCTGCTACCAATCTCATTGCTCCTGTGTCCCGGCTAAAGCTTTCTCTAGCATCATGGACTTCATGGGTTACCCTTGTCGGTTCCCCTGCCCTGAGTCTACTACTAGGAGGTAAATGTGATGGTTCCGCTTCAAACCTTGGACCTGGAGTGGTATACGTGGGGATTGGAACTGCACTACCTCGATTTGTATCCATTGACTCTCTGGAATGTAATGATCCCATTGGTCCGGGCTTCGAGTACTGAGGTTGACTGAAAGAGTCAGCAGCCTGAGTTCTTTGTCCTCCTGTTGTCATTGGGTTTTGCACTCCATTTGTTGGTGTTGGTCTTTGTGAGCTAGAAGTAACATAATACTGATGTAGTGGTCCCCCAAAGTATGTATATCCTTCTAATTCTTTCTTGCCCATTGTTGAGTATTGCCTCCCATACTTGTCGTAAGCAGCAATTTTCACTTCCGATCCCTCTGTGTAGGTAAAGATATAAAGTCTTTTTTGGTCTGTCAACTCTCCGGTGTAGGGTTCTTCACATCTATAATAGAGATCTTGCTCCCCATTATTATATTTGTATAGCCCCACATAGATGTTATCAATGTTTATCCTTGTAGTTTCATTCTCTTTTCTTAACCTCGCGTCAGGGAAGTTCATTATTGGTGCTTTCTCCTCGAGTTCTTCATCTACTTTGGCTTTGGTGCCCATCAATCCCCACTTGTCCACAATGTTAGGGTTTAGGACTACCAAGTACATGGTACCCTCGTCATCTAGATATCTATCTCCGCTATAGCTCACAGGTACTAAGTCCTTGAACTCACTAGGTCTATCTTCTATCTTTACACAATAGCGGTCCATTCCATCTTTGTAGATCTTGGCACCTTGCTCATTGTCGTACTAGTATTTTATGAACAATAGCTTCATTGTGGCGGAAGGGTTTGATGATCCTGCTGCCATATTTTCTCTGTTGTTCAGGTTCAAGTGTTCCAAGTGTTCGGTGAAAATCTCGTAAGATCTCTCCGAAGAAGTATCAGAAACACTTCCTTCAAAGATCGGCTCTAATGGTTGCATCCAACTTTGGTTTACACTTCCCTCGGTTAATATGACACTTGCTTGTTCCCCTTGTTTTGGTTGGTTATTCTGGAGATTCCTGCCCGATCTCAAATTCGTCAATTCCCCTAAAGGACTTTAACTCTTCCGTCTCGGCAATTTGTTTTCCCAAGTTTTTGTGGTCAAAATTGATCCAAACTGATTGATACTTCGTCAATTGTTTAATCTTGTCAGTTGGACTACTTCTATTTCATCAAGTAAGAATTTTGTTGCAGTTATGCTGAAAAAGACATTATACGCGTATGATGTCTTTTTTCACAGATTTGGACTATTTTGGTTATGCTCACTCTCAGTAGCCCCCTTATGCTCTGTCCACTTACAAAATTCAGTTTGAACTCTGTTTGAGCAAGTTATGGCTAATTGAGGCTTTTCTTGGCAATTTTCCGCTTTTGACTTGTTTTGGGTCAATTGTGATCCAAATGGGATGAAACTTGAAATATAACCTCTAGACAGCTATTACAATGGATCTGTGTTGGCAAAGTATCAAAATATGTCCAAAATTAGGTATGATGTCTTTTTCATCAATTTGGGTCAAGACTTGATATTTATGCTTTCTACAGTGTTTGTAACAATCTTGTCAGGTCAGATATCAAAAATAAGCAGTGGATGTGCTAAAAGACATTATACGCGTATGATATCTTTTGTCCCAGATTTTGACTATTCTTGGTTTTAAGCCTTCTCCAATGTTTATAATTGAGTTTCAAGTGTTTTTGTCAGGTTTGAATGTAAAAACAAGATCTAAATCCAAAATTTCCTATTCTTTGCGTTTCTTGGACTCCGGCTTGTCTTTTTGGGTTTCTTTGAGTGTTAATGCTCTTGTTTTAAGTTGAAATTAGGGTATAACCCCCCTTTTGAACACTCTGGTAAAGTCAAAATTTCTGCTTTGGTCTCTGTTTGGTCATTTAGACATCATACGCGTATGATGTCTAAAGTTGCAGATTTCCAGTTTTTTGGCACAGAATCCTTCCTAAAGCTTTCTCAAGTGCTCAGCAGCTCCCAGATACACAGAAAATTTCTCTGAATTTTGTTTATTGCAAGTTTCACTACTAACTCGACGGTTTAGTGATCTAACATGCAATCAACCATATCAAGCAAATACTCCAATGATTACTAGCTCTAGATCAGGATCAAATGAAGTCCTACCTAAACTATTCCTAATCATAAAATGGGTTTGGTAATTGTGATTTTAAAGAGATCCACTGTCACTCACGGACTAGCAAATTCTTCTTCTATCAACAACTACTCAACACCAACAAAACAACAAACAAATCTAAGCTAAACTAAAAATACTGTCAACACGGAAGACCCAGGAATACCCCACTTCCTAGTATCTCTCCAGATCTTCGGAGTCCACCACTCCTAGATCATTTCTAACTAAAGTATACAAAGTAGTTTATATGACTCACCTCGTAGGATTAGTCTAAGGTCACCTACTTAGGGCTCTCGTCCCCGGCAGCGGCGCCAAATGTTCAGGCGGTTACGCCGCTAGCAGAAGCTAAATAGCGAGAACTCAACCAACAACAAAATTTATCAGACGAGGACGGAGCTTGACCCGCAGGCGCATGGAAACAACTAGGTGGGTGTCAAATCACCTACTCGACCTTCTAATGATAATCACTACTAACGAAATCAAATCTAAGTTCTAAAATACGCAGGTGACTGAAATCCGTACTACGAACGAATGCTATACGAAACAGGATCTAGAATCATTGAATCGATCTCAAACTCAAGGGGAAGTCTATACACTAGGTAAGAACAACACCCTAAAGACTTGAACTGCAAAATCAACCTATAACCACTCCGTGCGATAAACGCGTACGAAGACAGGCCGAAAAATACAGGTGATCGAAACTTGACCCCGATGGTGCTAATGTGTAGCTCTACTCGTTGTGGTTCTATAGATATGATGCACGCTCCATTCCGCCACACGAGTTGGAAGAAAACTCACACCGAAGCTCATAGGAACTTACCACACATAGAAGCCGATAGCGCACAGTCTTGGTATCTGTGCGTAGCTCTCGCCGTTGCTAACACAATGGCGGTGTCGCTTCTCCAATGGCGGCTCCGTAGCTCGCGTAGAAAGTAGATAAGACTCTCACTCTCTCTCTCTCTCTCTCTCTCTCTCTCTCTCTCTCTCTCTCTCTCTCTCTCTCTCTCTCTCTCTCTCTCTCTCTCAGACACAGTCACGGTGCTCAAAAACTCACTTTGATTAATAATCTGAATTCCCTTAGGTTACAAAAACTTTGGCTTATATACCTCAGCCTTGGAGGTGAGAACATCTCTAACTAATTACATCAGCAAGTGAAATTACTTCGGGATTACAAGCTGGAAACTCAATTGAGTCCCATTACTTAATGAATGGCTCAAATCAAAATTAATGTCGGAAAGACATTTATTACAATCAATGGTTACAAAATGATGAGTGTGAGCAAAAATGTGGGTGTGATCCTCTGCTGGCTCAACAGTGGGCTTATATGATGCAACATGTTCTTGTGTCAAAAGGTGTCTGGAACATTGTGCAGGGCATTGATGTACATCCTGGTTCTGAGGATGTAGGCGATGTTGAGGATGTTGCAGGTCGTGCTGCAAGGATTGCAGCTGTTAGAGTTGTTTTGCCTACAGCAGAGCAAGCTCGTTGGGATGTTAAGGATGCGCAGGCTCATGCATTGATTGCGTTGTCTGTGAAGCGCACCATTGTTCCTCACATCCGTTCAACAAAATCTACAAAACAGGCTTGGGATATTCTAGCAGGTCTTTATGCAAGCCGCAATGAGGCTAAAATTGCTTTGCTGCGTAAAGAGCTGGAGACGAAGATTATGCATGAGGAAGATGATATGGACACTTTCCTTGCTAGTGTCAACGATATCAATGAGCAGCTTATTTCTGCAGGTGAAGTCATTTCAGAAAGTTCCCTTGTGCAGACTGTTCTTGATGCCTTACCAGATTCCTACCAGACTTTTGCTAGTACTTGGAGACTTATGACCCAAGGAAATCCAAAAGTTGTCAAGTTTGATGCATTATGCACATTGCTATTGCAAGAGTCACTGTCCAGAAAAAAGAGGACTAGACAGCGTGCAGTTGAACAGGCTTTTATTGCTTCTCAAAGAAAGGGTGGTAACAGTAATGCAGCCACTTCTTATGGTTCTGCTGTGAGTGGCAAAAATTATGTTCCTAATGCTTCTGCTGGCAGCACTTCGTCTGGCAATTCTAGTGATAAGGGAAAAAAGAAGATGTGTTGCCATTATTGTAAAGCCAATGATCACTTGATCAAGTCGTGTCCTAAGTTGAAGGCCAAAGAAGCTAAGAAGAAAGAGGGTGGTTCCACTGCAAATGCTGGTTCCACTACAAATGCAGCTATTGTTGAGTCTTCTGTGAAAGGAGACTATGTTGCTGATGTTGATGTAGAATGGGCTTTTAGCGCAGACTGCACTTACAATCCTGCTGTCCATGATGCATGCTTGTCAGTTGCTGCAGATTCACATGTGTGGCATTTCGACATTGGTGCTACAAAGCACATTACCTCACATCGTGAATTGTTTACCTCTCTCGAGTCTGTCCCTTATGGGAATTCAGTCACTTGTGCCAACAATGCCTCTTATCCAGTTCAGGGAGTTGGAAAGATTGTGCTCATTGCTGCTAATGGCAGTTCCTTCACACTTGTTGATGCACTTTATGTACCTGGGATCAAGAAGAATCTCTTGTCTGTATCCGCACTTGCTAGACTTGGACTTGTAGTCAAATTTGTGGATGACAGATGTACAGTTCATGATCTCAGTTTTGGTGATGAAATTGTTGCATCTGGCCTTTTCTGTCGTGGGCTGTATAAGATCACTTTGTATGACAAGTGTGGACAAAATTTTGCAAATGCTGTTGCAGATTCAAGGGCTATTTCAGATGCAAAACTTTGGCATGCACGTTTTGGTCATCTGAATTTTGCCAGTTTGCTGCGTTTGCAGAAATCTGATATGGTTGCTTCTTTGCCCCCTCTTGAAGCACCTGTCAAACATGTCTGTGAAGGCTGTATTTTGGGTAAGATGCAGCGTTCCAAATTTCCAAAGGATGGGTCAGTTCGGGCCACATGCAGGTTGCAGCTTGTGCATAGTGATGTTTGTGGGCCCATGCAAACTCCGTCCTTGGGCAATTACCTGTACTTCGTGACTTTCATTGATGATTACTCCAGGCATACATGGGTATTTCCGCTTAAAGCGAAGTCCGAAGTTTTTATGTGCTTCAAACAATTTCTGGCTATGGCTGAAAATGTCTCGAAATGTACTATGGGCACCCTCTGTTCCGATCGAGGGGGGGAGTATATGTCTCATGAATTTAATGCATTTCTGGCTAGTCGTGGGATAAAACACCAATGTACAGTGCCTTATACACCTCAGCAAAATGGTGTTGCTGAGAGGAAAAACAGGTCACTAACGGAAATGGCACGATGTATGGTCAAAAGTCAAGCTTTGCCGCATTCTTTTTGGCTTGAGGCCATCATGTGTGCCACTTATGTACTTAACAGGTGTCCTACGAAAGCTTTGCAGTCTATTACTCCATATGAAGCATGGCATGATAGAAAGCCTTCTATTGAGCACATGCGTGTTTTTGGCTGTTTGGCATATGCTTTGGTGCCACAAGTGCAGCGCAGAAAATTGGATGATAAGGCTGTCAAATGTATTTTTGTTGGTTATAGTGCTGAAAGCAAAGGTTATAGGTTGTATCATCCGCAAACAAAACGTATTCTGGTTTCACGGGATGTAGTGTTTGTGGAAGATTCTGTTCAGCCCTTGCTGTCATGTACTAGAGACGGTAATGTAAGCTCACAGGACATTTATGACACTTTGTTGCCTCTTTTCAGTGGTGGAAATACGAATGTAATTTCCAATGAGGCAAATGTACACCCTATGGGGGTTTCTGAAAATGTTTTAGAACAGCCTATTACTGATGTAGATGTACATGATGTACTTGATGAGGAAAGGAATGAAAATGAGTAGGCTAGAGGTATGCCAAAATGGCTGGTGCACACTTTGCGTGACAGTAAATTGGATGCACCTTTATCTAGTTGTACTCGTTCAGGCTCTCGCCATGCATCTTATGCATCAGATTGTTATGCTTTGGCTGTGTCTAGTTTACATGATGTTGAGGAGCCTCTGTCTTTTGATGAAGCACAGAATTCAGAAAATTGGATTGCTGCCATGCAATCTGAATATGATGCACTTATAGAGAATGACACATGGACTTTATGTGATTTGCCTCCTGGCAAAAAGGCCATTGCTACGAAGTGGGTTTACAAGTTGAAACGCAAGTCGGATGGTGAGATCGATCGCCATAAGGCTCGACTTGTTGCAAAGGGTTATGCACAACAAAAAGGCATAGATTATGAAGAGACTTTTGCTCCCACTTGTCGTATGACTACTGTGCGTTTTCTATGTGCATTGGCAGCTCATTTTGGTTGGGATGTACATCAATCAGACATTGTTACTGCTTTCTTGAATGGTGACATATTTGAGGAAGTTTATGTAACGCAGCCTCGCGGTTTTGTCATAAAAGGACAAGAGGACAAAGTGTGCAAATGTAAGAAGGCTTTGTATGGGTTGAAGCAATCTCCTCATGCTTGGTATGAGAAAGCTGACACTCATTTGGTTAAACGAGGCTTTTGTAACAATCAACAGAAAGCACATTGTATATAAAGCGTGAGGATGATGTATTTCTTATTGTGGTTCTTTATGTTGATGATTTGCTGATCACTGGACCAAATGAGAGACATATTGCTGAATTTAAGGCTGATTTGAATGCTACTTTCAAGATGAAAGATTTGGGGCTGTTGCATCATTACTTGGGTATACAGTTTAAGCAGTGTGATGGTGGTATTGCCTTGTGTCAGAAAAGTTACATAGAGACATTGCTATGTAAGTTTGGACTTGAGGATTGCAAACCTATTGCCACTCCCATGGAAACAGGTTTGAAGTTGAGTCTACATGATGCTGGCGATCCTGCTGATGTCACTCTTTACCAAACTGCTGTTGGCTGCCTCATTTATGTATGCAACACGAGGCCAGATATTCAGTTTGCAGTCTCGCAGGTCAGCAGATTTATGCATAGCCCAGGGTCTAAGCATTGGCAGGCTGTCAAGAGGATTTTCCGCTACCTTAGTGGCACTTTACATCTTGGCTTGTTTTATCCCAAGGGGGGATCATTGCCGCCAGACTTACATGCTTTTTCGGACTCAGATTGGGCTGGTTGTTTTGACACGCGAGTGTCCACAAGTGGTTTTTGTTTCATGCTTGGCAGTTCATGTATATCATGGTTGAGCAAGAAGCAACCTACTGTGGCCACTTTGAGTTGTGAGGCTGAGTACAAGGCAGTCTTCACAGCTACGGTTGAGTGTGTATGGGTCAGAGGCCTTATGGCTGATTTGGGTGTTGGACAGGACACTACCAACACTATCTACACTGACAGTCAGAGCGCATTGGCAGTTGCGAGGAACCCAGTTTTTCATGCTCGCACAAAGCACATTGAGGTGCATTACCACTATGTCAGGGAGAGGCTCTCAGCAGGAGAGATCAGCTTGGCTTATGTGCCAACACAGGACAACCTTGCAGATCTTTTCGCAAAGGCATTGTCTCATGAGAAGCTTGAAGCTTTCCGCAAAGCTTTGGGCTTACTCCCCTTTGTGGACTGATCCTGTCCTCAGGGCATGGCACTTCCCTTTACTCATGTGCCAGCTCTCGTTCACCGCATCACTCCAGGGGGGATTTGTTACCATATACATGTGGTAGTGATGTGTGTGAACACACTAGGACCGCCGGGGCATTTTTTCCCTCTTTAGGAGGTTTTTTCCCCCGTGCATTGTATATACGCCCATCACTCTAAGGCTATGTATCTTTCCATTGCACACTAAGTAACACACTCTCTATTGTCTGCCTCGAGCTTCCTTCGTCTTCTCCAAGATGTGTGTGTTTCTCTGCAACCCTAATTCCAACAGGCAGATGAAGCATGGATTGTCCTTGATCAAAAGGCACTGGGAACAATCTGGTTAAGCTTGGCGTCAATGGTGTCCTTCAATGTTTCGGAGATGAATACCACGGAGGACTTGATGAAGTCACTTGACGACTTCTACGAGGGCGGCCACACATGGGCGGATTGGAGGGTCCGATTTGGACTTATTCGCACAAGGGCGGCTACACATGGCTGTCTCTCATAAGAGAGGGCAGCCCTTTTGGCCTATAAAAGGAGGCCATTTCTACACACATTTCATAGTGTGAAGTTGATGCAACAAGGTGAGTGTGAGGTGATGAGAGTGAAGCAAGGCGGGAGCTCCATTAAGGGTATAATCCCTTTGTAAACTACTTCTTGTTTTGAAGTACTAAAGCCATTGAGTGGCTGCTTTCCCGTGGACGTAGCCCACATTGGGTGAACCACGTATATCATGTGTACTCTCTCTCTCTCTCTCTACTCTATAATCTCGTGTATATAAATCTGTCTCTCTCCATTAAGTAATCTACTCAATTATCTATTTAGCTATGTCTTATTTCCTAACAATTGGTATTAGAGCAAGGTTTGCTCGTAGCTAAATTATCTCAAGGAAAGGATTCCTTGAATTGAGTGGGAGTTATGGCGGAGGAAGGGAAGCTCAAGATTGAGAAGTTCAACGGCAAAAACTACCAACATTGGAAGATGTAGATTGAAGACTATCTCTACCAGAAGGACCTCTATTTGCCACTAGGCGGTCTTGCGAAGAAGCCCGCAACAATGGCAGATGAAGCATGGATTGTCCTTGATCGAAAGGCACTGGGAACAATCCGGTTAAGCTTGGTGTCAACGGTGGCCTTCAATGTTTCGGAGATGAAGACCACGGAGGACTTGATGAAGTCACTTGACGACTTCTACGAGAAGCCATCGGCATCCAATAAGGTATTTCTTATGAAGCGCTTGTTCAATCTAAAGATGGCAGAGAATGGTTCAGTTGTAGAACACCTAAATGACTTTAACACAAACATAAGTCAACTTCAATCAGTGAAAATCAATTTCGATGACGAAGTGCGAGCTCTCCTTATACTATCATCTCTACCGGATAGTTGGGACAGCCTTGTGATGGCTGTAAGTAATTCTATCTGTGGCACAAATACTCTTAAGTTTGATGATGTTGTGGGTGTTCTCCTAAGCGAGGAAATGCGAAGGAGAAGCACAGGAGAATCATCAAGTGCTGCACTATCAATGGAAACAAGAGGAAGGCTTAAGGAGAGATTCAAAAACCAAAAGGGTCGTGATCGCTCAAGGCGAAGCACGTCACGCACAAAGTCAGTTCTTGAATGTTGGAACTGCGGCAAGAAGGGCCACGTCAAGAAGGATTGCTGGTCCAAGAAGAAGAAGGAGACAAAGTCTCAAGACAACAAGCCAACATCGGAGGCCAATGTGGCAGGTAAAGTAGAGCAAGATGCTCTAATTCTCTCATTAGGCAATGTGTCTAATTCCTGGATAGTAGATTCTGGGGCTTCATTCCATGCGACACCACACAAGCAACATTTCCAAGACTACACCAAAGGTAATTTTGGGTATGTATACTTGGGAGATGATGAAGCTTGTGAGATTTTCGGCAAAGGTACAGTTTTTGTCAAAACTGCTAACGGAAATGAATGGAAGCTTAAAGATGTTAGGCATGTTCCTTCTCTTTGCAAAAATTTGATCTCTACAGGACAATTGGACGATGAAGGTCACAACATTGCATTCGGAAACAAATGGTGGAAGATCTCAAAGGGATCTTTGGTGGTTGCCAAGGGAGAAAAAGTCGGTACACTTTACTTGTGTACTGTTAGCACGCAACCTTCAAATTGTGCAGCAACTACAGAAGTTGACAGTGCGGTGTGGCACTACGGACTTGGGCATATGAGTGCCAAAGGAATGCAAATCCTTCAAACAAAGAAGCTTCTACCAGGTTTGAAAGAAGTGGACTTAGAGTTCTGTGAAGATTGTGTTTATGGTAAACAAAAGAGGGTAAAATTTCAAAAATCAAGAAATGAAAGAAAAAATAAAAAACTTGAGTTGGTTCATTCTTATGTTTGGGGTCCTGTAAGTACACCATCACTTGGTGGCTCATTGTACTATGTAACATTCATAGACGATGCGACTAGAAAAACATGGGTTTATGTCATGAAGAATAAATCCGATGTATTTTGCATATTTCAAAGGTGGAAAGCCTTTGTGGAGAATGAAACAGGTACCAAGGTTAAATGCCTCAGATCCGACAATGGAGGCGAATATTGCAGCCAAGCTTTTGAAAGCGTTTGTGCTAGCAATGGCATTCAGAGGCAAAGGACAACCCCAAGGACACCTCAACAAAATGGGATTTTGGAAAGGATGAACAGGACAATCATGGAACGAGCACGAAGCATGCGGCTACATGCAGGCCTACCGCTTGAGCTTTGGGCGGAAGCTGTAAGTACGTCTGTGTACTTAATCAATCGATCACCCTCAACAGCATTGGATGGGGGAGTTCCAGAAGAGGCATGGACAGGTAAACCGGTGAATTATGCATTTCTCAAAGTGTTTCGATGTGAGGCTTTCATGCACATAGATAGAAGCCTAAGATCAAAGCTAGATGCAAAGTCCAAAAAGTGTTTCTTCATTGGCTATGGAGAAGGATACTTTGGGTATCGCCTATGGAATCCTAAAGATGGTAAAATCTTAAGGAGTAGGGATGTAATTTTTAACGAACAAAATATGTACAAAGATTACTTGGAAAGAAAACAAACAAAAGAAACAAGTGATGAGTACATGGAGCTTGAGGACGGTGAAGACTCAAGGACTGCAAATGGTGACAATGTGCAACAACGTCAACCAAATGAGGATCCTCAACCTATTCCCCGAAGATCTACAAGAGCAAGTAGACCTCCAGAAAGGTTTGTTCCTTCCTTCAACCATCTCTTGATCTCAGATTGTGGAGAGCTAGAATCATACGAAGAAGCTATGCAACATGAATCTAAAGAAGAATGGACCAAAAACACCAATGTACAGTGCCTTATACACCTCAGCAAAACGGTGTTGCTGAGAGGAAAAACAGGTCACTGACGGAAATGGCACGATGTATGGTCAAAAGTCAAGCTTTACCGCATTCTTTTTGGCTTGAGGCCATCATGTGTGCCACTTATGTACTTAATAGGTGTCCTACGAAAGCTTTGCAGTCTATTACTCTATATGAAGCATGGCATGATAGAAAGCCTTCTATTGAGCACATGCGTGTTTTTGGTTGTTTGGCATATGCTTTGGTGCCACAAGTGCAGCGCAGAGAATTGGATGATAAGGCTGTCAAATGTATTTTTGTTGGTTATAGTGCTGAAAGCAAAGGTTACAGGTTGTATCATCCGCAAACAAAACGTATTCTGGTTTCTCGGGATGTAGTGTTTGTGGAAGATTCTATTCAGCCCTTGTTGTCATGTACTAGAGACAGTAATGTAAGCTCACAAGACATTTATGACACTTTGTTTCCTCTTTTCAGTGGTGGAAATACGAATGTAAGTTGCAATGAGGCAAATGTACAGCCTATGGGGGTTTCTGAAAATGTTTTAGATCAGCCTATTACTGATGCAGATGTACATGATGTACTTGATGAGGAAAGGGCTGAAAATGAGCAGGCTAGAGGTATGCCAAAATGGCTGGTGCACACTTTGCGTGACAGTAAATTGGATGCACCTTTGTCTAGTCGTACTCGTTCAGGCTCTCGCCATGCATCTTATGCATCATATTGTTATGCTTTGGCTGTGTCTAGCTTACATGATGTTAAGGAGCCTCTGTCTTTTGATGAAGCACAGAATTCAGAAAATTGGATGGCTGCCATGCAATCTGAATATGATGCACTTGTAGAAAATGACACATGGACTTTATGTGATTTGCCTCTTGGCAAAAAGTCCATTGGTACAAAGTGGGTTTACAAGTTAAAATGCAAGCCGGATGGTGAGATCGATCGCCATAAGGCTTGACTTGTTGCAAAGGGTTATGCACAGCAAAAAGGCATAGATTATGAAGAGACTTTTTCTCCCACTTGTCGTATGACTACTATGCATTTTCTATGTGCATTGGCAGCTCATTTTGGTTGGGATGTACATCAATCAGACATTGTTACTGCTTTCTTGAATGGTGACATATTTGAGGAAGTTTATGTAACGCAGCCTCGCGGTTTTGTCATAAAAGGACAAGAGGACAAAGTGTGCAAATGTAACAAGGCTTTGTATGGGTTGAAGCAATCTCCTCGTGCTTGGTATGAGAAGCTGACACTCATTTGGTCAAACAAGGCTTTCGTAACAGTCCAACAGAAAGCACATTGTATGTAAAGCGTGAGGGTGATGTATTTCTCATCGTGGTTCTTTATGTTGATGATTTGCTGATCACTGGACTAAATGAGAGACATATTGCTGAATTTAAGGCTGATTTGAATTCTACTTTCAAGATGAAATATTTGGGGTTGTTGCATCATTACTTGGGTATACAGTTTAAGCAGTGTGATGGTGGTATTGCCTTGTGTCAGAAAAGTTACATAGAGACATTGCTATGTAAGTTTGGACTTGAGGATTGCAAACCTATTGCCACTCCCACGGAAACAGGTTTGAAGTTGAGTCTACATGATGTTGGTGATCCTGCTGATGTCACTCTTTACCAAACTACTGTTGGCTGCCTCATTTATGTATGCAACACGAGGCCAGATATTCAGTTTGCAGTCTCACAGGTCAGCAGATTTATGCATAGACCAAGGTCTAAGCATTGGCAGGCTGTCAAGAGGATTTTCCGCTACCTTAGTGGCACTTTACATCTTGGCTTGTTTTATCCCAATCTACATTGACAGTTAGAGCGCATTGGCAATTGCGAGGAACCCAGTTTTTCATGCTCGCACAAAGCACAGTTTTCCAGGGAGAGGCTCTCAGCAAGAGAGATCATCGTGGCATATGTGCCAACATAGGACAACCTTGCAGATCTTTTCACAAAGGCATTGTCTCATGAGAAGCTTGAAGCTTTCCGCAAAGCTTTGGGCTTACTCCCCTTTGTGGACTAATCTTGTCCTCAGGGCATGGCACTTCCCTTTACTCATGTGCCAGCTCTCGTTCACCGCATCACTCCAGGGGGGATTTGTTACCATATACATGTGGTAGTGATGTGTGTGAACACACTAGGACCGCCGGGGCATTTTTTCCCTCTTTAGGAGGTTTTTTCCCCCGAGCATTGTATATACGCCCATCACTCTAGGGCTATCTATCTTTCCATTACACACTAAGTAACACACTCTCTATTGTGTGCCTTGAGCTTCCTTCTTCTTCTCCAAGCTGTGTGTGTTTCTCTGCAACCCTAATTCCAACACCTCTTTTTATTGGCACACACACACACACGCCCGAGAAGAAGAGAGTTTTAACATCGTAGGAAACTATCCCAAGAGACCTTAAAGATCTAGTCGACGAGGAGTTGAACTCAAGACTTGTTATTCAAGAGGGAAATGGCATAACCAATCTACCACACTTGGGTGATAGAAAGGTTATACCAATTTCCTCTTTTTATTGACACACGCACACACACCCGAGACTCAGAAGAGAGTTTTAACGTCGTAGCAAACTATCCCAAGAAACCTTAAATATCTAGCCAACGAGGAGTTGAACTCAAGACCTGTTGAACAAAGAGAAAGAGAGAGAGAATAAAAAACCAAAGAGAGAGAGAGATAGGGGGAGAAGACGAAAAAGAGAGGTAAGGGGAGAAAACAAAGAGAGAAAGAGATTATGTTAAAATTTAAATTATATTAGGTTAAATTACATTTAGATTTATGTTTATGTTGAGTTTAAGATTAGGTTAGATTTAGATTTATGTTAGATTAGATTTAGGTTTATTTAGGTTAGATTAGATTAGATTTAGGTTTATTTCGAGTTAGATTTACGTTAGATTAGATTTAGGTTTATTTACATTAGATTTAGATTTATGTTAGATTAGATTAGATTTAGGTTTATTTTGAGTTTAAGATTAAATTAGATCTAGATTTATGTTTGATGGACTAGCTTTTTTTAGATTTAGGTTAGATTTTAGTGCATGTCAATGAAGGTGCGCTTTGCATGTCAATGAAGGTGCACTCATGATGTTAAGCATTGTATGAAAAACACTTGGTCATATGAAAAACACTGAAAAAGACTCCGTTTTTCTACATTAGAAAATTTCCTCCGCTCAGAGCCTTGACAGTCCACGCGAACCAGCAATTCCACCTGCATGTTTGACTGCTGCTTGCATACAATAAGCCGTCATGATCAGCCAATGGAAGAGCAAATTGAGCCTACACAGGAATTAGTGATGCAAGATGACGATTCCAAGGGTCACACACACACACACATACACACACACTATACAACCCGTCAAATCCACAGTAAGGATTAAGTGCTTTGAGCAGGCATCAGCTACATTGCAAGAATGGCATACCTGCATGCTACAGACACAGATCTACTGTGAAAAGATGTTTAGATGTTGTAAAATGCTACAGCTAGAGAAGAGGAAAAGGGGTTTTGTCCACTACATGCACTATCATGTAGATGTGGATGTGTAGATTTCTTGTACCCACAAATATAGGCATTGACCAATAAAGACAAGATTATAATCCGGTGGTTCTGATCTCCGTGCACCTCTAGACCGAGGTGTGCGGGGATTGGACATGACTAGAGAATGTGAGGTAGTTTACGGTGTGAACAGAGAGAGAGAGAGAGAGAGAGAGAGAGAGAGAGAGAGAGAGAGAGGTAAAGAGACGGAGGATGAAAATAGAAGATTAAATTTATGTCAAGGCTATAAGGTTTTCACCCTCATTATAAGTAGTGATGAGGATGTGGGGCCGTCCAACCAAAACACCTATCTCTCAACGAGGATCTTATGTCCTTGTAATCAATGTAAGCATGCTGTGCGACAGACAAGACACGTTTCTTTGCAGCACGTTCATGAATTTGGCGAGTTCGATCCATCTATTATAGATCGAGTTGTTACCAATTATAACTCGTCAGACTCTGTGACGTTGGCCAAATGGCAGCAATCTTGCAACCCAATACACGTGTTTGCAGGCGCTTTGGTCAAGCAACATATGTGAGGCCACAAGATGTAGCCTCTGACAGCTCGGGGGTGTTAGGTTTAATGGCCATGTGGTCGACCGTCCATCACTAACTGCTGCTAACCCTAAGTGTACAGCTATACACTTGTGTGAGCCACTAACACTAAGTACAATGTGTATTGTGCCTTAGTGCATAAGATAAGAGAAGAAAGAAAGGGGGCATACAATACGTTGGCTCTCCCCCTTCAACCTGTGTGCGGCTATGATGGTGTGTGTGTGAGTGTGTGCGTGTGTATTCTTCTTCCGTTGTCCTCCCAACTCCTCCCCATCATCTGGTATCAGAGCGGTTTCATTCCCGAAATCGTTTCCGCACGCGCGCGCACTTTCAAGAGTGCAAATAGGATTCCGATTTCACCATTGGCAAGTTCAGCTTCCCGAGAGCGTTTCCACCAGGCATCCCGGAGTTTTACCCCCCTTTCGGAGCCATTCGAGCCATCAGAAACTCCATTCGAGCTACGGTTCAGGAGCTGAAATTTTCAGCCCTCTTGTGGTAGTTTGTGCTGCAGTGCTTCCATAGCCAGTTACAGGTACCTTTGTTGCAGTCTCTTCCATCTACGAGAGCCCACGGCTCATACAGGAGTGTGTATCCTCTTTCAGAGTGGCCTCATACACACACATAGAGTGGGAGCTTGACAGCATTGTCTTCTTTGACTACAGGTACAGGTACAGGTACAAGTACAGGCTACAAGTTTCAGTGCTTGAGATATTATGGTTCCAGTGGGAGAAGTTGTTTATGCGTACATGCATATGTTGACACTTTTGACAGTGTTTGAGCTCTTTTGAGAGCGGATTGACTCCCCGCAAGGATGTTTAGTTGCAGGCACATGCTTTTGACGCTTGTTTGAGCGTCTTGACAGACTTGTACGTCTTTGTGGACACTGCCATTGTACGCTTTTGTGGAGCCATCTTTTGGCTAGTACGGCAGTCCCGGCCATTTATGAGACTTGGTCCGAAAGATAGCCATTTCTGAGACTTGGCTATACATTTTTTGCTGCATAACCTACATTGTTGAGGGTCGATAGCGCGAGGTTTTCATTGAGCTGGGGTATTCTCAAATGTGGAGATACCTTTGGTGATACAGGTAGCTAGAGCATCCCTTACGAGGCCTCGCCGTAGAATATGTAAAGAGTGGTATAGGTGCTTTTGACGCCAAGTTGGTGGTCTATGGTCAGTTTGACTGTTTATGCGCCTCAGTTTGTCTCTATACATTGTGATTTTGAGAGGCATTGCTCTCTTTTATGCTTTGTGGGTGACATACTTGGTCATTTTGTCTCGTATTTTGGTTGACATAGTCCCAAATACAAAGGAGACTCTGCCAAAATTTTTCCAGAATCTTTTGGTAGTTTTGTCACCATGTCTACTAGCAAAGACCTTGACATTTATGACATAAAGAAGTTTGATGGCACTAATTTTCAGCTTTGGAAGAACCAAATGCATGATGTGCTTGTCCAAAAGAAGCAAAAGTTTCCTATTACCTATGCGGCTAGAACTGAAGATATGCACATGACTCAGTTTTAGTGGGAGGAGCTTGATGAGCTATGCAGGTCTACGATTAGACTGCACCTTGGAGAGGCGGTGTACTTTTCAGCGTTAGAATGCGAGATTGCTCATGCTTTATGGCAGAAATTATGCGACACCTATGAAAGGGATACGGCTAGCAATAAGGTTTTCCTGATGCGAAAACTTTTCAACCTTCGTATGAAGGAGTCAGCTAACATTGCCAGCCATATCAATGATTTTGATTCTCTTTTTGCCCAGATTCGTGCACAGCGCATGACCATTGATGATGAGATGAAAGCAATTTTTTGCTTTGTTCGTTGCCACCCTCTTGGGATATCTTTTGCACAATTGTTAGTAACTCTGCTCCTAACGGTACGCTAAAGTACGATGATGTTACTAGTGCACTTTTGTCAGAGGAGATGTGTCGAAAGACCATGATTAGCTCGCATCATGGCGAAACTCATTATGTGCAAAGGGATGATAAGCAACGTAAGGGCCGTTCTTCGCAACGTGAGTCCAAGAAAGAGGGCAATAGAGATACATCAAAGGATAGATCAAAGTCTCGTGGTGGTCGCCGCAATGTTCAATGCCATTATTGTGATAAGTTTGGTCACATAAAGAAGGATTGTTATGCTTGGAAGTGTGACAAAGGTAAAGGCAAAGGCAAAGACAATGATGATAAAGAGGAGAAACCAAAGAGTTCGGTTAAGATTGAAGAACTGAACATAGTGCAAGATGATTGTGATGCACAAGACATCAATATGTTGACTAAAAATAATGATGTATTTTATGATGCACAAGAAACTCTATCTTTGCAGAGTTCTATGCCAGCAGAGCTACTTGTTAGTGGTGAAGTGTCCCATACATGGATTCTTGATTTGGGCGCTTCGTTGCATGTCACACCTCATAGGCATTGGTTTACTACATATGAGGAAACCATTGGCACTGTTACGCTAGGTGACAGCTACTCTTGTGACATTGTGGGCATAGGTGATATTGCTATGGTTATGGCAAATGGGGTGAGGTTTACCATACATAATGTGCGTCATGTTCCAGCTTTGACACAAAATTTGATTTCGATTGGACGTCTTGATGACTTGGGTTACAAAGTCACTTTTCATCAGTAGTCTTGGCGCATTGTGAAAGGTCATCTTATTTTAGCCCATGGTTCTAAAGTTGGTTCACTTTATCCTCTTTATGTATCTGACAAGAACAATGTTCTTTCGGTAACCGATCTGCCAACTGTTGCTTTATGGCATAGCCGGTTAGGTCATATGTCAAAGAAGGGAATGGAGACACTCTCTTGCTTGGGCTACTTACCGTCTTTGTCATTTTCAGATTTTCCCTTTTGTGAGCACTGTCAATATGGTAAGCAAACACGAGCACATCGTACACAGTCTTTTGACAAAGAAAGAAAGCCCTTAGAGCTTGTGCATAGTGATTTATGTGGACCTATGCCTTCTAAATCCCATGGTGGTGCGTCTTATTATGTTACATTCATTGACGATGCAACACGACATGTTTGGGTTTATGCCATGAAGTCTAAAGATGAGACTTCTCCTTGTTTCAAAAAGTTCTTATCTAGTGTGGAAACTCAATCTGAACATAAGTTGAAAGCTTTAGCTTAGACAATGGTGGAGAATATGTCTCCAAAGAGTTTGCAGACTTCTGTTCAAGTAGGGAAATTAAGCGTGAGTTTACAGCTCCTTATACCCCTGCACAAAATGGTGTTGCCGAACGAATGAATAGGACCATCCAAGAGAGGATTATGTCTATGCTATCACAGGCTAATTTACCACAAGCGTTTTGGGCTGAAGCATTATACACTGCTATGTATTTGATCAATAGATCACCACATGCTTCATTACAGTTTCGTGTACCTTTGGAGTTATGGTCAGGACATAAGTTGTCTTATGAAAAACTCCATACATTTGGCTACGAAGCTTATGCACATGTACCCAAGGAGTTGCGTGCTAAGCTCGACCCTAAGTCCAGGAAATGCATCTTTATTGGCTATGGTGTAGATGGTCAATTTGGCTATCGTTTATGGGATCCGAAAAGTCGATCTAATCCGTAGCAGTGATGTTGTCTTCAATGAGACCAAGATGCATAGGCAGCCAACAAAAGAGGTTGAATTCTGGAAAGTGACGTTTTCCCATGTATCACCTCCTGCACAGATAGCTCCAGAGTCAATTACTACACAGGCTAGTACAAGCTCTGATCAGCCGAGGAGATCTCAAAGATTCTCACATCTGCCAAAATGGTTTGTTCCAAGCGTGGACTTTGTGTTGCTGACAGATAGTGGTGAACCTTCTTGTTACAAAGAGGCTATGCTAGCCAATGATAAGGTTCAGTGGGAACATGCTATGAAGAGGGAGCTATCCAGTATTGCAAAGAACAAAACATGGGAACTTGTTCCATTGCCAAAAGGTAGGAAAAATTTGCCTTGTAAATGGGTTTACAAGACGAAGATTGCATCCAATGTTGAGAATTACAAAGCTCTTTTAGTGGCCAAAGGTTTCAAGCAAGAATATGGTGTAGATTTCCAGGAAATCTTTTCTCCAGTGGTCAAGATGATGACACTAATAATGTTGCTTGCTTTGGTTGCCACTGAAGATATGGAGCTTGATCAAATGGATGTCATTACAGCTTTCTTACATGGTGATCTCGAGGAAGAGATTTATATGCAGCAACCTGAAGGGTTTGTGCTAAAGGGCAAGGAACATTTGGTTTGTAAGCTTCTGAAAAGTCTCAATGGCTTGAATCAATCATCCAGACAATGGTATCAAAAGTTTGATGCATTTATGCGTTCCCTAGGCTATAAGCGCAGTAATGAGGATCCATGTTATTACATGCAAAGACAACCAAATGGACAGCTTATTATGCTTATCCTTTATGTAAATGACATGCTTATTGCTGGTCATTCTAAGAAGGACATTGCTGACTTGAAAACCAAGCTGAAAAGTCAAATCGACATGAAAGATTTGGGTGAAGCCAATCACATTTTGGGTATGCGCATTACTCGTGATCGTAAGAAGAGGTTGTTGGACCTTTCTCAAAAAGAGTATGTGCACAAGGTTCTTGATCATTTCAACATGCAGAAGGGGAAGGCCTTGAGTACTCCATTGCCTGCATATTTGAAACTTAGCAAGAAAGACTGTCCCAAATCTGCTGAGGAAAAAGCTGCGATGGCTAAGGTTCCTTATGCTTCAGCTTGTGGTAGTCTTATGTATGCCATGGTGGCTACAAGACGTGACATTGCACATGCAGTGGGAGTTGTCAGCAGATTTATGTCTAACCCTGGCAAAAAGAATTGGGATGCTATCAAGTCGATTCTCAAATACTTGAGTAGCACTGCAGATAGACAGTTATGCTATGGTCATGGAGAGTTATCCATCAGGGATTTGTAGACAGTGACTATGCAGGCTGTGTTGACAGTCATAAATCAACAACAAGTTGGATTTACACATTCTCTGGTTCTACTATTTCTTGGAGATCCATTCTTCAAGACTGTACATCTATTTCTACCACAGAGGCAGAATATGTTGCATTGAGTGAGGCATTCAAAGAAGCTATTTGGCTTGCTCGCCTAGTGAAAGATCTTGGATTGGAGCAGCGTATACCAATTCTTCATTGTGATAGTCAGAGTGCTATTGCCTTGGCTAACAATCCAGTGTTTCATTCCAGAACGAAACACATTGATGTGCATTATCACTTTAGTCATGAATGCCTGGAAAACAAGAGCCTTGATTTAGTGAAGATTCCTACGTCATAGAACACAGCGGATGCACTGAGTAAAAGTCTCTCTAGCCATCAGTTTCAACATTGTCGTGCATTGATGGGCATTGGGTGAACAGTGGTTCTCTTCCATTCTTATAGTCTCCCACATTGGCCATCAAGTGGGAGAATGTTAAATTTAATGGCCATGTGGCCGACCGCCCATCACTAACTGCCGCTAACCCTAAGTATACAGCTATACACTTGTGTGAGCCACTAACACTAAGTACAATGTGTATTGTGCCTTAGTGCATAAGATAAGAGAAGAAAGAAAGGGGGCATACAGTACGTTGGCTCTCCCTCTTCAACCTGTGTGTGGCTATGGTGGTGTGTGTGTGAGTGTGTGCGTGTGTATACCACATTCCCAAAGAGGCAATGTTTGAACCCGAGATAGATGAAATGATCGAGACGATCATGGATTCAGAAAGGCTTATCTATGATGATATGAAAAGTGAAGCCAATACGCCATTGTATGATGGAGCACGTGTGTCTAGATTTAAGGCGATCCTGGTTCTTCTCAACATGCAGTCAAAGTTTGGATGGAGTGACACTAGTATCACAGCGCTTTTCAGGTGATCTATTACAATGTGTTTACTTTAATAAAAAAACTCTAGATGTATAATGATCTGATAGATTTTTACACAATTGTACCGCATTTTTTTTGCCATGTAGATTGCTCAAAGAGCATATACTGCCAGCTGATAATGTGATACCACATTCCAGAGAGGAAGCAAGAAAGATCTTGTAAAACTTGGGGATGGATTACAATTCAATCCACGCTTGTCCTAACGACTGCATTCTTTTCAGAGGGAAATACATAGACATGGAGAAGTGTGTGAAATGTGATTCCGAGAGATATCGAGTAGATCTCACGGAACAAAAATTCCACAAAAGGTTTTGCGACATTTTCCTCTGCTTCCTCGCATCAAGCATTTCTTTGAATTTAAGTCCATGGCCGCCCTAGCATCATGGCATGAGGAGAATAAATCTTCGGATGGTGTGCTACGGATTCCTGCAGATTGTGCAGCTTGGAAACATATAGATGAAACATGGCCGGATTTTGCCAAGGAAGCTCGAAATTTGCGCCTAGGCCTAGCTATGGATTGCGTAAATCTATTTGGTCAAAGATCAACATCTTACAGTGTATGGCCCGTTGTCACAGGAGCCCAAGAATGCAAAGTAAAAGAGACCATTCGATCTGTGCGGACCCCCACTGGCGTAATGCACTCGCTCCGAACGTGTTTTACTAAATAAGAAAAGCTTACTGGTTTGAAGTCACACGACTGGCATAAAATGTGTCAGGTATGTTCATAGTGGAATATATCATAGTGGGAATTGTGTAACAAATTTGTGTGTGGACTTTAATATCATTGCTACACGTGTTTTGCAATTTATTTTATCGGTGGCCATTGAGGGATGCTTGTCTCTTGACGTCCGTAACACAATCTACAAACTTGCAAAGTTGGTGCAATGGATCTCACGAAAGGAGATCAACGTAGACTCCATACCATTCGCCAAACTAAACGCTGGGAAGGTTGTGTGCATGTTTGAGAAACACTTTCCTACTACCATGCTAACCATTCAGGTGCATATTCTTGTTCACATAGTTGATGAGGTGGAAATAGCTGGCACAGTACATTCCAGATGGATGTTCTTTTTAGAACGTTTCAAGAAAACGCTCAAGGGATATGTGCGTCAGAAGGCACGTTCGGAGGGTAGCATGGCAGAAGGTTGGCTGGTATCAGAGTCCCTAGTGTACATTGGAGAGTGGCTAGATGGATTTGATAAAGCCCGGGACATGCTATGGCGAACCATAGATGATGAGCGCATATGTAGGATTGTCATGTGCAATCTCGGTGTTGAGAAGAAGATGATGGAATAAACCCACAAACCAAAAAGATGTAAAAAGTTGCCAGTTGTAAATAATCGCGATTATTTATATCTGCCCCATTTTTCAACTTTTTTTATCAAGTTGGCATACCATTAGTTTAACCATGTTGTAATAAGCACACAAAGCATGTAAGAAGATGATGGAATAAGCCCACAAACCAAATTTGGTAAGATTTGGATCATTGGATTGAAAATTATGACCAAAATTGCAAAGTCAGTCTGCAGACACAAAACTGATGACCATTTGACCAAAAATAGTCCAAACTTGATGAAACTTGGCTAGAGAACGTAACTTGACGTGCTTAACAGATCTGTGTAAGATTGGGACAAAAACTTGCAAAAAATTAGCTAGAGTAAATAATCGTGATTATTTACTTCTGCTTCAAAATTTGACAATCTTGCATATTTGATCATACCACAAGGTCAAGCATATCAGGTAGACCACAATCAATTTTGGTGAAATTTGGATCACAAAAGTGAGACTTAAGCCAGATTCTTGAAAAACGAGTCTACAGACACGAAACAGTTGATAAACCTGAACAGATTTTGTCCAAACTTGTTGAAACTTGTCCAGGGACCTTAACAGGTTGTACACTTGGCAAATCAAGCCAAATAGTGCAAAAAACTGACAAAAGTAAATAATCATGATTATTTACTACTGCTACATAGAGCCACCCATTTTGACTTTTGAACTTGTACACTGTTAGACCAACATAATACAAGGCCACCGAGAAATTTTGGGTTCAATCGTATCCAAATTGGTACATATTCACTCAGTTTTTGAGTTGCAGATTAGTCCTTTCATTTTTGCCAAAGTTGAGTTTGAAAATTACAATTGTTGACTCAATTAGCTCGATTTGCAGTGATACAGATAGACTAATCATAATAGCTGGAAAAAACTATACTATCTTTGTGAAAGAATAGCTAACTTGATCAAATTTGTATAGGAATCAGGTTGCAGACAAGGAATTGGAAGCTTGACAGAATTTGCAATCCAGTCAAGTGGAAGAAATTGACAACAAGTCAATCCAAAGGTAAGTACTCTATCCAGGGCTTCATAAGTCTTTATGAACCTTAGATCTGGTTGTGTACTAGGGAATCAAGGCCTATTTGGAGAAATATCCAGAAGAGTATCCACTGAAGAAAGCATGAATCAAGGCAATTCCTTGCACACTATCTCTGAAGAAGTCTCAGACACTTTTTCTGATTCGACATCCGAAATGTCTTCTTATTTCGACTCACTCAGCGACAATGCGCTATAAGCATATACTCTCATTTTATAAGACTAATCGCCATGGAGCTCAGGTTTACCTGGATCCGAAATGTCTTCTTATTTCGACTCACTCAGCGACAATGCGCTATAAGCATATACTCTCATTTTATAAGACTAATCGCCATGGAGCTCAGGTTTACCTGGATCCTAACAAAGAGTATGCTATTCGCATTGATGACCATGGTATTGAGTTCGAAGAGGAGATCATGGCAAACAAACAAGAAAATACATACATGGATCGAAATGGAACTCAGTATTTACAAGTCGAAAACCCTGATGTGATAGACAAATGGGAGTTAGAAATAAATACCATAATTCCATATATGGCCGCTAAAGAAGGAACATCAACTTTAGAATTTGAGGGATACGATCAAGTTTATTTAAAGCCTTTGAAACGGCTTAGTATTGATAATCCTAGGATCGGAGTCTATTGTTGGGAGGATAGAAATATAAAAGATCTTTTGTGGACTATGCATGCCAAATCAGGACAACTGACAGCCATGAAGATCATCTTATCTTCAAGATCAAGAATAAGGGACTAGCAGACCTACCAACCTACCTGTTTAGGGATTGTTATAACAACAATTTTGTTATGATGACTCCTAAGGAGGTAGAACAAACCAAATACCAAGGGTACTCCATAAGGGATTGGATATTGGTCCAAGGACCAGAGACTATTCCAAGAGATGAACACCGTGAGAGATCTTATGAGAGTAATGTTAAGAAACTAAAAACCACCTCATCACGCAAAAAACCTGGTGACACTAAGGCCAGTCCAGGGCTACATGAGTCACTATTTCCAATAGACTGGTTTGAAGGACTCAGAATAGGACTAACTGTCAGGAAACTGGGAGTTGAACCAAATAGACGTGTCAGACCAACTGATTTCCAAAAATGGATCAAAAAATATAGTGGATCAGGGGATCCATACGACCACTTAGCAAGCTTTAAACAAGTGCTAAGAGCAGAATGCATATTCGATTTCCATACTCAATTCGAGGGGTTTGGAATGACATTAGAAGAGAAAGCATTGACATGGTTCCAAAAAATTCCATCAAGGTCAAGCATGAACTTAAACACATTAGCTCAAGGATTTGTAGCTGCTTGTTCCAAAACGGGGATCAAACACAATATGGTAGCTCAAATCCACAGCTTTAAACAGAAACATGGTGAGTCTGTTAGGGATTGTGCAACTCAAATGAAATAATACATTGCCAGTGTTAACCCTCATGGCTCACGGACACCCCATCACCTACGACGGACATGTATTATGTATTTGGTAGAGTCAGGTACCGGGCTTGTCGGACCAATAGGAAAAGGGTAAGAGTGATCGCCGATGAGAGGCGCACTCTAACTGGGACATTCAAGGGATTAGTTGGCTAAGCATGGGCGCCCAAGTGTGAATGGGGTGAGCTCATATAAAAGCCAACTAAACCTAAAATCTCATTTGTGCAATAGAAGAGTGCTCTTGCTCCATCTCCATCTCCATCTTCTTCTCCTTCACCTCCTCGTGTGTGTGTGTATGTGAGAGAGAGAGAGAGAGAGGGAGAGTGTGTGTGCGATCGAGCATTACGAAGGCACGACGGCGGCGAAGCGGTTGAGCGCGGCACACTGCAGCTTCTTCTTCATCGCGGAGAGGAATCCTCCACGACAGGAGCATAGAGCGGTGAGTGACACACCATTGCCCTCTTTTGAGCTTGCTAGATTAGTCTTGTTGTGTGCTTGGAGCCATTTGTGGCTCGCACACGGTGTATCGGCAAGTCCCTTTCTTCGACAGTGCGGCAAGGAGCGCACATTTTTGGCGCCGTTGCCGGGGAAACGCCCTGCACTAAGCCCAAGAGGCACTTTGTGCTTCTCCTATGAGTTGTTTGTAGTAGGAAAGAAGAGGAAGAGGAAGAGGAATGAGTTGTTTTTCTGTAAATTGTTAATTTCTGTGTTGTCTGCAAGTTCTGTGATTTCTGCATAATGTTGTGTTTTCTGTTTGCACACAGTCTTTGCACAATTAGTAGTCGTTAGCTTGTTTGCAGTGAATGAATAAGTAGGAAGGCAGTTAGCAATTTCTGCTTGTACACAGTCTGCACACAGTTTCTGTCAAGGTTTGCCTGCACACAGTTTTTTGCACAGTAAGGTAGTGAGAAAGGAAGTAGGTGGACAATTAGGTCACTGTCAGTAGGCAGTTAACAGATTAGTTAGTGGTTAGCACCACTGTTAGTAAGTAGATAAGGTAGTGAGCTGTCTGTGAGCTGTGAGATGTTGACTGGGAGGTTAGGTAGGTGAGAGTGTGTGTGGACAAGAAAGGGTCACCAAATCCGCGCGCGGTCGTCGCCCAAAAAAAAAAAAATCCCAACCCCAAGCCAGGCCCAAGCCCAGGCCCAGGTCTCAGTCCTTAGTCTTATGATATATACTAGACTCACTCTTATATATATACCCTACCCCCTCAAGAGGGAATGAGAGCATGTGGGGCAAGTCCTCCACTCTCCTCCCTTCTCTTCCCACTTGCACCCTTGGACTTTCTAATTCGGGCCTAGTTCCCTACTAGAAATTGACAGTTTTAGGGATTCCGAGGGCATAAAGTGACCAAACGAAGGGCTGTAAAGCACGGCACGTCCCTCTGACCGAGACGCTCGTTTTGAGCTATCATACATTCTATTCTATAGCTGGGTCAGAAAAAAAGGGCAAAAAAATCAAAAAATAATAAAAGAGTTGGGTTGCAAAACACCCAAAATTACTAGGTGAGCAGCCTTCACGGGCCCTCACTGACACTTCTAGGGGATCCAAGTCATATGAACCTACGCTCTGGACGAGTTTTAGAGCATGAGCATATTGGTAGTGCCTCCATTTACGCGGGCACCCATTATTCCTCCACCCTAGGTTCTGGACCTTTGGCCGGGACTCAAGGTAGCGCGACCCAAGATCCTCATATCGCGTTTAGTGATTCTTTCTCTGACTACGAAGTCATGGAGGGGTATCCTACACCAAACCCTGATAGTTCAAGTCAAGACATGCATGCCATGGGCCCACGGCCCGGGTCCAGTGTGTTTAGCCACTTAAAAGAGACCCTTAGTAGAGCTACTCGCTCCGAACATGCGGTTAATGAAACAAATGAAGGGAGTGGGAAAGTAAATTCGTCATTCATGCCTAAAATGGACCCTATGCTTCTTGAGAGTGTGTATGTGAATGTTCCATCCATTGCATCTCCTGATCCTTTAGGACTATCTCCCTCTAAGGTTTTACTACCCGATGGTAGGAGTCTTGCCGAAGTACAAGAGATCGAACGCTATATGCAAGCAACAAGGGAGAGGGAAATTGAGAACCTACGATGGCTAGAACAAAGTCCAGCCCTGAAAGCAAAGGCTCCTATGACAACAATCATGCCCTCCGAGCAACCGAGTGCTCCCAAGGTAGCAGTCACGGAGGGGCAAGCTATGGGGAGCAATAATGCTTCCACTTCAAGGGAAACCTCCAGCACACCAGGCCTAGATGGGATATTCCTAAACGAAAATTGGGAGTATGACCTACAAGCAGAATCTTTAACTGATCGGTACACAGGACACACCTATCATGTGGGTTGGTTAGATGTTCTACAATCCACATTGGGTGCTACTAGCATAGATAAGCAACAACAGAAAGTCTGTGATGTCCTCCATAGGATTGTCGAGTTAGAAAGACAGAACACAGGGATCAACATGCCTTCAACAGGCCTAATGAGATTCTTGGATACGAGAAAGGCCAACCAACCAACCCTGTCACAAATGGAGACTCCCTCAGTGAGCCCCATTGATCCTCCATATGTTGTTTCGCCAGGAGCCTCAGTACAATCTGAGCCCACAAGTGGTAGCTTTACCTTCCCAAATCTAGCTCATCTTTCTCTTAATGACGCTACGGCTACCATGCATATCCCAATGGTGAGCATGACAAGAAGTACACCATGGAGTTCATTTGTTAACACTGCGTCGATGCCTAGTAGCACATAATACCATGCCATATTAGGCGCCCCCTATGCCTAGGGCCACGCCTGTAAACTTTGGACCACCGTCTGGTACACCACCATACAAAATTTGGGACCTAAGAGCCGCGCGTATGCCAAGGCCAAGGCCAACTCCCATCTCACATGTGGTTCCAGGAGCACATACACCCATTATACCTGCTCAAATAGGAGATTTGGCAGCATTTTCTCAAACTATTGGTCGCTCTAGTGCGGAAAACATGCGTAGTGCACCTGATAGAGAGCCTAGGAGCAAGGCAGTTCAAGTAGCTAAGCTCACACAGAAATTCAGTGGAGACGGAGATGCTAGAAAGCATATGGAAGTCTTTGAACATGTGTGCGATTCCTTGGAAGAGCACAATGAGCTACATAAGTGTAGGGCTTTGAGTTTGACCCTAAGCGAAAAGGCTGGAGATTGGTATAGAACCTTAAGAGTAGAAGAAAAAACGATCTACTCTACTCTTAGGAGACTGTTCTTAAAAGAATACATACGAGAGGGAGTACTCTGGGTGTAGCCTCTCAGCTCCAGAAAGCCCAACGAGAAGAAGGTGAATCCGTGAGAGACTTCATTAGTCGCCTAAAGAATTTGAATTCTCGATGCAATGCAAACGAGCGATTCAACAACAACCAATTGCTCGATAGATTCATTAGGGGACTACGACATGAAAGTATCATAATGGCCTAGTCATTAGAGGTATCACTACTTGGGAAGAAGTCACCATGAATGCAATCCAATTGGAGGATAATTTAATGATTGCAGGAGAAAGAGTGTCTGCCGAGCCGAAGTCTAGTAGCTCGCAAGCATCAGGGCATGAGCCAATGAAGATAAAGCCAATCGTGAAAGAGCAAACGATATCTGAGATGACTTTGGCAGATCTCACAAAGGCCATCCAAGAAAGCCTTAGGGGTAATCGTGCTCCACAAAACATTCATATGTATCCAAGAAGGGAGCAACAATGGTGCTCAATTTGCTTGGGCCCACATACTACGAGTGAATGCCCTACTTTCAGAGTAAAGTTTAACGGGACTTGTAATGCGTGTGGTAGGTATGGCCATCAAGCGAAGGATTGCCTAATGCTTAAACGCATCATGGAAAATAGACCGCCTATAGCTTGGGCAGACTCACCTTGAGTTCCTGCATTGATGCCTACCCCACCCATGGAGCAACAGTTGCCATTACAACACATGGTCCCTAGAACCCAAAATGTGGTCCAAACCACACCGTTGCCACCTCCAGTGCTAGGAGCTCAACCCCCTCATCCAAGAGTTACACCTATAAACCAAATAGGTTGCGAGTCATCTAATACTTATGTAGATTGCGAAGAGGACATAGACTCTAGTATCACCTATGGAGTCGACATGCTTGCGGAGTGTCCCATGTACTATATGGAAGACCATTGGGGACAAATCAAACCGGTATATCAAGCTACTGCGCTAGCAGCAAGAGGCCAAAACATTAATAGTTTTGCCAGGAGACCACCTCTTCAGTGCTACGAATGTGGTGGACCACATCCAGTAGCTGAGTGCCCCATTAGAATACAAAAGAATGTTGCACTAATGCAAACAAGTCAAGGGAGTGCATTGGCAATGCCAATACTCACTTGTAATCGTTGTGGCATAGATCATTTGATCGCACAGTGTCCTAACAATCCAAACGCACCGAAAATCGCACCATTGAACATAATAGAGATTGTTGATGGGACACCACCAACTATAAACATAGCACCAGTGAATGCACTCACAGAGTCGATGCTCCAAAAGCAAAATTACATCCTCGAAGAGAGAGATGCTGCATCCATTGGCCGAGCGAGAAAGAAGAAAACACGAAGAAAGAAATCCCTTAATGCTTCTAGCTCAAAACCTAGTTCAAAGACTAACATAGGGACAGGAGAGGATCCCGTGTATATGAATGACCCTGAGGATGACTCAGATTCAATAGAGACCACGGAGACCAAAACTATTACTACAAAGGAAAAAGCCAGTGAGGAGGATCACGAGAGGGAATTACGACGAAGACCAAAAGAGTATTCAAAGTTAAACTACCCAGTTGCGAACCCCCAAGATAAGCCACGAGAGACAAAAAATGAGGATTGCAAGAGAAAGATTGGAACCTATCCAAACCCAACAGTGGAAATTGAACGAGTCCAACAACTGAGGGGTTTGGTGGAAGAAACTCAACGAACATTAGAACCTGAACCCAAACATATCCAGATGTCGGACACAGTGTTTCCCGCACAAGTTCAACCTCACAAGAACTACAGGCCGTTAGCTATACCCAGTATCATTCGGGAAGAGAGTGAGGGTAGGACATCTGAAAATGGACACACACCTTTCCTACTAGAGAGAATGTTTGGTGAGGGAATGCCCGACCCCCTTGAGGAAGTGGAGATTCCATCTTCACCATTCTCTTGTCAAGGTCCTACGTCCCACAAGATGCCATTTGTTAACCCTCACGGCACACGGACACCCTATGATCTATAAACGTTGTATTGTTTAGAGTCAGGTACCGGGCTTGTCAGACCAATAGGAACAGGGTAAGGGTGATCGCCGATGACAGGTGCACTCTAACTGGAATATTCAAGGAGTTAGTTGGCTAAGTATGGGCGCCCAAGTGTGAATGGGGTGAGCTCATATAAAAGCCACTAAACCTAATTTTTACTCATTCTCTCATTGTGCAATAGAAGCCGCTCTTGCTCCATCTCCACCTTCTCCTTCACCATCTCCTTGTGTGTGTGTGTGTACGTGTGAGAGAGAGTGTGAGAGTGTGTGTGTGATCGAGCGTTGCGGCGGCACGACGGCGGTGAGGCGGTTGAGTGCGGCGTAGCGGCGTCTCCCTCTTCTTCGCGGCGCGGGAATCCTTCATTCGCACCTACGCAGGAAGGTGATTGACACACCATTCTTCCTTGTGAGCTTGTCTGTTGTATGACTGTGTGCTAGGAGCCTTTGTGGCTCGCACACGGCGCGTAGCAAGTCCCTAGCCGTGACATTTTTGGGGCCGCTGCCGGGGAGCTGCTGCGCGTGAAGCTCCAATGGCGACCTGTAAATTGTATTGAAGCTATTTTTTATGTAGGAAAGGCGCGGCTTAAGTTTGATTATTGTTGGTATGCAAAATCAATAGAGAAAGACACAATGTTGTTGACTGCATTCAAGTTTTCTGTGTTCTGTTAAGCTCTGTTTTGCTAGTTCTATTAAGCTCAGATTTCAGCTTACACAGTTAGCATTTCTTGCGTTTCTGCGTTTTCTGCATTTTCTGGTTTGCACTGCACAGTTCTGTCAAGTTTCAATTTTCTGCATTTTCTGTGTTTTCTGGTTTGTGCACAGTTAGGCGCACAGTTAGTTAATTAAGCAGGTCAGTAGGTAGGTAAAACAGTAAATAGTTAGGTGAGGTCAACGCGCACCAAAACGTGTACCAAATAATATCCACACAAAAAATTAAAAAAATCAAAAAATCAAAACGTGAGTGAGGGGGAGGTTATAAAAACGGACGGGTTGGGTTGTATAAAAGTGAGATCGGGATCGGTTGACCCAATCCCAATCCCAGGCCCAGGCTCAGGCTCTGTCTTATGATATAGGGTAGTCTCACTCCTATATATATAGGATAGACTCACAAGGAGGGAGTGAGGAATGTGGGATAAGTCCTACACTCTCCTCTCCTTCATTGCACACTAGGACTTGCTATTTGGAGCCTAGTTCCCCAGCTAGGAAAAGATTGTTTCGGGCTTTTCTGAAGCAAAATAGAACCAAACGGTAGGCTGTAAAGCACAGCGCGTCCCTCCTAGCGATACGCTCGTTTCGAGCTATCACACGACCCATTCCACGACACGCTCTAAAAAATCTAGCAAAAAAACAAACAAAAAACACGCAAAAAACTAGTCACAGGACCTCCTAGAGCAGCTTTTTGACACCTTAGGGTATCAAAAGCACATGCACTTACACTCTGGGCGGGTGCTAGAACACGAGCATATTGAGGGTGCCTCTGTTCATACAGACACCCATTACCCATCCACGATAGGCTCTAGACCCTCGACGGGGACACAAGGTAGCACCACCCAAGACCCTAAAATAGCTGCTAGTGATTCCTCCTCCGACTCACAAATCATGGAAGCATACCCTACTTAAAACACTGAGAAAGAAGGCCATGCACATCCCGAAGCTCCACAGCCTAGTACTAGTATGTTTAGCCGTTTCATGGAAACATTAGGTAGAGCTACTCGCTCGGAACCTGATGCAAATGAAGCACACGAAGGGGGTGGGGAAGTGGACTCTCCTTTCACATCGCACGTGGACCCCACACCCCCAAAGAGTGTCCATGTGGATATCCTGCCAACTTCTTACCAAGAAGGCCTTGTTGAGCTGCCTCCTTCGGAAGTTCCCTCTAGAGTACCGTTGGTGACAAGTAAAACCACGGGGAGCAACATTGCTTCTACCTCACAAGAAACCGTTAACACGTCGACTCTAGAAGGATTGTTCATTAATGATCATTGGACATATGACCTCCACACTGAGGTGTTGACGGATCTACACTCAGGCCACGCCTACCATGTAGGATGGATAGAGATTATACAATCCACCTCTAGTGCCACGAGCATCGAAGATCAACAAAAAATGATCTGTAATGTTATCCATGGCATTATTCAATCAGAAAGGCAAAACCGAGGGGTAAATATACTCTCAACTGGCCCCATGAGATTTCTGGATACGAGCAAGGCTCAACAGCCTACTCTATCACAAATGGAGACTTCTCTAATGAGTCCCATGGATCCATCTTACGTCATTTCACCTAGGGTCTCTATGCAATTTAAGCCTCCGAGCGACAACTTTAGCTTCCCTAACTTGGCTCAACCCTCTATTAAGGAAAACACAGTGCTCACTCCAGGGATAGACCTGACAGAGAATGTACTGATGACATCTACGGTTAGCGCAGTGCCACTACCTAGTGTCGTAGTACCTAATATGGGGCCTCGACCGTATGTGCCTCTAGCCCCTTATGCACACATGGCCCCCACACCTCCAATTGTACCACTTGTTTATGCTCCTCGAGTGCCGCTCCCTAGCCCTTATCCGAGTGGACCTATGCCCGGTTATGTTCCATATCCTGCATCATCCACACATATGCCAAGACCGGTACCCGTCCCTCTCCCACAGATGATTCCAAGAGTACCTCCACTAGCCCTGCCTCCTCACATAGGTGACTTGGCAGCGTTTGCTCAAACCATAGGTCGATCTATCACGGAAAATATGCGTCATGCATCTGATAGAGAGCCTACAAGTAAGGCAGTACAAATTGCCAAACTCACGCAAAAATGCAATGGGGACGAAGATGCTAGAAAACACGTTGAAGTGTTTGAACAAGTATGTGATTCCTTAGGGGAACACAACGAACTACATAAGTGCAATGCCTTAAGCTTGACATTAAGTGGGAAGGCTGGAGATTGGTATAGAACCCTAAGGGTGGACGAGAAAACAATCTACCCTACCCTTCGAAGGTTGTTTCTAAAGGAGTACATACGAGAAGGTGTGCTTTGGGGTGTAGCATCTCAGCTACAGAAGGCCGAACGTAAGGAAGGAGAGTCAGTAAGGGACTTCATTAGTCGTCTAAAGCACTTAAACTCTCGTTGCCCTGTAAATGAGCGCTTCAACAATGACCAACTGCTTGATCGATTCATTCGAGGGTTGAGGAATGAAGGAATCTATAATGGACTAGTGATTAGAGGTATCACAACCTGGGAAGATGTCACTGCCAATGCAATCCAATTAGAGGACAACTTGATGATAGCAGGCATGAGGGTGTCTACTGACACGAGATCCACTAGCTCACAAGCCATTGAGTATGAACCCATGACTGCAAAGCCCATTGCCAATGAGCCAAAGGTATTTGAGACATTCTTGACAGACCTCACCAAGGCAATCCAAGAGTCTCTTAAGGATAATCGACCCCCTCAAAATAGTCACATGTATCCAAGAACGGAGCAACAATGGTGTTCCATTTGCTTAGGTCCACATAGCACTAGTGAGTGCCCTACGTTTAGAGTAAAATTTACTGGAACTTGCAACGCATGTGGTAGGTATGGTCACCAAGCTAAGGATTGTTTAATGATCAAACGTATGATGGCAAATAGACCACCTGTAGCCTGGACGGATGCCCCTCGAGCTCCTGTATTGATGCCTGCTCCACCTGTTGAGCAACCACCGCAACACATGGTCCCTAGATCTCAAAATGTTGTACAAGCTACACCGCTACCACCTCCTGTGCTAGGACCGCAGCCCCCGCATCCAAGAGTCGCCCCTATGAACCAAGTGGGTTGCGATCCATCTAATGCTTATGCAGATGGCTATGAGGAGGAAATAGACACTAGTATTGCCTACAGACTTGATATATTGGAAGAGTGTCCTATATACTACATGGAAGATTGTTGGGGGCAAGTCAAGCCGGTTTATCAAGCTGCTGCTCTCGCATCCAGAGGTCAAAATATCAACACCCAGGCTAGGAGGCCACCTCTTCAATGCTACGAGTGTGGTGGACCACATCGGGCAGCGGAGTGCCCTATTAGGCTGCAAAAGAATGCTGCACAGATGCAAATGAATCAAGGGAGCACGTCTGCAATGCCAATACTCACATGTAATCTTTGTGGAATAGATCACTTGATTGCCCAATGCCCCTATAACCCAAATGCGCCTAAAATCACACCCCTAAATTTGGTCGAAATTGCTAGTGTGACATCGCCAATACCACCCGTCGCACCCGCTTATGCGATTACACGGTCCATGCTTCAAGGGCCAGGCCATATCCTCGAAGAGAGAGATACCGCGTCAGTTATCCAAGCAAAGAAAAAGAAGACACGAAGGAAGAGGTCGCAGAATACGGGAAATTCAAAGCCAAGTTCCAAAACAAACATAGGAACAGGAGATGACCCCGTGTATATGAATGACCTCGAGGATGATGCAGATTCAATCGAGACAATGGAGACTAGAACCAATACCACAAAGGGAAAGACCGACAAAGAAAACCGTAACATGGAACCAAATGAAAACCGAATAAGAGAAAACCATAAAGAGCCTCTGAAAACACCACAAGTGTTTCCAAATCCAATCCAAGACCCCCAAGATAAACCGCAGGGGCAGAAAGGGAAGAATCGTAAAAAGAAGATTGGGACGTACCCAAACCCAGTAGACGAGATTGAGCAGGTGAAACATCTAAGAGGTTTAGTGGAGGAGACTCAAAGGAAACGAGAACCAGAACCCATGCATGTCAAAATTCATGACACAGTGTTTCCCACGCAAGTTCATCCACCCCACATGAACCATAGACCGTTAGCCATACCTAGTATCATCCAAGAAGGGAGTGAGGACGGGACATCAGAAAGTGAGCATACACCTTTCTTGTTGGAAAGGATGTTTAACGAAGGAATACCTGATCCCATTGAGGAATATGAGATTCCATCCTCACCAGTTCCTAGTCAAGGACCTACACCCTGCAAAATGCCAATGAATGTTTCCAAACTAGTGGACTTCATGTCTTCTGAGGTCCGAACCACGATCATAGCAAAGCTGTATGGAGATCCTGAGTTATTCTTTGCACTTCGAGCATTCCTTAACGGAGAGCTACAAACGGGATTACCGCAGTTTGCGCAACCAAATAGGCCTGACTCAATTATGATTGATGAGGAACATCATGTGCAATCACTTGACTTAGATGGACACGAGTCTGTGATCGAGGTACCAAGAGATTAACTATAAAGGGAATTCTTGATGGTGGTGCGGGAGTTAGCATCGTTACAAAAGATTGTTGGGAATCCATGGGAAAACCCCGTCTCAGTGTTACTAACATTGTGGTAAAGATGGCAAATGGTACCATAGCCAAACCTATGGGGATGCTCAAGGATCTTAAGATCAAAGTTCTAGGACACAAGGTACGACATATGTTCATTGTAATGGATTTCTCTAAACACCTTATGTCATATGAAATGATTTTAGGAGGACCTTTCATGAGGGAAGCACAAATGGTTCATGATTGGTCTAAAAATCATGTCTATTTGCAGTTCCAAGACTCTGTCCTTAGAGTGGATTTGGTGACTGGTAAGGTACACCCCTTAGGGAGTAAAACCATTATTGATCATCGCTCTCACACCACAGTTCACTCGGCCCCACTACAATATTGTTACACTTGTAAGAAGGATACAGACATTGGCCAAGATTCTCCTTACATGGATGTGTTACCGGGTATGACGGAATCAGACAACGTGGACTGGGTACACCTAGCTGCAACCATAGATACCTGGGGAAATAGAGGAACCACTTGGGTCACACCGGAGGGGGAAGAGGTACCACAAATTGCACCTCTGAACATGATAAGTGCCATACATGCATCTTCTAAGGGCAAGGCAATTGTAGACCAATCTGACAGTGACACCGATAGCTCAATAGAAGACTTTGACCAACACAACTAAGACACGGACTCCCAGAGTGAAATGGATTCTGAATCTCATGAATTAGGGAGTGGAGCAAGTTCAGATTCAAAACATTCGGAAGGACCGAGCACATCAACCGATGATAGCTCCTCCGAGAGTGAAGAGGACACCAACGAGGACTCCTTTAGTGAGCCAGATCTAAATGCAAATCAAAAGCAGGTCTCAAATAAGAAAAAGAAAAACTTTAAGAGGCGTCGATATCGATCCAATGTACGTGCTAGGATAAAAAAGAAGAGATCCTCAGCAGAATGGCTCAGTTATATAGGAGCATGTGATGCTCATCGAAAATTGGTAGACAATTGGGGTTAATATCTCCAAAATGTTATGTGGTGTAGACCACGACCCCATGACATAGCCCAATTAGAGATCATAGACAAGCCAAAGTTGAGCCGCACTGCAAGGCGGCGTCAAAACCAAGAGTTAGCTCGACAACACAAGAAAGCAGAAATAGAAGCACAGACCAAAGCACAACCAGAATCCATAGACTTGCATCCTGCACCAGAACATTTCAAATCTTACACCACAGGGGAAGCAAAGGTTGTGTACACAAAAGCCCAAAGAATACCTATCGATGGGAATAATGGAATCTATGATGGTCCGGCAATAGTTAAAGAAATAGAATTAGCCGACCCCGGTGAAGAATCAAAACCTGTTTTTATTGCCCAAGACCTCACAGAAGTTGAAGAGGCGGTCATCAAAGAGCTTCTCAAGGAATTCAAGGACATATTCGCTTGGACATACCATGATATGAAAGGTGTTCCACCTTATGTGGTCCAACATACAATCCCTATGATTAGCACTGCAAAGCCCGTACAACAAAGACCCTACCCGATGAATCCTAAGTACGCAAAGATCATTCAAGAAGAACTAGAAAAGCTTATCAAATGTGGGTTCATATATCCTATTGAACACTCTGAATGGGTGTCTCCAATAGTTATCGTGCCAAAAAAGAATGGGAAACTCAGGGTGTGCCTGGACCTCAAAAAAGTTAATGCAACTACTAGAAGAGACCATTAACCCCTACCATATTCCGAACATGTACTCGAAAGAGTTGCAGGCAAGGAAGCTTATAGCTTTCTAGATGGGTACTCAGGCTACAACCAAATCACGATAGCGCTAGAGGACCAAGCTAAAACTGCCTTCCTCACAGAATTTGGCGTGTTTGCATTTCGTGTGATGGCTTTTGTCTTAACAAATGCCCCTGCTACATTCCAACGATTAATAAACACTGCTTTTAAAGAATATTTGAGAGAGTTTTGTGAAGCTTTCTTAGACGACCTTTGTGTTTACTCTTCTTGGAAAGAACATCTATCATGTTTGCGGAAGGTGTTTGAAAAGTGTAGGTTATATCGTATCTCATTGAACCCGTTCAAATGCCAATTTTGGGTCAAGCATGGAGTTATTTTAGGGCATATAGTATCTAAGAATGGTATCTCAACCGATGAGAGCAAAATTAAAGTGATTCTAGAGTTACCACCACCAACCAATTACAAGGGAGTTCAAAGGTTCATGGGACACGTGGGTTATTATTGACGGTTTATTTTATTTTTCGCTGAGATAGCACGTCCTTTGTACAAGCTTCTCATTGAATTTAAATGGACGGAAGAGTGTGACCAGGCCTATGAACAATTGAAGAAAACACTAGCAAGTGCTCCGATTTTAAGGACACCTAACTGGGATGTCATTTTCCATGTGCATATTGATGCATCAAACTTTTCTATTGGGTGTGTTCTCACTCAACCAGGAGAACATAAATTGGACTATCCCATTAGCTTTGCAAGCCGTCAATTGAACGATGCAAAAAGGAACTACACCACTACAGAGCAAGAAGGTTTAGCAATGGTTTATGCAGTAAAGAAATTTTGCTACTACCTTCTGGCAAACAAGTTTGTATTTTATGTGGATCATCAAGCGTTGCTGTATCTGGTAAACAAGCCTTGCTCCACAAGAAGAATCACACGATGGTTGTTAATTCTTCTGGAGTTTGATTTCACGATTGTAGTGAGACCCGGTAAAAGGCACGTCATGGCTGATCATTTGTCTCGCATACCCAATGGTGAATCCCCTACAGGAGTTGATGATGAATTACCTGATACTTCCCTATTCATAGTTGAGACTATGCCTGAATGGAGTGAGAACATTGTTAACTTTTTAGTTAATGGTTTTCCACCCAAGGAACTTCGTAAGGATATCGCTCGAAGGCTAGTAAAAGAATGTGAACCCTATTGTTTGATTGCCGGAACTCTGTATAGACTAGGCAAGGACGATATTCTTAGGCGTTGTGCCCGCTAGGATGAATATTTGTATATCTTGCAAGAAGCACATATGGGCATAGCAGGAGGACATTTTTCAGGAGACCTGACTGCTAGAAAGGTGCTGCAATCATGCTATTGGTGGCCAACTTTATTTAAGGATGCATCACTTTTTACAAAAGGGTGTGATGAGTGCCAACATTACAAGACCACACAGCGCAAAGACAGAATGCCCTTACATCTTATTAAAGTAACCCAACCATTTGAAAAATGGGGCTTAGACTTTGTAGGTCCAATTAGTCCCGCAGCTCGCAACACTCAATCTCGATATATTCTAGTTGCTACGGACTATGTAACAAAGTGGGCTGAAGCTAAGGCTTCACAAAAAGCTGACGCGAGGACAACAGCTAAGTTTCTTTTTGAGAACATTATCACAAGATTTGGTTGCCCTTTTGAAATTGTTAGTGATAATGGTACCCATTTTATAAATGAGGTAATAAGAGAGCTTACCACGACCTTTATGATATCCCACCATAAGTCTACACCTTATTACCCGCAAGCTAATGGACAAGCCGAGAGCACCAACAAGACTCTAATCTCTATTTTAACCAAGACGGTAGAAGCTCATCGCACTGATTGGGATTTGAAGTTGACATCTGCTCTATGGGCTTATCGTACTGCTTATAAAGTGGCTATTAATTGTACGCCATTCAAAATGGTATACGGCCAAGAAGTGGTTATGCCTTGGGAGTTTTTCATTCCTAGTATTAGGATAGCTTCGCAAGAAGGATGGAATGGTAACCCCTTAACCGAGCGTTTGTATATCTTAGAAAAACTAGACGAAGAGAGACAGTTGGCTGTGCAAAATGCTCTTGTGGAAAAGGATAGGAGAAAGAAGTGGTTTGATCGCCATGTGAAGGACAAGGACATCAAAGTTGATGATAAAGTCCTTATGTATGGAGTACGTAAAGAGAAGAAAAAGTTGAAATATGCTGGTAAAGGACCATATAGAGTATGTGAAATTACCCCACAAGGTACCCTTCGTGTGGAAACTCTTGATAGAGTTGAAACCATTGGATTCCTCAATGGGAGTAAATTCAAAAGATATTATGATCCTTTAAGCCAAGAAGAACTACGGGCCATTCATCAAAAGACGGCTGCCAAAGCACAAACCGAGTTAAAGAAGATCCAAGCTCAAGCTGAGGCTAAGGAGCGACAACAACGTATAAGACAAAAACGAGAGGCTAACCTTGGAGTCACAAATGCATTCCACGTGGAAATCGAAAAGGATTGGTTGGACTCTAACACACCTCTACGATACCCTATTGAGTTAAATAGTGCCTATGGAAAAGTGCTATATAACGCCTTATTGGACACGGGTGCTAAATATAATCTGCTATCCTATGGGGTGTGGTGTCAGTTAGGGAAGCCACCTCTATCTGAGAGTATTATCCAATTCAAGGGTGTCAACAAGAAAAAAACTACGGTTTTTGGAATCTGGCACACTTCTGTCAATTATGACAATGGAATTGTAGCTCAAGACTTTTTGTTCATGCCTACTGGAACTATGGAGGGTAATATAAACCTAGGACGCACGTGGATGATAGCCACCAAATGCACTATTGATTGGGGGACTGGGGGTGTCACAACGCAAAAACAAACTCTTATCCCTACCACTCAAGCCATAGTACCTGAGATATTGCCTAAGGAAATAAAACCCAAGACATTGCATGTCTAGTAGGTTGAACCATACGTCCCCATAGCCCAACTCTCTAGATCTTCAACTGATGTAGTTGAAAGAAAGCTTGAGACACGCAAGAACCATCCTAATATAACAAAGAAAGCATACAAGTGGGTCCCTAAAGCTTCTTTAGTAACCATGGCTGATGCTAAAAAACGGAAGCCTCGTAAGAAACGTCCCACTCGCTCCAAGAAATGTAAGAAAACGTGGCGCTGGATTCCTAAACGACTATTAAAAGCCCAAGGATACTATAAAGGAAATGATCAAATCTGGGTGCCCAAACGTAAATTGTACTCTTACCTATCACCTGGCCCATGTAAACCCAATCCTGTGGCTCCAAAACAAATTGAAAATCGTGGAAAGGAAAAAATCACGGAATACGACACACCTGCTCCAGAGCTAGTTTGGGTACCAAAGAAAGAACGATTTATTCCACCTAGCTCAAGAACGGGAAAAGCAAATGAAGCTTCTTGCTCTTCATGTAGTTCCTATACGGAAATAGAAGCTTCACCACAACCTCCACCTACCATTGTACATATCCATACAAGCAAGAAAGAGTTTGCACCTCCCGTTGTAGATTCACCACCTCCAACAATGTTGCAAATAAAATCATGGGAGAGTACCTTACCACCCTTGCAACTAGATGAAACACATAGGGTGATCGAAAACTATTGGTTAAAGCCTTTACCCATAACAACTTGGAACAATTGGTTTCAAAAGGTGACGACATCATTCCAAAAAGTATGATCTACCCAAGGAAGGGGGGAGTGTTTTCTGACATCCGTCATTCACTTGCTTCCCTCTCAACCTTCCTCCCTGACCTCTCAATCTCCAATCTTAGGGAATGTATATATAAAGCCTTATACTCACAAAAACAAGATAAAAAAGTAAAAGAGCAAGAGCCATAACACAAAATAATAAAAACAAATTATGCACAAGAACACGACCCTTGTAATATTTGCACTCTAACCATCATCTATTTGCGTGTACAGATATGGCTAGTACGCTAGAGTCATCCACTCCTGCCTTGGGTGAGAGGTACCCTCGTTACTTTTCACAAATGTTTCACATGGTCTTTCCGGTGCTTGCATGTGAATGGGATTTGATAGGTACGCTAGCATGTGAGAGGAATTTTGAGGAGTTAGAATGGCTGATACGTCTCTTGACCACGTCTGATCCATACTTAGTAGAGAGCGTTTCTCCCATTGCACAAGCCTACCCTTTTGACCAAGATGACTATAGGCGTCTAGTGACCTTCTTAGTAAACATGGGCACCTATGATGAAGAAGAAAATTTACACGACTACACGGATGGCACATATGGTCTCATGGATGATGACTTTGTTTATCTCGACGACGAGGATAGGGGTTTAGCCTTAGGGTTTCCCCCCAACCTCTACAATATCCTATTCCCTTGACTCTCTAGGGGGAGTGCAAATAATTAGGTTAGGGTTCCTTATGTTTTTTGTTGTGTTCAATAAGTGTTGGTACCTTTTTCCACTAATGTGCCTCCTGGAGGTATTCCTTTTGTTTCCTAGTGTATACAGGAGCGCGTTGCTATTGGTAGGATTTGGACCTTCATGGAATCTTTATCTAGACTCACTCTTCAAATCAAGCGCGACCATCGACACAAACAGGTGTTTCTTGTCCATTAGCATTGCCCTTTATCTTTTTTGCATCTATGATTGTCTGCTGTAATTGTGATTGGTAGCCTAATATTCACCGCATTTACTTAGTATCAAACATCTAGTTCAATGTAATTTCTTGTCATAATCACTTGTCTAGGTTTAAAAATCAAGCAGTCCGACAAACTAGTTTGACCAAGTTAGGTGTTATAAATCTTCTCTTAATATCATGGGGAATGCCTTCCTAATAATTAATGGTTACTTAGGTTCTTAATTCGATTTAGGCAGCATTGTGTGAAATGTACTAGGGCTTTCTAGTGGGCTTGAATCTATTGACCTTTAGCTTAAGTATTATAAAGGGAGTTTACTAGTGTGATGAGCCTGGGGAGGTGTACCAGTGTTATATGACCCCCCAAAGTTACAAAATTAAAATGCTGAAAATGAACAAACAAAAAATCAAAGTGCCACACTGTAAAATCTTAAGCTGGAAGACAAATCTCAGCTTGATTTGGTACTTCACTCTCATGTATTGCCTATGGTACTAGAGCCCTAGAGGTTCCCAGTATGGGCGCTTTTCCTTAAAAAGCAAAAAACCCAAGGCATACAAAATAAGCACACACATCAAATTGAATCAATGTGAAAAGACTTTGGGGGGTCAAAGAAAAAGTAATCAGTCAGGCGATGATTTCATGAGAAATTCCTTTTATGGTAACTTAACTACAAGGTCTTCTAAATATAGCCTCTAGTCAGCCCTCGAACATGAATACTTGGCTCTCGCGATTAAACAACTTAATTGACCACAGAAAATTAAGAAGCTTACCCATGGTATTAATATTCGATCTCTAGTGCCTTTCGACTGTCAAATTAGCGACCCCAGACTTGTTTAATTTTTTACCTTTACATGTGTTTATGCATTTGATCACATTGCAAATTAATGTTCATTGCTAACAAATTGTTTGAAATTCTTTTACCAATCAATTTGTCTACCTAAAATTGCATATGCTTTTTAATCACTTATGAGAATGCAATTACTGTGCCAATGTTGTTTGATTTTTCAGTGACTGAAGAAGGCTAAGGACATTCATCTCAAATGCTCTTCCACCTCGACGAACGAACTTCAACTCTAGCTTCCGAGGACGGAATCTACATCAGGAAGGGGGGCATGTTAACCCTCACGGCTCACGGACACCCCATCACCTACGACGGACGTGTATTATGTATTTGGTAGAGTCAGGTATCGGGCTTGTCGGACCAATAGGAAAAGGGTAAGAGTGATCGTCGATGAGAGGCGGACTCTAACTGGGACATTCAAGGGATTAGTTGGCTAAGCATGGGCGCCCAAGTGTGAATGGGGTGAGCTCATATAAAAGCCAACTAAACCTAAAATTCAGGGATTCTCTCATTTGTGCAATAGAAGAGTGCTCTTGCTCCATCTCCATCTCCATCTTCTTCTCCTTCACCTCCTCGTGTGTGTGTGTATGTGAGAGAGAGAGAGAGAGAGGGAGAGTGTGTGTGCAATCGAGCATTACGAAGGCACGACGGCGGCGAAGCGGTTGAGCACGGCACCACTGCAGCTTCTTCTTCATCGCGGCGAGGAATCCTCCACGGCAGGAGCATAGAGCGGTGAGTGACACACCATTGCCCTCTTTTGAGCTTGCTAGATTAGTCTTGTTGTGTGCTTGGAGCCATTTGTTGCTCGCACACGGTGTATCGGCAAGTCCCTTGCTTCGACAGTGCGGCAAGGAGCGCACAGCCAGATGCCCACGGCTAGAGATACTTGCAGAAGAACGACTAATATCATTCTTTCTAGAGGAACTGCTAAACAAAGAACTTCATGCTATACTCTATAGCAAGAAGCATACAACCCTAGAAGAGTGTGTGTCAGATGCTATTGACTTAGGAGACAATTGTGATATTTTAATGAATAATATGTCCCTAAGGATAACCAAAGTGAGAACACAGCATCCACCAAACCAGCACAAGTGGGAACGGCTGCTGCAGCACCACTGTCAGCCATAGAAGACATGCTCAAAAGAATGAATGACATGATGAATAACATGCAAAAAGCACCTATGAGGGGACCAGAGCAAGGGATACCTCAACAGGGACAACCAATTAGACCGCAAAAATGGTGTGCAATTGAGGGTAAATGGACCAACCATGAAACCAATGAGTACTACTACCGACCAAAGTATGATGGGAATGTTCAGTACATGCCCATGAGGCCACAAGGATAACCCATGTATAGATACCAGCCTAACATGGCACCAGCTCAAAGACCACCAATGGGTATGGAAAGACCTCAACCCGTGTTGGGTCAACAACCTCCGTATATTGGACATAATGCAGTGCCTGTAAAGTACATGCATCCAGATGGAATCATAGATGAACAAGCACTAGTGCCTATCACACCCTATGTTGAGCCTAGTCCATCTAAAGTAATGGTAGAAGGAGATTGGTATAATTCACATCCACCGCCATTGGAAGAACCTATGACTTATGCTCCACCAGAGCTTGTACCAATGTATTATGTAGCTAATTAAGGTGTTAGACCTCCTATGGTAAGACCCATGATTAAGCCAAGAACGAAAAACTATCATAATTGTGGCGTAGATGATCATTGGAAAAATGAATGTCCAAAGCGCCTGACAAGAACCTCAATCCAGTTGAAGCTTATTGCATACAATGTTGCAAAAAGGGAGGACACTTCCCAGAAGATTGTCCTAAAAATCCTTTAAACAAGGACCAAACAGTAGTAAACGTAATCCAAGTGATACCTAGTAGCTTATTTGAGAGTGAACCGATTGTTCCAATCAAGGTAATCACTAGAGCCCAGGCCAAGAAAAAGAAACATAACTCCTCTGATGATTTGGAGAATATAAAAATTGCCTCTCAGAAGACCAAAAGAAGAAGAAGCGAAAGATATGAGATGAGACAGCAGAAACAAAAGGCTAAAATTGAGGAGAAATCAAAGAAGCTATTCCAGGAAAAGGTGAAAGAAAATGGAAGCGAAATCAAAGAAACAACCGTGAAATCTGGAGGATCAATTTTGGTTGACAAAATTTTTGAGTCTATTAATGCAGCCTTGGAAGCCTACCAAGGAGGACGTAAACCAGGCCAAAACATGAAAAACAAATGGAAAAACTATCCTTCTCCAGACATGGAAGCAGCTAAGCTTGAAGCTTATCAAAATTTGGTAAAAATCACGTAAGAAATGCTGGAAAAACAAAAACCCAAGCTTGAAAGTATGGCAAAACCTGAGGAGCTTGTGGTAAATGACACTAAAGAAAAATCCAAAGTGGTGGTAGAACCCTACATTGAACCAAAAGAGCCCGAACTTATAGTGTCGGATAGCAAAGATTCCTTAGACCGGATTCCATTCGTAGAAGAAGACTGGCCAGAGCACTTATGGGGAAAAGTTAGAGAGATCAATGATGGGAGCCTAACTCTAAAGTCAGCTCCTATAGAGGAAGTTTGGTTAGACAACCTACCTCCTAAAATGGACATAGATTTACAATCCTTGTATGGGGATTGCGGATCTGAAGCTTTAGGAATGTCGAAACCATTGACCTTGAAAACATTACCCTCTTACTTGGGAGATAACGAAGATGAATCCATAGTGTGTAAGACCACTCATGTAAAAAGAGCGGAACAGACCCTAGAAGTAGACGACATTCATTCAATCATGTCTACACCCATCCAATGCACTCTTACTTTGGAAGAACTGTTAAAACTCAGACCATATTTATGGAATGATCTATAGAAAACCCTAGAGAAGGTGGGGATAACGGGGCTAATCGTAAAAAATTTCAGAAAATTGAAACAAGAAATGGATAACAAAGAGATTCGATCTGTTCCAATGAACAAAGTTAGAAAATACTACGAAGGGGAAGAAGGAAACACAACCCTTCCAGTGAAATATAATGACATAGAAACAATGGCAATACTGGATAGTGGAGCAAGCATAGCCATAGCCATAAAAGCAGTATGGGAATCCTGGGGACAACCAGCCATTAGACAAACTCAAATGAAATTACAATTGGCTGATGGACACATTGAAAGACCTTTAGAACTGCTTGAAAAAGTGATAGTTAATTCCTGTGGAATTGAATATCAACACACTTTTGCTATAGTAGACTTTGGGAAAAAACTCAATTACGAAATCATATTGGGAAGACCTTTCATGCGACATGTACAGCTCATCCAAGATTGGGAAAACAATTATCTGTACTTAAAGCAAGTGGGATCTATAACAAGGGTCAATCTAAAAGATCACACTTATAGAGATGTCATGAAAACACCCATACAAGAGTTTGATTCAGTCTCTTCGGCTGAAACTAAGCTTCCATCGTGGTTGAACAAAGACACTCCTATTTGAATGTGTGGAGCTTCAAAAAATGGGAGCTTAAAACAAGAAGAATGTATCTTAGAAAGAGATTGCACCGACGAAGCCTATGTACTTGAACCCTTTACAGAGCATTTGTTTGAGCCATTTAAGTGGACTCAAATTTTTGCGACAGTGGATGTATGTGTGAATACGTCTATGCCCAGTCAATTTTGCAATGAGGACGGCTACGATATAATTTCCATCCAAATGATTTCACCCCTCCACATGGAAGATGAAGTTGAGGAACCCAAGGACTTGATGAAAGCTCAACAAGTCTTTCAGACCTCTACTACGATGCAACAGATAAGCTAGAAGAACACGCAGCTACCTCAGAAGATTCGGGGTCAAAAAAAGAACATGTGAGAGCTAAGCTACTCATGAAAGGAGGGGAGGAAAAGTTTTTTGACTTTCCTAACTAGAAACTGAGAAGACAGAAATGGTATAGACGAAAAAGAGACACCAGAAACGTGAAAGCTAGACCTATGCCATCAGTCTCTAGTAAAACACAGTTACTAATGCAGATAGATGCACATGATTGTGTAAAAGACAAAATCACTGGTAGATATCCTTCAAACAAAAACCCACATATGTCGAAAACATCAAGAAAATCAAGGAAGGATACTCAAGAAAAACTGAAAAAATAGAAAAAGGAGTCAACCATGACACGAGTTGAGCGGAAAAAGAAGTATCAAGAGTTGAAAAAAGCTCTAAAGGAGATATATACAACCAGAATGGAAACCATAGAAGAGGATGGTAAAGATGTAATGAATGTTCCATCCCATTACAAAAAATATACTCTCCAAGATCGAAAAATCATTGTCGAACAACCTATTAGAGAACTACGAAAACAAAGCGAGTCCTTCGAAGGGCCCGAAAACACGAAAAAGGTGCATTTGGCTGAACCAGGAGAAGAGCCTAGGCCTGCATACATTGCAAATGACCTAATATAAGAAGAAGAAGAGCTTTTGCTAAGCTTGTTGAAAGAGTACCGAGATATCTTCGCTTGGTCTTACAAGGATTTCAAGGGTGTTGATTCAAAAATCTGTCGACATACCATACCCATGAGAGATGATGCGAACCAAGTAGACAAAGGCCATACACATACAATGAAACATTTGCTAGGAAGATCAAAAAAGAGATTGAAAAACTAAAAGAAGCCGAATTCATTTATGAAATTGAACACGCAGATTGGGTGTCTCCAATTGTGGTAGTACCCAAGAAGAATGAAAAATTACGAGTGTGTGTCAATCTCAAGAAAGTGAATACAGCTACCATTAGAGACAACTTTCCTCTTCCAATCACTGAGTATGTTTTAGAACGAGTTGCAAGAAAAGAAGCTTACAGCTTCTTAGATGGCTTTTCGGGATACAATCAACTTTTTGTTGACCCAGAAGATCAGCATAAAATTGCTTTTGCAACAGAATGGGGTATTTTTGCCTATCGGGTTATGCCTTTTGTGTTAACTAATGTTCCTATCACCTTTCAAAGATTGAAGAGCCATGCTTTTAAAGAATATCTTAGGAAATTCTTGGAAGTATATATGGATAATATATGCATACATTCATCAATCCGAGCTGGTCATTTTGAACACCTCAAAAAGGTATTCAAGAAATGTAGACTTTATAGGATTTTCTTAAATCCTGAAAAGTGCACATTCATGGGTAGACAAGGAAAAATTCTTGGACATATAATGTCTAAAAATGGCATAGCTACTGATATGGATAAAATTCATGTCGTTGCTGATTTGCCTAGACCAACAACAGTCAAGGGGATTCAAGCCTTTATGGGGCATTGTGGATATTACAGACGGTTCATTTACATGTATACTATAATTGCAAAATCTAAGGCATGTGAAGAATCCTTCATGAAGCTTAAGCAAGCTCTCACCTCAGCTCCAATACTGAAAGCACCTGATTGGAATAAGATATTTCACATACATGTAGATGCTTCCAATTTTTCCATTGGGTGTATACTAGCTCAACCAAGAGACGAAAAAATTAATTTTTCTATTTCTTATGCTAGCCGACACTTGAACATGGTAGAAAAGAATACCACACAGAAAGGAAAGGATTAGGAATGATCTATGCCGTAAAAAACTATAGACAATACCTATTAGCAAAAAAAATTGTGTTCTTCGTGGACCACCAAGCCTTATTGTACTTGGTCAACAAGCCATGCAGCACAAGAAGAATAGTGAGATGGTTCATCATTCTTCTAGAATTTGATTTCACTGTGGTTGTAAAAAAGGGCATTACTCATGAAAGAGCGGATCATTTGTCAAGGATTGTTTCAGGGGAATCACCTAAAGGAGTAGATCATGATCTACCAGATGCCTATTTGTTCTCCTGGAAATGATACCTCAATGGTCGAAAAATATTGTATCATTGATGACAATAGCTCAAGTGGATTCACAAATACCACTTCCTATTACAGTCGGATTAATCAAGCAATCGGCTATGTATCAATTACTAGCTGGTAGGCTATACAAAAAAAATCGAGTGGAATATTGTTCTTATGCATTAATCCTGAAGAGAAAACCCAACACCTAAGTCAAGCACAAATTACCATAGTAGGACTTCACTTTGCGGAAGACCAAACTATGCAAAGAATCTTGAGACTTGGAGTATTTTGGCCAACTATGAGGAGTGACGTTCACTCTTTTGTAAAATATTTTCCTCAATGTCAAAAACAAACACCCATACCTCATGTAACATTGTTTCAAATGTCGCATGTTCCTAAGTGGAGTAACTATCTAGTCACTTACTTATCGAGCCGAACATTTCCTGAGGATATGAGTAAATGCCGTCAAAGAGGAATTGAAACTGAAGCAAGAGACTATGCTCTTATTGGAAACCAATTGTATTGGAGAGGTAAGGATCAACATTTGCATCTTTGTGCAAATGAAGACGAGTATATTTCGATTATAGAACAAGTACATGCTGGATTAGCTGGGGGTCACTTTTCTAGTGAGAGCACCGCAAGAGCAATCTTAATAGCAAGCATATGGTGGCCAACACTTTTTGCAGACGCCAAAGAATATGTTCGAAAGTGTGATGCTTGTCAACGAGCAAAAATGCCAACAACAGTAGATAGCATGCCCTTAAGACCAATGGTGGGGGCTAGAGCTTTCGCAAAATGGGGTAAAGACTTTGTTGGGCCAATACAGCCACCTGCTTATAGAACCCAAGCTCAATATATCATTGTAGCTACGAACAATTTGACCAAGTGGGCAGAGGCTAAAGCAACTCAAAATAAGGATGCCAGAACCACTACCGTATTCTTATATGAGTATGTCTTCACAAGATATGGACTGCCAATAGAAATTGTCAATGATAGGGGAACTCATTTCCTTAATGAGGTAATCGAGTATCTACTTAATGAATTTATGGTCATCCATAACAAATCAGCTCCATATCACCCACAAGCCAACGGACAAGTTGAGCATACGAATAAGATTCGTAGCTCGGTATTGACTAAAGTGGTTAGTTCAGGAAGAATAGACTGGAAAATGAATCTCCATGCAGCTCTATGGGCTTATTGAGTTTCATTCAAAACAGCTTTAAATGCTACACCCTTTAACCTTGTTTATGGTCTTGATGCCATACTGCCAATAGAATTTCTATTTGTCGATACTACGGGTAGCTAAAGATCTTGAGTGGACTGGACATGAATTGTCAAAAAGACTTGAATATTTAGAAAAGCTAGATGAGCAAAGGCTAACAGGTGTAGCTCACATCTATGCACAAAAACGAAAACAAAAACAGTTTTTTGATTCCCACCTAATTACCAAAATCTTCAAAAAGGGGGACTTAGTTCTAGTATATTCCCTTAAGCAACACATTCCCAAGTTTAAGAAAAAGAGAAATGGAGCGTTTATCATTGAAGATGTATCTCCAAGTGGAGCAGTTAAGTTGTCCACCCTAGATGGTGAGACAACGGCTAATTGGATTAGTGCATGTCGATTAAAGAAGTATCTATCACTAACCAATGATTTGCTAGAAAGAATGCATGCAGCTAAGCATTGGAAGATAGAAAGACAGTAGGTTATCTTCCTATGCAGTTAAGCATAGGAAGATAAAAAGACAGCACGTTTTTGATGAAGCCCAAGAGGAAGCTCGGTTTTGAGTACTCAAAAGAAAATCTGCTCTCAAGAATCAACAAATACCTATTTCCATCAACACGCTGGTAATAGATGACCGACAATGGGAATTGCGGAAAGATGCAGTGTCAACAGATGGTGAATGGTTAGATGGAATGGACCTTCGCATCAAAGTAAAGCTCAACAATCATAGAAAAATGCATTGGTCGACACAGAAGCTCGAGTAAATGCAGACAGTTATTCCACGTACAAGAAAGCAACAAATTAGAAATCAGTCCTTGACAGCAGGAATAGCGACTATTAAAGGATGCAACAAGAACCCAATACCAACATTGGGAGTAGTCAACTTGAATGTGATAGTACATGGATATTCATTTCCTCATCAGTTTGTATGCTTACCAGATGAACACATGAATGAGACAATGATTCTTGGAATTCCATGGATGCAGACATACAAGGCAGTACCAGATTGGGATACGAATCAGCTCAAGCTATCACCTAAAGACGGACAAGTCATTGTTCCAATTGCACCAAGCAAGGAGGAATGGAAAGGAAGCAATCAGCAGACCAAACCACAAAGTAATCAATCTTCTCCATCCTATCGACAAGAAAATTCTACAGGTAGCATGCAAGGAGTCAGGAAAATTTAGGTACCAAAACATAGCTTAAGGACAAGCCAATTCAAATATGGGTGCCCAAAGCATCATCGACAATACCAAAGACGGTTCCAAATGTCAAAACATAGAGACGAGCATCTCCGAGCAAGGAACCTAAGACATAATGGATTTGGAAGAAAAAGAAGCACTTATCTTCTCTGCAAACTGGAAAATCAATCAAGCAATGGAGAGTTAAGTCTCAGAAGCCTCAACCACACCACTCTGACCAAGACAAACCAAGGTATTGATGGGGGCTTTTCACAAGCCAAGCTCCCATACCCCTCTTCTCTCGTCCCCACCCCATGAAAACCCCCTCTTAGGGAGGGAGTGATAAAAGGCATTGGAAAAAGTAAGAAAAAATAAAGTATGATTATATAAATATATAAGAAAGGTAAAATAGGCCACCTCATGCCTGCGGGGTAGCCCATCCCCACCTTGCCTCCTTTTTCTTCATTGTTGCCCCGCCGGGTGTCCCTTTTCCTCTCCTCCACTCAAAAGGTCAACCCCCTCTCTCTTCCCCTTGTCCTTTCTCCTTTCTCTCTCCCCTCAAGCTACCCCACCTCTCACCAATAATGCACCCTAACTCACATGCAACTTACCCTATCTTCCAAAATAGTATACCCCACCCCCTCTTTCTCTCTCCTATCATATCCCATGACCCAAATACCCCCCTCTCTCTCTAAAGGGCGCCATGTCTCTTGTCTTGTAGCTAAATAACCTTCCCCACACTCAGTTTCACTGAAAAAGGTGCCCACAGACCCATCCCCACCCGGTGGTTACCTGATTTTTCTTGTGTTCACACACTCCCCTCTCTCCCCTCTTGTAATTACTTTATTCTCCATGTCGCCTCTCACTTTTTTTCATCAACCCATCTCTCTCTCTTAGTCTCTCTCTCATGAGACTGCTGTTCTGGCACATATACACACAGCCAGACAAGTGGGGCCCACAGTCACATGGCCTATGTAGATAATGATTTCTTCATTTCTAAATTCTAGAATTTCTCCCCCCTCCTCCCTATATAAAGAGGGGTCACCATCACACTAAACACACACACCATCACCAAAGAGTACACTATGCACTGTGTGTGCCTAGTGCACACACACACACCCACACCATCACCATCACCATCACCGCAATCACCATGCTCGTCTTGAGCATGACCTCTACACCCTTGGGCTATGGAAGATGAAGGGAAACTAAATGAAGTATGATGGCCATAACCCTCGTGCGAGTCTTCGCCATCAACTCCCACCTATCCGCCATGTGCTCTACCACGCTCTCCCTTCTCATTCCCCTACCCTATGCTCCCCATTTCATCGCCTTATTCTCTAAATAAAGCTTGAGGTTTTGTGAGTATGTTTTCTTGCAATGTTTTGCCCATGTGAGGTGTGCGAAATCGCCACCTAATCTTGTGTTTGGAGTGAGCTTGTGTATGTGTGAAGGGTGTGCGGATTCGCCATCCTTTTGTGGTGCCTAAGTACTAAGCCGCTATACCCCCTCTCTCACCCTCTCTCTCTCTGTCTCACTTGATCTCATTCCCTTTCCTCTTCATCATTACTTCCAAGCATCCATCTCTCTTGGATGAAAACTTTGTTATGGTGGTGTGTTGTTTGCGTCCTAGCCGCTGAAGCTAGGTGGTGCCCCTTGTTTGCTTTACCATGACAGGCTCGAGGCGCGCCATTCGGTCCCCGGTGTTTTAGAGGCCGTCGGGGTTCGGGGTTCGCTTTGCTCCCGTCATTTGGTGCCCCCACTGAGGATCTTTCCATGAAACCCTTCAATTTACAAGACTGAAACCCTTAAATTATTATGAATGGATGAATGGCTAGCAGGATTTGCTAATTGGACGATAGAAGAAGAAGTGCTCCAAGCACAACTAGACGAACTCCGCATCTCCATCAAAGCTCGAGTGCCAGGCGTAACGGTAATCGATTTGCAGTGGGAGAGTCAACCAACACGCCAAACCCAGTGGATATACATAGGCCAAGTGCCAAGAAGAAGAAGGAGAAGGTCAAAACCATGTCCGCAACCTACAACTGACCCACAACAACAAAATGGAAGGAGCTCTACACAATAGAGAATCAACACTATTCTACTTTGAGAATCGGGTAACTCAAGTCACCGAGGTAATTATCACAGTCAGTTTTCAAGTCGCACCTGATGCTGCAGCACAGATAACGAAAGCATTGGCTCACACTCTCACTAGAGAAACTAGGGATCTACTGAGTTTGTTTCTAGGAAAGAACGCCACCCTCTCCCACAAGCTTGGACAGTGACTAAGCACCTCTAAGATTCACATGAATCAGTACAACCTACCTCAAGACAGATCACACATACCAACACGTGTACGCTCACACTCTTACCCTTTTCCTATTGGTCCAACAAGCCCGGTACCTGACTCTACCAAATACATAATACGCGTCCGTCGTAGGTGATGGGGTGTCTATGAGCCGTGAGGGTTAACATGCCCCCCTTCCTGATGTAGATTCCATCCTCGGAAGCTATTGAGTTGAAGCTCGTTCGTCGAGGTGGAAGAGCATTTGAGATGAATGTCCTTAGCCTTCTTCAGTCACTGCAAAATCAAACAACATTGGCACAGTAATTGCATTCTCATAAGTGATTAAAAAGCATATGCAGTTTTAGGTAGACACATTGATTGGTAAAAGAATTTCAAACAATTTGTCAGCAATGAACATTAAATTGCAATGTAATCAAATGCATAAACAGATGTAAAGGTAAAAAATTAAACAAGTCTGGGGTCGCTAATTTGACGGTCGAAAGGCACTAGAGATCGAATATTAATACCATGGGAAAGCTTCTTAATTTTCAGTGGTCAATTAAGTTGTTTAATCGCGAGAGCCAAGTATTCATGTTCAAGGGCTGACTAGAGGCTATATCTAGAAGACCTTGTAGTTAAGCTACCATAAAAGGAATTTCTCATGAAATCATCGCCTGACTAATTACTTTTTCTTTGACCCCCCAAAGTATTTTCAGAGTGATTCAATTTGATGTGTGTGCTTATTTTGTATGCCTTGGGTTTTTTGCTTTTCAAGGAAAAGCGCCCACACTGGGAACCTCTAGGGCTCTAGTACCATAGGCAATACATGTGAGTGAAGTACCAAATCAAGCTGAGATTTCTCTTCCAGCTTAAGATTTTACAGTGTGGCACTTTGATTTTTTGTTTGTTCATTTTCAACATTTTAATTTTGTAACTTTGGGGGGTCATATAACACTGATACACCTCCCAGGCTCATCACACCAGTAAACTCCCTTTATAATACTTAAGGTAAAGGTCAATAGGGTCAAGCCCACTAGAAAGCCCTAGTACATTTCACACAATGCTGCCTAAATCGGATTAAGAACCTAAGTAACCATTAATTATTAGGAAGGCATTCTCCATGGTATTAAGAGAAGATTTCTAACACCTAACTTGGTTAAACTAGTTTGTCGGACTGGTTGATTTTTAAACCTAGACAAGTGATTATGACAACAAATTACATTGAATTAAATGTTTGATACTAAGCAAATGCGGTGAATATTAGGTTACCAATCACAATTAAAGCTAACAATCATAGATGCAAAAAAGATAAGGGGCAATGCTAATGGACAAGAAACACCTGTTTGTGTCGATGGTCGCGCTTGATTTGAAGAGTGAGTCAAGATAAAGATTCCATGAAGGTCCAAATCCTACCAATAGCAACACGCTCCTGTACACACTAGGAAACAAAAGGAATACCTCCAGGAGGCACATTAGTGGAAAAAGGTACCAACACTTATTGAACACAACAAAAAACATAAGGAACCCTAACCTAATTATTTGCACTCCCCCTAGAGAGTCAAGGGAATAGGATATTGTAGAGGTTGGGGGGAAACCCTAAGGCTAAACCCCTATCCTCGTCGTCGAGATAAACAAAGTCATCATCCATGAGACCATATGTGCCATCCGTGTAGTCGTGTAAATTTTCCTCTTCATCATAGGTGCCCATGTTTACTAAGAAGGTCACTAGACGCCTATAGTCATCTTGGTCAAAAGGGTAGGCTTGTGCAATGGGAGAAACTCTCTCTTCTAAGTATGGATCAGACGTGGTCAAGAGACGTATCAGCCATTCTAACTCCTCAAAATTCCTCTCACATGCTAGCGTACCTATCAAATCCCATTCACATGCAAGCACTGGAAAGACCATGTGAAATATTTGTGAAAAGTAACGAGGGTACCTCTCACCCAAGGCAGGAGTGGATGACTCTAGCGTACTAGCCATATCTGTACACGCAAATAGATGATGGTTAGAGTGCAAATATTACAAGGGTCGTGTTCTTGTGCATAATTTGTTTTTATGATTTGTGTTATGGCTCTTGCTCTTTTACTTTTTTATCTTGTTTTTGTAAGTATAAGGCTTTATATATACATTCCCTAAGATCGGAGATTAAGAGGTCAGGGAGAAAGGTTGAGAGGGAAGCAAGTGAATGATGGATGTCCACAAACACTCCCCCTTCCTTGGGTAGATCATACCGTTTGAAATGAGCTTGTCACCCTTTGAAACCAATTGTTCCAGTTGGTAATAGGTGAGGATTTTTGCCAGTAGTTTTCTATTACCTTAAGTGCCTCATCAAGTTGCAAGGGTGGTAAGGTACTCTCCCAGGATCGAACTTGAAGTGGTTCATCAGGTGATTCTTGAACACTGGGAGGTGTGGACTCTTTTGTAGCTTCATGGAGGTCCATTACTATAGATGGAGGCTGTGTAGAAGCTTTTACCTCTATGGATGTATTACATGAGGAGCTAGAAGCTTCATGGAATTCCCCCCTTCCTAAGCTAGGTGGAATAAATTGGTTTTGCCTTGGAGCCCAAACTAGCATTCTGTGATCTTTCCCTTCCCACGGTCTGCCATTGGCTTTAGCGTTACACTGTTTGACTCATATGGGTTTGTTGTCGATAGGGAAGGACACATTTTACATTTAGGTACCCAAATTTGCTCATTTCCATCATAGTAGCCTTGGGCTTCTAATAGTTGTTTTGGAATCCATCGTGATTTGGTCTTGACTCTCTTAGGGCGCGCTCTTGGTTTTCCCAGGAAATTTTTTCTTGGAATGGATGGGAGGGTTGAGGTAGTTGGAAGTAAGGCCTTGGGGACCCATTGATATGTACTCTTAGGTCGTGCAGGTTGAGTACGTGCAATATTACTGCTTGCTGCAACTACAAGTGTTGAAGTACTGGATTCATGGGTAGCCGGCAAAGACAAGTTAACCACCTTGGCTTGTGAATGTTGGCTATCCTTCAACTTTGCTAGAGTTTGCAACGTAGGTGACTTTGCTTGAATGATAGGGGTAAGAGTCGGTGGTCGCGTCGTGACACTACCAGTATCCCAATTAATAGTGCATTTGGTTGCCAACATCCACGTGCGTCCCAGGTTTACGTTACCTTCCATAGCTCCTGCGGACATGACTAGAAACCTCTGCACTATGCTTCCATTGTCATAGACAACAGGGGTCTGAAGGACTCCAAGAATAGCAGTTTTCTTTTTATTAATGCCCTTGACTTGCATCGTACTCGGGGATAGGGTCGGTTTCCCTAATTGACACCAAACTCCATAGGATAACAAATTGTGTTTAGATCCCGTATCTAATAAGGCATTGTATAGTACTTTCCCATAGGGGCTATTTAGCTCAATTGGGTATCGTAGGGGTGGCTCAGATTCTAATGAGTCGTCATCTGTGTCCTCGAAAAATGCTTGCGTGATTCCCAGATTAGCCTCTCGTTGGCGTCTAAGACGTTGTTGTTGTTCTTGAGCCTCAACTCTTGCTTGGATTTTTTTAAGCTCTGCTTGTTCCTTGGAAGCCTTCTTTTGATGGATGGCTTGCAACTCTTCCTGGCTTAGACGATCATAATATCTTTTGAATTTACTCCCATTAAGGAATCCAATGGTTTCAACTCCATCTAGAGTCTCTACACGAATGGTACCTTGCGGGGTAATTTCACACACTCGATATGGTCCCTTACCATCGTATTTCAATTTCTTCTTTTCATTATGTACCCCGTACATAAGAACTTTATCACCAACCTTGATGTCTTTATCCTTTAAATGGCTATCAAACCACTTCTTTCTCCTATCCTTCTCCACTAGAGCATTTCGCACAGCTAATTGCCTCTCTTCATCTAGCCTTTCCAGGATATATAATCGTTCCACTAAGGGGTTACCATCCCAACCTTCTTGAGAAGCTACTCGAAGACTAGGAATGACAAACTCCCATGGCATAACTGCTTCATGGCCATACACCATCTTAAACGACGTGCAATTAATAACAACTTTATACGCAGTACGATAAGCCCATAATGCTGATGTAAGCTTTAGGTCCCAATTAGTGCGATGAGCCTCAACTGTCTTTGTCAAAATGGAGATGAGAGTTTTGTTGGTACTCTCAGCTTGGCCATTTGCTTGGGGATAATAGGGTGTAGACTTGTGGTGAGATATCATGAAGTTTGATGTGAGTTCTTTTATTACTTCATTTATAAAATGAGTTCCATTGTCACTCACAAGTTCAAAGGGGCATCCAAAACGTGTGATAATGTTCTCAAAGAGGAACTTAGCTGTTGTTTTTGCATTCGCCTTTCGTGTTGCTTTTGCTTCAGCCCATTTGGTTACATAGTCGGTAGCCACAATGATATATTGTGATTGCGTGTTACGTGCAGCCGGACTAATCGGTCCTACAAAGTCTAAGCCCCACTTTTCAAATGGTTGGGTTACCTTGATGGGATGTAGAGGCATCCTATCCCTTCTTTGTGGCTTGTTGAAGCGTTGGCATTCATCACATCCCTTTGAAAAAAGTGATGCATCCTTAAACAGAGTGGGCCACCAATAGCCTGACTGTAAGATCTTTCGGGCAGTCAAGTTTCCTGAAAAGTGACCACCAGCTACACCCATGTGTGCCTCTTGTAGAATATATAAATACTCATCCTCGTGGGCACAGCGTCTAAGAACATCATCTTTTCCTCTCTTATAGAGAGTTCCAGCCAGTAAGCAATAGGGTTCGCATTCCTTGATTAATTTTTGAGCTATATCTTTTCGCAGTTCCTTGGGTGGAAAACCATTAACTAAGAAGTTAACAATCTTTTCACTCCATTCAGGCATTGTCTCAACAATGAACAAAGGAGTATCAGGCAATTCATCATCAACCCCCGTAGGAGCTTCGCCATTAGGGATACGAGATAAATGATCCGCCATGACATGTTTCCTCCCAGGCCTCACAACAACGGTGAAGTCAAACTCAAGAAGAATTAACAACCATCGTGTAATTCGACCTGTGGAACACGGCTTGTTTACCAAATATAGCAATGCTTGATGATCAACATAAAACACAAACTTGGTAGCAAGAAGGTAATAGCGAAATTTCTTTACTGTGTAAATCATAGAGTTCATCTCGGCATCATTTAATTGGCGACTTGCAAAGCTAATAGGATAGTCCAATTTATGTTCTCCTGGTTGAGTTAGAACACACCCAATAGCAAAATTTGATGCATCAATATGCACATGAAAAGGTACATTCCAATCGGGTGTTCGCAGGATTGGAACACTTGTTAGGGCCTTCTTTAATAACTCATAAGATTGATGACATTCTTCCGTCCAGTGAAACTCGATAAGAAGCTTGTACAATGGACGCGCTATCTCGGCAAAGTTTAAAATAAATCTTCGATAATAACCAACATGGCCCATAAATCTTTGAACTCCTTTATAGTTCGTAGGTGGTGGCAAATCGGCAATGGCTTTAATCTTACTCTCATCTGTGGATATCCCGTTCTTGGACACTATATTCCCTAGAATGACTCCATGCTTAACCCAAAATTGGCATTTGAAAGGGTTCAATGAGATACGATAAAATCTGCACCTTTCAAATATTTTTCGTAGATATAACAAATGCTTCTCCCAAGAAGAATAAACACAAAGGTCGTCTAGGAAAGCTTCACAAAACTCCCTTAGAAATTCTTTAAACGCAGTGTTTATTAATCGTTGGAATGTAGCAGGTGCATTCGTTAAGCCAAAAGCCATAACACGAAATGCAAACACTCCAAACTCTATGATAAAAGCAGTTTTAGCTTGGTCCTCTAATGCAATTGTGATTTGATTGTAACCAGAGTACCCATCTAAAAAGCTATAAGCTTCCTTGCCCGCAACTCTTTCAAGCACGTGTTCTGAATATGGCAAGGGATAATGATCTCTCCTAGTAGTTGCATTAACTTTCTTGAGGTCCACGCACACTCTTAGTTTCCCATTCTTTTTTGGCACGATGACTATTGGAGAAACCCATTCTGAGTGCTCAATGGGGTATATGAATCCACATTGGATAAGTTTGTCAATCTCCTCTTGTACAATTTTGGCATACTTAGGATTCATTGGATAGGGTCGTTGCTGGACGGGTTTAGCAGTGTTGATCATGGGAATTGTATGTTGCACCACAGAAGGTGGAACGCCCTTCATGTCATGATATGTCCAAGCAAAGATATCCTTGTATTCCTTGAGGAGCTCCTTAAGTACAGTCTCTTCAGTTTCGGTAAGGTCTTGAGCAATAAAGACTGGTTTAGACTCCTCACCTGGTTCTGCTAATTCTATCTCTTTAACTACTGCTGGACCATCATAGACTCCACTGCTTCCATTGGTAGGTATTCGTTGGGCTTTGGCATACTCAACCTTTCGCTCCCCCGTGGTATAAGATTTAAAATGTTCAAGAGCCGTATGTAAGTCAGCACGCTCTTGTCCTGACGGAGACCTTTCTTTTACTTCTGCCTCCTTTTGTTGTTGTGCTAACTCTCGGTTTTGACGTCTTCTTATAGTTCGACTCAATTTCGGCTCTGTAACCTCCAATTGAGCGAGGTCAATGGGTCGCGGGCTGCACCACATGACACTCTGGAGATGTTCACCCCAATTGTCTACTAGCTTTCGATGAGCATCACATGCCCATAGATAGCTAAGCCATTCTGCAGTAGATCTTTCCTTGTTTATCCTAGCTCTCACATTCGCTCGATATCGTCGTCTCTTATATGACCTTTGTTTCTTGTTAAGGTTTTGATTTTGGTAAATGTTTGAACTCGACTCGCTTGATAGGTCTTTGCTTGTATCTTCTTCACTCTCATATAAATTACCATAGATGGTTGTACTAGACCTTGAGTGTTCAGTTTCTATACTTGGCTCACTCGATGTTTCCTTAGGTTCTGAATCCATTTCTCCCTGAGATTCCGTTTCTGATGTGTATTGGCCTGAAGCCTTTGAGGAATCATCGGTTTCACTCTCAGGTAGGTGTGCCTCTTTCTTATCATCGGATGTTACATGCACTACACCTAACATGTTTACTGGTGCAATGTGTGGTATCTCTTCTCCATCTGGTGTTACCCAGGTTGTTCCTCTAGCTCCCCATGTATCTATAGTTGCCGCTAGGTGTACCCAATCGACATTGTCTGACTCAGCCATTCCGGGTAGGATATCCATATAAGGAGAGTCCTCCCCAATATCCGTGTCTTCGTTACACGTGTAACAATACTGTAATGGAGTTGAGTGAATTGTTGTGTCTGATCGATTATCAATGATGAATTTATTTCCTAGAGGATGCGTTCGACCACTTAAAAGATCAACTCGAATGACAGAGTCTTGGAACTGTAAGTAGACGTGGTTTTTGGACCAGTCATGCACCATTTTTGCTTCCCTCATGAATGGACGCCCTAAGATCATCTCAAATGACATAGGATGCTTGGAAAAATCCATAACAATGAAAGTCTGCCTTACCTTGTGTCCCAAGACCTTGATCCTGAGATCCTTAAGCATTCCAATAGGCATAACAATAGATCCATTAGCCATTTTTGCCACTACGCTTGTGGCTTCAAGGTGAGGTCGCCCCATAGACTCCCAACAACTCTTTGTCACCATGCTGACTCCCGCACCACCGTCAAGGACTCCCTTTACAGTTAATCCTTTAGTAGTGATTGGCAGAGTAGCATTAGATTCATCACCTTCAAAGTATTGCCCCAACTTGTTAACGGGTACTTCAATTACAGATTCATGTCCCGCTAGGTCAGATGGTGGTGCTAAATGTTCCTCATCATTCATTACCGAGTCAGGTTTGTTCATATGTGCAAACTGTGGTAATCCGGCCTGTAATTCTCCATTGAGGAAGGCTCGAAGAGCTGAGACTAGCTCGGGGTCTTTATATAATTTGGACATGATGGTGGTTCTAACTTCTGAAGACATGAAATCCATCAATTTGGCAACATTTAATGGCATCTTGTGGGACGTAGGACCCTGACAAGAGAATGGTGAAGATGGAATCTCCACTTCCTCAAGGGGGTCGGGCATTCCCTCACCAAACATTCTCTCTAGTAGGAAAGGTGTGTGTCCACTTTCACATGTCCTACCCTCACTCTCTTCCCGAATGATACTGGGTATAGCTAACGGCCTGTAGTTCTTGTGAGGTTGAACTTGTGTGGGAAACACTGTGTCCGACATCTGGATGTGTTTGGGTTCAGGTTCTAATGTTCGTTGAGTTTCTTCCACCAACCCCTCAGTTGTTGGACTCGTTCAATTTCCACTGTTGGGTTTGGATAGGTTCCAATCTTTCTCTTGCAATCCTCATTTTTTGTCTCTCGTGGCTTATCTTGGGGGTTTGCAACTGGGTAGTTTAACTTTGAATACTCTTTTGGTGTTCGTCGTAATTCCCTCTCGTGATCCTCCTCACTGGCTTTTTCCTTTGTAGTAACAGTTTTGGTCTCCGTGGTCTCTATCGAATCTGAGTAATCCTCAGGGTCATTCATATACACGGGATCCTCTCCTGTCCCTATGTTAGTCTTTGAACTAGGTTTTTGAGCTAGAAGCATTAAGGGATTTCTTTCTTCGTGTTTTCTTCTTTCTCGCTCGGCCAATGGACGCAGCATCTCTCTCTTCGAGGATGTAATTTTTCTTTTGGAGCATCGACCGTGTGAGTGCATTCACTGGTGCTATGTTTATAGTTGGTGGTGTCCCATCAACAATCTCTATTATGTTCAATGTTGTGATTTTCGGTGCGTTTGGATTGTTAGGACACTGTGCGATCAAATGATCTATGCCACAACGATTACAAGTGAGTATTGGCATTGCCAATGCACTCCCTTGACTGGTTTGTATTAGTGCGGCATTCTTTTGTATTCTAATGGGGCACTCAGCTACTCGATGTGGTCCACCACGTTCGTAGCACTGAAGAGGTGGTCTCCTGGCAAAACTATTAATGTTTTGGCCTCTTGCTGCTAGCGCAGTAGCTTGATATACCGGTTTGATTTGTCCCCAATGGTCTTCCATATAGTACATGGGACACTCCTCAAGCATGTCGACTCCATAGGTGATACTAGAGTCTATGTCCTCTTCGCAATCTACATAAGTACTAGATGACTCGCAACCTATTTGGTTCATAGGTGTAACTCTTGGATGAGGGGGTTGCGGTCCTAGCACTGGAGGTGGCAACGGTGTGGTTTGGACCACATTTTGGGTTCTAGGGACCATGTGCTGTAATGGCAACTGTTGCTCCATGGGTGGGGTAGGCATCAATGCAGGAACTCGAGGTGAGTCTGCCCAAGCTATAGGCGGTCTATTTTCCATGATGCGTTTAAGCATTAGGCAATCCTTCGCTTGATGGCCATACCTACCACACGCGTTACAAGTCCCGTTAAACTTTACTCAAAAAGTAGGGCATTCACTCGTAGTATGTGGGCCCAAGAAAATTGAGCACCATTGTTGCTCCCTTCTTGGATACATATGAGTGTTCTGTGGAGCACGATTACCCCTAAGGCTTTCTTGGATGGCCTTTGTGAGATCTGCCAAAGTCATCTCAGATATCGTTTGCTCTTTCACAATTGGCTTTATCTTCATTGGCTCATGCCCTGATGCTTGCGAGCTACTTGACTTCGGCTCGACAGACACTCTTTCTCCTGCAATCATTAAATTATCCTCCAATTGGATTGCATTCATGGTGACTGCTTCCCAAGTAGTGATACCTCTAATGACTAGGCCATTATAGATACTTTCATTTCGTAGTCCTGTTAGCAGCGGCTAACACAGGCTACACCATTATGCACCAAGTTGTGGATGTGCCATAGTGCACAGTATTTACTTCTCATTGTATAGGGCTTGGGCTCATTTAGGAGTTCCAACGTTGTATGAGTCTAGGCAAGAGATCTCACTTTATCCCATAGTTGAAGCGGTGTTCCCACCCCCTTCTTGAAAATAAATACGTTTTCTCCATGAGTCGATTGAGAGGAGTGCGGGTAAATATCGACATGCAAAATTCATCTATTCAAAAGAGAAAACTATGCCTTGGCTCAAAACTCGAGAGTCGAGAGAGGAGACAAAATAATTTTTGATCTTGTGAAATCAGCACTTGAAATAGTAAAAAACATCATCAATTGGAACCACTCGAGGGAGCTTTTCTAAACTCATTTCTCTAATATGTGTGTCATATTTGCTAAGTAGGAGCAAGCACGCGGGCAATGAGTAATGCTATGATGGTACGTGTGAGCATTTGCTATGCATAGTTGAACATGATTGGACAAAATGCTCTTGGCTTATGCATGATTTGGTGCTTGGTTTAATTGAAATATTGTCCTTGCAATAAATGAAATAAATTCTTGTGATTTGCATGTGAAATATTTTCATTTTTGGAGCTACCTTGGATGAAAAGTGGTGCTTGGATTTGACATTTCTTTAAATTTTAGTGCGCTTAAATTGAATGTAAAATCATTGAACACACTAAAACTGAGCTTTGAAAGACCAAAGATTACCATTGTGAATTTATGATTGAGCTCGATGATTTGAGTACTTGTTGAATTTTCAAATGCTTAAGAAGCACTAATGATTTGAGTGTATTTTGAAGGAGGATGTGGCAGGTGTATGATTCCAAATGATCCAAGAAGGGGTCAACATTGCAGTATTGCAAAATGTGGCTATTTAGAGCCATTCCAAATGTATGGATTAAAGTTGTATACATGCTAGCTCATAGCTTGGTCCAAATTTAAATTTTTTCATTTTGAGCTAGCATTTTTCCAACTTTTTTGAGCTTTCGAGTACATAATTTGGCTATTGAGAGCCATTCATTTTCATTTCATCAAGTTGTAGGCATCTCTAGCTCATAGATTGCACTCAAAAATGTAAAATTTCAATTGAGTTAGTTGTTAGCCAACTTTTTGAAAAGCTTTAAAATGTAAAATTCGGCTTCGAGAGCCATTTCATTTCATCAAAGTTGCATTATGTTTTAGCTCTTGGATTGTTTTAAATTCCATATTTCAAGTGAGCTAGAAACTAATCAACTTTGAATCATGCATGAGAGATGGTTGAAATTGCACTATTTGCTTATGTAGAAGCTCATTATCTCTCATGGTTGTTATGTTTGCATAAATTTGCTACATTAGAGCATCATGTGCATAACCAAAGGCATTTTTTTCCCTTGGGTTTTTTCCCTTTGGAAAATTCGGGTATGCAAGACCCTAGCTTTAGGTTTTCATTAATGTTTTTGTGTGGCTTTTCAATAATTGGCTTTTGTAGCTTGCGTTTACACTTAGCTTCAAAAGGCTTCTTTTGCAAATAAAGATCAAGAGACTTCTCTACACAAAGGGGATGCTTTCTCAAGGATGCTCAAAGAGCATGAATAGGTGTAATCCTTCCATGATTTGGCTCTTTGTTCATCTTTCCATTCTATTGCTTGGTTTAAGTGAAATTTTGCTTCTAAAGCTATGGTTTTTTTCATTTTCGAAAGCTAGGCATCATAAAGTTTCAACACCCTACTTTGTGAAAATTTACTCATCAAAAAATTAGGTTTTATGTGTGTAAATCATAGGTAATTGACCTTGACCTTAGGTTAATGTAGGTTCATTTCTTGCTAATCTTAGATTCTTAGTGATAGTCGTAATACTCCACTCATTTTTGTCATGACCTAGGGCTATGATTAGGCTTTAGTCTTTTTAGTCCAATTGCCACTAGTTCTCATAAAGGAAGCAATAAAAATGTGCTAAAAAATGAATCATGAAGCAAAGAAGTGTCCAAAAAAGTAGCAAAAATGCTACTAAGGCACATGAAAATAAAAATTCTATGTTATGATGTGTCTATGTGATGCCTAGCGCCTTATTGGCACTTGGTAGGCGAGGGGAATCACTTTGGCTCGCTTGGTCAAGGCCCTAAACCGATGCCCTGGGCTGATAGGGGTTAGCCGTCGCCTTGGTAAGCTAGTAGGCTTTTGAAACACCTTCTTGAGGGTTCAAGGAGCTGAGAGTCGCACCTAGACTTGCCTTGGGGTGGTAGCCTTATGATTGTGCTTTAAATTTTCAATGAATGGCTAAATCAAAACTTCCATGAGCTTCAAAAAGCTTTGACAATGTACTAATAGATTGAGAGCTTTTTTATAGCCCATAGACATGATAGACTTGAATGATTTATTAAGATTGTTCACATAGTTTTTAGGCTAGTAGGTTTATGAACTTGTATTAGCTTAGGGTCATAATTGATTACTTGTGTTTCATGCATAAAACTGAAATTTCAAGTGGTTTAATCTTCACAATAGTTTGAGTATTTTTTTGCTTTATGTTGTCTAGTTTTTGACTATGATTGACCCATCTTTTAGAAGCAAAAAATCACTTTGCATGATTGTTCATTTATGCTTCATGTTATATTCAATCTTGGTGGCCTTTGATGCTCATTACTTGTTCTTATGTTTTGCAGCTTAACATTTCTTCCAAGGACTTGCTTTATACCATGTCACCGTGTTTTGCTTCACCGGCACACGAGGACGTGCGCCAAATTAGGAAGGGGGGAATGTTAGCAGCGGCTAACACAGGCTACACCATTTATGCACCAAGTTGTGGATGTGCCATAGTGCACAGTATTTACTTCTCATTGTATAGGGCTTGGGCTCATTTAGGAGTTCCAACGTTGTATGAGTCTGGGCAAGAGATCTCACTTTATCCCATAGTTGAAGGGTTTGAGGCCCAAAACTATAAAAGAGCCCTATGCTTAATGAGAGGTCATTCTTGAGTGGTCCTTTTGAGAACTCTCTCCCTAAAGGAGGTCTTGATGGCCTAGCCTTTGAGCTTAATGCCCATGCTTAGAAGGCTAATGCTAATCACATGTAATTAGTGTAATCCTCTCTTAATTAATCTAATCTTCATTATGTTGTCAATCATGTTTATCTACTTTCCTTCATTGTTTTGAAGTGTTGATCTTCTCTAATCTAACTCTTACTTATGCTAAGCTATCCGATTAGTGGAGTCCTTATCTAACTCTCTCGATTAAGCGGAGTGGGCGTACTCGTGATTGAGGGATTAGAGTTGTCCTCTAATGGTGTGCTTGTGTGTGTGTAGGTTTAAGAAGCCTTGAGCTTAATTTGATTATGTGTGACTTGATTTGGACACCATGATGGGCATGGTTGGGGTGGCCGACTTGAATGCGATCTTGTGTGCTTAATCGTCAATGCATGTAATTAGAGTTGTGCTTGAGAGATTCCAAGATTAGTGTGTTTCACTTCGTTGCTTGATGTGTGTAGATGATTGCTTGAAATTGATGCTTGATGTGCGATTAGCATTAGTTGATTTGGGATGATTTCTAATTGCATTGGAGGATGCACACTCTTGAATCCTCTCAATCTTTGCATCCGATGACGCTCTCGCACATTCTTTGTGTGATGCCTCCAAGCCCTAGCCGGGTCATGCTCTCTCTCTCCGGATTGATAGATTTGTGGGAGATTGCCTATGCTATGGCGAGCCTCCAACAAGTCCCCTAATTAATCTATCGAGCAATTGGTTGTTGTTGAATCGCTCGTTTGGATTGCATCGAGAATTCAAATTCTTTAGGCGACTAATGAAGTCTCTCACGAATTCACCTTCTTCTCGTTGGGCTTTCTGGAGTTGAGAGGCTACACCCCAAAGTACTCCCTCTCGTATGTATTCTTTTAAGAACAATCTCCTAAGAGTAGAGTAGATCGTTTTTTCTTCTACTCTTAAGGTTCTATACCAATCTCCAGCCTTTCCGCTTAGGGTCAAACTCAAAGCCTTACACTTATGTAGCTCATTGTGCTCTTCCAAGGAATCGCACACATGTTCAAAGACTTCCATATGCTTTCTAGCATCTCCATCTCCATTGAATTTCTGTGTGAGCTTAGCTACTTGAACTGCCTTGCTCCTAGGCTCTCTATCAGGTGCACCACGCATGTTTTCCGCAATAGAGCGACCGATAGTTTGAGCAAATGCTGCCAAATCTCCTATTTGAGCAGGTATAATGGGTGTATGTGCTCCTGGAACCACATGTGAGATGGGAGTTGGCCTTGGCCTTGGCATACGCGCGGCTCTTGGGTCCCATATTTCGTATGGTGGTGTACCAGACGGTGGTCCAAAGTTTACAGGCGTGGCCCTAGGCATAGAGGGTGCTTGATATGGCATGTTATTATTAAATGGCATGGCTCCACTTGTATAAGAGCTTGGATAATTCCATTGTGGATTGGAGACTCTTGGAATAATCGGAGGTGTAGGAGCTACATGAGGCTGAGGTACGACAGGTGCACATGATTGATACATACATGTAGGTATAGTTGGGGGCATTGTGCTACTAGGCATCGGCGCAGTGTTAACAAATGAACTCCATGGTGTACTTCTTGTCATGCTCACCATTGGGATATGCATGGTAGCCGTAGTGTCATTAAGAGAAAGATGAGCTAGATCTGGGAAGGTAAAGCTGCCACTTGTGGGCTCAGATTGTATTGAGGCTCCTGGCAAAACAACATATGGAGGATCAATCGGGCTCACTGAGGGGGTCTCCATTTGTGACAGGGTTGGTTGGTTGGCCTTTCCCGTATCCAAGAATCTCATTAGGCCTGTTGAAGGCATGTTGATCCCTGTGTTCTGTCTTTCTAACTCGACAATCCTTTGGAGGACATCACAGACTTTCTGTTGTTGCTCATCTATGCTAGTAGCACACGATGTGGATTGTAGAACATCTAACCAACCCACATGATAGGTGTGTCCTGTGTACCGATCAGTTAAAGCTTCTGCTTGTAGGTCATACTCCCAATTTTCGTTTAGGAATATCCCATCTAGGCCTGGCGTGCTGGAGGTTTCCCTTGAAGTGGAAGCATTATTGCTCCCCATTGCTTGCCCCTCCGTGACTGCTACCTTGGGAGCACTCGGTTGCTCAGCTGGTATGATTGTTTTCATAGGAGCCTTTGCTTTCAGGGCTCGACTTTGTTCTAGCCCTCGTAGGTTCTCAATTTCCCTCTCCCTTGTTGCCTGCATATAGCGTTCGATCTCTTGTACTTCAGCAAGACTCCTACCATCGGGTAGTAAAACCTCCGAGGGAGATAGTCCTAAAGGATCAGGAGGTACAGTGGATGGAACATTCACATGCACACTCTCAAGAAGCATAGAGTCTATTTTAGGCATGAATGACGAATTTACTTCCCCACTCCCTTCATTTATTTCATTAACCGCATGTTCGGAGCGAGTAGCTCTACTAAGGGTCTCTTTTAAGCGGCTAAACACGCTGGACCCGGGCCGTGGGCCCATGGCATGCATGTCTTGACTTGAACTATCAAGGTTTCGTGTAGGATACCCCTCCATGACTTCGTAGTCAGAGGAAGAATCACTAGACGCGATATGAGGATCTTGGGTCGCGCTACCTTGAGTCCCGGTCGAAGGTCCAGCACCTAGGGTGGAGGAATAATGGGTGCCCGCGTAAATGGAGGCACTACCAATATGCTCGTGCTCTAACACTCGTCCAGAGCGTAGGTTCATATGACTTCCACACTCTAAGCGCGTTGGTGAGTGCCCGTGAAGGCCGCTCACTTAGTTTTTTTTTTATATAGTTGTTTATAACCCAAGTTTTTCGTTATTTTTTGTTATTTTTTGTTATTTTTTGTAACCAGCCACAAAATATGGCGTGTAATAGCTCAAGACAAGCGTTTTAGCTAAAGGAACGTGCCGTGCTTTACAGCTCTCTAGTTGGCTACGTGAAGCCCTCGAAATCCTAAAAATAGTTTTTATAGTCCTCGAAATCCTAAAAATAGTTTTTAAATATAAAAAGGTGTATAAACTATTTTTTTAAATTGAGGACTAAGGTCTGGGTTTGGGCTTGAGCTTGGGGAATGACCCCCAGCCCGGAAATAAATTTTTGATTTTTTTTATTTTATTTTTTTAAAGTCACCGCGGCCGCGCCGCGCGCGCGCACACACACACTTAACCTACACCTAACTTATCTACTTACAGCTAATGGAGATACTGCCACACACACTCTAACACTGTTTACACAGTACTACAGTAGCTAACAGATCTACAAAACTAACCTTACAGAACTAACATTCCATAGCTAATACCTTAATTCTAACAGTACATTGCAAAAAAAATGTAACTCCTTCTTTAACAGAAAACAAAAAAGACAGTACAATGTAACAAAAAACCTTCTCCACACAACCACACACCTTCCTTCTTCACAAATCCTTCTCCACACAACTACACACACTCATTCCCTACCTTTCCTATGATAGAAATTGCACCACAAGAAAGCGTAAAGTGCTTAACCGAGCTTAGTGTAGGGCATTTCCCCGGCAGCGGCGCCAAAAATGTGCGCTCCTTGCCGCACTTTCGAAGTAAGGGACTTGCCGATACACCATGTGCGAGCCACAAATGGCTCCAAGCACACAACAAGCCTAAACTAGCAAGCTCAAGAGAGCAAAGGGTGTGTCACTCATCGTTCTACGCTCGCCTTTGTGGTGGATTCCTCGCCGCGATGAAGAAGAAGCTGCAGTCGTGCCGCGCTCAACCGCTTCGCCGCCGTCGTGCCTTCGTAATGCTCGATCGCACACACACTCTTCCTCTCTCTCTCTCTCTCTCTCTCTCTCTCTCTCTCAGATACCAATGTAACATTTAATGGCCTAGTAACTTGTGTGTAGCGGAAAATAGCATAGACATAGTGAGCATTTCATTAGAATAGATTCCTAATGAGCATAGCAAGAGTGCTTGGATGGAGAGAGAACAAAAAAAAGCATAACACCTAGTTAGATAGGCATGAACAATACCTCAAAAGAGAGAGAAATTAAGCTATTGACAACAATTGAGGATCAGATTTACATGGAGCCGGTCCCCCCTCCAAAAATCTTTGTATTATAGGTTTCCCCCATCAAGGGAGACATTTTACAATACAATACTTTGTGATCCTTCAATAACTTGATGGTGCAATGAAGATGGAAGCTTCAAGCACCATGCACACACTTATAAAACACAACATCAATTCCCTCACGGTCTCAGACCCAAGACCTCACACACCTTTGAAGATAGTGAGAGCTAGCAGGGTATAAGAGTAGATTGAAAGGAAGGAGTAGTCTTACGAGAAAGAAGTATATCTCCTCACATAATCACAAATAAAATCTTAGCATAGCTTAGTAAATAGTATGGTAGAGGAAATGAGTATGCATTGAAGCTTGGCTCTTGGTTGGATTTGCATCACAAAACCAAGAGTTGTTGGTGTAGGCCTCCCTTCTCACAAGCTTGGAGTAGATGATGAGCTTTCCATTAAAGCTTGAGAAGGGGGGAGAGAGAGACAGAGTCTTCTTGCTTCACACATTAGATTGTGTGAGTGTGTGTGTGATAATGCCTTGCCAAAATCAGCCCCCCCTCTCTCTCTCTTGGTTGACCCATCTTGCAATTTACTCTTGCTGGCACCCCATTGGACCCTGCAAAGCTTAGCCAATCATAATTGAGAAGCATAAGTGATAGCCTTGTGACATGTGTCCCCCTTTCCCTTTTGTGAGAGCTTTAGGTAATTAAATAATGCAACTAAACTCTCATTGGACCCCTTTTTCTTCTGGCCAATAGGAAGTAGGCAAGCCATTAGGCTACTGAATGCTCATTGGACCCCCTCGGAGACTATCCAATAGTCTTCTAGAGAGCTTAATTCTTATTGGTTCTTTTATCAAGTATTTTTAAATAAATTAAACTAGATTTACTCTAGCCTAACTCTCATTGGTCCACCTCTATGGCCATCCAATAGGATTTGAGTGCACCTTGTGGGCAATTGGGCTAGGGAGCTGACATGTGTCCACTATGCCCTTTGTGTAAAGGGGCTTGCATGAGTGTGTGTGTGTGTGTGTGTGTGTGTGTGTGTGTGTGTGTGTGTGTGTGTGTGTGTGTGTGTGTGTGTTTTTTTATCTATCATCCCCTACTAAAAGGGCTTGCCCCCATCAATCTAGGACCACTTGAAGACTTTTTGGTCATCATACATCCAATTCCACTAAGCTTGACCATTTGGACACAACCTTTGAATTTTGGAACCCTAGCATTTTGGAAGTCTTAATGGGTTGAACCTTAGGGTCTTTGAAGCCCATTGTTGCACATTGCTCTTTTGTAGATGGCCCCCCCTTTGGATCCCTATTTTCCCTCCTTTGGATCCCTACTGTGGCAGGTCTGCCAACTTAACCAATATTCTAACTTTTTCTCCCTTGACACTTTTCCATATTAAATGATCAGTTCAACATGAGAAAATCATTTAGGAGAATTAGATACTAGTTATTATGACAACAGCAGTGAACTTGTAGAGCATGTAAGCCCAAGCCTAACCAAAGGTTAGATTTAGTAACCCTCACCTTTAATGATATCCAATGATAGAGAAAGTCAGACTCATTTGGTTTTTCCAATTTTCATTTTTACAAGGGATGGCATAGCAAAACCCAATGCCCAACACTAGACCCATAGCTACTTTCTTTGTTTGCAAAAAGGCCAAAAACAAAAAGAACCCAAGTCTAAGTGAGGGGAGAAGAGCCCCTCAACTTTATATAGGGGTAATGGATTGGTATGAAGCAGCACAAAGCACATCAGCTACAGTTGGTTCAATGATGCTTGACAGGTATGGCCACACCTGGTGCACACACCTTGACGGAGAATCCCATCGGAATAATGTCATGCAGCAACCCATCCTGGGAGGGAAGTATGTTGGGAAGGAGAGAAGTATTGAAAGCTAGCATCGGGAAAGATGCAAGCAAAGCGACATATCAAGCATGATTAAGGATGGAAGGGATAGTTAATTTTAAGTTAAAGGGTGGCCATTCCTAAGTCAAAACCTGGTAGGTAGGGGACAAGAGGTGAGTCAACCGGGGTGGGGTCGGTGCAAGGTAACCGATACCCAATAAAGGCTATATTCTAGGTAAAGGGCCTCATTCCAAATGCTCATAGAGAAAGGAGACAAATAAAAAGGGATAATCTCACCAGGTATGCAGCCTACTATAACATCCAATGAGGAATTAACAAGGTATAGACTCATGGTACACACCCATAAGACGCTACATTCATCAATTCAACTATGCATTGCTAAAGCCTGAATTAATCATTGAGGGAAGTGCAAAGCACAGACTCAAGGTAATCACCCATAAAACAAAATAACCATAAGCTACATCAGTAAGTGTAAGTGTGTGTGTGTGTGTGTGTATCTGGATGTATCAATCCCAAGCAGATGAAGTATAGCAAGGTATAGACTTCAAGGCACTCACCCACATGACAAGATACCTACATGCTACATCAGTAGCTCAAGTGTTTGTTGTGTAGCTGGATGCAGTAGTCAAAATTAGATGGTGACCAAGTGTGTGTGTGTGTGTGTGTGTGTGTGTGTGATAGATGGACAATTGTTTAGGTGTATATGGTATGGTAGGATAGAACTCATAGCACACATATATAAACTAGGACTATGTTGTATATGTCACCCTCTCTCTCTCTCTCTCTCTCTCTCTCTCTCTCTCTCTCTCTCTCTCTCTCTCTCTCTCTCTCTCTCTCTCTCTCTCTCCAATTTCCTTGAAAGATAAGGAGAAATACAAGGATTATGTATACCTTTATGTGTTTTTAGCTTAGTTTCATTAATTAGTTTTGTTAATAGTTTAAGCTTCATAACTAATGGTGTCAGGGCTCTCTCCCCCTCTATGGAGATCTCTTTTGCATTACTGTCCATCCCCCCTCTCCCCCTCCTTCCTCTCTCTCTCTCTCTCTCTCTCTCTCTCTCTCTCTCTCTCTCTCTCTCTCTCTCTCTCTCTCTCTCTCTCTCTCTCTCTCTCTCTCTCTCTCTCTCTCTCTCTCTCTCTCTCTAAAAGGGCACCATAGCCTTTGCTTGCCTGAACAGTACCTCAATCTTCTGCACCTCTACACAGTCTCCCCTTGGGGCGAGGGGCAACCCTGGGGGGGGGGGGGGGGGGGGGGTTCACTATCTCTCAGCAATGCCTCGCCATTGCCAGTAGAAGAAAAATAGAGCCTGGCCCTGCCTCGGTGGACTCACTACTCAACAAAGCCCTACCATCGCCAGTAGTAGTAGAACAAAGCATGCTAACTACTCAGCAAGGCCTTTCCTTAGAGTGCACACCATCGCCACTTTGAAACACTCTCAGTAGCAACTCGCCATGATTTGTTTGGCAATCTCTAGACCCTGTCTCCTTTGGCGAGTTGTAGACCCGTTCCCTGCTTATTTCTTTAAGCTTCACTGTGAACCTTTTTCAAACATCAACTAGCTTTGACCTTGGTTCCCATAGCCATAGCCTATACAAGTTAAGTTTGCCCTAGCCTTGTGCAGGCATGCACACCTAACAAAGTCAAGAAGATCCAATGTCCTCCTTCAACACACTAATGTCCAGCACATGAAAGAGTTTTCTTGCGGTGGCACCTGTGTCTAAGAAGGATCCAGCCACTTGCCAGACACAAGGATCATAGCCCTAGAGGATCAGATCCAAGAGCTTATCTTGGAGAATGCTGAACTCAAAAAACGCTTGAGAAGTGATGAAGGCGAAGGAGAATAAAACTCTGCTAGCAAAAACACACAAAGTCAAAGCTTCTCTCATTGAGATTGTTAAGGCAGCTCTGAAAGAATCCCATGAGGCAGCACATAAGAAGATCAACAATGAAATACAAGTAGCCTTACAAGAATTCCGATTGCAAGAATACCTTCCTCTCAAGATTAGGATTGGAGGGCTCTCCCTACCATGGTGCACCAAAGAGGACACACTTGAAGAAGCCATCACCACGCTCAATGACACTTCAACCAATTAACATCGAGCTCGATAATGTCTCTTGTATCAATGGCCACTTGGTCAATGCATCCTCACTTTCAATAACAAAGAAGAATTGACAAGCCTATTACGACAATCCTACGGCCTCAAGGGGACAAAGATTTGGATCGGTGAGGAATTGGATGCATCCTCACTTTCAAGAACAAAGAAGAATTGACAAGCCTATTACGACAATCCTACGGCCTCAAGGGGACAAAGCTTTGGATCGGCGAGGAATTGACCACAAATCAACTCAAGCTTAAAGAAAGCAAGCTCGAGAAGATGCATGAAGCCCATAAACAAGGTGAATGGGTAGTCTATCGTGGTGGTAATGCCATCATCCAAGAGTTTTGAACTGCCAAGCTAGCTCCCCCTACACCTGACCCCCCTTAAATTTTGTTTCTTATTCTTTCCCTTCTTCCCTTTACCCATTGATGGACCCTCAATCCCTAACTGATATGTATCTAACGCCTTCACCTCAAAGAGCTAATGTAATGTTTTCTTTGGTCCCATGGGTCATATCTGACCTCTGTGGATGATAATTAAAACTATCTATCTATCTCTCCCCCTCTTGAAAATTTCCTTGGAAGATAAGTAGAACTACTATAATTATAGTGTACCTTCATGCGTTTTTAGATTAGTTTCATTAATAATTGAAGTTTCATAGCAGATGGTGTCTGGACCGTGAATGTAACCCCCAGGGCACGCAAGGCATATTAGACAGCTTAATAAATCTCTAAGAGCTAGGTGCAAAATAACAAGAAATAGAGCTAGGAACACTTTGTGTAATAAGGCATTGAGGGTCTTAATGTTACATCCACAGGCAAGAACTTCTTAAAGAGTATTTATGGATACAATAATGCACTTGCATTTGTCTCTTTCGGTACTCACATTGATGAAACATGTCCTGGGGAAGAGGAGTTTACACGTTTAAGGCACATGGTTGTATATATCACAACATTGGTCCTTTAATGCCAGTTGATGGATGTAATGAAGTTCCCCGACTTTTTGACACAGAGCATGAGCTACAATATAGACTGTGTCATGTTACACACTTGGATGTTGAAGTATTACAAACCTTACAGGAGATGATGCATAGGGTGAATCCTTACGCTCAAGCACTTTGCACTACAGGTGCTATGGTTAATGAATCTGTGGTTTCAGAAATCAAGATGGTGATAAATGAAGCTCTCTCTAAAGGGTGCCAACATCTTGCTCCTCATGGTGCTAAAATTGCTGTTATATTGCTTGGGCAAGGCGATGAGAGAACTATAGGGCATCGTGACATAGTGTTAAATTTCTGAGATGGTGGCTTAAAAAGGATTTCTAACTTGCATCGATCATACATGCCTCTTATGTATGTTCTTTTGTTTCCAATGGGAGAAGATGGATGGGATCCTTTGCTACAAAGAGGATCTAGACAAATAAATACACAAAAACAATACTATAGTTTTTAAACACAAATAAGAAATGACACTATTGAGTGTCTCTTGCACAATGGTAGATTTCTCCATCAATATATTGTGATGACTCATGTTTGTTGTGGCTAAGAGATAATCACACGACACTGCGTGCTGAGGTCTATCAGGGCTTGGTTGATATGGTTCAGGCTAGGGATTGTATCAATGCCATTTTGGGACAAATTGCTGGCCATAGAATTGTCTTGCCCTCTTCTTTTATTGGAGGGCCAAGATAGATTGTACCAAGATTCCATGGTAATTGTTTGTAAGAGGGGAAAGCCCGATCTCTTGATTAGCTTTACATGTAATCCACGATGGAGAGAAATAGAAAAATAATTGCTTCTAGGACAAAGTGCTTCAGCTCGTCTGGATCTAGCTGCATGTGTATTCTATTAAAAGCTCAAAGACATGATGCATTTGCTCATAAAAAAGGTTGTCTTTGGATTTGTAGGCCGAGTTTCAAAAGCGAGGTCTTCCTCATGTACATATATTGTTGATTTTAGCATCTGAGTACAAACCAATGGAAGCGTCCCACTATGATAAGTTGGTGTGCGTGGAACTCCCACACAAAGATCTATTTCTAGAGTTGCATGGTGTGATTAGTTGTTGCAATATTCATGGACCATGTGGTCCCTTAGATTCAAATGCTCCATGTATGGTTGATGGAAAATATAGGTTTAAATATCCATGCAAATTTAGCCTATCTACAAATGTGGATGAAAGTAGATATCCTACGTATATGAGGCAAGACAATGGAAGTTTTGTTCAATTAAGAAATGGCAAGCAAGACAACAGATGGGTTGTTCCATACAACCCATTTTTATCGTTGAGATATAAAGCACACTTCAATGCTGAGATTTGCTCAACCATTTCTATTGTAAAGTATTTGTACAAGTATGTCTATAAGGACCATGATAGAGCCACTTTGGTGCTCCATGATCATGAAGGTGTTTTTGATGAAATTAAGAGCTATCTTGATGCACGATATTTTTCTGCATGTGAGGCTATTTGGAGTTTTATGGTTTTGATATGCATGAAGAGAAGCTGATATCCAAAGATTGCAAGTTCATCTTCCCAATCAAAATATTGTGAATTTTTTAGATTCAAATGATTTGATAGAGTTATTACATAGCAATGAAGTTAAGAAGACAACACTCATTGAGTGGTTTGTCGTAAACCAAAATCATCATGAGGCCCATATACTAACATATGCTGACTTTCCTACTATGTGGGTCTGGAACAAGACTCAAAAACAATGGTGACACAAAGACAATTGGGGGATACCATGGGAAGAATGTACAATATTTTCCCCACTGTTGGAGATGTTTACTATTTATGGATTTTGTCAACCATATGTAACGTTCAAAGAGGCTTGCACAATGCTAGAGGGTTATTGTAAATTGATGAGGAGTGGATCACATGCTTGGAAGAAGTGTCTTATTTTCAAACTGGATTGCAATTACTCCAATTGTTTGTTATTATATTGTTATAATGTGAGCCATTATGTCCAAGGACATTGTGGGATATGCTTTTTTGTTGAGCTTTCTGAAAACTATACATATGCTTTAAACATGCGTGCACTTGATGCTGGAGTTCGACAAGAGGTTGCTAAAATTTAGACACTTTGTAATCTGTGTTCTTTGCTACAACATAATGGTAAGAGGTTCTCTGACTTTCTCAAGATGCCTTAAATTGATCCAAGTTTTATGTCTTTAAGTAGTAGTAGTAGTGTGTTAGCAGAAGAGACTATGTATGATACTACCGAATAATGTAGTATGGCAGAATGGATGGAAAGATCTTTAAAAGAATGGCCAATGTGATGTTTACAATTGTGTGTGTGTTGGCATGTGCATCATTTGGTATTGTAGATTTGCTTCTTAACAATGGAAGAACTGCACATTCAAGATTTAAGATTCCTCTAGAATTAAATTTCGAGTCAACATGCAACATAAAAGTGAATAGCTAGCTTGTTGAATTGCTGAGAAGACTAGTTTTGATTATATGGGACACTTAGAGATGTTTTACAAAAAGACAACCAATGCTGATTAAGTGTTTATAGACTAACAACATCGAACATGCTGTCATCGCAATGGCATTTGCAAACAGTTGGGGTGCGACAAAAACCATCAAGTTGCTAACCTATTGAAGTTGATCCAAGCCTGTGGACAATGAGACTTCATCAATGTAGGCAAGGAAACTTTAGGTTAAATAAGATTCATTCAAGGCAGCGATGATGGTTACACCATCTTGTTAATTCAACGTTTCAAATGATTGCATAGACACGGTTTGCTGTGTAAAGCTGGGACACACCTTTGATTTAAATACTTTTGTAAATGGCAGTGAGTCATCTACCAGTACTACCTTTGTCAAAAGCACACATACCTCATTGAAAGCTAGAAATGTATAGTCTGGAATTGACAACAATTACAACAGCTAGCACACCTACCACCCCAATGTTGACCACCAATTCGTCCATCACCATAGTGGCACTATGATTCCTTACGCAAGAAAGTATTCACGCAATAATGAAGTTGAAGTTGAGCGAGAAGGTGGCTCTAGGAGGATCATTTTAAATGCCGAGTATGTTCAAGCTCAAAACCAAAGCCCTAGTCCAGAGCATTCGTTGTCTGAAGGCTACAAATGTTGGTTTCCGAGAAGAAAGCTGAGCAAGGTGCATAGCCCACCAAGATCTGTCTCTGTAAGTGGTAGAGGTGAGGCAAACGAATCAGATTTTGATTGCAGCCTTCCTAGCAGTCATGCATCACCAACAATGAAAGGAGCAGTACATGAGAAGCAATCATTGTAAGGAGTACTGTGAAAGGTAAAGGGGTGGATCCTACCAATGCGGCACATCTGGGAGAGGAGTATCAAGGTAAGGAAGCATGTGCGAGTAGCACAGGAACTGCGAAGGAGAAGAAGGGGATGGAGGTTGTTGCTAATGCTGTAGGACACAAGGAAATGGAGAGAGAGAGAGAGAGAGAGAGAGAGAGAGAGAGAGAGAGAGAGAGAGAGAGAGAGAGAGAGAGAGAGAGAGAGAGAGAGAGAGAGAGAGAGAGAGATTGTATTATCGTCCACGGAGGTCAAATATGACCTATGGGACCAAAGACAAAACATTACAAACGTGGGGGGATTTTGGGATACATCTCAGTTAAGGACTGAGGGTCCAAAAAGAAGGTGAGATAAAATAAGATAAAATCTATGCAGAAGGGGATGAGGAGGGAGCCGGTTTGGGAGTTCAAAACTCTTGAATAATGGCTTTACCTCCTCGGTAGACTGCCCATTTCCCTGTTGTGCACGCTTCTCGCATCTTTTGTAGTTCTGCCTTCTTTTGCTTGAGTTGAGCAGGTGTAAGATCTTCTGCAAGCCACATTTTGGTGTCCTTGAGAAGCCTTGACTACTCAAGAAATTTGATTCGGTCCACCTTGGTTTTGAAGGTGTAGATTGCATGATTGGTGCGAGGTTCGTGTGTAAGAGAAGTGATTGTTGCTGGATCACACTGTACCATGGGGATTGCGGATTGGACGCGGGCAAATGACTCATGATTGAGGTCTCCCTCCCCTTTCCAAACGCTTGGGAGCCCACCAATGTGAACATTGAGGGGGATATCCTCTTTCCGTTTCCATTCACGTAACGTGGATGCCACACGGTCTTCAACCCTGCAAGAGATTACCTCCTATATTTGAGTTTTGACCTCCTTTGTGACGGTCATCTCTACTTCTTCTTTTGCCTTCATGAATTTGATTTCTATCTACTTCAACTCCTCCTCCTTGCGATTCTCTATTGTAGCAAGCTGGGCTTTGAAAGCTGAAAGCCTTTGTTTCAGCTTGTCATTCTCCTTGCGGAGGCTTTCGACTTTGGTATGAAGGCAGGTGATGTTGTCTACCTTGAGAGGTGTTGCTACGACTCCAGCGAAACTGAGCTTACCTCAGGACGAGGCCCAGGTAGCCATGAATGCCAAGAGTGAGTTGCTTAGGTTGGAGTATCCTTTTGATAAAGGCCAGCCTTCTTGAAACAGAGATGCCTTAGATCGGAGTTAAGGCTGACCTTCTTGTGATTGAGGTTGTAAGGCAAGGGCGAGAATCACCTTCCACCTTCTTGAAACTGAAACACCTTGTTAGGGCATACCTTCTTCTGATTGAGGTCGTAAGGCAAAAACACCACCGAGCAGGTTCACTGCGTGACGAGGGCGAAATCGGGCAAGGTCACAGGCGACCACACAACACCAAGTTGCGCAGGGTGAGCACAAACCAGGCCGCGTAGGGTGAGCAGACTAGGCACTGTGTGTGGCTGCCAGTAGACTAGAGCAAGAAAGATGGTTGGATTATCTGCAGTGGTGGGTGGTTATGATGGTTCATGACGACAAAAGGGTGTTCTTAGCATGCAAGAGAAACTGCTCGTTGGGTCGCCCCTTTTTTTTTTACTGCATGACGGTTGTTTTAAAGTGGGTTCAAAACGAGACAGGTTGAGTGTTGGCATGACTCAGCGTTCTGCATGGATACGAGTTGGTGGGTGTGGTTAGGAAGCAAGGGTATTGGACAACAATTCTAGTGCTGGTACGTGACAATGTCCGAGTTTCCTATCAGGTGTACTAACATCATGGGCCACCGTCAACAGTATGCTAGTGCATATTGTCTCTATCGTCCATGAAAGTAGATGGTTGGTCCATCCATTTTGATCTTAGCAGGATTGGACACCCTCCTACACTTAGTGATGATGAATGGCATGCTCTTACTGTTGGCTTTCACCTCCTAAGAGCCTGATTCTGATCTTGATGTCAAGGGCTATACAGTGCGCATAATGCATTCAACGGAAAAGATAATCGACTGCGTATCATGTTGTTCATTATCGCCACTCACTCAGATTTATTTATTTATTTATTTATTGGTTATCTTTATTTAACCTTGATTGAGTATGAGAATTGTCTTGGGGTAGGGTCCTATTGGGAGAGAACCAAAAAGTGACAGGAAAAATTTCCCCTTCTTTTTCCTTTCCTAATGAGGCGGTCCGGGGCGGGCAACAAGAAGAGCAACCTCTAGACACCCTTCAAGGCTCCCGTGCTGCTCAATGGGACTGGGGCACAACACAACACAAACCAAAACAACAACCCACAGCCAAATCCCAACTACACAAGGGGCACCACCTAGTTTAAGAGCGAACTAGGACGCAAAAGAGGAGAATCGTTAGAGCAACCCACAAACAAGCAAGGAATTTACACTAACCCTAACACCAATGGAACACTCTCACACACACTAAAACACGAGAGAGAGAGAGAGAGAGAGAGAGAGAGAGAGAGAGAGAGAGAGAGAGAGAGAGAGAGTGATAGTGCTCGGGCTGCTTTGAAATGTATCGGCAATGATCAAGCAAACACAACTATATATTTAAGAAAGAGAGAGAAAGGGGGAGGGGGTGCTTGTTGCATTAATACCTTCTTACAAATCTGTCATGGCAAATCAAAGTGAAATTAGTATTTGTTCAACATAGCTTGCGTAAATTTCACCACAAAAAATCACAAGAAAAGCCACCCCAATCACTGTCTTAAAGCCAGGGGAGTCCTCTCCACCCTGTCGCCCTCTTACAGTATGCGGGATTTATGGCTAGATTGATGACAACACCAGACACAAGCTATCAAGAACTTAACAAAAAACACCAAGACACTTACGCATCATTGTTGTCCATTACTTCACGTTGGAAGGGAGACAAAATATCCAAGCTTAGTCCAAATCCACCCTCCTTGATTCAGCAAATGTTGGGCTTACACTAGTAGGAGAAATGGTAGATTTCCTACTCTCAATTGAATGATCACTCTCTCTCTTACAATGGCATAGAGTTCCCTTGCTAATCCCCTATTACAACACATGCACATGCATAAGACAATGAGCTTCCTCTCAAGAGCTCCTTCTAGAGAGGTTGAGCTTGGCTTCTCAAGCTATAGCATAGTGCTCTTGTTTATGGCTCCCCCTTTTGTGCTAGCTACACCCTCCTTTTATAGCAATTTTGAAGGCTAGGGTTACTCCTCTAACCATGGTTGGGTTAGATTTTCACCAATTTATCTAATTTCTTTTGCTTGGAATTATCAAGAAGTTGGAAAGAGAGAGGAGAGAAATGGAGGTGATAGGACTTTTCATAGTGGGTTAGTGTTAGTAGAGTTAGTATTAATTTACAAATGGAATTGGATATTTACAATGGGAGTATCCATGTAGGATACAAATAAGGAAGAAAAAAAACTCTTAAGAGGTAAGAAAAGGTGGCTTTCTTACAAGGTTGATGCTCCAAGTGTCTTGAGTAGGGCCGATTTTGACGCCTGTTGACGGTCCACTAGCTTTGACGGTACATTTTTTCTCCACTCTTGACCTTCCTTGAGAGACAAGGTAATTGAAGCTGAGTAATCAACCACCATGATGCTGTCTTTTAAGAGAAGAGGCTGAATTTTGTGGTTTTTTTGATAGATATGGGTAATTTGGAGGAGGAAAAATGAGACTAGGTGGTCAATTTTGGAATGGAATTGTGTGTGGGAGGTATGAGTTCACCATGGTTTCTCTTATTCTTCAAGGTTGAGGAGAAGGTGAGTAGTGTGCAGAGAGGAGTGGTGAGAGAGATGGGGATGATGAGTGGAGAAGTGTGTGTGAAAGAGGAAAATGATAAAGTGGAAGAGAGAGTGTGGCTGCATAGCATGGGAAAAATGAGGTCCAATAAAAAAATCATAGCTCACAGCTCGTACCTAAAAAAAATATGAAAAAAGTTGAGGCAACAAATCAGCCCGCGAGCTACAACTTTTGTTTGTATCACCTTTTCAAATTCGGAGAGCAAGTGACCTTTAAAAATTCAGCAAAACCGATCATTTTTTTCCACTGCAAAGGTCCTTGTGGGGTCCTTCTTTGGATGATTCTTTTGAATACCTCCAAGAGTGAGCCCTCCATAGTGCATGTATGCATGCCACCTACCCTTGACCTTATTTGGTAGGTCTATAATTGAAGATATTGTTGAGATTAGGATATAAGTGAATAGTACAACTAAGAAAATCAAATATTGAGGGGTCTAAAAAATATGTACATGTCAAATATAAATAATATAAGTGGAAAAAATATAAAGGGGTCAAAAGAAATCTCTCTCATTATGAGGCTACCATAAAAAGATAAATATTTTTGGTGTTCTAATTTTTTAGAAAAAAACAAAATAGATGTAGGAAGGGAAAAATCAAAATAGTGAAAAAATATACACATAAATAAAACTAGTTTTTTTGGATTTTTGTTGGGGTGGAGTTACACCAAATATAAGAGAAGCTTACATGAAAATATTTCTATATGGAATAAAGAGTATGAAAAATGGTAAGAAAAAATTGTGGTAATGGTGAGGCAATGTACAGAGCATAAATAACACACACCTAGGTAGAAATATTTAAATAAATACCAAAATAATTATGAAAAAATCTTTTATTTAGGCCCTATATATAAAGAAATATTTACATACGCATGGGCCATAATTTTTTTTATTTTTTTATTTTTTGGCTCAACTAGCCCAATGACTAGCTAATTGAGGGTTTTTTAAGAAGATATGGGAAAAGTCCCGTGACTCACGCACGCCTATGTATAGTGAAATGGTAGGGATAGCCACAGTGTTTGGGTGATTTTGGTAGGGTGAGGTAACTCACTGTGGTAATTACAAAGAGCCGAAAAACGGCTATCACTAACAATGCAAAAGAGATCCCATTTCCTCTCCATCATCAACGTCTTGCATCTAATTACTACATTGTCCCTTATCTTACTATTAAATTATGATTATCTCCCTCCTTGAAGGCAATTGGAAAGATTCAACTTCATTAAAAAAAAAAGACACAAAAGATATAAAATAAAGTACTTAGCTCATCTGGATAGCTACCCCGAGTTGCATCACCACCATAGTCATATCTGATTATGATGCCTTGGCTCTAATTTGGATTGCTAAGTTTCGAAGATCTCCATGTTGTCACATCCAATTGCAAAAAATAATTTGTCTTCCTTCTCCTTCGTATCTCCTGTTGCTATATGTAAAAGTTTTCATGGCCATGACCACTCTATGCCAAGGAGCATAGTCCTTGCTCTGATACCACTGCTACAAATGGATGCATGGAAGACCCTGCTAAATACCAAAGACAACATACTGCAACCCAAAAACAGACTGATCTACATACCTGGAAAAATACCATGAGCATAGAATGGAAGGTGTATGCCAACAAAGAGATATAGAGCGCGTGAGAGAGCAGAAGAGCACGTGCAGATGCACCTCCTAGAGCGGAGTGCCACACCGGCACGCACGGCAAGAGAGAAGAGAGGAGGGGAACAAAGAAACACACAAGCACTAGGTACAATCTCCCGCAAGAGTGGCCATTTCCATCTTGCACATATTTGATTTATAGATTTCTTGAATGGTCAAATTGAGTACAAACTAGCCAGCCGGTCATAAATGGCCAAAGCTCATAAAAGAGCACTTAAATCATAAAATGTACATAAACTGTATATCCTTTCGCATAGTCCAATAATTGTTGATACTTTTGCCACATGTCAGCTGCATAAAATATCAATTTTATTACAAATAGGATGTAGCTAAGTAGATAATAGAGTAGCTTACTTAATGGAGAAAGACAAATTTTCACACATGAGAGATTATAGAGTAGAGTAGAGAGAGAGAGAGAGAGAGAAAGAGAGAGAGAGAGAGAGAGCACGATATACATGGTTCACTCAATGTGGGCTGCATCCAGGGGAAAGCAGCCACTCAATGGCTTTAGTACTTCAAACAAGAACTAGGTTACAAAGGGATTATACCCTAAATAGAGCTCCCGCCTTGCTTCACTCTCACCACCTCACACCCATCTTGTTGCATCAACTTCACAATGCACCATAATGCTTCACAATTCATTTTTGTGAGTAGAAAAGGCCTCCTTTTAGTGGCCACAAGGGCTGCCCTCTCTCATGAGAGGCAGCCGTGTGTAGCCGCCCTTGTGTAGACAAGTCTGAGGAATTGAATTCTCCCATGCACCCATGTGTGTTCGTCCTTGAGAAGAGAAGTCCAATTTGAAATCGGACACTGCCCATTGAATTTGGCCACTGTCCATTGACCAACGGCCACCGGCCACCGGCCAACTGATCGACCGTTTTCTGACCACTTTTCGGCCACCGTCCGACCACAATATTCTGACGAAAATGAATATTACGGTGAAGTGGCCGTGAAAATTTTGATTTTCGGTAAGTGATTTTTCTTCACCCACGATGGCTTCTCCTCATAACGGGGGCCTTACAAATGTGCATTTTTAATATAGAAAATTACAAGGGGTAAATCAGATTGGTTTTTGGTAAATAAGTGTGGCCCTAGCCCTTTTAACCCTCAATTTTGATTTTGAAATATTCAAGAGTTTACCCCTTGTACATCAAAATGAAACAATGGGAATTTGGAGGGGTTGTGGTGTGTCAAGAAGTTTATGGTAAGTTTACTCGGGCTACTCGCATGTCACTTTCCTCACTTTTTGAAGAATATAAGTTTTTTTGAAGAGAGATTGGATATCTTATTTTATTGAACTTTGTTTAGTTAGAGATGGCCTACCACTCTACAGTGACATGGATGCACATGCAACCATCAGCATTTGTCTATGGTAATTAACAATTTTGTCTATGATAATCAATTATTTCACAAAAAATTTCACATGAGTTACACAATTGTGTTATAGATCCACGATTTAGAGAGGGCCTTTACATGTTGATGATGTTGTTCGCATAATGGAAGACTTTGAAGTTGTTTGGTATAGCAAAATGAAACTTATTGAAAATGGTTTATATTTTTGTGTTATGTAGTTTATGATTTAACATTAGGTTTTTGTAAACAAGAACCATTATTATCGACGGTATATTTTGTTGGGTGTTTACCATCATATTGATGGCTTGTAGGGACATTATCACATCAAAGTTAATATTGATCATGATAATGGCCATGCCTATGTGGGTATTCAGGAGATGAAGGACCAAGGTGAAGGACCAACTCCCACTTAATACACGTTATTCATATGGTGAGAGTTGTCTCGATTGGAGGATAGATATGTATGTGTTGGGTTGCCCTCCTCGACACCTTGGGTGAAGTGTGAGTCGCATTGGACCTTGGATAGTACGGACACCAAGTGATGCTTCCAGGACCTTATTTTACTGATGGTGATGGTGATTTATGTAGCTTGAAATATATTGAGTTTTGGAATTTATGTAGCTTGACACACATCTTAGAATGTACTCCTCTCTCCCTCTCCCTCTCTACAAACAAACTCCTTGCTTGATTTTAATCATGGTTTGAGAAAAAACTATTAATTATGGTTCAATTACATAGATGATTATATTATAGTGCAAGATGTTGTAGAGTACATGAATTACTTGAAGTTGACTTCATTAAGTTTTATTTTTTGTAAGTGACCCTTGGTATACTCTTGAATTACCATGTCTATGTTAGAGAGAGAGAGAGAGAGAGAGAGAGAGAGAGGTTGTGGGGTGGGTCAAATGTAACTCTCCCTCATACACACCACCATTCTAAACGATAGCAAAGAGATTTCATTACTTTGGTCTTCCATAATCACTATTTGCAATGCCATAATCATGATTTTGTTGTATGTGGATGACATAGTGCTTCTAGCACACCTCTAAAGTGTGTGCTACACACTTTAGAGGATGATGCACAAAAGCTTATGTTGTCCTTGAGAACTTTTGCTTGCATAGTGGGTTGATTGTGAATGAATCCAAAACAAAGGTTATGCTTGTTAAAACCAACCATAAGGTGAATCCATGCATTGTGTACAACAATGAGACACTTGAAGTTGTTGAGAGCTTTAAGTACCTTGGCCTTGAGGTTCTGGCCAACCACAAGTGGCATGAATGTGCTATGCATCGTTTGGAAGCCGAAAGAGAGCGTATTATGCATTTGAGGACTTGTGTAAATGCAAGAAACATCAAGTGTTGGGCTCTCAAGAAGTACCTTTTTGACACATTGGTGACACCCGTTCTTCTATATGGAGTTGAAGTGTGGGACGAAAGCAAGAAACATCAAGTGTTGGGTTCTCAAGAAGTACCTTTTTGACACATTGGTGACACCGGTTCTTCTATATGGAGTTGAAGTGTGGGACAGAAGCATCTGATTTTGAGAATGCCCAAAAGCATTTTCTTACAAAATCTCTCCAAGTTAAGACACAAACACCATATATGCTCCTACTTCTTGAGTCGGGATCTCTTCAAATTGAGATTATGGGCATGGAAAGGGTTGTGGAATACATGATAAAGATGCATCAAAACCCCTCACATCGACTTCCTTCAATTGCATGGGAAGCAAGCAAAAAAGTTCAAAAGACGCATAAAAGTAAGATCTTGAGCATGGGATGGATGCAAGACACGACTCTCATCACACAAATTTTAGAGCATCAAGAATCACTCATCAACCACACACATACTACATCACATGTAACTTTGGTCCCATAGGTCATATTTGACCTGCAAGGACGATAATAAAATCTCTCTCTCTCTCTCTCTCTCTCTCTATGTACGACACACATACTCACATGTTTGAGCTTGAGAAAATGTATGGGATTGGAATGTTGGTAAAAGCAAGCGAGATCCATCGGAGGTGTAGGTAGGTACACACATACTCAAATGAGTGAGCTTGAGAAACTGTATAGGAATAAACCCTTGGTAAGAGCGAACAACACCCGTTGGAGGTGGGTCGCTTGAGCTCGTTTTATAAAAAACAACATCCTTGCTCACCCTCACTTTACCCATGACATGATTGTAACATTTATACTTTTTGCTCAACGGAATAGCCAATGAGCACACCTTTTTCTGCTTTTGGATCAAGCGTACTTCTTAGCTCATCCGGCACATGGACATAAGCAATACATCCAACCACTTTAAAATCTAATACATCTGGCTTTTCACCACTAAATTTCTCTTATGGTGTCATACCATGTACTGCAGCAGTAGGGGTCTTGTTCATAATGTAAACACTTGTAGCGACAACCTCAACTCAATAACTATGATTCATGTTATTCTCATTCATCAACGCTCTAGAAACTTTTGCAATGTGCATGTTCTTGCGCTTATCAACACCATTTTGTTGTGGAGTATACCTGCATGAAAACTGCCTCTGAATTCCATGCTTTTTTAGAAAACCTTTGAATTCATTGGAGAAGTATTCTCCCCCTCCATTTGACCTCATGTACTTTATATGTTCCCCATTCTATTTTTCAACCATAACTTTGAAATTCTGAAAATGCATAAATGCCTCACTTTTCTGCTTCATGAAATAGACCCATACATGCCTCGTACAGTCATCAATGAAACTCACATAGTATCTACATCCACCCATAGATGCAATCTTTGCCGGACCCCATACATTTGTATGCACTAAATCCAATGCATTCCTACTTACATGCTTATCATGAGGAAAGGATGCTTTTGTCCGCTTTCCAAATTGACAAACTTCATAAACTTTTTTGCATTTCAACAACTTTAAATCTTGACAAACCTGTAACCATCTCTTTAGTTTGCATAATCTTGAGCTTTTGCAAATTTACATGACCAATACATTTGTGCCAAATCTCAACACCTGCACCTCGTGCAAACATGGCAGCATTCACCTCGGGCACATTTACATCCAAAGTAAAAATTCTGCCCAATGTTTTTCTTTGTGCAACCAGCCTTCCATTCTTCTTATGCTCTTCGACAAAGAGACCATCAGAGTTAAACTTGACCTGCAAGCCCTACTCAACCATTTGCTCAACAAAAACCAAAATCTTTGCGATGTTGGGTACATGCAGTACATCAACCAAGTACTTTATTTTATCATCTATCATAAACAATGACACATTTCTTGTATGCATAATGGAATGTGCAATATCATCCCCAATCTCTACATAACCAGGACTTTGTAAAGTTTGAATTTCCATGAACCACTCACTATGACTAGTCATGTGATTCGATGCACTGGAATCCACATACAAGACATTATCATTGGATTTTTCCACACTTGCAGACATAGTGTTCAACATGAGGTTCACCACTAATAGCCTCTCAGGCTCATCTACATTCCTACTAGTGATTGCATAATTGTTTTGCTACCTCATGTCTGAACAATCACGCTCAAAGTGACCATGTCTTCCACAACCCCAACATACTACATTTCCGTGTTGACGTGTATTATTGTGTTGCGCATTTCCATGACCTCTTGGACTACCCTTGCCTCGAAAGTTTCCTCAACCACCTGTGTTCTAACCGTGATTGTTATACAGCTATTGTGATTGGTGGTTGTCTCTTCTTGGGACTCGTCCACGACCTGTACCACATCCTCTACCTCTTTCTCTGTTGTTGAAAAGAACCTGTTTAGAATTGTGTCCACCCTACGTAGAGGAGCCTTCCTTGACAAGTTCCTTCTCTTCCATAATTAGTGAGGACACCAAATCTATAAATGAGGGAATATTCTCTCGACGATGGACACCAATTTCAAACTATTCGTATTCTGGACCCAAGCCTCGTAGATAGTGTTAAGTATGGAGCCTGATTTACCCTTGTAATTTTCAGAGGTAAAAGCGCACATTTGTAAGGCCCCCATTATGAGGAGAAGCCATCGTGCGTGAAGGAAAATCACTACCGAAAACCAAAATTTTCATGGCAAAAAATCAGGGGCAACTTTAGCTTCGCCCCTGAGACTTTTTTTCCCTCGCCGGAATATTCCTTTTCGTCGGAATATTATGGCCGGACGGCGACCGAAAAGTGGTCGGAAAACAACCGATCGGTTGGCCGGTGGCCGGTGGCCGAATTCAAAAGCGGACTTGTCTTCTCGAGGGCGGCCACACATGGGCGGATTGAAGGGTCCGATTTGGACTTATCTACACAAGGGCGGCTACACATGGCTGCCTCTCATGAGAGAGGGCAACCCTTTTGGCCTATAAAAGGAGGCCATTTCTACACACATTTCATAGTGTGAAGTTGATGCAACAAGGTGAGTGTGAGGAGGTGAAAGTGAAGCAAGGCGGGAGCTCCAAAAGGGTATAATCCCTTTGTAAACTACTTCTTGTTTTGAAGTACTAAAGCCATTGAGTGGCTGCTTTCCCGTGGACGTAGCCCACATTGGGTGAACCACGTATATCGTGTGTACTCTCTATCTCTCTCTCTCTCTCTCTCTACACTCTATAATCTCGTGTATGTAAATTTGTCTCTCTCCATTAAGTAATCTACTCAATTAACTATTTAGCTACGTCTTATTTCCTAACAAATAGACTTCTACTTTATCATCGTCATCGACTGTAACAACAATCGATGTGACTCACATATGTTCTTTATCTCTAATGAATAGTCGTTGGATGGATAAATTTTTCTTCTACATAGTATTCAGCTTAGTCTTCAATTGCAACTTCCTTGCCTTTGTGTTGGTGACATCCAATGATAGTACGGTGTCCCAAGTCTCGTTAGGGGAATGAGTATCTTGTATGTGCCCAATCATAGTGTCATGCACACTCATAGAAAGCCAGCACATGACCTTCTGAGCTCCCTGATTCCAATCCCTAATCGTCTTTATTTGCGCAGCACTCGCACTTTCCTCTGGTAATGGTGGTGTTGTCTCATGCTCTCCATCAATGTAGTCCCAATAACCTTTACCCATAAGGAAATTGGTCATTCTGAACTTCCAAGCATGGAAGTTGTTCTTGTCCAGCTTCTCACTAACAATCTGGTTAAACCCATCATTGTTGGACGATATGTTTCCAACCCTTCACCAAGTCTCTGAGTAGCCTGCTAAAAATAGTCAGTTACCACCTGTAACCACAATCTGTGTACGAACATTCATTTCACACTGTCAAGCAGTATGTGTGAACACTGCAACCAAACCAAGCTTTTTGCACCTCCAAAATGCAGATCTGCAGAATCCTAAACCTTAGCGTTTTTGTATACGAACGCACTCAAACTCCAAAATTGGACACAAAACGCACCCAAAATTGAATCTGGCTACACAAATTTTGTCCAAAGGATCGTATCAAACCGTGAGATGCACAATCTTTAAAAGAAAGCACCTCAATCGTTTAACGAGGGCTCTCGGGAATATCGAGACCGCTTCCTAGGTTGCTCCTGCTTGCCGCTCTAAGCTCCTCAGACACAACCAAGCTCTGATACCATGTTAAGGGATAGAGAAGGAGAGAGCTTGAGCTCTTGCAAGCATGCGCGTGCACGCACACACACACACAAAAGGATGGAGGCAAAAGAATGTTCTTCTTCTTCTTCACTTATGCAATATAAGATGTCTACAAAACATAAGGGAAAAATACAACATATAAGGAAACTAGTACAACGATCTAGTGTAAACCGCTAGTGAGGTGGATAAGTGTGCCATGACTCCGGTAGTAGACCAACTCGGTGTAGTAGAGCTGTAATATCAGTGGCGAAGATATAAGTATCCACCAAGGAACACCAGTGATGATGACTGTAAGTGGTAGTCATCCAAGAGGTGTACATGTTGAGCTTGAAATCTCAACAAAGCTCTTGTTTGGAGTTGTGAGAGTTGGTTATTTAATCCAAGCTGAAAGACATAATTAGGGAATCTTGCATTTGAATAATCTTCAAAACTTAGCTAGTTCTAAAGGAATTGTTTAAACCCTTAGTCATAGCTAACTAATCGAGAGACTCATCCATAAGCCCAAAACTCTTGGTTAATTTATTTTACTGAGTGCAATTTATTTGTCCTTATTGGAAGTGAAATATATTCATTATTCTTTGCATTTACTCATTACCACATAGACTTTGCCTTCCCCTTATGCTTTATTGCCATATGCTTGAGCTTGCTACCTCATTGACTTTTCCTTTTGAAGGCACATTCTTCCTCGAGCTTTTAACATGACATGGCTTTGTCAGGGACGACAAAGCTTAGGAAGGGGGAATGTTGGAAGCATCCAACATCAGTAGCCGTTTTCACTTTCTTCATGCACACATTTTTTCATTTGCTATGTATAGAGTCACGGGCTCTCTATGAGTTCTAAGTTGTATCTATTAATTTACTTTATGTGCCTTGGATGGTCGGCCATTCATTTTTGAAACCCTACGCATAGAAGGAGTTGTAGGTCATGTGAAAGGGGGAGAGATCATTGTGAGAAAACCTAAAATAGAGAAGGAGAAGAAGGAGGCTATGAAGGTGTAGGCATGGGACCGCATGTACTCTTCACATACCAGTTTAATGCATTCAAAGAACTGCCTGCCCAAATATGGTAGAGGGATGCATCCTATTTTAACAAATGAGAGCTTCACTTTTGATGTGTTATGAAATGGTGACGTGTAAACATTTCTCTTCCCATCCCGTTCTTCATTTTCATATAGGCTGCCATGGTTTGGACGGGCACCCGCTTGAAAATGGCTATGTGTAATCACCCTAAATCAGAAAAATCGATTGTTAGAGCTGTAAACTCGGGGTTAACTCAAAATTCAAATGGGCTTCCAACGGCCGCCATTTTCATGCATTTCAAACTTGGGGAGAGTCCTTGGACGACTGCTAGCCTACATGTGAGAAATCTCGAACGCTTTTCTGCTTCGCCATGGCAGAAAGCTTGTGTACCTACAGGAGGCGCCGGGCCAACTGCATAGCCCCTGCCTTTGACGACGATGACAAGGAGAACGACAAGGAGCTCCATGCCCCGCTGGTGACGCTGTAAGTTTCTCTCTTTCTTACTCTAAACTTTGCGTCGTCTTACTCTACGGTTGCGTATGCTTATTCCACGCTCGCCCCTGGCAGATAATTGCTGTCAGAAAATCTTAATGAGACGAAAAGGTGCAGAATGCATAGCAATAGGTCTCCATATTTTATAGGTGGACATGCTGTTGATCAGGGTGGGCTTATAGCTGGTGCATACAAATACCAAAGTGCTATTACCTAATTAGGCATCTGCTCACTGTAGCACATCATGCTTGACCATTGCAAGATCTTTTTGAGCTAAGGCCACATGTGCATCAATGACCTGTAAAAGTACGCTTGAATTATTTATATTCAGCACTATTCTCACTGAAATTTCTTACGAGAAGTTCTAGGCAATCATAATTCATCCTTTCAGGGAAAACCGCATTGCAACGAGTTCAAGGGCAAATAAGAATCAACCCAGCTGGATAGATCGATCCCTTTCTTCCAGGTGGTTGCTAATTTAAGAACCACATGAAGGCTCTAACATGAGATTTCAGAATGAACCTTTTTAATGAAATGTAGTATCTCTCTGACATGGCAGAAGGAACGTTAACAAAGTAAAACCTGACAGTTTCTCATCCAGACGAGCTAACGACAAAGCAAAGCAAGTCATGTCTCCAAATGTACAACTATTACTTTGAATTGATTAAGTTCAGGTTTCTTTGAAACACCCAATGGTATTGGTGAGTAACAAATTGACTCTTTTTGCTGAAGGTGTATCGGAAGAAAAGAGTTGAGGCACCTGAAAATTTTGTGCGCGAGCAGAGAAGTTATTTTGAGGAGGTTGATGCTTTTGAGCTGGAGGAGGAGTCCCCCCCTTCAAAAGATCGTTGGTTAGCCAACCTTCAGCAGGAGGACACAGGCATTCCTTATGTGCCGTTTCACAGGAAAGGACTTCTTCAGGCTGTACAGGAAGATACTCTTGAGGATCTGCCCAATGACGTTTCCATGTGCAATTTATCTTCACACAAGGATCCTCTCAGTCATATCCTGATGACACCTAGGTCGCTCGAAGGTACACAGAAATCAGTGCCAAAAGGACAACTTCAGATTTCAAAGCAGGGGTACAGGGAGAATACAGGGGTCTCTATCAAAGCCCATGAAACACCTTTGACTCAAAAACTGTTGGTGCATGTTTATGAGGATCCTCTTAGGCATACCTTGAAGACACCTCAGTCATTGGATACTGTGCAAACAGCTGAGTTTAAGAAGCAAGCTCAAATTTCAAAACAGAAGGTTGTGGAGAAAACAGCTTCGAAGACAAGGGCCTCTCATAAAGCCCATGAGAAGCCCCTAACAAGAAAACTCACTTTGGATGCCCTAACTGGAAATCAATCAGTTTCTGAAGTGCTTGCACAACGAAGTATTCTCGGTGTGGTTCAAGTGGAGCTAGACAAGAAGCCTGTCTACAAAGGCCTAGCTACACCCACAGAGCGGATCCCAACTATTATCATTAGTGATGATGAGAATGAACATCCTAGAGAGCTTTTCAAGCTGAAAACATTCTCAAGCTCAAAGCAACTCAGACAGCAGGCACAAGATTCTGAAGCAGCTAGAGCTAGACAATATATTGTACTTGATGATTCCCCTGCCTCTTTAAATAACGAATGTAAAACACTCCCCTTTGTTGCGCCTGTGAAATGTGAGTCCCAACGAATCTCATCTACTAACAAAGTAGATCCTGAGAATAAAAATGTAGCTGATATGTCAGTTAAAAGACTTGCTGTTGGAACGGAAGCAGGGCCAAAAACAGGTGTCCAGGCTGTTCAGTTGCTTTGCAAAACAGACGAGGCCCTTGTTGAAGAGGTCGAGAAACTTAAATTTCAAGCTAATAAGGGTAAAGTTTCATGAAAACTCTTACACTTAGCATTGAGCAAGTCTCAAACCAGTGAGATGAGCAGCTTGAAAGTCTGTAGGCTTTGTTTCTGGCAATGTAGAATCGCCGAATTTGGATGCACTTCTTGAAGCGTGTGGTCAGAAAACGCCTATGGAGTTAGAGGAGGCAATTGGACAGATCAGGTGTGTCTTGCAACTATGTACTCTTTGCTATACTCCTAATCTACTCTTATCATCAGACCAAGACCGTTCTTGGTGTTTTGTTTCACTCTCTCAAAACCATTATAAGAATTTTCTTTAGCAACTCAACTGACACGTCTCTGGTGTGCTGCAAGTAATGTGAAGAATATTGTCAAGCTTGGAGAAGGTACCTATGGGGAGGCTTTCAGAGCAAGCAATCTTGTGTTTAAAATAGTTCCTATGGGTGGAAATTTCCGTGTAAATGGTGAAGTTCAGAAGGTAGGTTGTTGTCGCATCCAAATACTGTCAAAGCAACTTTGTTGTCGTTGGCTGAAGGTGATTTTGCTTGTGTGATGTTTGTGACTGCAGACCTTTTCCGAAATGTACACGGAGATGCTTCTTACTCTTACTCTAAACAGACTTAGGAAAGAAAGCAGCATTGAATTGGAGTTTCAGCGCAATGTGTGCAACAATTTTATAGAGACTAAAATGTGAGTGCAATGACTGATGTCATCTCTGCACATATTTAGAAGCATCGGCCCTTAAGCTGAGAATGTTTCATGTTTTTGTACCATGTCACTACAGGGTGAAAGTGTGCCAGGGACTTTATGGTCATGCACTTATGGAAGCATGGGAGATTTGGAATCTTAGACATGAGTCTGAAAATGACCATCCGAAGGTTTTTCCAGAGAATCAGGTATTGTGGAATCATGATCTTTACACTTGTTGTATTTGATAATGCCTCATGTCCAGATACAAAGCAACTCACAATGTACCCATCAGGTGTATATGCTTTTTGTCTTAGCAGATGGAGGCAAAGACCTAGAAAGCTTTCCTGTTGCTTCCTTTGATGTAGCAAGAAGCATTCTGACTCAGGTCCTTGACTTTACAAAATTCCCTCTTTTCATCTAGTGGCATTTTTTTGACACGAAGTCTTTGAGATTAGGTGACTGCTGCTCTAGCCATTGCGGAGGAGGATTGCGAGTTTGAGCATCGAGACTTGCATTGGTAATTGGCACTTGTTTTGCAGAATTGCTTCATCATATTGTAGGATTTTTCTTGTTGCATTCTAAGGCTATGGAGTGTGTATGGCAGGGGTAACATACTCGTGGCCCAAACAGAGATATCTGAGCTTCACTGCAGGCTAGATGGAACAGACCTGCAGATAAGCACGTATGGAGTGTTTGTGCATATTATTGACTTCACCTTGTCTCGACTTTCCACTGGTAAGCTTGAATATGCTCAAGCAGAATAACCCTAGCCTCCAACAATTGTTTATGCTTGATGAACTTTCACTTTATCCTTCTAGGTGAAGAAGTACTCTTTTCGAACTTATCTGATGATCCTTTACTCTTCAAGGGTCCTAAAGGAGACGTACAGGTGCCTTATTACACTTCTTTCCAATTTCTTCTAGCATTAGCATAACTTGACCTATTTCATGCATTTCAGGCAGAGACATATCGAAAGATGCTCCATCTGACAAAGGGGTCATGGGATAAGAGGTACATTTATTACTTACGATGCAATAATTATTGCACCTTATGGAAACCTAAATTTTATTTGATTGGACTGTGCAAGATTTCCCAAGACAAACTGTTATTGGATACATTACCTAATCGACATATTACTCACAAATAAAAAATACGTAAGGTTTTCTTGTGTTATCTTGTTAGCAACTATAAACTAATTTGACGCGTCTGCGATTTATGGAGGTTGTTTGACTGTTCTGAAGTTTTACAAGATTAAAAGCTAGTTCTCAAATTTGTGAGAGACAATGCAACAAAAGAAAATGATGAGAAGGTCTTAAAGACAGTTTCTAGGTTGCTCATGTTTCCATGGAAACAACATGCACAACTTGCACTGAAGTAAAGTAACTGTGTGTCCTATGCTATTGAGGTAACATAAGTCAGGCAAGAAGTAAAGGAATCCAACTATCTGCATATTGATGTGCAAGATCACAATGCTGTTTGACAAAGAAGAGAAGATAGAGTGATATTCTCGAATTGATAGTTAATTTCTTTGGAAAGGGGCCATTAAGAACACGTTCTGTTGACAAACTCCTGCCTCCCGACATCCCAAAACAATCACGTACAGAAAATTACTTATTCCCAAAAGCCAAAAATTGCTTGCTTTCTTGTTTTAGGCCTCTAAATAATGCAGTTAGAGCATACATTGTATACACCCCTGTTGTTAGAACCCTCTCCCATGGAAAGCTATCCTATCCCTGACCATATTCACAAGGAAACTCCTTTTTTTGCTTGTCGGATCTCCATTTCCAAAGTCACCTGTTCCTCGTTTCCTTCCTGCTGTTTCGTAAGGAAGTTCCTAAGGTTGCATACAAAAATACAAAATATTCTTTCCAAGGGCAGTGTCTAATCCATTCCATTGCAAAGATTAAGCTCTTTGCATTTGAGATGGCCTTGCTGGTCTCATCCGTTTCCTGTTTCTCGTGACTATATCCTTGACAAAGTAGCTTTCCTTAATAATCAACAAGCTCTCATGTTTATACTTTAACTCATTTGTATGCACTTTTGGTGTGTAATAATTGCTCAAATCTTTCTAAAGTGTAGGCTTGTAGGCTGCGAAGAAGGCTCAACATTCAACATAACTACAGATAATGCAATGTTAACCAGAAGAAGGGACAATGAGCTGCTCCAAGTGGGCTCAAACTTTTTACAAGTTGTGCCTGACGGAAATGGAAGGAAGGGTTAGAGCCTAGTAATGTATTTTGTGACACTTAAGTGTACTTCATTCGTCCAACCTGCCCTATAGACTTGGCTTCTTGTTTCAAGAAAGTCTACATAGCTTTGCATGCATGAAATGAAGTCTTTCCACTGTCTATGGTGGCCAAATGCCTTCTCTGCTGTTGCATTGTGGAACAGATCTGTGATAGGTTTTAGCGTTAGGGTATCTGCGTCGAGGCCAACGAGGCAATAGCGCTCTGCCTCAAGCACACAGATTGTTTGATTCTTGGAAAAATGGTCCATACTCATCTCTTGACAGAACAAATGTTCTCAATGCTCACTATTAGCTCAATAATTTTCTCTCCAAAGTGTACATTCTCTCCTAGAAAATAATATTTCTCTCTCTAACCCATTTTTCTAGAAAAAGCAGATTTTCCTATCTAAACTTGATTTCTCTCTCTGGAGAATTTTGTCTCTAAAGTTTTGACAAAATTTCTCTTTTTAGGAGTTTGCCTTAATTTTCTTGTTCTAGAAATTTTGATTTTCTCTCTCTAAAATATATAGAGTATATTTCTGGTCTCCAATGGAAGGAAGATGTTTTCCTTTCTCACAATTTTTGGCCAAGGAGACACATACTCTTCAGTCATACAGCCAACGGTTTTTGAATATCATTCTACTTGTGGTTCATTTCAGATGGTCAAGGTTGATGAGTTGATAGAGAGATATTGTTGTGGGTTGCCTCTTGAGTTGGAGAGGTATTGCCTAATGCAAGAATTGTCATGTGCATATCTAACGCTATGTGCATGTGGACAAGCCGTAACTCCTACTTCTAGGGTTTAGGACAGCCTAGGAAGTGTTTTGGCACCTTTGTGAGCTTGTTTGTAGGACGTGCATGTCCAGGCACTTTAGATAAATGCATACCCTCTAATTACATGGGAACAAATGCCAATGTCTGCTAGGTGTAGGCACTAGGGAGTGTTCGCATTTAGGACTCTAGTCATTAGGACTGGCTTGGTAATTCAGTGCATATGAAGCAACTCTTATTAATAGGTGATCTTGCAATTAGAAGTTGTGGGGTCTTGTCCTAACTATTGCAAAGCTATAAGGCTCACCACTTCATCCAGTAGATCAGAAGAACCCGGTGCATGGGCAGCCAGCATAACTGGCCTTGGTAGTTTGCATATGAAGCAACTCTCATTAATAAGTTGATTTATCAATGAGTGACCTTGCAATTAGAAGTTGTGGGGTCTTGTCCTAGCTATTGCTCGACCTGGGTACAAACAAAGAAAACTACAAACTAGAAACTGAGATAGAAGCGCTACCGACTCCTATGGGTGGCTGGTAAGCTGAGCAATGGTATAATGCCACAAAGGTACAAAGTGTGGATAAGTGTCACCATGATACAATATAGCAGTAGCATGAGGCCTATCCTGATTGACACTCTGGGTGTCGTGCTAGAATCCTGTGGATCCTCTGCCGCAATCTTTGTCGGTGTTGCATGGCTCCCCTCAGTCGTGGTTGTCTTGATCTCCCCAACTCTAAAGCTCGGTCAATGAGAGTACCACTGGTGTGTGTATGGGTGGGAACCGAGCTCTGTGGTGGTGGTGGCCCCTCTGCCTCTGTGGTACTCGGACTGAAGAAATCTGAGATGCGTCTCTGGGACTCTTTGTCTATGCCCTCTCAATAGAGAGTCTCTATGTCTCTGTATCTTAAGTAGAAATAATCCGAGACATCTCTGATCCTGATATCTCATGACTCTATCTAACGAGTCAAAACCATCTGTGAATAAACAGTGAAAGCGTCCCCGAATCTCATAGTAGATTGTGCGGTGACATATGAAGTGAAACTCTGTCTCTGGCTTTGCATGGCATAACTGACATATCCTCCTGTCTGTTGGTATGCCTCTGAATCTACCTGTCTCAATCCCAAGCTGGTGTGTAGATGTGCGTATCTGGCTTATGGCACATCGTAACCCATGAGATAGATGTGTGTCCATGTAGCTGGGCCGTGTGACAAATCCGTCTATCGTGAGTTGGAGAAGATGCTCTCTATAGAAAGCCCTCTTCGTACCCAACTCCCATGATGGCTCTATCCATGTCCTCCTGGTATCAAGCTGGATAAGATCTTGCCGAATGAGTCTAGTAATCTCCATCCGTGGAAGAGCCAAAGATGGTGCATCAAAAGAATATTGGAAAGGGGGCAGCCTGTCCATGCTTAAACCATGCCTTTGAAACCATGAGCTCATCTGTGCATACCAACATGATGTATCTCCCATAGTTACCGGGGAACGCCCCCTAGCCCCCGTTTCGGCGTTCCGGGGGGCAGTTCCCTTCTCGAACGTTCCGAAACGTCCCAGAACGTCTGACGTTTCGGGTGGCCAGTGCAAACCGGAACGGCCGTTCCGAAACGTTCCGGAATTCCCCTGGAACGGCCAATGGCTACAAACAAATTTGGCAAAAATTGAAAAAATTGAAGTAAATGTTTGGGCTTCTTTTTGAAGTGTGCAAGGCCTCAAGGACTCATAAAATGCACCCCCTCCCACTTTCTCTCCACAAGCTAATCCTCAAGGCTCAAGCTCTCTCCCTCTCACACTCTCAAGATCTCTCCCTCTCAAGACTCTCTTTCTCAAGGCTCAAGGCTTTAGGCCTTCAAGCTCTCTTCCTCTCCCTCCCACTCTCTCAAATCTCTCCCTCTCACTCTCACTCTCTCATCATCTAGTCATAGCAAGGTTGAATGGTCTTCAAAACGAGTTTTTTGTGAGTATTAAAGTCAAAGCACTCTAATACTCCTTGTATTTAAACACAAGGAGCTAAAAAATGCACTATTTGGGTGTTTTTTATACCTCCCGTTCCGCGCCGTTCCTGTTCCGGACCCCTAGCCGTTCCCCCGTTCCGCGGGGATCCCGTCGCCGTTCCCGTTCCGCGTTCCGGGTAACTATGGTATCTCCCTGTAATGCCAGCTGTCTGGATGACTCAAGAGCAAGCCTAGCATATCTGTCCCTGGTGGTGTCCCATAAGTTGTGTACAAATGATACTGATCTGGTAAGTGCCTCAATCTCCATAGGTGGGTCAGCCAGCTCCGCTCGTATGATGTCATGTGGAACTGAGGTCTTGGCTCTAATCAGCCTAGAAATCATAGATACCAAGGGCCTCTCCATATTACTCCATCGAGCACTGTCAGCAGATGGTCCCCAAACCTGAACCCCGTAGTGCATAACTGAAGCGACCAAAGTGTCGAAGAGCCAGAGTTTTGTTCGAGGTTCTTGGAACTGAACCTGCGAACAAATCCTCTCTAAACCGCCTAGGGCTGCATAGGCACGAGTCAATCTAGTGTCTGCTGGCACTTTCAATGTGAACCTCAGTCCACAAAAGACCACCCCAAGATATGTGTATGCATCAGTGTACTCCATACTGTCTGACCATATGTGAATGTAGGTGCTGATCTCCTGACCCACTGTGGCGTGGTATTAAATACCATGACCTTGGTTTTACCAAGGTTGACAGACAATCCACTATCCCCTGCAAAACTATGCAATGCGTCCAAATGTCTCTGCATACCCTCTGGTGAGACTGATATCAACACGATATCGTCAGCATACAATAAAAGAGGGATCCATGTCCCTGCAAGCTGAGCACCTCTATCTCCTCCTCTGTCAATATAATCAGAGACCTCATCAACATACATACCAAATAAAGTAGAGGACAATGGGCATCCTTGTTTCACTCTGATAGTGGAGTGAACTATGTCAGATATCCCCTCTGGTGTGCGTACATGACCCATCACTGAACTGTACAATGCCATAATCCCCCATATCAGTTCTGTGGGTACCCCCAATTCCATAAGGCGGCGCATCAATCTGGCCCTCGGTACTGTGTCAGGAAGGAGAGAGAGAGAGAGAGAGAGAGAGAGAGAGAGAGAGAGAGAGAGAGAGAGAGAGAGAGAAATGAAATGAAATGATATATTAACGTCTTCAAAAGGCCAAAATGACCTATGAGACCATCAGATACAAAGTAGTGAATCTAACACAATGTCTCAAGTACAAGTACAAAAAGTACTGAATGTAAAAATGAAAACTGAAAATGAAGTGTGAAATGTGAAAATGTAGAGTAGGCCCTCAATGACACTCTGGGTGTCGTGCTAGAATGCCTCTGATCCTCTGCTGGAGTCTCCGTCGATGGAGTGTGCTCCTGTGTCTCGGTCGTGGTCGTCTCGATCTCTCGAGCTCAGTCGCCCTGTCACTGAGGGTGCCTCTGGTACGAATGTGGGTACAACCCTGTGCTGGTGGTTGGTCTCCTGGTTCCCTCGATCCAAAGAAGTCTGTGATCTGTCTCTGTGACTGTCGTATGCCATGTCTCCTCAACAGACTATCTCTGTATCAGTGTAGCTCAAGTAGATATAAGCCAAGGCATCTCTGATCCTGATACCTCATGACTCTATCTAGGGGTCCAAAACCCTCCATGAATAAGCAATGGAAGCGCCCTCGTATCTCATAATACATAGTGCAGTGGCATATGTAGTGTAGCTCTGTCTCTGGTTCTCTATCGCATAGTTGGCATATCCTAGACTCCGATGGTATCCCTCTGAATCTACCCGTTTCAATCTCCAGCTGGTGTGAGGATGTGCGAATCTGACCAATAGCACATCGCAGACCATGAGACAAGTGAGTGTCCATGTAGCTCGGGCGAATCACAAACCCATCTCCTGAGAGTTGGAGAAGATGCTCTTTGTAGAAAGCCATCTTCGTGCCCAACTCCTGCATCAGCTCTACCCATGTCCTCTTGGTGTCCAACTGTATAAGATCCTGACAAATGAGTCTAGTGATCTCCGTCCGTGTGACTGGCAAGGAGGGTGCATCCAGTGAATACTGAAAAGGAGGCAACCTATCCATGTTGAAACCATGCCTCTGAAACCATGAGGTCATCTGCGCATACCAACATGATGCGTCTCCCTGCATCGCTAACTGTCTAGAGGACTCAAGAGCCAATCTAGTATATCTGCCTCTATGTGTATCCCATAGATTGTGCATAAAGGACACTGATCTGGTAAGAGCCTCAATCTCTATAGGAGGGGCAGCTACCTCCGCTCGAATAATCGCATGTGGTACGGAGGCCTTGGCTCTAATCATCCGGGATATCATAACTACCAAGGGTCTCTCCATGCTCCTCCAATTGTCATGATTCACAGATGGTCCCCAAACCTGGACCCCATAAAGCATAGTTGAAGCAACCAAAGTATCAAAGATCCATAGCTTTGTTCGTGGTTCTTGAAACTGAACCTGCGAACACATCCTCTCTAGTCCTCCCAATGCCTCATAGGCTCTGGACAGTCTAGTTTCTGTTGCTCTCCTCAGAGTAAACCTCGGTCCTGTGAATACCACCCCCAGGTATGTATATTCATCTGTGTACTCCCTAGTTTCCCGACCATATACGAGTGTAGGTGCCGATCTCTTGACCCACTGTGGTGTGGTGTTAAACACCATAACCTTGGTTTTACCAAGGTTCACAGACAATCCACTATCCTTTGCAAAGCTATGCAATGCATCCAACTGTCTCTGCATGCCCTCTGGTGATTCTGATATCAGCACAATATCATCAGCATATAATAATAAAGGGATCCATGTCCCTACTAGCTGAGCGCCTCTGTCGCCCTCTCTGTCAATGTAGTCAAAGACCTCATCTACATACATACCAAAAAGTGTAGGGGACAAAGGACACCCCTGTTTCACTCCAATAGTGGAATGAACAATGTCAGAAATCCCCTCAAGTGTGCGTACCTGGCCAGTCACTAAGCCGTATAAAGCCATGATCCCCCATATGATCTCTGTGGGTACTCCCAGCTTCAATAGCCTACGCATCAATCTGGCCCTCGGCACTGTGTCAAATGCTTTGCGGAAGTCCACAAAGCAACAATACATCCGTCTTCCATGTGCCTGACCCTCCTCAATAATGGCTCTGAGTGTAAGAATATGGTCCAAAGTGGAGAAACCCCTCCTGAATCCAGCCTGCCCTGCTGCTCGTATGCCCTCACTTTCTGCCCATTTACTCAGTTGTTGTTCTAGAATGGATGCATTCAACCGTGCCAATGTGTGCCCTATCATAATAGTACGGTAGTTTCCTGGCACCGGGGGGTCCCCTACCTTGAAGAGAGGTACAATAGTAGATAATCTCCAAGACTCGGGTAGTCCCTCACACATGACACGGTTAAACAATCGCGCAAGGACCTCTGACAGTAAATCTCTAGCATGTATCAAGTACTCTGCCACCAAACCCTCATGATCATATGCTCTCCTAGTCCTCATCCTGTCAATGGCGCTCTTCACCATCTCAGTGGTAAAAAAAGTACTATTGGCTGGACATGGCTCTAGAGGGTCTGGTAATGGTGGTTCCCCAGGTACTGTATATAATGATGCTGCATACTGACCCCAAATCTCGAGAGAAGTTATCACTGGAGGAGGTGAGTGTTCATGGAAGAGACGCCAGGCCTCACCTGAATCTCGACTCAAAAAGAGCTGATACAAATCACGTTCCATCTGGGCTAAAAAGGCCCGCTTCTTCCGTCGCACCAAACGTCGAAGAGCAATCCGAGATTGTCTATATGTAATGACTCCGAGTATAAGCTTGCTCTGAATCTGAACTCTCATCTCTCTGCACTCCTCATCATACCAACTATTCTGAGGCACGTTCCCAAAACGTCTTCTCTGATTTGGTTGAGTGTGTGGGTATGCCTCTGCTGCTGCCCCATGCAAGATCTCCGTCAATAGAGTGGTGGTCTCCTCCACGGTATATACAGACTCGGCTGCCCACATCCGCTTGTAAATCTCCTCCACATAGACAGAGTCCGTCTCTGGTGTAAAAGTATACCGTGTGTGTGCAATCTTCTGTGGTGTTTGAAAGGCACTATACTGGAAAGAGACTGAAAAAGTCAGGAGAGCATGGTCCATTGCTACTCCAACAGGTCTAGGTCCCACATTGAGATTGTGAATACTAGAGATGAAACTCGGTGAAGTCATGACATAGTCCACTGTACTGGCCCCATGTCTGGGGTGGAAAGCATGTGAATCCCCAAGACGAAGGAAAAATCTCTAGACCATTAAGTATGGCCAAACCATGCGTAGTCGTCATCTCTATGAGATATCTCCCATACTCTGTGTGCTCTCTGTCTTGTGAGTGTCTGTCAAGCCCCATCTCCGATATGTCCATCTCTCTAAGCATCTCCTCCAAGGTATCATAAAATACTGTTTGGGAGTTGGCCGTCCTGGCATTAAAGTCTCCCAAGAGAATGATATCTCCATCTCTAGAAAACTCCCATATGTCATCATCAAGTATAGAGAAAGGGGATTGCCCTCTAGGTGAGGTATAGACTGATGTGCTAGGAGGAAAGTAGCACACAGCAATGTATAAGAATCTGCCCGTCTCAGCTCTCAATCTCACCCACATGTATCTTGCCTGGTCATCTCTCCGGACAATCTGTAATAGCGGCTGCAACTCCTCCCTGAATAAGACTGCTACCCCTCCTGAACCTTGACTCCCATGCTGGGATCTAGTGTCTGGCCGGCAAGCTGTCTCCCATGAATAACCGGTCATACTTGGCATCAAGTGTCCAGATTTCTGATGTGTCTCTGAGTAAAAGACAATGTCTCTATCTCTGAAGCTATCCTCAAAGGCACCCACATCCAGTCTATATGATCCATTACAATTCCATGCCGCCATCCGGAGTGTGGTCCCATATGTCTCGCATCGTCATGTTGTGCGTCTTTCCAAAACCACTACTTTCCCTCCTCTATAAAAGGCAATTTTTCCCTTCTCCCTTACTGCTTTGATCTCTGGCATCAACTCTTGCATATGTGCTATTTGTGCTAAAGTAAGGTCATCCCCCATAAATATCCCAGTTTTCTTAAGTGCTGGTCTCTTCTTCAGGAATTCCTTCCTTGTTTCCAAAGTCTGGAAACGCTGCTCTCTCTTTGACGTTTCCCTTCTCATCCACTCCCTTCTTTCCTACTCTCCAAGCACCTGTGTGCATAGGTTTCGGGATGCCCATTCACTGCAAGAGTTCCTTCACTTCTTCTTCTACATTTTCGGTGTCTTTGATACCAGTAATACGCACATGGAGGGCTCTATTCCCTCCTCTTCTGTTCCTCCTCAATAGTCATATTGATGATGGTAGAAGTCTGTGTTGCTTCTGGCATCCGGGCCTTCCCTTTCTTTGCACCTTCAATCCATTTTTCTGCTTCGTCAACCTTCTCCTGTGTTTTAAAAAGGCGCTCCGCCCATGAGGAAGCCTCTTTCGAGTTTTGTTCCTCCCCTTCGCGCAGAGTTTTCACCTGCTCCTTAATTTCTTCGAGCTCCTTTAGCATTGAGGGCTGATTTCCCCCCTCCATTTTGGGCATAGATTTGCAAGCTGCAAGTTCCCCTTTAAGCTCTTCAATCACTCCATCCTTTTCCTTCATGCACTTGTCCATAGTGGTTTTCCAAGATTCAAAGCTTGCGATTGCCTTATCCAACTTTTTTTGCATAATACATTCCATTACATTCACTTCTGCCCGCATTAGAGCCTGCATCTCCCCTTTCACAGATAAATACATCTCATCATGCTTACCAAGCATCGCTTTATCCAATTCTTTCCTCATATCTGCATACATAGAATTCTTATAACTCTTTGCGTTTGCGTACATCTCTTTCCTGATGTCATCCCTCATAAAGCTGAGCTCCGATTTAATCATCACTTGAACCCTCTCCATCATTAAATCATCTTGGACTTTGACGGTTTTACCTGCCCGTAGAGAGCTTCGCGAGAGTATACTATCTCTGTTCCTCCGCTTGAATGTCGCTTTCATTTTTTGTGGGGTGGTGAAACCACTTGCATCACCATCCTCGACTGGTTGGTCCATCCAAGACAGAAGAACAGAGCGAGCACGGAGTCAAGGCCCTCACCAGCTGCCACTGGTGTTGATGTGACAGAGCAATGTAAGTTGCTGCAGCCTCGCCTTGCAGAGGTCTCGCCCTCGCCCTTGTTGGCCTCGCCCTCGTCACCAAGCCCTCGCCTTCGCCATGGCTGCCCTCGTCGTTGCCCTAGCCCTGGCTGGCTCGCCCTCGCCCTCGCCCTCGCCCTCACCCTCGCCCTCGCCCTTGGCTGGCTGTTCTCGCCCTCGCCCTCGCCCTGGCTGTTCGCCTTTGCCTTGGCTGCTCGCCCTCGCTAGACGACCTGCTACATGCTCGACTTGCTCGCCCTCGCTAGACGAGTGCTCGCCCTCGCCAGACGACCTGCTCGCCCTCGTCCTCGTCTAGGCTGTTCGTCCTCGTCTAGGCTGCTCACCCTCGCCCTCGTGTAGGCTGCTCGCCCTCGTCTCAGATTGCTCGTCCTCGTCTAGGCTGTTCGCCCTCGCCCTCTTCTAGGCTACTTGCCCTCGCCCTTGTCTCAGGCTGTTCGCCCTCGTCTCAGGCTCGCCCTTGGTCTTTTTTTGTGAGAGAGAGAGAGAGAGAGAGAGAGAGAGAGAGAGAGAGAGAGAGAGAGAGAGAGAGAGAGAGAGAGAGAGATGAAAAATGAAATGTTATATTAACGTCTTCAAAAGGCCAAAATGACCTATGATACCAATCTATTACAAAATGGTGAATCTAATACCATGTCTGGGTACAAAAGAACTAGAACAAAGATACTACTACTAGAATCCATCCTCATCTGCACTCTGGATGTCGAGAGAGTATGGCTCGAATCCTTTGCTGTAGTCTTCGTTGATGATGTGTAGCCCCTCTCCTCAATTGTGGCCGTCTGGATCTCCGTAGCTCCAATGCTTGGTCGATGAGAGTGCCGGTAGTGGTCGAATGAGTGTGGGCCGAGCTCTGTAGTGATGGTTGATCCTCTGGTTGTCCCATATTTAGTGAAAAGAAATCTGTAATCTATCTCTGGGACCGTCTCTCTCTATCTCTCCCCAGTAAAGTGTCTCTATATCTGTGGAACTCAAGTAGATGTAGCCCAAGACATCTGTGATCCTCATAACTCATGACCCTAGAGAAAGGACCGAAACCCTCTCTAAATAAGCAGTGGAAACGGCTCCGTCTCTCATAGTACACTGTGCAATGACATATGTAATGTAGCTCTGTCTTTGGCTCTAACCGGCATAAGCGGCATATCCTGCTGTTTGCTGATATCCCTTTGAATCTACCAGTCTCAATCTCCAGTTGATGTGAGGATGTGCGTATCTGACCAATGGCACACCGCAAACCATGAGACATATGTGTGTCCATGTAGTTGGGTCGAATCACAAACCCATCTCCTGTGAGGCGGAGAAGATGCTCTCTATAGAAAGCCATCTTCGTGCCCTACTCATGTGGCGGCTCTATCCATGTCCTCTTGGTATCCAGTTGGATAAGGTCTTGACGAATGAGTCTAGTAATCTGCACCCGTGTAAGAGACATCGAGGGTGCCTGAAGAGAGTACTGGAAAGGGGGCATCCTATCCATGGTGAATCCATGCGTTTGAAACCATGATGTCATGTGTGCATACCAGCATGAAGTATCTCCCTGAAGAGCTAACTGTCTGGAAGACTCAAAAGCTAGTCTAGCATATCTGTCTCTAGTAGTATCCCACAAGCTGTGCACGAAGGAGATTGATCTGGTAAGCACCTCAATCTCCATAGGAGGGGCAACTAGCTCTGCTCGAATGATAGCGTGGGGTACGAAGGCCTTGACTCTGATCAGTCGAGAGATCATAGATACCAAGGGCCTCTCCATACGTCTCCAACCATCCTGGCCTACTGAAGGTCACTATATCTGCACCCCATACAACATAACTGAGGCTAGTAAAGTATCAAAGAGCCATAACTTTGTCCGAGGTTCCTGGAACTGAACCTGCGAACACATCCTCTCCAAGCTTCCCAAGGCCGCAAAAGCTCTAGTTAGTCTAGTCTTTGCTGCTCTCCTCAAAGAAAACCTCGGCCCAGTGAAGACAACCCCAAGGTAAGTGAACGCATCTGTATACTCTACAATCTCTTGACCATATGTGAAAGTCGGTGTTGATCTCGTGATCCACTGTGATGTGGTGTTAAACACATAGTCAGAGGGGACGTCCATTTTTGGGCTTCCCGTCCCCACTTGCCGTCCCGCCCTCTTTATTACACTAAAAATCCATTTGAGCCCCGTCCCCCATTCCTTGTGACTATGGTTAAACAATATAACCTTGCTTTTACCAAGGTTTACAGACAATCCACTATGTAATACATCCAACTGTCGCTGCATACCCTCTCGTGAGTCAGAGATCAACACAATATCATCAGCATATAACAACAATGGGATCCATGTCCCTGCCAGCTTGGCACCTCTATCACCCTCTCTGTCAATGTAATCAGACACCTCATCAACATACATACCAAATAGAGTAGGAGACAATGGGCAACCTTGTTTCACCCCAATGGTGGAGTGAACTAAATCAGATATCCCCTCCGGAGTGCGTACATGTCCCATCACTGATCTGTATAGAGCCATAATCCCCCAAATCAACACTATGGGCACCCCCATCTCTTGCAGTCTACGCATCAATCGAGCTCTCAGTACGATGTCAAATGCTTTGCGGAAATCCACAAAGCTACAATAAATCCGTCTCCCATGTGACCTGCCCTCCTCAATGATGGCTCTGAGTGTCAGAATATGATCAAGAGTGGAGAAACCCCTCCTGAAACCGGCCTGGCCCTTTGCTTGTACACCCTCACCCTCTGCCCAATTACTCAACTGCTGCTCAAGAATGGATGCATACAACTATGCCAATGTGTGCCCAACCATAATAGTGCGGTAATTCCCAGGCTTGTAGGATCACATGCTTTGAAGATAGGCACAATAGTAGACAACCTCCAAGTCTCAGGTAACCCCTCACAATAGCACCAGTGTGACATAAAAACGCGTTTCGGCCCTTTGAAACCCCGAAACACCGAAACGTTTCGGCGAAACGAGCGAAACGAGTCTGATTTTTTTTTTTTTGGCTCCCTTTTGACCAGTTGACCATAAACAACCCATTTGGGGATTTTTAAAGCCTGGTGGCTTCACAAAATGGATACCTTGTTTACTGGTGACTCAAGTCTCACATCTAGATTTTGGTGACAGGTAAATTTATATGTATATTCAATGTATAGTAATAGGTACATACATGTAAAACGAAACATGTGTTTTGCTTTCTTTGAGCCCCGAAACGAAACGTTTCAGAATCCTCGAAACCCCAAAAGGTTTCATGTCACATTGCATGGCACAATTAAACAACACTGCAAGAACCTCTACCAACATATCTCTAGCATGTGTAAAGTGCTCTGCTACTAGACCATCATGATCATATGCCCTGCTGGTCCTCATCTTGTCAAAGGCTCTCTTTACCATCTCAGTGGTAAAGAAGGTGCTGGTAGGTGGGCATGGCTCTGTAGGATCTGGAAGGGGGTCCTGTCCAAGAACCGTATATAATGATGAGGCATGCTGGCCCCACACATCAGGAGAAGTAATCACTAGGGGAGGGGAGTGCCCATAAAAGAATCGCCATGCCTCTCCTGAGTCTCTACTCAAGAACAATTGATACAAGTCTCGCTCCATTTGGGCCAAGTAAGCTCGTTTCTTCCGTCGCACAAGGCGCCGGGAAGCAATCCGAGATTGTCTGTAAGTGATGATTCCTAAAAGAAGATCCCTCTGAAGTTGGGCTCTCATCTCTCTGCACTCCTCATCATACCAACTATTCTGGGGCATGCTCCCAGAATATCGCCTCCGACCCGGCTGAGTGTGTGGGTATGCCTCTGATGTTGCACCATGCAGTCTCTGTTAGGTGCAGCGGAATGAATGTTGTATTTTCTCAAGATTAGTGATCTTTATTTGCTCAAGGTTCCTTTTAGTTCTTAGGGAAGGAGAGAGCCTTCCGTCTTATGGAGAGTGCTATGATCACAAACAAAGTGAGTGGATATTGTGCGTGCAAGTGAATGAGACTGAAAGGAGAGAAAAGAGATACGACACCCGAGAGGTTGTAAAGCCCTCCTCCGAAGGCCCCACTCTCGTCGGTGAGAGTGGTCTAACTTTGATTGCACAAGGGTGTACAATGATGATGCATGGACTGATGCAAATGGGGGCTATGTCGATGACGACGATGATGACTTTAGGGCTGAATTTGGTCGTCTTCTATCTCTTGTCCACAAGGGGGAATTGCTAAGGTTCTGGGTGATCTTGGGGGTGCTTCACATGGCTGAAAATCCCTGGTTTTGGCAAGGGACTTAGGGCTGATAGAAAACGCTAATCAAGCACTGCTTTGGCTGTGTTTTTACTGCTGTGATCGTAGGTTGAAAACGCTGATGAACTGCAAGTCAAGGCTGCGTTTTATGGCTGAATTCCCTGCTGTAAACACTGTCAAAGGCTGCGTTTTCAAGGGCTAAAAAGCTGATGTAAAACGCTGATCTCTGCTGATTGTTGCCGATCCAAAAACGCTGGGCTTTGGGCTGCCTGAAGGAGGGAAAAACGCCAGGGAAAAGAGCTTTTATGGCGATGGCTGAAGCTTGGGAAAACGCCAAGGGATAGGATAGGCTTGATGGCGATGGGAGGTGGCCTCACCAAGATGGCTTGGGGAGGGTCTTGCTGAGAGAGGGAGGGAACACTTGTTGCTTGGCAGCCTGGTGTGCTCCTTGCTCATCTGCCCTATTGTGCTAACTTGGGTTTGCTTATATATTAACTTACCCAATTTTCCCTACTGAGTTCCCAACAAAAGTCACTTAATAAATAAGTGAAAAATGTTAAAAATAGGAAAAAATAGGATAAAGTCACTTGAAAAATCCCCAAAATTGACTCTGATGGAATTTGATGGAAATGCTTATGCTTATGCAGTGTGCAACCAGAGGATATGCCTCTACACTGAGTGACTGGGCATGCACGGTCTACGAATAAACTCACAAAAGTGCCAGATCACTTCTAATCTAAATTGACTTGACTGACGGGAACCCTATTATGGTGTAGCTTGTCCACGGACACATAGGGTTGGGATGTGTCACGTGACATCCCCTCCTTTTCAAAGTGAGGTACTGGTACCGAACTGTATGGCGTCGAGGGAGATCGCCAACAACATCCGGAATCTTGGAAGGGACTCTTCGCCGGCCCACTCTGATGTGTGGGTCGTGCGGTACTTGAACTTCATAAAGGTCTGCAACGCTTGCTTCTTTGGGCCGCGCTGAAAGCGACACAAAGTCTCCTGTGGCTCCTTTGATGCTTCAACTTCGTCTAAAGACCTGCTTCTTTGGTCTTCAAGAATCTCCATGGCTGAAAATTCCTGAACCCCTCGCAATGTAGATGAACATAGAGACGGAGTGACAATTCATCAAACACATGCAAACAATGAGATTGAATCTTTCTCTTAAGATCTAGAGCAGTCAACTGTGGCAATTCACAACGGAAATGCCCATGCTTGTTGCTCACACTCTCATGTGCTCGTTCGGAAACTGTGTCATGCCAAGGAAGAGACATGGAATATGACTCTCTTACATACATACCTTTCAGCTTTTCATGAACAATCCGCATACATTCGTGCTCATCCATGAGAGAAACGTGCTCAACATACAATATGTCATGCGTAGGAAAAGGGATCACATAACGATGCTGACTAAAATATAGGAAACGATCACGAATGAAACATTCGAACAATGCGTATGTATCAATCATGCGAACACATAATACTTCCTGTGAGGGCTCTTTGGACCAAGGCTCGAGAGCCAAGATCGGTTCGTCTTGAATGATCGAATCGTCCTGTGAGGGTTCTTTGGACCTCGACTCGAAAGCCAAGATCGGATCTTCGTGATTGAATCTACAACGAGGTTAGCTTCGCTAGGAAAAGCATCCACTAACACATCATCCTTGTGAACAATCACATCATCTTCATGCAATTCATCATGCTTGTCTTTTTCATCCAAATCATCATGCAAATCATTATCATTCAAATCATCATGCTTCTCATAATCATGCAAATCCTGTGTGTCATGCTGTGGAGAATGAGCAATGTCCTCTCCATGAAAGACAGTAGGAGAATCACTATTGGCATTGAGAGTTAAAGTGTTAGCCTCAAAATCAATGAGAGCGTTAGTCTCACAAAACCATCGAATGCCCAAAATCATATCACATCCTGAGAGAGGAGAAACAACAAATCTTCTAGTGAAGGCAGTATGTTGAATTGCAAACAACACATCAAGGCACTCCTCCGTGATGAGAGCGTCCATACCGGGACGAAAGCCAGAGACCTCGATAAGAGATCTCGGACTAACTTCGAGGTGGGCTCTCTCAACAAGAGAGGAATTGATCACATCATGCATACTACTTGGGTCAAACAATATGACAAAACGGTGCCCCGATGTACCACCATAACATTTAATGAGAGATTCATCAATGGAGGGTCCTGAGAAACTTGGGGCACACTTGTGTTATCATTCATTGCATTGACAGAGGAAGTGGGTGCTATGGGTTCTTTAGATTCATTCGATTCAAGCTTAGGACATGTTCTTTTTATGTGACCCTTAATGTGACAATGAAAACAACGACCTTCCTTAGAATAAGTGCTTTGTTCTTCCGACGTGATATATCCTCCTACAATTCCTTGTGCTACCTTATCATCTGGAGTAAGCTTAGGTTTAGCAATTGTGTTAGCCTTACCCTTAGATTCATTGGAAGAATTTTTTGTAGAGAGTGTGTTGGAAGATTGGTTAGAAGAGTTATCATTGTATCCCATCTGTATCCCACCACATATGGCATAAGCTGTCCAGGGGCTTGATGAGTCTCTGAGCAGAAAACAATGTCCCTGTCTCAGAAACTGTCCTCAAAGGCACCAACGTCCAACGTCATAGATCCATTACAATTCCAAGTAGCCATCTTCAGTGTGGTCCCATAGGTCTCACACCGTGATGTAGAGCGCCGCTCTACAATCACCACCCGACCATCTCTGTAAAAGGCCATCTTTCCCTTCTCCCTTGCCGCCGTAATCTCTTGCATTACCTCTCTCATATGCACAAGCTATGAGAGAGTGAGATCATCACCGAGGAAAAAACCAGTCTTCTTGAGAGTAGGCCTCTTTCTCAAGAATTCCTTCTTCTCTTCCAAGAAGGGGAAGCGTAGTATGAGAGCTCTCCCTTTTGAAGATTCTCGCGGGCCATCACTCTTCTTGCCTACTCTCCATGCCTTTGTGTGTGAAGGCTTGTCCACCCCCATCATGGATGTGAGGCTTGTGACCTCTTTTTCCACATTGTTTATGTCCTTGAGGCCGGTTACCCTCACATGTAGAGCCCACATCCTCCTCCTTTGTTCCTCTTCGAGGGTCATGTTAATAAGAGTGGGTATACTAGGAGCTTCCTAATTTTTCCCTTTCTTGGCAACCTCAATTCATTTTTCGGCCTCCTCTACTTTCTTTTGTGTTGCGGAGATGACCGCGACCCATAAATTCTTCTCCTCACCTTCCTTGATAACCCGTATTTCTTCTCATGGTATTCAATTCTTCCATCATGGATGGCTGAATTTTGCCTTCTTCGAGCCGCCCACTTTTTGCTTGTAGATTTCGGATGATGGAATCTTGGATGAACACTTTCTCCTCAAGCGAAGCGATCCTCCTACACATGCCATGTTTTTCTTTGGTCCATCTTTGAAGAATAGTGCTCCTTTCCCTCCTCCACTCTTCCACTTCGTTTCTCCATTCTCTCATTTCCTTCTCTATTGCCGACATCCTCTTCCCTGTCCGCATGAAAGAGGCTTTCTGGAGGCCGGCGAGGGATGCGTCGTCTTACACGTGGGGGAAGCCGTTGGCACATCTCCGATGCTTCCCATGAGAGAGAGAGAGAGAGAGAGAGAGAGAGAGAGAGAGAGAGAGAGAGAGAGAGAGAGAGAGAGAGACTTAAAAAAAAAAGAAATCCTAAAAACCAGTAAGAAACGCTTGTGAAACCTTTAAAAACAGCAAAACACAGATTTGAAACCCTAAAAAACAGTAGCGAAACCCTAAAGCACAGCAAGAAATAGTGACGAAACCCTAAAAAACAGTTTTGAAACCCTTAAAAGAGAGAGAGAGAGAGAGAGAGAGAGAGAGAGAGAGAGAGAGAGAGAGAGAGTCTCCTGAACTAGTCAACCTTGGCAATGAATATCTGAATGTGTATACAATGGAGACAAGGAGTTGCTTATATAGCAACATTAGTAAATTGCCCTACCCTGACTTTAACAAATAAGTAAAATCAATAACTAAAAGCCAAACTAAATAATGGGATTAGTTTGGGGGACAGTTCACTTGAGATGCCAAAATTCTTAACACCCTCTCTGCAGCTCATAATGGATATCAATATTGAGACCAAGTCGATGAAGAAGCTACCATGGACACCATAGTAGAGGTAACTCCTTCGGGATACACCTCAGATTTGCTACCCTCAACTTTGTACCTTAGAAGAATGCCATCTTGAGTATCAGTTGCCTTCGTAGAAATTTTGAACTGTAGGCCACACTACGTCCAAGAATCCCCATTCGTGAACTGTGAACACGTCACGTTCGAAAATAATTCCTCGATAATGAACTGTGGAACACACCTTGTCCATACGGACCAACAACAACGGATTGGTGCACTCATCCATAGTCTTTTAGATACGTCTGATTGGTTCCCTGTCAGATGCATGTGCCTTAAACCTCGATCTACGGGTCAAACACCAATAACTTGAACTTCAACACAGGGGCCCAAATTAATTATAGGGATCATTGCTTGCCCCTCTCTTCTACTCACAAGCCTCTCTTTGGCGGAAGTTAGTGGCAACAACTACCCTTTGACTAGAAATCTGACGTCGAGGCCACTGTGGCCGCCGCCACATGTGCCATGCCGATCTCCTCTGTCAAATCTTTATTACTGCAATCTCTGTCTAGCTTGCCTTTGTCTTTGTCTATTTGTGAATTCTTGCTTTTGCCTTTGGCTTCAAACTTTCAAGCCAAACAAAGTGCCGTGTCACATTTATAACAAGAGTTGTCGGATAACGAGGCAGCTATTTAAGTACTGGTACTTCCATCCCTGTCAAGCTTGCCTTTGTCGATGTCCTCTAGCGAACTCCTCCATTTGCTTTTGGCTTCACAATCTCGAGCCAAACAATTTGCCAGTTTCCTAGAGAACTGTGCCGGTGCATAGGCCGCTAACTAGATGGTGGATCTGCTATCCATAGCCACTTGTTGGTTTTGGTCTATGTTGTCGGTGTTCCAGCAAGGGGGTCCCATGTTGAAGTTGCAAGATGTAGAAATTTGTGAAGCCTTCTCGGCGCCCGCACTCCATAGGTTGCCGCACGAACCAAGCCGTAAAATAGAACCAAGTCGATCCCAAGCTGATCCTGTCCTCCTCTTCGTCTCCCACGCCTATCCATGGAGCTTTGCCCAAAATTTTGAGCTTCAAAATGCTCCCAAGCCGCTCTTGTTGTCCCTCTCTAGAGCTCCAAGTTCTTCTTCTCCCAAGATGCTCTGCACCCTCTGTTATCCTTCTCTTCAACTGCAAAGTCGCCGCCTCGTCGTCTCCCAAACTGCTCCACAATCCGCCTCTCAGAGGCCACCAAATCAATGCCACCTTCTCCCTCTCAGCAGCCCAAGGAGTGCTCCAATACAGTTGCATACATCGTTTTAAAACACTATGCACAATGGAAGAGGGAGTTGTTGCTAATGGGCCTCATGTCTACGTGTCAAAACGCTAGAACCAGGGGTCGACGTCAAAGTGGCCTCTTGTCGCGCATTTCAGAATGCAGGGGACATGGTACACGTCGGCGCCGCCAAGAAAGGAGAGAAAACACCTAGCATGTTGAAACGTTGGTGTGAGTGGGGGCTGCGGTGCCGACAAGGGGTTATAGTAGCGTTTCAAAACGCCCGCACCGTCCACAACTTGCAAACGGTCGCCGGGCGGGCAGCGTTTCAGAACGGGCGCAGAGGTAAGGAGGGGATCCGATGCCGGCTAAGAGCTGCGTTTTAAAACGCAAGGGGGCAGTGAAGGGTTTTCCACTGCATCGCCAAGGGGAGCTTGTCACAAGACGATAGCAAACACTAGTGCCATGGTCTAGGCAGTGATGGGCAACGATAGAGGGTGAGATGGAAACCCAACGACCATGGATTTCGTCTTCCCTTCTCTGGTGCAGCTCTGCCTCCTCCAAGAGTCTTCAAGCACGATCTCGCCCTGAAACCATGTCAAAGTCGACGATGAGAGAGAGAGAGAGAGAGAGAGAGAGAGAGAGAGAGAGAGAGAGAGAGAGAGAGAGAGAGAGAGAGAGAGAGAGAGAGAGAGAGAGAGAGAGAGAGAGAGAGAGAGAAATGAAATGAAATGTTATATTAACGTCTTCAAAAGGCCAAAATGACCTATGAGACCAATCAGTTACAAAATAGTGAATCTAATACCATGTCTGGGTACAAAAGAACTAGAAAAGAACTAGAAGTGGAACAAAATACTACTACTACTACTACAATCTAAAACTACGTGGGTGTAGCAGCTGATACAATAGGTACCCGGTAAACTGGATGTAACAGTGTGTGAAACAAAGATGGAAGAAATGGTGAGGATCCATCCTCATCTGCACTCTGGATGTCGAGAGAGTATGGCTCGAATCTTCTGTTGTAGTCTCCGTCGATGCTGTGTAGCTCCTCTCCTCAGTCGCGGTCGTCTGTATCTCTGTAGCTCCAATGCTCGGTCGATGAGAGTGCCAGTAGTGGTCGAATGAGTGTGGGACGAGCTCTGCAGTGGTGGCTGCTCCTCTGGCTGTCCCATATCTAGTGAAAAGAAATCTGTAATGTGTCTCTGGGACTGCCTCTCTCTAGCTCTCCCCAATAAAGTGTCTCTATACCTGAGAGTTTCTTGAACCAATCAACCTTGGCAATGAATAACTGAATGTGTATACAATGGAGGCAAGGGGTTTATTATATAGCAACCTCAGTAAATTGCCCTACCCTGACTTTGACAAATAAGTAAAATAAATACCTAAAAGCCAAATTAAATAATGGGATCACATTAGGCAGTTCACTTGAGATGCCAAAGGCCCAAAACTCTAACAATTTGGGACCCCATCTAGTATTTGTCTTCTTTCTCTCTCTCCCTCACTCTCTCACAGAACCTTCAAGCATAACTCTATTCTCTCCTCTCTCTTTTTCTATTGCACATCTCTCATAGAGTAAAATGAACCTTGTGTACGTGGAGAGCACTCATTCTGAGCTATCACCATCAACACTTCCAGGGCACCTAACATTGATATCAAAGCTCTTTGGCAGTGCTTTGGTATTACCACTCAAGAAAGGTACCTAAAGTACCACCTTTTTTTTTTGCTTGGCTTGAGATTGGCATGTAACCCAAGAAAGAAGGGCATGTCGATCTCTCTAATGTGTGATTTTGAAGAGTGACAGGTAGCCCAAAAAAGAAGGGCTTGTCTAGCCTCCCCTTCGATCCTCACTTCCACTCATCGAGAGCGGACCTTGCACATAGTGGCGGGCCAATCAATGTGAGGTGCGAAAAAGAAACATTGGTGTGAATGCAAGGCCGCCAAGCGGTACACCCGCAGGAAGGTGTTGAGCGTGGGTAAAGAGAAAAGCATTCTTAAGTGCAGATTCCAAGCGATACCAAGGATCCACAGTATTACATTACCCCAATACCCCAAGCATCGCAGTACCCTAGTACCCCAAGTATCCTAAGTATGCCAACTTCCAAGTACCCTAGTATCCCAACTCTCAGTGCATGTTCATCACCAGAAGCAAAATGGATACTTTGCATGTAGGTGACGTGTTTGAAGTTGGAGAAGAAATCTGTACACCACAAGGACTATCCTTGGCTCCTATCCGTCCCCATCCTCACCATGGATCGCACCAACCTCTATGAAGGCTTACAATGGTGGAGATGATTGTAGCAGGGCTACAATGTCACTTACACTCGACTATAACAGTTACAGTTGGTCTTAGGTTCACACTGGGTGGACTCTCGCCTGGACAATGACACGTGGCAGACACATGGGTGGTGGTGTGACATGCGCACTTCACTTGCGCCAAGTGGACATGCTTCTGCCATAGTCTAGCGTCAGTCTTAGCATAGGACCTAGCCTGGCACCTTGTGAGCTTCTAGTAGGACGTGCATGCCCAAGCCGGTCACACTTGCATACCCTCTCTTGCACAGTACAGTCATTTCAGCATGAGCATTTTCTACCACGTGAACCACCTCTTATAGGTCATTAATTTATAAGTGACTTTTGGAATTCTTTTTAAAAATCAGGAGTTTGTTGGAAAAGTAGGTAGGGCAAATTGCTAAAGAGCTATAAAAGAAACCATTGGGCACTCAATAGAAGCAGAAGAAGCCGGACACAGAAGGGCATGTAACAGACTTGGACACTTCAAGTCAAGAATCAATCACAACAGCACCAAATAACCACTTCAAAACAGTTCACAGTTCACAATAGATTTGCACTGGCTCGGTGGAGTTCCGTGCCTAGAGATATTGGCCCCAAAGACTGGCGCCCCTTTCGGTATTTCTTTATGTATTAATCAATGTTCAAAGTACAAGACAGCGGTTAGGGTTTCACTCTCGGACTCTGCGTCTCGATGCTCTGCAGAGTGTGCCCAAAACCGCTTATTTAAAGTTTACAAGGGATGCCAAAAGCAGAGCCCCAAAAGCTTCAGATCAAAATCCTTGACAACCATAAAGCAAAAGCTCTTCTCTCTCTCTCTCTCTCTCTCTCTCTCTCTCTCTCTCTCTCTCAAATTTTCATGAGTTTTTAAATTAAAGCAAAACTGTTCTCTTTCTCTTCTTGCGTTGAGAAAAACAAAGCTAATGCAGCCCTAATTCAGTGCCGCAAATTCCGGGATTCTGCCACGTCATAAGCTCGGAAATCAGCGCTGTTGCACTTTTAGGATAAGGGTTAGGGTTATGGTTATGGTTAGGGTTAGGATTTTTGCTGTTTTTAGGGTTTTTGGCAGATTTTAGGGTTTGCAGGGTTAGGGTTTTCAGCAGCTTGGCTCTCGGGCAGACACGTCATCACTTTGTGACATACCCCCCTCTTGAAAGCATTGTAATCGCCCTCGATTACGCCTGCGAAACAGACAGAGGCCATAAACCGTCTTAGCAGACACTGACTGTTAGTACCTACGTACTAGGAACACACATCTAGCACATGTACCAATCGACAGTCACATCACACGACATCACAGGACATCACTAGACATCACAGGACATCACATGACATTCAACATTCATTCGGATCTTAGACCATGATTTATCGGCATTGTAGCTAGCAATCGCATCTAGATCCAATCGGGACCTCATAGATGTCCGATTGACTAACCCCTATTGCAACTATGTCTATTCGAGATCAATCAGACGAAAATGCTGCAGTCATTTCGTCTATCAGTTCCTGCACTCAAAAAGAAGTCAAGAACAAATCAGTATCATAATCAGGAATTCCATTTCATAAAGTCATCCAACAGAATATTGTCAGCTCTCAGTATTCCTGAAGCTCAAAGAGACATTAGTGACTTTAGTATCAAAATCAAGGCATCTGTTGACAAAGGAGCGGAGTGACTCCCCTCTTGTGCATCCCACTGCACCAGATCTTCGGCCAAGCTGAATTCTGGGTTCCATTTGGAGTAGACTATGCTAAACCAAAAGCATCGAGGTAAATTTTCACAATCCGAGGAGTATTTGCTAGGTGCTCCTCCTCCATCTACTTCGCATCAAATGTAGGATAGTTCTTGAACTTAACCAAGAACCGCCTTCGGAGTTTATCTTTCTTCGTATCCTTATGTGTCAAAATTTGTTAAAAAACAAGGATTTTCTCGTTTTCTTCCACTTCGGATTGCTCATCAGGCTCCCCATCATCAGGCACATCACCGTTAAAAGGTTTCAAGAGACTCACATGAAATGCATTGTGAATCCTCCAAGAATGAAGTAGTTTCAGTCGGAAGGAGACATCATTTATCTTTTCAGTGATTTGGAAAGGTCCGTAGTATCGCATACTAAGCTTTGGAAAAAGCCTCTCCTTTCCCTTTTTTTTTCTCAGGCGTGGCTTCTCAAAACGTAAGAGCACCCAATCATCCTGCTTCAATTTCAAGTCGCGACGATGGTGATCCATTGCCTTTTTCTGTCGTTCTTGAGATTTTTGCAAAGTCTCGCGAACCTTGGCAAAAGCCGTATCTAAGTCTCGCATATATTCATCCGCTTCAAAAATCTTATGTTTCGTGCTTAGGAAGGGTGGAACCTTCGCAGCACCTTCAATAATCTCAAATGGCGTCTTCCTTGTCGAAGAGTGTATCGTGTTATTGTAGACAAATTTCACCAAAGGTAAGTACTTTTCCCATTGAGTCTTCCGATCCGAGATATAAGACTTCAATAAATCTAGATCCGATGAATTTGCAATCTCAGATTGCCCATTAGTCTGCGGGTGGAACGATGACGAGAACTGCAACCGCGTGTCAATGTTCTCCCAAATTTCCTTCCAAAACAAACTCGTAAATCTGGGGTCCCTGTTGGAGACAATCGTCTCAGGCATGCCATGTAATCTGAAAATCTAGACCACAAACAGTCTCGCTAAGTGATCCGGCTTGACTGTCTTCTTCACTGGAATGAAATTAGCCTGTTTGCTAAATTTGTCACTAACAGTCCATATACCATCGTGACCACTCTGTGTTTTGGGGAGATCAAAAATGAAATCCATTGCAATACTTTCCCAGGGGTGGGTGGGTATGGGCAAAGGCTGTAACAATCCCTGTGCTTTATGCCTGCCAAACTTGACCTTCTGGCATACTAAGCAACTGCGCACAAACTCTTCCACATCCTTTTTGAGTCTCGGCCAAGAGAAGTATCTCTCTACCCCTTTCATGGTGGTAGCAATGCCGCGGTGACCTGTAAAAGGTGGATAGTGGCATTCAGTCATAACCTTTTCCCTCAACGGTTGTGTAACGCACAACATGGTTTTTCTCATCAAGTAGCTATCCGGAATGGAATATCCCGCTACTGTCTCCTCATCCCGTGTCCGTGTGAAAACGTCAACAAAATCTGTATCTGTGGCATACTGGTCGACCATATCCTCGAAGCTCCTATGATGTATCGCGGAAATAGCTAGAACCAACGGCTTTCGAGACAAAGCATCTGCCACCACATTCTTCTGTCCTTGTACATGGACAATCTGGAAGTGAAATTGTGACAAGATGTTCGCTTACCGCATCTGCTTTTGCGAAAGCTGCTTCTGTGACAAGGAGCGCAAACTTTGATGGCTTGTAAAAACAGTAAAATCCGCTCCGAGTAGGTAATGCCGCCACTGAGTAAGAGCAGGGATAACTGCCAAAAGCTCTTTCTCATAAATCTATGCTGTCATCTCCGGCCTTGAGAACAATCGGCTCTCGTAAGCAATGACATGGCCTGCTTGCATTAAGACCACGACCACAAGCATCACAATATACTTCAAAAGACTTCGACAAGTCCGGCAAAGTCAAAACTCGTCCCGTAGTCAATTTCTCTTTCAATGTCTGAAAGGCAATCACCTCTGTGGATCCCCACGAGAAAGAGACTCCTTTCTGTGTGAAAATATGCAAAGGGGAAGCAACCTCTTCAAACTTTCGAATGAACCGCCTGTAGTACGAACAGAGTCCCAAGAAGCTTCTAACTTCATGGACATTCTTCAAATCGGGCCAATCACGGATAGTCTCTATCTTGGCCGGATCCATTTGCACTCCTGTTGCTGAGACAATGTGTCCCAAAAAGTGTATCTCTGGTATGAAAAAATTCACTTTTCTTTGCATTAATCACTAACTTGTGATCTCGTAATGCCTGAAAGACCTGAAGCAGATGATCTCTGTGTTCTGCCTCATTCTTGGAGAAAACAATGATATCATCAAAGAAAATGCCAACAAATAGCCTCTACTGTCGAAAAATCCTGTCCATCATCTAGTTATTGGTTAAGCCAAAAGGCATCACCAAAAACTGAAATAACCCAAAAGTCGTCCGAAAAGCTATCTTGTAGACATCTCCCGGCGCGATTCTGATATGATGATATCGACTCTTCAAATCAACCCTGCGAAAGCACGAGGATCCCTGTAATGTGTCGAGTATATCATCGATCCTAGGAATCGGATATCTGTTCTTGATGGTGATTTTGTTGAGAGCTCTATAATCGATGCACATTCTCCAAGATCCGTCTTTCTTCAAAACCAACAACACTGGAGAGCAATACAGTGAAGTACTAGGCTGGACAAGACCCTTTTCCAAGAGGTCTTTCACTTGGTTCATAATCTCTTCATTTTGTGCTCGGCTCACGCGGTAAGGTGGCCGGTCCGGTGGTGTGCTTCCAAGTATCAGATCAATGGTATGATCTTCAGGTCCTCTAGAAGGCAATCGGCATGAGTGTGGAGAAAAATCTTGGCGTTCTTTTGTTCAGGTCAAAACATATTCGACCTTTATCCATCGTTCAGTTCTCTCCCAAAAGAATGAGTAAAGAAACTGAAGTTCATCAAGTACAATCTCTGAGCCCTTCATTTGTCAAAGTCGCTTTCTCGGCCCGGTAGTCAACCACGGCGTAGTTCTTGTGGTACCAAGGGATTACGAGTAGAACGTCACTCGTGTGCCCTGAACACCCCTGTCATTGCAAACGAAGTTTGCCAATGCTTGGTGTAATGGCAACATCCCGTTCGGGTGCCAGTCGAACTACCACCGCCTGTGGCCTCAGCCTGTCGGGCGTAATTCCAAATCGAGCCGCCAATTCCAAGTGAAAAGAAGTTGGCCTTGGCTCCTTCAAAAGAGCTTCCTGATCCTTCACTTTGCCCTAAAAGCGGTAAAGTTTGTACTTTTATTCATTTGATTCGGTTCAGGTCTCACGCCATGTGGTACCAGTTCTGCTTTTTATTTGCCTTTTTTGCCATGTCTCTCAGTTGCTTTAGAACTTTCTGGCCTTTCTTCATCTTGTTCATTCGGTGCCTTGTTAGGGAACTTCGCGGAGATATGTCCATGTTCCCGGCATCCAAAGCACTTCCCCTCCTTGATGAAGCGAGCTCTCTCCTCAGGAGTAAGCTTGGGTCATGTATCCTTCTTTTGTGGATTGCTCTTTCTCTTTCTACTTTCATTCGCTGAAGTCTGTTCGGCTCGTTGTGTCATGACCTCATCGGTGGGGTAGGTCAGACTGCTAGAGTGAGTGGCAAAACCCCGCTTCGCATGACTCATCAACTCCTGAATAGAAGCTGACTTTTGTTCCAAGCAGTGATCTCGGATCTCTGTAGGTAGACCCAAGGTAAACTGCTGAATCTGTTCTCTGAACGAGATCTTCTTGAATGAAGAGGCGAGTAGAAAAGAGCTCCAAAATCTCTCACAGTAAGCATCCATTGTATCTCTCTTGGTCATCCGAAGATGGTTCCAAGTAGCTCGTATATTGCGTTCATACTCTTGTGTCAACCAAGAAGAAATAAAAAGCTTCTTAAATTTCAGCCATTTAACTTTTGTAGTCTTGTTTAAAAGAAGCGTGGACCACCAAGTTCGAGCATTCCCCTTAAAGTAAGAGGCAGCTCTCCGAATCTTGGAGTACTCTGAGTAGCGTCCTCCTGCGAAAGCGATGTCAAACTGTTGTATAAAACACAAAGCCTTCGAAGCATCTTTGTATCCTGAAAAAGTGTCAAATTTGATCGACTATCCACCTTCCTTAAACTCTCGGACTTTCTTGCTTTTATCTTCCAGAAAGTCATACTCGTTGGCTTTATAAAAATTCTTCTTGTTTGCATAAAATTTTCCGTTATCGGAGTTTGAATTGTTTGTAGACGAGTCCTCTGTAGAATTGTCACTCATTGGGCGAGATTTAGACTTCTTTGCCTTTTTCTTGCCCTTTCCGAAGCGTTGTTTCTTGCTTCGCTTATTGCCTTTTCTGTCTTCTTCGCTCGAATTTGAAGAGCTAGAAGAACTGTCAGAAGAAGGAGAAGAAGAATTGGGTACTTCTTCAAATCGAACACGCTTCTTCTGTTTCTTTGCTTTGTAAAATGTCGACTGACGACACAAATAACCCGGGAAGTCAGTGTCTTTCTTCTGCGTTTTGTCGTGCTTTTTGGCTTTCTTCTGCGCGTGAAAAAGCTGAGCAATCCATGCATTAACCACCTCTTCTAATTCCTTCGTTGAATATTGCTTGTGATCAGAAGGTTTCTTGAGAGCAGGTTTCGGGGTGGTGTTTTGGGTTTCTGCCACTGCGCATTCACTTCCTGAAAAGAAGTCTCGCTCATATATTTTGCCCATTTCGGGTCCTTCGCAAAACTGAGCATCATCTTTGTTGCATCGTCGATCAATTGACGACGCTTCATCTCTCTTTGCTCCGCCTGAGTAGGCCGAGGCGGGCCATACTCTCTGCCGGAATCTTTGTTGTGATCCTTGCCCGCATCTCCGGATGCAGAGGGAGTCGATTGATCCTTGCGTGAAGCCATAGGTGTGGAGGAAAAAGAATTGGGGATCGGATTTCCCGTAGAAGAGAAATCAGCCGTGGTTTGATACCACTGTAACAGACTTGGACACTCCAAGTCAAGAATCAATCACAACAGCACCAAATAACCACTTCAAACAGTTCACAGTTTACAATAGATTTGCACTTGCCCGGCGGAGTTCCGTGCCTAGAGATATTAGCCCCAAAGACTGGCGCCCCTTTCGGTATTTCTTTATGTATTAATCAATGTTCAAAGTTCAAGAGAGCGGTTAGGGTTTCACTCTCAGACTCTACGTCCAGATGCTCTGCAGAGTGTGCCCAAAACCGCTTATTTAAAGTTTACAAGGGATGCCAAAAGCAGAGCCCCAAAAGCTTCACATCAAAAGCTTTGACAACCATAAAGCAAAAGCTCTTCTCTCTCTCTCTCAAACTCTCATGAGTTTTTAAATTAAAGCAAAACTGTTCTCTTTCTCTCTCTTGCATTGAGAGCTCGAATGTATAGCAAAACCTCGTTTCGCATGACCTATCAATTGCCAAAGCCCTCGGAGCATCTCGAAATCCAGAAAAAGAATCAAACTTAATTGACTGTCCACCTTCTTTGAATTCTCTATCTTTCTTGCTTTTATCTTCAAGGAAGCCATATTGGTTGGCTTTATAAAAATGCTTCTTCTTTGTATAAAACATGTGATCGTCGGAGTCTGAATTGTCGGAGGATGAGTCTTTTGTAGAACTGTTAGAACCTGGGCGAAATTTAGGCTTCTTTGCCTTTTTCTTGCCCTTTCTGAAGCTTTGCTTTTTGCTTCGCTTTTTTCCTTTTCACTTTCTTCGCTCGAATCAGAAGAGCTAGAAGAACTGTCAGAACAAAAACAAGAAGAAGAACTAGGTAGTCCTTCAAATCTTTCACGCTTCTTCTGCTTTCTTGCCGATGCAAAAGTTGATTCATAGGGTTCTCTCTATGCTAGTATGAAGCTCTCTGTGCTCTATGCTCTATATTGACATCCTATGGCCCCAAGGCCCCAAGATTCCCTAATTGTTTTGGTAACCTATAGCCCCAAGGCCATAGAGTGCTCTCTATGCAGATATAAAGCACTATTTGGTCTATATTGGCACCCTAAGGTATGAATTCCATAGGGTCCCCTCAATGTTAGAAAGACCTCTCTATGCTCTAAAATGACATCCTTTGGCCCCAAGGTGCCCTCTTAAACCCAAATAACCCGGGAAGTCAGTTCCTTTCTTATGCTTTTTGTCGTGCTTTTTGACTTTATTGTTTGCGTCCAAAAGCCGGCTGATCTGTGTCTGAACTACCTCTTGTAATTCTTGCGCTGTAAACATCCTCGGAGAAGGAGGTTTCTTGAGTGCCGATTTGATGGGTGGCTCTGTGGCCTTCTGCCATTGGGTGTGCACTTCTGCGAGGGATTGCCGAGTCAAAAATATTGCAAATTTTGGATCCTTTGCAATTTAATCATCTGCTTTGTTGCCTCGTCAACCAATTGTCGACGTTCCATTTGTTCAATCTCAACTTGAGTAGGCCGAGGTGGGTCGTACTCTTCTGATTTCTCATGAGAATCTTCTCCGTGATCTCCTCCCGCATTCGCAAGTGCAGAAGAAGTCGACTGCTTTTTGTTGAAATCTATAAGTGCCGCAAGAAAAGGATCGGATTTCTTGGTAGAAGAGAAATCGGCCGCGCTCAGATACCACTGTAACAAACCAAATCAAGATTCTATAGTGACACAACAAAGATTCACTTCAAAACAGTTCACAATTCACAATTTGGTCGACACGGCCCGGCGTAGTTCCGTGCCTAGAGGTATTGGCCCAAAAGACTGACGCCCCTTTCGGTATTTCTTTTTGTATTAATACGTGTTCAAAGTACAAGAGAGTGGGTAGTTGCTCACTCTCAGACTCTGCGTCCAGATGCTCTGAGAAGTGAGGCCCTACCCGCTAATTTATAGATACAAGGGATGCCCAAAAGCAAAGCCCCAAAAGCATTCAACTTAAAAACTTTCAATTTTAAAAGCAATTGTCCGAAAAGCTGTTCAAAAATCAGCCAACGGATTTTCACGATACGCAGTGCCATGACAGAAGTGCCACAAAGTCAGCCGCAAATCCCAGAATTTCCGTACGATGGCGACACCAGCCTGTCGGCACATAATGCGGGTGTTCCGTACTGTGCCGCGTATCAGCCCTTTTGGGGTGTGTCCGGGGTTCGCCACGTCACCAGTTTGTGATACGGGAAAGGGGAGAAGCATGAGATGGTGTGGGTGGAGCAACCTCAAGACTAGTGAGTGTGGTGCTCCTTATTCATATATGTATAACGAATAAGGGCATGTACACACGTGGATGGGCGGCTGGACACCGAACGTACGGCTCGGGCAAAAGGCTTAACCCCTTACCCAAACAAACTCCCACTTCAGGCGATGCGCCGATAAGTGAGACCTACTAGTAAACTACTAGTATGTACAGGAAACTAGGTGAGAGACTCTCAACCTATGCCCACTGGCTCACTTTGTCGATCGACACACAATCGTATCGGCTCAGTGTGTGCCCACGCTAGAGTCTGCATGCAAATCCCACAAACTAATCTGTGTCGTCTGCAAAACTCCACTGTGCATCATGCTAGTGACAGCCATCGCACGACTGACAACCTCTGTTGCAAGCTCCCACTGCATCTGCTGGATCAGGCCTCGACACTAACAAGTCGAACATGAGACGCACGAACGCTGACGAAATCTGCACAAACTTGGTTGTACTCCCCTCTTCTGTGCTATCTGCAATCACTACATCATCAAGACTACCCATCGCGTATGGATGTGTCAACGAAGACACTAGAAAACCTAGGTCCCTCTCACCCATAGGCAAAATTGTGCGTCCTGGCACCAACTCATCAGCCTCTAACATGAGCATATCAAAGAACTCCATGTCTGTCATCTCTGTCTGTGTCTCTACAGAAAGACCTGCTCTACCTTTGTCTGTACAAACTTTGACAACACTTCTTGTGTCTCACTAGAGCACTGCTGCTCTACCTCTGTCTGTACAGAGTCTACTGGCACGTCTTGCACTCTAAATGCTCTATCTCGTGAGCATGATGGAGCTCACCTGCGAAAGAGACACGTCTCGTCTCTCGCTCAAAGCATGCCAGCAACAAAACCGAGACTACACCGTCTCGAACCTCGGACACATGCATAGGATATATCAGGCCGCTGCGGGCTCCTCTGGCAATCACTAATGAACCGCAATGTATCTGAAAAGACTGCTTTCTAAGAAGTATCTGACAACCAAAGTCTACTAATTGTCTCACTGAGATCAAGATCTGTCTCAGCTGAGGAATGTAGCGCACATGCCGTAGCGTGTAAGATGCACCACAGGGCAAAGACAAACAAACGTCTCTTGCACTCTCTATGTCAAACGCCGAACTATCAACCAAGTGTAGATAACCAAAACTCCCACTAGAGATGGTGCTAAACCAGTCACGATGTGGTGTGACATGGAAAACAGAATCCTCATCTAGAACACAAACGTGGAGAAGTGTCACTGCTCAAAGACATGTAATCAAGAGGAACGCTAAAGGAAAATGTGACATCACCGTCACTGGCATATGAAGCCACTGCTCTAGTATGTGTCAAAATCTCATGTGCACCATGCATAGATCTCCGCCGCTGTCTCATACGCCTGAAACAACGGTGCCTAATGTGCCCTGTGTGACCACAATGCCAACATCGTACGTATCGGCAAGAACGAGACCGTCGTCTCTCAATGTCACACATGTCTACTGCCATAAGTGAATGCCCAAAATGGCAACAAAGTGGGAGATCACTCGACCACTTCACAATGCTCAAAAGCATGATCAATCGCATCAAAAATTGACGCTCACATATGCATAAAACCAACTTCACAATTTGCTATCTGCAAGCATAAACTAGGACAAACTGTTCAACCAAGTGTAAAGTAGAGAGCAAACTAGCTCAAAACTCGTCCCACAAGAGAAATTTCTAGAAAAACGTGTGAAAACTGTGACTAGCAAAGTCTGTAGCCACACAAGCATACGTAGTCCTCACTCCTGCGAGAGTGGGTTCAAGAACACCAAACTGTGTCCAACCTGGCAAAACCTGTCAAAGTGAGAGTAAACACTCGATCACTATGAAAGTGCGAATATATCGACCACTGTACAAGATGGCATAACATTGCAAACTTTTACGGCGAAAAGACGGGGAAAAACGAACAGAATTTTCTTTGAAAGATGAGTCAAAACTCAATGTAAACCACGAGCCAAAAAACTTCAAATAACTATCAGAGTGGGAGTCAACTTGACCACTAAACCATCAGAGAGTAAGCTACGAATACGCATAAACCATGGCGAGAATTTGGAAAAAATTCGGCAGAGTTTCCATTGAAAATTGAGCAAAAACTCAAAAATCACACCAAATACGCATGGAAATAGACACTCAATGTCTCAATAGCAAAATCCACTAATGGCATACATAGCACTGCCTAAACCCTAGCAAAACACCTCACTCCTGACCGATTGCCTCTATGGACGCATAGCTATTCCAAAACACCTGTAAACTTGCGAACCTGCTACATACGATCTATAGCTAGCTCAAACTGTATCCGTATAATGCATACATAGCATGTAATTGCACCAAAACGTGCAAAGAAGCTCTCTGTAATGTTCCACACAATCGTACATTAGCACTACATGTGCTGCATAGGCTGTACTGCAAAGATTGTGTAACTTGTGACCAAAATTGCTAGGAAACTGGCAAACACTACCTCATCGGTCGGTAAACACGTTGTCTGGAAACACCTACCAAGACATAAGTGCGCTCGAGGGAAAAATTCGCTCCGGAATGGGCCGTCAGAGCCAGATGTGCCGGTACGTCGGAGCCGAATGTGTCGTCAAAGCCGAAAAACTGGGAAATGGCGAAGTAGAAACCCCGTGGAGACTATGTCGGGGCCGGGCCGCTCTGGAATTGGCGCTAGAGGGGAGCGAATGCTGCTCTCGCTCTATGGTCGCTTGCTGTGTCGAGGTCGAAAGTCGTCGTCAATGCCGTCTTCCGCCGCCGGGCGGAAGTACGCTAGCCGAATAACCGCCTGATCGGTGTCGAAACCAATGCGCTGAGCCGTCGAGGCAAAGTTGTAAAGCGTGTTTCTGAAGCCGCGTCGTCAATGCTCGAGGCCGTAGTGGAGGAATGCCGAGAAATGATGCCGAATCAGTGTCGAAAACTGAGGTCGAGGTCGCCTCCCAGCTCGAGCGAGAGCCTCCGATGTCGAGAAGAGCGCCGAGAAACGGGCTGATGTCGGGTGGTGTCCGGGCTTACTCGCCGAAGCTCGCTTTCACTCTCTCATGCTCGCTCTCTCTCGCGCTCTCTCTCTCTCTCTCACTCTTACTCGTCAAGCTCGAGGGTTTAGTAGGAGCGGAGGGGCCGGGTTTAACCCTTGCACATGAGAAATCGGGGTTTGTCGAGGGGCGAGGTGTTGAGGCGGGGGAGAGGGGGGGGGAGTGGTCGAGGGCTCCCGTGGGACCAAGCCCTTGCACACTATAAGGTGTGTGAAGGCACAAGTTAAAAAAAAAATAACTTTACTGTCGTGATGCAGACTGAATGACAGTCTGACGACTTTGTAGCAGGTTTCGGACCTGCCAATCCGTGCTTAATTGCGATTCTTTGATCCTCTCGCTGCGCTGCCCCGACTCTTTCTCCCAAGCTCTCCTTGCTTATGGCTCTGCCCGATTGCTACTGCAATCCTCCCGAAGCTCCTCCATACACACTGTGTGTGTGTGTGTTTTTTTTTTCAAACACCTTTCCCAAGAATTCCGTGCTCGTTGTTGCGGCCCAAATCAACCGAGGTCAACTACTCCCAATTTCGATGCCTTTGCTCGCAATTCCCTGTGAATTGGCAGCGCTGCCTTGCAAATGCCTCAAAGCGCTTTAATTCTTGCAGAGGCTCGATTTTGGCTTGCAAACTCCAAGCTCGCTTGCCCCCTTTGCTCGACCTACTGCTGCTTGCCTCGAAGCTCCCTTGCAGCCTTATTCTGCACTATTCTCCCCCAATTCCTGCTATTTACAAGCTCGAATGCTGCCCCTGCCGAGAACCTTCTGCCCCTGCTCTCATTGCCCGACTCAAGCCTTGGTAAGACAAGTCCTTCAGGCTCGACTGGCTGCTTGCTCGATTGCACCAGAGAGTTTCCCTTCTCAAGCTTTTCCGAGAGTTTCCAAAGCCTCAAGGCTTCCCCTCCTTGCTCGAGTTCCTTTGTTCCTGCAGATCTCCAAAACTCTGCAGAGCTCCCTTTCTTGCTTGATTCCCAGATTCCTCTCAAGGTACCTCACACGCCCGAGAGGGGCTGCCCGCGCCAAGAAGCTGAGATCTCACCGATCTCGCCTAGGACTCGCTCCAAATCAACCCGATCCGGTGCCGCGAAGCGTTGAGCTCCGTAGGAACTCCGTTGCCGCTGAGAGACCGCCGCCAAGCCGTACCTCTAATACCACTTGTGAGTGCGCGGATGCGTGCATGCGTGCGCGGGGAGAAGCATGAGATGGTGTGGGTGAAGCAACCTCTGGTCCTCTGGACTAGTGAGTGAGGTGCTCCTTATTCATATATGTATAACGAATAAGGGTATGTACACACATGGACGGGCAGCCGAACATTGGACATCCGGCTCGGGCAAAAGGCGTAGCGTCTATACGCCAACAACAACTACTAATGTTCTAGAAAGGTTTTTCTTTTGGTCAACACACCGGCCGGACATTGAAAAATATGTCTGTGAGTGTTTAGTATGTCAAAAACTGAAATATGACAGACATTAAGTTTATGATAAGCTTCAGTCACTCCCTATGTTTAACAAGCCACGGGAAAGTATTGCCATGGATTTTATTATAGACCTTCCTAAATCAAAGAATAGAAATGATGCAATCTGAACTATTATAGACAGATTCACTAAGCAAGCACATTCCCTTCCAGTTAATAAAACAATCAAAGCTGATCACATGACTATAGTATTTCTAGCTCAGATTTTTAAACATCATGGAATGCCAAAAACTATTGTAAGCGATATAAATCCTCGCATGACTAGTTTATTTTGGCAAGCACTATTTTAGAATTTGGGAATCAAGCTTAATTTTTCATCAGCTTATCATCCGCATACAGATAGACAAATCGAAATCGTTAATGCCATTGTTTTAGATCTTTTCAAGTGCTGTGTTTCAGAAAGATAGTCTGAAAGGGAATACTTACCATTAGTTTAGTTTGTATATAATATCACCATACATTCCTCCGCTGGTAAACCTTCCTTTGAAATTATCTATGGGAAGCCACTTTTACTTCTTAATTTAGTTACCAAAGAAAATATCTTTGCCGCAGATGAATTTGTCATGATATTGATACCGCCTATCAACAAGTAAAGCAAGCGATTCTTTACTCTCAAGAGAAGTAGAAGAGAAAAGCAAACAAGCACAGAAGTTGTGAAGGTTGGCGATATTGAAGAGCCATTCTTAGCACTTGTAGACGGTTGTTCAGAAATCAATCTTATGGCAAAGGGCTTGTACCAAAAGGAGAAGTGGCCTATTGATGTAGACCACTATTGGCGGATACGAGCTGCGAACATGCTTCCAAGCGGGTGCAATTGGAAAGGTTAAGGTAACTATTGGGGATGTTTGTGATGAACAAAACTTTTTTGTACTAGAGCATTCCTCCTATCCACTTAGTTTGGGACAACCCTACATTACGTCTATGCGAATAATTACAAAGGTGCTAGACGACGGCTCGCCCTATGTAAGGATCCAGAGCCGAGATGGTAAAAGAGCTGTTCAAGTTATGATTGTATGTGTTGACCATGCTAAGAATAAAGACAGTTTATGTGATTATTAATTACCAAAGATACCCAAGGAGTTTATAGACATATATTTGTATTGAACTTGGGGTGCCACTATAAAGCGGGACTATGGTGATACATGTGAGGAGAAGTTCTCGCAAAGAGAAACTTTCTCTTAAGGGTTTTTGGGGTTAACATTTGAAGGTTTCAGTGTCTTACAAAAAATTCAATGATTTGCCTAAGTGGGAGAAACACTATGTTTCAAGTATTCAAAGTGAATTACAGGGATGTGAAGTGCTTGAACCACATGATGTGATTTCAGGGATCTTTGAAGAGGTATCTTATATAGATACTATGTCAGAGCTTGAGGAGATCAGGCAATACAAGTTACAAAGTGGAATTAATATTGTTAAAGTGCACTTAATGGACATATTTGAAAAACTGGACATATACGAGGCACTTATGCATATCAAAGAAAATTCGGGTGGAATAGTTGAAGCACAGGTAGAGACAAAGTATAAGATTGTTAAACTTGACATCCCTCAGTTTTGGGTATGGTTGCTGGTTGCTGCTGCCCGCACCCCCCTCCCCCCCCCCCCCTCCCCGCGTTTTGCCATTGTTGCGTGCCCCCCTGCCTCTGCGCAACACCCTCGCCCTCACCTCCCTTGCACATCACTCCCTGCCCGTTCCCTGCACTGCCCGCCCCCTTGCGCAGTCCTCCCTACCCACCCGTTGCCTTTCTCGATTCCCAGCCTACAGCTTCTCCTTTCGCTGCCTCTTACGCTGCCCAGCTCCACCCCGCTCGCTTCCCAGCCAGCCCCGCCCATAACCTTCCCTGCTGTCCGCACTTTTGACATTGGAGACATGGTTTTGACCCTGCTTTAGATATTTTGGTAGAGAAGGCAAACTTTCCCATTTCTGTCTGCTTTCCTGTTTTGAGGAGGGAGTACCTACCACTTTTGTCCAAGATAGGCTCAACGATGGGGATTGTCCTGGAGACACCTTGCACGGCAGTCTCAGTAGCTGCCAAGGCGGCCGCCCTTCCCTCAGTTCGCGTTCTGGTTAGGGATACCCACACTCTCATAAGGTCATTCTACTTCCTCGGGTCAGTGGGAGTTGGTTTAAACAGAGCGTGGAGTATTCGAGCCTCCCGAATCAGTGCTTCATTTGTCGAAACATGGCCAATCTTGCGAAGGCCTGTCCACGAAGGAGGCCCCGACCTACACCACAGGCGCAAGCCTAGCCTTCAAGGGCTGGCCAACAGCAACAGATAGAGACACAGAGCACACAGGCAGAGCCACCCTCCGAGCCTGGGGCTCCAACGAAGGAGGAATAACAGCACGTTCGTGGTCGACAACGACAGAGGCCAGAGCGACAGCCTGGCACTCAGAGTGGTTCTCAGACGCCTGCTCAGCAGCAGTGGGTTCCCACAGGGAACCAATTCGGTCCTCTTCAGCAGGACGAGGTCTCTGCCCCAGCCTCCACCTCAGCTTCACCCTCGACAGCCCCCCCTGCCCCTGAGTTCCCCCCCTCCTCTTCATCAGCCCCCCCCCCCCCCCCCCCCCCGCTCCCTCCGCCTCTCCTCCTCGTCCCTCTACCCTTGCCGATCCCCCTCGCCCCTCTTCTTCCACCTCTCCCCTTGCTCCTACACCCCCCCTCCCCCCCCCTCCCGCTTCGTCCCACACTTGGCTCAGGGGGACAGGGCCATTCTCGACTGCTAGGAGGTCTCTTGGCAGCGCCTTTGACATGAGTCGCTTGGCGAGAGAGGGACAACCTTTCTTTTTTTTTTTTCCGAGAAAAAGATCCTTCTATTAGTTAATGAAAGCTGCCCATAGGGCTACATCCACCTCTGCAAGAGAGGGCTACAACAAACATGGTGGGGAGACTCTCCCAATGAAAAAACAGCATATATACAATGGGGCTAAATCAAGAGATGGGAGGAGGGAAAAGCCACACATGTGGACAATAGTGCCATCTGAGCACCCCCTGGACCATGGAGTAAAACGGCCCAGGGCGCCAGAGACAAAGGAATGCCTTGCGGCGCTCCCGCATGCGGTCGGAGCTGCCCTGTAGTCCCTCAAGCTGTCCTCTGAGAGTGTGGATCAGCTCTAGCCAAAAGTCACGAACAGACTCCGCTGGTGGTACAGGGCAAGCCTCAAAGATGCGCAAACAACGGGCCCGCCAGATGAACCAGAGAGCTAGGCCGTTGATGAGCTCCCAACACTCCGCTCTCTCACTGTACCACTCTTGTGGAGTAAGGTCTGTAGCAGGCTGGAGTGTAGGTCGACCCTCCTGTATCACTATCATCCTGCTGGTGGAAGATAGCTCAAACTGAAGTGCCGGGCCCGTGAGGGTGGACCAAGCCGCCGCCCCCCAAGTGTACTGTCGAGCCGTGGAGAGGGCAGGCATCAGCCGAAGAACTCGTAGCCACACCTGCTGGGCCGAGGGGCAGTCCCAAAGACAGTGTCGCTGACTCTCCACCAATTGGTCACAGGCTGTACATGCGGCCGAGAGACCACTATGTACAAGCCAGCTCCCTACTGCTGTGGCTCTGTGTGCAACCAACCACTGGAACAAGGTGACGCGCCTTGGCTGTCTGGAGTCCCACAGCCTCTGCCAAAAAGCTGCCAAGAACTCAACTGTGAGACCCTCCTCCTGCCAATGACGTGCTGCAGCGGGGCGGGCCTCTCTCTGTGCTGCTAGTATATGACGTCCAAGCCGAACAGTGTACTGAAAGAAAGGGACTCCTGGGCGGTCTGCAGAAGAGAATGGGTCCCTCCATAGCCACTCACCAGGATCCCACTGTACTCGTGCAAGTGGACAACACTCCCAAGCCCATAGCCTCCAGTGTCCAGTCTCAAGAGCTGCTGGGTCAGGGTCTATGACGCAAGTCCTCCCACAGATGCCCACAACTCGGATCCTCTGGAAACAACACTCTGCTACCTGCGGGGCCTCTATTGCAACTCTCTGTAATCGTCCCCAACCCTGAAGCTCGAAGCACTTCCCAAGAAGGGCTCTGCTCTGCTGTACTGGATCAATGATCCCAAGTCCTCCTTGAGAACAAGGAAGTGTGATGACCGACCAAGCCACCCTGGCTCGGCCAATCTGAGTGTCGCGACCAGACCAAAGGAAGTTCCTGATCAACCTCTCTACCTGGCTGATGCAAGAACTCGAGAAGATCCGGCAAGAAGTGATGTACCACATAGTCACCAACAACACCTGGTTGGCAACTACTACTCTACCAGCCAACGAAAGTCGTGCTGAGCTCCAATGTAACAGCTTTCTCCTGATGGACAGGAGAAGAGGAGCAATCTGCTGCTCGGGGGACAAATCCAAACCAACCTGACAACCCAAGTACGGAACTGCAGTCCCTGGAGGAATCCACCTGAAACCCTCTCCTGGCATCCAATCTGGCACAGGAGCACTACGAACTGAGAAAGCCACTGTCTTTCTCCAGTTGATCAGTGCGCCCGATGCACAGCAGAAGGTCTCCAAGGCTTGCCCACATCTGTGTAAATTGGCCTCCTGGCCCTCTAAGTACAAGGCTGAGTCGTCGGTAAACTCAGCGTCCAGAACCTCATCTCCCCGTATAGGGAGTGCTAAGCCCCTCAAACCAACCTGCTGTGACACCAAAAATCTGCTCATTGCCTCCGCATAGAACAGAAAGAGAAAGGGGGCAAGAGGACAACCCTGTCTGACCGATCGTGTGAGCATGAAGCGCTCACCTCTACCTCCTGCCAAAAGCACCTGACTGTGGGCCTGCCTGTACAAAGCTGACACCCCTCTGATCCAAGCCTTTGAGAAGCCCATCCTACGTAGCGTGCCCTCTAGAAAGTCCCAGTCAACTCTGTCGTATGCCTTCTCAAAATCGAGAAGAAGAAGCACAAGGTCCTCCCCACGGAGCCGTGCAAGGGCAGAAGCCTCCCAAAAAGTGAAGATGTTGTCAAGGATACTGCGTTCCTTGACAAAACCTGTCTGAGTCCCATGTATAAGGCACTCCAAAAGTGGCTGAATCCTCAAACTCAGAGCCTTGGCAAGAATTTTGTAGGTTGAGTTGAGAATGGTGATGGGACGCCACTGTCGAATCTCATCCAAGGAGCCACCCTCCTTTGGAATGAGGTAGATCAGGCCCTCACTCATGCTATCCGGCATCACTCCTGTGTGTAGAATGTACTGAAAGGCACTACAAAGATCTGGGCCAAGCAGGTCCCAGTACTCCAAGAAGAAGGTGAAAGTCAGCCCATCCTCACCTGGATAGCTACCAGGAGGGAGGGCCTTGAGGGCGTGTGCAGCTCCTCAAGCTGAAGAGGTAACTCAAGCCTCTGCCGCATCTCCTCAGTCACAAGACAAAGCATCTGTGCCCAGACCTGCTCCCTGCATGCATCTTGTCTCTCTGACTCGGGCTCAGCCGACAGTAGCTCACGGTAAAAGTCAGTAGCAACTGCACGCATATCCTCTGGCTCACAGACAACTGACCCATCGGGTCTCCTCAACTGATTGTCCTTGGCATGCGAGTGCCGAGGTCCCACTGTCTCAAAAAAACACCTGTCACTCTGTCACCCACTTGAGTCCACTAAGATGCCTGTCGGTGGAAGGCAAACTCATGGCGCCTCTCCTCTGTGCAAGCAAGCTCCTGTCGAGCCTGCTGTAGCTGCTCCTCCAACCATGGACTGTCTGGATGCTGCTCCTGCATCCTCTGTAGTGAAGCAATGCCTCGTCTGAGACGCTGCTCCTCCTCTCTCGCTGCAGCCCGTCGAGCCAAAGACTCCTGGAGAAAGAAGTGGCTAAGCTGAGCTAGGCCTGAGGCCACTCTGTCTGCAGGTGGAGCCTGGCTATCCATGCCCTCTGTCCATAGAGCCTCGACCCTCTCTCTGAGTGCTGAGTCCAACAAGACCCGCTCTGGGATGCGAAGCATCGTGCTCCCACCCCTCTGCCTGTCTGCCACTGTGAGGATCACTGGTGCATGGTTCGAGAAGGATGTCCCTGCGAGGATGCCCACTGATCCCCCCAAGTCACTGAAGTGGTCACAAGTGTAGAAGCGATCTATACGCGATAGATTCACTCCTCCCACTCTGCGGTCCGATCTAGAGAAGGCAAGACTCTCTGGAGGCCACACAAAGCCAGAATGCTGCCATGTATCCGAGACCCTCAACGTCATACAAAACCTCTCCCAAGCTGCTAACTCGACTCCATGCAAAGTAGCATGGCTGCCTCCGATCTTGTCAGAAGGGTCCTCCAACATGTTGAAGTCCCCTCCTACACACCACTGGTCAACCTGTGGCAAAGACTCAACAATCTGTGACCAAAACTCTGCACGAGCACTCGCCACATTGGGCGCATAGATGTTCAGGAAACCCACAAGGCTACCCTGAACCTGCATAGTAATCCACTGAGCCCTGCCTGGTACAATAATCCCTCTGCCCACAATGGCCTGCTGTAATGAGTCCGCAATAGTCATACATACCCCACCCTGGATGCCTCCAGGTCCAAAAGCAGCTGACCAAAAGGTATCATAGCGTCCACGCAAGATCTGACCACATCGCCGAATGCGGCTCTCAAACAAATGGTGCTCATGAAGCATAAGGAGATCAATCTCTCCTCCCACAAGGCAACGCTGAAGCTCCTGACGCAATCAGCCCCGTTGTCGCTGAAACTGGGGCCCACCTAGTCCCTGCACGTTCCACGAGACGATCCTCATGGGGAGCGAGAGAGAACAGATGCTGCCGCAGCAGCAAGACGAGCTATCTTCAAAGCAGGCTTGGATGGGGAGTAATCCGCATCCGAGCGTCCTGTAGATAGGCGAGACTGCAGTGAGTGCCTGGTCCAAGCCCAAGTAGAGTGAGCCGTGCGTAAAGCAACCTCCTCTGTCCAGGAGTCCTCATGAATGAATACATAGCAAGGCAAACACTGCGTATCAGCAAAAAAGTACACCACAATGTGTCTACATCCTGCAGAATCTGGGGGTGTCATCGCAAACTTGGCCAGTGGCCACAAAGTCTGCAGCAAATCTGTAATGCCAAGTTCTCCCATGTGGTGAGAGAACTCGAGAACCTGTGTATGCAACCATCCCACCACTGAGTCGAGGGACCACTCTGTCTCAGTCCTGCCACATAGGGGGAAGGAGAAACCAACTGCTGAGTCCAAGGCCTCTGTCCCCCTAGCGGCGAGGAACAAAGTGTGGACTCTGAAGCAGGCTGCCTCGTGGTCTGCTGCGGAATCGCCAAGAAAACGAGTAAACCCGTAATCGAAGAAATCCCAGCGGCGTCGGAGGTCAAAGCTCGTCAAACCACGAGGGATAGCTGCAAGAGGAGAAGTCTGAATCTGCAGTGTGGGCCGCATGAAGGGCTGACCCTCTCTCGCTAGGCGACTCGTGGCGAAGGCGCTGCCAAGAGATCTCCTGGCCGCCGGCAAGGGTCCAGTCTCCTGAGCGGACTGTGGTACTGAAGCAGGAGGAGGGGGAGAAGGGGCTGGGGGGGACGGGGGAGAGGAGAAGTGGGGTGGGGCGGCAGAGATATGGGGGGGGCGAGGTGGGGAGTGAACGGTAGCAGAGGGCGAGGGAGGGCATGAGGAGGAGGAGGGGAGATCGGAAGGCGGAGCGGCTGGCGAGGGTGAAGCGGAGGCGGTGGCAGGTGTAGGGGGCTCCTCCTGCTCAAGAGGACCAAAGCGGTTCCCCGTGGGAACCCACTGCTGCTGAGTAGGCACCTGGGGGCCACTCTGAGTGCCACGCTGTTGCGGTGGCCTCTGGCGTCGACGGCCACGTGCCTGCTGCCACCCCTCCTCCGTTGGAGCCCCAGGCTCGGAGGGTGGCAGTGAATCTGTGCTCTGTGTCGCTGGCTGTGGCTGCGGCCCAGCCTTGGCAGGCTGGGGCTGAGGTTGGGGTGCGGGTCGTGGTCTCCTCCGTGGACCGGCCTTCACTAGGTGGGCCATCTGTCTGCAAATGAAGCACTGGTTCGGGAGACTCGAGTACTCCACACTCTGTCTAAACCAACCCCCACTCACCCGAGGCAGAAGGATGACCTTCGAGAGCGTGTGGGTATCTCTGACCAAAACTCGAACTGAAGGGATGCCAGCCGCCTTGCAGCTACTAATGCTGCCGTATGAGGTTTCTCCAGGACAATTCCGATGGCGGAGCCAATCCTGGAGAGAAGTGGAAGGTACTCCCTCCGTAAACCCGGAAAGCAGACTGAGATGGGGATGTCCGCCTCCTCTACTAGCACATCCGAAGACGGGTCAAAACCATGTCGCCACTGTCGAAAGTGGGCGCGTGATGCTCGGATGGCCAATGGACTCATAGCTATGACCTTGGAGGCCATGTCGGAAGTCGCGAACTCAATCTTGTAGTACCCCCGTCCGAGAATCTGGACATCCAAGATCTTGCCCACCTCTGCGAGGAGGCGGGCCTGGAGAAGGTCTCGCAGCTCTCCTCTGCTGGGACAAGTGCCGAGAACCTTGCAGATGACAGAAGTCGCCTGCAAGCGTTCTACCTCTGTGGCAAGGCTCGCTTGCTCTGCCGGCGTAAGAGCAAGTCGAATGGTGGGCTCAGCGGGGTCGGGCGAGGGGGCTTCATTGGAGTCCCTCTGCGGTGGAGCATGAGCCGCCATCTGTGTCTGCTACTGGTAAAGAAAAGGCGGAGGATCGTCGACGAAAGAAAGGGTGGGAAGACCTGTTGGACCGAGCACGTCAAAGGTGCTGGCGACGCCCGTCAAGCAAGAATGGAGAGGGAGAAGGCTAATGGTAAAAAGCAAGCGAGGGGGGCGTACAGTGGGAGGGGGCGGGCTGGCGAGGTTGACTGCGGGAGCTGCTTCGGGCTGGCTGGGCAGCAGGCAACAACGGGGGGTAGCGCGAGGGGGAGGGAGGGGGGGGGGGGGGGGGGGGGGGGGGGGGGGAGCGCCAGGGAGAGCTGGATGAGCTGGGCAGCTACGGGCTGCCAGTGCAGCGGACAGCAGCAGGGGTAGCGCGAGGGGAAGGGGGCAGCGCGAGGGAGTGAGGGAGGGCGATGGCGCAAGGTAGGAGAGGTGCGAGCAGCAGCGAGCCAAAAAAGAATGCGGTTCGATGTTAGTACTTCAACTTCTATTGGGGTCCCCTGTGTGCTCTTTGCTCTCTCCAAGAAGGTAATAGTGGAAATCGAGGGACAACCTTTCTTGCGACCCCCTCTTCTAGTACAGACGTCTCCCTTTGCAGCAGTCCCTCGGGGTCTGACGAGCTTCGACATTCGGTGGCGATGGGACTTCTCTGCCTACGACTTTACACTCTTTCTCGACGACTCCTCACGAGACCTTGAGGCAACCTGCTTCAGGGTTCATGTTCTGTTCCTTGCAGGTAGGGGGATAGAGGCCTTGGACTCAGCGGTTGGCTTCTCTTTTCCCCTTTGTGGCACGGACCAGTCTGAGTGGACTCTCGACTCAGTGTTGGAGTGGCTACAGACGCAGGCCCTAGAGTTCTCTCGTCACAAGGGAGACCTAGGAGTTACAGACATGCTTCAGATTCTTTGGCCATTGGCCAAGTTTGCCATGACACTTCTAGATGTAGCAGGATGTAGACACATTGTGGTTCACTTCTTTGCTGATACGCAGTACCCGCCATGCTATGTACACATTCAAGAGGACTCCTGGACAGAGGAGGTTGCTTTACGCACGGCGCGGTCTTCTTGGGCTTGGGCCTGGCACCCTTTGCAGTCACGCCTATCTAGAGGACGCTCGGATGCGGATTACTCCCCATCCAAGCCAGCCTCGAAGATAGCACGTTTAGCGGTTGCGGTAGCATCTGTTCTCTCTCGCTCCCCATTTGGATCGTCTCATGGAACGTACAAGGAATAGGTGGGCCCTAGTTTCAACGTCAGAGGGGCTGATTGCATCAGGCGCTTCAGCGATGCCTTGTGGGAGGAGAGATTGACGTTCTTATGCTACAGGAGCATCATCTGTGTGAGAGATGCATTAGACGTTGTGGTCAGCTTTTGCGTGGATGATACGATACTTTTTGGTCAGTTGCTTTTGGACGTGGACACATCCAGGGTGGGGTATGTATGACTATTGCGGATTCTTTGCAACAAGCCATTGTGGGCAGAGGGATTATTGTGCCAGACTGGGCTCAGTGGATCACTATGCAGGTTCAGGGTTGTCTTGTGGGCTTCCTGAATATCTATGCGCCCAATGTGGAGAGTGCCCGAGCAGAGTTTTGGTCACAGATTGTTGAGTCTCTGCAGCAGGGAGAGCAATGGTGCATAGGGGGTGACTTCAACATGTTGGAGTTGACAGGATTGGTGGTAGCCACGCTCCTCTGCATGGAGTTGAGCTGGCAGCTTGGTAGAGGTTTTGTGTGACTCTGAGGGTTTCGGATGTGTGGCGGCATTCTAGCCTTGTGAGGCCCCGAGACAGCTTGACCTTCTCTCATTCGGACCGCAGAGTGCGAAAAGTGGGGACATTTGGCATTTTGGCAGGGACTTCCTTCTCGGACGATGCACCATTGATCCTCACAGTGACAGATAGGCAGAGGAGGGGGAGCACGATGCTTCGCATGATCCCTGAGAGGGTCTTGCTAGACTCTATACTCAGAGAGCGAGTGGAGGCTCTTTGGACAGAGAGCTTAGACATGGAGGATTCTCCTGTAGCGAGAGAGGAGGAGGAGCGTCTTCGACTGGGCGTTGCTTTCTTGCAGAGGATCCAGGAAGCAACATCCAGACAGTCCTTGTTTGGAGGAGCAATTACAATAGGCTCGCCAGGAGCTTGTTGGCATAGAGAAGCGGCGCCATGAGTTTGCTTTCCATCGATAGGCATCTTAGTCGACACAGGTGGGTGACAGAGTGACTGGTGCTTTCTTTGAGGCAGTGGGAGGAGGCCCGACGGGTCAGTTGCTTCTGAGCCAGAGGACATGCGTGCAGTTGCTACTGACTTTTACCGTAAGTTGCTGTCTGCAGAGCCTCAGTCAGAGCGTTTGGATGTATGCACAGAGCAGGTGTGGGCACAGATGCCTTGTCTTGTGAAGACTGAGGAGATGCGTCAGAGGCTTGAGCTGCCACTTCAGCTTGAGGAGTTGCACACGGCTCTTAGTGCACTCCCCCGTGGTAGCTGTCCAGGTGAGGATGGCTTGACTCTCCGTTTTCTCTTGGAGTATTGCGGCATGAATACGGTATTAAGGGAGTTTATCCGTCGTGTTACTGTGCTTTTCATTGATGATCTACCGATTAAAGGATGTGAAGAAGGGTCCATAGATGAGGTAAAAGATCAAAGGGAGTGCCGGCGGTTTGTTGCTCAACATATTGCTGACCGGTGATGCTATTTTATCTAGGCTTTAAGAAGTTAACTTAACACTATCAGGGACAAAATAAACTTTTGGTGTGCTAAAGAGGTTAGGGCCAAAATCAACTTTTGGTGCTGAAGAGGTTTTGATTGCAAGGCATATGTGCGGCCCAAAGGTTGAAGGCCAAGTCTGGTTAAAGTTGAAGCTACTCAAAAGATGAAAGAAACATGGTCTTTAGTTACCGAAGTTCGTCAATTTCTGGGTGCGTGTGTATTCTATCTTATTTGGTTGTCAGATTTTGATCATGTTGCAGAGGTGCTTTATCAATTGCTAAGGAAAGGTAAAAGGTTTGTTTGGGAAGAACTTCACACGAAGGCTATCATGAAACTAAAGAAGATGCTTCTCGAGGCTCCGACCTTGAGAAAAGTCGACTACAAATGCGGAAGGCCATAAATTTTAACAATTGACACTAGCCCGGCAGGTATTGGGTGGGCTATAGGTCAAGATGATGAAGAAGGACACAGGTTTGCAGTTCGGTTTGGAGCAAAGGTGCTCAATGCTCGTCAACGAGGTTACCCACTGGTTAAGAGAGAAGTTTGGGATGTTGTTATTGCTCTAAGGTCTGATAAAGAATATTTTATTGGAGCTTCAATTGTGGTAGAGATAGATTGCGTGCCATGGATAGGGATGATTGCAAACTGCTCTACTCCGGACATTGCCATGCTACAGTGGATAGCCTATATTAAGTCGCTTAACCCTGAATTTTGTCGTATTGTAAGTAGAGATAATCCTGTTGATATCAAGGGCCAAGTTTGAAGATGAAGAAGAGATGTTTACTACAAGTGATGATGTTGGCTTGAGTTTCTATACTTCTTCTTATTTACATGCAAATTGTGGTACTATTGCTCATGTTTTTGAAGTATTTTCTGAAGAATTCTACGAAGAAGAATGGCTCTTGATTGGCCGCTACCTTAGCACTCTAACCAGGCAAGGAGGATGGAGTGACCAAGATTATAAGAGGATCAGGAAAAAGACCTACAACTACTTTCTAAGGGATGGCCATCTATGGAAGCAGCCAAAGCGTCCAAGAGGGGTACCGCAATGGGTTGTTTGTGACAAAGCGACTCAACAATAGGTTATAAAAGAGTTTCATGAAAGGTTATGGGCGGGACACAGAAGAGTATGGGCAACCTTTGTCAAGATTAAGGATTAATACTGGTGGAAAGGTATGTATAAAGCTGTGGCCCAATTTGTGGAGACATGCTTAGTATGCCAACAGTATTCTAATATGCGAGATGGATTGCATCCCACCTATCCACTAGCTATGCACCACAAGTGGGTGGTGAACGTGATTACAATGCCAATAGATGTTTGGAAAATGAGGTACATTGTTCTTGCCAGAGAAGATCCTACGAACCACGTTGAAGGCAGAGCTTTTCATACCAAAGCTACCATTTAAGTATGCAAGTTCGATGTGATTTCCAAATTATTGTTGATAGAGGAGAGCTTGATGTAGATGAAGCTCGTGCGTTTTTGCTCGTTTGGGCATTAAACTGGCTTGCACTACAACATACAATTTAGAGGGTAATGGAAGAAGTGAAAGAGGGCATCCGCCTATTGTGAAAGGTTTAGCGAAGGCATGCCAAGGGCATATTGGTGATTGGCCTAAACTCTTACCTTTTGCTTTATGGGGTAATCGAACTACACAGAGTTCTGTTACAGGTTTTATGCCGCTTGAGTTGATGTATGGGCAGAAACCCATTATGCCTACAGAGAAGGCGGTTATGTCTTGGACTATAATCCCATGGGAAAAGGGTATGTCTACAGAAGATTTGCTTACTTTACGCATTCGCAAACTTGAGAGGGGTCAGGAAGATATCGAGCAGGCTAAAGTAAAGCTCAAGCAGCAAAGGTTGAGGAATAAAGCAGCATTTTACGAAAAGCATAGACTACGACCACATGCTATCAAAGACGGCGATTGGGTCCTTGTTTATGACAGTAGCTTAGACAATCAATATACTGTTATGCGGAACATGGTTAAACTATGGTTTGGACCATATGTGGTGCTTCATGTTTATAACAATGCAACTGATAAATTAAGTGAGCTTGATGGCAATGTGCTCAAGGTGCCTATTGCAAGGAAAAGGATTAAATTGTTCAAGAAGCGAGAAGGCGAGATTGTTCTTGAAGGTCTCAGTTCAGATCAACCACCAATGGATAATATATGTATGCATCAGACTATGTGTGTGATGAGGCTTTTGATGATACTGATTAAGTGCAATTGGTAGAGACCGATGCCGGGGATAATGGGGTCGTGAGGTGAGCTAGGTCAGCACCGGGCTGCTCGCTGAGAAAAATAAGAGAGACAAGATGCACGACACAAAGCAAAAGACTTTGACGACACCTTAAATGCTTGAAAATGACAAGTTGAATGCTTTAAGCTGCCAATGATTAGCCGAAGTGGAATTCGATTACAAATGTTTGCCTTTAATGGCACTGATAGAGTTAAGAGAGTTTAATGCTCCCAAATTCGACCAAGATTGCAAATTTTTCACTTATGCATGCCATTAGAGCTTTTTGAAACTAATAAGAAAGGAAGTATATGGCAAAAATTCCCTGCCTATCTCCCAAGTACGGTAGAGAGAAGTTATCCTCTCTCGATCTTTCCTTACTGCTCCTCTTTCCTTCGCTATTTACCCTCATGCTGACATGTCCGTATTACTTCCTTATCCACCGAAGTCAAGAGGAACCATGCTTGTTTGAAACCCTCAAGGTCGAGAGAGCTTCGCTGTCTGTGGTTCCTCTTTGAGAATGAGATATGCGCCTTGCTTTTTATGTGTCCTCCTCACTCCTTTATGTCCTTGGTTCCTTGCCGAGCTTATTGACCTTTGCCTGCTTCAATCGAGATTGAGAGCGAGAGAGAGAGAGATCTCCCCCGAATGCCTTCTTTGCTCCCTTGTCCATTCCAAATTACAATTCCTGCCGTTAACAACACTACCAAAGCAAATCTCGAGCTTATGGAGCTTAATGCTCACAACTTTGACCAAGAGTACTGATCTCCTGCTTATGCCTCCAATTAGGGCTTACAACTGGCTATAAGGATGCATGTTGCCCTCAACTCTCCTAATCTCCTTCCCTTGGCAAGTAGAGGTTCCATGTGCTAGTAGAGGTTCCATAGGCGCTCCCATATATACACATAGCTTGACCAAAACCTATCCAAATCGAGCCCAATTTCAAAACCCACAAAGTTCAGCAAAAAAACTTAGAAAAAGTGATGGAAAACTTGGGGAAAACCTTGGTCTTTTACATATGTACAAGCAAGGAATTGCAGCGCAAAGTCTACCCTCGACTAACTGCACCACAAGGAACCGCACACAACATGGCTGCCATACCTTAAACCAAGATGAAGAGAGGTCAATATGCAGAGCTCAAACCCACTTTAATCAGCCCATTGAGGAGAGACACACTCTCAACTCACCACACCAGGCTCTCGCAAGGCAAGAGGGGCACCTCTACATGAAAACCCCCACCCTTCAGCGCAGGCTGCAGCAACACATAGTCTCTTGTTCACAGCTGAATATCCCTCTTTACTCACGACCCCAAGTTGATAAAAGTTCATTCTTTCTTCATATTTTTAAAGCACTTACTCACACTTTGAAGCCTCGACGCTTCTATGTACAAAAACAACAAAACTATGTATCCTCGCACAACTGGCCCGCATGCGTAAAGACAGTTGGCACACACCGCCTTTGTACACTTTGTACAAGCATGCTTTATTTACATCTAATACTCCCAAAAGCATAAAAAAACATATCTCAAAGGCTTTGGGATGTCCCGCACCATTCCGCCAAAACACATCACATATTGCCCCCCCAACAAGCATGGAACACTTCCAAATGTTCCATATGCATTTCTTGCTTCATCACATGATTCTTGTCACATAAGGCTTGAGCCGGATCCCATTGACTCTTGCCGTATGCATCTTTCCATCCAAGTCCTTGAGCTGATAGCTTCCATTATCATACACTTGATGCACCACAAAAGGACCTTTCCACTTTGCTTTGAACTTTGTTTGAAAGGTATTGTCCAAAGCACTATTATACCTCATAACCAACATGCCTTCACGTAGCCCTTTTGCCTTTATCTTTTCATTGAATACATCAACCCTTCTTCTTCCCAAGTCTTCATAGTATCTAATGGCACTTTCTCTATCCAACAAGAGGCTATGCATAGGTGCCAGTCTCTCCGTTACATGCTCCTCCTCAACCAAACTATTCTTCAAAATGAACTCCAATGAAGGAAGCATCACATTAACCAGCATAACACGCTCTTCTCCATAAACCAAATGAAATGGAGTGAACCCCGTGGATGATTTCTGAGTCACTCTACATGTCCACAATGCCCTCTCCAAATACATATCCCAATCTTTTGGATACTCTTCCACAAGCTTGAACAATATCATCTGTAAAACTCCATTGAATGCCTCCACCAACCCATTGCATTGTGGATGATAAGGATGAGCATATCTATGTTTGATCTCCAATTTCTCCACCAATTCAGTGATAAGATCATTTCTAAACTCTTTCCCTTGATCACTTACAGGCTCCAATGCCACTCCAAATCTACAACATATGCAATCAAAGATAAAGTTGCATACATCTTTGCTTGTAGCCCCTCTATTGGCCTTTGCTTCTGACCATCTTGTCATATAATCCACTGCACTAAGTATGTAGTGCTTCCCATTTCTAGTGCCTGGAAGAGGACCAATTACATCCACACCCCAGTTCTCAAAAGGTCCATAGCTTACAATATGTCTCAAAGGCTCGGGCATCAACTTCTCTTTAGATACATTTAGCACTCATGACAGTTTCTACACCAATGCACGACATTCCTATTTATACTTAGCCACATAAGTTGAGCATTCAGTACTTTCCTTCTTGTAATTTCCACTCCAAAATGGCCTCCACATCCTTCCTCATGACATGCTTTTAAGCAATAAAAAATTTCATCATGGTAGAGAACTCTTCTCATAACACCATCAACCCCCTTGTGATACATTTGCCCTCCAACCAAGACGTACCTCATAGCTCTTCGTGTGATTGCATGTCTTTGTTGAGAAGCCAATCCCTTTCTTGCAAAACCCGTTTGCAACACATGTTCCTGCTCATGGAGGGATTCCCTTCCAAGATACCTTGACTCTCCAATTATCACTGCATGCACATCCTTTGTGAACACCTGTTCCGCCAACTCATGAGTCCTTACATTCATATTTCGAGGTACATGCCATATTTGAAAGGAAGTAAAAGACTTTAACAACTTCCTCACTCTGAAAAACGAGCCCTTCATGCCTTCTTGATTTACCTTCCATGTACCTTGAACTTACCGCACAATCAACATAGCATCACCTTTGATTAAAAGCCTCCTTACATGCCTTTTGACATATTCTTCTTAGCCCAAAGAGAGGCTTGCGTACGCAGCCTCATTATTACTCTTTACATCCACTTCTTGGCTTCCAAACTAGCATTCAATGCCATCTTGATCCACAAATACATAACCAATAGTGTCCTTATTAATGCTCCTCTTGAAAGCCCCATCAAATTATAAGGTACCCTCTACATCCTGAAGCTCCGCATGCATAGTTGGACTTGGTACTATCTTCTTTTCCAAATCTTTCTTCAATTCATTCCTTGCATGAATCTCTTTAAAAGTGAGCATATTCACCATATTTGCTCTCACACTATCCTCCTTAGTAAAGCTCATGTCAAATTGTTACAAGCTAAGTATCCACTTTTGCAATTTAAGACTATCCCCAGGATACCTTAGTGCATGAGGAAATAAACTACATGATGTCAACACCACAAAAGGCTTACAAATAAGATAAGATTTCATCCTTTTTGGTGCATATACCAATGCCCAAACCAATTGCTCGATCGCATGCCAAGATTTTTGTACATACATTCTTCACCTTGCTTATGTAGTAAATTGGCCTCATATAAGATTGTCTTTTTCCTTTTTGTATCAATACCGTAGGAATAGCATGCTCACCCACACTCAAGATCAAGTAAAACATCTCATCCCAACAAGGAGGCATCATCAAAGGTAGTGTAGATAACTTTTCCTTAATGTCCTCAAAAGCTGTTTGCTCATGCTCAGTCCAAAGAAAAGGGTCTTTTTGTGTTGCTTCTGGCAAAGGGTGCACATATTAAGCAAGCAGACAAAAAGGCCCTGACGAGTATCTTATCTTTTGTACAAAACTCATCATTTCCTTTGTACTCTTAGGACTCTCCATCATAAGCAAACATTCCACTTTTGTAGGATCTGGAGCTATCCCATTCTCACTTACCTCACGGCCAAGAAGTATCACTCTAGCTCTTGCAGTTTTACATTTCAAAGAATTGAGTTGATCCCAATCATCATGAATCCTTTTAAACACCATATCAAGCTTTTGCACATGAAGCATTCTATCACTATAAACACAAAAATCATCCATAAAAACTTTTACAAAGCTTCCAAGGTAAGGCGTCAATACTTTGTTCATCCAACTTTGGAAGCTTGCATAAGATTTCATTAAGCCAAAGGGCATCACCCTATAGCAAAACACTCCCCATGGAGTCAAAAAGCTAGTCTTCTTTTGATCTTCATATGCAATCCCAATTTGAAAATACCCACTAAACCCATCTTATACTGAATATCTCTCATGACCTGCAACAGTGTCCAAAATCTCATCCTGAAAGAGAAGGGTATAGTGATGCCTCTTTGTTGCCGCATTCAATGGCTTATAGTCCACACATATTCTCCATTTATTTCCCTTTTTTGGAACTATAACCATACGGGAAACCCATTCTGCATCATCCACAAGGTAGATAAAACCAAGTTGCAAAAGGTTACTCACCTCCATCTCCAATACCTTTCGTTGAATGGTGGCCAAGCTCCTTAGCTTTTGAGCAACAAGCTTTGCACCTTCTTTAAAGCTTTATTTCATGAACAACACTATTGTTTCCCTCATTTGAGCATAATCTTTAGCAAACAACTTGGTATACTTATCAAACAATGCATCATATGCTTCTCTCTCTTTACTAGTCATGTCACCTACAAGCATATTTATTAATTCAGCTTTTGATACATTCGGCTCATGATCAGCCCCGTGGTCATTTTTTGATCTGATAGCATCCCCTTTATCACAATTTTCATCATATATATGTATCCCACAAAGATCTACATCAAGATCAAGAAGACTTTGATCATAAACCTCATCATCAGTACATGTAGAGGATGCACAAGAAGAACTGTCACACATGTCATAAGTGGATGGCGATAAATCTTGATGCATAGCTGGTTCATCATCAATTTTCAGCAACTTATATGTTTTCATATCATATCTAATCCTCTTGTCTTTAGGCCTATCCACAAAGAGGTCAATACATCCTATGTACCAGTCTTGTCGTGACCTCATAGCAATCAACCAAGGTCTACCCAATATAATTGGATATGCCCCAAGCTTTGCAAGTATCACATTATGTCCATGACAGGCCTTTGACCCAAAACATTAAGCTCCAAGTCATGAAGGACTCCCAAGCATTGCACTCTACTACTATTTGCCATCTTCACACTGAAGAAGGATTTGCCTGTGAGTTGCAATTCCAATTGTTGCATTGTTTCCTCTGTCATAACGCACACTTGGGCTCCACCATCCATGTAAGCCTTATTCACCCTCCTTCCATGTATACAAGCATCAACCACATGCAAAACATCAGTAACTTGATGAAGCTGCACTACATGTGCATCACGCGTCTTAAACTTCACCCTTCTAACACTAGCTAGTTTATGCCAGTGCCTTCTCATACTTGAGCTCAAATGCAAGAGTTGCCCATATGATATGTCGGTCCTCTTGTTCTTCAAGTCTTCTAAGAGATTGTATGCTCATTGACCCTTTCCAAGCTGAAAATCATCCATGCCTATCTTCCTTCTCCTTGCTCTTACCTTTGCCTGCTTACTACTTTCAGCCTCTTCCATAGGTGCCTTGCCCTTATCTATATCTCTCCTTGGCTTTGTCCTTGCTCTTTCCTCTTTGAAAAGGCCTTCACTCCGTGATTTTTGTGTCAACCTCATCGTCTTTATCTCCCTCCTCAACTGCCTCCAAAATTCGTACATTAAACTGTGGAGGTGCTTGAGCTTGATTTTGTCCCTGTTGTTGTGCATGTCCTTGGCCTTGGAGTGGTTGCACATTTCCATTGACATTGCCTTCATTACCTGTTTGTCTTTGTATGATAGGATGTATATCTCTTGGCTCTCTCCTTGGTTGATTGCAATTGAGCGATATATGCCCTCTCTCCCCATAGTTGTGACACATCACATGATCACCTCTATTCCTTTGAGGCCATTCTCCTTGAGGTCTTTTTACTTGTTGTTGGATACCTTGCATAGCAAGGTTGATGTTTCCTATTTGCTCTGTCAATCTTTGAATGTCTTGGTGAAAGGATTCCTATCCTCTATTGTCCACTCTTGGAGCCACTACATGGATTTCCCTTTCCACATGCATATCCAAAGGCAAAGGCTTGACCACATTATTCATTGATACATAACCATCCCTTTGATGTACATTTTCTGCTCTTTCCCTATTTTGCCATCTCATGCCTTCTCACCTTCTTTCTGCATTCCTCTCTAGCAACCTTTACTGCCTCATAGTAGGTCCCTGGGTCCTTGAGCTCCACCTTGTCTCTAATGCTTTGATGTAAGAGAACCACAAACCTATCTTTCTTGAAGAAATCAGGGGCATTTGGTTCTCTTCAAGTCTCTTTATGATCTGTCTCCAACAAGCTTGAAACCTGTTTATGTTCACATTGATGTCCTCATGTTCTCCTTGTTGCAGCTTTCTTAGCTCTCTCCACAAATACTCAGGATCATCCTCCTCAAACTCTTCTCTCAAGGCATGAGAAAGAAGATTCCAATCTCCCTTTACATCACCTTCAAGCCTATCTTCATACCATTCACGTGCTTCACCTTCAAGTAGCAAACTTACCAAACGTACCTTGAATGCACCATAGTCCCTGTTGCTCTTCAATGCAATCAATTCGATCCTTCGGATGAACTTGTCCACACCTTCTCCTTTTCCACCTTTGAAGACTTTATACCCATCTCCCGCCATAAACCTTGAGTTGATCTTCAAATGGATGCCAATCTGTAGATCAAAACCCTGTTAGAAGGATTCTCTTTTCCTTCGTGGGGGCACTAGTTTATGGGAAGGATTGGGGGGCTGGCGTCCACAACACCTCAAACCAACACCAAGAAAAGAGGATGAAGAGTATAGCTCTTTAAAGGTAATATCGGCTGATCTTCTCTCAAAAATTTTGACAGCCTCACTCACACTCAGCCCCGACTAGCTTCGTCTAGCTTCCCTCTACACCGCTACAACTCCCACTATACTTGGATGCACTAAAGGAAGCAAGGGAATCAAGAAAACTAAAGAAAAAAGTAAAGAAAAACAATGGAAATCTCTGCAGTTTTCCTCGTAAAACCAAGAGCTTCATTTCTTTTCAAACGCCCTTCCATGTGCTAGTAGAGATTCCATAGGCGCTCCCATATATACACATAGCTTGACCAAAACCCATTCAACTCGAGCCCACTTTGAAAACCCACAAAGTTCAACAAAAGAAACTCAGAAAAAGTGATGGAAAACTTCGGGAAAAACCTTGCCCTTTTACATATGTACAAGCAAGGAATTGCAGCGCATAGTCTACCCTCGACTAGCTGCACCACAAGGAAGCGCACACAACATGGCTGCCATACCTCAAACCAAGATGAAGAGCTAAGCACCCACTTTAATCAGCCCATTGAGGAGAGACTCTCTCAACTCACTACACCAGGCTTTCGCAAGGCAAGAGGGACACCTCTACATCAAAACCCCCACCCTTCACCGCAGGTTGCAGCAACACATAGTCTCTTGTTCACAGCTGAATATCCCTCTTCACTCACTACCTCAAGTTGATAAAAGTTCAGTTTTTCTTCATATTATTAAAGCACTTACTCACACTTTGAAGTCTCGACACTTCTATGTACAAAAACAACAAAACTATGTACCCCGCACAATTGGCCCGCATGCGTAGAGACAGCTGACACACACCGCCTTTGTCCAAGCATGCTTTGGAGAAGAAGAGACTGAGAGAGTCTTCGTCTCCTGAATCTCTTGCATCTGTGCTGGCACGTGAGAAAAGAGTCGCAAGAACTCCTGCATGTGTCGGTCTCTATGTTCTTGTCTTGCCTTTCTTTCTGCTTCTCTTGCCTTTCTTTCTGCTTTGTCTTCTTCGTGCCTGCGATCCATTTCTGCTTTTCTTTCTTTGCATTCATGATCAAATTCTGCCATTCTTTCTGCATTTCTTGCTTCGCGTTCTAAATTTCTTTTTATAAACATCACTTCCAAGGCCTCCATGGGAGTTAGTGCAATCCTTGATGTAGATGGGAAAGGGGGGGGTAGGAAAAACCTCCTGGTGGGAAAATTCTTCTTCGCCTCTCTCATGCTCATCACCGCCAAGCGAAGTATCCATTCCGCTTCGAGTGATGACCATTCTGCAATCGTGGGTTCTTGTGGTTTCTTAAGTTCACGAGGAACTTGGGTGCTTGCGAGGTCTTGGTTCTTGAGGGTCTTGAGGTTCTTGAGGTTTACTTTCGCTTGCAATCTATGTTTGAGAAGGATCTTCTCTTCACCGGAGTTCTACTCCTTTCCGTGGGCGCACCCCTTGGCGGCCTTGCGCTCACACCAAGGTTGCTTTTTCCCACCTCACGTCGATTGGCCGGCCGCCAAGTGCACGGTCCGCTCTAAATGAGTAAAAAGAGACACAAGGGGAGGCTGGACAAGCCCTTCTTTCCTGGGATCCTTGTCACTCTTAAAAAACACGATTAGGAATCGACACGCCCAAGCGAACTTGGGTTCGTGTGACCGCAATAAGCAAAAAAAATCCTTGTGATTCTTGTGGTTCTTTCCGTGAGTTATACAAAACACTGCCAAAGCTCTCACACCAATGTTAGGTGTGCAGTTGAATGAATGTTTGAACTGTGCTCAAGATGAGTGCTCCGAACTGTGCTCAAGGTTCCTTTTACTTACGGAAGGGAGAGCCTTCCGTTCCTTTAGTGAGAGAGTGCAATGGACACAAACAAAGTGAATGGACACAATGAATGGAAGTGCATGAGACTGAGAGATAGAGAAGAGAACACGACACCAGAGACTTTGTAAAACCCTCCTCCGAAGGCCCCACTCTCTATGGCGAGAGCGGTCTACTTATGATTGCACAAATCTCTACAATGGTTGGACTTGCGACCATGTCGACGACGAGACGGGCTGAAATCTGGAAACTCCTAAGGGCTGAAATATGCAAATCTTTATCTGTTGAATTCTAACTCTATGTCGGTGACGACGGCGATGACGACGATGCAACGATGACGCGTTGAAAACTGTAAACCTTGAGGAAACTGACCGTGCGGTGCGAGGAACTGCTGCGGGAAGGTGAGATCTGCGAGGGTCGGGGGTTCTTCTACGAGTGCGAAGGCTGAAAACTGAAAACGCTGATGCTACTGTGGTTTCCGTCGCGAAGATCTGCAAAAACGTTGGCTTGTCTGGCAGATCCAAAAACGCTAGGGCTGATCTTTGTGCTGATGCAAAAACGTTGGGGTTCTGTGGTGGGAAACTGCTCACCCTAGGGCTGATCTATTCCTTGCTGTCGCCGGGTTGATGCAGATGCAAAAGTGCTGGCTGATCTGGTCCAAAACGCTAGGTTGATGCTGTGGAGCAAAAACGCTATGCCTCTTGGGGGTTCTGTTGAGAAGTGGCCTGTTGAGCGTGTGCTCGTGCTGCCTCTTCTGCCAATTAGTGCTAACTCTGGTTTGCTTATATATTAAGTTAGCAAAAATGCCCTACCTACTTTCCAACAAAAGTCACTTAAATTAATAAGTGAAAAATGTCAAAAGTAGGGAAAATGGGTCTATGCATTGTGAAAATGCTACTAATGGGATCTGACTGGAATGTGATGGTCATGCTGTGTGCAACCATAGGATATGCATCTAATCTAAGTGTGTGGACATGCACGGTTTGCGAACAGACTCACAAAAGTGCCGGATCACTTCCTTTTCTAGACTGACTTGATTGAACTGAACCCTGGTCATGTTGTAGCTTGTCCATGGACACATAGGGTTGGATGTGTTACATGACATGTACTCTTTATCTTCCTCACCTAATCTTAATTCTGGGTCACTCCTCATATCACTCTCTTCTCTACAGTTACCTCTAGGCACTAACTCCTCACTACCTACTATCCGATGTGTCTACTGTGTCTCTGTTGCTCTCGTTGACTAGGAGTGGAGGTGCTTTTCAAAAAGTTCATTTATAATTCAAGCTGCAAGATGCATTCAATAATCCACTACCTGTGAGCATTGCACTTACCTGTGTTGCAATGTCCGGATTTTGGGAAGTTGCTCTATTCTTGAAGCGTGAGTTGTTTGTCCTTCTCAAGCACCTCAAAAGTGCGCTGTTTCCCTTCGAATTATCTTCTGGGTTGTTATCTTAAGGGTTATGTGATTGCAAAATGCCGATCCTTCTCGACTTCAACTGGTGGTCCTCGCCCTGCTGATTACTTGCCATTCACCTTTGTGCTTGTCCTCCTCGACTTCAGTTCCTGGTCCTAGACCTCCCCCTTGCAAGTCATCCTCGACCGCCTTGTCTTCAGTTCCTGGCTCGACCTCGCTCTCCCCAGTCGTCCTCCACCTTGCGCTCGCCCTTGCCCTCGTCCTCGACCTCGCCCTTACTGGCTCTTGACCTCGGCCTTGCCCTCACCCTCGTTCAGCCTGCTCGACCTCGTAGTCGACCTCTTCCTTCACCCAGCCCGCTCGACCTCGCCCTCGCCCTTGCTCTCGTTGTTGCTGGCCTCGACCTCGCCCTTGTCCTTCGACCAGCCTGCTAGATCTCACCCTTGCGCGCTTTGGACATAACAGTGGTTCCTTCGTGTCCAGTAGTGTGTGAGCATTTTTTTTGTCTCTGCCACTGCCTGCCCTATCTGTTTCACCAACTGCTCTCTAAGGCGTTGCAAGAGAGGGAAAAGCGATTTCGGAGCCAAAGAAAGGGGAAGGCTGAGAGGTTTAATTGCTATGCAGCCCTTGTATTGGGCCGCAACTCCAACAAATGTGAGCGTGACCACTACCGTGGCCACCTCTATCTTTACACCACTTATTGTTAGTGTTGCAGGCGTTCAAACACAACCTCGAGTTGTGTCGACAGTCCCACCTACTCCTACTCCTACTGCAAGGGCACCTAGCTCTGGGCAATATGACCCATTTGCCAACTTTTCGTCCCAAGCCTGCATCGTGCTGTATATGATAGTATGCGAAGAGAAGTGCGTAGCCACCTTCAACGATCGATGGATAGGGATGTGCTAATTGCTCAGACTCAAGATTGCATTAGAATTCTCACTCGACAAGTATAGGATCTCAAACACATAGTCCGCTCTTTACAAATGCAGCTAAAGAAGCAAATGATAAGGCCGCTGTTCAGGAACTTTTTCGTGTGGTCAGTGCAGTGTGTCCCTCCTGCGCTCAACATCAATCTATAGTTGTTTCACAAACAACTACATCCGTGACAACTAGTTCTCTAAGTTCTACTCATGTTTCTGTTATGGCACTGCAAGCGATCGCCTCGAAAGCTCATTCACAGGATTCTCAAGGAGACGAACAACCACCAGCTACTATGGAGTCTGGGTACCCAGGGTTGGCGTTCTCACAGTTTCAAGGACCCTCCATGGCCTCACTCTCCCACTTCACCTCGTCCCATCTTGCTCCCTTTTACAACGGCTTTCCCGGTTTTCCACCAATTGCTCCACCTTCTCACTTTACCCAGTCTGCTGCTCATGGGGTTGGTGCTCCCTATCCAATGCACCCTCCTCATACATATGGCCAGTATCCTCCACCATACACTTGACCTCCATCTCCTTAACCACCTTTCTACCCGCCTCCACCTCCATCATCCGACTACCAGTAGATAGCACCTCTTGGGCGTCTTCACCCTGTAGTGTACATTGCAGTAGACCTTTTTGCCGAACTTTCAGTCCACCAATCTCTGGGACGGTGAGTGGTCTTGTGGCGGGAAATCTGTAGCTGGGCTATAGTGTCACTCTACACGGAAAGACAGTTACAATTGGTCGTGGGTTCACACTTAGTGGACTTGATACGTGGTAGGAGTGGTGGCTTAGAGGACACTGTAGCCAATTTTTCTTCGCGACAGTTTGGAGATAGGTGCTGGATGGTCGGAGATATTTGATGTTATCCGTTGGTTTCCCTTTGGGGTTGTATATATGCTCAGATTTGCTCGAGTCGTGGGATATTCTTCTAGATGGTTTATGAGTCTTGAGTCTAGCGTTGAGTTGGGTCTACATCACACACATCACCCTCCTTGCACATCTTGAGCCTTGACACCCCCATTGTACCCGTGAGTTTTGGGCTTGGAGCAAAGAGTGTGCTGCCATGCCAGAGTCTGTACTGGTTCATCTGTGTTAGTCAAGTCCCATGCTGTTCTGGTGCTACTGTTGAGTCTGCTGTTCTATTGAGTTACTCATTTGCTATATTGTTCATTGTCTACAATGTTTTTTCATTTTGTTGAAGTGAGATTTCATGCACATTGCACTGAGGAGCACCCACAATAGAGAGCACGACACAATATTCTCGCTACAATGGTCTTTTCTTGGAACGTCCTTTCTCATCACTTCCCTTCTTTCCCACCCTCCAAGCCTCTATGTATGTGGGTCAAAAATGCCCATACGCTTCAAGAATTCTTTCACTTCCTCTTCTACTTTCCTAGTCTTTGAGACCTGTAACTCGCACATGAAGGGCTCTAGTCTTCCTCTTTTTCTCCTCCTCAATTGTCATATTGATGATAGTGGATGTCGGTACGGCTTCATGCATCTTATCTTTTGCTTTCTTTGTGTCCTTGATCCACTTTTCAACTTTATCCACCTTCTCTTGTGTTTTGAAGAGGTGCTCCGCCCATGAAGGGAATCGTGATCTACACGAAAGGAGCTTTCATTTAATACTCATATTGACGTTTCTTTTCGTTAACAATTTTTTAAAGGAAGGTTCTAGAAGCTTGTTGAAGATTCCAGAAGGATTTTAGAAGGAAAAATGAAAGGACACTCGTTGCAAAGCTTCCAAAAGTTGGGACACTTATGATCGTTGAAAGGACACTTGTTGTAAAGCTTTTCGAAATCTGGGACACTTGTCACACACGCATGAACCTTTTTGACATATGGCTTGACACTTGTCCCCATGCTACGTACCTTATCCTTTTTGTTCATGAAGCAACTCCACCTATAAATTCAGCCTCTTTCACCCTCTCTTGGGCATCATCCACTTGTTGAATTTTCACTCTATCATTAGCCCAAGAAGCCTTTATGCTACCTCCATCATCTCCCTCTAATCTATCCTCAAATTCTCTCCAAGTAGACAAGTCCCTTTCTCTCTAGCTTTTTGATTTAGCAAACCTGCAAATCAGAAAATTCAGCAACTATTGAAAACTTTGCGGCAACGGGAGATTTCGTTGAGGTTGTCGCAAAAGTATGTCACGGAGCTCATCGAGAACAAAATGTAGGTAGTTCATAGAATCCAAAAACGCCATGATGGTGTTCTTAGTAGCACCAATATGGTTTGAGAAAAGCACACGATTGGAGCTACGATCCCACTATAATGGGAGGGCACCATGTGCCATGAGCGAAATGGATTGGAGCAACAAGTATTCGAAACCGAACTGAAAACGAGAGACAAGAAATAGTGGGATAGAGTTCTTCCCTCAAATGCGGTGGTAGGGGCCCCTTGCGGAAATTCTTTATGAATGGATCTTCCAAGAGACAATATTTGAGAGAAGCAAACTCTGCGACTAATGGGTGTGTATCTCCCAGGGCCCATATTTAGAGACACTTTGTCTAAAACCGTCGGCTATCAAAAGCTTCCTCCTAAAAGGCTTGAAAGTCAATGCTTTCAATATCTAAATCGAAAAGCTCCTTGTATCCCCTGCCACACCAATAGCGTCATCACAACCGTTGATTCCGAATGTGGACTTGATGAAAAGAAAACTAAGTGTAAACTCGGGCAAAGGTGATTTTGTTGTGAACTTGCATGTGGACTCTGCAAGGTATGTGCACTGCATTTTGGTGGTGTGAACTAAATTTGAACTTGATGTGGACTCGATGTGAACTTGGTGTGAACGAGGATCGTAGGTGTGCCGAAACTACTTAATATGATGCTACATTTTTCCTTGCAGAACAAAATGCGTGCTTAAGTGTAGTGATGAGACATTCGCTCTGTGATGGGGAGGTCATGAGGTCAAACCTTGCCCAAACCTTGTCTACGATGAACAATGATATGGGATTGTAGATCCCCTCCAAAAAAGCGGTGTCAATTAGTGTCATGGGTAGCGTCTGCACTGTATTGCCCGCAAATTGCAATGTGATTCCTTCGATCAACAATGATCTAGGATCGTAGATTCCCTCCAGCGTCGCATTGTACTGCCCGCCGCAAGTTGCATTGTGATTCCTGTCGCATTTTTGTTTTTTTTTTTGCATTGCATTTTATTAGCCTTCGAGCTCGAACTGGGGCGTGCTCTGCCTTACACGAGTCTGATCGAGAGAGATGTACAATGGAAGCTATTTCATTTGGAGAGAGCTAGCCGTTTTCGTATCTTTGAGCGCCCTCTATGCCCCAGCTTGAGACCACGCTCGTGAGGCTGGGCTTGAGCTTAATTAAGCCGTGGGTGACGACTCCAAGGTTGTTGAGCCTTCGTAAGTCTCTAGCAAGTAGGACAATCATACTCGTCGGCATTACATGCCACCCCTCAGGATTATTTGACACCACTTGTGTCAGGTGGGATCAATGGTCGGTATCAAATTGGGGTGGCGGGATTGGTTTTGAGCAGTCCGATGGCGAATTAATCCTCAAGTGATCGTCATGTGATCACAATCGAAGTGAACCCCAAGGAAACTTAATGTGAACATCAAGTGATCGCCAAGTAATCCTCGTGTGATTCCCAATTGAGATGTGATCACCCTATGAACCTACCTATTCCAAAGTGATCACCGTGTGACCCCAACCATTCTAAAGTGATCTCCAAGTGATCATCGTGTGACCCCAGCCATTCCAAAGTGATCTCCAAGGGAACACCGTATGATCCGCACCTCGTCACTTTTGCCATATCATACTATATTCTCACCCTCTTTTCAAGTGGCGCGCGATAGCTTAATGGGAGAGCCGACGTCTCTAGTTTGGGAGGTGGTGGGTTCAAATCGTGGGGGCAAACCGATCGGAATCTTTTTATTATTGGGAATAAACGGACGGTCCACATCTTTTAGAGATCCTGGACCGTCGATCCCACCTGACAAAGTGGTGTCAAATAGTCCCGTGGCATGCCACCTCCTTGGATGAAAAGAAAAGCTCAGAAGCCCGACAAAGAATCTTTTTGGAGTTGTCTGTAACGGAGGGCACCACGTGCCAACAAAAAACCAACAGAACACTGGCCCCAAATGATGGCGCCCCTGTCTCTATATTGCTTGAACTCTGTACAGCTGCTGGGACTCTTGCTTTGCTATCGCTCCTACGAGAATGCGAGAAAAGAGATCCCCAGATAGAATTTAAAGGCCCATGGACGTCCATTCACAAGCAGTACATGAAAAACCTCAAACTCAAAAGCATCTGGTCCAAAGACTGCTAACGCAAGTCCGCCATACGACTGCAACGTCAGCAGCCAGCAGCCCAAAATGCAGACTGTCTGTACATTTTGCCATATTGGCAGGTCAGCGTAAATTGCCGAATGTTGGAAGAGTCCTGCCACATCACCAGCTTCTTAGTCTTGAGTGTGTGGGTGCTGCCTTATTATTATTGGCCACTCAGCGAGGAGCTGTAAGTAGGTAGGAACTTCTTTCTTTACTGCCAAGGTTTTAGGCCCCTCGGTTAGTTGTCTAGGGTTAGGTCTGGGGAACCCTAACCCGCTTGACATGTCAGCAGTATGTGACATTGTTTTTCTGATAATATCAGTTGCTTTCATCGTGTTTGCAAAAGAGGAAAAGCCAAGGTATGGCATGAACTAGCCTGTAATGGATGATAATGTTTGAGATTGCTGTTATTTAAAAGTGAAAACTGTGTTAATTACGAGTTGATAAATATTATGTGTTGAAAAAGCACTGCATGGATTACATTAGAGTAAATAATGATTGTTTGTTTGTTGTTGGCCAGCTATGTTCAGCTCAAGAGTGTCGTGCTCTTCGTTTGTTGAGGAAGCGGGTGTTGAACTTTGAATCAGCCAGAGCATGTCTCCAGGATGAGTTCTTTGTTTGCAAAAAAAAAGGGAAAGGATGAAGTGAATATCTTGTTCACGCATTGTGAACCTAAAGCCTGAGAAACTATGCAAAAGGTATGTCTCTTGTATAGAGGTGGTGGAGCTTGCAAAAGTTTCACACGAGGACATGTCTCCTGTATAGAGGTTGCAAACAACGTCAAAATAAATAAACACACAGGACTTTATGCAATTGCTAAGAGAAACTTATGTGATATTATTTTACTGCACTAAACTTGTTACAAAATGATTTAGTAGGACACTTCATACTAGAATCAGCTTAGCTTACGTATGGACATAAAACGCACATGAGGTATATAGGGCTCATGGGACATCTAAAATCTTGCTCATTTCGGTCTAAGGCCAAAACAGTGATAATTATTGTGAAAATCAAGCGTCAATTACTACCTCGAATGCTCTCCCTGAGTTTTAATTATGCTTCATTCATTGTAAAGTCCTCTTCTTTCTGTAAGCTATTTAATTCTCTCTCTAAGTTTTGATTATGTATCATTCATTTATTGCGAGAGGCTCTTCTTTCTATAAGATCTCTACCCAAACAGGACTCCTAAGGATATGGAGAGACGGACATGGATCTAGAGAACTTATTTCAATTTGAAGTTTTTCTAGAAGAAGCATATGAGTGCAAGGGTTAGAGTTGGGTGTCGTGAATGGAGCATACGTAAGTGAATGCCGAGAATTGAGGTTAAGGTCCTCTTATGCCTCTTCTTTGACTCCTCTCAACGTCTGTTGTTTGTAGCATTAACATTAGCTTGAGCATGCGTGTTTAGGCATTGAGTGGTGATAATACATCCATACAAGGTTAATTTGTTCTATGAATTAGCTAGTGTGGAAGGGCTGGATAGGTTCAGTGCAGAGATTAGGAGGGCTGATAATATTTCCTGGTGCTCTTGGTAAAATGCACGCAGGCATGCATGCGCTTGCACACTTGCACCTGCTCGTTTTTGAGCAGGGTTAAGAATCTAGAAGTCAAGATTTGAGTGTGTTTGTAGTGATTGTGAAATAATGTGAAATTCAGCTTAATTGAGTTGTTAGGCATTGTTATTGTCAGGTAGGTTGTAATGCTGTGACTGATGACCGACCACATGGATGGGGTAGTGGCCAGAGGATCACGGTGAAGTGGCATTCTGGGTTTCGTGGGTGAGGATGCTCCTGCCGGAGTGCATAGGCGGCTGGGCTAGTGTGGAGAGCAGGCCACATACTCTGAAGCTCGGGAATGACGAAGGCTTTTTCGTCTACGGCTGGGTGGGAAACTAGGGTCGTTGCTGTCATCGTCCACACTCGGAGTAGTGTGTGGGTACAGGGTTGTAACATGGGTATCAGAGGCGGACGTAGGTCCACGTTTGTGAATGGGCCCACACACACACACACAGACCTTAATCCAGTATTTATTGCATTAATGAGGGATTGGAAAAGATAAGGTGAATCAAATCTTTATGAGGAAGGTGGACTGCAGGAGTTTCGGCGCCATAGCTCACAGAGGCAATTTATCTCTCTCTCGAAGCACTCACAGACATCCACTACTCCCTCTCTTGCTCGTCGCATGCTTCTTATCTCGCTTGCCCGTAGGTGCCAATCGTGCGGTCGGTTGCTCTTGGCACCCCCTATCCCACCATGGTGCTATCCATCGGTGTCCTCACCTGTGCCTGCCGTTTTCTTTACTTTCTGTACGACACTGCTAGGTTGCTCTTGGCATCTCCTCTCGCACCGTGGTGCTACCCATCGGTGCCCTCACACTCGTCGTTGTCTTCACTTGTTGTACGACATAGCCATGGGGTCCTGCAATGTTGCTTTCCGCTGGATGGAGTCGCGCTGCCAGACCACTGCTAAGCGCTGCTGCACGTATCCACCATTGCGACCGTCGTCAGAGCGTGCCAAAGTTGTCGCCGCTCCTCCTGCCATCGCGTGGAACCAATGATGTGCCGCCAAGTTGTAATGCCGCAAGCCATCGTTGTGGCACCTATTGCAATCGCCATCGTCGGTACAGGTTTGCAAGCATTACGATGACCCTATGTTGTGTATTTACAAACAGCATGGATTAATGCAAAAGATCAAACGTTTTCGGAAGCATTATTGATTCAAAACTTCAAATTGCTAAGCTTGCAAAGGGGCTCTTCATGCGTGGAGGCAAGAAGGTTTTTCCAAGGAAATATTGAACAAGCGAAGTTCGGCGACGAATTTTACAACGACCGGCTCCCAGCATGGTTTTTATGACGCATCGCCAACTAGGTCACCAATTCACGTTTCTCAAAAGAGAGGGGGGTGACTATTTTGCTGTATTTCTTATTCATGAATGCTTGTTTTTGCAAATCACTATTATTTTGTTTTTCCTTGTATTTATTTGCTAGAGGAAAAAAAAAGTCTGCCAATCGTAGTGTCTTCGCCACTCTCTACTTCTCTATGTTTTTTGGGTTTTCTCTTATCGCTTGCGGTCTAAACCCCGGCCGAATTGTTCCATCGTAGACACCGAGTTCTCTCCCATACTGGAGCGCGCTCGCCGTGTTAGGTTTAATGGCCATGTGGTCGACCGCCCTGCTTCTAGCCGTAAGTGTACATCTATACACTTGTGTGAGTCACTAACACTAAGTACAATGTGTATTGTGCCTTAGTGTAGTAGATAAAGAAGAAAGAAAAGGGGGCACACAGTGTGTGTTGGCTCTCCTTTTTCCAACCTGTGTGTGTGGCTATGGTAGGGTGTGTGTGAGTGTATGCATATTCCTCTTCTTCCTCTTTCGCTATGCTCCCAGCACCTCCTGAAGGTGTTCTGAAGTTTTACCCTCCTTTCGTTTCACAGCCATTCGTGCCATCAGAAAGCTCATCCGAGCTACGATTCAGGAGTTGAATTTTTTAACGAAACACATTAATGTGTGTTATCACTTCAGCTATGAATGCTTGGCAAACAAAAGCATTGATTTAGTGAAGATTCCTATATCAGAGAACACAGCGGATGCACTCACTAAAAGTCTCTCCAGCCATCAGTTTCAGCACTATTGTGAGTTGATGGGCATTGGGTGAAGAGTGGTTTGCTTCCATTCTTATGGTCTCCCAAATTGGCCATCAAGTAGGAGAATGTTAGGTTTAATGACTATGTGACCGACCGCCCATCACTAACTACTACTAACGCTAGGTGTACAACTATACTCTTGTGTGAGCCACTAACACTAAGTACAATGTGTATTGTGTCTTAGTGTATAAGATAGAGAAGAAAGAAATGGGGCACACAGTGTGTGTTGGCTCTTCCCCCTCCAACTTGTGTGTGTGTGGCTATGGTGGTGTGTGTGTGTGTGTGTGTGTGTGTGTGTGTGTGTGAGTATGTGTGCATATTCCTCTTCCTCTTGCGTTGTGCTTCCGGCTCCTCTCCTTCATGCCGGTCATGTTAGGTGACCCCCAAACGCCCTCCACGATCATAGATTCTGTCTTTGGACCCGTTGACACTCCTGTAGAGGCTACCAACCTTGAGGACCCTCCTTTGGACGATGAGCCATACTTTATGGAGACCGACGTCGACTAGGGGGGACGATAAGATCCGTTGGACGAGAATTATAAGTATGACTTAGATGACCCTGTCGATGTCCTTATAGAGGGATATTTAAATATTTTTACGCAAAATTGACCACCTTAGAGAAAGTTCAAGTTGATGTTGTCACGATGTTATAGAGCATCTCCACAGACTCGAATGTGTTGATAGTCACTTCAATAGGCTCTCCTCTTCCTAGTAGTAGGAGAATCTCCACGACAGGAGTGAGGGTAGCCTCACCCGTAGTAATGGGAGTCCAGGCTGATGTGCCTGCGGGGTCTCCGGGGGGACAACGTCAATGCTACTCAAGAATTTAAAATTGCGTAGCTTTAGAAGCGAGGAAAGAGAGTGGACCAAAGATTCAGTGAATATGTTCCTAGCGAAGTGGTCGAATATGTATGCACTGCAAAAAGAGCGTAACCATGTGCAGTTGGTAGAAAGAAGCCTAGCCGTGTGTAGGTAGGGTTGTACAAGTGGGTGATGAGTTTGACTACTCGGTTGCAAGGCTTCAAGAGAGGCCTCACAAATGATTATCTTCAGTACGTTGAGCCTCTTCAGTCGAAAGACTTATCCGAGGCAATCAAATATGTGCAAATTTATGATGACTTATCGGAGATGGGGCAGGTATGGCTGGGGAGAAAGAGAAAAAGTGGTCGAGATTTAAAAGGAAAGGGTTTTGTAGGAAAAGGCAGGGGGAGAGAATTGGCCTGGGGAGTTAGGGTGGTCGTTGGACTAAAAAACTGCGACTATTCAAAAGGAAAAGAGAGTCCAAAATCTAGAAAAATGAGAATTATGTCAAAGCGTGAAAAGCAAATCGTTGCTTTAGCTGCAATGAGGTAGCGCACACCAGTGTCGAATATCCTCTTCCATGGAGCTACACAGAGCAGCCCATAGAGGCTATAGATCAAAGGTATTTGCTCGTTATGCTCTTTTAAATTCTATTGTTGTAAATGAAAGCAAAACAAAAGTTCTCGTAGTTAAAACTGAAAGTAATGTTTGTGTAGATAAACACAATAAAAAAGATGGCTTTGGATTAGACCCACTGTTTGAGAACTGTGTTTGGCATGCATGTGATTTTAATACGAAAAAATCCAAGGAAAAAGAGATACTTCAGAGAAATTATGTGTTGGGGTAAGGCACTCCGTCTTTTGCCTGCTCGGACGTCTAGTGTCTGGTCGCCCGCCCACGTGTACCTTTATTCTTCATTACATATGAGAATAAGGAGCTCCTCATCTTAAGTCTTGTGAGGCATCTCCACCCACACCAGCTTGTGCTCTTCCCCCTTCCTCGTACGCACCGCACCGCACACGCACACACACATCCGCGCACACGTGCACTCATCAACTAGTATCAGAGCTGCGGCGATGGTCGTGCGGTGGAGTATGACAGTGCCTTGAGCTGGGAGCTCGGGTATGGCGGAGAGAGCTTGGGATGCAACATATCTGAGCTCATGGAAGCTTGAGGGACATTCCCAAGCTTGAGGGGTGAGTGTATTGCATGTGTGGATGGTAATTTGTAGCCACACTTGCAGGAGGTTTGCATAAATTAATTTCCGCATGTGGGTTTTCCGGCCGGAAAATCACTTTTCTTAACATATATTCCTCATGCGGACTTAGATCTGCACAATCCAAGACTCTTTTCTGGGGTTTCAGGACGTTCTGGACGTAACGGCGATGTCCATTTGACGTAATTCTGATCACATAATTTTCTGTAGCAGCTGTGAGTATTTCGGATTTTTCACAGGTACGTGTTTCGAAGTTTAAATTAGGGCTTCAGATCAAAGCTTTGAAGAGCTGAATCTTCAAGCCACGTAGAGTGAATGAATGCATATGTGAAAGTTTACGGCTGATTTGGTGAGACTCGAGCCGTGTCACCAAGGTAGAGTGCAAGTGGTTTACTCTTCAGGTGATTTCTTGGCAGCCAGGTGCTCTACGCTTTAAGCAGGTTGTGGATCTATTTTGCTCACAGGTTTTGTCCCATCATGCGCATTATGTGGCACAACTGTTGTGCACATGAATGATTGTGTGGCCAAAGATTCAGAGAGGCTTTGCTATGTATAGCATATGCAGATATAGTTAGAGCTAGTTAGAGCTCACAGGTGACAGATTCACGTGCATACAGGTGTTGGGCACTTTGTCCAAAGAGCTACTCATGCAGGAGTGAGCTCAATTGCCATATGTTCGGTAGGTGATGTATGCATGATGTGGATTGTATTTTATGTGGCTGAGTTTTGATGTGATTTTGATCACTTTGTGGGGAAACTTTGGCGGATTATTCCCAGGTTCTTGCCATGGAAATTTTACATGCGTATGTGCAGTGTTATTCTCTGATGGTGTAGGGACCGAGTTGACTCCCACTCTGGCAAATATTTGCAGTTTCATGGCTTGCAGTTTGCGTTGAGTTGACTTATTTTGCAAAGGAAATTCTCTTCGTTTTTCCCCGTCTTCTCGCCATAAAAGTTCACTGTGTTATGCCATCTTCTACAGTGATCGATATATTCCCACTTTGACAGTGAGCGAGTGCTTACTCTCATTTTGACAGATTTTGTCGGTTTGGACACAGTTTGGTGTTCTTGTACCCACTCTCGTAGGAGTGAAATTGACGTATGCTTGTGTGGCTACAGATAGATGTCATCGGTTTCACAGGTTTTTTGTCAGATATTTTGAATGCAGTTTCTCTCGTGGGATGCATTTTGAGTTAGTTTGCTCTTTACTTGCGTATATATTTTGCGCTTTACGCTCAGTTGAGCATTTTGTCCTAGTTTATGCTTGCAGACTTTGCATATTGTGGAGTTGCTTTTGGGCATATGTGAGCGTCAGTTTTGATGCGATTGATCATGCTTTTGAGCATTGTGTAGTGGTCGAGTGACCTCCCACTTTGTTGCCAGTTTGGCATGGTGTATGGTTGAGATCGTACTTCAGGTTTTGCTCAGTTTATAGGGGATATTCTCTCTGATTTTTCCTAGATTTCTCGTCATACTTTGGCTCTTAGCCATACATTTATGGTATGCTCATAGTGGTTACAGGTTTCCTTTGATTTTGCTTCACGTTCTCACATCAACGCATATTCCGAGCGTGAGACTACAACATGTAGCGTTTTAGTATTGAGCTAGTGGTTGGTCTATGCTTGATTAGCGTGGTGGTCGAGTGATCTCCCAATTTTTACGCTTATGCATTGACATGATGTGTGACACAATTGAGTCTACAATGACGGCTCATGAGAGACGGAGGTCTCGTTCTTGCCGATACATGCGTTGTTGGCATTGCAGTCACACAGGGCACATTAGATGCCGTTGTTTCAGACGTATGAGACAGCAGCAGAGATCTATGCGTGGTGCAGATACGGCTTTGACCGATCTTAGAGAGGCAATTTCAGTGGTTGTCTGTGCCAGTGACGATGATGTCACGCTTGCCTCCAGTGTACCTCTTGCAGATTTGTCTATGGTTAGCACATTTTCTCCACAGTGACTAGTAGATAGCGATGCAGTTTTTCACGTCACACCATGTCGTGAGTGGTTTAGCACATTTTCTAGTGAGAGACTTGATTGTGTGGTTGATGGTTCAGTGTTTGACATAGAGGGTGCAGGAGATGTTTGTTTGTCATTGCCCAGTGGTGCGTCATACATGTTACGACATGTGCGCTATGTTCCTCAGCTGAGACAAAGCTTAATCTCAGTGAGACAGTTGACAGCTTTTGGTTGTCAGGTACTGCTTAGAGAGGAGTCTTTCCAGATGCATTGCGGTTCACTAGTGATTGCCAGAGGAGTCCGTAGCGGCCTGGTATATCCTATGCATGTGTCTGAGGTTCGCGACGACGTAGTCTCGATTTTGTTGCTAGCATGCTTTGAGTGAGAGACTAGACGTGTCTTTTTCGCCAGTGAGCTCTATTATGCTCAGAAGACAGTGAGCTCTATTATGCTCAGGAGACGGAGCATTTAGCTGTGCAGGACATGCTAGTAGACTCTGTAGAGACAGAGATAGAGTGGCAGTGCTCTAGTGAGACTTTGTGCAGGCAGAGGTAGAGTAGGTCTTCTCCCTAGAGACACAGATATAGCTGACAGATATGAAGTTTGTTGATATGCTCATGTTAGAGGCTGATGAGTTGGTGCCAGGATGCACAGTTTTGCCTATGGGTGAGAGGAACGTAGCTTCCCCAGTGTCTGTGTTGACACATCCGCACGCGATGGGTAGTCCTGAGGATGCAGTGATTGCAGATAGCGCAGGGGAGGTGAGTACAACCAGTCTTGCGTAGATTTCGTCAGTGTTCGGGCGTCTCATGTTCGAGTTGTTAATGTCGAGGCCCGACCTTGCAGCTGCAGTGGGAGCATTTGCAGTAGGGATTGTCAGCGGTACAATGGCTGACATTAGCATGATGCTTCGTGGAGATTTGCAGACCATACAGAGTTGTCTGCAGGATTTACATGCAGGCTCTAGCGTGGGTACGCACACTCGCCTACCACCTGAGCCGATACAACTGCGTGTAGATCGATAGAGTGAGCTAGTGGGCGTAGGTTGAGAGAGTCTCTCACCTAGTTTCTTGTAGATACTAGTAGTTTAGCTAGTAGGACTCACTTATCGGTGCATCGCCTTTAAGTGGGAGATTGTTGGGGTAAAGGCGCTCCGTCTTTTGCCTGTTCGGACGTCCAGTGTCCGCCCGTCCGCCCACGTGTGTACATACCCTTATTCTTCATTACAATGAAGAATAAGGAGCTCCTCATATTAAGTCTTGTGAGGCTGCTCCACCCACACCGGCTTGTGCTCTTCTCCCTTTCCCGTACGCACCGCACTACACATGCACACACACGCATGCACGCATCCGCGCACACGTGCACTCATCAGTATGTAGATGCTTTTATGAATTTATGATGTAGACCCTTCATTACCTTTGATAGCTACGGCTTCAAAGGGGGGTGATAAACTTCGTTAGGGGGAGTAGTATGCTAACTACTCCATTGAAGATGGATACTTACTTTACAAGTGTAGAGTGTGGGTACCAACTATTGGTGACTTTCAACTACACATTCTTTTAGAAATTCACAATAAGCCAAGTGCATGTCATCCCAATATTCAAAAGACCTATGCACTAGTTAAAAGACAACTATATTGGCCTAGTTTATTTAAGGACGTCTATAATTATGTGGTGCAATGCAATAAGTGACATATCAATAAACATGAGCATCTTAAGGTTGAGAGACTACTCCATCGTTTAGAGATTTCTCAGGGGAAATGGGAAACTATTTTCGTGGATTTTATTACCGATTTACCCAAGACTAGTCTCCTAGAGGACACATTGCCTCCTAGAGGACACATTGTGTTCTTACGTAAGTAAGAATCACGTAATTGGGAAGAATATTTACCCAGTTTGGAATTCCCTAACAACAGTCTCAAACACTCAACAAGTGGATTCACACCATTCATGTTGATGTATTTTTTCTTGTCGAGATTTCCTATGGCTGTAGGCTTAGAGAAGGAGAAAATTCAATATGTCAAGGATTTCTTTGAAGATATGAATGATATGCTAAAGGCATCAAAGGAAAGCATTCGTAGTGCACAAGATCGTGCTAAGATGTATGCTGATAAAGGGAGAATAAAAGTTATCTTTGTAGAATGTGACTTTATATCCTTAAAGATGCCTCCAAATTTAGAAACCATGAAAACGGGAAAGTGTGAAAAACTTTTTATTTTTGCCCCTTGAAAGTCCTTAAAAAGGTTGGGGACGTAGCATATAAACTCGAGTTACCGGAGAGTATGTTCGACCTCCTTCCACATTAGTAAACTGAAGAAATTATTTCACATGTTAGAGAACGTAGTTTCTCTAGAGAGTTTTGTCGACATGATAGAGCCACCAAAGATATTGCATAAACCAAAAAGGATTCTAGGGTATTGAGATAGACAAACCCATCATGAAGTGTACAAGGAGATAATAGTTAAGTGGATAGACTTAGATAAAGAAGCCGCAACTTGGGAACATCGTAGGGCAATTACCAAGATATTTCCCCATGTTGTTTTCAAGGACGAAAACTCTTTATGGGGGGGGGGGGGGGGGGGGTGGGGGTAAATGTCACGTAGGTTATAATGCATTGAAAACGAATGATAGGATGGCCAGGGTCATGGCCGAAGTGCCACAACAAAATGCCATTCAGGGTTCAATGGGTGAGGACGCGGCGGAGTGCACATGCGATCGGGCTAGTGTAGACGACAAGCCACACACTATAAGGTTCGAAAATGAGGAAGGCTTCATTGTCATTCTTTAATAAAATTGGGTGGTGAGCTAGGGTCATCGCCCTCCTCATGCATACTCAAACTAGTGTGGTACCGGGTTGTAACAGAACTGAGACATATAGGAGAGATTTGGTCTATACTAGCACTTGGCTTAAACTAGACAATAGTGGGGAATTTATTCCAAAGATTGAACAAATGGAGGAAACAACAAATACAATAGGAATATACAAGGTGACTATGAAAGGTTAAGGGACTCACAAGGTCATAAGACCTTGCTCCAAGATTTGTGGACTATACTTGTTAATCCTCGAACAGTTAGAATGGAGCATACAAGGAGAGTTATACTGATTGAGTTAGAAATATGGGAGAAGAAGTAAAATGGGACTGGGTATCCTTATAATCATCTAGCTAGTTTTAACCAACTATTATGATAAAAAAGCGTTTACAAACTACTGCACTCACTATGAGGGTGTCAGAATGACTCTAGAAAGGAAATTTCTAACATGGTTCTTGACTTTAGGAATGGAAAGCGTCATAAATCTTTACTCTTTCTAGAATAAATTTTGCAGCCTGTTTCTCAAAAACACAGATTAAACATAACATTGTGCATAGATCTATAATGTTAATAGCAACATAACATTGTTGCATAGATCTATAACGTTAATAGTAACATTGTGAAAATGTAAGAGAATGTAGAAGTCGAGTAAGACAATATGTAACAATATGTCTTGAACGAGAAATTCTGTAGGAGGAAAAGCTTGTTTGTTCTTGGAAGGATTCCTAAACAAGAAACTACATGCGAGTTATCCTTACAAACATAAAATGAATGTTTCTCTCTTACATCAATAACTCTACCTTACAAGCATGCTATGAATATTTCTCACTTTGATACATCAATACCTCTACCTTACAAGCATGTTTTGAATATTTCTCAGTATGATATATCAATACCTCTACCTTCAACTCCATGCTTGATAGAGCAAATTTTTTCCTTCACCAATTAGCGGCAAGTAGATTGTATCGAAAGTTTCCTTATGGGATCATACAACTATATATAGAACCAAATAGGCATAACTCTAGTTTAAACTCAGGTCACATGACCATAACTGGGCCATATTTTGCAAAAAATTAGACTGTGTAATGCATCAATTGAATTGGAATTTATTGGGTGACAATGAAGCAAAATGTGCATTTCTTTTAGGCACTATGATCACTGTTGTGACAAGTATCATCAGTACCATATCCCATCTTGTATCAAATTATGGAGAAGTATCATTAGTACCATTTGCCACCTTGTGTCAAATTATGGACATACCTTTCTAACAAATACTTCTAGAAATAATGCACAAATGTAGACAGAAAGGCATTGCGATTAGGGGAACAACTTAATGAGCAGAGTAAGGATTGACAACTTCCTTATGTGCTCAAAAAACTATGCTTTGATAGAGGAACAACTTTATGAGCAGATCAAGGATTAACAACTTCCTTATGTACTAAGAAATTTGTGAAACAATGCAATGCATGCCAAAGCGTATGAATTGTGCAACAAATTGGTAATATTTTCCTAATTACCAATGACAGAAGCAAGAGATTTTTTCAAGTGGGGTATTGACTTTGTGGGACCAATGGAACGCACAAATAAAAACTTGACAGTAGTACTTGCAAAGATAGTGAGCTCAGGGATAAAAAACTGGGAAATCCAATTGCATTCTATAGTATAGGCCTATAGAGTGGCTTACAAAATTGCATTGGACACCACTCCTTTCAACTTAGTGTTTATTTTAGGTGCTATATTACCCATGAAATTTCTCTTAAAAACAATATCATAGACACTTGAATGGATGGGCCATGAGTTATCAGAAAGACTAGAAGGACAAGAAAATCTGGATGAGCAATGTCTTATAGATATTGCACATATTTATTTGAATAAACATAAGCGAAAAAAATGTAGTCATTGAAAAAGCATATCCCTAAATTTCAACACTATCCTCGAATATTTTATTCAAGCCCCACCTCTTGCACGTCATGTTGTGCCATTTGCATTCACTATGACTTCATGGTAGAGACAAGTAAGGCTATGCATAGACATGACTTAATTTCTCTTGCATATGCATCCAACCAACATCAGGTCATCATGATAGTCTATCTTTAAGAGGGGGGAAGAAGGGCTGTGGGCTACAAGCAGCGAAGCTGGAAAAAATTCTGTGCTTGGTCGTGGTTCCTTTTGAGAATTTTAAATTCTTTTCCCATCTTCTGTTAGAGCTCATTCACCGCTAGTTTGCATGGCAGGGGAAGTTTAGGGTTCTTCTATTGGCAAGGTTGTAACTGGTGTGCTTACCCTTGTTTCCATCTCTGCCTCTTATTATAGCACTTGGATTTGTGTCTTTAAGACTTGATTTGCATTTTTTAACTCCTCTAGGATTGGGTTGTGGTGGGTTAGTAAATCCCTCATTGGTTTACCCTCCTACTACCAAGCTTCACAAGATTTTTTCTATGAAGTTGGCAAGACTAGGCCTTCAAGAGTTGTATTTGGTTCTTTTAGCGGTTTTGGCTCTTTCAATTTCTGCTTGCCTTTCCCCCATATGTCTTTAGTTTTTTTTCGATGGGCTTAGTTTAGTGATTCCTATATTCTAGCATGGAAAGATTCCTTCATTTGAACTAGCACATTGTTTGTGATGGGTATGATTCCTATATTCTAGCATGGAGAGATTCCTTCGTTTGAACTAGCACATTGTTTCTGATGGGTATGGAAGGACCGATTCCTTCAACTCGAGCAACAAATTCGCCAATGCAAGCTTTTATCCTACTTTTCGTGTGTCTACTATTGTATTTTGTGAGCCTTTTTGTATAGTTTTTGGAGCTCTTTGTCTCTTTTTGCCCTCAGTCTTGCCTGTTTCTGTTGGTCATAATCCAGTTCATCTTTGCCCTTAGCTTTTGATGTAGGTGGTTTCTTTCTTCAGTTCTTCCCGTAGCTTTGTGATGATTGCCTCAGGCTCCTTGCTTTCTCCTTGCTTGCTCTCTTTTGCCCTTTTTTATTTCCGTTGTTGGCCTTATTGTGAGTCTCCTCATTTGCTCTTTCTCCATATTTAGACATGAGACTTTCTAAATTAGATAGGGGAGTAGTGTTTCGTGGTGAGGTTCTTGGATAGACTGATTAGATTTTTGTGTTGTCATTCTTTGCTTGTGGTGAGTGAACTTAGGAAATTTGAGGAGAGAGTTCCTCGCTCGATTGGATCTAGAGGAGTAGACGTAGGATGCCTTTGTGAAACGTGTTTTTCTTTGCCCATGTGTTGGATCTAGAGGAGTAGACGTAAGATGCCTTTGTACAATGCGTTTTTGTTTTGCGCATGTGTTGGCTCTTCCATATGTGGCTTAAAATTTCCTTGATTTGGTTGTTGGTCCACTTCTTCCCCATGGGCCTAGGGATTTCACTGACGTGATTACAACTAGGTGATTACGTTAATACGTGAGTAATTATGCATGAAAAAGTGGTGATTATGTTAATTATTTACGTGACTCCCATGGTAACCTACAAAAACCACTAGAGCTGATAACCGTGTTGGGTATTCTTTAGTTTCTTCGGGAAAATAAGAAAGCCCGGCGGACTCATCTGTATATAGTAAAACCTCTACTATCTTTGGCATTTTGACTAGGAAAATCCTAGGGGAGTGTATCCTAGCGTCGACTACAATTAACTCCTTGTGAATTGACCTAAGGTTACAGAGTCATAGGTCCTTTTTTTGGACAGACCGTGATTCTTAATACGGTAACCACTTCTAAAAAAAATTGCATCCTTCACCAAAAAAGTCAAAGGTATGATGCCAAACAAATTGAATCTTTGAAGAGTCATGCTCATTGCGACGAAGCCATTGGTCTGTAAAAGGGCTGAATTTTGGTTTAGAAGATGAACATATTTAAATAATGAGTTGATAGTCAAGGGTTGGATGCCCTTTATTGGTGTTATGGGTATATAAAGATCCTTGAAGTCTTGCATTTCACACCATCATAGGTTTGAAATGATGTACCTTGTTTGTCACTGCACAATATGAGAGCTATAATTCTTCACCGGATGAAAATGGATTTTATATATTGAATTAAATGCATAAGGGGGCTACAAACCTTGATTGGGTAAAAGTAGTCCTCAATTGTGTAATTGTATTGAAGATTTCATAGTCTTGTTTTATGCATTGGTTTAGATAGAAAGTGCATTGTGTATTGTGAAAGATTGTCAGTGCATGAGATGACAAATCATAGATATTATTGCTTTTTGTTTGGGTTTTGCAAATAATTATCATCGTTCCAATGTAGAAGTTGATTATTCTTTGTTGCATACGAAAATAGTTGAGCAAATTAAAAAACCCTGAATCTTTATATATATGAACAATGTCAAGTTTTTAGATGTGTCTTATTGTCTGGAAACGGAAGAAGATCATAACTAATCCTCATAAAGTAATTGCATTGAAAAATTCATAGCTTTGTTGTATGCATACTCTCAGATAGAGAGTGCATTGCAACGTGTATATTTGCTCACAACATATATGATTGATATGTGGATTGACAAAAGTGCTTGCAAATTGCACAGTGTATTGAAAAATACATAGCTTTGTTGCATGTATACTATCAGATAGAGAGTGCATTGCAACCTGTATATTGCTCGCAACATAAGTGATCGATATGTGGATTGACAAAAGTGCATTGCAAATCGCACAATGTGTAAATTTGATTGCTATCATAACGAAGATTCTCAGTTTTAATATATATTAAAAAGTAGAAAATTGTTTTATAACTGAATATCTAGTTCTTTTTTCTTTAGCATCAAATTTAAGCAATGGAGAAAAATGTTGGCACAAGTGGTACGAAGTCAAGAACAAAAAAAAAACCCTCGACGATAAAGAGTGGGAGTTTGCTCACAGCATATGCGGTCAATATATGGAGTGGCACCACATATTAGGGACCATTTTTTGGGTAGCCGTACAAAGAATTTTGCCACATGAAAACATCCTCAAGCGCTTGTACTTGCAAAGCGTTTGAGAGAAGAACTTCTCAAAAAGGGTGGCAAGAGACACTGGGTATAGGAATCTGTTATGGGTGCATGTAAAGAGTAGTCAGAGTTAAATTCTAATCATGATAATCCTGTGGTGACACCAACCAACCCTCTAGAACAACATGCTCAAGGAGGAGACCAGCCAAGCAGTGTTCCTTTGAAGTGCCACAATGAGGGTGGACTTGGGAAAATGTGTCAAAGATCATTGCATCAAAGCTTTCAAATGTAGACACTGATCCACGTGATGCTGGTTTGTCCAAGGGGAGAGACGTTCATAAAAGCTATTGATAGTTTTGACACGGTTAAAAGTGGAAAATACATTGTTGAGGTCTCGATTACTATAATTAAAGAAATTGGTGCTGAGCATGTCATTCAAGTAGTCATGGACAATGCAAAGAATTGTAAAAATACTGGCAACATAATTAAAAACTGCTTTCCATATATTTACGCCACTGGTTGCAATACACATAGTTTAAACTTGGTGCTAAAAGATTGGTATACTAGTTAAAAACTACATGGTTCACCAAATTAATTGACATAGCGAGGCAAGTTGTGAAGTTCATCTTGAAATGACAAAGAGTGCTCAATTTGTACAGGATACGCATGTCAGTTATGTTAAAATTGCTTGCTGATACTCGGTTTTGTATGCACTTTTATACATTGGAATCACTCCTATGCAATAAGTATGCTGTGATTGACACTTTCAACTACACGGTTTTTGACAAATGGTAGCTTGACCAATTTGAACATTGGTGGTACAAAGGGAGGTGACAAGTTCTTTTCTTTATGCATGATGATGTATAATATCTTAGTGAGTGGTACACGGCTGCTCACTAGAAGGAAGGACCGTGTCTGTTGTTTATCTTTGCTTTTGCTTGTGATGGATATACTATGTGCAACTCTTTGCATGTCGCAGTGGAAGGTTTTCCCCCATGTCAAATGTCAAAGCTTTTCTTTCCATGTCAGAACAAGGGTAGGACAAAGGGCGGCACGGCCCTTAGGCACGGTCTGTTAGCCATGAGGTTAAGGGGTTCCTAAAGATGGGCTAGGAGGCCTATAAGAGGAGATGGCTAGATGGACAATAGCATGCCCGAGTTCCCTTGCCCTTTCAGTGGTATTAGAGAAGTTTTGGTATAGAGTAACGAACACAATCGTGGAAGCTGTTGCATGAGTTTGCATAAATCTTGCATGGTGGTGTGAAACAACGATTTCATGGCAAGCTGAAGTAGGTGGTGAGTCACGTGGAAACGAGGTCCTACACACAGGGAGCGAGGACGTGCACTTCACAGAAAGAGGTGGGAGTAGGGCCGAAAGTGTGCACACTATAGAGGGTGCTAATTCTCATTTTATGGGCACAACAGCCTTGAGGTGTCCACTACATGACGTAAGCTCCCCAAAGCCCTCCTTGTTCCTACCCGTTGCTCTGTGCCATGGCCACCATAGGCTTGTACATACCCAATTTTTATGTTGGGCATCCTTTAATTGACCAAGGACACCCTAAGAGGTGCTACCCACCATATTGTTGGTGCTATCTTTACGCATGTGAAGACCTCTTGGGTTTATGACAACGTTTGCAATGTGTTTCCGCTTCAAGCTTGATTCAAACATCTCTTCCGTGTTAGTGCAAGGCTCTTTCCGATGCTCACTGGTATTTCACTTGCTACTTAAGCATCTCAAGCACGCCTTGAATCATATCAAGAAAGCTTTGATTTACGTCGTCTACATCAACTTTTCCAAACACAAGAATAGGGCCTTTCCCCTTCAAGTCTACAAAAACTATGAGATTCTTGGCTTGTCCAAAGACTTTAATTTCACAACAATTGCAGCAAAGTTTAAGGTTAGCGGTCTCAGAAGAAAAAAATTCGGGTTGCTTTTTGTTTGTTTGAGATTTGCAGAGCATTAAGCACGACCCAAATTTCAACGATTGGATCAGGGAATGGGGAATATTAGCCTTTTTGAAGAGGCCTTTTCAAGGATATGTTACAAGAGAGCTTACATTCGTTCGAATTTCTAACCTGTTTGAAGATGCCTTTTCAAGGATATGTTACAAGAGAGCTTACAGTCATTCGAATTTCTAGCCTTTTTGAAGAGGCCTTTTCAAGGATATGTTACAAGAGAGCTTACATTCATTCAAATTCTAGCACTAGGGGTTGCAAAGTGGGATTTAGTGTTTGCGAAGCACGCAAGACAAGGTCTTGTCCGAATTTTTCCACTTCAAGGTTTCATTGGTTTGCTGAGGGAGCATGAGGAGGAAGAGGGTGATGTTCTCAAATAATGAATGTTTGAGCTCTTTGGCTCCCTTAGTTTGATCAAGGTGTGTTCGCCAAGGAAAGAATTCTATAGAGAGAGAGAGAGAGAGAGAGAGAGAGAGAGAGAGAGAGAGAGAGAGAGAGAGAGAGAGAGAGAGAGAGAGAGGATCTCTTTTTTTGGAATCTGCTCGTTCGATTCCAAAAAAGCGCTCGCCAAAAAATGCTTGCCAAAGAATACTTTTTTTTTTTTGGCGGGGGGGGGGGGGGGGGGGGGGGGGGGGGGGGGGCACACCACCAGCTACGCATGAGGTTCAAGGGTTCCTAAAAATGAACTGGAATGCCTATAAGAGGAGACGGTTGGGTGGAGAATAGCATGTCCAATTTTCCTTTCCCTCTCATTCCAAGTTTTGGTCAAGATATTAATTAGCTAGCTAGACCTCAAGGTTTGTAAAGCTTTGAAAAAGATTCAAGATAGGTCATATCTATATGTTTCTTTATGGAGTTTCATTGGCAAAGCAATTTCTTGTGACCTCAAGTCTTTCCAAGTTGGCTTCTTGGTGGTATGATTTGTGACGACATTCCTTGAAAATCCTTGTTGTGGGTGAGGTTAGTTAATGTTTACTTTCCTTGCCGCAAATGTAAAGTATGGATTATCAGGTTTGCAGTGAGGTGAATAACTCTGGGATGGCTTTGAAGATTTGTGACTGATGGGGTAACCCTTTAGCTTACACTCGTAGTGAGAATAATCCCTAAAATCAAAGCATGAACCATTATGTGCATAGTCATACTTTCCCCATGGAACCCTATAGCCTCACACGTGCTACTCATTCCACAAACACATGCTACACACTTGATAGCCACATGCTATTTGTGGTAGCTCATATGAACCTTGCCATAACCATATGTGGTGTATATCCATCTACTCATCGATTCCATTCTCCCACCTCGAGCTTACATACGGCCACTATCCAAAACTTGTAATACAAAATATAAAAAAATTGTAAGTTTTGGATCGTTGTGGCTTCTTCATGCTCTTTGATACGGATTTTTGCCCTCGACTAGCCTGCTTTATGTGTTGTCGTGCCTTGGCAACTTATTGTTCACGTCAATTTTTCACACGACGGTTTATAGATTTGAAGTACAATGTCTCCAAAAATTTTGTTGCAAAAAGGTTAGAGATAGTTTTAGGCTTGAAAGCACTCCTTTTGGTGTTATGGTTTAGAAGATACAATCTGTTTTCCATAGGATACATGATATGGTAGCCCATAGGCAGTTTGATGTAGAGGACGGTTGTGAAAGCATACATGGTTTGTGGCGTATGTAAACTTTGTAATGGTAGTTTTCTTCAATTGGTGAAAGGGGAATCTCTTTTCTTCAAGTGCGTTGGCTAGCGTGTGATGTACCTGTTGGAATTAGGGTTGCAAGGAAACACACATCTTGGCGAAGGAAACTCAAGGCACACTACAAAGAGTGTATTACTTAGTGTGCAATGGAAATATAGATATCCCTAGAGTGATGGGCGTATATACAATGCATGGGAGAAAAAACCTCCTAGTGAGGGGAAAAATGCCCGACCGTCCTAAGTGTGTTCACACACATCACTACCACATGTATATGGTAACAAATCCCCCTTGGGAGTGATACGGTGCTCGAGAGCTGGCACATAGAGTATAGGAAAGTGTCATGGCCTTTGAGGCCATGACCAGTCTACAAAGGGGAGTAAGCCGAAAGCTTTGCGGAAAGCTCGAACTTCTCACGAGACAATGCCTTTGTGAAAAGATCTGCAAGGTTGTCCTGTGTTGGCACATAAGCCAAGATGATCTCTCTTGCTGAGAGCCTCTCCCTGACATAGTGGTAATGCACCTTAATGTGCTTTGTGCGAGCATAGAAAACTGGGTTCCTCGCAACTGCGAATGCGCTCTAACTGTCAATGTAGATAGTGTTGGCAATGTCCTATCCAACACCCAAATCAGCCATAAGGTGTCTGAGCCATACACACTCAACCGTAGCTGTGAAAACTGCCGTGTACTCTGTCTCACAATTGGAAGTGGCCACAGTAGGTTGCTTCTTTCTCAACCATGATTTGCATGAACTGCCAAGCATAAATTAAAAACCACTCGTGGACACTGGCGTGTCAAAACAACCATCCCAATCTGAGTTCAAAAAAGCATGTAAATCTAGTGGCAATGATCCCCCCTTGGGATAAAACAAGCCACGATGTAAAGTGCCACTCAAGCAACAAAAAATCCTCTTGAGAGTGTACCAATGCTTAGACCCTAGGCTATGCATAAATCTGTTGACCTGTGAGACTGCAAACTGAATATCCGGCCTCGTGTTGCATACATAAATAAGGTAGCCAACAACAATTTGGTAAAGAGTGACATTGGCAGGATCACCAGCATCATGAAGACTCAATTTCAAACTTGTATCCATGGGAGTGGCAATAGGTTTGCAATCCTCAAGTCCAAACTTAGATAGCAATGTCTCTATGTAACCTGTCTGACACAAGGCAATACCACCATATCACTACTTAAACTGTATGCCCAAGTAATGATGCAACAACCCCAAATCTTTCATCTTGAAAGTAGCATTCAAATCAGTCTTAAATTCAGCAATATGTCTCTCATTAGGTCCAGTGATCAACAAATCACCCACATAGCGAACCACAATGAGAAGTACATCACCCTCACGCTTTACATACAATGTGCTTTCTGTTGGACTGTTATGAAAGCCTCGTTTGACCAAATGAGTGTCAACCTTCTCATACCAAGCACAAGGAGATTGCTTCAACCCATACAAAGCTTTCTTACATTTGCACACTTTATCTTCCTGCCCTATAATAACAAAACCATGAGGATACGTTACATAAACTTCCTCAAATATGTCACCATTCAAGAAAGCAGTAACTATGTCTGATTGATGTACATCCCAACCAAAATGAGCTGCCAATGCACATAGAAAGTGCACAGAAGTCATACGACAAGTGGGAGCAAAGGTCTGTTCATAATCTATGCCTTTTTGTTGTGCATAACCCTTTGCAACAAGTCGAGCCTTAAAGCAATCAATCTCACCATCCGGCTTGCGTTTCAACATGTAAACCCACTTCATACTAGTGGCCTTTTTTCTAGGAGGCAAATCACATAAAGTCCATGTGTCATTTTCTATAGGTGCATTGTATTCAGATTGCATGGCGCCATCCAAATTTTCTGACTTTTGTGCTTCATCAAAAGACAGAGGTTCCTCAACATCACGTAAGCTAGACACAATCAAAGCATACCAATCTCATGCTTAAGATGCATGTCGAGAACGTGAATGAGTACGACTAGACAAAGGTGCATCCAATTTACTATCACGCAAAGTATGCACCAACCATTTTGGCATACCTCTAGCCTGCTCATTCTCAGTATTTTCCTCATCAACTACATCATGTATATCTGCATCAGTAATAGGCTCATCTGTAACATTTTCTGAAACCCCCATATGCTGTACATTTTCCTCATTGGAATTTACATTCAAACTTCCACCATTGAAAAGAGACAACAAAGTGTCATAAATGTCCCGTGAGTTTACATTGTTGTCTCTAGTACATGCCAACAAGGGTTGTACAGAATCTTTTACAAACACAACATCCCGTGAAACCAACAAAAATACATTTGAAAGCCTTATCATCAATTTTTCTACGTTGCGTTTGTGGCACCAAAGCATATGCCAAACAACCAAAAACACGCATGTGCTCAATACAAGGCTTTCTATCATGCCATGCTTCATATGGAGTCATGAATGCAAAGCTTTTGTAGGACACCTGTTCAGTACATAAGTGGCACACATGATGGCCTCAAGCCAAAACGAATGCTGAAAAGCTCGACTTTTGACCATACATGGTGCCATTTTCGTAAGTGACCTGTTTTTCCTCTCAACAACACCATTTTGTTGATGCGTATAAGGCAATGTACATTGGTGTTTTATCTCACGACTAGCCAAAAATGTATTAAATTCATGAGACATATACTCCCCCCCTTGATATGAATGGAGGGTGCCCATAGTACATTTCGAGACATTTTCAGCCATAGCCAGAAAATGTTTGAAGCACATAAACACTTTGGACTTAGCTTTAAGCGGATATACCCATGCAGATCTGGAGTAATCATCAATGAAAGTCACAAAGTACAGGTAATTGCCCAAGGACGGACTTTGCATAGGTCCACAAACATAACTATGTATAAGCTGCAACTTGTATGTGGCTCTAACTAAACCATCCATTGGAAACTTAGAACGCTACATCTTACCCAAAATAGACCCTTCACAAACATGTTTGATAGGTGCTTCAAGAGGCGGCAAAGAAGCAACCATATCAGATTTCTGTAAATGCAGCAAATTGGCAAAATTCAGATGCCCAAAACGTGCATGTCAAAGTTTTGTATCTGAAATAGCCTTAGAATCCACAATAGCATTTGCAAAATTCTACCCACACTTGTCATACAAAGTGAGCTAGCCCACGACATAAAATGCCTGATGCAACAATCTCATCACCAAAATTGAGATCGAGAACTGTACATCTGTCTTCCACAAATTTCACAACAAGACCAAGTCTAGCAAGTGCACATACAGACAAAAGGTTCTTCTTGATCCCAGATACATAAAGTGCATCAAAAAGTGTGAAAGAACTGCCATTTGCAGTAGTTAGCACAATCTTTCCAACTCCCTTGACTGGATAAGAGGCATTGTTGGCACATGTGACTGAATTCCCATGGGGGACATCCTCGAGAGAGGTAAACAAGTCCGATGAGAGGTAATGTGATTTGTAGCACCACTGTCAAAGTAATGCAATTTTTGCCTCATTGCGACTTGCATAAAGCGAGAATATCCTAAGCATGTTTGGAAGATTTTGCTAAACGAATGTGAGGAGTAACAGTACGCTTTTTCAGACAAGGCAATCAATGAATGAGCCTGCACATCTTTTACATCCCAACGAGCTTGCTTAGCCGTAGGCAAAACAGCTCTGATAGTAGCAATCCTGCCACCAAAACCTGCAACACATCCTCAACGTCGCCTATATCCTCAAAATCATGACATTTATCAATGTCTTGCACAATATTCCAGACACCCTTTGACACAAGGACATGTTGCATCATATAAGCCCACATAGGGTAATTGTCTCCATCCAATCTATCCTTAACACGACAGCAAACATCTTGAACACATCTGTGATGGTAAATGATGCACCTGATGTGAAAACTGTCCCAAAACTGTAGAAACAAAGCGGGAACAACACGTGCTACATAGCACAAAGCGTAGAAGATTGTAAGGGACATGTTATGTAGAAAACGACAATGATAATTTTTTTGCACAAAATGAGGAAATAGTCTGCGCAGTACTGTCTGTAGTGGAAACAGAGGCTAAAATGAGTCCATAATATTTATCGATCTACGGGCGCTCTCCAAAGCTCACGAAAATCGAAGAAAGTGAGCAGGCGTTTGCTGGAGCTGCTTGTGACTAAGCCCGAGAGGATGCAACCTGCTCTGATACCGATTGTTGGAATTAGGGTTAGAGGGAAATACACATAGCTTGGATAAGACAAAGGAAGCTCAAGGGACACTACAGAGAGTGTATTACTTAGTGTGCAATGGAAAGATAGATAGTCCTAGAGTGATGGATGTATATACAATGCATAGGGAAAAAACCTCATAGTGAGGGAAAAAAGGCCCGAGCGGTCCTAAGTGTGTTCACACACATCACTATCACATGCATATGGTAACAATAACTCCATGCCAAGGCACGTGCTTCTTCGTTTCTATGGTGGTCTTTTGGGTGGACATGTGCTTGAAATTCCCAAGGGATCATTTGCCTTTGAGTTATGATTTTGTGGGAGTTCTTTTTATATGGTTTGTGGTGCTGATTTTGTGTGTTGAACACTATTGGAAAACATTGTGCCCCTTGTTCTTGTACTTTAAACAACGTTTAAAAGAGATAAGACACTGCCTATACCAACAACATGATAAGACCCTCCAACTTTAGTTTTTTGCCTCTACAATGTATATGCATCAAATCCGATTCAAATCCAAGTGCATCCACATGTGCACCATCATCATCGAATCCCTCCTGATTCCAAAAAGTAAGGCAAAAGAATAGAAGATGATGCCACCGACAAAGTTCCTAATAAGAAGTGATGACCCACATTTGTAAAGTGTTTAACCACTACCCCAAAAACATAGTTTAGAGGTAAGACCTACACTATCCTTTTGCATTAGATTCATCTTTATGAGCCCTATGTAGTTACCCAAGGTAACCCATATCAAACTTGGTAGAATCGTTGTCACTATTTTCTCATCAAGCTTGCCTTTTCCTTTGCCCTTTTGAAAGCTCTTACCTTTGCCTTTGGATGTACAATCCCGAGACAAATGACAACGCTTTCCAATGCCATAACAACTGTCTTTAAAGAAAATGACTACATGGATGTTCGAGCTTTAACTTGGATGGAAAATAATTGTTCAAGAAGGGTGACTACTCACATCATAGAGTCTTGATCAAACATATCTCTAAGCTTTGACCACATCGCACTGGCATTGTTCAAAGTTTGCACAACAAGCCCCAAAATAAGGACAAGTTGTAAATCCCACCTTTACCTATCTAGCTAATACTCTTCCTATGTATAACTGTTGTTACTACGTCTATTTTTTTGAATCATTTGGTTTTTTTAATCAACTTGGCTCGATGAGCAGGTTTTATTAAAGTCTCTCATGCGAGATCACTGAGCAAAAGAGTCCAAAAATTAGAAGCTAGTCACGAGGCACCATCAAAAGAGCACAGAGCCTCCAACATCCTTCTTGTTGCACCGCATCCATCATACCATTGCATATACAGCTTTGCTTCATTCAAGGCCTTCATTAGGGACCTTTAAATCTTCCTTACCATGCACTCCACACTTGAATACACAATTGTTGGCGGAATTATGGATGGGGTGTGTTCTAAAGTTCATTGTCTTGAAGAATCTTGGACATGATGTGCTCACAATTCATGAATGGGTATTCTTGGATGCAGTGTGGACTACAATTCAAATTTCTATGAAGGATTGGTGCTCAAGATGACATCTTCATTATGGTGACAAGTTGACGACTTAAAAGCTGAGGTGTATTAGGTAGTAGATTTACTACTAGGGCTCCTTCATCGACTTGGTTTTCCTACATATGTCCACTATGAGTTGCAAAGTGGGTGTGTCCAATGTGATCCTAATTATTTATTTTTTCATTTTAAGTATTTTTTATTTATTTGACATGAGAATTGGGTCGGGCAATTCACATGAGTGGTACATAAGGACCCCAGCCCCCACTGTAATTTGTAATTATTGCCAAGTGTGTTGGTTTGGTGAATCTCTCTCTCTCTCTCTCTCTCTCTCTCTCTCTCTCTCCCCACTTCCGCATCGTCCTCTTTGATAGGTCGCGCATAGGGGGGCGTGGTATGGGTTTGGCTTGCATACAATGGACCCCTCTAGGTTTGTACTAGGCATGGGCACCTGATGGAGACCTAAAGAAACTGTTTCTGGGATATCCCACAGGCACAACAGATATGATTCAGGAGCAAGTATGGCTCAAGATTCATCGTGTGATCTTCATTCTTCCAAATACCTCAGGCCATAACTTGCTTATGAGATAGAGTATGGCAGCCTAAGGATAAGGTTGCCAGCGATGCCTGATTTCTCTACAGCAGTTTGAATGCAAGAGACAGACTCGAGATGCGAGTTGAATAGTAGCCTTGGCCTATGGTTTGGTGGGCTTGGTGTTTCGGAATTTTCAAGGGCAGACCCGAGACTTGTGTAGTGACTGTGCACGGTTTTTGGTCGGAGCTGATCCACACACTTAAAAGAGGGCCTGTATGAATGGTTACACCTGATGGCTATAAGCATTTCTCCACTTCCTTGCTCATCCTTACCTTTCTTGACCCCCTTTCTGCTGTCTTCTCTCCTATTTGACTGATTTCTCTGATTTTTCTCTTCACACATGCTGCTAACATGCCTTTCTTTTCCGCTTTCATGATGATAGTTCACTGCAGCAAATTGTCATAATCAACCCTCTGCCTAGATAATGTCTCCTTACAATTTCTTCTCTCCGATCATTACTGTCTAAATATATTGTTAATGTTAATGATACTTCTTGCACCATCAATGCTCTAGACTATGTGAGGAATTGTAAAGAGAACGTTCGTAAACAGAACTTGCTTTTATTTAAGCCATGAACTGATTGAAAATACAGCCACACCAAAAAGGCACACAACCACACAAGCCTTTCAACAAGATCACACGACGCACAAATAAATGACATATTAAGAGCTATGCAAGCAAGCAGGCAGGCAATCACTCACAAAGTGGGGGATGGAGAGATGGGGAGAGACGCCAACACAAGCAGAAATGACTGAAAAATCACTCATATTCTCATGAACAGCGAACATAACAGGCAAGCCTTGTTGTGGAAGTCGATACAAAACCTGAATATAGAACCTGGGTACCAAAAGGATATACATATGCCGGGTACATGCTTCTCACTGCCCACGAGAAGAGAGTGCATCAGACAGTAGCTTACAAAAACATTCTAGTCAAATATTGTGCACATGCTCACTAAAGCTAGATTCGTATGGTTTACATGAGGAAGCCAGAGTTGCATATGGACTTCTACTTGTTACAAACCTGCAGATCTTGTCGCATAATTTTCCCTTGGTAGTAATGTTTACTCCTTGCTGCCTAATTATAACCGGAGAGCTCGGATTCTGAAACAATCACAGGAGCATACTCATCATCATCATCATCATCAGTCGTGTGCCATTCTTTCATGTCGAAACTCCAGCCAATGGAAGCCTCCAATACTGCCTTGAGCCTTCTCGTATGCTTCAAAAGATCTCCATCCACTGGCTGTGCCTCTATCACAAGCTGATAGAACTCCTTGAATCGTGCTCGTAAGAAGTTATCATCTGAAAACCAAGATTGATCCATCAGGGTATCTCTGAATGTCACATGCATATCTGAGACCCCTGCTTTCCTCAAACCAGTCTGCAGCTGATAGCAGACAATGTCCAAAAACTGCACGAACAATCGCGTATGTTTGGAAAGCGGCGCCTCATCACAACTCAACATCAAGCAAACTATGGACTTCCACTGTCCAAAAGACTCTAATGACTGCCCCATCAAGAATGCAATGTATGCAAACTGGAGCTCCCCAAGCAATATAGTTTCTGACCCTCCATACTGATTTTTAAGAAGAAAATCTAGTTCAGCGCTTTTGTCCACATTCAGCATCGTAAGCTCCGAGCCAGTGACGCCTCTGCGTCTTACCAAATAGGGAAGCCGTGTGTAGAAGCACCTACCTGATGATCGCTTGCCAGTATCATCCTTATTCAAAAAAGTACCGCCTTCAGTCTCTTGCCCTGCATCCAGTTCCAAATGCATGTGTGTCCCATGACCTACGTTCATGCTTGTTTCATCAACGGCACCCTCTCTGTGAGACCCTCCATTGCCAGCTTTATCCGAGATCATTTCATCATCTGCAAGTCTTGCCATAGCTTGCGCTTCTATTGCTGCCTGTTGGTTAGAAAGAACCTCTCGCTGTTCAGCAAGGTGCTGATTCATACGACGCTCAGCTGAGGTTTGTGGGAGTGCGTCAGCAAAATCAGCCTCATGCATAACAGAAATATTTGATGCAGCAGGCTCAAGCCGCTCAATGACCTGAGGAGTGATGTGCGAAGTAAGACGCTTCCATGTGTGGTATTGCTGTAAATCATAAGCGCCCAAATGGCGATCCATGTCAAAATTGTGTACAGAAGCTTGATACTTTTCCTCCTCATCAGGATCAGAGAGTTTGATTAGAGTTTCAGAAAGGGGATCCCATCGGCGGACAAGGACATCCCCTGGATTGGGATGAATGAAGAAGCCGGTAAAGAAGGGTTGGTTGGCACCATGGCGGCTGGTGGGGCTGTAATAGACGAAGTGAGGGCCCGGAGAAATCATCTTGAGGCCCTTAAAGAGGGGACCAACAGAGAGCACGTGTAGGTCGAAGCCCACAAAAGTGTTAAGCGGCATGTCCAGCGCCAGAAGCGATGCCCCCTGCTTCACCAGCTCCATCGCGTCTTCGGGATCTACTTGCACAGAATAGGGTGGCTTGCCTTGCTGCTCTGCAGACGAGGTCGCCATGGCCACACCACGGTGAAAACGAACGACACTTGCTAATTCTAATATTCACGGCGGAAAACATGACATTTCTGAGCTCTTACGGGTGGAAAAGCTTCAAAACGTTCTCTTCCGCCGTCCATGTGTTCACGTCGATGGCGGAGGAAAATGTGAGGCAATTTTTTACCATCGTCTTATGTGAACGTCGAGAGGTGACGAAAGGAAGAGGAGGAGGCAAGCGTGGACAAAGGGATGGGAGGTTTAGTTTAATGTGATTGGTGCCAACATGACACTTTTTGCCAAGACGGAGGGTGGAAGAAAGAACTTCCCGGGGAGGTTGGAACAAATCCCCTTTTTGTCTATCACAATGTGGCACTCTCCATCTCACTTTTCCACCGCTCTATGTGAACAGCAAGGTCCAGATGGCACTTTCTTGTTGGTTTACAAGCTTTTCCAATTCCTTTTGCCGTCTTATGTGAACCCAGCCTTAGGGTGTTTACACACTGCCTATTCTTCACGAAAATGGAGCTATGGCATCGAGCTGCACATGGGGGGCAAGAATCTGGTTGCGCAAGTTACACACTGCCAAAAGCAGGCGTCACATAGTTGAAAGCTTTTGAGCGCCGTGGTGAGCCACCACACTATTTGGCACAGGGGTTTTCAAATAGAATCAACAGTGAGGGTCATTCGAGCCGTCGGATGTGTTTTTGTAAATTCGGGCCGATATATAAATTTGGGGCGAACAGTAAATTCAGGCCAACAGGTAAATTTGCGTCCGCACCTTGAGCCTCGAACCCACGACCTCCCCGGTGCGGTGTATGTGCTCTAACCATCGCGCCCGCATGCGTTCATTGAAATATGTGGCATTTCAATGCCACATATGTAAATGCGGGCCAATTTGTAAATTCGAAACAATTTTGTAAATTTGGGCCGCGCAATCTTGTAAATTCGCGTCGCGCAAATTTGTAAATTCGGGCCGTCCGATCGCACAGCCTACAATGCGTGTGCCTCACCATTCTCACCTCCACCCTTAATCCCATTTGAAGGTGCCCGTGCCATATAGTGCTGAGGCATGATGAGTGAAGCATGTAAGAACAACAACTGTTGATTGGGTGAAGAAAGCTCTGCCATATTTGGGCAGCCCTGTGGTGCCGTCCAAAACCTTCACGATTTTGGATGTGCGCTGGCTGCCAAGTAGGAAATGGTGCCAAGCTACAACCCGCGGTGTGTAATGCACGCTAGGTGCCGGAGTCCCGGAGTCGATGTGCCAATCAACTATTGGCTGTGAAGTCAACAAATAGCGGGCGTTGCGTGGATGTGTAACCGGCCTTAATGCCCATAGAGCTCTTGTTACTTCGTTAGCATAGATGAGAAATTAAAATTCTGGCTCCATGTTCGTGCACCTGGCATCACTTTTCAAACAGGACTTTTATATTGACCGTGCTTTTTTAATCGTCGCAGGCAGGGTCGCTCTCCGGATGCAATTGCCTACGCAGCCATCTTGAAGGCATGCAGGTCAGCAGATGCCGACTCTCGACTGTTTTCAGCGGATGCAAAGCGGGGACCTCTCTCCAGATGCAATCACACACGCTTGCATCTTGAAGGCATGTGGCTGTAAGAAAGATGCCGATAGCAATCTTGAAGACATGCAGGTCAGCAGATGGCGTCTTTCGGCTGTTTTCAGCGGATGCAAAGCGGAGGTCTCTCTCTAGATGCAATCACACATGCATGCATCTTGAAGGAATGTGGCTAGGCAAGATGCTGATATGGGCTTGAAAATTCACTTTAATAGGGGATGTTGCCGTGCTTGCCAATGCCTTGGTCATACATATGCCAAATATGATGCGGGATGTTATCTCTTGGAACGCTATGATTGAAGGATATGCCCGACATGGACCGCGTCCGGAGCTCTAGGTTGTTGGTATGGGCTCAAAAATTTGCTCTCATATTGGTAGTCAAGGGTTGTTGCAAGAAATTGTCGTGCTTGGCAATGCCTTGGTCGATACGTATGCTAAATGTGGTGCACTTCAAAAACCACAAAACGTGCATGAGGAGTTTTCTGTCTGGAATGTCGTTTCAGAGTGAGTGAGGTCTTCTTCTTCTCTCTACGTGCACTACGGAAGTTACATTGCGAAGGCGACTACCATCGAATTAGCAACGGCGAGAGCTACGCTTCAACGCCAAGGTTGTACGATTCCGGTCTCTTCAAGAAGAGCTCTCCTACGAGCTTCGAAGTGAGTTTTCTCTCTAACCGTGTATACATTTTGTGATTGCTATATGTCATTGCATTCACAACGAGTTGAACTACATTTTAGGCATAAACACGTTGAGAATCAATGATGTGTAATTTTTGGCCTGTCTTCATAGCATGTTTGCAGGTAGTAAGTTAAGTTAGAGACTTTAGGGTAGTGTCCTCTAGGTGTGTAGAGGTTACTCCTTGAGTTTCCTGACCTTTCGACAACATTAGGTCATGTTTCGGAGAGCGTATCCATCGTAGGTAAGGTAGTGGTTATGCATACATAGTGTGCTTTGAGTTGATTTCCCTTGGTAGTGATTGTCTCTAGAAGGTCGAGTAGGTGATTGACGCCCATCTATTTGTTTCCATGTGCCTACGGGTCAAGCTCCGTCCTTGGTTGACATCTTGTTTGTTGGCATAGTTCTCACTTTGCTAGCAATTGTGAGCAGTGTATCTGCTTGACAACATTGGCGGTGCTGTCAGAGACGAGAGCCCTAGGTAGGTGACCTTGCATTAGTAGTCCCTGTGGTTCGCCAAAGTCTTGTTATTTTACTTTAGATAGGATCCGAGAGGTTCTAGGGAGCGATTGTCTCGCTTGGGTCTTTCGAGGTAGACATTTTTAGTTAGTTTATTATAGTTGTTGGTGTTTGATTGATTGTGGTGTTGCAAAAGTGTTTACTAGTCCATGTGTGGCAGTAAAGTGTTTTTCTACCCACAATTGCAAAACCCCACATGATGAGTAGGAGTAGTTGTAGATGGGACATGTGATTGTGATCTAGAACTATTCATCAAGTGATTGTCCTAAAAACCCAAATAAAATGGTGAAAAAAATGTTAAACATATTGAGGGCAATGCCGTCAAGTAGTGGTTCTAAAAAGGAAATGGTAATACCTATGCATGTTGTCACAAGGGTGCAAGCTCCAAAAGCAAGGGAAAAACCGATAATTAAGGAACCAAAAACAGATGCGCCTAGTTATGAAGAACGAAAAAGTCAATGAAACACCTGTAAGGCCAGGAAGGCACGCATGAAAGCTAGGAAGGAACGTGAATTGACAGCCCTAGCAGAGGAATTAAAACAAGCCAAGGATAGTTTAGAGAGATCAGAGAATCAAATTAATCCTGAGTTGAAAATTTCAGAGACCAAATAACCTAATGAGATAAAGAGACCAAAGAGTGCAAGTTCGAGAGGATTTGTGCTAGTTGAAAAGGTGAATGAACCTCTAGATGCACTTATGAAAGCCTATGAAGGGCGACTTCAAACTAACCAAAACCAAGAACAAAAATGGATGACGTAAAGCAAAGGTTGGAGATGTGTCAAAAAATAATCCAAACTACCCAAGCGTTTCTGGAGCCACCGGCAAGCATGTTACCATATACATGTGGTAGTGATGTGTGTGAACACACTAGGACCGCCGGGGCCTTTTTTCCCTCTTTAGGAGGTTTTTTCCCCCGAGCATTGTATATACGCCCATCACTCTAGGGCTATCTAAATTTTCCATTGCACACTAAGTAATACACTCTCTATCGTGTGCCTTGAGCTTCCTTCATCTTCTCCAAGCTGTGTGTATTTCTCTGCAACCCTAATTCCAACAATTGGTATCAGAGCAGGTCACGTCCTCCCGGGCTAAGTCGCCAGCTGCTCCAACACACGCTTGCTCACTTTCTCCGATTTCAGTGAGCTTTGGTAAGCGTTCGCAAGTCGGCAAATACTTTGGGTAAGCTCGAAGAGCTAGGTCTGCTCAGAATTTTGATTTGGGCTCATTTCGGCCTCCGTTTCCACTACAGACAGTACTGCACAGGCTATTTCGTCATTTTGTGCAGAATTTCAGTCAGTGCCGTTTTCTGCATAACAGGTGCCTTATAGTCTTCTACGGTTTGTGCTATATAGCACAAGTTGTTCCCACTCCAGTTCTCCTATTTTCGGGCAGTTTTCACATCACGTGCAACATTTACTATCGCTGACAACAACAACACAGATGTGTTCAAGATGTTTGCTGCTGAGGACAGGTTGGATGTGGACAACTACCCTATGTGGACTTATATGATGCAACATGTTCTTGTGTCAAAGGGTGTCTGGAACATTGTGCAGGGCATTGATGTACGTCCTGGTTCTGAGGATGTAGGCGATGTTGAGGATGTTGCAAGCCTTGCTGCAAGGATTGCAGCTGTTAGAGTTGTTTTGCCTACGGCAGAACAAGCTCGTTGGGATGTTAAGGATGCGCAGGCTCATGCATTGATTGTGTTGTCTGTGAAGCGCACCATTGTTCCTCACATCCGTTCAACAAAATCTGCAAAACAGGCTTGGGATATTTTAGCAGGTCTTTATGCAAGCCGCAATGAGGCTAAAATTGCTCTGCTACGTAAAGAGCTGGAGTCGAAGATTATGCATGAGAAAGATGATATGGACACTTTCCTTGCTAGTGTCAAGGATATCAATGAGCAGCTTATTTCTGCAGGTGAAGTCATTTCAGAGAGTTCCCTTGTGCAGACTATTCTTGATGCCTTACCAGATTCCTACCAGACTTTTGCTAGTACTTGGAGACTGATGACCCAAGGAAATCCTGAAGTTGTCAAGTTTGATGCATTATGCACATTGTTGTTGCAAGAGTCACTTTCCAGAAAAAACAGAACTAGGCAACGTGCAGTTGAACAGGCTTTTATTGCTTCTCAAAAAAAGGGTGGTAACAATAATGCAGCCACTTCTTATGGTTCTGCTACGAGTGGCAAAATTTTTGTTTCTAACGCTTTTGCTGGCAGCAATTCGTCTGGAAATTCTGGTGATAAGGGCAAAAAGAAGATGCGTTTCCATTATTGTAAATCCAATGATCACTTGATCAAGTCGTGTCCTAAGTTGAAGGCCAAAGAGGCTAAGAAGAAAGAGGGTGGTTCCACTGCAAATGCTAGTTCCACTACAAATGCAGCCATTGTTGAGTCTTCTGTGAAAGGAGACTGTGTTGCTGATGTTGATGCAGAATGGGCTTTTAGCGCAGAGTGCAGTTACAATCTTGTTGTCCATGATGCATGCTTGTCAGTTGCTGTAGATTCACATGTGTGGTATTTCGATAGTGGTGCTACAAAGCACATTACCTCACATCGTGAATTGTTTACCTCTCTCGAGTCTGTCCCTCATGGGAATTCAGTCACTTGTGCCAACAACGCCTCTTATCTAGTTCAGGGAGTTGGAAAGATTGTGCTCACTGCTGCTAATGGCAGTTCCTTCACACTTGTTGATGCACTTTATGTACCTGGGATCAAGAAGAATCTCTTGTCTGTATCCGCACTTGCTAGACTTGGACTTGTAGTCAAATTTGTGGATGACAGATGTACAGTTCATGATCTCAGTTTTGGTGATGAAATTGTTGCATCTGGCCTTTTGTGCTGTGGGCTGTATAAGCTCACTTTGTATGACAAGTGTGGACAAAATTTTGCAAATGTTGTTGCAGATTCAAGGGCTATTTCAGATGCAAAACTTTGGCATGCACGTTTTGGTCATCTAAATTTTGCCACTTTGCTGCGTTTGCAGAAATCTAATATGGTTGCTTCTTTGCCACCTCTTGAAGCACCTGTCAAACATGTTTGTGAAGGCTATATTTTGGGTAAGATGAAGCGTTCTAAATTTCCAAAGGATGGTTCAGTTCGGGCCACATGCAGGTTGCAACTTGTACATAGTGATGTTTGTGGGCCCATGCAAACTCCGTCCTTGGGCAATTACCTATACTTCGTGACCTTCATTGATGATTACTCCAGGTCTGCATGGGTATATCCGCTTAAAGCTAAGTCCAAAGTGTTTATGTGCTTCAAACATTTTCTGGCTATGGCTGAAAATGTCTCGAAATGTACTATGGGCACCCTCCATTCATATCAAGGGGGGGAGTATATGTCTCATGAATTTAATACATTTTTGGCTAGTCGTGAGATAAAACACCAATGTACATTGCCTTATACGAATGAACAAAATGGTGTTGCTGAGAGGAAAAACAGGTCACTGACAGAAATGGCACGATGTATGGTCAAAAGTCAAGCTTTACCGCATGCTTTTTGGCTTGAAGCCATTATGTGTGCCACTTATGTACTTAACAGGTGTCCTACGAAAGCTTTGCACTCTATTACTCCATATGAAGCATGGCATGATAGAAAACCTTCTATTGAGCACATGCGTGTTTTTGCTGTCGCATATGCTTTGGTGCCACAAGTGCAGCGCAGAAAATTGGATGATAAGGCTGTCAAATGTATTTTTGTTGGTTATAGTGCTGAAAGCAAAGGTTACAAGTTGTATCATCCGCAAACAAAACGTATTCTGGTTTCACAGGATGTAATGTTTGTGGAAGCTTCTGTTCAGCCCTTGCTATCATGTATTAGAGACAATAATGTAAGCTCACAGGACATTTATGACACTTTGTTGCCTCTTTTCAGTGGTGGAAATACGAATGTAAGTTCCGATGAGGCAAATGTACAGCCTATGGGGGTTTCTGAAAATGTTTCAGATCAGCCTATTACTGATGTAGATGTACATGATGTACTTGATGAGGAAAGGGCTAAAAATGAGCAGGCTAGAGGTATGCCAAAATGGCTAGTGCACACTTTGCGTGACAGTAAATTGGATGCACCTTTGTCTAGTCGTACTCGTTTAGCCACGGAGTTCACACCATTTCACTTGGTCTATGGTCAAGAGGCTTTACAGCCAATTGAGCTAAACATTCCAACAATGCCACTTCATGGAAAATCAGCACAAGATGATCAAGAAGCATGGATGGATCGACTTCTTACCTTAGCTGAGCTTGAGTGGAAAAGAGAAGCAGCATACGAGTGCTATAAGAGGAAAGCCACACAAACAAAGGAGAAGCTTGACAAGAAACTGAAGGACAAAGGCATCAATGAAGGAGATCTTGTGCTAAGGTATGACAATCGACTCGATAATCGTTTTGATGCCAAATTTGAAACAAGATGGCAAGGGCCATACATAGTCAAGAAGGCTTTCAATTCAAGTTACTATCAACTTATGGACTTGAATGGTAAAGAGCACTCCAGGAAAGTAAACGGGTATCGCTTGAAGCCCTATTTGAGTCGCCTTCTACCAAAGGATCTACCAAAGATCTGTCAAAAGGCCACTGTCTCATGTAAGTATTGTTACATGAAGCATGAGTGTAACTCTAGCCAAAATTCTGACGGGCCAAACAATAAAAATCTCGTCAAGGACTCTGAAGCACTCTCTTTGGAAAAGATGCTCTATGATGGTACATGAATATACCATCATCGAGGGGGAGGGCTAATGATAGCCGTTTTTTCGGCTCTTTGTAATTGCCACAGTGAGTTACCTCACCCTACCAAAATCACCCAAACACTGTGGCTATCCCTACCATTTCACTGTACATAGGCGTGCGTGAGTCACGGGACTTTTCCCATATCTTCTTAAAAAACCCTCAATTAGCTAGCCATTGGGCTAGTTGAGCCAAAAAAATAAAAAATAAAAAAATAAAAAATATAAGTATATTATGACCCATGCGTATGTAAATATTTCTTTGTATATAGGGCCTAAATAAAAGATTTTTTCATAATTATTTTGGTATTTATTGTAATATTTCTACCTAGGTGTGTGATATTTATACTCTGTACATTGCTTCACCATTACCACAATTTTTCTTATCATTTTTCATACTCTTTATTCCATATAGAAATATTTTCATGTAAGCTTCTCTTATATTTGGTGTAACTCCACCCCAACAAAATCCAAAAAAACTAGTTTTATTTATGTGTATATTTTTTCACTATTTTGATTTTTCCCTTCCTACATCTATTTTGTTTTTTTCTAAAAAATTAGAACACCAAAAATATTTATCTTTTTATGGTAGCCTCATAATGAGAGAGATTTCTTTTGACCCCTTTATATTTTTTCCACTTATATTATTTATATTTGACATGTACATATTTTTTAGACCCCTCAATATTTGATTTTCTTAGTTGTACTATTCACTTATATCCTAATCTCAACAATATCTTCAATTATAGACCTACCAAATAAGGTCAAGGGTAGGTGGCATGCATACATGCACTATGGAGGGCTCACTCTTGGAGGTATTCAAAAGAATCATCCAAAGAAGGACCCCACAAGGACCTTTGCAGTGGAAAAAAACGGTCGGTTTTGCTGAATTTTTAAAGTTCACTTGCTCTCCGAATTTGAAAAGGTGATACAAACAAAAGTTGTAGCTCGTGGGCTGAACTTTTGCCTCAAATTTTTTCATATTTTTTTGAGCTACGAGCTGTGAGCTATGGTTTTTTTAGTGGACCTCAGTTTTCCCATGCTATGCAGCCACACTCTCTCTTCCACTTTATCATTTTCCTCTTTCACACACACTTCTCCACTCATCATCCCCATCTCTCTCACCACTCCTCTCTGCACACTACTCACCTTCTCCTCAACCTTGAAGAATAAGAGAAACCATGGTGAACTCATACCTCCCACACACAATTCCATTCCAAAATTGACCACCTAGTCTCATTTTTCCTCCTCCAAATTACCCATATCTATCAAAAAAACCACAAAATTCATCCTCTTCTCTTAAAAGACAGCATCATAGTGGTTGATTACTCAGCTTCAATTACCTTGTCTCTCAAGGAAGGTCAAGAGTGGAGAAAAAATGTACCGTCAAAGCTAGTGGACCGTCAACAACCATCAGAATTGGCCCTACTCAAGACACTTGGAGCATCAACCTTGTAAGAAATCCACCTTTTCTTACCTCTTAAGAGTTTTTTCTTCCTTATTTGTATCCTACATGGATACTCCCATTGTAAATATCCAATTCCATTTGTAAATTAATACTAACTCTACTAACACTAACCCACTATGAAAAGTCCTATCACCTCCATTTCTCTCCTCTCTCTTTCCTCACCAACTTCTTGATAATTCCAAGTAAAAGAAATTAGATAAATTGCTGAAAATCTAACCCAACCATGGTTAGAGAAGTAACCCTAGCCTTCAAAATTGCTATAAAAGGAGGGTGTAGCTAGCACAAAGGGGGAGCCATAAGCAAGAGCACTATGCTATAGCTTGAGGAGCCAAGCTCAACCTCTCTAGAAGGAGCTCTTGAGTGGAAGCTCATTGTCTTATGCATGTGCATGTGTTGTAATAGGGGATTAGCAAGGGAACTCTATGCCATTGTAAGAGAGAGAGTGATCATTCAATTGAGAGTAGGAAATCTATCATTTCTCCTACTAGTGTAAGCCCAACATTTGCTGAATCAAGGAGGGTGGATTTGGACAAAGCTTGGATACTTTGTCTCCCTTCCAACGTGAAGTAATGGACAACAATGATGCGTAAGTGTCTTGGTGTTTTTTGTTAAGTTCTTGATAGCTTGTCTCTGGTGTTGTCATCAATCTAGCCATAAATCCCACATACTGTAAGAGGGCGACAGGGTGGAGAGGACTCCCCTGGCTTTAAGACAGTGATTGGGGTGGCTTTTTTTTGTGATGTGTTATGGTGAAATTTACGCAAGCTATGTTGAACAAATACTAATCTCACTTTGATTTATCATGAAAGATTTGTAAGAAGGTATTAATGCAACAAGCACCCCCTCCCCCTTTCTCTCTCTTTCTTAAATATATAGTTGTGTTTGTTTGATCATTGCCGATACGTTTCAAAGCAGCCCGAGCACTATCTCTCCCTCTCTCTCTCTCTCTCTCTCGTGTTTTAGTGGGTGAGAGTGTTCCATTGGTGTTAGGGTTAGTGTAAATTCCTTGCTTGTTTGTGAGTTGCTCTAACGATTCTCCTCTTTTGCGTCCTAGTTCGCTCTTAAACTAGGTGGTGCCCCTTGTGTAGTTGGGATTTGGCTGTGGGTTTGTTGTTTTGGTTTGTGTTGTGTTGTGCCTCAGCCCCATTGAGCAGCACGGGAGCCTTGAAGGGTGTCTAGAGGTTTCTCTTCTTGTTGCCCGCCCCGGACCGCCTCAAATTGGTGCCCCCACTGAGTACGGCTTGTGTATTTTTGTGTAGAATCAACCTTTAGCATAGTCAAGTAGTTTGCATGGATCACGAAGATTTGTATGATCCCTTCATTCCCATTGCAAGGCAAAAGGTACACATAATTGTTAGTACTAAGTTGCAATTTCAACGTGTCATTCGTAGAATTTTAGGTCCTCTTAGGTTGGCCAAGATAAACGCTTCAGTAAATCCTTTTATGTTGCCTCTCATAGGTACGACCTTAGTTTGGACGTCTATATTTTTGTTTTGTTTTAAGCATTAGGACATGCATAGGCCATGGATAATGGCCCAGGAATAGAGGTTTTTCCCTTTCATTTTACTCCACACATTAGAATAAACGTTGCAATTAGTAGAAAGATCCATTTTCAACAACGAATGGTGTTCATGTTTGGTGCCCAAAGAGCAGGAGAAATTCTTGCATCACCAAACCCTGTCATTCTACCTCTCATCAACTACCACACTTCTTTTGATTGACATGTGTTCATTTTATTTTAAAATGAAGTGCAGCCCGGCAAAATAGTGTGTATGTTTGTTTTTTCTTTGTCCAAGTTGTTACAAGAAACAAAAAAACGATCATTTGTGCTAACTGGGAATGTGTGTGCAGTGAAAGTTCAATCCTTAGAGATCTAGCTCTATTACCAATTGAGTTGCAGGAGCAAGTAGTAAGGCGTCTCCCTCATAACAAGAGGGTGGTGAAGTTAAGACGGAAGGTCCTACGCGTGGATTCCATTTTCCTCTTGTTGTTGGGCACTAAGGAAGACCGCGCATTCATCCAACTAGTGTGTGCCCTAAGATTGGTAAATAGAGTGAAATTTGGCGTTTGGCGAGTGCATTTCACCATTGAGGAAGACTCTTCAGGAAACTTGCGGCCAGAGTTCATGCTTCATAGACTCACATTTGGTGAATTTTTCCCTCATTTGCGTCTTATTAATAGTCTTCCTTTCGCTTTCAACAAAGGAGATAGGGAGCTATTCAGAGCTTGTCTTAATAAAGAGAGCATAGAGAAGATTGCAAATTTGTATAAATTCTCATCCTTCTCTACTTTCTATGACACTTTGTTCATAGAGACATTGTAAATCTCTTTATGCTTTTGAATGATTTAACCATAATCCTAAGGAGTTTTTGTCCAGGAATTTTGTAGCACAAGTGGAGTCTTTAAATCTTGCAAACTTGATTGGACTTGATGAGGATGTTCTTTATGAAATTGTGAGAAGGTTGCCTCACTCCGACTGTGTGGAACTCGAAGGAAAGGAGCTCCTAGTCAATTGCTACTTTCTCACGGCCTTCGACGAGCATGAAGATCTAGTTTTTATACAAACCGCTTGTGCATTGGGAATTGTAGAGCAAGTGCAATTTATCACTTGGGACGTGGTTGCTCTTTTGGATCCAGAAAATGAAGTTCTAGAGATTTCTGTTTATCGCCTTAGATTTGAAGAATTTCAACCCTTCTTAGAGCTCATCAATAGTCTACCCTTTTGTTTTGATTAAACAAATCGAGACCTTATTGAAGCTTGGATAGCTGAAGAAGAAAACCTAGAGTGGTATTTTCTCACTTCTTCATTTGCAGGCGAGTGGTTCTAAATCTCTATTGTATCTCTTATTGTAACTCGTGTTGTAATCTTTCATAATAATGGAGAGCCAATGCCAAATGTCTGGACATCCTCTTTTCTTTGGAGAGCCTAGAGAGGATGCAGAATTATTTTTAGCAAATTTCAAGATGTCTTGCCGTATCAAGAGGATAGTAACCGATGAAGAACGTGTAGAAATGTTTGAGGTGGTCCTTAGGAAAGATGCTAGTACTTGGTTTGACTCTTTGCCTGAGGAAGTTAAGGGGAATTACACAGAAGTTTTGAATCGTTTTAAGAGATACTTCTTTGATCCCCAAAACACTCAAAAACTATGGCAAGACATTGTTTCTCATAAGCAAAAAGACTTAGATGACTACTACTTGTACAAGCAAGAGTTTCTACATCTTTGGGCTCTATGGATACGAAATGTTGCTAACCCTGGTGATGGTGCAGAATTTTTAAAGAAGGAGAGGTTCATAGCCGGACTCTTTCTTGACCTTAAGGTAAAAGTTGAGGCGGGTGCACCTGCTACTTTTGATGCAGCTGAAACTAGGGCTGCTGAGAAGTATAGGAAACTCAAGTGCTTAAGGGGAGAGGTTCCAATAGAAGGTCTTAGACCCAAAGGTAAGTCACAAGCATCAACATCGAGGGAGCTTCCTGAGGTAACGACGGAAGTAATTGAGAAGTTAAACGAATCTTTAAGCAGCCTGTCAATTCACCTTGCACAAGCTGTAGGTCCAAAGGGACAAGCAAAGAAGTCTGAAGAGCGAGATCCATGACCTAGGAGAGTCTTGCAATGTTGGAATTGCGGAGAGTCTAGACATGGGATGTATAATTGTCCTTGGCCCCGTGGGGAGCCAGGGAGACCTAACTTGAATTACCCAGTGATGAATGCAGGTGAAGAAACTGGTCAACAACCAAGGCTTCTACAAAGGCTAAATGGACCAAGACCACCTCCACAAGGGGTAGAAGGAGTTCCACCTTTGCCAGATCCAAATGTGCATGTGGTAAAGGTGACAAATTCAAATGAGTTTGACATGGAAGCCAATGGCATTAAGCGTGGCCGAGGAAAAGGTAAAGAGAAAGAGGGTGTCTCATCACAGAGTGACCATGGACAAGGCAAGAAGGCAAAGGAGACCAAGGAAGCTAAGAGGACTCGACGTCGTATCAATCTCCAAGACTTTCCTCTTGGACATGGTATGGCTCCATACAACCTGTTGGAAGACATGCGAGGTAAGGGTCCTGATATCTCATGGCCTCAGTTTCTTGCATTATGCCCACAAGTTAGGAGGGATTTAACAAAGGCAGTTAGCACTAGGAGAAAGGTAAAAGAGAGTTTGCCTATTGTAAAAATTGCACAAGCTGAAATGAATGAGGACATCACACCTGTGCTAGATTGTTACATAAAAGGGAGATTGGTTAGGAAAGGTCTAGTGGATGGGGGTGCACAAATTTGCATCATGACAGAGGGACTCATGCAAAAACTAGGCATGCACATCCATGAGACTCCTGAAATTAGGGTCAAGATGGCAAACAATAGCAAGGCTAGGTGCGTAGGCATTTGTAAAAATGTTTTTGTGGAGGCCTTTGGCATTAAGAAGGCAGTGGATTTCTATGTCATGTCTACCAAGGGAAATGGTTACCCATTTATCCTAGGAAGACCATGGCTAATGAAAATGCGAGCTTTGCAGGATTGGGAGAGTGGAAAGCTAATTTGCAGGAATGACAATCACAAGAAGGTTGTCTCTGACATGAAGGAGCAACGCCAAGAGGAGCTCCATGAAGAATCATCTCAAAGTGAGACGGAAGAAGGTTGGACCGATAACACTTCAGAAGAAGAAAGTAGCGGCAGCATTACTGAAGAGGAGTCTTCCATCGAAGTCATGGGGGTAAGGTTTAAGCCAAGCAACCAAGAGACCTCTTGTCAAGGCTTGGAGGAGGTAGGTCCTCAAGAGAACGAAGGTGATCAAGATGAAGGGATGCTGGAAGGTATGCTATCAACAACACTTACAAAGGATGAAAGAGAGGAGTTCAAATGTGTGCTAAGGAAGTTTCCTAGGCTTTTTGCGAAAGACTACACCGACGTGCGTGGAGTAGATGTTGTTCAACACAAGATTGAGTTGAAGCCAGAGGCCACACCTAAGGCTCAAAAGCTACGAAGGCTAGGAGTCATTAAGGAGCAGGCTCTACTCAAGGAGGTAAGAAAGCTTCTAGCAGCAGGTTTCATTTATCCAGTGGAGAATTCAGAGTGGGTCTCTCCCGTTGTTGTCACTCCTAAGAAAAACGGAAAGTGGAGGGTGTGTGTGGATTACCGTCCACTCAATGAGGCAACAAAAAGAGATCACTTTCCCCTCCCATTTCAAGATGAGATACTAAATGAGGTAGCTGGTCATGAGAAGTACACTGTGTGTGATGGCTACTCAGGCTACTTTCAAATAGGTATCGCATTGGAAGATCAATTGAAAACAACCTTTATCACTCCTTGGGGTTGTTATGCTTTTAGAGTCATGCCATTTGGTCTGACAAATGCTCCTGCAACATTCCAACATTTCATGAACATGGTGTTTCAAGCATTCTTTGGAAAGTCAATTAGGGTGTTCATTGATGATTTCTGCGTTTATAGCTCAAAATCATTGCATCTACAAAGGGTAGAAGAAGGTTTAAAGAAGCTCTACGACATGGGAGGTCAACTCAACCCCGACAAGTGCCACATAGGTGAGGATGAAGTGATCTTGCTCGGTCACAAGGTTTCCTATAAAGGCATTGAGGTGGATCCTTCAAAGGCAAAGGCTCTTATTGAGCTCCCCTCACCCAAGAATCTCAAAGAGGTCATATCATTCATTCAAAAAGTGAAGTATATATCACGCTTTATTCACTTAGCTTCGGAGTTGCTTCATCCTTTGCAAAAGTTGACACAACAAGTAGAATTTGCATGGTCTGATGAGCTTGAAGAGTATTTTTGTAACATTAAAGTCATTTTGTCAGAGCTACCAACACTCATGCCTCCTTGTTGGGAGTACACATTCTTTGTTAGCTCTAGTGTTGGAAGGGAAACAATTGGTGCGGTGTTGCTACAACAAGATCCCCACAGTACAAGGATGCGACCCATCTACTTTGCTAGTAGGGTCATGAATGCTTTGGAGAGAGACTACACAGAAGCAGAACTCATGATGCTTTCTCTCATGTTTGCGGTGAGAAAGTTTAGATCCTACCTGCTACCAAAACCTTTTGTAATTCTCACTGCAGAAAATTTGTTCCCTTGGGTGTCATCTCAAATGAATCTTAGTACTAGGATCTCAAAGTGGATTATGGAGTTGCAAGAGTTTCAATACTCTTTCAAGGTAGAAGATAGTGTGGGTGCACAATTGGCAGGGATTCTCACTTATAGGGTACATGAGAAGGAAATTAAGGTGCCTGAAGTAAAGACCCTACCATTGACACCACCAAAAAGTATTCCTAATGCTTTTACCTTGTTCTTTGATGGAGCTTTTCGTCGAGCCACAGGAAAAGCAGGGGGAGGGCTAGTGTTGCTCAACCCAAGTGGAGAGGTGGTCATGAAAGATAAGTTCAATCTACCAGGTTCAACTAGCAACAATGAAGCAGAATACGACACACTACTTCATGGTTTGAAGATGTGCATTGGCCAAGGGATAAAACGTCTCATGGTAAAGGGAGATGCACTTCTCATTGTTAAACAGATTTTAGGCATTTGGGCATGCAAGAATGAAAGCTTAAGAACAAAAGTTCATGCCATTCGTAAGATGTTTAATTAGTTTGAAGAAGTGCAACTATATCATATTCCTAGGAAACAGAATGAAGATGCCGATTTACTTGCACAGCAAGTAGTTACATGTATTGAGAAAGAAGTGCAGGTCATCATGGTGGCAGCAACTGTCAAGCAACCGAGATACCAGGGATTGGAGTCATTGACTCCCATTATTAGCTACATTTTGGAGGGTGAGTTTCCACAAGACTTCACGAAGGCTCAGAAGAGGAGACTCATGAAGAAGGCAAGTTTCTATCTCTTCCTAGAAGGCTCCCTCTATCAAAGAGGGAAGGATCAAGTGTGCAAAAGAGTACCAACTATCGAGGAAATTCCAGCCATTCTAAAAGGTTTGCATGAAGAGGCATGTGGTGGTCATTTTTCCCAAGAATTAACTGTGAAGAAGATTTTGCTTGTGGGGTATGTTTGGCCAAGTCTGCATGTGGATGTCCAACATTGGTGTAAAAGTTGTCACAATTGTCAGGTAAATGGGAATAGAAGATTGATTTATGGTCCAAGGCAAATTGTGCTTGCAAATGGACCCTTTGAAAAGTGGGGCATTGATGCTATGGGTCCTCTGCCTAGGACAAAAAATGGTAAACTCTACATTCTAGTGGCTGTAGACTATATGACTAGGTGGGTGGAAGCACAAAGTGTGGCAAAGGTAAATGAGAGGACAGTGAGCAAATTCGTCTACACTCACATTTGTTGTAGATTTGGCACTCCTTTGGAGATTGTTTCTGATAATGGTCTAGGGTTTAGAAAGGGATTTCTCACAGAAGTCTGTGAAGAACTTCGCATTCTACATCGTCACAATACACCCTACTATCCCCAATCAAATGGTTTGGTAGAAAAAGCTAATGGTGTCATTGCAGGCATCATTAGAAAGATGGTGAAAAACAAGACAAAGTTGTGGGATGACTTCTTGGATGGTGCCTTGTGGGCGTATCGAACCACATATAGGGAAGCCACGGAGTTCACACCATTTCACTTGGTCTATGGTCAAGAGGCTTTACAGCCAATTGAGCTAAACATTCCAACAATGCGACTTCATGGCAAATCAGCACAAGATGATCAAGAAGCATGGATGGATCGACTTCTTACCTTAGCTGAGCTTGAGTGGAAAAGAGAAGCAGCATACGAGTGCTATAAGAGGAAAGCCACACAAACAAAGGAGAAGCTTGACAAGAAATTGAAGGACAAAGGCATCAATGAAGGAGATCTTGTGCTAAGGTATGACAATCGACTCGATAATCGTTTTGATGCCAAATTTGAAACAAGATGGCAAGGGCCATACATAGTCAAGAAGGCTTTCAATTCAAGTTACTATCAGCTTATAGACTTGAATGGTAAAGAGCACTCCAGGAAAGTAAACGGGTATCGCTTGAAGCCCTATTTGAGTCGCCTTCTACCAAAGGATCTACCAAAGATCTGTCAAAAGGCCACTGTCTCATGTAAGTATTGTTACATGAAGCATGAGTGTAACTCTAGCCAACATTCTGAGGGGTCAAACAATAAAAATCTCGTCAAGGACTCTGAAGCACTCTCTTTGGAAAAGATGCTCTATGATGGTACATGAATATACCATCATCCAGGGGGAGGGCTAATGATAGCCGTTTTTTCGGCTCTTTGTAATTGCCACAGTGAGTTACCTCACCCTACCAAAATCACCCAAACACTGTGGCTATCCCTACCATTTCACTGTACATAGGCGTGCGTGAGTCACGGGACTTTTCCCATATCTTCTTAAAAAACCCTCAATTAGCTAGCCATTGGGCTAGTTGAGCCAAAAAAATAAAAAATAAAAAAAATAAAAAATATAAGTATATTATGGCCCATGCGTATGTAAATATTTCTTTGTATATAGGGCCTAAATAAAAGATTTTTTCATAATTATTTTGGTATTTATTGTAATATTTCTACCTAGGTGTGTGATATTTATACTCTGTACATTGCCTCACCATTACCACAATTTTTCTTACCATTTTTCATACTCTTTATTCCATATAGAAATATTTTCATGTAAGCTTCTCTTATATTTGGTGTAACTCCACCCCAACAAAATCCAAAAAAACTAGTTTTATTTATGTGTATATTTTTTCACTATTTTGATTTTTCCCTTCCTACATCTATTTTGTTTTTTTCTAAAAAATTAGAACACCAAAAATATTTATCTTTTTATGGTAGCCTCATAATGAGAGAGATAACTTTTGACCCCTTTATATTTTTTCCACTTATATTATTTATATTTGACATGTACATATTTTTTAGACCCCTCAATATTTGATTTTCTTAGTTGTACTATTCACTTATATCCGAATCTCAACAATATCTTCAATTATAGACCTACCAAATAAGGTCAAGGGTAGGTGGCATGCATACATGCACTATGGAGGGCTCACTCTTGGAGATATTCAAAAGAATCATCCAAAGAAGAACCCCACAAGGACCTTTGTAGTGGAAAAAAACGGTCGGTTTTGCTGAATTTTTAAAGTTCACTTGCTCTCCGAATTTGAAAAGGTGATACAAACAAAAGTTGTAGCTCGTGGGCTGAACTTTTGCCTCAAATTTTTTCATATTTTTTTGAGCTACGAGCTGTGAGCTATGGTTTTTTTAGTGGACCTCAGTTTTCCCATGCTATGCAGCCACACTCTCTCTTCCACTTTATCATTTTCCTCTTTCACACACACTTCTCCACTCATCATCCCCATCTCTCTCACCACTCCTCTCTGCACACTACTCACCTTCTCCTCAACCTTGAAGAATAAGAGAAACCATGGTGAACTCATACCTCCCACACACAATTCCATTCCAAAATTGACCACCTAGTCTCATTTTTCCTCCTTCAAATTACCCATATCTATCAAAAAAACCACAAAATTCAGCCTCTTCTCTTAAAAGACAGCATCATAGTGGTTGATTACTCAGCTTCAATTACCTTGTCTCTCAAGGAAGGTCAAGAGTGGAGAAAAAATGTACCGTCAAAGCTAGTGGACCGTCAACAAGCGTCAGAATTGGCCCTACTCAAGACACTTGGAGCATCAACCTTGTAAGAAATCCACCTTTTCTTACCTCTTAAGAGTTTTTTCTTCCTTATTTGTATCCTACATGGATACTCCCATTGTAAATATCCAATTCCATTTGTAAATTAATACTAACTCTACTAACACTAACCCACTATGAAAAGTCCTATCACCTCCATTTCTCTCCTCTCTCTTTCCTCACCAACTTCTTGATAATTCCAAGCAAAAGAAATTAGATAAATTGCTGAAAATCTAACCCAACCATGGTTAGAGAAGTAACCCTAGCCTTCAAAATTGCTATAAAAGGAGGGTGTAGCTAGCACAAAGGGGGAGCCATAAGCAAGAGCACTATGCTATAGCTTGAGGAGCCAAGCTCAACCTCTCTAGAAGGAGCTCTTGAGTGGAAGCTCATTGTCTTATGCATGTGCATGTGTTGTAATAGGGGATTAGCAAGGGAACTCTATGCCATTGTAAGAGAGAGAGTGATCATTCAATTGAGAGTAGGAAATCTATCATTTCTCCTACTAGTGTAAGCCCAACATTTGCTGAATCAAGGAGGGTGGATTTGGACAAAGCTTGGATACTTTGTCTCCCTTCCAATGTGAAGTAATGGACAACAATGATGCGTAAGTGTCTTGGTGTTTTTTGTTAAGTTCTTGATAGCTTGTCTCTGGTGTTGTGATCAATCTAGCCATAAATCCCACATACTGTAAGAGGGCGACAGGGTGGAGAGGACTCCCCTGGCTTTAAGACAGTGATTGGGGTGGCTTTTTTTTGTGATGTGTTATGGTGAAATTTACGCAAGCTATGTTGAACAAATACTAATCTCACTTTGATTTGTCATGACAGATTTGTAAGAAGGTATTAATGCAACAAGCACCCCCTCCCCCTTTCTCTCTCTTTCTTAAATATATAGTTGTGTTTGCTTGATCATTGCCGATACGTTTCAAAGCAGCTCGAGCACTATCTCTCTCTCTCTCTCTCTCTCTCTCTCGTGTTTTAGTGGGTGAGAGTGTTCCATTGGTGTTAGGGTTAGTGTAAATTCCTTGCTTGTTTGTGGGTTGCTCTAACGATTCTCCTCTTTTGCGTTCTATTTCGCTCTTAAACTAGGTGGTGCCCCTTGTGTAGTTGGGATTTGGCTGTGGGTTTGTTGTTTTGGTTTGTGTTGTGTTGTGCCCCAGCCCCATTGAGCAGCACGGGAGCCTTGAAGGGTGTCTAGAGGTTTCTCTTCTTGTTGCCCGCCCCGGACCGCCTCAGCAGTTCATGTATATCATGGTTGAGCAAGAAGCAACCTACTGTGGCCACTTCGAGTTGTGAGGCTGAGTACAGGGCAGTCTTCACAGCTACAGTTGAGTGTGTATGGCTCAGACGCCTTATGGCTGATTTGGGTGTTGGACAGGACACTGCCAACACTATCTACACTGACAGTCAGAGCACATTGGTAGTTGCGAGGAACCCAGTTTTTCATGCTCGCACAAAGCACATTGAGGTGCATTACCACTATGTCAGGGAGAGGCTCTCAACAGGAGAGATCAGGTTGGCTTATGTGCCAACACAAGACAACCTTGCAGATCTTTTCACAAAGGCATTGTCTTGTGAGAAGCTTGAAGCTTTCCGCATAGCTTTGGGCTTACTCCCCTTTGTGGATTGATCCTGTCCTCAGGGCATGGCACTTCCCTTTACTCATGTGCCAGCTCTCGTTCACCGCATCACTCCAGGGGGGATTTGTTACCATATACATATGGTAGTGATGTGTGTGAACACACTAGGACCTCCGGGGCATTTTTTCCCTCTTTAGGAGGTTTTTTCCCCCGAGCATTGTATATACGCCCATCACTCTAGGGCTATCTATCTTTCCATTGCACACTAAGCAATACACTCTCTATCGTGTGCCTTGAGCTTCCTTCGTCTTCTCCAAGCTGTGTGTGTTTCTCTGCAACCCTAATTCCAACAAAGAAAGCCAAAGAGTTGGATAGAAGTTCTAGTTCCAACACCGATAATCCCACTGAGGCATGAAACCAAAGGGTCAATCAAGAATGCCATAGCTGAAATAGAAAAGCCAAGGATAGTTATGAATACCACAACTCAGGCATGTGAGGGTTTCTATCCTAGGATACCAGAGACCTACAGAGAGAATGATGGCTTAGACGAGCTTTGGAGACAAATACAATAAGCAAATGAGGCAAACAGGTTGAGCTAGAGAGTTAACCAAATGAGTAAAGGGAGGGATGTCTTTCTTCCACCAATCGAGAAATTCGAGGCAGGATCTCAAGCAGATCTGAATATTTTCTCATATTGAGGGGATAGAGGGTCTGTACGATCTTTAGAAAGTCAGCCTCAATCTTTGAGAACCTTACCCTCTTACATGGGAGAGTATGAAGCAAAATCAGATGTGAAGGCGATGCCATCACAAATACTCTCGTCAAGAAAAGCTATGGACTCTAAAGGATTGATAGACATATTGTCTACGCCTGTGACTTGCACTATTATGCTAGCAGAGCTTCTCCAAGTAAGACCAAACATGTGGACGACTGTTGGAAAGTGCTTGGAGAAGTTTGGGATAAAAGATCCAACATCACAGATACAAGAAGGAATTCGAGAACTTGAAAAACCTCAATTGAATGCAAGACTTGTACCATTAAACAAGGCAGGAGAGTATTGCGATGGTGAAGATGGAAATACTACGCTTCCAGTAGAATTCCGAGATGTAACAACCATGGTAATTCTCGTTAGTGGAGCTGGTGTTGCTATCGCCACCAAGGAAATTTAAAAAAAATGGAAAAAACCATCCTTGAAGGCTACCGGTATGAAATTGCAACTAGCTGACGGATACACGAAGAAACCCCTGGGACTTCTAGAGAAAGTGATTGTTACTTCTTGCGACATTGATTATGAGCATACCTTTGTTGTAGTCAATGTTGACAATAAGAATAATTACGACGTCATGCTTGGATGGCCATTCATGCAGCAACTGAAGATGGTTCAAGACTGGGGATATGATCACATATGAGGAGTTTGATTCAGCTATTAGCAGGATCGAAACTTCCAACTTGGTTAGGCAAGCCGAAAGAGCTATGGATACGCGGTGCGTCACATTGTGGGAGCTTAAAACGAAAAGAGTGTATTCTGGAAAGAGGTATTGAAGATAAGGAATACATTCCTGAACCTTTTCCTGAAGAAGCTCTAGAGCCATTGGAATGGACTCATATTCTAGCAACCCTAGATGTGTGTTCTGTTTCAGATGGTCCCACAACAAAATTCTGTGACAAGGATGGTTATGACGTGATTTCATACTATATGGTCAATATAGTAAATGCGAATGATGAGAAATTAGTCCTGCAAAAATTTAGAGATATCAATTGGTAAGTGTCGAAGAAGAGAAGACATTTTATGAATCCCCTGATCATTTTGAACAAGAGGATGATGCAAACAATGAATGCTCTGACAACCCGAGTGAACAAGAAGAAACGATATCAGATGTTAGGTTTTATGATATTTCAAAGAAAAAACCTAGACGTCAAGAATGCTATAAGAAAAAGAGTGTTGAAAACAAACCAAGAGAGAACCCTTTTGATTTGTTTTGAACAAGAGGATCATGCAAACAATGAATGCTCTAACAACCCGAGTGAACAAGAAGAAACGATATCAGATGTTAGGTTTTATGATTTTTCAAACAAAAAACCTAGACGTCAAGAATGCTACAAGAAAAATTTTGCTGAAAACAAACCAAGAGAGAACCCTATTGGTTTGGCCATCACCACCAACGAAATTCTTAAAAAATGGGGAAAACCATCCTTGAGGGCTACCAGTATGAAATTGCAACTAGCCGACGGATACATGGAGAAACCCTTGGGACTTCTAGAGAAAGTGATTGTTACTTCTTGCGACATTGATTATGAGCATACCTTTGTTGTAGTCAATTTTGGCAAGAAGAACAATTACGACGTCATGCTTGGATGGCCATTCATGCGACAACTAAAGATGGTTCAAGACTGGGGATATGATCACATATGAGGGGTTTGATTCAGCTACATTAGCAGGACGAAACTTCCAACTTGGTTAGGCAAGCCGAAAGAGATATGGATATGCGGTGCATCACATTGTGGGAGCTTAAAACAAAAAGAGTGTATTCTGGAAAGAGGTATTGAAGATAAGGAATACATTCCTGAACCTTTTCCTGAAGAAGCTCTAGAGCCATTGGAATGGACTCATATTCTAGCAACCCTAGATGTGTGTTCTGTTTCAGATGGACCCATAACAAAATTCTGTGACAAGGATGGTTATGGCGTGATTTCATACTATATGGTCAATATAGTAAATGCGAATGATGAGAAATTAGTCCTGCAAAAATTTAGAGATATCAATTGGTAAGTGTCGAAGAAGAGAAGTCATTTTATGAATCCCCCGATCATTTTGAACAAGAGTATGATGCAAACAATGAATGCTCTGACAACCTGAGTGAACAAGAAGAAACGATATCAGATGTTAGGTTTTATGGTTTTTCAAAGAAAAACCTAGACATCAAGAATGCTACAAGAAAAAGAGTGCTGAAAACAAACCAAGAGAGAACCCTTTTGGTTTGTTTTGAACAAGAGGATCATGCAAACAATGAATGCTCTAACAACTCGAGTGAACAAGAAGAAACGATATCAGATGTTAGGTTTTATGCTTTTTCAAACAAAAAACCTAGATGTCAAGAATGCTACAAGAAAAATTTTGCTGAAAACAAACCAAGAGAGAACCCTATTGGTTTGGCCATCGCCACCAACGAAATTCTAAAAAGATGGGGAAAACCATCCTTGAGGGCTACCAGTATGAAATTGCAACTAGCCGATGGATACATGGAGAAACCCTTGGGACTTCTAGAGAAAGTGATTGTTACTTCTTGCGACATTGATTATGAGCATACCTTTGTTGTAGTCAATTTTGACAAGAAGAACAATTACGACGTCATGCTTGGATGGCCATTCATGCGACAACTAAAGATGGTTCAAGACTGGGGATATGATCACATATGAGGAGTTTGATTCAGCTACATTAGCAGGATCGAAACTTCCAACTTGGTTAGGCAAGCCGAAAGAGCTATGGATATGCGGTGCGTCACATTGTGGGAGCTTAAAACGAAAAGAGTGTATTCTGGAAAGAGGTATTGAAGATAAGGAATACATTCCTGAACCTTTTCCTGAAGAAGCTCTAGAGCCATTGGAATGGACTCATATTCTAGCAACCCTAGATGTGTGTGCTGTTTCAAATGGGCCCACAACAAAATTATGTGACAAGGATGGTTATGACGTGATTCCATACTATATGGTCAATATAGTAAATGTGGAATGATGAGAAATTAGTATTGCAAAAATTTAGAGACATCAATTGGTGAGTGTCGAAGAAGAGAAGACATTTTATGAATCCCCTGATCATTTTGAACAAGAGGATGATGCAAACAATGAATGCTCTGACAACCTGAGTGAACAAGAAGAAATGATATCAGATGTTAGGTTCTATGATTTTTCAAAGAAAAAACCTAGAATGCTACAAGAAAAAGAGTGTTGAAAACAAACCAAGAGAGAATCCTATTGGTTTGTTTTGAACAAGAGGATCATGCAAACAATGAATGCTCTAAGAACCCGAGTGAACAAGAAGAAACGATATCAGTTAGGTTTTATGATTTTTCAAATAAAAAACCTAGACGTCAAGAATGCTACAAGAAAAAGACTGTTGAAAACAAACCAAAAAAGAACCCTATTGGTTTGGCCATGGCCACCAACGAAATTCTAAAAAAATGGGGAAAACCTTCCTTGAGGGCTACCAGTATGAAATTGCAAGTAGTCGAAGGATACATGGAGAAACCCTTGGGACTTCTAGAGAAAGTGATTGTTACTTCTTACGACATTGATTATGAGCATACCTTTGTTGTAGTCAATTTTGACAAGAAGAACAATTATGACGTCATACTTGGATGGCCATTCATGCGACAACTGAAGATGGTTCAAGACTGGGGATATGATCACATATACCTCATACACATGGAAACCACAACGTGTATAAACCTTAACGACCATAGCTACAAAGATGTGAACCAAACCCCAATGGAGGAGTTTGATTCAGCTACATTAGCAGGATCGAAACTTCCAACTTGGTTAGGCAAGCTGAAAGAGCTATGGATGTGCGGTGCGTCACATTGTGGGAGCTTGAAACAAGAAGAGTGTATTATGGAAAGAGCTATTGAAGATAAGGAATACATTCTTGAACCTTTTCTTGAAGAAGCTCTAGAGCCATTGGAATGGACTCATATTCTAGCAACCCTAGATGTATGTGCTATTTCAGATATAACCAACTCGACATTGCTCCTGAAGATCAATACAAGACAACATTTTCCATGGAATGGGGTATATACGTGTATAAGGTAATGTCATTTGACCTGACCAATGCCCATCAACATTTCAGATATTGATGGCACATGTCTTTAAGGAATACTTGAGGATATTCTTGGAAAAATACATGGATGACGGGCTGAAGCTAAGGCCACAAGGAAAGCAGATGCAAGGACCACTACACAGTTTCTATATGAAAATATCTTCGCTAGATATGGTCTACCCATAGAAATTGTTAGTGATCATGACATACATTTCATTAATGAAGTTATTGAAAATCTTTTAGACAGATTCATGGTAGTTCACAAGAAGTCTGCTCCATACCATCCACATGCTAATGGATAGGCTGAAGCTACAAATAAGACTCTATCCACTGTCTTGACAAAAAATAGTATCAAATTCAAGAGCATATTGAGACCAACAGTTACACTCTACAATGTGGGATTATAGGGTAGCCCACAAAATGTCTATTGGAACAACACCGTACAACATGGTTTTTGGTCTTAATTCTATCCTGCCTATGGAATTCTTGATCCCAACACTAAGAGAAGATAAACAACTCGAGTGGACAGGCCATGAATTGTCTTCAAGGCTAGATGACCTTGAAAAACTATATGAGCTTTGCTCAAAGGCCGTAGCCTCTATCTATGCTCAAAAAAGAAGGCAAAAGTAATTTTCGATAAGCATGTACGCTCGAAAGAGTTTAAAACAAGAGACTATGTCCTGGTTTATACATTGAAACAACATGAAAAAAAACTTAAAAAGCGAGGGATGGGACCCTTGGTGATCACCGATATATCACCAAGTGGAGCTGTCAAGCCTGCTACATTGGATGGTGAAGAAATGCCTAATTGGATTAGTGGTTGGCGGCTTAAAAAGTATCATCTACCACTAACCCAAAACATGCCTCAACAAATACATGCAAAAAAGAAACGATCTCAAGAAAATCAGTACATAGTCAAAGAAGCTCAAGACAAAGCCAAGGAGCGCATGGCAAAACGGAAGCTTCTACGATAACAACAACAACAAGAACCACCAGTACGGATCAATGTAATCAAAGTGACAGATTTTGAAGAGGAGCATACAGTGGATCCAACAATAAAAGTCAAGCTTGGAGGAAATCAAGTGGAAGCCAATGCAATCTTAGATTCCGGAGCTCAAGAAAATCTTATTTCCTATAGCATATACAAGAAGCTAACACTTGAGGAAAAGATTCAACCAACACAATAGGACATTCAAAGTTATTCAGAGCATTCAATCAAAGCAACGGGATGGACAGTGATACATGTGCAGATTAATCAATATATCTATCCTCATAAGTTTTATGTGGTAGAAGATAAGCTAACGCAGTGTCCATTATTGCTCGATCAGCCATGGTAAAGAAAGTACAGTCAGTGTAAAGATTGATTGGATCTCTTGTACAGTCAACATTCAACATGCAAAAGAAAACCAAGTGGTTCCATTTGCGACAGAACAAAACGACAACCATTAGTAAAGAACCTAAAAGCTATGGGCAAAAAGACCTCCCATACAACATATCAGAAATGGATTCCAAAGAGCAAAGCAAAGGAGATTACTATTGCAGAACCCAACAACGAGAATAGTCCAAGGGATCTATATGGAAAGCCCACCAAGCAACAACCACCACGACAGTCACACACAGTACCTAAGCATGTTTGGGTCACCAGTTAAGAAGACCACGCTTAAAGCCACCTTAATAAAGACAAATGATAAACCCCAAAAACAAACCCAAAGGTATGATTAGATTTGGGTGTCAAAGAAATTGATTGCTACACAAGGAAATCAAATGCAAATCTGGATTTCAAAGCGACACGACAAGAAACTCCCTTCAATACAAGCCCCTCAGACCCAACCAAAACGAAATCCATACAACCCACAAAAACAGTTGAAGCAAATTTGGATACCCAAGCAATTATGGCAAGCTCAAAAGGACCAAATACAACTTTGGGTACTTAAATAAGGGCCAACACAAACACCATATGCGGATATCGGATTCGAACAACCATGTCACCACAAGCTGCCACATGGACAAGTAGTACAAGGGCACCCATTGTCAATCAAACAAAGAGCGGCATAGTAAGAACACTTATTATTTCACCGCTCCACTCTTGGTACTGACATAATAGGAAACCTCAACATCGAATGCCAATAAGAAAATTGCTTATACCCTCTTCTCGTACAACATTAATTTTTCCATGCATTGAATGAGTATGCATATAGGGCCGCATTACATGGCCTACATTAGCACACCATTGTAGCCTATGCATACCCTAGGGTGATATACCATCGTCCGCAAGGACTCTGACTAGGAGAGGGGAGGCATTCTTCATGAGAATCTGATAGACTTAGAAAGTACTAAAAGAGCATTATTTTCTATGTTTTTGGGTTTTGTTGTGTTTGATTGCAATTTTTTTTGGTGAACCCAAGTATATATGCCCTTATTTAATGTGATTCTACAAAGATATGAGGACAAGCGCCAGAAATGAGCCTCTAGGTGTGTGTTTATATGTCAAAATAGGAGTTTTTATGCAAAAAATGAGAAGAAACGGAGCGATCCGGCCAAAAATATACGAATGATTGTACATAGCGGTTTATTGTGCTAAATTTGATTTATTGGTATTTTTGGGTTACTTTAGTTATTGTCCTTCTACTTTTGTCAATTTTGAAAAAAAAAAGAAAAATCAGGTGAGATAGAGTCAAAACGACAAAAGAAAAATATAGAAGTGACCAACAAGTCAAGGAAAACATATGGTGAAGTCTGGGTGCAATTATGGAAAAAGTTACGGAAAGCTCGATCCGGCCAATTTTTAGACAAAATGTCAATTTTTTTTGAAAATGGGGCAAACAGAGTTCAAATGGAGAAATTTTTGAGCCTAAAGTCCATATCATGATGAGATAGGAGCACATGTCAAATTTTGTGGCAAGTGGCTCAGGGACCCCGATATAAGATATTTTGGACCCTACTTACTACCTCATTTTCACTATCATAGTTAGAGAGAGCTTGAGAGACCTAGAGGGCACGGACCTTCTACGGCTTTGTAGGACTGGTGCCAGACAAGAGAGGTAGGCTCATTACCATGTACTCTTCTTGTTCTATGCTAACTTCAACGCAAAAAAACTATAAAAGCAGCAATGTGGCATAGCGGGGAAGAGACAGAAATGGCATTGTAACTCAACAACCGCTAACCCGATAGCTATAAGACTTGATAGGGGGTTAACCCTAGGTTAGAGGAGCACGTCTATGAACTCCTATGCTGATTTAGGTTAGCTATAAAAACCCTAAGTTCTCGGAACCTGCAGAAGTCAATATGGAACAAGTTGTTAGATTGGCATGAGTAGGCGCTCCTCAAGGTTGTCTACAAGCCCATGTAATTGCCTCAATGATCAACCTACCAGAAGTAGGTCAAAACATCGAGATTGGCTTCAGACTCGCAAAGCGTCATTTGGCTCTCATGGCCAAACGGTGAGTTCGTTTGCCACCAAACTTCACGGGAATCATCGACACACCATCGATAACTAAAACATATGGTCAAACATCAAGGAAAATCATCACCGACCATCTCCTCACAAAAAGGCACAATTTGAACGACAAGTTGCCAAAAATGGTATTCGTAAGGTCAAAGTCTACATGGAAGCCATGGAAAGGTGTCGTACTTCATCTATAATCTTGGATGATCAAGCTCAAGAAGAATCATCGTGAAAAGTCATCCCCAGATACGAAAATCCATTTCAGAGCCTGAAATGCCAAAAAGGAAGTTTCTATGCTAAATATTTGACATTTTAAGTTGAAAACTAGCAATTAGGGCTGAGGGCACTGGCACACATCTTTCCCATTCATCAAAACTCAAATTTTTCATTCTAGACATCAAGCGCGTATGATGTATGGCTGTCACTTTTACACATGCAAATGTCATTTTCTCCACGTAGCTTCTTCATCATGCATCATACAGCTCACCTTATCTTATGTTTTAATTTTGAAGTCATTTAGATAGCTAGAAGCTGATCAATTGCCAGATTTTGTAAAAGACGCTAACTTTTGCACTTGGAGTACACGCATGATCAATGGAATATACAAGTCACTTGTAAAGAGGAAAAGGCCTATCCTAAAGGATATCATGGCAGCATCAGAGCCTTTTACCATCCCAAATGAAACACTAAAGCTGACTAAAGCTTGGATAGACAAAGCCACATTAGAAGCTGAAGGCATAAGTCTATATCAAGGAACATTCAGAGACCCACAGGGCAATACGATGGATGTGCCGATGATCCCATGAGTGTTAAGTGAGTATACCAGCAAAGAGGGCATTCTCAACCACCTAGAAAGAGTGGATTTGCATGGATTCTTCACATCAAAGCCAGCTGGTGTTGATCTCTAAAGGGTTTATGAGCTGACAACCACCATCAAGAATAACGACACAATAACTCTCACCACACTTAAAGGGGAAAGCAAAGAGGTTTTCATTACACCTCAAATCATTGTTGATGCCTTGGGACTGCACAATGATGATAACTCTGTCCGTGAAAAAAGAGACGAAGTGAAAGTCTATTCTCAAAAAAAGACAAATCCCATCTTTGAAGACCTAGTGGAGCCAAGAGCAAGAGCCAAGAGAAAATAGGATCTGCAAGTTGTACAATCAGTTCTTTCATGTCTGCAACAAGCGGTGCAAAAATACACAACCCCACCAGACGCCATTGCCACCACAATTACTTGGGCATTGGACAGGAATAAACCAAAAGATGTGAACTACGCTCATTACATACATGAGCAGGTAGTGAGCTTGGGGACAAACAAGCCAAAATACATCGGTGGTGCATAAATTCTTACCAAGATTGCATATGAAGCTATTGGAGCAAGAGGACAATGGCCAGATCCACCCACACAGAATGAGTGGTTGCAATTGAAAGAGGATGTATGTTGCGGGAGCGAATCACACCACCTATAAAGTGTATGCATGTTAACCCTCACGGCACACGGACACCCTATGATCTATAAACGTTGTATTATTTAGAGTCAGGTACCGGGCTTGTCGGACCAATAGGAAAAGGGTAAGAGTGATCGCCAATGAGAGGCGCACTCTAACTGGGACAATCAAGGGATTAGTTGGCTAAGCATGGGCGCCCAAGTGTGAATGGGGTGAGCTCATATAAAAGCCAACTAAACCTAAAATTCACTCATTCTCTCATTTGTGCAATAGAAGAGTGCTCTTGCTCCATCTCCATCTCCATCTTCTTCTTCTTCACCTCCTTGTGTGTGTGTGTGTGTGTGAGAGAGAGAGAGAGAGAGAGAGAGAGAGAGAGAGAGAGAGAGAGAGAGAGAGAGAGAGAGAGGGAGAGTGTGTGTGCGATCGAGCATTACGAAGGCACGACGGAGGCGAAGCGGTTGAGCGCGGCACGACTACTGCTTCTTCTTCATCGCGGCGAGGAATCCACCACGAAGGCGAGCGTAGAGCAGTGAGTGACACACCCTTTGCTCTCTTGAGCTTGCTAGTTTAGGCTTGTTGTGTGCTTGGAGCCATTTGTGGCTCGCACATGGTGTATTGGCAAGTCCCTTGCTTCGACAGTGCGGCAAGGAGCGCTCATTTTTGGCGCCGCTACCGGGGAAATGCCCTACACTAAGCTCGGTTAAGCACTTTACGCTTTCTTGTGGTGCAATTTCTATCACAGGAAAGACAGGGAATGAGTGTGTGTAGTTGTGTGGAGATTTCTGTTTTTTGCGTTTTCTACGTTTTCTGGTTTGCACTGCATAGTTAGCATTTCTTCCGTTTTTGCATTTTTTGCATTTTCTGGTTTGCACTGCACAGTTCTGTCAAGTTTCAATTTCTGCATTTTCTGCATTTTCTGTGTTTTTTGGTTTGTGCACAGTTAGACGCACAGTTAGTTAATTAAGCAGGCTAGTAATTAGGTGAGACAGAAAGCAGGTAGGTGAGGTCAACGCGCACCAAAACGCGCAAAAAAAAAAAAAAACTTAAATTTTTTTCCAAAAAAATAAAATAAAAAATAAAAACGAAAAAAAAAACGTGAGCGAGGGGGAGGTTAAATTTTTTGAAAATAAAAAACGTGAGTTTTAAAACGGACGGGTTGGTTTGTATAAAAGCTAGATCGAGGTCAGGATCATTTCCCCAAGCCCAAGCCCAAGCCCAAGCCCAGGCCCAAGCCTCAATATTATGATATATACTAGACTCACTCTTATATATATACCCTACTCCCTCAAGAGAGAATGAGAGCATGTGGGGCAAGTCCTCGACTCTCCTCCTTTCTCTTCCCACTTGCACCCTTAGACTTTCTAGTTTGGGCCTAGTTCCCTACTGGAAATTGACAGTTGTAGGGATTCCGAGGGCATAGAGTGACCAAACGGAGGGCTGTAAAGCACGGCACGACCCTCTGACCGAGACGCTCGTTTTGAGCTATCATATGCTCTATTCTATAGCCGGGTCAGAAAAAAAGGACCAAAAAGTCAAATTAAGGAAAGACTTGGGTTGCAAAACACCCAAAAATACTAGGTGAGCAGCCTTCACGGGCACTCACTGACACTTCTAGGGGATCAAGTCATATGAACCTACGCTCTGGACGAGTGTTAGAGCACGATCACATTGGTAGTGCCTCTGTTCATACGGACACCCATTACCCATCCACGATAGGCTCTAGACCCTCAGCGGGGACACAAGGTAGTACCACCCAAGACCCTAATATAGCCGCTAGTGATTCCTCCTCTGACTCAGAAATCATGGAAGCATACCCTACCCAAAACACTGAGAGAGAAGGCCATGCACCTTCCGAAGCTCCACAGCCTAGTACTAGTATGTTTAGCCGTTTCATGGAAACATTAGGTAGAGCTACTCACTCGGAACCTGATGCAAATGAAGCACACGAAGGGGGTGGGGAAATGGACTCTCCTTTCACATCGCACGTGGACCCCACACCCCCAAAGAGTGTCCATATGGATATCCTACCTGGGATGACTGAGTTGGACAATGTGGATTGGGTCCACCTAGCAGCAACCATAGACACTTGGGGAAATAGGGGGACGACCTGGGTAACACCTGAGGGGGATGAAATGCCTATACCCTTAAATATGCTACAAGCAATGCATATCGCTTCCGACAAGACTCATCCTAATGTAACGAAGAAAACATACAAGTGGGTCCCTAAAGCTTCCTTAGTGACCATAGCTTGTGCTAAAAAACAGAAGCCTTGTAAGAAACGTACCACTCGCTCCAAGAAAAGTAAGAAAATGTTGCGATGGATCCCTAAACGACTATTGGAAGCCCAAGGCTACTATCAAGGAAATGATCAAATCTGGGTCCCAAAACGTAGATTGTGCTCTTACCTATCACCTGACCCAAGTGAGCCCAATCCCGTAGCTCCAAAACGAATCAATGATCGTGGAAAGAAAAAAATCACAGAATGCTACACACCCGCTCCCGAGCTAGTTTGGGTACCAAAGAAAGAACGATTTGTTCCACCTAGCTCAGGAAGGGGGGAGTCCCATGACGATTCTAGCTCCTCATGTAATACATCCATAGAGGTAAAAGCTTCTACACAGCCTCCATCTATAGTAGTTGACCTCCATGAAGCTACAAAAGAATCCACACCTCCCAGTGTTCAAGAATCACCTGATGAACCACTTCAAGTTCGATCCTGGGAGAGTACCTTACCACCCTTGCAGCTTGACGAGACACCTAGGGTAATAGAAAACTACTGGCAAAAATCCTCACCTATTACCAATTGGAACAATTGGTTTCAAAGGGTGACAAGCTCATTTCAAACGGTATGATCTACCCAAGGAAGGGGGGAGTGTTGGCTGACAGTCATCATTCATTTGTTTCCCTCTCAACCTTTCTCCCTGACCTCTATATCTCCGATCTTAGGGAATGTACATATAAAGCTTTATACTCACAAAAAACAAAAAAATAAAGAGCAAGAGCAATTAGCAAACGAGTATGCACAATAAAAGTCAAAACATTGACTCAGACCTACACATTTACATCCGGTACACTGAAACAGAAACCTATGTCATGACTGTTTTAGAGTTGAGTGATTAGCAAAGTTCTCTTTTCCCACTAATGTGCCTCCTGGAGGTATTCCTTTTGTTTCCTAGTGTGTACAGGAGCGTGTTGCTATTGATAGGATTTGGACCTTCATGGAACCTTTCTCTCGTTCACACTTCAAATCAAGCGCGACCATCAACACAAACAAGTGTTTTATGTCCATTAGCATTGCCCTTATCTTTTTGCATCCATGTTTGTCTGCTTTGATTGTGATGGGTAGCATAATATTCAGCGCATTGGCTTAGTATCAAACATTTAATTCAATGTAATGTTTTGTCATAATCACTTGTCTAGGTTTAAAAATCAAGTAGTCCGACTAAGCTAGTTTGACCAAGCTAGGTATTAGAAATCTTCTCTTAATACCATGGGGAATGCCTTCCTAATAAGCAATGGTTACTTAGGTTCTTAATCGATTTAGGCAGCATTGTATGAAATGTACTAGGGCTTTCTAGTGGGCTTAACCCTATTGACCTTTAGCTTAAGTATTATAAAGGGAGTTTACTAATGTGATGTGCTTGGGGAGGGTAACAGTGTTATATGACCCCCCAAAGTTACAAAATTAAAATGCTGAAAATGAACAAACAAAAAATCAAAGTGCCACAATGTAAAATTTTAAGCTGGAAGAGAAATCTCAGCTTGATTTGGTACTTCACTCACATGTATTGCCTATGGTACTTGAGCCCTAGAGGTTCCCAGTGTGGGCGCTTTTCCTTAAAAAGCAAAAAACCCAAGGCATACAAAATAAGCACACACATCATAATTGAATCAATGTGAAAAGACTTTGGGGGGTCAATGAAAAGGTAATCAGTCAGGCGATGATTTCATGAGAAATTCCTTTTATTGTAGCTTAACTACAAAGTCTTCTAGGTATAGCCTCTAGTCAGCCCTCGAACATGAATACTTGGCTCTCGCGATTAAACAACTTAATTGACCACTGAAAATTAAGAAGCTTACCCATGGTATTAATATTCGATCTCTAGTGCTGAGAGGCGGAAGTGAAAAAATAGACCCGGTGGCCTCTACACCAAGACTATGCACAATGGCCTCATCATAGGGAATACACAATAGGGGCACCACCTAGCAAGATATGTGGCTAGGACGCATACATATACACAATGAAGCATGCATGGAAAACAATTTCAAGATCCACGCCCAAATGTGGAATGGGGTGGTCGGAGAATAAGGTGAGAGGAGTGGTGAGTGAGTGAGAATAGGCTCGCTACGCGTGCATGTAGTAAGGAAGATAACGAGGTCAGGGATACATGCAAGTATGCTCACTTCTCATACAAAAGGTGGCGAATCCGCACACCTTAAGATGGAAGTAGCAAGATGATAGGAATATGAGAGGGAGAGAGTGTGTGTGTGTGTGTGGTGGAGAATCCGCACACCTTAACATAAGCCGAAAAAAAATGGCAAGGAACAAGAATATACCATACTCACAATGAGATGTATCCAAAGCGACACAAAGTATGGCACCAAGATGGAGTGTGTTGATTGCTTGCAAAAGATGAATACAATAGGTAGCGTATGGCAGGAAAATGAGAAGGGAACAAGATCGTAGGAGGCATAATGGAGAGATGGGAGTTGATGGCGAGGAATATCATGAGTGTGTCCACCCTTCTTCTTCTTGAAATTGTGCCTTCAACCCTTAATTACAAGTGGTGTGGAGGTGTGGTGCTCATCTTTTGTGCATGGTGATGGTGATGATGATGGTGTTGTGATTATGTGATTAGGGTTCATGCTACAAGCATGTAGCACAAGAGTGTGTATGGATAGGTGTGTGTGTGTGTGTGTTCTCTCTCCCCCCAAGTGAGCTCTCATGGCCTCCTTATATAGGGAAGGAGGGAAGGATTTAGCAATATTTCTATTTGAGGTGAGTGTCCCACTTTGGTGACTAGGAAAATGGGGTGCATGTGACTGTGGCTCCCATCTTGTTTCCTCATTATTTAAAATACCAGAGTCAATAGAGAGAGAAGAGAGAATGTGGGTAGGATGTGGAGGATAGGAAATATTTACAATAGTCTAGCTTTGGATAGACATAAGCTTATTAGGGAGAGAAGAGAGAGGTAAGAAAATTATAAGAGAGGTTGTCGAAGGTGGATATTTGTTGATGAGGATGGATCCTCCAAAAATGGTGATAGAATTACTCTAAACTAGCCAAGACCTCATTAAAAGAGCCTTGTCTCTTGTAATCATACTTGAAGACTTGTAGAACCATAGCCATTCTAGAAGGAAGAAAAGTGGGGATGGCCTGTGTCACCATTACACGAGAAAACTGGGGTCCACTACAAAAATCATATCTCCGTGTTCATAACTCCAAAAATTCTGAAAAAAATTGAGCTAAAAGTTGAGATCACGAGCTACATCTTTCATGTTGAACGCTCCTTCAGATTCGGGGTTCTTCTTTACTTAAAAAATTCAGCCAAATAATGTATTATTTGTGGCTGCAAAAGTCTTTTGGTGGTCCCCTTTGAGTGGACTTCTCTCTTGCCTTCAAGTGTAAGCTCCTTCATGTGTATGAAAACATGACCTAGAGTGTTGAAAAGATTGGCAATCATCTAGATGGAGGTATTATTGAAATTTGAAAGTGGGGTTGAGGTTTGAAAATGAAAACTAGTGAATAAAATATTTGGTAGAGTGGAATAATATACATACATGAAAAAAAAATATTAGAAAATACTAGAATATATATATTTAATATTTTTTAAGGTCAAAAGAGAGATCAACAAAGAAAGCTTACTTATTATGCTACATCGTGATTGATTAGCATAAGTATTATTTATTTAATAAAGGCTAAAACGTTTGTGAAAAAGGAAGAAAAAATCAAAAGTAACTTATATAATGGGAAATATTTTGATAAAAAGGCAAAAATATATGGGGGGGTTCCCATGCATGGAAAAGCTTTCCTCAGTGCCTTTCGAACGTCAAATTAGCGACCCCAGACTTGTTTAATTTTCTACCTTTACATCTGTTTATGCATTTAATTACATTGAAATTTAATGTTCATTGCTACCAAATTGTTTGAAATTCTTTTACCAATCACAATTTGTCTGTCTAAAATTGCATTTGATTTTTACTTGTATATGAGAATGCAATTACTATGGCAATGTTGTTTGATTTTGCAGTGATTGAAGAAGACTACGCACATCCATGTCGACTTCTCTCCCATCTCGACGAACCAGCTTCAATTCAATAGCTTCCGAGGACGGAATCTACATCAGGAAGGGGGGCATGTTAACCCTCACGGCACACGGACACCCTATGATCTATAAACGTTGTATTATTTAGAGTCAGGTACCGGGCTTGTCGGACCAATAGAAAAAGGGTAAGAGTGATCATCGATGAGAGGCGCACTCTAACTGGGACATTCAAGGGATTAGTTGGCTAAGCATGGGCGCCCAAGTGTGAATGGGGTGAGCTCATATAAAAGCCAACTAAACCTAAAATTCACTCATTCTCTCATTTGTGCAATAGAAGAGTGCTCTTGCTCCATCTCCATCTCCATCTTCTTCTTCTTCACCTCCTTGTGTGTGTGTGTGAGAGAGAGAGAGAGAGAGAGAGAGAGAGAGAGAGAGAGAGAGAGAGGGAGAGTGTGTGTGCGATCGAGCATTACGAAGGCACGACGACGGCGAAGCGGTTGAGCGCGGCACGACTGCAGCTTCTTCTTCATCGCGGCGAGGAATTCACCACGAAGGCGAGCGTAGAGCGGTGAGTGACACACCCTTTGCTCTCTTGAGATTGCTAGTTTAGGCTTGTTGTGTGCTTGGAGCCATTTGTGGCTCGCACACGGTGTATTGGCAAGTCCCTTGCTTCGACAGTGCGGCAAGGAGCGCACAATGCAACACTACCTAGATCAACATAATGTCAATCGAGGACATAGATGATACGATAGGTGCACGGAGGAAATCTCTTTATCTTGTCATACTAAGACCTTTCCACACATACAACACTCTGGAAGAATAACTAAACCACAATCAAGAATCTCACTGCTCTCAACTACACCACCCAACCCACATCCTACACACAAACGGAAGGAAACTCACCCAACCATACTAGAATCGTACGAAACTTAAGGAACACCATCCCCTCACTAGGATACACATGTCCCAAAGCCTCTACACTCAAAATCCTGACTCTAGACCCATCTACAGAAAACACATATGCAGACAGAGAAGAATTTTGGAAGTGCTCGAAATTGAAATCTATGAGTACCTATGCATAGCTTATGTCGCCACGATTGTAACGACTACTTGCATGCAGAAAACAAACATCATTTGATATACTTACGATCGCAAATAGCTCGTAGATGCGTTTGCGTACGTGCTCTATTTTGCAAGGAATGCTTGGTGTTGTGGCGTAGCTCTTACTGAGCCCATCTCAATGGTGCAATTGAATCTCCAATGTGATGAGCGAGTAGAAAGTAGCACTAGGATGAAGCTCACACTCTCTCTCTTTCTCTCTAACACACAGTCGACCGCATCTCTCAACTTTGATTATGATAAAAGTTTTGTTTACAAAATGACCTAGGTACCTTATATAGTAAGGCTACCATAGGTTAAACTTAAAATAGAGTTCAATGGGTCAAATGGCTTTGTATTTACAATTTGGAAGTGCCATTGCACCTCGGCTTCTACAACTAGACTAGCTACTCATTACAAATGATGTTTATAACCATAATCCCTATCATTTCATAACTCTCAAAAAATAAGTCTTTGTTGAGTTATGTCGTATCATTGACCGTGGGTCAACACTCCCCCCTCGGAATTCATGTCGTCCCTAGCGTGACCTGATTGTCAATGTTAGTGCAGTCTCTTTGTTGTCATTTTGCTTTCTTGTGCTCCACTGCTTGTACTTTTGTCAAACCACAACAAGAACTATGATCCATGTGTTACCATATACATGTGGTAGTGATGTGTGTGAACACACTTAGGACCGCCCGCACATTTTTTCCTTCTTTAGGAGGTTTCCCCCCCCATGCATTGTGTATACGCCCGTCATTCTAGGGCTATCTATCTTTCAATTGCACACTAGTAAACCACTCTCTATTGTGTGCCTTGAGCTTCCTTTGTCTTCTCCAAGCTGTGTGTGTTTTTTTGCAACCCTAATTCCAATAATTGGTATCAGAGCAGGTTGTGTCCTCCCGAGCCTGCTCACTTTTTCTGATTTCAATGAGCTTTGGCGAGTGTTTGGAGGTTGACAAAATTTTTGGATAAGCTCGAAGAGCTTAGTCTGCTCAGATTTCTAATTCGGACTCGTTTCAGCCTCCGTTTCCACTATAGGTAGTACTGCACACGCTATTTCGTCATTTTGTGGAGAATTTTTGTCAGTGCCGTTTGCTGCATTATAGGTCCCTTACAGTCTTCTATGGTTTGTGCTATATATCATGTGTTGTTCCCGCTTCGTTTCTCCTCTTTTTGGCCAGTTTGCACATCAGGTGCAACATTTACCATGACCGACAACAACACAGATGTGTTTAAGATGTTTGCTGCTGAGGAAAAATTGGATGGGGATAATTACCCTATGTGGGCTTATATGATGCAACATGTTCTTGTGTCGAAAGGCTGAGAGAAAAAACAAGTGACTTTCGGAAATGGCACGGTGTATGGTCAAAAGTCAAGCTTTGTCACATTTTTTTTTGGTTTGAGGCCATCATGTGTGCCACTTATGTACTAAACAAGTATCCTACGAAAGCTTTGTAGTCTATTACTCCACATGAAGCATGACATGATAGAAAGCCTTCTATTGAGCACATGCGTGTTTTTGGCTGTTTGGCATATGCTTTGGTGCCACAAACACAGCGCAAAAATTGGATGATAAGGCTGTCAAATGTATTTTGTTGATTATAGTGCTGAAAGCAAAGGTTACAGGTTGTATCATCCACAAACAAAGCGTATTTTGGTTTCATGGGATGTTATGTTTGTGGAAGATTCTGTTCAGACCTTGTTGTCATGTACTAGAGACAATCATGTAAGCTCACAGGACATTTATGACACTTTGTTGCCTCATTTCAGTGGTGGAAGTACAATTGTAAATTCCAATGAGGCAAAAGTATAGCCTATGGGGGTTTCTGAAAATGTTACAGATCAACCTATTACTGATGCAGATGTACATGATGTACTTGATGAGGAAAGGGCTGAAAATTAGGAGGCTAGAGGTATGCCTAAATGGCTGGTGCATACTTTGCGTGACAGTAAATTGGATGCACCTTTGTCTAGTTGTACTCGTTCAGGTTCTCGCCATGCATCTTATTCATCGAATTGTTATGCTTTGGCTGTGTCTAGCTTACATGATGTCTAGGTGTTGAATAGGCATGTCCTTCTTTAGCGACTATGGGAAACACCTCTACATGTGCATACTATTTTCTATTGGCATTTGGCTTATGTGTTGTAAGGCTATGTGTAAGCTAAGTAGAAAGGGAGGAGCTCCAGTCGGATATCTACTCCATGCTTATAAATAATGCCCTCTATGTACATATTTTTATGCTATGGTGTGTACTTTAATGTAACACCTTTTGACTCAAAATTACGAGTACTCTCTCTCTAACTGTGTAAGCTATGTCTACACACACACACAAACCTCCTTGAGCACACACGCAAGCGCGCGCACGCACACACACACACACACACACACCTTCAGCCCCAACAACTGGAATTAGAGCCAATGGGCATCACGACAAGCTTAGCAATCCTATTAGCATCACACAAAAGCCCAATTTGCTGATTTTCAAGTGCATTAATCACTGATCAAAAAGATGATAAAGAAGCTCAAATCAGCCCCTTAATCAAAGAAAATCGAGAGCATGGCTTGAAGTTGCTTCAATCCAAGCTCGCGGCGGATGTTTTTCCCTCACTAAGGCGCTCTCTCCTACAACTTTGGATCATGCAAAGTTGAAAATCTCAACTTATCACCTCATTCAACGGCTTCGGCTACGCTTCAACATCTCAGCTCAAAAACGACCCCCTCTACACCCTCTGATCGAGTGTAGCTGCTCCTTTTTGCTCAGCAAGTCAACCAACAAGTCCTCCTTGTTCTATAGATTTTGCCATTTCACTGTACAGCTCGTTTTCTTTTGCCTTTTTTATTTCACTTACCTTTGAGCTTACAAGGTGGCCGTTCACAGTAAGTGAAGACGACCTCATTATCAAAGTGGGAGAATTCAATCCCTTTAAGGCTTATAGGGCAGCCGCTGCCCACAATAAACAAACCAGCCCTTCAAATTTTATACACACAACGGCTCTTCACGCGAAGCAAGACGGAGAAAATCAAATCGACACAAGAAGGCAAAGAAATTCAAATCTTCACACAAAGCAATGCAAAGCAACCATAGTTTCTTTTAATTCTCTCAAGGCGGAATAATTATGTGAAGAGGTGCTTCACAAATCTTTTGTGAAGAGTGACTTCACGAATATGGAATTGTTTTAATCTCATGCCACCTATTGTAAAGACGCAGACACTAACCTTGACAAAGCATTAAGTGTTAAGACCCCTCTGCTGGCACTTTGGGAGAAAAGGGAATTGAAAAATTTAATGGTGAAGGCTTCCACACGTTGGAGAGGGGGAATGGGGAGCACGCCCAACGCGCCAACACGGAATGCCAACTATAGCCCAGGGCACACACTGTACCCCAATCCACTTTGCGAGCACCTTCGACTCGCTCGATTCACCGAACTCTGCGCGCACACGTGCTCACACAGACACACCTGAACTCACACAACCCGCACCCATCTGCAATAGCCTTTGCGCGCTTCCACTCATTCAAAACACCACACGCACTCTCTCTCTCTCTCTGCAACACTCCGTCGGGGCGACACACACTTGCCGACATGCCCGCATGCACACACACGAGAGCAGAAGAGAAGGGGGGAAAGGGGGGCGAGACGACGCAAAAAAAATCCACTGCAATGGGGGCTTTCTCTTTCATAGGCACACCAAAAAAATTATACAATCCTCATCGTCGCAACCGGCGTGGACCAAAACACACGAAAGGGCGAGCCCCGCTCAAGCCCGGCTCCAAGGACTCCATGGCCTGTGCTCCTCGTGAGCTTCCTATGGCTCCAAACGAGCAAGCGCAACCCCAAGATCCAAAAGACCCTCGAGCAAGTTCTCTTCTCCTTCCCTTCTTCTGCCCTTACTTGCCAAAAGAAAGGCCCTCCTCTTCTCGAAAAACGTCGCCTTCCTCCTCAATCACTTTTACCTCTTCACTTCATAAGGGGAAAAAAAACTTTCTTTTTAAGCAACAGCGCCCGACGCTACTGTGCCTTGGGGACTCAAGCTTCCCTTTTTTTGAACTTAGCCTTGAACTTATATTTTCCTCCTTGCTCACTTGGGTCCAGCCACCCTTTCCTTTTTTACCTTTACAAAACAAAAAAAACCTCAAGCATGTGATTCACATGCCATCGGTGCTACGTGTGCCTGGGCTTGCCCAAATAAGATTTCCGATCATGCCACATGGGAGATCCACCGGCCGGCTCCGCATCATGATGCCTCGACTGCTTCAAACGGCATGTCCCAAACCTAAAAAATAGCATCCGATCATCCACGTTCGCTACGAACTACCGACCTTGGCAGAGCATACCTCCATGCTCCGGACTCCGATTCAGGTGCCGTCGACTCCGACTAGCATCACATGCTGCATATTATCCACCAGACACCTGGCGAGCTCAAGAAAACACCAAATTGCACATTTCCCAATGCGGCCCCTCCGCCTCGAAACTGACCCCCGTCAAAACTTCAACGGCCCATAACTTGCTATCCGTAGCTCCGATCGCCAATCCGAAAAGACCGGCATGCATCACAACTCAAGCACTTCGAGTATATCAACTCGCATCAGCTTTGACCAATCACATGCACCCGCCCAATCCGGTGAGGATCTGCAACGCACCCATTTCAAACTGCCATATTTCACATACGGGCTTTGTTTGACGAGCTGTCTGGACGAGCTTCTAGAGCATCTCAAATACTACATTCCAGAACACTGACTTGGCATTCCGGGCACCTTGATCTGACATCCCATCTGGATCATCTTGCAGCACCTTTGGCCTAAAAAACCGCATCAGGCATACATTCCCGCTACCCTTTGGTTGCCTAGGGCCTTGGCACCTGTCCTAGCCTTCTGCACTGCAGTCACATGCTGCTTGTGCCTGGCATAGACCATCTCCTAGCTCAGACCAACTTTAGCTGCACCATCATTGCCCACCCCCTCGTTGAACATTTATGTTCAACCACACATGGCCTCATTGCACTAACAGACTGCACACCAAAAACAAACTCTCTGTACACTGCAAAACCACCTAGTATATGTACAAATCTAACACTTGCCACCCGCTCCCTTTGTTCATGCGGGTTGCCCAACCCCCTGCTTTGCCTGTCATTAACCGCCTGGGTCAAACACCATGCATTGATCCCGTCCATCCACCTGTAACATGCTCACATAGTGCCGCACGAAGGTATCTAGCCAACAATTCACATAAGTTGTTCTCGCCATGCTTCCATCGCTCCAAGCATCCATAGGCATACTGTCCACTTCCCAAAAAACACCACCAAGAGCATCACCACTCTTCGAGTGTACATCATCATTCACATTGAACATACCATGCCCTCCCTCCCAACCATATAAAGCGAGATCCTCCTCGAGCAAATCTTGTACTTGCTCGACAGCCCACTGCACAGCTGCGTTTATCAGCATCCCCTTCAACCACCATATGCAAATTTCCTTTGACAGCTTGAACAAGTCCACACCCTTGGACTTTTCTTCATGTTCAAGAGGACCACTCCGCTTAGAGGGAAAATTTTTCAACATTGGCACCTTAGTCACCATCGCTTCCGTACTCACCTCCATACCTGCCCCCGTCGATACCACCATAGCAGCAGACTTTTGCTCTCCCAAAGAAACTGCCAGATGTAGGACAGACCCTTGTATCACCTGCATTCTGGTCAAAGCTTTCCCAGCAAGCACCTTTGTCTCTTCATCCATCTCACCCACTGGGTCATTAAACCCCCAATCAACCTCATCATCCAAGCATACCTGCTCAAAAGAACACGTATCCAAGGCATCTCTCATGCAATCCATGGTTAGCTGGAGCTGCTCTTCTTCTTCATGAGCGTCCAATATCTCTTGCATGCCATCTTCTTCAACCTGTTCTTCTTCCATAGCCATCGCAACTTTCTTCTTCTTGGGAAACCCTTGTATCTGTTGTATAATCAAAGCACCTTCCACAGCTACCTTGATGAGCATCGTCATTAGCATGGTGCCACACAACACCCTCATCTGCATGTCTCCATTTCCAAGCTCTGATGCTATCACCTGCTCATCCTTTATAGTGGCAACCACCACATCCTTATGCATATAATAGGGTAACCTTCCTTTACCAGCATCGACTCTTCGGATTCTGTCTCCCAGCTTATATCTCTATCCTCCTCACTTGTTTGCCAAAAGCTTGAGCTTGTAGGCTCATCATTTTCACCATAGGCCGATTCGGTATCAGCATCATCATCCTCTAGATGCTCCACAAAAGCTGGGCCATCGTCGTGCCTACTTTCGTCATCCAACCCCAAGCTCTCGGCACCTACCATTTGGCCATGATCTGTTACCCTTTCATACAAGCACTCCACAAGAACACGTTCCACCTCTTCAAGTTGCACTGGACACTTGGTATCTGCTAACTCCTCTACACACAGGATCTCTTTAACAAAAGGCTCATCTTCGCTGACAAGCTCCTCCACAATCGGCATAGACGCTTCATCAACAGGTAATTCCCAAGGAACATAGTCAATCACAGGCCTTACCCTAACAGGCTCCACACTTCGTATCACTGGCACCATCCTCAACGGGCCCATAGAACAAACTGTTGTTTCAACATGCACACAATCTGCAGGCTTTAGCAAGCCTAACTCCAGCTTTCTTTTCATTTTCCTACTCTTCACCCGTGCAACCCTGACTGCCTCGGAACAAGTCTTTGGCTCTTCATCATCCACTTTATCTCGAACTTGAGGACACAGGCAAGCTAGGAATTTCTCCAGCTTGAAACCATCCGCATTGACCACTTGGGTGGCAGCACCCAGATCACTCCAACAAGCTTCGAACTTATCAACAAAAGCATCAAAATTTCCACTTACTTCTTGTCGCAACCCTTTAATCCTTGCATCCGCTTCAGCAGCCGACACCACTTTGTGAAACTTGCAGAGAAACCGCTCTCGAAAACCAACCCAATCTTGCTTACTTGCAGCTTCGAGACCATCGAACCATGCCTTCGCTTTTCCTTGCAGCACCAACGGAACCACACACACCTTGTCATCATCACCTGTCATCTGCAATGATAGTAGGAACAACTCAAAATCCGCCAGCCAGTCGTCCGCATCCTCGCTTCCACTAAAGATCGGGCCACTACTTTTCCACATCCTTGCTCATAAACACGTCACCAAGGAGAAATCAGTGTGCTCCTCAGTGGGGGCAGCAGAAGATGGAGAGGGGGAATGGGGAGCACGCCCAACGCACCAACCCGGAATGCCAACTATAGCCCAAGGCACACACTGTACCCCAATCCACTTTGCGAGCACCTTCGACTCGCTCGATTCACCGAACTCTGCGCGCACACGCGCTCACACAGACACACCTGAACTCACACAACCCGCACCCATCTACAATAGCCTTTGCGCGCTCCCACTCATTCAAAACACCACACGCACTCTCTCTCTCTCTGCAACACTCCGTCGCGGCGACACACACTTGCCGACACGCCCGCACGCACACACACAAGAGCAAAAGAGAAGGGGGGAAAGGGGGGCGAGACGACGCAAAAAAAATCCACTGCAATGGGGGCTTTCTCTTTCATAGGCACACCAAAAAAACTGTACAATCCTCATCGCCGCAACCGGCGTGGACCAAAACACACTAAAGGGCGAGCACTGCTCAAGCCCGGCTCCAAGGACTCCATGGCCTGTGCTCCTCGTGAGCTTCCTGTGGCTCTAAACGAGCAAGGGCAACCCCAAGATCCAAAAAACCCTCGAGCAAGTTCTCTTCTCCTTCCCTTCTTCTCCCGTTACTTGCCAAAAGAAAGGCCCTCCTCTTCTCGAAAAACGTCGCCTTCCTCCTCAATCACTTTTACCTCTTCACTTCATAAGGGAAAAAAAAAACTTTCTTTTTAAGCAACAACGCCCGACGCTACTGTGCCTTGGGGACTCAAGCTTCCCTTTTTTTGGCCTGTGGAAGGCCATAGGGTTAAGTGTGCAAAGTTGTTGCAAAACTGAGGCTGTTGGATTCTTTGGCTAGATGAGCACCACATGGCAAGGTTCTTTATAAAATATCTTTGTTGTCCCTTTTGTTTTCTTACATCACTTTCTTTGAAAGACAAGTGTCCCTAAGGGATTCAAAAGTCTTGTGAATAGAAAGCTTAAACTAAGGCAGCATTTACTTTGTTTGCATGCTTGAAAATGACTTCTATACTTCTATACTATATATGAAGCAGCTTAAATTTTTTAAGCAAGGAGAGACCCTCCATGTGTCACTCACTCCTTCGTTCAAGAGAAAACCTTATAGGATCTCTATTTTAAAATGCAAAACTCAAAGGTAGGAAGATTTAAAATACAAAAGTGAATAGTAACATTGCAAAAAATGAAAAGACTTTTGGGAATTGAAAATCAAAGGCTTTCTACTTTACACAAAGTAAGTGAACCATTTAAGTACACATAGCAAAAAGACTTTGGAAAATGTAAAGTCAAAAGCCTTTCTACTTTACATAAAGTAAATAGTCCAGCTTAATTGCACATAACCAAAAAATGACAATTGTTGTGGATATTTTATTGTTTTATGAGAACTTAATTTTTAAAGATAAAATTACTTTTTTTTTTTCAAAGGTTTTTTTTAAAGACCAATATTGATATCTCTTAACAATTTGTGAAAGTGTATTTTCAAATAAATTTTTTTGGCTAAAATCACAATAGTAAGTGAATGTATTTAAATCTCAAAGAAAGTACAAAAAGACCTCAACCTTAGCCGAGCCTTGAGGTGCTGAAGATTACACATTTGTTCTCTCCCAGAGGCTACCAAGAACAAATTAGGTATACTATACTAACAGACTTTTACTTACCATACCTTGCCACAACGGCATCCGTGTATTTTGGAAACAGACAAGTGTATTTTCAAAATTTTAAAAATAACTATAAAGAGACACTTCTATACCCTTTCTGAAAGTGCTTGAAAAATTGTTGGCATTGGGCACCTGTGTTGGTGTCCCTTCTCTCTCAATTTATCGGTTACTATAGTGAGTGCATGTATGTATGTACATGCACATGACAGAGACATTAACAAAAACTCAAACATTGAGTATATTTTATAAAGAGAGGAGGGCTTGCCTGCTTATGACAAAGCTCGGACATCCATGGGGTAGATCTCGATGCAGCTCAAGTATGTAACCGGAGAGAGAGAGAGAGAGAGAGAGAGAGAGAGAGAGATTAAAAGGGCACATATCAATGAGAAGAAGAGAGTAGAGAGAGGTTCCATGTATATGTGTGTGGGGAGGGAGAGAGAGAGAGAGAAGAAGAAGAAGAAGAAGAGAATTTTAACGTCGTAGGAAACTATCCCAAGAGACCTTAGAGATCTAGCCGATGAGGAGAGTTGAACTCAAAACTAGTTATTCAAGAGGAAAATGGTATAACCTTTTTATCACCCAAGTGTGGTAGATTGGTTATGCCATTTCCCTCTTGCATAAATCTTTCCTCCCCCTTTACCTTCAACAGGCCATAGTGAGTCCTCACCTTGTTTAACTTAGCCTTGAACTTATATTTTCCACCTTGCTGACTTGGGTCCAGCCACCCTTTCCTTTTTTACCTTTACAAAACAAAAAAAACCTCAAGCATGTGATTCACATGCCGTCGGTGCTACGTGTGCCCGGGCTTGTCAAATAAGATTTTCGATTATGCCACCTGGGAGATCCACTGGCCGGCTCTGCATCATGACGCCTTGATAGCCTCAAACGGCGTGTCCCAAACCTAAAAAAAAGCATCTGATCATCCACGTTTGCTACGAACTACCGACCTCGGCCGAGCATACCTCCATGCTCCGGACTCCGATTCAGGTGCCGTTGACTCCGACTAGCATCACATGCTGCATATTATCCACCAGACACCTGGAGAGCTCAAGAAAACACCAAATTTCACATTTCCCAATGCGGCCCCGCCGCCTCGAAACTGACCCCCGTCAAAACTTCGACGGCCCATAACTTGCTATCCGTAGCTTCGATCGCCAATCCGAAAAGACCGGCTTGCATCACAACTCGAGCACTTCGAGTATATCAACTCGCATCAGCTTTGACCAATCACATGCACCTACCCAATCCGGTGAGGATCTGCATCGCACCCCATTTCAAACTGCCATATCTTTCACATACGGGCTCTGTTTGACGAGCTGTCTGGACGAGCTTCTAGAGCATCTCAAATACTACATTCCAGAACACTGACTCGGCATTCTGGGCACCTTGATCTGCCATCCCATATGGATCATCTTGCAGCATCTTTGGCCTAAAAAATCGCATCAGGCATACATTCCCGCTACCCTTTGGCTGCCTAGGGCCTTGGCACCTGCCCTAGCCTTCTGCACTGCAGTCACATGCTGCCTCTGCCTGGCATAGACCATCTCCTAGCTCGGACCAACTTTAGCTGCACCAACGTGGCAAACCAAGCTGCGAGGATATCTTATGAAAAAGCAACTGTGGTCTATCGTAAAACCGAAAGTAAGCAAACCATCCACTTTTGTTGAAGGCACTCTCACTAGGGCCCAAAATCGCACAAGCACAAGCTAAAGATGAACAAGCACTCGGCATAATTATCACCTCATTCCACGATAATTATGTGCACTTTACAGATAGCTACACCACTGCAATCCAAGCATGGGATATATTGGAATATAACTATGGTGCTAAACAAAAGCAAAGTAAAATTAGCTCAAAGAAAAATCTTTATAAACTTACTATGCTTCAAGAGGAGGATGTTTCAAGCCTCGTTAAGACTAATGAGCATAATCACACAGCTCACTTACATTGAGTGCCAAGTCCCGGAAGAAGATCAAGTCGATGTGCTCTTGAGTGCTCTACCTAAAAGTTTTGACAACATAGTCACAATCTTAGAGCAAAAGGAACCCATACCTTCTCTACAATATGTTATAGGGGCAATCCATGAGGAAGAAAAGAAAAATAAGAAGAAATCTGAATTAATGGGAGGAGATTATTATACATCATCATCATCTAGGGCATCATCATCACCACCTAGATTAAATAACAAGAAGTGTTATGAGTGTGGCAAGGCTAGTGGACACTTCTCCAAGGACTGCTACAAGAACAAGTATTGTAGCAATTGCGGCATCAAAGGTCATCCATCATCGACATGCCAAGGAAGAAACAACAAAGACAAAAGTAGAGTCAATCTTGCAGAAGAAGAGGACGGAGATGAAGCTCAACAGCCAGAGAATTGTCTCCATGTGTGTACCGCCCCCTACTACTTTTGTTAGTATACTGATGTACTGTAAATGGTCTTCCACCTTCTTTGTTTAAGGGGAGGATTTCTTAGTCTATGTGACACCATATGATGAGACCACTCAGTCTGTGTGACTATTTCGATCTCTGTGACTATTAGCCTGTGTGGCTTTAGGTCTCGATCCAACTTCATTCAATATAGTCCATGCCTAAGAGGAGGATTGTTGAGATAGGCATGTCCTTCTTCAGCAACTATGGAAACACCTCTACATGTGCATACTATTTGCTATTGGCATTTGGCCTATGTGCTGTAAGGCTATGTGTAAGCTAAGTAGAAAGGGAGGAGCTCCAATTGGATATCTACTCCAGGCTTATAATAAAGCACTCTATGTACATATTTTTATACTATAGTGTGTACTTTAATGTAACACCTTTTGAGTCAAAATCACGAGTATACTCTCTCTCTCTCTCTCTAATTGTGTAAGCTATGTCTGCACACACACACAAACTTCCTTGAGCGCGCACGCACACACACACACACACACACACACACACACACACACACACACACACACACACACACACACACACACACACACACACACACACACACACACACACACACACACACACACCATCAGTCCCAACATGAGGAACCTTTGTCTTTTGATGAAGCGCATAATTCAAAAAATTGGATGGTTGCAATGCAATCAGAATATGATGCGCTTATAGAAAATGACACGTGGACTTTATGTGATTTGCCTCCTGGCAAAAAGGCTATTGGTACAAAGTGGGTTTACAAGTTAAAACACAAGCTGAATGGTGAGATTGATCGCTATAAGGCTCGACTTGTTGCAAAGGATTATGCACAACAAAAAGGCATAGATTATGAAGAGACTTTTTCTCCCACTTGTCGTATGACTATTGTGCGTTTTCTATGTGCTTTGGCAGTCATTTTGGTTGGGATGTACATCAATCAGGCATTGTTACTGCTTTCTTGAATGGTGACATATGAGGAAGTTTATGTAACGTAGCCTCGCGGTTTTGTCAAGAAAGGACAAGAGGATAAGGTGTGCAAATGTAACAAAGCTTTATATGGGTTGAAGCAATCTCCTCGTGCTTGGTATTAGAAGGCTGACACTCATTTGTTCAAACGAGGCTTTTGTAACAGTCCAACAGGAAGCACATTGTATGTAAAGCGTGATGGTGATGTACTTCTCATTGTGGTTCTTTACGTAGATGATTTGCTAATCACTGGACCAAATGAGAGACATATTACTGAATTTAAGGCTGATTTGAATTCTACTTTCAAGATGAAAGATTTGGGGCTTCTGCATCATTACTTGGGTATTCAATTTAAGTAGTGTGATGGTGGTATTGCCTTGTGTCAAAAAGTTACATAGAGACATTGCTATGTAAGTTTGGACTTGATGATTGCAAACCTATTGCCACTCCCATGGAGCTTGCTTCGTCTTCTCCAAGCTGTGTGTGTTTTCCTGCAACCCAAATTCCAACACCATGCAAATCATAATTGATGACAAATTTTATGTCCTTCACATCCAAACGCCGAGCTGCAACATCTGTTGTTGTCATTATAGGGCTATTCCATATCTAAATTTAGAAAGAACCCAATCTTGTTCAGCTTGACTCTTATCATCATGGATAGATAAAGCTCCATCCATCACTCGCTCCAGTAAATCTATCAATTTTGAGTATTTCGCAATCTTAGAAATAACTTCTACAATCTGTAGAATTGAATGATTGGCTTTCAGATCTTGTGAACTAATGAAAACTTTGTTAGGATTGTGTAGAAATTGTCTGGATAAACCTTCAACTTCTTTAGGCCTAGTTGTACTCCAATACTAAGTCCGTCTGTCAGGCCCAACCTGAGAGATAACTTTTTTGATTTGAGGTTCAAAACCCATGTCCAACATCTGATCCGCCTCATCAAGGACAATATGTAACCCTGCAAAGGTTGGTTTGTTGACCATTTGTGTGTGCTCTTCTTCATTGGTGACTACTTTGTTCCTTGATCAAGGTGATCAAAGTCGCATTTGCCACTATTAGCTTTTGTGTGCTGTGTAAATCATTATATTGCTTCTACTTGATACATGAATTAAGTAAAGCCTGACATACCCCATTTAATTCCCAAAGTTAGTAACTTGCTTCAAAAGGGCCTTATCCGACATCATTCATGATAGATGATAATCTACGAGCTATGATTGTCCATTTGTCCCCAAAACTCATATGCATGACGTTCAGGGTATGTAGATGGCTATTCGGTTTCAGATTTGAAAAATTGCATCTTTGGCTAGGGGTTAGACTTCTATCCTTTTTTCCAATTTTTCTTCACCCTTAGCTTGTATTCTCTATTCATAGCCTATTAGCAAAGTTTGGCTTGATTTGGACTTGTATTTGGCACTTTTTGGATTTAAGTCTCGAAAATGAATGATTTGGCTTGATTTGGACTTGTATTTGGCACTTTTTGGATTTAAGTCTCGAAAATGAATGATGGGCATCTCTAGCACTTTCAGCTATCAAACACATGTAGAACCAATGACGATGACCAGAATTTCGATGGACTCTTGGTTTCTCTTGCGTTTTATGTTTTTTTTTTAAAATCTGAAAAAATAACTAAATAAAACAAAAAATAAACTCAACAAAAAGAAAAATCATTTGAACAAAATTCTAAACGCTATAGTACACTATACGTATGTCCCTAGGGGCTCATATATGGCTTTTGTCCCCGTACTCCTCCTATAATGCTATTATGAGGACATATACTTTGAATTTTGTTAAAAAAATTGTCACAATCAAACACAAAAATTCAATCCAACTCACAAAACATTGCCCTCTAATATTCATAATATTAGGTCCGCATTTAGAATGCCTCCCTCCCTCCTATTTGGAGTCCTCGTGGACGACAGGGTATCGTCAAGGGTATGTGATGTGCTTGGGCAAAAAATTGTGCCAATGCAGGCCTTGTAATGTAGCCCTATTATGCATACACAATCAATGCATGAAAAAAATTTATGTTGTGCAAGATGTGGGTATAAGCAATCTGCTTATTGGCATTGCTCGCGAGGCTTCCTCTTCTAAGCAATGTTATGGTCTTTGAAGTTCCTATGCCGTTTGCTTGATTGAAGGTTGTAGAGAGATTTGGACTTCCTCTTTGGTTGCCTCTGGTTATTTTACTTTTGAGCTTTTCTTGTGCATTCACTTCATCTTCTGATCCGTAAGTCTTTGTGAGAAACTTTCTCTCTTCTAAGTGTACTGTAATCGTAGGAGGAATTGAAAGAATTCAACAGGCAATCCCAAGGGATTCACTCTATATACAAAATGAGACGCCACCTGCACGAGCGGACAACTTTGATAAAACCCCTATATACGACTCATGTTAGGGAATATGACCTCCCTTTCTATGCTTATACAACAATCAATAAAGACAACTATCATACCCCTATCTTACATATAAAATTTAGGTCTCACATGATCTAACTAAGTAAAACTAGTTAAAGAGTGTGTAGGATAGTGATATACTAAGGAACCACTTCTATTGATAATTAGATGTACCCTCAATGTGTCTTACTTTGAATTTCAATCTATGTGCCCGATTAGCCTGAACTCTTGCTACTCATCCAATTCCGACCCATCCAAAGCTGGTGTATATCAACCCTTGACCTGCTCCAAATCAACCCTTATCTATAACCGGCTTGATAAAAAATTTGATCTGTGACCTGGAAAAAAAACTTCCCCTGAATTCCTTCGAATCCTAGGGCACACTCGTGACCAATTTTTACAAGTAATCAACCCGAGTCAGGTCCCCGCCACCATGAATATGATACCCCTATCCCTTATTTTTAAGCTTGGGAGATAAATTATTGGGGGCCTGCCCCTAACTCATACGCTTCTGTAACTTGTAAAAAAACCCCCCTCCCCTGCACTTACGTGGTGCGGTAAGTTTTCCATGGTGAATCCCCTGGGCAGGCAGTGTAGTGACATTAGTTTTATTTGTTTCCTTTGGGACCCGCTTCTTTGTGATGATTGGATGTCCCGTTGATGAAGCTCGTTTGGGAACCCATACTTGTCCTTGCTTTGTTTGTATTTGAAGAGACTTCTTTTGGGAGTTGATACTTTAACTGTTTTGTAATCCAAATAAATTCTTGAACTCTTTGTGCTTAAATCAACTTCTTTGGAACCCAAATTTGAGTGGCGGAAGCTTGCAATTTTGTGATTTTCTTAGCCATTCTTGCTGACTTTGATTGTTTTTCTTTTGGCGTTGGATCTTGTGATTTTTCATTAGAGATTTTCATCTTCTTGATCCATACCTGCTTTTGGCCGAGCTGGCTGTTTGGTATCTAGATTTGTTGAAACTTTTTGGTTCAGACTTATTGTTCTTTTCTTTTGGCCTTCTTTGGTTGTTACGGAAGCTGCTAGTGATAGTGATGACCTGAGATCCTCGTAGGAGATGTCATAAGAATAATCACTATATCTACTATCCTCGGCAAGGTTGAATTTTGGCACTTTCCCTTGGTGGTTTGACTAGTTATGGAAAGTTACTATCTGTTTGCTCTTGGATTGCTATTTCTGGGAGGATTTTTCTAGCCAATTGATTAAAGTGTTGTTAGCTTGTCAACATGGTTGTGTTCTTCTTGGTTGAGTCTTTTCTTCCTATATAGGAGCCACGTATGAGGATGTTTGTTGCAGTCGTGTCAGCAGAGAGGATTTTGCAATCCACTTTTGATACACTTTATTCCTGTAGCGGTGACATTGGTTCCTGGGTCTTTGATCTAGACAATCATAGAACCGTGAATTAGTTAAAGTGTCGTTCGTGTCACCCGCTGGGTTTTTTGGATTTCCATCGTTGGCATCTTCTTGAAGCTCTAAGTGTTCTATGGAGTCATAAAACTCGTCTTCTTCTTCGTCTTTTGATTCGTGATAGTCCATTGTTTGCTCTTCATCTTAGGAACTTGTTGATGCTGGTTCTCTTGTTTTCCTAGATCACACTTATTGCAAAGTAAGGAACAACATCATAGGCATCTTGATCAAAAAACTTCGTTGTTGAACCGTCTTGAATAGCGCACACATCTAGAGTAGCCAAGATGTGTTCCCATTCAAGTGGCTCTAAAGATTCTTTATGTTCTGGGACATAATCCTTATCTTTGATAGCCATTTCTAAAATACACTCCTCTTGCTTTAAGCTTCCGCATTGCGAAGCTCCACACATCCATAGTTCTTTAGGCTTACCCAACCATGTTGGAAGTTCTAATCCTGCTATAGTAGCGGAATCAAATTATTCAACCGGTGTTCTCGTCATGTCCTTGTAGCTATGGTCTTTCAAGTTTATCCTTGTAGTGGTTTCCATATGTCTCAGGTAGATATGGTCATTACTCCAATCTTGGACCATTTTTAGCTGTTGCATGAATGGTCTTCCTAGAATGATGTCATAGTTTTTGTTCTTGCCAAAGTCAACAATAGCAAAGGTATGCTCATATTCAATGCCACAAGCAGTGACAACTACTTTTTCTAGCACTCCCAGGGACTTTTTCATGTGTCCGTGTGCAATCTATAGTTTCATCTTGGTAGCCCACACTGCTGGTTTTCCCCATTGTTTCTAGATCTCTTTTGTTGCAATGGCAACACCAGCTCCACTGTCAAGGATTGCCATGGTTTTTACACCTTGTAATTCCACAAGAAGAGTGGCATTCCTATCTTCTCCCTCATAGTACTCACCTACCGTGTTTAATGGCACCAGCTTAGTATTTAGCTGAGGCATTTCAAGGTCTTTGATCCCTTCCTCAGTTTGAATCATTGGTTTTTTACGTCCAAGTTCTCTAAGCATTTTCCCACAGTAGTCCACATGTTTGGTCTTATTCTCGAAAACTCGGCTAACGTTATTGTACAGGTGACTAGGATAGATAGAATATCTATTAACCCTTTTGAATTGATGATCTTGTTGGAAGAGAGTCTCTGTGATGGGACTGCAATAACATTTGAGTTGGCCTCGTGATCTCCCGTATAGGAAGATAGCTCTTAAGGGTGAGAGGCGGAAGTGAAAAAATAGACCCGGTGGCCTCTACACCAAGACTATGCACAATGGCCTCATCATGGGGAATACACAATAGGGGCACCACCTAGCAAGATATGCGGCTAGGACGCATACATATACACAATGAAGCATGCATGGAAAACAATTTCAAGATCCACGCCCAAATGTGGAATGGCGTGGTCGGAGAATAAGGTGAGAGGAGTGGTGAGTGAGTGAGAATGGGCTCGCTACGCGTGCATGTAGTAAGGAAGATAACGAGGTCAGGAATACATGCAAGTATGCTCACTTCTCATACAAAAGGTGGCGAATCCGCACACCTTAAGATGGAAATAGCAAGATGATAGGAATATGAGAGGGAGAGAGAGTGTGTGTGTGTGGTGGAGAATCCGCACACCTTAACATAAGCCGAAAAAAAATGGCAAGGAACAAGAATATACCATACTCACAATGAGATGTATCCAAAGCGACACAAAGTATGGCACCAAGATGGAGTGTGTTGATTGCTTGCAAAAGATGAATACAATAGGTAGCGTATGGCAGGAAAATGAGAAGGGAACAAGATTGTAGGAGGCATAATGGAGAGATGGGAGTTGATGGCGAGGAATATCATGAGTGTGTCCACCCTTCTTCTTCTTGAAATTGTGCCTTCAACCCTTAATTACAAGTGGTGTGGAGGTGTGGTGCTCATCTTTTGTGCATGGTGATGGTGATGATGATAGTGTTGTGATTATGTGATTAGGGTTCATGCTACAAGCATGTAGCACAAGAGTGTGTATGGATAGGGGTGTGTGTGTGTGAGTGTTATCTCCCACCAAGTGAGCTCTCATGGCCTCCTTATATAGGGAAGGAGGGAAGGATTTAGCAATATTTCTATTTGAGGTGAGTGTCCCACTTTGGTGACTAGGAAAATGGGGTGCATGTGACTGTGGCTCCCATCTTGTATCCTCATTATTTAAAATACCAGAGTCAATAGAGAGAGAAGAGAGAATGTGGGTAGGATGTGGAGGATAGGAAATATTTACAATAGTCTAGCTTTGGATAGACATAAGCTTATTAGGGAGAGAAGAGAGAGGTAAGAAAATTATAAGAGAGGTTGTCGAAGGTGGATATTTGTTGATGAGGATGGATCCTCCAAAAATGGTGATAGAATTACTCTAGACTAGCCAAGACCTCATTAAAAGAGCTTTGTCTCTTGTAATCATGCTTGAAGACTTGTAGAACCATAGCCATTCTAGAAGGAAGAAAAGTGGGGATGGCCAGTGTCACCATTACACGAGAAAACTGGGGTCCACTACAAAAATCATATCTCCGTGTTCATAACTCCAAAAATTCTGAAAAAAATTGAGCTAAAAGTTGAGATCACGAGCTACATCTTTCATGTTGAACGCTCCTTCAGATTCGGGGTTCTTCTTTACTTAAAAAATTCAGCCAAATAATGTATTATTTGTGGCTGCAAAAGTCTTTTGGTGGTCCCCTTTGAGTGGACTTCTCTCTTGGCTTCAAGTGTAAGCTCCTTCATGTGTATGAAAACATGACCTAGAGTGTTGAAAAGATTGGCAATCATCTAAATGAAGGTATTATTGAAATTTGAAAGTGGGGTTGAGGTTTGAAAATGAAAACTAGTGAATAAAATATTTGGTAGAGTGGAATAATATACATACATGAAAAAAATATATTAGAAAATACTAGAATATATATATTTAATATTTTTAAGGTCAAAAGAGAGATCAACAAAGAAAGCTTACTTATTATGCTACATCGTGATTGATTAGCATAAGTATTATTTATTTAATAAAGGCTAAAACGTTTGTGAAAAAGGAAGAAAAAAATCAAAAGTAACTTATATAATGGGAAATATTTTGATAAAAGGGCAAAAATATATGGGGGGGTTCCCATGCATGGAAAAGCTTTCCTCATTAGCCCTCCCCCTAAGGCTAGAGGTATTCATGCCTCTAGCGTTGTACCTGATTCTTCTTCAATTGAGGTGGAGGAGTCTCCCTCCTCGGGGATTTCCATCATAGGTGTTTGATCAAATCTCAAAAAGTACTGCTTCAACCTCCATCCATTGACACGTGTTTTGTGGAGCCTACCATCTGCATCCATCAATCGGTAACTGCCATTGGCGTAGCGCTTTCTAATGACAAATGGCCCTTCCCATCTGGGTGAAAACTTTTTATCCTTCCTAGTGTCAAACCTGTTATCATACCGTAGGACCAACATACCTTTCTTGAGACCTTTTGCCCAAATTCCCTTGTTGAAGGTAAGTCGACGTTGCTTTGCCTGTGCTGCATAATAGTTGATAGCATCTTCTCTGTCTAGTTGAAGCCTCTCTAGATCAAGAATGTGGTTGTGGAGATGAGCATTAGGACGTTCCACCTGCCCAGCTAGCACCTTGAGACTAGCCAATTGTACTTCAATGGGTAAAATGGCTTCCTTACCAAACACCAAGTGATATGGTGTGAACCCAAGGGATGTGCGAAATGAAGTGCGATAAGCCCAAAGTGCAGCCATAAGATGCTTGTCCCAATCACTTTTGTGATTGTTTACATGCTTAGTGATGATCTTGCAGATCATACCATTTACCTTTTTCACCAAACCATTGCATTGTGGGTAGTAGGGAGTTGAGTGTTGTCGTGAGATACCTAACTTCTCCATTAGCTCTCCTACAAGGTCTCCTCTAAAACCTGGTCCCCTGTCAGAAATTATTTCAAGAGGAGTGCCAAAACGGCAACAAATGTTTTCAAATACGAACTTAGCCACTTCCTTAGCTGTAATCCGGGTGGTGGCAACTGCTTCAGCCCACCTGGTCATGTAGTCCACACCCATGATGATATAAAATTTACCTGATTGGCTCCTTGGCAAAGGCCCAATAGCATCAATTCCCCATTTCTCAAATGGTCCATATGAGATTATAGGAGTCTGTGGCTCATATGTGAGCCTCCTATTCCCTGCCTTTTGACATTCCTTGCATGTTTTACACCAATGATGCACATCCCTATGTAGACTAGGCCATACAAACCCGGCTTGTAGAATCTTTCTACTAGTGATGTCAAGTGCAAAGTGTCCTCCGCAAACACCATCATGGCAACTTGAAATGATTTCAGTGATCTCTCTAGAGAGAGGTACACGCCTAAGAATTTGATCCTTACCCTTGCAGTAGAGGTCATCATTGATAAGGCGGTATTTTGTTGCCTTGCGCACAAGCCACTGCTTTTGGCCCTTAGTAAGATCCTTAGGACACTCTCATGTGTCCAAGAAACTCATGATGTCAGGCATAGCATCGCTACCTTGGAAGAGAGGCAGCTTCAACTTGATAGCACCCACCACTGAAACATCTTGCAACTTCTCTCTAGCTAGAGCATCTGCTTCTTGATTTTCTGCTCGAGGGACATGATGTAATTGTACAACTTGAAATTTCCCTAAAAGTTCCTTGACTTTACGCAAATGGCCTAGCAATATATGATTTTTACAAGCCCAAGTTCCTTGTATTTGTTTTATTAAAAGCATGGCATCACCAAATACATTTAACCGTTGAATTCCCTATGTCACCACCACTCTAACCCATATTCTCCCTCATTGTTAGAGTGAGAATCCAAGAGATTCCCAATGGAGAAAACCTTGTCCCCTTGCTCGTTGAAGATGACAATTCCTGCTGCAGCTTTGTCCACTTTCCTCTTGTAGGCTCCATCAAAGAAAAGAGAGTGAGCCTCCTCTACCTTAGGGACTTCCAGCATAGGTGTAATATCTTGATCATTTGGTTTTATCTTTAGCTTCTTTTCATAGTGGCGATGAGTGAGAATACCTCCTAGACTGGCCCTTGTGGAGTTCTCCACTTGCATTGTGTAGTCAAACTCTTGTAGCCTTGTGAGCCATTTGGAAATCCTTGAAGAAACATCCATGTGCTGCATTACATAAGGAAATACTTCTTCCATTGTTAAGATTATGAATGGTCTAGACAATAAATAAGAGCGAAATTTGGTGGTAGCAAACATTAATGCAAGCACCATGTGCTCCACTGTCGTGTATCCCTTTTCTGATGGGGTCATCATTCGACTAGAGAAGTAGATAGGACGCATGAAAGAAGTTTGAGGATCCTTTTGCATCAATACAGCCCCAAGTGTGTCATTACCAACACTAGGGTTTACATAAAATGGCTCGTCCCACTTTGGAGGTGCCATGGTGGGAAGTGAAGCTAGAATTTGTTTTACCTCATTGAATTGTTGTTCATTTTCTTCACTCCAAGTGAAGATCTCTTGATGGGTAACTTGTTGTAAAGGGAGAACCACTTGGGAGAGCAAGTGAATGAACCTACTCAAATACCTCACCTTTTGAAGAAAAGAGACCAATTGCTTTGTTGTGGTGGGAGAGGTCAAAGCCACCAAGGCTTGAACCTTGCTTGGGTCAGCTTCAATGCCGTTGGCCGAGATCACATGGCCAAGAAGAGTAACCTTGCTTTCACCAATGTGGCATTTCTCCACATTGAGTTGGCCACCCAAAGCTTGCAGCCTAGCTAGACCTTCATAAACTTTCTCCAAATGAAGAGAGCGAGAGCTATAGATGCAAAAGTCATCAATAAAAACACGGATTGATTTTCCAAAGAATGGCTGAAAAACAAATGTCACATATCACTGAAAAGTGGCTGGAGCATTAGTGAGACCAAAAGGCATAACTCTGTAAGCAAAACATCCCCATGGTGTGATGAAGGTTGTCTTCTTTTGATCTTCTTCAGCGATGCTAATTTGGAAGTAGCCTGAGTAGCCATCACATACTGTGTAGCGCTCATGTCCTGCTACCTCATTGAGTATTTCGTCTTGAAAAGGAAGAGGAAAATGGTCCCTCTTTGTGGCTGCATTAAGAGGCTTGTAATCAACACAAACCCTCCACTTACCATTCTTCTGCATTAAGAGGATAGATAAAACCGGCTTCTAGCAATTTCCTCACCTCTTTGAGTAGGGCGTCTTGTTGAATTACTCCTAGCCGCCTGAGCTTCTGCACTACAGGTTTACTTCCCTCCTTGAGCTTAATGTGATGTTGAACTACTGTGATGCCAGTGTTTTTATCATATTCATCAATGAACAATGTGGTAAAATTACTTAGCATCAAAATATAATCTTCACGCTCCTTCCCACACAACTCACTAGAGAGCATTTGATGTAGCTTACTTGCTTCTACTAGAGGTTGTATACCTGGTGTCTCCCCTTGGCTTGATGATGAGGCATCAGGTTGCTCCATCTTCTTAGGGTCCTTGAGAATGATCCCCATCACCTCAATGCTACTGTCACTTTCTTCACTCACTGTTGACTCCTCCTCTGAAGTGGTTGAAGAGTCACCACTAGAAAACTCATCCTCGGAGGTTTCTAGATCCATGTCGCGTTGTTGACCTATCTTCATGTCGTAAAGTATTGGCCTTCCTTTTGCATCCTTCATCTGGATTATGCTGGTGTCCCAGTCCTGATTAGCTCTCATAGCCATAAGCCAAGGCCTCCGTAGAATGATAGGATAGCCCTCCCCTTTGTGTGGCATGACAAAGATGTCCACATCTACCTCGGTGTTGAATGCCTTTATCCTAACTGCATTTATGACACCAACACATTAAACTTTTAAATTATTTGCCATTTTGGCTCGGCATGGTGCCGACCGACTCACCTCTAAACCCAAACGGTGCATCATTTTTTCACTCATGACGCATATTTGTGCGCCACCATCGATGTAGATATTGGAGATGTGTTGCCCTTTGATGTAAGCATCCATCACTGGTAGTATGTCGTCTAGATTCCTCCCAGAGATAGCCCCAGCTATCTTTGGCTTTGGTCGCCTCATGTTAACCATCTTTGTCCATTGTCTCCTCACCCTAGGTGCTAGGTGGAGTAACTGGGGCCAGGTGATTTTTGGGCCCTACAGAGAAACATCTTAAACCAAATCATATGGTTTAGAACATTCACCCAAAGAGAAATCTACAATGTCAATTTTACGTCGTGACTTGGACGGCTTTTTGCTAGATTCCCCTTTATTCTTCATCTTTTCTTCCTTTTGAGAAGATTCACCATGCCTAGCGCGTTTTACCCCAATGGCATCTACTCCTTTAACCTTGGTCTTATCCTCCTCCACTTTCTCCTTTCCCTTACCTTCAAGACTGATGACGCTTACTGTTTGATTGCCAACTGGTGGTGGGGGTAAGGGTGGAATGAGAGGTTGTGGTGGTGGTGGTGGTGGTTGTGGTTGAATCGGTGGTTGTAAGATTTGCATGGGTGGTGCTTCTCGTGGTGCCCTCGGTGGTGGTGGTCTTGCTCTTGGTGGTGAAACCTGGTTTTGTCTGGCTCCTCTGTTGAAATTCTGCCTCCTTGGTTGTGGACAATAGTACATGCCATGACCATCCTCCCCACAATTGTAGCAGTGGTATTCTTGGTTTTGCCTTCGTTGTCCTCTCCCTTGCTCTTGGTTGCGATTGTGTGCATGCCCTTGTTGTATCAAATGGACTGAGAGATTCTCAAGTTGATTGGTGATTCGGTTGAGCAGGTCTTGCTGATCTTCAATTGGTTCTTGTGGTTGAATCCTCTGGGCGACTGTTGTAGGTGGTGCTAGAGGTGGTGGGGTCCTAACGGCTTCCTCTCCATCGATATTCCTGGCTTGTAGGCGCAACTTCTTGTCTTTAAGGCGGGCCACTTCAACTGCTAGCTCATACGTAGCAGGAAACCTTCCCTTCACCTTCTCTTTAAGAGTTGGCCATAACCCAGCCACAAACCGATCCTTCTTTAGGAAATCAGGTGCCCCCTCATCCTCTCTTAGCGATGCAACCCATCGCCCCCATAAATCTACAAACTTTGACTCATATGATGCGTATGCCAGCATACTGCCCTGCTTCAACTCTGTCAACAATTGCCATAGTTTCTCTGATGTTGTGCCCTCTCCAAAACGCTTGACAAAGGCTGCCCTTAATAAGTCCCACCGTTCCTTGGTTTCTTGTGCCAAGGCATTGTACCATGATCTTGCCTCCACCTTCATTAGAAGTGGGAAGATGCGCAAGCGCGAAGCATCATCATCTCTCGCAGAGATGACACATGCTATTTCCAAGTTGTCTAAAAAGTCTGCAGCATCCTCACCCACCTTACCAGTAAAGGTTGGAAATGCTACACTTGCCATGATTACTGAGAGAGAGCTAGAAAGACACACTTCTTAACTTGCAAATTTTTTTTCTTCTTTACAAGGAGGCGTGTATACCCTATTATACTAGGACATAGATTAAAACTTCAAACGGTACATTGCCTTGTACCAAAGGTAAACAAATGGCTGATCTGATGACAGAACCTCAAAAAACCGCTCCCCAACCGGCATGGTGTCAATGACGTGCTGGTAGTGAATCTTCAAGTCCAATATTACCTTGATTGAGCGTACACGTGTTGGTATGTGTGATCTGTCTTGAGGTAGGTTGTACTGATTCATGTGAATCTTAGAGGTGCTTAGTCACTGTCCAAGCTTGTAGGAGAGGGTGGTGTTATTTCCTGAAACAAACTCAGTAGATCCCTAGTTTCTCTAGTGAGAGTGTGAGCCAATGCTTCTGTTATCTGTGCTGCAGCATCAGGTGCGACTTGAAAACTGACTATGATAATTACCTCGGTGACTTGAGTTACCCGATTCTCAAAGTAGAATAGTGTTGATTCTCTATTGTGCAGAGATCCTTCCATTTTGTTGTTGTTGGTTGGTTGTAGGTTGCGAACATGGTTTCCACCTCCTCCTCCTTCTTCTTGGCACTTGGCCTATGTATATCCACTGGGTTTGGCGCGTTGGTTGACTCTCCCACTTCAAATCGATTACCGTTACGCCTGGCACTCGAGCTTCGATGGAGATGCGGAGTTCGTCTAGTTGTGCTTGGAGCTCTTCTTCTTGTGTCGTCCAGTTAGAAAATCCTTCATACTCATTCATCCATTCACAATAGTTTAGGGTTTTCAGTCTTGTAAACTGAAGGTCTTGAGTTCGATCCTCCTTGGGGGAACCAAATGAGAGGCGGAAGTGAAAAAATAGACCCGGTGGCCTCTACACCAAGACTATGCACAATGGCCCCATCATGGGGAATACACAATAGGGGCACCACCTAGCAAGAGATGCGGTTAGGACGCATACATATACACAATGAAGCATGCATGGAAAACAATTTCAAGATCCACGCCCAAATGTGGAATGGGGTGGTCGGAGAATAAGGTGAGAGGAGTGGTGAGTGAGTGAGAATGGGCTCGCTACGCGTGCATGTAGTAAGGAAGATAACGAGGTCAGGGATACATGCAAGTATGATCACTTCTCATACAAAAGGTGGCGAATCCGCACACCTTAAGATGGAAGTAGCAAGATGATAGGAATATGAGAGGGAGAGAGAGTGTGTGTGTGTGGTGGCGAATCCGCACACCTTAACATAAGCCGAAAAAAAATGGCAAGGAACAAGAATATACCATACTCACAATGAGATGTATCCAAAGCGACACAAAGTATGGCACCAAGATGGAGTGTGTTGATTGCTTGCAAAAGATGAATACAATAGGTAGCGTAAGGCAGGAAAATGAGAAGGGAACAAGATCGTAGGAGGCATAATGGAGAGATGGGAGTTGATGGCGAGGAATATCATGAGTGTGTCCACCCTTCTTCTTCTTGAAATTGTGCCTTCAACCCTTAATTACAAGTGGTGTGGAGGTGTGGTGCTCATCTTTTGTGCATGGTGATGGTGATGATGATGGTGTTGTGATTATGTGATTAGGGTTCATGCTACAAGCATGTAGCACAAGAGTGTGTATGGATAGGTGTGTGTGTGTGTGTGTGTTCTCTCCCCCCAAGTGAGCTCTCATGGCCTCCTTATATAGGGAAGGAGGGAAGGATTTAGCAATATTTCTATTTGAGGTGAGTGTCCCACTTTGGTGACTAGGAAAATGGGGTGCATGTGACTGTGGCTCCCATCTTGTCTCCTCATTATTTAAAATACCAGAGTCAATAGAGAGAGAAGAGAGAATGTGGGTAGTATGTGGAGGATAGGAAATATTTACAATAGTCTAGCTTTGGATAGACATAAGCTTATTAGGGAGAGAAGAGAGAGGTAAGAAAATTATAAGAGAGGTTGTCGAAGGTGGATATTTGTTGATGAGGATGGATCCTCCAAAAATGGTGATAGAATTACACTAGACTAGCCAAGACCTCATTAAAAGAGCCTTGTCTCTTGTAATCATGCTTGAAGACTTGTAGAACCATAGCCATTCTAGAAGGAAGAAAAGTGGCGATGGCCTGTGTCACCATTACACGAGAAAACTGGGATCCACTACAAAAATCATATCTCCGTGTTCATAACTCCAAAAATTCTGAAAAAAATTGAGCTAAAAGTTGAGATCACGAGCTACATCTTTCATGTTGAACGCTTCTTCAGATTCGGGGTTCTTCTTTACTTAAAAATTTCAGCCAAATAATGTATTATTTGTGGCTGCAAAAGTCTTTTGGTGGTCCCCTTTGAGTGGACTTCTCTCTTGCCTTCAAGTGTAAGCTCCTTCATGTGTATGAAAACATGACATAGAGTGTTGAAAAGATTGGCAATCATCTAGATGGAGGTATTATTGAAATTTGAAAGTGGGGTTGAGGTTTGAAAATGAAAACTAGTGAATAAAATATTTGGTAGAGTGGAATAATATACATATATGAAAAAAATATATTAGAAAATACTAGAATATATATATTTAATATTTTTAAGGTCAAAAGAGAGATCAACAAAGAAAACTTACTTATTATGCTACATCGTGATTGATTAGCATAAGTATTATTTATTTAATAAAGGCTAAAACGTTTGTGAAAAAGGAAGAAAAAAATCAAAAGTAACTTATATAATGGGAAATATTTTGATAGAAGGGCAAAAATATATGGGGGGGTTCCCATGCATGGAAAAGCTTTCCTCAAGGGCAATAAAATTAGGAAGAGAAAAATGGGGTTGAATGTCCATAGATTGTACAGATCCTTTGTCTCCCCAATACAATTGTGCTTCTAGATTTATTGAAGATCCAAACCCAAATTCCTTTATTGGTGGAAGAAACACTCCACTTCCATCATCGGTCTGGTTTACTCGTATGCTTAGCTCACTGGCTTCATTGGCCTCTCTGACTTGTTTTCACAATACCATCTATTTCTTTACAACTATCTGGTATAGCTAGGTGAAATCCCTCAGAAGAGTTATTCATGGTATTCAACACTATCCTTTGTTCTAACAATAGGTCCTTGAGCTTTGGTCCATGCTCGTGATCGACTAGGATCTCACTCTTTTTTTTGGTGGGATTACTAGTGTAGGTGGGACAAGGATCAAATCTTTAGGTTTTCCAACTGGTGGTCCTAGTAAAGCTTGGGATATTTAAATCATTTTTTGGCACATTTCAAGCCTTTGCTTTTTTAGTTCCGCATATGGATATGTCATCCACCTCTGTTCTTGGGTTTGATTGTTTTTGAGCCGAGTTTCATAGGATTTTAAGAGGGCATCTAATGGCTCATTAACCTTCTCGACCAACATTGATCCTCCTTAACTAGCACTACTTGGTATTTCTTCCATGGATGGTTCTTCTGGAGGTTGAGACGTCTCCATAAGAGAAGGTGCAACCCTTTCCTCATGTTGTCTTATCTTCTCTTTAGCTTGGGTAAGCTCCTCAACTAGGGATTTTTGCTCTCGTTCCCTACGTGCTTTCATCCTAACCTTTCTAGCTTTTCAACTATTCCATTTGCTCTTGGTTTTTAGACTAGGTAACTCGGTCTTTGGTTCACCCATCTGTGGACTCACCTCAATTTATGTTCTATGTATGTGAATTCTCAACGGCTTCCTTTTGAGCTTGCGCTCTGGTAACTACTTGAACTGGTACAACATTTTGTTTTTGGAGCTACTAGGTAGCTGAACCATTCCCGAGACATTCATTGTGATCTTTATGACTCAGTTTGGGCTTTTTGAACAGTCGGGGATCAAGTGAATGATTCCACAGTAAAGACAATAGGCATTTACTTGAGTGATCTCTGTTTGAGGACATTGTTTGACCAAGTGGTTATCACAGTGTTTATGACAATTTGTCTCTGGTTGAGGAGCTTCTTCTCACATTTCCTCTTGGCTGTAAACAGGCTTTGACCTACAGGCTTTGACCTAGCTAAGCCTCTATTCACAATGAACCATAAAGTCCTTTCATCCATCTCATACCTTCTTTCTTCAAGTCGAAACGCGAGAGGTGGAGGTTGTATCGACATCACCACTCCATGTGTTTCTCTCATCTTCTGTCACTTTGAAGGGAAGTGCATGCTTGGGTGGCTGTTGCTTTGAAGGGAAGTACATGATTGGGTGGTTATAATACATTCTAGTTGGTACTAGAGCTTTTTTATTGGATGCTTCCATCATCGGTATGTATCTCATGTATACAAACATTCTAGCACTTGGCATCAGAAGCGCATTCCCCGTAACGTATCTAGGTGGAGTAGGTGCTACTAGAATAGGTTGTACATACCTCTCCCTAGAATATTCCATGCTATAGTAACACTCTTCCCTCGTATGGTTTGTCCATTTCCTCTCAATTTTGCACCACTTAAGCTCCCTCAAATCAGACCTTACAAGAGGAGTTAACCTCTTGACCATTTTTTCGATAAATTTTTCTTGATTGATAGATGTTGTTGGCTTTGCAATGGACTCAATCATCTATGACTCACTGTGCTGAGATGATGTGTCGTCCTCTTGACTCTTACAATCCTTTTCTTTATATTCCTCATAGTTATCCACCAGATAAAGAGCTTCTTGGTCAATTTGTTTAGTGTCAAGCTCCTTATAATATGTAGATCCTTCTAAAGACCCACATGCCTCATTCCCCGGATAAAGATCAACATCAATTGTGCCTGCATAGATAGTTTCACTCTTGGACAAAACTTGACATATCTCTTGAGCCATAATGCTGCCTTGCGTACTGATTCACCCTCTTTCTGTTTGAATCTATTAATTCGTGAGATTGTATTGTGAGCTATGCCTCTCTGTGAGAATTCTTTGATGAATTCCTCAAACAACTCGTCTAGAGTGTCAAAATCCCGTCTTTCCACTAAGTCAAACCATGTAGCTGCATCGTCTTTCAGAGTCAGTCCGAATCCTACAAATTGTGTCGCAAAATCTAAAACTTTCTCTACTCTAATTGCTCTTTGAAAAGCTGCTACCTGATCTCTCGGATCTTTATCTCTATAGTATTTCTTGTTTATACATTTTTGGATTTGTGATGGATAATTTTCTATGCCTAGGCCATGGAGCAGACCTAGACAAGAAAAACCAAGCAAAGACTAAAGATGCTCAGACTCCCAAACCCAAGCCCACCAACAAGGAATTATGGTTGGAAAGTGCTACTAAATCTGCTGCCAAAGAATGTGCGTGCAATCGCAATATCATATCATCAAAAAATATCCACAAAACGATCACTTCCTCATTCAACAAGAGAGAGAGAGAGAGAGAGAGAGAGAGAGAGATTGAATGTTGCCTTTATTTCAAAAGAGAGATATTGTGTGAAATTAATGTGTAATTATGTATACTAACTTTTTTTTTTACAACAAGCTTAACAAAACTTATCTTTGTCTTCATGCACGCTTTGTATCTTCAAAGCTTCAGCTTTTGGCTTGCACCCTATAGGGAAATGCTATGTATTTTTCTTCTCTCTCTCTCTCTCATGCACCCACTACCTCTCTCTAGTTTGCGCTACATGCAAACTATTTTTTCTCTCTCTCTTCCGCTTGCAATTCCTTTAACAACTCCCTCTTTTTTTCTCTATTTCCAACCTACTCAAAGCTTCGACAAAAAGGGTTCTCTCTCCCTCTTCGTCTCTCTCTCTCTCTCTCTCTCTCTCTCTCTCTCTCTCTCTCTCTCTCTCTCTACAGGAGAAAACCCCTTCTCTCGACTATTATGTAGAGAGAATTTCTCTCTTTCTTCTTCTCACCTCGGCTATGGGATGCACCCCTTAGTGGATGAATCCATTCAAACCTCCTTTATTATACATATATATATATATATATATATATATATATATAAAACTCTCTTCGACCTGCAACAGGCTCCTCTCTCTCTCTCTCTCTCTCTCTCTCTCTCTCTCTCTCTCTCTCTCTCTCTCTCTCTCTCTCTCTCTCTCTCTCTCTCTCTCTCTCTCTCTCTCGGATACTCCATGACAGCGCCCTTTGCAAGGAAAGGTGCATCCTCTCTCTTCTACATCTTGTGAAGGTTGCAGAAAGCTGGCCTCATCATCTCCACTATCCCCCCTACCCTCCATGCTCTCCTGGTATGCCATCAACTCTTTACATCTTCCACTCTCATGGAGGCTCCCCCTTCATCTCGGCCTGGCTTGTTATCTCAGCCCCTTCACTCAGTCTCCTTTGCAACCCCCCCCCCCCCCCCCCTGGTTCCTCCGACTCTTGCTCGCTCCACCCCATCATGGCGATGATTCAGAGGCCATCTTATTTTTGTTTCTCGCTATGGTCTTTAAAGACCCTATTCCCACATAGTCTCTTCAAAGGAGAGATTTTATCATCGCTGAATAGTCATTTGAGAGCTTAAAACCTAATCAAGCACTAGTATCAAGCTTAAAACCTCATCTCTCTCTTAGTTTCTCCTTTGGTGACTATGTCCACACACATACACACACATGTAATCATACAACAATTCTCTCAACATGCTCTCGCGGACATCTTCTCATGCATATCGACAACACTACATGCAGATGATGGCACTTCGTGCCAACCCTCGCCAAACCAAGTATGCATGTGGGCATTCCAAAACAATTTTTAAGTGACTCTATCACCCAAAATAAATCTGCTAATGATCAATATTCATTTCCTTTATGATTTGAACTACAACAAGTTGAATGCCATCTTGGTCTCTAGCAATTTGTCTTTTGCTTTTTTTGTTTGTCTATTTGCAAAACAACTCCAATTGGCTAATCAAGTGCAAGTATCATCGTCAAATAGCAGATAAAATTTTTCATTTTTTGTACAGAATGCTGATGCATCATTCCTCCTTGAGGCTAAAAAAAGACTCCAACAGTGGCGTCCTGTGAGGAAAACTAGCCTGCTAGTGAACCCAGAATTACGGTGAAGACCAGTGCCTTATCCATTGGGCTTCTCTCTATTCTTCCATTTAAATTTTACCCTTTTTCTATTACTTTCTTTCCTTTATCTTGCCATAACCCCCTTGGATGGGAAATAAACTCACTCTTTGGCACATGTGGTACCCAATGTGGTCTAGGAAAAGTATTATCTCTAAAAGAAGATGACTCATTAGCTTGCAAAACTCTAAAAGGACTATCTGGTGTTGGAGTAAGGAATGGTGGAATAGGAACCATAAGAGCACACACCATAGAAATTGAATAAGCCTCTCTCTTGTATCTCTCAGCTTCAAAGGTAAGTCTGGATTGGGTTGCTAGTGCGGTGGCTGTAAAGGCCTCCCCCACAACCTTAGCTCATGCATATGCATCCTCAACTATCTTTGGATTTGACAACCTCACATGGAGTTGTATATTCCTCAAAATACCCTTAAGCAAACATTCCAATAAAACCCTTTCATCAAAACAATAGGGGTCACAATGCTTCCTTTTGAATCCTTGAAAATGACTAATATACTCAACAATTGATTCACCCTCCCCTTGGAAGAAGTCTAACATGATCCCAAAGGCTAAATTAGAAGGTAAAATAGGAGAAAATCTAGCAACAAAAGCTCGACCCATTCATCCCAAGTTTACATCAAATGTGGAGAATGTCGCAGCATACTATGGTACCATTGCATAGCTACACCAGTCAAAAAAGCTGGAAAGAACCACATGAGGTCTTTAGGCTTGTCATAACCCTCAAACCAACAAACTTGCACAAATTGCAATAAATGAGAATCAGCTGTACTAGCTCCAACTCCATCATAGGGTGTCAAATGGACAATCCATTGATCAATAGGTCTCTCCCTAGCTTGGAGAACGATAGGAGGGTTAACTACATGAACATTGATAACCACAGGTTCTACCACTAGAGGATCAAGCTCTCTTTCTCAAGAACATTTTCAATGATAACCATATCATCATCAGAAACATAAAGAGAACTAAAACTAGAAGCATCAAGAACATCATCTTCAAAAGGCTTGGCTGTAACTAATGGCTTATCTCTTGGTACAAACACTACCCCTTCTAAGGGATGTATCACATCATCAATATGGTCAAAAGAAGCGGTAAACCCCACTCCATATTGCACCTCCTAAACAAGGGTGGGAGGGTGGGAAAGAACAAGAGGTAGGTCAAAATTCTTCTCCTCAAGAAGACATTGGTCAAAAGTGGCATCATCAACTAAATTGGCTAAAAAGCCATCCCAAACATTCTCGTCAAGAGTTTCACTCTCTCATCACTTCTCTCTAAGAAATAACCTCAAGGAAAATTCCCTCATCTTCATCAACTTCATCACTCAAATGGGAAAAAAACTCATTCCAAACTCTATAAAAACCTAAAGGCTCACCAACATCATCATCAACGCTCCAGGTCTAGGTGGCAACAGACGTTAAAATAACCCTTTTCTTGGAGTCCCTCCTCTTGGATATGCAAGCATCCCAAATGTCCGCGAGGAAGAAAACCAACTTAAAAGTCAAATACAAGCAGAAAGAAAACACTAGCTCCATCTCTAGGAATCACAAGTACTTCGTCCAAGCAAAAATGCTAGAAGTTGTGTCCCATCGGGCATGCCACTGATGGATTATTTTCTATGTGTGGGCCATGGAGCAGACCCAGACATGAAAAACCAAGCAAAGACTAAAGATGCTCAAACTCCCAAACCCAAGCCCACCAACAAGGAACTATGGTTGGAAAGTGCTACTAAATATCTTGCCAAGAAATGTGCATGCAGTCACAATATCAGATCATCAACAAATATCCACAAAATGATCACTTCCTCATTCAACAAGCGAGAGAGAGAGAGAGAGAGAGAGAGAGAGAGAGAGAGAGAGAGAGAGAGAGAGAGAGAGAGAGAGCGAGAGATTGAATGTTGTCTTTATTTAAAAAGAGAGAGAAAGGTGAGAAGCATGAGATATTGTGTGAAATTAATGTGTAATTATCAATATTGAAATTGTTTTTACAACAAGCTTAACAAAACTTATCTTTGTCTTCATGCACGCTTGTATCTTCAAAGCTTCAACTTTTGTCTTGCACCCTATAGGACAACTCTATATCTTTTTCTTTTCTCTCTCTCTCTCTCTCTCTCTCTCTCTCTCTCTCTCTCTCATTCATGTACCCACTAACTTTTCTCTCTATTTTCAACCCGCTCAAAGCTTTGGAAAAAAGGGTTCTCTCTCTCTCTCTCTCTCTCTCTCTCTCTCTCTCTCTCTTTGTCTCTCTCTCTCTCTCTCTACAAGAGAAAACCCCTTCTCTCAACTATTATGTAGAGAGAATCTCTCTCTTTCTTCTTCTCACCCCGGCTATGGGATGCACCCCTTAGTGGGTAAATCCATTCAAAACCCCCTTCATTTATTAAAAAAAACCTCTCTTTTGACTTGCAACAAGCCTCTCTCTCTCTCTCTCTCTTACTCCAAGACAGCATCCCATGCAAGGAAAGGTACCCCCTCTCTCTTCTACATCTCGGCAAGCCTACAGAAAGCTAGCCTCATCATGTCCACTATCCCCCCTACCCTCCATGCTCTCCTGGTCCGCCATCAACTCTTTCCATCTTCCACTGTCATGGCAGCTCCCCCTTCATCTTGGCCTGACTCGTTATCTCAACCCCTTCACTCAGTCTCCTTTGTAAAACCCGCCTCCCTCCTCTTGGCCTGCTCCTCTTGCCCCCCCCCGCGGTGTTCCTCTGACTCTTGCTCGCTTCACCCCGTCATGGCGACGATTCAGAGGCTGTTTTATTCTATTTTCTCGCTATGGTCTTTAAGACCCTTTTCCCACACAGTCTCTTCAAAAGAGAGATTTTATCATCGCAGAATAGTCCTTGAAGAGCTCAAAAACTAATCAAGCACTAGTCTCAAGCTTAAAACATCGTCTCTCTCTTAGTTTCTCCTTTGGCGACTCCACACACATGTAATTAAACAACCGTTCTCTCAACATGCTCACGTGGATATGTCCTTATGCATATCGACAACAATACATGCAAATGATGGCACTTCGTGCCAACCCTTGCCAAACCAATGTTACCATATACATGTGGTAGTGATGTGTGTGAACACACTAGGACTGCCAGGGCATTTTTACCTCTTTATGAGGTTTTCTCCCCTGTGCATTGTATATACACCCATCACTCTAGGGATATCTATCTTTCCATTGCACACTAAGTAACATACTCTCAGTTGTGTGCCTTGAGCTTCCTTCGTCTTCTCCAAGCTGTGTGTGTTTTCCTGGAACCCTAATTCCAACAATTGGTATCAGAGCAGGTTGCATCCTCTCGGGCTTAGTCGCCAGCAGCTCCAGTACACGCCTGCTCACTTTCTTCGATTTCTATGAGCTTTGGCGAGCGTTCGCAGGTCCACAAAAATTTTGGGAGTGCTTGTAGAGATTAGTTTGATCAGATTTCTAATTCGGGCTCATTTCGGCCTCCGTTTTCACTACAGCCAGATCTACCCAGGAAATTTCATCATTTTGTGCAGAATTTCTGTCAGTGCCAAATACTGCATAACAAGTCCCATACAGTCTACTACGGGTTGTGCTATATAGCACGTGCTGGTCTCATTCAATTTCTTTTCATTTCGAGAAGTTTTCACATCAGGTGCATGCATTTTCCATGGCTGACAACAACACATATGTGTTCAAGATGTTTGTTGCTGAGGACAGATTGGATGGGGACAATTACCCTATGTGGGCTTACATGATGCAAATGTTCTTGTGTCAAAGGGAGTCTGGAATACTGTGCAGTGCATTGATGTATGTCTTGGTTCTGAGGATGTAGGCGATGTTGAGGATAGGTCTTGCTGCAAGAATTGCTACTATTAGAGTTGTTTTGTCTACGACAGAACAAGCTCGTTGGGATGTAAAGGATGCGCAGGCTCATGCATTGATTGCATTGTCTGTGAAGCGCACCATTACTCCTCACACTCGTTTAGCGAAATCTGCAAAACAGGCTTGGGATATTCTAGCTGATCTTTATGCAAGCTGCAATGAGGCAAAAATTGCTTTGCTGCGTAAAGAGCTGGAATCAAAGATTATGCATGAGGAAGATGATATGGACACTTTCCTTGCTGGTGTCAAGGATATCAATGAGCAACTTATTTCTGCAGGTGAAGTCATTTCAGAGAGCTCTCTTGTGCAGACTGTTCTTGATGCCTTGCCAGATTCTTACCAGACTTTTGCTAGTACTTGGAGACTTATGACCCAAGGAAATCCCTAAGTTGTAAAGTTTGATGCGTTATGCACATTGCTCTTGCAAGATTCACTTTCCAGAAAAAACAAGACTAGGCAGCGTGCAGTTGAACAGGCTTTTATTGCTTCTCAAAGAAAGGGTTGTAACAACAATGGAACCACTTCTTATGGTTCTGCTGCGAGTGGCAAAAATTATGTTACTAATGCTTCTGATGGCAGCAATTCGTCTGGAAATTCTGGTGATAAGGGCAAAAAGAAGATGTGTTGCCATTATCGTAAAGATAATGATCACTTGATCAAGCATTGTCCTACATTGAAGGCCAAAGAGGCTAAGAAGAAAGAGGGTTTAGGGTTCCACTACAAATGCAGCCATTGTTGAGTCTTCTGTGAAAGGAGACTGTGATGCTGATGTTGATGCAGAACAAGGTGGTACCAAACGTATTGTACGTGGCGTATATGTACGTAATGTACGTTGTTCCGTACAGGAAGAAATTTTATGTACGTAAAAATACGTACTCTTGTAAAAAAACCACAAAGTACTAAATTTTCTAGGACATTTTCAATAAAAAACAAGAGAGAAGCCAACAACTTATAGAGACATTCAAAGACACGTTTTACATGACAACCACATACTGTGTAACTACTGCAAGAGACTTAGATTTTTATTTTAAAACAGCACCGTATGGACTCAAAAAAACAAAAAAGAACTCCGTATGGATCCGTACAGAACGTCCGTACGGTACGAAACCGATCCGTACGTACGTATTGATCCAATCTTGATGGAGAATGGGCTTTTAGTGCAGAGTGCACTTACAATCTTGTTGTCCATGATGCATGCATGTGGATCGCTGCAGATTCACATGTGTGGTATTTCGATAGTGGTGCTACAAAGCACACTACCTCACATCGTGAATTGTTCACCTCTCTCGAGTCTATCCCTCATAGGAATTCAGTCACTTGTGCCAACAATGCCTCTTATCCTGTTCAAGGAGTTGGAAAGATTGTGCTTACTGCTGCAAATGGTAGTTCTTTCACACTTTTTGATGCACTTTATGTACCTGGGATCAAGAAGAATCTTTTGTCTGTATCTGCACTTGCTAGACTTGGACTTGTAGTCAAATTTGTGGATGACAAATGTACAGTTCATGATCTCAATTTTGGTGATGAAATTGGTGCATCTGGCCTTTTGTGCCATGGGCTGTATAAGCTCACTTTGTCTGACAAGTGTGGATAAAATTTTGTAAATGCAGTTGCAAATTCAAGGGCTCTTTAAGATGCAAAACTGTAGCATGCACATTTTGGGCATCTGAATTTTGTCAGTTTGCTGCATTTGTAAAAATTTGATATTGTAACATTTAATGGCCTAAAAACTTGTGTGTAGCGGAAATTAGCATGAACAGAGTGGGCATTCCATTAGAATAGATTCCTAATGAGAATTACAAGAGTGCTTGGGTGGAGAGAGCAACAAAAAGCATAACACCTAGTTAGATAGCATGAACAATACTTTCAAAAGAGAGAGAAATTAAGCTATTGACAACAGTTGAGGACCGGATTTGCATGGAGACGGTCCGCCCTCCAAAAGGCTTTGTATTATGGTTTCTCCCATCAAGAGAGACATTGTACAATACAATTCTTTGTTTTCCTTCAAGACTAGCTAGTGCAATGAAGACGAAAGCTTCATGCACTAAGCAAAACACTTATCAAACACAACATTAATTATCTCCGGTCTCAGACCCAAGACCTCACACACCTTCGAAGATGGTGAGAGCTAGCGGGGCATGAGAGTAGATTGAGAGGAAGAAGGAGTATTCTTACGAGAAAGATGTACATCTCCTCACATAATCACTCATATTAGCATAGCTTATCTTAGTTAATAGCATGGTAGAGGAGATGAGCATGCATTGAAGCTTGGCTCTTGGTTGGATTTGCATAAGAAAGCCAAGAGTTGTTGGTGTAGGCCTCCCTTCTCATAAGCTTGGAGTAGGTGACAAGCTTTCCATTAAAGCTTGAGAAGGAGCGAGAGTCTTCTTTACTTCACACATGAGATTGTGTGAGTGTGTGTGTGATAATGCCTTGCAAAAGCCATCCCCCTCTCTCTCTTGGTCGACCCCTCTTGCCATTTGCTCATGCTCCACTCTCATTGGACCTCCCTAGGGCTAGCCAATGATAATTAAGCAGTATAAGTGATAGCCTTCTGACATGTGTCCCCCTTTTCCCTTTTGTGAGAGCTTTATGCAATTAATAAATGCAACTAAACTCTCATTGGACCCCTTTGCCTCCTGGCCAATAGAAATCAGGCAAGCCATTCGGCTACTGAATGCTCATTGGACCCCTTGGGAGACTGTCCAATAGTCTTCTAGAGAGCTTAATTCTCATTGGTTCTTTTATTAAGTGTTTTTAAATTAATTAAACTAGATTTACTCTAGCCTAATTCTCATTGGCCACAAGGCTTGCCCCCTCCTATGTACGGATTTGTAAAGACTTTTGGGACACACACAAAGCATCCAATTCCCCCCATGGTTGACCCTTTGGACACAACCTTTGAATTTTGGAACCTTAACATTTTGGAAGTCTTAATGGGCTGAACCTTAGGGTCTTTTTAGCCCATTGTTGCACATGGCTCTTTTGCAGATGGCCCTCCCTCTGGATCCCTATTTTCCCTCCTTTGGATCCCTACTATGGCCGGTCTGCTAGCTTAACCAATATTCTAGCTTTTTCTCCCCTGCCACTTCCCCATATTAAATGATCAGTTTAACATGAGAAAATCATTTAGGAGAATTAGATATTGATTATTATGACATTACCTCTCTCTTGAAATCATAGTCGTCCTCGACTATGGTGTGGAGAAGATAAAGCATATGTATGAGTTTTCTTAGCGGGTAGAGGATCCCTATGCTACCCTACGACATCATTGCACAATGGATGACTAGTCCATTTGGCGCTTGAGAGCCTGAGGCTGCCGCAAGCATGTCTGCACATTAGTCCTATCAATCTTCCATAGTAGAGTGACAAGCTCTACTTGGTGTTTGGGAGACGTCGTCTCCGCAAACTTGATCTAAGCATGCATACTACTTCATTGTTGTGCACAATAAAGAAAAAGTGAGTCTTATAAGACAAAAACTTTGTTCATTTTTAACATTTTGTACATTTGCTTACTCTTGGGAAGCATTGTAAGCATTGACAAGGTTTAGGTTATCCTTTAATTGTATGCCTTGCATCTATCTAGTATCTTCAAAAGGATAATTCTTAAACTTAATAAGATATCGTCGGATAGTCTTACCGTCTCTTAGTACCTTGTCTTCATGTCGGAGAATGGACTTGGGATGCAACATCTCCTCTTGGTCCTCGATCTCCGGTGGGTCTTCAGTAGTTGGTTCTTGAGGTGGCTCTCCTTTGTAAGGCTTTAATAGGCTCACATGAAAAGCATTGTGTATGAGCCAATGATTGGGCAACTTGAGTTGATAGTCCATCTCATTGATTGGCCTAAAAATCTGGAAGGGACCATAGTACCTTTTTGCTAGTTTAGCATAGTACTTTTGGTGTCTCGTAGGATTCTTGCCCGTCATGTGCCTTAATCAAGCCTTGAAAATTTTTAATAAGACCCAATCATTTTCTTTAAAGGCTTGGGCTCTTCTGTGCTTGTCAGCAGTAGCCTTTTGCCTTTGTTGTGAGATACAGATAGCATCCTTAATCTTTTGAAAAGATTCTTGTAGGTCTTGGCTATACTCATATGCAACAGCAACGAAGATCTTCCCATGTACCTTGAGTAGCAAGGGACTTTTTGATCTTCCCTCAATTACCTCGAAAGGTGCTTTTCCCGTGGAAGTATGTACAATGTTATTGTAAGCATACTCCACTAAGGGTAAGTACTTCTCCCATTGGGATCTTTGATCTACTTCCGTTACATAGGCTTTTAGTAGATCGAGAATTGTTAGGTTAGCTATTTCACTTTAGCCATCCATTTGTGGATGATAGGCCGAAGAGAAGTTTAGCCTTGTCCCTAAATTCTCAAAGAGACCCTTCCAGAAATTGCTGGTCATTCTAGGATCTCTATTTGACACTATGGACATTGGCAAGCCATGGTACTTGAAAATTTGTGAAATGAAGAGGGTTGCCATTTGATGGGCTTTGATAGTCTTTTTGACAGGTATAAAATGAGCTTGTTGACTGAACCTATCTACTATTGTCCATATTCCCGTATTCCCATGGATAGACTTAGGCAATCCAAAGATAAAATCCATGGATATGCTCTCCCATGGTGAATTAGGGATTGGCAAGGGTTGAAGCAATCCACGTTGCTTCCCTCTATCAAATTTTGTCTTTTGGCATACCACACATTTAGAAACATACTCTTGTATGTTCACTTTCATGGTAGGCCAATAGAAATATGTTTCAATTCCCTTTAAGGTAGACTGAATCCCTCTATGCCCTGCATAAGGAGGAGCATGAGATTCATACATTACTTTCTCACGTAGTGAGTTAGTAACGCATAGTCTATTTCCATAGAGAAGATAACCATCTTTTAAGGTAAATGGTTCTTCTTTCTTCCCTAATGCAAGGGCTGAAATCACATCTCTAAAATCGGAATCAATAGCATACTCATCTATCATTGAAGATAGATCATTGTGAGTTGCTATGGAAACCGCATTCACTCTCGGCCGTCTTGAGAGTGCATCTGCTACTTGATTATGCTTGCGAGCAATGTGAGCAATATGAAAATGAAATTGCAAAAGGAAATTTGCCCACCTCATTTGTTTGTCGAAGAGCTTGGTCTGCGTCATGAAGTACTTAAGACTTTGGTGATCCGTTCGCAGAATGAAAGGAGTCCCCAATAAATAGTGCTTCCATGAGTCTAAGGCATGTAGAAATGCAAGGCGTTTCTTTTCGTATATGCCTAGAGCTTGCTCAACAGGGTCGAGCCTTCGACTTTCATAGCCTATGGCGTGCCCTTCTTGAAGCAAAACAGCTCCAAGGCAATCACCACAAGCATCACATTGGACCTCAAATGGTTTTGAGAGATCCGATAGTGTAAGCACAGGTTGAGAGATAAGCTTTTCGAAAGCATTGTTCTCCTTATCAGACCATGTATACCTAACGCTTTTCTTTGTTAGGTCATGTAATGGTCCTGCAATTTGTGAGAACTTTTCTATGAAGCGTCTATAGTATGCACACATACCTATAAAGCTTCTTAGTTCAGGAAGATTCTTTGGTTTAGGCCATCCTTTTATTACCTCTAACTTTGATGGATCCATTTGGATGCCATCTTGAGAGATAATGTGACCTAAATACTGAATCTCTTGCAAGAAAAAATCACTTTTCTTTCGATTAACATAAAGTTTATTCTCTCTTAAAACTTGAAATATTACCTGGAGGTGTTGCTTGTGTTCGTCTAATGAATTAGAGTAGATGATAATATCATCAAAGAACACTCCAGTGAAGGTTCAATGAGGCCTGAACAGCTTCTCCATCAAGCGGTTGAATGTGGTTGGTGCATTGGTCAAGCCAAAAGGCATGACAATGTATTCGTAAAGACCAAACGTGGTGCAAAATGCGGTCTTTACAATGTCTTGATCAACTATCCTTATTTGATGATAGCCACTTTTTAGGTCAATCCTACTGAAGTAGGTTGATCCTTGTAGCTTATCAAATATGTCTTCTACCCATGGAACGGGAAACCTATTCTTAATAGTGATCCTATTTAGTGCTCTATAGTCGACACACATACGATATGTGCCGTCTTTCTTTTGCACTAATAGCACAGGTGAGCAAAATGGAGATGAGCTAGGCCTAACCATGCCCTTATCAACTAACTCATGCACTTGCCACATAATCTCCTCTTGTTGAGCTTGAGAAACTCTATAAGGAGGTTTGTTAGGCAGTGAACTTCCTGGAAGAAGTTCAATTGCAAGGTCATCATTACCTCATTTAGGAGGTAGCTCACAAGGGATATCGTCAATAAAGACATCTTGAAACCCCTTGAGAAAATTGGATAACTCTAATTCCTTTTGGTTGGTTTTATTTTCTTTTGCTAAAGCATTAGGTTCATTTTGAGAATCTTTAACAAAAATCATGTACACGGAAATAGAGCTCTTTATTGACTTGTTGAAAGTTGGTGTATGTACAATGGGGATAGTGTTACCCATTTCCTTAGCATCTATATACATGTCTTTTTCCCTGAACTTAAAGGAGATTCTCCTTTCAGGGAATTTAACATTGGCAGCCAGGCGGTCAAACCATGGTGCCCCTAGGATTACATCCTCATGCTCGAGAGGAGAGATAAAGAAGTCCTCTTTGTCCACATAGCTTTGGACATGAAGCCTCAATTTCCCGATTAAGGGAGTGACTGAAGCTTCTTGCCCCTTGAAAGCACTGTCTGCCGGTAGGAAATCTCCCATCTTGTAGGCTTGTATGCCTAGCTTGGTGGCCAACTCTATAGATATAAAATTGTGAGTACAACCAGGGTCAAAGAGAATAAAAGCATCATGTTCTCTTACCTTTCCCCAAGCATGGCATAGAGGAGATCCTTTGTGGTGAGTTTGGTGATTCTCCTCCTCTTGGATTTCAACCAAGGTAGCTCTAGCAGGATCATGGCGGGTGTTCTTTTGGGGACAAGCGCGGTACGCATGCCCTTGTTCGCCGCACTTGAAACACCGGTTATCCTGCAATAATGCTCAAGCTCTTCAGGAGAGAGTTTGTTTTTACCTTTGTAAACTCCCTTCTCTTTAGCTTTGTTGGAGTTGCCCTTAGGAGACTTTTGGACATTGTCCTTCCCCTTAGGCTCATTGGAACCCTTGTTTCCCGTAGGCTTATTATTTCTTTTAGCCCCCGTTTGGAAATTGATTTGAGAGGCCACCATAGTATGGTGTATTACCGCCGATATGGTACGTGGCCTTTGGGAGTTGACATACTTCGCCATTTCTTCGGTTAAGCCCGCACAAAATTTTTGTTGCTTTTGCTCTCCAAAATCCAACTTTTTGAAGACAGTGGCTTTGAGTTGTAGGTCCCAAAACTTGTCTACATATTTGTGAATGGATTCATAGGGAGAGAGCTTTAAGCTTCGCCATTCGGTGAGTACTTTGTCTTTGACATCGGTGGCCAAAAACTGCTTCATAATGGAAGCTCTTAAAGCTTTCCAGGTTTGTGGAGCTTCACCGTTAGCTCGTAGGCTAGACCACCATTGCCTGGCTGACTTTTGAAAGTACATAGCTACATGGCGTAGCTTAGAGGACTCCGTGAAGCCCTCATCTCTGAACGCCGCATCAAATTGTTGGATAAAGGCCAAGACTTTGTCCGTAGCACCAAAGGTGCCATCATAGGTAAGGAAAGAGATGCTCTTCCGTCCCTCTTTGAACTTCTTGAGCTTGGACGACCTCTTCCACGCGGCATAGGATTTCCTATGGCCTCTTCTTTTTGTTGGTTTAAAGGTTGCACCATCACTTTCTTCAGAAGGTGAAGAATTTGAGGAAGGTGGAGAAGAGGGTGACCTCTTTCTCACCTTTTTCTTGTCTTGATCTTCATCGTCTTCACCATCACTTTCATAAGAGGAAGAGGATGAAGAAGATGGAGAAGAGTGTGTCCTCTTTCTCACCTTTTTCTTCTCTTGCTTTTTGTCATCCTTCTTTGAAGTATGGTGTGGAGAAGGGTGCGATGGCCTTCTCCGTTTTGGAGGTGATGGAGAGCGTTTAGCCCGTCGTCTTCATGGAGCCATCTCCGTTGAGGTGGCGGGAGACACACTTCTTTCTCGTTCCTTCGGTGGAGGCTCTTGAGTTCTCCTTTGGGAAGGAGATGCATTATCAAGAAGTAAATTCTTGAGCCCTTCGTATTGATTCTCTTCTTCTTCCCGAATCGGAGAGAGACCTCTTTTGGAAGTCTCACAAGGAGGCTTCCTAGGTGTTCTCTCGTCATGGTGGTGAGGTTGAAGAATCCCATGAGCACGGAGCTGCCGTCGCAGTTCACTTTGGAGAGCTGGTTTGCCCATGGCTTGTTGAAGCCTAGAAACAAGATAGTTAACAAGCATCGGGGCATCATTAGTAGCTTGCTCATTAGCAAAATCAAAGTTATCAACATTAATTTCCCTCTCTTTACTATTGTCATCCATTCTAACAACTTTTAGGTGTAAACTTTTTAGGTGTACTTTGGCACTTCAAGCCCTAGTTGCTACTCCTCTTTACCCCTTTAGAAAAAGCACTCAAGCTACTGTACCCGTGGCTCAAATACCATTAATTGCAAGAAATAGAAGAGAGGGTCGTTCAACACCAAAACAACACCGGCTCCTGTCAAGCTTCTAATAGCTCAATAGTGGTTAATAAGCCGTAGGCAATCCCCATAGGACTCCACTATTAAGACCATAGCTCTCGACGGTGATGCCCCGTTAACTGCACAAAGACAGGCGCACTGCAAGGCTGAAAAATCCCTATTCTACTTACTCACAGGCAATTAATAATACTAACCATTTGTAGCTAGCTTGAGGACCTCCCTTCTTGAGCAAGAAAAGAGAAACCTTGTGCTCTGATACCAATGTCACATTTAATGGCCTAAAAACTTGTGTGTAGCAAAAATTAGCATGAACATAGTGGGCATTTCATTAGAATAGATTCCTAATGAGAATTACAAGAGTGCTTGGGTGGAGAGAGCAACAAAAAGCATAACACCTAGTTAGATAGCATGAACAATACTTTCAAAAGAGAGAGAAATTAAGCTATTGACAACAGTTGAGGACCGAATTTTCATGGAGCCGGTCCCCCCTCCAAAAGGCTTTGTATTATGGTTTCTCCCATCAAGAGAGACATTGTACAATACAATCCTTTGTGTTCCTTCAAGACTAGCTAGTGCAATGAAGATGAAAGATTCATGCACTAAGCAAAACACTTATCAAACACAACATTAATTATCTCCGGTCTCAGACCCAAGACCTCACACACCTTCGAAGATGGTGAGAGCTAGCGGGGCATGAGAGTAGATTGAGAGGAAGAAGGAGTATTATTACGAGAAAGATGTACATCTCCTCACATAATCACTCATATTAGCATAGCTTAGCTTAGTTAATAGCATGGTAGAGGAGATGAGCATGCATTGAAGCTTGCCTCTTGGTTGGATTTACATCACAAAGCCAAGAGTTGTTGGTGTAGGCCTCCCTTCTCACAAGCTTGGAGTAGGTGACAAGCTTTCCATTAAAGCTTGAGAAGGAGAGAGAGTCTTCTTTACTTCACACATGAGATTATGTGAGTGTGTGTTGATAATGCCTTGCAAAAATCATCCCCCTCTCTCTCTTGGTCGACCCCTCTTGCTATTTGCTCATGCTCCACTCTCATTGGACCTCCCTAGGGCTAGCCAATGATAATTAAGCAGTATAAGTGATAGCCTTCTGACATGTGTTCCCCTTTCCCCTTTTGTGAGAGCTTTATGCAATTAATAAATGCAACTAAACTCTCATTGGACCCCTTTGCCTCCTGGCCAATAGGAATCAGGCAAGCCATTGGGCTGCTGAATGCTCATTGGACCCCTTGGGAGACTGTCCAATAGTCTTCTAGAGAGCTTAATTTTTATTGGTTCTTTTATTAAGTGTTTTTAAATTAATTAAACTAGATTTACTCTAGCCTAATTCTCATTGGTCCACCTCCAAGGCCATCCAATAGGAATTGGGTACACCTTGTGGGCATCTAGGTGTTAACCCTCATGGCTCACGGAAACCCTATCACCTACGAGACGGACGTTGTAACCTACAGTGGACATTGTATTATTTATTTGGTAGAGTCAGATACCGGGCTTGTCGGTCCAATAGGAAAAGGGTAAGAGTGATCGCCGATGAGAGGCGCACTCTAACTGGGACATTCAAGGGATTAGTTGGCTAAGCATGGGCGCCCAAGTGTGAATGGGGTGAGCTCATATAAAAGCCAACCAAACCTAAAATTCACTCATTCTCTCATTTGTGCAATGCAAGAAAGGTGCTCTTGCTCCATCTCCTTCTCCATCTCCTTGTGTACTAGTGTGTGTGTGTGTGTGTGTGTGTGTGTGTGTGTGTGTGTATGTGTGTGTGTGTACTTGAGAGAGAGAGAGTGTGTGTGTGTGTGTGATCGAGCATTGCGGCGGCACGACAGCGGTGAAGCGGTTGAGCGCGACGTAGTGGCGTCTCCTTCTTCTTCGCGGCGAGGAATCCTCCACGACAGGAGCATAGAGCGGTGAGTGACACACCATTGCCCTCTTTTGAGCTTACTAGTTAAGCTAGTTGTGTGCTTGGAGCCGTCTGTGGCTCGCACACAGTGTTAGGCAAGTCCCTTGCTTCGACAGTGCGGCAAGGAGTGCACATTTTTGGCGCCGCTGCCGGGGAATCGCCCTGCACTAAGCCCAAGAGGCACTTTGTGCTTCTTCTATGAGTTGTTTGTAGTAGGAAAGAAGAGGAAGAGGAAGAGGAAGAGGAATGAGTTATTTTTCTGCAAGTTGTTAATTTCTGTATTTTCTACAAGTTCTGTGATTTCTGCATAATCTTGTGTTTTCTGTTTGCACACAGTCTTTGCACAATTAGTAGTCGTTAGCTTGGTCGCAATGAATGAGTAAGTAGGTAGACAGTTAGCAATTTCTGTTTGCACACAGTCTGTACACAGTTTTCTGTTAAGGTTTGCCTGCACACAATCTTTGCACAGTAAGGTAGTGAGAGAGGAAGTAGGTGGACAGTTAGCTCACTGTCAGTAAGCAATTAGCAGAGTGGTTAACAGATTAGTTAGTGGTTAGCAGCACTGTTAGTAAGTAGATAAGGTAGTGAGCTGTATGCTGTTGACAGAGAGGTTAGGTAGGTGTTGACAGTGTGTGTGGCCAAGAAAGGGTCACCTAAACCGCGCGCGGTCGTCGTCTTTAAAAATAAAATAATAAAAAAAAATTAAAAAAATCCGAAAATATTTAAGCGTGAGTTACTGGGGGCCTACACTAATATTTTGATCGGGATCGGGATCATTTGCCCTAGCCCAAGCCCAAGCCTCAGTCCTCAGTCCTCAGTCTTATGATATATACTAGACTCACTCTTATATATATACCCTACCCCCTCAAGAGGAAATGAGAGCATGTGGGGCAAGTCCTCCACTCTCCTCCCTCCTCTTCCCACTTGCACCCTTAGACTTTCTAATTTGGGCCTAGTTCCCTACTAGAAATTGACGGTTTTAGGGATTCCGAGGGCATAAGGTGACCAAACGGAGGGCTGTAAAGCACGGCATGTCCCTGTGACCGAGACACTCGTTTTGAGCTATCATACGTTCTATTCTATAGCTGGGTAAAAAAAAAGGACCAAAAAATATTAAAAAAATGAAGAAAAGACTTGGGTTGCAAAACACCCAAAAATAATAGGTGAGCAGCCTTCACGGGCACTCACTGACACTTCTAGGGGATCCAAGTCATATGAACCTATGCTCTGGACGAGTGTTAGAGCACGAGCATATTGGTAGTGCCTCCATTTACGCGGGCACCCATTATTCCTCCACCCTAGGTTCTGGACCTTCGGCCGGTACTCAAGGTAGCGCGACCCAAGATCCTCATATCACGTCTAGTGATTCTTCCTCTGACTAAGAAGTCATGGAGGGATATCCTACACCAAACCCTGATAGTTCAAGTCAAGACATGCATGCCATGGGCCCACGGCCCGGGTCCAGCGTGTTTAGCCGCTTAAAAGAGACCCTTAGTAGAGCTACTCGCTCCGAACATGCAGTTAATGAAATAAATGAAGGGAGTGGGGAAGTAAATTCGTCATTCATGCCTAAAATAGACCCTATGCTTCTTGAGAGTGTGCATGTGAATGTTCCATCCACTGCACCTCCTGATCCTTTAGGACTATCTCCCTCTGAGGTTCTACTACCCGATGGTAGGAGTCTTGCCGAAGTACATGAGATCGAACGCTGTCAGGAGTTTTTTGGAGCAAGGGATTGTGCATATGTACATATACATGCATGGTGCATCAAATAAAGAATTGCCCATTTTTCAGAGCCAGGTGGTTACGTGGGGCCCACGTGTGTACAGGTAGGATAGGGTGTACATAGTGCAGCGATTTTCACTATTATCAGTACTAGTGTGTTTTTCCTACAATAAGGAGGAGTTGGTAGCACGTAAAACTTCTCGAGGAAGCTATCCGTAAGCCGACGACATGAGGTAAGCAGGTGCGTCAGATGGCATCGAGTGGCGTTAGGAGGCCGAACGGGGTCAATATTTGCACGTGGAAGAATATGGACACAAAGTGGTGTTTTCTTGTGAGAGTTATGCAGAAAGGTCATCATTAGGACCACTTTTTGGGGCCACTTCACGTTGTGGCGGGATGCATTATTGGAAAAATTTGAGTGCCAGGTGTGCGTATGGATGCAGCAGGGTGACAACTATGCACTGCGAAGTCAGTTTTTGGCCTGTTTGGGGTCCGTTTGAGGTCATCTAAAAGGCCAAGGGTGCCCAACTAATAAAGCTAAGTGTGGGAACTGAAAAAACAGAGAGAAGACCAGAAAAAATGTGGAGAAGAGAGGAGGAACAGCCGCAACTGTGTTTTTGGGGTTTTTGGAGCCTGTTTTGGCCGTAAACTGCTCATCCGAGGTCGGATTTGAGCACTTTGACATTGTAGACTGAGGTTTTGGGCCGTTCTGGACGCGATGGCGCTGTCTATTTTGCAAATTTCTCCCTCTTTTTCTGTTGTTTTGGTTGTGTAAGTTTCTCCTATGAGCGAAGTTTCTGCTCCAGTTTGTGATTGTATATGGTATCTTTTATCCATATTGTGTGAGCTGTTTACCCCATTGGTGTTGGCCCAAGCTCATTTGTATCTAAACATTAGAAATTCTCCTCTTTTGAGCTAAGTTTTTTGGGTGTGTGTGTGTGTGGAGTCGGCAAGTGGATAGTCTCTCTCCTCTCACTCCAGAGGTGTGTTCCCTGTCTCGGCCAGGTGTGTTGTGTAAGCCGAGTGGTGCCCCATAGTGTGTGTGTGTATCTTCCCAAGAGTGTGTGTCGGGTCATTATAGAGGCGTTGTGTGTGTTTTCATCCCGCTCACATTCTTTTGGTGCCCCCACTGAGGATCTTCTTCGAGTACCTTCTGCTTCGAGCTTCAAGCTTCGAGATTCGGGATTACAGGTTGTAGGTTGCAGATTACATGTTACAGGTTACATGTTACAGGGATAGGTACAAGTACAGGTGATTGACACAGGTACAGGTAGCTGGAGTACAGTAATATATTAGCAGTGGTGTCACTTGCAGTGGTTGTGGGTATGCATCACTTGGCGCCTATTTGAGCGCATTGTCTGCTGGATTGTACGTTACTTGTGGAAACTGCCATTGTACGCATTTGTGGAGCCATACTTGGTTGTATTTGGCAGTCCCAGCCATTTCTGAGACTTGGTCTGGAAGATAGTCATTTCTGAGACTTGACTATACGCGATTTGCATTAGCCTTCGTGTGAGGGTCGATAGCGTGAGGTTTTTATTGAGCTAGGGGATTCTCAAATGTAGAGATCCTTTCGGTGATACAGGTAGCTCGAGCACCCTTTTTGTGACCTCGCCATAGGCTATGTACTAGTGAGTCCTACTTGATGCTCGGGTTCTATTGTTGATAGTTTATGCATACATATACAGTCTATATTTTGGGTTCCTACTGCTCTATTTCTGGGGAAACTCTGCCAAAATTTTTCCAAGTTATGATGGCTGGTTTTTTGGTCTTTTGAGCCATTTATGCTGTTATGCTGCTGACATTTTGGCAAAATCAGAGGTTAAATCAGGTGTGCCTTCTTGGGAGCTTCATGGTTGGCTTTAATGGATGATCAAAATGGCCCTCAATTCACTCCATTTTATTTAACTCAAAGAATCCAGATAAATGTTCATGTGTCCAGGAAGATTTTTTTACAGCAGCGCATAGTCTTTATGTTTGGGCCAAGAAGATTACGAGAGATCTTGGAATGTCCTTTGCCTGCTGTAATTCCGATGATCAACTATGAAAACTCATTTGATGTGCATGTGTTTGTCCTTATCTAAAGTTGAGCTCCATTGAAGTTTCTGGGGATTGGGTAGTCAAAAGTTTTGGGTTCTTGCACGTGTGTTCAAAGGGGTTCTCAAAGCATTGAAACTTGGGTAGCCATGGCTTTCTCTTATCCGGAGTTTCATGGAAGAAGTAATGAAGATGTGGAAGAATTTTTGGAAAAGATGGAGGTTGCCTGCATTAGCAACCAAATTCATGACCCTGCGCAGATGTTACGCCTTCTCCAAATTTGTTTGAAGAGTGATGCATGAGTTTGGTCTAAAGCATTTGAAGAGGAGTTGCTTATGGCTGATCCACCTGTAAGGTTGAGTTGGGACAATCTACGACATGGGTTGGAAGTGGAGTTTGTGAAGATAGAAGATCTTGACAAAGTGTGGCAAGAAGTACAGGCTTTGGTGCAAAAGGAAGGTGAGCCAGTAGATGCGTACATACGTAATTTTTCATTGGCATGGGAGCGAATGTGCAAGGCCTTAGCACCACAGGTACCCCCGCCTGACATGATGAAGAAGGACAAGTTCTTAGCTGGTCTTTGGGAGAATATACGTTGGAGAGTGGAGCTAAAGAAGCCTAGGACATATGAAGATGCACTAGAGGTAGCAAGGAACAAAGAGTGGAAGCTGAGGAAAATGAGCCAGTTAGGGGTGGAGTCTTTACCAATGAGGTCTGAATTTCATCCTATAGAGTCTTTACAAGGTCGCATGTTAGGGGTTCATCATGAACCAGTGGTTCCTGTTACTACTCAGGTTATGCCAGCAGTGGTCACTACATCGGTGCAAGATGATGGGCTAAGGCAAGACATGAGGCAAGTGGTAGATTTGATGAAGAATCTCAGCCTAAACATGCTAGGTCAAGTGGAAAATAATCGAGGTCGAGGGAGGTTTGCAAATCAGCCAGGAGGTGAAGAAAGACCTAGGAATGGTGTTGGACAAAGCAATGGTAGGTTTTGGAGGCAGACGCCCACATGTATAATTGTGGAGAGTTGGGTCACATCAGCCCCCAATGTGATAAGCCACCAAGGATGGGGGGGAGACATGTATCCATTGCCAAGACAGGTGCTAACTAGGTCAAATGATTATGGCATCGAAATTAAGGGAGACGAAGGAACCAGTGGACTGACCCAGGAGGAAAAGGGAAAGACAAAAGTGCTAAGTGTAGTCACCTTGGAGAAGGCATCAAAGCTAGAGGATACATTAGTGATGCCTATTGGGAAGAGGACCACAGAGGATAAGGAAGGAAGAAGTGCCCCAGGTCCTAGTAAGAAGAAAGGAAAGAGCCATGAAGGCGAGGATGTCAAGGCCAAGAGGAAAAGGAGAGCTCGTCGAAAGTTTCATGTTTCAGATTTTCCACTAGGGGATGGGCAATTAAGCTATGACTTGAAGGAGGATCTGACGAGCAGGAAGGCAGATGTTACTTTTGGGCAGCTTATAGAGATGGTGCCTAAGCTAAAGCGACAGTGGAAGAGGATGGTTAACCCAATGGAGAAAGAGCCAGAGAGAGGTTCAGTAAAGGTGTTGGCAATGGATGAGCTACCAGACATTTGTCCAATAGTAGATGTGTGGCATAAAAGGAAAAATTTGGGACAAGGTTATGTGGATGGCGGAGCCCAAATATGCGTCATAACACACTCATGCGTTGAGAAGATGGGTCTCACAGTGGCTGGGGTGTCAGGTTTTCGGATCAGATTCGCAAACCATCAAAAAGTAAAATGCTTGGGTGTTGTAAAGAGCTTAGAAGTGGAGGCATATGATGCAAAGGCAGTGGTTGATTTTCATGTGATGCCAGCAGGGTTGGGAGCATATCCTATTATACTGGGCAGACCATGGTTACTTGCAGTGGGAGCTGTTCAAGATTGGCGACATGGTACGATTAGCCTCTATGGAAAGACAGGTACCAAGAAGCTTTATAATATGGACACAAGGAAACGATTAGAGGAGCTTTATGAAGATGAGGATGAGCCTAGTGATGAAGACTCTTCCACAGTGACAGATGAGGACAGTGATAGCACTACCAGCAGTGATGAGGATGCTGATGTTGCATTTCTTTTGATGGACAAAGAAATCCAGGAGATTGGTTTAGTTGCATTTGCGAATGAGGTTGAAGATGAAAGTGAAGGGCCTTATGAAGTGATTGAAGGGCTGATGCAAACCAAGGTTGAGTTGTCAAAGAAGCAGGAATTGATGACACAAATGATCAGTGGAGACCTCTCAGCTATGGAGAAGGATATATATTTGCACATGCTGGCTAGTTTTCTTGATTTATTCATTACTTCATATGAAGAGATCAGAGGGTTCAAGGGCAAAGAGATGCATATAGAGCTGAAAGAAGGTGCTAAGGCAGTGCGGCAAAGGCTAAGAAGGATGGGTCAAGAGCAAATGGAAGCCTTGCGGGTAGAGGTGGACAAGTTATTGAAGGCAGGGTTCATAGTTCCAGTGGAGACCACAAAATGGGTGAGTCCAGTTGTAGTCAGTCCAAAGAAGGATGGAAAGTGGAGAATTTGTGTGGATTTTAAACCCTTAAACGCAGCCACTAAGAAGAACCCATATCCTCTTCCATTCATCGATCAGATCTTGGATTCAGTAGCAGGTTATGAGAGGTATAGTGTGTGTGATGGTTTTTCAGGCTATTTTCAATTGAAGATTGCTCTTAAAGACTGCACAAAGACAACTTTTATTACGCCATGGGGCTGCTATTGCTACACAGTATTGCCATTTGGGTTGTCAAATGGACCTTCCTTCTATCAAGAGAGAGCAAATTGGGTGTTTGAACCATTCATTGGTAGTTGTGTTAAAGCTTTTATGGATGACTTCTGTGTCTATAGCAGTAGGGCTGAACACCATGAGAAGCTGCAGATGGTATTGGCTCGATATGATGAATGTGGAGGACAACTAAATCCAAAGAAATGTCATCTAGCACAGCCAAGGGTGAAGTTATTGGGCCATATGGTGTCAGAAAATGGCATTGAGGCTGATCCAGATAAGGTTAAGTCTATTATTCTTCTTCCATCACCTACGAGTACGAAGCAATTGGCAACCTTTATACACAAAGTGAAGTACATGGCAAGGTTTATTCCATTGTATTCTCAGATTCTTTATCCATTACAACAAGTGGCAAAGCATGATCCATTGCAATGGGATGACAAGTGTGAAGAAGTGTTTCAAGAGGTGAAAGAGGTGTTAGGGGGTTTGTCAGCCATGCAGGCTCCTAATTGGGAGAAAGTTTTTTATGTAAATCCCTTAGTAGGGGATGATGCCATTGGAGCCATGCTATTGCAAAAGGCGAAGGGCAGCCATTATATGAGGCCAGTGTATTGTGCAAGCCGAGTGAAGTTGGTAGCGGAGAGAAAGTTCTCGGAAGTAGAGCTAGTGATGGCCAGTGTAATATTTGCTTGTCGACAATTTCGTCATTACTTGCTACCACGGCCTTTTGTTTTCTTGACGAGTTATGTCTTTTTTCCACAATTAATTAATGGTACTAACATGTCAAATGTGGTGAAGAAATGGGTAATTGAGCTGCAAGAGTTTGAGTTCTCTTTTCTAGTGGAAGATAGTACAAGGGCTACCCTAGCTGATTTGTTGACCTACAAGGAGAATCCCCTTATTGTTAAGGAAGAGGTGGTGAGAAAGGTAGTTGAAGAAGTGCCACAGATCAGCAATGCACATGTGTTGTTCTTTGATGGTTCATACAGAAAGAGCCATGATGCAGCTTCAGGAGGTATAGCACTTTATGATCCAGAGGGGAAGCTGGCATGCAAGAGAGGGTTCAAATTGGATGCTCATAGTAACAATGAGGCTGAATATGCTACTTCTGGAAGCCGGATTACACATTTGTTTGAAGCATGGGGTTCGAAGGTTGAGCATAAAAGGTGATGCCTTGTTAGTGGTGAAGCAAGTGTTGGGTGTGTGGAAGAGCAAGAACACCTCATTGAAGGAAATGTGCTTCAGAATTAAAGGCATGTTAAAAAAGCTCGAAGCATGGAGCATCAGACACATTGAACGTGCTCTAAATGGAGAGGCACATGAAGCAGCTCAAGGCATGATTGGGGAGCTATTTGTGTTGAGGACCACTTTACCTCTTTATCATGGCCGGGAAAGTTTGGCTCAAGAAGAGGAGTTTTTGCTAACAGGAATCATTCCAAAGGAGATTCAGAAGTCTAAGAAGTATGGCTTTGTGCGTAGAGCATACAGGTACAAATTGATTGGTGATGTCTTATACATGAAAGCGGCTGATCTCGTGTTGAGACGTATACCTTGGCGGGAGGAGCTTTACAGAGTGTTGGAAGAGCATCATGAAGGCGCATGTGGTGGCCATTTTTCTCTAAAGATCACCTTGCATAAGATTTTGCAAGAGGGGTATGTATGGCCTAGTTTGCACAAGGATGTTCACCATTGGTGTAGGTCTTGCAATAGGTGTCAAGCATTTGGGAAGAGAGTGTTGAAGCCAGAGCTACGAAAAACCATTATGGCGTTTGATGTGTTTGAAAAGTGGGGGATTGATGCAATAGGCCCGTTACCTATCACAAGGATGTTCACCATTGGTGTAGGTCTTGCAATAGGTGTTGATCCGAGCCTATCACAAATTTTTGTTTATCATATTTTGTTGGTTTTCCTTGCTTCTAGAGGTTTACAATAAAAGAAAGAGTGAGAACAACCTCTTGGAAAAATTTTTAAAAAAATGATTTTTTCTTGACTAGTTCACCGGAGGTGAAAGATAGAGGGAGAACCTAGTGGTAAAGGGAAGGGAAAATATGTAAATGTGAAAAGAAAAGACATGATGTGGTTGTGGAGCCATGCACCCATGATTCAAGGGTCATGAGTGGCTCATATCATCATGGCTTTGGAGCCATATGATGATTCAAACAAATGGGACCCAAGTGGAAGACTTGGTAAAGGAAGAAACCAGGCACATGATTTTGTTGAATTTTTAAAAAATACTTCCACTCCAATCCAAGAAAAGTTGTCTTCATCAAAGTTGTAACTGACGAGCTAAAGATTCTGGCCATATTTTTTTTATAATTTTTGCATCTACGGTCTAGGAGATATGGCCAAAATGGTGGACAGCAGTTTTTTCAACTGTGGTGGAGACCACCCCCCTACCTTTACACACACACACCCTTCCTTTTCCACATTGAGAACTTCTTTTAAATCAGCCATTAGTCTTCTCACCCTCCTCTCCTTCCTCCTCTCTCTCAAGCTCAAAAACCCATCAAAGTTCCTCTTCTAATCACCTCTCAAGTCATGCTTAATCTTGTTGTAATTCATAAGTTCTCACTCAACCCCTTTCTATTATTACTAGATATGTATTGATTTTATGTAGATTCTTTACATTTTAAAATAAAGAAGCTCTTGGACTCAAGCTATGGAGGAAGGAGTGAAGACAACACAAGTGATGATGGAGCTAATTGGTCAACAAATCACTTGGAAGGAGCTTCTTCATTGGTCGAATGTCCCTAATCAAGCTTCATTTGTACAAATTACACTTGTATCTTAACCTCACTCCTAATCACTCTCTTTCCTATATAAAGAGGCCTTCCCCTTTGTAATTTCAAGCCTCCCTCAGCCCATTGAGCCTTTGTATCACTCACCATGAGCCCATAAGCTCATTCATTCACTCTATTCTTGCACATTCTAGAGTGCAAATTGTTTCATGCTAGTAACCTCTCCTCCTCTTACTTATGTTAATTAAGAGAAATGTTTTATATGCGTGTGAGAGTGCTTGATGTGATCTTGGCTAATCCTTGAGTGATTGTTTGGTAATCTATATGCTATTTTTGTTGGGAGTGTTTGAAGTCATCCATTCCTTGTACACACACCACGGTTAATGCTCCATTCATAGTGATCTCTCTCTCTCTCTCTCTCTCTCTCTCTCTCTCTCTCTCTCTCTCTCTCTGTCTTCGTGTAGCGGTCCTAGTTCACGCTTCCAAGACTAGGTGGTGCCCTCATCTCATTTCCCTTGTGGCGCAATGGAGTTTGTTTTGGTGTAGAGGCCACCATTCCAAATTTCCTTCGTCATAAATTGGTGCCCCCACTGAGGAGTTGTCAAGCAGCGCTCTATCAATCCTATGAAGGAAGATCCATCAAATTCTCCGAAACTTCCACTATGGTCTCCCCAAGAAGCTCGAGAAAAGAAGCGTCTTTATCGACAAACGGCACGTATGCGGGTAAAGAGAGTTAACTACACACACCCTTCTTTGCTTCAAGGAAAATCTTGTAGTCATCAAGTCCCTAGGTCAAAAAATTGTGTGGAGTGCTTTGTGGCTAGTGTGAAGACACTTCCTTTGAAGCCTCGACTTCAGGTGGTGAAAGCACTCTCAAACTCGGTTATTAACAAGTTTTTGGAGGGGGAGCTACACATCAATGGGGTGCGGTATTGGCAAGAGGCTACATATGGTGATGCACTCCAACTACTACTAGCAAGAAGGCTCAAGGTGGTTGAGAGGGTAGCCATCGAACGCTATGAACTCTACAAAGTTGAAGATGGTCACACCAAAGCTAGGCTAATCACCGGTGAGCAAATTCTTCGCATCTCTCAAATGGTGGGATCCAAGAGAGCTCAACTTCAATGAAGTGCTTCATGGAAGGTTGTAATTAATGCACCAATGAATAATCCCATTTTCCACAACTTTCAATCAGTTCAGAATATTAGGGTGAATGTGCGCATTGATAGAAAGATTTTTTTCCAACAAAGATTGGTCTTCTATTTTGGAGCTGAGAGGTTGAGAGAGATATTGCTGTCCTCTGACCCTATAATATTTCCTATTTTGGAGTATAATGTATCTTTTGATGTTCACATCTTCATCTTGCTTTAAGCATACTCCATGAATCATAGGGATTTATATGGACCTTTCCAACCTCTTGCTAGACAAATTGTGCATATAATAGCTAGCACAAAGCTTAGGTTCCAAAACATCATAAGGGACTTACTAGGCCCTCGTCGTCTAGCTGAGATTAATGCATCTATCAATCCATTTATTCTACCCTTAATAAGATATGATTTGGGCCTAGACGTTTTCATCTTTGTGCTATATTGAGAGGAAGGCAACCCACTTTTATGATGGCTTTCCCAAATTTTTTCGGGCGTAGTGGGGAAAATGCTGGGGATTTTTTGGATAACTTGGAGATGGCTTTCCTTGTCTTCGGGAGGGATGACGAAGCAGTGAAATTGAGAGCTTTTCCTTTGGTGCTCAAAGAAGAAGCTAGGGTATGGTTCCAGGCTCTAGATCCAACCCAAAGAATTGATTGGGAGGGATTGAAGGTGGCTTTCCTACGAAGATTTCAACGAGCCAATTCAGCAGAAGAACTATGGCAACGACTTCTGTCCCTTCATCAAGTTGACCCTCATGGTTATGCAACCTATGAGGAAGGTTTTCTGAAACTTTGGGGGCAATGGTCAGACTCACTAAACCCTGGTGAGCGAGCTCCCAATTGCCTCCAAAAGGATCGATTTATCTCAGGTTTGTACCCCTTGCTAAGGGAGAAGGTAAAGGGCAAATTTCCAAATGCTTTTGAAGATGCCTTAAGAATTGCTAGGGAAAAGAATAGAAAGATTCTCTATCAAGCCCAAGCTGGCCAGCTAGCTTTGGGAGGCAATATCACAACTATGGAAGCTTCTCACATACCTCCAAATGTGCCTAATGCACCAGACCTCAATAGAGGTCAACAAGAAGATATGCTCCAACAAATAAACAATCTCACAAACTAGCTAGAGGGGTTGAGAGTAAATCTTGTGCAGGGTGTAAGAAGGCCTATTGAGGGAAATGGTGGGAATCGGCCACCAATGCGACGTCAAGCAAGGGAAATGTTGTGTTACAATTGTGGGGAAATTGGCCACGGCATGTATAATTGCCCTCATCCCAGAAGATATGACTACCCTGTCAGAGGTCCTCGACAACAAGTAAGTCCACCCCGTGCTAGAGCTCAAGCACAAGAGCAACCGCAACCTCAAATTTTGCAGCCACCTCGTGCTCAAGCTCAAGCCCCTGCTACTCAACCAAATGTGAGCATCATAAGGATAGAGGAGGTCCTCAAGGGCAGAAGCAACCAGGAAGAAATAGCTAAAGGGAAGATGAAGATAGATGAAGTGGCTACAATGCCTATCAAACGTGTGCGTGTCCAAGATGAAGTAGGTAAAGAAACAAGCAAGGATGCAAGCAATGAAGCAAGTACATCTCGGGCAACTAAAGATGAAGCCAAGAAGAGAAAGACCCGTACTAGGTCTCAAATTGACATCTCTGATTTCCCTATGGGATCTCGGACACAACCTTATGACTTGACAGCTGATGTGAGTTCTCAAGGACCAAAGATTACTTGGCCACAACTACTTCATATCTCCCCAAAGCTTCGACGACAATGGTCAAAAATGGTGAGCACGAGGGCAAAGCGAAGTAAGCTAGTAAGTGTAATCAAAGCATATGGTCTCAAGGATATAGTGCCTTTGGTGGAGGCTCAAATCAAGGGACAACGGATTCCAAAAACTTACATTAACAGTGGAGCAGAGGTTTGTGTCATGACAGAAAAGCTAATGCATCAATTGGGTTTAGAGGTAATGGAATCATCAAACTTTAGGGCAAAAATGGCCAATAATGTCTCTTTCACTTGTGTGGGTGTAGTGAAAGCTTTGAGAGTTTCTGTTTTTGGAATCACTACAGAGGTTGATGCTTATGTGATGCCAGTAAAGGGAGAAGGATACCCCCTTATTTTAGGACGACCTTGGCTTATGGGTATAGGAGCTAGGCAAGATTGGGCAACAGGAGACTTGGAGTTGAGGCCTCGCATGGGTGGCCATAGTCGGAAGGTGGTTTATAACCTAAAGAATGGGCGACAAGAGAACCTTGAACTAGAGACGTCAGCTGATGAGTGGAGCTCAAGTGGATGCTCCTCATCCATGGACGAGGAAGAGAGTTCAAGTGAAGAGAGTGATAGCACTCTCGAAGTCATGGGCGTCACCATAAAGGAAACTACCTCATCAGAAGACAACCCAAGGATCCAAATGGAGAATGTGTGGGATGCCAGCCTAGAGGAGATGTTATCCAAGGATATAAAGGAAGAAGAAAAGGAGGGTTATGTAAATGTTCTCAAGAAGCATGCATCATTGTTTATTTCTGATTACACTCACATTACATGTGTCACGGCAGTGAAGCATCATATCCATCTAAAAGAAGGGAGCAAGCCAGTAGTACAAAAACTAAGAAGATTAGGAGTTGTGCAACAAAATGCACTGTTGTCTGAGGTGAAGAGACTCTTAGAAGCAGGATTCATATACCCAGTAGAAGATTCAGAATGGGTCTCCCCAGTAGTGGTGAGGCCAAAGAAGAATGGTAAATGGCGAGTGTGCGTGGATTACAAGCCACTAAATGCTGCAACAAAGAGGGACCACTTCCCTCTCCCATTTCAAGATGAGATTCTAAATGAAGTAGCAGGCCATGAGAGATACACAGTGTGTGATGGCTACTCTGGCTACTTTCAAATACGCATTGCAGAGGAGGACCAGAAAAAGACTACTTTCATCACACCATGGGGATGTTTTGCATTTCGAGTCATGCCTTTTGGTCTCACCAACGCTCCAACCACCTTTCAACGATTCATGAACATGGTCTTCCAACCTTACTTTGGTAAGTCCATAAGGGTTTTCATAGATGACTTTTGTATTTACAGCTCCAAAAGTATGCATCTCGGCAAGATTGATGAAGGATTTACTCGTTTAGCTAAGCTGGGTGGACAACTAAACAAGGACAAATGTCACATTGGGGAAAGCAAGGTTACACTATTAGGGCATGTAGTGTCCATTGATGGAATCGAGGTAGATCCTGAAAAGATAGAAACATTGCTAAATCTACCTTCCCCAACTTCCATCAAACAATTAATCTCCTTCTTGCAAAAGCTAAGATATTTGAGTAGATTCATACACTTACTCTCCCAAGTGATATTTCCTCTCCAACAGCTGACTCGTCAAGAGACGCTTGTTTGGAGTGAAGAAAGTGAAGGGCATTTTAGAGAGATTAAAAAAATGTTAGGGTCACTCCCTGTAATCCTCCAACCTTGTTGGGAAGAAACATTCTTTGTAAACCCTAGTGTGGGAGAAGAATCCATTGGTGCTGCCCTCCTACAAAAAGATCCAAAAACCTCCTTTATGAGGCATGTGTATTTTGCTAGCCGCCTCATGGAAAACACAGAGAAGGCCTACACCCTAATGGAACAGCTAGTGTTAGCTCTCATGTTTGCGGTAACCAAATTTCGGCCATACTTGCTGCCGAAGAGGTTTGTAATTATCACTGTGGAGGATATGTTTCCCTATGCACTACAACATATGGAAATCTCTGACAAAATAGCAAAGTGGGTGGTGCGACTTCAAGAGTTTGATTATACAATACAGGTTGAAAGAACAACTCGAGCATGCTTAGCCGACATTTTAACAAACAAGTGCTATGAAAAAGTTTGCCATTTGAAGAGAAAGGAACTTCCACCACCTCCAGCTCTAGAGGCTTTGGTCAATGCTTATAGCCTCTACTTTGATGGAGCATACAAGAGAACCAAGGATAAGGCAGCTGCAGGCATCGTGGTCTTATCCCCATTGGGAGAGAGGATCCATGGTGAAGGGATCACTCTAGAAGATGTCCACTCCAACAATGAAGCAGAATATCATGCTCTAATTCATGGCCTTTGCTGGTGCCTCGATAATTCAATTAAGAGATTAAACGCTTTTGGTGACTCCATGCTTTTGGTAAGGCAAATGCAAGGTACATGGGCTTGCAAAAATGCCCGTCTCTCTACTAAAATGAGAGAAGCAAAAGCTCTTATGAGGAAATTTAGGGAGGCACAAGTACATCATGTACCAAGAGACCAGAACAAGGATGCAGACCACCTAGCATCATCAAAGTTAAATGAGTCAATAGTGGGAGCAGTGGCCATCAAACTTCCACTTCAGCAAGGCAAGGAGGACTTGGAAGATATAATGCACATTCTGGAGCAAGGAGAGGCTCCTAAACACTTGAATGCAGGGGAAAGGCGATGGTTAGCTAGGAAGGCTACCAGGTATCGCATAGTAAATGATGACTTGTATTGTCTTGGTAAGGATAGTGTGCTTAGGAGAGTTCCTTTGAAGAGTGAAATTGAAGAGATTTTAAAAGCTTGTCACGATGATATGTGCGGAGGACACTTTGCACACGACGTCACTAGTAGAAAGGTTCTACAAGCTGGGTTTACTTGGCCAAGTCTTCATCGTGATGTCAAATATTGGTGTCAAACATGTGATGAATGTCAGAAAGCAGGACCACGACGGCTCATAGCTGAACCTCAGAACCCAATAAAGGTATATGGGCCCTTTGAGAAGTGGGGAATTGATGCCATAGGGCCTCTACCACGCACTCAGTCAGGTAAAGAGTACATCATCATGGGAGTAGACTACATGACTAGATGGGCTGAGGCTATGCCGACCAATAGAATTACTGCTAAGGATGTGAGTCAGTTCATCTTTGACCACATCTGTTGCCGGTTTGGCACCCCTCTTGAAATACTATCTGATAGAGGACCAGGGTTTAGAGCAGAGTTGGTAGGAGAACTCATGAAGAAGCTAAATATTCAGCATCAACACTCTACTCCTTACTACCCTCAGTGCAATGGTTTGGTGGAAAAGGTAAATGGAATCATTTGCAAAATTCTCACCAAACAGGTACATGCCAGGCGCTAAGATTGGGACAAACACCTGAATGGAGCTCTATGGGCCTATAGAACCTCCTTCAAAACCACATTAGGGTACACACCCTTTCATTTGGTTTATGGAAAGGAGGCGCTTTTGCCCATTGAAGTCAAGTTAACAAGTCTTCGAATATTGGGTAGCCAGGTAGGCTCTCAAAAGGAGAAAGTACATCAAAGGATCATGGATCTAGAGAGGCTGCAATTGGATCGTGAAGAAGCCATCAACCACTATTCTCAAGAAGCAGAGAAGCGCAGAGAAAAGTTCAACAAAAAGCTAGCATCCAAAGACATCAAAAAGGGATCTCTGGTGCTTCGATATGACAATCGCTTCGACACTCGTAAGGATGGAAAGTTTCTTTTCCGATGGGAAGGCCCATTCTTGGTCACCAAAAAGTTCAAAAATGGCTCTTACAGACTTCAAGACATTGATGGTAAAGTGCACAAGACGAGGACAAATGGATGGCGTCTAAAGCCTTATCACATCAGGATAAGGTCAGCTCAAGATCAAAGAAAGTAGGCTAGAGGCATAAATACCCCTAGCCAGGTTTGGGGGGGCTATGATCCGAGCCTATCACAAATTTTTGTTTATCATATTTTGTTGGTTTTCCTTGCTTCTAGAGGTTTACAATAAAAGAAAGAGTGAGAACAACCTCTTGGAAAAATTTTTAAAAAAATGATTTTTTCTTGACTAGTTCACCGGAGGTGAAAGGTAGAGGGAGAACCTAGTGGTAAAGGGAAGGGAAAATATGTAAATGTGAAAAGAAAAGACATGATGTGGTTGTGGAGCCATGCACCCATGATTCAAGGGTCATGAGTGGCTCATATCATCATGGCTTTGGAGCCATATGATGATTCAAACAAATGGGACCCAAGTGAAAGACTTGGTAAAGGAAGAAACCAGGCACATGATTTTGTTGAATTTTTAAAAAATACTTCCACTCCGATCCAAGAAAAGTTGTCTTCATCAAAGTTGTAACTGACGAGCTAAAGATTCTGGCCATATTTTTTTTATAATTTTTGCATCTACGGTCTAGGAGATATGGCCAAAATGGTGGACAGCAATTTTTTCAACTGTGGTGGAGACCACCCCCCTACCTTTACACACACACACCCTTCCTTTTCCACATTGAGAACTTCTTTTAAATCAGCCATTAGTCTTCTCACCCTCCTCTCCTTCCTCCTCTCTCTCAAGCTCAAAAACCCATCAAAGTTCCTCTTCTAATCACCTCTCAAGTCATGCTTAATCTTGTTGTAATTCATAAGTTCTCACTCAACCCCTTTCTATTATTACTAGATATGTATTGATTTTATGTAGATTCTTTACATTTTAAAATAAGGAAGCTCTTGGACTCAAGCTATGGAGGAAGGAGTGAAGACAACACAAGTGATAATGGAGCTAATTGGTCAACAAATCACTTGGAAGGAGCTTCTTCATTGGTCGAATGTCCCTAATCAAGCTTCATTTGTACAAATTACACTTGTATCTTAACCTCACTCCTAATCACTCTCTTTCCTATATAAAGAGGCCTTCCCCTTTGTAATTTCAAGCCTCCCTCAGCCCATTGAGCCTTTGTATCACTCACCATGAGCCCATAAGCTCATTCATTCACTCTATTCTTGCACATTCTAGAGTGCAAATTGTTTCATGCTAGTAACCTCTCCTCCTCTTACTTATGTTAATTAAGAGAAATGTTTTATATGCGTGTGAGAGTGCTTGATGTGATCTTGGCTAATCCTTGAGTGATTTTTTGGTAATCTATATGCTATTTTTGTTGGGAGTGTTTGAAGTCATCCATTCCTTGTACACACACCACGGTTAATGCTCCATTCATAGTGATCTCTCTCTCTCTCTCTCTCTCTCTCTCTCTCTCTCTCTCTCTCTCTCTCTCTCTCTCTCTCTCTGTCTTCGTGTAGCGGTCCTAGTTCACGCTTCCAAGACTAGGTGGTGCCCTCATCTCATTTCCCTTGTGGCGCAATGGAGTTTGTTTTGGTGTAGAGGCCGCCATTCCAAATTTCCTTCGTCAGTGTCAAGCATTTGGGAAGAGAGTGTTGAAGCCAGAGCTAAGAAAAACCATTATGGAGTTTGATGTGTTTGAAAAGTGGGGGATTGATGCAATAGGCCCGTTACCTATCACAAGCAGGGGCAAAAGCTATATCTTGACGGCAGTGGACTATCTCTCTAGATGGGCAGAGGCTATAGCAGTAAAACAGATCACTGCAAAGGATGTGGCATAATTTGTGTATGATGAAATATGTTGCAAGTTTGGGGTGCCATTAGAGCTACTTTCAGATAAGGGGCCAGGATTTAGAGCTAAACTGCTAGACTTCTTATGCACAAAGATGAAGATTAGGCACCAACATACCACTCCTTATTACCCGCAGTGTAATGGCTTAAATGAAAGATTCAATGGTGAGTTGGTACAAATTCTTTCTAAAGTGACAGAGCACCAAGGAAAGAATTGGGATTTGGAATTGCCTAGTGCATTATGGGCTTACCGTACTTCGGTAAAGACAGGTACATGGTTTACTCCATTTCATTTGGTGTATGGAAAGGAAGCACTATTGCCTGTGGAGGTAGAGTTGCCTGCGGTCAAAATGTTAGAGAAGTTGCTTGGGCCGCGTAGTGATGCATTCAAAGAGAGGCTCTTGCAGTTACAAGAGGTCCAGTTGGATAGGATGAGCGCATTGGAGCATTATGGGCAGATGCAGGATAAGGCTTTGGCAAAGATAAATGAACATGTCAAAAGTAAGGGTATCAAGAAACATGACTTGGTTTTGCGCTACAACAGTAAGCTGGACAACACCTTCCAAAAGAAGTTTCAAATTAAGTGGGAAGGCCCTTTCAAGGTAGTGGAGTGTTTTCCAAATGGCACATATCAGCTGGCTAACCTGGATGGTGTTCTACATAAGTCAAGGGTAAATGGATTGCGTCTTAAATTGTATCATGCTAGATTGATGATGGTGGAGCAAGAGGAGCAGTCTGTGGATCAAGCAGTGTTGGTGAGGGATGAGGAGACCTATGATCCCTCTTCCCTCTCCCTCTCTTTGCTGCTACTGATCATGAATGATCTAGCAGGCTAGGGGGTGGGCAAATTATGTCAGGAGTTTTTTGGAGCAAGGGATTGTGCATATGTACATATACATGCATGGTGCATCAAATAAAGAATTGCCCATTTTTCAGAGCCAGGTGGTTACGTGGGGCCCACGTGTGTACAGGTAGGACAGGGTGTACATAGTGCAGCGATTTTCACTATTATTAGTACTAGTGTGTTTTTCCTACAATAAGGAGGAGTTGGTAGCACGTAAAACTTCTCGAGGAAGCTATCCGCGGGCCGACGACATGAGGTAAGCAGGTGCGTCAGATGGCATCGAGTGGCGTTAGGAGGCCGAACGGAGTCAATATTTGCACGTGGAAGAATACGGACACAAAGTGGTGTTTTCTTGTTAGAGTTATGCAGAAAGGTCATCATTAGGACCACTTTTTGGGGCCACTTCACGTTGTGGCGGGATGCATTATTGGAAAAATTTGAGTGCCAAGTGTGCGCATGGATGCAGCAGGGTGACAACTATGCACTGCGAGGTCAGTTTTTGGCCTGTTCGGGGTCCGTTTGAGGTCATCTAAAAGGCCAAGGGTGGCCAACTAATAAAGCTAAGTGTGGAAACTGAAAAAACAGAGAAAAGAACAAAAAAAACATGGAGAAGAGAGGAGGAACAGCCGCAACTGTGTTTTTGGGGTTTTTGGAGCTTGTTTTGGCCGTAAACTGCTCATCCGAGGTCGGATTTGAGCACTTTGACATTGTAGACCGGGGTTTTGGGCCGTTCCGAACGCGATGGCGCTGTCAATTTTGCCAAATTTCTCCCTCTTTTTCTGTTGTTTTGGTTGTGTAAGTTTCTCCTATGAGCGAAGTTTCTGCTCCAGTTTGTGATTGTATCTGGTATCTTTTACCCATATTGTGTGAGCTGTTTGCCCCATTGGTGTTGGCCCAAGCTCATTTGTATCTAAACATCAGAAATTCTCCTCTTTTGAGCTGAGTTTTTTGGGTGTGTGTGTCTGTGTGTGGAGTGGGCAAGTGGATAGTCTCTCTCCTCTCACTCCAGAGGTGTGTTCCCTGTGTCGGCCAGGTGTGTTGTGTAAGCCGAGTGGTGCCCCATAGTGTGTGTGTGTGTGTGTGTATCTTCCCAAGAGTGTGTGTCGGGTCGTTATAGGGGCGCTGTGTGTGTTTTCATCCCGCTCACAACGCTATATGCAAGCAACAAGGGAGAGGGAAATTGAGAACCTACGAAGGCTAGAACAAAGTCGAGCCCTGAAAGCAAAGGCTCCTATGACAACAATCATGCCAGCCGAGCAACCGAGTGCTCCCAAGGTAGCAGTCACGGAGGAGCAAGCGATGGGGAGCAATAATGCTTCCACTTCGAGGGAAACCTCCAGCACGCCAGGCCTAGATGGGATATTCCTAAACAAAAATTGGGAGTATGACCTACAAGCAGAAGCTTTAACTGATCGGTACACAGGACACACCTATCATGTGGGTTGGTTAGATGTTCTACAATCCACATCGGGTGCTACTAGCATAGATGAGCAACAACAGAAAGTCTGTGATGTTCTCCATAGGATTGTCGAGTTAGAAAGACAGAACACAAGGATCAACATACCTTCAACAGGCCTAATGAGATTCTTAGATACGGGAAAGGCCAACCAACCAACCCTATCACAAATGGAGACTCCCTCAGTGAGCCCCATTGATTCTCTATATGTTGTTTCACCGGGAGCCTCAGTACAATCTGAGCCCACAAGTGGCAGCTTTACCTTCCCAGATCTAGCTCATCTTTCTCTTAATGACACTACGGCTACCATGCATATCCCAGTGGTGAGCATGACAAGAACTACACCATGGAGTTCATTTGTTAATACTGCACCGATGCCTAGTAGCATAGTGCCCCCAACTATACCTACATGTATATATCAATCATGTGCACCTGGCGTACCTCAGCCTCATGTAGCTCCTACACCTCCGATTATTCCAAGAGCTTACAATCCACAATGGCATTATCCAAGCTCTTATACAAGTGGATCCATGCCATTTAATAATAACATGCCATATCAGGCACCCTCTATGCCTAGGGCCACGCCTGTAAACTTTGGACCACCGTCTAGTACACCACCATACAAAATATGGGACCCAAGAGCCGCGCGTATGCCAAGGCCAAGGCCAACTCCCATCTCACATGTGGTTCCAAGAGCACATACACCCATTATACCTGCTCAAATAGGAGATTTGGCAGCATTTGCTCAAACAATCGGTCGCTCTATTGCGGAAAACATGCGTAGTGCACCTAATAGAGAGCCTAGGAGCAAGGCAGTTCTAGTAGCTAAGCTGACACAAAAATTCAGTGGAGACGGAGATGCTAGAAAGCATATGGAAGTCTTTGAACATGTGTGCGATTCCTTGGAAGAGCACAATGAGCTACATAAGTGTAAGGCTTTGAGTTTGACCCTAAGCGGAAAGGCTGGAGATTGGTATAGAACCTTAAGAGTAGAAGAGAAAACGATCTACTCTACTCTTAGGAGATTGTTCTTGAAAGAGCACATACGAAAGGGAGTACTTTGGGGTGTAGCCTCTCAGCTCCAGAAATCCCAACGAGAAGAAGGTGAATCCGTGAGAGACTTCATTAGTTGCCTAAAGAATTTGAATTCTCGATGCAATCCAAACGAGCGATTCAACAACAACCAATTGCTCGATAGATTCATTAGGGGACTACGACATGAAAGTATCTATAATGGCCTAGTCATTAGAGGTATCACTACTTGGGAAGCAGTCACCATGCATGCAATCCAATTGGAGGATAATTTAATGATTGCATGAGAAAGAGTGTCTGCCGAGCCGAAGTCTAGTAGCTCGCAAGCGTCAGGGCATGAGCCAATGAAGATAAAGCCAATCGTGAAAGAGCAGACGATATCTGAGATGACTTTTGCAGATCTCACCAAGGCCATCCAAGAAAGCCTTAGGGGTAATCGTGCTCCACAAAACACTCATATGTATCCAAGAAGGGAGCAACAATGGTGCTCAATTTTCTTGGGCCCACATACTACGAGTGAATTCCCTACTTTCAGAGTAAAGTTTAACGGGACTTGTAACGCGTGTGGTAGGTATGGCCATCAAGCGAAGGATTGCCTAATGCTTAAACGCATCATGGAAAATAGACCGCCTATAGCTTGGGCAGACTCACCTCGAGTTCCTGCATTGATGCCTACCCCACCCATGGAGCAACAATTGCCATTACAGCACATGGTCCCTAGAACCCAAAATGTGGTCCAAACCACACCGTTGCCACCTCCAGTGCTAGGACCGCAACCCCCTCATCCAAGAGTTACACCTATGAACCAAATAGGTTGCGATTCATCTAGTACCTATGTAGATTGCGAAGAGTACATAGACTCTAGTATCACCTATGGAGTCGACATGCTTGAGGAGTGTCCCATGTACTATATGGAAGACCATTGGGGACAAATCAAACCAGTATATCACGCTACTGCGCTAGCAGCAAGAGGCCAAAACATTAATAGTTTTTCCAGGAGACCACCTCTTCAGTGCTACGAATGTGGTGGACCACATCGAGTAGCTGAGTGCCCCATTAGAATGCAAAAGAATGTTGCACTAATGCAAACAAGTCAAGGGAGTGCATTGGCAACGCCAATACTCACTTGTAATCGTTGTGGCATAGGTCATTTGATCGCACAGTGTCCTAACAATCCAAACGCACCGAAAATCACACCATTGAACTTAATAGAGATTGTTGATGGGACACCACCAACTATAAGCATAGTACCAGTAAACGCACTCACACGATCAATGCTCCAAAAAAAAATTATATTCTTGAGGAAAGAGACACGGCATCAATTGCCCAATCTCAGAAAAAGAAGAAAACACGAAGAAAGAGATCGCAAAAAGCAGCGAAGTCAGACCCCAGCTCAAAGACCAACATAGGGACTAGTGATGACCCCGTATATATGAACGACGCTGAAGAAGATTCTGATTCAGGTGAAACCATGGAGACCAAAACGACCACTAACATAGAAACCAACAAGGAAGATCTTCATGAGCCACAATGGCCAAGATCCAAAAAGAATATAGGAACTTACCCAAACCCTACAGAGGAGATTGAGCGAGTCAAGCAATTAAGGAGTTTGGTAGAAGATACCCAAAGGGATCTAGAACCAGCACCTAGGAAGATCCAGATTACAAACACCGTGTTCCCTACACAACAACAACCTCACCAAGTCCATAGACCCTTGGACATACCTAGTGTCATCCAGGAAGAAAGTGACTTAAAGTCATGGGAAAGTGGACGTACTCACTTCTTGATGGAAAGAATGTTTACAGAGGGACTACGTGATCCTATCGAAGAAATGGAGATCCCATCTTCCCCACGTCCAGGGACTCAAGGCCAAAAGGTGCCATTAAACATTTCCAAATTGATGGATTTCATGTCTTCAGAAGTTAGAACCACCATCATGTCCAAACTATATAAAGACCCCGAGCTAGTCTCAGCTCTTGGAGCCTTCCTCAATGGAGAACTAAAGTTTGGGCTACCACAATTTGCACAGATGGATGGAGTGGGGAGATGCCAATAGAGAAGGAACACTTAGATCCACAACCCAACCTAGATGAGAACCTTGTTATAGAAATACCCGTTAACAAGTTGGGACAATACTTTGAGGGTGATGAATCTAATGCAACTATACCAATCACTACTAAGGGATTAACTGTGAAGAGAATCCTTGATGGTGGCGCTGGGGTTAGCATTGTGACTAAAAATTGTTGGGAGTCTATGGGGAGACCTCACCTTGAAGCCACAAGCGTAGTGGTAAAAATGGCTAATGGATCTATTGTTACGCCTATTGGAATGCTAAAGGATCTCAAGATCAAGGCCTTGGGACACAAGGTAAGGCAGACTTTCATTGTTATGGATTTTTCCAAGCATCCTATGTCATTTGAGATGATCTTAGGGCGTCCATTCATGAGGGAAGCAAAAATGGTGCATGACTGGTCCAAAAACCACGTCTACTTACAGTTCCAAGACTCTGTCATTCGAGTTGATCTTTTAAGTGGTCGAACGCATCCTCTAGGAAATAAATTCATCATTGATAATCGATCAGACACAACAATTCACTCAGCTCCATTACAGTATTGTTACACGTGTAACGAAGACACGGATATTGGGGAGAACTCTCCTTATATGGATGTACTACCTAGGATGACTGAGACGGACAATGTGGATTGGGTCCACCTAGCAGCAACTATAGATACATGGGGAGCTAGAGGAACAACCTGGGTAACACCAGATGGCGAAGAGATACCACACATTGCACCAGTACATATGTTAGGTGTAGCGCATGTAACATCCGATGATAAGAAAGAGGCACACCTACCTGAGAGTGAAACTGATGATTCCTCAAAAGCTTCAGGCCAATACACATCAGAAACGGAATCTCAGGGAGAAATGGATTCAGAACCTGAGGAAACATCGAGTGAACCAATTATAGAAACTAAACACTCAAGGCCTAGTACGACCGTCTATGGTAATTTATATGAGAGTGAAGAAGATACAAGCGAAGACCTATCAGGCGAGTCGAGTTCAAACATTTACCAAAATCAAAACCTTAACAAGAAACAAAGGTCATATAAGAGACGATGATATCGAGCAAATGTGAGAGCTAGGATAAACAAGGAAAGATCTACTGCAGAATGGCTTAGCTATCTAGGGGCATGTGATGCTCATCGAAAGCTAGTAGACAATTGGGGTGAACATCTCCAGAGTTTCATGTGGTGCAGCCCGCAACCCATTGACCTCGCTCAATTGGAGGTTACAGAGCCGAAATTGAGTCGAACTATAAGAAGACGTCAAAACCGAGAGTTAGCACAACAACAAAAGGAGGCAGAACTAAAAGAAAGGTCTCTGTCAGGACAAGAGCCTGCTGACTTGCATACGGCTCCTGAACATTTTAAATCTTATACCACGGGGGAGCGAAAGGTTGTGTATGCCAAAGCCCAACGAATACCTACCAATGGAAGCAGTGGAGTCTATGATGGTCCAGCGGTAGTTAAAGAGATAGAATTAGCAGAACAAGGTGAGGAGTCTAAACCAGTCTTTATTGCTCAAGACCTTACCGAAACTGAAGAGGCTGTACTTAAGGAGCTCCTCAAGGAATACAAGGATATCTTTGCTTGGACATATCATGACATGAAGGGCGTTCCATCTTCTGTGGTGCAACATACAATTCCCATGATCAACATTGCTAAACCCGTCCAGCAACGACCCTATCCAATGAATCCTAAGTACGCCAAAATTGTACAAGAGGAGATTGAAAAACTTATCCAATGTGGATTCATATACCCTATTGAGCACTCAGAATGGGTTTCTCCAATAGTCATTGTGCCAAAAAAGAATGGGAAACTAAGAGTGTGCGTGGACCTAGAGAAAGTTAATGCAGCCACTAGGAGAGATCATTATCCCTTGCCATACCTGACAATTGTGACAACTTTTACACCAATGTTGGACATCCACATGTAGACTTGGCCAAACATACCCCGCAAGCAAAATCTTCTTCACAGTTAATTCTTGGGAAAAATGACCACCACATGCCTCTTCATGCAAACCTTTTAGAATGGCTGGAATTTTCGCGATAGTTGGTACTCTTCTGCACACTTTATCCTTCCCTCTTTGATAGAGGGAGCCTTCTAGGAAGAGATACATGCTTGCCTTCTTCACGAGTCTCCTCTTCTCAGCTTTTGTGAAGTCTGGTGGAAACTCACCCTCCAAAATGTAGCCAATGATGGGAGCCAATGACTCCAATCCCTGGTACCTCGGTTGCTTCACAGCAGCCGCCACCATGATGACCTGCACTTCTTTCTTTACACATGCAACGGCTTGTTGTGCAAGTAAATCGGCATCTTCATTTTGTTTCCTCGGAATATGATATAGTTACACTTCTTCAAACTGATTAAACATCCTACGAATGGCATGAACTTTTGTCCTTAAGCTTTCATTCTTGCATGCCCAAATGCTTAAAATCTGTTTAACAATGAGAAGTGCATCTCCCTTTACCATGAGACGTTTTATCCCTTGGCTAATGCACATCTTCAAACCATGAAGTAGTGTGTCGTATTCTGCTTCATTGTTGCTAGTTGAACCTAGTAGATTGACCTTCTCTTTCATGACCACCTCTCCACTTGGGTTGAGCAACACTAGCCCTCCCCCTGCTTTCCCTGTGGCTCGTCGAAAAGCTCCATCAAAGAACAAAGTAAAAGCATTGGGAATACTTTTTGGTGGTGGCAATGGTAGGGTCTTTACTTCAGGCACCTTAATCTCCTTTTCATGCACCCTATAAGTGAGAATCCCTGCCAATTGTGCACGCACACTATCTTCTACCTTGAAAGAGTATTGCAACTCTTGCAACTCCATAATCCACTTTGAGATCCTAGTACTAAGATTCATTTGAGATGACACCCAAGGGAACAAATTCTCTGCGGTGAGGATTACAAAAGGTTTTGGGAGCAAGTAGGATCTAAGCTTCCTTATCGCAAACATGAGAGAAAGCATCATGAGTTCTGCCTCCGTGTAGCCTCTCTCTAAAGCATTCATGACCCTACTAGCAAAGTAGATGGTGGGCCGCATCCTGGTACTATAGGGATCTTGTTGTAGCAAAACTGCACCAATTGTTTCTTTCCCAACACTAGAGCTAACAAAGAATGTGTACTCCTAACAAGGAGGCATGAGTGTTGGTAGCTCTGACAAAATGGCTTTAATATTACAAAAGTACTCTTCAAGCTCATCAGACCATGCAAATTCTACTTGTTGTGTCAACTTTTGCAAAGGGTGAAGTAACTCCGAGGCTAAGTGAATGAAGCGTGACATATACTTCACCTTTTGAATGAATGAGATGACCTCCTTAAGACTCTTGGGTGATAGAATCTCAATAAGAGCCTTTGCCTTTGAAGGATCCACTTCAATGCCTTTGTAAGAAACTTTATGACCAAGCAAGATTACTTCAATCTCACCTATATGGCACTTGTCGGGGTTGAGTTGACCTCCCATGTCGTAGAGCTTCTTTAAACCTTCTTCTACCCTTTGTAGATGCAATGATTTTGAGCTATAAATGCAGAAATCATCAATGAACACCCTAATTGACTTTCCAAAGAATGCTTGAAACACCATATTCATGAAACGTTGGAATGTTGCAGGAGCATTTGTCAGACCAAATGGCATGACTCTAAAAGCATAACAACCCCAAGGAGTAAAGGTTGTTTTCAATTGATCTTCCAATGCGATACCTATTTGAAAGTAGCCTGAGTAGCCATCACACACAGTGTACTTCTCATGATCAGCTACCTCATTTAGTATCTCATCCTGAAATGGGAGGGGAAAGTGATGTGTTTTTGTTGCCTCATTGAGTGGACGGTAATCCACACACACACTCCACTTGCCATTTTTCTTAGGAGTGACAACAACAAGAGAGACCCACTCTGAATTCTCCACTGGATAAATGAAACCTGTTGCTAGAAGCTTTCTTACCTCCTTGAGTAGAGTCTGTTCCTTTATAACTCCTAGCCTTCGTAGCTTCTGAGCTTTAGGTGTGGCCTCAGGCTTTAACTCAATCTTGTGTTGAACAACATCTACCCCACGCACGTCGGTGTAGTCTTTAGCAAAAAGCCTAGGAAACTTCCTTAGCACACATTTGAACTCCTCTCTTTCATCCTTTGTAAGTGTTGTTGATAGCATACCTTCCAGCATCCCTTCATCTTGAACACCTTCGTTCTCTTGAGGACCTATCTCCTCCAAGCCTTGACAAGAGGTCTCTTGGTTGCTTGGCTTAAACCTTACCCCCATGACTTCGATGGAAGACTCCTCTTCAGTAATGCTGCCGCTACTTTCTTCTTCTGAAGTGCTATCAGTCCAACCTTCTTCCGTCTCACTTTGAGATGATTCTTCATGGAGCTCCTCTTGGCGTTGCTCCTTCATGTCAAAGACAACCTTCTTATGATTTTCATTCCTGCAAATTAATTTCCCACTCCCCAATCCTGCAAAGCTCGCATTTTCATTAGCCATGGTCTTCCTAGGATAAATGGATAACCACTTCCCTTGGTCGACATAACATAAAAATCCACCGCTTTCTTAATGTCAAAGGCCTCTACAAAAACATTTTTACAAATGCCTACGCACCTAGCCTTGCTATTGTTTGCCATCTTGACCTTAATTTCAGGTGTCTCATGGATGTGCATGCCTAGTTTTTGCATGAGTCCCTCTGTCATGATGCAAATTTGTGCACCCCCATCCACTAGACCTTTCCTAACCAATCTCCCTTTTATGTAACAATCTAGCACAGGTGTAATGTCCTCATTCATTTCAGCTTGTGCAATTTTTACAACAGGCACACTCTCTTTCACCTTTCTCCTAGTGCTAATTGCCCTTGTTAAATCCCTCCTAACTTGTGGACATAATGCAAGAAATTGAGGCCATGAGATATCAGGACCCTTACTTCTCATGTCTTCCAACAGGTTGTATGGAGCCATTCCATGTCCAAGAGGGAAGTCTTGGAGGTTGATACGACGTCGAGTCCTCTTGGCTTCCTTGGTTTCCTTTGCTTTCTTTTCTCGTCCATGGTCACTTTGTGATGTAACTCCTTCTTTCTCCTTACCTTTCCCTCGGCCACGCTTAATGCCATTTGCTTCCATATCAACCTCTCTTGAATTTGTCACCTCTACCACATGCACGTTTGGGTCTGGCAAAGGTGGAACTCCTTCCACTCCTTGTGGAGGTGGTCTTGCTCCATTTGTCCTTTGTATAAGCCGTGGTTGCTGACTAGTTCATTCACCTGCATTCATCACTAGGTAATTCAAATTAGGTCTCCCTGGCTCCCCACGGGGCCAAGGACAATTATACATCCCATGTCCAAACTCACCGCAATTCCAACATTGCAAGACTCTCCTAGTTCGTGGCTCTCTCTCTTCTGACTTCTTTGCTTGTCCCTTTGGACCTACAGCTTGTGCAAGGTGAATTGACAGGCTACTTAAAGATTCATTTAACTTCTCAATCACTTCAGCCGTTACCTCAAGAAGCTCCCTAGATGTTGATGCTTGTGACTTACCTTTGGGTCTAAGACCTTCTATTGGAACCTCTCCCCTTAAGCACTTGAGTTTCATATACTTCTCAGCAGCCCTAGTTTCCGCTGCATCAAAAGTAGCAGGTGCATCCGCCTCAACTTTTACCTTAAGGTCAAGAAAGAGTTCGGCTATGAACCTCTCCTTCTTTAAAAATTCTGCACCATCACCAGGGTTAGCAACATTTCGTATCCATAGAGCCCAAAGACGTAGAAACTCTTGCTTGTACAAGTAGTAGTCATCTAAGTCTTTTTGCTTATGAGAAACAATGTCTTGCCATAATTTCTGAGTGTTTTGGGGATCAAAGAAGTATTTCTTGAAACGATTCAAAACATCCGTGTAATTCCCTTTAACTTCCTCAGGCAAAGAGTCAAACCAAGTGCTAGCATCTTTCCTAAGGACCACCTCAAACATTTCTACACGTTCTTGATCAGTTACTATCCTCTTGATACGGCAAGACATCTTGAAATTCGCTAGAAATAATTCTGCATCCTCTCCATGCTCTCCAAAGAAAAGAGGATATCCAAACATTTGGCGTTGGCACTCCATTGAATTGATTTCAAAGTGACGCGTTTTTGTTTTTTCTTTCTTTAAAAGATTTACACAATAATATTTTCTAAATTGCAATCTATTTTACAACAAAATAAAAATATTCACATCAAATGACCTATGATAATCAATAAGAGGTAGAATGACAGGGTTTGGTGATACGAGAATTTCTCCTACTCTTTGGGCACCAAACATGAATACCATACGTTATTGAAAATGGATTTTTCTACTAATTGCAATGTTTACTCTAATGTGTGGAGTGAAATGAAAGGGGAAAACCTGTATTCCTGAGCCATTATCCATGGTCTATGCATGACCTAATTCTTTAAAAAAAAACAAAAATATAGACGTCCAAACTAAGGTCATACCTAATGAGAGGCAAAATAAAAGGATTTACTAATGCGTTTATCTCTACCAACCTAAGAGGACCTAAAATTCTACGAATTACTCGCTGAAATTGCAACTTAGTACTAACAATTATGTGTACCTTTTGCCTTGCAATGGGAATGAAGGGATCATACAAATTCTCATGATTCATGCAAGCTACTTGATTATGCTAAAGGTTCAGCCTTCACAAAACGTACACAAGCCTTTCCTCAGTGGGGGCACCAATTTGAAGCGGTCCGAGGCGGGCAACAAGAAGAGCAACCTCTAGACACCCTTCAAGGCTCCCGTGCTGCTCAATGGGGTTGGGGCACAACACAACACAAACCAAAACAACAAACCCACAGCCAAATCCCAACTACACAAGGGGCACCACCTAGTTTAAGAGCGAACTAGGACGCAAAAGAGGAGAATCGTTAGAGCAACCCACAAACAAGCAAGGAATTTACACTAACCCTAACACCAATGGAACACTCTCACACACTAAAATACGAGAGAGAGAGAGAGAGAGAGTTGATGCTCGGGCTGCTTTGAAGTGTATCGTTAATGATCAAGCAAACATAAATATATATATGTAAGAAAGAGAGAGAAGGGGGAAGGGGGTGCTTGTTGCACTAATGCCTTCTTACAAATCTGTCATGACCAATCAAAGTGAGATTAGTATTTGTTCAACATAGCCTGAGTAAATTACACCACAACACATCACAAGAAAAAAGCCACCCCAATCACTGTCTTAAGGCCAGAGGAGTCCTCTCCACCCTGTCGCCCTCTTACAGCATATGGGATTTATGGCTAAATTGATAACAATACCCGGAGACAAACTATCAAGAACTTAAATAAAACACCAAGACACTTACACATCATTATTGTCCATGACTTCACGTTGGAAGGGAGACAAGGTATATATGCTTAGTCCAAATTCACCCTCCTTGATTCACCAAATGTTGAGCTTACACTAGTAGGAGAAATGATAGATTTCCTACCCTCAATTTAATGATCCCTCTCTCTTACAATGGCATAGAGTTCCCTTGCTAATCACTCATAATACAACACATACATATGCCTAATGCCAATGAGATTCCACTCAAGAGCTCCTTCTCAAGAGGTTGAGCTTGGCTTCTCAAGCTATAGCATAGTGCTCTTTCTTCTCCCCCCTTTTTGTGCTAGCTACACCCTCCTTTTATAGCAATTTTGAAGGCTAGGGTTACTCCTCTAACCATGGTTGGGTTAGATTTTCAGCAATTTACCTAATTTCTTTTGCTTGAAATTATCAAGAAGTTGGTGGGGAAAGAGAGAGGAGAGAAATGAAGGTGATAGGACTTTTCATAGTGGGTTAGTGTTAGTAGAGTTAGTATTAATTTACAAATGGAATTGGATATTTACAATGGGAGTATCCATGTAGGATACAAATAAGGAAGAAAAACTCTTAAGAGGTAAGAAAAGGTGGATTTCTTACAAGGTTGATGCTCCAAGTGTCTTGAGTAGGGCCAATTTTGACGCTTGTTGACGGTCCACTAGCTTTGACGGTACATTTTTTCTCCACTCTTGACCTTCCTTGAGAGACAAGGTAATTGAAGCTGAGTAATCAACCACCATGATGCTGTCTTTTAAGAGAAGAGGCTGAATTTTGTGGTTTTTTTGATAGATATGGGTAATTTGGAAGAGGAAAAATGAGATTAGGTGGTCAATTTTGGAATGGAATTGTGTGTGGGAGGTATGAGTTCACCATGGTTTCTCTTATTCTTCAAGGTTGAGGAGAAGGTGAGTAGGGTGCAGAGAGGAGTGGTGAGAGAGGTGGGGATGATGAGTGGAGAAGTGTGTGAAAGAGGAAAATGATAAAGTGGAAGAGAGAGTGTGGCTGCATAGCATGGGAAAAATGGGGTCCACTAATAAAATCATAGCTCACAGCTCGTAGCTCAAAAAAATATGAAAAAATTTGAGGCAAAAGTTCAGCCCACGAGCTACAACTTTTGTTTGTATCACTTTTTCAAATTCGGAGAGCAAGTGAACTTTAAAAATTCAACAAAACCGATCGTTTTTTTCCATTGCAGAAGGTCCTTGTGTGGTCCTTCTTTGTATGATTCTTTTGAATACCTCCAAGAGTGAGCCCTCCATAGTACATGTATGCATGCCACCTACCCTTGACCTTATTTGGTAGGTCTATAATTGAAGATATTGTTGAGATCATGATATAAGTGAATAGTACAACTAAGAAAATCAAATATTGAGGGGTCTAAAAAATATGTACATGTCAAATATAAATAATATAAGTGGAAAAAATATAAAGGGGTCAAAAGAAATCTCTCTCATTATGAGGCTACCATAAAAAGATAAATATTTTTGGTGTTCTAATTTTTTAGGAAAAAAAGAAAATAGATGTAGGAAGGGAAAAATCACAATAGTGAAAAAATATACACATAAATAAAACTAGTTTTTTTGGATTTTTGTTGGGGTGGAGTTACACCAAATATAAGAGAAGCTTACATGAAAATATTTCTATATGGAATAAAGAGTATGAAAAATGGTAAGAAAAATTGTGGTAATGGTAAGGCAATGTATAGAGCATAAATAACACACACCTAAGTAGAAATATTTAAATAAATACCAAAATAATTATGAAAAAATCTTTTATTTAAGCTCTATATACAAAGAAATACTTACATACGCATGGGCCATAATATACTTATATTTTTTTATTTTTTTGGGCTCAACAAGCCCAATGACTAGCTAATTGAGGGTTTTTTATTTCAGTAAGGAGATATGGAAAAATTCCCCTAACTCACACGCGCCTATATACAGTGAAAGGGTGAGGGTAACCACAGTGTTTGAGTGATTTGATAGGGGGGGATAACTCACTATGGCAATCACAGAGAGCCGAAAAACAGCTATCACTACATTCCAACGATTAATAAACACTGCGTTTAAAGAATTTCTAATGGAGTTTTGTGAAGCTTTCCTAAACGACCTTTGTGTTTATTCTTCTTGGGAGAAGCATTTGTTATATCTACGAAAAATATTTGAAAGGTGCAGATTTTATTGCATCTCATTGAACCCTTTCAAATGCCAATTTTGAGTTAAGCATGGAGTCATTCTAGGATATATAGTGTCCAAGAACGGGATATCCACAGATGAGAGTAAGATTAAAGCCATTGCCGATTTGCCATCACCTACGAACTATAAAGAAGTTCAAAGATTTATGGGCCATGTTGGTTATTATCGAAGGTTTATTTTAAACTTTACCGAGATAGCGCGTCCATTGTACAAGCTTCTTATCGAGTTTTACTGGACGGAAGAATGTCATCAATCTTATGAGTTATTAAAGAAGGCCCTAACAAGTGCTCCAATCCTGCAAACACACCTGATTGGAATGTACCTTTTCATGTGCATATTGATGCATCAAACTTTGCTATTGGGTGTGTTCTAACTCAACCAGGAGAACATAAATTGGACTACCCTATTAGCTTTGCAAGTCGCTAATTAAATGATGCCGAGATGAACTAGACTACTACAAAGCGCGAAGGTTTAGCTATGATTTACGCAGTAAAGAAATTTCGCTATTACCTTCTTGCTACCAAGTTTGTGTTTTATGTTGATCATCAAGCATTGCTATATTTGGTAAACAAGCCGTGTTTCACAGGTCGAATTACACGATGGTTGTTAATTCTTCTTGAGTTTGACTTCACCGTTGTTGTGAGGCCTGGGAGGAAACATGTCATGGCGGATCATTTATCTCGTATCCCTAACGGCGAAGCTCCTACGGGGGTTGATGATGAATTGCCTGATACTCCTTTGTTCATTGTTGAGACAATGCCTGAATGGAGTGAAAAGATTGTTAACTTCTTAGTTAATGGTTTTCCACCCAAAGAGCTGCGAAAAGATATAGTTCGAAAATTAATCAAGGAATGCGAACCCTATTGCTTACTGGCTAGAACTCTCTATAAGAGAGGAAAAGATGATGTTCTTAGACGCTGTGCCCGCGAGGATGAGTATTTATATATTCTACAAGAGGCACACATGGACGTAGCTGGTGGTCACTTTTCAGGAAAGTTGACTGTCCGAAAGATCTTACAGTCAGGCTATTGGTGGCCCACTCTGTTTAACGATACATCACTTTTTGCAAAGGGATGTGATGAATGCCAACGCTTCAAGAAGCCACAAAGAAGGGATAGGATGCCTCTACATCCCATCAAGGTAATCCAACCATTTGAAAAGTGGGGCTTAGACTTTGTAGGACCGATTAGTCCGGCTGCACGTAACACGCAATCACGATATATCATTGTGGCTACCGACTATGTAACCAAATGGGTTGAAGCAAAAGCAACACGAAAGGCGGATGCAAAAACAACAGCTAAGTTCCTCTTTAAGAACATTATTACACGTTTTGGGTACCTCTTTGAACTTGTGAGTGACAATGGAACTCATTTTATAAATGAAGTAATAAAAGAACTCACATCAAACTTCATGATATCTCACCACAAGTCTACACCCTATTATCCCCAAGCAAATGGCCAAGCTGAGAGTACCAACAAAACTCTCATCTCCATTTTGACAAAGATAGTGGAGGCTCATCGCACTGATTGGGACCTAAAGCTTACATCAGCTTTATGGGCTTATCGTATTGCGTATAAAGTTTCTATTAATTGCACACCGTTTAAGATGGTGTATGGCCAAGAAGCAGTTATGCCATGGGAGTTTGTCATTCCTAGTCTTCGAGTAGCTTCTCAAGAAGGTTGGGATGGTAACCCCTTAGTGGAGCGATTATATATCCTGGAAAGGCTAGATGAAGAGAGGCAATTAGCTGTGCGAAATGCTCTAGTGAAGAAGGATAGGAGAAAGAAGTGGTTTGATAGCCATTTAAAGGATAAAGACATCAAGGTTGGTGATAAAGTTCTTATGTATGGGGTACGTAATGAAAAGAAGAAAATGAAATACGCTGGTAAGGGACCATATCGAGTGTGTGAAATTACTCCGCAAGGTACCATTCGTGCGGAGACTCTAGATGGAGTTGAAACCATTGGATTCCTTAATGGGAGTAAATTCAAAAGATATTATGATGCTCTAAGCTAGGAAGAGTTGCAAGCCATTCATCAAAAGAAGGCTACCAAGGAACAAGTAGAGCTTAGAAAAATCCAAGCAAGAGTTGAGGCTCGAGAACGACAACAACGTCTTAGACGCCAACGAGAGGCTAATCTGGGAATCACGCAAGCATTTTTCGAGGACACAGATGACGACTCATTAGAATCTGAGCCACCCCTACGATACCCAATTGAGCTAAATAGCCCCTATGGGAAAGTACTATACAATTCCTTATTAGATACGAGAGCTAAACACAATTTGTTATCCTATGGAGTTTGGTGTCAATTAGGGAAACCGACCCTATCCCCGAGTACGATGCAAGTCAAGGGCATTAATAAAAAGAAAACTGCTATTCTTGGAGTCCTTCAGACCCCTGTTGTCTATGACAATGGAAGCATAGTGCAGAGGTTTCTAGTCATGCCTGCGGGAGCTATGGAAGGCAACGTAAACCTGGGTTGCACGTGGATGTTGGCAACCAAATGCACTATTGATTGGGATACTGGTAGTGTCACGACGCGACCACCAACTCTTACCCCTATCATTCAAGCAAAGTCACCTACGTTGCAAACTCTAGCAAAGTTGAAGGATAGCCAACATTCACAAGCCAAGGTGGTTAACTCGTCTTTGCCGGCTATCCATGAACCTAGCACTTCAACACTTGTAGTTGCAGCAAGCAGTAATATTGCAAGTACTCAACCTGCACGACCTAAGAGTACATATCAATGGGTCCCCAAGGCCTTATTTCCAACTACCTCAACCCTCCCATCCATTCCAAGAAAAAATTTCCCTGGAAAACCAAGAGCGCGCTCTAGGAGAGTCAAGATCAAATCACGATGGATTCCAAAACGACTATTAGAAGCCCAAGGCTACTATGATGGAAATGAGCAAATTTGGGTACCTAAACGTAAAATGTGTCCTTCCCTATCGGCAATAAACCCATATGAGTCAAACAGTGTAACGCTAAAGCCAATGGCAGACCGTGGGAAGGGAAAGATCACAGAATGCTACACACCTAGTCCAGAGCTAGTTTGGGCTCCAAGGCAAAACCAATTTATTCCACCTAGCTCAGGAAGGGGGGAGTTTCATGAAGCTTCTAGCTCCTCATGTAATACATCCATAGAGGTAAAAGCTTCTACACAGCCTCCACCTACAATAGTGGACCTCCATGAAGCTACAAAGGAATCCACACCTTCCAGTGTTCAAGAATCACCTGATGAACCACTTCAAGTTCGATCCTGGGAGAGTACCTTACCACCCTTGCAACTCGACGTGGCACCTAAGGTAATAGAAAACTACTGGCAAAAATCTTCACCTATAACAACTTGGAACAACTGGTTTCAAAGGGTGACGACATCATTTCAAACGGTATGATCTACCCAGGGAAGGGGGGAGTGTTTGTGGACATCCATTATTAACTTGCTTCCCTCTCAACCTTTCTCCCTGACCTCTTAATCTCCAATCTTAGGGAATGTATATATAAAGCCTTATACTCACAAAAACAAGATAAAAAAGTAAAAGAGCAAGAGCCATAACACAAAATCATAAAAACAAATTATGCACAAGAATACGACCCTTGCAATATTTGCACTCTAACCATCATCTATTTGCGTGTACAGATATGGCTAGTACGCTAGAGTCATCCACTCCTGCCTTGGGTGAGAGGTACCCTCGTTACTTTTCACAAATATTTCACATGGTATTTCCACTGCATGCATGTGAATGGGATTTAATAGGTACGCTAGCATGTGAGAGGAATTTTGAGGAGTTAGAATGGCTGATACGTCTCTTGACCACGTCTGATCCATACTTAGTAGAGAGCGTTTCTCCCATTGCACAAGCCTACCCTTTTGACCAAGATGACTATAGGCGTCTAGTGACCTTCTTAGTAAACATGGGCACCTATGATGAAGAAGAAAATTTACAGGACTACACGGATGGCACATATGGTCTAATGGATGATGACTTTGTTTATCTCGACGACGAGGATAGGGGTTTAGCCTTACGGTTTCCCCCCAACCTCTACAATATCCTATTCCCTTGACTCTCTAGGGGGAGTGCAAATAATTAAGTTAGGGTTCCTTATGTTTTTTGTTTTGTTCAATAAGTGTTGGTACCTTTTCCCACTAATGTGCCTCCTGGAGGTATTCCTTTTGTTTCCTAGTGTGTACAGGAGCGTGTTGCTATTGATAGGATTTGGACCTTCATGGAACCTTTCTCTCGTTCACACTTCAGATCAAGCGCGACCATCAACACAAACATGTGTTTTTTGTCCATTAGCATTGTCCCGATCTATTTTGCATCCATGTTTGTCTGCTTTAATTGTGATTGGTAGCCTAATATTCACCGCATTTGCTTAGTATCAAACATTTAATTCAATGTAATTTTTTGTCATAATCACTTGTCTAGGTTTAAAAATCAAGCAGTCCGACTAAGCTAGTTTGACCAAGCTAGGTGTTCGAAATCTTCTCTTAATACCATGGGGAATGCCTTCCTAATAAGCAATGGTTACTTAGGTTCTTAATCCGATTTAGGCAGCATTGTGTGAAATGTACTAGGGCTTTCTAGTGGGCTTGACCCTATTGACCTTTAGCTTAAGTATTATAAAGGGAGTTTACTAGTGTGATGAGCCTGGGGAGGAGTATCAGAGTTATATGACCCCCCAAAGCTACAAAATTAAAATGATGAAAACAAACAACACAAAAAAATATCAAAGTGTCACAATGTAAAATTTTAAGTTGGAAGAGAAATCCCTGCTTAAATTGGTACTCCACTCACATGTATCGCCTATGGTACTAGAGCCCTAGAGGTTCCCAATGTGGGCGCTTTTCCTTGAAAAGCAAAAAACCCAAGGCATACAAAATAAGCACACACATCAAAATTGAATCACTGTGAAAAGACTTTGGAGGGTCAAAGCAAAGGTAATCAGTCAGGCGATGATTTCATGAGAAATTCCTTTTATCATAGCTTAACTACAAGGTCCTCTAGGTATAGCCTCTAGTCAGCCCTCGAACATGAAATACTTGGCTCTCGCGATTAAACAACTTAATTAACCAGAGAAAATTAAGAAGCTTACCCATGGTATTAATAGTTTATCTCTAGTGCCTTTCGACCGTTAAATTAACGACCCCAGACCTTGTTTAATTTTTTACCTTTATATATGTTTATGCATTTGATTACATTGCAATTTAATGCTTATTGCTGACAAATTGTTTAAAATTCTGTTACCAATCAATTGTCTGCCTAAAATTGCATATGCTTTTTAATCCCTTATGAGAATGCAATGACTGTGCAATGTTGTTTGATTTTGCAGTGACTGAAAGGCTAAGGACATTCATCTCAAATGCTCTTCCACCTCGACCAACGAGCTTCAACTCAATAGCTTCCGAGGACGGAATCTACATCAGGAAGGGAGGCATGTTAACCCTCATGGCTCACGGACACCCTATCACCTACGAGACGGACGTTGTAACCTACGGTGGACATTGTATTAATTATTTGGTAGAGTCAGGTACCGGGCTTATCCGTCCAATAGGAAAAGGGTAAGAGTGATCGCCGATGAGAGACGCACTCTAATTGGGACATTCAAGGGATTAGTTAGCTAAGCATGGGCGCCCAAGTGTGAATGGGGTGAGCTCATATAAAAGCCAACTAAACCTAAAATTCACTCATTCTCTCATTTGTGCAATGCAAGAAAGATGCTCTTGCTCCATCTCCTTGTGTACTAGTGTGTGTGTGTGTGTGTGTACTTGAGAGAGTGTGTGTGTGTGTGTGTGTGATCGAGCATTGCGGCGGCACGACGACGGTGAAGCGGTTGAGCGCGACGTAGCGGCGTCTCCTTCTTCTTCACAACGAGGAATCCTCCATGGCAGGAGCATAGAGGGGTGAGTGACACACCATTGCCCTCTTTTGAGCTTACTAGTTAAGCTATTTGTGTGCTAGGAGCCGTCTGTGGCTCGCACACAGTGTTAGGCAAGTCCCTTGCTTCGACAGTGCGGCAAGGAGCGCACACTGGGCTAGGGGGCTGACATGTGTCCCTCATTCTCTTTGTGTAAAGGGAGCTTGTGTGTGTGTGTGTGTGTGTGTGTGTGACTTTCTCTCTCATCCCCTACAAGCAAGGCTCACCCCCTCCTATGTAGGGATTTGTAAAGTCTTTTGGGACACACACAAAGCATCCAATTCCCCCCATGGTTGACCTTTGGACACAACCTTCGAATTTTGGAACCTTAGCATTTTGGAAGTCTTAATGGGTTGAACCTTAGGGTCTTTTTAGCCCATTGTTGCACATGGCTCTTTTGCAGATGGCCCCCCCTTTGGATCCCTATTTTCCCTCCTTTGGATCCCTACTGTGGCCGGTCTGCTAGCTTAACCAATATTCTAGCTTTTTCTCCCCTGGCACTTCCCCATATTAAATGATCAATTTAACATGACAAAATCATTTAGGAGAATTAGATATTGATTATCATGACATATATGGTTGCTTCTTTGCCACTTCTTGAAGCACCTGTCAAACATATTTGTGAAGGCTATATTTTGGGTAAGATGCAGCGTTTTAAGTTTTTAAAGGATGGTTTAGTTAGGGCCACATGCAAGTTGCAGCTTGTGCATAGTGATGTTTGTGGGCACATACAAACTCTACCCTTGGGCAATTACCTGTACTTCATGACTTTCATTGATGATTACTCCTGGCATGCATGGGTATTTCCACTTAAAGCGAACTCCGAACTTTTTATGTGCTTCAAACAATTTCTGGCTATGGCTGAAAATGTATCGAAATGTACTATGGGCATCCTCCGTTCCGATCGAGGGGGGGAGTATATGTCTCATGAATCTAATGCATTTCTGGCTAGTCGTGGGATAAAACACCAATAACAATGCCTTATACACCTCAGCAAAATGTTGTTGCTGAGGGGAAAAATAGGTCACTTATGAAAATGGCACGATATATGGTCAAAAGTCAAGCTTACCGCATTCTTTTTGGCTTGAGGCCATCATGTATGCCACTTATGTACTAAACACGTATCCTACGAAAGCTTTGCAATCTATTACTCCATATGAAGCATGGCATGATACAAAGCCTTCTATTGAGCACGTGCGTGTTTTTGGTTGTTTGGCATATGCTTTGGTGCCACAAACACAACGCAAAAAATTGGATGATAAGGTTGTCAAATGTATTTTTGTTGGTTATAGTGCTGAAAGCAAAGGTTACAGATTATATCATCCGAAAACAAAGCATATTGTGGTTTCATGGGATGTAGTGTTTGTGGAAGATTATGTTCAGCCCTTCCTGTCATGTACCAGAGACAGTAATGGAAGCTCACAGGACATTTATAACACTTTGTTGCCTCTTTTCAGTGGTGGAATATCGAATATAAATTCCAATGAGGCAAATGTACTATGGGGGTTTCCAAAAATGTACAGATCAGCCTATTTACTGATGCAGATGTAGATGATGTACTTGATGAGGAAAGGGCTGAAAATGAGCAGGCTAGAGGCATGGAAAAATGGTTGGTGCATACATTACGTGACAGTAAATTGGATGCACCTTTGTCTAGTCGTACTCGTTCAGGCTCTCGCCATGCATCTAATGCATCGAATTGTTATGCTTTGGTTGTGTCTAGCTTACATGATGTTGAGGAACCTCTCTCTTTTGATGAAGCACATAATTTAGAAAATTGGATGGCTGCCATGCAATCAGAATATGATGCACTTATAGAAAATGACACATGGACTTTATGTGATTTGCCTCTTGGCAAAAAGGCCATTAGTACAAAGTGGGTTTACAAGTTGAAATGCAAGCCGGATGGTGAGGTTGATCGCCATAAGGCTCGACTTGTTGAAAAAGGCTATGCGCAGCAAAAAGTCATAGATTATGAAGAAACTTTTGCTCCCACTTGTCGTATGACTATTGTGCATTTTCTATGTGCATTGGTAGCTCATTTTGGTTGGGATGTACATCAATCAGACATTGTTACTGCCTTCTTGAATGGTGACATATTTGAGGAAGTTTATGTAACGCAACCTCACGGTTTCGTCAAGAAAGGACAAGAGGACAAAGTGTGCAGATGTAAGAAGGCTTTGTATGGGTTGAAGCAATCTCCTCGTGCTTGGTATGAGAAAGCTGACACTCATTTGGTCAAACGAGGCTTTCGTAACAGTCCAACAGAATGCATATTGTATGTAAAGCGTGAGGGTAATGTACTTCTCATTGTGGTTCTTTATGTAGATGATTTGCTGATCACTGGTCCCAATGAGGCACATATTGATGAATTTAAGGCTGATTTGAATGGTACTTTCAAGATGAAAGAGTTGGGACTGTTGCATCATTACTTGGGCATACAGTTTAAGCAGTGTGATGGTGGTATTGCCCTGTGTCAGAAAAGTTACATAGAGACAATCTATGTAAGTTTGGACTTGAGGATTGCAAACCTATTGCCACTCCCATGGAAACAGGTTTGAAGTTGAGTCTACATGATGTTGGCAATCTTGCTGATGTCACTCTTTACCAAACTGCTAACACGAGGCCGAATATTCAGTTTGCAGTCTCACAGGTCAGTAGATTTATGCATAGCCCAGGGTCTAAGCATTGGCAAGTTGTCAAGAGGATTTTCCGCTACCTTAGTGGCACTTTACATGTTGGCTTGTTTTATCAGAAGGGGGGATCATTGTCGCCGACTCAGATTGGGCTGGTTGTTTTGACTCGAGAGTGTCCACAAGTGGTTTATGTTTCATGCTTGGCAGTTGATGTATATCATGGTTGAGCAAGAAGCAACCTACTGTGGCCACTTCTAGTTGTGAGGATGTACAGGGTAATCTTCACAGCTACGATTGAGTGTGTATGGCTCAGACGCCTTATGGATGATTTGGGTGTTGGACACAACACTGCCAACACTATCTACACTGACAGTCAGAGTGCGTTGGCAATTGCAAGGAACCCAATTTTTCATGCTCGCACAAAGCACATAGAGGTGAATTACCACTATGTCAGGGAGAGGCTCTCAGCACGAGAGATCATCTTGGCTTATGTGCCAACACAGGACAACCTTGCAGATCTTTTCACAAAGGCATTGTCTTGTGAGAAGCTCAAAGCTTTCCGCAAAGCTTTGGGCGTACTCCCCTTTGTGGACTGATCATGTCCTCAGGGCATGGCACTTCCCTGTACTCATGTGCCAGCTCTCGTTCACTACATCACTCTAGGGGGGATTTGTTACTATATACATGTGATAGTGATGCGTGTGAACACACTAGGACCGCCAGGGCATTTTTTTCCTCTTTAGGAGGTTTTTTCCCCCGTGCATTGTATATACGCCCATCACTCTAGGGCTATCTATCTTTCCATTGCACATTAAGTAACATACTCTCAGTTGTGTGCCTTGAGCTTCCTTCATCTTCTCCACTAATGGAGATCTCCCTTGACGCCATACAGTTCTCCAACAGGCTTGAGCCTCCTTGAGCTTCCTCGATCTTCCTTGAGCCTCCTTGAGCTTGAGCGAGCTTCCTTGAGCTTCCTCGATCTCCAACTGTATGGCGTCATGGTACCGAACTGTATGGCGTCAAGGGAGATCGCCAACAACATCCGGAATCCTCGAAAGGACTCTTCGCTGGCCCACTCTGATGTGTGGGTCGTGCGATACTTGAACTTCATAAAGGTCTGCAACGCTTGCTTCTTTGGGCCGCGCCAAAAGCGACACAAAGTCCTTCAAAGCTTCATCTTTGTCCATAGTCATGCATCTGCCTTCTTCAAGATGCTCAATTCTTCTTGTGCTCTTTCGGATATTGTGTCATGCCAAGGAAGAGACATGGAATGTGAATTCCTTGAATGCAAACATTTCATCTTTTCATGAGTAATCCGCATACATCCGTGCTCATTCATGAGTGAATCGTGCTCAACGTACAATATGGCATGTCTTTCGAAAGGGATCACATAAAGACGGTGACTAAAATACAGGAAAGCATCACGAATGAAACATTCGAACAATACGTGCTGACTAATCATTCGTACACATAATACTTCCTGTGGACCTCGACTCGAGAGACAAGATCAGTTCTTTGTGGTCTATCAAATTTGCAATGAGGTTAGTTTCACTAGAAAAAGCATCAACTTAACCAGCATCCAATCATATCTTTTTTGTGCAAATCATCATGCTCATCATTAATCACATCTTGATCATGCAAAATCATCATGCTTATCGTTATCATGCAAATCATGTGTGTCATGCTTTGGAGAAGAAGAAACTGAGAGAGACTCCTCGTGATCCTTTGCAATGTGAGCATGCACATGAGAAAAGAGTCGCAACAACTCTTTCATGTGTTGGTCGCTCATCTCTTTTCTTGCTTTCTTCTCGCGATCAAATTTTGCTTGTCTTTCTTTATTATCGCAATCAAATTCTACTTGTCTTTCTTCATGCTCACGATCCAATTTGGCTTGTCTTACTTTGGCTTCCAAGAGTGCTTGCTCGCGCTCACGCACTATGGCTGCCATTCTTCCTTGGTATTATGATCAATTTCTGCCATTCTTTCTGTTGTTCTTGCTTCACGTATCAACTTCCTTGCTTCGCATTCTAACTTGTTGTCCATAAACATCTGCTCCAACTCCTCCATAGGAGTGAGTGCAATTCTTGGCATAGATGGGGAAGGGGGAGGGTCGAAAAAACCTCCTCGTGGGGAAAAATATTCTTCACCACCCTCATGCTCATCACCTTCATGCAACATATCCATTTCGCTTCGCGTGATGACCATCCACTGAAATCGTGGGTTCTTGTGGGTTCTTGTGATCTTGGGTTCTTGAGGTTCTTGAGGTCGTGAGGTTCTTCTTTCGCTTGCAATGTGTGTTAGAGAAGAATCTTCTCTTCACCCGAGTTCTACCCTTTTTCGCGGGTGCACCCCTTGGCGGCCTTGCGCTCACACCAAGGTTGCTTTTTCCCACCTCACGTCGATTGGCCGGCCGCTAAGTGCACAGTCCGCTTTCAATGAGTGAAAAGAGGCACAAGGGGAGGCTGGACAAGCCCTTCTTTCTTGGGTTTCCTGTAGAGGACTTGGGTTACATGCCCGCAACAAGCAAAAAAAATTATGTGGTTCTTTCGGTTCTTTCCTTAAGTGATACAGAACACTGTCAAAGCTCTGATACCAATGTAAGGTGCCGCGGAAGTGAATGTTGAACTTTGTTCAAGATGAGTGCTCCAAAGTGTGCTCGAGGTTCCTTTTACGTATGGAAGGAAGAGCCTTCCATTCCTTTAGTGAGAGAGTGCAATGGACACAAACAAAGTGGTGCACTGTGAATGAAGGTGCTGAGACTGAGAGATGGGGAGAGAAGAATACGACACCAGAATGTTGTCAAACCCTCCTCCAAAGGCTCCACTCTCTATGGCGAGAGCGATCTACTATTGATTCCACAAATCAATACAATGCTTGGACTTGCCGACGATGTCGACGACGATGAGACGGGCTGAAATCTGAAAATGCTAAGGGCTGAAATCTGTAAATCTTTATCTGTTGAATTCTGACTCTATGTCGGTGACGATGTCGATGACGACGGTACGATGTCGACACAGTGAAAACGCGGATGCTGAAATCTACGTTTTTCGGGCTGCATCTGCAAACTACGTGGGATCTGACCGTGCGGCAAGGATCTGCTGCGGAAAGGTGAGATCTGCGAGGTTCAGGACTTCTTCTACAGGTTCTAACTACTGAAAACTAAAAACGCTGGTCTATAGGCTGGTTCTGTCGCGAAGATCTACTGATCTGCAATGCAAAAACGTCAAGGCTGAATTTGGATGCAAAAACGCCTAGGCTGAATTTGGATCTCCTTGCAGAAAATGCTAAGTCAACTGCTTGGGGGGGGTCTTGCTGAGAAGGTGCCTGCTGTTGAACTGAATCTCTTGCTGCCTCTTCTGCTAGAAAGTTCTAGCACTAGGTTTCTTATATACAAACTTATGAAATTTGCCCTACCTAGTTCCCAACAAAAGTCACTTAAAAACAATAAGTGAAAAAAGTCAAAAATAGGAAAAATAGGTCTATGCACTGTTAAAATGCTCTTGATGGGTTCTGATGGAAATCTAATGATCATGATGTGTGCAACCAGAGGATATGCATCTATTCTAAGTGTCTCAACATGCACGGTTTGCGAACAGACTCACAAAAGTACCATATCACTTCCTATTCTAACTGAATTGAACCCATATCATGAAGTAGCTTGTCCACGTACACATAGAGTTAGATGTGCACGTGACAGTTTGAATCCCAAGTAGACATGATTTCTGGGCTTAATGGCTCTAGCTTGATGTAAGAAGACTTATTCCAATGTGTTCAAGTGCTTTGGTTAGGGAAAAGTCAAAACTATGTCCAAAATCGTGATCGTTTCCTCACAATTCTCTTAAATTGTCACTTTTAGACACCTCTAACTTCCGGATTTATTTTGAGACCTTAAACAACGTTTTTTCGGACGCTGACCAACCTTGAATGACCCAAAGGATCTTTGATTGTTATTCAAGGGTCACACTGAATGTTGTAGAGCTACTCTGGAGCTTTGTTTTGATAAAAGAAAAAGTTTCGGAATCAGATATCGTGAGCTCAAGTTATGACCAAAACAATCTTCTATTGCATTCAACCTTCCTGTAGGTCAATTCTAGCAATTTCAGAGTGTCCACACTAGATGCATGCTTTGGTCCATGTACAGGTGTCCAAACTTTGTTTAGGAATGATATTTGGGATTCTAGGGTCAAAAGGAAGTCATTTGACGAGTCAAAGTTACTGCCTGGCCTCAACCTGTGCCTGGAGACTTCATAGACGTATGATATCTCCTGACTCAAAATTGCTCCAAACTTTAACTATAGAATTTCCTTGATGTATTCTAACCACTTTAAGTCTCAATTTGTGATTCTGACACTTTTAGACAGGTCTATCACTCCTTTTTCTATCTGGTTGCTTGTCCTACGAGGTTAACTAAGCCAAAAGTGATCCAAATTAAATAAAACTTGGTCTCTAGGCCTATTATGTGATGGTGTTGGAATTAGGGTTGCAGAGAAACACACACAGCTTGGAGAAGACGAAGGAAGCTCAAGGCACACAATAGAGAGTGTGTTACTTAGTGTGCAATGGAAAGATAGTTAGCCCTAGAGTGATGGGCGTATATACAATGCACGGGGGAAAAAACCTCCTAAAGAGGGAAAAAATGCCTCGGCGGTCCTAGTGTGTTCACACACATCACTACCACATGTATATGGTAACAAATCCCCCCTGGAGTGATGCGGTGAACGAGAGCTGGCACATGAGTAAAGGGAAGTGCCATGCCCTGAGGACAGGATCAGTCCACAAAGGGGAGTAAGCCCAAAGCTTTGCGGAAAGCTTCAAGCTTCTCACGAGACAATGCCTTTGTGAAAAGATCTGCAAGGTTGTCCTGTGTTGGCACATAAGCCAAGCTGATCTCTCCTGCTGAGAGCCTCTCCCTGACATAGTGGTAATGCACCTCAATGTGCTTTGTGCGAGCATGAAAAACTGGGTTCCTCGCAACTGCCAATGCGCTCTGACTGTCAGTGTAGATAGTGTTGGCAGTGTCCTGTCCAACACCCAAGTCAGCCATAAGGCGTCTGAGCCATACACACTCAACCGTAGCTGTGAAGACTGCCCTGTACTCAGCCTCACAACTCGAAGTGGCCACAGTAGGTTGCTTCTTGCTCAACCATGATATACATGAACTGCCAAGCATGAAACAAAAACCACTTGTGGACACTCGCGTGTCAAAACAAACAGCCCAATCTGAGTCCGAAAAAGCATGTAAGTCTGGCGGCAATGATCCCCCCTTGGGATAAAACAAGCCAAGATGTAAAGTGCCACTAAGATAGCGGAAAATCCTCTTGACAGCCTGCCAATGCTTAGACCCTGGGCTATGCATAAATCTGCTGACCTGCGAGACTGCAAACTAAATATCTGGCCTCGTGTTGCATACATAAATGAGGCAGCCAACAGCAGTTTGGTAAAGAGTGACATCAGCAGGATCGCCAGCATCATGTAGACTCAACTTCAAACCTGTTTCCATGGGAGTGGCAATAGGTTTGCAATCCTCAAGTCCAAACTTACATAGCAATGTCTCTATGTAACTTTTCTGACACAAGGCAATACCACCATCACACTGCTTAAACTGTATACCCAAGTAATGATGCAACAGCCCCAAATCTTTCATCTTGAAAGTAGCATTCAAATCAGCCTTAAATTCAGCAATATGTCTCTCATTTGGTCCAGTGATCAGCAAATCATCAACATAAAGAACCACAATGAGAAATACATCATCCTCACGCTTTACATACAATGTGCTTTCTGTTGGACTGTTACGAAAGCCTCGTTTAACCAAATGAGTGTCAGCTTTCTCATACCAAGCATGAGGAGATTGCTTCAACCCATACAAAGCCTTCTTACATTTGCACACTTTGTCCTCTTGTCCTTTTATGACAAAACCGCGAGGCTGCGTTACATAAACTTCCTCAAATATGTCACCATTCAAGAAAGCAGTAACAATGTCTGATTGATGTACATCCCAACCAAAATGAGCTGCCAATGCACATAGAAAACGCACAGTAGTCATACGACAAGTGGGAGCAAAAGTCTCTTCATAATCTATGCCTTTTTGTTGTGCGTAACCCTTTGCAACAAGTCGAGCCTTATGGCGATCGATCTCACCATCCGGCTTGCGTTTCAACTTGTAAACCCACTTCGTACCAATGGCCTTTTTGCTAGGAGGCAAATCACATAAAGTCCATGTGTCATTCTATATAAGTGCATCATATTCTGATTTCATGGCAGCAATCCAATTTTCTGAATTCTGTGCTTCATCAAAAGACAGAGGCTCCTCAACATCATGTAAACTAGACACAGCCAAAGCATAACAATCTGATGCATAAGATGCATGGCGAGAGCCTGAACGAGTACGACTAGATAAAGGTGCATCCAATTTACTGTCACGCAAAGTGTGCACCAGCCATTTTGGCATACCTCTAGCCTGCTCATTTTCAGCCCTTTCCTCATCAAGTACATTATGTACATCTGCATCAGTAATAGGCTGTTCTAAAACATTTTCAGAAACCCCCATAGGCTGTACATTTGCCTCATTGGAACTTACATTCGTATTTCCACCACTGAAAAGAGGCAACAAAGTGTCATAAATGTCCTGTGAGCTTACATTACTGTCTCTAGTACATGACAGCAAGGGCTGAACAGAGTCTTCCACAAACACTACATCCCGTGAAACCAGAATACGTTTTGTTTGCGGATGATACAACCTGTAACCTTTGCTTTCTGCACTATAACCAACAAAAATACATTTGACAGCCTTATCATCCAATTTTCTGTGCTGCACTTGTGGCACCAAAGCATATGTCAAACAGCCAAAAACACGCATGTGCTCAATGGAAGGTTTTCTATCATGCCATGCTTCATATGGAGTAATAGACTGCAAAGCTTTCGTAGGACACCTGTTAAGTACATAAGTGGCACACATGATGGCCTCAAGCCAAAAAGAATGCGGCAAAGCTTGACTTTTGACCATACATCGTGCCATTTCCGTTAGTGACCTGTTTTTCCTCTCAGCAACACCATTTTGCTGAGGTGTATAAGGCACTGTACATTGGTGTTTTATCCCACGACTAGCCAGAAATGCATTAAATTCATGAAACATATACTCCCCCCCTCGATCGGAACGGAGGGTGCCCATAGTACATTTTGAGACATTTTCAGCCATAGCCAAAAATTGTTTGAAGCACAAAGTGAGCTTATACAGCCCACGGCACAAAAGCCCAGATGCAACAATTTCATCACCAAAACTGAGATCATGAACTGTACATCTGTCATCCACAAATTTGACTACAAGTCCAAGTCTAGCAAGTGCGGATACAGACAAGAGATTCTTCTTGATCCCAGGTACATAAAGTGCATCAACAAGTGTGAAGGAACTGCCATTAGCAGCAGTGAGCACAATCTTTCCAACTCCCTGAACTGGATAAGAGGCGTTGTTGGCACAAGTGACTGAATTCCCATGAGGGACAGACTCGAGAGAGGTAAACAATTCACGATGTGAGGTAATGTGCTTTGTAGCACCACTGTCGAAATACCACACATGTGAATCTGCAGCAACTGACAAGCATGCATCATGGACAGCAAGATTGTAAGTGCACTCTGCGCTAAAAGCCCATTCTGCATCAACATCACCATCACAATCTCCTTTCACACAAGACTCAACAATGGCTGCATTTGTAGTGGAACCAGCATTTGCAGTGGAACCACCCTCTTTCTTCTTAGCCTCTTTGGCCTTCAACTTAGGACACGACTTGATCAAGTGATCATTGGCTTTACAATAATGGCAACGCATCTTCTTTTTGCCCTTATCACCAGAATTGCCAGACGAAGTGCTGCTAGCAGAAGCATTAGGAACAAAAATTTTGCCACTCGCAGCAGAACCATAAGAAGTGGTTGCATTACTGTTACCACCCTTTCTTTGAGAAGCAATAAAAGCCTGTTCAACTGCACGCTGCCTAGTCCTGTTTTTTCTAGAAAGTGACTCTTGCAACAGCAATGTGCATAATGCATCAAACTTGACAACTTCAGGATTTCCTTGGGTCATCAGTCTCCAAGTACTAGCAAAAGTCTGGTAGGAATCTGGTAAGGCATCAAGAACATTCTGCACAAGGGAACTGTCCGAAATGACTTCACCTGCAGAAATGAGTTGCTCATTGATATCCTTGACACTAGCAAGGAAAGTGTCCATATCATCTTCCTCATGCATAATCTTCGACTCTAGCTCTTTACACAGCAAAGCAATTTTAGCCTCATTGCGGCTTGCATAAAGACCTGCTAGAATATCCCAAGCCTGTTTTGCAGATTTTGCTGAACGGATGTGAGGAATAATGGTGCGCTTCACAGACAACGCAATCAATGCATGAGCCTACGCATCCTTAGCATCCCAACGAGCTTGTTCTGCCGTAGGCAAAACAACTCTAACAGCTGCAATCCTTGCAGCAAGACCTGCAACATCCTCAATATCGCCTACATCTTCAGAACCAGGATGTACATCAATGCCCTGCACAATGTCTTGCTGCAATCCTTGCAGCAAGACCTGCAACATCCTCAATATCGCCTACATCTTCAGAACCAGGATGTACATCAATGCCCTGCACAATGTTCCAGACACCTTTTGACACAAGAACATGTTGCATCATATAAGCCCACATAGGGTAGTTGTCCCCATCCAACCTCTCCTCAGCAGCAAACATCTTGAACACATCTGTGTTGTTGTTGTCAGCCATGGTAAATGCTGCACCTGATGTGAAAACTGCCCGAAAATAGGAGAAATGGAGCGGGAACAACTTGTGCTATATAGCACAATCCGTAGAAGACTATAAGGCACCTGTTATGCAGAAAACGGCACTGACAAAAAATCTGCACAAAATGACGAAATAGCCTGTGCAGTACTGCCTGTAGTGGAAACGGGGGCCGAAATGAGCCCAAATCAAAATTCTGAGTAGACCAAGCTCTTAGAGCTTTCCCAAAATATTTGTCGACCTGCGAACGCTCGCCAAAGCTCACTGAAATCGGAGAAAGTGAGCAGGCGTGTGCTGGAGCAGCTGGCGACTAGGCCCGGGAGGACGTGACCTGCTCTGATACCAATTGTTGGAATTAGGGTTGCAGAGAAACACACAGCTTGGAGAAGACGAAGGAAGCTCAAGGCACACAATAGAGAGTGTGTTACTTAGTGTGCAATGGAAAGATAGTTAGTCCTAGAGTGATGGGCGTATATACAATGCACGGGGGAAAAAACCTCCTAAAGAGGGAAAAAATGCCCCGGCGGTCCTAGTGTGTTCACACACATCACTACCACATGTATATGGTAACAGATGGAAAATACTTCTCTAAGCTCAAATATCAGTTTTGACCTCTAATTTGGCACTTGAGACGTCATATGCATATGATGTATTTTGTGGCAAAATGAAGTGACTTTTATCACTCTTTATCACTCAAGCAACTCTCAACAATTTTTAGAATTCAATTTCAACACTTTTTGTGCAAGTTATGGTCAATACAAGCATGAGTCTTGCCCGATTTCCATCTTTTAGCACTTTTTAGCCCAAATGTGCTCCAAATGCAATGAAATTTTGGCTACTAGGAACTTCTTTTATGCTCTAGGACACTAGGGTATACTCAGATGTGTGATTTGACCTAGATTTGGTCTCTAAGACATCATATGTATATGATGTCTTTTGGCTCAGATTTCACTTTTGCTTCTACCCAAGGTGCTCCTTGATGCAGACAATAAGAATATGTGCTCACAAAAAATTTTGGATTTGAAAATTGCTCCAAATCACTACTTTTTCACGTTTACCTTCTTGGAATTGAAAAAATATTCCTTAATTCAAAGATACGTGTCCAAATGAGATAAAATTTTGCAAACAAGCTTAAATCATCATTTCCACTATGTAATCAAAATTGCAATTGGACCTTTAGATCTTGACATGAGACATCATATGCATATAATGTCTATGTGCTTAGAATTGGATGAAACTTGGTCTATAACCTTGTCTTGTTGTGCTAAACACCCTGTTATGCTTTGATGTCAACTTTGGTTCCTAAAATTGTTCTTTAGATATCATATGCGTTGTGAGCGGGATGGAAATGCACACAACGCCTCTATAATCACCTAACACACACTCTTGGGATAATACACACACACACTATGGGACACCACTCGGCTTATACAACCCACCTGACCGAGACAGGAAACACATAGATCGAATGAGAGGAGAGAGACTATCCATTTGTCCACTCAATACAGCCACACACACACACAAATCAGCCCAAAGAAGGAAGACTTCTGACGCTTAGATACAATTGAGCTTGGGCCAACACCAATGGGGCAAATAGCTCACACCATATGGATGAAATATGCCAGATACAATCACGAATTTGAGTAGAGGCTTCGCTCTCACAGGAGAAACTTACACAACCAAAATAGCAAAAAAAAGTGAGGAATTTGGCAAAATGGACAGCGCCATTGCATTCGGAACGACCAAAAACCTTAGTCTACAATATCAAAGTGCTCAAATCCAAGCTCGGATGAGCAGTTTATGGCCAAAACAGGCTCCAAAACCAACAAAAACCGAGTTGCGGTTGTTCCTCCTCTTCTCTCCACGTTTTTCTAAAAAAAAAATTCAAGTTTTTCAGTGTCCACACTTCTCTTTATCCCTTGGGCACCTTTGGCCGTTTGATTGACCTCAAACGGACCCCAAACAGGCCAAAAAATGTCACGCAGTGCGTTTTTGTTACCCTTCTACATCCATCCGTACACCTGGCACTCAACTTTTCTCAATAATGTATCCTTGAATCACATGAAGTGGCCCCCAAATATAGTTCTCATAATTATCTTTTTTCATAATTCATCACAAGAAAACACTCCCTCACTTATCCACGTGCAAGTCTTGATCCCATTCGTCCTCCTGACGCCATTGGATGCCACTTGACGCACCTTCTTACCTCATGGCGTTGGCCCGCTGATAGCTTCCTCAAGAAGCTTTACGCTCTACCAACTCCTCGTTATTATAGAAAAACACAGTGATACTGGTGACGATGAAAATCGATGTACTATGTACACATTGTCCTACATGTACAAATGTGGACCCCACTAACCACACGGCTCTAGACAATGGGCAATTCTTTATTTGATGCACCATGCATGTGTATGTACATATGCGCAATCACTTCTTCCAAAAAACTCCTAACATAATTTACCCATCACCTAGCCTGCTAGAGCATTCATGATTAGTAGCAACAAAAAGAGATATGAGACTCACCGTGTCACAGGTCTCCTCATCCCTCATAAACGTTACTTGTTCTGCAAACAACTCATCTTGCTCCACCATCATTAATCTAGCATGATATAATTTAAGACGCAATCCATTTATCCTTGACTTATGTAAAATCCCATCCAAGTTAGCTAGCTGATATGTACCATTCGAAAAACACTCCACTACCTTGAAAGGGCCTTCCCACTTAATTTGAAACTTCTTTGGAATATCTTGTCCAGCTTACTGTTGTAGCGCAAACCCAAGTCATGTTTCTTGATACCCTTACTTTTAACCTTTTCATTTATCTTTGCTAAAGCCTTATCTTGAATCTATCCATAATGTTCCAATGTGCTCATCCTATCCAGTTGAACCTCCTGTAATTATAAGAGCCTCTCTTTGAATGCATCACTGGATTGCCCAAGCAACGTCTCTAACATCTTGACCGCATGCAACTCTACTTCCACAGGCAATAGTGCTTTCTTTCAATATACCAAATGAAATGGAGTAAACCCTGTGCCTGTCTTTATCGAAGTACGGTAAGCCCATAATGCACTAAGAAATTCCAAATCCCAATTCTTTCCTTGGTGCTCTGTCACTTCCGAAAGAATTTGTACCAACTCACCATTGAATCTTTCATTTAAGCCATTACATTGTGGATAATAAGGAGTGGTATACTGGTGCCTAATCTTCATCTTCATGCATAAAAAGTTAATAGTTTAGCTCTAAATCCTGGCACTCAACACAAATACACACACAAACACACACACACACACAAATCAGCCCAAAGGAGGAAGATTTATGATGCTTAGATACAATTGAGCTTGGGCCGACACCAATGGGAAAAATAGCTCACACCATATGGATGAAATATGCCAGATACAATCACAAATTTGAGTAGAGCTTCGCTCATAAGAGAAACTTACACAACCAAAACAGCAAGAAAAAGTGAGGAATTTGGAAAAAGGGACAGCGCCATTGCGTCTGGAACAGCCAAAAACCCCAGTCTACAATATCAAAGTGCTCAAATCCGAGTTCGGATGAGCAGTTTATGGCCAAAACAAGCTCCAAAAACAACAAAAACTGAGTTGCAACTGTTCCTCCTCTTCTCTCCAAGTTTTTTTCTCAAGTTGTTCAGTGTCCACACTTCACTTTATCCCTTGGGCACCTTTGGCCTTTTGATTAACCTCAAACGAACCCCGAACGGGCCAATAAATGGCCACGCAGTGCGTTTTGTTACCCGTCTACATCCATCCGTACACCTGGCACTTAACTTTTTTCAATAATGCATCTCGCAATCACGTGAAGTGGCCCCGAAATATAGTTCTCATGATGACCTCTTTTCATAATTCATCACAAGAAAACACTCCCATTGTGTCCTCACTTATCCACGTGCAAGTCTTGATCCCATTCGTCCCCCTGACGCCATTCGATGCCACTTGACGCACCTGCTTACCTCATGGCATTGGCCCGCTGATAGCTTCCTCGAGAAGCTTTACGCTCTACCAATTCCTCATTATTATAGAAAAACACACTGATACTGCTGACGATGAAAATCGGTGTACTATGTACACGATGTCCTACATGTACACATGTGGGCCCCACGTAACCACCTGGCTCTGGACAATGGGCAATTCTTTATTCGATGCACCATGCATATGTATGTACATATGTGCAATCACTTCTTCCAAAAAACTCCTAACAACGTATGATGCCTAACTGGTCAGAACAAAGTGAAATTCACTTCAGAGGTTCATATCCACTCGAATCAAACGGGATATTGATCAATTGCCTCAGACCATGCATGTAACCGTCTCCTCCTGAATCAAAAGCTAGCAGAAAATCCTACATAGCATCTTGTAAGATTCGATATTTCCATATCCGTTGTGCATCGTGCTCATCTAATTGTTGATCATCTATCACAGGTAGGAGCATTGGCAACACACCTTCACTCCCTCTAGTATTGGAATCTCGATCATGCATATCTAGATACATCAAGTTTCTGGAGTAATCCTCTTCACTGGACTCCCGAGATGCATCAGAAAACATTCCCCTAGTTTGTATATGCCCAAAACCAAATAGAGCATCATCCAACAACTGCATAAGGTCATCATCAACCACATCTGGATAAACGTGCATATGCATGAAACCAAATTGCCTCGTATCCTTTGCATCCGTAATTGAGAAGCCTTTCAAAGCTTCATCTAATAAATACATAAGCTCTAGGTCTGCCGCTTTAGAAGAATCTTCCACCCTGCATATCTCAGGCTACAAACTAGGCATCCCATATATGGTATGCAAACTAGCCACATCTGTTGTAGACTGCTCATCAAGTTTCTCCCTTTCATCTAAATATCTTTGAACTTCTACAACACAAAGCTCAGCATGCATATTGAAAATTGCATCTCCACCCGTGTCTATATCATTGGCACAATGAACCCAATTATATGCAACACCATTGCAATTCATTTGCACCCCCCTCTGAATCATCACTTTTCTCATCTTCAAGCACATTATCTTGCTCACTCAAGCCCTTAAAATCTGGTGTATCCAAACCATGCAAATCTGGTACATCCAAGTCCTGTGGATGTTCATGTACATCCACACCCTGTGAACCCTCACGTGTATACAGACCCTGTGAATCCTCCTGCTTTTCTCGACCCTGTAAGTCTTCAACTTCAGCCATTAGCTTGGAATTTGGAATTCCAAGCTTTGCATAGACGGCTCAGATAACTTCTTCATCATCTTTATCCTATAATAGCCTGTTATCCTCAAGTAAGCACTCATCAATAGCAGTTTCAAGCTTAGCTCGAATCTGCTTGCAAACCTATGTATAGATAGGCACATTAATATAATCATCATCATCTTTATATATGCTTGAATCACATCGTTCTTGGATGACAGCGGCTTTAAACTTGCTCCAGCTATGCAGATTTTGTTGCTGAAGCTCTAGAACTCTCTTAATAAAATCTGGGATCACAAATCTATCGAATTTTAGAATCTTGTTCTCTTTTGGCACCCCAGGCAGCTCTAGATCCTCGTCATAGCACTCCAAGTATCCTATTGGATCATAACCATCAAAAATTCCCTGTTGATACGAGAGATGTTGCAGCAGTTGGCCCTTGAAAATGTCAAACGCTCATTTTTAGATTTCCTCTTCCCATTGTTGACTTTGATGTTTGAATTTTTTTTGTATTTTTGTGCTCTTGAAATCCACCCAACTCATCTTTTGTAGAGTGTTGCAACTCCCTATTCTCGGTTTTCAAATCGGTACCCAAGTTTTGGTTCATAACTGTATTTGATTTGAATATTTATGCTGCAAAATAGCACCCATTAGCTCCATAATCTGTTGCATGTCTTTCACTTGGTTTGTTGACATGACTGGCTCCATCTACTCCGATCAGATTCGCGTCAGGTTCACCAAATTGTCAAAGTACGCGGTCCTCCAGAGTTGACCGGGAAAGCGCCGAGCTTCTTGCTATAGACGGATAGTCATTGTAGCCTCAAACCAAGGGAAACCTGTGCATATAGGAAGCTTTTAATGTAGAGCTTCGTAGACAGTAAACATGGAAACAAATCACGACCCAAAACACAAATAACATTGCAAAATAAATTGAAACCAGTTAGTGACACTTGATTGATGTTGGCGACTAGTAGATGCTTCCAAAATTTTAATATCTGAAAACCCCCTTATGAATTGGTTGTATACGCCATCGTAGGTATGCCTATTGATTTGCAAACCTCTAATCAAAGATCCCCAACCCGATGGAAGAAAACTATAATCGCAATACAAATCCAACCCTATACAACACCCTTGCTCTTTAGTTCCCAAAGTCTTCCCTTTCGCCCATTGCTCAATCGATTTTTTCCTGCTCTTCAACTAGCAGAACGTGTCCCCTTTGCAATGCTTGATTTCCACGGCTGTGGCCATTCCCAAGAGATAATTCACTTCAAGTATTCTCCCAATAGAGAGAAAATCCCGCTATATGCCATTCTGATTGCCTTCTTATTCCGCTCCAATCGCCTCCTCGCTTCACACCCTTTGCATGTCGCTCTTCTTTGTTCTCTTCTCCCGAAATTGAGAGAGATCCTACGTTTGAAGCCACGAGTGCTCTTCTCCACTTCTTGCTCCCTTAAGTCGAGAGAGAGAGATAGAGCGATAACCTACTTCACTTACTTTGCTTGATTACACCATGTTTCCTCCTCCCTCCTTTGTGCGTCCCCTCTCCAAGAGAGAAATTGAGAGAGAGAGAGAGAGAGAGAGAGAGAGAGAGAGAGAGATACTCCTCTCCTTTGGCTTTGCAAGCTCGAGGGAGCTCCCTCCCCTCGTTTCGAGGGCGAGCTTCCCTATTTCTCCTCTTTCACGCTTGCCCACAATACCCTGCACCTTGAAGCCCACGTTTTCTCCACATGCACCCAGCTTGCCCTAAAAAATCCCCTTTAATTTTCCCTCCCTTTGCCCCCTCCACGAAAATCACGGCGCCGTGACTAACATGGCATGGGAATGGTACCGATGACATGGCATATGGTCACCGCCCTGTTCGAAACCTGGCGAGAATAGCACCGAATGGAACACCATGGGGCATGGAACACTTCTTGCTTCTTCGTCCTCCTCACATGAGCTCTGTATCGCTCATCTCGAGCGCACCTCCCACCCTCCTCATCGCTGCTTGCTGCACTCGCCATGGCATCCCTCTTTCACATTATAAAGCTTTTTTTTTTTCAACCCTATTGGGCAGCTTCTATTGGGCGACCGATCACTCCACATTAACCACATAATGCACCACTTTTGCGTATACACATTGACCAAAGCATTGGTCTATACCATAGTTGCGACACAAGCTCATCAAGAACTTAGCATGCTTTATGGTAAAGGCACGCATTTGCTTTATATTTCGGCCAAGGCATTGCTCCACACAGCATTTGGTACAGACCGATGCCAATGCTCATCAAACTCTCAATGTGCTTTCATAAAGGCACCACATTTGGTTTTCATCTCAACTACGGTATTGCCGAGCACACCCAGCTATCAATGCACTGCAAGTGATGACATTGCGGACAAGATGCTCCTTAAATATATATTTTGCTCTGTTAAGTCCATCGTATTCGAGAACCTAGTCGCACCCCAAAAACTCCCAATTGGCACGTTGATCGAGGACTAAACTAGTACAGAACTGACCCCGTGTGAAACTTTAACCGTTCATATCTTGGCCGTTTGTGCTCCGATTAGCAATCTAAAAAGACCAGTGCTCTCCATATGATAAGCACTTCAAACCCATGCACTCATACCATCCCTGACCCTTCATTTGCAACTGCCTAGATCTGCAAACTGTCCCAGCTTCAAACTGCCATAACTTTCACACCAAAGCTCCAATTGTCGAGCCGTAAACACAGGCTTGGAGAGCATGTCAAGCACTACAGTTCTGGCCTATGAAATCACATTTTGGAAGCATCACCATAGCTCGGCTTGTAGGCAGCAACTTCATTTCTAAGGCCCAAAATCCACATTTAGCATACATCTCAACCATCTTGATGACATAACATCTTTTGGCATAAATCATAATTTTGGCAAAACTTTGAAACTACATGCAGATTCACATCTTTCACCCCGTGCCTGCAAAGTGGCACACCAACGTCAACAATGGAGGACACAATTTAATACTACTCAAGAAATGGGCTTGACACTCCAACAAAAAAACTAAGCTCGATGTATTACTACTCAGCGATAGTGAAATCCAAGATAAAAGAGTACATCAACTTGCAACCATATCTTGGTCTCGCCACAAAACTATAATCAACCATAGCTTGTGTATAATCAAGTGTTTATTGGGTTGTGCACTACTAGATGCATAAGTGACTCAACCCACACACAACTTTTATGTAACTTTGATGTGAATATAACTCTTTAGCTCATGAAACCTTCACACACCTTTCCTTAAAGACAACCAAGTGCCTTTCTCTTTGTTTTCATAACTGCTTGACCTTGGATTTTGGAGTTGCTCCCAAGTGAAAGCTCATATTGTCTTTTAAGAATCTCCGTCTAATGGTGTCAAACTTTTTGATCTTGCACGATAAAAAAACATGTGTTAGAGTTTGCAATATCAGCAAACAGAGCTTTGTTTACTTCTAAGAAGACAATAGATCATTAGAAGTTTCCTTCCCACCGGCCCTTGACACACTTAGTTCACAAAAAGGGTGCCTTTGCATCTTTGGCAGCAATTTTTTGTTTCTCTACTATAACCACAAGAAGTTTTGGACAAATTCTCACAATAATTCCCACATTGTGACTTACCTCAACATCATGAGCTTCTATAAGGGAGGCACTGCATACCTAGCTAGGTACGGTATGCAAGGGGACAGGGGACCGCCGGCCCGGCGGAGGGGCCGGTGGTCCCCTACCCCCCAATCGTACCTAGTTAGGTATGCGGTGCCTCCCGAGCAGAAGCTCATGATGTTATTCATTGTATGAAAAACACTAGAAAAGACTCCGTTTTCCTACATGAGAAAATTTCTAAATCTTCTTGTGAACAGCATCAGTCCCTTGAGGTGTATTGACCGTCACACAAGCAATAGCCAATTTCTCAGAATGCTGGAAAAAATAACGCATGGTTAGGAATTTCCTTCGAGGAGCTGGTTCATATGACACTGGTGATACCAGAGCACAAGTCAGATGGTCCTTCCTAGGACACAAGGTGGCTTGGGTATCATTGATCCAGAGATGCAGAGTGGAGCACTCTTACCAAGCTAATTGTCCAAGGATTATCTCCGGGCAATGAACCTTGGAAGATTCTGTCACAATCTACTCTGGCTTCAGTAGTACCTTGGTTTGGAGATAGCAATAGACACCCATGCGCCTTGCATGCCCAAAAAGAACAGCCATGCAATTGTGGTACTCCTCATCTGACATAATGTCATACTTTTCCCTTAAACTATCAAAAGGCATTAAGCTCTCATCTAGTGGACCCGAGTGACTACATGCATCGAGCACATTTAGCAAAAGTCTTGGGAGGTGCCCTCAGCTTGTTCTGTACAACAAAACGAGTCCAGCGCTGCTCGGCCAGCCCTTGCTGGAAAATATGCCCTTGCTAGACTTCATAAAATGGCTAGAGATTGGTTTGCACCCATTCCAACATGTTTTCTTCCAGTCGACCACCTGGCTTGTCATGATGTTTTAGTATGGCCCATTCCTCCATTTATCTGAGGAAGAAAATCGGAGGGAGTCGCACTTCCTCGACTTGTCCCTTGTGCTACTTTATATTGCAGGGACAGCCATCCAGCATCTGTGAAAGCAGGTGAAATCTCATTTGAAGGAACATGCATGCTCTTGGAGTCTTCAGACGTGGACTACCTGCAGCTAAAGTATTCTTGCAGCTATAGGGAGAGTACTTCTTCGAATACCGTCTCCAGAAAAGGGCAACGACCCTCTCCAACCATTCCCTATGATAACTGTCTTCTGTCTGGTCGTTCATCTGGCCTATCTATCCTAGGCTTTGGATGAGGCGATGCTTCACCTATCAAGAGCTGTATAAACGTGTAACACCACAATGATCATGGGTTTTTAAAAAAACAAAGATAAAAGTACACATGGAACCAAAATCTATAAGCAATACTTCAAAAGCTGAAACGGCTCACTACTGCTGCTCGCCCCCCCCTTGCTGCACCATCGCTACCCCCCCCCCCCCCCCCAACCTGCTGCCCCTGCGTGCTGCCCCACAGCCCGCCCGCTGCCCCCCCCTGTTTTTGCGCTGCCCCAAAGGCTGCCCGCTGCCCTCCTCTCGCGTTGCCATCCCCACCCCATCCCCCCGCTCGCTGCCGCTTGTGCACCCGCACATTACCCGGCTGCCCACTTCGCCCTCGCCGTCCCCCCATCCCCCCCCCGTCCTCTTCGCTCCCGAAGGTCTTCTGCACCTGGCTCGGCAACGCTTTCTCTTCGGACAAGTGCTTGGCGTACTCATTCGCAGATTTTCTTCACCGCCCGCTTCTTCGACTCAGCAGTAGACACAGATGGAGGCTCCAGCTCCACCTCAGAGGGACTCGCCTGAAGCCCCCTCGCCCAACCCCGCTGAGCCCACCATTCGACTTGCTCTTTCACCAACAGAGCAAGCGAGCCTTGCCGCAGAGGTAGAGCGCTTGCAGGCGACTTCTGTCATCTGCAAGGTTCTCGGCACCCGTCCTAGCAGAGGAGAGCTGCGAGACCTTCTCCAGGCCCGCCTCCTCGCAGAGGTGGGCAAGATCTTGGATGTCCAGATTCCTGGACGGGGGTACTACCAGATTGAGTTCGAGACTTCCGAGATGGCCTCCAAGGTCATAGCTATGAGTCCATTGGCCATCCGAGCATCACGCGCCCACTTTCGACAGTGCCGACATGGTTTTGACCCGACTTCGGATGTGCTAGTAGAGGAGGCGGACATCCCCATCTCAGTCTGCTTTCCGGGTTTACGGAGGGAGTACCTTCCACTTCTCTCCAGGATTGGCTCCGCCATCGGGACTGTCCTGGAGACACCTCGTACGGCAGCATCAGTAGCTGCCAAGGCGGCTGGCATCCCTTCAGTTCGAGTTTTGGTCAGAGATACCCACACGCTCCCGAAGGTCATCCTTCTGCCTCGGGTGAGTGGGGGTTGGTTTAGACAGAGTGTGGAGTACTCGGGTCTCCCGAACCAGTGCTTCATTTACAGACAGATGGGCCACCTAGCGAAGGCCTGTCCACGGAGGAGACCACGACCCGCACCTCAGTCTCAGCCCCAGCCTTGGCAGGCTGGTCCGCAGCCACAGCCAACGACACAGCGCACAGATTCAGAGCCACCCTCCGAGCCTGGGGCTCCAGCGGAGGAGGGGTGGCAGCAGGCCCGTGGCCGTCGACGCCAGGGGCCACAGAGACAGCCTGGCACTCAGAGTGGCCCTCAGGTGCCTACTCAGCAGCAGTGGGTCCCCACGGGGAACCGCTTTGGTCCTCTTGAGCAGGAGGAGCCCCCTACGCCAGCCTCCGCCTCACCCTCGCCAGCCGCTCCGCCTTCTGATTTCCCCTTCTCCTCCTCATCCCCTCCCACGCCCTCTACTCCCGCCCACTCCCCACCTCGCCCCCCTGTCTCTGTCGCCCCACCCCGCTTCTCTTCTCCTCCGCCCCCCCCCCCCCCCAGCTCCTTCTCTCCCTCCTCCTGCTCCAGCACCACAGTCGACTCAGGAGACTGGTCCCTCGCCGGCGGCTAGGAGACCTCTTGGCAGCGCCTTTGCCACGAGTCGCCTAGCGAGAGAGGGTCAGCCCTTCTTGCGGCCCCCTCTGCAAATTCAGACATCTTCCCTTGCAGCTATCCCTCGTGGTCTGACGAGCATTGACCTCCGACGCCGTTGGGATTTCTTCGATTACGGGTTCACTCGCTTTCTCGGCGATTCCGCAGCAGACCACGAGGCAGCCTGCTTCAGGGTCCACACTTTGTTCCTTGCCGCTAGGGGGACAGAGGCCTTGGACTCAGCAGTTGGTTTCTCCTTCCCCCTCTGTGGTAGGACTGAGACAGAGTGGTCCCTCGACTCAGTGGTGGGATGGTTGCATAAACAGGTTCTTGAGTTCTCTCACCACATGGGAGAACTTGGCGTTACAGATTTGCTGCAGACTTTGTGGCCACTGGCCAAGTTTGCGGTGACACCCCCAGACTCAGCAGGATGTAGACACATTGTGGTGTACTTTTTTGCTGATACGCAGTGTTTGCCTTGCTATGTATACATTCATGAGGACTCCTGGACAGAGAAGGTTGCTTTACGCACAGCTCGCTCTGCTTGGGCGTGGACCAGGCACTCACTGCAGTCTCGCCTATCTAGAGGGCGCTCGGATGCGGATTACTCCCCATCCAAGCCATCCTCGAAGATAGCCCGTCTTGCTGCTACGGCAGCATCTGTTCTCTCGCGCTCCCCATGAGGATCATCTCGTGGAACGTGCAGGGACTAGGTGGGCCCCAGTTTCAGCGACAGAGGGGCCGATTGCATCAGGAGCTTCAGCGTTGCCTTGTGGGAGGAGAGATTGATCTCCTTATGCTTCAGGAGCACCATTTGTCTGAGAGCCGCATTCGGCGATGTGGTCAAATTTTGCGTGGACGCTATGATACCTTTTGGTCAGCTGCTTTTGGACCTGGAGGCATCCAGGATGGGGTATGTATGACTGTTGCGGACTCATTGCAGCAGGCCATTGTGGACAGAGGGATTATTGTGCCTTGTGGGTTTCCTGAACATCTATGCGCCCAATGTGGCGAGTGCTCGTGCAGAGTTTTGGTCACAGATTGTTGAGTCTTTGCCACAGGTTGACCAGTGGTGTGTAGGAGGGGACTTCAACATGTTGGAGGACCCTTCTGACAGGATCGAAGGCAGCCATGCTACTGTGCAGGGAGTCGAGTTAGCAGCTTGGGAGAGGTTGTGTATGACTTTGAGGGTCTCGGACACATGGCAGCATTCTGGCTTTGTGAGGCCTCCAGAGAGTCTTGCCTTCTCTAGATCGGACCGCAGAGTGGGAGGAGTGGATCTATCGCGCATAGATCGCTTCTACACTAGTGACCACTTCAGTGACTTGGGGGGATCAGTGGGCATCCTGGCAGGGACATCCTTCTCGGACCATGCACCAGTGATCCTCACAGTGGCAGACAGACAGAGGAGTGGGAGCACGATGCTTCGCATCCCAGAGCAGGTCTTGTTGGACTCAGCACTCAGAGAGAGGGTCGAGGCTCTATGGACAGAGGGCATGGACATCCAGGCTCCACCTGCAGACAGAGTGGCCTCAGGCCTAGCTCAGCTTAGCCACTTCTTTCTCCAGGAGTCTCTGGCTCGACGGGCTGCAGCGAGAGAGGAGCAGCGTCTCAGACGAGGCATTGCTTCACTACAGAGGATGCAGGAGCAGCATCCAGACAGTCCATGGTTGGAGGAGCAGTTACAGCAGGCTCGACAGGAGCTTGCTTGCACAGAGGAGAGGCGCCATGAGTTTGCCTTTCACCGATAGGCATCTTGTTGGGGTATAAAGCCCAATGTGGTCGCCCAGGTAAGTGGGCGGACCGCCAGGTATGTACACATATTCTTTTGTTAAAACCTAATAAGAAATCACTATGCTCTACACATTACAGTAGAGCGAGTTCACCATATCATCGTGCTCTTCCTCTCGCACTCTCTCTCACGTCGCACTTCCGCTCGTACTCCTTCAACTGGTATCAGAGCTCAAATCGAGGCTCGGGGCAGCACTGCAGGAGGCTAGAGTCACCAGCTCAGATTGGAGTGAAATTCGACAAGCGAAGACACGGCCTCAAATCCTGTGGGAGGGCCCGAAGGGTTTGGTGTTCTAAGAATTTCATTCTGAGGTCATCTCGGCCACCGTTCGGCTTCGACAAAGGTCTGAGCAGGCCATTTTCGACTACGTGGTCTCGACGGGTGCATATCCGACTCTGCAAATTTGGGGTTTTCGGCCTACGACTGCAGGTGTTGAGGATATCGACACTCCCAGAGTGTTGATTTGTGGCTGTCTACACATCGAAGGACGGCTCACAGTTCTTGGAGGCGTGTCACATACGACACGGGCGCATCTACACACAGACTGTAGGCGACATCCACTAGTTCATCAGGTAGCTTGTGTTTGCTGCTTGATATTCCAGATTTCATCCTGACATTGCAGGTACTTCCACATGGGATGTATTGTCAAAGATGATGTATGTTTGTTGAGGGTTTGCTGGCTGTGAGTCACGCAGCAAACAACCGCCGTAGCGGTTACAGCATATAGTGGGAAATTTGTGGATGTATGACTTTGTGGGAAGTCTATGTACTGTCAGATTTACTGCAGCCTTTGTTGAGGGTCGAGTGAGGTTTTATTGAGCTGGGGGATTCTCCAATGTTGAGATCCTTTCGGTGATACAGGTCTTGGAGCGATCCCTCGAGCACCCTTAGATAGGCAGCTAGGATGTATTGACTGTGAGTTAAACAGTTGGGATTGCATCTTTGCTTTACTGCCGTTGAGGCATTGTCAGAGTCTATGCTTACAGGACAGTGAGAGACAGTACAGGTGCAGGACAGGTTTACCCGTAGCTTACAGTGTCAAAGAGACTGTTTTTTGAGCTGTTTTGTGGTCTGTTTTTTTAGTACACCAGAGCCATTTTACAAAGGAGACTCTGCCGAAATTTATGCAGAATCTGAAGCTTTCTTGGTTCATTTGACAGGTTGATATTGGTTCAGAGGTCAGTTTACAGGGGAAACTCTGCCGAATTTTTCCTAGGAAAGTAAACCACTGTGAAGCGTAGCTATGGCTGGATCACAGCACACTGCTCTTTACAATATCAAGAAGCTGGATGGAACCAATTTCCCATTGTGGAAGAAGCAGATTTGGCACGTGTTGGTACAAAAGAAGCAGATAAAACCTATAAAGCTCAAGGGGATAAAACCAGAAAATATAGACGAAGATGAATGGAGCGAAATGGATGAATTGGCACTTTCTACCATTATGCTGACTTTGGCAGAAAGCGTTTACTTCAATGTAGCAGACGAGATGTCGGCTTATCAAGCATGGTTAAAGCTGAGTGATCTTTATGAGAAGAAGAGTGCAGCTTCACAGGTATACTGGCTTAAGAAGCTTGTTGACTTGAAGATGAAAGAAGGGACACCTATGTCCAATCATCTGAATGAATTCAACACAATCTACAGTCAGTTGTCAGCTCAAGGTGTCAAGTTTGATGAACCTGTTAGAGCTATGTTCCTGTTGATCACATTGCCGGAAAGTTGGGACACTTTTCGCACAGCTTTGAGTAATTCTGCACCTCCAAATGGTTTGAACATAGCAGGTGTAGAAGGAAGTCTGCTTACTGAAGAAACCAATAGAAAGACAATGGACAAAGGCAAAGGAACAGCCTTAGTTGTCAGGGGAAGGACCAAAGGAAAGTACAAAGGTGGAAAGAGGAATCAGTCTCGTAGCAAGTCCCGCACTGCTAAAGGCAAGAGTGACATAGAATGCTACCATTGTGGCAAGAAGGGTCACATGAAAAGAGACTGCAGAGAATGGAAAGCAGAAAAAGGCAAAGAGAAAGCTGAAGACCATGGTGAGAAGAACAAGTCCTCAGTGAAGATTCAAGAAATAAATGTGACAAACACTGTTGCAGAGGATGACAGTCTAGTGTCAGGAGACATCTACTTCTTGAAGAATACAATGGACTCAGCTCTTCTTACAGCATCTGATGGAAATGCACTGAGTGACTGGATTATAGACTCAGGGGCATCACTTCATGTGTCTCCAAACAAGGAGTGGTTTACCTCTTATGTGACCACTAAAGATCATGTTCGGCTACGCAATGGGCAGACATGTGAGATCTTAGGTGTTGGAGATGTTCAATCGAAGTTTCAGAATGGCTCTTCTTTCACGCTGAAGAATGTGAGACATGTTCCCGCAATTACAAAGAGCTTGATCAGCACAGGTTTACTTGATGATGTTGGCTACGTCACCACTTTTGGACAGAACATGTGGAAGATATCCAAGGGTTCTATGACAGTAGCACATGGAGTAAAGTCTGGAGGACTTTACATGATTTATGTATCAAATGTCTCTAAAAATGTAATCAATGTAACCGAGCAGCCGAACGTTTCTTTGTGGCATAGCCGGTTAGGACATATGTCCAAGAAGGGAATGGAAATCTTGTCTCGTTCTAGTTATTTGCTTGGCTTTTCATTTAATGATTTTGAATTCTGTGAACATTGTATGTATGGTAAGCAAACACAGCAACCACATAAGCATAGAACCAGTAGAAGAGATACACAGTTGGCACTTGTTCATAGTGATTTGTGTGGACCTATGCCTAACCTATCTCTAGAGGGAGCTTCTTACTTTATGACATTTATAGATGATTACTCGAGGAAAGTATGGGTTTACTTTCTCAAGCACAAGGATGAAGCGTTTAGTGTTTTCAAAACGTTTGTGACACTTGTGGAGAATCAGAGTGGCAAGAAGCTTAAATGCTTACGCATTGACAATGGTGGAGAGTATGTTTCAAAGGCCTTTCAAGACTTTTGTGAGTCAAAAGGTATAAAACGTGAACTTACTGCTCCTTACAATCCTCCTCAAAATGGAGTTGCTGAGAGGATGAATAGGACCATACAAGAGAAGGTCAGAAGTATGTTGTCTAATGCACAGCTGCCAAATGGGTTTTGGGCTGAAGCTGTATCAACAGCTGTTCATCTTGTAAATAGATCTCCTAGCAAGGTTTTGCAGAAGGATTCAGTGCCAGAGATGGTATGGTCAGGCAAGGTGCCCTCATACAAGCATCTCAGAGTCTTTGGCTGTGAGGCATATACTCACGTTGCAAAGGAATTTAGGAACAAACTTGAGCCAAAGAGTAGAAAGTGCATCTTTCTAGGCTATGGTAATTCTGGTGAGATGGGGTACAGACTTTGGGATCCCGAATCCAGAAAGATTATCCGCAGCAATGATGTCCACTTTAATGAAGCCAAATATCATTCTAAACCAGAGAATGTTGAGAAGATTAGAAGAGTTGTCTTCCAAGAAGATAGACCTGCACGTGCAAGACAAAATGTCAGGGCTCAAGAGGAGCAAGGACATGATAGATTGGAATCACAGGTTGTGGCTGAGCCTGAGCCACCTATTGTGCATAGATTTGGACGTGTCACGCGACCTCCTGATAGGTTTGTTCCATCTATGAACTATGTCTTGTTGACCGATTGCAATGAGCCTTCATGTTACAAGGAAGCAGTGCAAATGAAGAACTCCGGGAATTGGCAATTGGCCATGCAGTCAGAGATGACAGCTATGCATAAAAACCAGACATGGAAGCTAGTTAAATTACCACGGGGCAAAAAGACTCTACCCTGTAAATGGGTTTACAGGTATAAGATCACCGCTCATGATAGTCAGCCAAAGTACAAAGCAAGGCTTGTTGCCAAGGGCTTTAAGCAAGAACAAGGCATTGACTTTGATGAAGTCTTCTCTCCGATGGTCAAAATGACTACATTGAGATGCTTTCTTGCATTGGTTGCCATATTAGATTTGGTGTTGCACCAAATGGATGTCAAGCAGCGTTCTTGCATGGTGATTTAGATGTGGAAATTTACATGCAGCAGCCAGAAGGGTTTGTTGAGAAAGGCAAGGAAGATTGGGTATGCCAGTTGTTAAAGAGTCTTTATGGCTTAAAACAATCACCAAGGGCATGGTACCATAAATTCCACAAGTTTATGCTTTCTCAAGGCTACAAACGTAGTGAGTTCGATCACTGTCTATATACAAAGAAGGCCAAGGATGGTAGTTGGTTGATCCTTATTTTGTATGTGGATGACATGTTGATTGCTGACAAGCACTTGGAAGAAATTTCAGCTTTGAAGTCAAAGATGGCAAAATCGTTTGACATGAAAGACATGGGTGAGGCAAGTCATATACTTGGTATGCGCATTGAGAGAGAGATCAAAGAAGTTGATTTGGTTATCTCAAACAGAGTATATTGACAAGGTTTTGCAACGTTTCAATATGGAGAAGGGAAAGGCATTGAGTGTTCCATTGCCACCATATGTGAAACTTAGCAAACAAGATTGTCTTGTGTCTGAGAAAGAACACGCTGAAATGGATAAGATTCCATATGCGTCTGCAGTGGGTAGTTTGATGTATGCAATGATTGCTACTCGCCCAGACATTGCATTTGCAGTGGGAGTAGTAAGTCGATACATGTCAAACCCAGGCAAGAAACATTGGGAGGCAGTGAAAGGAATATTGAGATACCTGAAAGCTACAAAGAGTATGCGTATATGCTATGGGAGTCAGGAGCTAAGTGTAAAGGGTTTTACAGACTCAAATTATGCAAGTGAATTAGACAACCGAAGGTCTACGTCAGGATATGTCTTTACATTGGCTGGTGGAGCAGTATCATGGCGTTCTAGATTACAAGATTGTGTTACTCAATCTACTACAGAGGCTGAATATGTTGCAGCATCAGAGGCATGCAAAGAATCAATTTGGCTTAATCGACTAGTAACAGAGTTGGGAATCAAAGAAGAGATGCCTGTGTTATATTGTGATAGTCAAAGTGCTATACAATTGGCTCGCAATCCAGTTTATCACTCAAAGACAAAGCATGTGGATGTGAAGTATCATTTCATCAGGGAAATGCTCGAGGATAAGCAACTTCAGCTTGTCAAAGTTCACACCACAGAAAATCCTGCTAATCTACTTACAAAAGGACTTCCCTCAGAGAGCTTTGCGCATTTTCGCAAGCAGTTAGGTGTAGGGTAGTACACCACTTCTCTACATCTCTTGTATATTAGCTTGTATAGTAGCTTCTCTCACACTTAAAGTACCACATTGGACTTTAAGTGGGAGGTTGTTGGGGTATAAAGCCCAATGTGGTCGCCCAGGTAAGTGGGCGGGCCGCCAGGTATGTACACATATTCTTTTGTTAAAACCTAATAAGAACTCACTATGCTCTACACATTACAGTAGAGCGAGTTCACCATATCGTCGTGCTCTTCTTCTCGCACTCTCTCTCGCGTCGCACTTCCGCTCGTACTCCTTCACATCTCAGTGGACTCAGGTGGGTGACAGAGTGACAGGTGTTTTTTTTGAGACAGTGGGACCTCGGCACTCGCATGCCAAGGTCAATCAGTTGAGGAGACCCGATGGGTCAGTTGTTTGTGAGCCAGAGGATATGCGTACAGTTACTACTGACTTTTACCGTGAGTTATTGTCGGTTGAGCTCGAGTCAGAGAGACAGGATGCATGCAGGGAGCAGGTTTGGGCACAGATGCCTTGTCTTGTGACTGAGGAGATGCGCCAGAGGCTAGAGATACCTCTTCAGCTTGAGGAGCTGCACACGGCTCTCAGGGCCCTCCCTCGTGGTAGCTGTCCAGGTGAGGATGGGCTGACTCCCAGCTTCTTCTTGGAGTATTGGGACCTGCTTGGCCCAGATCTTTGTAGTGCCTTTCAGTACATTTTGCACACAGGAGTGATGCCGGATAGCATGAGTGAGGGCCTGATTTACCTCATTCCAAAGGAGGGTGGCTCCTTGGATGAGATTCGACAGTGGCGCCCCATCACCATTCTCAACTCAGCCTACAAAATTCTTGCCAAGGCTCTGAGTTTGAGGATTCAGCCACTTTTGGAGAGCCTTATACATGGGACTCAGACAGGTTTTGTCAAGGAACGCACTATCCTTGACAACATCTTCACTTTTTGGGAGGCTTCTGCCCTTGCACGGCTCCGTGGGGAGGACCTTGTGATTCTTCTTCTCGATTTTGAGAAGGCATACGACAGAGTTGACTGGGACTTTCTAGAGGGCACGCTACGCAAGATGGGCTTCTCAGATGCTTGGATCAGAGGGGTGTCAGCTTTGTACAGATAGGCTCACAGTCAGGTGCTGTTGGCAGGAGGTAGAGGTGAGCGCTTCATGCTCACACGTTCGGTCAGACAAGGTTGTCCTCTTGCCCCTTTTCTCTTTCTGTTCTATGCGGAAGCAATGAGCAGATTTTTGGTGTCACAGCAGGTTGGTTTGAGAGGCTTAGCACTCCCTATACGGGGAGATGAGCTTCTGGACGCTGAGTTTGCCGACGACTCAGCCTTGTACTTAGAGGGCCAGGAGGCTAATCTACACAGATGTGAGCAGGCTTTGGAGACCTTCTGCTGTGCATCGGGCGCATTGATCAACTAGAGAAAGACAGTGGCTTTCTCGGTTGGCAGTGCTCCTGTGCCAGATTGGATGCCAGGAGAGGGTTTCAGGTGGATTCCTCCAGGGACTGCAGTTCGGTACTTGGGTTGTCAGGTTGGTCTGGACTTGTCCCCCGAGCAGCAGATTGCTCCTCTTCTCCTGTCCATCAGGAGAAAGCTGTTACATTGGAGCTCAGCACGACTTTCGTTGGCTGGTAGAGTAGTAGTTGCCAACCAGGTGTTGTTGGCGACTATGTGGTACATCACTTCTTGCTGGATCTTCTCGAGTTCTTCTATCAGCCAGGTAGAGAGGCTGATCAAGAACTTCCTTTGGTCAGGTCGCGATACTCAGATTGCCCGAGCCAAGGTGGCTTGGTCGGTCATCACACTTCCTTGTTCTCAGGGAGGGCTTGGGATCATTGATCCTGCACAGCAGAGCAGAGCCCTTCTTGGGAAGTTTGTCGTCAGAGGACTTCTTCCAGGCGAGGAGCCCTGGAAGGAATTCTTGTTGCAGAGGCTTTGTGCTAGGGTGCCTCAGTCAGGAGGCCCTTGGCAACCTTCGACCAGATGGATCTTTTCAGAGCTACGCCGAGTTGGTTTGAGCAGGAGACTGGAGGACAGATTCGCTGTGAGTTTGCTTCGACCTTGGGAGCTCTTACGGCGTGGCCTAGAGCAGAGACAGCCGACGTGCACGGAGGAGCGCCTACGGCAGCCCCTCGTCTGGAACCCCATGGTTAGCACTCAAAGAGGCCACTTGGTTGGGAGTCGGCCTCATGTTTCTTGGGGTCCCATGGCAGCAGGTCCAACGCGTTCTCTAGGTGACTGGCTAGAGTTCACAGGTTTGTCAGAGGAGGTGTAGGCTGTCCAGCTACAGGACATGAGAGGGGTGCAGAGCATGTGTTAGGACATCTCAGAGTCAGTTCCAGCTGAGTGGCTCACGCCTCTCGAGCCTGTAGCACCCCGGTGGATGGGATCCTTCACACGACTGGAGGTTCTCATTTCAGTCAAGGCTTGCTCAGAGACTGTCCCAGCCTTGTTCTTCGAGCTTCAGGGTGGGGGACGATTACAGCGAGTTGCAGTAGAGGCCCCGCAGGTAGCAGAGTGTTGTTTCCAGAGGATCCGAGTTGTGGGCATCTGTGGGAGGACTTGCGTCATAGACCCTGTCCCAGCAGCTCTTGAGACTGGACACTGGAGGCTATGGGCTTGGGAGTGTTGTCCACTGGCACAAGTACAGTGGGATCCTGGTGAGTGGCTATGGAGGGACCCCTTCTCTTCTGCCGACCGCCCAGGAGTCCCCTTCTTTCAGTACACTGTTCGGCTTGGACGTCATATACTTGCAGCACACAGAGAGGCTCGCCCCGCTGCAGCACGTCATTGGCAAGAGGAGGGCCTCACAGTCGAGTTCTCGGTAGCTTTTTGGCAGAGGCTGTGGGACTCCAGACAGCCGAGGCGAGTCACCTTGTTCCAGTGGCTGGTTGCACACAGAGCCACAGCAGTAGGGAGCTGGCTTGTGCATAGTGGTCTCTCGGCCGCATGTGCAGCCTGTGACCTGTTGGTGGAGAGTCAGCGTCACTGTCTTTGGGACTGTCCCTCGGCCCAGCAGGTGTGGCTACGTGTTCTTCGGCTGATGCCTGCCCTCTCCACGGCTCGACAGTACACTTGGGGGGCAGCGGCTTGGTCCACCCTCACGGGCCCAGCACTTCAGTTTGAGCTATCTTCCACCAACAGGATGATAGTGATACAGGGGGGGGCGACCTACACTCCAGCCTGCTACAGAGATTACTCCACAAGAGTGGTGCAGTGAGAGAGAGGAGTGTTGGGAGCTCATCAACGGCCTAGCTCTCTGGTTCATCTGGCGGGCCCGCTGTTTCCGCATCTTTGAGACTCGTCCTGTGCCACCAGCAGAGACTGTTCGTGACTTTTGGCTAGAGCTGATCCATACTCTCAGAGGACAGCTTGAGGGACTACAGGACAGCTCCGACCGCATGCGGGAGCGCCGCGAGGCTTTTCTTCGACTCTGGCGCCTTGGGCCTTTCTACACCATAGTCCAGGGGGTGCTCACATGGCACTACTGTCCACCTGTGTGGCTCTTCCTTCCTCCCATCTCTTGATTTAGCCTCATTGTATATATGCTGTTTTTTCATTGGGAGTGTCTCCCCATCATGCTTGTTGTAGCCCTCTCTCGCAGAGGTGGATGTAGCCCTATGGGCAGTTTTCATTAACTAATAGAAGGATCTTTTTCTCGGAAAAAAAAAAAAAAGTACACATACAAACTCTTCAGAACCACCAACATGTGAGACCACACAAGCAACTTATCCTTCAATGACTGTTGGTGTTGTCTGCGAGGCTAACCTTGTTGCCTTCGCCTTGCTGATTCTGACTTTAAATGTGGTGTGCCCACTGCCTGACCTGGAGTGTGAGGGCTCGCCACAGCTGAAGGTCGTTCTCTCCTGTAACTACTGTACGTTCCATCCTGCTGTTTTGCTCTTCTGCCTGCCGGCCTCCTTTGCTCTCTTTCCTTTATAAGGCATTGACACTTCTGGTGATGCTCTTCCAACTTACTTACATTTGGTTCTACCTTTTTGCACATGGTGGTCATCATAGTCAAGCCTTGAAGCAAGATGAAGGTCCTTGGCATCATCCCCCCAATGCCCCACCATAGCATGAGCCTGTCCTCTCCATTTATATCCTTTTGCTGGGTCTGGATTTATATTGATGGCTGCTTCGGCATCACAAATTGCAGCATTTGGCTTCTTCTTATTGACATAAACACCAGCCCTGTTTGCATAAAGTATAGCTGAGGCAGGATTTGCAAGGATAGACTCAGTAAAACAACCTTCTCATGCCATAGCCTCTATTGCCTTACCTTTTGCCAGTGGAGCATTGTCTCGCATTTCTTTGGTCACTTCTAAACATGCATCTCTCCCATGTTTTGAGGAGGATCGTTATCAGGTTCAACAACATCAGTCTTATTCAGATTCCTCCTCTGTGCCACTAGTGTCATTGGCAAACGCTGCTGCTATCATTTTGAACCCTCAAGACTGCTCTTCAAGTTCAGGCATATCATCATCAGTTTCTTATGCTTCACTAGCCTTTGAAGTTTTTGACTCCGTAGGCAGATGGTGGCAACTTCGCTTCAAGCTTCTCCAGGTAGGTCCTAAAGAAGCGGATAGAAGGCTCTTGCAAGACCGAAGGGTTGGAGTCATAGAGCTGAATGAAGGCCTTGAGTTCTGTGATCTTGTGCGGGTTCATCCTGTCAACTTCTCTTGTATCAAGCAAGGCTATGAGTTTTGCGATCTTGGGCGGGTCTATCCTGTCAACTGCTCTTTGTAGCAAGCCTGATTTTCTTTAACATTGATCTAGCTCATGCCCTCGTAGATTTCCAGAAGTCTTCTTCACCGCGTTACACAACACGCATGCAGAAGAAGAAGAAGAAGAAGAGAATTTTAACGTCGGGAAACTATCCCAAGAGATCTTAAAGATATATCCGACGAAGAGATCTCACAAGAAGTTTTGGAAAAATTCTCACAATAATTCCCACATTGTGACTTACATCAACATCATGAGCTTATGTGAGGGAGGCACGGCATACCTAGCTAGGTACGATTGGAGGTAGGGGACCGCCGGCCCGATGGTCCCCTACCCCCAATCATACCTAGCTAGGTATGAGGTGCCTCTCGTGCAGAAGCTCATTCTAAATCTTCTTGTGAGAAAGAGAAGACGAAGAAGAGAATTTTAACGTTGTAGGAAACTATCCACAGAAAGAGAGAGAGAGAGAGAGAGAGAGAGAGAGAGAGAGAGAATGGAAAACACACAATTGGGACCACATTAGTTACACGTGGACACTTCAACCTTTCAGAACACCTCAAAATATTCTTAAAAATCCACTTTTTTTTAAAAAAAAGAACTTGGTTGCAACTTGCTTACTAATGTGCCATAGTTTCTATGAGTATTTATCTTGCATACATATGTTAATGAGTGTATATACTGTTGGGAGTTATATAGGGATCTAAATCACTAATGTCCAAGGTTTACCTTGTGTGTGTGTTTGTGTAGGAAACTATCCCGAGAGAGAGAGAGAGAGAGAGAGAGAGAGAGAGAGAGAGAGAGAGAGAGAGAAATGAAATGAAATGAAATGTTATATTAAACGTCTTCAAAAGGCCAGAATGACCTATGAGACCAAACTGATACAAAAATGGTGAATCTGTTACAATGTCTGGGTACCTTAGTACTAAAGTACTAAGAGTGAAAGAGTGAAAATAAATGTGAAAAACTAAATACAAAGTAGTAAATAGACTTCTTAGGAGCATTCTAGGTGTCTGGCTAGAATGCTTCTAATCCTTTGTTGTAGTCTCCTCCGATGGAGTGTGTTTCTGCATCTTGGTTGTGGTCGTCTCGATTTCCTAAGCTCAGTCGCTCTGTCAATTAGGGTGCCTTTGGTATGAATATTGGTACTCCTTTGTGGTGGCTATTGGCCTCTTGTTTCTCCATCCACTCCTGCTTCTCTCGATTCGAAGAAATCTGTGATTTTCCTCTAAGGCTGTAGTGCTCTTTGTCTTCTCATTAGATTATCCCTGTGCCGATGTAGTTCCAGTAGGTACAAGCCTAAGCATCTTTGATCTTGGTATTGCATGATTCTATCTAGAAGTCCAAAGCCTTCTTTAAAGAAGCAATGAAAACGCCCCCGTATCTCATAGTATACTGTGCAATGGCATATATAGTGTAATTCTGTCTCCGGCTCTATCCCGCACAACTTGCAAATTCTGCTCTCAAGTGGGATTCCCCTAAATCTGCCAAATTCAATTTCCAACTGGTGTGAGGATGTGCGAATCTAACCAATAGCACATCTCAAACCATGAGACAGGTGGGTATCCATGTAACTCGGGCGAATCACAAATCCATCTTCAGATAGTTGTAAGAAGTTTTCTTTGTATTCGGCCATCTTCGTGCCTAGTTCTTGTGTAGGGTCTACCCATGTCCTCTTAGTATCCAACTGTATAAGATCCTGTCGGATGATTTTATTAATCTATGTTCGTGTAATTGCCAGTGATGGAGCCTCAAGAGAGTATTGGAAGGGGGGTAATCTTTCCATACTGAACCCATGTCTCTGAAACCACGAGGACAATTGCGCATACCAGCATGATGTATCCCCTTTCATTGCTAATTGTCGAGAGGATTCGAGGGCCAGTTTAGTATATCGGCAATTATTTGTATCCCACAAACCATGTATAAAGGACACTGATCTGGTAAGAGTTTCAATTTCTAACGGAGGGGCCGCTAGTTCCGCTCAGGTAATCACGTGTGGTACGGAGGCCTTGGCTCTAATCATTCGGGAAATCATAGATACCAGAGGTCTCTCCATTGACTTCCAATTATCCTGATCCACAGATGGTCCCCAAATCTGGACCCCATAAAGCATAGCCGAAGCCACCACAGTATCAAAAAGCCAAAGTTTTGTTCGTGGTTCCTGAAACTGCACTTGTGAACACATCCTCTCCAACCCTCCCAAGGCCGCAGCGGCTCTGGATAATCTAGCATCCGCTGCTTTCTTAAGAGTAAATTTCGGTCCTGTAAATACCACCCCAAGGTATGTGTATGTATCTGTGTACTCTACTCTATCCTGGCCATATGTAAGTGTAGGTGCCGATCTCCTAACCCACTGCGGTGTGGTGTTAAACACCATAACTTTGGTTTTACCCAAGTTTACCGACAGTCCACTGTCCTCCGCGAATTTATGTAATGCATTTAGTTGCCTCTGCATTCCATATAGTGATTCTGCTATCAGTACAATATCATCTGCATACAACAACAAAGGGATCCATGACCCTGCAAGTTGAGCCCCTCTGTCACCCTCTCTATCAATGTAATCTGATACCTCATCTATGTACATACCAAATAAAGTAGGGGATAGTGGGCATCCCTGCTTTACTCCAACGGTGGAATGAACAATGTCGGAATCCCCTTCTGGAGTACGTACATACCCCATTACTGACCCGTATAAAGCCATGATCCCCCATATAATCTCTTTGGGGACTCCTAACTCTTGCATCCTGCACATCAATCTGGCCCTTGGTACTGTATCAAAAGCTTTCCGAAAATCCACAAAGCAACAATACATCCTTCTCTCGTTTGCTCTTCCTTCCTCAATAATGGCTATGAGCGTAAGAATATGATCTAAAGTGGAATAACCCCTTCTGAATCCAGCTTGTCCTGTTGCTCTTATGCCCTCATTCTCCGCCCATCTACTCAATTTTTGTTCAAGAATGGATGCGTACAATCGGGTCAAAGTGTGACCTACCATAATGGTACGGTAGTTCCCGGGTATCATAGGATCCCCTGACTTGAAAATAGGCACGATAGTAGATAATTTCCAAGATTCAGGTAATCCTTCACACATGACCCGATTAAACAGACGAGCAAGGACTTCTGAAAGTAGATCCCTGGCATGGATCAGATGTTCTGCTACTAAACCATCATGATCATATACTCTTCTTGTCTTCATCTTATCAATGGCTTTTTCCACCATTTCCGTAGTAAAGAAAGTACTAGTAGTAGGGCATGGCTCTAGCAGATTTGGTAATGGAGGCTGTCCAGATACCATATATAATGATGTTACATATTGCCCCCAGATCTCAGGAGAAGTAATCGTCGGCGGAGGTGAGTGCTCTCGAAATAAGCGCCATGCTTCATGTGAGTCCTTACTCACGAAGAGCTGATATAAATCCTTCTCCAGTTTGGCTAAAAATGCCCTTTTCTTGCAACGTACTATACGCCGAAGAGCAATCCGAGACTGCTTATGTGTGATGATCCCAAGTGTAAGCTCTTTCTGGACCTGGGTTCTCGTCTCTCTGCATTCCTCGTCATACCAACTGTTTTGAGGCATGTTCCCAGCTCCTCTCTTCTGAGCAGGTTGAGAGAGAGAGAGAGAGAGAGAGAGATGAAATGAAATGAAATGTCGTATTAACGTTGTCAACAGGCCAAAGTGACCAAAACTTACAATGTGGTGGATCTGATACAAAGTTTGAGTAACAAAATAAAAACTATAGAATCCTAAGCTTCTAAATGTGAGCGGAGAAGCTAGCTGGGCTTGTGTAGGATATGAGCAGGGGTTAGGGGTTTGAGAGTGAGAGAGAGAGAGAGAGAGAGAGAGAGAGAGAGAGAATACATCTATTTCAGAAGCACCCAATACAAAGGCACTTTCCTTCTTCAAAACAATGCCTAAAGTCGGCACCAATAATCACAATCCTTCGCCTTTCTATCTTTGAAATAAAGGATGTGATATTGTGGCAATCACGACACATTTGCATTTCCGATCTGACGAGGATATCCTCTCCTAAACGTGTGTTGATGAGTGCACATGCAACAGCAAAATTCTGAGAATGACTACAAAGCAATGGTGGATTTGTCGCATGAGACATGTCATGGGCCACCCAATTTGAAATAGGAAGGCACTCTTCCTGCGACATTTTGTGAGCGATATCCTCTAGCTTCAAGTCAATCTCTTTGCTTTGAACGTGCTCAGAATCACCAACACAAAACTCATGAGCCAGATTATTTGAAGCCATCCACAAACTGCGCCCCGGCTGCTTCCATGCTCTGTTCTGGATTCTCAAGGCTTCAATGTCTTTGGCCTTCTCCGGCATTCCTGCTGCTTCATATATACTCACCATTACCCTGTAAGCTGATGCATTGCATCTATCAAGCTCTACTGCCTGTTCAAAAGCCCAAATCCCCACATTCACATCTACCCATTTCCGGCAAGCACCCAAAAGGCAAAGCCATGTCGATGAGTTAGCAGGAAATGGCATCTTCTGAAGCACTTCAACTGCCTTATCCAGGTGCCCCGCACGTCCGAGAAGGTCAACCATGCATGTAAAACAATCTACATCAGGCTTCAAACCATAGGTAGCTTCCATATTATTGAAAAGCTCTTGGGCCTTCTCAACCAGACCTTGATGATTACACAAGTTTAGCAGGCAAAGAAACGTCACTAAATCCGGAGGGATGCCCTCCCTTTGCATTTCTTCAAAGCAATTTAGTGCTTGCTCACCTTGACCTTTTTGTGCATATCCTGCGATCAAAGCACTCCAGGAGACGACGTCATGAAAAGGGAGCTTTTCCATGACACTTTGGGCCTGGGGAAGAGCACCACACTTGGCATACATGTCCACAAGAGCACCACCAAGTAATATATCATGCTCCAGTAACCCTTGCCTAGAAACCTCATCATGAATTTTCTTTCCCTTGTCAATGGCTCCAATTAGGGCACATGCTTTGAGGAGAGACATATAGGTCACCGAATTTGGGCGAATGCCCTCACGCTGCATTCCTTCAAAACAATCCAGAGCATGTTGACCCTGCTCATTTTTGACATATCCTGTGATCAAAGCACTCCAGGAGACAACATCGCGAAAGCGGAGCTTTTCTAGGGCACTTTGTGCCTGAGAAAGAGCTCCACACTTGGCATACATATCCACAAGAGCATTACCCAACACTATGTCATGCTCAAGCAAACCCTTCCTCAAAATCTCTTCATGAATTTGCTTACCTTTATTGACGGCCCCGATCACAGCACATGCTTTAAGAATGCACAAATAGGTCGTTGCATCTAGAGCGATGCCCTCACTCTGCATTTGCTCAAAACATTTGAGAGCCTCTTGGCCTTGTCCCTCTTGAACGTAACCTGTGATCAGAGCACTCCATGAGACCACATCACGAGACGAGAGCCTCTCTAGTACACTGCGCGCTTGGGGAAGAGCACCACACTTGGCATACATGTCCACAAGGGCATTACCCAGTATTATATTCTGTGCTAACAGACCCTGCCTCAAAATCTCATCATGGATTTGCTTTCCCTTGTCAAGGGCTCCAATGACAGCACAAGCTTTCAAAACGGACACATATGTCACTGCATTTGGAAGGATGCCTTCGCGTTGCATTTGTACGAAGCAGTCTAGCGCCTGGCGGCCTTGCCCCTTTTGAGCATATCCTGCAATCAATGCACTCCAAGAGACAACGTTGCGGGAAGGGAGCTTCTGTAAGACACTATGTGCCTGGGAAAGATCACCACATTTGGCATACATGTCCACAAGAGCAGTACCAAGTACTACATTATGCTCCAGCAACCCCTGCCTTGAAATCTCCTTGTGAAATTCCTTTCCCTTCTCGATGGCTCCCGTCAGAGCACAGGCTTTCAAGACGCATGAATACGTCACCACATCAGGAGGGATGCCCTCCTGTCTCATTTGTTTAAAACAGTGTAAGGCATTTTGGCCCTGCCCATCTCGGGCATAGCTTGCTATCAATGCTGTCCACGGGATAACACTACTGCTGTTGTGCGTGTGAAGTAATGCTTGAGCTTTCGGCAGCTCACCGCACTTTGCATACATAGTTACTAAAGCATCTGCGTACATTTTCTCAGCTAAACCTCTTCTTTGAAGCTCGATATGTATGCTGGTGCCTCTTGACAGATCCTTATTCTTACTGCACGCCCAAAGTCCGGGGAGAAAAGCGTTGGAAGGGGATGTCATTTGAATGCACTGCTCAATTGCGAGTCCATGCCTGACGAGCTCGTTGCTGACCCAAGATGGATTGCTAGGGCTATCCATCCATAAGGGCTGTTTGGTGAGTTTGTGCTTGAAATCGGGCTGCCTGGGGGCTCGCTTGCTGCTTCGATTGTCCCACCACTGAGAGGTATCCCTGAAGAAGTCCTTCCATGACGAGTCCAAGTCCTCCCCAGCTGCTGCGCTGCTACTCGTCGAGAACCCAAAGCTCTGTAGCTGATGATGCATCGCGAGGCGTTGTTTGGCCAACTATCTACTCGGAGGCATGTGCATGTGCTACTCGATTTGCTAGTGCTAGAGAGAGAGAGAGAGAGAGAGAGAGAGAGGCTTTTTATTTTATTTTCTTGTCAAAGTCACAATTGTGAGTGGAGAAATATATTAAAAACCAAGAAAATTACAATGAAAGCCATGCTCCCACTGAAACATGGCATCTACCAACAACCAAATTCCAAAAGGCCAGATACAATAGTTGATAAAGGGCACCACCGTGAAACTGCATGTTTAGTTGTTAATAGAGCCACCCAAAGCAAAGGAGATCATAAAGCCAAGACCGGTTTGGGGTTGCCACCAAGGAGAGAGCCTTGCCACAGCGACCCCCTTGATCGCCAAGCCAATGCGAGGGAACTTAACGCTGAAGAGAAAACCAACTAGTAACCAGGCCCTGGCTTTTACAAGACGTGAGTAACCCATATAGACAGAGGCTTGCTACAATATCAAGAAATTACTTTTTTTCCTGCTTCTTCTTTTTTGTCAGACTAGTACTAGTCGTAGATCCCAAGACATTTACAAGTTGGCTAATGAGGTCAAGCTTCTAGTCCTGAATGTCACTGACAAGAATGTCGAGCTGGGGTTTTTATTGGTCGTCAGAGGCTCTATTAAGGGTCCAAATGCTGAGTGGAGTATCCCTTCTAGGAGGATCAAGTTCTTCCCTCGTAGAACCGTCTTGAGCTTCAAGCATATCACCATCGGGGTTCACGTTCTAGGGAGAGGTGAGAACCCCACCTTAGAGCTTCTAAAGCCACCACTGCTAATAAGCGCGATGAGAATGTCACTGGTAATAATCGCTCTTTTCCCTTTTTTATAGCAAAACGCATATTATCTTATGATAGTCAGTGTGCCAAAGTTAAGTGAAGTTATCGCATTGATTTTTTATAGGAGGCCACCAAGAGGCGATATCTCTAGTAGGAGTGATCCCAAAGCAACCATGAAAGGACCGGTAGATAACACTATTCAAGGAGCCTGATGACGATTGCCGATCCAAGTTCCAAGGAGTAGAGGATTGGAGAGAGCTTTTTAGGGAGATCTCTCTCTCTCTCTCTCTCTCTCTCTCTATATATATATATATATATATATATATAACACATGTGTATTTATGTATGTATGTATGCACAGATAAGGGGAGGGATGTATGTATACACACACACACACATATATGTATATAACACATAGATAATGGGAGGGATGTATGTACACACACACACACACACACATATATATATAATATATATATATAACACATATGTATTTATGTATGTATGTATGCATAGATAAGGGAAGGATGTAGACAATATACACATACATATATAATTTACATTTATATATTTATATATAATATTTCCCTAGCTCTCCCTCTCTCTACCCTCTCTCCTAGCGCTCACTTGTGAGCATGGTGGAAGAGAGAGGGAGGGGGGGAGATGGTAGAGAGAGGGAGAGGGAGAGAGCTGAGAGAGAGAGAGAGAGAGAGAGGGAAATATTATATATATATAGATATATATATATATATATATATATATATATATATATTCACACACACACATATATATATTTATACACACACACACATATATATATATATGTATGTATACACACACACACACACACGTGTGTGTGTGTGTGACATGTGTGTGTGTGTGTAAGCTCTCTCCGCGAGGGAGCTTTTTATAAATTTTTGCTACTGTAAGTAAAAATTAAAAAAAAAGCTCCCTAAAAAGCTTCCTCAAAAATCTCTCTCCATTCCCATCCCCCAAGTTCCAGCCCTCACACTCACACTCCACCAATCACCCTCTCTCCTAGCGCTCACTTGTGAGCATGGTGGAAGAGAGAGGGAGGGGGGGAGATGGTAGAGAGAGGGAGAGGGAGAGGGCCAAGAGAGAGAGAGAGAGAGAGAGAGAGAGAGAGGGAAATAATATATATATATATATATATATATATATATATATATATATATATATATATATATATATATATATATATATATATATATATATATATATATATATATATATATATATATTCACACACACACACACATATATATATGTATGTATATACACACACACGTGTGTGTGTGTGTGTGTGTAAGCTCTCTCCGCGAGGGAGCTTTTTTTAAATTTTTGCTAGTGTAAGTAAAAATTTAAAAAAAAGCTCCCTAAAAAGCTTCCTCAAAAATCTCTCTCCATTCCCATCCCCCAAGTTCCAGCCCTCACACTCACACTCCACTAATCACCCAAACCTAATCTAGTCCATAGGAGGATCAGCTTAGCCCCACGCACTCACACCCTCGAGATCACCACACACATCGACGGACAAGGAAATATCTATTATCAAGTGCAGCGAGCAAGCTATTCGTTCAGCGAACCATCATTACCCTCACTACATAATTCACTAATGCTCTCTCAAGTGTCTCAAGAAATTCAACGTGTGACATTTCAAAAACTGCAGAGAGACAAAAAATCTTTTTACCGCTCTATTGTCCACCCCATAATATTGTGGTGTGGGGTCGGACGGCCTTGGTGTGAACTCATGTCATGTGTGTGCCAAGAATCAAGATGTAGCTTCATTTATCAATATATACAGGTGCTTGCTCTCTGGCAAGGCATGCTGAGTTTGGTTTAATCTCTTGTCCACATGTGAGCACATCACATTGGTGGAGACTGTGGCCACTTTTTTGCCACTCTAATATCTCTGCTTAGCGATGGCAGTCTTGTACGATCCTGGCTAGAGGGAGACTCATTCTTAATAGTCTTTTCTATATACACTCCTCCTTCAAGCGCTACATTCTAGTTCCTTGCCTTTGCTAGTCATAGTCTCTCCAACCCTCACCCTATTTTTGGAATCCCCAAGCAGAGCACAACATTGATGCTACAAGCACTATCCCCAAATGCCTTCCTTGACCTCCACTCTTTTCATGCCATAAGGTCTCACCAAAGTTTCTCATTCATCATTATTGGAGCTTGTCACAATACCTACACGAAGCCCTACCACAAACTTGTTCGCCATCATCTTGTACAAACATCTCAACCCCACTTTGAGCTAGCAATGTGCTATTACATCACCGCTGCCCTCTTACCTATTATGCACCTACTGACGCCCCCACACCTCAATTAACATCAGCCTATCTTGATTTTTCGTGCATGTGCAGGTCGAGTTGCTTTGCAAGTGCTCATGATGATGAATACACACACCCTCACACAAGGCAAGCCTAGTCTAAAGAAGCAACAAGGACACATGTCAAGTTTCTCTCCATGTTACCTCATAAGGAACCTAAAGCCTAATGGTTGGCATCTAAAGGGGTCCAATAAGATTTTAGCTGATTAAATTAATTGTTTAAGCATTTTTCAAGTCCTCTCTCTCAAAGGGCAAAGGAGGACACTTGTCCAAAGACTACCCCTACTGCTTGAATGGACCCATGCTTCTCACTGGCTAGGCTTGAGAGAGCCAATGAGCTTAATGCATGAGCTAGAAGAGGGGGTCGACCCAAGCAAGGAGGGGCCTTGCTTGTAAAATATACTCTCTCCCACACACACTCACACACACTCTCATTGTGTGAAGTGCAAATGCAAGAGCTCTATCTCCTTCTCCAAGCTTGTTGAGAAGTTGAGAGCCTACACCAACACTCTTGGCTATGGAATGCAAATCCAACCAAGATCCATGCTTCAATACATAAGCTTTCCATCTTCTTAATCATAATTATTATGCTATTATCCTATGCGATGCAAGAAGAGTGATGAGAACTGAGGAACTATCTCTTTCTCATATGTTACTTCTTCTTCCTCTTCCCTACCCTCATTCCCCACTAGCTCTCTCCAAGGTGTTTGAGGCCTTGGGACTGAGGCCAAGGATGGTTAATACTTTTACAAAGGTTATGTTATGATTGTGATGCATGAAATTTTCCATCTTCATTGAATCACCTAGGTCTCAAGGAAACCAAAGATTGTATTGTATATAGTCTCTCTCTTCATGGGAGAATCTATAATACAAAAGCCTATTGGAGGGGGGACCAAATCCACATAAATTTGGTCCTCAATTGTTGTCATGTTCTCTAATTCTCTCTCTTGAAAAATTATTTTTCATGCCAAGTTAATTAGTATAATGGTTGTGTTGCTACCACATGATTAAGTTCACCCTCTATGTTCTCAATGTAGTCTTATAAAAATGCTCACTATAATTCTCTTAATTTTGCTATTCTCAATGTTCATAGGCCATTTCCATTACACCACCTCTCAAATCAACTCCCTCTCATTGCATGTGCAGTACTGCATGCCTTCCACCTCAACCACTAAATCACTTGCACTTACACTCCCTCTCAACTCAGACATTGGCTAGAGCAATGCACCATGGGCACTCGCCACCTCCAACCTGGACCACTACTTCCAACCTCGAGATGCTCGCGAGCATGGGGGGGGGGGGGGGGGGGGGGGGGAGATAGAGATTTTATTATCATCCTCGGAGGTCAAATATGACCTATGGGACCAAAGTTACATGTGATGTGATATGTGTGTGGCGGATGAGTGACTGTCAATGCTCCAAAATTGTGGTGATGAGAGTCGCAATGGAGAGCTCACATTGTGGCTGGGAGAGGAAAGTGTATAGGTCTAAGTAATGGGAAAAGATGTGAGGGAAGCAAGTTCAGATATGACCAAAAGCTGAGCACTCTAGTAGTGTGTGGTACTCCGAATCTCGAACTTGTAGTGATCATAATGTGCACAATCAATTTGAGTCTTCTCCATTTTCCCAACACCATGTCTCACATCGAAGGGAGTGGGAGCTAAGCCAAATGGCTGCGATAGTGCGTATCACTGACAAGGGGATAGGCTCAAGAATGTAAGGGTGAGTACAATTTCCTCTTTCAGCAAAGAGCATGGTTTTGTAGCTGGGGGCAATATGGGTGGTGTAATCTATGAAGTGTGACCCACCGGATTCGTCCCAAGCCGTAATACATTGGCGTTGTAGAAAAGCTTCATTCACTTGGGAGTCAATTGAGGCATCATGTAGCAAGTGTAATTCATCCCATCTCCCAAACCACTTGTTTATATCCTACATCCATCCCGTGCTCAATTGAGATCTTGCTTTATGCGTCTTTTGAAAGTTTTTTCTTGCTTCTCATGCAATTGTAGGAAGTCAATGTGAGGGGTTTCCAGGCATCTTAATCATGTACTCCACAACCCTTTCCATGTCCATAACCTCAATTAAAAGAGACCCCGACTCAAGAAGTAGGAGCATATATGGTGTTTGTGTCTTAACTTGGAGAAAGTTTGTAGGAAAATGCTTTTGGACATCTCAAACTCTTTCCAAGTAGACTTTGAGATGCTTCCGTCCCACACTTCAACTCCATAAAGAAGAACCGGTGTCACCACTATGTCAAAAAGATACTTCTTGAGAACCCAACACTTGATGTTTCTCGCATTACACATGTTCTCAAATGCATAGTACACTCTCTTTACCATTCCAAATGATACATACAAGTGGCACATTCATGCCACTTGTGATTGGCTGGAACCTGAAGGCCAAGGTACTTAAAGCTCTCAACAACTTCAAGTGTCTCATTGTTTTACACAATGCATGGATTTTTTTATGGTTGGTTTTCACAAGCATAACCTTTGTTTTGGATTCATTCACAATCAGCCCACTATGCAAGCAAAAGTTCTCAAGGACAACCATAAGCTTTTGTGCATCCTCTAAAGTGTGTTCTAGAAGCACTACATCATCTGCATACAGCAAAAGCATAATTACCACATTGCAAATAGTGACCTCTTCAATGCCTTCGTCTTGCATAAACTCAAGTACCATTTGTTCCAGTTGATCAATGCATAGACAAAAGAGAGTTGGTGACAATGAACATCCTTGTTTAACCCCAATAGTGCTTGCAAATTTTTTTGAAATTACTATTCCCATGCACAATTGACACATCACCTTCTCATAGATTTGAGAAACCACAAGCATAAACTCACTTGGCACTTGGAGTTCTTCCATCCTTCTCCACAAATTGCTACATGGAATGATATCAAAGTCTTTCTTAAAGTCCACAAAGCAACAATACAATGGCTTCCTTTTAACCAAGTTTTCACCATGAGAACACAAAGAGTAACAAGATTATCAACATTGCTATGGTGTTGACAAAAACCAGCTTATCCTTTTTCACACTTGTCATTCTCTTCAGTCCAATCACTCAATTTTATCTCCATTATGCACCAAACAACTTTTCCATAAGAGACCCAATCATTATAGTTTGATAGTTACATTCTCTACATCCCCTCCTTTACGCAAAGGCTTGACCCAATTAGTACTCCAATCATAAGGCCTACCATGTTGAAGTGCAAGGTTGAACATACCACACATCCACTCATGTGTAAAAGCTTCCATCCATTTAATCATTTCCGGTTTGATACCTTGAAGATCTCTCACTTTGCAAGTGGCCAACTTTTTGAGCCTACCTCATACATCCTCACTAGTAAAAAAAGAGGGCATACATGGGAGTGAACCATAAAATGACATTTTTCTAGCATTTGGTTGCTCGTATAATTGTCTACAATGTGTGTACATATCCACAAGACCCAAGTTACCAAAACTCTCAACACATTTGTCCCTCAAGTTTCTCCAAAATCTTCCACATGCACGTGCCTTTCTTGAACTTGAAAAAATTATTGCTTTAATTTTTATCTCCTCTTCTTTTGAATCAATGCCTTGTATGCATGCAAATGACTTTGATAGTTTTCTTTGTCCATAGTTGCATCAAGCTTTATCAAGGACTTTTGAGCCGTTTGACATTCTTTGTCAAACCACCTTGTTAGTAGCGGTAACACATGCTACACCGATTATGCATCAAGCTACGGATGTGCACAATATTTTCTATTCACATTGTATAAGGTCTTGAGCTCATTGGAAGTTTCAAATTGTATATGCTAGAGGGCTCAACTTAATCCCATAGTAGGAAGGCTTGTGGTGCATGCCTTTATAAGGAAGCCTTTTATGCAAAGAGGCTTCATTCTTGAGGATCCATTCTTGAGTAATCACTCTTGAGAGCTCACTCTTGTGTGTTCACTCCATGGATGGTTTAGCCTTGAGCTTAATGTCCATGCTTAGAAGGCTAGTGCTAATCTTTTGTAATTGTTAGCAGCAAGCTAATCCATATAGCATTTTTCTGGAGCTTTTATCGTAAAAACACTTATTCTTTTGATAGTTTGGGAATATTGTAACTCTTATTTGCCAAGTGGATATTCTAATCGATGAGCCGGAGCTATAAGCTTCCAGATTGTATCAATTTATCCTTAGTTAGAGCTCCCAGATTATTAGTTTTTGAACAAAGAAACCTTGACTAGGTATAAAAGTCAATTTTTGTAAGTTATTATTAAGTTTTTGGATAAATAATACACAATGTGAGCTAACAGTGCTCACTTCTCTCCTTATTATGCTTCCTACTCCCTTGTCGGTTGTCACATTGCAGTGCTGTCTATTGCGTTGCAACCGTAGGTAAGAGCTCTACGCATTGACGTAAACATATCATGGTAAATTGTAGGTTTTGGTGTAGCCAACCCGTGGCCTAATTTCATCATAAGTAGGAATTTAAGCTAGGAAATCACAAAGTAAGCATGGGAGGGTATTGGGGCATCATTGCTAAGCATTTAGATGCATTCGGGGTCAAAAACGACTAGGTCAAAAACTCACTGCTGTTAATAATTGCATTTTTTCACTTCATCAAAAGTGAGATTTGAGACCATAAACATGTGTTTTTAGGTCTTATATACTTGTCCTAGAAGTTTTGTAACATTCAGATGCCATTTGATGCTGTAACAATCATGTTTTCTTTGCTGATTAGTAACTAGCTTTTGATGACTTTGATCATTTGAGTGTATCTTGTGTTAGATGCAAGTTGTCTGTTGTTTTCCAAGAGATTGACACCCTCTTATAGCCTCTATGCACTAGTCACGTCAGCTTCGTTCCATGGATTGACAATTATGTTCGTGGTTCTCGCTATGTCTGCAATAAGATAAGAGTGAGGTTAGAAAACCCATCCACATTTGGCGCCGTTGCCACGGACGAATAGACCTAAACTAGGAAAAAACAAGAGCGTGTTGTGTAGTTGTCCTTTAACTTCCTCTAGGATCACCTAGAGTAAAATTTTCTCTTTAAAACCGCATAGCTTAAGAGTGTCGTCTTTTGTTGTGTAGAGGTAGCTTGGAAGTAGATTGTACTTGCTAAGTACCTTGTAGGATTGTAGGATTGTAGGATTATGTTAGGATTTTGAGAATGATTGATGGACAAGACAAATCTTAAGATCAAGGCTCAAAAAATGATTCAAAAACAAGAAAACAAGTGTTTGTGGACACTTTCCACAACCCCATTGCAGAAGAACCTAAGAGTAGGTAGAATCCGAAGTGGAATCTCAAATCATTGTTCACTCCAAAAGAATCATCTGTAAGTTGTTTATGTCAAGTTGTAGAATTTCAAGCCTACGGCTTGAAACAACACAAAATGATTATCAACCACGGAATCCAGTTGGATATTATGCTCATAAAAGTTGTATGAACTAGTGGGTAAGCTTAAGGATGCATTCAAGGTAAATTTTCAAGAGTTTTCAAAAACTCAGGTTATTTACATTTTCTTGAGAATTTAGGCCAAATTAAGTTTTAACTTGACTCAGAGGCTTAAAGTTTATCACAGAAAGATTGACCATTGAAAAAATTGCAAAAAGTGTTCATTTTAGGCCAAAAGTAAATAATTGCGATTATTTACTTTTAGCTCAAAATTGACCAAGGTTGATACCAAAGACCTTATGCATGATTACAAACATCTTTTGTAAAGGCTCATAGAATTTATATCACAAAACGGACCAAAATCTTTATAGAAGTTCAAGTTTATATTGATTGTCGAGAAATTGAGTTTGACTTGATAAATCTTGATTAAATTTGGTGAAACTTGACTCAGGCTTAGTTTGAAGTGTTTAACATGTGTGTATGCTCAAATGATCAAAAATTGCTAAAAGTTACCAGAAGTAAATAATCGCAATTATTTACTTTTGTCCAAATTTCAAACTTTTTTGGCCAACCAAGCATACCACAAGTTCTATCATGTTGTATTGAGCACTCATAGCAAATTTGGTAAGATTTGGATCTATAAAGTGAAAATTGGCTAGATTTGTAAAGTCAGTCTATGGACACAAAATTGTTGCCAAATTGAGCAAAGTTTATCCAAACTTGGTGAAACTTGGCTAGGGAGCCTACCTATTTGTATCAACATTTTGGCAAAAAGTTGCAAAAATTTCCCAAAAGTAAATAATCGCGATTATTTACATCTGCTCCAGAATTGAACATTTTTGCACAATTGAGTATACCACAAGGTCAAGCATATCAAGTAGACTCCACATATCAAATTTGATGAAATTTGGATCACAAAAGTGAGACTTAAGCCAGATTCTCAAAAACTGAATCTGCAAAAACTAAACATTTGATAACTTGGACAAATCTTGTTCAAACTCAGTGAAACTTGTCCAGAGACTACAACAAGGTGTCTATATAAAAAAAAAATCCTAAAAAGTGAGAAAAACTGAGAAAAGTAAATAATCAAATTATTTACTTTTGAGTCCCAAAGACAAGATTTTGAACTTCTGAGCTTGTACAGTGTTATAACAACAGAATAAAAGGTCATTGGTCAAGTTTGGATTCTATCGTGTCCAAATTAGTACATGTTAACTCAATTTTTCAGTTGTAGATTAGTCCTTTAGCTCTTTGCAAGGATAAAATCTGAAAATCTCATTTGTTGACTCACTTAGCTCAAATTGCACAAAACAATCACAATAGTTAGCAAAAATTGCACAGTCTTTAAGAGAAAACAGCTAACTTGGTTAAAATTGACACAAGAACCAAGTTGCAATCAAGGAATTGAGAGCTTGATAGGAGTTGACAAGTGGAAAAACGGATAACAATTCAATCCGATGGTAAGTACTCTATCCAGGGCTTAACAATTATGTATGAACCTTAGATCTGGTCGTATACTAGCACCACTAGTAGAGTATCCACCAAAGAGAGCGTAAATCATGGTGATCACTTGGGCATTATCTTAGAAGACACTTATTCAGGCTCAACATCTGAAATGTCTTCCTATTCGACTTAGTAAGGAACCGGAACGACAGTGCAATATAAGCACATACTCACCTTTTATAAGACTAATGTCCATGGAGCTCAGGTTTACCTGGATCCTAATGAAGAGTATGCCATTCGCATTAATGACCATGATATAGATTTTGAAGAGGATTTCAGAGCAAACAAACAAGGAAAAATGTATATGGATAAAAACGGAACTCAGTATGTAAAAGTTAAAAATCTTGATGTGATAGATAAATGGGGGTTAGAAGTGAATACCATAATTTCGGATATGGTAGCAAAAGAAGGTCCATCGACTTTAGAATTTGAGGGATATGATCAAGTTGATCTGAAACCTTTGAAACGGATTAACACGGATAATCCTAGGATCGGAGTCTATTGTTGGGAGGATAGGAACGTCAAGGATCTTTTATGGACCTCTCATGCCAAATGAGGGTAGTTAACACCCATGAAGATCATCTATATCTTCAAAATCAAAGACACGGGCTCAGCAGATCTACCATCTTACCTATTTAGGGGTTGTTATAACAATAACTTTGTTATGATGAGTCCTGAGGAAGTAGAACAGACCAGATACCAAGGGTACTCCATAAGAGATTGGATATTGGGGCAAGGATGTGATCCTATTCCAAGCAAGGAACTCCGCGAGAGATCTTTTGGGAGAAATATTATAAAACCCAAACCTACCTCATCACAAAGAAAATCGAGTGACATTAAAGCCAGTCCAGGCCTACACAAGTCACTATTTCCAACAGATTGGTTTGAAGGACTCGAGACAGGGCCAACTGCCAGAAGAGTTGGGACTGAGCCAAACAGGCGTGTCAGATCAGCTGATTTTTAAAAATGGGTCAGAAAATACAATGGATCTGGGGACATAACTGTTGGATATAATAACTAGCGTCTCTCTCTTTCTTTCTCTCTCTGTATATGTATTTATTTATTTATTTATTTTTATATCTCTAGCGCCATCTCTCAATTGTATGTGTGTATATCCCTTCTCTCACCCATCAACATGGTATCATTCGCCTCCTTCCTGGAAGCCCGACGCGTCCACACCATGTCGCTTGTGCTAAAAATAATTGCCTCTTTGTTCCCTTCTTCTTTGTGTACAAGCAAATAGTCAATGTCACCTTTTATTAATAAATTAACCTTATTATGGCTCCTCCTTTGCGATGATTCCCATGTTGATTGCTTCTTGCACATTCATCACATCATGTCTGCATGTGTAGGAAAATATTATACCTCACAGAAAATAGACCATCTCACAAACAGGAACTACCCTACATGGTGTGTATGCATGCACATATTGTTCATTTGCCTAGAGCTATGGCCTTATGTCAATGGCACAAATCCATGCCCCGCTCCTGTGTATGCTCCAAATGCAGCCCCAAATGACCCACCCACAAATGTTGCCAACATAGAAAAATGAAAAAAAATCTGATAGAAAGGCTATGGCTGATATCTTATTGAGTATAGGAAACCGCCAAATTGAACTAGTCCATCGCGTTAAAACATCTCATGAAATCTAGGAAAGACTCAAATTATTATATGAGTACTCTGATATCGCCTCACAAGTGTCTATCCACCATCGTCTAGTCAATTTTACCCTCAAAGAAGGCACTTCCATCTCTATTTTTTCGGAATAGTGGCAAGCACTTCTTAATGAAACAATTACTGTCGGCTTACGTTCTAACGACTCCCAAGTAGTCACAATGCTTTTGAGTGCCTTACCCACCATTTGGAGTTACAATAACCACCCTTACACTACAGGTACTTCTTGGGCTTATCCTACAAGAATACTAGATACGTAGAAATAGTGATCGTTCTTCTAAAACCATTGACGGCTGGTTTTCGAAACAGCGGCTGCAAGAACCAACCCCAATCGAGAAGGAGCACAATACCAAGAAAATGATAAAAAACATTTTTTTACATTCACCACCACCCCTTCTATGCTTGCAGGCGGTGGGCCGCTTCTCAGTTTGTTTGGCCACACTCCTCCATTATCACCAAAGGACGAGTCTCCTCTCTCCTGCTCAGCTCCACCAACCCACTATCTCTCTCTCTCTTATCTTGCTCATGTGTCACCTAGCCCAATGGGCACATAAAACAAGCCTTCTCTCTCAAGGGCCGCCATGCTTGGGACAAGAAGTCTCTCCCTCTCTCTCTTTCATTATTCACTCTCTCTCTCTCTCACCCCTCTCGTCCATACTCCCTCTTTCTCCCTCAGGCGAGGCCACCTCCAAACCCTCTCTCCCCTCTCACTCTCTCTCTCATTCCTCACCCACTCACCCTATCCCTCACACTCTCTCTCTCTCTCCCTCAACCCCTCGCTCTCCCCATCTCTCATTCTCTCTCTCTCCCTCCCTCTTTCTAACTCTCTCTCGTTCTCTGGCCCCAACATGCCCATGCGGGCACAGCACATCTCTCTCTCTCTCTCTCTCTCTCTCTCTCTCTCTCTCTCTCTCTCTCTCTCTCTCTCTCTCTCTCTCTCTCTCTCTCTCTCTCTCTCTCTCTCTCTCTCTGTGTGTGTGTGTGTGTGTGTGTGTGTGTGTGTGTGTAAGCAGTCCGCGGACGCAGCCAGAAACAAATCACTCTCTCTCATCCACACACACACACACACACACACACACTCCCCATCCCTCTCACCCCCCTCAACACTCACGTGCTCCCTCTCTCATTTTGCCCCCCCCCCGGTCCTCTGTGCAACCTGCACGTAACCAGCTTAATAAAAAATATATATGTATATATAATAAATCATTCTCTTGCTCTCATTCACACACACACACACACTTTCGTTTACAAGCACACACCCTCACACACTACCCCTACACACACTTACACACACACATACAACCCCATATACATATGCACACATACACTCACAAGCACATACACACTCGCACACTTACTAGCACACACGAACGGATCCAAACGCACACGCACGTCATACGCACCCACAAAAGTTTTTTTAAAAAGAAAAAACGAAGGGATTTGACATCGACACCCAACACCAAAAAGGAAGGACGACCAGATTACGTAGTGGCAACATCAAATCAAGAAGTGACACCGAAGGCATGCCCCGACCAACCCCGAAACTGGCGAACGTGCTACACCGACGCACGAGCGAGGCACCATTCACCGGCACCTCGTCCACGACGTATCTCCGTGGTAGCATTCATAGGTTATTATTACTTTCCAGTTTCAAGCCAAGAATCTTGTACAAAAAACCCATTGTAAATTGCCACCTCTCTCTAGGTGATGATCACAAAGGCCCACCTAGGAGATATCATGTTTAAAATTCTCCTAAGACAAAGCAAGGGTCAACCATTTGAGACCCAACTCCTTGTTTTGTCTCTCCTAATTAAGGCCCTAACCTAATCAGATTGTCCTAAACCTAATGCAGCCTGCACCTATAAAAGGGCACTGAGAGGTCACCATCGGGGGGGGTCAGTATTTGGTAGCAATTTGGTGAGGACTGGGAATACTTGCATCAAGAGAGAGGGGATTTTAGGGCAGTATTTTGGGAAGTTAGCACTATGCGAAGGAAGCCATGTCCACGCCCTGACTCCAAGGGTTTCCACACATACGCAAGAGTAGAATCTTCGTGCTTATGAAATCACCTCTAGAGAATGCACTATTACTCTCACTATCTCTCTATCTCTCTCTATCACCATGGTTGCCATCTCGCCGAAGATAACGTTTCTGTAAATATTGCATTGAATCAGTTTTCCCTCACATCCCAAGGGGTTTTCATCACCTGTATCTGTGTGTGTGTGTGTGTGTGTGTGTGTGCAGAGTTTATGCTATTTCAAATCACTGTTGTCCGCATCCTAGCCGCTCAAAGCTAGGTGGTGCCCCCTGCTCCTTTCACCGTGGACAGCTCAGTGTGCATCGGTTCCTAGTGTTTGAGGCCGTCGGGGTCCGTGTCGCAATTTGCGCTCGTCATTTGGTGCCCCCACGGAGGAGGGCTTCTCGAAAACCTCAAGTTTACAATGCTGAAGACAACACACATGGTCGACCATGGACAAATGGCTGCAAGAATTCTCCAACTGGAGAACGGAGGAGGAGGAGATTGAATAAACACTGACCGCCTTCATTGAAATACTACTGCCAGGCTGTAGTGTCGTTAGTATCCAAGAGGTAAGCTCCACATCTCGTATTGCTCTAGCTAACCACAAATTAAGAGCATCAGGAGGGAGGGCTATGAAATGGCATCATTGCTGTCAACCAAAGCACACGATTAATGAATGCCAGCAACGAAGGTAACGAAGAGGCAGAAATCATTTACATCGACATCCACCACGAGGAGGTAATCCATATCAAGGGAGGAAAAAGATCAATAAGGTCTCTCTTCCTAAGGAATCTGCAAGTAGAAGTATAACCTCTGCCCCTAAGTGGCCAAAAGGGGCCGCTTGAGCCAAAGGAAAGGAAGGGATGGGCAAGTCCTGAAACACATGACCCCAAAGGAAGAAGCACCTGTCCACACGAGTGCTTCAAGTTCAGGAAGTAGAGTCGTGCCTAGTTTGCCAAAACGAAGGTCATCCGAGGCAAAGCGGCGGAAGGTCGCCTATCGATTCACACGACACATGCAAGTGTTGCCATTCCACTTTGACAACCCCGAACCAGAAGTGGTAAGAAGGTTCCCATGCCCTAAGGAGGAGTGGTTTGGTTAGTGCCCTCGTTGATTTGGAGGGCGGGTAGAGGATCTTTCTCCTCTCCTCGTACAGCTCATCTTGAAGATTCAGTGGGCTGGAGACGAGTTACAGCTGAATGGAGTGGAGTTCATGCAACGCATGGACTAGGTAATTACTTGCAGCTGCTGCTAGCTAAAAGGCTAGGAGTGGTCAAGTGCATCGGCATCACTCCATACTTTCTGAGTGACGAAGGGAAAGTGGAGCCTATGAAGGGCGATGATCTCCTGTGGATGTGCCGGCTTGTCAACAACAGCATGGTAAGAGTGTAAGTAAGTGCTCTACCCTCTGTGCATCATGGATAACGGACCAACCACCTTTCCATTTAGGTTTCTGCAACACATGCATGTGAATATTTATGTAGATAGAAAAATCTTTTATCAACAGAAGATCGTGTATTTGTTTGGTGATGCAGTGCTAGGAGAAATCCTTAGCTCCACAAACCCTATTATTCTCCCCATGTTGGATTACCACCACTCTTTTAATGTTTTCATTTTTATCCTATTTTAAATCTATCCACCCAACCCTGTAAGAAAGCCGCTATGAGCCGCTGATGTCATTTGTGATATTAAAAAAAAAAGTTTGTAATTTCCTGCTCATTGAGTTACTACCATGGCAAGTGTCTCTTTTCCCACATTCAGTGGAAAAAAGGGAGAAGACATCACCACCAATTTTCTGGATGACTTTGACATTGCTTGTGTGGTTTCCAACAAGGATGATGATGCCTCATGGCTACGAATTTTTCCTCTACTGATGAAAGTAGAGGCCAAGTCCTGGTACAATGCTTTGCCCCAAGCTACCAAGAATGCATGGGATGTACTACATGTTGCCTTTGTGAAGAGGTTTGGTGGAGGCATAACCTCAGAAAAGTCATAGCAGCTACTGATAGAGTTAAAGCAGGGAGATCTGCTAGAGTATGCCACTTACGAATCCAAGTTTGTGGATTTGTGGGATTGATGGGTTGCCTCTCTAGAGGAAGGTGAAGGAGCGCCTAATTTCCTGAAGAAGGACCGTTTCATTGTTGGCCTGTGGTAGCCGCTTAAAGAGAAGGTAAGGGGAGGTTCCTTGCAACGTATGAGTTGGCAGTGGAAGTAGCCCACCTTAAAGACAAGAAGTTTCACATGCAAGCAAGAGTCAACGAGTCAGAGGAATTGAGCTCAGCTCGACCAACCCCAGTGACTGCAACAGCCGCTCAAAGAACCCAACCACAAGAGACATCAGAAGAGCAGCAAGACCAGTTAAGCCGCATCACTACTCAGCTTGAAAGTTTATCCGTGCATCTGGTGCAGCAAGGGCATGCACCTGTTAATAATCCAGAGCAAGGGAGGGAACAACGAAGGCAAAACCAAGAATACCACTACTACAATTGCGGGGAATATGTCCATGGCATGTATTACTGCCCACATCCAAGAAGACAGAACTTCAATAGAGGAGGAAGACATAATCAGATCTCCCCACCAAGGGCAAGAACACCACCACCCAGGAAACCAGGGCCCATTCCACCGGTCCAAATCCTTCGGCCACCTGTACAACCACAACCACCACCACAACATCTTATCCCACCGCTACCTCCACCTCCTGATGAAAACCAAGCAGTGAGTGTCATTAGCCTGGAAGCTAAAGGGAGGGCAAAGGTAGAAGAATTGGTCTGAGAGAAGAACAAAGAAAAAGGAAAGGTAGAATAAGTGGATGCTATGGGAGTGAAGCATGCTAGGCACGAAGAAGCCTCTTAAAGGAGGAGAAGATGAAAGGAAAAGGCGAATCTAGCAAGCAGGCATCTAAGCCTCGGCGGAAAATCGACATTGTGGATTTTTCACTGGGTGAGTATGCTAAACCATATGACCTAGTTCAGGATGTATTGATGCAGGGTCCAAAGATAACTTGGCCCCAATTACTCCATCTTGCACCAAGGATGAGGAGACAATGGACGAAGATGGTAAGTACAAGAAAAACAAGACCAACGATAGCTGGGGCTATCTCTGGGAGGAATCTTGATGACATCCTACCCATCATGGATGCCCACATCAAGGGGCAACATATCTTAAATGTCTACATAGATGGTGGCACACAGATATGCGTCATGATTGAGAAAATGATGCACCATCTAGGCCTACAGGTAAGTAGGCTGGCACCCTGCCGAGCTAAAATGGAAAATAACGTCAGAGTGAAGTGCGTAGGCATTGTGAATGCAGTCAAAGTGAAGGCATTCAACACAGAAGTGGAGGTAGATATTTTTTTCATACCACACAAAGGGGAGGGCTACCCTATCATTCTTGGAAGATCCTAGCTCATGGCTATGGAAGCTAAGCAAGACTGGAGTACCGGAATGATTCAAATGAAGGATGCTAAAGGGAAGTCCATATTCTACGACATGAAGACTGGGAAGCAACACAACATGATCTTGGAGGCATCGGAAGATGATTCCACCAGTGACTATTCGTCCACCTCAGGAGAAAAGACAACAACAATCGAAGAGAGCGACAGTAGCATCGAAGTAATGGGGGTCATCCTCAAAGACCCAAAAAGATTGACACAATCCAAAACACCACCGACAAACCAAGAGGGACCATCAGGTATGCGACCCTTGGTGGATACAAGTAAGTTACATCATATGCTCTCCAGTGAGTTAACTGGTGAAGAGAGGAAAGAATATGTCTCTATGCTATGTAACTTCACCACATTGTTCATTTGATGGTTATGACAAGATCACAGGCATCACAATGGTACAACATCGCATAAGACTCAAGGAAGGAAGTAAGCCCGTAGTGCAAAAGCTCAGAAGGCTTGGGGTAATTCAACAAGAAGCATTGCTCAAAGAGGTAAGGAATTTGATACAAGCAGGTTTCCTTTACCCCGTCAAAGACTCACAGTGGGTCTCTCCAGTGGTAGTCACACCAAAGAAGAATGGTAAGTGGAGAGTTTGTGTAGACTACAAACCTCTCAACACAGCCACAAAGAGGGATCATTTTCCCCTCCCATTCCAAGATGAAATTCTCAATGAGGTAGCAGGTCATGAGCACTACACAATATGTGATGGCTACTTAGGCTACTTTCAGGTTAGCATTGCAGAAGAAGACCAGAAAAAGACAACTTTCATAACACCATGGGGATGTTTTTCTTACAGAGTGATGCCTTTTGGACTCACTAACGCTCCGGCCACATTCCAACGCTATGTGACTTTTGTCTTCCAACCATACTTTGGAAAGTTAATACGAGTCTTCATAGATGATTTTTGCATCTATAGTTCGCGCTCCCTCCATTTGAGCAAGGTCTATGATGGACTAGCTAGGCTGTTGCAAGCCTTGGGTGGCCAGCTTAACGTGGATAAGTGTCACATTGGTGAAAGCAAGGTCACTCTTCTTGGCCATGTAATTTCAGCAAAGGGGATCGAGGCTGACCCTAGCAAAATTCAAGCTTTGGTATCCTTGTCATCACCCACCACAACTAAGCAATTGGTCTCTTTTCTTCAAAAGGTAAGGTATTTGAGCAGGTTCATTCACTTGCTCTCTCAGATGGTTCTCCCTCTACAACAAGTCACCCATAGAGATGTCTTCTCATGGAGTGAAGAAAATGAGAAACAATTTACCGAAGTGAAACAAATCCTGGCTACACTTCCCACCATTGCACCCCCTAGATGGGACGAGCCATTTTATGTGAACCCCAGTGTAGGAAGTGATACACTTGGAGCCATACTAATGCAAAAGGACCCCCAATCCTCTTTCATGCATCCTATCTACTTCTCTAGTCGTGTCATGACCCCATTAGAAAAAGGATTCACCGTAGTAGAGCACATGGTGCTTGCATTGATGTTTGTCACTACAAAGTTCCGCTCTTATCTATTGGCTAGACCCTTTGTAATTCTGAGAATGGAAGAGGTCTTTTTGTATGTGATGCAACACATCGATGTCTCATCTAGGATCTCTAAGTGGCTTGTTAGATTACAAGAGTTTGATTACACCATGCAGGTAGAAAACTCCACTAGGGCTAGTCTAGCAGGTATTCTTACTCATCGTCACTATGAGAAGAAGCTAAAGGTCAACACAGAAGGTAAAAAAGTGACACCAATGGTAGAAATTCCTAAGATTGAAAGAGCTCATTCTCTTTTCTTTGATGGGGCATACAAAAGAACACTGTGCAGTTGGCATCATCATTTTCAATGAGCAAAAGGAGAAGGTATTCTCTATTGGGCAGCTGTTACACTCCCACTCCAACAATGAAGTAGAGTATGCGGCTTTAATTCTTGGATTAGAACAATGTATTTTGCAAGGGATTCAACGCCTAAATATATTTGGCGATGCCATGCTTTTGATAAAGCAGATAAATGGCACTTGGATTTGTAAAAATCAGGTTTTACTTGGCCAATTACGCCAAGTTAAGGACCTTTTAAGAAATTTTGAAGCAGTGCAGTTATTTCATGTCCCTAGGACAGAAAACCAAGAGGCAGATGCTCTAGCCAAGGAAAGAATACACGATGTTCCCATAGGAGCAATCAAACTGAAACTACCCCTCTTTCAAGGTAGCGATGCTATGCCTGATATCACCAACTTCTTAGATACAAGAGAGTGTCCTGAAGGGTACACCAAGGGCCAAAAACAATGGCTTGTCAGAAAGGCTACAAGATACCACCTTGTAAACAACAACCTATATTGCAAGGGCAAAGACCAGATTCTCAGACGAGTGCCAATATCCAGTGAAATCACAGAGGTAATCTCAAGTTTCCATGATGGTGTTTGTGGCGGCCATTTTGCTCTAGATATTACCAGTAGGAAGATTTTACAGTCAAGATTCTCTTGGCCCAGTCTAAACAGGGATGTGCATCATTGGTGTAAAACATGCAAGGCTTATCAAGTGTTCAGTGATCGTACACTAACCTATGATCCACAGACTCCTATCATCTCTATGGTCCGTTTGAGAAGTGGGAAATAGATGCAATTGGTCCTCTACCAAGGGCCCAATCAGGTAAACTATACATTCTAGTTGGTGTAGACTACATGACCCGATGGGCGGAAGCAGCAACCACCACACGCATTAAGGCCCAAGAAGTGGCGAAGTTCATATTTGAGCACATTTGTTGCCGTTTTAGCACACCTTTGGAGATAATATCTAATAGAGGACCAGGTTTCAGATGAGATCTGGCAGGAGAATTGATGAAAAAGTTAGGCATTACACGCCGACATTCCACCCCATACTATCCACAATGCAATGGTCTAGTGGAAAAAGTAAACGGCATGATCTGTAAGATCATTACAAAGCAAGTGAATAACCACACGAGTGATTGGGATAAGCATCTCATGGCCGCTCTTTGGGCCTACCGCACGACATTCCGAACATCACTATGTTTCACCCCTTTCCATCTGGTATATGGAAAGGAGATCATTCTACCCATCGAGGTACAGATAGCTAGCTTGCGAGTCATAGCTAGCCAATTACAGCGCCCGGTTGCCCATCTTCGCAACCACATCCTAGATCTAGAGAGGCTTCAGCTAGATAGGGAAGACGTGATCAATCACTATGCAGCACAAGCAAAGAGACGCCGACTCACATTTAATCAAGGGCTTAAGAAAAAGGGTCTGGAAAAAGGCATGTTAGTATTAAGATACGACAACAGATTTGACACTAGGAAATATAAGAAATTTCAACCCAGATGGGAAGGGCCATTCATTTTCAAAAAGCGATACGCCAACGACAGCTACAAATTGATGGAAGCAGATAGTCAAAATCACAAGACCAAAGTCGATGGATGGAGGCTAAAAAGGTACTTCTTAAGATTTGATTCAGAGTTCATGCTAGATATTGCAGAAGAGGGAAAACCCTCCAACTCTACTAGAGAATCAGAAGCAAAGCTAGAAGCATGAATGCCTCTAGCAAGAAGGGAGGGCTAATGACAGCCGATTTTTGAAACCACGGCCGCAAGAACCAAACCACAATCGGGAAGGAGCACAATACCAAGAAACGATAAAAAAAACGTTTTTTTACATTCACCGCCACCCCTTCTATGCTTGCAAATGGTGGGCCGCCTCTCAGTTTCGCCACACTCCTCCATTATCACCAGAGGATGAGTCCTCTCTCTCCTGCTCGGCTCTGCCAACCCACTATCTCTCTCTCTTATCTTGCTTCTGTGTCACCTATCCCAATGGGCGCATAAAACAAAACTTCTCTCTCAAGGGCCGCCATGCTTGGGACAAGAAGTCTCTCTCTCTCTCTCTTTCATTATTCACTCTCTCTCTCTCACTCCTCTCGTCCATACTCCCTCTTTCTCCCTTAGGCGGGCCGCCTCCAAACCCTCTCTCCCCTCTCACTCTCACTCTCACTCTCATTCCTCACCCACTCACCCTATCCCTCACACTCTCTCTCTCCCTCATCCCTTCCCTCAGCCCCTCGCTCTCCCCATCTCTCATTCTCTTTCTCCCTCCCTCTTTCTAACTCTCTCTCGTTCTCTGGCCCCGACAGCCCATGCGGGCGCAGCACATCTCTCTCTCTCTCTCTCTCTCTCTCTCTCTCTCTCTCTCTCTCTCTCTCTCTCTCTCTCTCTCTCTCTCTCTCTCTCTCATCGATACACACACACACACACACCCCTTCACCCCTCAGCCTCACCCTCATTCCCCCCCCTAGCCCGCTACCTCTCTCCCTCGTTCAGTCCCCACCCCGTTGACTCTCCCTTCCCCCCCTCTCGTTTCTTGTAGGCCAGGCAGTCCGAACCAGCACATAAACAAAATGTGTGTGTGTGTGTGTGTGTGTGTGTGTGTGTGTGTAAGCAGCCTGTGGGCGTAGCCAAAAACAAATCACTCTCTGTCTCTCTCATCGATACACACACACACACACACACACTCCCCATCCCTCTCACCCCCCTCAACCCTCACGTGCTCCCTCTCTCATTTTGCCCCCCCCCCGGTTCTCTGTGCAACCTGCACGTAACCAGCTTAATAAAAAAAATGTATGTATATATAATAAATCATTCTCTTGCTCTCATTCACACACACACACACTTTCGTTTACACACACTATCCCTACACACACTTACACACACACATACAACCCCATATACATATGCACACATACACTCACAAGCACATACACACTCGCACACTTACTAGCACACACGAATGGATCCAAACGCACATGCATGTCATATGCACCCACAAAAGTTTTTTTAAAAAGAAAAAACGAAGGGATTCAACATCGATGCCCAACACCAAAAAGGAAGGACTGCCAGATTACGCAGTGGCAACATCAAATCAAGAAGTGACGCCGAAGGCATGCCCCGATGGACCCCAAAACTAGCGAACGTGCTACACCAACGCACCAACGAGGCGCCATTCATCGGCACCTCGTCCACGACACATCTCCGCAGTAACATTCATAGGTTATTATTACTTTCTAGTTTCAAGCCAAGAATCTTGTACAAAAAAACCTATTGTAAATTTCCACCTCTCTCTAGGTGATGGTCACAAAGGCCCACCTAGGAGATATCATTTTTAAAATTCTCCTAAGACAAAGCAAGGGTCAACCATCTGGGACCCAACTCCTTGCTTTGTCTCTCCTGATTAGGGCCCTAAACTAATCAGATTATCCTAAAGCTAATGCAACTTGCACCTATAAAAGGGCACTGGGAGGTCAGTATCGGGGGGGTCAGTATTTGGTAGCATTTTGGTGAGGGATTGGCAATACTTGCATCAAGAGAGAGGGGATTTTAGGGCAGCATTTTGGGAAGTTAGCACTATGAGAAGGAAGCCATGTCCACGCCCTGACTCCAAGGGTTGCCACACATACGCAAGAGTAGATTCTCCGTGCTTAGGAAATCACCTCTAGAGAACGCACTGTTAGGCTCACTATCTCTCTCTATCACCATGGTTTCCATCTCGTCGAAGATAAGGTTTCTGTAAATATTACATTAAATCAGTTTTCTCTCACATCCCGAGGGGTTTCATCACCTGCATCTGTGTGTGTGTGTGTGTGTGTGTGTGTGTGTGTGTGTGTGTGTGTGTGTGTGTGTGTGTGTGTGTGTGTGTGTGCAGAGTTTGTGCTATTTCAAATCACCGTTGTTCGCATCCTAGCCGCTCAAAGCTAGGTGGTCCCCTCTGCTCATTTCACCGTGGCCAGCTCGACGTGCATCGATTCCTAGCGTTTGAGGCCGTCGGGGTCGTGTCATGATTTGCGCTTGTCACCATCACTTGCAATTGACAGATATTTTTCTAGGCCAGGGCCATGGAGCAAACCCAGAAAAGAAAACCCCTCTACATACAATGGTGTCTCACTTTATCCCCAAGACCCCAACCCAACAATCAGGAATCTATGTATGAAAATGTTGCTATATCAACTGCCAAGAGGAATATGCATTGCAAAATCTCGCACCACTTTTATTGCCGATGAACATCTGAAGCAAAATGTCATACCTCAAAGAGAGCAAAAGAGAAGGAGACTTGTATTTACAATAGTGCACGAGAGACGGGGCACAGAGTATAGTGTAAAAACCTTATATAAAAGTAAATGTTTGAGGATTTTTCTTTTTACAGCACACGATATAAATAAACCCTATCTTTATACTTGAAGACTTGTCGAGGGAGGTTGACATCTTTCCTGCTTCCAAGCTTTGGATAAATTTGTTCGCTTTGGAGTTTGGGCACCAATGCTTGTTTTTAGGGAAACTATTTTTGCACTCTAACTCACAAAATATCCTCTCGTTTACACTGAGATGCAACATCAACCTCTCCCGCCTATCTCAAATTCTCTCCAGCATCCGGCTTTTCTTTCACACTTCCATCTCTCTCTCTCTCTCTCTCTCTCAGCCTTTCTATGACCCAACTACGGTCGATTGGTTATCCCCATTCCCTCTTGATCACTACGGCTCATGTTCAAGACTCATCTGATATATCTTTAAGGTCTCTTGGGATTGTTCCTACTTTGTCAAAGAAAAACTCCTTGACTTATCTCTTGCCTTGCCTATGGCTAGCACCCCTAGTTGTGAGTTTAAAACTCATCTATTAAATCCAACTTCTCTTTGGTCGACCTTTTTTTTAAAAAAAAGGAAAAAGAAAAGGTGCTCTCTCTCTCTCTCTCTCTCTCTCTCTCTCTCTCACACACACACACACACACACACACACACACACACACACACACACACACACACACACATACACACACACACACACATGCATGTGATAGTGCTCATAGATGCTCTCACAGATGCACCAAACAAAGAAGAAAATGGGTAGCTCTCCCTTTTCTCCTCCACGAGCAGGCACAACCAAAAGGCACCATCTCACATTTCTTTTTAAAATCATGTTTTAAAAACAACCTTAGACCATCCCTTTCAAACTCATGTCTCGACGCCAAGGAGCACCTTGACAGAGGAGTGTCCTCATCAATAGTTGATCTCTGTCCTTAGTTGAGGACATCATAACAACATTTCCAAGCATGTCATACTTTGTCAAAACAACCCCTGAAGGCAGAGCAAGTGAGATTATCATCAAATAGTGCACAATGCTCATGCATCAGTGCTTCTCAAGGCTTGAAAAAAACTCCAATAGCAATACTAGCCCGCTTGTAATGTATGCTAGAAGTTCTAGAGCACCTTCACCTTCTCTACAAAGAAGAAATGTATCAAGTAGAGATCGTGCTTCCACTTCACAATCTCCAAACTCACCATCATCACAATTATTTTCAAGAAGTCCATCACCCTCACAAGGTCAAGCTCGCAAAGAAGGCCACAAACGAATATGTGTTCTCCCGCATTGAGACATACCTACACATTGAGGACACAATGCCAACTTCCCTTTATGCTTCGTGCGCAACAAAGACAAGGGGAAAAGGTAAGAAACAATCCATAAAACCTTCGAATAAGGGCTTTCCTTACACAATGTGGAACAATATTTTCGTGGATCTTAGAAGGCTTCAAGAAGCCATGCTTAGATTTTACGAGTTACCTGAAGAAGGTGACACACTTTACTTTTTTCTTTGGTATTATTCTTTTCATTTCACCCCAAGGGAGGAACATCACATGCACATACTAACTTAAGATGGGACACTATAGGGCAGATTGTTGGAATCGTGCTTTCCACAAGCAAAAAGCTCCATACAAATGCTTTAGCTAAGTCACACTTTGCAAGGGGGGGGGGGGGGGGGGGGATGAATCTAATGATGAAAATGGAAAAATTGATCTTCATTGGTGAAGTACTAATAATATTTATGTGTTGCTTAAAAGGTGTGTGCAACAAAGTGTGGATGAAAGGGGATGAAGAGAGCATCTCAAAAGGTCCACTTACAGGCATGACAAAAGAAGAAGGTTATGTTAGCATTGTTTAAGTGAAAATTCTTTATCTAATTTTCCTTTCAAGAGAGGGGGAATGTTGGAAATGATAATTTATTATTAAAACTAAGGCGCAACACCATAACGGTGTTGCAGCCCTTCCTATAAATGTAACTTAACACATGAATATCCTCTCTCTCTCTCTCTCTCTCTCTATATATATATATATATATATATATATATATATATATATATATATATGTATGTATATATATATATATATATATATGTATGTATATATATATATGTATGTATATATATATATATATATATATATATATATATATATATATATATATATATATATATATATATATATATATAGTGTGTGTGTGTGTAGTGCCATCTGTCATTGTGTACGTGTGTATAACATCCCTTCTCTCACCCATCAACAATAACATCATTTTTCTTATTCCCAGCACCAATGCTCAACAAGACTTGGTGAAGATTCTCACGGCCGGGGTTGTCGCAATCCTTGCCATTTTTACTACAATCGGGAGAAGGTGGCATTTGAGAAGAACCACAACGTTGATGCAGATAACAAGTCATTATTCAATAGCAACATCAACAATCTATTGACTGCTAGGCATGAAATGGGGGCAAGTGCTACTCACTGTATTAATACTTTAGTATGGTTCCAAAGTCAGCTTATCGGTGTATATGGTCGTGCTCAACTTGCAATTCATGATACATGCAATAATTGCACTACTCCATGTGTTAATGGTGACCATCTGTTAAGGCGGTTACGCCGCTAGCGGAAGCTAAATAGCGAGAACTCAACCAACAACAGAATTTGTCAGACGAGGACGAAGCTTGACTCGCAGGCGCATGGAAACAACTAGGTGGGTGTCAAATCACCTACTCGACCTTCTAATGACAATCACTACTAAGGAAATCAAATCTAATTTCTATAATACGCAAGTGACTGAAATCCGTACTACGAACGAATGCTCTACGAAACAGGATCTAGAATCATTGAATCGATCTCAAACTCAAGGGGAAGTCTATACACTAGGTAAGAACAACACCCTAAAGACTTGAACTGCAAAAGGAACCTATAATCACTCCGTGCGGTAAACGCGTATGAAGACAGGCCGAAAAATACAGGTGATCGAAACTTGACCCCGATGGTACTAATGTGTAGCTCTACTCGTTGTGGTTCTATAGATATGCTGCATGCTCTATTCCGACACACGAGTTGGAAAAAAACTCACACCAAAGCTCGTAGGAACTTACCACACATAGAAGCCGATAGCGCGCACTCTTGGTATCAGTGCGTAGCTCTCGCCGTTGCTAACACAATGGCGGTGTCGCTTCTCCAATGGCGGCTCCGTAGCTCGCGTAGCAAGTAGATAAGACTCTCTCTCTCTCTCTCTCAGACACAGTCACGGCGCTCAAAAACTCACTTTGATTAATAAGCTGAATCCCTTAGGTTACAAAAACTTTGGCTTATATACCTCAGCCTTGGAGGTGAGAACATCTCTAACTAATTACATCAGCAAGTGAAATTACTTCGGGATTACAAGCTGGAAACTCAATTGAGTCCCGTTACTTAATGAATGGCTCAATTCAAAATCAATGTCGGAAAGACATTTATTACAATCAATGGTTACAAAAATGATGAGTGTGAGCAAAAATGTGGTTGTGATCCTCTGCTGGCTCAACACTCCCCCCCTCCGCGTTCATGTCATCCCTGACATGACCTTTATGCTTGGTCAATAAAGTCCTGTCGTCTTGAGCATCTGCAAATGTGATTCGTATCGCAGGTTGCCGATGGTCAAGGTTGGGCTGAATATTTTGCTTTCGTGGGTGAAAAAGCCGGTGTAGAAAGCTTCTTCGAATGTTTGCATGTGGAAGCTAGGCAAAAACATAATCCTCTGGTATAGGAGGTGCAACACTTTTGGAGAAGGCTGCAATGAAAGGTCATACATCATATCAGTCACTGTGTCGTCCGTCGATAGTAGACTCGAGGTCGTGGCTTTATCTGGCGCGAACACTTCTATGCAAGCTAAGAGAGTCCTGCAAATTTTCTTGAGCATCTGACACGAAAGGTCAGGAGAGCCAGTAAAGAGCTTGATGGTGCCCATTAGGGTTTTCACCATGTAGGCTTTACCTATTCTCTCTCCTGCCTTTGGTCCTGGCATCCTGGGGTAATTAAGCCAAGTTGGCTTCTTTTCTGCAATCCTGCCATGCTCTTTCCAGCTTCTAACTCTTGGCACCGGGCAGAAGGTTGCATCCTCCCGAATCTCCTTTGGTACCTCTACCAAGTAGATGAGGTAGGCTGGGTATTTGTTCAGCCAACCTTTCCTCCATCTAGGCTGCGAATCTACAATCTTCTTTGATTGTTCCTCTTTTGTGATGTCGCCTTCGTAAAGAGCGACATACTTCTCCTCCTCTATTCTCTTTTTCGTTTTTATCACTTCAAACTTCATCAAAGGGAAAGGCAGGCTGGGTTGCATCCACTCTTCATGGAGCACTTTTGTGTCTAATCCCTGAAGTCTAATGGAGATTAGGAGTCTCCTCTCCCATTCCATTTCCGCCTTGGCACTCTCCTCTATTGACTTTTCTATTTGGTCATGGAGCCTTTGTTCTTCTTCTTCAGAGATTCTTGAAGTTGAGGCCACCTCTTGAACTGGGGCTGGATCTTCAATTGTGGTTGCCTCTCCAGTTTCTGGTAGCTCTATGGCTGCTCCACCTGATCCTTCTTGTGGTGTCTCTGTCTCTCTTCTTTGTTGCTCTTGTAGATCTTGGAGCTGTTTGCGGAGGGTCTCATTCTCTGTTCTTAGTGTTTGATTTTCTAAAGTGAGCCTCTCCTCTACTGCCAATGATCCCTCCGCAATGTGAAACCTTTGCACTTGCTCTAATCTTAGCTCTCTTTGTAAGCTTCGGACCTAGTCTTCCAGAGCTGGTACAAGAGCTCCCTCTTGTTCGGTTCCTGCTCTGCTAGCTCTAGGGGTAGTCCTGAGTCTAGTGATTGTTCTTTCTTGGAGCTCGACTCTTTCCCTTAGCTCAATGAGCTCATCTTTAGCCGCCTCCAAGTCGTCTTCCATCCGCTCCCTTGCTTCATGTGCACTTGTTACTTCTCTTGAAGCCTCGGCTAGCTGGAGTATCAAGCCATCTCTCTCGTTTTCCGCATCGTAGAGTGATGCTTTATGACTTTCAGATTCAGTCATAGCATCCTCTAATTTCCTCTGCAACTCGGCTTCCCTTTGTTTGGCTGTCTCAATCTCCACTTCCTTTGCCTTGGATCTTTCTTTGATCTTGTTGAGTAGTTCATGCACCATGTGCATGTCTTTTTCATCTTCATCTGTCAACTCTAAAGCTTTTTTGGCCACCACCTCCACTGACTTCGGCTCTTCTAGTACGTTCTGCTCGTCCAGTTTTTCATCACTTTCTTTTGTACTCTTTGTATTTTCCTCTGTCCCTCTCCGATCATCTCGTTTTTGTAGGGTGATCCCATAAACCGCCTCAAGGGCCTCTTCTTCAGTGTACCCTATCGCTACCATATCCTCATAATCATTTTTCTTTTGCTGAATTGGATCTATCTCCTTTTCCTTGGTCCCGGCCTCCGGCTTTTCCATACCAGCCGTGTCCACCTCTACTGTGGTCTCTTCCACAATGATTTCCGTCTTCTTCGGGCTGGGTACATCAGTAAAGGAGGGCTGATTGTCCTCAGTCATCTTGGCTTTCCCTTTGTTTGCTTGCCCGTCTTTCTCTTGAGGTTCAGTAGACTCATCTACTTTCTTCTTCCCCTTGTCGTCCTTTTTCAGCTCAGCTTTTAAAAGCTGTACTTCCTCTTCAGTGTATGGCTCGACAGGTTGCTGCTCCAGTATAGCCTCTGACTCCTCATAAGCTCTAATATATTGATCATATTGATCAACATGTGGCCTGGCTGAGCTAGTTCCGACTTTAGTGGGGTCTGGCACCCACTTTTCTTCAAAGTCCCCCTTTAGAGCTCTTTCCGCTCTAAACTGCTCCACCAGTCTTTCCATTCTTGCCGCTTTCTTACTTTTGGTTTGCTTGGGAGCAACCTTCTTCTTTGCTTTCTTCATAAGCGGCTCATCCACACTCTCTTCAGGTTCTGAAACTATTTCTAGTTTCCTGCGTGCTCTTGTGGACGCCCTCTTGAATACTTCAGGCTGTTCTTCCTCCTCATCGGCTTCTCTAAGCCACTCATTCTGGGAGGGAACCTTTGGCCATTGATCTCTGGCTCCAATAGCTTCATAAGCTATTCTTGTCAGAACTTCAACTCCTCCTATATACTTTGGCTTCTCGTTGTGCATGGCAATTACTTGCTCGTGGATGTGTTGAGCGTAATTCACCTCTTTTGGTATATTGCTCTTCAATGCCCATGTGATGGTAGTTGCAATGGCATGGGGCGGTGTCGTATACTTTTGCGGTCTTTTACTGCAAATATGGAGAAATTGGTTGTACAGTCGGCAAAGGGTTGCCGCTCTTTGGTCTGCCATATCTCCATAAGTTGCATTCTGTTTCTTGGACCCATAAACCTCTATAGCCTCCCTTCTTTCCCTCACAGAGCTCCCTTTGTTGTGCAGCTTCAATGCATCTGCAATGAGCTGTGGAGTGATCTGTACCTCTACTTTCTCTCCATCTATTGCTGTCAATGTGGCTTTCCCATCCTTCTGAATGGAGGTTGCCAACTCATACACTCTTCTTGTATCTACACCTGATGGTCTCGAGGTGAAGAATCTGTGCAAGTCTGCCCTTTCCAGGTACCTACTGATGTTCTCTGACCTGCTATAATCCACCAATTCTTGTGGGATCATCGGTATATCCACCGCTTGCCCTTGAGGATCTCTGAAAGTCCCCTGGTAGATCTTTATTCCCTCTTGTTCCAGTACTGCTTCCTCCACCCAAGTTTTGGTTGGCTTGAGGGTTTCTGCTGGAATGTCAAAGGGTTCCGCTTCTGCAAGAGCATCTTTGATTGTCGGTCTTTTTCTCTTCGTTGCCGATAACTTGGCGGAATCCATGGATCCTGTAACTCCAATTTCAGAAGTTAGCGTCTTTTTAGTACTGAAAGCCGAAATGAAGCTTTTAACTATTCAAATGACTTGAAAATTGAAACATGAGCTATTTAGGGCCTAAGGATGCAGGGTAGGTGAAAAAATATGCAAACTGGGCTCAAAATCATGCTGGAGACATCATACGCGTATGATGTCTTTTGTGTCAAAATGACTTCATATTGGTTGTGCTTGTAGCTGATAGTGTATACATGAGTATCATATGCTTGGATTTGAGTTTGGATACCATTTGGTCAAGTTTTGGCCAGTTTAGTCCAGTTCAGGCTCTTGGCAAAATTTTGAAAGGGAATTGGATTTTATGATCCAAATTGGATAAAACTTGGTGGTTCACCTTCAAATGGCATGTAGATCACTTCTGTTTGGTGGTTGAAGCCCTAAGGTGCCAAAATCACATAGTGATACATCATACGCGTATGATGTCTTTTAGTGTATTTTTGGACCAAATTTCTCTATAAGCTTGGATTTGGCTTTAGATAGGCTTATTCAGTGGATTTATGAAGTTTGGATAGATTTTGGGCTAAAAATGGCTCTGGAGACATCATACGCGTATGATGTCTTTTTCATCAATTTTGCATGGGATTGGTTCTGTGGACTCCCCATGTACTAGTGAAGGACTGTCCCTAATCAAATCTTGGTTTGGACTTGAGTATGTTGGATTTGGGCTAAAATAGGCTTTGGGTGAAGGATTTTTCCTCAATTGGGCTAATGGGGTGATCCACTTGACCAAATGGTTCCAAACTTCATTTGTAGCATGTATTAGATATATATAATGGATGTATGATGACAAATGAGCAATTTTGGCTCTGTAAGTGCAAATAGACATCATACACGTATGATGTCTTTTGTGTCAAAATGGTGCTTTTTGGTTCCAGATAGCTTGTAGATGTGTTAATCAACAATCCTACAAAGTTTCATTGAGTTTGGAGTTATTTTGACAAAATTAGGACCAAAAATCAATTTTATGGCCTACTTTGCGTCTTTTTGGTTTTCCTTGGGTTTTCTAACTCCAATTCTCATGATACTTGGTTCATAGGATGTGATTAACATATGGAATGAGGCTATGCACTCAAATGTTGAAATGGATGTGAAAATCATGCTATGAGACATCATACGCGTATGATGTCTTTTCTTGAAATGTTGGTCTTTTTGTGCAAAGAATGCTTTGTGCTAGTGCCCTAAGCCCTGCTAACTAGTTTTCAACTTAAAAAGTCATCAGTTTAGCTAAAAAGCCCCCTTATAGGCATTTCAGTCTCCGAAGTTGTCTTTTTGCCTTGGAGTTGAATTTCTTCAACTTTTCTTCTCGAGAGTTGCATTTCCAGCTCATTGGATATGTTGTGAAGCCACCTATTTGGTTGAACTTGACTTTGGCTCCCCGTTCTCCATCTTTCTCCATTTGGTTGCCCGAAAGCGTCTTTTTCACCATCGGTAAGTGAATCAGCTTTCTTTTGGGTTTTGCTTGCAAACATAAGTCATCCATGTATATTTGAAGCTGCTTGTGAAGTTTCATGTCATTTGGTCGTCAATTTTAGCCGTTATGCCAAAATGACGCTTTGTGTGTCCGCAGCCGAATCGGTTGTTCCGACCTACTTTTGGTGATCCAAACCCAGAGATACTCCATGGTTGCATTGTCCTTGATGTGGTTGAACTTCCTGTGAAGTTTCGTGTCGTTTCGACAACTTTTTCCTGTTTGCTTCTTGCAGGCTCTGTTGACCTAGGGTTTTTCCAGTCGTTCTTTCTCGAGCTTTGAGTGTTAGAAACCCATCTTCTATACTAAGGTAACCCACCTCTAAGTTCTTGCAAGGTTTGGTTAGGCGGTTGTGCCACTACCTAGCGTTCTTCCCCATTCCCCGTCTGCTCTTGTTTCTTGGTTTTGGTCAGTTTTCGCGACAAAAGTTAATGATAAGCATCAAAAGCTTATGGCAATAAGTCTACCTCTCATGTCTGGTGTCCTCTGAGCTCTCGTAGCAGTCGTAGAAGGCGGTAGAAGGTCGGATGCTCCTGTGTGCTCTTTGCTCTCTCCAAGAAGGTAATAGTGGAAATGAGCTTGAAAGTGATGTGAAAAATACTTAACTTCGGGCTTCTCGGATCACTTGTTACCAAATTTGACATGTGCTCCTATCTCGTCGTGAAATGCACTTTAGGATTTGAAATTTCTCAATTTGGACTCCGTTTGACCTGTTTCTGAGAAATCTGTCCACTTTGCCAAAATTCTGTCATTTCAGGCTTTCCGCAACTTTGTCAGAATTGTACCCAATTTTTACCATGGGTTGCCCTTGTCATTAGGACCATCACCGTCTATTCTTTTCTTTTTTCCGATCTCATTTCACCTGCTTTTTTATTTTTCTTTTATTTTTATTAAGAAAATCATAAAAAATAAAGGAAAATAGCAAATTGAAGCCAAAAAATTCCAAACATACACGATAAATAGCTGGTAACCCTGTGTATATGAATATACACTTATTTGTGATTTCTGGACTTGGATTACCACTTTTTTCCACTTTTTAGCTCCAAAAACACTCTTATTTAGTGATATTTACACGTCTAGAGACCCAAATTCATCATTTGATCTCTTCTTGTTGCAAAACAAGGTATATAAGGGCATAAATATTATCAATATCCGCAATCAAACATAAAAATTGCAAAATCATGTAAGACACTGCCCTTGTAATATAATTTTTGTTTTTCTTTGTTTTTGGCGCTTGTAGCTGCTTTGTAACTCCTGTATACCTGTATATCTCCCCCCCTCCTAGTCTGAGTCCTCCCGGACGACTATGAAGTGTCTGTGGGCGAAGCATTGTAGTTGTTTTGGTCATAAGTTCCCAATGCAATTGCAGAGCGATGATACAACAGTCTTTCCAATAAAGCTGCTCTTTGTTTGATTGAAGGATTGGTGGTCGGGTTTTGGGTTGGTGATACTTCGGTAGTAGAATCAGTAGATGGATTCATCTTTACCTTGTTGTTCTTTTGCACAATCCAAATCTGCTTCCGCTTCGCTTGTGCTTGCCACAAACTCTTTGCGACCCAAACCTGCTTTGTCCTTTGTGGTGATTTCCTCGCCTTGAAATACCGAGGAGTTTTCGTTGATTGTACTGAAGGGAGTTCCTGTTTACAAATCTTTGGGATCCAAATTTGCTTGCTATGGCTTTGTGCCGTCATGAACTTCTTTGGAATCCAGATCTGTTTCACTGTCCTTGATTGTCTGGAATCACTCTGTTGTCTGGTATAGAAGACTCTGTTTTCCACCTTTGTGTTCTCTGGCACAACCTTTTTTGGTCTCCATACCAACTTTGACTCCGTTTTTTCCCAAGGTTGAGCTGTTATATTATTGCTTGTCTTCCTTATCCACTGTTGAGAATTCCTCGTCGAAGAGTAATCCGGTTGTAAAGAAACTTTTGGTTGCCATTGCTTCTTCTTTTTCTCTGGTTGTTGTTTACCTTTGTCTTTGGATTCGTCCTTTGGAGTTAGCTCTGCTCCTTTGGTGAACTTAACTGATTGACTTTCACCTTCGTATTTGATAAGCACTGATTTAGAACTCCAGTCAATCATTGCATTGTATTGTTTCTGCCATGGTTGTCCTAGCAATAATGGTTGTTGTGTAGCTTGGTCTTCAACCACGTAAAACATATGAGGATACACATATTGGTTAATCTGTATATGTAAAACTGTGCATCCGACATTTTTGATTGAATTCTCAGAGTAACTCTTTAACTCTTGCTTGGCAGTTTGTAGTAAGGTGTCATTTGTCAATTGTCTATACAAACTGAGTGAAAGTAGGTGTCATTTGTCAATTGTCTATACAAACTGAGTGAAAGTAGGTTAGCTTGAGCGCCTGAATCCAATAGTGCTCTGGCTTTGATTTGGTTGGTTCCTACTTTGCATTCAATGATGGGTTCTTCTTTGTCATTATCCATTTCTGTTATACTGACTGCGTTTATTCGTATTGCTCCTTCATTGCGCTGTTTCTGACGCAGTAGTCTTCTTTTCTCCATTTTTTCCTTCGCCTCGGCTTGCGCTTCCTCCACAATCATTTTCTTTTTCTGGACACGCAGCTTTTCTTGATGTATTTTGAGAAGCATGTCTTGGGTTAGCGGCAAAAGATAGTTTTTCACTCTGCATCCACTAATCCAATTGGGCATTTCTTCTCCGTCTAATGTAGCAAGCTTGACAGCTCCACTTGGTGATAGATCCTTAATCACCAGAGGTCCCATCCCTCGCTTTTTAAGCTTCTTAGCATGCTGTTTCAGAGTGTAAACGAAGACATAGTCCCCAACCTTAAACTCTTTAGTCCACACATGCTTATCAAAAAATTCCTTTTGTCGCCTTTTTTGAGCGTAGATAGAAGCTACTGCTTTTAGGCGAAGCTCATCTAGCTTTTCCAGGTCATCTATTCTATGAGAAAGCTCGTGCCGTGTCCACTCTAGATCCTTAGCCACCCTTAATGTTGAAATCAAGAATTCTATTGGTAAGATAGCATTTAGCCCAAAAACCATGTTATATGGGGTCGTTCCTATTGATGTTTTATATGCCACCCTATATGCCCATAATGTTGAATGCAACTTCTGGTCCCAGTCAGTTCCCGACTCAGATACAATCTTCGTAAGGACCGTGCATATGGTTTTGTTTGTTGCCTCAGCTTGTCCGTTTGCTTGTGGATGATACGGGGCTGATTTCCTATGGATTACCATGAATTCATCTAGAAGGATCTCTATCACTTCATTTATAAAATGTGTGCCTCGATCACTCACAATTTCTATTGGCAATCCATATCGTACAAAGACGGATTCATATAGAAACTGTGTCGTGGTCCTGGCATCTGCTTTTTGAGTTGCCTTTGCTTCGACCCACTTTGTTAGATAGTCTGTAGCCACAATGATGGATTGTGCATGAGTCTTATATGCAGGAGGTGAAATGGGTCCGACATAATCAATCCCCCATTTTGCAAAAGCTCTTGCCCCCATCATTGGTCTAAGCGGCATATCATCTCTTTTAAGTGGTACTTTGGTCCGTTGACAGTCATCACACCGTTTAACGTATTCCTTAGCGTCCATATGTAATGTTGGCCACCATATTCTTGCGGCTAAGACAAGTTTTGTTGTCTTATCACCTGAGAAATGGCCTCCACCTACTCCTCCATGAGCTTGCTCCAGGATTATCACATACTCAGACTCTGATGCACAAATCCTAAGCTGGTTGTCTTTACCTCTCTTATAGAGTTGATCTCCTATTAAAGCATAATCTCTAGCTTCTGTCTCTACAGATTTCTGACGTTCTTTTGACGTTCCTTCTGGGAAAGTTCTATTTGTGAGATATTCAACAATATACTGACTCCATTCTGGAGCGATCGTTATCTGATATAATGTCGAATACTCTGCTGGTGGTTTTGATGAACATACAATACATACAGTGACATATTCATGTACGCTTTCTTTCATTCCTGGCCAATAGACTCCCAATTGTAACAAATTCCTATATGTGTTCCTTCTTGAACAATGAAATGCACATTCCTGAACATGTGCTTCGTGTAGATATATATTATATTCCTCAGGATTGATGCATAGTCTTAAAACATGATCATTCCCCAATTGATACAACCTCCCTGCAACCAATTGAAGATTCTTGGATTGCTGAATAGCAATATGTTTCTGGCTGTATTCTCTTCTATCAAACTCTCCTCCATAGGTTAATAGGTTAACGACATTTTGAGACCACTTCGGTATCATTTCTATGTTGAACAAGTACGCGTCTGGCATGTCGTCATCTACTCCTATAGGGTCTTCTCCATTCGTCAATCGCGAAAGATGATCAGCTCTAAGATGTGTTTTTCCTTTCTTTACTACTACCGTGAAGTCGAATTCCAGTAAGATAATGAACCATCTCACTATTCTCCCAGTGTTGCATGGTTTATTCACTAGGTAGAGCAAGGCTTGGTGATCCGTAAAAAACACAAACTTGTTGGCTAGAAGATAATGCCGAAATTTCTTCACAGCATATATCATTCCTAATCCCTCTCGCTCTGTTGTGGTGTAATTCTTCTCTGCATTGTTGAGCTGTCGACTGGCGTAACAGGTAGGAAAATCCATGTTTCCTTCTTCTGGCTGAGCCAGAATGCATCCTATTGCATATGCCGAAGCATCTATATGCACATGGAATATCTTCTCCCAATCTGGTGATTTCAAGACTGGAGCAGTAATGAGTGCCTCTTTCAATTTCTTGAACGATTCCTCACACTCCTCTGTCCATTCAAAGTTCACTATTAGCCTGTAAAGTGGTTGGCCGATTATAGCGTACATGTAAATGAATGGTCTATAATATCCGCAATGTCCCATAAAGCTCTGTACTTGTTTCGCATTGGTTGGTCTAGGCATATCTACTATGACTTTTATCTTCTCTAAATCCGTGGATATTCCGTTTTGTGAGACAATATGTCCCAGAATTCTGCTCTGTCGGACCATAAACACACATTTCTCAGGATTGAGACAAATGCGATATGTCCTACATTTCTCAAATACTTTTCTTAGGTGTTCTAGATGCTCATCTCTCAGAAGAGAATGTACACATAAGTCATCCATGTATATTTCTAGAAACAACCTTAAGTATTCTTTGAAAGCATGCGTCATCAACCTCTGGAAGGTTGCGGGAGCATTGGTTAGACCAAAAGGCATAACCCTATAAGCATAGATTCCCCACTCAGTTGCAAAAGCTGTTTTATGTTGATCTTCCAATGCTATGGCTAGCTGGTTATATCCTAAAAAACCATCAAGAAAGGAGTATGCTGTTTTCCCTGATACACGCTCTAGAACATGATCAGTTATCGGCAGGGGATAATTATCCCTGATTGTTGCAGCATTCACTTTCTTTAAGTTGACACACACTCGGAGTTTTCCGTTCTTCTTGGGTACTACCACAATTGGAGATGCCCAATCGGTGTGTTCAATCTCGTATATGAATTCAGCTTCCATTAGCTTATCTATCTCTTCTTTGATTCGCTTAGCAAACGTATCATTATATGTGTATGGTCTCTGTCTGCTAGGCTTTGCGTCTTGTTTCAGTGGGATTGTGTGTTGGCATATCGATGGGTCAACTCCCTTTAAGTCTTTATAAGACCATGCAAACACATCCCTATACTCTCTGAGAAGACTCAAAAGTCTCTCTTCCTCGCCTGGAGACAAATCTGTGGCTATGTACACCGGTCTAGGTGTCTCATCTGGAGCTGCTAAATCAACTTTTTTTGCATCCTCCGGTCCGTCATAAGATTCGTTCTCCCTTCTCTCTTGAATAGGTTGGGTTAATACCACCTTCCTATCCTCTATTGTGAATTTCCTATAGTGAGAGGGAACATCCATGTTTTCCTTGATTTTGGCGTTTTCGTCCTCTCCACTCTCAATTTCTGTGGTCCAAACTTCTTTCAGAGTTTTCTTGAGCTCTCTGTACTTGTTTCTACGTTCTAGCTTGGACTCCGTGTGTTCTCTGTTGCGCTTGTTCTTTTCTGATTTTTCAGTTTCAGTTTTCGTTCCATTCCTTTGAACTCGATTTCTTGAGCCTCTTTTGTCTTTTCGTAAGCTCTTTTGATCATTGCCTCTCATTCTTCCAGAAATCTTGTCCTTAACACAATCTTCCGTTTTTACTAGCATTAGGAATTGATTTTTTCCTCTTATTCTAAGCATCGGATTGGTTCTAACCCCCTTTGTTTTTTTCTTTGCTCTATAGCGTTTCTGGCGTTGTTTAGTTTGGTTCGGAAAATCATAAAATCGGACATCCGTTATAGTTTCTTCGTTTCCGCTTGAATTGTCCGTTGACTCGTTGTCTGCTTCATTTCCCCACTCAGGATGATCGGGAATGTCGTGAAACACCTCCTCTTCATCTTCCTTTTCCAGTGTATCGTTCTTTTCAGTTTCTTTTTCGAGTACAGTTCTCAACACGAAGTACGAAACCACGTCGTACCCGTCCTTGTCGCAAAATTTTGTTGTGGGACCATCCGGAATTGCACAAACATCTAGGGTTGCTAGAATGTGTGTCCACTCTAATGGTTCAAGCGTGTCCTCTGGAAAGGGTTCTCCTATATAAGCTTCGTCTTCGATAGCCCTTTCTAAAACACATTCTTCTCGTTTCAGACTTCCACATTGCGAAGCTCCACACATCCATAACTCCTTGGGTTTAGCTAACCAAGCTGGAAATTCCACTACAAGAGGCTATTCATATTAGCGACGCTCACACAGCGACGCTCAAAAAAAATATTCCCGGCGTCGCTATGAGCGTCGCAAATTTACAAAGAAATTAGCGACGCTCATAGCGACGCCGGCTGGGGTAAAAAATTAACCGAGCGCGCCCAAAAACTCAGATCTCAGATCTGAGTTTTTCGGCGCCCTCAAGCAAGGAGCAGGTAACGCTCTCCCTCTCTCTCTCTCTCTCTCTCTCTCTCTCTCTCTCTTTCTTCTCCACACACACACACACACACACACACACACGAGGAGAGGAAGGAGAGCCAGGTATGCTCCTTCCCTCTCCTCATTCTCATGTTCCCTTCCCCTCTTTCTCTCTCCCTCTCTCTCTCTCTCACACACACACATACATACACACACATAGTGTTTTTGAGAGAGAGAGAGAGAGAGAGAGAGAGAGAGTACAAACAAAAACAAAAACGCACACACACATACATAAACAAAGAATGCACACACACATTGAGAGAGAAAAAGAGAGAGAGAGCATGCATAAACAAAAAACGCACGCATTGAGAGAGGAAAAGAGAGAGAGAACATGCATAAACAAAAAACGCACACATTGAGAGAGGAAAAGAGAGAGAAAACATGCATACGATCCAAAAAAGCGCACACACATTGAGAGAGAAAGAGAGAGAAACTAATTTAACGTCGTAGGAAACTAATTAAAATTAAAAGACCTAAAGATCTAGCCGACGAGGAGTTGGAACTCAAGACCTATTATTCAAGAGGGAAATGGCATAATCAATCTATCATACTTGGCATGGGTGATAGAAAGGTTATACCATTTATCTCTTTTTATTGGCACACACATCCATACACGCGCACACACACAAGAAGAAGAGAGTTATAACGTCGTAGGAAACTATCTTAAAAGACGTTAAAGATTAGGTTATATGTAGACTTACATTAAATTAGATTTAGGTTTATTTTTAACTAGATTTACGTTTATTTAAGCTAGATTTAGATTTACGTTATATTAGATTAGATTTAGGTCTCCATAGACTGCGATGCCTGCATGAAGCGGGTGAAGAAAGCCCTCAGTGGAATATAGGGTATTGCTGCCTTCACTCATGGTGGGCTCCGTCGATCCAAAAGTACTGGTGAAATGTCTTCAGAAGATAGGGAAGAAGGTGGATCTTCAGGGCGGCAAGAGTCACTATATCCTCGACACAATGACCATCTAGACAACCTCTAGTCATTAGACTTACGTTAAATTAGATTTAGCTTTATTTTTAGTTAGATTTACATTTATTTAGATTTACGCTTATTTACGTTAGATCGAGTCCACGCAAGAATTACTTACGGTTTAGGGTTTAGAGTTAGACGAACAGTGAAAAGATCTACTATGAAAAGATGTTAAGATGCTGTGAAGTGCTACAGCTAGAGAAGAGGCAAAGGGGTTTTGTCCACTACATGCAGTATCATGTAGACGTGGGTGTGTAGATTTCTTGTACCCACAAATATAGGTATTGACCAATAAAGACGAGATTATAACCCAGTGGTTCTGATCTCCGTGCACCTCTAGACCGAGGTGTGCGGGGATTGGACATGACTAGAGAATGTGAGGTAAAGAGAGAGAGAGAGAGAGAGAGAGAGAGAGAGAGAGAGAGAGAGAGAGAGAGAGAGAGAGAGAGAGATAAGACGAAGAATGCCAATAGAATATTAAATTTGTTGTCCAGGTTATAAGTTTTTTATCCTCATTATGAGTAGCGACGAGGATGTGGGACCGTCCAACCGAAACACCTATCTCTCAACGAGGGTCTTATGTCCTTGTAATCAATGCAAGCATGCTGTGCGACGGACAAGACGTGTTTCTTTACAGCACGTTCGCGAATTTGGCAAGTTCGATCCATCTATTATAGATCGAGTTGTTGCCAATTATAACTCGTCGGACTCTGACGCTGGCCAACAAGCAGCAATCTTGCAACCCAATAGACGTGTTCGCAGGCGCTTTGGTCAAGCAGCATATGTGAGGCCACAAAATGTAGCCTCTGACAGCTCGGGGGATGATCATGCAGAGCACATTCCCAACGAGGCAATGTTTGAGCCCAAGATTGATGAAATGATCGAGACGATCATGGATTCAGAAAGGCTTATCTATGATGATATGAAAAGTGAAGCCGATACGCCATTGTATAATGGAGCACGTATGTCTAGATTGAAAGCACTCCTGGTTCTTCTCAACATGCAGGCAAAGTTTAGATGGAGTGACACTAGCGTCACAGCGCTTTTCAGGTGATCTATTACAATTAGTTTACTTTAATAGAACTCTAAATGTATAATGATCTGATAGATTTTTACACGACTGTATCATATTTTTATGTTGTGTAGATTGCTGAAAGAGCACATACTACCAGCTGACAATGTGATGCCAGATTCCCAAGATGAAGCAAGAAAGATTTTGCGAAACTTGGGGATGGATTACAATTCTATCCATGCTTGTCCTAATGACTGCATTCTTTTCAGAGGGGAATACATAGACATGGAGAAGTGTCCGAAATGTGATTCCGAAAGATATTGAGTAGATCTCCACGGGACAAAAATTCCACAAAAGGTTTTGCGACATTTCCCTCTGCTTCCTCGCATCAAGCATTTCTTCGAATGTAAGTCCATGGCAGCCCTAGCATCATGGCATGAGGAGAATAAATCTTCGGATGGTGTGCTACGAATTCCTGCAGATTGCGTAGCGCGAAAACATATAGATGGAACATGGTCGGATTTTGCCAGGGAAGCTCGAAATTTGCGCTTAGGCCTGGCTATGGATGGCGTAAATCCATTTGGTCAAAGATCAACATCTTACAGTGTATGGCCTGTTGTCATCGTCAACTACAACATTCCCCCGTGGTTGACTAAGAAGAAGGGGAACCTATGGCTAAGCTTGATTGTGCCAGGGCGATATAAAGTGGGGAATATGGATGTGTATCTTCGTCCACTATTGGAAGAGCTACAACAATTGTGGATTGGCATAGAGGTGGTGGATATGAGCCGACACACAGGACGACGGAATGCTTTGATCAGAGGCATTCTAATGTGGACCATGCATGACTATCCCGGGCTAACAGAATGCTCAGGTGATCTATTGACACTCCTCACTCAGACACTGTAAATCTTGTTTTTTCCCATAGTTGATCTATTATCATGTGTATACATGCAGGGCTTCAAACAAGCGGATACAGAGAATGTGTCACATGTGGACCTAGACTGAATGCACGTAGGGCACCCTCACTGAAGAAGCAAATCTACGAAGGTCATCAAGCGTATCTTCTAGAGAATCATGTGTTACGCGACGGCTTTTTGGGAAGAGAATCATGTGTTACGCGACGGCTTTTTGGGAAGAATCATGTGTTACGCGATCTTTGCGGACCCCCACTGGCGTAATGCACCCGCTCTGAACGTGTTTTACTAAAGAAGGAAAGCTTACCGGTTTGAAGTCACACGATTGGCATAAAATGTGTCAGGTACGTTCATAGTGGACTTTAATATCATTGCATTAAATGTGGACTTTAATATCATTGCTGCACATACTTTACAGTTTATTTTATCGGTTGCCATTGAGGGATGTTTGTCTCTTGACATCCAGTGATGCAAAAGTGGATTTCACAATATGAGGATGCAAAGCAAGAGCGACAAAGGGCACGAATCGAGTGGAGATGGGGAAGACGACCACCGATGCACTATCCAGCGGTTCTGGAGAGCCTACCAACCTTCATGAGCTTAAGATGGTTGCACAACCAATTGAAAAGCGCACAACAATGCGGTGACGAAGTGACTGAAGAAGAGTGGGAGTACTCTCAGGGTTGCGCGACCAAGGTAAGTTTGCAATGTACGACTAGCAAGTGACTTTATTTATAAACGTTTGAACGGCCACTCATAATCTTTGTTCGTTGTAGTATAAGTCATACACAACAACATGGTGTAAAGGTCGACATTTTAGGGTGGAACGAATCGACAAAAAGCGTTTTACTCAAGATTGTGGAATCATGGCAAAATTTGAACAGTCTAGTCGACGACGTTCCTCTGATGCAGATCCTGTTGTGGCGGAACTCACTTACTTTGGCACGCTGCAAGAGATTTTGAGGATCGATTACAGAGGATTTTTTGTTGACTTGTTCGACGTGCAATGGTTCAAGATAATCATGGAGGGTCGCAACGCTACTGTGCGTAGAGGAGAGTCTGGTTTTCTTGAGGTGGATTCTACTAAGAAATGGACTGACCTAAGAGACACTTTCGTACTACCCGAGCATTGTGAACAAGTAAGTATGTAAATAGTTAACATCCCCCTTTTACAAGTTATGTGCTTGAAAGCTCTCATGTAAGTTATGTGGCTCTGGCAGGTAATATTTCATCCTACAAAGTCTACATCAAACTGGTGGTACGTCATAGAGGTAGCCCCTCGTAGTGCAAGGACGTATGAAGGCTACCATGTGCCAATCACAACGACATCAATGGAGGAGATCAGAGAAGATGCTCAATCAGAAGCCGCTGCGGTGGTGCCAGACGAGCATCAAGATGCTACTACTCTATATGGGGTGCATGCAGAGGAGCTACAAAATGAAACAGAGGATATGTGTTTAAACGAAGAGCTCTATATAGATATAGGAAGTTATGCTGAGTTATGCGAGGATGAGAGAGAGATCTCTTAAAGCCACAAATATTGTATTTGAACAATTTTGCTCCGTGTTGTAAAAGCTCTGGCTCTCTAAGTACCTTCCATGGTGTATAACGCTCTTTTTTACTCGCGCTCACATCTTTTGATTGAAAATTCTGAGTTTTCGACTTGCCTCTTCTATCACTCAATTCATTGCGTCATTGTATTTATATGCGTCATTACGTCATTGTATTTAATGGTCTTTGCGTCATTGTCTACTCTATTCATTCAATATTAAGTTTAAATATTCGTGTGTTTAATGCAGGTATGGATGATGAGGAGTTTCTTTCTTCTTTGTCACCGCAACAGAGACAGTGGTACGTGGAGCGTCATCGCTCTGGCGCATCATCGCGCGTTCGTACTCCATCCGCATCTCCCTCTCTTTCGGAGCATTCGGCGCGCTCCGAAGCTTCGGCGTCGACGAGACGAGCTTCACACTCGTCTAGACACCGGCGCTCTAGTGGTGGCGGTGGCGGTTGTTGTGGGGATTCCGCCACCGATGCCTCCACACCGCCTCGTGTTCGACAAGGCTCTTTACCCTCCCCTTCTTTGCCCGCCCCCACACCAGCCACAGCATCGCCATCTACGCCAGGTTTTGCACGGCTGACTATTCCTAGAAGCTACACACCTCTACCTACTCCGCCAGGAGCCACCCCACTCGACACTCCTCGCTTCGGGGCCCAGACGCCGGTGGAGACACCTGACGTCCGTACCCCCATCGACACGCCACTAGAGACCCCTGCCGGGACACCCAGGTTCACGCGTCACCGGCCAGAGGGCTTGCCTTACTCCGTCGACATCAGCGGCGGCATCATCATGGATGATGACGGCAAGAAGGTGATCTCGCGCATGCGTGGTCTTTGCTCTCAGCTGTTTAGACACTACATACTAAACAAATGGAGTGAAGTACCAAGTGATTTAAAAAACAGAGTCATCAGCATACTTCATGATGAGTTTCCCGTTCCAACACGGGATCAGCGCTTCAATGAAGACCTGATGAAGATTCGAATGCGCGAATACTGCAAACACAAGCATTCCGAAGTGCAAAAAGCAATCAAGAATGGGTGGAACAGGCCAGATTGGCTGGCCAAAGAAGATTGGAAGAATGCGAAGAAAGGAGCGCGCGAGAATCCCGACAAGTGGAAGCAACAAAAGGATGCAGCCAGAGCGCGAGTAGAGGCAGGGAGCTCGCACCACTTGGGGAGCGGTGGATGGGCATCATTTGAGGCCGATTTTGTAAGTGTTTTCACATTGCTCTTTATGTTCGATAGTTTAGGGTTTATGAGTTTTTTAGTTCTAACATAATGAAATCTTTGTATGTTTTGACGGTGGTCGATGACAGGACGTGATCCCACACCGTACGAGCGCGAGTACGCAGGCAGGAAGGGCTTAAATGCCCTGATGGACATTCTCAGTTCTCGCGGCGGCATGGTTAGTATTAGGGTTTACTCTTTTTTATTATTTGTATTGTTTTATAAATGTCGTTATATGTTTATACTTACTGAAAGCTGTCTTATTGTCTTTTTTTGCAGAATCCGACAGATACGCCGCTTGGACGCGATGAGACGTCTGACTAGACGACGTCAGTTTAGCCGTAGCTAGATAGCATTAGTTTAGGGTTTCTGATAGCTTATGTATCATGAGACGGATTTTATACGTCTTTTTGAACCATGTATATTATTACATTTGTCACCGCAGTTCCTTTTGCCAATCAATTCTTTATGCCTATGATGTTGTACAATTGTCATTATTACATTTGCCAATCAATTCATTTTGCCTATGATGTGTACAATTGTCAATTTTGCAAACAATGCGTCTTGTGGGTGACTATTTTGGGTCTATTATTTTTCCATTGCACTTTTTTTAAAAAGTGAATCAAGTACAATATGGTTGATGGTGGCAAAAAAAAAATCTCTCGGGCGTCGCTATTTATGGCTCTGGAGCGTCGCTATCAGCGTCGCTATAGTCTTCTGTGTAAACGTCGCTATATGTGTCGCTATAGGCGTCGCTATATGCGTCGCTATAAGCGTCGCTATATAGCGACGCTCATAGCGACGCATATAGCGACGCTCTCGTAGCGACGCTCATAGCGACGGTTTTAGCGACGCCGGGGGTTATAAAAACCCAATGTATTTCCGTCGCTAATAGCGTCACAAGAGCACACAACCTCTTGTAGTGTTCGGATCCCGCCAAAGTAGCTGAATCAAACTCCTCCACCGGTGTTCAGTTCACATCTCTGTAGCTATGGTCTTTCAGGTTCACACGTGTAGTGGTTTCCATATTTCTCAGGTATATGTGATCGTAGCCCCAATCCTGGACCATTTTCAACTGTCTCATGAATGGTCTTCCCAGTATGATATCATAGTTATTCTCCTTGCCAAAATCGACAATAGCAAAAGTATGTTCGTATTCAATGCCGCAAGAAGTCACTACAACTTTCTCTAATAACCCCATAGGTTTCTCCATGTGTCCATCTGCTAATTGGAGTTTCAACCTAGTCTTCCTTATTGCTGGTTTCCCCCATTTTTTCCAGATTTCTTTTGTAGCAATGGCTACCCCAACTCCGCTGTCTAGTATTGCCATCGTGTTCACTCCTTGGAATTCAACTGGTAAGGTTGTATTCCCATCTTCACCTTCGCAATACTCTCCGAACTTGTTTAAGGGTACAGGCTTAGCATTCTTTTGTGGTTTGCTCAGCTCTTGTATACCCTCTTTCAGTCTCGATGTTGGGTCTTTTATCCCGAATTTCTCCAAGCATTTTCCTACAGTGGTCCACATATGTGGTCTTAGCCTCAAAAGCTCAGCTAGAGTGATAGTGCATGTTACTGGTGTTGACAAGATCTCTATCAATCCTTGCGAGTCCATGACTATTTCTGATGGGATTCTTCGTGAGGGAAGTGCTCTAATCTCGGATTTTGCTTCATACTCTCCTAAGTATGAAGGTAAGGTATTCAGTGAATGAGGTTTGCTCTCCATTGTTCTAACAGAGCCCCCATCTCCCCAGTAAGATTGCAGATCCAAGTCCACTTGAGATCCTGCCTCAAATTCCACTATGGGAGGATTCCTGATGTCCTTTTCCCAATTTGTCTGATTAGCTTGGCAACTTAGCTCGTTTGCAAAGTTTGCCTCTCTCACTTGTTTCCAAAATTCATTGTAATCATCATCTCTTCCGTAAGACCTATGTATGACTGGATGAAAACTCTCTATCTCCTGATCGGTTGTGTTCAACACTATGCGGTCATCCTTGTGTGTATTTTCAGGCTTTTGTGCACTGGGAGTCTTTTCAGCTACCCGTGAAACAATAGTCTCTTGCTGAATTGGGTTTTCCGTTCCACAATTCATTGTTTCTTTTGGTGGTTCTAATAAGGCTTGTGCAGTCTCGATCATTCTCTGGCCCATTTCAAGTCTCTGCTTTTCCAATTCCGCGTTTGGGTATGTCATCCACCTCTGTTCTTGTGTTTGGTTGTTCTTTAACCTAGCTTCGTAAGCTCTCATCAGTGCGTCCAATGGTTCGTGTACTTTGTCGACTAGCACTGATCCCCCTGAGCTTAAGCTCGTTGTTTCTTTGATACTCTTTTGTTTCGTTCTTTCCGGGCTCATCTCTCGTTTCCCGTTTTGACTCTCAAGTTTTTCTAATCTATCTTTAGTTCGCTTTAGTTCCTCAGCTAGAATAGCGTCTTCACATTCTTTTCTCAACTTCACGGTACTTGACTAACCACTTCAGCCGCTAACTTTCCATTCTCAGGTTCTCTAGTGGTTTTCTTAGCTTGAGCTCTAGTAACAACTTGCGTTGGTATCAGAGTTTCATTTTCAGACCCACTGCTGGTAGGAATAGTTTCTAGCATATTCAATGTCGTCTTTTGCACTTTGTTTGGATTCTTTGAACAATCCTCAATGAAGTGAGTAACCCCACACTTAGTGCAATAAGCGTTAATTCTAATGATTTCCGTATGTGGACAAACATTCATCAGATGGTCACCTCCACACTTGTAACAGGGTCCTAGTACTGGTCTTGGTCCCATTTGATTCGTCTTTTGTGGATAGGATGGTCTTTGCCTGTTAACCCTCCATGAGCTATGAACATCAATGTTCTTGCATCCAAATTGTATCTCTCTTCATCAGAATCACTTGTAACTGTTGGTATTCCAACATTCCCAATCATGCCCCATGGTTCTGGTTGTTTGGGTTCTTCTGGTGGGTAATACACAGTTGGAGACATGTGTGCACCAGATTCTTCATAATAGGCTTGAACAGGCACTAAGGCTTGTTCTTCCTGATTCTCTAATGTTGGTGCATATCTAATGCCCACTGGTCTTGCTCCTGGTAAAGGTGGTTGTTGTCCCAATACCGGTTGAGGTCTTTCTATCCCCATAGGTCCTGGTACATTTCCCGTTGGGTATCGAGGTACTGGATGTACCTGAGGTGGTGCTAATTGAGTAGGAAGTGCATACTGACGCTCCCTTACATACCCTTGGTTGTAATAGCACTCCTCTGTTGGGTGGTTTGTCCATTTTTGTTCAATAGCACACCATTTCAGTGTTTTTGGCAATGGTTTTTGGTATGGTGCCATCCTTTTTAGAGCATCTTCTATCATTTGCTCTACATTTGGCATGGTTGTTGTTTGAACATTCTTTTTAGTGGTAGTCTCGCTCGCTACGGAGGAGGAGCTACTGGATGCAAAATCTGTATCCGCTGACACCTCTCCATAAACCGTACAGTTATCCACTAAGTACAATGCTTCTCTCGTCACTTGCTTGAAACTTGTACAAGCTTTCAAGTGCAAGTCCTTCTTGAGAGTGTCGTTTCTCAGTCCCTCAATAAAGAGAACAGATAGTCTGTCATCTTGTGGTCGTTCACGTACTGGACATCTCTCAATGTCTTGTTTGAAGCGAAGTGAAGCTTCCTTCACTTTTTCGTGTTCTCTCTGTTTAAAAGCATATATTTGTGAGACCGTATTGTGCTTAATCCCTCGTTTTGAGAATTCCTCAGCAAACTCTCTTAGCAAATGGTCAATGTCATGGAATCCCCCTATGTTCAGTGGTTGAAACCATGTCAATGCCGTACCTTCTAGAGTAAGACCAAATCCCTCGTATTGTGTATGGAAATCTGTTATCTGCTCAGCTCTTAAGACTTGCTTAAAGAGTGACACATGTGCATACGGATCTCCCGAACCACCATACTTCTTTGGCATACACTTCGCTACTTGAGATGGTCTCATACGTCTATGGTCTGCTACCAATCTCATTGCTCCTGTGTCCCGGCTAAAGCTTTCTCTAGCATCATGGACTTCATGGGTTACCCTTGTCGGTTCCCCTGCCCTGAATCTACTACTAGGAGGTAAATGTGATGGTTCCGCTTCGAACCTTGGACCTGGAGTGGTATACGTGGGGATTGGAACTGCACTACCTCGATTCGTATCCATTGACTCTCTGGAATGTAATGATCCCATTGGTCTGGGCTTTGAGTATGGAGGTTGGCTGAAAGAGTCAGTAACCTGAGTTCTTTGTCCTCCTGTTGTCATTGGGTTTTGCCCTCCATTTGTTGGTGCTGGTCTTTGTGAGCTAGAAGTAACATAATACTGATGTAGTGGTCCCCCAAAGTATGTATATCCTTCTAATTCTTTCTTGCCCATTGTTGAGTATTGCCTGCCATACTTGTCGTAAGCGGCAATTTTCACTTCCGATCCCTCTGTGTAGGTAAAGACATAAAGTCTTTTTTGGTCTGTCAACTCTCCGGTGTAGGGTTCTTCACATCTATAATAGAGATCTTGTTCCCCATTATTATATTTGTATAGCCCCACATAGATGTTATCAGTGTTGATCCTTGTAGTTTCATTCTCTCTTCTTAACCTCGCATCAGGGAAGTTCATTATTGGTGCCTTCTCCTCAAGTTCTTCATCTACTTTGGCTTTGGTGCCCATCAATCCCCACTTGTCCACAATGTTAGGGTTTAGGACTACCAAGTACATGGTACCCTCGTCATCTAGATATCTATCTCCGCTATAGCTCACAGGCACTAAGTCCTTGAACTCACTAGGTCTCTCTTCTATCTTTACACAATAGTGGTCCATTCCATCCTTGTAGATCTTGGCACCTTGCTCATTGTCGTACTGGTATTTTATGAACAATAGCTTCATGGTGGCGGAAGGGTTTGATGATCCTGCTGCCATATTTTTTCTGTTGTTCAGGTTCAGGTGTTCCACGTGTTCGGTGAAAATCTTGTAAGATCCCTCCGAAGAAGTATCAGAGACACTTCCTTCAAAGATCGGCTCTAATGGTTGCACCCAACTTTGGTTTACACTTCCCTCGGTTGATATGACACTTGCTGGTTCCCCTTGTTTTGGTTGGTTATTCTGGAGGTTCTTGCCCGATCTCAAATTCATCAATTCCCCTAAACGACTTTAACTTTTCCGTATCGGCAATTTGTTTTCCCCAAGTTTTTGTGGTCAGAATTGATCCAAACTGATTGATACTTGGTCAATTGTTTAATCTTGTCAGTTGGACAACTTCTGTTTCATCAAGTGAGAATTTTGTTGCAGTTATGCTGAAAAAGACATTCTACGCGTATGATGTCTTTTTTCACAGATTTAGATTATTTTGGTTATGCTCACTCTCAGTAGCCCCCTTATGCTCTTTCCACTCACAAAATTCAGTTTGAACTCTGTTTGAGCAAGATGGCTAATTTAGGCTTTTCTTGGCAATTTTCCACTTTTGACTTGTTTTTTCTTGGGTCAATTGTGATCCAAATGGGATGAAACTTGAAATATAACCTCTAGACAGCTATTACAATGGATGTGTGTTGGCAAAGTATCAAAATATGTCCAAAATTAGGTCAAAGACATCATACGCGTATGATGTCTTTTTCATCAGTTTGGGTCAAGACTTGATATTTTTGCTTTCTACAGTGTTTGTAACAATCTTGTCAGGTCAGATATCAAAAATAAGCAGTGGATGTGCTGAAAGACATTATACGCGTATGATGTCTTTTGTCCCAGATTTTGACTATTCTTGGTTTTAAGCCTTCTCCAATGTTTATAATTGAGTTTCAAGTGTTTTTGTCAGGTTTGAATGTAAAAACAAGATCTGAATCCAAAATTTCTTATTCTTTGCGTTTCTTGGACTACGACTTGTCTTTTTGGGTTTCCTCGAGTGTTAATGTTCTTGTTTTAAGTTGAAATTAGGGTATAACTCCCCTTTTGAACACTCTGGTAAAGTCAAAATTTTTGTTTTGGTCTTTGTTAGGTCATTTAGACATCATACGCGTATGATGTCTAAAGTTGCAGATTTCCAGTTTTTTGGCACAGAATCCTTCCTAAAGCTTTCTCAAGTGCTCGGCAACTCCCAGATACACAGAAAATTTCTCTGACTTTTGTTTATTGCAAGTTTCACTACTAACTGGACGGTTTAGTGATCTAACATGCAATCAACCATATCAAGCAAATACTCCAATGATTACTAGCTCTAGATCAGGATCAAATGAAGTCCTACCTAAGCTATTCCTAATCATAAAATAGGTTTGGTAATTGTGATTTTAAAGAGATCCACTGCCACTCACGGACTTAGCAAATTCCTCTTCTATCAACAACTACTCAACACCAACAAAACAACAAACAAATCTAAGCTAAGCTAAAAATACTGTCAACACGGAAGACCCAGGAATACCACACTTCCTAGTATCTCTCGAGATCTTCGGAGTCCACCACTCCTAGATCTTTTCTAACTAAAGTATACAAAGTAGTTTATACGACTCACCTCGTAGGATTAGTCTAAGGTCACCTACTTAGGGCTCTCGTCCCCGGCAGCGGCGCCAAATGTTAAGGCGGTTACGCCGCTAGCAGAAGCTAAATAGCGAGAACTCAACCAACAACAGAATTTGTCAGACGAGGACGAAGCTTGACCCGCAGGTGCATGGAAACAACTAGGTGGGTGTCAAATCACCTACTCGACCTTCTAATGACAATCACTACTAAGGAAATCAAATCTAAGTTCTATAATACGCAAGCGACTGAAATCCGTACTACGAATGAATGCTCTACGAAACAGGATCTAGAATCATTGAATCGATCTCAAACTCAAGGGGAAGTCTATACACTAGGTAAGAACAACACCCTAAAGACTTGAACTGCAAAAGCAACCTATAATCACTCCGTGCGGTAAACGCGTATGAAGACAGGCCGAAAAATACAGGTGATCGAAACTTGACCCCGATGGTACTAATGTGTAGCTCTACTCGTTGTGGTTCTATAGATATGCTGCACGCTCTATTCTGACACACGAGTTGGAAGAAAACTCACACCGAAGCTCGTAGGAACTTACCACACATAGAAGCCGGTAGTGCGCACTCTTGGTATCAGTGCGTAGCTCTCGCCGTTGCTAACACAATGGCGGTGTCGCTTCTCCAATGGCGGCTCCGTAGCTCGCGTAGCAAGTAGATAAGACTCTCTCTCTCTCTCTCTCAGACACAGTCACGGCGCTCAAAAACTCACTTTGATTAATAAGCTGAATCCCTTAGGTTACAAAAACTTTGGCTTATATACCTCAGCCTTGGAGGTGAGAACATCTCTAACTAATTACATCAGCAAGTGAAATGACTTCGGGATTACAAGCTGGAAACTCAATTGAGTCCCGTTACTTAATGAATGGCTCAATTCAAAATCAATGTCGGAAAGACATTTATTACAATCAATGGTTACAAAAATGATGAGTGTGAGCAAAAATGTGGTTGTGATCCTCTGCTGGCTCAACACCATCCCTTGTTTTGTGACGGTACCTTCTCTCTCAATTGCTCCTACTGTGTTCTTCAGGGTTGGAAGTTCCAGCAAAGTGCTTGCTACAAGGTCTCAAAGATGTTGTTGATGATGTTGAGAAATTTAGAGCAATGGCAACTCTCAAACATCCACGGTTTTGCTCAAGTATATCGTGCCTTCTTGACCCCATTCTGAAAGAATATAACAATTTCTTGCCCCAATCAATCCCCGAATTAAGCTCTCAAATGTTGTAAGTTCACTCCCCCCGCATGAGGCATTGGAGTTGACCATGTCATGTCTCTTCTCAATCTAAAGTTGTCAAACGATGTGCATCTTTTTCTCCCTAAGGGGGGACGTGTGGGATGGCCTTGGTGAGAACCCATGTCGTGTGTGTGCTAAGAATCGAGATACAACTTCCTTTATCAGTATATACACGTGCTTGCTCTCAGGCAAGGCATGCTGAGTTTGGTCCAGTCTCTCATTCACATGTGAGCACATCACAATATCAATAGAGACGCTACTAATTAAATAATTGTGAAGACTCTTTAATTACTCTAGATTTAGATGGAAATTGAATCATAAAGAGACTTATTGGACACATTGATAGCTATGTATGTTGTCATGTCATGACCTATCTCTTTCTTTTTCTCCCTAAGGGGGCAGGTGTGGTGTGTGGTCAGATGACCTTGGTGTGAACCCATGCCATGTGTGTGTGATGAGAATCAATATGTAGCTTCGTTAATTGTTTTTTCTACAGTGTTTGTAACAATCTTGTCAGGTTAGATATCAAAAATAAGCAGTGGATGTGCTGAAAGACATTATACGCGTATGATGTCTTTTGTCCCAGATTTTGACTATTCTTGGTTTTAAGCCTTCTCCAATGTTTATAATTGAGTTTCAAGTGTTTTTGTCAGGTTTGAATGTAAAAACAAGATCTGAATCCAAAATTTCTTATTCTTTGCGTTTCTTGGACTACGACTTGTCTTTTTGGGTTTCCTCGAGTGTTAATGTTCTTGTTTTAAGTTGAAATTAGGGTATAACTCCCCTTTTGAACACTCTGGTAAAGTCAAAATTTTTGTTTCGGTCTTTGTTAGGTCATTTAGACATCATACGCGTATGATGTCTAAAGTTGCAGATTTTCAGTTTTTTGGCACAGAATCCTTCCTAAAGCTTTCTCAAGTGCTCGGCAACTCCCAGATACACAGAAAATTTCTCTGACTTTTGTTTATTGCAAGTTTCACTACTAACTGGACGGTTTAGTGATCTAACATGCAATCAACCATATCAAGCAAATACTCCAATGATTACTAGCTCTAGATCAGGATCAAATGAAGTCCTACCTAAGCTATTCCTAATCATAAAATGGGTTTGGTAATTGTGATTTTAAAGAGATCCACTGCCACTCACGGACTTAGCAAATTCCTCTTCTATCAACAACTACTCAACACCAACAAAACAACAAACAAATCTAAGCTAAGCTAAAAATACTGTCAACACGGAAGACCCAGGAATACCCCACTTCCTAGTATCTCTCGAGATCTTCGGAGTCCACCACTCCTAGATCTTTTCTAACTAAAGTATACAAAGTAGTTTATACGACTCACCTCGTAGGATTAGTCTAAGGTCACCTACTTAGGGCTCTCGTCCCCGGCAGCGGCGCCAAATGTTAAGGCGGTTACGCCGCTAGCAGAAGCTAAATAGCGAGAACTCAACCAACAACAGAATTTGTCAGACGAGGACGAAGCTTGACCCGCAGGTGCATGGAAACAACTAGGTGGGTGTCAAATCACCTACTCGACCTTCTAATGACAATCACTACTAAGGAAATCAAATCTAAGTTCTATAATACGCAAGCGACTGAAATCCGTACTACGAACGAATGCTCTACGAAACAGGATCTAGAATCATTGAATCGATCTCAAACTCAAGGGGAAGTCTATACACTAGGTAAGAACAACACCCTAAAGACTTGAACTGCAAAAGGAACCTATAATCACTCCGTGCGGTAAACGCGTATGAAGACAGGCCAAAAAATACAGGTGATCGAAACTTGACCCCGATGGTACTAATGTGTAGCTCTACTCGTTGTGGTTCTATAGATATGCTGCACGCTCTATTCCGACACACGAGTTGGAAGAAAACTCACACCGAAGCTCGTAGGAACTTACCACACATAGAAGCCGATAGCGCGCACTCTTGGTATCAGTGCGTAGCTCTCGCCGTTGCTAACACAATGGCGGTGTCGCTTCTCCAATGGCGGCTCCGTAGCTCGCGTAGCAAGTAGATAAGACTCTCTCTCTCTCTCTCTCTCTCTCTCTCTCTCTCAGACACAGTCACGGCGCTCAAAAACTCACTTTGATTAATAAGCTGAATCCCTTAGGTTACAAAAACTTTGGCTTATATACCTCAGCCTTGGAGGTGAGAACATCTCTAACTAATTACATCAGCAAGTGAAATTACTTCGGGATTACAAGCTGGAAACTCAATTGAGTCCCGTTACTTAATGAATGGCTCAATTCAAAATCAATGTCGGAAAGACATTTATTACAATCAATGGTTACAAAAATGATGAGTGTGAGCAAAAATGTGGTTGTGATCCTCTGCTGGCTCAACACCATCCCTTGTTTTGTGACGGTACCTTCTCTCTCAATTGCTCCTACTGTGTTCTTCAGGGTTGGAAGTTCCAGCAAAGTGCTTGCTACAAGGTCTCAAAGATGTTGTTGATGATGTTGAGAAGTTTAGAGCAATGGCAACTCTCAAACATCCACGGTTTTGCTCAAGTATATCGTGCCTTCTTGACCCCATTCTGAAAGAATATAACAATTTCTTGCCCCAATCAATCCCCGAATTAAGCTCTCAAATGTTGTAAGTTCACTCCCCCCGCATGAGGCATTGGAGTTGACCATGTCATGTCTCTTCTCAATCTAAAGTTGTCAAACGATGTGCATCTTTTTCTCCCTAAGGGGGGACGTGTGGGATGGCCTTGGTGAGAACCCATGTCGTGTGTGTGCTAAGAATCGAGATACAACTTCCTTTATCAGTATATACACGTGCTTGCTCTCAGGCAAGGCATGCTGAGTTTGGTCCAGTCTCTCATTCACATGTGAGCACATCACAATATCAATAGAGACGCTACTAATTAAATAATTGTGAAGACTCTTTAATTACTCTAGATTTAGATGGAAATTGAATCATAAAGAGACTTATTGGACACATTGATAGCTATGTATGTTGTCATGTCATGACCTATCTCTTTCTTTTTCTCCCTAAGGGGGCAGGTGTGGTGTGTGGTCAGATGACCTTGGTGTGAACCCATGCCATGTGTGTGTGATGAGAATCAATATGTAGCTTCCTTTATAAATATATTCATGTCGCTTGCTCTTGGGCAAAGCATGCTGAGTTTGTTCTCATTCACATGTGAGCATCAATACAGATGCTACCAATTACGTAATTGTCAAAAATCTTTAGGTACTCTAGATTTAAATGGAAATCGAAGCATAAAAAGACCTACTGGACATAATGATAGCTATGTCTGATAGAATTCCTCCCCCCTTTTATTGGTAATTGCAATATTAAGGAATGCTTTTTTATAAACTGTCATGAGTGGTTACCTAAGAAGCATTCATATGCCCCTGACATAGATTTCAATGACTTGTTTCATTCCCTCAGAAATAGATACCTAATTACTTTGTATTGACAAGGCCCCTAAAAACCCCCTTTTTATCTGTAAATCTTTTGTCCACTCCGAGATACTAAAAAGGGTCTCTAGCCCAGATTTCACCATTTGTGAAGAAAACCCTACTAATCTAGTAGAGGACATGTTGAACAGACTGTGCTTACCAAGTCTTGCATCCCTTCCCTAAAAAACAAGGCTAGGATACTCAATCAAAAGGCATTACTCTGCCATAACATCAAACTGCAATATTGGTGGATTATTGACTCCATTTATGATTTCATTCTCAACCTACCAATTAATGCTTCCTCATTATTTTCAGTAGACATAAAGAAATGTTATGAGAACATGCCTCACTATGGTAAATATGGGTCTAATCCCCTTATAACTGACCTCATCTCATGGGCTTTTAAATCTACTTTTGATGAGTTTATTTCCTTCAAAATATTCCCCTCTTCTTGCCAACAAGGGGCTTGGACAAAGATAAAATACAAGAACGGACTTTCTTTTCATCTGATGTGATTGGGATCAACAATTGGTTAATCAATAACATGTACATCCAACGACCAAGTTTTCTATAGACAAACCAATGGAATCCCTATGGGTTTAGCCTATTCACCTATGTGGTGTAATTTCTACCTTCATGCCCTCGAATATAATTATCTTCAAGAGATGCTCATGTCCTCACTCAATAAGGAAAAGCTCATAGACCTAGCCTGCCCTTTTAGATATTTTGATTAAATTTTTCTCTTTGAAAAAGGTATTTACCCTCTTGAACTCACTATTGAAGGCAAAAATGCTAGAAGTACTACTTTTCTCAACCTCTTGTTATCTATAAATCAAGGGATACTTACTAAATCCCTTGCCAAAAAAGATGACCTCTTACCATGTACCCCCATCAGATACATTCATAGGGTCAGTAATAGACCTAACAATTGGGCCCATAAGGTAATCCTCTCCCACCTAAAACCTATTCCCTTCTGCAATAGCAGTTCCAAAGATGTTGGTAAAGATATCCAATGCTTGATAAATGCCTTTTGTGCAAAAGGTTTTGAAAGGGAAAAAATTGTGGAGACTAGTAAGGCACAACCTACTCACGTTCAAACATTCCCCTATACTTGTAACCCTCATGAAGTCTTGGCACAACTATCTGCTGGTGTTGGGCACTCAGACCCCTTAGAGGGGGCCTAGTGCCCCCTCTTAAGGCCCTATTGTGGGAGTGGATGGAGGGATCTATAAACCATGACATACATCTAATTGTCATAGGCCTTATGTTTCATTGGAATCCAATTCCATCTCATTGATCATGAGGTACATGATCGTCATATTTTTTCCATAGGTGGTCAAAATATGGGGTTTGTGTGGCAAAGGGTAGACGAGAAAGTGTCAAGTTGCAGTGAACCTTTGCATGTGCGAGTAATGATCCAAGCCTCCCACCCCTACAAAATTTCGTTGCAATCCAACTTTGACTTGTTGGTCCCTAGCTGCACAATTACCATATTTTTGCCATACGGCTTCTTTGGGGTCCTAGAGCCAAAATATGGTGATTGTATAGCAGGGGACTGATGAAAGGGTGTCATAGGACAATGAAACTTTGTAGTGATGGGTAATACACCAAACCATCCACCTCTACCATGTTTACTGTAGTTAGATTCCATCTTGTCGGTCCCTAGCTACACAATTGCTAAGCCAAAATATGGTGATCGTGCAACACGAGACCAATGAGAAAGTGTCAGATGGCAATGAAACTTTGTAGGAGTAAGAAATGCACCAAACCCCTTGCCCCAAACAATGTTTATTACACTCCAATCCCATCTGATCGATCCTAAGGCACACAATTGCCATATTTTCTCCATAGGGGGCCTATGCCCAAAATATGGTGTTTGTGTAGCAAGGGTTTGCTGACGAGATGGGTTTGGATGACAATGAAAATTTTCAAGGGTGTAAAATACACCAAACTCTCCGCTCTTCAAAGTTCTTTGCAATTCAAGTCTATCTCGTCGGTCTCGAGGCGCACAATCCCATATTTTTGCCCTAGGGGGGCCTATGGCCAAAATATGGCGGTTGTGCACCACTACTGACAAGACGGTGCCAGATAGTAATGAAATTACTTTTTGGGGATGAAAAATGCACCAAAACCCATATCCTTACAAATATTCATTGCACATCTCATGGATCTTGAGGTGCATAATAGCCATATTTTTGTCATAGGGGACCTATGGCCGAAATATGGCATTTGTGGAGCACGAGACCAACAAGAGGACGTCAGATGGCAATGAAACTTTCTAGGGGGGGGACAAAGGCACCAAACCCCTTGCCCCTACAAAGTTTTATTGCAACCGATTCTAGCTCATCGGTCCCATGTTGCACAATTGCCAAACGTTTGCCATGGGCCTCTTTCTCGATATCAACCTTTCAAAAACACCTGTAGCATGTGCATAAAAGAGGTATTTATCAAACGTGTCAAATTTTTCAAACTTCCATGGGATATTGAGAAGGCACTGGGCCTCTGAGTGTCGATGGAAATTAGCCTAAGACTAGAACCAAGTGAACATGGTGCAGCTAGAGGTAATCAAGAGCTAAGACATAATATAAAATGTAATTAGAGATCAATTGCAAGAGATGGCATATAATTTATGAATAATATCAACAAGAAATGAGAATGGACACTAAATTTAGGCTTGGAACTAGAAGAAGATTCTGTTATAGATATTGAAAACCCAATAACAATCCGATTGCATACATTGGAAAGGGGAAAGGGGAACACACCCGGCACACAAATAACACGCCTCTCTATAGCTCAAGATAATAACTGCACCCCCCAAATCCACTAGATTTTATCTTCAAAACTTGACAATCTCATAGGTAAACCACTGTTTCACACAACCACAAACGCATGCACACGTTACGACACCATAAACACCACCAATCACCATGTATAACTCGATTCACTGCCTTCACTCTCTTTTTGCACAACAGACCATCAGGGGGGGGCACAATTGCCGACACACACATAGAAGCATATAAGAGAATGGAGAAGGGGGAAACCGACACAAAACTGCACAACAATGATGGCTTCAACTCATGAAAAACACCATCTACAAAATAGCTCCAAGCTGGCACACGCCTCGGCGAGCACAACACATCAACAGGTAGCCCTCTAGCTCCGTACAAACTCCATAGCCACACCTTGGCAATACAATCCTAGCTCGACGCCCAATCGCGGAGCAAAATATGGCCCAAATTCCCAACCGGAACCCCCCCCCCCCCCCCCCCCAAAAAAAATGGTTGAAAATTTCCTCTTATAGGAGCATTACAAAAACTCTTTTAAAAAAAAACAAAAATTTGGTGTTATTGGCTAGTGGAATCCCATTTATCATTTTACATGCATTTCCCACAACTGGCCCCCACAATTTAGCAACCCTTGCATTGGCTTGACACATCGGCCACTTTCCCACTTGAACTGCATGGGAGTCGCCACTTAACTTTATCCTCGAGCTCTCCATCTCCTTGAAACCCATGGGAGCCCCCCCCCCCCCCCCCCCCCCCCCCCCCCCCCGGAGATGTCACGGCCGTGTGACAAGGGAGGAGCCCCCTCTTGCCCTCAATAAACAGAACGCCCTTTGTGGGCGCCTTGGGAACCCCTACTTTGACTGCCATAGCACCACAGCACTATGCGGTCAACTGCCGACGATGGCAAAGAACTACCACAAGACGCCGTGAACAAGGCTGAGCTGCCAACTCGTGGCCCACAACTCGCGGCCCACAACTTGCAGCCCAAAATGGCCGCACAGCGCCCACGCCATAGCCCATGGGGAGAGGAGCTCCTCTCTCCCTTCTGTTGCTTAGAAATTGTGTTAGCTCCAGGCTATGTACACCACCATTCGGCACCTATGTAGTGCATGTGGGATTATATGGCAGTGCCATGTGGTGCATCCAGGTCAATTGGCCTCCAAGGCTCTCCAAAGTCCCCAAAATTTTCTTAAAGACAAAAAAAAAATCCTTCCCCTTCAGAGCTCAGCAACTTGGTTCCCACTAGCCCAGTGACCAAGCCGCAACTTCCATTTGAAAACCCCCATTTTCGACTTCAAGCCAACCATTTACTCGCTCTTTGAGGCTAATTTTTTGGTAAGGTACCTTTCAGGTTGTACCTTTCATATTTTCATATGCACTTGACTCCGAGTAAGTGAACGTTGTTTTCAACCTCAAGTCATGCGTATGATTTGATTTCATTTCATTTTTTTATACTTTTCCAACTAGGATGTATACGCTAGAATTCTTTCATCCATTTCTCTCTTCAGACACATGACAAGGTCATGTAGGAGCAAAGAATTTTAGGACAGAAGTATACTAGATACATTTCTGCGCCTTGCAATTATAGATCTACATGCTAGGCACATGTTGTCACAAGGGAAGCAATATGGTCTAGGAACTCATGGAGTTTAGTTTAGCCAATGTGGAGCAAGAGAGTCCCTCTCACTCATTTCGTTGAGTGTTTACAGTTACCTCCACACACAAGTACGTCTAGCACTTGTTGAAGGATGTCATTTTTCTAGACATCCTTATATGAGACATATTCTATATGTGGAGAATATGAGTCTCTAGGACTGACAATGGCACCTAATTTTTCAATTATGTGTCACGACAAAGTCCCTAAGTGCTCATCGGATCCGTTTGTTAGAACATTTTGAGCATGTTGGATCAGGAACAACTTCAATGGTAAAAAAAATTTCGGATACCTAGTAAGACTTGTCAAGGTTACAAAGTATATGGTTAAACAACTTCAACGGATGGTTGTTTACACATGTAGTAAAGCTATGTTTTGTTAATGGACATGTTTCATTTGGTACCTAGATGTGTTTGATTTTCACATTGTATTATGATCCAAATATTTTAGCACGGCTTTCACGCGAAAAGTATTTAGTCCTTTTCCTCTAGGTTGTGATTATAACGTTGGCCATAAGTATTGGCAAGTATGATCATGGATATGTAGGTTTGGATCCATTTTTGCTAAATGCATGCACACTAGGTGTTATGGGTCCTAGTGTTAGCAAAGTCTGATTTGGAGCGGCATGCACATTCATGACATTAGTAGCTTCTAAAGCATTTCACACTATATGTGCAGTATCTTTACGAGATTAATTGTGGGTCTACCAATCACCAACAGAGGTATGGCTTAATTTGGGTGCCTGTAGATAAGTTGACTAAACTTTGTACAGTTTATTCAATCCACTTTTCCAATCTCCAAAGTTAACCAAGTTGGTTGTTCATACCATCTTTGATTACTCAACAATGTTGCAAGGAATAGTGATTCCTGATTACCAATCATTTTGGAGGACAATCTGAAACGGTGAGGAAACACACCTTAGGAATTTCAGTCATCCAAAGAGAATATGTAGATTACAAGTGTTAATCTTGTGCTAAAGGATATGCTAAGCGCATATGTTATCTTTAAAAAATCCAATTGGAAAGGTTATCTCTCTAGTTAGAGTTTTCTTATCATGAGACAAAGCATGTTGTGACTAAGTTTAGTCCCTTCATGTGTCGGTCAAGTTCTCAACCTCGATCACCAATTATGGTGGGGTTGTTCACTGATAAAGAATGATAACAAGTCAAGAACTTAATCTTTGCTAATGAGCTATATCAACATGTTACTTTCATGGAAAGTGAGAAGAGATATTCTTTTAGATACCTCTTAGTTGTGTTAACTCGTACAGCATACTCTAGTGAGTTCTAAATAGAGTTTACACACTATGTTGGATATAGGCAAGTTACACAAAATGATTTCAAAGGGACAACAATGTGGAAAATCAAGATATTTTTCTTGATTTCATTGAACCTTCTATTGATCTATGTTTCGATCAAATGGACAGTTAGATCCGTGAAGGGTGCCACTGTGGAAAACATTAGTGTTCTTAAGAAGATATCACCACTTTTGTCTTTGAGGACAAAAACACTTCTCCAAGGGGGGAGTAATATCAGACCTAAGGTAAGACATGCCAAGGCAAAGGGTGAGGGCACAGATGCAGTACATGGGAGCCTATATTTAGTAGACCAAGGGCCTATATTAGGCATGGTTGGGTGGATAGTTGCATGTGCTAGTCCCCGAGTCTCTCATACATGCCACATAAACTAGCTAGCTAGATATGATTTTCAAAGTTGAGCATGTTTAAGAGATCTTATGGGCTCACTCTTAGTGCCAATCTTCTCAATGAGTAAGCCTAGCCAAACTAAATTGGCTTCGATACCACAATATAGCGTAAGGTGGATCAAACATAGTGCAAAACATAACTAAATAGTAAGAGTGAGAAATACACAAACTTACTTGACACCAAGGCTTGTTCACTTGAAGATGACTTCCTTGATTTGCAATGAGAAAATGCCTCTCATATAGGCTTGGATCTTGGATACATTACATGTGAGATTTATGTCCTTTGTCTCTCCTCCTCTAGGGGTTTTTCTCTATAGGCATCATACATCGTGATTAGTAGAGGAATGAGTGGAGAGTTCATGACTTAAAATGTGAGGAAGGTCAATACTCCAGAATGTATGAGGCAAAACAAAAAAGTTCTCAATATGGTTGCTAGTCATTTATATGATGATGTTCTACATCACATTTTGAAATTTAAAGAAGCTAAAGCGGCTTGGAATGAACTTGACAATTTCTTTGGTTTACAAGCCAAATTTCAAAAATTTAATTTTTTGATGTATCTTTATAAATTGCAAATTCAAACCAATAAATCAATTGCATCATTAATAAGTCAATTTAAAAGCTTAAAAATCACCCATCGGCATGCAAATTGAAGCATATGCAATTCTTCTCAACAATGTAGATATACAAAATAGTGGCTATGAACTTGATAACACCCATTTAGGAATTTTGGGACTTATTCAAGTCCCACTTTTCAAATTGCAAAAAGAAACTATCACTTTTTGAAGGATTTCTTTTTTATTTGAAAACAATATACTTAGGTGATTTTTTGTATTTATGTGGAGAATACATGAGTTTCTCTTACTTTGACCCCACTTGATAAAGCAATTCCATGAAATCTAGAGACGTTCACAATGTCACAAAGACTACTTTCAGTGACAATTTTAGTCAAAATAGATTTAAATTTTACGACTAAGCGTTTATTTTAGGTGAGTGCTTGCATTAATTTTTGTCACGAGGACTGCTTTTAGTGACAATTTTTGTCAAAATAGATTTACATTTTATGACTAAGAGTTTATTTTACGTGAGTGCTTGCATTAATATTTGCTTTGAACAAACCTGAACCTTAGGAGATACAAGGCATGGCTTTTGTCTACAAAATTGTTAAACAGAGACTCAAACTTAGAGTTTCTATTGTGCTTGTACAACAGTTTTATGTTTTTCTAGCACTTTTCAAGGTAAGTTAAGGAGTTTACTCCCTTGATGCTCTTCAACTAGACTTGAAGCAAGGCTCAACCTTATCCACTTAAGTGTCCAAACTTGATGTGGTTGTGGTCAAAGCTTCTATCTAAACAGGTATGTAAACAATATTCAAAATTTATCTAGGTGGTGGGGGCTTGAACTTAAGTTGGAGCGCCTGACGATTGCCTAAACTTAGGGGAGGCTCAAAGCTATACATAAATATGTTTCCAAACTTGATTTAGGTGGTGAAGGCTTGAACTTGTTCGAGCCTTAATACTAACTTAGTAACTAGAGTCATGGGTCAACGCTTATATCTAAATACGTATGTAAACAATATCCAAACTTGATCTAGGAGGTTCAAACTTAAGTTGGAGCCTGACAACCACCTAGACTTAGAGGATTCTCAAAGATATACATAAACACGTTTCAAACTTGAATTAGGTGGTGAAGCCTCAACACGAAGTTCGAGCCTCGACACTAAGTTAGTGTCAAGGCTCAAACTTAAGTTCGCGCCTCGACACTAACTAGAGCCACAAGTCCTTAAATTTTTTTCAAAGGAGATGAACGATCCCACCTGCAAACGTATTACACCCTTATTTCATAAATTGGCTTGAATACAAGCAATCAAATTCCCTAAAACTTTAGTAGATAAGGTTGTTTTTTAGAGACCTTATCTCTACTTTTAGCGTGAACTATAGTCCACCGAGAAATAGCATGCAAAAGCATCGTGTTCAGCGAGGGAGGGAAGTAAGACCTGCGCTTTTTGTTTATGGCATGTTGGTTCTTGAAGGTAGAGAATTCTGTGTAGGCGTTTGCAGGGTAGCAGGCCTCTCCTTCTCTCTCCCAAGCATGCGCTACAAGGCATCGATTCTCCCTTGCATTTTCTTTGCTACATGCCATTAATATAAAGAAAGAACAGTAAGGTGGCTATGGCGAGCTTGCCTTATGAATCCTGCCATGGCGATGAAACCTCACGTTAGATTCAAATTTCAAACTTTGACGGAAGTTCAAGGCATCGTTAGTTTTAACGTTTGTATGCTACATTTGTTGGTTGTAAAAGGTCGAGGCTCCAAACTCAAGCTGAAAGCTCCAACTCAAGTTCGAGGGCGGATTACATGAGTTAGACACTCTTGAAATCTTCTTTATTTATTTTTATTTTTGTAGTCGCAGGAGACTCTCACCCTCTTTTTCAGTTTGATGAGTGGGCGAGTTGTAACTCTCTCTCTCTCTCTCTCTCTCTCTCTCTCTCTCTCTACACGGGGACATAGGTAGGATGTTATTTTCACCAAACGCGAAGGGAAGGCCTTTCTCTAGGTACGAACACCTATTGCTTCACCTTGAAGACATGGGTGAGAGAATTCAAAGGGAAATCGATGCAGAATTGAGTTTTAGGGCATACTCATGGCACTTGCACATAGAGGTAGGAACTGAATGAGTAGAAGGGAAGAGGCAAACAGGCACAAGCTATGGTGAGGGGATTGGGAATGCACTAGTGCAGGTCACAAGGCTATTGTTTGTGGAGATCGAGATGTCCTTCCTTGTCTATTGTGATGCATTCAAGTCTACCACGATGCATTTCTTTTGGTTGTGATTGCAATGGAGAGGGAAGAGAAGGGTTTTTTTGTTTTTTAAGTGTCCCCGATATATCCAAGTTTCTTATCATGAGGCTCTCCTTCAAAAAATCAATTAGAATCGCTCTACTTTGAAATCCCACAGTGCTTGTACTCGTGACTCCAAAGTCGTTTTGGTAACTATAGTTTATCACCCATTGACCTAGGGAGTCTTGCATAATCAGTTGAAGTAAAGATCATTCTTTTCTCTTGTATGGAGTGCACACCATTATACCTAAGCTTGCACTAGTAGCTAAAACCAATATTGTTGGACTAGCTATATAACATCTTCTCACCCGGTCATGACTCATGGAATCTAATAGACATTATCTAAGCTCTTCTTCTTTGTTTAAAAATGGAGTGCACACCCCTCGCAGAGGTGGACATAACCCATAGTCAAAGATTTCAATGGGTCATTGAAAAAATAAGCGCCAAAATGGGAAGATGGGAGTTTGTTCTCCTACCCTTCCAAAGCCAGATTAGAGTGATCAATGCTTTTATGATCCCGTGTATTGCTTTCCTCAGCCCTGTGCTCAAGATGGCTAAGTGTAACTGGAAAGAATTCTTAAAACCAGTGAAAAGGTTTCTTTGGAAGAACAACACGAAAACCTCCCGGCCATGGCAGTGGGCTAGATAGGAGGTAGTTGCTCGCCCGGTAGACCAAGGAGGGCTCGGCATTCTTAACCCTATATCTCATGCTGAGGCCCTTTGTGCCAAATTTATGGTCTCATTGGCTAAACAGGACCAAGCTTGGGCTATCATGACCAAGGAAATGCTTGATGCAGCAAAACTGGGTTGTGATGCACGACAAACTTCTCACCCCGAAGTGGTCTTATCTTAGATCTGGTGCACTAGAGTAGAGTGTTAAACAGTGGAAGACAGGTATCAAAAAAGAAATCCACATTTTATTGATGTCAACTCTAAGCATAAAGCAATTGTAGGCTTTCAAGGGGGTGTGAAGGAAAACACTTGAGTAGCACTTTATAGCGGCACAGGGTTTGGTGTATCTCCCAGCCCTACAAAGTTTGATTGCCAGCCCACACCGTCTTATCGATGCTATACTGCACAATCACCATATTTTGGCCAAGGAGGCCTGTGGCAAATATATGGCAATTGTGCAGCTAGAGACTTTTGGCCATGATATTACCAAGTGTTTGGGTTAAAAAAACATACACTATATTATCCCAGAAAACCAGTGTGCTGTAACACCATCAATAAAAAAAACCAGTAAGACAGGAATACAAGCCAAGTTTTAGTATGCAAAAGCAACACAAAAACCTTAAGCATAACTATAAAAAGAAATCATCAAAACCATGTGTTTGCCTCAACAAAAGACTAGTAGGCCAAGTACTAGATTGAAACAAGGCATCCAAAAGATTAAAATGCTTCAGTTATCCAACTGGTAACTAAAAGTACTAATAGCAAAAAAAAACCATCCTGTAGTTTTTTAGAAACCATACAGGTCAAGAGAACTTTTAAAAAATAATTTTAGGCGTTTGTTTAAACAGAAAAAGCTTCACCTATGAGGAGGCAACCTCATCCATAGTATCCATAGTGACATTATTAAGGCAACAACACTCTCAAACTCTCCTTCAAATTTTGGTGAAGCAGAGATATTCCCAAATGCACTCCTTCTCTTTAGGTGTAGGAGTGCACATTGATAATTTGTGAAACATTGAAATAGGTGAGGGCAACCAAGGCTAAGTGAGGAAAATAATCCCTCACCTTATATAGACTTTGATAGCAGTAAGCCAAAAGGATCCTCCTCCTCTTCATGCTAGACATTAGCATGTTTCAGCCCCTACAAGCATTGTCTTGCCTCTAATTACGTTAGCACTTTAAATGTTAGTACCATCCTGAGTTGCCAAGGACATCATCATGCCCACAGAGGCATGGGTTAGTGAGTAGGAGAGAAAAACACATCATTTATACAGAAATACAAAGTCGGGGAAGGATTTATCAATGCCCACGAGACATTGTCCATAAGGTAAACAGAGAAAGCTAATAAGAGTATGTCGCTTCAGTGTAGCATCTTTTACATCATCACAGGTGCATGGTAGAGAGGGGAAGGTCCCAAAGACAGTGACTAAAGAATGCTCAAGAGAGGAAACCACCCACAGAGTAGGGGGTGGGCAATTATTACCACCCCTAAGTCCAATGCCCATAAAGAGGCTTCGACCTCCACGAAGCTAGGACTAGGATGTGGATTCCCACCATTTTGGAATTTTTCTATGCAAGGGACTTGCTCCAAGTAGGCAAAAGCTTCCATTGTTTTGAGAGCATAGTGTCCATAGTAATGCTTAGTTCCCTGGTGTCCATAGTAATGCTTAGTTCCCTGTAAACAAGAGGGTTTACACCAAGGGTTTTTACCAAGGTATTTGTATGGAATGTAAAGACAACTAGGACCATTTTGGCCCCCCTTCTTTTTCCACAAAACACCTCATCCCTGAAGGGGATTTTTTTCAAGTAAGCCATGGTTCCCAAAATTGACATAAATTTGAAATCCTATGTCGCAAAATAATGCTCATTTTCTGTACAACAAAGCTAGGGCACCATAGCACAGGTGGTTCAAAAGGGCCAAGGATGCAAAACAATGCCAAAGTTCTAAACAATGATAGGTAGGTTACAACCAAAAGATATTCTTGCCAGCACCATCCACAAGGTTAACAAAAAGAGGATTTTGTCTAAGGAGAAAAAACCATCAAAAGTTTTTAAGTGAAGCTTGGATATGAACCTTTAATAGGAGCAAAACCATGTTCACTACTCGATAACGTCAAAGAACAATTTGTTAGGTAAAGGAGTCCAAGCTTTTAGATGAGGTAAGTATTCAGTTAGAATCAAAGGCTGACTACATGTGCAAGTGCAAAGCGTGTGCACACACCACCACACGTACGCACACACACATGGATGTGACACACATATGGATAAGAGTTGGTGAAACGAGAAACCTACTAACCTTGTTAATCTACATTTTCCCCCTCTCAACTTGGGGCCATTTAGGACATCATGACCAATCAAGAGTTCTTTTCTAATTGGAAAGTTATTCCTTGTAAAGTTTCTCCCCGTTTGGTACTCTTTCTTTGCATTCCTAATCATCACTTGCATTTCAATTATGTGCTAGTTGGGCATGGTCGCATTATGTATGCATCTAGTCATCAAAATTAACAAAGAGCTATGTAGTCCTCTCGTCCCGGGCGTGTTTGGGGGGGGGGGGGGGGGGGGGGGGGGGGGGGGGGGGGCTGAAAAAAAAAAACACACACACACACACACACACACACACAAGAACATTCGACTGTAAGGTCCGTCGATACCCTTGTGCGTAGATACCCCAGTTCAGGAACACACAACAGCACAAAATCGAAGTTTCTCAATTTGAACAAAAAAAAACACCTGGTCACTTTGGCAGAACAAAACCATGCTGCAAACACACAACCACTAACGAACCGATGCAACTTGATAGCCAAAGAGCTTGAGGCAATGCATGAAACCTCCTTATCCTCTCCCCATATAAGGACATCGTGATGACACATGACCCTTCTCACCACAAGTATGGCATACAATGTCCTTCCTATCCTTAGTAGCTGTAGCTCTCTTTTCAGCTCTAGTAGGGACAGCATAGGCAACTTTTATGGGCCTTTCTAGCAACATCTGTTGATCCAATTGCACAGATCGTTCCAACGATTCATCGTCTGCAAAATCAACATGACCAAAACCTCGAAACTCCCCTGTAGCTTTATCCTCAGAGAACTTCACCTTTTCAATATTACAGCCTTGGAAGAAGTCTCTGATGTCCTCTTCCGTCACACTCCAAGAAAGATTACCTATATATGCTCTCATGTAACCATCTGTCTTTGATGGTGGTGTGTTGAACACTTCTTTCTTCACAGGCTCCTTAGGCTTGGCTTCAGCAGGTTGAATCTTTAAAAAGCGATCACCCCTGCCAAAATCAAACAAAATATGTTTTTTATCTAAGCTTTACTGCCTGTGAGGAAAAGCTTGTAAGCTACTTACATGCTTGATCCATCTAGGGCCAAGGCTCTCTGTGCACCTCCTACCGTCTGCAATAACAATGTAAAACATCCATTAGGGAGACAATCCCTCTCTGATTTCATCTGCTGCGACTAACACAAAAGAACAGGTGTAGTAAAGGGAGCTTAGGATGAAACATGTGATTCTATTGAAAGACCTTTCAAGAACCAATGAACACACTGTAATTACAGTAGCCTTGAAAGATTTGCACCAAACAGGATAAAAAAGTTAAGGGAAAACCATAGCTCACCAAAAATAGTAGAAATTGCCAAGAAACCCATTCCTTCCATGAAAGAATTGGGGAAATGTTTCTCAAACCTGACATTTCTTGGAAAATTGGAATTTTCAATCTGTTAGCTAGCGCATAATACAAATAACTCATATCTTCCTCTTGACATCTTGTGCAACCTGCATGATCATTTACTGTCCAAGTTTATACGCTGACATTCATCATGAAAAATCTCTTGGACAGCATTTCAAACATGGACTGAAACCTCTGAAACCCATTTCGAAATTGCACCACATAAGCATGCAGTATCTACAAGTTAATAATTATCTTAAGGTTGACGATCCTGGCTCGCTGCTGCTCCCCCCCCCCGGCCTGCTCCTGCTCCTGCTCCCCTTCGCCTTCGCCCTCGCACTGCCCCCTGCCTGCACGCTGTCTGCTCGCAAGCGCTGCTGAGCCTGCACCCAGCCAGCGCGCAGCCCAGCCAGAGTGCAGCCCCACCCGCTGCCCCCCTCTTGTTCGCTGCCCGCTGCCCTCGCCTCTCCAGCCCCCTTATCCTCACGCCCCCCCCGCCGCTCTGAAGGCCTCGCTTGAACTGCCTGGCAGTGGATTCTCAGTTGACTTCTTCTTGCCGAGCTCTCAAGCGTTAGCCTTCTCGTCCGCCCTTCTCCTTCACAGCAACAGACACTAATGGAGACTCATGCTCCGCCCCAGAGGGACTCCTCCGAAGCCCCCTCGCCCGACCCCACTGAGCCCACCATTCGACTTGCTCTTTCACCGACAGAGCAAGCAAGCCTAGCCGCAGAGGTAGAGCGTTTGTAGGCGACCTCGGTCATCTGCAAGATTCTCGGCACCCGACCTAGCAGAGGAGAGCTGCGTGACCTTCTCCAGGCCCGCCTTCTCGCAGAGGTGGGCAAGATCTTGGACGTACAGATACTCGGACGAGGCTACTATCAGATTGAGTTTGAGGCCTTCGAGATGGTGTCCAAGGTCATCGCCATGAGTCCTTTGACCATCCGAGCAGCTCGAGCCCACTTTCGACACTGGAGACATGGTTTTGAGGCAGACATCCCCATTTCTGTCTGCTTTCCGGGTTTGCGGAGGGAGTACCTACCACTTTTGTCCAGGATCGGCTCAACCATTGGGACGGTCTTGGAGACACCTCGCACGGCAGCCTCAGTAGCTGCAAAGGCGGCTGGCATTCCCTCAATTCGCGTTTTGGTCAGAGACTCACACGCTCCCGAAGGTTATTCTTCTGCCTCGGGTGAGTGGGGGTTGGTTTAGACAGAGTGTGGAGTATTCGGGCCTCCCGAACCAATGCTTCATTTGTCGACAGATGGGTCATACAACGAAGGCCTGTCCACGGAAGAGGCCTCGACCTACACCACAGACTCAGTCCCAGCCGGCACGGGCTGGCCAACAGACACAGACAGAGGCACAGCGCACTCATGCAGAGCATCCTCTGAGCCTGGGGCTCCAACGGAGGAGGGATGGCAGCAAGCTCGTGGTCGACGACGACAGGGGCCACAGCGACAGCCTAGCACTCAGAGTGGTCCTCAGGCGCCTACTCAGCAGCAGTGGGTTCCCACGGGGAACCGGTTTGGTCCTCTTGAGCAGGATGAGGTCCCTGCTCCAACCCCCACCCCAGCTTCACCTTCGACAGCCCCTCCCCCGCTAGAGTTCCCCCCCTCCTCATCATCCTCCCCCCCCCGCCGCCTGCTCCCGCCCCTCTCCCTCTGCAGTTCCCCCCCCCGCCCCTCTTCTCCACCTCTTCCCCCTGCACCTTCCCCCGCTTCAGTTCCACAGTCGACCCAAGGGGCAGGGCCTTCTTCGACTGCTAGGAGATCTCTTGGCAGCGCCTTTGCCAGGAGTTGCTTGGCGAGAGAGGGACAGCCTTTCTTGCGGCCCCCTTTGCAGGTATAGACGTCTCCCCTTGCAGCTATCCCTCGTGGTCTGACGAGCATTGACATCTGACGCCGATGGGACTTCTTCGACTACGACTTTACCCGTTTTCTCGGAGACCCCTCAGCAAACCATGAGGCAGCCTGCTTCAGGGCCCATGTTCTGTTCCTTGCAGCTAGGGGGACAGAAGCCTTGGACTCGGCAGTTGGCTTCTCCTTTCCCCTTTGCGAAAGGGATCAGACCGAGTGGACTCTCGACTCAGTGTTGGGATGGCTACACACACAAGTCCTAGAGTTCTCTCACCACATGGGAGAACTAGGAGTTACAGATATGCTTCAGACTGTGGCCATTGGCCAAGTTTGTGGTGACACCCCCAGATACAGCAGGATGTAGACACATTGTGGTTTACTTTTTTGCCGAATACACAATGCTTGCCATGCTATGTATACATTCATGAGGACTCCTGGAGAGAGGAGGTTGCTTTACGTACGGCTCGCACTACTTGGGCTTGGGCCCGACACTCGTTGCAGTCACACCTATCTAGAGGACGTTTGGATACGGATTACTCCCCATCCAGGCCAACCTCGAAGATAGCCCGCCTAGCTGCTGCGGCAGCATCTGTTCTCTCTCGCTCCCCATGAGGATCGTCTCATGGAACGTGCAGGGACTAGGTGGGCCCCAGTTTCAGCGTCAGCGGGGCCGACTGCGTCAGGAGCTTCAACGCTGCCTTGTGGGAGGAGAGATTGATCTCCTTATGCTTCAGGAGCACCATCTGTGTGAGAGCCGCATTAGACATTGTGGTCAGCTCTTGCGTGGACGATACGATACTTTTTGGTCAGCTGCTTTTGGACCTGGAGGCATCCATGGTGGGATATGTATGACTATTGCGGACTCTTTGCAACAGGCCATTGTGGGCAGAGGGATTATTGTGTCAGGCAAGGCTCAGTGGATTACTATGCAGGTTCAGGGTTGCCTTGTGGGCTTCCTGAACATCTATGCGCCCAATGTAGCGAGTGCTCGAGCAGAGTTTTGGTCACAGATAGTGGAGTCTTTGCCGTAGGCACAACACTGGTGCATAGGAGGGGACTTCAACATGTTGGAGGACCCTTCTGACAAGATTGGTGGTAGCCATGCTACTGTGCATGGAGTTGAGTTGACAGCTTAGGAGAGGTTTTGTATGACTCTGAGGGTCTTGGATGTTTGGCAGCACTCTAGTTTTGTGAGGCCCCCAGACAGCCTTGCCTTCTCTCGCTCGGACCGAAGAGTGGGAGGAGTGAATCTATCGCGGATAGATCGCTTCTACACTAGTGACCACTTCAGTGACTTGGGAGGGACAGCTGGCATTTTGGCTTCTCGGACCATGTACCAGTGATCCTCATAGTGGCAGACAGGAAGAGGAGTGAGAGCACGATGCTTCGCATCCTAGAGAGGGTCTTGTTGGACTCTGCACTCAGAGAGCGAGTAGAGGCTCTATGGCCTGCTAACAGTGTGGCCTTAGGATTAGCTCAGATTAGCCGTTTCTTTCTCCAGGATTCTTTGGCTCGCCGGGCTGCAGCAAGAGAGGAGAAGCAGCGTCTCAGACGAGGCATTGCTTCGTTACATAGGATGCAAAAGCAGCATCCAGACAGTCCCTGGCTAGAGGAGCAGCTCTAGCAGGCTCGACAGGAGCTTGTTAGCACAGAGGAGAGGCGACATGAGTTTGCTTTCCACCGACAGGCATTTCAGTGGACCCAGGTGGGAGACAGAGTGTTAGGTGCAGCGGAAAGATTGTTTGCGCTTTGCTCAAGATGAGTGCTCCGAACTGTGCTCAAGGTTCCTTTTAGTTCTTATAAAAGGGAGAGCCTTCCGTTCTTAATGGAAAGTGCTATGATCACGAACAAAGTGAATGGACAATGTGCGTGCAAGTGTATGAGACTAAGAGATTGAGAGAGAAGAGAGATACGACACCAAAGACGTTGTAAAACCCTCCTCCGAAGGCCCCACTCTCGTCGGCAAGAGTGGTCTACTTTTGATTGCACAAAGTGGTACAATGCATATGCAATGGACTGATGCAACTTGGACTATGCCGTTGACGACGACGGTGATGATGACGACGACTTGATGGCTGAAATCTGTGGTCTTCTATCTGCTGAAGTTCGGGACTGTTTTGGTGGCTGGAAATGACTGTTTTGGCTGCGTTTTTATGGGCTGAAAATGGGGGAACTTCTGCAACCAATTAGGCTGAATCTGCTGCGTTTCTATCTGCTGAAAATCTGCGTTTTTGAATGCTGAAGATCTGCATTTTTGTGGCTGTCGTTGAATGCTGAAAACGCTAATCTGTAGCAGGTCTGGACTGCATTTCCATGGCTGAAAAACGCTATCTGTCTGCAGGTGTTCCTAGCGTTAGTAAAACGCTGAAGTAGCGTTGTTGGTCGCGGAAAAAAACGCCAAGGATCAACACTTGTTGGCAATGGCTGCTTGGGGAAAACGCCAAGGAAGGGGATGGCATGGCGCTAGGTCTTGGATGGGGATGGCTCACCAAGGGATGGCTTACATTAGGAAATTTCGGAGGTCATTTGGAGGGCCTTCTAAGAAAATGTATTTTTTGCACTCTCTCTAGAAAAAATGGCAAATAAAAGAGCTAGGTCTTTCATAGTAAAACTTCAAAAAGTATACTTTAAGTAGATTCCTTACTCCTCTGAACATTCGTTCGTAGTGATTGAGAGATAATCCTCTTTTCAGTTGCATTGAATGAACAACGTCAATACGGAGGGAATGAGGCTAACATGGAGGGACGAATCCGCAGCCGCTATTCACTTTCCATTAAACCTGCACATTTGGCTAATGGCGCACTCCTCAAATGGCACAAATGTTACCCAGAAACGAGCCAAATATCACCTTCACATTGATTTGGACAATGAGTACCAACCATTGATTAAGCGCAGTAAAACAAACACACATATACCTCCCACCTCCATAGACACGCTCAGAGCTCAAGGAGCTAAACACATAGATATCTGGACGAGAGGCTCTCTCTACCCTAAGAATCCAATAACTAATGCGTCTCCACCGTTTGTCAATCCTACAAGCTTATTGACCTTTGCTGGTGATGGAGAAAACGGCCTTCTGGGTTATTGTAAATCACTTACAAGAGAAGCTGAAACTTACAAGAGCATTCTCCAAGCTCAACAATGTGAGATTGTTCGCCTTTCACATTTACATTCTACAGATCAGGTTACCATTTTGCAACATAAAACAGAGGTACAAGAACTGAAAGGAAAGGTGCGAAGTTGTCAAATGAAGGACACCATCTTGGGTGGTCGTATCCGAAAGAAGAAATTGCGCAATCTTGAAACATTGCAGGTTGCATCAGGAGGTCTCAAGAAAAGAATCCGAGCATTAAGGTGATGCTTCTTGGTTGGCTACATTGTCTTAGTTAAGTAATCTCTTTGTTTTTTCTTGTTATGCATTGTTTTCATGTGCCTAAATAGTGTTAGTGAAGCAAATTTTCTGTTATTTACTTATGCATTGTCTTCATGTAGAGATTCAATCTATCCTGACAAGGAAAACATTGACCCCAAAGCCAATATAGGAAAGAGATTGAAGCCACTTATAAGTAGAAGCCTGGCAGCAGATATAGTACATGACAAGAAGTTTAAGGTTCTACAAAGAAATGTAGTGGACCGCTTTATTCAGAGAACTCAGTGCCTGCAAAAGAGATACAAGGCACACTTGATTCACTTGGTGTAAGCAAAAGAGGATATTCGGCTATCCAAAAGTCTGTCTCATCCATCTTTGTTAGGAAGGGTATAAAATCCAAACTTCTACCATCAGCCTCAAGTGTTTGGAAAGAGAGGCTTCAGCTTAACGAGGCACAGGGAGACTATCTTGGACAGCCCTTTCATATTAAAGCAACTTACAGGGGCCATGGAGCGAACATGGCATATGATGAGTTCAACAATATTTTTATGGACCTGCGGATACTACAGAAGAGAATGGTGGAGTTTTACAACATCACATTTGAAGAGTCACGTGGACTATTACATTTTGTGTTAAAACTGGATGAGTGTGAGCTTGTTAAAGAGAAAAAGCTAGAGCGTGTTACTATTACTTTAATGAATAGAGCCCTCTCAAAGTGTCCCAGTGATGATCCTTTATATTTTAGTGTTCAATCAAAATCTAACATATGGTGGCTTGGTGCGTTTGAGGTAAGCGATATTCTCAAGTAAGCTCAAATGTTCAGATCTACTTAAGTCTCATTTATTTTGTGTTGCAGGTAAAGAAAGAAGATCATGAGATTCTATATTGGGTGTTCCATCGAACTAATATTCCGGAGCTGATTGATAGACAGACTAACCAGGGAGAGGTACTACGTCTAGATGGAAGGGGAGACTTTCAAGTTCAGTGGCATCTTGCAGGTGACCTTAAAACATTAAAGTGCATGTATAATTGTGGAATGGGTGCAATGGCAAAGTCACCGTGTTTGTTCTGCATGGAGCCTGCAAAGGTCATGGACCCAAAGTGGTGGAGAAAAGCTCCAACACGTCACATTGAGGATCCTGCTTTTCGACCAGTTTTGAAAATACCACTTGTGAATGTCCACATTTGTACAATGCATGCCCTTTGTAGAATTGTGGAGAAATTGATCTACTTATACATCGGGTTTGCTTGGAAGATTAAGAACTCCGCAGAATGACAAGTAGCCTTGCAGTGCTTAGAAATGGTACTGTCGGATATGGGGCTTCATGGTGGCAATGTGAAAATCCAGTGGGATGAAAAGAGATCAACTGCTGAAAAGGATGTCCCATGCAAACCATCCATCGGTGGGGTGAAGGCACGGAGGTTTTTATCTAAGCCCCAAGGTACAAGAGATCCAAAGCTAACAAAACATGGAAAAATATATAACACATCTTATGTTAGCAAGGTAGAGTATCAGAGCTGGAAAAAGCTACATATTGCAGTCAAAGACCACGAACCAACTACTCGTAACGCGAAGGCTGAGGTTTGGCGATCAATAATCCTATTTTTGATGTGCAACAAAGATGACTGGTCACAAGGTGATATGAACAAGTTCAAGGAAAATCTCAACCTTCTGAAAAAATCATTCAAGACAGCATGGACAGACACCCAGATTACTCACTACATGGTATTATAATGTATTCTTTCTCTCTTATGTGCAAATATGTGACTGTAAAACATTCTAACTAATCTGTTTTCATATCCAGCACATCATCTTCAATCATTTGCCATATTTTATACAGAAGTATGGGAACCCGGCAATATGGAATACCCAAGGGATGGAAAAGTCTCATTACATGGCGAGAAATGCTTATTTCAGGCACACACGACATGGTGGCTCTCGAATCAAGGCTAACAGTTTGAGAGAACTATTTGAATGGTTCTATCGTAGAATCATTCATCGAATGCAGGCAAAAGAAGTCTTGGCAAATTCAGCAACAGCACAAGCCATCAGACATTTACAACAACAAAAAGCTAAAAGATCAATGGCATACAACAACTCCGGAGCTCGTGAAAGTCAACGAAGGTGGAGAGAGACAATGGTGTATGTGAATCACAAGTGGAGAAAGATACTCTGAGTGGATGACATTGTACAAAATTTATGTAATACATGATCTTATACAATTGGTACTTGAAGTGTATCAAGATTTTGCAGGTTCAATTTTGTTTTTTGGCACGTCACCCTTGTAACGAATCATGAGATGTTTGCCATACTCTAAAAGTTCATCTGGGTTTTGTCTACCAAGAGCTAGTGCCATTGCTGTGTAGGTGTAGTAATACGCTGCCCGACCACCTGTATAGCCTGGGCAGTAACCAAAACAATCTCTAGCAAACACTTTGTCCACAAGAATGACTTTATCTGCACTTTTGGGCAACACCGGTCCACCCAAGAAGCGTGATAGTGTCTTGAATGTGTAAGTTGCTATTGAACCCTCTTGTGACATGGAATTGTGAAAAACTACTATCGGCGACTCGCAAAGCTTTGAAAGGTACTGTGCTAGGGCCGCATCCCTTCCTCGATACTCTCTTGTCCGGCGCCAAAGGAAGTCATCCTTGTCAGCAATCCAAGACTGCACATACAATGTCAGAAATGACACAAACAGAGAGAGAGAGAGAGAGAGAGAGAGAGAGAGAGAGAGAGAGAGAGAGAGTTACCATGAAGCTCTCATCCTGCAGAAAGAGGTTTTCTTGCCACAGGTCTACACATGTAGTTGACCCCTTACCTGAATGATTAAACCAATCCTCCACTTCTTTGTTACTTTTCGATGGTCTTAGGCTTTGTCTTATTGCTTGGAAGGTGGCTTCATCAGGTAGTGTCTCCTTGTATTTTTCAGCTTTCTCAAAGCATCTTCGAAGGCATTCCATTGGATTGCTGGATGTTTCCATTGCCTCATCATCACTACTATCCTCTGAAACAAATCCACTCCTCTCCTCTTGGACTCTGGAAATAATAGCTAGGGAGAAATCCTCCCTTAAATAAAACACACTTTGCACATCATGTAAGAAGATATAGGTCCTGTCTCCAATCCTGAAGTCAGGCACAGCAGGCAACATCATCTGAGCATGATTCTCAGTGAAGTTACTGACATCCAATGGAAGTTTGATTTCTGTGGTTTTCACAGAGAGCATCTTACTTCTTTGTACTTCAATTGCCTCAACCTCAAGGTCGACTGTGTCTTCAACCTCCTCGACTTCTTGCATATGAGTTGTCTCCTCGCATTCCTCATCTGGTGCTGCATCCTGCTCCTCTAACACCTCATCAGGATTCTGCATGAGGAATCCAAACAGGTTGTTGAGGTAAATCATAAAGCCAAAGGCTTCCTGAATGAGTTTGCATTCTTTTTGGTGCAAAGGGCAGGCTGAATGTCGGCAAGAGGGTGGTAATTCCCTATACTTCTTCACTCCCTGTCCCTTTCCACCACAGTCATTTAAATGCACAAGAGTCATAGTAGGCAGAACAACCCTTCCTACCTGCACCATCACTTCAAACTTATCTCTGTAGGACTGCAAGAAATTACTGTGCTGAGCTAACAGGTCTTCAATGTTAAACTTTGGATTAAACATAGAATGAACTAGATCATACTTGTCCCCAGCACCACAAGATGCTGCAAAATCAAACAGCCTCTCATCAGTTGCAGCTGGGTCTTCCAGAGAAGACACATCCTCTTTTTCTTTACATTTAGTACTTTCTAGCACATCTGCATCATCTGAGAAGTCTATATTTCTCTTTCTTGTATTTTTCTTCAGAAGTACTTTACAGGGCACCACACCCTTGTAGGATGAGGGATCCTCTTGCCCTGGTGACCTCTCTGATTGATCTTCACCAATCGACTTTTCCTCAAATATGTCCTGACAAAAGTCAACAGTTCTTTTGGCAGATACATTAAGCAACTGAGCTTGCAAGGGTTGAAATCCTGGCACAACCTCTGGATCTGGTTTCAGCCTCTTCTGCCTACTGGACCTTAATCCTATTCATCAAGAAACATAACAAGTCAAAACCAAACCATCATGATCTCTCTCTCTCTCTCTCTCTCTCTCTCTCTCTCTCCTGATAGATATAAATATATATATATATATATCTGTCTCTCACCAAAGCACAAACAGAAACACACCTAGTCTCTCTCTCTCTATCTCTCTCCAAAGAACACTAAAAAATACACACAGCCTCTCTCTCTCTCTCTCTCTCTCTCTCTCTCTCTCTCTCTCTCTCCAAAGAACACTAAAAAATGCACACAGCCTCTCTCTCTCTCTCTCTCTCTCTCTCTCTCTCTCTCTCTCTCTCTCTCTCTCTTTGTATTTTTCTATTTGACTAAAGGCTCTCTCTCTCTCTCTCTCTCTCTCTCTCTCTCTCTTTGTATTTTTCTATTTGACTAAAGGCACGCGAGGAAGGAAAAGTGCCTTTTGCAAACCTCTACGCGCGCCTTAAGTACAACTGAGAGAGCAATAACAATACTAACGGCGCGCGGAGAGAGTTGCAACAGGCACTTTTCCTTCTTCGCGCGCCTTTAGTCCAATAGACAAATGCAAAGAGAGAGAGAGAGAGAGAGAGAGAGAGAGAGAGAGAGAGAGAGAGAGAGAGAGAGGCTGTGTCTGTGTCTCTGTCTATGGAACTATGGGTATTGAGGTGTGTGTGTGTTGAACAACACACACACACACACACACACAATTTGTACCAACTGCTGGAAATACAGAGAGAAAGAGTGAGAGATCACCTTTTTTTGGTGGGGTTTGCACGAACTCGAAGGGAGGTGTCTCCTCCATTGTTGTTCTGTGTGTCAAGCTGACTCTGTCTTTCTCCCTCTCTCTCTCTCTCTCTCTCTCTCTCTCTCTCTCAGAGTAAGGACTCCCTCTTTCTATCTCTCTCAATCTGTGTCTCTCCCTCTCTCTATCTCTGTGACAATCTGATCACTCTTTCTCTCTCTCTCTGTCTCTCTGAGACTCTCTCTCCCTCTCTCTCTCTCTCTCTCTCTCTCTCTCTCTCTCTCTCTCTCTTTCTCTCTCTCTCTCTGTGACAATCTGATCACTCTCTCTCTCTCTCTCTCTCTCTCTCACACAGCCGTTTTTTGACCTAGTAGGCAGCAGTTCACTCTTTTGACCATAACTTGCTCATCCGAACTCCGATTTAGGTGATCTATAGCCTCAATCGAAGAGCACGAAGCCCTCTACGCATTGATGTAAAGACAAAATTTTTCTGTGTAATGAAAGGCTTTGCTGTAACAGCATCTCAGAACTGAAAAAACTGTCAAAACTTTGCGTTTTTGTTGCCGACTTGAAGGCAATGTCAGACAAAACTCGCAAGGGTGGAAAAGCCACACTCGCCATGGAGAATGATGCAAAATCTCCAAGGAATTTGGATGCTAATCCAACCACATCGTCTACAACAACGGAAGCAATGATCATGGCTTACTTGATCTCGTTACAAGAAACCGTCAACAAGCAAGGTGAAGAGTTGCGCGCACTTGTAATGGAGAATGGTACTTTAAGAGTTCTCGTTGTGGAGAATGAGCACCTCAAGAAGGTTCTTGAAATGCAAACAACACGCTTGATGCATCTTGAGAATGAAGTTCAAGAATGTAAACGCTCTCTTGTGGACATGAATGTAGTGAAAGAGCGCTTGAGCAAAGTTGAGAGTGATCATGTATTGAAAGAGGAAACGATAGATACAATACGACATGATGTATGTGAGATGAGAAATGCATCCAAATCATGGGCTGATATATGTAAGGATAATGTGGTTTCTACATCTCCTATCACGCAAGCCGTTGTCCAAGCAAAGAGTGTAGAGAATGTGGACACTCAAGAATTGCAAGAACGACAAAAACGCTCAAAGAACATCGTCATTCGTGGAATCAAGGAGGAAAGCATGGAAACACCCCAATCTCTTGCGATTGCTATTGAAGAGTTTTTTGCTACACACTTTGGCATGTCAGGAATCATGGCTTATGGTGCACATCGAGTTGGAAAACAAGGAGTCCCTCGCTCGGGAGAAAGACCTATTGTATGTACCATGGCTGATGAGGTAAAGAGAAAGATCATCCTTGACAATGGTTGGATCTACCTCAAAGGAACGGGTTGTAATGTATATGAGGATCGCACTCTTATGCAACAAAATGTACGTCGCAAAGCATACGAGGAAAGAAGCAAGAAGGTTAAGGTATCATCTCAAGAAGAAAAGTCACTTGAGGAGGATGCAAGTCCACCCAACAAATAGGGACACATGATCTATGAGACCAACTCACGCTTGCGAATAAGCTTTTGGAATTGTAACGGGTATCCATGGAATGCGGGAATTGGCATTGATGAGCTTACCAATGACTCCGATGTGATACTTCTTGTCGAAACATGGGAGCATGATGCGCAACGAATTCTTGGATTTGACAAATACGATGTACATTCTTTGATGTGGACCAAAAATGCAAAGCAACGAAGAGGCCAAGGAGGCGTAGCATGTATGACCAAAAAGGGTTTGAAAGATGTTTCCATTGTCAAAGAAGATAAGTATAAACGCTACTTATGGCTGAAAATCAGCCCACCAAATGGTCAAGTCATGTTTGTGGCCGGCTGCTACATTCCTCACTATGACTCCAACTTTTATGCTCGCTTGAATATGGATAGAGATCAGCCCTTTGTTGAACTAGAGGAAGACATTGCTCATTACAAGGATCAAGGTGAAGTCATTGTTTTTGGAGACATGAATGCTCGCACAAATATGTTACAACACGACACACAACAAGTCGACATGCCGCATGTATCAAGAAGAGTGGATGACTCATACATGTATAATCGAAGTTCTAATGATGCAAAAGAAGTGGATCACTATGGAAAGTCACTTCTACATATGTGCAATAGTACCGGAATGCTCATTGCAAATGGTGTATCTCTATGGCAAGGCACCAATGACTTTACATGTAGAAAGCACAATGGTGCTAGCGTGATTGACTATATGTTGTTCTCAGAAGCCACTCTAGAATGCATACAAAGCTTTACACTTGGTGAATGGAATCCGGAATCGGATCATAGGATGTTATGTATTGACCTCAAGTGTGGTAAACGGCCCGAGCATGTAGCCTCCAATCATGATGTGAATCATTTGTACCTACGTCTAGACTTCAAACGAGCACTTATATATGCTGATATGGTGGACCAAATGTTAAGCATGATAGAGCATCAAGGGAGCCCAACATTAGAATGCAAGTGGAAAGTTTTCAAAGAAGTAATTTTCTCTTGTGCGAAGAAATGCTTTTCGGTGAAACACATGTCTTGCAAAAGGTCTAAGAAGGGTAGCACCAAGAAGAAATGGTTTGACATGGAATGTAGTCAAGCCCGAAAACACTTGCTAAGATTGGATGCAATCAAAGACAAGGAAGTTTACTTGGAATGTTCACACACATACAAAGCACTTGTTCAAAAGAAGAGGAGAAGGTGGGAAGTCGAAAAACAACTTCTTTTAGCACAAGAGAAAGCACATGCATGTGGCAAGTTTTGGCAAAATCTAAAAGGCAAGCGCGTTGAGAGCTTTGGTGACTTGACTCTTGAGGATATGTATATGCATTGTAAGAACCTCTATGAGCAACCCAATGTTGATAAGATGGAGGGTTGTAGCTCCCTTCCATTTATGTCTCCCTTCTTTACCATTGAAGATGTATGCCGCGCGCTTGAGAAACTTGCTACTCGCAAGGCAGGTGACCTTCAAGGTGTCAAGGCTGAAATGATTAAATGGACAAGCAAGAAAACACGATATTGGATATGCGATATGTTTAACCTTGCACTTCAGTATGGCATGCCTCATGATTGGAGTGCAAATTGGATCAAACCTTTGCACAAAGGAGGAGATGTAAACAATGTGAACAACTATCGCACTATAATGGTTGGTTCTTTGATGGCAAAGTTATTTGGATGTATCATGGAGATGAAGATAAGTGAATGGGCTGAAAAGAATAGAAAACGTGCGCTTGGCCAAGCAGGTTTTCGAAAGCATCATAGCACTATTGATCACCTTGTCACTCTTCGAGTTCTTATGGAAGCGTCTCGATTGAAAGGAAAAAAGTTGTATTGTTGCTTTGTGGATTTCAAGAAAGCTTTTGACATGGTACCGCGAGGAAATCTTTGGAGATGTATGCAAAGCCTTCAAGTGCCGAGAGAATTTATGCATGTAGTCTTTCGCATCTACCAAAAAGTGATATGTCGATTACGTATGGGAGATGGAATTTCAAAATTTTTTGCAAGCACTATTGGTGTCAAACAAGGATGCCCACTTTCCCCAACCCTCTTTGGGCTACTCATTGATGAATTGGAATACATGGTTCTTGATTTTATGCAGCAAGAAGGCATAGAAGAGGTTAAGATTGGAAATGCGGTGATCATGCTTTTGCTTTATGCCGATGATGTAGTGCTCTTGGCACATACCTTAGAAGATGCACAAAAGCTTATGAGTGTCTTGGAACGCTTTTGCCTACATAGTGGGCTGATCGTGAATGGATCCAAAACCAAGGTTATGCTTGTAAAGACCCTCAATGACGAAAATCCATGCATTGTATACAACAATGAGAAACTTGAAGTGGTAGATCACTTCAAGTACCTTGGCCTTGAGGTTCCATCCAATCATAAATGGAAGGATTGTGCAATGCGTCGCTTGGAAGCCGGAAAGAGGGCTTATTATGCATTTGAGAACATGTGCAATGCAGGAGAGATCAAGTGTTGGGCTCTCAAAAAGTACCTCTTTGACACATTGGTGACACCGGTGCTTCTTTATGGAGTGGAGGTGTGGGGTGGAAGCATCGGGAAGTCTACTTGGAAAGAGTTTGAGAATGTCCAAAAGCGTTTTCTCACCAACTTTCTCCAAGTCAAGACACAAACACCTTACATTCTCTTACTTCTTGAGTCCGGATCGCTTCCCATTGAGGTCTTGGGCATGGAAAGGGTTGTGGAGTACATGCGTAAGACACAACGTAGCCCTTTGCATCGACTTCCTAGAATCGCATATGAAGCAAAAGGTTCAAAAGACATGCAAGAGCAAAATACTAAGTTCGGGGTGGATGCTTGATATCAAGAAATGGTTTGGAAGATGGGATGCATGTCACTTGGTCAAGGATGCGTCGATCGACTCCCAAGTTAATGAGGCCTTCTTACAACGCCAATGTATCATGGCTTGGGAGAAATCCGGAGGTTCTCGCTTCAGCCATTACACCACACACGTTGCCCCAAACTACAAATCTCTCTTCTTCTCGGAACGAGGTAACCGAACCCATTCCTACATCCTTGAGCCCATCCCGTTGAGTGCGATCCGCACCATTGCCTCCATTCGTCTTAGCTCCCATTCTCTACGCTGCGAGACAGGACGTTGGGGCACTGGCGAGGAGTGTCATCGACTTTGCACCTTATGCCCTCGTCAAGTGCGAGAGAGTGAGTACCACACACTACTTGAGTGCTCAGCTTTTGACCACATTAGGTCCTCTTTTCCCCATATATTCAGCCATGAGCTCTCCCTACATACCTTCCTCTCCCAACCACGATGTGGACTCTCTATTGCTACGCTCATTTCAGTCATTTTTGAGCATCGAGAGTCACTTATGAACTCCACTCACACTACGTGACATGTTCATTTGGTCCCATAGGTCATATTTGACCTCCCAGGACGATAATAGAACTATCTATCTATCTATCTATCTATTGTTCTCTCTCTTTCTCTCTCTCGAAATCACACTTATAACGGATACATACGGCGGCGTCCCACGTGTCACTATAAATTAGAATATATTTGCATGCCGTCGCACGTGTGGTCATTATTGAGACCGTATACTTTTTGTACGCCATATAAAGCGGTCAAGAGAGAGAAAAAACACACCACGTGAAAGAGAGTGAGTGAGTGAGAGAGTGAGAGAGAGAGTGTGTAAGACCATCGTCTGCGTCTCCGACAGCAAGGCCACGCAACGACATAACGAAGGTCTGCTTCTTCCTCTGCCTTTGCCTAAATCTCTCTATCTCTGTTTTTGTCACCCACACACAAACACACACACACACACACACACAGACACACACATGCACACCCACAAACTCACAAACACAGACACACACACACACACACACACACACACACTCACAAACACACACACTTACACACAGACACACATCTTAAAAATACACACACACACACACATCTCTCTCTCTCTCTCTCTCTCTCTCTCTCTCTCTCTCTCTCTCTCTCTCTCTCTCTCTCTCTCTCTCTCTCTCTCTCTCTCTCTCTCTCTCTCTCTCTCTCTCTCTCTCTCTCTCTCTCTCTCTCTATCTATCTATCTATCTATCTATCTATACCAAAGGCGCGCGTAGAGAGCCATATCCGTAGTGCATGTCTCTATGCGCGCCGTTAGTACTGTCCATTGACTAGAGAGAGAGAGAGAGAGAGAGAGAGAGAGAGAGAGAGAGTAAGAGAGAGTACCCTATTCTAACGGCGCGCGGACGTGCTTGTTGAGGTTTAAAAGTTGTCCGTGCGCGCCTTTAGTAATGTGGATTCTCTCTCTCTCTCTCTCTCTAGTTATATATGCTAAGCTATAGAAAGAGAGAGAGAGAGAGAGAGAGAGAGAGAGAGAGAGAGAGAGAGAGAGATTCATAGAAAGAGAGAAGGGGAGTGAGACTCTTCTTTTGGTGTACAGTAAGATGGCTAGAACAAAAGCCACTGCAAGGAAGGCAGGCAAGGGTCCAGGATTAGCATCGAAAGCAAGTGGTAGATCTGCAACCCCAAAGAAAAGACTTGGAAAACCAAATAAAATTCTGAAAGGGCCAAGGATGAAGAAGCTGCAAACCTGCATGGGACTTTTCAGAGAAATCAGAAAGGCACAGAAATGTGTAAATTTATGCATACCAAAGCTGCCCTTACAGAGGATGGTGAGGTCCATATGTGATGAAGCTACCTGGGGCACCAAAAGGTGGAAGGTGGTGGCATTAACGGCTCTACAGGAAGCAGCAGAGGACTTCCTACTGGAGTACTTCAGTGACATGACCATTGTTGCAGCCCATGCCCACAGGGTTACTATAATGGACAAAGATAGTGAGACATTGAAAAGAATAAGGTGGAGGTATGACAAACTGCTGGTCCCCAATGTCTGCAAGGATAAGAAAATGAGGGAAATTTTGTTATACCCCCCAGAGCTAGTGCCACAGCTCACAGTTGTAGATGTCACACATGATGTGAATACAAGGGCAAGGGCAGAGACTATTGCTCGCCAAACAGAGGAAATGAGGGAAGCAGAGCTTAAGGAGAAAGCAAAAGTAGCAGTGGAGTCCCAGAAACAAACAGAGTGCAATGTGACCCTGTCTATAGAGGCAATGAATCAAGAAACTCTACTTTCAATGAAGAATGGTTTGCTTGCAGAGATACCATTTGTAGATGGAACTAGAAAGCTAGCTCTAGAAAAGGTGGACATTGATTTATTGCAGAATCCAGATGCTGAGATTTCAGACACAATTATCTATGCTTGTCTTAAGTAAGTGTTACTATCTTGCTAGCTTTGAAAACTCAGATAATAGGTTTGCTAACTCAGGTAGAGTCTCTGCAGCCTGATCAAAAGTCAACTCCCATTGCACACTCACACAGAGGTGTTTCTCCTTGATCCACAAATGTCTGTAATTATTAGACAAAAGAACAGTCCATCTGGGACCTTTGAGAGCTGGTTTCTCAACTGTGCTATGCTGGAAGTTACTGTGATCATCTTCCCATATGAGAACAACCATCACTGGAGTCTCATATGCCTTGATGTTGACCAACCAGCAGTGTGGGTGTTCAATTCAATAAAAGGAACCCACCCTGAAATTAGGCTGTAAGTGTTTTGTATCAGAAAGTGTTTATTATAGATATCCATGTAAATTTGAAGCCTCATGCTAACATCTTGACATTGCTTTGTGCAGTTGTATAAAGAGGTTGTTGCTTGCGGCAAGCTATGTGGAAGGTATGAACTATACAAGGCCCCAATCAAAGATGTACCTGTCCCAAATCAAACCGATGGGAATTCTTGCGGCTGGAGATGTCTTCTCCATGCAAAATATGTCCTGCAAAGCTACTTTGCATTAAAACCTTTCATGACTAAGGTACCCATTTCGCAATGCATTCAGTTAGTTTTGGTTTAGTCTATAAAAGAATTCTCACCATGTGGTCTTTCAATTTTGCAGAGTGCTTTAAAAAACTACACATATGATTATTTGCAAAGATACCGGGTAAGTTTAATACAACACCTGCTTACTATGTCTAGCCCTAGAGAGCTTGAAGATAGCGGCTTGGATGAGCGCACTATTGATCTTACAAAACATGACGTGCCACCACGACAAACCCCTACATTCGATACAGTGGAATCGCATCGGGCCGAGGGTGTCATATCAGCAGAAGATGAAAGAGCCGAGGATGAGGAAAGGACAAATGAGCATATGGAAGCTGCTAAGGTTCAACCGGAGGAGACAATGAAAGAGCCAAGTCAGCCAGTGGAAGAGCCAAAAGAGCCTATGGCTGAAACCCAAGATGAGGAAAGCAGGCCTATAGATGAGCAAAAGGATATGGATGAGGAAAGCAGGCCTAGGGATGAGCAAAATGATATGGATCAAGCAAGGATGTATGAGGCAAGCCGATCAACCTTAAATCAGGCAGAAAGGGCCATGGGGGAGACCCCTGATGAAGATTTGAATGATGACTATGAAGATAAAGCGGAGGAGAGCAACAACGACATGAACACTACAGAGACCCAGTATGGACCCTTGCTACCTGTAGATACGGTTGTTCCGGTAATGTCTATTCAAGTATGGCAAAATATGTTCAGCTTCTAACTACTTATATGTACTTGTCAACTTTTACAGAGGTTGATTATCTTGGACGTCAATGGATTGCTGCTGATGCGGGTGTCTCTTGGTGACAGAGGACCCTTTGAGGATTTGCAAACGTTTCGGATGGGAACTTGTCGAGTCGTGGTTCGTCCAGGAACCAAGGAATTTATTGAGTTTTTTCTTCCGCGCTTCAGAGTTGCCATATGGTCTTCAATGCAAAGGCAAAACTTATCGCCACTAGTTGCAATAGTTTACACTATATGCCAAGCTCACACGTCAGATTTTGCCTTTTTGTATGATCAAAGAAAATGCGTTACCGTTGAGGGCCACTACCATCCTAAAAAACCAGGATTACCTCTTTTGTACAAACCGTTTAGCCAAATCGGTGTACCCTTTGATGCAACTAATACACTATTAATTGATGATACTCCTGAAAAGGGAGAACTAAATCCGCCGGGAACAACTATCTCACCACCTTCTTTCGAGGGGCATTCCTTCGATTTTTACCTTGAAGACATTCTGATTCCATACTTACAGAAATTGTATCTCAGTCCATTGTTCACGGACGAGTTTGTACTTTCTAATGAATTAAGATGATTCTTCTATCTGTCTTTGTCTTGTCTAACATATATATATATATATATATATATATATATATAGAGAGAGAGAGAGAGAGAGAGAGAGAGAGAGACAGAGAGAGAGATTTGACGTGGTAAAGAAATGTATTTCAAGCACACTTTTTCACAGGGCACAATTGAAAAATGAGATCAATAAACTTCATGTCTTGAAAGTCATTTGTATACACTTGGGTTTACAAGAATATCTGTTACATTGACACTACTTCAACCCGACCATCCAACTCTTTGCACAAAATATCTTTTTCCCTTCGCCGCATCACCTTACGGCCAGCTAAGAAAAAGGAAAAATCTGATAGTTCCTTGTCCATTGACTCTTCAATGATGTCATTTTGCAAATGCTGAAGACTGCATAGCTCCCTTATTGTAACCACCAATAGTAGGCCATGCTCTTTATCAATCACTTCCACATCCACAGTAGGATTATCTTCCAAACCTGCAGAAACCTGGTCCATAGGAATGTACTTACCGTTTAGCATTTGTGATCGCATATACCAAAATGAGAGTAACAGTGATTGGCTTGCAATCATGTACTTGACAACTAGAGTATCAAGCGCGGCCTCGCATCGTAAACCAATCTCTTCCTTTGCATACCATCCTTTGTCAAGAAGTTTGTCACAGGATGACTGCTGAAATGACTTGCACATGAACATAGTTTTTGTAACTCTGATGTTGTAGCTATGAAACAGCTCTATGAAGAGTGCAACAGGACAAAAGTTTGCAATTCTAACCAGTTTGGTAGGAATAGAGCTACGTAGAGACCTTTGTATATCCTTGTAGAGCTTACTTCGCATTGCCTCCACCATTGTTTCCTCGGGAACTGGCCAGTCCACAGTGTTCCAATCGGTTGGTAGAGGCAGTTTCACCAACATGCCATTCTTATTCCCTGAGCTGAGTTGGTAAAAGTGGTCATAAAAAAAGATTCCCTCATCAGCCAATCTTTTGCTGCTCCTCTCTGAGTACTGTAGAGAACCAATATGGGCATGTACAACATGGAAGAGGCCTATTATGCACTCCACAGGTTCCCATTGCTCATAAGAAGAGGGATAAACATCTGCAATATATATAAGAAGAGTTAAACTAAGAGTATCAATAAGTACAAATGACAAATCTAATGTAATTAAGTTGTGAAGAGTAGAGACATTACTCATAACAAGCGGGAGAAACATTGCAAAATATATAAGAAAGGTTATAATGAGAGTATCAGTAAGTTCACATGTCAAGAGTACTTACAATTGCAACGTGGTTGATGTATATCTGATACATTTCCACCGTTTGCTATCACCTCTGGATGGGTAAACACATACTGAACAAGAACTTCCTTTACAGATCTTTTGCCGATCTCAACTTTGAAATCCAACACCCTGACCTTCCATGCTGAGCGGTAAACGTTGATACCACTAGACCTCTTGGGTCTTCTTGGTTGCATGAGGACCCATGAACCTTTGTTTATCCTTTGTCCAACCCATTGGTTGTCTGCACTTATTGAAGCTGGTATTGTAATTGAGGATATGCTACTACTTGGCCTTCTAGGCAAAGTGCCGTTGTTGGTTGTTGGTGTGAGAGACAATAAACACCTTGAGGCTCTTGGGCGAGAAGACGTGGATGCCATAACTCTCAGAGAAAAGCTTTACTGGAAGGAGATTCACTTTGAAAGCATTCTAATGGAGGGAAGGTGTTTTAAAATTCCAATATCTTGTGCGGGCTTAATGGTCACCCTCCAGTACGTTAATGACCATAAGAGAATATCAGAAGTGGGACCACACGCAAGCACCTAAAAGCTCGGTAAAAGGAAGGAAATTACTATGCTACAATCCTAGTTTCGTGAAAGTTTTATGCTATTTTCCTATTTTTTGAGTCTTTCCAGGTACTTTCCTACGTAACGTAGCCTTCATGCTCATTGGACGCGCTCTATTTTTCTCTCTCTTCATATGGCCCTCCAAATGACCTCCGAAATTTCCTAATGGGGAGGTCTTGTTGAGAGAGAGAGGAAGTACCTGTTGCTTGGAAAAGCCTGTTGTGCTCCTTGCTCATCTGCCCCATTGTGCTAACTTGGGTTTGCTTATATATTAACTTAGCAAAATTGCCCTACCTACTTTTGTTGGAAAGTCACTTAAAAATAATAAGTGAAAATACCAAAAATAGGGAAAATAGGCTAAATGAACTGGAAAATTCCCCTCACTGAATCTGATGGATTCTGAAGGGAATACTGATGACCATGCTGTGTGCAACCGGAGGATATGCATCTACACCAAGTGACTGGGCATGCACGGTCTACGAATAGACTCACAAAAGTGCCAAATCACTTCTAAATCTAGACTGACTGAACTGACTGGACCCTTTTCATGTTGTAGCTTGTCCACGGACACATAGGGTTGGATGTGTCACATGACATCCCCTCCTTTTCAAAGTGAGGTACTGGTACCGAACTGTATGGCGTCGAGGGAGATCGCCAATAACATCCGGAATCCTGGAAGGGACTCTTCGCCGGCCCACTCTGATGTTTGGGTCGTGCGGTACTTGAACTTCATAAAGGTTTGCGACGCTTGCTTCTTTGGGCCGCGCCGAAAGCGACACAAAGTCTTTTGTGGCTCCTTCGATGCTTCAACTTCATCGAGTATCCTGCTTCTTTCGTCTTCAAGAATCTCCATGGCTGAAAATTCTTGAAACCACTTCCAACACAAAACCATGAACATACCTATTCCATGTAAAGTGAAGGGAAAAAATCTTGTCTTCTCTAAAGACTGTGTATGCAATGTAGATGAACATAGAGACGGAGTGACAAACCGTTCATCAAACATATGCAAACAATGAGAGCCAATCTTTCTCTTATGATTTAGAGCAATCAACTGTGGCAATTCACAATGGAAATGCCCATGCTTGGTGCTCATACTTTCATGTGCTCTTTCGGGTACTGTGTCATGCCAAGGAAGAGAAATGAAATGTGACTTCCTTACATACAGACTTTTCAACTTTTCATGAAATTTCTGCATACATTCGTACTCATCCATGAGAGAAACGTGCTCAACATACAATATGTCATGCTTAGGAAAAGGGATCATATAACGATGCTGACTAAAATACAGGAAACAATCACGAATGAAACATTCGAACAATGCGTGCGTATCAATCATGCGAACACATAATACTTCCTGTGAGGGTTCTTTGGACCTAGGCGCGAGAGCCAAGATCGCTTCTTCTTGAGGGAGTTCTTTGGACCTAGGCTCGAGAGCCAAGATCGCTTCTTCGTGATTGATCGAATTTGCAACGAGGTTAGCTTCGCTAGAAAAAGCATCCACTAACACCTCATCCTGGGAAACAATCACATCTTCTTCATGCAACTCATCATGCTTGTGAGAAATCACATCTTGATCATGCAAATCATCATGTTTGTCTTTATCATCCAAATCATTATGCAAATCATTGGCATCCAAATCATCATGCTTATCATTGTCATTCAAATCATCATGCTTCTCATAATCATGCAAATTCTGTGTGTCATACTGTGGAGAAAAAGAGACTGAGAGAGTCTCCTTCTCCTGAATCCTTTCAATCTTGTCCTGCATATTAGCAATGAGAGATGGAGAATGAGCAATGTCCTCTCCATGAATGACAATACGAGAATCACTTTTGGCATTGAGAGTTATAGTGTTAGTCAGAAAATCCATGAGAGCGTAAAATCATATCACATCCTGAGAGAGGAGAAACATTGAGAGTTATAGTGTTAGTCAGAAAATCCATGAGAGCGTCATTATCACGAAACCATCGAATGCCCAAAATCATATCACATCCTGAGAGAGGAGAAACAAATCTTCTAGTGAAGGCAGTCTGTTGAATTGCAAACAACACATCAAGGCACTCCTCCGTGATGAGAGCGTCCTTACCGAGACGAAAGCCAGAGACCTCGATAGGAGATCTCCGACTAACTTCGAGGCGGACTCTCTCAACAAGAGAGGAACTAATCACATCATGCATACTACCTGGGTCAAACAATATGACAAAACGGTGCCCCGACGTACGACCATAACATTTAATGAGAGAATCATCAATGGGAGGGTCCTGAGAAACTTGGGACACACTCGTGTTATCATTCATTGCATTGACAGAGGAAGTGGGTGCTATGGGTTCTTTAGATTCATTCGATTCAAGCTTAGGACATGTTCTTTTTATGTGACCCTTAATGTGACAATGAAAACAACGACGTTCCTTAGAATAAGTGCTTTGTTCTTCCGACTTGATGTATCCTCCTACAATTCCTTGTGCTACCTTTTCATATGGAGTAAGCTTAGGTTTAGCAATTGTGTTAGCCTTACCCTTAGATTCATTGGAAGAATTCTTTGATGAGAGACTGTTGGAAGATTGGTTAGAAAAGTTATCATTCTTACCGTTCTGAGAAGTCTGTGATATACTTGTAGAAGTTTTGTTCTCCTTAGGCTTTCCTTGTTGTGCTTCATCTCCTGTGCGAGAGCAATCGCTACCGCCTTGTTGAGATCGATTGGATCGAGTACCTCTACATCGTACTTGATATACTCGTCCAATCCAAAGAGAAAAGCCTCCTTGCGCTCATCATCCGATTTTCGTAATTGAGTGCCTAGCTGCAAAACACGATTAGAGAAAGACATGACTGGCATACCATTTTGCTTGAGAGAGCGCCAATCGTCTTTCAATCGTACGAGGTACTGAGGTGGCATAAACCGCGCCTTGAGCTTGTCTTGGAAATCAGCCCAATCGAAGGAAAGAGGCATGAATCCGTCGGCTGCCTCTAAGTGCGCGGCTAGCTGTGTCTCTTGCCATGCGTGGTACCAATTGATGTCATCACCAGCAAGGTACATAGCTGTCGTCAAAACTTTGTTATTTCTTATCTTCTTAGTTGTCGCAAAATAAGCATTAAATTGATGCAACCAAGAATGAATAACCGTAGCATTCATCTTACCATCATACTTACTGAAAGTCAACTTCTCTGTGACTGGATGGTTGGAATCCGCATCGTGGCTTGCGCCACTTAATGAACTCCCATAATCTTTGGGTGGTTCGGTCTTCGAGGCTAGCACTTGGGAAATAAATTCTTGAGTGCGTAGCTCCCTTTGAGCTTCACACTCGGCCTCCCTTTCTGCTTTTCGTTAATTTCGTTCATCGCCCTTGCGTTCAATAGCAAGGTGATCGGTTTCTTGTTCTCGATTCGCTTCTAAAGTGGCGCAAGTCGCTTCTTGTTGTGCCAGTATCATGTCCATCATTGACTTGACCATCATCTCCATAGGAGTAAGTACAACTCGTGGCGTAGATGACGAAGGGGGAGGGTCGAAAAATCTCTTGGTGGGGAAAAATCTTCACCGCCTCTCTCATGCTCATCACCTGTATGCGAAGTATCCATTCCGCTGCGGGTGACGACCATGCACTATGATCTTTGGTTCTTAAGTTCACGAGGAACTTGGGTTCTTGAGGGTCTTGGGTTCTTGGGGTCTTGAGGTTCTTGAGGTTTTCTTTCGCTTGCAAACCGCGTTTGAGAAGGATCTTCTCTTCACCCGAGTTCTACTTCTTTTCTGTGGGCGCACCCCTTGGCGGCCTTGCGCTCACACCAAGGTTACTTTTTCCCACCTCACGTAGATTGGCCGGCCGCTAAGTGCACGGTCCGCTCTCAATGAGTGAAAAGAGACACAAGGGGAGGCTGGACAAGCCCTTCTTTCTTGGGATTCTTGTCACTCTTCAACAAAACACGATTAGGAATTGACACGCCCAAGCGAACTTGGGTTCGTGCAATTTCAACAAGTTAAAAAAAAATTCTTGTGGTTCTTGTGGTTCTTTCCTTGAGTGATACAGAACACTGCCAAAGCTCTAATACCAATGTTAGGTGCAGTGGAAAGATTGTTTGCGCTTTGCTCAAGATGAGTGCTCCAAACTGTGCTCAAGGTTCCTTTTAGTTCTTATGAAAGGGAGAGCCTTCCGTTCTTAATGGAAAGTGCTATGATCACGAACAAAGTGAATGGACAATGTGCGTGCAAGTGTATGAGACTGAGAGATTGAGAGAGAAGAGAGATACGACACCAAAGACGTTGTAAAACCCTCCTCCGAAGGCCCCACTCTCGTCGACGAGAGTGGTCTACTTTTGATTGCACAAAGTGGTACAATGCGTATGCAATGGACTGATGCAACTTGGACTATGCTGACGACGACGACGACGACTTGATGGCTGAAATCTGTGGTCTTCTCTCTGCTGAATTTCGAGACAACTGGAGAAAGACACTGGCTTTCTCGGTTGTTGGTAGAGCTCATGTGCCCGATTGGATGCCAGGAGAGGGTTTTAGGTGGATCCCCCCAAGGACTGCAGTTCGATACTTGGGTTGTCAGGTTGGTTTGGACTTGTCTCCCGAGCAGCAGATTGCTCCCCTTCTCCTGTCTATCAGGAGGAAGTTATTACATTGGAGCTCAGCTCGACTTTCTTTGGCTGGCAGAGTAGTAGTGGCCAACCAGGTGTTGTTGGCAACTATGTGGTACATCACTTCTTGTTGGATCTTCTCGAGTTCTTGTATCAGCCAGGTAGAGAGGCTGATCGGGATCTTCCTTTGGTCAGGACGTGACACTCAGATAGCCCGAGCCAAAGTGGCTTGGCAGGTCATCACTCTTCCTTGTTCATAGGGAGGGCTTGGGATCATTGACCCAGCAGAGCAGAGCAAAGCCCTTCTTGGGAAGTTCATCGTCAGAGGACTTCTTCTAGGTGAGGAGCCCTGGAAGGAGTTCTTGCTACAGCGGCTTCGTGCAAGGGTGCCTCACGCAGGAGACCCTTGGCAACCTTCGACTAGATGGATCTTTACAAAGATGCGCAGAGTTGGTTTGAGCAGGAGACTGGAGAACCGCTTCGCTGTGAGCCTACTTCGATCTTGGGAGCTCTTGCGGCGAGGCCTGGAGCAGAGACAGCCTACTTGCACGGAGGAGCGCCTACGGCAACCCCTTGTCTGGAACCCCATGGTTAGCACTCAGAGAGGCCACTTGGTTGGTAGTCGGCCTCATGTTTCCTCGGGTCCCATGGCAGCGGGCCCAGCGCGCTCTCTAGGTGACTAGTTAGAGTTCACAGGTTTGTCAGAAGAGGTACAGGGTTTCCAACTACAGGGCATGAGAGGGGTGCAAAGCATGTGCCAAGACATCTCAGAGTCAATTCCAGCTGAGTGGCTCACGCCTCTCAAGCCAGTAGCACCCAGGTGGATGGGAGCCTTCACACTGCTGGAGGTTCTCATCTCAGTCAAGGCCTGCTCAGAGACTGTTCCATCCCTTTTTTTCAAGCTTCAGGGTGAGGGACGCCTTCAGCGAGTTGCAGTAGAGGCCCCGCAAGTGGCAGAGTGCTGTTTTTAGAGGATCCGAGTAGTGGGCATCTGTGGGAGGACTTGTGTCATAGATCCTGATCTAGCAGCTCTTGAGACTGGACACTGGAGGCTGTGGGCTTGGGAGTGTTGTCCACTGGCACGAGTACAGTGGGATCCTAGTGAGTGGCTATGGAGGGACTGCAGGCCACCCAAGAGTCCCGTTCTTTCAGTACACTGTTCGACTGGGACGTCATATACTAGCAACACAGAGAAGCCCGCCCCGCGGCAGCACCTCATTGGCAGGAGGAGGGCCTCATAGCTGAGTTCTTGGCAGCATTTTGGGAGAGGTTGTGGGACTCGAGACAGCCGAGGCGAGTCACCTTGTTTCAGTGGCTGGTCGCACACAGAGCTACAGCAGTTGGGAGCTAGCTAGTGCATAGTGGTCTCTCGGCCGCATGTGCAGCTTGTGACCATCTTGTGGAGAGTCAACGTCACTGTCTTTGGGACTGTCCCTCAGCCCAACAGGAGAGGCTACGAGTTCTTTGGCTGATGCCTGCTCTCTCCACGGCTCGGCAGTACACTTGGGGAGCAGCGGCTTGGTCCACCCTCACGGACCCAGCACTTCAGTTTGAGCTATCTTCCACCAGCAGGATGATAGTGATGCAGGAGGGGCGACCTACACTCCAGCCTACTACAGAGCTTACTCCACAGGAGTGGTGCAGTGAGAGAGAGGAGTGTTGGGAGCTCATCAGTGGCCTGACACTCTGGTTCATCTGGCGGGCCCATTGCTTCCGCATCTTTGAGACTCGCCTTGTGCCACCAAGAGACTGTTCGCGATTTTTGGCTAGAGCTGATCCACACTCTCAGAGGACACCTCGAGGGACTCCAGAGCAGCTCCGACCGCATGCGGGAGCGCAGAGAGGCTTTCCTTCGACTCTGGCGTCCTGGGCCATTCTACACCATGGTCCAGGGTGTACTCCGTTGGCACTACCGACCACTTGTGTGGCTTTTCCCTCCCCCCATTTCTTGATTTAGCCCCATTGTACATATGCTGGTTTTTTCATTGGGAGAGTCTCCGACCATGGTTGTTGTAGCCCTCTCTTGAAGAGGTGGTTGTAGCCCTATGGGCAGTTTCAGTAACTACTAGAAGGATCTTTTTCTCGGAAAAAAAAAAAGCATGCAATATCTACTTCCACGGCCAAACTGTGTCCTACAACTTGGGGGATTTTGTACTGGAAATTGTATGGGCTCCTCCTCCGTCCCATCCTCGCCATGCATTGCACCAACTTTATAGAGGCCGCTTGCTTTTCTTCGGCCGCTATGCGTTGAGCCTCGCGTGCTTGCTCACGCTCGAACTCCATAGCTGCCCTTCTTTCTTCAACCGCTATGCATTGAGCTTGCTCACGCTCAAGCTCCATAGCTACCCTTCTTTCTTCACGATCTCTGTCCATGGCGGCACGTTGAGCCTCTTGTTGTAGCTTCATCTCCATCATCAACTTGACCAAAGTTTCCATACAGCTTGCTAGAATTCGTGGCGTAGATTTTTTTACTTTTTACTTTTTTGGGCTAGAGCCGGCAAGCCAGCAAGAAACTGCCTTTGCTTCGCGTGCACGCAAACGAGTCAAAGACAAGTTATCTTGCGGACTTGCCGACAAGGGAAAAAGCGCCTCCATGCCGTATCGTGGCATGTCAATGGGCAATGGAAGCAAGTTTTCCCCCTCGGGGGAGTAAAAAGTCTCAGTCCATGTTCCCTTGTTGGTCACGCCACCCGAGGGCAACATCGGGAAATCACCAAACGAATTCAGTGATGCACTTAAGGACCAAGGCTGAGAGAGAGGGACAAACCCTTGTAACTCACAGATCGTGCTGAATCTTGCCAAGGTACTCCAGGATTTTCGCTTGGTAGAAAAAGGCCCCCGTCCAGCGGATGTCCGGTAGGACTGCCATACCCAAAGTGGGCGTCGGCTCAAAGGAGGCATCCCAATCCAACCAACCATGGTCACCAAGGCCCGCTCGGAAAGCCCCAGGACCATGTTAGGCGAGACCGCACATACGCAATAACTACAAGCCCTACGAGCTTCAAACACCCTCACGGGCCAGAGCATTGTAGTATCGCGGTACGGCCCCGCAGAGGAATGCTGCAACGTTATCCGCATAGGCACTCCTCAGCTGCGGTCCACGACGACCATTATGGGCCCTAGGATTGTTTAACAGCCGTCTAGCATGTTTCAAACAGGGTCGTATTGAGCTTCTGAGATTGTCCAATTCAGGGCACTGTACCAACAAGTGCGTAAGTGATCTTAAACCTTCTTCCATTCTGCACAACGGGCAAGTCCTCGACTGCGCCCGTTCAATCTTATCCTTAAGCATTAAGCCATCCACTCTTGCTAGTAACAAGACTTTCTCCTCCATCCCACCGGGGTTCTTTCAAATGCTCTGCCTAAAGAGGTATCCACGCGTGTCCTCATACTTCCTCTCAATATAAGGATCAAGGGAGACACATTGATGTGAGTGTTCCCAGAGCTGGAACGCTCTCCTGTCTTGCAGTTTCAACAGAAGCGCCGTTGATATACCTCTCCCCCCAAAACTTTGTCCTTTTACACCAAGTCCACTTCTTGAATTGGTTCCAGTCTGGTATATTGTTAACCAAGTCTGCAATCCAAGTCTTTCGACCTGCGTATTTGGTAAAAGCTCGTACCCTCTGTCCAGCACAGTAAGCTGGTACGGGGGGGAGCCCTAACTCCCGGTGAAGAGTTGCTGCTGCCACAGAACTCGACTTCGCGGCCTTACCGACTACCCACCTCATTCCAGTTGCTATAAGCATCTCTAATGGGTTCAACTTCCTCATGTCATGTGAACCCATAATCTCCGCTCCATAAGTCGCCACTGGGAAGACGCACGCCTTGAGAAAAGCCAACCTTGACCACATCGGAATTTTCTTAGAGCACAGAAGATGTTTATGGGCATATAGAGACTTACGTGCACTTTCAATCCTATCCTTAAGGATAGTACCGATCGAGACTTCGCTGTCTATTAATATGCCCAAGTACCTATACTCTGAGGCTACCTGAATCTCCTCAGGTCCGATGTGAGGCTTAAAGGCAATAAGTTCCTCAAGGTCCCCGTTAAACACGGTCGCCTGGCATTTCTTTATGCCGAATTTCATCCCCCACTTCTCCACCCAACTATGCAATCTATCTAAACTAGCTTGCAACTCCTCCTTAGACTCCGTGAATAAAACTAAATCATCTGCAAAAAGCAGGCCCTGGATCTTCAAGAGTAGGCCTGGAATAGCCACCCCAAGGTCAGTCGCACTCTCATCCAGGATGTCATTAATGAATATATTAAAGAGAGTAGGCGACGCGGGACACCCTTGACGCACGCCACAGGCGATTTGGACCTCCTCACTCAACTTTGCTCCGACCCACACTCTGACCTTGGAAGATTGGTACAAGGCTCGAAAGAAATTCAAGCAGCGACCTCCAATCCCTATGGCTTCCATCTTTAAAAAGAGTGCCTCGTGTGGCACTGTATCGTTCGCCTTTTCAAAGTCAATATATGCCGCAAACGTTGGTTTCTTAACGACCTTTCGTCTGAGCACAATCTCCTTCAAGGCAATCACTTGTGCCACACATTCCTCTTGAGTCCGAAATCCGGCTTGACCACGCAAGAAGAAGTTTCTTTCCTCGAGTTTCACTGAGATCCTATTGATCACGAGTGAGGTCAAGAGCTTCAGAGAGATTGGAATAAGAGATATCCCTCTGTAGTTGTCCGGATTAGAAAGATCACCCTTCTTCGGGATATACACCACTACCGAGGTAGATGATGCCTCCGGCAACTTCCCTGAATCAAACCAAGTACACAGCAGTTTGAAGACTGATCTTCCCATGTCTGTATTTGGTTTAAATCGATCCGATCTAGTTCCCTTATCTTGCATAAGGATCTTGAAAAATTCAGGGGGAATGTCGTCTATCCCAGCTGCTTTATGTCGCTTGATCTTGCGACATACCTCCCGAACTTCAGTCCAACTAATAGTCATTGATGCCCTCTATTCTAGGCCAAAGTCGCACAGCATGGTTACGCCAGTGTTCTGGGTCCTTGCTGTGCCCGGAGGGATCGGCGAAGACTCGAGAAGCATGATCCTTCCAAATGTCTCGGATCTTCTCTTCGTCCGCCTGCATCTCGCTGTTCTGGTCTCTTAGGGGTTGAGCGGGCTCTCCTTTTCTGCTCCCCCCTAGAACGGCTTTCATATGCGTAGATGGGGGTGGGGAAAGATCGGGGAACAATCCTCCTGGTGTAGGGACTTCTTCTCCTCCAACTCCACTCTCATCACTTTCACACAAAATATCCACTCCCCTTCTGGTGATGACCGTGCACTGAGTACTTGGGTACTTGGGTTCTTCAGTTCTTGAGTACTTGGGTTCTTGGGTACTTGGCTTGCAATCTACATTTAAGAAGGCTTTTCTCTTACCCAAGCTCAATTCCTTCCTGCGGGTGAACCCCTTGGCAGCCTTGCGCCCACACCAAGGTTGCTTTTTCCCACCTCATGTTGATTGGCCTGCCGCTAAGTGCAAGGTCCAGTCGCAATGAGTGGAAAGAAGGAGCGAAAGGAAACTGGACAAGCACTTCTTTTCTGGGTTCAGATTAGGGATCGACCCGCCCAAGTGGTCTTGGGTTACGTGCGATCACAACAAGCAAAAAAAAATCATGTGGTTCTTTGTGCTTCTTTCCTTGAGTGATGAGAACCAACCCTACCAAAGAGCTCTTATACCAATGTAATGTGCAGCGGAAGTCAGTTTGTTTTTGATACCCGGCTCGCTGCTGCTCGCACCCGCCCCCTCTCCCCCCCTGCGCCATTGCCCTCCCTCACACCCTCGCGCTGCTCTCCCGCTTGTCCACCTCGTGCTGCCCCCTGCCCCTCACGCTACCCCTGGCAGCCCGCCGCTGCCCAGCTCAACCAGCTCCCCCTACCGCCCCCCCCCCCCCCCCCCCCCCCGCTGCTGCCCGTTGCCAAGCTAGCCCGAAGCCGTTCCCGCAGTCAACCACGCCAGCCCGCCCCCTCCCACTGTCCACCCCCCTCGCCTGCTTTTTACCGTTAGCCTTCTCCCTCTCCATTCTTGCTTGACGGGCGTCGCCAGCACCATTGACGTGCTCGGTCCAGCAGGTCTTCCCCCCCTTTTTCATCGACGATCCTCCGCCCTTTCTTTACCAATAGCAGACACAGATGGCGGCTCATGCTCCACCGCAGAGGGACTCCAATGAAGCCCCCTCGCCCGACCCCGCGGAGCCCACCATTCGACTTGCTCTCTCGCCGACAAAGCAAGCGAGCCTAGCCGCTGAGGTAGAGCGATTGCAAGCGACTTCGGTCATCTGCAAAATTCTCGACACCCGACCTAGCAGAGGAGAGCTGCGAGACCTTCTCCAGGCCCGCCTTCTCGCAGAGGTGGGCAAGATCTTGGATGTCCAGATTCTCGGACGGGGGTACTATCAGATCGAGTTCGAGACCTCCGAGATGGCTTCCAAGGTCATAGCTATGAGTCCACTGGCCATCCGAGCATCACGCGCTCACTTTCGACAGTGGCGACATGGTTTTGACCCGACTTCGGATGTGCTAGTAGAGGAGGCAGACATCCCCATCTCAGTCTGCTTTCCGGGTTTACGGAGGGAGTACCTACCACTTCTTTCCAGGATTGGCTCCGCCATCAAGACTGTCCTGGAGACACCACGTACGGCAGCATCAGTAGCTGCCAAGGCGGCTGGCATCCCCTCAGTTCGAGTTTTCGTCAGAGATACCCACACGCTCCCAAAGTTCATCCTTCTGCCTCGGGTGAGTGGGGGTTGGTTTAGACAGAGTGTGGAGTACTCGGGCCTCCCGAACCAGTGCTTCATTTGCCGACAGATGGGCCACCTAGCGAAGGCCTGTCCGCAGAGGAGGCCACGACCTGCACCTCAACCTCAGCCCCAGCCTGCCAAGGCTCGGCCACAGCCACAATAATTGGCACAACGCACAGATTCAGAGCCACCCTCCCAGCCTGGGGCTCCAGCGGAGGAGGGGTGGCAACAGCCCGTGGCGGTCAACGCCAGGGGCCACAGTGACAGCCTGGCACTCAGAGTGGCCCTCAGGTGCCTACTCAACGACAGTGGGTTCCCACGGGGAACCACTTTGGTCCTCTTGAGCAGGAGGAGTCCCCTACGCTAGCCTCCACGTCCGCTTTACCCTCGACAGCCGCTCCCCCTTCAGAGTTCCCCTCCTCCTCCTCATCCTCCCCCCCGCCCTCTGCTCCCGTCGCCTCTCCACCTCGCCCCTCTACCTCTGTCGCCCCACCCCGCTCCTCTTCTCCTCTGCTCCCCCCAGCTCCTTCTCCCCCCCCTCCTGCTCCAGTTCCACAGTCGACTCAGGAGACTGGTCCCTCGCCGGCGGCTAGGAGATCTCTTGGCAGCGCCTTTTCCACGAGTCGCCTAGCGAGAGAGGGTCAGCCCTTCTTGCGGCCCCCTCTGCAGATTCAGACATCCTCCCTTGCAGCTATCCCTCGTGGTCTGACGAGCTACCTCCGACGCCGCTGGGACTTCTTCGACTACAGTTTCACTCGCTTTCTCGGCGATTCCGCAATAGACCACGAGGCAGCCTGCTTCAGGTTCCATGCTTTGTTCCTCGCCGCTAGGGGGACAAAGGCCTTGGACTCCGCAGTTGGTTTCTCCTTCCCCCTCTGTGGTAGGACCGAGATAGAGTGGTCCCTCGACTCAGTGTTGGGATGGTTGCATACACAGGTTCTCGAGTTCTCTCATCACATGGGAGAACTTGGAGTTACAGATTTGCTGCAGACTTTGTGGCCATTGGCCAAGTTTGCGGTGACACCCCCAGACTCAGTAGGATGTAGGCACATTGTGGTGTACTTCTTTGCTGATACGCAGTGTTTGCCTTGCTATGTATACATTCATGAGGACTCCTGGACAGAGGAGGATGCTTTACGCACGGCAAGCTCTGCTTGGGCTTGGGCTAGGCACTCACTGCAGTCTCGCCTATCTAGAGGACGCTCGGATGCGGATTACTCCCCATCCAAGCTAGCCTCGAAGATAGCCCGTCTTGCTGCTGCAGCAGCATCTGTTCTCTCTCGCTCCCCATGAGGATCGTCTCATGAAACGTGCAGGGACTAGGTGGACCCCAGTTTCAGCGACAGCGGGGCCGATTGCGTCAGGAGCTTCAGCGTTGCCTTGTGGGAGGAGAGATTGATCTCCTTATGCTTCAGGAGCACCATCTGTGTGAGAGCCGCATTCAACGATGTGGTCAAATTTTGCGTGGACGATATGATACCTTTTGGTCAGCTGCTTTTGGACCTGGAGGCATCCAGGGTGGGGTATATATGACTATTGCGGATTCATTGCAACAGGCCATTGTGGGCAGAGGGATTATTGTGCCATGCAGGGCTCAGTGGATTACTATGCAGTTTCAGGGTGGCCTTGTGGGCTTCCTGAACATCTATGCGCCCAATGTGGCGAGAGCTCGTGCAGAGTTTTGGTCACAGATTGTTGAGTCTTTGCCGTAGGCTGACCATTGGTGTGTAGGAAGGGACTTCAACATGTTGGAGGACCCTTCTGACAGGATTGGAGGCAGCCATGCTACTGTGCATGGAGTCGAGTTAGCAGCTTGGGAGAGGTTGTGTATGACTTTGAGGGTCTCGGATACATGGCCGCACTCTGGCTTTGTGAGGCCTCCAGCCAGTCTTGCCTTCTCTAGATCGGACCGCAGAGTGGGAGGAGTGAATCTATCGCGGATAGATCGCTTCTACACTAGTGACCACTCCAGTGACTTAGGGGGATCAATGGGCATCCTGGCAGGGACATCCTTCTCGGACCATGCACCAATGATCCTCACAGTGACAGACAGGCAGAGGAGTGGGAGCACGATGCTTCGCATCCCAGAGCGGGTCTTGTTGGACTCAGCACTCAGAGAGAGGGTAGAGGCTCTCTGGACAGAGGGCATAGACAGCCAGGTTCTACCTGCAGACAGAGTGGCCCTAGGCCTAGCTCAGCTTAGCCACTTTTTTCTCCAGGAGTCTCTGGCTCGCCGGCCTGCAGCGAGAGAGGAGGAGCAGCGTCTCAGACGAGGCATTGCTTCACTACAGAGGATGCAGGAGCAGCATCGAGACAATCCATGGTTGGAGGAGGAGTTACAACAGGCTCGACAGGAGCTTGCTAGCACAGAGGAGACGCGTCATGAGTTTGCCTTTCACCAACAGGCATCTCAGTGGACTCAGGTGGGTGACAGAGTGACAAGTGCTTTTTTTGAGACTGTGGGACCTCGGCACTCGCATGCCAAGGTCAGTCAGCTGCGGAGGCCCGACGGGTCAGTTGCTTCTGAGCCCGAGGATATGCGTGCAGTTGCTACTGACTTTTACCGTGAGCTACTATCTGCAGAGCCCCAGTCAGAGCGGCAGGATGCATGCAGGGAGCAGGTTTGGGCACAGATGCCTCGTCTAGTGACTGAGGAGATGCGCCAGAAACTAGAGATGCCACTTCAGCTTGAGGAGCTGCACACGGCTCTTAGGGCCCTCCCTCGTGGTAGCTGTCCAGGTGAGGATGGGCTGACTCCCAGCTTTTTCTTGGAGTACTGGGACCTGCTTGGCCCAGATCTTTGTAGTGCCTTTCAGTACATTTTGCAGACAGGAGTGATGCCTGATAGCATGAGTGAGGGCCTGATTTACCTCATTCCAAAGGAGGGTGGCTCCTTGGATGAGATTCGAAAGTGGCGCCCCATCACCATCCTCAACTCAGCCTACAAAATTCTTGCGAAGGCTCTGAGTTTGAGGATTTAGCCACTTTTGGAGAGCCTTATACATGGGACTCAGATAGGTTTTGTCAAGGAACGCAGTATCCTTGACAACATTTTCACTTTCTGGGAGGCTTCTGCCCTGGCACAGCTCCGTGGGGAGGACCTTCTGATTCTTCTTCTCGATTTCGAGAAGGCATACGACAGAGTTGACTCGGACTTTCTAGAGGGCACTCTACGCAGGATGGGCTTCTCAAATGCTTGGATCAAAGGGGTGGCAGCTTTGTACAGACAAGCTCACAGTAAGGTGCTTTTGGCAGGAGGTAGAGGTGAGCGCTTCATGCTCACACGCTCGGTCAGACAGGGTTGTCCTCTTGCCCCCTTTCTCTTTCTGTTCTATGCGGAGGCAACGAGCAGATTTTTGGTGTCACAGCAGGTTGGTCTGAGGAGCTTAGCACTCCCTATTCGGGGAGATGAGCTATTGGACGCTGAATTTGCCAATGACTCAGCCTTGTACTTAGAGGGCCAGGAGGCCAATCTGCACAGATGTGAGCAGGCTTTAGAGACCTTCTCTTGTGCATCGGGCGCACTGATCAACTAGAGAAAGACAGTGGCTTTCTCGGTTGGCAGTGCTCCTGTGCCAGATTGGATGCCAGTAGAGGGTTTCAGGTGGATTCCCCCAGGGACTGCAGTTCGGTACTTGGGTTGTCAAATTGGTTTGGACTTGTCCCCCGAGCAGTACATTGCTCCTCTTCTCCTGTCCATCGGGAGAAAGCTGCTACATTGGAGCTCGGCACGACTTTCGCTGGCTGGTAGAGTAGTAGTTGCCAACCAGGTGTTGTTGGCGACTATGTGGTACATCACTTCTTGCTGGATCTTCTGGAGTTCTTGTATCAGCCAGGTAGAGAGGCTGATCAGGAACTTCCTTTGGTCAGGTCGTGACACTCAGATTGCCCGAGCCAAGGTGGCTTGGTCGGTCATCACACTTCCTTGTTCTCAGGGAGGGCTTGGGATCATTGATCCAGCACAGCAGAGCAAAGCCCTTCTTGGGAAGTTCGTAGTCAGAGGACTTCTTCCAGGAGAGGAGCCTTGGAAGGAGTTCTTGCTGCAGAGACTTCATGCCAAGGTGCCTCATTCAGGAGGCCCCTGGCAACCTTCGACCAGATGGATCTTTACAGAGTTGCGCCGAGTTGGTTTGAGCAGGAGACTGGAGGACCGCTTCGCAGTGAGTTTGCTTCGATCTTGGGAGCTCTTACGGCGTGGCCTAGAGCAGAGACAGCCGACGTGCACGGAGGAGTGCCTCCGGCAGCCCCTCATCTGGAACCCCATGGTTAGCACTCAGAGAGGCCACTTGGTTGGTAGTCGGCCTCATGTTTCTTGGGGTCCCATGGCAGCAGGCCCAACGCGCTCTCTAGGTGACTGGGTAGAGTTCACAGGTTTGTCAGAGGAGGTGTAGGGTTTCCAGCTACAGGGCATGAGAGGGGTGCAGAGCATGTGTCAGGACATCTCAGAGTTAGTTCCAACTGAGTGGCTCACGCCTCTCGAGCCAGTAGCAACCCGGTGGATGGGAGCCTTCACACGACTGGAGGTTCTCATTTCAGTCAAGGCCTGCTCAGAGTGTGTCTCAGCCCTGTTCTTCGAGCTTCAGGGTGCGGGACGACTACAGCGAGTTGCAGTAGAGGCCCCGCAGGTAGCAGAGTGTTGTTTTCAGAGGATCCGAGTAGTGGGCATTTGTGGGCGGACCTGCGTCATAGACCCTGACCCAGCAGTTCTTGAGACAGGACACTGGAGGCTATGGGCTTGGGAGTGTTGTCCGTTGGCACGAGTACAGTGGGATCTTGGTGAGTGGCTATGGAGGGACCCCTTCTCTTCTACAGACCACCCACGAGTCCCGTTCTTTCAGTACATTGTTCGACTGGGACGCCATATACTAACAGCACAGAGAGAGGCCCTCCCCGCTGCAGCACGTCATTGGCAAGAGGAGGGTCTCACAGTCGAGTTCTTGGCAGACTTTTGGGAGAGGTTGTGGGACTCCAAACAGCCGAGGCGAGTCACCTTGTTTCAGTGGCTGGTCGCACATAGAGCCACAGTAGTAGGGAGCTGGCTAGTGCATAGTGGTCTCTCGGCCACATGTGCAGCTTGTGGCCATTTGGTGGAGAGTCAGCGTCACTGTCTTTGGGACTGTCCCTCGGCCCAGCAGGTGTGTCTACGAGTTCTTCGGCTGATGCCTGCTCTCTCCACAGCTCGACAATACACTTGGGGGGCAGCGGCTTGGTCCACCCTCACGGGCCCGGCACTTCAGTTTGAGCTATCTTCCACCAGCAGGATGATAGTGATGCAGGGGGGGCGACCTACACTTCAGCCTGCTACAGAGCTTACTCCACAGGAGTGGTGCAGTGAGAGAGAGGAGTGTTGGGAGCTCATCAGTGGCCTGACACTTTGGTTCATCTGGCGGGCCCGCTGTTTCCGCATCTTTGAGGCTCGTCGTGTGCCACCAGCAGAGACTGTTTGTGACTTTTGGCTAGAGCTGATCCATACTCTCAGAGGACAGCTTGAGGGACTACAGGCAGCTTCGACCGCATGCGGGAGCGCCGTGAGGCTTTCCTTAGACTCTGGCGCCCTGGGCCTTTCTACACCATAGTCCAGGGGGTGCTCAGATGGCACTATTGTCCACCTGTATGGCTCTTCCCTCCTCCCATCTCTTGATTTAGCCTCATTGTATATATGTTGTTTTTTCATTGGGAGAGTCTCCCCATCATGCTTGTTGTAGCCCTCTCTTGCAGAGGTGGTTGTAGCCCTATGGGCAGTTTTCATTAACTAATAGAAGGATCTTTTTCTCGGAAAAAAGAAAATGTGGAGCGGAAGTGAATGATGGTGTATGCTCAAGATGAGTGATCAATGTGTGCTCAAGGTTCCTTTTATTGAGGAAAGGGAGAGCCTTCCTTGACTTAATGAGAAAGTGTTGAGAGTGATAGCAAGTAAGTGAAGCGGAAGCAAATGATGTGTGTGCCTCAGGATGAGTGAACACTAAGTGCTCAAGGTTCCTTTTACTTAGAGAAAGGGAGAGCCTTCCTCGACTTAATGAGTGTAATGTGCAATGAACAAAAACGAGAGTGGAATGCAAATTGTGAGTGAGTGTGCAAAAGAGTGCTAGAGAGAGAGAGAGAGAGAGAGAGAGAGAGAGAGAGAGAGAAGAGATGACACCAGATGGGTTCTCAAAACCCCCCTCCAAGGGCCCCTCTCTCTTTGGCGAGAGGTCTATGCTATAGATTGCACAAATCTGGTACAATGGTCTAGATGCAATGTACTTGATGATGACTATGTCGACGACAACGATGAAGACTATGACGATGACAACGAAGGTGTCGTCGTAAAGTCCGGGATTTGCGACGATGGCGACGAAGGTGTCGTCGTCAAAATAGCGATCTGTGATGACAATGACGATGTCGACGATGACGATGGCGTCAAGGCTGAAAACTGAAAACGCTAGATGCTCTACTGGGGACCTACTGATGTTGCGGTACTACGGCTTGCATCTACAACTGCTTCGTAGAACTAGGGCTGAAATGCAAAAACGCTAGCTGATCTGGCTGAAATCTGAAAACGTTAGGCTGATCTGCTGAATTCTGAAACCGCTAGACTAATCTGCTGAACTTTGAAAATGCTAGGTTGATATGGATCTTGACTGGGAAACTAGCGAGGATCTGCAACCGGGTGGAAGCGGGATCTCGCGAGGCTAAGGACTGAAAACTGAAAACGCTGGCAGAACTTGCTGAATCAGCAAATGCTAGGCTGATCTGCTGAGAGAACATTGGGCAAGCTATCTGTTTGCACTCTGCACTTGTGCACTGAGCCTGTCTTCTCTTTTCTGCTTCTACTAAGTGCCCACTGGGTTTCTTTTATAATTTCTTAGCAATTTTGCCCTACCTATTTTTCCAACAAAAGTCACTTATTTATAAATAAGTGAAAAATGTGTACTTTGGAAAAAAGGGTTCAATGCTCTAAAAAATGCTCATGCTTGGTCATGTATCATGATACTAATGATCCTCGGTTATGCAATCAGAGGGTATGCAGCTACTCTAAGAGCCTGCACATGCATTGCCTGCACACGGGCTCACAAAGGTGCCAGAACACTTCCTAGGCTTCCTAAACCCTAGAAGTAAGGATAGCTTGTCCACGTACACGTAGGGTTAGATGTGCACATGACTGTTACTGACATCCCCCCTTTTTTAAAGTGAGATACTGGTATCGAGCTCTATGGCGTCGAGAAAGTGCGCCAAGAACTCCTGGAATCCTGCAAAGAACTCTTCGCCACCCCACTTTGCTGGGTGGGTCGTGCGATACTTGAACTTCATGAAGGTCTGCAATGCGTGCTTCTTTGGGCTGCGCCAAAAGCGACACAATATGATTTGTTGCGGCTCCAATGCTCCAACTTTGTTTATGGTCGTGGTTCCATCTTCTTCAAAAATCTTCGAGGAGGAAAATCCCTGAACCACTTTCAACACAAAACCATAAACATACCCATTCCATGTAGAGTGACTGGAAAAATATTTTTCTCCCTAAATAGCTGTGCATGCAATGCACATGAACAAAGTGACGGAGTGCCAAACCATTCACCAAACACACGTAAAAGGTGAGATCGAAACTTTGACTTTTCGACCTAAACCTACCAACTGTGGCAATTCACAATGAAAATGCCGATGCTTGATGGAAAATCTTGCACCTGCTCTTTCTGAGACTATGTCATGCCAAGGAAACATGTAAAAGCGATTAACAAAACGGACAATCGAGAAACAATGTGAATTCCTTTAATGCAAACTTTTTTTCTTTTTGAGAGTGATCCGCATACATCCGTGCTCATCCGTGAGTGGATCATGTGTATCGTGCAATACGACATGCCTGTGAAAAGGAAACACATAAAGACGGTGAAGAAAATACAAGAAACCGAATTCTTTTAGGGCACGATCGCTCATTGTTGCTGCGCATCTCCGTCGCCTTCCCTCGCCATCGCCTAGCCTCCACTCCCCTCCCCTCTCTTGCTTGCGCGCGTTCCCTCTCCTCGCCCCCACTATTGATATTCCGGCATAGTAAAATTAGCCATCACACCCAAACCGTACTGATCTTCCACGGGTGTCTTGATGCACTAAAAAATTACATACCCAGGCAATCTCATCCAAATAGAAATGTTCAGTAATTGGCACATCACAATGCAACACAAATGCTCACATATGCATGTTACAAGACAGATAAACATAAAGCCGCCGATGAACACTCCTCCTCCATAACCTAACAAGGTCCGGGCCGGGAGATATTCAACGCAAGGTGGTAAGGTACGTAAGGTACGGTACGTATTCGGTACGACTTGTACGTAGTACCGAATGGATAGAGTTGTTAGGTACGTAAAATTCGTAGGTTTTTTTTTTTAAATGCCAAAAACCTACAATACGAACTGTACTTGATAAAAAATTCATAAGTATCACTCCAAGGATGTTAGTTCACTATTCTACAAACCAAGGCAAAGCTTTCATGCGAGTTCCTGATCGTGCTTGCTCTACTATATTCACCATCACAATGACGTTCGTATGTGCTCTACAGATGCAAGTTGTGTCGAAATGTCTACAAAACTAGGTGTTGGGATAAGGTTAAAGAAGGGCAAACCAAAAATTGCTGCCACAATAGGGTTTATTTCCACACATCACACCAGCACCGCCCCCAAAAAAAAACAAAACAAAAAAAACCGTACAGTACGAATCCGTACGGTTCCATACCGTATGGTACGAACGTACCGTACCATACATATCCGTACGTACGTACAGATCCTACCTTGATTCAACGACTCCCTCTTCACTCCTCCCGCATAACCTAAAAAGGTCCGGGCCGTGAGATATAGAGGCCTTTTACAACCAAACGCCCCCCAGACCGCAGCCTGCGTCGTTTGGAGCTGCTGACATTAACCACTGCTCAGACTTCTTAATACTCCTCCCCCATAACCATCCAGGTCCGGGCCGGGAGTCACAACAACAATAGTCTCCCTGTAAATAACCACAAGGGTCCAAGCCATGAGTAAAAAAAACAGCAGTTTTGAATGATGAGTAAAACAAACAGCAGTTTTCGATCATTCAATACTCCCCCCCCCCCCCCCCCCCCCCCCGCCGCAAATAACCACAAGGGTCCGGGCCATGAGTATGAACAAGCATTCTCAAACATAATTTCTCACTACTCCACCTGGGAGTAAATCACCAATCATTGAAACAAGTATTAAAACCAAAATCAAACAATTCAAATCGGCACCAAGACAGGTTTAAAACAGATATCATCCATTTCCAACAAATTACAAACAGGATCACCAAACAAGTTCTCAAACAGATTTGAAACTTAAAAAGCAATCTCGACATCAATCGAGCTCGAAAAGTCGACTGACTTTCCATCCTGAAATGTTAGGTGCAAAGGAATGAATGTTTGCGCTTTGCTCAAGATGAGTGCTCCGAACTGTGCTCAAGGTTCCTTTGGTTCTTATGAAAGGTAGAGCCTTCCGTGCTTAATGAGAGAATGCTATGATCACAAACAAAGTGAATGGACACTGTGCATGCAAATGTATGAGACTGAGAGATAGAGAGAGAAGAGAGATACGACACCAGAGACGTAAAACCCTCCTTTGAAGGCCCCACTCTCGTCGGGAAGAGTGGTCTACTTGTGATTGCACAATCTAGTACACATGGCATGCATGGACTGATGCAAGTCTAGGCTATGTCGACGATGACGACGAAGTCGACCTAAGGGCTGAAATCTGCAATCTTTCTACTGCTGTAAAAAACGCTATGGGCTGAAATCTACTGCGGGTCCAAAAACACTGATTTTTGTGGCTCTTTCTGTGGGTCTTTGTCGCTGAAAACAGATGGTCTTTAAGGCTTGAATCTGCTACTCTTTTCGGGGCTGATCTTGCCGGTTCTTCATGGCTGAAAACGCTACATGCTGAGGTCTGTCAAGGCTGAAATTCTGCTAACGCTATAGGTTGCAAAAACGCTAGCTGCAGGGGTTCCTTGGCAATGGTGCCCTGATGCAAAAACGCTAGGCTGTGGAAGGTGATGGCGATGTTGCAGATGCTGAAAACGCTAGTGATGCTGTTGAAGAAAACGCTAGGGGAAGGTCCTTGCTTGGAGGGGAGACCACCAAGTTCTTGTTGAGAAGTTGCTTGTTGAGCATAGCTCCTGTTGCCTCTTCTGCCAAATAGTGCTAGCTCTAGTTTGCTTATATACAAACTTAGCAAAATTGCCCTACCTAGTTTTGTTGGAAAGTCGCTTAAAAAATAATAAGTGAAAAATGTCAAAAATAGGTAAAATAGGTTAAATGCACTGGAAAATATCCCTGATGGAATCTGATGGATTTTGGTGGGAATACTGATGATCATAGTGTGTGCAACCAGAGGACATGCATCTATACTAAGTGACTGGGTATGCACGGTCTACGAATAGACTCACAAAAGTGCCAGATCACTTCTAATCTAGACTGACTGGACTGACTGAACCCTGCTCATGTTGTAGCTTGTCCACGGACACATAGGGTTGGATGTGTCACGTGACATGGAACCTGCACCAAAAAAATTAGGGTTAGGTTCATTCCATAGGGTCATAGCCGAGCACATCATGGTCCATCAGCTCTTGGACAGACAGTGTTTCTTTGGCGGCGATGGTAGTCCCAAGATAGCAATCGCACCGAACCTCCAAGGTCATCTGCTCAAGAAGAGACATCTTGTCATGTGACACATCCAACCCTATGTGTTCGTGGACAAGCTGCAGCATGATCAGGGTTCAGTCAGTCAAGTCAGTCTAGAATAGGAAGTGATCTGGCACTTTTGTGAGTCTGTTCGCAGACCGTGCATGTCCAGACACTTAGTGTAGATGCATATCCTCTGGTTGCACACAGCATGATCACAAGCATTCCCATCACAATCCTTCAGGGGAATTTTCCAGTGCATTTAGCCTATTTTCCCTAATTTTGACATTTTTCACTTATTATTTTTAAGTGAATTTTGTTCGAAAGTAGGTAGGGCAAATTGAGTAAGTTTGTATATAAGCAAACCTAGGCTAGCACTAATTGGCAGGCATCAGGAGCATAAGCTCAACAGGTAACCTCTCAGCAGAATCCAAGAGGCCTAGCGTTTTTACATCACTGCAGCAAAGCTAGCGTTTTTTGGACAAGAACCCGGATCAGCCAGCGTTTTTGCATCTGCATCAACCCGACGACAGCAAGGAACAGATCAGCCCTAGCGTTAGCAGTTTCCCACCGCAGAACCCCAACGTTTTTGCATCAGCACAAAGATCAGCCCTAGCGTTTTTGGATCTGCCAGACAAGCCAGACAAAGATCAGCCCTAGCGTTTTTGGATCTGTCTCTAGTGTCGTATTCTCTTCTCTATCTCTCAGTCTCATACACTTTCTCGCACAGTGTCCATTCACTTTTTTTGTGTCCATTGCACTCCCTCACTAAAGGAACGAAAGGCTCTCCCTTTCGTAAGTAAAAGGAACCTTGAGCACAGTTCGGAGTACTCACCTTGAGCAAAGTTCAAACATTCATTCCGCTGCACCTTACACATCTACTGAGAGATGTCGAGAAATTTCAAGATATAATCTACTAGGGTTTCCATGGCAAGCATTTCAGGATACCCCACTCAGCCAAAAGTTGCACTTTGAAGGAAGATGTCAGAAACCATATAGCTTCGGGCAAAAAATTTCTTAAAAGCTTGCCAAGTCCTTGGAAGTGTGCGGCTTGATAGCTATAGACATCAACATCTGCATGACACTGCTTTTGAGAAAAACAGTGACTTGAAACAAATCTGGATCCTTCTCTTGCAAGTGATCTTTATGGCTTATGCCCTGTAAGACATGAGCGGTGAAGACGGGAGCGCGCGAGATGCGCGATGAAGTAAGGGTGGGAGTGGCTATTAAGTCCGGGGTCGAAGGCCGAAGATACCTCAAATAAAATTCCAATAGCTCTGTTTGCTCTTTTGTAGGACCGGTATGCTTTCAGAAAAGCACACGCCTGATGCTCTGATACCACTGTCACAAGACGAGCACCACGTGCCAATAGAAAAGAACAGACTAAAAACAGACTTTAAGCACTTCAAATAACAACTGAACTGAAAGAGAGAGAGACAACATGCGACACGGAGTGGCGGAATTCCACCCCACAGAGTATTGGCCCCAAACCTTGGCGCCTCTTTCGGTATTTCTTTATATTGCATCAACACAATACAAGCCGGTACTCATAGACTCTGCACCTTCTCTAGGAAGCATGCCAGAGAATGAGCCCTAGCCTCATATTTAAAGGCCCTTGGCCTGAAAAGTAGTTACAGTAAAAAGCCTTTAAAACTCAAAAGCTTCTGGTCCAAAAGCAAAGCCAAAAAGCTGCCAACGCAATTTACGAAAATCCGTACAGCCTGCCACGCCATCAACGAGCGCAAAACGTGAATATCCGTACAGCTTGCCATGTCATCAGTTTTTGCGTGTGCGCGGGTCCTGCTTTATTTTTAATCCCTTTATATCACTGGCTCCCCATCGTACGAGGTCCCCATAAGTTGGTAGGACTTCTCCTTCTTCTGCTACTTGTTCTTCTTAGGGTTTAGGCCCCTCGGACGACATTTGCAAGTTGGCTCCATTCTTTAGGGTTTTGCCATGTCAGGAGTTTGTTACACATAGAGCGCAAATATGAAGAAACAATGGCAGCCATAGCGCGTGAGCACGAGCAAGCACGCTTGGAAGCCAAATTGAATCGTGAGCGCGAAGAAAGACAATGTCACGTGACACATCCAACCCTATGTGTCCGTGGCAAGCTACAGCACGACAAGGGTTCAGTCAATCCAGTCAGTCTAGATTAGAAGTGATCTGGCACTTTTGTGAGTCTGTTCGCAGACCGTGCATGTCCAGACACTTAGTGTAGATGCATATCCTCTGGTTGCACATAGCATGATCATAAGCATTCCCATCAGAATCCTTCAGGGAAATTTTTCGGTGCATTTAGCCTGTTTTCCCTATTTTTGACATTTTTTACTTATTATTTTTAAGTGACTTTTGTTGGAAAGTACGTAGGGCAAATTGAGTAAGATTGTATATAAGCAAACCTAGACTAGCACTAATGGGCAGAAGAGGCAGCAAACCTAGACTAGCACTAATGGGCAGAAGAGGCAGCAGGAGAACCTTGCTCAACAGGTAACTTCTCAGCAAGACCAACCCTCGCGACTACTCTGGCGTTTTCTCCACAGAAGACCTAGCGTTTTTGCATCAGATCAGCCCCGGCGATTTGTGCACAGCAGATCAACCCCGGCGTCGTCAAGACACAGCAGATCAGCCTAGCGTTTTGCTTTTGCAGAACAACCGGCGACAGTAGAAGACAATTTCAGCCCTAGCGTTTTTGGTTTGCATCACAACCTCAGCGTTTTTGCAAATCATTGCGACGGAACATCAAGAGCCACCAGCGTTATCAGTTTTCAGCCCTAAGCCATCAGTTTTCAGCCATAAAGACCAGCAAAGAATCAATGTTTTTCAGCAGCAGAAATCAGCCTCAAATTCAGCGTTTTGATTTGCAGCAGATTTCAGCCTTGAGCGTCTTTGGACAGCAGATACATACCTTCAGTTTTCAGCCCTAGCGTCGGTCTCGTCACCCCCGTCGACGACACCGACATATTCTAGACTTGCATCAGTCACATGCTGTTAGATGCAGCGGAATGATTGTTGCCCTTTGTTCAAGATGAGTGCTCTGAACTATGCTCAAGGTTCCTTTTAGTTCTTATGGAAGGGAGAGCCTTCCGTTCTTAATGGAAAGTGCTATTATCACAAACAAAGTGAATGGACACAGTGAGTGCTAGTGTATGAGACTGAGAGATAGAGAGAGAAGAGAGAGAAGACACCAGAGACGTAAAACCCTCCTCCGAAGGCCCCACTCTCGTCGGCGAGAGTGGTCTACTTATTGATTGCACAAAGTGGTACAATGCGGATGCAATGGACTGATGCGCTTTGGGACTATGCCGATGACGACGACGAAGATGACGACGACGACTTTAGGGCTGAAATCTGTGGTCTTCTAACTGCTGAATTTCGGGGCTGTTTCGGTGGCTGAAAATGACTGTTTTGGCTGCGTTTTTATGGGCTGAAAATGGGGGTCTTCCGCAACCAACTAGGGCTGAATCTGTTGTTGTCATGCATACTGAAAAACGTTGACCATCTGATGCTGATTGGGCTGAAGACCAAAACGCTGGCAGATTTGCTATCGCTAGCAAAAACGCTAGGTAAATCTGGTACTGCTGGTAGCGTTAGTGAAAAACGCCAGGCTAGGGAGTCTGTTGGCGAGGATCTGAGTTGAAATCGCCAAGGGCTAGGGGGAGATGGTGATGGAGACCAAAAACGCTGGGGTATCTATGGCGAGGATGGAGACCAAAAAACGCGAGGGGTGTTGATGGGGGTTCCTGCTCAAAATTGCCCTACCTACTTTTGTTGGAAAGTCACTTAAAAATAATAAGTGAAAAATGTCAAAAATAGGAAAAATAGGCTAAATGCATTGGAAAATTCCCCTAACTGATTCTAATGGATTCTAATGGCAATTCTGATGATCATGCTGTGTGCAACCGGAGGATATGCAACTACACTAAGTGACTGGGCATGCACGGTCTACGAATAGACTCACAAAAGTGCCAATCACTTCTAATCTAGACTTTATTGGATTGATTGAACCCTTGTCGTATTGTAGCTTGTCCACGAACACACAAGGTTGGATGTGTCACGTGACATCCCCTCCCTTTCAAAGTGAGGTACTGGTACCGAACTGTATGGCGTCGAGGGAAATCGCCAATAGCATCCGGAATCCTGGAAGGGACTCTTCGCCGGCCCACTCTGATGTGTGGGTCGTGCGGTACTTGAACTTCATAAAGGTCTGCAACGCTTGCTTCTTTGGGCCGCGCCGAAAGCGACACAAAGTCTTTTGTGGCTCCTTCGATGCTTCAACTTCGTCTAGAGTCATGCTTCTTTCTTCTTCAAGAATCTCCATGGCTGAAAATTCCTGAAACCATTTCCAGCACAAAATCATAAACATACCTATTCCATGTAAAGTGAGTGGAAAACATCTTGGCTTTCTCAAAGACTGTGTATGCACTGTACATGAACATAGAGATGGAGTGACAACCCGTTCATCAAACACATGCAAACAATGAGATCGAATCTTTCTCTTATGATCTAGAGCAATCAACTCTGGCAATTTACAACGGAAATGCCCATGCTTGGTGCTCATACTTTTATGTGCTCATTCGGAAACTGTGTCATGCCAAGGAAGAGACATGGAATGTGACTTTCTTACATACATACTTTTTAGCTTTACATGAAAAATCCGCATACATTCGTGCTCATCCATGAGAGAAAACGTGCTCAACATACAATATGTCATGCCTAGGAAAAGGGATCACATAACGATGCTGACTAAAATACAGGAGACGATCACGAATGAAACATTCGAACAATGCGTGTGTATCAATCATGCGAACACATAATACTTCATGTGAGGGTTCTGTGGACCTAGGCTCGAGAGCCAAGATCGCTTCTTCCTAAATGATCGAATCGTCCTGTGGGGGTTCTTTGGACCTCGACTCGAAAGCCAAGATCAGTTCTTCGTGATTGATCGAATCTACAACGAGGTTAGCTTCGCTAGAAAAAGCATCCACTAACACATCATCCTGGTGAACAATCACATCTTCTTCATGCAACTCATCATGCTTGTGAGATATCACATCTTGATCATGCAAATCATCATGCTTATCTTTGTCATCCAAACCATCATGTAAATCATTATCATTCAAATCATCATGCTTCTCATAATCATGCAAATTCTATGTTTCATGCTGTGGAGAAAAAGAGACTGAGAGAGTCTCCTTCTCCTGAATCCTTTCAATCTTGTCCTGCATATTAGCAATGAGAGAGGGAGAATGAACAATGTCCTCTCTATGAATGACAATAGGAGAATCACTTTCGGCATTGAGAGTTAAAGTGTTAGCCGCAAAATCAATGAGAGCGTTAGTATCACGAAACCATCGAATGCCCAAAATCATATCACATCCTGAGAGAGGAGAAACAACAAATCTTCTAGTGAAGGCAGCTTGTTGAATTTCAAAAAACACATCAAGGCACTCCTCCGTGATGAGAGCGTCTATATCGGGACAAAAGCCAGAGACCTCAATAGGAGATCTCGGACTAACTTCGAGGCGGGCTCTCTCAACAAGAGAGGAACTGATCACATCATGCATACTACTTGGGTAAAACAATATGACAAAACGCTGCCCCGACGTACGACCATAACATTTAATGAGAGAATCATCAATGGGAGGGTCAGGAGAAATGTGGGGCACACTCGTGTTATCATTCATTGCATTGACAGAGGAAGTGGGTTCTGTGGATTCTTTAGATTCATTCGATTCAAGCTTAGGACGTGTTCTTTTTATGTGACCCTTAATGTGACAATGAAAACAACGACCTTCCTTAGAATAAGTGCTTTGTTCTTCCGACGTGATGTATCCTCCTACAATTCCTTGTGCTACTTTTTCATCTGGAGTAAGCTTAGGTTTAGCAATTGTGTTAGCCTTACCCTTAGATTCATTGGAAGAATTCTTGTCTGAGAGACTGTTGAAAGATTGGTTAGAAGAGTTACCATTCTTACCACTCTTACCGTTCTTACCGTTCTGAGGGTTCTGAGAAATCTGCGAGGTACTTGTGGAAATCTTGTTCTCCTTAGGCTTTCCCTTGTTGTGTTTCATCTCCTGTGCGAGAGCAATCGCTACCGCCTTGTTGAGATCGATTGGATCGAGTACCTCGATATCGTACTTGATATACTCGTCCAATCTAAAGAGAAAAGCCTCTTTGCGCTCATCATCCGATTTGCGTATTGAGTGCCTAGCTGCAAAACACGATTAGAAAAAGACAACCGGCATACCATTTTGTTGGAGAGAGCGTCAATCGTCCTTCAATCGTGCAAGGTACTGAGGTGGCATAAACCGCGCCTTGAGCTTGTCTTGGAAATGAGCTCAATTGAAGGAAAAGGGCGTGAATCCGTCGGCTTCCTCTAGGTGCGCGGCTAGCTGTGCCTCTTGCCATGCGTGGTACCAATTGATGGCATCACCGGCAAGGTACATAGCTGCCGTCAAAATTTTGCTATTTCCTGTCTTCTTTATTGTCGCAAAATAAGCATTAAATTGATGCAACCAAGAATGAATAACCGTAGCATCCATATTACCGTCATACTTACTGAAAGTCAACTTCTCTGTGACTGGATGGTTGGAATCCGCATCGTGGCTTGCACCACTTGAGGAACTCCCACGATCTTTGGGTGGTTCGGTTTTCGAGGCTAGCACTTGTCGAAGCAATTCTTGAGTGCGTAGCTCTCTTTGAGCTTCACGCTCGTTCTTTAAAGCCAATCTTTGAGCTGTACGCTCGGCCTCCAAGGCCGCGCTTCTTGCCGCCTCTTTCGCCTTTCTTTGTTGTTTTCTTTCTTTGCGTTCATTACGCTCGTGTTCTAAAGCAAGGCGATTTGCTTCTTGCTCGCGGTCCCTAGCAAGGCGATTTGCTTCTTGTCTATCCATCATGGCCATCATCTGCGTGACCATTTCCTCCATAGGGTTTGGTACACTTGGTGGCGTAGATGGCGAAGGGGGAGGATTGAAAAAATCTCCTGGTGGGGAAAAGTCTTCGTCGCCTCTCTCATGCTCATCACCTGTATGCGAAATATCCATTCCGCTTCGGGTGACGACCATGCACTATGATCTTTTGGTCCTTAAGTTCACGAGAAACTTGGGTTCTTGAGGGTCTTGGGTTCTTGGGTTCTTGAGGATCTTGAGGTTCTTGAGGTTTTCTTTCGCTTGCAAATCGCGTTTGAGAAGGATCTTCTCTTCACCGGAGTTCTACTCTTTTCCGCGGGCGCACCCCTTAGCGGCCTTGCGCTCACACCAAGGTTTCTTTTTCCCACCTCACGTCGATTGGCCGGCCGCTAAGTGCACAGTCCGCTCTCAATGAGTGAAAAGAGACACAAGGGGAGGATGGACAAGCCCTTCTTTCTTGGGATTCCTGTCACTCTTCAACAAAACACGATTAGGAATCGACACGCCCAAGCGAACTTGGGTTCGTGCGACCTCAACAAGCAAAAAAAAAAGTCTTGTGGTTCTTGTGGTTCTTTCCTTAAGTGATACAGAAAACTGCCAAAGCTATGTCACATGCTGTTAGGTGCAACGAAATGATTGTTGCGCTTTGTTCAAGATGAGTGCTCCGAATTGTGCTCAAGGTTCCTTTTAGTTCTTATGGAAGGGAGAGCCTTCCGTTCTTAATGGAAAGTGCTATGATCACAAACAAAGTGAATGGACAATGTGCGTGCTAGTGTATAAGACTGAGAGATAGAGAGAGAAGAGAGATACGACACCAGAGACGTAAAACCCTCCTCCGCAGGCTCCACTCTCGTCGGCGAGAGTGGTCTACTTATTGATTGCACAAAGTGGTACAATGCAGATGCAATGGACTGATGCGCTTTGGGACTATGCCGATGACGACGACGGAGATGACGACGACGACTTTAGGGCTGAAATCTGTGATCTTCTAATTGCTGAATTTCGGGGCTGTTTTGGTGGCTGAAAATGACTGTTTTGGCTGCGTTTTTATGGGCTGAAAATGGGGGTCTTCTGCAACCAACTAGGGCTGAATCTGCTGCTGTCATGCATGCTGAAAAACGCTGACCATCTGATGCTGATTGGGCTGAAAACCAAAACGCTGGCAGATTTGCTATCGCTAGCAAAAACGCTAGGTAAATCTGGTACTGTTGGTAGTGTTAGTGAAAAACGCCAGGCTAGGGAGTCTGTTGGCGAGGATCTGGGCTGAAATCGCCAAGGGCTAGGGGGAGATGGTGATGGAGACCAAAAACGCTGGGGTATCTATGGCGAGGATGGAGACCAAAAAACGCCACGAGTGCTGATGGGGGTTCCTACTAAGAAGGTGCCTGTTGAGCGGGAAAGTGCTAACTTGGGTTTGCTTATATATTAACTTAGCAAAACTGTCCTACCTACTTTTGTTGGAAAGTCACTTAAAAATAATAAGTGAAAAATGTCAAAAATAGGAAAAATAGGCTAAATGCACTGGAAAATTCCCCTAATTGATTCTAATGGATTCTAATGGGAATTCTGATGATCATGTTGTGTGCAACCGGAGGATATGCAACTACACTAAGTGACTGGGCATGCACGGTCTACGAATAGACTCACAAAAGTGCGAGATCACTTCTAATCTAGACTTGATTGGACTGACTGAACCATTGTCGTGCTGTAGCTTGTCCACGGACACATAGGGTTGGATGTGTCACGTGACACATGCATCCTCATTGTACGAGTTTGTGCAATCAATAGTAGACCACTCTCGCCGACGAGAGTGGGGCCTTCGGAGGAGGGTTTTACGTCTCTGGTGTCGTATTCTCTTCTCTCTCTATCTCTCAGTCTCATACACTTGCACACACAGTGTCCATTCACTTGTTTGTGATCATTGCACTCTCATTAAGAACTGTTAGGTGCAGCGGAATGATTGTTTGCGCTTTGCTCAAGATGAGTGCTCCGAACTGTGCTCAAAGTTCCTTTTAGTTCTTATGGAAGAGAGAGCCTTCCATATTTAATGGAAAGTGCTATGATCACAAACAAAGTGAATGGACACTGTGCGTGCAAGTGTATGAGACTGAGAAATAGAGAGAGAAGAGAGATACGACACCAGAGACGTTGTAAAACCCTCCTCCAAAGGCCCCACTCTCGTCGGTGAGAGTGGTCTACTTATGATTGCACAAAGTGGTACAATGCGGATGCAATGGACTGATGCAACCTGGGACTATGTCGGTGACGACGAAGGGGATGACGACGACAACTTTAGGGCTGAAATCTGCAGTCTTCTAACTGCTGTCCATAAAAACGCTATGGCTGAAAATCTGTGACTGTTTTCGGTGGCTGAAAATGACTGTTTTGGCTGCGTTTTTGAGGGCTGAAAATGGGGATCTTCTGCAATGTCTAAGGCTGAATTGATTGTTGTTCATGCATGCTGAAAACGTTGTCCATCTACTGCAATTGAGGCTGAAAATGGAAACACTGGCAGATCTGGTAGCACTAGCAAAAACGTTAGAAGTCTAGGGAGGTTGGCGATGTGAGAACTGCAAACGCCAGGGATCTGGTACTGCTGGCGAGGACGGCAAGGATGAAATCGGCAAGACTTGAAGGGGTGCTGATGAAGACCAAAAACGCTAGGGTGATGGAAGAGAAAACGCCAAGGTTGATGATGCTTGAGGGGTTCTTGCTAAGAAGATGCCTGTTGAGCGGGAAGCTCCTGCTGCCTCTTCTGCCATTTAGTGCTAACTTGGGTTTGCTTATATATTAACTTAGCAAAATTGCCCTACCTACTTTTGTTGGGAAGTCACTTAAAATAATAAGTGAAAAATGTCAAAAATAGGGAAAATAGGCTAAATGCACTGGAAAATTCCCCTGACTGAATCTGATGGATTCTGAAGGGAATACTGATGATCATGTTGTGTGCAACCAGAGGATATGCATCTACACTAAGTGATTGGGCATGCATGGTCTACGAATAGACTCACAAAAGTGTCAGATCACTTCTAAATCTAGACTGACTGGACTGACTGAACCCTGAACATGTTGTAGCTTGTCCACGGACACATAGGGTTGGATGTGTCACGTGACAAGAACGGAAGGCTCTCCCTTCCATAAGAACAAAAAGGAACCTTGAGCACAGTTCGGAGCACTCATCTTGAGCAAAGTTCAAACATTCATTCCGCTGCACCTTACATTGGTATCAGAGCTTTGGCAGTGTTCTTGTGGTTCTCAAGGAAAGAACCACAAGAATCACAAGAATTTTTTTTACTTGTTGCGGTCGCACAAACCAAACTTCACTTGGGCGTGTCGATTCCTAATCGTGTTTTTGAAGAGTGACAGGTCACAGGAATCCCAGGAAAGAAGGGCTTGTCCAGCCTCCCCTTGTGCCTCTTTTCACTCATTGAGAGTGGACCGTGCACTTAGCGGCCGGCCAATCGACGTGAGGTGGGAAAAAGCAACCTTGGTGTGAGCGCAAGGCCGCCAGGGGGAGGATCCGCGGAAAAGAGCAGAACTCGGATGAAGAGAAGATCCTTCTCGAACACAGATTGCAAGCAAAAGAATGTTGGGGTATAGGCGCCTGTGCCTTGCTCGGCCGCCCATAGTCTGGGCGTCCACTGACTTGTATACCTTATACATAGCATAAATGTATAGGGAGCTGCTCACTCTTTGAGTCTCCCCACCCATATTTGTGTGTCGTGTGTCTCCTTCTCTCTCTCACTCTCCGTTTGTGGTGCTCCCCGATCCCCTTCAAATGGTATCAGAGCGACAGGTTTGAGAGAGTAGATGGACGGATTCGCGATGAACTCGTCGACTATGGCGGAGAGGTGACAGAGTCAAACATGCATGCTTTGCTAGTGACTGAGCAAAGCAGAGAGTCAGTTGTGCGAGATACTTCTATGCAGGATAGACAGGTAGAGTGGTCTTGCTCTAGTGAGTCACGACAAGAGGAAGTTGTGCAAGAGTCTATGCATAAGGAGTTAGAGCATGAGAGCTCTAGTGAGTCACAGCAGATTGAGTGGTCATGTTTGCAGTGAGTGGTCATGTTTGCAGTGAATGACTGCATAATCGCTGACATCTCACTCTCCTCTGCAATCATCCACTGCAAACATGACCACTCAATCTGTTGTGACTCACTAGAGCTCTCACTCACATTCTCAGATGGTGCTCACACAGTGAGATTTGGGAGCTCCACCCCACATCCTGTGTCGTTCTCTCTCTCTTCCTCTCTCCCCTTCGCACTCTGCGCACGCGCACCGCATCCGTGTTACACTCAACATTTGCGTGCGGCGTTCTCTGCATGTGGCAGATTTGTGCGTGTATGCATCAATACCGCACAGTGTGGGCTTAGTGATTAGCTCACGGTTTGACAGGCGTACAGTTATCTTGGCACACTCACAAGAGTGAATATTGTGATGTATGCTTGTGTGGCTACGAGCTAGGTAGCCGGATTCAAGCACTAATGGCTTGAGGTTTTTCAACAGGTTTCAGCTACAGGTTTACAAGTTTACAGGCACGTTTGAGGGCTTATTTGGGCGCTGAATTTTCAGCCATCATCTCCTCTTTGCAGGTGTCCATGTATGGCTCAGTTGTAGGCTGATCTAGGACACGTTTGTGACTTGTTTATGTAGTTGTTTAAGAGCTGAATTTTGGGGCTGTTTTGGGGCTGATTTGCAGCCATTTTTTACAGCCATACAGGAGCTTGGTTTACTCTACAGGAGCCTCGTACACTTGGCATTTGGGATTTGCATCATTGCCATTTGTGGAGCACAGTGTGGTTACACTACTGCGAGAGATTTTATGCGTGGATTCGCATGAGCATTGTAGGTGCTGGTGAGCTCTTTTTTTGAGAGCATTTTCTCGTTGCAGGTTGCTTCTTTTGGATTAGTTGAGTGCATTTCATTGCTACCATAACTAGAGTAGAGTTACAGCTCTTGGTTATTTTTGACATTCACTTATAGTAGTCAATGTGTGTGAGACTTTCGAGTCTAGGACAATGACTAATGAGAGACGACGTTCTCGTTCGTCTCGACACTTGAGATGTTGGCATTGTGGTCACACAGGGCACATTAGATGGCGATGCTTTCGTCGTATGAGACAGCACAGGAGACAGACTAGTCTCAAGGATGCAGTAGATGCTATAGGCTCCGTTGACTTGACAGTTGCAGGATCAGATACAGTGTCTGAGTATCCTAGTGACAGTGAGGTCACATTTGCTTCCTGTATTACTCCTGATTTTTTGACGTCTGAGGATAGTGCACTTCTTTTGCAGCGGGTGCTAGACAGGGACGCTACTTTTCATGTCACTCCGTATCGTGACTAGTTCAGTAGCTATTCTAGCAGAGTGCATGGTAGTGTGCGATTGGCAGATGGGTCACTACATGAGATTGCTGGTTCAGGAGATGTGAGACTGTCATTACCGAGCGGTGCATCGTACGTGCTCATAGATGTGCGTCATGTGCCAGATTTGACGATGAGTTTGATCTCCGTTGGTCAGCTCAGGGATAGTGGATGTCGGGTATCGCTGCTTGAGCGATCTTTTGCGTTGCATTTGGGTTCGCTAGTGATTGCGAGAGGTGCTAGAGTTGGCACGTGGTACCCATTGCACGTAGTACTGGTGCGAGATGGTCGAGTCTCAATCTTGTTACAGCCATGCACAGAGCGAGAGACCCGAACAGTCTCTTTTGCTCATGGGTTGCAGGGTGCTTTGCATGGATTGCAGAGTAGTGAGCTCGTTGTGGACACAGTTGGGGCACGACTTGAGCAGTCACACAGAGAGGTGACAGAGTCAGACATGCAAGCTTTGCTAGTGACTGAGCAAAGCAGAGAGTCAGTTGTGAAAGATACTTCTATGCAGGATAGACAAGTAGAGCGGTCTTGCTCTAGTGAGTCACGACAAGAGGAAGTTGTGCAAGAGTCTATGCATAAGGAGTTAGAGCATGAGAGCTCTAGTGAGCCACAGCAGATTGAGTGGTCATGTTTGCAGTGGATGATTACAGAGGATACTGAGATGTCAGCGATTATGCAATCATTCCTTTCTATGCTCGATAGTGAGCATGGGGATACAGTTGTGCAGGATGTCTTCCAGCAGACACCTAGTGCAGCTGGTTTGCTTTGAGGTTGCACGACAGGTTGATGCGTCCTTTGTGAACAGTCAAGAGATGCATGTGGCTGACACGCCTTGTCAATCAGAGATGCCTATTGCCAGGGATATATATGTTGATGCATGCTCCGTAGAGCTAGCAGGGTCGCTAGCATTGCATCGGCATTCGGTGGTCTCATGTATGAGATGCTGATCTTGAGACCGGATATCGCAGCTGCAGTGGGAGCATTTGCAGTTGGGGTTGTCAGTCGTTTGTTGACTGATGATGGCATAGTGCACGAGGGAGATATGCACGTATTGCGTGCATACTTGCAGTACGTGTGCGGTATGTCTGGTGGTATATGGACTTACACGGCAGGACAGCCGAATGTACACGATCACAGCCAGCCAGTGGGCATTGGTTGAGAGCGATTTTCTCTCGCCTTTTGTAGTCTTTAGACTAGGTTCTCTTGTTTAAAGACACAGTCGCCTTTAAGTGGGAGGTTGTTGGGGTATAGGCGCATGTGCCTTGACCGACCACCCAGAGTCTGGGCGCCCACTAACTTGTATACCTTATACATAGCATAAATGTATAGGGGGCTACTCACTCTTTGAGTCTCCCCACCCATATCTGTGTCGTGTCTCCTTCTCTCTCTCACTCTCCGTCTGTGGTGCTCCCCGATCCCCTTCAAAGAAGACCCTCAAGAACCTCAAGAACCCAAGACCCGCAAGAACCCAAGTTCCTCGTGAAACTTAAGAACCAAAGACCACAAGAACCCACGACTTCAGTGGATGGTCATCACTCCAAGCAGAATGGATACTTCGCTTGGAGGTTATGAGCATGAGAGAGGCGATGTTAGGTACAGCGGAATGAATGTTTGCGCTTTTGCTCAAGATGAGTGCTCCGAATTGTGCTCAAGGTTCCTTTTGTTCTTAGGGAAGGGAGAGCCTTCCGTTCTTAATGAGAGAATGCTATGATCACAAACAAAGTGAATGGATACTGTGCGTGTAGGTGTATGAGACTGAGAGAGAGAGAGAGAGAGAGAAAGAGAGAAGAGAGATACAACACCAGAGACGTTGTAAAACCCTCCTCCGAAGGCCCCACTCACGTCGACGAGAGTGGTCTACTTATGATTGCACAATCTAGTACAATGGTGATGCATGAGACTGATGCAAGTCTAGGCTATGTCGACGATGACAACGGTGATGACGACACCGACCTAACGGCTGAAATCAGCAATCCTTTTATCTGCTGTCCAAAAACGCTATGGGCTGAAATCTGCGACTATATATACCTAGATGAATCCAGGATAAGCCCAGATTCACCCTTGAAGGAAAGTGCAAGGTATAGACCCATGGTAGTCACCCACAAGACAATATAACCATCAACTCCATCATGCATAGTATTGACTAAGTACCACGACATCCCCACTAACGTCGTCAGTGCCCAATAGTGGGTGTAGAACTAGGTACTAACATATGCTCCCCAACACAACACACACCACACGCACACACACACATGAGCATACATCAACACAAAGTTCAGCGTGCTAAGTTTCTGTCATGAAATCTGCGACTAGTCCAAAAACACTGATTCTAGGTCTGTTTCTGTAGGTCTTTGACGCTGAAAATTTGCAGGTTTAGGGCTGAAAACTGAGGTTTCTTTAGGCTGAAAACTGATGGTCTTTCTGGGCTGAATCTGCAAGTACTTCATTGCTGAAAAACGCTGCAAGCTGAGGAGGTATCTGCTGAAAACGCTAGATTAGACTGTTAGGTCAAGGATCTGTCAAAAACGCTGGCTTCCTTCAAAAACGCTAGGTGTTGTGGATGCTCTTGAAACCGGCCTGTTCAATCCAAAAAGGGCGGTAGACTTTACTTCAAACCTTGATTTAGCTTTCACCCATTATTAGTCGTCTATATACCTGCGCTATAGTGACACAAGAGAGGGGAATGGGATACAGATGCTAGAATGCACCTGTATGAGAAGACCGACACCAGATTGGCCCCTAACTTAGGCGCCCCTTTCGGTATTTCTTTATTGTTCAAAAGAGGGAATAAACGCTGTGGATCCCTACAAGTTGCCCCGCACAAACTCGGCTGAATTTCAACTATTTCGGCCCGATTTCGCCAGCATAACTGTACTAGGACCCCTCACAGTCAATATTCCCACGCATTGGCTGACTTTCCCGACGCATACGGGCACTTTGCAAAACCTGGCGAGAATCTGCAGCACGCTGAATTCTCTGTTTTCAGCCCTGAAAATGCGCCAGATCACCTGTACAGTGGTCCCCTTGCGTCCCCGAACCTCCTGGGGGTATTAGGGTCCGTTTAGGGCCAAAACCCTAAACCTGCAAAAATACACAGCAGGCTGTAATTCACTGTTTCGGGCTTCGTTTAGCATGCCGGTCGCATCCTTAGCAAGTCCTCGAGCTCCCGCACCTGTAGAGCTACTTGCCCTTTGAATCGGACGAGATTTCTGGCGTGAAACCTCTCCGAATTCACCTGTACCTGCGGGGGGATTAGCCGCTAGCTAATCCAGTACCTGTGCAAGAGGCTCTTGCCTCGGCAATCGCGCATGAACCCACACAACTGTACATTGGTCAAATGAAAAGCCCACTAGTGGGGCATAACATACTGCCAAAGGGGAGAGAGAGGGCAATGCGTAGCGTGCAGGGCATCACTCCTGGCACCGCACTGTACATAGGAGGGAAAGCAAGCACTCCATAGCTCTTAACATGTGACAGGAACTTGCAGAATGAGCCTCCCAGCTATAAATCACGTTTTTGCCTTCTCTATAAGTAGTAAACTGGCCTCAGAGTGCCAAGTGTCACTCATTTGTGCATTTTCCCGCTTTAGACCCTCCGATCTAAAAATATCACACCTGCAGCCTCTGTTGACTTGGCTAGAGAGTAACAAAATGATCCCCATGTCAAACTGCACGTAATGACGCGAAGACATTTTCAAGTCCCAAAATAGCAGTTCCCTAAATTTTAGGAGATGCTGCCATTGTATCTTTCTAGGTCATCCGACCCTCTTTGTACATTGCGGCCACATCCAGAACTGAAATGTAGCCTCTGTAGCAAAGGATTCCACTTTGGCTAGTCAATGACCCCACTTGGCTAACCATAGTCCTTGTCCAACCTTAGTGCTCTCTTGCCCTCAGGCCTGGACTCCCTCTGGACAGTTCCACACTAGCTATGCAATGCAAGGCAGTTAGATTTCCCGAGGGGTGTTTCCAAAAAGTGAAAGTAAATAGATAATAAGAAAGAAATCAACAAAAAGGATAGATAGTAGTCACACGCTAGTGACATACCCCCCTCTTGAAATCTCAAACGTCTTCCTTTGCATCTATGTCGTACATGCCTACTGTCAACACTGATGTATTCAACACCTGTCGACACATATACGACACATACATGCTCATTGTCAACCCTGGTGTATTCAACACCTCGTCGACACATGTATTGCCTGCGTGTGAACCCTGTCCCAATGACATAGTGGTAGCTGCGCACTCTGCCATTGCTTTGAGTCACTAACTTTCCAATGACAAAATGGTAGCTGCACATTTTGCCACTGTCTTATAGTACACGTTGGATCCCGTAACACTTTCGAGCATACCCAAACCGACAGTTTAAGAATGCAGTTACACATGTACTCTTTAATAGAAGTAACTACTGTATCCTTGACAAACTGACAAGAAATATTCACTTCTATAGCACTAACCACACTTTTGGACATTCCATAAGAGCAATTGCCAAACTGACAATCTGTAGAGCTCTAACATTCATGTAACATGTATTTGATTTGAGCTCACTTTAAATACCATGTACATCATTTGTTTCAAAAGCCATTGTCACACTGACAATCCATGTAGCTCTGAAACTCAAAGGGTCAAGGTAGGTTGCAAATCGAAGGCTTCAAGATAAAGTGATAACACAGTTGGTGACTCTGCAAGTTCACCTTCTTCCATCCACTTAGCATCCATTGGTGGATAGTTTCTAAACTTTACCAAGTAACGCCTAGCAACCTTGCCTTTCACTTTCCTTTCTTTGTGTGCCAAAATCTGTTCAGGGACCAAGATCTCGTCAAGTTCCTCGACTTCCGACTGATCTTCAGCTGGCATATCTTCTGGCACATCACCCACATAGGGTCTGAGAAGACTCACGTGAAACGCATTGTGAATCTTCCAACTGTCATGCAATCAACCTATATGCAACATCACTGATTATGTCGCACACTTGAAAAGGCCCATAGTAACGCATGCTGAGCTTTGGAAACAGTCTTTCCTTGCCCTTCATCTTCTTTAACCTTGCCTTTTCAAAACGTAAAAGCACCCAATCACCAAGTGAATATACCACTTCACGACGGTGACGATCAGCTGCTTTCTTTTGCTTTGCCTGAGTCCTTTCTAAGGCCACTTTGACCTTCTTGTACATTTCATCCATGTCTTGAACATACTTATCTGCTTCAAATATCTTGTCCTTTGTATGCAGTATGGGAGGAACTTTCTTGCAACCTTCAACTATCTCAAAAGGTGCCTTGCCAGTTGATGAATGCACTGTATTATTGTATGCATACTCCACCAATGGCAAATACTGCTCCCACTTTTCTTTATGCTCTGACACATAACACTTCAGCAGATCTAGGACAGTAGAATTTGCCTCTTCTGACTGCCCATCTGTTTGAGGATGAAATGACGAAGAGAATTTGAGCGTTGTGCCCATATTCTCAAACAAGCCTCTCCAGAACAAACTTGTCATGCGTGGATCACGGTCGCTAACGATCGACTGTGGCATGCCATGATACTTGAAAATATTGCTCATGAACAAGCGTGCCATATGATCTGTTTTATCTTCTTCCTGACAGGAATAAAATGAGCCTGTTTGCTGAATCTGCAAATAATGGTCCAAATACCATCGTTTCCTGTCTGCGTTCTCGGAAGATCAAAGATAAAATCCATAGCAATACTTTCCCATGGTTTATCTGGAATAGGTAGTGGTTGCAATAATCCTGGTGCCTTTTGCCTGTCAAACTTGACCTTTTGGCATATTAGGCATTCCCGCACAAAGGCATCCACATCCCTTCTCAATGTAGGCCAATAGAAGAATGTCTCAACTGCTTTAACTGTAGCATTGATACCACGATGCCCTGCATACGGTGGGACATGACTCTTCCATAACTTTGCGTCGCAATGGCTTTGTGACACACAATCTGCCATGCATCATCATGAACCCGTCTTTAAGAAGATAGTGTTCATGACGTTGTCCTTGCATTAGCTGCTCGAAGACCCTTGCAAAATCTTCATCATTTTCATACTGTTCTCTCATATCATCAAGTTCATGATGATAAGGAATTGACACAGCTGAAATTTGTGGCTTCCTTGACAAGGCATCAGCCACAACGTTCTTCTTGCCTTCCACATGCACAATCTGAAAATGGAACATGGACAAGATATTTGCCCATCGCATATGCTTCTCAGATAACTTTGTCTGTGTCAAGAAGTATCGCAAGGTCTGATGGTCCGTTTGGACAACGAAATCTGCACCTAGCAGGTAGTGTTTCCAACTTAAGAGCGCATGAATCACAGCCAGTAACTCTTTCTCATAGACCTGCATGGTCATCTCTGGCCCTTGCAAAATTCTGCTCTCATAGGCTACTACCCTGCCATCTTGCATTAGCACTGCACCAATGCTACTACCACAGGCGTCACACTGGACCACAAATGACTTCCTAAGATCTGGCAACACAATGACTGGATCTGAAGTCATCTTTTGCTTTAAGAGATTAAAAGCTAAAATCTCTTTCTGTGTCCATCTAAAGGTGACTGCCTTCTTTTGAAGAGCATGTAAAGGTGAAGCAATCTCAGCGAAATTTCGGATAAACCTTCTGTAATAGAAGCATAGTCCCAAAAAGCTTCGGACATCATGCACCGTCCTCAAATTTGGCCATGACTTGATCGCTTCAACTTTTGCAGGATCCATTCTGACACCATCCCTTGAGACAATGTGTCCCAGAAAGTGAATCTCTTCCAGGAAAAACTCACTTTTCTTTGCATTGATGAGCAACCTATGATTGTGTAGCTCTTTGAACACAATGGCCAAGTGATGCCTATGCTCCTCTTCATTCTTTCAGTAGACTATCATGTCATCAAAGAATGTACCAACAAATTGCTGGTGTGGACGGAAAATTCTGTCCATCATCCTATTGAACGTAGCAGGAGCATTTGTGAGACCAAAGGGCATCACTAAAAATTCGTAAAGGCCAAACGTCGTTCTAAAAGCAGTCTTGTGCACATCCTCTGATCTAATGCGGATCTGATGGTACCCACTCTTTAGATCTATCCTGCTAAACATAGCTGTTCCTTCTAATTTGTCCATAATATCATCAATTCTAGGTATAGGGAACCTATTCTTGATGGTATTCTTGTTCAGTGCACGGTAGTCTATGCACATACGCCATGAGCCATCCTTTTTCTGCACCAACAACACTGGAGAACAGAATGGAGATGAACTAGGCTGAATCAGCCCCTTTTCTAACAGCTCCTGTACTTGGCCCCTTGTCTCTTTCTGCTGAGCCGCACTAACCCTGTACGGAGGCTTATTTGGTGGGCTACTGCCTGGCACCAAATCTATCGCATGGTCCTCGGGTCTCTCTGGCGGTAATTGAGACGGTAATGAATCGGAAAAGCAGTCACTATACTGTTGTAAAAACATTGACCTTTCTTTATCTAGCATAGATAAATTTGATTCATCACAATCTGACACTTCACGTGCAAAAACCAAGTACGCAGAAAGATGCTTTTTCATTACAGAAGTAATAGCAGAAGCTGATACAGCGGGAATAGACTCCCCTTTAAGCTTTACATCCAGAATGTGAGTCTTTCCCCTGCTCTGTACAGTGATCTTTTTGTTGTAGGCATCCATGATTCCCTGTACACGAAACAACCAAGGAATACCTAACAACACATCACATCCGTCCAGTGGCATGATGTAAAATTCTTCAGCATCTACATAGGACTGGATATGTAGACGCAACTTTCCAATGATGGGTGTGACAGCCTCTGTATGGCCAGGACATGCCAAACCTGCCTCTGCTGTATACCCCATCTCTTCAGGTCTGATTCCCAACTTTGAAGCCAATTCTGGGGAAATGAAGTTGGCTTTGGCACCTGGATCGAAGAAGATAAGCATTGTTTGATCCCTGACCTTTCCCCATGCTCTGCAAAGCTCACTTGCATCTGAATTTGGCTTGTCGCCCACCATATCTGGCACTAGACCAGCCATGGGCTTCTTTCCTTTCTTGACCTCCTTGTCTTCAGAATCAGCTGGCCTTTTCTTTGTAGGACAATTGTAAGCAATGTGGCCAGTCTGCTCACATATAAAGCATTTATTCTCTGCCCTCAGGACCTTCTTTTGCTCTTCTGACTTGCGAGGAAAACGTCTTTTCCATTTCTTTGCTGGTTCCTTTTCTGATTCAGCCGTAGCTTTATCTTTCCCTGCGTTGGCTGACTCCTGAGTCCCTTTAGGAGCCTCATTGGGAATGTGCTTCTTGGCTGAATTTTTCTTGCCTGATCCTGCCTTGACGCCAGTGTTAAATTCACAATCTTCTCCCTTGAGCAAACCATTGCCAGTGTTTGCTACCTCGATGAGCTGCGTCAAAGTAGTGACTTTGGTCTTCGTGCAGTATTTCCTCAATCCTTTAGGTGGGCCACAACAGTATTTTTCAATCTGTTCTGTCAATGGCACAAACCTATAGGAAGTTACTGGAAGTAGAGCTTTCCAAAACTTCCGATTGTAATCATCCAGATTTCTGCAAGTGGCAGCATTAAGCTGGTGCCATTCTGTCATGACATCTGCTTCAAAGTCATCAGATAACCATGCTGCTGCAAAAATCTGCTTGAAGTAAATCCATGTGGACGGAGCTTGCCCTTGAAGCAATAAAGTTGTCCACCAGTGTCCCGCATTCCCTGTCAAGAAAGTGGCTGCCTTGCGGACCTTTGAAGCCTCTGTAAAGTTTCCCCCTGCATAGGCCTTGTCAAACTGCTGGAGAAATGAGAGAGCCTTCTTCCTGTCATCGAACCCTGTAAAGGTCGTGAATGTCACACCTTTGCCACCTTCTTTGTATGGAGTTGGCCTCTCTAGCGGCGTCAAATTGTCATATGGAAGTGACTGAAACATGGGAACACTGATAGGGTTCATTTGTGTTCCCTGACCGCAATTAAGTTGACCTGGAAATGCCATATTTGGCTGCTGATTTGTAATTCCAGCCATACCAAAATTTGCATGTGGCATCCCAAATTGGCCCTGAGTACTCTGAAACCCTGGTAGCATGCCCGTGACACCATACATGGGATTAGGCATCATCGTTTGAGCACCCCCAAACACTGTTCCTGGCGTATAATACTGATTTCCAGGTGCATGACCAGCCATGCTCTGAAATACGGATCCACCTCCAAAATAGCCAGGGTGTACTGAAGGTGGTGGGAAGACCTGTTGCATAGCCTGTAGGTTGCTTCCCTGCCCATTAGAACCAGCTATAGGCTGCTGAAAGGTGGCGGGCTGAACTGGTACAGCTTGAAAGACTGGCATCTCAGCCACCTGTTCTTGCACCTTAGGCATAGGTTGTGGAGACTGCATGTTCTCCGTCAAGTGTACAGGTGTTTCCATTGACTGTGCGGTATGAATCACCTGTGCTCGAGCCTTAACAGGCTTTTGAATATGATCCAATGACCCAACTTGCTGAGACGGAACAGGAGGTTGCAGAAAGGCTAAAAACCTCGGGTTCTGCATTACTTGTGTGAACATAGCCACAACAGTAGCCAACTGGGTCCTGAATATATCATCATCCGTCTGTGGTGGTCTTGAGGACTCACCCACTTCATGTGTCTGTTGACCCTATGAAGAGGAAACCTCTTCAGTCACATCATCTGGTCTGTCAGCCATAATTGCAATTCCTTGTGTCTGGTCTATGATCCCCTATGTCTTCAAGCCCAAAACTGACCAAGGCTCACTTCTATGGGAAAAGTGATTTAATCCCGTCCATGGAACCATGAAACCGGCCTGTTCAATCCAAAAAGGGCCGTAGGCTTTACTTCAAACCTTGATTTAGCTTTCACCCATTATTAGTCGTCTATTATACCTACGCTATAGTGACACAAGAGAGGGGAATGGGATACAGATGCTAGAATGCACCTGTATGAGAAGACCGACACCAGATTGGCCCCTAACTTAGGCGCCCCTTTCGGTATTTCTTTATTGTTCAAAAGAGGGAATAAACGCTGTGGATCCCTACAAGTTGCCCCGCACAAACTCGGCTGAATTTCAACTGTTTCGGCCCGATTTCGGCAGCATAACTGTACTAGGACCCCTCACAGTCAGTATTCCCACGCATTGGCTGACTTTCCCGACGCATACGGGCACTTTGCAAAACCTGGCGAGAATCTGCAGCACGCTGAATTCTCTGTTTTCAGCCCTGAAAATGCGCCAGATCACCTGTACAGCGGTCCCCTTGCGTCCCCGAACTTCTTGGGGGTATTAGGGTCTGTTTAGGGCCAAAACCCTAAACCTGCAAAAATACACAGCAGGCTGTAATTCACTGTTTCGGGCTTCGTTTAGCGTGCCGGTCGCATCCTTAGCAAGTCCTCGAGCTCCCGCACCTGTAGAGCTACTTGCCCTTTGAATCGGACGAGATTTTTGGCGTGAAACCTCTCCGAATTCACCTGTACCTGCGGGGGGATTAGCCGCTAGCTAATCCAGTACCTGTGCAAGAGGCTCTTGCCTCGGCAATCGCGCATGAACCCACACAACTGTACATTGGTCAAATGAAAAGCCCACTAGTGGGGCATAACATACTGCCAAAGGGGAGAGAGAGGGCAATGCGTAGCGTGCAGGGCATCACTCCTGGCACCGCACTGTACATAGGAGGGAAAGCAAGCACTCCATAGCTCTTAACATGTGACAGGAACTTGCAGAATGAGCCTCCCAGCTATAAATCACGTTTTTGCCTTCTCTATAAGTAGTAAACTGGCCTCAGAGTGCCAAGTGTCACTCATTTGTGCATTTTCCCGCTTTAGACCCTCCGATCTAAAAATATCACACCTGCAGCCTCTGTTGACTTGGCTAGAGAGTAACAAAATGATCCCCATGTCAAACTGCACGTAATGACGCGAAGACATTTTCAAGTCCCAAAATAGCAGTTCCCTAAATTTTAGGAGATGCTGCCATTGTATCTTTCTAGGTCATCCGACCCTCTTTGTACACTGCGGCCACATCCAGAACTGAAATGTAGCCTCTGTAGCAAAGGATTCCACTTTGGCTAGTCAATGACCCCACTTGGCTAACCATAGTCCTTGTCCAACCTTAGTGCTCTCTTGCCCTCAGGCCTGGACTCCCTCTGGACAGTTCCACACTAGCTATGCAATGCAGGGCAGTTAGATTTCCCGAGGGGTGTTTCCAAAAAGTGAAAGTAAATAGATAATAAGAAAGAAATCAACAAAAAGGATAGATAGTAGTCACACGTTGGTGACAGCTCTGTAGGCGATAATCTTCTTCAAAACGCTAGGGGATGGGATATGCCGGTGGTGAAGATCTGATCCAAAACGCTAGGGACACCTGTGGAAGGAAAATGCTAGGCTATGGGAATGGTTCTTTCTTTGCTTGGAGGAAATCCGCCAAGGGTCTTGTTGGAGAAGTTGCCTGCTGAGCTTGGCTCCTGTTGCCTCTTCTGCCAAATAGTGCTAGTCTAGGTTTGCTTATATACAAACTTACTCAATTTGCCCTACCTACTTTCCAACAAAAGTCGCTTAAAAATAATAAGTGAAAATGTCAAAAATAGGAAAAATAGACTAAATGCACTGGAAAATTCCCCTGAAGGACTATGATGGGAATGTTTATGATCATGTTGTGTGCAACCAGAGGATATGCATCTACACTAAGTGACTGGGCATGCACAGTGAACGAATAGACTCACAAAAGTGCCAGATCACTTCTAATCTAGACTGACTGGACTGACTGAACCCTTGTCGTGCTGTAGCTTGTCCACGGATACATAGGGTTGGATGTGTCACGTGACAGGCGAAGAAGAATTTTCCCCACCAGGAGGTTTTTCCGACCCTCCCCCTTCCCCATCTACGTCAAGGATTGCACTAACTCCTATGAAGGAGTTGCCGCAGTTGTTTATGGACAAGAAGTTAGACCGAAAAGCAAAAATAGAGCGTGAACACGAAGAAAAGATGGCAGCCATAGAGCGTCAATACACAAAAAGAGTGGCAACCATACATCGCGAGAACAAAGAAAGAGAAGCACAATTTGATCGCGAGAACAACGAAAGACAAGCAGAATATGACCACGAGAACAAAGCCATCAAAGAAAAGAGCGACCAACACATGAAAGAATTCTTGCAACTCGTTTCTCAAGTTCAAGCATAGATACAAGAGATTCGGGAAAAGGAGACTCTCTCAGTCTCTTCTTCTCCAAAGCAAGACACACATGATTTGCATGATGATTTGAATGACAATGATTTGCATGATGATTTGCATGATCAAGATGTGATTTCTCACAAGCATGATGAGTTGCATGGAGAAGATGTGATTGTTCACAAGGATGATGAGTTACTTGATGCTTTTTCTAGCGAAGCTAACCTCGTTGCAGATTCGATCAATCACGAAGACCCGATCTTGGCTCTCGGGAATAGGTCCAAAGCACCCCTTCAGGAAGAACCAATCTTGGCTCTAAAGCCTCGGTCCAGAGAACCCTCACAGGAAGTATTATGTGTTCGCTTGATTAGTACGCACGCATTGTACGAGTGTCTCATTCGTGATCGTTTCCTATATTTTAGTCAGTATCTTTATGTGATCCCTTTTCCTAGGCATGACATATTGTACGTTGAGCACGTTTCACTCATGAATGAGCACGAATGTATACGGATTGTTCATGAAAAGCTGAAAAGTATGCATTCAAGGAAGTCACATTCCATGTCTCTTCCTTGGCATGACACATTCGTAGAAAGAGCACATGAAAGTATGAGCACCAAGCATGGGCATTTCCGTTGTGAATTGCCACAGTTCAGTGTTTTAGATCAGAAGAGAAAGATGCGATCTCATTGTTTGCGTGCGTGTGTGTGAACGGTTTGGCACTCCGTCTATTTGTTCATCTACATTGCATGCACAGTCTTTAGAGAAGACGAGATTTTTTCCAGTCACTTTACATGAAATGGGTATGTTCATGGTTTTGTGTTGAAAATGGTTTCAGGAATTTACAGCCATGGAGATTCTTGAAGAAGAAAGAAGCATGACTTGAGACGAAGTTGAAGCATTGAAGGAACCTCAGAAGACTTTGTGTCGCTCTCGGCGCGGCCCAAAGAAGCAAGCATTGCAGACCTTTATGAAGTTCAAGTACCGCACGACCCACATATCAGAGTGGGCCGGCGAAGAGTCCCTTCCAGGATTCCGGATGCTATTGTCGATCTCCCTCGACGCCATACAGTTCGGTACCAGTACCTCACTTTGAAAAGGAGGGGATGTCACGTGACACATCCAACCCTGTGTCCGTGGACAAGCTACAGCACGACGAGGGTTCAGTCAGTCCAGTCAGTTTAGATTAGAAGTGATCTGGCACTTTTGTGAGTCTGTTCGCAGCCCGTGCATGTCCAAACACTTACTGTAGATGCATATCCTCTGGTTGCACATAGCATGATCATAAGCATTCCCATCAGAATCCTTCAAGGGAATTTTCCAGTGCATTTAGCCTATTTTCCCTATTTTTGACATTTTTCACTTGTTATTTTTAAGTGACTTTTGTTGGAAAGTAGGTAGGGCAAATTGAGTAAGTTTGTATATAAACAAACCTAGACTAGCACTAATGGGCAGAAGAGGCAACAGGAGCACCTTGCTCAACAGGTAACTTCTCAGCAAGACCAACCCCCACGACTACTCTGGCCTTTTCTCCACAGGAGACCTAGCGTTTGTGCATCAGATCAGCCCCGACGATTTGTGCACAGCAGATCAGCCCCGGCGTCGTCAAGACGCAGCAGATCAGCCTAGCGTTTTGCTTTTGCAGAACAACCTACGACAGCAGAAGACAATTTCAGCCCTAGCGTTTTTGGTTTGCATCACAACCTCAGCGTTTTTGCACATCATCGCGACGGAACATCAAGAGCCACCAGCGTTATCAGTTTTCAACCCTAAGCCATCAGTTTTCAGCCCTACAAGAAGTGCAGTTTTCAGCCATAAAGACCAGCAAAGAATCAGCGTTGTTCAGCAGCAGAAATCAGCCTCAAATTTCAGCCTTAAGCGTTTTTGGACAGCAGATACATACCTTCAGTTTTCAGCCCTAGCGTCGGCCTCGTCACCCCCATCGACGACACCGACATAGTCTAGACTTGCATCAGTCACATGCATCCTCATTGTACCAGTTTGTGCAATCAATAGTAGACCATTCTCGCCGACGAGAGTGGGGCCTTCGGAGGAGGGTTTTACGTCTCCGGTGTCCTATTCTCTTCTCTCTCTATCTCTCAGTCTCATACACTTGCACACACAGTGTCCATTCACTTGTTTGTGATCATTGCACTCTCATTAAGAACAGAAGGCTCTCCCTTCCATAAGAACAAAAAGGAACCTTGAGCACAATTTGGAGCACTCATCTTGAGCAAAGTCCAAACATTCATTCCACTGCACCTTACAGACAAGCAGAATTTGATCGCGAGAACAAAGAAAGACAAGTAGAATTCGATGACGAGAACAAAGCAAGAAAAGCGATGGGCTACCAACACATGAAAGAGGTGTTGCGACTCTTTTCTAATGTGTAGGCAGAGATTGAACAGAATCAGGAAAAGGAGACTCTCTCAGTCTCTTCTTTTCCAAAGCATGACACACATGATTTGCATGATAATGATAAGCATGATGGTTTGCATGATCACGATGTGATTTCTCACAAGCATGATGATTTGCAGGAAGATGATGTGATTGTTCACAAGGTTGATGGTTTGGTTGATACTTTGTCTAGTGAAGCTAACCTCATTGCAGATTCGATAGATCACGAAGAACCGATCTTGGCTCTCAAGTCGAGGTCCAAAGAACCCCCACAGGAAGTATTCTCCATTCCAATATCCCTTTTCATAGGCATAAGATATTGTACGTTGAGCACGATTCACTCATGAATGAGCACGGATGTATGCGGATTACTCATGAAAAGATGACATGTTTGCATTCAAGGAATTCACCTTCCATGTCTCTTCCATGGCATGACACAAGCTCCGAAAGAGCACAACAAGGATTGAGCATCAAGCATCGGCATTTCCATTGTGATTTGCCACAATTGATTGATTTAGATCAGAAAGACAAGTTTCAACCCCATTGTTTGCGTGTGTTTGATGAACGGTTTGGCACTCCGTCTATATGTTCATTTACATTGCATGCACATTCTTTAAAGATTTTCATCCTCGGAGATTCTTGAAGAACGTAGACGCATGACTATAGACGAAGTTGAAGCATTGAAGGAGCCGCTGAAGACTTTGTCGCTTTCGGCGCGGCCCAAAGAAGTAAGCGTTGCACATCTTTATGAAGTTCAAGTATCACATGACCCACGCATCAGAGTGGGCCGGCGAAGAGTCCTTTCCAAGATTCCAGACGCTGTTGGCGATCTCCCTCGACGCCATACAGTTCGGTATCAATACCTCACTTTGAAAAGGAGGGGATTTCACATGACACATCTAACCCTACATGCACGTGGACAAGCTACTTCATGCAAGCGTTCAGTTCAGTTCAGTCAGTCTAGAATAGGAAGTGATCTGGCACTTTTGTGAGTCTGTTCGCAGACCGTGCATGTCCAAACACTTAGATTATATGCATATCCTCTGGTTGCACAGAGCATGACCATCAGATTTCCATCAGAACCCATCAGGAGCATTTTTACACTTCATAGACCTATTTTCCCTATCTTTGACATTTTGCACTTACCATTTTTAAGTGACTTTTGTTGGGAACTAGGTAGGGCAAATTTACCAAGCATGTATATAAGAAACCTAGCGCTAGCACTTTATGGCAGAAGAGGCAGCAGGATCACTCTGTTCAACAGGCAACTTCTCAGCAAGACCCCATCAGCACACCTAGCGGTTTTTGCATCTGCAAAGGCCTAGCGTTTTCATCCACAGGTCAGCCCTGGCGTTTTTGCATTGCAGTGCAGCCGGCAACAGCAGGACCAACAGAAACACTAGCGTTTTTTGCAACAAGACTCCAGATTCAAGCCTAGTGTTTTTGGATCAAGTAGCAACCCTAGCGTTTTGCAGATTCACTGCGACGGAACCCCAAGAAGCACCAGCGTTTTCAGTTTTCAGCAGTCACTTTTCTGCAAAACAAGACCCGAACCTCGCAGATCTCACCTTCCCGCAGCAGATCCTCACCGCACGGTCAGATCCATCGAAGTTTGCAGTTTGAGCCCGGAAAACGTAGTTTTCAGCATCTGTGTTTTCAGTGCGTCATCGCCGCATCGTCGCCATCGATATCGTCACTAATATAGAGTCAGAATTCAGCGGATAAAGATTTGCAGATTTCAGCCCTTAGCATTTTCAGATTTCAGTCCATCTCGTCGTCGTCAACATCGTCGGCAAGTCCAAAGCATTGTAGAGATTTGTGCAATCAATAGTAGACCGCTCTCACATAGATTCGGAGGAGGGTTTGACAACATTCTGGTGTCGTATTCTTCTCTCTCTATCTCTCAGTCTCAGTATCTTCATTCACAGTGTTTATCCACTTGTTTTGTGATCATTTGCACTCTCTCACTAAAGGAACGGAAGGCTCTCCCTTCCGTAAGTAAAAGGAACCTTGAGCATAGTTCGGAGCACTCATCTTGAGCAAAGTTCAACATTCACTTCCGTTGCACCTTACATTCGCATTGCTCGCATCCCAATCAACGCATGATTTGAGATGCTCCTTGTCCTGAAGGCGAGTACCTATTGTTGTTTTCCCTCTTAGCTCGCACCTCTAAGCCGTCGAAGATGTCCCACAATGCTTTACATGAAAACCAGACTTGCATTCACAAGTTTCAAATGAGCATAGTTGTCGTCGTTCAATTTCTCACTATCCTCGAGCATGAGAGTGCCATCTCTTTGGTTCGAGCCTCAGCAAGTCGCGTCCAAGCCCTAGCAAGCCTTTGATTTGCTCTTCGCTCTCCAAAAGAACATCAAAAGATGTCTCCACCGCCTTCTCAAGATGCTCCAAGCATGACTTGCCAAACAGCCATAGCGTTTCAAAATGCCGACACTTGCTAGCCCCTTTGAGTGTCGACCGGTGCCCCTCTACTAAGAAGCCTTTCAAAACGCCCTTCAAATGACCTTCTCTATCTACGACTCCGTATGTGCATTTCAAAATGCTCAAAGAGGCTAGGCACCACCATGATGGATTCCTTGAGCCGCGCATTTCAAAATGCTCACAATAATGCAAACAATGGCTTAGATTCCCTACTGGGGCAACGTCTCAAGACGCCCTACATGTAGAGTAGCCAAATGTGTACAAGACTGCCCACCTCTCGCATGCAGGCTGAACCAACCAGCTGGGCAATGAAATAGATTATGATACAATGGGGGCTCGGTGCTTCTTATATACTACTTTGTGGTCCATAAGTACCTTTCTTAGAGCATTGCCCTACCCAGAATCTTGTCAAATAAGTAAAATAAATACCTTTAGAAGAAATAAATATTGGGATCACATTGGGCTATTCACTTGAGATGCTATGACTTTGACAGTAATCAATCAGCTTGTACTACAATATTAAAGCAAGGGGCCACTAGCCTTTTAAAAAAAAGCTTGTACGAATTTAGGACTTCAAGAGAAAGACAAAATTGAAGTCACCATTCGCCATTAGCTGTCGCTCATGAACGTCCAAACAAAATAAAACAGACAAAAGCAGATGTACCTTGAAAGTGAGAAGTGCAATTCCACGAAATTTCCCACTATCACTGAAAGTCTTCAAGTTCACTTCAGAGATAGTGCCACAATCACCAAAAAAGGCTTTAATGTCATCCTCAGAAGAATAGTAAGGTATGCCGCCCACGTACACAGTTCGTGACTCACTTAAATCTTGATCTTTGGTGCTGTAAAATGCAGAACCCTATCAGCACAAGCCTGGGAGGAAATTGACAGGATCAAAGAACACAATCAAACCTGTGATCCTTTTCATCAGGCTCTTCCGTTGTTTTTGAGGCCTTTTTCCGCTTTCTGGACTTGGAATGCGGTGTGGGTAAGCTGGAATTTTCCACATTTAGGGTATTCTGTTCGTTGTTGGTTAAAGGGGCCAAGCTTACTTCTGCATCCTGGCTTTTCTTTACTGGCGAACGTGGGGGCAGTGGTACGTCCTCTGCATCCTGCCCTTGCCCTAATGAGGAACTCAAATCACCTTTATGAAGAAGGGACTCTATACAGCGATGGTAAGTATCTAGCTCGGTTAGGGCGATGGGAGAAGTCTCTGGCGATGCAGGATGGTGAGCTGGAATACTCTCCGGCTGTTGGCGTCGCTGTCGCCTTTTCTCACGCTTGTTGACGGTTTTGGGCTTCCCAGGAGAGAGAAGAACGCTGCCTTGTTGACCTCCAGACTCTGCTCCTAGCCTTTGTTTGAGCTTCTTATTTGAGAGCACCATTGCTCTAAGCTCTGAAGGAAAGAACGAGAGCACTATACTTCTATACTATACTGATAGGGAAGGGATTCCTCCCCCCGGGCACATGCCGAGCTTAGCATGATCCGGCACTTTTAAAGGAGTGCACTCTGCTGCCGGCACGAGGCCCGATTCAAAAACAGCGTGACAACATGATAGAGGAAGGGATTGAGTTCCAACATGCTGCGAGACTGTCCTTAGGTCTCCTATACTAATAGATAATGGGGGAAGGGATTCCGGCCCCTCCCCTCGGACACGTGGCGAGCTTAGCATGATCCGGCACTTTTAAAGGAGTGCACTCTGCTGTCGGCACGAGGCCTAATTCAAAAACAGCGTGACAGAGGAAGGGATTGAGTTCCAACATGCTGCGAGATTGTCATTTTTTTTTGGTTGGGTATCGCAGAGGCCACCGACCATCCCGTGGCCGTTGCTTCCCCATCCCGTGGCCGTTGCTTATTGCCTACCGCCGTAGAGAGAGAGAGAGAGAGAGAGAGAGAGAGAGAGAGAGAGAGGAGAGACCCCTTAGATGGCCATCCGCCACACACATAGAGAGTGAGAGGGAGAGAGAGACCCCTCACAGGGCGCGTGGGCGAGAGAGAGAGAGAGAGAGGACTCGACATCTTGGCTTCGTTTTCTATACGAAAATTTCCAAAATACCCCTCAAATTTCGAAACTTCCAAAATATTTTGTCATAAATTCCCAAAATGCCCTTCAAAGTTTTTAAAATTCTCAAAATACCCCTGATCGTTGATTATAGCTTTTCAGAAGAAGAGTGATTCTCTCTCTCTCTCTCTCTCTCTCTCTCTCTCTCTCTCTCTCTCTCTCTCTCTACCAACTTACCAAGGTACCTATAGGTCGGCGAGCTCCAAGAGTTTTAGAATGGAGCTCCAAGGATTCAACAAGAGAGAGAGAGAGAGAGAGAGAGAGAGAGAGCGAGATTTGGGGGAGAGAGAGAAAGAGAGTAGTGCACTTATCGAGCAGCTTGAGAGAGAGAAAGAGAGGGAGAGGTATCTATGTCTCTAATTTATGGAAATTTCCAAAATACCCCTCAAATTTCAAAACTTCCAAAAATACAACCAATATTTTGTCATAAATACCCAAAATGTCCTTCAAATTTTCAAAAATTTCCAAAATACGCATGAACATAGATTACATATCTGTAGACATGTAGTAGTGTTAGTGTGTATACGCGCTTCACCAGGGGCACTTTTCTCCCATTGGGTTTTTTCCCCTGGACATCTGGTGTGAAAGGACACCTTATCTCTTAGGGTCTCATATAAGCTTTGTAGCTCTGAGTTTGTATATACTCTATTATTCTAATACAGAGAGATAGACTACAAAGATCTCGTACGCAAGCTCTGTGTCTTCTCCTTCTCCATCTTCTTCCTACTCTGAGTTGCTATCTTCCTTTTGTTTCCTGTTTCATCATCTTCAACAATTGGTATCAGAGCAAGGTGATTTCCAAAGCCTCTACTTGCGTTTTCGCGTCCGCGCGCGCAATTGCAGTTTTCATGCAGTTTTCAGAAAATTTGCTCGTGGGAGCATCCTCGATGTTCCGGGAGTAGTCTCATTAGGTGACCTAGGGTTTTACCACCCTTTTGAAGCCGTTCGAATCCTCAGAATTTTGTTCTGAGTTGCGTAGCAGAAGTTACTTTTCGGAGACGTTTAGATCAAGAGGGTGTGCTTTTTGACAGATTTTCTTCAGGTAAACAATTCTTTTGGGAAGCAGCTTGTCTTACCTTTGTGCTGAGATTTTTGTGTAGAGTTTTGCTTGCATTGGAGAGGAGATTTGTGAATCTCTTGGAGGTTCTTTTGCTCTCTTGTGTGCATCCACAGTATGGCTCAATCTACAGAGAAAGAGATTTTTGGTGCGTTTACATCCGAAGACAAATTGGATGGCACCAACTATTCTCTTTGGTCTTTTATGGCCAAAAATGTTTTGGTTGGTAAAGGATTGTGGGATTATGTATCTGGAGATGAAGTTCGTCCAGGTAGCATTGCACCTGCCACGCCTGGTCGTGGTGCAGCTGTTGGTGCAGGATCCTCACAAGTCACTCCAGAGCAAAAGAAATGGGATACTAAAGATGCACAAGCTATGGCTGTGATTGCTTTAACCATAAAGAGGACAATCACACCACATATCAGATCTTGCAGAACTTCTGAGGATGCTTGGAACACTCTGCAAGCTATATTTGGAGGAAGAAACGCTCCCAGAATAGAGTTTTTGAAGAAACAACTTGACAAAATACAGATGGACGAAGGTGACAATATCGTCGAGCATCTTACAAAAATCAGGGATCTTAAAGAGCAATTGCTTAGCATTGATGAAGTGATTCCAGAGAAGGACTTGGTTTCCAAAACACTCAATTCACTACCACCATCTTATTTGACTTTTCAGACTTCTTTGACTCTGTCTTTGCGAGCTAATCCTGAGCCTCTTCGTTTTGAAGAGTTAGTGGCTTTGCTATTGCAGGAGGATCAATCACGTAAGAACAAGTCTTTACAGGTGGATGGTATGGATCGTGCTCTTGTTGTACAGAACAAAAACAAGGGTAAAGAGAGTGCTCATCACTCCAAGTCTGGTGCAGGACAATCTTCATAGAAGTCTAAAGGTGATTCCGACAAGTCCAAGAAGAAAGGTAAATGTCACTACTGCAAGAAACTTGGTCACTACATTAGTAAGTGTAAAAAGCGAATTGCTAAAGAAAAGAAGAAAGAGTCAAGTTTGGTTGTTTCAGCTTCTGGTGATTCTTCTACAGCTAAAGAAGAGTCTGCAAACTTTGTGCAGATTCTTATGCTTTCTTAGTATGTTCAGATTTTTTTGCTTACAGTGTTGATGAGACACAAATGATTTGGTACTTTGATAGTGGTGCATCTAGGCATATTACTTCAAGGAAGGATTTGTTTTGTTCATTGGATGCAGCTCCAACAGGAAAGAAGGTGACATGTGCAAATAATGCTTCTTATCCAATCAAAGGTGTTGGTAAGATTTTGATTACCATTTCAGATGGTTCAGATTTATGCTTGCCAGATGTCTTATATGTTCCAGGGATCAAGAAGAATTTGTTGTCTGTATCCTCTCTTGCAAAAAATGGTCTTCGGGTTATTTTTGAGGATGACAGATGTGTTGTACGAGATCGAGAGAATGATCATTCTCTTATCACTACAGGTATGCTGAAAAATGGACTATTTGTGCTAGATCGTTATGAAAGGCAGATTCAGGTATGTATTGCAGAAACAAAGACTTAGGCCATGTAGGATGCTGAGTTGTAGCATGCTAGATTTGGGCATGTTGGTTATGGCAGTTTGATGACTTTGCAACGTCATAATATAGTGCATGATTTGTCTTTATTGGAGATGCCACCAAGACATGTATGTGAAGGTTGCATTCTTGGAAAGATGCACAGATTTGCATTTTCGCAGGATGGTTCAGTTAGAGGGACACGAAAGTTGCAGCTTGTACACAGTGATGTATGTGGTCCTATGAGGACGCCATCTATGGGAAACAGCCTTTATTTTGTGACCTTCATTGATGAATTTTCCAGGTTTTGTTGGGTGTATCCACTCAAAGCAAAGTCAGATGTGTTTGCAATTTTTCAACATTATGTCGCCATCGTTGAAAATGAAACAGGTTGCAAAGTACAGACTCTTCGTACCGATCGAGGAGGTGAATACATGTCAGGTGCATTTAAGGATTTTTTGGGAAAGAAAAGCATTAAACACCAATGCACTATGCCATACACACCACAAAAGAATGGTGTTGCAGAAAGGAAGAAGAGGTCTTTAATGGAGACGGCTAGATGTATGCTCAACGCTAAGAGTTTGCCTCATAAGCTATGGATGGAGGCAGTTGCTTGTGCAACACAACAGGTGTCCTACTCGTGCCTTGAAGACCATTACTCCATATGAAGCTTGGTATGACAGAAAACCTTCAGTCAGTTATCTTCGTGTTTTTGGTTGTCTTGCTTATGCTCACATCCCTCAGCAGTTACGTGGGAAGCTTGATGATAAGGCAATCAAATGTATATTTGTGGGGTACAGTAGTGGAAGTAAAGGTTATAGACTTTACAATCCTGCTACAAACAAGATTTTTGAAAGTCGTGATGTAATTTTTGCACAAACTACTGCTCAACCTACGGTTGCTTTGATGTACCTCATATGCAGACACATGATGTATTTGAAGATTTGCTTCATTCTTTTGTGGAGAATCAAGAATCACAACAGGTTGATAATCTTGATCAATCTTTTGATAAGCATGTGACACCTCATGATGTAGAGGAAATTGTGCGTGAAGAGCAAGAAGTTCTCAGGGAAGAAAGAACCTTGCCTAAATGGGTTCAAAAAACTTTGCAGGATAGCAAGTTGGATGCACCGTTGCCACGAAAAACACGTGCTGGTACTACTTTTGGCAGAGAGCAAGTAGATTTGGCTTGCTTTAGCACTCTTTGTGATGCAGATGAGCCTGATTCATTTGAACAAGCTTTAGAGTGTGTTCAGTGGAAAGATGCTATGCAGCAAGAAATTGATTCTATTCATAAGAATCATACATGGGATCTAGTGGACTTGCCTACAGGTAAAAAGCCTATTGGTACAAAGTGGGTTTTTAAGGTAAAAAGGAAACAAGATGGTACTGTTGACAGGTACAAAGCAAGGCTTGTGGCAAAAGGCTATGCGCAACAGAAAGGCATAGATTATGATGAAACCTTTGCTCCTACTTCTCGTGCGTCCATAGTTAGATCACTAGTTGCAATTGCTGCTCATCATGGTTGGAAAGTGCAAATTAGTTGGATATCAAAATTGCTTTTTTGAATGGTGATTTGCAGGAAGAAGTTTATGTAAGTCAACCAAGTGGTTTTGTCGTAAAAGGTCAAGAGCAAAAGGTATGTAGATTGCGTAAAGCTTTGTATGGTCTCAAACAGGCTCCAAGAGCATGGTATGAGAAGATACATACTTATTTGATTGGCCAGGGATTTCAGAATAGTCCAACAGAAAGTACTTTGTATGTCAAAAAGAGAGATAGAGTTCTCATTATGCTAACCCTTTATGTGGATGATATGCTTTTTACAGGCAATACTGCAGATGAAATTGAAGGTTTAAAGATGCTTTGAGAAAAACCTTTGAGATGTCTGATCTTGGTTTGCTACAGTATTACTTGCATATTCAGTTTGTGCAATCAGAGGATGGCATATACATGTTGCAGGCCAAATATTTGCATAAAATTTTGGACAAGTTTGGTATGCAAAATTGTAAACCAATCTCTACACCCGTAGAAACTGGATCAAAGTTGAGCATGCATGATGCTGGAGAACCTTTTGATGTACATACTTATGCAGCAGCGGTTGGTTGCTTGATATATTTGGCAGGCAACACTCGTCCAGACATTCAATTTGGGGTTTCACAAGCAAGCAGATTTATGCACAGCCCAGGTATGCATCATTGGTAGGCTGTGAAGCGCATACTTCGTTACCTTTCAGGTACCCCTAATCTTTCCATATTCTTTCCAAGGGGGGATATGTATGGAAAGCACAATTCTATGCAGCTTCTTGGTTACAGCGATTCAAATTGGGCTGGTGATTTTGACACACGACATTCCACAAGTGGGAATTGTTTTTTCTTGGGAAATGCATGTATATCTTGGCTAAGCAAGAAGCAACCCACAGTGGCTATATCAACTTGTGAAGCCGAGTACAGGGCAGCTTTCACGGCAATAGTTGATTGTGTATGGATATGCAGGTTATTGGCAGATCTTTGTGAGTGTCAACAGGCACCCACTACCATTTTCACTAACAGTTAGAGTGCTATGGCAGTTGCAAGGAATCCAGTATTTCATGCAAGAACAAAGCACATAGAGGTTCACTACCACTATGTCAGGGAAAGGCTACATGCAGGGGAGATCACACTAACTTACTGTCCTACACAGGATAACATTGCAGATCTATTTACGAAGGCGTTATCACGAGAAAAGTTTGAAGCTTTTCGAAAAGCTTTGGGCTTACTCTCATACACATGATGATCTGCTACCTTGTACGGATTCACACTATCACTACAGGGGGGATTTGTAGACATGTAGTAGTGTTAGTGTGTATACGCGCTTCACCAGGGCACTTTTCTCCCACTGGGTTTTTCCCCCTTGACATTTGGTGTGAAAGGACACCTTATCTCTTAGGGTCTCATATAAGCTTTGTAGCTCTGAGTTTGTATATACTCTATTATTCTAATACAGAGAGATAGACTACAGAGATCTCGTACGCAAGCTCTGTGTCTTCTCCTTCTCCATCTTCTTCCTACTCTGAGTTGCTATCTTCCTTCTGTTTCTTGTTTCATCATCTTCAACAATATCTCTAAAGATAAACAAATTTGTAGCCTTTCATAAGAAGAGTGATTATCTATCAACACAAGATATTGATATTGATAGCCATAGCACCATTGATCATCTTGTCACTCTTCGTGTTCTCATGGAGGAAAGTCGGTTGAAAGGCAAGCGATTGTATTGTTGTTTTGTAGACTTTAAGAAAGCCTTTGATATGATTCCACGTAACAATTTGTGGAGAAGGATGGAAGAACTCCAAGTGCCAAGTGAGTTTATGCTTGCGGTTTCTCGAATCTATGAGAAGGTGATTTGTCAATTGCGCATGGGAAGAGAAATTTCAGAAATTTTTGTAAGCAAAATTGGGGTTAAACAAGGATGTCCATTGTCACCAACTCTCTTTGGTCTATGCATCGATCAATTGGAACAAATGGTACTTGACTTTATGCAAGAAGAAGGCATTGAAGAGGTCACTATTTGCAATGCGGTTATCATGCTTTTGTTGTATGCGGATGATGTAGTGCTTCTATCACACACTTTAGAAGATGCACAAAAGCTTATGGTTATCCTTGAGAACTTTTGCTTGCATAGTGGGCTGATTGTAAATGAATCCAAAACAAAGGTTATGCTTGTGAAAACCAACCATAGGGAGAAGCCATGCATTGTGTACAACAACGAGACACTTGAAGTTGTTGAGAGCTTTAAGTACCTTGGCCTTGAGGTTCCATCCAATCACAAGTGGCACGAATGTGCTATGCGTCGTTTGGAAGCGGGAAAGAGAGCATATTATGCATTTGAGAACATGTGTAATGCGGGAAACATCAAGTGTTGGGTTCTCAAGAAGTATCTTTTTGATGCATTGGTGACACCGGTTCTTCTTTATGGAGTTGAAGTGTGGGGCGGGAGCATCTCAAAGTCTACTTGGAAAGAGTTTGAGAATGTCCAAAAGCGTTTTCTTACAAACTTTCTCCAAGTTAAGACACAAACACCATATATGCTCCTACTTCTTGAGTCGGGATCTCTTCCAATTGAGGTTATGGGCATGGAAAGGGTTGTGGAGTACATGATAAAGATGCGTCAAAACCCCTCACATCGACTTCCTACAATTGCATGGGAAGCAAGCAAAAAAGTTCAAAAGACGCATAAAAGCAAGATCTTGAGCACGGGATGGATGCAAGACATAAAGAAGTGGTTTGGGAGATGGGATGCATTACACTTGCTACATGATGCTTCAATTGACTCTCAAGTGAATGAAGCTTTTCTACAACGCCAATGTATTACGGCTTGGGAGAAATCCGGTGGGTCACGCTTCATACATTACACCACCGATATTGCCCCCAACTACAAAACCATGTTCTTCGCTGAGAGAGGAAACCGTACTCACACTTACATGCTTGAGCCTATTCCCTTGTCCGCGATACGCACTATCGCAGCAATTTGGCTTAGCTCCCATTTCCTTCGATGCGAGATAGGGCGTTGGGGCAATGGAGAAGAGTCAAATCGATTGTGCACATTATGCTCACTGCAAGTTCGAGAGTCTGAGTACCACACACTACTAGAGTGCTCAGCTTTTGATCACATCCGAACTTGCTTCTCTCACATTTTCAGCCATAACTTAGACCTACACACTTTCCTCTCCCAGCCAAAGTGTGGGCTCTCCATTGCGACTCTCATCACTACAATTTTGGAGCATCGAGAGTCACTCATCAGTCATACACATACTACATCACATGTAACTTTGGTCCCATAGGTCATATTTGACCTCCGAGGACGATAATAAAATCTCTCTCTCTCTCTCTCTCTCTCTCTCTCTCTCTCTATACCAACTTACCAAGGTAGCTACAAGTCGACGAGCTCCAAGAGTTTCAGAGTGGAGCTCCAAGGATTCAATGAGAGAGAAATGAAATGAAATGTTATATTAACGTCTTTAGACGGCCAGATTGACCTATGAGACCAGAAAGTTACAATGTGGTGAATTTAATATAAAGTCAGAGTAACAAAAATGACGAGAGAGAGAGAGAGAGAGAGAGAGAGAGAGAGAGAGAGAGAGAGAGAGAGAGAGAGAGAGAGATTAGTGCCCTTATCGAGAGGCTAGAGAGATAGAGAGAGAGAGAGGTATATATATCTATCTATACAATTACCTTGGGGGGAGGGATTTTGCCCCCCCTTGCCACATGGTGCAACCTCCTTGATCCGTATTGTGTGCCATGAGCGTCGCATGACAGTGGACTTAGTGCCCATGTGTGTGTGTGTGTGTGAGAGAGAGAGAGAGAGAGAGAGAGAGAGAGAGAGAGAGATAGATAGAGAGAGAGAGAGAGAGAGAGACGTCTTCTGCCATGGGTGAAAGCATTTCAATTCTGAAGGTTGTCTAGCTCTTTAGATGGCCAGATTGACCTATGAGACCACAAAGTTACAATGTGGTGAATCTGATATAAAGTCAGAGTAACAAAAATGACGAGAGAGAGAGAGAGAGAGAGAGAGAGAGAGAGAGAGAGAGAGTAGTGCCCTTATCGAGAAGCTAGAGAGATAGAGAGAGAGAGGTATATATATCTATCTATACAATTACCTTGGGGGGAGGGATTTTGCCCCCCCTTGCCGCATGGTGCAACCTCCTTGATCCGTATTGTGTGCCATGAGCGTCGCATGGCAGTGGACTCAGCGCCCATGCGAGAGAGAGAGAGAGAGAGAGAGAGAGAGAGAGAGAGAGAGAGAGAGAGAGAGAGAGAGAGAGAGAGAGAGAGAGAGAGAGAGAGAGAGAGAGAGAGAGAGATAGATAGATAGATAGTTCTATTATCGTCCTGGGAGGTCAAATATGACCTATGGGACCAAATGAACATGTCACGTGGTGTGAGTGGAGTTCATAAGTGACTCTCGATGCTCAAAAATGGCTGAAATGAGCGTCGCAATAGAGAGTCCACATCGTGGTTGGGAGAGGAAGGTATGTAGGGAGAGCTCATGGCTGAATATATGGGGAAAAGAGGACCTAATGTGGTCAAAAGCTGAGCACTCAAGTAGTGTGTGGTACTCACTCTCTCGCACTTGACGAGGGCATAAGGTGCAAAGTCGATGACACTCCTCGCCAGTGCCCCAACGTCCTGTCTCGCAGCGAAGAGAATGGGAGCTAAGACAAATGGAGGCAATGGTGTGGATCGCACTCAATGGGATGGGCTCAAGGATGTAGGAATGGGTTCGGTTACCTCGTTCCGAGAAGAAGAGAGATTTGTAGTTTGGGGCAACGTGTGTGGTGTAATGGCTGAAGCGAGAACCTCCGGATTTCTCCCAAGCCATGATACATTGGCGTTGTAAGAAGGCCTCATTAACTTGGGAGTCGATCGACGCATCCTTGACCAAGTGACATGCATCCCATCTTCCAAACCATTTCTTGATATCAAGCATCCACCCCGAACTTAGTATTTTGCTCTTGCATGTCTTTTGAACCTTTTGACTTGCTTCATATGCGATTCTAGGAAGTCGATGCAAAGGGCTACGTTGTGTCTTACGCATGTACTCCACAACCCTTTCCATGCCCAAGACCTCAATGGGAAGCGATCCGGACTCAAGAAGTAAGAGCATGTAGGGTGTTTGTGTCTTGACTTGGAGAAAGTTGGTGAGAAAACGCTTTTGGACATTCTCAAACTCTTTCCAAGTAGACTTCCCGATGCTTCCACCCCACACCTCCACTCCATAAAGAAGCACCGGTGTCACCAATGTGTCAAAGAGGTACTTTTTGAGAGCCCAACACTTGATCTCTCCTGCATTGCACATGTTCTCAAATGCATAATAAGCCCTCTTTCCAGCTTCCAAGCGACGCATTGCACAATCCTTCCATTTATGATTGGATGGAACCTCAAGGCCAAGGTACTTGAAGTGATCTACCACTTCAAGTTTCTCATTGTTGTATACAATGCATGGATTTTCGTCATTGAGGGTCTTTACAAGCATAACCTTGGTTTTGGATCCATTCACGATCAGCCCGCTATGTAGGCAAAAGCGTTCCAAGACACTCATAAGCTTTTGTGCATCTTCTAAGGTATGTGCCAAGAGCACTACATCATCGGCATAAAGCAAAAGCATGATCACCGCATTTCCAATCTTAACCTCTTCTATGCCTTCTTGCTGCATAAAATCAAGAACCATGTATTCCAATTCATCAATGAGTAGCCCAAAGAGGGTTGGGGAAAGTGGGCATCCTTGTTTGACACCAATAGTGCTTGCAAAAAATTCTGAAATTCCATCTCCCATACGTAATCGACATATCACTTTTTGGTAGATGCGAAAGACTGCATGCATAAATTCTCTCAGCACTTGAAGGCTTTGCATACGTCTCCAAAGATTTCCTCGCGGTACCATGTCAAAAGCTTTCTTGAAATCCACAAAGCAACAATACAACTTTTTTCCTTTCAATCGAGACGCTTCCATAAGAACTCGAAGAGAAGACGCTTTCGAAAACCTGCTTGGCCAAGCGCACGTTTGCCATTCTTCTCAGCCCATTCACTTATCTTCATCTCCATGATACATCCAAATAACTTTGCCATCAAAGAACCAACCATTATAGTGCGATAGTTGTTCACATTGTTTACATCTCCTCCTTTGTGCAAAGGTTTGATCCAATTTGCACTCCAATCATGAGGCATGCCATACTGAAGTGCAAGGTTAAACATATCGCATATCCAATATCGTGTTTTCTTGCTTGTCCATTTAATCATTTCAGCCTTGACACCTTGAAGGTCACCTGCCTTGCGAGTAGCAAGTTTCTCAAGCGCGCGGCATACATCTTCAATGGTAAAGAAGGGAGACATAAATGGAAGGGAGCTACAACCCTCCATCTCATCAACATTGGGTTGCTCATAGAGGTTTTTACAATGCATATACATATCCTCAAGAGTCAAGTCACCAAAGCTCTCAACGCGCTTGCCTTTTAGATTTTGCCAAAACTTGCCACATGCATGTGCTTTCTCTTGTGCTAAAAGAAGTTGTTTTTCGACTTCCCACCTTCTCCTCTTCTTTTGAACAAGTGCTTTGTATGTGTGTGAACATTCCAAGTAAACTTCCTTGTCTTTGATTGCATCCAATCTTAGCAAGTGTTTTCGGGCTTGACTACATTCCATGTCAAACCATTTCTTCTTGGTGCTACCCTTCTTAGACCTTTTGCAAGACATGTGTTTCACCGAAAAGCATTCCTTCGCACAAGAGAAAATTACTTCTTTGAAAACTTTCCACTTGCATTCTAATGTTGGGCTCCCTTGATGCTCTATCATGCTTAACATTTGGTCCACCATATAAGCATATATAAGTGCTCGTTTGAAGTCTAGATGTAGGTACAAATGATTCACATCATGATTGGAGGCTACATGCTCGGGCCGTTTACCACACTTGAGGTCAATACATAACATCCTATGATCCGATTCCGGATTCCATTCACCAAGTGTAAAGCTTTGTATGCATTCTAGAGTGGCTTCTGAGAACAACATATAGTCAATCACGCTAGCACCATTGTGCTTTCTACATGTAAAGTCATTGGTGCCTTGCCATAGAGATACACCATTTGCAATGAGCATTCTGGTACTATTGCACATATGTAGAAGTGACTTTTCATAGTGATCCACTTCTTTTGCATCATTAGAACTTCGATTATACATGTATGAGTCATCCACTCTTCTTGATACATGCGGCATGTCGACTTGTTGTGTGTCGTGTTGTAACATATTTGTGCGAGCATTCATGTCTCCAAAAACAATGACTTCACCTTGATCCTTGTAATGAGCAATGTCTTCCTCTAGTTCAACAAAGGGCTGATCTCTATCCATATTCAAGCGAGCATAAAAGTTGGAGTCATAGTGAGGAATGTAGCAGCCGGCCACAAACATGACTTGACCATTTGGTGGGCTGATTTTCAGCCATAAGTAGCGTTTATACTTATCTTCTTTGACAATGGAAACATCTTTCAAACCCTTTTTGGTCATACATGCTACGCCTCCTTGGCCTCTTCGTTGCTTTGCATTTTTGGCCCACATCAAAGAATATACATCGTATTTGTCAAATCCAAGAATTCGTTGCGCATCATGCTCCCATGTTTCGACAAGAAGTATCACATCGGAGTCATTGGTAAGCTCATCAATGCCAATTCCCGCATTCCATGGATACCCGTTACAATTCCAAAAGCTTATTCGCAAGCGTGAGTTGGTCTCATAGATCATGTGTCCCTATTTGTTGGGTGGACTTGCATCCTCCTCAAGTGACTTTTCTTCTTGAGATGATACCTTAACCTTCTTGCTTCTTTCCTCGTATGCTTTGCGACGTACATTTTGTTGCATAAGAGTGCGATCCTCATATACATTACAACCCGTTCCTTTGAGGTAGATCCAATCATTGTCAAGGATGATCTTTCTCTTTACCTCATCAGCCATGGTACATACAATAGGTCTTTCTCCCGAGCGAGGGACTCCTTGTTTTCCAACTCGATGTGCACCATAAGCCATGATTCCTGACATGCCAAAGTGTGTAGCAAAAAACTCTTCAATAGCAACCGCAAGAGATTGGGGTGTTTCCATGCTTTCCTCCTTGATTCCACGAATGACGATGTTCTTTGAGCGTTTTTGTCGTTCTTGCAATTCTTGAGTGTCCACATTCTCTACATTCTTTGCTTGGACAACGGCTTGCGTGATAGGAGATGTAGAAACCACATTATCCTTACATATATCAGCCCATGATTTGGATGCATTTCTCATCTCACATACATCATGTCGTATTGTATCTATCGTTTCCTCTTTCAATACATGATCACTCTCAACTTTGCTCAAGCGCTCTTTCACTACATTCATGTCCACAAGAGAGCGTTTACATTCTTGAACTTCATTCTCAAGATGCATCAAGCGTGTTGTTTGCATTTCAAGAACCTTCTTGAGGTGCTCATTCTCCACAACGAAAACTCTTTAAGTACCATTCTCCATTGCAAGTGCGCGCAACTCTTCACCTTGCTTGTTGACGGTTTCTTGTAACGAGATCAAGTAAGCCATGATCATTGCTTCCGTTGTTGTAGACGATGTGGTTGGATTAGCATCCAAATTCCTTGGAGATTTTGCATCATTCTCCATGGCGAGTGTGGCTTTTCCACCCTTGCGAGTTTTGTCTGACATTGCCTTCAAGTCGGCAACAAAAACGCAAAGTTTTGACAGTTTTTTCAGTTCTGAGATGCTGTTACAGCAAAGCCTTTTATTACACAGAAAAATTCTGTCTTTACATCAATGCGTAGAGGGCTTCGTGCTCTTCGATTGAGGCTATAGATCACCTAAATCGGAGTTCGGATGAGCAAGTTATGGTCAAAAGAGTGAACTGCTGCCTACTAGGTCAAAAAACGGCTGTGTGTGTGTGTGTGTGTGTGTGTGTGTGAGAGAGAGAGAGAGAGAGAGAGAGAGAGAGAGAGAGAGAGAGATTTCTTCTGCCATGGGTGAAAGCATTTCAATTCTGAAGGTTGCTTGGCTCTTTAGACGGCCAGATTGACCTATGAGACCACAAAGTTACAATGTGGTGAATCTGATATAAAGTCAGAGTAACAAAAATGACGAGAGAGAGAGAGAGAGAGAGAGAGAGAGAGAGAGAGAGAGAGAGAGAGAGAGAGAGAGAGAGAGAGAGAGAGAGATTTCTTCTGCCATGGGTGAAAGCATTTCAATTCTGAAGGTTGCTTGGCTCTTTAGACGGCCAGATTGACCTATGAGACCACAAAGTTACAATGTGGTGAATCTGATATAAAGTCAGAGTAACAAAAATGACGAGAGAGAGAGAGAGAGAGTAGTGCCCTTATCAAGAAGCTAGAGATAGAGAGAGAGAGAGAGAGGTATATATATCTATCTATACAATTACCTTGGGGGGAGGGATTTTGCCCCCCCTTGCCACATGGTGTAACCTCCTTGATCCGTACTGTGTGCCATGAGCGTCGCATGACAGTGGACTCAGCGCCCATGCGAGAGAGAGAGAGAGAGAGAGAGAGAGAGAGAGAGAGAGAGAGAGATGAGAGAGAGAGAGAGAGAGAGAGAGAGAGAGAGAGAGAGAGAGAGAACTCAAAATACCACTGATCGTTGACCCCTGATCGTTGATAAAATTTCTCTACAGATAAAATAAATTATAGCTTTTCAGAAGAAGAGTGATTCTCTCTCTCTCTCTCTCTACCAACTTACCAAGGTACCTATAGGTCGGCGAGCTCCAAGAGTTTTAGAATGGAGCTCCAAGGATGCAACAAGAGAAAGAGAGAGAGAGAGAGAGAGAGAGAGAGAGAGAGAGATTTGGGGGAGAGAGAGAAAGAGAGTAGTGCCCTTATCGAGCAGCTTGAGAGAGAGAAAGAGAGGGAGAGGTATCTATGTCTCTAATTTATGGAAACTTCCAAAATACCCCTCAAATTTCAAAACTTCCAAAAATACAACCAATATTTTGTCATAAATATCCTTCAAATTTTCAAAAATTTCCAAAATACGCCTGATCATAGATTACATATCTCTAAAGATAAACAAATTTGTAGCCTTTCATAAGAAGAGTGATTATCTATCCTCTCTCTCTCTCTCTCTCTCTCTCTCTCTCTCTCTCTCTCTCTATACCAACTTACCAAGGTAGCTACAAGTCGACGAGCTCCAAGAGTTTCAGAGTGGAGCTCCACGGATTCAACAAGAGAGAAATGAAATGAAATGTTATATTAACGTCTTTAGACGGCCAGATTGACCTATGAGACCAAAAAGTTACAATGTGGTGAATTTGATATAAAGCCAGAGTAACAAAAATGACGAGAGACAGAGAGAGTAGTGCCCTTATCGAGAAGCTAGAGAGATAGAGAGAGAGAGAGGTATATATATCTATCTATACAATTTCCCTGGGGGGAGGGATTTTCCCCCTCCTTGCCAAATGGTGCAACCTCCTTGATCCTACTATACTAATAGATAATGGGGGAAGGGATTCCCGCCCCTCCCCAGGACACGTGGCGAGCTTAGCATGATCCGGCACTTTTAAAGGAGTGCACTCTGCTACCGGCACGAGGGCCGATTCAAAAACAGCGTGAGAGCGTGACAGAGGAAGGGATTGAGTTCCAACATGCTGCGAGACTGTCCTTAGGTCTCCTACCGGCGAGTGTTCTCTGAAGCTAGGCGCTTGGCGCTGGAGAGGGAGCCTGCGAGAGAGAGAAAATCAGAACTGTCATTTTTTTTTGGTTGGGTTATTGTAGAGGCCACCGACCCTGCAGTGGAGTTGCTTCCCCATCCCGTGGCCGTTGCTTACTGCCTACCGCCGTAGGGAGAGAGAGAGAGGAGAGACCCCTCAGATGGCCGTCCGCCACACACATAGAGAGTGAGAGGGAGAGAGAGACCCCTCACAGGGCGCGTGGGCGAGAGAGAGAGAGGACTCGACATCTTGGCTTCGTTTTCTATACGAAAATTTCCAAAATACCCCTCAAATTTTGAAACTTCCAAAATATTTTGTCATAAATTCCCAAAATGCCCTTCAAAGTTTTAAAAATTCTCAAAATACCCCTGATCGTTGATTATAGCTTTTCAGAAGAAGAGTGATTCTCTCTTTCTCTCTCTCTCTCTCTCTCTCTACCAACTTGCCAAGGTACCTATAGGTCGGCGAGCTCCAAGAGTTTTAGAATGGAGCTCCAAGGATTCAACAAGAGAGAGAGAGAGAGCGAGATTTGGGGGAGAGAGAGAAAGAGAGTAGTGCCCTTATCGAGCAGCTTGAGAGAGAGAAAGAGAGGGAGAGGTATCTATGTCTCTAATTTATGGAAATTTCCAAAATACCCCTCAAATTTCAAAACTTCCAAAAATACAACCAATATTTTGTCATAAATACCCAAAATGTCCTTCAAATTTTCAAAAATTTCCAAAAATTTCCAAAAATTTCCAAAATACGCCTGATGATAGATTACATATCTCTAAAGATAAACAAATTTGTAGCCTTTCATAAGAAGAGTGATTATCTATCAACACAAGATATTGATATCCTCTCTCTCTCTCTCTCTCTCTCTCTCTCTCTCTCTCTCTCTCTCTCTCTCTCTCTCTCTCTCTCAGTGCAGCCGTTTTTTGACCTAGTAGACAGCAGTCCACTCTTTTGATCATAACTTCTTCATCCGAACTCCGATTTGGGTGATCTATAGCCTCAATCGAAGAGCACGAAGTCCTCTATGCATTGATGTATAGACAGAAATTTTCAGAGTTATGGAAGGCGTTTCTGTAGCAGCATTTCCGAAGTGAACAAGTTCAACAAAATTGATTCTCATCTCCTATTTTACATACAATGTCTTCCGGCACTCGCAAGGGTTCTTCTTCTTCAACAAGGTCCACAACCATTGTGGAAAATGATCCAAAATCTCCTAAGTGTGGAGATAGCAACACAACCACCCAACCAACGACATTGGAAACCATGATCATGGCGTACTTGGTATCATTGCAAGAGACCGTAAACAGACAAGGCGAAGACTTACGAGCACTTGCAATGGAGAATGGCACACTAAGGGTACTTGTGGTGGAGAATGAGAATCTCAAGAGGACACTTGAGATGCAAACAACACGTTTGATGCAACTTGAAGAGGAAGTCAAGGAATGTAAACGCTCTCTTGTGGACTTGAATGCTTTGAAGGAGCGGATGAGCAAAGTGGAGCATGACCATGTATTGAAAGAGGAGAAATTTGACACTATGAGCCGGGATGTATGCGACATGAAAAATGTATGCACAAACAAGTCTTGGGCTGATGTATGTGGTAGCAATGTGGTTTCTAATTCCTCACTCATGCAAGCTATGGTTCAAACAAAGAATGTTGAGAATGTAGATGTGGAGAAGTTGAAGGAACGGGAGCGACGTTCCAAGAACATTGTTATTCGTGGAATTCCCGAAGAGAAGTTAGAGACACCTCCTTCTCTTGCCATTGTTATTGAAGATTTCTTCAAAACCCACTTTGGCATGTCCGGAGTTATGGTCTATGGAGCACATAGAGTGGGGAAGCAAGGAGCTCCTTGCTCGGGAGAACGGCCAATTGTATGCACCATGCCGGATGAGACCAAGCGAAAGATTATCCTTGATAATAGTTGGATCTATTTGAGGAATACAAAATGTTTTGTATGTGAAGATCGCACTATTAAGCAACAAAATATGCGTCGCAAGGCATATGAGGAAAAGAATAATAAAAACAAGGAAATCTCTCATGAAGAAAATGTGCCCAAGGAGGAGGCAAGTCTCTCAAGCAAATAGGGATGTGTGACCTATGAGACCGAGTTACAATTGAAAATATGCTTTTGGAATTGTAATGGATACCCATGGAATGCGGGGGTTGGCATTGATGAACTAACAAGCAAAGCTGATGTTGTACTTCTTGTTGAAACTTGGGAGCATGATACACAAAGGATTAACGGCTTGGAGGATTACAATGTACATTCATTGATGTGGTCAAAGAATCTCAAGCAACGAAGAGGACAAGGAGGGTTAGCATGTATGGTTAAGAAAGGATTGGAAGATTTTGTATCAATTGTGAAAGATGACAAGTACAAACGTTATGTATGGCTGAAAATTATGACACCAAAAAGAGCACCCATTTTTGTAGCCGGTTGCTACATTCCTCATCATGATTCTCCCTTTTATGCTTGCATGGATAGAGATCAACCATTTTTTGATTTGGAAGAGGACATTGCTTATTTCAAAGGTGAAGGTGATGTTATTGTATTTGGGGATATGAATACTCGCACAAAAACATTGCAACATGATACTCAACAATTTGATATGCCATACATTTCAAGGGAGTTGGAGGAAGTTCACTTGTATGATCGTACTTCAATGGATGAGAAAGAGCCGGATCACTATGGAAAGTTACTTTTACACATGTGTAATAGCACGGGTATGCTCCTTGCCAATGGTGTATCTTTGTGGAGTGGAACCAATGGATTTACATGTAGGAGACATAATGGGGATAGTGTGATTGACTATATGCTACTCTCTGAAGCCATCATGTATCGCATAAAGAGTTTTATGTTTGGTCAATGGACCCCAGAATCTGACCATCGCACCTTATGTATTGACCTTTCATGTGGAGAAGCAACTAAGCATGATAATCTCAGCCAAAGGAAAGAGAAGTTATGACTATTCAAACGGGCACCAATGTACATTGAAATGGTTGAGCAAAAATTATGGATGACAAAGCTTGAATGTAATGCACCATTGGAAACTAAATAGGAAGCTTTCAAGAAAGCTATTTGTTCTTGTGCGGAAGAATGCTTTGCCATAAAGCATCTCCATGGTATCAACAAAGATAGATCGCGCAAAAGGTGGTTTGATAAAGAATGTCAAGATGCTCGAAAGTCCTTGATAAAGCTTGATGCAACTATGGACAAAGACAACTATCAAAGTCATTTGCATACATACAAGGCATTGATTCAAAAGAAGAGAAGAAGATGGGAAGTAAAGCAACAAGAATTTCAAGTCCAAGAAAAGGCACATGCATGTGGAAGATTTTGGAGAAACTTGAGAGGCAAGCGGGTTGAGAATTTTGGTAACTTGAGTCTAGTGGATATGTACACACATTGTAGGCAATTATATGAGCAAGAAAATACTGAAAAAATGCCATTTTATGGTTCACTCCCATGTATGCCGTCTTTTTTTACTATTGAGGATGTATGCGGTGGGCTTGAAAAGTTGGCCACTCGCAAAGCGGGAGATCTTCAAGGTATCAAGCCGGAGATGATCAAATGGACGGGAGATTTTACCCATGAGTGGAAATTATGGATGACAAAGCTTCAATGTGATTCACCATTGGAAATTAATGGATTTACATGTAGAAGTCATGCTCTACTTTGCTCATCCGCTCTTTCAAAGCATTCAAGTCCACAAGAGAGCGTTTACATTCCTTGACTTCCTCTTCAAGTTGCATCAAACGTGTTGTTTGCATCTCAAGTGTCCTCTTGAGATTCTCATTCTCAACCACAAGTACCCTTAGTGTGCCATTCTCCATTGCAAGTGCTCGTAAGTCTTTCCCTTGTTTGTTTTACGGTCTCTTGCAATGATACAACGTACGCCATGATCATGGTTTCCGATGTCGTTGGTTGGGTGGTTGTGTTGCTATCTCCACACTTAGGAGATTTTGGATCATTTTTTCACAATGGTTGTGGACCTGTTGAAAGAAGAAGAACCCTTGCGAGTGCCGGAAGACATTGTATGTAAAATAGGAGATGAGAATCAATTTTGTTTGAAGCTGTTCACTTCGAAATGCTGCAACAGAAACGCCTTCCATAACTCTCAAAATTTCTGTCTTTACATCAATGCGTAGAGGACTTTGTGCTCTTCAATTGAGGCTATATAGATCACCCAAATCGGAGTTCGGATGAAGAAGTTATGATCAAAAGAGTGGACTGCTGTCTACTAGGTCAAAAAAACGGCTGCACTGAGAGAGAGAGATAGAGAGAGAAGGAGAGAGAGAGATAGAGAGAGAAAGAGAGAGAGAGAGATGAGAGAGAGAGTAGAGAGAGAGAGAGAGGAGAGAGAGAGAGAGAGAGAGAGAGAGAGTAGTGCCCTTATCGAGAAGCTAGATAGATAGAGAGAGAGAGGTATATATATCTATATATACAATTACCTTGGGGGGAGGGATTTTGCCCCCCCTTGCCACATGGTGCAACCTCCTTGATGCGTATTGTGTGCCATGAGCGTCGCATGATAGTGGACTCAGTGCCCATGCGAGAGAGAGAGAGAGAGAGAGAGAGATTGATAGATAGATTTTATTATCGTCCTTGGAGGTCAAATATGACCTATGGGACCAAAGTTACATGTGATGTAGTATGTGTATGGCTGATGAGTGACTTTCAATGCTCCAAAATTGTAGTGATGAGAGTCGCAATGGAGAGCCCACACTTTGGCTGGGAGAGGAAGTGTGTAGGTCTAAGTTATGGCTAAAAATGTGAGAGAATCAAGTTCGGATGTGATCAAAAGCTGAGCACTCTAGTAGTGTGGTGTACTCAGACTCTCGAACTTGCAGTGAACATAATGTGCAACAATCGATTTGACTCTTCTCCATTGCCCCAACGCCCTATCTCGCATCGAAGGAAAAGGAGCTAATCCGAATTGCAGCGATAGTGCGTATCGCGGACAAGGGAATAGGCTCAAGCATGTAAGAGTGAGTACGGTTTCCTCTCTCAGCGAAGAACATGGTTTTGTAGTTGGGGGCAATAAAGGTGGTGTAATGTATGAAGCGTGACCCACCGGATTTCTACCAAGCCGCTATACATTGGCATTGTAGAAAAGCTTCATTCACTTGAGAGTCAATTGAAGCATCATGTAGCAAGTGTAATGCATCCCATCTCCCAAACCACTTCTTTATGTCTTGCATCCATCCCGTGCTCAAGATCTTGCTTTTATGCGTCTTTTGAACTTTTTTGCTTGCTTCCCATGCAATTGTAGGAAGTCGATGTGAGGGGGGTTTGACGCATCTTTATCATGTACTCCACAACCCTTTCCATGCCCATAACCTCAATTGAAGAGATCCCGACTCAAGAAGTAGGAGCATATATGGTGTTTGTGTCTTAACATTGGAGAAAGTTTGTAAGAAAAACGCTTTTGGACATCCTCAAACTCTTTCCAAGTAGACTTGAGATGCTCCCGCCCCACACTTCAACTCCATAAAGAAGAACCCGTGTCACCAATGCATCAAAAAGATACTTCTTGAGAACCCAACACTTGATGTTTCCCGCATTACACACGTTCTCAAATGCATAATATGCTCTCTTTCCCGCTTCCAAACGACGCATAGCACAATTCATGCCACTTGTGATTGGATGGAACCTCAAGGCCAAGGTACTTAAAGCTCTCAACAACTTCAAGTCTCGTTGTTGTACACAATGCATGGCTTCTCCTTATGGTTGGTTTTCACAAGCCATAACCTTTGTTTTGGATTCATTTACAATCAGCCCACTATGCAAGCAAAAGTTCTCAAGGACAACCATAAGCTTTTGTGCATCTTCTAAAGTGTGTGCTAGAAGCACTACATCATCCGCATACAACAAAAGCAATGATTACCGCATTGCAAATAGTGACCTCTTCAATGCTTCTCTTGCATAAAGTCAAGTACCATTTGTTCCAATTGATCGATGAATAGACCAAAGAGAGTTGGTGACAATGGACATCCTTGTTAACCCCAATAGTGCTTACAAAAAATTCTGAAATTTCTCTTCCCATGCACAATTGACAAATTCACCTTCTCATAGATTCGAGAAACCGCAAGCATAAAGTCACTTGGCACTTGGAGTTCTTCCATCCTTCTCCACAATTGTTACGTGGAATCATATCAAAGGCTTTCTTAAAGTCCACAAAACAACAATACAATCACACCTTTCAACCGACTTCCTCTCATGAGAACACGAAGAGTGACAAGATGATCAATGGTGCTATGGAATTGACGAAAACCCGCTTGTCCCTTTGCACGCGTCATTCTCTTCATCCCAATCACTCAATTTCATCTCCATATATGCACCCAAAACAACTTTGCCCCATAAGAGACCAATCATTATAGTCCGTAGTTGCTTACATTCTTTAATCCCCTCCTTTATGCAAAGGCTTAACCCAATTAGTACTCCAATCATAATGCATAACCATGTTGAAGTGCAAGGTTAAACATATCACACATCCACTCATGGGTAAAATCTCCGTCCATTTGATCATCTCCGGCTTGATACCTTGAAGATCTCCCGCTTTGCGAGTCCAACTTTCAAGCCCACCGCATACATCCTCAATAGTAAAAAAAGACGGCATACATGGGAGTGCACCATAAAATGCCATTTTTTCAGTATTTGCTTGCTCATATAATTGCTTACAATGTGTGTACATATCCAATAGACTCAAGTTACCAAAATTCTCAACCCGCTTGCCTCTCAAGTTTCTCCAAAATCTTCCACCAGCATGTGCCTTTTCTTGGACTTGAAATTCTTGTTGCTTTACTTCCCATCTTCTTCTCTTTTTTTGAATCAATGCCTTGTATGTATGCAAATGACTTTGATAGTTGTCTTTGTCCATAGTTGCATCAAGCTTTATCAAGGACTTTCGAGCATCTTGATATTCTTTATCAAACCACGTTTTGCGTGATCTATCTTTGTTGATACCATGGAGATGATTTATGGCAAAGCATTCTTCCGCACAAGAACAAATACCTTTGTTGAAAGCTTCCTATTTAGTTTCCAATGGTGAATCACATTGAAGCTTTGTCAACCATAATTTTTGCTCAACCATTTCAATGTACATTGGTGCCCGTTTGAATAGTCATAACTTCTCTTTCCTTTGGCTGAGATTATCATGCTTAGTTGCTTCTCCACATGAAAGGTCAATACATAAGGTGCGATGGTCGGATTCTGGGGTCCATTGACCAAACATAAAACTCTTTATGCGATACATGATGGCTTCAGAGAGTAGCATATAGTCAATCACACTATCCCCATTATGTCTCCTACATGTAAATCCATTGGTTCCACTCCACAAAGATACACCATTGCAATGAGCATAGCCGTGCTATTACACATTTGTAAAAGTAACTTTCCATAGTGATCCGGCTCTTTTCATCCATTGAAGTACGATCATACAAGTGAACTTCCTCCAACTCCCTTGAATTGTATGGCATATCAAATTGTTTGAGTATCATGTTGCAATGTTTTTGTGCGATCATTCTATGCCCAAATACAATAACATCACCTTCACCTTTGAAATAAGCAATGTCCTCTTCCAAATCAAAAATTGGTTGATCTCTATCCATGCAAGCATAAAAGGGAGAATCATGATGAGGAATGTAGCAACGGCTACAAAAATGGGTGCTCTTTTTGTGTCATAATTTTCAGCCATACATAACGTTTTGTACTTGTCATCTTTCACAATTGATACAAAATCTTCCAATCCTTTCTTAACCATACATGCTAACCCTCCTTGTCCTCTTCGTTGCTTGAGATTCTTTAACCCACATCAATGAATGTACATTGTAATCTTCCAAGCGTTAATCCTTTGTGTATCATGCTCCCAAGTTTCAACAAGAAGTACAACATCGGCTTTGCTTGTTAGTTCATCAATGCCAACCCCCGCATTCCATGGGTATCCATTACAATTCCAAAAGCATATTTTCAATTGTAACTCGGTCTCATAGGTCACATTTCCCTATTTGCTTGAGAGACTTGCCTCCTCCTTGGGCACATTTTCTTCATGAGAGATCTCCCTGTTTTTATTATTCTTTTCCTCATATGCCTTGCGATGCATATTTTGTTGCTTAATAGTGCGATCTTCACATACAAAACATTTTGTATCCCTCAAATAGATCCAACTATTATCAAGGATAATCATTCGCTTGGTCTCATCCGGCATGGTGCATACAATTGGCTGTTCTCCCGAGCGAGGAGCTCCTTGCTCTCTCTCTCTCTCTCTCTCTCTCTCTCTCTCTCTCTCTCTGGCATGCCAGGCAACCTTCAGAATGTAAATGCTTTCACCCATGGCAGAAGACGTCTCTCTCTCTCTCTCTCTCTCTACCAACTTACCAAGGTACCTATAGGTCGGCGAGCTCCAACAGTTTTAGAATGGAGCTCCAAGGATTCAACGAGTAGAGAGAGAGAGAGAGAGAGAGAGAGTAGAGAGAGAGAGAGAGAGAGAAGAGAGAGAGAGAGAGAGAGAGAGATAGATAGATAGATAGATAGATTTTATTATATCGTCCTCGGAGGTCAAATATGACCTATGGACCAAAGTTAACATGTGATGTATATGTGTATGCTGATGAGTGACTCTCGATGCTCCAAAATTGTAGTGATGAGAGTCGCAATGGAGAGCCCACACTTTGGCTGGGAGAGGAAAGTGTGTTATGTCTATGTTATGGCTGAAAATGTGAGAGAAGCAAGTTCGGATGTGATCAAAAGCTGAGCACTCTAGTAGTGTGTGGTACTCAGACTCTCAAACTTGCAATGAGCATAATGTGCACAATCGATTTGACTCTTCTCCATTGCCCCAACGCACTATCTCGCATCGAAGGAAATGGGAGCTAAGCCGAATTGCTGCGATAGTGCGTATCGCGGACAAGGGAATAGGCTCAAGCATGTAAGTGTGAGTACGGTTTCCTGTCTCAGCGAAGAACATGGTTTTGTAGTTGGGGCAAAATAGGTGGTGTAATGTATGAAGCGTGACCCACCGGATTTCTCCAAGCCGTAATACATTGGCGTTGTAGAAAAGCTTCATTTACTTGAGAGTCAATTGAAGCATCATGTAGCAAGTGTAATGCATCTTATCTCCCAAACCACTTCTTTATGTCTTGCATCCATCCCCTGCTCAAGATCTTGCTTTTATGCGTTTTTTGAACTTTTTTGCTTGCTTCCCATACAATTTTAGGAAGTCGATGTGAGGGTTTTGACGCATCTTTATCATGTACTCCACACCCTTCCATGCCCATAACACAATTGGAAGAGATCCCGACTCAAGAAGTAGGAGCATATATGTGTTTGTGTCTTAACTTGGAGAAAGTTTGTAAGAAAACGCTTTTGGACATTCTCAAACTCTTCCAAGTAGACTTGTGATGCTCCCGCCCCACACTTCAACTCCATAAAGAAGAACCGGTGTCACCAATGCATCAAAAAGATACTTCTTGAGAAACCCAAACACTTGATGTTTCCCGCATTACACATGTTCTCAAATGCATAATATGCTCTCTTTCCCGCTTCAAATGACGCATAGCACATTCATGCCACTTGTGATTGGATGGAACCTCAAGGCCAAGGTACTTAAAGCTCCTCAACAACATCAAGTGTCTCGTTGTTGTACACAATGCATGGCTTCTCCTTATAGTTGGTTTTCACAAGCATAACCTTTGTTTTGGATTCATTTACAATCAGCCCACTATGCAAGCAAAAGTTCTCAAGGACAACCATAAGCTTTTGTGCATCTTCTAAAGTGTGTGCTAGAAGCACTACATCATCCGCATACAACAAAAGCATGATTACCGCATTGCAAATAGTGACCTCTTCAATGCCTTCTCTTGCATAAAGTCAAGTAACCATTTGTTCCAATTTGATCGATGCATAGAGCAAAGAGAGTTGGTGACAATGGATATCCTTGTTTAACCCAATAGTGCTTACAAACTTTTTTGAAATTCTCTTCCTGCCCATGCGCAATTGACAAATCACCTTCTCATAGATTCGAGAAACCGCAAGATAAACTCACTTGGCACTTGGAGTTCTTGCCATCCTTCCCACAATTTGTAAATCGTGGAATCATATCAAAGGCTTTCTTAAAAGTCCCACAAAACAACAATACAATCGCTTGCCTTTCAACCGACTTTCCTCCATGAGAAACACGAAGAGTGACAAGAATGATCAATGGTTCTATGGCATTGACGAAAACCGCTCTGTCCCTTGCACCCTTGTCATTCTGTTCAGCCAATCACTCAATTTCATTCCATTATGCACCCAAAACAACTTTGCCCATAAGAGACCCAATCATTATAGTCCGGTAGTTGCTTACATTCTTTACATCCCCTCCTTTATGCAAAGGCTTAACCCAATTAGTACTCCAATCATAAGGCATACCATGTTGAAGTGCAAGGTTGAACATATCACACATCCACTCACGGGTAAAATCTCCCGTCCATTTGATCATCTCCGGCTTGATACCTTGAAGATCTCCTGCTTTGCGAGTGGCCAACTTTTCAAGCCCATCGCATACATCCTCAATAGTAAAAAAAGACGGCATACATGGGAGTGAACCATAAAATGGCATTTTTTCAGTATTTTCTTACTCATATAATTGCCTACAATGTGTGTACATATCCACTCTGAAACTCTTGGAGCTCGTCGACTTGTAGCTACCTTGGTAAGTTGGTATAGAGATAGATAGATAGATAGATTTTATTATCGTCCTCGGAGGTCAAATATGACCTATGGGACCAAAGTTACATGTGATGTAGTATGTGAATGGCTGATGAGTGACTCTCGATGCTCCAAAATTGTAGTGATGAGAGTCGCAATGGAGAGCCCACACTTTGGCTGGGAGAGGAAAGTGTGTAGGTCTAAGTTATGGCTAAAAATGTGAGAGAAGCAAGTTCGGATGTGACCAAAAGCTGAGCACTCTAGTAGTGTGTGGTACTCAGACTCTCGAACTTGCAGTGAGAATAATTGCACAATCGATTTGACTCTTCTCCATTGCCCCAACGCCCTTATCTCCATCGAAGGAAATGGGAGCTAAGCCAAATCGCTTGCAATAGTGCATATCGCGGACAGGGAATAGGCTCAAGCATGTAAAGTTTAGTACGGTTTCCTCTCTCTCAGCGAAGAACATTGGTTTTGTAGTTGGGTGGGGCAATATAGGGTGGTGTAATGTATTAAGCGTGACCCACCGAATTTTCTCCCAAGCCGTAAAACATTGGCATTGTAGAAAAGCTTCATTCACTTGAGAGTCAATTGAAGCATCATGTAGCAAGGTGTAATGCATCCCATCTCCCAAACTACTTTTTATGTCTTGCATCCATCCCGTGCTCAAATCTTGCTTTTATGCGTCTTTTGAACTTTTTTGCTTGCTTCCATGCAATTGTAGGAGGAGTCGATGTGAGGGGGTTTTGACGCATCTTTTCTTTATCATGTACTCCACTGCCCATAACCTCAATTGAAGAGATCCCGACTCAGAAGTTAGGAGCATATATGGTGTTTGTGTCTTAACTTGGAGAAAGTTGTAAGAAAATGCTTTTTGGACATCCTCAAACTCTTTCCAAGTAGACTTTGAGATGCTCCCGCCCCACACTTCAACTCCATAAAGAAGAACCGGTGTCACAAATGCATCAAAAAGATACTTCTTGAGAAACCCAACACTTGATGTTTCCCGCATTACACACGTTCTCAAATGCATAATATGCTACTCATTCCTGCTTCCAAACGACGCATAGCACATTCATTGCCACTTGTGATTGGATGGAACCTCAATGCCACGGGTACTTAAAGCTCTCAACAACTTCAAGTGTCTCGTTGTTGTACACAATGCATGGCTTCTCCTTATGGTTGGTTTTCACAAGCTAACCTTTGTTTTGGATTCATTTACAATCACCGCACTATGCAAGCAAAAGTTCCAAGGACAACCATAAGCTTTTGTGCATCTTCTAAAGTGTGTGCTAGAAGCACTACATCATCCGCATACAACAAAAGCATGATTACCGCATTGCAAATAGTGACCTCTTCAATGCCTTCTTCTTGCATAAAGTCAAGTACCATTTGTTCCAATTGATCGATGCATAGAACCAAGAGAGTTGGTGACAATGGACATCCTTGTTTAACCCCAATTTTGCTTACAAATATTTCTTGAAATTTCTCTTCCAATGCGCAATTGACAAATCACCTTCTCATAGATTCGAGAAACCGCAAGCATAAACTCACTTGGCACTTGGAGTTCTTCATCCTTCTCCACAAATTGTTACGTGGAATCATATCAAAGGCTTTCTTAAAGTCCACAAACAACAATACAATCGCTTGCCTTTCAACTGACTTTCCTGCATGAGAACACGAGAGTGACAAGATGATCAATGGTGCTATGCATCGACGAAAACCCGCTTGTCCCTTTGCACGCTTGTCATTCTCTTCAGCCCAATCACTCCAATTTCATCTCCATTATGCACCCAAAAACTTTGCCATAAGAGACCCAATCATTATAGTCCGGTACTTGCTTACATTCTTTACATCCCCTCCTTTATGCAAAGGCTTAACCCAATTAGTACTCCAATCATAAGGCATACCATGTTGAAGTGCAAGGTTTGAACATATCACACATCCACTCATGGGTAAAAATCTCCCGTCCATTTGATCATCTCCGGCTTGATACCTTGAAGATCTCTCGCTTTGCGAGGTGCCAACTTTTCAAGCCCCACCGCATACATCCTCAATAGTAAAAAAAATACGGCATACATCGGAGTGAACCATAAAATGACATTTTTTAGTATTTGCTTGCTCATATAATTGTCTACAATGTGTACATATCCAACTAGACTCAAGTTACCAAAATTCTCAACCCGCTTTTGCCTCTCAAGTTTCTCCAAAATCACCACATGCATGTGCCTTTTCTTGGACTTGAAATTCTTGTTGCTTTACTTCCCATCTCTTCTCTCTTTTTGAATCAATGCGTTGTATGTATGCAAATGACTTTGATAGTTGTCTTTGTCCATAGTTGCATCAAGCTTTATCAAGGACTTTCGAGCATCTTGACATTCTTTATCAAGCCACCTTTTGCGTGATCTATCTTTGTTGATACCATGGAGATGCTTTATGGCAAAGCATTCTTCGGCACAAGAACAAATAGCTTTCTTGAAAGCTTCCCATTTTAGTTTCCAATGGTGCATCACATTGAAGCTTTGTCATCCATAATTTTTGCTCAACCATTTCAATGTACATTGGTGCCCGTTTGAAATCCATACATAGTGATAACTTCTCTTTCCTTTGGCTGAGATTATCATGCTTAGTTGCTTCTCCACATGAAAGGTCAATACATAAGGTGCGATGGTCGGATTTCGGGGTCCATTGACCAAACATAAAACTCTTTATGCGATACATGATGGCTTCAGAGAGTAGCATATAGTCAATCACACTATCCCCATTATGTCTCCTACATGTAAATCCATTGGTTCACTCCACAAAGATACACCATTGGCAATGAGCATACCCGTGCTATTACACATGTGTAAAAGTAACTTTCCATAGTGATCCGGCTCTTTCTCATCCATTGAAGTACGATCATACAAGTGAACTTCCTCCAACTCCCTTGAAATGTATGGCATATCAAATTGTTGAGTATCATGTTGCAATGTTTTTGTGCGAGCATTCATATCCCCAAATACAATAACATCACCTTCACCTTTGAAATAAGCAATGTCCTCTTCCAAATCAAAAAATGGTTGATCTCTATCCATGCAAGCATAAAAGGGAGAATCATGATGAGGAATGTAGCAACCGGCTACAAAAATGGGTGCTCTTTTTGGTGTCATAATTTTCAGCCATACATAACGTTTGTACTTGTCATCTTTCACAATTGATACAAAATCTTCCAATCCTTTCTTAACCATACATGCTAACCCTCCTTGTCCTCTTCGTTGCTTGAGATTCTTTAACCACATCAATGAATGTACATTGTAATCTTCCAAGCCGTTAATCCTTTGTGTATCATGCTCCCAAGTTTCAACAAGAAGTACAACATCGGCTTTGCTTGTTAGTTCATCAATGCCAACCCCCGCATTCCATGGGTATCCATTACAATTCCAAAAGCATATTTTCAATTGTAACTCGGTCTCATAGGTCACGCATCCCTATTTGCTTGAGGAGCTCCTTGCTGTCTCTCTCTCTCTCTCTCTCTCCTCTCTCTCTCTCTCTCTCTCTCTCTCTCTCTCTGTGGCATGCCAGGCAACCTTTAGAATGTAAATGCTTTCACCCATGGCAGAAGACGTCTCTCTCTCTCTCTCTCTCTCTCTCTCTCTCTCTCTCTCTCTCTACCAAATTACCAAGGTACCTATAGGTCGGCGAGCTCCAAGAGTTTTAGAATGGAGCTCCAAGTATTCACGAACGAGAAAGAGAGAGAGAGAGAGAGAGAGAGAGAGAGAGAGAGAGAGAGAGAGAGAGAGAGAGAGAGAGAGAGAGAGATAGATAGATAGATAGATTGAATTATCGTCCACGGAGGTCAGATATGACCTATGGGACTGCAAATAAAAACAATATATTGTCAGATACAATCTCAGTTAAGGACTGAGGGTCCATCGAGGGGTGAAGAATAAGAAAATGACCAAAACCTAAGGAGGGGTAGATGAGGAGGAAGCCGATTTGGGAGTTCGAAACTCCTGGATAATAGCTTTGCCTCCTCGGTAAACTGCCCATTTTCCTGCAATGCGCGCCTCTCACATCTTTTGTAGTTCTGCTTTCTTCTGCTTGAGTTGGGCGGGAGTAAGGTCTTCTGCAAACCAGATTTTAGTGTCTTTAAGAAGACTCGATTGCTCGAGGAGTTTGATTCGGTCTGCCTTGGTCTTGAAAGTGATGATTGCATGGTTCGTGCGGTATTCGTGTGTAAGAGAGTTGATTGTGACTAGGTCCCACTGTATCATGTGGGTTGCGGATTAAATTAGAGACATAGATACCTCTCCCTCTCTTTCTCTCTCTCTCAAGCTGCTCGATAAGGGCACTACTCTCTTTATCTCTCTCCCCCAGATCTCGCTCTCTCTCTCTCTCTCTCTCTATACCAACTTACCAAGGTAGCTACAAGTCGACGAGCTCCAAGAGTTTTAGAGTGGAGTTCCAAGGATTCAACGAGAGAGAAATGAAATGAAAGGTTATATTAACGTCTTTAGACGGCCAGATTGACTTATGAGACCAGAGAGTTACAATGTGGTGAATCTGATATAAAGTCAGAGTAACAAAAATGACGCGAGAGAGAGAGAGAGAGAGAGAGAGAGAGAGAGAGAGAGAGAGAGAGAGAGAGAGAGAGAGAGAGAGAGAGAGAGAGAGAGAGAGAGAGAGAGAGAGAGAGAGAGAGAGAGAGAGAGAGAGAGAGAGAGAGAGAGAGAGAGAGAGAGAGAGAGAGAGAGAGATAGATAGATAGATAGATTTTATTATCGTCCTCGGAGGTCAAATATGACCTATGGGACCAAAGTTACATGTGATGTAGTATGTGTATAGCTGATGAGTGCCTCTCGATGCTCCAAAATTGTAGTGATGAGGGTCGCAATGGAGAGCCCACACTTTGGCTGGGAGAGGAAAGTGTGTAGGTCTAAGTTATGGCTGAAAATGTGAGAGAAGCAAGTTCGGATGTGATCAAAAGCTGAGCACTCTAGTAGTGTGTGGTACTCAGACTCTCGAACTTGCAGTGAGCATAATGTGCACAATCGATTTGAGTCTTCTCCATTGCCCCAACGCCCTATCTCGCATCGAAGGAAATGGGAGCTAAGCCGAATTGATGCGATAGTGCGTATCGCGGACAAGGGAATAGGCTCAAGCATGTAAGTGTGAGTACGGTTTCCTCTCTCAGCGAAGAACATGCTTTTGTAGTTGGGGGCAATATAGGTTGTGTAATGTATGAAGCGTGACCCACCGGATTTCTCCCAAGCCGTAATACATTGGCGTTGTAGAAAAGCTTCATTCACTCGAGAGTCAATTGAAGCATCATGTAGCAAGTGTAATGCATCCCATCTCCCAAACCACTTCTTTATGTCTTGCATCCATCCCGTGCTCAAGATCTTGCTTTTATGCGTCTTTTGAACTTTTTTGCTTGCTTCCCATGCAATTGTAGGAAGTCGATGTGAGGGGTTTTGACGCATCTTTATCATGTACTCCACAACCCTTTCCATGCCCATAACCTCAATTGGAAGAGATCCGGACTCAAGAAGTAGGAGCATATATGGTGTTTGTGTCTTAACTAGGAGAAAGTTTGTAAGAAAACGCTTTTGGACATTCTCAAACTCTTTCCAAGTAGACTTTGAGATGCTCCCGCCCCACACTTCAACTCCATAAAGAAGAACCGGTGTCACCAATGCATCAAAAAGATACTTCTTGAGAACCCAACACTTGATGTTTCCCGCATTACACATGTTCTCAAATGCATAATATGCTCTCTTTCCCGCTTCCAAACGACGCATAGCACATTCATGCCACTTGTGATTGGATGGAACCTCAAGGCCAAGGTACTTAAAGCTCTCAACAATTTCAAGTGTCTCGTAATTGTACACAATGCATGGCTTCTCCTTATGGTTGGTTTTCACAAGCATAACCTTTGTTTTGGATTTATTTACAATCAGCCCACTATGCAAGCAAAAGTTCTCAAGGACAACCATAAGCTTTTGTGCATCTTCTAAAGTGTGTGCTAGAAGCACTACATCATCCGCATACAACAAAAGCATGATTAGCGCATTGCAAATAGTGACCTCTTCAATGCCTTCTTCTTGCATAAAGTCAAGTACCATTTGTTCCAATTGATCGATGCATAGGCCAAAAAGAGTTGGTGACAATGGACATCCTTGTTTAACCCTAATAGTGCTTACAAAAATATCTGAAATTTCTCTTCCCATGCGCAATTGACAAATCACCTTCTCATAGATTCGAGAAACCGCAAGCATAAACTCACTTGGCACTTGGAGTTCTTCCATCCTTCTCCACAAATTGTTACGTGGAATCATATCAAAGGCTTTCTTAAAGTCCACAAAACAACAAAACAATCGCTTGCCTTTCAACCGACTTTCCTCCATGAGAACACGAAGAGTGACAAGATGATCAATGGTGCTATGGCATCGACGAAAACCCGCTTGTCCCTTTGCACGCTTGTCATTCTCTACAGCCCAATCACTCAATTTCATCTCCATTATGCACCCAAACAACTTTGCCATAAGAGACCAATCATTATAGTCGGTAGTTGCTTACATTCTTTACATCCCCTCCTTTATGCAAAGGCTTAACCCAATTAGTACTCCAATCATAAGGCATACCATGTTGAAGTGCAAGGTTGAACATATCACACATCCACTCATGGGTAAAATCTCCCGTCCATTTGATCATCTCCGGCTTGATACCTTGAAGATCTCCCGCTTTGCGAGTGGCCAACTTTTCAAGCCCATCGCATACATCCTCAATAGTAAAAAAAGACGGCATACATGGGAGTGATCCATAAAATGACATTTTTTCATCATTTGCGTGCTCATATAATTGCCTACAATGTGTGTACATATCCACTAGACTCAAGTTACCAAAATTATCAACCCGCTTGCCCCTTAAGTTTCTCCAAAATCTTCTACATGCATGTGCCTTTTCTTGGACTTGAAATTCTTGTTGCTTTACTTCCCATCTTCTTCTCTTCTTTTGAATCAATGCCTTGTATGCATGCAAATGACTTTGATAGTTGTCTTTGTCCATAGTTGCATCAAGCTTTATCAAGGACTTTCGAGCATCTTGACATTCTTTATCAAGCCACCTTTTGCGTGATCTATCTTTGTTGATACCATGGAGATGCTTTATGGCAAAGCATTCTTCCGCACAAGAACAAATAGCTTTCTTGAAAGCTTCGCATTTAGTTTCCAATGGTGCATCACCATTTCAATGTACATTGGTGCCCGTTTGAAATCCATACATAGTGATAACTTCTCTTTCCTTTGGCTGAGATTATCATGCTTAGTTGCTTCTCCACATGAAAGGTCAATACATAAGGTGCGATGTCGGATTCCGGGGTCCATTGACCAAACATAAAACTCTTTATGCGATACATGATGGCTTCAGAGAGTAGCATATAGTCAATCACACTATACCCATTATGTCTCCTACGTGTAAATCCATTGGTTCCACTCCACAAAGATACACCATTGGCAATGAGCATACCCGTGCTCTTACACATGTGTAAAAGTAACTTTCCATAGTGATCCGGATCTTTCTCATGCATTGAAGTACGATCATACAAGTGAAATTCCTCCAACTCCCTTGAAATGTATGGCATATCAAATTGTTGAGTATCATGTTGCAATGTTTTTGTGCGAGCATTCATATCCCCAAATACAATAACATCACCTTCACCTTTGAAATAAGCAATGTCCTTTTCCAAATCAGAAAATGGTTGATCTCTATCCATGCAAGCATAAAAGGGAGAATCATGATGAGGAATGTAGCAACCAGCTACAAAAATGGGTGCTCTTTTTGGTGTCATAATTTTCAGCCATACATAACGTTTGTACTTGTCATCTTTCACAATTGAGACAAAATCTTCCAATCCTTTCTTAACCATACATGCTACCCCTCCTTGTCCTCTTCTTTGCTTGAGATTCTTTGACCACATCAATGAATGTACATTGTAATCCTCCAAGCTGTTAATCCTTTGTGTATCATGCTCCCAAGTTTCAACAAGAAGTACAACATCGGCTTTGCTTGTTAGTTCATCAATGCCAACCCCCGCATTCCATGGATATCCATTACAATTCCAAAAGCATATTTTCAATTGTAACTCGGTCTCATAGGTCACGCATCGCTATTTGCTTGAGAGACTTGCCTCCTCCTTGGGCACATTTTCTTCATGAGAGATCTCCTTGTTTTTATTATTCTTTTCCTCATATGCGTTGCGACGCATATTTTGTTGCTTAATAGTGCGATCTTCACATACAAAACATTTTGTATCTCTCAAATAGACCCAACTATTATCAAGGATAATCTTTCGCTTGGTCTCATCCGGCATGGTGCATACAATTGGCCGTTCTGTCGAGCGAGGAGCTCCTTGCTTCCCCACTCTATGTGCTCTATAGACCATAACTCCGGATATGCCAAAGTGGGTTTTGAAGAAATCTTCAATAACAATGGCAAAAGAAGGAGGTGTCTCTAACTTCTCTTCGGGAATTCCACGAATAACAATGTTCTTGGAACATCGGTCCCGTTCCTTCAACTCCTCCACATCCACATTCTCAACATTCTTTGTTTGAACCATACCTTGCATGAGTGGGTAATTAGAAACCACATTGCTACCACATATATCAACCCAAGACTTGTTTGTGCATACATTTCTCATGTCACATACATCCCGGCTCATAGTGTCAAATTTCTCCTCTTACAATACATGGTCATGCTCTACTTTGCTCATCTGCTCCTTCAAAGCATTTAAGTCCACAAGAGAGCGTTTAGATTCTTTGACTTCCTCTTCAAGTTGCATCAAACGTGTTGTTTGCATCTCAAGTGTCCTCTTGAGATTCTCATTCTCAACCACAAGTACCCTTAGTGTGCCATTCTCCATTGCAAGTGCTCGTAAGTCTTCGCCTTGTTTGTTTACGGTCTCTTGCAATGATACCAAGTACGCCATGAGCATGGTTTCCAATGTCGTTGGTTGGGTGGTTGTGTTGCTATCTCCACACTTAGGAGATTTTGGATCATTTTGCACAATGGTTGTGGACCTTGTTGAAGAAGAAGAACCCTTGAGAGTGCCGGAAGACATTGTATGTAAAATAGGAGATGAGAATCAATTTTGTTGAACCTGTTCACTTCGGAAATGCTGCTACAGAAACTCCTTCCATAACTTTAAAATTTTTTGTCTTTACATCAATGCGTAGAGGACTTTGTGCTCTTCGATTGAGGCTATAGATCACCCAAATCGGAGTTCGGATGAAGAAGTTATGATCGAGAGAGAGAGAGAGAGAGAGAGAGAGAGAGAGAGAGAGAGAGAGAGGAGAGGAGGAGGAGGAGGAGGAGGAGGAGGAGGAAGCGGGGGAGATGTGAGGGCGGCCGTTGGGGAGTTGGCAGCTATGGACGTAGAGCAAGTAAAAGGTTATTTTTTCAATTCGTGGGTTGCTTCAAGTAGCAAGAGCGACTGGATGTTGGGTTGCTACGTCAGTTGTGCAGATGAGGCTTTCATACAGATTTGGCAAGTTCGAATCCCTCATCCAACTTTTACTAGATATGATAAAGATCTCAAATCAATCCTAACATTGGGACTTAAGGATTCGCATGAAGTAATGAATATAATAAAACTGGAATAAGTAGGTAGTACCAGCTGATTAAAAATCATAAAATTAAAGAATCGTTGAGTAGATTCTCTCTTAATTTTTGGGGCAGAGAGAAGATTTCTGAGCGAGCGAGGGAGGGACAGGGGGTCTAATGCGAGATGCCCTCCATTTAACAGAGGAGGGGCGCGAGGTGAAACCGGTGGTTGCAGGTGTTGAGGGCGACTGGAAGGGAATTTGGGTGCATAGAAGACTGATGCTTTTTTTGTAACCTCTGAATTGCCCGTTGTAGCAACATCGTTGGATGGTGGGTCGGTGAAGCGAGCTTCAAGCAAAGAGATTGCTAGCAGCTGGTGTGTGTTCAAATCCTTCCTACTTCTTTTAGAAGGTAAGAGAGAAGTTCCAATGTGGAATCATGAGGTATCTCGTGAATGAATGAATATAATAACGAAGGAGCCAATAGGGAGTACCAACTAGGTTAATTTTTTTTAAAAAAAGGCAAGAATCTTGTGGGTATACTTAGAGGAAAGACGAAAGGTGAGGAGCAAGTGGCAGTTGAGCCTGCAAGGGAGGCGGACGGATAGAGAAGTCAAGAGGTAGGTGGCGACCGAGCGTGCAGGGGGTAGGACGACCGGGTGGAGGAGACGAGGAGCAAACCAAGAGGGTTGGGAGAAGAACAATTTTTTTTAAGGTGCAAGAGGAGTCACGATGCAACCGCGATTGCGCCAGTGGATACTGCAACGATGCAACCGCGATTGCGCCAGTGGATGCACTCAGGTTCAAGCCCCTTCATAATTTTGTCTTATCCTCCCTAAGGGGGGAGGGGGAATCTGTCAAGATTCTGGGTTATAAAATTAAAGAAACTGCCAGTAGAGAGCTTACACACGTAATTATATGATGTAAATCATCTATATCTATATCTATATGTCCTATTATGTATTCAACATAATGGCAAAGTGTCTCCAATGCCACGTGGTGACATATCTGACCCCTTGGGCTTGGAGGAGGAGGATGAGGAGAGAGAGAGAGAGAGAGAGAGAGAGAGAGAGAGAGAGAGAGAGAGAGAGAGAGAGAGAGAGAGAGAGAGAGAGAGAGAGAGAGATTCTTTTTCAAAAAGGCTGCATTTTCATGTGAATACGGTGGAGCCAAACCCATGCCAATGGGCCAGCTACCATGCCACGTAGTCGCGTGTGTGGGCCATGCCACCAGCCACACTGGTATCTCGTAAGTCGAGACTGCTCCTCTTCTACCTTCCCATGGCTCGAGTTGACTAGCTGTCCACAGCTTGAGAGTGCTTGCCCGCAACTCGAGAGAAGCATCCCACTTCAAGAGTCTTCTTCCTTTCTTCCTCTCTGCCTTGAAGAGGGCTATCTTGATCAGGTGGGGGGTGGGGTTGTGTTGAACTTCAAGAGCGGAGGTGTGAGCCCTCCCTCTTGCCACCTTTGACGCCACCCATCCCTTCTTCCACCTTCAATGCCCAATCTGCTCCTTACTCCCTGCTCACTCCATAGTACACCCATACTCCTATCCTTTCTGCTCTCTCGCGAACACACTATATGCTTGTCAAACTTGGCAACTCTGACAATGCTCACAACTGGAATCATTGACACTCTACACGTAGCAACAAATACTTGCTTTCATTCAAGGTTTGTATGGAGGAACGTGTGTGTGTGTGTGTAGCTATTTTTACTTTAAATAATAAGACATAAATGAACTTTATCATTCAAAAGACAACTGGCTTTAGAGAAAGGGTAAAGATTAGTACAAAAACAACTTAGTCTTAGAATTATCTTTGTACATGGTATATATGAATGAGGCCTCATTCCAGTATGCAAGGATAGTAACCCATTAAAGAAGTAATGCCCAAGTTGTACGAGCCAATGTAATCAAGGATAGACAATTACTTCAAGCTAAAAAATTCCAAGAAAGGATAGAGTCCTCACCTACATCCATTCAATCAAGACAACATATATGTTAGACTTGAATGCGTTTTACAGGTGTCAATGGACTACATCAGCTGTTATCCATGTCCATCTTACAACTTTTTATCTTTAAGCAAAAATCCAAAGTGTAAATGCTCTTCGTTTTTGTCCAACTTTCAATAGAACTTGTAAAGAAACCATAAGCCCAATGAATTATGTGTATAACCCAATCTTTTAATAGTTTACTTTGTCTATGTGGTTTTTCTTATCAAAAGTCCACCTTTCTTTCTGAAAAAATGACCTAGTAACATCTTTAGTTCGAAGTTTATTTTCCATTTTTACAAAGCTTTTTATTAAGCCAGATACCTATCCTAAAACTAATAAGGTAAATGGTACATTTACCTTTAGAACCATTAGTCAAAATATAGTATCTTTTAAACACTTCTTTCAAAGCTTTTAGTTGCTTGGTTTTAGGCAAAAAAACATTTATCAAAAAACGTTTTCCAAAATTTGATTTGACTAGTGTAAGTAAACAATGCCTTAAGTCGTGAGATCCATACTTTGTCATTCATCCCCATCTTGGACTGCAATGTAGCTTCATCATATTTTACCATTAAAGTGACATCAAGATCAAACTAACAGTTTTACTCCTTTTATAAAACAAAAAAATCCCTTTTTTTAAAGGCAATCTCAAGCCAGTCGGGTTTAGCCCTTTAAACCAGATGCTACATTTTAGAACAAAATATATATCTTTAAATGTACATTGCCTTAGCGGCATGACCTTGTAAAACAAAAAAAAACCTCTAAACGTTATGAATCAGTACGTGGGAAACCGAGCTGAGAACTATAGTGATGTGTATTATGCCAGGTATGTACAAGATGTAATTATGTACTATCTAATGCCAGTCATCCCAAACCAACAGAGACAGTAAGCGATAAAACTGCTAGTGTAAGGCAACCCATTCCAATAGTTCAATATGCTAGGTAATCAAAACCTGCCCTTTTTTTTAACGAAGTTAGTTTACTGCGATCCTGCGTAAAAAAACCAGAGTGCAGAACGGGCAAGTTTTCTTTTCAAAAAATTACTAGTATGGTTGCTAAACCAAACGATATATATATAAAACCAGAGCGCCCAGTAAAAAATATACAGAGTGTGGACCTGAGAAACGCCTTCCTTGTTCACAAGCTCCATGGTTATGCAATAGGCAAACTTCAAAAACCCTCAATCTCTCTTTATACCAACTCTATCACAACGCAAAAAAGACTAAGTGAGGGGCTCATGGCCAACCCTCACCTTTTATAGAGGTTTTTTAAAATGATGCAGACCAGCAGCCGGTTCCTTCCCCAAGGTATAATGCATTAAGCAACAGCCGCCTCGGCCCCTTAGGGGGATTGAGAGGAGAAGAAGATCATCACTATATAGTAAGCGGGTACATAGGGTACCTGTGTGTGAGCTATATAGTAAGAAACATACGTGATCAACACCGCAAACCTATCAGCAATCGCCTAGGCTCATAGTGAGATTGAGCGGGAGAGAGGAGGTGAAGTGCATCATGCAGTGAGTGTGATGCATAGAGCTCCATGTGTAGAAAAACCTAAAAGCAATAGGCGTGAATGCCTTGATCTACTCAAGAATAGTTACTGTGCTGCTCAGTGATGTCCGCCAGTGCATTAAGGTCATCATTTTAACTTTTGATGCGCATTTTTTAAGGTATAAGTCCAGTTTATGCTCTAAGGGGTCAAGCCCACAAGGCAAGGGGGGGGGGGGGGGGGGGGTTGGTTTTTATAAAAAATTATCTTTTTTGTGTTTAAAAGAGACGTCCTTTAATTGTAAAAAAGTTTAAGGGATGTTTTATAAAAATAGAAGAAAATACTAGCTGTAAGATAATTTAAGTGTGTGTGTGTGTGTGGTGTGTCTGTGTGTGTGTGTGTGTGTGTGTGTGTGTGTGTGTGTGTGTGAGAGAGAGAGAGAGAGAGAGAGAGAGAGAGAGAGAGAGAGAGAGAGAGAGAGAGAGAGATAGATAGATAGATAGATAGATTTTATTATCGTCCTCGGAGGTCAAATATGACCTATGGGACCAAAGTTACATGTGATGTAGTATGTGTACGGCTGATGAGTGACTCTCGATGCTCCAAAATTGTAGTGATGAGAGTCGCAATGGAGAGCCCACACTTTGGCTGGGAGAGGAAAGTGTGTAGGTCTAAGTTATGGCTGAAAATGTGAGAGAAGCAAGTTCGGATGTGATCAAAAGCTGAGCACTCTAGTAGTGTGTGTTACTCAGACTCTCGAACTTGCAGTGAGCATAATGTGCACAATCGATTTGACTCTTCTCCATTGTCCCAACGCCCTATCTCGCATCGAAGGAAATGGGAGCTAAGCCGAATTGCTGCGATAGTGCGTATCGCAGACAAGGGAATAGGCTCAAGCATGTAAGTGTGAGTACGGTTTCCTCTCTCAGCGAAGAACATGGTTTTGTAGTTGGGGGCAATATAGGTGGTGTAATGTATGAAGCGTGACCCACCGGATTTCTCCCAAGCCGTAATACATTGGCATTGTAGAAAAGCTTCATTCACTTGAGAGTCAATTGAAGCATCATGTAGCAAGTGTAATGCATCCCATCTCCCAAACCACTTCTTTATGTCTTGCATCCATCCCGTGCTCAAGATCTTGCTTTTATGCGTCTTTTGAACTTTTTTGCTTGCTTCCCATGCAATTGTAGGAAGTCGATGTGAGGGGTTTTGACGCATCTTTATCATGTACTCCACAACCCTTTCCATGCCCATAACCTCAATTGGAAGAGATCCCGACTCAAGAAGTAGGAGCATATATGGTGTTTGTGTCTTAACTTGGAGAAAGTTTGTAAGAAAACGCTTTTGGACATTCTCAAACTCTTTCCAAGTAGACTTTGAGATGCTCCCACCCCACACTTCAACTCCATAAAGAAGAACCGATGTCACCAATGCATCAAAAAGATACTTCTTGAGAACCCAACACTTGATGTTTCCCGCATTACACATGTTCTCAAATGCATAATATGCTCTCTTTCCCGCTTCCAAACGACGCATAGCACATTCATGCCACTTGTGATTGGATGGAACCTCAAGGCCACGGTACTTAAAGCTCTCAACAACTTCAAGTGTCTCGTTGTTGTACACAATGCATGGCTTCTCCTTATGGTTGGTTTTCACAAGCATAACCTTTGTTTTGGATTCATTTACAATCAGCCCACTATGCAAGCAAAAGTTCTCAAGGACAACCATAAGCTTTTGTGCATCTTCTAAAGTGTGTGCTAGAAGCACTACATCATCCGCATACAACAAAAGCATGATTACCGCATTGCAAATAGTGACCTCTTCAATGCCTTCTTCTTGCATAAAGTCAAGTACCATTTGTTCCAATTGATCGATGCATAGACCAAAGAGAGTTGGTGACAATGGACATCCTTGTTTAACCCCAATTTTGCTTACAAATATTTCTGAAATTTCTCTTCCCATGCGCAATTGACAAATCACCTTCTCATAGATTCGAGAAACCGCAAGCATAAACTCACTTGGCACTTGGAGTTCTTCCATCCTTCTCCACAAATTGTTACGTGGAATCATATCAAAGGCTTTCTTAAAGTCCACAAAACAACAATACAATCGCTTGCCTTTCAACTGACTTTCCTCCATGAGAACACGAAGAGTGACAAGATGATCAATGCTGCTATGGCATCGACGAAAACCCGCTTGTCCCTTTGCACGCTTGTCATTCTCTTCAGCCCAATCACTCAATTTCATCTCCATTATGCACCCAAATAACTTTGCCATAAGAGACCCAATCATTATAGTCCGGTACTTGCTTACATTCTTTACATCCCCTCCTTTATGCAAAGGCTTAACCCAATTAGTACTCCAATCATAAGGCATACCATGTTGAAGTGCAAGGTTGAACATATCACACATCCACTCATGGGTAAAATCTCCCGTCCATTTGATCATCTCCGGCTTGATACCTTGAAGATCTCCCGCTTTGCGAGTGGCCAACTTTTCAAGCCCACCGCATACATCCTCAATAGTAAAAAAAGACGGCATACATCGGAGTGAACCATAAAATGACATTTTTTCAGTATTTGCTTGCTCATATAATTGCCTACAATGTGTGTACATATCCACTAGACTCAAGTTACCAAAATTCTCAACCCGCTTGCCTCTCAAGTTTCTCCAAAATCTTCCACATGCATGTGCCTTTTCTTGGACTTGAAATTCTTGTTGCTTTACTTCCCATCTTCTTCTCTTCTTTTGAATCAATGCGTTGTATGTATGCAAATGACTTTGATAGTTGTCTTTGTCCATAGTTGCATCAAGCTTTATCAAGGACTTTCGAGCATCCTGACATTCTTTATCAAACCACCTTTTGCGTGATCTATCTTTGTTGATACCATGGAGATGCTTTATGGCAAAGCATTCTTCCGCACAAGAACAAATAGCTTTCTTGAAAGCTTCCCATTTAGTTTCCAATGGTGCATCACATTGAAGCTTTGTCATCCATAATTTTTGCTCAACCATTTCAATGTACATTGGTGCCCGTTTGAAATCCATACATAGTGATAACTTCTCTTTCCTTTGGCTGAGATTATCATGCTTAGTTGCTTCTCCACATGAAAGGTCAATACATAAGGTGCGATGGTCGGATTCCGGGGTCCATTGACCAAACATAAAACTCTTTATGCGATACATGATGGCTTCAGAGAGTAGCATATAGTCAATCACACTATCCCCATTATGTCTTCTACATGTAAATCCATTGGTTCCACTCCACAAAGATACACCATTGGCAATGAGCATACCCGTGCTATTACACATGTGTAAAAGTAACTTTCCATAGTGATCCGGCTCTTTCTCATCCATTGAAGTACGATCATACAAGTGAACTTCCTCCAACTCCCTTGAAATGTATGGCATATCAAATTGTTGAGTATCATGTTGCAATGTTTTTGTGCGAGCATTCATATCCCCAAATACAATAACATCACCTTCACCTTTGAAATAAGCAATGTCCTCTTCCAAATCAGAAAATGGTTGATCTCTATCCATGCAAGCATAAAAGGGAGAATCATGATGAGGAATGTAGCAACCGGCTACAAAAATGGGTGCTCTTTTTGGTGTCATAATTTTCAGCCATACATAACGTTTGTACTTGTCATCTTTCACAATTGATACAAAATCTTCCAATCCTTTCTTAACCATACATGCTAAACCTCCTTGTCCTCTTCGTTGCTTGAGATTCTTTGACCACATCAATGAATGTACATTGTAATCCTCCAAGCCGTTAATTCTTTGTGTATCATGCTCCCAAGTATCAACAAGAAGTACAACATCGGCTTTGCTTGTTAGTTCATCAATGCCAACCCCCGCATTCCATGGGTATCCATTACAATTCCAAAAGCATATTTTCAATTGTAACTCGGTCTCATAGGTCACGCATCCCTATTTGCTTGAGAGACTTGCCTCCTCCTTGGGCACATTTTCTTCATGAGAGATTTCCTTGTTTTTATTATTCTTTTCCTCATATGCCTTGCGACGCATATTTTGTTGCTTAATAGTGCGATCTTCACATACAAAACATTTTGTATTCCTCAAATAGATCCAACTATTATCAAGGATAATCTTTTGCTTGGTCTCATCCGGCATGGTGCATACAATTGGCCGTTATCCCGAGCGAGGAGCTCCTTGCTTCCCCACTCTATGTGCTCCATAGACCATAACTCCGGACATGCCAAAGTGGGTTTTGAAGAAATCTTCAATAACAATGGCAAGAGAAGGAGGTGTCTTTAACTTCTCTTCGGGAATTCCACGAATAACAATGTTCTTGGAACGTCGCTCCCGTTCCTTCAACTCCTCCACATCTACATTCTCAACATTCTTTGTTTGAACCATAGCTTGCATGAGTGGGTAATTAGAAACCACATTGCTACCACATACATCAGCCCAAGACTTGTTTGTGCATACATTTTTCATGTCGCATACATCCCGGCTCATAGTGTCAAATTTCTCCTCTTTCAATACATGGTCATGCTCCACTTTGCTCATCCGCTCCTTCAAAGCATTCAAGTCCACAAGAGAGCGTTTACATTCCTTGACTTCCTCTTCAAGTTGCATCAAACGTGTTGTTTGCATCTCAAGTGTCCTCTTGAGATTCTCATTCTCAACCACAAGTACCCTTAGTGTGCCATTCTCCATTGCAAGTGCTCGTAAGTCTTCACCTTGTTTGTTTACGGTCTCTTGCAATGATACCAAGTACGCCATGATCATGGTTTCCGATGTCGTTGGTTGGGTGGTTGTGTTGCTATCTCCACACTTAGGAGATTTTGGATCATTTTCCACAATGGTTGTGGACCTTGTTGAAGAAGAAGAACCCTTGCGAGTGCCGGAAGACATTGTATGTAAAATAGGAGATGAGAATCAATTTTGTTGAACCTGTTCACTTCGGAAATGCTGCTACAGAAACGCCTTCCATAACTCTGAAAATTTCTGTCTTTACATCAAAGCGTAGAGGACTTCGTGCTCTTCAATTGAAGCTATAGATCACCCAAATCGGAGTTCGGATGAAGAAGTTATGATCAAAAGAGTGGACTGCTGTCTACTAGGTCAAAAAATGGCTGCACTGAGAGAGAGAGAGAGAGAGAGAGAGAGAGAGAGAGAGAGAGAGAGAGAGAGAGAGAGAGAGAGAGAGAGAGAGAGAGAGAGAGAGAGAGAGAGAGAGAGAGAGAGAGAGATGTGTGTTCTACGAAGGAGGTAGTGTGTGCATGCTTAATTAAGTTGTCTCAATCCAATGCCATGTGGGGTTTAACGGTGACAGTCACAAAAAGAGGAAACTAAGAAAGAGAAATGAGGCCATGCGTAGATTAATGGGAGTGGTGACCTCCTAGTTGGGCAGTCAATGGGGCAATAGTCAGAGGGACAGGGTCGGCCATAATCACAAGGACTATGAAAGGGGTTTGAGGCCCCTCCTCCTCCACCTGAGTTTAGCTATGGCGACGACCAATCTTGACTTTGGCTATGGCTAAGAACAGGGCCTTCTTACAGGCTATGACTATGGTAGGACGTGCCCCCCCCCCCTGTTGGGATTTAGGCCAACTGGCTGGACATCCCACTTACTACTAACCCATTTACTAACTTAACCATACATACACTTATTCTTTAATACAAAATAGAGAATAAGGAGCTGCAAACAACAGGATAACGTTGCTGTGCACTCCACCCAACAATAGGTCTCTCTCTCTCTACTCTCGCACTTGCACTTGCACACGCTTCCCGCGGCACCTCCCCCCCCCCTTCCCCTCCACCCTTTGGTGGTGCAAAGAGATGCTGAAAATTTGAGAATGCAACTGAGTGTCAAGGATCCCAAACAAAACACAAGCAGGAAAATGAGCCTATGGAAGTCTAGCATTAGAAAATTGAAGCATGGGAATACCTTTAGGTCAACAAGAGCACAAAACGCTTTGGGCATCACATCATAGTTGGAGATGCTCTTTCTAAGCATGGGCAGAGTTAATTTATATCTTGACCTGTCGGATGCACTCTTTTTGAGCTCCCAACTCCACATGGGTGGACAAGGAGCACTTGAGAGTAATAATGCTGGAAGTATGACAGATGTAAGGACAATCACTCTTCAATAAGCACAATGTTACTCCATCGCAGACATGTCATCACATCCTTCCTACTCAAGAACATAGGACAATATAACAATTATAAGGATGTCGACATTTCAACAATTGCATGTTTTCCATCAACCATGTCTAAGAACAAGACACAAGTTCCCTTGCCCCTCCTCCCCTCATCCACGGACGTGATTTCGACATCGAGCGTACCATCACTGACATCCTCCCCACTTTATTTTTTGCATCCGTCCCTCGTGGGGGGGGGGGTCACTATGTATAAATTGTGTATATAGCGTGCGTTCAAAGACTATTTATAAAACTCCTTATCTGTGAATTTTTTACAAATAAAATTGAAAGGCCATGGGACCTTGCCTTGATCCTCCACCCAACCTCCCTTTATATGCCTTGCCCCTAGGATCCCATCTCCATTGGCATCCGGCCCTTTGCCTAGTAATTGACCTCTAGGGTGGCCCTTGGCCTAACGTTACTCCCTCCTTGGAGAAGCGTTTTCGTCCTTGAAAACAAAAGTTGTCATAAAATCTAATATCTAACCAACCAAATGATTTTCTCATATTAAACTAATCATTTAATGTGGGAGAATAAACGGGAACAAGGGTTAGAATATTGACATGTGCTTACAAATCTATCTCACCACGAGGCCAATGGTAAAGGGGTCCAAATGAGAGATGGAGCTTAAAGACCTTAGGGTTAGCTTCATTGAAGACCTCCAAAGGTTAGTGGTTAAAGTCCTTTGACCTTAGGTAAGCTAGGGTTGAGCTTGAGGTGGGAACCCGGTCCAAGCTTAAGGTGCTTAAGGTCCTTCTTGTGCTTGATGACTAAGGTGCTTGTCGTGCTTGCTGACTGAGGTGCTTGACATGCTTAGTGACTAAGGTGCTCGAGGTGCTTGTCATGCTTGCCGACTAGGGAGCTTGAGGTGCTTGTGGGAACACCACCCAAGCTTGAGGTGCTTTGTCATGCTTGCTAACTAAGGTGCTTGAGGTAAGGCATGCAAAAGTCAATCATCAATCCCTGCAAGAAGGGAGCGAGCCCTACAAGAGGGGGGATGAGAGAGAACACACACACATACACACACACTCACACAAGGCAAGCTTTGTACAAAGAAAGCAAAAGGGACACTTGTCAAGTTCCTCCTCATCGTGCCCTCATGGTGTGCCTAAAGCCTATTGGTTGACCACCCAAGGGGTCTAATGATAAATTAGTAGAATTAATTAATTGTTTTTGCATTTATCAAGTACTCTCTCTCAAAGGGAAAAGGGGGACACTTGTCCCAAGACAATTATGCTTGCTTGGTATGACTCTTGCTTGTGATTGGCTAGGCCTGAGGGTCAAATGAGCTTCAAGCATGAGCTACAAGGGGGGGTTGACCAAAGCAAGTAGGGGGCATGCTTGGGGGGTTATACCCCCCCCCCCCCCCCCCCAACACACACACACTCTCATTGTGCATTGTGCAAAGTGCAAGAGCTCCCTCTCCTTCTCCAAGCAAGTAGAGAGGTTGAGAGCCTACACCAACACTCTTGGCTATGGAATGCAAATCCAACCAAGAGCCATGTTTCAATGCTTAAGCTTGCCATCTTCTTCATCTTCAATACTATGCTGTTATGTATGCTAGCAAGAAGAGTGATGATAAGTGAGGAACTACTTCTTTTCGCTATGAAATATTTCTTCTTCCTCTTCCCTACCCTCATTCCCTGCTAGCTCTCTCCACCTTCGAAGGTGTTTGAGGTCTTGGGACTGAGGCTTAGGATAGTTAATGCTTTCCACAAAGTTTATGTTATGCTCATGATGCATGAAGCTTTCCATCTTCATTGCATCACCTAGGTCACAACGAACACAAAGATTTTATTGTAACAAGTCTCTCTTGATGGGGGAAAACTATAATACAAATGCCTATTGGAGGGGGAACGAGCTCCACATAAATCCGGTCCTCCAACTGTTATGTTCTCTAAACTCTACCTCTTGCAAAAGTATTGTTCATGCCAAGTTAACTAAATGCTATGTCTATGTTGCTACCATCAATTATGTTCACCCGCTATGCTCTCAAAGTAATTTCACAAAAGGACTTTCTCTAATTTCCGCTACTCTCAAAGTTAATGGGCCGATTCCATTACATTGGTATCAGAGCATTTGGTTTATCTTTTCTTGCTTAAGAAGAGAGGCCATTAAGTAGCCTATAAATGGTTGGTTTTGTTAATTATATTAGGGCAAGTGGGACTGGGATCTATTATCGATTTTGTTGAGCCCACTATGTGGGAAATGGTACACACCTCGGGAGCTTTGGACTTAATAATGGGGTCTTTTTAGACTTGCCTATGACTTATCCATTATTGAGCCATAAGAAGTCCGAAAGGAGCTAGCCCTCGGCAACTCTGCAATATTAGACCCACTCCACTACTCTCTATAATTAACCACTTCGAGCCGTGGGTGTAGATACTTAAGCACCAATTTTCAAACGCTAAGAGGAGTGGCAACTAAGGTTTTGAATTGCCAAAGCATACACTAAGTAAGTACACAAATTTTGTTAACATGACTGACAATAACCAAGAGAGTAGAATGAACATTGATAGCTTTGATTTTGCACATGAAGGTGTTAATGATGATGCCCCCATGTTCGTCAATTATCTCGTTACTAGGTTGCAACAAGCTATGGGCAACCCTGCTTTGCAAGCTGAAGTTACTCAACAACTTTTCGCTTATGGGATTTCCTTTCCTCTCCAAGAGGAGAGAGAGCTTAGGAGGCCTCTTGAAGAGACCCCCAAAAGAAGACTCTCTCCCATACGAGAGGAGGAATCCAAAGAGCAAGAAAGCAATGAAACTGTAAGTTCCTTTGAAGATGTGGCTCCACGAAGACGGTGGTCTAGACGATCGCCAACTCCTCCCAAGAGAAAAATATCAACACACAATCCTTTTCCTCGTCACCCCGAAAGGGAAGAGAGGAAACAAAGGAAGAAAAGGGCAAGAAAGAGGTTACTCTCTTCTCCTTCTTCTTCACCTTCCTCCTCTTCCGACAAAAGCTATGGCTATTCTCCTAGAGAATACAAGAGGAGAGGACCTTGCAAATCATACCTTGCATGGTGAAGGTCACAAAAGCTCAAGAAGTTCAAAGAGGGAGGAAATATTATCTCTTTTCTCACCTATGATGGCACCTTTGGTGCCACCGACAAGGTATTCACCTTCATCCAGCAATCTGATGTGGCCTTTGGAGAGGAGGGCTTCACGGAGTCCTCCAAGCTACGCCATGTAGCTATGCACTTCTAGAAATTGGCTCGTCAATGGTGGGCTAGCCTTCGTGGTAACGGTGAATCCCCAAAGACATGGAAAACTCTACAAGTTTCTATCATGAAGCAATTCCTTGCATTGCGAAGGACAAAGTGCTCACTAAATGGCGAAGTTTGAAGCTTCTCTCTCATGAGGCTATCCACAAATATGTAGACAAGTTTTGGGATCTACATTTCAAGGCTACTGTCTTCCAAAAGATAGACTTCACCGAGCAAAAGCAACAATTCTGTGCGGGATTACCTAAATAGATAGCCGAATACGTCAATTCTCAACGGCCTGGTTCTATCACCGAAGTAATCCATCACACCATGTTTGCTTCATGCATCAATTTCCAACAAGGGGCTAGACGGAATGTCAAGCCCATGGAAAACAAAGACAAAAATGATGCAAAGGGGAAAACCAATGCCAAAAATTCTTCCCAAGGCACTCTCAACAACAACAATCGGTCCAACGAGAAGGGAGTTTACAAAGGCAAAAACAAACTCTCTCCTGAAGATCTTGAAGCTTTTTGCAAGGACCATAAGTGTTTTAAGCGTGGGGAGCAAAGACATGGCTATCGTTCTTGCCCTAAGAAAAATGCTCGCTATGAGACTCCTAGGGCTTCCACCATCAAAGCTCCAAAAGAGGATGCTCATTGCAAAGGATCATCTCTCTCCTATGCTTGGGGAAAGGTAAGGGAGTATGACGCCTTCATCCTGTTTGACCCTAGCTCTGACCCTAGCTCTACTCACAACTTCATATCAATGGAGTTGGCCACCAAGTTGGGCATTCAAGCTTTTGAGATGGGAGATATTGTAACTGCTGATGCAACTTTCAAGGAACAACAAGTCTCAGATATTCCCCTGATTGGGAAGTTGAGGCCTCATGTCCAAAGCTATGTTGACAAAGAAGACTTCTTCATCTCTCCTCTCCAACGTGAGGATGCTATCCTAGGGGCGCCATGGTTTGATCGAATGGCTGCCAACATGAAGTTCCCTGAAAGGATAATCTACTTCACCTACAGGGGAAAGAACATGTATAGAGATGCTAGTGAGTGTGGTCGTACTATACCACTTGTAAATCCTCTTGCTTTTGATGAATATGAAGAACTCAGCTTCTGTGTACATGATTTTTGTCAAAGAATCCCTAAAAAATCATAATGTTTCATCAAATGTAAAGGTAAGAATCAAGAAGAGTTACACTTGTCTAATTTTCTAAAAGGATTCCAAGATGTGTTCATCAATGATATCCCTATGGACTTACCTCCAAAACGAAGGCCCATCTCATTGAGCTCCTTCCAGGAAGCTCACCGCCTAACAATCCTCCTTATTGAGTTTCTCAAGTTCAACAAGAGGAGATCATGAGGCAAGTACAAGGATTGGTTGACAAAGGAATGGTGAGGCCTAGTTCCTCTCCTTTTGTTCTCTAGTCCTTTTAGTGAAAAAGAAAGATGGTACATACCGAATGTGTGTGGACTATCGAGCAATAAACCATATCACTATCAAAAACAGATTTCCCATGCCTCGGGTAGAAGATTTGTTTGATAAGTTACAAGGCTCTACCTACTTCAATAGGATTGACCTTAAAAGTGGCTATCATCAAATAAGGATAGTGAATGAAGATATCCTAAAGACCGCGTCTCGTACAACGTTTGGTCTTTATGAATATCTAGTCACCCCTTTTGGCTTGACTAATGCACCAACCAAGTTCAATGGTCTAATGGAGAAAATCTTTAGACCCTATCAAAAATTCAGTGGAGTGTTCTTTGATGATATCATCATCTAATCCAAGTCTTTGGACACAAGCAACATCTCCAAGTGATTTTTCAAGCATTGAGGGAGAACAAGTTTTTTCTCAACCAATAGAAAAGTGAATTTTTCCTTCAAGAGATTCAATACCTAGGTCATATTATCTCTCAAGATTGTATCCGTATGGATCCATCAAAGTTAGAGGTTATAAAAGCATGGCCTAGTCCAAGGAATCTACATGAGCTAAGAAGCTTTATTGGTATGTGTGCTTATTATATACGCTTCATAGCAAAATTTTCTCAAATAGCATGACCACTACATGACTTAACTAAGAAGAACGCTAAGTATTTATGGACTGCTAAGGAGAAAAATGCTTTTGACAAGTTCAAAGAGAAGCTCACTTTCCAACCAGTCCTCATGCTTCCGGATCTCTCAAAGCCATTTGAGGTCCAATGTGATGCTTGTGGTGATTGCCTTGGAGTAGTTTTTCTTCAAGAAGGGCGTGCCTTAGCATATGAGATCTGAAGGCTCAATACAGATGAACGTGTCTTAGGCATTTATGAGAAAGAGCTTTTAACTGTTCTACATGCCCTAGACACATGGAAGCATTATTTATTGGGGACTCCATTTATTCTACGAACAAACCACCAGAGTCTCAAGTACTTCATGATGCAAACCAAGCTTTCCGACAAATAAATGAGGTGGAAAAATTTCCTTTCGCTATGTAATTTCATATTGCTCACATTGCTAGTAAGCACAATCAAGTGGCTGATGCACTTTGACGACGACCAAAAGTTAATGCCGTGTCTATTGCTACTCACAATGATCTATCTTCTATGGTAGATGAGTATGCTACTGACCCTGACTTTAGAGACATAATGTTAGCCCTTGCTTGGGGAAGAAAGAGGAACCATTCATCTTGTAGGATGGTTATCTTCTCCACTGCAATAGGCTATGTGTTACCCACTCCTTTCGTGAGAAAGTCATGTATGAATCCCATGCTCCTCCCTATGTGGGGCATAGAGGCATTCAACCTACTCTTTGAGGATGTGGGACACATGTCTAACCTCACCATCCTATCTTATTGCAGTATTAGCGAGAACCACGATTAATTTGTCAAACCATGGGACGAAGCTGACTCGACTAGTGCATAGAGGCTACAAGATGTTGTCAATATCTCGGAAAACAACTAACAACTCGCATCTAAATCAAGCTATACTGAAGTGACTGAAATCACCAAAAGCCAATCGCTCATCGGCAAACAAATCACATCCGTTAATGACATCCAAACATAATGAAACTTCTAGGACAAGTTTATAAGACCTAAGCACACATACTTATGGTCTCATACCCCACTTTAGGTCAAGTTCCAAAATCGCGATTATTAACAACAGTGGATTTTTGACCTAGCCGTTTTTGACCCAGAATGCATCTAAATACTTAGCAATAATGTCCCAATACCCCGCCTATGCTTAGTTTTTGATTTAAAAGTGTAAATTCCTAGTTATGATGAGATTAAGGTGCGGGTCGGCGACGTCAAAAGCTACGAAATACTGTGAACTGCTTACGTCGTCATTGCGTAGAGCTCTTATTTGCGGTTGCAATGCAACAAACGCAATCGCAATGTGACAACCGGGGAGGGAGTAGGAAGTGCGAGAAGGAGAGGATGAGCGCCGTTAGCTCACACTGTGTATTTCTTATCCAAAACTTATAAAAAACTTACAAAAATTGGCTTTTATACCTTAGCCAAGGTTTTTGGGTGGTCAAAACTAATAATCTGGAGCTCTACCAAAGCTAGGTAATGACTGGCTGATACAAATTGGAAGCTTGTAGCCCCGGCTCATTAATTACAGAGTTTATCTAAGAATTTAGGAGTTACAATATTCCCAATTTATCAAAATAATAATTGTTTTACAAAGAGAACTCCAAAAAATGGTGTCCGTGTTAGCTTGCTGCTAACATTCCTCCCCTCCTAGCTTGTGTCGTCCCTTGACACAGCTTTATGGGTTGAAATAGTCTTTGGATTGACGGTTGGCGAGGCGGTCTTTAAGCGCATCCAGTGCCTTCTGGTATCTGATTTTTCTTTCTCTGTCTGGCACTTGCAGAAATTGCATGGTCACTCTATTTTTCAGCTCCACCGCTGAGTAGCCTACAAATCTGGATGTGAGGTTGCTGATCACCGGTGCAAATATCTTTGTTCGCTGGGTGAAGAATCCGGTGTAGAAAGCTTCTTCAAATGCCAACATATTGCTTGATGGTAAGACCATACATCTAGCATAGAAGCCGTAAAGGACTTATTCCGAAGGTTGCCCACTCAGATCGTAGCACAAGCCTTTGTTACATTCTAAAAATGATATCCATGGGGCTCCTGTTTGCTCAGGCTCATTAAAAACTTGGATGCATGTGAGCAACATTCTGCAGATCTTATATAACATGGCGCAGGAGAGATCCGGTAGACTCTTGAAGAAAGACATGGCGCCCGTTAGGGTTTCACCATGTATTCCTCTGTTGCTTGTTCTTTCTCTGGAGCTGGTAGTCTTGGGTAGTTCAGCCAGGTTGGTCGCTTCTTTGTTAGTGCCTCATGCTCTTGCCATGTCCTTACTCTGGGTACATGACAAAATGTGGGATCTCTTTGAAGGGCTGCAAGTGCCCTTGTGAACAGAATCATATATCTCGGATTCTTGTTCTGCCAACTTAACCTCCACTTTGGGTGGTCTTTATCTGCGCCATCTTCTTGCATGTCTTTGTACAACCTCTCTTTTACCTGTAGTAGTTCCACTTTGATGAGAGGGTATGGCAGGGATTGCTGATGCCATTGCACATTGATCTGATTGGGAGTGAGTTGAGTGACGTTGACAGAGTGTAAAACTCTCAACTCCCAATCAATTGCGGCTTTCCACTGCTCATCCACCTCATGGGTGATCTTCTCTTTCAGTGCGTCCTCCTCAGCTTTTGATAGCTGGATCATTGGCACTGTGTCTGCATCTGTGATGTTAATCTGGAAATCCTCTTCACCACTCGGCTTTACTGTGGACTGTGTCTCCAACTCAGCAAATGAGACCGAGGGTATGTCTATCTGCGACGGCTCTGAAGTGCCCGCCTCATCCTGCGTTTCTGGCTTTCCATCCCTGAGGAGCTGGTTAACTCTCTTGAGCTCAGCTATTTCTTTGAGGAGCTTTTCTTCTCTTTAGACCCGCATCAGTGCCCAGGTCCCTGCGCTGTGATTGCTCTAGCTTTAATTCTAACTCAAGGTCTTTGTTCTTCTTTTCTAGTGCCTTGTACACTTCATCAGTTCCTTTGATCGAGGCCACGTTTGGATTTTCTCTTATTTGCGGTAAGATTGCCTGATCATTGATTCGCTGTTCAGAGTACTGTGAAGAGGCATTTGCAACATCCAATTGCACTTGAATTTTTTTAGCTGACAGGGATGTCGTAAGAAGTTCATTTGTAACTTCTGTCAGTTGCTCGTCTTTTGCTTTGCAGGCATCGGATAATTTGGTGAGCAGATCACCTAACTCCTCCATTTCCTTCTGCTGTCTATCTCTAGCTAGCTGATGCTCTTCAGCTTCTGCCTTCATCTCTTGCACTTGCCTCTAAAGATTAGGGATGAAAATCATCCTGTTTTCTAACTCTCTTTGGAGAGCGTCGATCACCATCTCAAGCTCTTTGGCCTTTGTGCTGTGGCTTAGTGCTGCTGAACGGAGTCTCTCCGTCATGTCTTGCATCTGCCTTGCGTATTCGTTTACTTACAGTATAACTTCATTGTTTGACTGCCAATCATCCTGTCTTGCTAGTTGAGTGGATGTGCTTGCACCTCATGTGTGTCTTTCTGTTGCGTCGTAGCTGCTGGTTCTTCTTGTGTGGATGTAGAGGGTTGGTCTTTTCTTTGTCATCCGGAGGCCTTGTTGCCTCAACGGTTTCTCGCTAAGTGGAAGTAGAGGGTGCTGGCCTAGACTGTGTAGTCTCTTCAGGTGCAGGGCTCACTTCCTTCTCTGGCTCGAGTTCTTTCTCTTGTGCAGTGGTGTTACCATATACATGTGGTAGTGATGTGTGTGAACACACTAGGACCGCCGGGACATTTTTTCCCTCTTTATGAGGTTTTTTCCCCCGTGCATTGTATATACGCCCATCACTCTAGGGCTATATATCTTTCCATTACACACTAAGTAACACACTCTCTATTGTGTGCCTTGAGCTTCCTTCATATTCTCCAAGCTGTGTGTGTTTTTCTGCAACCCTAATTCCAACAATTGATATCAGAGCAGGTCACGTCCTCCCGGGCTTAGTCGGCAGCTACTCCAGCACACACCTGCTCACTTTCTCCAATTTCAGTGAGCTTTGGCAAGCGTTCGTAGGTCGACAAATATTTTGGGTGAATTCGAAGATCTCGGTCTGCTCAGAATTTTGATTTGGGCTCATTTTGGCCTCCGTTTCCACTACAGGCAGTACTGCACAGGCTATTTCGTCATTTTGTGCAAAATTTTTGTTAGTGCCGTTTTTTGCATAACAGGTGCCTTATAGTCTTCTACGGTTTGTGCTATATAGCACAGGTTGTTCCCGCTCCATTTCTCCTATTTTCGGGCAGTTTTCACATCAGGTGCAGCATTTACCATGGCTGACAACAACAACATAGATGTGTTCAAGATGTTTGCTGCTGAGGGCAGGTTGGATGGGGACAACTACCCTATGTGGGCTTACATGATGCAACATGTTCTTGTGTCAAAGGGTGTCTGGAACATTGTGCAGGGCATTGATGTACGTCCTGGTTCTGAGGATGTAGGCGATGTTGAGGATGTTGTAGATCTTGCTACAAGGATTGCAGCTGTTAGAGTTGTTTTGCCTACGGCAGAACAAGCTCGTTGGGATGTTAAGGATGTGCAGACTCATGCATTGATTGCGTTGTCTGTGAAGCGCACCATTGTTCCTCACATCCGTTCAGCAAAATCTGCAAAACAGGCTTGGGATATTCTAGCATGTCTTTATGCAAGCCGCAATGAGGCTAAAATTGCCTTGTTGCGTAAAGAGTTGGAGTCGAAGATTATGCATGAGGAAGATGATATGGACACTTTCCTTGCTAGTGTCAAGGATATCAATGAGAAACTTATTTCTGCAGGTGAAGTTATTTCAGATAGTTCCCTTGTCCAGATTGTTCTTGATGCCTTACCAGATTCCTACCAGACTTTTGCTAGTACTTGGAGACTGATGACCCAAGGAAATCTTGAAGTTGTCAAGTTTGATGCATTATGCACATTGCTGTTGCAAGAGTCACTTTCTAGAAAAAACAGGACTAGGCAGCGTGCAGTTGAACATGCTTTTATTGCTTCTCAAAGAAAGGGTGGTAACAGTAATGCCGCCACTTCTTATGGTTCTGCTGTGAGTGGCAAAAATTCTGTTCCTAATGCTTCTGCTGGCAGTACTTCGTCTGGCAATTCTGGTGATAAGGGCAAAAAGAAGATACGTTGCCATTATTGTAAAGCCAATGATCACTTGATCAAGTCGTGTCCTAAGTTGAAGGCCAAAGAGGCTAATAAGAAAGAGGGTGGTTCCAGTGCAAATGCTGGTTCCACCACAAATGCAACCATTGTTGAGTCTTCTGTGAAAGCAGACTGTGTTGCTGATGTTGATGCAGAATGGGCTTTTAGCGCAGAGTGCACTTACAATCCTGTTGTCCATGATGCATGCTTGTCAGTTGCTGCAGATTCACATGTGTGGTATTTCGACAGTGGTGCTACAAAGCACATTACCTCACATCGTGAATTGTTTACCTCTCTCGAGTCTGTCCCTCATGGGAATTCAGTCACTTGTGCCAACAACGCCTCTTATCCAGTTCAAGGAGTTGGAAAGATTGTGCTCACTGTTGCTAATGGCAGTTCCTTCACACTTGTTGATGCACTTTATGTACCTGGGATCAAGAAGAATCTCTTGTCTGTATCCGCACCTTCTAGACTTGGACTTGTAGTCAAATTTGTGGATGATAGATGTACAATTCATGATCTCAGTTTTGGTGATGAAATTGTTGCATGTGGGCTTTTGTGCCGTGGGCTGTATAAGGTCACTTTGTATGACAAGTGTGGACAAAATTTTGCAAATGCTGTTGCAGATTTAAGGGCTATTTCAGATGCAAAACTTTGGCATGCACGTTTTGGTCATCTGAATTTTGCCAGTTTGTTGCGTTTGCAGAAATCTGATATGGTTGCTTCTTTGCCGCCTCTTGAAGCACCTGTCAAACATGTTTGTGAAGGCTGTATTTTGGGTAAGATGCAACGTTCTAAATTTCCAAAGGATGGTTCAGTTCGGGCCACATGCATGTTGCAGCTTGTGCATAGTGATGTTTGTGGGCCCATGCAAACTCCGTCCTTGGGCAAGTACCTGTACTTTGTGACTTTCATTGATGATTACTCCAGGCATGCATGGGTATTTCGGCTTAAAGCGAAGTCCGAAGTTTTTATGTGCTTCAAACAATTTCTGGCTATGGCTGAAAATGTCTCGAAATGTACTATGGGCACCCTCCGTTCCGATCGAGGGGGGGAGTATATGTCTCATGAATTTAATGCATTTCTGGCTAGTCGTGGGATAAAACACCAATGTACAGTGCCTTATACACATCAGCAAAATGGTGTTGCTGAGAGGAAAAACAGGTCACTGACGGAAATGGCACGATGTATGGTCAAAAGTCAAGCTTTGCCGCATTCTTTTTGGCTTGAGGCCATCATGTGTGCCACTTATGTACTTAATAGGTGTCCTACGAAAACTTTGTAGTCTATTACTCCATATGAAGCATGGCATGATAGAAAACCTTCTATTGAGCACATGCGTGTTTTTGGCTGTTTGGCATATGCTTTGGTGCCACAAGTGCAGTGCAGAAAATTGGATGATAAGGCTGTCAAATGTATTTTTGTTGGTTATAGTGTTGAAAGCAAAGGTTACAGGTTGTATCATCCGCAAACAAAATGTATTCTGGTTTCTCGGGATGTAGTGTTTGTGGAAGATTCTGTTCAGCCCTTGCTGTCATGTACTAGAGACAGTAATGTAAGCTCACAGGACATTTATGACACTTTGTTGCCTCTTTTCAGTGGTGGAAATACGAATGTAAGTTCCAATGAGGCAAATGCACAGCCTATGGGGGTTTCTGAAAATGTTTTAGATCAGCCTATTACTGATGCAGATGTACATGATGTACTTGATGAGGAAAGGGCTGAAAATGAGCAGGCTAAAGGTATGCCAAAATGGCTGGTGCACACTTTGCGTGACAGTAAATTGGATGCACTTTTGTCTAGTCGTACTCGTTCAAGCTCTCGCCATGCATCTTATGCATCGGATTGTTATGCTTTGGCTGTGTCTAGTTTACATGATGTTGAGGAGCCTCTGTCTTTTGATGAAGCACATAATTCAGAAAATTGGATGGCTGCCATGCAATTAGAATATGATGCACTTATAAAAAATGACACATGGACTTTATGTGATTTGCCTCCAGGCAAAAAGGCCATTGGTACGAAGTGGGTTTACAAGTTGAAACGCAAACCGGATGGTGAGATCGATCACCATAAGGCTCGACTTGTTGCAAAGGGTTATGCACAGCAAAAAGGCTTAGATTATGAAGAGACTTTTCCTCCCACTTGTCGTATGACTACTGTGCGTTTTCTATGTGCATTGGCAGCTCATTTTGGTTGGGATGTACATCAATCAGACATTGTTACCGCTTTCTTGAATGGTGACATATTTGAGGAAGTTTATGTAACGCAGCTTCGCGGTTTTGTCATAAAAGGACAAGAGGACAAAGTGTGCAAATGTAACAAGGCTTTGTATGGGTTGAAGCAATCTCCTCGTGCTTGGTATGAGAAAGCTGACACTCATTTGCTCAAACAAGGCTTTCGTAACAGTCCAACAGAAAGCACATTGTATGTAAAGCGTGAGGGTGATGTACTTCTCATTGTGGTTCTTTATTTTTGATGATTTGCTGATCACTGGACCAAATGAGAGACATATTGCTGAATTTAAGGCTGATTTGAATGCTACTTTCAAGATGAAAGATTTGGGGCTGTTGCATCATTACTTGGGTATACAGTTTAAGCAGTGTGATGGTGGTATTGCCTTGTGTCAGAAAAGTTGCATAGACACATTGCTATGTAAGTTTGGACTTGAGGATTGCAAACCTATTGCCACTCCCATGGAAACAGGTTTGAAGTTGAGTCTACATGATGCTGGTGATCCTGCTGATGTCACTCTTACCAAACTGCTGTTGGCTGCCTCATTTATGTATGCAACACGAGGCCAGATATTCAGTTTGCAGTCTCAGAGGTCAACAAATTTATGCATAGCCCAGGGTCTAGGCATTGGCAGGCTGTCAAGAGGATTTTCCGCTACCTTAGTGGCACTTTATATCTTGGCTTGTTTTATCCCAAGGGGGGATCATTGCCTCCAGACTTACATGCTTTTTCGGACTCAGATTGGGCTGGTTGTTTTGACACGCGAGTGTCCACAAGTGGTTTTTGTTTCATGCTTGGCAGTTCATGTATATCATGGTTGAGCAAGAAGCAACCTACTGTGGCCACTTCGAGTTGTGAGGCTGAGTACAGGGCAGTATTCACAGCTACGGTTGAGTGTGTATGGCTCAGACGCCTTATGGCTGATTTGGGTGTTGGACAGGACACTGCCAACACTATCTACACTGACAGTCAAAGCGCATTGGCAGTTGCGAGGAACCCAGTTTTTCACGCTCGCACAAAGCACATTGAGGTGCATTACCACTATGTCAGGGAGAGGCTCTCAGTAGGAGAGATCATCTTGGCTTATGTGCCAACACAGGACAACCTTGTAGATCTTTTCACAAAGGCATTGTCTCATGAGAAGCTTGAAGCTTTCCGCAAAGCTTTGGGCTTACTCCCCTTTGTGGACTGATCCTGTCCTCAGGGCATGGCACTTCCCTTTACTCATGTGCCAGCTCTCGTTCACCGCATCACTCCAGAGGGGATTTGTTACCATATACATGTGGTAGTGATGTGGGTGAACACACTAGGACCGTCGGGGCATTTTTTCCCTCTTTAGGAGGTTTTTTCCCTCGTGCATTGTATATACGCCCATCACTCTAGGGCTATCTATCTTTCCATTACACACTATCTAAGTAACACACTCTCTATTGTGTGCCTTGAGCTTCCTTCGTCTTCTCCAAGCTGTGTGTGTTTCTCTGTAACCCTAATTCCAACAAGTGGTAGCCTCTTTTTCTGGCTCTGCTTCTTTATTAGCCTCTTGTGCAGATTCACTTGCCTTTTTCTCTTCAGCCTTTTGAGTAGCTTCATCGGCTTCCTCTTGTTCAGGATTTGCTTCTTTCTCTTTTTGCTTCTCGTGCCGGTTAGCCTCTTGTGCAGATTCTGTTTCTTTGTTGGACTTAGACTCATTGGTTTTCTCTTTCTCAGGTGATGGTGGTGGGCTCGGCATGGGATGGTCCCGTTGTTCTGCAGGCGGTGAGGTGGGTATGGGAGACTTGTAACATTGTTCTTGTGCTTCTTCTCTAGCCGTCTCTTCAGCTTGTCTCTACTCTTCCACCTCTTTGGCTTTCTCAGCCACTTCTTCTGCTTCCTTCAGTCTAAGGGCCTCAGCTTCTTGGTATATTTTTTCCAATCTCTCTGTCGGATCTTCAACCTCTTTTCTTGTATGATGCTTCATTCTTGGGCCTTTAAGTCCAATAGGCACCCATTTCTCTTGGTCCTTCCCTTGAGCTTGTCTATTGTGCTGGTAGGCTTGTTTCTCTCTTTCAAACCGTGCTTGTTTTTGTGCGGGCTCTTCTTGGTGGGCAGCCACAATTTTTCTTTTCATTTCTTCTCTACGAGCTCTTTTTTCCTCGTTATCAGAGCTCTCACTGCTGTGCCTTTCCGGCGAGCTGTCAGTTGATTCTTCATTCGATTTATACGATCTCTTTCCTGACCTTGTAGCTCTTGGAGAGGGTTGTGCTGCCAATATCCATGTATTTTGATCAGGAGCAGGTGGTAAATTGTTAGCCATGCCAATGGCATGGTATGCTATCCGCGTCAAGACTTGTGGTGCACCCAAGTAAGTGATTTTACCTTCTTTCTTGGTGCCCTTCAAGGTGGTCAGGACATATTTCATGTGGTCCATTGGTTGCCTGGTTGTTGACTTGAGAATTTGAGTGAATGTGGTGGCAACTACGTGATTTGGTGTAGTGTACCTTGGTGACCTTTTTGCCAAAAAATGGAAGTGTTGGTGGTACAAGCGGGCTGGCTCTTCCACTTGTTTGTGCCTAAATCGGTAAAGGTGACCGTGGCGGTTTCCTTGGTAAAAGTTCCTGCTGTTTTCTTATCCCTTGCTCGCATGGTCATTCCTTCTGTGGGCAGTTTAAGTGCCTCTGCCACTATATCTTTTGTTATCACTACTTCGACCTTGTTCCCTTGGGGGTCAGTGATCTGTGCAGTTCCATCTTCTTTAATGGTGGATAAAAGCTCATAAGCTTTCTGAAAATCCACTCCGCAAGGCTCTTGTTGGTAGAAATCCCTGAGTCCCAGCTTGCAGTTAGCTTCTTTGGTCTCTGGCTTGGCGGAAACATCATATACTTCTTTGGGTAGGAGTTGCAAATCCACCTGATGTCCCTCTTCACTTTTGAATTTTCCGGTGAAGACTGTAGTGTGATGCTCTTCTAGCTGTTCTCTGGAGAGGTATGATTGCTTGGCTGCTTTGACTGACTCGGGGTCTAGTTGATAAGCGAACAGTTTCTACAACTTCTCATTTTGGTTGATATTCTTCTTGGCCCTCTCTGCTGCTTGCATGGCTCTTGTTCAGTCAATAGAGTGCAAAGTTAGCAAATTTGTCGAAATTTTCTCTGAAATGTCCTTTAGTTTGAAATGCTGACAATTTTGGTCCAATTTGCTTCAAATCAATTTTTGAACAAGCATCGATGCATAAAAACATGCAAGGAACAAAACTGTCAAGTCAAAACAAATATTTGTAACCAAAGTAAATAATCACGATTATTTACAACTCAGCAAATTTTTCACCTTTTTGCAAACTTGGCTTCATAGGCTTGAAGTATATACCAAATACATGCTCTGAGTGAAATATGGGCTCATTTAAATGCATAGGGTGAAAATGGTATCAGATTTTGGCTTTAGGTCTCTGAAATAGTAGATATAAAGGAAATTTGAGATTTTGAACTCCAAATTGGTTCAAACTTGGCTAGTGGGCTTAACACATCATGTACTTTGGATGTATGATGGCAAAATATCAAAACTCTCCGATTTTGACCAGAAAGTAAATAATCGCGATTATTAACTTTTCTTCCAAAATTGACATTTTTTGGTACAAACTGGTTCTAGTCACTGTATAGACCTTGGGGTATGAGATATGAGCTGATTTGGATGAAGAAATGATGTTGATAACCCAAAAATTGGCTTGTAAAAACTTCTTTGCATTTTTTGACAATTTTCCAAGTAATGGGTGTTCATTTTGGTTCATACTTGATTTTTGGCATGCATTAGGTGTGTACACATGATAGGTGAGGTGAGGTAATTTCCAAGCAAAACTGATGCAAAAGTAAATAATCGCGATTATTTACAATAGTGACAAATTCTTTGCAAAACTCACAAATTTTGACCTAGACATATTCCATACACCTAAAACAAGTCTTAAATTGAATTTGGTCAACTTTGGTCATGCCGGCAACACTTTGTGCTTTGTCGACTTTGAAATCACCGTTTTTTGTGACTACACTACTTGTTGGGTTGGTCGGTCAACTTTGAGGCTTTGGACTTGTTCGCAACATAGTCGTGAAGCAACCTGTCTAATTCTGGCTCATTTGGAGTCAGTTTGACCCCGTATGTCGAATTTGACACTTTGTATCCTTCGAGTTGTTTTTTGCTTTTTGAGGGCATTGCTTGATGGATTTCACCAAACCAATCATATACCAAACCAATCATATACATTGTATATGGACTTCATGAGCAAGCCATCTGTGGAGTCAGATCGGAATTCTGGCATTTGTCAAAAACCTAGCTTTTCTACTGGGGACCCCCTCGACCCTTGCCGAATGGTCAACTGATGATATAGAAAGGTTCTATTGTGTTAGGACATGCTATGGTTCAAATCCCATCTGATTTGGTCGAGCTGGCAGGCCGCTTTTTTGGTCGTAGGTCTTCGTGCACTGCTCGATTTCTAGTGTTTTTTCTAGGGCTTTAGACTAGCTATCGGCCGTACAAAATGGATCATTGACGAGTAAAGACTTACCCCTCATGTCTCGTGTGAGACGGCGCTGAAAATGGTCAATTGTGGGCTCCAGAAAAGTCGCGCGAAAGAGGCCAAAATCTCTCTCTGTAAAGGCTGCAAGTGGAAATGAGGTGGTTTTAGCCTACCTTGGATATCTATACCCGGACTTCCCGAGCCAATTTTCCCCAGATTCCCCCGTTAGTCCTACTAGGCTGTGAATCTATTTAAACTCAAAAATTTCCCTGATCGGATTCCTATAGCTCATTCTGCAAGAATTTTGCAAAAGTAAGCTTTATTGCCTAATTTAGGCTTCCCGCTTCCATCTTTTGATTTCATTGAAAATTTTTATGCTTGTCCGCCTTGTCTTTCTAATCACCATCGTGTCTTCTGCTTTTTCATATGAGCTTCCCTGCTATTTATTATTAATTTTTGACCTGTTTGATTGAAAAAATTAAAAAAATAGCAAAATGCTCTAAAAAAGTAAAGTGAAAATCCAATAATTAAGAAAATCCATTGAAAAACACAGCTTTATTGTTTTTTTGGTTGGATTTTTCTATTTTTAAGCCTTATTATCAATAAAAATGATGAAAAATACCCAAAAAAGGACTATTTTTGATGATTTTCTGATAGTATATACACTATTTACACTCATCGGGAAGATATTATCAGTGAATTTTCCATTGATGATGAATTATAAGGGCATTATTAGGTAATTTTGCAAAAAATCACATGTTAACATCAAACTTTTTCCTCCCTCTTCAAACATTGCCCTTAATTACTTAGTACTTATTGCCCTTCCACCCCTCCTAGATGGCGTATTCTGGGACGACTGTGTACATGGGTTGAACAATTGTTTCTATGCATAGCCATGGTTGGCTCTACCATGCTATGTAGATCAATGAAATTCAAACCAATACGCTGTGCAAGAGCTGGGCCTTGAGTAATTAACTCAAGGGTTTTTGATGTCGAGGTTTGCTGCTGATGTCTTCCAAAGAGCAAATCTTGTAGCTTGTGTGCTCTCTGTGTGATTGTACCATCAGGATGCTTCAACACACTGATTGCTTAAGCTGTTGGTAGCACTTTTGACTATTGTTGAGCTTTTTCTTGCCATTGGTAGCTTGGTCTGCGTGGTGTTGTATGGTGTGGTGGAGTCTTTTGAGACTTTACTCGCCATTGCTTGATTGGTTTTACGGTTTATGGAGAAGATAAGTGCTCCTTTTTCTTTCAAACCATTTCCATGTTAGGTTCCTTGCTTGAAGATCCCCGTCTCTGTGTTTTAACCCTTGGAACCTTCTTTTGTTTTGTTGGTGAAGTCTTAGGCACTCAGATATGAATCGGTTTATCCTTAAGCTGTGCTTTTGGTACCCAAATTTACTTGACTCCTTGCATGCTACTTGTAGCATTTGATTGTCGAGGGGATGGAGAAGATTGACTAATTCGTGGTTTGGTCTGTTGATTGCTTCTTTTCCATTCCTCCTTGCTTGGTGCAATTGGAACAATGAGTTGCCCTCCTTTAGGTGATAGCTTTAGCTGATTTGTATCCCAATCTGGTACTGCTTTGTATGTTCGCATCCAGGGAATTCCAAGAATCATTGTCTCATTCATGTATTCATCTGGTAAGTATACAAACTGATGAGGACATGAACATCCATGTACTATCACGTTCAAGTTGACTACTCCTAATTTCGGGGTTGGGTTCTTGTTGCATCCTTTGATTGTCGCTATTCCTGCCGTCAATGCTTGACTTGTTGCCTTCTTGTACGTGGAATAACTGACTGTATTTACTCTAGCTCTTGTGTCAACCAAAGCATTGGTGCTATGATTGTTGAGCTTTACTTTGATGCGCATGTACATTCCGTCTAACCACTCATCATCTGTTGAAACTGCGTCTTTAGGTCATTCCCATTGTCGATCATCTATTTCCAGAGTGTTGATGGGAATCGGTATCTGTTGATTCTTGAGAGCAGCTTTCCGCTTGAGTACCCAAAACCCAGCTTCTTCTTGGGCTTCATCAATAACCTTCTATCGTTTAATCTTTCTTTGCTTGGATGCATGCATTCTTTCTAGCAAATCATTGGTTAGTGGCAAATTGCATTTCTTCAAACGACATCCACTAATCCAATTAGCCATTGGTTCACCATCTAGGGTGGACAACTTTACTGCTCCACTTGGAAATACATCTTCAATGATAAAAGGTACGTTTCCCTTTTTCTTAAACTTGGGAATGTTTGCTTAAGGGAATAGACTAAAACTAAGTGCCCTTTCTTGAAGATTTTTGTGATTAAGTGGGAATCAAAAAACCGTTTTTGTTTCCGCTTTTGTGCATAGATATGAGCTACAACAGTTAGCCTTTGTCTCATCTAGCTTTTCCAAATCTTCAAGTCTTTCTGACAATTTATGTCCAGTCCACTCAAGATTCTGTGCTACCCTTAATGTTGGCAATATAAATTCTATTGGTAGTATGGCATCAAGACCATAAACAAGGTTAAAGGGTGTAGCATTTAAAGCTGTTTTGAATGAAACTCGATAAGCCCATAGAGCAGCATGGAGATTCATTTCCCAGTCTGTCCTTCCTGAACTAACCACTTTAGTCAGCATCAAGCTAATAATTTTATTCATATGCTCAGCTTGTCCGTTTGCTTGCAGGTGATAGGGACTTGATTTGTTATGGATGACCATAAACTCATTAAGCAAATACTCGATTACCTCATTGAGGAAATGAGTTCCCCGATCACTGACAATTTCTATTGGCAATCCATATATCGTGAATACATACTCATATAAGAATGCAATAATGGTTATGGCATCATTCTTTTGAGTTGCTTTAGCCTCGGTCCACTTGGTCAAATAGTCCGTAATACTGAGCTTGGGTCCTATAAGCAGGTGGCTGTATTGGTCCAACAAAATCTATACCACATTTTGCGAAAGCTCTAGCCCCCATCATCAGTCTTAAGGACATGCTATCTATTCGGTTGGCATTTTTGCTTGTTGACAAGCATCACACCTTCGACATATTCTTTGGCATCTGCAAAAAGTGTTGGACACCATATGCCTACCATCAAGATCTCTCTTGCCGTGGTCTCACTAGAAAAGTGACCTCCAGCTAATCCACCATGTGCTTGTTCTATAATCGGTATATAATCATTTTCATTTGCACAAAGACGCAAATGTTGATCTTTACCTCTCTGACACAATTATTTTCCAATAAGATCATAGTCTCTTGCTTCAGTTTCAATTGCTCTTTGACGGCGTTTACTCATATCCTCAGGAAATGTTCGGCTCGATAAGTAAGTAACCAGATAATTACTCCACTTAGGAACAAGTGACATTTGAAACAATGTTACATGAGGTATGGGTGTTTGTTTTTGACATTGAGGGACAAAAGATCGAACATATTTCCTCATAGTCGGCCAAAATACTCCAAGTTGCAAGATTCGTTGCATAGTTTGGTCTTCCACAAAGTGAAGTCCTACTATCATAACATGTGCTTGACGTAGGTACTGTTCTTTTTCTTCAGGATTAATGCATAAGAGCAATATCCCGTCTCGATTTCTTTTGTATAGCCTACCAACTAGTAATTGATACATAGCCGATTGCTCGATTAATCCGATTGTGATAGGAAGTGGTATTTGTGAATCCACTTGAGCTATTGTCATCAATGACACAATGTTTTCCGACCATCGAGGTATGATTTCCACGGAGAACAAATAGGCATCTGGTAGATCATCGTCTACCCCTTCAGGTGATTCCCCTGAAACAATCCTTGACAAATGATCTGCTCGTTGATGTGTAGTGCCCTTTTTTACAACCACGGTGAAATCAAATTCCAGAAGAATGATGAACCATCTCACTATTCTTCCTGTGCTGCATAGCTTGTTGACCAAAAACAACAAAACTTGGTGGTCCACAAAGAACACAAACTTGTTGGCTAATAGGTAATGTCTATAATTTTTAACGGCATAGATCATTCCTAATCCTTCTCTTTTGGTGGTGGTGTAATTCTTTTCCACCATTTTCAATTGTCAGCTAGCATAAGAAATAGGAAAGTCAATTTCTGCGTCTCCTGGTTGGAGCTAGTATACAACCGATAGCAAAATTGGAAGCATCTACATGTACGTGGAATACCTTATTCCAATCTAGTGCTTTCAATATTAGAGCTGAGGTGAGAGCTTGCTTAAGCTTCATGAAGGATTCTTCACATGTCTCAGTCCATTCGAAGTGTGTAATCAAGCTATACATGGGTTTTGCAATTATAGCATACATGTAGATGAATAGTCAGTAATATCCACAATGCCCCATGAAGGCTTGTACCCCCTTTAGAGTTGTTGGTCTAGGCAAATCAGCAATGATACGAATCTTCTCAATATCAATAGCTATGCCAATTTTAGACACTATATGTCGAAGAATTTTTCCTTGTCTTCCCATGAATGTGCACTTTTCAGGATTTAAGAAAATCCTATAAAGTCTACATTTTTCGAATACCTTTTTGAGTGTTCAAAATGATCAGCCTATATTGATGAATGTATGCATAGATCATTCATATATACTTCTAAGAATTCCTAAGATATTATTTGAAAGCATGGCTCATCAACCTTTGAAACGTGTCTGGAGCATTAGTTAACCCAAATGGCATAACCCGATAGGCAAATATACCCCATTCTATTGCAAAAGCAGTTTTATGCTGATATTTTGGGTCAACCAAAAGTAGATTGTATCCCGAAAAGCCGTCTAAGAAGTTGTAAGATTATTTTCTTGCAACTTGTTCTAAAACATGCTCAGTTATCGAAAGAGGAAGGTTGTCTCTAATGGTAGTTGCATTCACCTTTTTGAGATTCACACACTCGTAATTTTTCATTCTTCTTGGTCACTATCACAATTGGAGACACCCAATCTGTGTGTTCAATTTTGTAAATGAATTCGGCTTCCTTTAGTTTTTCAATCTCTTCTTTTATCTTCCTGGCAGATGTTTCATTGTACGTGTATGGTCTCTGTCTACTTGATTTTGCATCATCTCTCATGGGTATGGTATATTGACAGATTTCTGGATCAACACCCTTGAGATCCTTGTAAGGCCAAGCGAAGATATCTCAGTATTCCTTTAACAAGCTTAGCAAAAGCTTTTCTTCCTCTTCTCTTAGGTCATTCGCAATGTAAGCAGGTCTAAGCTCTTCTCTTGGTTCAGCCAAGTCTATCCTTTTAGCATTTTCAGGCCCTTCGTAAGACTCGCCTTGTTTCCGTAGTTCCCTAACAGGTTGTTTGACTATAATTTTCCGATCTTGGAGAGTATACTTTTTGTAATGGGATGGAACATGCATTACATCCTTACCATCCTCTTCCGTGGTTTCCATTTCGGTTGTGTATATCTTCTTTTGAGCTTTTTTTTAATTCTTGATATTTCTTTTTCTGCTCGACTGTGGTCATGAGTGGTTTCTTATCCTGTGGGTTTTCTTGAGTACCCTTCCTTGTTTTTCTCGATGTTTGAGACATTTCTGAGTTTTTGTTTGAAGGATATCTGCCAGTTATTCTGTCCTTGACACAATCATTTGCATCTATCTGCATCAAAAATTGTGTCGCTAAAATGTGAATCCACTCAAATGGCTCCAACAAATGTTGTGGAAAGGGTTTAGGTACATAGGCTTCGTTTGTGCAGTCCCTTTCTAGGATACATTCTTCTCGTCTGAAGCTTTCATTTTCTGAAGCTCCACACATCCAGATAGGAGTGTCTTTGTCTAGCCAGGATGGAAGTTTAGTTTCAGCCGAAGAGACTGAATCAAACTCTTGGATGGGTGTTTTCAAGACATCTCTATAAGTGTGATCTTTTAGATCGACTCGTGTTATAGATCCCACTTGCTTCAAGTACAGATAATTGTTTCCCCAATCTTGGATAAGTTGTACCTGTCACATGAAAGGTCTTCCCAATATGATTTCATAGTTGAGTTTTTTTCCAAAGTCTACTATGGCAAAAGTGTGTTGGTATTCAATTCCACAGGAATTGACTATCACTTTTTCAAGCAGCCCTAATGGTCTCTCAATGTGTCCGTCAGCAAACTGCAATTTCATTCGAGTTTGTCTAATGGCTAACTGTCCCCAGGATTCGCATACTGCTTTAGTGGCTATGGCTATGCCAGCTCCACTATCCAGTATTGCCATGGTTTCAATGTCATTATATCTCATTGGGAGGCTGGTGTTTCCTTCTTCCCCTTCATAATATTCTCAGACTTTGTTCATGGGAACAGATCGAATCTCTTTGTTGTCCATTTCATTTTTCAAAATTTTCAATTTTTTTGAGATTAACCCAGTTATCCCCACCTTCTCTAGGGTTTTCTGTAAATCATTCCATAAGTATGGTCTGAGTTTTAACAATTCTCCCAAGGTAAGATTGCATTGGATGGGTGTAGACATGATTGAATGAATGTTGTAAATTCAGCTCTTTTTACTTGTGTGGTTTTACACACGATCGATTCATCTTCATTATCTCCCAAGTAAGAAGGTAATGTTTTCAAGGTCAATGGTTTCAACATTCCTGAAGCTTCCAATCCGCAATCCCCGTACAAGGATTGTACATCCACGTTCATATCAGAAGGTAGGTTATCCAACCAGACTTCCTCTATAGGAGCCGACTTTAGAGTACGGCTCCCATCATTGATTTCTCTCACTTTTTTTCATAAGTGTCCTGGCCAGTCTTCCTCTACGAATGGAATTCCGTCTAAGGCATCTTCGCTGCCAGGCACTATAAGCTCTGGTTCTTTTGTCTCAAGGTGGGGTTCTGCCACCACATTGGATTTTTCTTTAGTGTCTCTTACCACAAGCTCCTCAGGTTTTGCAATACTTTCAAGCTTGGGTTTTTGTTTTTCCAGCATTTCGCGCGTGATTCTTATCAAATTTTGATAAGCAGCTTTGATGCTTCCATGTCTGGAGATGGATAGTTTTTCCATTTGTTTTCCATGTTTTGGCCTGCTTTAAGTCCTGCTTTAAGTCCTGCTTGGTAGGCTTCCAAGGTGGCATTAATAGGCTCAAAAATTTTATCAACTAGAATGGATCCTGCAGATTTCACGGTTGTTTCCTTGAATTCACTTCCAGTTTCTTTCAACTTTTCATGGAATAGCTTCCTTGCTTTGTCCTCGATTTCTACCCGTTGTTTTTGTTTTCTCATCTCATATCTTTTGCTTTTGCTTCTTTTGATTCTTTGAGAGGAAACTTTTGTAATTTCCGAATCATCAGAGGAGTTGTGTTTCTTTTTCTTGGCTTGGGCTCTAGTGATTACCTTGATTGGAACAATCGGTTCACTCTAATGAACTACTAGGTATCACTTGGACAACGTTTATTATGGTTTTACCCTTGTTCAAAGGATTTTTAGGACAATCTTTCGAAAAGTGTCTCCCTTTTTGCAACATTGTATGCAATAGGCTTGAATTGGTTTGAGGTTTTTATCAGACTCTGGACATTCATTTTTTCAATGATCATCAGCACCACACTTATGAAAGTTTCCTGTTCTTGGCTTCATCATGGGTCTTACCATGGGAGGTTTGACACCTTGATTAGCTACATAATACATTGGTGCGAGCTCTGGTGGAGTATAAGTCACGGGTTCCTCCATTGGTGGTGGATGTGAATTATACCAATCTCCTTCTACCATTATTGTAGATGGACTAGGCTCTGCATAGGGTGTAACAGGCACTAATGCTTGTTCATCTATGACTCCTTCAGAGTGCATGTACTTTACAGACACTGCATTATGTCCTGGATACGGAGGTTGTTGTCCCAACACATGTTGAGTTCTTTCCATACCCATTGGTGGTCTTTGAGCTTGGGCCATATTAGGCTTATATGTCATAATAATCAATATCTAATTCTCCTAAATGATTTTCTCATATTAAACCGATCATTTAATGTGGGGAAGTGCCAGGGGAGAAAAAGCTAGAATATTGGTTAAGCTAGCAGACCGGCCACAGTAGGGATCCAAAGGAGGGAAAATAGGGATCCAAAGGGGGGGCCATCTGCAAAAGAGCCATGTGCAACAATGGGCTAAAAAGACCCTAAGGTTCAGCCCATTAAGACTTCCAAAATGCTAAGGTTGTGTCCAAAGGGTTAAAGCTTAGGGGGAATTGGATGCTTTGTGTGCTCTCCCAAGTCAACACACATCCCTACACATGAGGGGGCGAGCCCTAAAGGTAGGGGATGAGAGAGAAAGCCACATACACACACACAAGCCCCCTTTACACAAAGGGAATGAGGGACACATGTCAGCTCCCTAGGCCAGATGCCCACAAGGTATGCCCAATTTCTATTGGATGACCCTTGAAGTGGACCAATGAGAATTAGTCTAGAGTAAATTTAGCCTAATTAATTTTAAAACACTTAATAAAAAGAACCAATGAAAATTAAGTCTCCTGGATGATTATTGGACAGCTTGTGAAGGGGTCCAATAGGAATTGAGCAGCCCAATGGGCTACTTAATTCCTATTGGTCAGAATGGGGAAAGGTCCAATGGGGATTTAATTCATTTAAATCAATTAAGTTTAATTGATTAAGCTCTCAGAAAAGGGGAAAGGGGGACACATGTCAGAAGGCTATCACTTATGCTGCTTAATAGCCATTGGCTGAGCTTGGCATTGTCCAATAGGGAGCCTGCAAGAGTAAATAGCAAGGGGGCTCGCCCAAGAGAGAGAGGGGGCTGATTTTTGCAAGGCATTATCACACACACACTCACACAATCTTATGTGTGAAGAAAGAGAAGACTATCTCTTCCCAAGCTTTAATGGAGAGCTCATCACCTACTCCAAGCTTGTGAGATAGAAGCCTACATCGACACACTCTTGGCTTGTGGATGCAAATCCAACCAAGAGCCAAGCTTCAATGCATGCTCATCTCCTTTACCAAGCTAATTACTAAGCATCTTTCTCGTAAGATACTCCTTCTTCCTCTCAATCTACTCTCATACCCTGCTAGCTCTCACCATCTTCGAAGGTGTGTGAGGTCTTGGGTCTGAGAACGAGGATAATTAAAGTTGTGTTTGCTAAGTGTTTTGCTTAGTGCATGAAGCTTTCATCTTCATTGCACTAGCTAGTCTTGAAGAAACACAAAGAATTGTATTGTACAATGTCTCTCTTGATGGGAGAAACCATAATACAAAGCCTTTTGGAGGGGGGACCGGCTCCATGCAAATCCGGTCCTCAACTGTTGTCATTAATTTCTCTCTCTTTTGAAAGTATTGTCGATGCTATCTAACTAGATGTTATGCTTTTTGTTGCTCTCTCCACCCAAGCACTCTTGTAATTCTCATTAGGAATCTATTCTAATGAAATGCTCACTATGTTCATGCTAATTTCCGCTACACATAAGTTTTTAGACCATTAAATGTTACATTATATTGTACATGGGTTGTCCTTGTGGCCTCATGGGCACATACTGAACATTCCCATCATACTTTGGTCTGGAGTAGCACTCGTGGGTCTCATGGTTGGTCCATTTACCCTCAATTGCAGACCATTTTTGTGGCCTAATTGGTTGTCCTTGTGGAGGTATCCCCTATCTTGGTCCCCTCATAGGTGCTTTTTGCATGTTGTTCATCGTGTCGTTCATCCTTTTAAGCATACCTTCTATGGCTGAGAGTGGTGTTGCAACAGCCATTCCTACTTGTGCTGGTTTAGTGGATGCTATTTTCCCGCTTTGGTTATCCTTAGGGACATCTTCTTTGTTGAAGATTTCGCAATTGTCTCCTAAGTCAATAGCATCAGACACACACGCTTCTAGGGTTGTATGCTTTTTACTATAGAGTATAGCATGAAGTTTTTTGTTTAGCAGTCCCTCCAAAAACAAAGATACAAGTTGTTCTTCTGCAGGTATCTCCAGCTCTGGGCATCTGGCAATGTATTGTTTCATTCGAGTTGCACAATCCTAACAGGCTCACTATGCTTTTGTTTAAAGCTGTAGATTTGAGCTACCGTATTATGTTTGATCCCCGTTTTGGAACAAGCAGCTACAAATCCTTCAGCTAATGTGTCCAAGTCCATGATTGACCTTGGTGGAATGTTTTGGAACCATGTCAATGCTTTTCCTTCTAATGTCATTCCAAACCCCTTGAATTGAGTATGGATATCAAATATACGCTCTGCTCTTAGCACTTGCTTAAAGCTTGATAAGTGGCCATATGGATCCCCTAATCCACTGTATTTTTTGACCCATTTCTGAAAATCAGCTGGTCTGACGCGTCTGTTTGGTTCAACTCCAAGTCTTTTGGCAGTTGGTCCTGTTCTGAGTCCTTCAAACAAGTCTGTTGGAAATAGTGACTCATGTAGCCTTGGACTGGCCTTAGTGTCACCCGGTTTTCTACGTGATGAGGTGGTTTCTGGTTTCTTCACATTACTCTCAGATGATCTCTCATAGTGTTCATCTCTTGGAATTATCTCTGGTCCTTGTCCCAATATCCAATCCCGTATGGAATACCCTTGGTATTTGGTTTGTTCTACCTCCTCAGGAAACATCATAACAAAGTTGTTGTTATAACAATCCCTAAACAGGTAGGCTGGTAGGTCCGCTGATCCCTTATCTTTGATCTTGAAGATATAGATGATCTTCATGGCCGTTAATTGTCCTGGTTTGGCATGAGAAGTCCACAGAAGATCGTTTATGTTTCTGTCTTCCCAACAATAGACCCTGATCCTAGGATTATCCGTACTAAGCCGTTTCAAAGGCTTCAAATCTACTTGATCGTATCCCTCAAATTCTAAAGTTGGTGGTCCTTCTTTTGCTGACATATCTGGGATTATGGTGTTTACTTCCCCATTTGTCTATCACGTTGGGTTTTTGACTTGTAAATACTGAGTGTCGTTTCGATCCATGTACATTTTTCCTTGTTTGTTTGCTCTAATCTCTTCTTCGAACTCAATACCATGGTCATCAATGCTGGGCTCCATGACGGTTAGTCTTCTAAAAAGATAGTATATGCTTATAGCGCATTGTCGTTCCGGTTTCTGAGTGAGTCGAGTAAGAAGACATTTGGATGTTGAATCTGAAAAAGTGTCTGAGACTTCTTCAGGACTTGTGTGCAAGGAATTGCCTTGATTCACGCTTTTTTCGATGGATACTCTAGTGGAGGTTTCTCTGAGTATGCTTTGATTTCCTAGTACACGACCAGATGTAAGGTTCATATAGACTTATGAAGCCCTAGATAGAGTACTCACCTTTGGATTGCCTTGTCATCAATTTCCACTTGATTCGATTGCCACTTTCCATCAAGCCACTGATTCCTCGTCTGCAACCTGATTCATGTACAAATTTGATCAAGTTAGCTATTCTTCTATAAAGACAGTAGAGTTTTTGCTAACTCTCGTGATTGGTCTCTGTGTATCACTTCAAGTCGAGCTATGGGAGTCAAAATTTCACTTTCAGATTCGACTTAGCAAAAATCAAAGGTTTAATCTGTAACCTGGAAACTGAGTGAACATGTACCAATTTTGATCCGATTGAACCCAAAATTGCCCAGTGGCTTTATATTATGTTGGTCTAACACTAGATAAGTTCAAAAGTCAAAATTGATGTCTCTGGATAGCAGAAGTAAATAATCACGATTATTTACTTTTGTCAGTTTTTTGCACTTTTTTGATTGGTTTGGCAAGTATATAACTTGTTAAAGTCTCTCGACAAGTTTCAACAAGTTTGGACAAAATCTGATCAAGTTTATCAACTATTTTGTATCCGCAGACTCTGATTTCAAGAATCTGGCTTAAGTCTCACTTTTGTGACTCAAATTTCACCAAAATTGATTTGTGAGGTCTACTTGATGTGCTTGACCTTGTGGTATACTCAACTTGCAAATTTCTCAAGTTTTGAAGCAGATGTAAACAATTGCAATTATTTACTCCAGCTATAATTTTGTAACTTTTTGCCCAACTTTGACACAGATCTGTTAAGCACCTTAAGTTAAGGTCACTAGCCAAGTTTCATCAAGTTTGGACAATTTTTGGTCAAATGGTCATCAATTATCTGTCCGTAGACTAACTTTGCAATTTTGGTCACAATTTTCAATCTAATGATCTAAATCTTATCAAATTTGGTTTGTGGCCTTATTACAATATGGTAAAACTAGTGGTATGCTGACTTGGTCAAAAAAGTTGAAAAATTGGATAGATGTAAATAATCGCAATTATTTACTACTGACAAATTTTTGCACCTTTTGGTCAACTGAGCATGTACTCATGTTTATCACATCAATATAAGCCTATAAATCAATTTTCACCAAGTTTGGACAAATTTTTCCCAATTTACACCCAAGTTTCAAAAAGTTAGCAAACTTTAGTTTTTACCCAATTTTTTGCCAGTTTAGTGTTTCCAAATCTCTTGGGCCTTTACAAAAGTTGTTTGTACACATGCATTGAGTCAATGGTATGACCCTTGGTCAATTTAGAGCAGAAAGTTAATAATCATGATTATTAACTTTAAGCTTGAAATGAACACTTTTTTGCAATTTTTCCAAAGACAGTCTTTATATGAGCTATTTTAAGCCTATGAATCAAGTCAAAACTTAATTTGGCCTAAAATATCAAAAAAAGTAAATAATCTGAGTTTTGGCCAACTCTTGAAATTTTTACCTCGAAGTGTCTTTGAGCTTACCAACTAGTTCAGACAACTCTTAAGCTTACTCTCCAGTCGGATTGAGTGGTTTCGAGTCTTTTCGAGCTATTTCTAGCCATAGACTTGAAATTCTGTAACTTCCAATAACAACTCACACTTGATTCTTTTAGAGAGAGCAATGTTTTGAAATCCACTTCGGATCCTACTTACCCTACTCCTAGATTTTCATGCAATGGGGTTGTGGAAAGTGTCTACAAACACTCGTTTTCTTGTGTTTTATGTTTTTCTAAGCACCAATCTTAAGACTTGTCTCGTCTACCAATCATTCTCAAAATACTAATCTAATTCTACAATCTTACAATCGTACAGGCACTCAGCAAGTACGATTACTTCCAAGCTACCTCTAAACAGCAAAAGACGACAATCTTAAGCTATGCGGTTTCTAAAAGAATGTTTTGAACTCAAGGCGAACCTAGAGGAAGTTAAAGGATAACTTCACAAGACGCTCGTGTTTTTCCCTAGTTTAGGTCTCTTCGATCCCCGGCAACCGCTCAAATACGGGACGCATGTCTAACCTCACCATCCTATCTTATTGCAGTATTAGCAAGAACCATGATTAATTTGTCAAACCATGGGACAAAGTTGACTCGACTAGTGCATAGAGGCTACAAGAGGTTGTCAATCTCTCGGAAAACAACTAACAACTCGCATCTAACTCAAGCTACACTCAAGTGACTGAAATCACCAAAAACCAATTGCACATCGGCAAACAAATCACATCCATTACAGCATCAAATGACATCCAAATGTAACAAAACTTCTAGGATAAGTTTATACGACCTAAGAATACATACTTATGGTCTCATACTCGACTTTAGGTCAAGTTCCAAAATCGCGATTATTAACAGCAGTGGAATTTTGACCTAGTCGTTTTCGACCCAGAATGCATCTAAATGCTTAGCAATGATGCCCCAATACCCCGCCTATGCTTAGTTTTTGATTTAAAAGTGTAAATTCCTAGTTATGATGAGATTAGGCCGCGGGTCAGCGACGCCAAAAGATACAAAATACTATGAACTGTTTACGTCAATGCGTAGAGCTCTTACCTGCGGTTGCAATGCAACAAACGTAATTGCAATGTGACAACCGGGGAGGGAGTAGGAAGTGCGAGAAGGAGAGGAGTGAGCGCTGTTAGTTCACGCTGTGTATTTCTTATCCAAAACTTATAAAAAACTTACAAAAATTGGCTTTTATATCTTAGCCAAGGTTTTTGTGTGGTCAAAACTAATAATCTGGAGTTCTACCAAAGGTGGGTAATGACTAGCTGATACAATCTGGAAGCTTGTAGCCCCGGCTCATTAATTACAGAGTTTATTTGAGAATTTAGGAATTACTATATTCTTGATTTATCAAAATAATAATTGTTTTACAAAGAGAACTCCGAAAAATGGTGTCCGTGTTAGCTTGCTGCTAACAGAGAAGTAGATACTTACTTCTATTGGCCTACCATGAAAGTGGACATACAAGAGTATGTTTCAAAATGTGTAGTATGCCAAAAGACCAAGTATGATAGAGGGAAGCAACCTGGATTACTCTAGCCATTGCCTATCCCAAATTCTCCATGGGAGAGTATATCCATGGATTTTATCTTTGGATTACCCAACTCTATTTATGGGAGTATGAGAATATGGACAATACTTGACAGATTTAGCAAGCAAGCACACTTTATTCCTGTCAAAAAGACTATTAAGGCACACCAAATGGTAACTCTCTCTTCATATCACAAATTTTCAAACACCATGGATTACCAACATCCATCGTGTCAAATAGAGATCCTAGAATGACCAGTAATTCCTAGAAAGGTCTCTTTGAAAATCTAGGAACAAGATTGAATTTCTCTTCAGCCTGATGGCCAAAGTGAGATAGCCAATCTTATGATACTCGATCTACTAAAGACTTATGTTACAGAAGTAGATCAACGCTCACAATGGGAAAAGTACTTACCTCTTGTAGAGTATGCCTACATTACTACCGTATATACTTTTACGGGAAAAGCACCTTTTGAAATAATTGAGGAAAGAACTAAAAGTCCCTTGCTACTTAAAGTACATGGGAAGATCTTTGCTGCCGATGAGTATAGCCATGACCTACAAGAATCTTTTCAAAAGATTAAGGAGGCTATATCTATCTCTCAACAAAGGCAAAACGCTGCTACTGACAAGCACAGAAGGGCCTTAACGTTTAAAGAAAATGATTGGGTCTTACTGAAGTTTCCTAAGGCTCGATTGAGGCAAACGTCGTGCAAAAATTCTACGGGCCATCAAAAGTATTATGCTAAGCTAGCAAAAAGATACTACGATCCTTTCCAAATCTTGAAGCCCATCAATGAGATGGCTTACCAACTCAAGTTTCCCAACCATTGGCTCATACACAATGCTTTTCATGTGAGCCTACTTAAGCCCTACAAAGGAGAGCCACCAAGTGAACCAATTATTGAAGACCCTCCCAAGGTTGAAGACCAAGAAGAGGTGCTACAACCCGAAGCTATCCTTCGGCATGAAGACAAGGTACTATGACATGGTAAGATTATCCGATAGTATCTTATTAAGCTCAAAAATTATCCTTTTGAAGATGCTAGATGGATGCAAGGAATACATCTTAAGGATAGTATGAACCTTGTCAATGCTTACAATACTACATTAGACTAAGAAAATGCACAAACTTTTTTCAAATGATCACTGTTTTTGTCTTATAAGACTAATTCTCTTTTTATTGTGCACAAATTTAAACAGTATGCATGCTTAGAATCATGTTTCTGATGACGACGTCTCTCAAACACCAAGTAGGATTTGTCACTCTACTTTGGGAGAATGAAATGGACTAAGGAGTAGACATGCTTACGACAACTATGTCTCCCAAGCACCAAATGGATTAATCGTCCATCTTGGAATAATGTCGTAGGCTAAAAAGGGATCCTATATCCTCTAAGAAAGATTGACTAATGACTAAGGATTTATCTCTTTCTACCTCGTAGTCGAGGACGACTATGATTTCAAGAGAGAGGTAATGTCATAAAATCTAATATCTAACCAACCAAATGATTTTCTCATATTAAAGTGATCATTTGATGTGGAAGAATAAACAAGAACAAGGGTTAGAATATTGACACGTGCGTACAGATCTATCTCACCACAGGGCCAATGGTAAAGGGGTCCAAATGAGAGATGGTGTGTCAAAGAGCAAGTCTAGCTAATGGAGCTTAAAGACCTTAGGGTTAGCTTCACTGAAGACCTCCAAAGGTTAGTGTTAAAAAGTCCTTTGACCTTAGGTAAGCTAGGGTTGAGCTTGAGGTTGGAACCTAGTCCAAGCTTAAGGTGCTTGAGGTGCTTCTCGTGCTTGATGACTAAGGTGCTTGTCATGCTTGCTGATTAAGGTGCTTGACGTGCTTGTTGACTAAGGTGCTTAAGCTGCTTGTTGATTAAGGTGCTTGACGTGCTTGCTGATTAAGGTGCTTGACGTGCTTGCTGACTAAGGTGCTTGAGCTGCTTCTCGTGCTTGCCGAATAGGGAGCTTGAGGTGCTTGTGGGAACACCACCCAAGCTTGAGGTGCTTTGTCATGCTTGCTGACTAAGGTGCTTGAGGTAAGGCGTGCAAAAGTCAACCATCAATCCCTACAAGGAGGGGGTGAGCCCTACAAGAGGGGGGATGAGAGAGAACACACACATACTCACACAAGGCAATATTTGTACAAAGAAAGAAAAGGGACACTTGTCAAGTTCCTCCTCATGTTGCCCTCATGGTGTGCCTACAGCCTATTGGTTGACCACCCAAGGGGTCCAATGATAAATTAGTACATTTAATTAATTGTTTTTGCATTTACCAAGTCCTCTTTCTCAAAGGGGAAAGGGGGACACTTGTCCCAAGACTAATATGCTTGCTTGGTATGACTCTTGCTTGTGGTTCACTAGGCCTGACGGTCCAATGAGCTTCAAGCATGAGCTACAAGGGGGGGTCGACCAAAGCAAGTAGGGGGCATGCTTGGGGGGTTATACTGCCCCCCCCCCCCCCCCCCCCCCCCCCCCCCCCCCCCCCCACACACACACACACACACACTCTCATTGTGCATTGTGCAAAACGCAAGAGCTCCCTCTCCTTCTCCAAGCAAGTAGAGAGGTTGAGAGCCTACACCAACACTCTTGGCTATGGAATGCAAATCCAACCAAGAGTCATGCTTCAATGCTTAAGCTTGCCATCTTCTCCATCTTCATTAATATGCTATTATGTATGCTAGCAAGAAGAGTGATGATAAGTGAGAAACTAAATCTTTTTCCTATGAAATGTCTCTTCTTACTCTTGCCTACCCTCATTCCCTGCTAGCGCTCTCCACCTTCGAAGGTGTTTGAGGTGTTGGGACTGAAGAGTGGGATAATTAAAGCTTTCCACAAAGTTTATGTTATGCTCATGATGCATGAAGCTTTCCATCTTCATTGCATCACTTCGGTCACAAGGAACACAAAGATTGTATTGTAACAAGTCTCTCTTGTTGGGGTAAACTATATTACAAATACCTATTGGAGGGGGGACCGCCGGCTCCACATAAAGTTTATGTTATGCTTGGGATAGTTAATGCTTTCCACAAAGTTTATGTTATGCTCATGATGCATGAAGCTTTCCATCTTCATTGCATCACTCAGGTCACAAGAAACACAAAGATTGTATTGTAACAAGACTCTCTTGATGGGGGAAACTATAATACAAATCCCTATTGGAGGGGGGACCGCTGGCTCCACGTAAATCCGGTCATCAACTATTATCATGTTCTCTAAACTCTCTCTCTCTCTCTCTCTCTCTCTCTCTCTCTCTCTCTCTCTCTCTCTCTCTCTCTCTCGCTCTCGCAAAATGTTGGAGCCCAACTTATCCAACTGTTGTAATGAGCCCACCTTGTAAAGCCTATCAAATTCCCATTTTTTATGTCAAAGACGTCTTATCATTTTGATCCACTTATCTGGGTTATGTAAAGATTAATCAGCCACTCAGGACCCAGATGTGTTTCCACTTTATAATTATGATGAAGAGAACCCCATGTACATTTTTGAGCTAAGGTGACTAAAGTATAAAGTCACCTTAGAACCATTTTTTAAATAACATTTGAATATCAATCCTGTGTCGTACGAGTCTGAGAGAGTGAGAGAGTGAGAGAGAGAGAGAGAGAGAGAGAGAGAGAGAGAGAGAGAGAGAGAGAGAGAGAGAGAGAGAGTCTTAGCCTCTTCGCTACGTGCTTCTCCCTCACCGGATTCACGACGTGACCACACCATCGCGGTAGCCTCTCCGAGAGCTATGCGCCCACGCCACGCATTCCTTCCTCGAGTTTGTTTTGCTTGTAAGTAGCACAAACAGTGTCTGTTTTCAACAATCAATTGCTTTATGGAATGAGTGGGAGATTAACTACACGTAGATACTCATAGAATTAGGTTTCGCACACTTTTAGATTATGACCTGTGAGTGTATCACGACTGTATTCGAGATAACTAGGGTTCAAATCTGGTGAGATTAGACTTATAGGTAAGTATATCCTATTGAGAGGATGGTGCCTAGTAAGTTTGATGCGATTCCGAGTTCATTTGATGTGTAAACGGTGTTGTGAGCATTTAGGGATAGAGTGGGTTGCATTCAACAAGGGTTAATGATTGATGCATCATAGAAGTGCGTATGTGTAGATTGGTCTCATCTTGACACGCTAACGAGATTGCCTCTGTGCACCTACGGGTTAGTCGTGTTGTTGGATGATAAGTATGTTGTCTGTGTCGTGCTTATGAGCATGAACAGGGGAGTAGTTTTGCCCTAAACATTGGTGCCGCTTCTAGGGACGCAAGACCTTAAGTAGGGAGATCTACGTCACTCGTGTGATGGTTAGCTTACTTTAGTTTCGACTAGAGAGAGCTTAAACTTTTAGAATAAGATCCAGGATAGAGTATCCTGAGGTCTAGTGGATAGCCAGGAAGCCTGTGTCTTCCCGAGGGTCTGTGACTAGTTAGATTTAGTTAAGTAGGATAATGTGGAGCTATGGTTTTTTGGTTTTGAGTGCTTGTTATACTTGTGTAGATATATAGTAGAAAAACGCTGTTAAAAATGCAAAACAAACAAAAAGAAGAAACAATAAGGCTGTTTGCTTGCCTTGAAAGCAAAACCCACACCATATACCCTTTAAGGGGGTGAAAAGGGTAGAGATTGGAATTTAGGATCCAACACTTGAGAAAACATAAAAATTGCAACCAAAACCAACAAAAAGAAACAGGTGATTGCCATAAGAAAACACTAAGTGAACCTAAAGAGGCCAAGAAGAGATATAACCATTAGCCTAGGGTAAACTGACTGTGTCATGTGGTACGACTGATATTCACAAGCTTAAGATGAAGTGTCATCAAATTTGCATCACTTTAAGTGCATTTGAGTTGTGAATTGCCATAGAAAAGTGAAATTTGTGAAGTGCTCGAGTCCAAGGTCAAAATAAGTCCAAACTTCATAGAACTTGAGGGATAGACTTATATGGGCACAGAGAACACAACTGTCCAAAAATAAACAAAAAATCAAATCCCAATTGCTCTCTGCTGAGTCTATCGCGATAGACTGATGACTTTGGTGACTGACTAACAACTGGAAAAACCCTTTATACCACAGGTTTAACACATCAATACAAGGGTACTCACAAAAATTGAGTGAAACTGAACACCATCTTGACCACAAAACTTCAAAATTGGTGTTTTAGAGTCTGAATTCAGAGACAGGGGCAAGAATGCTTTGACCAAATGTCCAAACAGTGCAAAAACTTGTCAATGCACTACACAGAGAGTGGGTGAACCAGCTGTGGAGATAACTTGAGAAAAATGCCAACAGTGGAGAACTTGCTGAGTCTATCGCGATAGACTAGGGAAGCTGCTACTGAGGACTTTATTTTTCAAATTTCCCCTAGGGAGAGCTTTAGCAGAGCCTATACAGCATACACACAAAATTTCAAGGCATTTAGATCACTGAAAGTGAATCTAAGGCCCAAATAGAGAATCAGGTTCTGACCAAAATACTAAAATTGGACCAAAACCCAAACCAAGTGTCCAAAATTCATTAAACTTAAGGGATAGACTATAGAGGGTAAGAGGAACTCAAAGGTGAAGTCACAATTTTAAATTGACTTATGCTGAGCAATTTGTTAGTCTATCGCGATAGACTCGGAAAGTGGTGATTCAGACAATTTTTGCAAGTTGTGACTATACTGCTAGGACATACTCTTCACATAGATCCCAACCATCATTTCATATTTGAAATTGGACCACCAGAAGACTTACTAAGTGGTTGCTGTACATACTTGAAAGATTTTTCGTGGCTCAAGGAAAACCCTTGTGAACAGACTAACCATACTTGTGTAGATCCCAAAAGGAGATCATCACAGAGCCACACAGGAAGAAGGAGTCCAGGTAAGCTTTAAGTTTTCAACCCAGCTTTCATTCTTATGTATTTAAGGTCAGGAGCCTTTTTTAAGTCAGGACCTAAGAGTGTCAAAAGTCAAGTAAGCACCACATCCACTGAAGAGAGTGTAACTCAAACGAGACTAGACCCATTAGCACCGATCATTGAAGAGGGTAGTGATACTGACACTTCGTCGGAGAAATCCTTCTTCATGATGGGGAGTCAATAGCCAGGAGGTTTCGATGGTGAAGGACCAATGCCAGGGGGAAGCACCTCCCTACATCCTTTAAACGAAACCAAGTTCACTATAATCTTCTTAGAAGGAACAAACTCGAGGGGAGCCTTAGTTTATTATTACTATCGAGGACGCAAGTGTATTTGTATTGAAGAAAGACCGGCTCAGAGACTGGAGATAATTCGAGTCTATGATGATGGAGACAGATTCCGAGACAAAAAGGGGAACCACTATCTGATAGTTAGTAACCCTGAGGATTACAACAGATACGGGGATAACGTGGAAAAAGGGAAAATGGTTTCAGAAACCCAAGAACCGCCTCCTCACATTGATCGACCTGGAGCGCTTTTTATGTATGATAAGAAAACAACCAGGGTCTCAACCTATAATGAGAATGTGGGGATTTACAAGCATGAGAGCGAGGGAATAGTCTCTTACTTTCTATGCAAGGAACCCTACCCAAACGAATTAAGCAAAGACAAGGTTCTTTACTTATTCTCTTATGAAACTGCTATGGGGAATGATATTGTTTTTGTTGACAGGTATGGGCAAGAATACAAACGTATCCTCCTAGAGGAGGTTGAAAAGGAAACAGTTCCAGGAGCATCAACATATGCCCCCGACGAAGTACCAAGAGCCACCTACACCCCTAGAAATCCCTTTTCAGAAGAGTACGACGCTACCTCACATTCTACCTGACAACCGACGTTCAACTACCAGGACCAACCAGCTACTCAGCCATCATTGCAGGCATGGCTTCGACAGAGTGCTACATTAGAACAAGACCGAACCCGAGAGGGTTATCAAACAGCACGAGGGCTAAGGGATTTACAAGAACCACCACTCTATGCACAATATCAAGGAGAGAGTAAGCCAAAGACTCAGGGGTCAACAGAGCCTGGAAGACCACCCCTAGAACGAGTTCGGAGAGATGAACCATCTCTTGCAAGAACTGTTAGAAATTATGGCTTAGGAGCACCATTGGGAGAGGAACCTGGCCACTACAGAAGACCTGAAGAGGTATATCGACTAGGACGTGGAGATCCAATGATGAGATTTGTAGACCATCGTAGAATTAGACCTTCTCAAGTGCAAAAATGGGTAAACAAGAAATACACGGGAAGCAGGGATCCGAGGGATCATGTAGCAGCCTTTGTGCGTGTCATTAGAGCTGAAGAGGTGTTAGACTTTCCTACACAATTTACAGGGTTTGGATTAACCTTAGAGGATGATGCTGCTACTTGGTTTGACTCTGTGGAGCGAAGAGACTTTGAGTCTATGGAGGAAGTGTTTGACGAGTTTATCGAGGAATTCTCACAAAGGGGAATAGCTCATAATACAGTCTCACAAATCCATAAATTCAAACAGAAAGATGGAGAATCCGTGCGAAAGGCAGCCCTACGGTTAAAAAGATATGTTAAGTTCTGCCCCGTGGAAGAACTGCCAACTCAGTCTAGACTTATGCTTATATTTATCCAAGGACTAAGGAATGAAGATCTCCAGAAGGACTGACATATGAAGAGGAGCACGACGTTGAATGAGTTAACCAAGGAGGCTATATACCTTGTGGACAATTGTGCGGTCTACAAAGAGGGTGAGTTCAAGGATCTCGACGATGATTCCTCCTCTCAACAAAGCGGAAGCAAGTCTGCTAAGACAACATCGAAAGGAGAAGTAGCTGTAAGCCAAGAACAGCTTATAGAGGAAGTGCTAAAAGAGATTAACTTGTATGCCAAACCACAAACTAAATAGCCAAAATGGTGTGCGATTGAACAAAAATGGACAAACCATGGAACGAAGGAATGTTATTATAACAAGGGATATGTGAGAGAACGACCATATGCTCCGCAAGCTCAAGTGACATCCCCTCAAGTCCCACCGATGCCTAGATATCAAACAGGCAACCTACCAGGACCTGTAGGTCTAGAAAGACCAAAACCAATCTTGGGACAACAACCACCCATACCACGATTACGACCAGTTGGCATAAGATACACACAAATAGTAACTGAATCAGAAGAGAAGGCTTTAGTGCCTATGCATGCATACTACAAAGATCCCAATGGGTATGCTGCAAATCCTGTCTATTATCCACCGAAGAACCCTCCACACCAGAACCATGGAGCATGATAGGAAATACAGGATCATCAACTACTGCACAGGCAACGGGAGAAGGAAGATATAGTTTGGATGAAAGAACACTGTTGTTCATAGCCAACGGAGGCATGAGCGGGAAGAGGCTTGCACACCAACAAAGAGGAGCTCAAGGAGCACCTCAACAGCCTAAGGGGCCATGCTACAAGTGTGGTGGAGATCATTGGCTGAGGGACTGTCCTCATGATGAAATCATTAGGGTCAACGCATATTGCACCGAGTGTGGAATTACTCACTTGATCCCTGATTGCCCTAAGAACCTAAGCAACGGAGCAAAAACTACTTTAAATATGCTGCGATTACTACCTTCCAGTGGAGGGTCAGAAAACGAAACTCCGATTCCTGTTAAGGTCTTGACGAGAGCCCAAACAAGGAAAAATGACAATCAGCCCAAGAGTAACGATGAAAATCAAGAGGAAATCAAGACTAACAAGTCTAGTGTCAGTCGTGATAATCCTTGGAAAGAACGAAGAGAGAAAATGAAAGCTAGACATGAGCGAAAACAGAAAGTTGTAGAAGCTGAGCTAACAATGGCTCGAGAGCAACTTAAACTGTAAAGAGAGTCTGACTCTCTAAAATCAACGGAGGGACCAAGAAGCGCAAGCTCAGGAGGGTGTGTACTGGTAGATAAGGTCAATGAACCCTTAGATGCAATCTTGCAAGCATATGAAGCAAGATTGAAGAACATACAGACTCTAGAGCAAAGGTGGATGACATATCCATATCCAGAGATAGAAAAACAGAGACTAGAGATGTGCAAGCAGTTGATTGAAACTGCACAAGCTTTACTAGAGCCTCCACCTATGGAAGTGAGAGATAGAATAATCAAACCACCAAACAATGAAACACCTATCAAAACTGAACAAAGGGTACCTGACAAGATAGAAAACGTTAAATCCTTGCCTGATGTAGAGGATGCAAGAATCCTGCCTAATAGCACTGATGAATCACTAAAAGATTTTCCACCATATACACCTATTGTGGAAGAAAATTGGCCTGAAGAGCTATGGGAAACGGTGAGAAAAGCTCAAGAAAAATATGAGATAAAAACAGTTGAGTGAGCGTCTTTCTCGGAGTTGAACTTGAATAAGCCTTAATGGGATTTAGACGCTAAATCATTTCGAGGGGATAATGGTTCAGCTGCATCCGAAGATAGCAGACCAGCATCACTCAGAACTTTGCCGCCATACATGGGAGACTACGAGGCAAGGTCAGAAATTCGAAGGGTACCTTCTCAAAGAATAGGAGGGACATGCTCATGAATTTTTATCTAAGACATGTTGAAACCACTACACGTATAAATATGAAAAATCATAGCTACTATGATGTCACGAGAACACCTGTGGAAGAATTTGACTTAGCCACCATTAGTGGATTAGAAGTCCCAGCGTGGCTCTGTAAAAAAAAGGAGATATGGATGTGCGGAGCATCTCAATGTAGTGAATTTGACCACAATGAAAGGACACTAGAGAGGGTCTTGGAAGACGATGCCTATATACGAGAACCCTTTCCTGAAGAGAAGCTCGAACCCCTAGAATGGTCTCAAATTTTGGCTACATTAGATGTATGCGTCAATGAAGTCACTCCCACCAAATTTTGTGACGAGAATGGCTACGATATCGTACCATACTACATGTTGAGCAAAATTGTGGAGGAGGACGAGAACGAAGGAGACATTGAAAATACCAGGATCAATAAAACAAAAACGAAACTTGAGAGATTAAGATAGTGGGCTATGTGGACATCCCCACTAAAGAAATCGAGCAGGATGGAGAAGAATTTTATGATTCTTCGGATCAATGTGAAAACAAAGATAATGCGGATGACGAGAAGTCGGAAAATACGGAAGAAGACGACCATCAGGATCAAGACAATGACGTCTTCTACAACTTCCCAAACCAAAGTGTGAGACGCCAAAAAAGATACAAGAGTAGGCGATACCATAACAATCTATCAACTAGGCTTAGACCTATGTGTGAGTTCAGGGGTAAGACACATTTCCTTATGAACATTCATGCTGTTGATTGTGCTAAGGACAAAGTGTCAGGAAGATTTCTTAAGGTTGTTGAAGACTCAGGTTTTAAGTCCAGACTGTTGAAACTTAAGAAAACCAGCAAAGCAAAAAAAAGAGTTGCAACAGAAAAATTGGATGTCTCTGGCGATCCAATTATAACGAAATTTGAGCGGAAAAGAAAGACAATGATTTGAAACAAAAACTGAAAAATGTATGGACAACTGAAATGGAAAGTAGCGATGGAACGAACGCTAGTGATGGGAGTAGAAAGATAGATGTACCTCCTCACTATTGTAAGTACACCATTCAGGAAAGAAAATTGGTGGTTCAGCAACCAATGAGAGAGCCTAAATCAAACGAGTCCTACGATGGGCCAGAGAACACTAAGAAAATAGACCTAGCAGAGCCGGGAGAAAGTCCTCGACCTGCTTACATTGCCACATATCTAAGCCGGGAATAAGAGTACTTGCTGATCAAAATGCTTAAGGAATTTTGTGATGTATTTGCCTGGTCATACAAAGATCTAAAGGGGGTAGACCCTAACATTTGTGAACATTCAATCCCTCTGAAGTCTGATGCAAAGCCAAGCTAACAACGTCCATACACGTACAATGAGACATTCGCCAAAAGGATCAAGGAAGAGATAGACAAACTTATGGAGGCTTAATTTATTTATGAGATAGAGCACACGGACTGGGTGTCACCGATAGTGGTGGTACCTAAGAAGAACGGGAAATTACGAGTGTGTGTGAATCTCAAGAAGGTAAATACAGCAACAGTAAGGGACAACTATCCTCTTCCTATCACGGAACACGTCCTGGAACGAGTAGCAGGCAAGCAGGCCTATAGCTTTATGGATGGATTCTTTGGTTATAACCAATTGGGGGTCAAACTAGAAGATCAATATAAAACAGCGTTTGAAACAAAATGGTGCGTTTAGGGTAATGCCATTTGGCTTGACCAATGCTCCAGCCACATTTCAGAGATTAATGACACATGCTTTTAAAGAATACTTGCGAATATTCTTGGATATTTACATGGATGACTTGTGTGTCTATTCCCTATTGAGAGAAGACCATATAGATCATCTTAGAAAGGTATTCGAAAAATGCAGAACATATAGCATTTGCCTCAACCCAGAAAAATATACGACAAGGTAAAATCCTAGGTCACATTGTTTCGGCTAATGGAATTACAACTGATGAAGACAAGGTCAAGGTGATCATAGAATTGCTAAGACCAAACATTGTACGAGAGGTACAATCATTTATGGGGCATTGTGGATACTACCGACGTTTTATTTACATGTACGATGTAATAGCAAAACCCTTGTATAGTCTAATCACGCTCTTTATATGGACCAACGAATGTGAGCAGTCATTCCAGAAACTAAAAGATGCACTGGTATCTGCACCAATTCTAAAAGCACCAGATTGGTCAAAGATCTTCCATGTACATGTAGATGCTTCGGCATTTGCAATAGGTTGTATATTAGCACAACCGGACGAGGGTAATTCAGATTTTCCCGTCAGTTATGCTAGTAGACAACTCAATAGTGCAGAGAAGAATTATACCACCACTGAAAGAGAAGGATTGGGTATGATATATGCGGTAAAGAAATTTCGGCATTACTTACTTGCGAACAAATTCACATTTTTTGTGGATCATCAGGCACTCTTGTACTTAGTAAACAAACCTTGTAACACGGGAAGAATTGTAAGATGGTTCATTGTGTTGCTGGAGTTTGATTTTACGGTAGTAGTTAAGAAAGGAAAAACTCATCAAAGAGCAGAACACCTTTCTCGATTACTACATGGCGAAAAAGCTACTGGGATAGATGACGATCTCTTAGATGCATACCTGTTTAATATAGAGATGGTACCAAAATGGTAAGAGCAAATTATTCCGTTGCTGACATATGGAATGAATCTTGACGACAGACACACGGTGGAAGACGTTAGACAAGCTCAAAATTACACAATGCTTGCGGGAAGAATGTACTATCATGGAAACGATGGGATTCTAAGGTTGTGTATAGGCCCAGAGGAGTAGAATGCGTATCTAGAGGAGGCCCATACACAAACAGGGGGATTCCATCAAGGAAATCAAATGACCTGTGAACGATTAAGAAGACTTGGAGTGTATTGGCCAGGAATGGCAGGGGATGTAGCTAATTACATCAAGAAATGCAACTTTTGCACATCCAATACCACTGTGAATTATACCACATTATACCAAATGACAGTAGCACTCGCATGGAGTCATGCTATTGTGGAATATTTAACTAATAATGAATTTCCAGGAGATTGGTCTAAAGCCAGACAAAAGGCTTTACAAATCGAAGCGAATAGGTATACCCTCATTAGTGACCAATTGTATAAAAGAGGAACTGATGACCAGTTGAGGTTAGTTCCTCATGAAAATGACTACTTTCCATTATTGGAACAAGCTCATGCAGGCATAGCAGGAGGTCATTTTTCAGCAGAAAGAACTGTAAAAATCATTATGGTTGCAGGCATATGGTGGCCGACCATGATTCAAGATGCAACAAAATTCATGAAAAGGTGTGATGAATGTCAACGCACTAAGGTACCAGTTAAAAGAGACGAAATGCCTTTAAGACCAATGATGAGTGCTCGAACATTCGCTAAATGGGGATTGGACTTTGTTGGTCCTATTACTCCACCAGCGTATCATTCACAAGCATAATATATCATAGTGGCCATGGATTACATGACCAAATGGGTGGAAGCAAAAGCCACAACGAAAGCAGACACTAGAACCACGACACAATTCTTATATGAATATGTGTTTACACGTTATGGCCTTTCAATCGAGCTGGTGAGTGATAGAGGGACACACTTGTAAATGAAGTTATCCAACATCTCTTAAATGAGTTTATGGTAATTCATCGCAAATCTACACCCTACCATCCACAAGCCAATGGTCAAGCAGAAGTGACCAAAAAAATATTGTGCACAGTTCTTACAAAACTGGTGAGTGAAACAAGAACGGACTGGGATCAAATGCTATATTCAACATTGTGGGCTTATCGAGTTGCATATAAAACAACACTCAATGCTACACCATTTAATATGGTATATGGGTTAAATGCAATATTGCCTATTGAATTTTTGATTCCCACACTAAGGGTAGCCACACAGTTAGACTGGATGGGGCATGAGCTTTCAGAACGGTTAGCGGACCTTGAAAAATTAGATGAGTTACGACTCAATGCTGTAGCAGCCATATATGCAAAAAAAAGACAATAGAAAGAGTTTTTTGACAAACATATCAAAAATAAGGACTTTAAAACGGGCGACTATGTCTTAGTATACACTCTTAAACAGCATGCCAAGAAGCTAAAGAAAAGAGGAATGGGGCCTTATTTGATCCAAGAAATATCGTTCAGCGGAGCAGTAAAACGTCGACACTAGATGGAAAAGAAATTCCGAACTGGATTAGTGGGTGTCGTTTGAAAAAGTATCATCTACCTTTAACACCGGAAATGTTGTTTCAATTGCATTATGGCAAAGCCTATCGACAGGAATAGCAACGAATTCAGGACCAAGCACAACAAGAAGCCAAGGAACGCATTGCTAAGCGAAAGCAGTTTCTAAGGACATGGTCACACCAATGATGACTGACGAATATCCTCGTTCGACATTCCGAACAATCGAAGCGGATATACAAAGCGAAGAATTAGCAAAGACAATAACAGACTTTATGGCTCAGGACGAAAGCACCATTGACAACTTGGAAAATACGTGGTGTAGTCTGTACATAAGAGCTTATGCAGGCACATAACAAGTTGAAATCTATGCATTGCTTGACACTGGGGCAAAAATGAGTGTCATTAGCTTTGAGCTCTTTCAGAAACTTGGACCAATGAGGAAATTCCCAGAGACACACAGGTTGAAAGTAGCATCGGGTGATGAGGTGATCACATTGTGGTCTATTATATTACCAATCACAGTGCAGGCACACACGTACACTACCAAGTTCCATGTACTACCATCAATTAGATCAGCAACGCCGTGTATCTTAGCAGTGTCATGGATGAAAGCTAACAGGGTATTCATTGATTTGGATACTAATGAAGCACTGTTCAGAAATGAAAACTTTTCAGAACCCTTCTTATCATTTGACCAATACATGTCACGGTGGAGACAGGAGTCAATACATCCGCAAAGCATTGACCAACAACAAACAAAGTTTACATGTCAAGAAATGTATTATCAAAAATCAACAATCATGCATGGAACCAGGAAAGTTTGGGTACGACGTACAGATCTAGCCGAGGCACAATTTCATCAAGGGCGGAAATATCAAGTTTGGCTCAAGCAAGACAACTTAATTCCTGTAAAAAAGTGGACAAAAGAACATACAAAATACCCAAATCCAGCAAAGCTTCAAAGAACCATTACCAACCAGTAGAATCCGCAACGGACTATATTGGTATGGCGTCCAAAACTACCAATTCGGAACGTGCCAACAACACAAGTATGGATGCCAAAGAAGATCAACGAACAATTCTCTACAACTGTCAATGACAAGCTAAATCATACAACCAGCACGCGAAAACAAGCATCATCCACAACAAAAACGACGAGGATCTGTACGACCAAAGTCATCAAATGGAAACGAAAGAATGTTCCACCAGAACATGCAACAAAACATACAACAATATCGACTTCAACGGAGCCACAAACACAAATTTAAAAACCGTGGAAAACCATCAAATAAAGAGTGGCAGAGTTACAACTTCTTCTCGCAAAGAAAATCTGCCAGCCAACTCAGGCTACCACAGGAAACCTCAACGACAAATGCCAATAAGTGAATCGCTTATACCTTCCTCTTACACCGCATAAATTTTTCTAAATACATTGACTGTGCATGCATATAGGGCGACATTACAAGGTCTGCATTAGCACGAGTTCATGCCCATGCACAACACATATCCTTGACGATACCTTGCCGTCCGGGAGGACTCCAACTAGGAGGGGGGGAGGCATTCCAAATGCGGACTCACGTCATATATTAGAGGGCAATGTTTGTGATTAATCATAATTTCAACCATTTTTGCGTTTTATTGTGTGATTTTGGGAAAAAGAATATGCCCTCGTAATTAATCAGAATTGGGGACCAAATGATCATATATGAGCCCCTAGGGATGTGTATATACTATAAAGAGAGTCAAAACTGACCAAAAACCATCGAAAAACAACAAAAAATAGGCCAAGGTTGACGATTAAGAGTGAGAATGTACATAGATGAGAGAAAAGTGAGCTACAAAGTGTTTTGCTTTTCATTGGTATTTTTATAGGTTAGAATTGCTATTTTCGGGTTATTTTGGGATTTATTTGCTTTATTTTAGCCATTTTCTAGCAAAAAATATAGAAAAAAATCCATAATCCAGATGGAAACACAATAGAAGAGACGCCTGATCAACAAGGTAAAGAAGACACATAAAAAATAGGGACTGCGAAGGTGACATGGCAAAAATGACCACCGTCATGACGGGACCTCCAAAAGGAGAAATCTGCAAAAATTGTAGAACTGGAGCAAACGAGGTGCAAATCAGGAAATTTGTGAGCCTAAACCACATCTCACAAAAATTTATAGCCACAGGTAAAAGATGGGAAAATTTCGTGTCGGAGTCTCGATTACATATAGAGGGGCTAGGCTAGAAATCTCTCATTTGAGTCATTTTCCATTGTGTGTGAGAGAGAGAGATCTCCCTACAGCAGTTGAGACTTCCAGGAGCTCATCCATCGCGCACGGTCACCAGATCGACATCAGATATGAGAGGTATGCTCGTCAACATTGACTCTAAGTGTTGTTTACTTCAGTTAGTCGCAAAACCTCGCCAGCACCACCATCACAACCTGTGCACATATATTGTAGACTGGGTGTTAGGAAGACCTAGAGGCCACCAAATGGAACCAAAATTGAAAGGCACAATGCCTATAGGTTAGGGATCAAGCCTATGACCTCGGAAAGCGTGAAGGAAGCCTCCCAAAAAACCCTAATTTCACAGGACATGCAGAAGGGCAGCTGAACTAAAGTGATCACAAATGAGCCAAAACTCATAGGCAGCAAGCCAATAACCTTGACTAACCAACTGTATGGTTAGACCATGAAAAAGTTCTTCAAAACGGAGCCTAAAATCCCTATCTGACGAAAACCGCGCAAAGCGTCACGATACTCTAACGGACCGACCAAGTGACCAAATGACACCAAATTTAACAGGGTACATCCAAAAGAGGTCAACTACGAGTTGGAATGTGTCCACTCGAGAAAAAGCTCTTCCACTAGGGCAAATGCCAGCAACAGGCCAGAAAGACGTCCAAATGGTCGTTTTTGCTGAGGTAAACACCAAGAACAATTGACTGTTTTGATGGAAGTTCAAAAGGAAATGAAAGTCATCCTGAGTCATACAATGACCAAAAAGAACGGCGACCATCACCTAAGTGGTCTACTCCGATTCCAGAAACAACTAAGTGTTGCAAACAGGAAGTACACTTTTCCAAATTGATTAAAACTTAATGTGTGTGTCTAGGAGAGCCTACTAACACCATTGTGGTCAACTAACATAAAGAAACTTGTAAAAATGACTAGATACTGAGTCTATCGCGATAGACTTGCTCATACACTTAGACAAGTAAAATTTTGATTTTGACTTCATAAAGGGCACTAATAAGGAATAATGACCACAAATATCAAATCAAAGTGCAAAATTGCTCTTGACCAAGTAACTGAGTCTATCGCGATAGACAAACTATTTTTATCTTTGGGGGGAGGCTTTTCAAAATTTTCACAAGGATAGACTTGGGGAAGCATATGGAGGCAGTACACCAAATTTGGAGACAAGAAGGACTCATATGGCAAGCCGAGATAGACTTGACAGCAACTCAAAGTCAGAACAGGGCATCTCAATGGCAGACAGTAAAAGTTCACATGTGAGAGGTCAAGAAACCTTACATCAACTAGGAGAAGGCAGACAGATGACTACATAGCCAAAATATGACAAAATGACACTAAGTCCCACTCTGTCGCGATAGACTTAGCAGAGTGATACAGGGCCATCTGATCAAAAATTGGAATCAACAGTTAGCTTCAGCATGATGCAAGAGGACTACCCACTAAGTTTGATCCCAAAACAACACAAAATGAGGGAGATAGACCAACATCTTCTTAGAAGGAATCTGGAAAATGGAAGTTGATCCAAACAGGGGTCACTTGACATCCACTTGAGATGAAAATAGGATCAGATCATGTACAAGACATGAGGAACCAACTGGTAAAGTTGGCATGTGGAAAATATAGCTCCCGTCAAAAGATAGACAGTCTATCGCGATAGACTGGGCATAAATTGTAAATGAGCTGATTTTCAGTTTGTGACTATAGGGTGACCTTACATGCCCTATGCACATACACCACACAAAATTTCAAGGCATTTGGACTTGTTCTCCTTCATCAACAACATTAATTTGAAGCCGTCAGAGTCGGACAATGAAAGAGCTTGTCTATTTGCTAACATTTTACCTTAACTCATCTTAGGATTAAGAAGGCTCACCTAGATGCATGATTAAGTGGTAATCAATTTAGAAAAGAAGTACTATGTTTGTACATTAACCGTTATTTGTGAATACAGGATCCATGGACGCTTCTCTGGGAAAAAGAAAAGGCAAGAACCTGGCAATGGAAGGTGCAATACCCTATGCACTTCTACCCAATTCACTAAAGCCAACAGCCACCTGGATACCTGCAGACGTGCAACATGCAACGACCTTTCAAATCTACCAAGGTTCCTATGTGGATGGCAAAGGAAATTTAGTGGATACAGTAATGATCCCAAAGGAGGCAAAAAATTACCTGAAAAGATCACCGCAAAGGTCATGGCTGAAAAAAGTTGGCTTGTGGAACTTTGTTTCACTACCACCAGTGGGGATAGATTTCAAGAGGGTACAACACCTAATTGAGACTATCCAAGAAGATGGAACTTGCAGGGTGGAAGGCATGTATAATGAGGTGATGGAGATTCAGATCACAAAGGAAATCATCAAAGAAGCGTTAAAATTGTCTGATCAGGGAGCCAACATGAGAGAAAGAAGGAAGAATCTCACAGTCTACCTGCAAAGATCCAAACTGTCTTCTTTCGAACTCATAGCAAACCCGGAAGTAAGAGAACTGACACAGGTATACAGTCAATGTTTGTTGAGCTACAACAAGAGACCGCCACCACATGGGGTCATCTCAACAACACTGACCTGGGCTATGGGAATGACACATGAGTTCTATATAGATCATGCATCATACCTGTTTGAGGAAGTGACAAAGCTACGGCAGGACAAGCCAAATTACATTACAAGAGGAGAAGTCCTCACCAAAATAATATACCAGGCCATAGGCACGGCAGATCAGCCACCTTCTCCTCATCAAAACGACTGGCTGGTGTTAAGAGAGAATATCGCAAAGGCGAGTACCAGCCTCTACTAACACCATTGGAGGACGCAGGCTGGAAAGAGTCACCAGAAGTACACAGGAAAAGATAGAAAAAGAAAGAAAAACTGAAGAAGAAGATTTGAGACTAAAGAAGGGGAAAGCAGAAATGGAGAACAACACAAGATTGCAGAAGGTAGCAAAAATGGAAAGAATGGTAGAAGGCTTTGTACTTGAGAGATCTCTACGAGGCGATGTAGGCGCCACTTGGAGACCCTCTAGTAGCAATTACACATTGAGAACAAAGAATAAACACAACCCAGCTTTTGAGTTCGACTGGTTTGAGAGGTACATCCAAGAAAGGAATGCTATGGATGAACCATAACTGCTACTTGAGGAGGAGGATCTCCAAACGTTGAGAGATCAGTTGAGGCCAACTTCACGAGATCAAGAAACACCACCTCCATCTACAAGGCCAGAGACAAGTGAGAGGCAATCAACCCCACCTGCTGACTCTCCTTCGCATTCAGAGAGCTCACATCGTGATGAGAGGGTTCATACACCACCCAATGAAGAAGAAGAAGAAAGGACAGATGGTCACCCAAACACTGGAATAGTATCACACATTGATAAAGGCAAGAAAAAAGAGGTGGATCTGACAAAAGAAAAAGCTTCCTCCTCTCAAGAAATTGAGTTGGAAGCTACTATAGACCTGGATTTACAATCAATGGAGACCCTACTAAACCGAACAAGACTGCACAGTCGGTGGTTAGCCGATCAGAACAGGGCAAACAAAACGAAGTTAGAAACAACCCATCAAGAAGTTCTGAAGTTGCAGGAGCAAAGAGATGACACCCTTAAACTGATCAGCATTAGAGATGCTGAGATCTTGGGGCTCAAAAGCAGAGTAAACCTCCTCAAGGAAAATTTACAGGAGTCAGAAAATTTCAATGCCATTTGTGAAGATACAATCAATGTATTTCTTGAAGATGTCAATGACAGAGATGAACAAATCCAAAGGTTTGAGAAAGAAAAGCAAGATGCCCTGGAAACAGTCAAAAGTTTGCAAGTCGTAATCGATGACTTACAAATTGAAGTGAAGGATTTGAGAGCAGTAGCAGATATATAGGCAAGAGAGATAGAACGAGCAAAGAAACAAAAAACGTCACTACCAGCAACACCGGTGGTCCAACCGCAAGAAGAAGTGGCGGCACTGAAGAGAGAGCTGGAATTGGAAAGAAAACAACGCTTAATGATAGCCGAAAGTGCGCTTAGAGCAGAGGATCAATTGCAAAGGCAAGTCTCGGACTTACAAAGTGAACAGCAACAAGGACCAGCTCATGACAGTGAAATAGAAAGTATTATTTCCAAGTCCCTAAGGGAGGAAAATGAAAATTTTCACATCAGGGTAAAAGAGTTAGAAGAGTCTACAGCCCAAAAGGAGATGGAATTTCAAACACTCCAAATCAATAATCGAACAATGGCTGCACAAATTGAAAGTCTCCAAACTGCAAGTCAACGCCAAGGGCAGGTACAGGTGCACCTGGAGCAAGCAGCCACGGATTTGGCTGGACTGGCAGAACTATATGGGGGTGATGATGACTATGAGGAAGAATCAAATGACCAGGAAGCCCCAGATACGTAGACGGATCAAACTGGCTCCAAAAACCAAGAACAAGACGAAGATTCAGTCACAAAATTTGAAGAGCAGAAGATGGCCGAACAAATGGAAAAGCAATCAGAGATGATGTGGTACAAGGCCATGCAACTAGAGAAGGAGATGCTACAAGGGCTCTCTAGATCAGGCAAGACAGTAGCAGAGCTACGGGAAGAATAGAATGCCCCGATGTTACCCTACGCTCTACTGAAATATGAAACTCTGACACATCAATGACAACTCTCAAAGGAAGAACAAGTGCCAGTATTTGAAGGAGAATTATAGCATCGAGAACAACAAAACAGGATAGTAGATAGCGAGCCAAAGTGGAAGCGTCAATGGATTTTGGATCACCCTAACAACCTGATCCACTTAGTCAATGCACCGCCTGAGCTAAGGAATGATAGGACTTTTTGACCAACACCTCGAACTTACACTTACAGCCAACATAAAGCCTTACAAAGCAGAAATCCTACATGGCTAAACTATCCAGTATTGCCAGGGCCTGCCAAAGGAGAGAGAATATCCGGTTCTCACATGTGAAAACCCTTTAGGGTACCATCGCAGAATTCGGAGGCTCTCCCGACCTATCCTGCAAGATGCTATGTAAAATAGCTCGGACTTTTTTGGCCTGTCTCACAGTGTTCTCAGAAAGCTGGACTTCAGAGTACATGAATACAGAAAGAAGCATATCAGAGCTGTCATATGATCTAAGTGGGCCACCTACAGAGCCAGTTTTGTATGCCTACTTCTGACGGCTAATGTTTTTGCCTAGCTATCATCTCCAAACATTCGAAGAAGCATTTTACATCGGCTTCTTCATGTACAAATCCAAAACTTTTGGCCCATTAATGGCGAGCGAGTCTATGCCATATGATGAGTTTCTACATCAAATCAACATGGAAGGAAGACATCGACACTGAAGACAAAGACAGTCATGTCGTGGTAGACATGAATTAGGAGGGGGGGAGTGTTGGAGCCCAACTTATCCAACTGTTGTAATGAGACCACCTTGTAAATCCTATCAAATTCCCATTTTTTTAATGTCAAAGACGTCTTATCATTTTGATCCACTTATCTGGGTTATGTAAAGATTAATCAGTCAGTCAGGACCCAGATGTGTTTCCACTTTGTAATTATGATGAAGAGAACCCCATGTACATTTTTGAGCTAAGGTGACTAAAGTATAAAAGTCACCTTAGAACCATTTTTTAAATAACATTTGAATACTAATCCTGTGTCGTACGAGTCAGAGAGAGAGAGAGAGAGAGAGAGAGAGAGAGAGAGAGAGAGAGAGAGAGAGAGAGAGAGAGAGAGAGAGAGAGAGAGAGAGAGAGAGAGAGAGAGAGAGAGAGAGAGAGAGAGAGAGAGAGAGAGAGAGTGTCTTATCCTCTTCGCTACGCGCTTCTCCCTCACCGGATTCACGACATGACCACACCATCGCAGTAGCCTCTCCAAGAGCTACGCGTCCACGCCACACATTCACATTTTCGAGCTGTTCACGATCGATCCTTCCTCGAGCTTGTTTTGCTTGTAAGTAGCACAAGCAGTGTCTATTTTCAACAATCAAGTGCTTTATGGAATGAGTGGGAGATTAACTACACGTAGATACTCATAGACTTAGGTTTCGCACACTTTTAGATTATGACCTGTGAGTCTATCGCGACTGTATTCGAGATAACTAGGGTTCAAATCTGGTGAGATTAGACTTATAGGTAAGTATATCCTATTGAGAGGATGGTGCCTAGTAAGTTTGATGCAATTCCGAGTTCATTTGATGTGTAAACGGTGTTGTGGGCGTTTAGGGATAGAGTGGGTTGCATTCAACAAGGGTTAATGATTGATGCATCATAGAAGTGCGTATGTGTAGATTGGTCTCAGCCTGACAAGATAACGAGATTGCCTCTGTGCACCTACGGGTTAGTCGTGTCGTCGGAGGATAAGTATGTTGTCTGTGTCATGCTTGTGAGCATGAACAGGGGAGTATTTTTGCCCTAAAACACAAAAGTATTGGTCATGCCAAGTTAATTAAATGCTATGTTTACATTGCTACCATCAATCATGTCCACCCGCTATGCTCACAAAGTAATTTCACAAAAGTGCTTTCTCTAATTTCTGCTACTCTTAAAGTTAATACGCCAATTCCATTACAAAAGTGGGAAACTTCTTCTTGAGAACACTAATGTTTTCCCAAGTGGCACCTTCTTCACGTCCATCTTTCCACTTGACTAAAGCTTGTGGACGTACATGATGACGCATATGTAAATCATGATAGTCCAAAATACATTCACTTTCATAACGTTGGATAGGAGGTTCAACAAAATCGACCAAAATCTGTTGTCAATAACATTGTCGTCCCTATGCAAGCGTTTTTGTAAATGACTTACACGAAATACCTGATGAATATGAGAATGTGCCGATAATGATAGTTTGTAAGCTCGATCACCCTCTCTCTTAAGTATCTTGAAAGGCCCACAATATTTTGGAGATAGTTTAAGTGTTGGCCCAGTCTTCAGACTTTTTGAATGCTCTGGCACACCTAAAAATACCTCTTCCCCTTCCTTGAAGATAACTTGCCACCGTTTCTCATCAACATACTTCTTACCTGCTGTCGAACATTCTGACGAGCAAGTTTCAACATATCCATATGGTCTTGGATAAAATCCTTAACCTGCTGGAGTTTTTCAGTTGCCAACCTAGCGTAACTGGTAATCTAGGTTGAATTTCGTACATTAGCATGAAAGGACTAAAATCAGCCATGACATGCTTAGCATTGTTGTAAGAAAACTCAGGAAGAGGTAGATACTCTTCCCAGTCTGTTTGTTTCTTGCTAACATATGCTCGTAGAATATCCTCTAGCATTTGGTTAACTCGTTCAGTTTGACCATCTGTTTTAGGATGACCTGCTGTACTGAGGTTGATTTGTGTACCCAAACGTTTAAAGACAACCCTCCAAATATGACTGTTAAGCTTGGGATCATGGCCACTCACAATGTTACTTGGCAATCCATACAACTTGAACCGGTCTATGACCACCCATATCGAGATGACCTCGTACAGTGGTTGGTAAACCTACAATGAAATCCATAGAGATACTTTCCTATTTACCATTAAAAATCTCCAATGGATGTAAGAGTCCTCTTGCCTTCAAGCGCTCTTCTTTGTTGAATTGAAATTTTTGGCAATGCAAGACATAGTCTTAAACAGAGCCGTGTAAACATGGCCAGTAAAACTATCACCTTACGAGAGCATAAGTCTTTTTACTGTTGGGTGCCCTACAGTTGGACTTCCATGACATGAGCATGACATTCATAAAGAATTTTGTGTTGAATGTCCACATCCGTCATTACACAAACTCTCCCCTTGTGGAGTAGGTACCCATTATCGATGTAATTTTTTTTCCATCTTTGTAGTTCATCACTCGATGGAGGAGAATTGTGTGTGGAGGCTAACAAAACACTACCAGCATTGGAGTGAGAAGGATCCCTCATTTGCACATGGCTCCACACTTTGGACTATGCATCGTCATGCTCATATTTGCCCTTCAGAGAATCCAAAAACTCACTTCAAAGTTTCGTGAACAAAAGAGAGTTGATCTCATGCATATGACTAAGAGCATCATCCTCCACATTGTATCGTCTTTTACGATACTGGAGCTTTGCGTCATACTCCTAAAGAATCTTAGCCCACCTGGTCTTTTGACCCTCTAAGTCTGTTTGTTGTGTAAAGCATTTTATGCTTTCATGGTCAAACACAATCTCAAACTGAGCTCCATACAAATAATACCATCGTGTCTTTAAGGCAGACACAATTGCATAGAGTTCGCGTTCGTAAGCAGAATAATTTTGTTGTGCTGAATCAAGCTTCTTGCTTTCAAATACAGTTGGCCTCCCTTTTTGGAAAAGGACTGCTCCAATAGCACGATTACTCACTTCCGTTTCCAAAACAAATGGCTTCAAAGGATTGACAATGGATAGGAGCCATAGTTAATGCATCCTTGAGAGGATCAAAACTTTGACCACTGAAAGGTTTTCCCTTTGCCGTTTAGTTGGTCCGTCATTGGCACAACAATATGGCATAGTTTTTAATGAACCTTCGCCTGCAAATCCCAAGAAAAGATGTAACTCTTCCAAATTTTTGGAAAAAGGCCACCTCCAAATGGCATCCACTTTGGACTGATCCATGTGCAACCCATTAGTTGAGATAACATGCCCTAGATAGTGAGTTATTCTTTGAAAAAATCACACTTTGACTCTTTGGCATATAACTTGTTTGCTGGTAGCAATTTAAACACCTGCCTTAGATGTTGTAAGTGCTCTTCTTCAGAGGCATTATACACAAGAATACCATCGAGGAAAACGTAACAAACTTGCCTAAACACGGTCTCAAAACACTATCCATTAGTGTCATGAAAGTTGCAGGCGGATGATTAAATCCAAAAAGGCCATAAGCAAAATTCATAATGTCCAAACCTGGTTCAGAATGCAGTTTTAGGTATATTGGCAATGCGAATCATAGCTACGAGCATAACAGTCTAATGTTTGACTCCCATGGCAAACATGTGTTGTTGTTAGGAGAGAAGGATGTGCCTTCCTCACCACCACTGATATGTACAAAGGATGCTTATGAAGCTCACTTCTGATAATGAAATAAAAGAAGTTTTCTTGTGTTACTCATTGTGTCATTTTATTTTTAATGTTGAATCTGTTGAAAATTCGTCAACATTGCGTGCTTCTCTCTCTTCTCTTCTAGCAATGGCTACTACTCTCTCTTCTCAACAAGCAAAAGATTCTAGTCAGTTAAACAATTTGTTAATGAAATTTCAAGATGTTTTTCCTAATGATTTACCACCAAGATTACCACCAACACGATCTGTGAAACATGGCATAAACGTGGTTGCAGGCAGTAAACCGGTTAGTAAACCACCCTATAGAATGAGTCATTCTGAGGTGGAACAATAGCTTGCTGACTATCTTAGTAGAGGGTTTATTTGAACAAGTTCTTCACCATGGGCTTCTCCTATCCTACTGGTGAAGAAAAAGAACTGTAGCATGCACATTTGTGTTGACTACTGTGGTTTAAATGCACATTTGTGTTGACTACTGTGGTTTAAATGCGGTAACTGTTAAGAACAAGTACCCATTATCATGAGTGGATGAGCTGTTACTTGAGTATCCCACACCTTGCCATCATAGACGTTCATCATCTCTACCTTGTAACGGTGGGAACTTGGAGTTTAGGGCAATTTGAGCTTTTTCACTAACCCGTAGTCAATGAAATTGTGAGTATCACATTCATCTATCAAGATGTGCACCTTGTGAGCTTGAATAGATGCGTGCATACGCACTAGCTCATATGGACCAAAAGTCTGTTGCCACATAGAAGTTGTTATACATCATTCATGCACCACCTTGGTGTGTGTTACCTCCACCTTGGAGAAACACGAGGAAGACTCAAGAGGCAATAGATGCACTGTGTGCACTGATTTCTCCTTGCCATGGGCAACAAATCTCCCCTTGGGACAATGCTTTTTTCCATGGTCTCTTCCTAAGCATTGAAAACATAAATTCTCATTTTTAGCCTTCTCAAATTCCTCAATAGAGAGAGGTCCTCAAGTCCTCTTGGGTTTCTTAGCCGCCTCTAAGTTGGCTACCACAAACTTCCTTTTATTGTTTCCATGTTGTGTGCGTATATTACCATTTGTATTATCAGGCATGTGAGTACTGTGTGTTTTCTTATCATTTGGATCATCATGAATGTGAGCTTGCACTATGGCCTCCTCAAGTGTTATGGGGTCCTGAGTCTTGACGTGCTTCTTAAGCTCTGGCGTCAGACCGCAAATGAACCTACGTACTTGTTGAAAAGCGTCTAACCCTTCCAACTTTAGGATAACATCCCGATAGTGCGAGATATATTCAAGCAATGATTTATGTTGGTGCATGGAACACGTGTCCCAAGCCGTCCAATTTCTATCTGCCTCATTCGTGGGCATAAACTCTTATCTAAAACCAGTCTCGAAGGCTGCCCAAGTCTGTGGTATGATGTTCTTCTCTATGAGAGACATCCACCATTTATAGACCTTGCCTTCCAAATTCAGACTTGTCTACAAGTACACCATAAGTCATGAATCCCTTCCCACTTACTGAGAAAGATATTCACTGCATCCTTATTGCGTTCTTGTTCCTCTCCCTTAAAAGTTGGTGGCTTTGTATTTTTCAAAAAACTTGTGAGAGAGTGCAGAGAATCCAGAGGGGGACCTTGTCCTTGACTAGGAGGACCCTGCACCTGATCGGATACGCGCTCATGCATGTGTGTGTCAACAGGGCCCTTGGCATGTTGTTGCATAAATTGTACCACTAAAGTGGATAATTTACTAGCATTTTCATTGAGTGCTGCAATATTCTTTTCCATCACAATTATGCGTGCTTGTGCTCAAAATTATTGGATATCAAGCAATTTGTAAGCGTCATCTCCTCCCGTAGCTTTGAAGATACCCTCCGTGAGAGTATCCGACCGTGAGCCATCATTAGGAGGATCAAGCGTGCATAGCAACTGTGCACTCCTAGGAAGAGAAAGAAGAATACCTAGATTTCAAAAAATATCGTAGCTATACTAGGTATCACAAATGTCGGTAATTAGCCGTGCTAATTACGCCCACAACTGTCGAATTTGCTAGCTTTTCCAATTTGAAGATGCTCATTGGAAAAGACCATGTTGATGCCCAAACAAATCCGTATTCTTGAGAAAATATCACTTTGATACTTTGCCGATTCGCTTATAAATGATTGAAATTTCTTGTAAAGCGGGTTGAAATTCACTCTAGATGGAGTTATAACAGCCTTCATTGGTCACAAAGTCCACCTTCGAAAGTCCTTCAATGCAAAGCAAATTTTGGGAATTTCAAATTTTTTTGAGAATCCCCTAGAATTCGCCTGCTTTTCTCAGATTTTGTGACTTCCAAGGTGCACTGAGTCCTTTTAGAAACAAAATCGGCTTGGTAGTTGCTATTTGCAATGGCTGCAGGTTGGTTGGGGTGGGTATATCCCCTTAACTTTTGAGGAGTGGCCACTTGCCATGGGTGGCCACTTAAGTGAGAAGCCTTGAGAAAAGAAAACAAAGGAAGGGCGGCTATGGCAGCCTGCAAGTGACGAGCCGGAGACATGGGAGGATGTAACTCCTTGTAGGGTTGTCAACTCCCTTGCCCACATGTCGGGACTCAGCTAGCTTGCTAGGGTGACCCCAACGACACCAAGCGTGTGTAGTTTTGCTGCGATCGACCCGAGGTCTCTCCCCAACTCTAGGGTTGCTGCTCTTCGTCTTTGGCTCTTCCCCCTCTGTAGAGAGCTCGCACACAACTCCCTAGGGCATGAGCATGCAAAAGTGGGTGGCTTTATGCCTCCCTTTCCTAAAATAGAATAGCTTTGATACTAGTGAAAGGCCTTGGGATTGCCTTGCCTTGATCCTCCACCTAGTCTCCCTTTATAGGCCTTGCCCCTAGGATCACATCTCCATTGGCAGCTGGCCCTTGGCCCGATTCTTTACCTCTAGGGTGGCCCTTGGCCTGACAAAAATACACCGTTTTCCTATTCAATCTATAATTTTTTTCCCAATTCCATTTTATGGTACCCATGTGAGAAGAAATGATATTTAATAATCCCTTCTACAGCACTCACGTGATAGTCATATAATTATGAAGTGACTCCCTGAGATCCATCCATGGGCTCAAGGAATGACTTGAGTGTGATGTCTGCCTCTCTTGATTTGACATCCATGATAGCCTCCGACTTCTTCCCAATGGAAGCATGCCTTTCAACTGAAGTGCGCCTTAGCAACCACTCCACCTGCCCTTTATGCCAAATGAGAGTTGAGGCTAAAGATGTTTTTTTTGTTGGAGTATTCTTCATCTGTATTAAGCACAACATCAATAAGCCTAGTTGAAATTCAAGTGTAAGGAGGCCATCAACAATCAACAAGTGTAACTCAAATCTGTGAAGGATGCAAAATGTAGCAGGCAAAATGCAAGGTGGGAGAAAAAGCAATCCATTTCTATAGGCAGGCAAGCTTTCACAGTGGTGAGCTTTTGCATTGGGGAGGGAGAACCCTGGTAGTAGTTTGCAATTATACGGGAGCACTTGGAGCCCATAGTACAACCTTTGTACAAGGTCCTCTCTCTCTCTCTCTCTCTCTATATATATATATATATATATATATATATATATATATATATATATATATATACACACACACACATACATAGATATATGACAACCATGTCCGTCATGGACGCTTCTTCGGCATGCCAAAATGCATTGCCAGCTCGTAGCGTTCATTACCTCCCCTCACCTACCTTTATCCTCTATGCCAAGCTTTATAAGATGCATGAATTGATCTTTCTCTCGATGCTGCTCCCATACCCCTCATGCACGGATGAAATTCCACTATCAATCGTGCCATCATTGACATTCTCCCTACTTTCCCTTTTGCATCCCTCCATGGGCTCAAGGAAGGACTTGAGTATGTTGTCTGCCTATCTCGCTTTGTCATCCACAATATACTCCAAATTCTTCTTAATGCAAGCATGCCTTTCACCTCAAGTGAGTCCATACATGACTTAGCAGCCACTCCACGTGCCCTTTAAGCCAATGTTGAGGATGATAATGATTTTATTGAGGAGGTTTTTTCATCTATAGTTAAGTTCAACATTGATGAACCCGATGAAAACTCCACTGCAAGGAGGCCATTGTCAATTGGATGTAGTTTGAAAGCCGAAGACTCAACAAGAATAGACATAGCATTTTAGGTTTATGTGCAAAGAGAAGTTGAAAACTCAACAATGCAACTGAGTGTGGGTGATTGGAAAAAGAACACAAGCAATAAAATGAGCTGATTGAAGTCTAGCAGTAGAAAATTGAAGCACTCAAAACGCTTTTGGCATCACATCATCATCACATATGCCCTTTCTCAACATTGATGGAATGACTTTTTATCGTTGGATGCACTCTTTTTGAGCTCTTAACTCCATGTGGATTGCGAAGGATCACTTTAAAGTAACAATGCTGGCAGTATGACATATGTAAGGTCATAGACATTGTGAGTAGTTGTGGACTCTCCATCAATCAAGTCTAACAACAATACATAAGCACTGGAAGATCAAGATTCAGGTGTGAAGTTGCCAACACTCTTCAACAAGCTCTTGCTGCTCCTCTATTGCAGGCATGTCCTCACATCCTTCAAGCTCAAGAATGTAAGACAATTTTTCTATCTTTGTTGTCAACCTCAAGGAAAAAAGTGTTGGCATCATCAAGCTCGAGCAACATGGATGCGTCAACAAGAATATCAAGCTAAAAAATTCAAGACATATTCATGTCACACCTATCAGCATCACGGAAGGCAAAAGCTAGCTATTGAATTCAAGCGACAGGGATTTTGAGATTGCAGAGGACATCAAATGCAAAAATTAGGATGTAAGAGAGAAGGAAAAGCAATCCATTTTTGATAGGCAAGCAATCTTTTTGCGGCAAGCTTTTGCATGGGGAGGGAGAACCTTTATAGCAGTTTGCAAATGCTTGCATATTGTAGGTCAATGTTTGAGTGTTAGGCATCAAGAGGTATGCCAAGTATGGCAAGAACATATCTTTGTCATTTGATGAACAAGCCACATTCCTATATTATATAGGAGTACTTGGAGCTCATATTACAACTTTGTACAATGTCCTCTCTCTCTCTCTCTCTCTATATATATATATATATATATATATATATATATATATATATATATAGATATTAGGCTGCGTGTTTTTCTAGGTAGAGACTCCTCCTCAGGCCTTCCGTAGTATGGCTTCATCTGGAAGGGAAGATAAACAAGGTTCCTTGAACCCACCATATTGTGAAAAAGGGCTAGTTCTTGTAGTATGGGGTGCCCCAAGACCTTTCTTTGAAATTCAATGAGGTCGGTGGATAGGGACGTTTGGTGTGCCTCTCTAATACTCGATGAGATGGAACCCGTTTGACGAGTCAAGCTAGCCCCATTTAGACCAGAATAGTATTCATTTAAGGAGGGGATCGGGGCACTCGTCTCCCCACTTGTTCATAACGAAGGACCAGAAGGACCCGGACTGGTACGCTTCCCACGTGTTAGGTGCCTTAGTCTGGGCCATGAGGCCCGCATAGATGCCTGTGTGGCATGTCACCATGTCGATCTCCTCCAGGGTAAGCTCACTGGGAAGAACTAGCTGGTCGATAACCCGCCAAATGACCCTCTTAATTGTGCGTCATAGGTTGGCCAGGGTGGCTGCACCAAAGCCGTTCTTCGGGACTAGTCGCGAGTAGTTGGGGAGCTCACCATATGACGTGGCAAAGAGGTGTTGCACGGGGCATTTACGGTTGAAATAGGGGCCATTCTCCACGTTAAATAGGCGGAACAGTAGGTAACACGTGCTGGTGATAGCCTTGCTCTCCTCATTGAGAAGATTAACGAGCTCTTTGTATCGAGAGGGGGTGGCAGCCAACCTCGATAACTCAGAGTCCAACTGGCCCGATAGAGAGTAAGGCAAGCCGGCCAAGGTAGTACTCGGTAATAAGGGTGGCAACCCGTAACCCGTCTGTGGGGAAGCTTTCTTTGCCTGCAGATAGAGCCCCCCCACCTGTTCCTTTAGACCTTCCCTTACCTTAATGCTAAATACAGCCCACTGAACCATCTGGTCCTCTATCCATACCTCCTTTCTTCCATAGGCCTCTTTAAGCTCTGGATACTGCGCCAAGAATTTAAGGGTCTTCTCCACTTCCGGGGGGGTTAGATTAGACAAAGACTCTCCCTCTCTGGCTTCCACGGCCTATCCTTCCTCCAGGACTGGTCCTAGGTTGGGGGGTAGGGTACCTTCCGCTTTGGTCTCCTCTTCCTCTCCGTCTACGTGTTCCCTGCTGGATAAAGTATCAGCACTATCGACACTATCAACATTGCCCGTGCTTTCAACGTGGTCAACTGTCTCGCAGCCTCCCCGTTCCCATCCTTCCTTGTCATCCTTAAACCCCGGCCAAGGATCAGTCTTCATCAGGTACCGCATTGAACCTGTTATTTTGTTCTTCCTTATGGGTTCCCCATGACCCAGCCTTAGCCCTTTCACTACACTCCCTATAGATCTCCTCCTAATAACAACGTCGCGATATCCTTGCGACCTTATGACTTCGTCTAGCGCATCCCCAAATTGGTTAAATGGGATAGGTTCTATCCCATTTGCATCCACGTAGAGGATATAATCCTCGTAGAGAGACCCGGGAATAGGCACCTTCTTTGCTCCTAGTGGTATTTCGGCTCCTGGGTCATGTCTAACCTTTTTCATCACCCACTCGATAAGCCCTGGGTAGTCCGCCCCTCCTCCTATTAACTCGTTAAGGGCTTCCACAGTATGACCTATCCGGGTCTTGTTGGGCGGCATTCCTAAGGCCCAGTTAACTAGCCCGCTAGCATCCCCCTTGAACATCTCAATAAAAAAGTGATTGCGGCGCGTAACCGTTCTCGGTGTCTGTATAAAGAGGAAGCGTCTCCTCCCCCCGCTAGATCGGTCCATGTCAGGCCACCTCCAGTTGGCCGTAAAAAGGGAGTGGGCGCCGGCCTTAACCGACATAGCGGGCCTCCCTTTAGCCTCCACAGTTACCCTCTCGTTGGAGAGAAACCTCTTTAATATGCTGGCAGCCGCACTACTCGGTTGTCGAGTAACATCTTGGAAGAGCAGCAAGTTCTTACCTTCCACGAGTGTCAGCTCAAATCTATTTGCTATCCGGCTTACGTCCAGGCTCTCATACATCTCCCCTAGTATGTGCTCCAATAGCGTTGTTAGGGTCGAGTTTCCCGTGGCCCCGGGCCCCCACAGAAAGAGACTAAACTGCTCGCGGGTATCCAATGTAGAGACTAGCCTCAGGAAGGCTCTCAACAAGTTTAACTTTAGGATGTCTCCATCCATCAGGGTAAGGAGAAAGATCTTCTGGATGGGGGTCATTGGTGTACACATATCCAGCTCAATACCTGCATAGCTCGTGCAGACCCACAAGGGACTGGGTGGGTGTAACAACGGCCCTGACTTGTGAGGAACAAGTACTCTGTTGAGAAAGGGGAGCCCTGAATCCACCATCCTAGCCCGCTTAAGGAGCCAGCGCAGGTGCTCCTCTACTGATGTAAGAAGATGTTGGGAGCTCATTCTCTTTCTTTGGGGTCGTGTGAACGCAGCCCCCATTCCCTTCATCTCCTCCTCTATCTTATTTAGTATCTCGTAAGCCCATCCGGGTGGACTATCCCACCTTTGATTTTTATACTCATACCACTGCTCGTCCGGAAGCAGGTAGGCCCATGTATCCTTAAACCGATCGGCCAGGAACGCCCCTATGTGGGCGTCCAGTACGTGGTCCAACTCAGCCGTATCTCCTCCATATTCGCCTGTCTGCTCATCCGCTCGTTTTTCAAGGATTCTCAAGAAATCGAGCTCCTTTTCCTTCTCAAAGGGGGGATCGCAAAGATAGCGAGCTTGGAAGATGAGGGTCTCGTTTTGCATAGCCCGGTTACCCATTACCTGCCCTTAAAGAGTGTTCCACCGGGTCCCCTTAAGAATAGGCGTTCTAACCTCAGCTACACAGCCCTCCTGGACGCGGGCCAGAGAGGATGCGGGAACACGCCTAATCCAGCAAGGGGGGCCCTCTTATAGACCTCACGGCCCTCTCCCAAGATTGTTATTTTCCAAGTGGAAAAATACTCTACACGGGCGCCTGCTAAACACAAACTGCCCTTCATAGGTTTCTCCCAAAGGGGAATCCCCCGCCCCCAAAGATGGAGGCCGCCTGAGGGAGTCCTTTCCTGTATAAAGGAATTGTCATTCCCAAGGTAGTCTGTAATAGCGCGCACAACAAAGGAATCGTCCACATCTATAAGGCTAATTCCATGAGGGAGAGAATCCACATCCAGCCCTATAGAACCTGTGGGATGTGGTGCCCTTACCGCGCACTCTCCTACCAAATCCTCTCTGATCACCCTCCGTTCCTTTTCCGCCGGGAGATGATGTTTACCCTTCTGGAAAAATAGGTGGCACCCGCAGTTCAAAAGGTCGCTGATCAACTCAAACTCTAAATACGACAGGGGGATCAAGCATTGAGCCAGTGGATCCCCCTCTGTTCTATCAACCATTAGTTATCTGCCTCCACCTGCTTTTATTCCCAGTTAATGAAATCCCATGCAGAAGGCGGCTGAAAAATGGATGGCCACGATCTTCACACGCTGCTTAGGATCTCGTTGCCGAGCCCTCCTTTCTGCCTCTGGGATTTTTACGTATCGTAGGATCATGACCTCTTGGTCCCCCTCAACGCCACTTGCAACTGGGAAAATCATTGGGGTAACTAGGGATCTTTCAAGGATCTGGGCCTGTTGGATTATCTCGGGTGCTTTGAGGTCAGGGCGATGAAACTGGTCATAGGCCTCCGCTATGCCTCCAAGGCGGAACGTCTTTGTTGCTTTAGACCTGTGGTTAGGAATAAGGCTAACTTCAAACGTTTTTTCAGTTTCTGAGGCCCCTGAAACTTGCCGTACTTGCCCACCAAAGGTATCTGGTAGGTCTTACCGCTCGCAAGGTAAAGGGTCATCTTGTACCACCTTATTTCAGACGATTGCAAAGGAAGAAGCACTGTTTCGAGCCAGTGGGAAATAAAAGACTACGCAAAACAGCTCAGGTTGGATGAACCCAATGGCCATCGAACCACCTCAAAATCCATTCTTAAGGGATATTTCACTGCACTGGTTGCACTCTTTAAGCCGTAGTAACCTGTTACTGTTATTACCTTGCCCTTGTGTAGCCTAAGTGGAACCTCGTCAAATCGATCTATTGGCATATCTTGTCCACCTCCTTTTAAGGGATCCACCGGGGTGGGTATTCGTAAAGCGCTGCGTAGTTGGGAGTTGGCGACGTCCTTTTAGGGGGGGCAGTTCTTAGTAATTGTTCTGCGGGCTTCTCCCTGCCCTTTCGACGATCCCGTTCTCTCCTAAATTGGCCTTTAGTTATATAGATGGCGCGCCCGCTAGGCGTTCCATCGTTAGAGGCGGAGACGGCCACCCTAGGTGTGCCTCGCACCTGACTGTCGTACAATAGGTATACCAAAAAAAGTACAAGTAGGATGATTAATAATAATGCAACTAGTTGCAGAAGTGCCGTCTGATCAAGGCAATTGAATTGCCCCGCGCGGATGATAGCCCAAGTGCTTCTCGTTCTGGGGTGCGCTGGTCGGGGCGTGCTTCCGTTCCACCACCATTCAAACCATCCGGGAGCCTGCGCAAGAGCCGACGCTGGCCATATTCGACGCAAAGCAACAATAAAGTGCTTAAGTGGAATGGAGCCAGAGCCAGGGTTATAGCCAGGGTTATAGCCACCCCCAGCCTGCCTATAGATGGAGGAGGAGCCGTCAGGGCCAATAACAGTAACTGAAATGGGGTCTACATCAAGTGGGGCACTCCATGCCCGATGGGATGGGGATAGAGGCCTTGTGAGAGGCTCCCGGTGGTGAACCTCAACGGTTCGGAAATCGACAAAGTCGGATGACGGTTGGTCGTCCTCCGATATCTCTTTGTGGGACGGACGGTCTGCGCTGCTTGAGAAAAGGGGGTTGGCAAAGTTAAGGGGAGGGGAAGAGGGTGTAGTAGAGCCACTCGACAGCCCCCCAAGGCTGTTGAAAAATCCTGCACTCCCTGAGGGTCTGCCGGCGCTACCGCTTGGAGCGTTATTGGCTGTGCTACCACCTGGTGTTGTAAATCGCAGAAAGGCAGAGCCACCGGAGCTATTGGTTTCAGAGCTCTGTGAACCCAAACCAAAGCCAATGTTTAGAGGGTTCGGAAAGTTATTATCCTCCCTAGACCTTTGAACCATACTCTGGTGAAGATCCTTCGCGAGGTTATCGCGCATTTTTCCGTCGTTCATTCAACCTTCTTCTGGCCGATTGACCAACTTATCATATATAAAGAGAACAACCACCCGCTGGTTAGATACGGGTGGCTCAGCTTAAATGGGCATAGCTGCTGTCCAGTGGTGGGATAGAGGCAGCTATTGGGAGTTGGACGACACCCGCTGGCTACCCTCCTCGAGGGAGGGCGCTGCATCTACCCAGCTACGCAGGGTGAGGTTTAGATAGATGATACCCTTTGCCGTTCGCTTTCTAGTAACGGTGGGCCATTTTGAAATAGGTCGGTATGTAAGAGCCCTATTGAAGGCCTGAATAGGGACCTTGGGTGTGCCAGTAATGTCACACCACTGGCTATAGGCCGCGTAGCTTGTCTTTAATGCGAGCTGGGCCGAGGCCATTTCAACAAGATGCTAACACACCTAGGAGTGCATTGCTATATACCTCAAGGATTGCCTCCTCAGAGCGTCCTTGTTGGGCAATCTAGGTGCCCATTTGAGAGCGATTTTATCATTCATAAGCGACCTTTTGTCCTTTACCACCCCCTTTATATGGTTACAATACAAAAGGGGGAGGGAGGACAAGAGAGACTCTGCGTATGAAGGCGTTGGGGCCTCCACTAGGAGGACACTTGGAAAAGGGGCTGGTATGAGCCCACAATCCCCTTTTCCCCCAACAGGACCCTCCCCAGCGTGAGTAGGGTTATGTGTATAGGTATAGACCATAAGTGTACACTATCATTATATATTAGAGAGTAACATAAGTCAAGAGGAGGCTTTAGGTATTAGGGTGAGGGCCCCATAGGTTTATCAAAGGGTTGATAAGACAAGAGGAGTATGAGGAAGCTGACCGATTGGAAGACCGTAACACCTATGAGAAACTGAGCAACAATGAGAAATATGGGGTTATAAGGTATGGAAAAGCTCAGTTTACCACCACCAAACATGATTCGTTTTACGATACGCCCTGAGTGGTCAGGTGCATCGGAATAATAGTCGTCGTCACTAGCGACTTTAACGAACTCAACCTCCCGGACAAATAGATGAGCGGATATGATAGCAAGGCATGCGGGAAGAAGGAAGCTCCACATACCCTGAATGGCGAGCTGGCGAGTCCTTTCTCGAGTGGCAGACGCCTCGACCTTACTATCACGCGAGATCCATTTATAGCCCGCTACAAACGGGACAAAATTCCATTTAACGAGCCGGATAAGGCCCTCCGGGACAGCTTGTCTGGCCCACCATTGGACGGGTGTGACCTCCGGGCGACTTACAACCCGGGTCCACACCTTGTTACCCACCTCAGTGATGAGCTTCTGGTGCTCTGTATCACTAAGGGAGGCGGGCCCACCTTTATGATTCTTACTAACTTCGTTTAGGACAGCAAGTATTTGATGGACAACGTTGATAGCGGCCTGGTCCATAATATACTTAAAGACGCCGAGTAACCCAAAGAATTGGACCATTGAATGAAAGAAAGAAACCATATTAGAGATCCCTCCATTAATTGATTGAACAAGACGACCAAGGTAGGGTTGGGGACGATGAACCCACGTTATAGTAGGTGGAGCTCGGCGTGGTCTAGGGCGGCTCTGGATAAGGTACAAATAGAAGAGAAAGACAACAACGAGTAAAGAAGGTGGCGTTCTATCTGGTACTTTTAAGCCCATACAAAGGTGAATATAAGATTGTTAGAGAGGGGGGGGGGGGGAGGTCGACAGTGTCGATAGTGTCGATAGTTTTCATACCCCCTTAAAGGGTTTCAAGAGACTGGGGGGTGAGTTAGGCTTTGTGTTCTAATGGGATTTCGAGCCCTAGAAAGTGCAAGTTGGTTTGTCTGAGCAAAGCGTCCAGCGAGTGAAGGGCAGAGAGACAGCAGGAGTGTCGAGTAAGGTAGACCAACCCGTCATTTTCTAGACTTATGGGGATACCCAAGCGATATTCTTCCAAGTGAGAGACGATATGCATGAGAAGGACGACTTCGTCGGAGGCAAGTATACGAGATGTAAGCAACCCATTGTGGTATAGGCTGTGTGTTTTTCCAGGTAGAGACTCCTCCTTATGCCTTCCGTAGTATGGTTTTGTCTGGGAGGGAAGATAAACGAGGTTCCTTGAACCCACCATATTGTGAAAAAGGGCTAGTTCTTGTAGTATGGGGTGCCCCAAGACCTTTCTTTGAAATTCAATGAGGTCGGTGGACAGGGACGTCTGGTGTGCCTCTCTAATACTCGATGAGATGGTGACGGGAGCAAAGCAAACCCCGAACCCCGACGGCCTCTAAAACACCGGGGACCGAATGGCGCGCCTCGAGCCTGTCATGGTAAAGCAAACAGGGGGCACCACCTAGCTTCAACGGCTAGGACGCAAACAACACACCACCATAACAAATTTTTCATCCAAGAGAGATGGATGCTTGGGAGTAATGATGAAAAGAAAAGGGAATGAGATCAAGTGAGAGAGAGAGAGAGAGAGAGTGAGGGAGGGGGTATAGCGGCTTAGTACTTAGGCATCACAAAAGGATGGCGAATCCGCACACCCTTCACATATACACAAGCTCACTCCAAAACACAAGACTAGGTGGCGATTTCGCACACCTCACATGGGCAAAACATTGCAAGAAAACATACTCACAAAACCTCAAGCTTTATTTAGAGAATTAGGTGATGAAATGGGGAGCATAGGGTAGGGGAATGAGAAGGGAGAGAGTGGTAGAGCACATGGCGGATAGGTGGGAGTTGATGGAAAAGACTTGCACGAGGATTATGGCCATCATCCTTCATTTAGTTTCCCTTCATCTTCCATAGCCAAGGGTGTAGAGGTCATGCTCAAGACAAGCATGGTGATTGCGGTGATGGTGATGGTATGGGTGTGTGTGTGTGCACTAGGCACACACAGTGCATAGTGTGTTCTTTGGTGATGTTGTGTGTTTTTGTGTGATGGTGACCCCTCTTTATATAGGGGAGGAGGGGGGGAAGAAATTCTAGAATTTAGAAATGAAGAAATCATTATCTACATAGGCCATGTGACTGTGGGCCCCACTTGTCTGGCTGTGTGTATATGTGCCAGAACAGCAGTCTCATGAGAGAGAGACTAAGAGAGAGAGATGGGTTGATGAAAAAAAGTGAGAGGTGACATGGAGAATAAAGTAATTACAAGAGGGGAGAGAGAGGAGTGTGTTCAGAGGTGAATCTGTGTGCAGATGTTTGTGAACATAAGAAAAATCAGGTAACCACCGGGTGGGGATGGGTCTGTGGACACCTTTTTTAGTGAAACTGAGTGTGTGTGAGTGTGGGGGAGGTTATTTAGCTACAAGACAAGAGACTTGGCGCCCTTTAGAGAGAGGGGGGGGGTATTTGGGTCATGGGATATGATAGGAGAGAGAAAGGGGGGGTGGGGTATACTATTTTGGAAGATAGGGTAAGTTGCATGTGAGTTAGGGTGCATTATTGGTGAGTTAGAATGCATTATTGGTGAGAGGTGGGGTAGCTTGAGGGGAGAGAGAAAGGAGAAAGGAAAAGGGGAAGAGAGAGGGGGTTGACCTTTTGAGTGGAGGAGAGGAAAAGGGACACACGACGGGGCAACATTGAAGAAAAAGGAGGCAAGGTGGGGATGGGCTGCCCCGCAGGCATGAGGTGGCTTATTTTACCTTTCTCATATATTTACATAATCATACTTTATTTTTTCTTACTTTTTCCAATGTCTTTTATCACTCCCTCCCTAAGAGGGGGTTTTCATGGGGTGGGGACGAGAGAAGAGGGGTATGGGAGCTTGGCTTGTGAAAAGCCCCCATTATTAGCCCTCCCCTTTTGGCTAGAGTCATTCATGTCTCTAGCTCATCTGTTTGATCATTATCGTCGGAGGTGGAGGCTGATGGTGTGTCCTCATCTGGAATGTCAATAGGTGGATCCTGGTCAAATCGAAGAAAATAAGGTTTAAGTCGCCAACCATTTACCCTGGTTTTATGAAGTTTTCCATCAGCCTCCATAAGCTGGTAGCTTCCATTGGCATACTTTTTCCTGACGATGAAAGGACCTTCCCATCGGAGTAGGAGTTTCTTATCCTTGCGTGTGTCGAAGCGATTGTCGTAGCGGAGCACCAACATTCCTTTCTTCAATTCTTTTTTCCGGAGATGCTCGTTAAAGCTAAGGCATCTATGCTCTGCTTGTGCTGCATAATAATTTATTGCTTCTTCTCTGTCCAGCAGCAGTCTTTCCAAGTTGATGATGTGATCTCTCAAATGCATGTTGGGCTGTTGAAGCTGGCTTGCCATTACTCTGAGACTTTGTAGTTGCACTTGAATGGGCAAGATTGCTTCCTTACCAAATACTAGATGATACGGTGTGAATCCCAAGGATGTACGAAATGAAGTTCTGTAGGCCCATAAAGCTGGTAGTAGATACTTATCCCAGTCTCCAGGATGATTGTTTACCTGCTTGGTAATAATTTTAGAAACCATTCCATTTACCTTTTCAACTAGGCCATTACATTAAGGGTAATATGGTGAAGAGTGCCTCCTTGTAATGCCCAGTTTCTGCATTAATTCTCCTACCAAGTCTGCTCTGAAACCTGGCCCTCTATCAGAGATGATCTCTAAAGGTGTGCCAAAACTACAACATATGTGCTCGTAGATAAATTTAGCTACCTCTACCGCTGTGATTCTAGTGGTGGCTGTAGCCTCTGCCCATCTAGTCATGTAGTCGACCCCCATGATAATGTAGAATTCTCCTGAGTTGGCCCTAAGTAATGGCCCAATGGCATCGATACCCCATTTTTCAAATGGGCCATATGAGAGAATAGGTGTCTGTGGTTCAGGCATAAGTGACCTAGTGCCGGCCTTTTGACACAACTTACATGTTTTGCACCAGTGGTGTACATCACAGTTGAGGCTAGGCCATATGAAGCCTGCTTGCAAGATTTTTCTACTTGTCATGTCTAGGGCAAAGTGACCACCACAAACCCCGTCGTGACAGCTAGCAATTACTCCCGTGATTTCCTGAGAGAGAGGGACCTTCCTGAGTATTTGGTCCTTACCCTTACAGTACAAACCGTCATTGATGAGTCGATACCTTGTGGCCTTCCGCGTCAGCCATTGCCTCTATCCCTTTGTAAAATCTGATGGGCATTCCTCTGTTTCCAAAAAATGCATGATGTCAGGCAAGGCATCACTTCCTTGAAATAGAGGGAGCTTTAGTTTTATTGCTCCAACCACCACTTCCTGTAGTCTTTCACTTGCTAGGGCATCTGCTTCTTGGTTTAGAGCCCTTGGGATATGGTGTATTTGAACTTCTTCAAACTTACCCAACAAGGTTTCTACACCACTTAAGTGAGTCCTTAAACTAGGATTCTTGCATGTCCATGCTCCATTTACTTGCCTTACCAGAAGTAGAGCATCCCCAAATACATTAAGGCGTTGTACACCTTGCGAGACGCACCATTGTAGACCCTTGGTTAGTGCTGCATACTCAGCTTCATTGTTAGAATGTGAATCTAACAATTGGCCCAATGAAAATACCTTTGTCTCTTTGTCATCAGAGACCACTATGCCTGCAGCTGCTTTGTCGGACGCTCGCTTGTAGGCTCCATCAAAGTAGAGAGAGTATGCTCCTTCTACCATCGGTGGTACTGGAGGTAATCGGACTTCTCCTTCCTTAGATTGCTTCTCCTTCCTTTCAAAGACTTGGTAGGTCATGAGTCCCCCCAAACTTGCCCTTGTCGTGCTTTCTACCTGTACCGTGTAGTCAAACTCTTGCAGACGAACTAGCCATTTAGTAATTCTAGCAGACACATCCATGTGTTGTACAACATAGGGAAATATTTCATCCGTGGTTAGAATCACAAATTGCTTAGGCAACAAATATGACCTAAACTTTGTAGTTGCAAATCTAAGAGCTAGGACTAAGTGTTCCACATGGGTGAAACCTTTCTCTCCTGCTGTCATCATTCGACTAGAGAAGTAGATTGGCCTCATGAAAGATGTCGTCGTATCCTTTTGGAGTAGCACATCCCTGTTAACCCTCACGGCACACGGACACCCTATGATCTATAAACGTTGTATTATGTATTTGGTAGAGTCAGGTACCGGGCTTGTCGGACCAATAGGGAAAGGTAGAGTGATCGCCGATGAGAGGCGCACTTTAACTTGGACATTCAAGGGATTAGTTGGTTAAGCATGGGCGCCCAAGTGTGAATGGGGTGAGCTCCTATAAAAGCCAACTAAACCTAATTTTTACTCATTCTCTCATTTGTGCAATTGAAGAGTGCTCTTGCTCCATCTCCATCTTCTTCTTCTTCACCTCCTTGTGTGTGTGTGTGTGAGAGAGAGAGAGAGGGAGAGTGTGTGTGCGATCGAGCATTACGAAGGCACGACGGCGGCGAAGCGGTTGAGCGCGGCACGACTGCAGCTTCTTCTTCATCGCGGCGAGGAATCCACCACGAAGGCGAGCGTAGAGCGGTGAGTGACACACCCTTTGTTTTCTTGAGCTTGCTAGTTTAGGCTTGTTGTGTGCTTGGAGCCGTTTGTAGCTCGCATACGGTGTATTGGCAAGTCCCTTGCTTCGACAGTGCGGCAAGGAGCGCACATTTTTGGCGCCGCTGCCGGGGATATGCCCTACACTAAGCTCGGTTAGCACTTTACGCTTCCTTGTGGTGCAATTTCTATCATAGGAAAGGCAGGGAAGGAGTGTGTGGAAGGTTTCTGTTTTTTGCGTTTTCTGCAATTGCTGTCAAGTTTCAATTTCTGCTATTGTCTGCGTTTTTCAATTTCTGCAATTTCTGCGTTTTCAAGTTCGGCGTTTTCACTTCCTGCAATTTTTCGCATTTCTGTCAATTTTCTGCAATTTCTGTCAATTTTCTGCAATTTCCGCGTTTTTTCCTGCATTTTTTTCAATTTCTGCGTTTTTTCTGTAGCAAAAAAAAAAATAAAAAAAATATTTTTGGAAAATTTTTCTTTTAAAAGGAAAAAAATTTCGGAAATTAAAAACGCGAGCGAGTGGGTGGCGATATTTTTCGAAAATAAAAAACGTGACTCTTAAAACGTACGGGTTGGTTTGTACAAAAGATAGATCGGGATCATTTTCCCAAGCCCAAGCCCAAGCCCAAGCCCAGGCCCAGGCCTCAGTCCTCAGTCTTATGATATATACTAGACTCACTCTTATATATATACCCTACTCCCTCAAGAGAGAATGAGAGCATGTGGGACAAGTCCTCCACTCTCCTCCTTTCTCTTCCCACTTGCACCCTTAGACTTTCTAGTTTGGGCCTAGTTCCCTACTGGAAATTGACAGTTTTAGGGATTCCGAGGGCATAGAGTGACCAAACGAAGGGCTGTAAAGCACGGCACGACCCTCTGACCGATACGCTCGTTTCGAGCTATCACACGGCCCATTCCACGACACGCTCTAAAAAATCTAGCAAAAAAAACAAACAAAAAACACGCTAAAAACTAGTCACAAGGCCTCCTAGAGCAGCTTTTTGACACCTTAGGGTATCAAAAGCACATGCACTTACGCTCTGGGCGAGTGTTAGAACACGAGTATATTGAGGGTGCCTCTGTTCATACGGACACCCATTACCCATCCACGATAGGATCTAGACCCTCAGCGGGGACACAAGGTAGCACCACCCAAGACCCTAAAATAGCCGCTAGTGATTCCTCCTCCGACTCAGAAATCATGGAAGCATACCCTACCCAAAACACTGAGAGAGAAGGCCATGCACCTCCCGAAGCTTCACAGCCTAGTACTAGTATGTTTAGCCGTTTCATGGAAACATTAGGTAGAGCTACTCGCTCGGAACCTGATGCAGATGAAGCACGCGAAGGGGGTGGGGAAGTGGAATCTCCTTTCACATCGCACGTGGACCCCACACCCCCAAAGAGTGTCCATGTGGATATCCTACCAACTTCTTACCAAGAAGGCCCTGTTGAGCTGCCTCCTTCAGAAGTTCCCTCTAGAGTACCGTTGGTGACAAATAAAACCACGGGGAGCAACATTGCTTCTACCTCACAAGAAACCGTTAACACGTCGACTCTAGAAGGATTGTTCATTAATGATCATTGGACATACGACCTCCACACTGAGGTGTTGACGGATCTACACTCTGGCCACGCCTACCATGTAGGATGGATAGAGATTGTACAATCCACCTCTAGTGCCACGAGCATCGAAGATCAACAGAAAATGATATGTAATGTTATCCATGGCATTATTCAATCAGAAAGGCAAAACCGAGGGGTAAATATACTCTCAACTGGCCCCATGAGATTTCTGGATACGAGCAAGGCTCAACAGCCTACTCTATCACAAATGGAGACTCCTCTAATGAGCCCCATGGACCCATCTTACGTCATTTCACCTGGGGTCTCTATGCAATCTAAGCCTCCGAGCGAAAACTTTAGCTTCCCTAACTTGGCTCAACCCTCTATCAAGGAAAACACAGTGCTCACTCCAGGGATAAGCCTAACAGAGAATGTACCGATGACATCTACGGTTAGCGCAGTGCCACTACCTAGTGTTGTAGTACCTAATATGGGGCCTCGACCATATGTGCCTCTAGCCCCTTATGCACACATGGCCCCCACACCTCCAATTGTACCACTTGCTTATGCTCCTGGAGTGCCGCTCCCTAGCTCTTATCCGAGTGGACCTATGCCCGGTTATGTTCCATATCCTGCATCATCCACACATATGCCAAGACCGGTACCCGTTCCTCTCCCACATATGATTCCAAGAGTACCTCCACCGGCCCTACCTCCTCACATAGGTGACTTGGCAGCGTTTGCTCAAACCATAGGTCAATCTATCGCGGAAAATATGCGTCATGCATCTGATAGAGAGCCTAGAAGTAAGGCAGTACAAATTGCCAAACTCACGCAAAAATTCAATGGGGACGAAGATGCTAGGAAACACATTGAAGTGTTTGAACAAGTATGTGATTCCTTAGGGGAACGCAACGAACTACATAAGTGCAATGCCTTAAGCTTGACATTAAGTGGGAAGGCTGGAGATTGGTATAGGACCCTAAGGGTGGACGAGAAAACAATCTACCCTACCCTTCGAAGGTTGTTTCTAAAGGAGTACATACGAGAAGGTGTGCTTTGGGGTGTAGCATCTCAGCTACAGAAGGCCGAACGTAAGGAAGGAGAGTCAGTAAGGGACTTCATTAGTCGTCTAAAGCACTTAAACTCTCGTTGCCCTGTAAATGAGCGCTTCAACAATAACCAACTGCTTGATCGATTCATTCGAGGGTTGAGGAATGAAGGAATCTATAATGGACTAGTGATTAGAGGTATCACAACCTGGGAAGATGTCACTGCCAATGCAATCCAATTAGAGGACAACTTGATGATAGCAGGCATGAGGGTGTCTACTGACACGAGATCCACTAGCTCACAAGCCATTGAGTATGAACCCATGACCGCAAAGCCCATTGCCAATGAGCCAAAGGTATTTGAGACATTCTTGACAGACCTCACCAAGGCAATCCAAGAGTCTCTTAAGGATAATCGACCCCCTCAAAATAGTCACATGTATCCAAGAAGGGAGCAACAATGGTGTTCCATTTGCTTAGGTCCACATAGCACTAGTGAGTGCCCTACGTTTAGAGTAAAATTTAATGGAACTTGCAACGCATGTGGTAGGTATGGTCACCAAGCTAAGGATTGTTTAATGATCAAACGTATGATGGCAAATAGACCACCTGTAGCCTGGACGGATGTGCCTCGAGCTCCTGTATTGATGCCTACTCCACCTGTTGAGCAACTACCGCAACACATGGTCCCTAGATCTCAAAATGTTGTACAAGCTACACCGCTACCACCTCCTGTGCTAGGACCGCAGCCCCCGCATCCAAGAGTCGCCCCTATGAACCAAGTGGGTTGCGAGCCATCAAATGCTTATGCAGATGGTTGTGAGGAGGAAATAGACACTAGTATTGCCTACGGACTTGATACATTGGAAGAGTGTCCTATATACTACATGGAAGATTGTTGGGGACAAGTCAAGCCGGTTTATCAAGCTGCTGCTCTCGCATCCAGAGGTCAAAATATCAACACCCAGGCTAGGAGGCCACCTCTTCAATGCTATGAGTGTGGTGGACCACATCGAGTAGCGGAGTGCCCTATTAGGCTGCAAAAGAATGCTGCACAGATGCAAATGAATCAAGGGAGCACGTCTGCAATGCCAATACTCACATGTAATCGTTGTGGCATAGATCACTTGATTGCCCAATGCCCCTATAACCCAAATGCGCCTAAAATCACACCCCTGAATTTGGTCGAAATTGCTACTGTGACATCACCAATACCACCCGTCGCACCCGCTTATGCGATTACACGGTCCATGCTTCAAGGGCCAAGCCATATCCTCGAAGAGAGAGATACCGCGTCAGTTATCCAAGCAAAGAAAAAGAAGACACGAAGGAAGAAGTCACAGAATACGGAAAATTCAAAGCCAAGTTCCAAAACAAACATAGGAACAGGAGATGACCCCGTGTATATGAATGACCTCGAGGATGATTCAGATTCAGTCGAGACAATGGAGACTAGAACCAATACCACAAAGGGAAAGACCGACAAAGAAAACCGTAACATGGAACCAAATGAAAACCGAATGAGAGAAAACCATAAAGAGCCTCTGAAAACACCACAAGTGTTTCCAAATCCAATCCAAGACCCCCAAGATAAACCGCAGGGGCAAAAAGGGAAGAATCGTAAAAAGAAGATTGGGACGTACCCAAACCCTGTAGACGAGATTAAGCAGGTGAAACATCTAAGAGATTTAGTGGAGGAGACTCAAAGGAAACTAGAACCAGAACCCATGCAGGTCAAAATTCATGACACAGTGTTTCCCACGCAAGTTCATCCACCCCACATGAACCATAGACCGTTAGCCATATCTAGTATCATCCAAGAAGGGAGTGAGGACAGGACATCAGAAAGTGAGCATACACCCTTCTTGTTGGAAAGGATGTTTAACGAAGGAATACCTGATCCCATTGAGGAATATGAGATTCCATCCTCACCAGTTCCTAGTCAAGGACCTACACCCTGCAAAACGCCAATGAATGTTGCCAAACTAGTGGACTTCATGTCTTCTGAGGTCCGAACCACGATCATAGCAAAGCTGTATGGAGATCCTGAGTTATTCCTTGCACTTCGAGCATTCCTTAATGGAGAGCTACGAACGGGATTACCGCAGTTTGCGCAACCAAATAGGCCTGACTCGATTATGATTGATGAGGAAAATCATGTGCAATCACTTGACTTAGATGAACACGAGTTTGTGATCGAGGTACCCATTAACGAATTAGGGCAGTATTTTGAAGGCGACGAGTCTAATGCGACCCTACCCATCACTACCAAGGGATTAACTATAAAGGGAATTCTTGATGGTGGTGCGGGAGTTAGCATCGTTACAAAAGATTGTTGGGAATCCATGGGAAAACCCCGCCTCAGTGTTACTAACATTGTGGTAAAGATGGCAAATGGTACCATAGCTAAACCTATGGGGATGCTCAAGGATCTTAAGATCAAAGTTCTAGGACACAAGGTACGACATACGTTCATTGTAATGGATTTCTCTAAACACCTTATGTCATATGAAATGATTTTAGGACGACCATTCATGAGGGAAGCACAAATGGTTCACGATTGGTCTAAAAATCATGTCTATTTGCAATTCCAAGACTCTGTCCTTAGAGTAGATTTGGTGACTGGTAAGGTACACCCCTTAGGGAGTAAAACCATTATTGATCATCGGTCTGACACCACGGTTCACTCGGCCCCACTACAATATTGTTACACTTGTAAGAAGGATATAGACATTGGCCAAGATTCTCCTTACATGGATGTGTTACCGGGTATGACGGAATCAGACAATGTGGATTGGGTCCACCTAGCATCAACCATAGACACTTGGGGAAATAGGGGGACGACCTGGGTAACACCTGAGGGGGATGAAATGCCTATACCCTTAAATATGCTACAAGCAATGCATATCGCCTCCGAAAAGACTCATCCTAAGGTAACGAAGAAAACATACAAGTGGGTCCCTAAAGCTTCTTTAGTGACCATAGCTAGTGCTAAAAAACAGAAGCCTTGTAAGAAACGTACCAATCGCTCCAAGAAAAGTAAGAAAATGTTGCGATGGATCCCTAAACGACTATTGGAAGCCCAAGGATACTATCAAGGAAATGATCAAATCTGGGTACCAAAACGTAGATTGTGCTCTTACCTATCACCTGACCCAAGTGAGCCCAATCCCGTATCTCCAAAACGAATCAATGATCGTGGAAAGAAAAAAATCACAGAATGCTACACACCCGCTCCCGAGCTAGTTTGGGTACCAAAGAAAGAACGATTTGTTCCACCTAGCTCAGGAAGGGGGGAGTCCCATGAAGATTCTAGCTCATCATGTAATACATCCATAGAGGTAAAAGCTTCTACACAGCCTCCATATATAGTAGTGGACCTCCATGAAGCTACAAAAGAATCCACACCTCCCAGTGTTCAAGAATCACCTGATGAACCACTTCAAGTTCAATCCTGGGAGAGTACCTTACCACCCTTGCAACTTGACGAGGCACCTAGGGTAATAGAAAACTACTGGCAAAAATCCTCACCTATTACCAACTGGAACAATTGGTTTCAAAGGGTGACAAGCTCATTTCAAACGGTATGATCTACCCAAGGAAGGGGGGAGTGTTTGCTGACAGTCATCATTCACTTGCTTCCCTCTCAACCTTTTTCCCTGACCTCTCAATTCCAATCTTAGGGAATGTACATATAAAGCTTTATACTCACAAAAAAAAAAAAAAAAAGGAGCAAGAGCAATTAGCAAACGAGTATGCACATTAAAGTCAAAACATTGACTCAGACCTACACATGTCACATCTGGTACAGTGAAACAGAAACCTATGCCATAAAACACCTTCGATCCTCATCACTTGAGTGATGGAGGGTAGGTAAGATTAGTACGATAGGAGTGTTTCTGTTTTAGAGTTGAGAGATTAGCAAAGTTCTCTTTTCCCACTGATGTGCCTCCTGGAGGTATTCCTTTTGTTTCATAGTGTGTACAGGAGCGTGTTGCTATTGATAGGATTTGGACCTCCATGGAATCTTTATCTCGACTCACACTTCAAATCAAGCGCGACCATCAACACAAACAGGTGTTTCTTGTCCATTAGCATTGCCCTTATCTTTTTTGCATCCATGTTTGTCTGCTTTGATTGTGATTGGTAGCATAATATTCAGCGCATTGGCTTAGTATCAAACATTTAATTCAATGCAATGTTTTGTCATAATCACTTGTTTAGGTGTAAAAATCAAGCAGTCCGACTAAGCTAGTTTGACCAAGTTAGGTGTTAGAGATTTTCTCTTAATACCATGGGGAATGCCTTCCTAATAAGCAATGGTTACTTAGGTTCTTAATCCGATTTAGGCAGCATTGTATGAAATGTACTAGGGCTTTCTAGTGGGCTTAACCCTAGTGACCTTTAGCTTAAGTATTATAAAGGGAGTTTACTAATGTGATGAGCCTGGGGAGGGTAACAGTGTTATATGACCCCCCAAAGTTACAAAATTTAAATGCTGAAAATGAACAAGCAAAAAATCAAAGTGCCACAATGTAAAATTTTAAGCTGGAAGAGAAATCTCAGCTTGATTTGGTACTTCACTCACATGTATTGCCTATGGTACTAGAGCCCTAGAGGTTCCCAGCGTGGGCGCTTTTCCTTGAAAAGCAAAAAACCCAAGGCATACAAAATAAGCACCCACTTCAAAATTGAATCAGTGTGAAAAGACCTTGGGGGGTCAAAGAAAAAGTAATCAGCCAGGCGATGATTTCATGAGAAATTCCTTTTATGGTAGCTTAACTACAAGGTTTTCTAGATATAGCCTCTAGTCAGCCCTTGAACATGAATACTTGGCTCTCGCGATTAAACAACTTAATTGACCACAGAAAATTAAGAAGCTTACCCATGGTATTAATATTCGATCTCTAGTGCTTTTCGACCGTCAAATTAGTGACCCCAGACTTGTTTAATTTTTTGCCTTTACATCTGTTTATGCATTTGATTACATTGCAATTTAATGTTCATTGCTACCAAATTGTTTGAAATTCTTTGACCAATCAATGTGTCTACCTAAAACTGCATATGCTTTTTAAGAGAATGCAATTACTGTGCCAATGTTGTTTGATTTTGCAGTGACTGAAGAAGGCTAAGGACATTCATCTCAAATGCTCTTCCACCTCGACGACCCAGCTTCAACTCAATAGCTTCCGAGGATGGAATCTACATCAGGAAGGGGGGCATGTTAACCCTCACGGCACACGGACACCCTATGATCTATAAACGTTGTATTATGTATTTGGTAGAGTCAGGTACCGGGCTTGTCGGACCAATAGGGAAAGGTAGAGTGATCGCCGATGAGAGGCGCACTTTAACTTGGACATTGAAGGGATTAGTTGGTTAAGCATGGGCGCCCAAGTGTGAATGGGGTGAGCTCCTATAAAAGCCAACTAAACCTAATTTTTACTCATTCTCTCATTTGTGCAATTGAAGAGTGCTCTTGCTCCATCTCCATCTTCTTCTTCTTCACCTCCTTGTGTGTGTGTGTGAGAGAGAGAGAGAGAGAGGGAGAGTGTGTGTGCGATCGAGCATTACGAAGGCACGACGGCGGCGAAGCGGTTGAGCGCGGCACGACTGCAGCTTCTTCTTCATCGCGGCGAGGAATCCACCACGAAGGCGAGCGTAGAGCGGTGAGTGACACACCCTTTGTTTTCTTGAGCTTGCTAGTTTAGGCTTGTTGTGTGCTTGGAGCCGTTTGTGGCTCGCATACGGTGTATTGGCAAGTCCCTTGCTTCGACAGTGCGGCAAGGAGCGCACAATCCCCCAATGAGTCATCACCAACACTTGAGGTGACATAGAATTTTTCATCCCACTTATGTGGTGAGATAGTTGGCAGAGTGGCTAAGACCTCCTTTACCTTGTTGTAGTGATGTTCGCTTTTCTCGTCCCAAGTGAAAGTTGATTTTTGAGTGAGTTGTTGCAGTGGTAGAACAAGTTGTGATAGTAGATGTATGAATCTACTTAAGTACCTCACCTTCTGTAGAAAAGAGACCAGTTGATGTGTGGTCATTGGTGAAGGTAGGGCTATGAGTGCGGACACCTTACTTGGGTCGGCGTTGATACCTTTTATTGAAATTTCATGGCCTAGTAGAATGACTTTACTCTCCCCAATGTGGCATTTATCCACATTTAATTGCCCACCTAGACTCTGCAACCTGGCCAAACCTTCAGTTACCTTTTCTAAATGTGAAATACGGGAGCTATATATACAAAACTCATCAATGAACACTCTTATGGATGTTCCAAAGAACGGTTGAAAAACATATGTGACATATCTTTGGAATGTGGCAGGTGCATTTGTGAGACCAAATGGCATAACCCTGTATGCAAAACAACCCCATGGCGTGATAAAAGTGGGTTTTAGCTGATCTTCCAAGGCTATGCGTATTTGAAAGTATCCAGAATAACCATCACAGACGGTATAGCATTCAAAACCCGCTACTTCATTTAGAATTTCATCCAAGAAAGGGAGAGGAAAGTGGTCTCTCTTTGTAGCTGCATTTAGTGGTTTGTAGTCAACACAGACCCTCCACTTACCATTCTTTTTAGGCGTCACCACTATGGGTGACACCCATTCTGAGTTTTCTACAGGAAAGATGAATCCCGCCTCCAACAGTTTCCTTATCTCGGCCAAGAGTGCCTTTTCTTGTATGACCCCCAATCGTCGTAGCTTTTGCACAACTGGTTTTACCCCTTCCTTCAACTTAATATGATGTTCCACCAGTGTAATGCCTGTGATTCTTTCATAGTTGTCAATGAACAGGTTAGGAAATCCCATCAACATGTGCAAAAAACTATCTTTCTCCTCAAGTGTTAATTCCGTAGAGAACATACCCTTCAACCTACTTCCTCCTAGGCCAGGTGATTTTCTCTCCTCTTCATTGGGTTTCCCTTTTGGTGATGGATCACCAGTTGTGCTTACCCTTTGTGGATCCTTCATAATGATACCCATCACATCAATGGAACTGTCACTTTCGTCGGTGGATGTGGTCTCCTCCTCAGAACTGGAAGATTCGCTAGTGGTTTCATCTGGCGATGTTTCCAGATTCATTTGCTTCTGCTTGCCAATCCTCATGTCGTAGTAGATTGTCTCCCCTTTCTTACCGGTCATGCGTAGAAGGCCAGTACCCCAGTCCTGTTTTGCCTTCATGGCCATCAATCATGGCCTTCCCAAAATTAGTGGATAGCCCTCCCCCTTAGTAGGCATTACAAAAACATCTACCTCTACCTCAGTGTTGAAAGCTTTGATTTTCACAGCACTTACCACACCCACACACTTTACTTTTGCGTTTTTTGCCATCTTTGCCTTGCATGGAGAAGGCCTGTCAACCTCGAGCCCTAATCGAAGCATCATAGCTTCGCTCATTACACAGATTTGTGCACCTCCATCAAGGTAGGTGTTTCCAACCCTCTTTCCTTTTATGTTTACGTCGACAATTGGAAGGATGTCATCCATGTTGCATCCCGAAATTGCTCCAGCTACCTTTGTTTTGGAGCGACTTGTACTTACCATTTTAGACCATTGTCGCCTTACTTTTGGTGCAAGATGTAGCAGCTGTGGCCATGTAATCTTCGGTCCTTGCTCTGCCACATCCAATGTTAGATCATAGGGTTTAGAACTTTCCCCTAGCTGGAAGTCGGTGATGCCCAATTTCCGTCGTGGCCTGGATGGCCTCTTGCTAGCTTCTCCTCTCATGCTTCTCTCATCATCTGATTGTGTAGCTTTCTCCCTCCTAGCTCTTTTCATAGTCATGGCTTCAAGTGGTTCTAAAAAGGTTACCTTCTCCTTACCCTTGTCCCTCTCCTTTGCTCTGGGTGGATCCACTACTATGGCTTTTCCTTTCTCTTCTAGCCTTATGATGTTTACAGGGCGATCAGGTGGTGGGGCTGGTGGAAGAGGTGGGATGGATGCTTGTAGTGGTGTCTGGGGTGGACGTAGAATTTGTGTTGGTGGGGGTGGTGCTCGGGGTGGGGGTGTTCTTTCTCTAGGGGGTGAAAATTGGTTCCTCCTACCTCCTCTATTATAGTTTTGTCGTGGTTTGGGACAGTAGTACATACCGTGACCATCTTCTCTGCAGTTGTAGCAATGATACTCCCTGTTTTGTCGTCGTGCTCTTCCAGGGTCTTGATCTCTTTCTTGACTCCTCCCTTGTTGTATTAAGTGGACAGACAAATTCTGCAGTTGGTCAGTAATATGGGCCAACATATCTTGTTGGTCATCTCTTACCCCAAGAGCGGGTGGTGGTGGTGGAATGGTGGTTGTCGTAGTTGCTGGTCGACGCGATGTTCCTGATTCTGTTGACTCGGTTTCTTTGGCTTTCATTCGCACATTCTTGTCTTTAAGGCGAGCAATCTCAACGGCTAACTCGTACGTAGCCGGGAATCTACCTTTCACCTTCTCCTTGAGAAGCGGCCATAAGCCATGCGTGAACCGATCTTTTTTTAGGAAATCAGGTGCAGCTTCCCCCCTAGCCAGTGACTCAACCCACCGTTCCCACAAATCCACAAATTTGGACTCATAGGTGGCATATTCTAAAAGACCCTCCTGCTTCAAGTCTCTCAACTTGTCCCACAACTTTTCTGAAGTGGTACCTCCCCCAAAGAGCCTCTTAAAAGCGGTTTTTAAGGGTTCCCAGTCATCCTTGGTTGCTTGTGGAAGTGCATTGTACCATGATCTAGCTTCTAGCTTCATGAGATGCTTAAAGATTCTAACCCGGGATTCATCCGTATCTTTGTTGCTCACTACACATGCTACTTCAAAGTCATCTAGGAAGTCTGTTACCAAATCCTCCCCCTTCTTTCCTTTAAATGTTGGAAATGCTACACTTGCCATGATTACTGAGAGAGAGCTAGAAAGACACACTGCTTAACTTGCAAAAGTTTTTTTCTTCTTTACAAGGAGACGTGTATACCCTCTTATACTAGGACATAGATTAAAACTTCAAACGGTACATTTCCTTGTACCAAAGGTAAGACAAATGGTTGATCTGATGCCAGAACCTCCAAAAACCGCTCCCCACCCGGCATGGTGTAAATGACGTGCTGGTAGTGAGCCTTCAAATCCAGTATTACCTTGATTGAGCGTACACGTGTTGGTATGTGTGATCTGTCTTGAGGTAGGTTGTACTGATTCATGTGAAGCTTAGAGGTGCTTAGTCACTATCCAAGCTTGTGGGAGAGGGTGGTGTTCTTTCCTGAAACAAACTCAGTAGATCCCTAGTTTCTCTAGTGAGAGTGTGAGCCAATGCTTCCGTTATCTGTGCTGCAGCATCAGGTGCGACTTGAAAACTGACTGTGATAATTACCTCGGTGACTTGAGTTACCCGATTCTCAAAGTAGAATAGTGTTGATTCTCTATTGTGTAGAGCTCCTTCCATTTTGTTGTTGTGGGTTGGTTGTAGGTTGCAGACATGGTTTTGACCTTCTCCTTCTTCTTCTTGGCACTTGGCCTATGTATATCCACTGGGTTTGGCGTGCTGGTTGACTCTCCCATTGCAAATCGATTACCGTTACGCCTGGCACTCGAGCTTTGATGGAGATGCGGAGTTCGTCTAGTTGTGCTTGGAGCTCTTCTTCTTCTATTGTCCAATTAGCAAATCCTGCTAGCCATTCATCCATTCACAATAGTTTAAGGGTTTCAGTCTTGGAGACTGAAGGGTTTCATGAAAAGATCCTCAGTGGAGGCACCAAATGACGAGAGCAAAGCAAACCCCGAACCCTGACGGCCTCTAAAACACCGGGGACCGAATGGCGCGCCTCGCGCCTGTCATGGTAAAGCAAACAGGGGGCACCACCTAGCTTCAGCGGCTAGGACGCAAACAACACACCACCATAACAAAGTTTCATCCAAGAGAGATGGATGCTTGGGAGTAACGATGAAAAGGAAAGGGAATGAGATCAAGTGAGAGAGAGAGAGAGAGAGAGTGAGGGAGGGGGTATAGCGGCTTAGTACTTATGCATCACAAAAGGATGGCGAATCCGCACACCCTTCACATATACACAAGCTCACTCCAAAACACAAGACTAGGTGGCGATTCCGCACACCCCACATGGGCAAAACATTGCAAGAAAACATACTCACAAAACCTCAAGCTTTATTTAGAGAATTAGGTGATGAAATGGGGAGCATAGGGTAGGGGAATGAGAAGGGAGAGAGTGGTAGAGCACATGCCGGATAGGTGGGAGTTGATGGCAAAGACTCGCACGAGGATTATGGCCATCATCCTTCATTTAGTTTCCCTTCATCTTTCATAGCCAAGGGTGTAGAGGTCATGCTCAAGACAAGCATGGTGATTGCGATGATGGTGATGGTGTGGGTGTGTGTGTGTGCACTAGGCACACACAGTGCATAGTGTGTTCTTTGGTGATGTTGTGTGTTTTTGTGTGATGGTGACCCCTCTTTATATAGGGGAGGAGGGGGGGAAGAAATTCTAGAATTTAGAAATGAAGAAATCATTATCTACATAGGCCATGTGACTGTGGGCCCCACTTGTCTGGCTGTGTGTATATGTGCCAGAACAGCAGTCTCATGAGAGAGAGACTAAGAGAGAGAGATGGTTTGATGAAAAAAAAGTGAGAGGTGACATGGAGAATAAAGTAATTACAAGAGGGGAGAGAGAGGAGTGTGTTCAAAGGTGAATCTGTGTGCAGATGTTTGTGAACACAAGAAAAATCAGGTAACCACCGGGTGGGGATGGGTCCGTGGGCACCTTTTTTAGTGAAACTGAGTGTGTGTGAGTGTGGGGGAGGTTATTTAGCTACAAGACAAGAGACTTGGCGCCCTTTAGAGAGAGGGGGGGGTATTTGGGTCATGGGATATGATAGGAGAGAGAAAGGGGGGGTGGGGTATACTATTTTGGAAGATAGGGTAAGTTGCATGTGAGTTAGGGTGCATTATTGGTGAGTTAGAATGCATTATTGGTGAGAGGTGGGGTAGCTTGAGGGGAGAGAGAAAGGAGAAAGGAAAAGGGGAAGAGAGAGGGGGTTGACCTTTTGAGTGGAGGAGAGGAAAAGGGACACACGACGGGGCAACATTGAAGAAAAAGGAGGCAAGGTGGGGATGGGCTGCCCCGCAGGCATGAGGTGGCTTATTTTACCTTTCTCATATATTTACATAATCATACTTTATTTTTTCTTACTTTTTCCAATGTCTTTTATCACTCCCTCCCTAAGAGGGGGTTTTCATGGGGTGGGGACGAGAGAAGAGGGGTATGGGAGCTTGGCTTGTGAAAAGCCCCCATTAATGGCACCCGTTTGACGAGTCAAGCAGGCCCCATTTAGACCAAAATAGAGTATTCGTTTAAGGAGGGGCTTGGGGCACTCGTCTCCCCACTTGTTCATAACGAAGGACCAGAAGGGCCTGGACTGGTACGCTTCCCACGTGCTAGGTGCCTTAGTCTGGCCCATGAGGCCCGCATAGATGCTTGTGTGGCATGCCACCATGTCGATCTCCTCCACGGTAAGCTCACTGGGAAGAACTAGCTGGTCGATAACCCGCCGAATGACCCTCTTAATGTTGCGTCTTAGGTTGGCCAGGGTGGCTTCACCAAAGCCGTTCTTCGGGACTAGTCGCGAGTAGCTGGGGAGCTCAGCATATGACGTGGCAAAGAGGTGTTGCACGGGGCATTTACGATTGAAATAGGGGCCATTCTCCGGGCTAAATAGGCGGAACAGTAGGTAACACGTGTTGGTGATAGCCTTGATCTACTCATTGAGAAGATTAACGAGCTCTTCGTATTGAGAGGGGGTGGCAGCCAACCTTGATAACCCAGAGCCCAACTGGCTCGATAGAGAGTAAGGCAAGTCGGCCAAGGTAGTACTCGGTAATAAGGGTGGCAACCCGTAACCCGTCTGTGGGGGGGCTTTCTCTGCCTGCAGATAGAGCCCCCCCACCTGTTCCTTTAGAGCTTCCCTTACCTTAATGCTAGATACAGACCACTGAACCATCTGGTCCTCTGTCCATACCTCCTTTCTTCCATAGGCCTCTTTAAGCTCTGGATACTGCCTCAAGAATTTAAGGGTGTTCTCCACTTCCGGGGGGGTTAGATTCGGCAGAGACTCTCCCTCCCTGGCTTCCACGGCCTGTCCTTCCTCCAGGACTGGTCCTAGGTTGGGGGGTAGGGTACCTTCCGCTTTGGTCTCCTCTTCCTCTCCGTCTACGTGTTCCCCGCTGGATAAAGTATCAGCACTATCGACACTATCGACATTGCCCGGGCTATCAACGTGGTCAACTGTCTCGCAGCCTCCCCGTTCCCATCCTTCCTTGTCCTCCTTAAACCCCGGCCAAGGATCAGTCTTCATCAGGTACCACATTGAACCTGTTATTTTGTTCTTCCTTATGCGTTCCCCATGACCCAGCCTTAGCCCTTGCACTACTCTCCCTATAGATCTCCTCCTAATAACAACGTCACGATATCCTTGCGACCTTATGACTTCGTCTAGCGCATCCCCAAATTGGTTAAATGGGATAGGTTCTATCCCATTTGCATCCACGTAGAGGATATAATCCTCGTAGAGAGACCCGAGAATAGGCACCTTCTTTGCTCCTAGTGGTATTTCGGCCCCTAGGTCATATCTAATCTTTTCTGTCACCCACTCGATAAGCCTTGAGTAGTTCAGCCCGCCTCCTGTTAACTCGTTAAGGGCTTCCACACTATGACCTATCCGGGTCTTGTCGAGCGGCATTCCCAAGGCCCATTTAACGAGCCCGCTGGCGTCCCCCTTGAGCATCTCAATAAGAAAGGGATTGCGGCGCATAACCGTTTTGGGTGTCTGTATAAAGAGGAAGCGTCTCCTCCCCCCGCTAGATCGGTCCATGTCAGGCCACCTCCAGTTGGCCGTAAAAAGGGAGTGGCACCAGACTTAACCGACATAGCGGGCGTCCCTTTAGCCTCCACAGTTACCCCCTCGTTGGAGAGAAACCTCTTTAATATGCTGGCAGCCGCATTACTTGGTTGTCGAGTAACATCTCGGAAGAGGAGCAAGTTCTTACCTTCAACCAGTGTCAGCTCAAATCTATTTGCTATCCGGCTCACGTCCAGGCTCTCACACCTCTCCCCTAGTATGTGCTCCAATAGCGCTGTTAGGGTCGACTTTCCCATGGCCCCCGGCCCCCACAGAAAGAGACTAAACTGCTCCCACGTATCCAATGTAAAGACTAGCCTCAGGAAGGCTCTCAACAAGTTTAACTTTAGGACGTCTCCATCCATCAGGGTAAGGAGGAAGCTTTTCTGGATGGGGGTCATTGGTGTACACATATCCAGCTCAATACCTGCATAGCTCATGCAGACCCACAAGGGACTGGGTGGGTGTAACAGCGGCCCTGACTCGTGAGGAACAAGTACTCCGTTGAGAAAGGGGAGCCCTGAATCCACCGTCCTGGCCCGCTTAAGGAGCTGGCGCAGGCGCTCCTCTACTGATTTAAGAAGATGTTGGGAGCTCATTCTCTTTCTTTGGGGTCGTGTGAACGCAGCCCCCATTCCCTTCATCTCCTCCTCTATCTTATTTAGTATCTCGTAAGCCCATCCGGGCGGACTATCCCACCTTTGATTTTTATACTCATACCACTGCTCGTCCGGAAGCAGGTAGGCCCATGTATCCTTAAACCGATCGGCCAGTAACGCCCCTATGTGGGCGTCCAGTTCGTGGTCCAACTCAGCCGTATCTCCTCCATATTCGCCTGCCTGCTCATCTGCTCGTTTTTCAAGGATTCTTGAGAAATCGAGCTCCTTTTCCTTCTCAAAGGGGGGATTGCAAAGATAGCGAGCTTGGAAGATGAGGGTCTCGTTTTGCATAGCCCGATTACCCATTACCTGCCCGTAAAGAGTGTTCCACCGGGTCCCCTTAAGAATAGAGTCTAGAACGCCTATAGGTCCATATTGCCCCCCAGAACGCCCATATTGCCCCCAACTACAAAACCACGTTCTTTGCTGAAAGAGGAAACCGTACTCACACTTACATGATTGAGCCTATCCCCTTGTCGGCGATATGCACTATTGCAGCCATTCGACTTAGCTCCCATTTTCTTTGATGCGAGACAGGGCATTGGGGCAATGGAGAAGAGTCAAATCGACTGTGCATGTTATGCTCACTGCAAGTTCGAGAGTCTGAGTACCACACACTACTAGAGTGCTTAACTTTTGGTCACATACGAACTTGCTTCTCTCACATTTTCAGCCATGACTTAGATGTACACTCTTTCCTCTCCCAACCACAGTGTAGGCTCTCCATTGCGACTCTCATCACCACAATTTTGGAGCATCAAGAGTCACTCATTAGCCATACACGTATCACATGTAACTTTGGTCCCATAGGTCATATTGACCTCCTAGGATGATAATAAAATCTATCTATCTATGTCAACCTCCTCCTTCCCTTTCTTTATTAGTCTCTATCTCCCTTTAGAGGCAAAGTGGGATAAATGGACCGATAGGCTGGTTTGGAACAACAGGCAATGAAAAAGCTCTAGTAAGTGTGTCTAATCTGACAAAGGTGCTTTGTGATGGCCTCTTGTAATATGTTCCCCACCATGGATGTAAGCATTTTGAGATGCCTAGTAGAATGATGTGGCCTCAAACACCATGAAATGCAAGAAGGTGGCCTTTGATGGGTAGCATCCTCAAGGGCTCGAGTTATGCAGCATTTTGAAATGCTTGTTGGATTGAGGTCTCTGATAAGAGGTGCGGGGGCTCAACGGGTGGCATTCATGCAATGATCTTGGAGTGCATTTTTACAAGGAGATCCTTGCTTGGGAGAGCGGCCAATTGTATGCATCATGTTGAATGAGACCAAGCAAAAGATTATCCTTGATATTAGTTGGATTTACTTGAGATATATAAAAAGTTTTGCATGTGAATATTGCACGATTGAGCAACAAAATGTGCGTTGCAAGGCATATGATGATAGGAATATGAAAAACAAGGAAATCTCTCATGAAGAAAACATGCCTAAGGAGGAGGCAAGTGCCTCGAGCAGATAAGAATGCACTACCTATGAGGCCGGTTTACAAATGAAAGTGAACTTTTGGCATTACAATAGATACCCATGGAATGCGGGAGCTGGCATACATGAACTAACAAGCACAACCAATGTTGTACTTCTTGTTGAAACTTGGGAGCATAATACACAAAGGATTAAAGGCTTGGAGGATTACAATAAACATTCAATGATGTGGTCAAAGAATCTCAAGCAACGAAGAGGACAAGGAGGGGTAGCATGTATAGTTAAGAAAGGATTGGAAGATTTTGTATCAATTGTGAAAGATGACAAGCACAAAGGTTATGTATGGATGAAGATTATGACACCAAAAAGAGCACCTAGTTTTGTAGCCAATTGCTACATTCCTCATCGTGATTCCCCCTTTTATGCTTGCATGGATAGAGATTAGTATTTGTTGATTTAGAAGATGACATTGCTTATTTTAAGCGCAAAGGTGATGTTATTGTCTTTGGGGATATAAATGCTCGCACATAAACATTACAACATGATACTCAACAATTTGATATGCCATACATTTCAAGGGATTTGGAGGAAGTTGACTTGTATGATCGTACTTCAATGGATGAGAAAGAGTCAGAGCACTATTTTTACACTTGTGCAATAACGCGTGGATGCTCATTTCCAATGATGTATCTTTATGGAGTGGAGCTGATGGATTTACATGTAGAAAACACAACAGGGTTAGTGTGATTGACTATATGCTACTCTTTGAAGCCATCATGTATCACATAAAGAGTTTTATGCTTGGCCAATGGACCCTAGAATCAGACCACCGGACCTTATATATTGACCTTACACATGGAGAAACAGCTAAGCATGATAATTTTAGTCAAAGGAAAGAGAAGTTAGCTCTTTGTATGTATTTCAAATGGTCACCAATGTATAATAAAATGGTTGAATAAAAATTGTGGATGAAAAAGCTTCAATATGATGCACCATTGGAAACTAAGTGGAAATCTCTCGAGAAATTAATTTGTTCTTGTGTTGAAGAATGATTTGCCATAAGCATCCACGGTATCAACAAAGGTAGATAAGGCAAAAGGTGGTTTGATAAAGAATGTCAAGATGCTCAAAAGTCCTTGATAAAGCTAGATACAACTATGGACAAAGACAACTATCAAAGTCATTTGCATACATATAAGGCATTAATTCAAAAGAAGAGAAGAACATGGGAAGTCAAGCATCAATTTTTCAAGTTCAAGAAAAGACACGTGCATGTGGAAGAGTTTTGGAGAAACTTGAAGGGCAAACGGGCCAAGAGTTTTTGTAACTTGAGTTTTATGAATATGTACACACATTGTAGGAAACTCTATGAGCAACCAAATGCTGAAAAGATGCCATTTTATAGTTCACTTCCATGTATGCCCTCTTTTTTGGGGATATGTGTGGCAGACTCAAAAAGTTGGCCACTAGCAAAGCAAGGGATCTTTAAGGTATCAAGGCAAAAATGATTAAATGGACGGGAGATTTTACACATGATTGGATGTGTGATATGTTCAACCTTGCACTTTTGTTAAGTATGGAGATTGATTCACCCCTTGTAAGTTTTAGTTTCAAAAATGCACATTTGTAAGGCCCTCATTATGAGGAGAAGCCATCGTATGTGAGAAAAATCACTCGCCAAAAAACAAAAAAATTACACCCTCACTGGAATATTCCTTTTTGCCAAAATAATCAGGTCAGACAACAGCCAAAAAGTGATCGAAAAACGGCCGGTTGGTTGGTCGATAGTCAATGGCCGATGGGGTCGATGATCATAAGTCTTTGGCGGGTTCAATGGCTGGTAATAGAGTTTCAGGGGGCTTAGCTATGGCTCACATGGGCGCATGGATGAATTTCAAGAGGACTTGGCTACCTAAGGACGGCCACACATGGGCACATGGGAGAGTTCAAGATGAACTTATCTACACAATGGGGGATTACACACACGGGTGTCTCTCATGAGAGAGACACCCGTGCATGAGAGACACCCGTGTCTCCCATGAGAGAGGGCAACACTTTTGGACTATAAAAGGATGCCTCTTCGACACAGAAAATGGATTGTGGTGGTGCATTGTGAAGTTGGTGAAGCAAGGTATGTGTGAGGTGGTGAGAGTGAAGCAAGGCGGGGTATAATCCCTTTGTAACTTGCTTCTAGTTTGAAGTGCAAAGCCATTGAGTGGCTATTTTCTCATGAATGTAGCCCACATTGGGTAAACCATGTATATCGTGCTCTCTCTCTCTCTCTTGTGAAAATTATCTCTCTCCATTAAGTAAACCACTCTAGTCTCTACTTAACTACATCTTTATTCCTAAGAGCTGGTATCAAAGCAAGGTTTGCTCCTAGCTAAAATATCTTAAGGAAATGATTCCTTAAATCGAGTGGGAGTAATAGCAGAGGAAGGAAAGCTCAAGATCAAGAAGTTCAATGGCAAACACTACCAACACTGGAAGATGCAAATTGAAGGCTACCTCTACTACCAAAAGGGTCTTTATTTGCCACTAGGTGGTCTTGCAAAGAAGCCTGCAACAATGGAAGATGAGGCAATGATTGTCCTTGACCGAAAGGCAATAGGAAAAATCTGGCTATGCTTGGCGTTGTTGGGTGGGCAAACGAAAAAGTGGGACACCTCTATAGCTATATATCCCAAGAGCATTCAAACTTCAACCTAAATACCAAAAAGTACACCCGAACAAATCTTAGTAAATCCCAACCAAAAGGCCTATGCTCCCTTGGGAATTTACTAGCACACGCCTACCCAAAGGACCATAGCACATAAGAGAAAAACCCTATCAAAGCACAAATTTCTAGCACACACCGACCAATACATATGAAGACAAGGGCTTTACCTTTCACAATTTAACATCACAAAACCACAACTTCAACATCAATTCCACAACTCATAGATACATGCCCTTCCAATCTGTCCGCACACAATTTGCCAAGAGGCTGCCATAGCCATAACCCTGTAGAGAACTAGTTGTAACTTGAAGAGCACAACTCCAATTGGGGCACTTTAAAGCATGGAAGGAATATTGAAAAATGATTGTCGAGAAAATTGAAGATGAAAAAAATTTAATATGCACGCCACTACATGCAAAATTGACGCAAACAGAGAGCTGTTCTGCTTCGACTACACATGGAGAAGGCAAGGCAAGGCAAAAAACTGCATCAAAAACCATCGCACAACGAGCTAAAACCTGAAAATTTATGCAGTTTGGCTGAAACTTTTTAGGTTTTTACATGAGTTTTAGTTATATACAAGTCTCACTTCAAAAAACTCACTCACGGGCACTTACAATAGCCCGACAACTGGCGCTATACTAGTGACTTGCCCTGCATGTACATGTGCTTGCTAAAGCAAGCTAAAAAAACCACAAAAAGAAATCCCACACACCCTTTTGACATTGAACGTCATGTCCATATGTACAAATTTACAAAAAATGGGGTGTCAAAAATGCGCCCAACAGCGTCAACGATGTCCAGAACGTTTTGGAGATGAAGGAAGCGGTTGTTCAATTTATAAATGGTAGAGAGTGGTTCGGTTGTAGAACACCTAAATGACTTCAACACCAACATAAGTCAACTTTGTTCGGTGAAGATCAACTTTGATGATGAAGTGCGAGCTCTCCTTATACTATAGTCTTTGTCGAATAGTAGTGACAGCCTTGTGATGCCTGTAACTCTATCTATGGCACAAACACTCTTAAGTTTGATGATGTTGTGGGTGTTCTCCTAAGTAAGAAAATGCAAAGGAGAAGCATAGATGAATCATCAAGTGATACACTGTTAGAGGAAAAAAGAGGAAGATTGAAGGAGAGGTTCAAAAATCAAAAGGATCGTGATCGCTCGAGGCGGAGCAAGTCACACACAAAGTCAGTTCTCTAATGCTGGGATTGCAGTAAGAAGGGTCACGTCACGAAGGATTGCTCGTCCAAGAAGAAGTACTCGGAGTCTCAAAACAACAAGTCAACATCGAAAGCCAATGTGGTAGGTAAAGTAGAGCAAGATGCTCTAATTCTTTCACTAGACAATGTGTCCAATTCTTGGATAGTTGACTCTGGAGCTTCATTCCATGCGACACCACATAAGTAGCATTCCAAGATTACACCAAAGAATTTTGGATATGTATACTTGGGAGATGATGAAGCTTGTGAAATTGTCGGGAAAGGTATAGTTTATATAAAAAATGAAAATGTAAATGAATGCTAGCTTGAAGATGTTAGGCATGTTCCCTCTCTTCGCAAACCCTTGATCTCTAACGGTCGGTTTCATGATGAAGGTCACAACATTGCATTCGGAAACAAATGTTGGAATGGTTGCAAAAGGAGAAAAGGTTGGTACACTATACTTGCATACGGTGAACGTGCAATCTTTAACTTGTGCAACAACTAGAAGTCAACGGCGCGGTGTGGCACTATCGGCTTGGGAATATGAGTGCCAAAGGAATGCAAATCCTTCAATCAAAGAAGCTTCTACCATGTTTGGAAGAAGTGGACTTAGAGTTTTGTGAGGATTGTGTTCACGATAAACAAAAGAGGATAAAATTCTTAAAAGTAGGAAATGAAAGAAAAAATAAAAAACTTGAATTGGTTCATCTTGATGTATGGGGTCGTGTGAGTACGCCTTCCCTTGGTGGGTCATTGTACATGTAACTTTCATAGATGATGCCACAAGGAAAACATGGGTTTATGCAATGAAGAATAAATCTGATGTGTTTTCCATATTTTTGAAAGCTTTTGTGCTAGCAATGGCATTCAAAGGCAAAGGAAAATCCCAAGGACACCTCATTTTCTCCCAAACTCCTCGATTAGTCCTACTAGACTATAAAGTACACTTTTCTTTCAAAACTTCCTTTATTTGAACACCAATGGCTCCTTTTTTAAGAATTTCACCAAATCAGGCTTTGCCGACCTAATTTAGGCTTTCTGTCAAACCCTCGTCAGAATCGAATAAGATGTGACATACTCATCTGTCTTCCCTTCTTGATCACCAAGGTATCTTGTATTTGACCATCTGTGCCTGTTTACTATTTATTTTCTATTTTTGACCCTTTTAATAGAAAAATTAAAGAAAATATGAGACTAACCCAAAAAATAAAAAATCAATCCAAAAATTACGTAAACACACATAAATTTCTTCATTTTGATCACTAATTTGGTCCAAAAACGTACAAAAAGAGTGAAAAATACAATAATTTTGGCCTTTTTGACAATATTATACTATTTACACACACCTAGAGGTTATCAAATTACATTATCTCCATTCTCTTTACCTATATGGGAATATTTCTTGGATTGTAAAAACTCACACGTTAACATACAAACACTTCAAAACATTGCTCTTTTTCTAGCCGATTTCATCTATTTGGGTCCAAATTTAGAATGCCTTCCCCCTCCTTGTCGGAGTCCTCTGGGATGACAAAGTGTAGCCTGGGTAGTTGAGTGCATGGGTAGTAGAGTCGTGTCTATGTATAGCCGTGATTGGCTCTACAATGCTATCGATATCAATGCAATTCAAAAGACTATGCTATGCAAGAGGAGGGTCTTGAGCAGATAGCTCAAGGGTTGTCGATGTCAAAGCATCCAAGTTGGTTAACTCTCTCGCAAAGTAGATCCACACAAATTTTTTAAGGATCACCATAATCTCGTTAAGCAATTTTCTATCACCTCATTGAGAGAGTGCGTTCCATGATCACTCACAAGCTCAACAGGAAGTTTGTATTGCATAAATATGCACTCATATAAGAATGCAATAGTGGTTCAGGCATTGTTCTTCCTAGTGGCTCTAGCTTCTGCCCATTTAGTAGAATAATTTGTGGGCACACTAATGTTTTGTGGCTGAGTTTTATAGGCAGGTGGTTGTAATGGACCAAAAAAGTCTATACCCCACTTAGTGAATGCTCTTGCTCCCATCATAGGTCAAAATGACATGCTGTTGATTCTAGTCAGCATTTTTTCTCTCTGACAAGAGTCACATCATCTAAAAAATTCTTTTGTATCAGTAAACAGAGTTGGCCACCATATGCCAGCCATCATTTTAGCTATAGCCATAGTTTCATGAGAAAAATGACCCCTTGCTAGCCCAGTGTGTGCTTGTTCCAGAATAGGAAGGTATTCATCTTCATTCGCACATAGTCTAAGATGCTGGTCTTTTCCTCATCTATAGAGTTATTGACCAACCATGGTATAGCTGGCTGCTTCAATCTCAATCGCTTTTTGTCTTTGTTTGCACTTGTCCTCTGGAAATTTTTGATTTGTTAAGTATTTTACCAGATTCTACTCCACTTAGATGTAACGAATATCTGGAACAATGTTGCTTGTGGAATGGATGCTCTTTTCTTACACTAGGAATAGTTGTCCACATAGGCATGTACACCTCTTTTCATAGTAGGCTAATAAACTCCTAACCATGTTAGTCGTCACAAAGTCTAATCTTCTGCAAAATTGATTCCCACTACCGTGGTAGGAGCTTGATCTAAGTAGGTTGCTTGTTCCTTAGGGCTTATACACAAAAGTAGAATACCATCTTTGTTTTTTTGATACAATCTTGTAGCCAATAACTAATACAAAGATGATTTCTCTTTCAACCATGGTGTAATCGGAAGTGGGATCTGTGAATCTACTTGAGCTATGGTCATCAAAGAGATAAGATCTTTGGACCATTTTGGAATCATTTCCACGCATAATAGATAAGAATTTGGCAAATCATCATCCACTCCTGTCGGAGGTTCTACAAAAGTGATTCTAGAAAGGTGATCTGATCGTTGATGTGTGGTGCCCTTTTTGACTACCACTGTAAAATCAAACTCTAGTAGGATGATAAACCATCTTACAATCCTTCCAGTATTGCATTGCTTGTTTACCAGATAAAGTAGAGCTTGGTGGTCCACAAAGAAGACAAACTTATTAGCTAATAAGTAGTGTTGAATTTTTTTGACCGCATACACTATGAAAAGTCCTTCCCTTTTAGTTGTGATGTAGTTCTTTCTTGCTATGTTTAGCTACCTGCTACCATATGAAATAGAGAAATCCATTGTTCCCCTTTCTTGGTTGGGCTAGTATGCAACCAATAACAAATTTGATGCATCCACATGCACATGGAAATCTTTGTCCTAGTATGGGATCTTCAATATCGGTGTTGATGAAAAAGCTTGTTTAAGCTTTTGAAAGGATTCTTTGCGCTATTCAATCCATTGAAAGTGAGTGATAAGGCCATAAATGGGTTTTGCAATGACATTGATAGCCATTTTTTGGCTATTCAAAATTGCCATAGTAAGCTACCTCACCCTATCAAATCACTCAAACATTTTAGTTATCCCTACCATTTCACTGTACATAGGCGTGTGTGAGTTAGGGGACTTTTCCCATATTTTCTTAAAAAACCCTCAATTAGCTAATCACTGGGCTAGTTGAGCCAAAAAATAAAAAAATATATTATGGCCCATTTGTGTGTAAATATTTCATTGTATATAGGGCCTAAATAAAAGGATTTTTCATAATTATTTTGGTATTTATTTAAATATTTATACTTCGATGTGTGTTATTTATGCTATGTACATTGACTGACCATTACCATATTTTTCCTTACCATTTTGCATACTCTTTATTCCATATAAAAATAATTTCATGCAAGATTCTCTTATTTTTGGTGTAACTCCATCCCAACAAAAATCCAAAAAACTAGTTCTATTTATGTGTATATTTTTTCACTATTGTGATTTTTTCCTTCCTACATCTATTCTCTATTACTCTCATAAATTAGACCACCAAAAATATTCATCTTTTTATGGTAGACGTATAATGAGAGAGATTAATTTTGACCCCTTTATATTTTTTCCACCTATATTATTTATATTTGACATGTACATATTTTTTTTAGACCCCTCAATATTTGATTTTCTTATTTGTACTATTCACTTATATCATGATCTCAACAATATCTTCAATAATAGACCTACCAAATAAGGTCAAGGGTATGTGGCATGCATGCATGCACTATGGAGGGCTCACTCTTGGAGGCATTCAAAAGAATCATCCAAAGAAGGACCCCACAAGGACTTTGTGCAGTGGAAAAAGATAGTCGGTTTTGCTGAATTTTTAAACATCACTTGCTCTCCGAATTTGAAAAGGTGATAAAAATAAAAATTGTAGCTCGTGGACTGAACTTTTTCCTCAAAGTTTTTCATATTTTTTTGAGCTACGAGCTGTGAGCTATGATTTTATTGGTGGACCCCAATTTGCCCATGCTATGCAGCCACACTCCCTCTTCCACTTTATATCATTTTCCTCTTTCACACACACGTCTCCACTCATCATCCCCACCTCTCTCACCACTCCTCTCTGCACCCTAATCACCTTCTTCTCAACCTTGAAGAATAAGAGAAACCATGGTGAACTCATGTCTCCTACACACACTTCCATTCCAAAATTGACCACTTAGTCTCATTTTTTCTCTTCCATATTACCCATATCTATAAAAAAACCACAAAATTTAGTCCCTTCTCTTGAAAGACAACACCATGTTGATTGATTACTCATATTCAATTACCTTGGATCCCAAGGAAGGTCAAGAGTGGAGAAAAAATGTACCGTCAAAGCTAGTGGACCATCAACAAGCGTCAAAATTGACCCTACTCAAGACACTTGGAGCATCAACATTGTAAGAAATCCATATTTTCTTACCTATTAAAAGTTTTTTCTTCCTTATTTGTATCCTACTGCATGGATACTCCCATTGTAAATATCCAATTCCATTCGTAAATCTATAAAAATACTAACTCTACTAATTTACTAACACTAACCTACTATGAAAAGTCCTATCACCTCCACTTCTCTCCTCTCTCTCTTCTTCATCTATCCACACCAACTTCTTGATAATTCCAAGCAAAAGAAATTAGATAAGTGTTGAAAATCTAACCCAACCATGGTAAGAGGAGTAACCCTAGTCCTCAAAATTGCTATAAAAGGAGGGTGTAGCTAGCACAAAAGGGGGAGCCATAAGCAAGAGCACTATGCTATAGCTTGAGAAGCCAAGCTCAACCTCTCTAGAAGGATCTCTTGAGTGGAAGCTCATTGTCTTACGCATGTGCATGTGTTGTAATAGGGGTGATTAGCAAGTGGAAGCTCATTGTCTTACGCATGTGCATGTGTTGTAATAGGGGTGATTAGCAATAGAGAGAGTGATCATTCAATTGAGAGTAGGAAATCTATCATTTCTCCTACTAGTGTAAGCCCAACATTTTCTGAATCAAGGAGGGTGGATTTGGACTAAGCTTGGATACTTTGTCTCTCTTCCAACCTGAAGTAATGGACCACAATGATGTGTAAGTGTCTTGGTGTTTTTAAAATTTCTTGATAGCTTGTCTCTGGGTGTGGTCATCAATTTAGCCATAGATCCCACATACTGTAAGAGGGCGACAGGGTGGAGAGGACTCCCCTGGCCTTAAGACAATGATTGGGGTGGCTTTTCTTGTGATGTGTTGTGGTGTAATTTACTCAAGTTATGCTGAACAAATACTAATCTCACTTTGATTGGTCATGACAGATTTGTAAGAAGGTATTAGTGCAACAAGCACCCCCTCCTCCTTCTCTCTCTTTCTTACATATATAATTGTGTTTGCTTGATCGCTTTCGATACATTTCAAAGCATCCCGAGCACTCTCTCTCCCTCTCTCTCTCTCTCTCTCTCTCTCTCTCTCTCTCTCTCTCTCTCTCTCTCTCTCTTTCTCTCTCTTTACGCGTCCTAGTTCGCATCCAAAACTAGGTGGTGCCCCAAATTTGTGTAGGGTTAGGTTGTGGGTTTGTTGTTTTTTTCCAACCCCAACCCAATTGAGCAACACGGGAGCCTAGAAGAGTGCTTAAGGGCCACTCTTCTTGTTGCCCGCCCCGGACCGCCTCGACATCATACATGTAGATAACTCTACAGTAATAGCCACAATGCCCCATGAATATCTGACCTTCCTTGACACTCGTCGGTCTAGGCATCTCATTGATTGCTGCCACCTTTTCCATATCAATAGCAATACCATTTTATGAGACGATATGTCTGAGAATCGTACCATGTCCTACCATGAATATGTCTGAGAATCCTACCATGTCTAACCTTGAATATGCACTTCTCAAAATTTTAACAAATTCTATATAGATGGCATTATAGAAGACACACTTGAGGTGTTCAAAATGGTTTTCTCCTTTTGAGGAATGCACACAAAGGTCATCCATGTAAACTTCTAGGAATTTTCTTAGTTAATCTTTGAATGCATGGCTCATTAGTCTCTGCAATGTTGCTGGTGCATTGGTCATCCCAAAAGGCATAACTTTGTACACAAAAATCCCCCATTATGTCGCAAAAGCCATTTTTTGTTGATCTTTTGGATCTATGGCCAACTTGTTGTAACCAAATAATCCGTCCAAGAAGCTTTAAATTTCTTTTCCAGCTACTCACTCTAAGAAGCGATCAATGATGGAAGAGGACAGTTATCTTGTATGGTAGCAACATTCACCTTCTTGAGGGCACACTCTAAGTTTTTTGTTCTTTTTGGTACTACCACAATTGGTGATACCCAGTAAGTGTGTTTGATTTTGAGGGTGTCTTGCAGATCTCTCCATAGATATGGTCTTATCTTCAACAACTCAACCAATGTGATAGTACATTGGATATGAATCAACATGATTGACTGCAAGTTCTCCACATCTAAATTCTGCTTTGATATGTTCAATCTTGTGGTCTTGCATACCTGAGATTTATCTTTTTTTTCTCCTAACTATGAGGGTAATGTTTGGAGTGTTCGGGCTTTTGATAGGCTTGATTGCTATGACCCCCGATCTCCTTACAAAGATTGTTCGTCCAGATCCATGGGTGGTTAATAGAGCCAAAATTCCTCAATTGGAGCCAATTTCAGAGTTAGACTTCCGTCGTTCACTTCTCTAACCTGTTTCCATAGATGATTTGGCCTTCCTCCACTAAGGGAATTCCATCTAGCCTTCCTCATTGTCTAGAACTATCAATTTTGGTTTGTTAGCTCTAACTAAATATTCCCTCAGTCCCTTAACATCTTAGTTTCTATAGGTTCTGGTTTTGTTTCTCTTTTAGTTGGTTTTTTTGATGATTTTTAGTTTTGGTTTTTGTGTTTCTAGCATTGATTGCGTGATGTGCACCAAGTTCTTATAAGATTCAAGCTTTGCGCCTTCCATGTTAGGTGTTGGGTAGGTTTTCCATGTTGTTTCTAGTGTTTGACTCGCTTTCAATCCTACTTGGAAGGCTTTCCAAGGTTGCATTGATGGGCTCATATACTTTGTCTACAAACGTAGATCCTCTCGATCTTGGTTTTGATTCTTTGAACTCTAATGACATTGATTGAGTTATTCCTTCAACCATTTTTTGAACTTTCTCTTCACCTTCCCTTCATTCTTTTTGTCTTCTAAGACCCTAACATCTGTGTCTCTCTTTCTTGGAGTCTCTAGAAGGTTTTTTGTTTGTATTGGACTCGCTCACACTATTTTTCTCTAGTAACTACCTGGACCAAAACCATGGGTTCTCCATCTGAGGAGCTACCTGGCATGATATGTACTACATTTATGGCTATTTTTCCTTTGTTTGTCTCCGGATTTCTAGGATAATCATCAAGAAAATTCCCACCTTTTCTATTGCATTGCTACGTGCAATAAGCCTCAACTAGTCTAGCGTTCTTATTTGGCTTTGGACAATCATTTTTCCAATGGTCATTTGAACCACAATATGGCAATTCCCTGTTCTTGGTTTAGGCATTTGTTCTACCATGGGTGGACTTACTCCTTGATTTCCAATAAAGTAAACTGATTCTACCTCTGGAGGTGCTTGATAAACTTGTTCTGCCGTGGTAGGAGTTGATTGAGTGTACCACTCATCCTCTACTCCCATGTTTGATAAACTTGTTTCATTATAAGGAGTAATCGGTACTAGAGCTTGCTCATTTACTTATCCTTCAAGAAGCATTTACTTAGCTAGCACATCACTATTTCCAGGCATAGGTGGTTGTTGACCTAGTACTGGCTGTGGTCTCTCCATAGCCATAGGAGGTTTTTGCACTGCCCCATGTTACGCAGATATCTATACATTGGCTGTCCCTGTTGTTTCATCGATATGTATTGGACATTTTTGTCATACTTAGGCTTGTAATATCACTCATTTTCTACATGGTTTGTCCATTTTTCTTCAATGACACACCATTTTGATGGTCTAGGTTGTCCCACAGGTTTCCCTTGTGGTGGTCCCTGTCCTGACCCTTGCATCGACATCCTTTGCATGTTGCTCATCATATCATTCATGCGTTTAAGCATGAATTTGATAGCATTTATAGGAGCTGCCACAGTTGGTCCTACCTATGCTGCCACAACTATTGTGGTATGCTCACTCTGGGTGTCCTTAACAACGCTCTCTACTTGAAGATTTCACAATTAGTCATGGATCTAGGAGGTATGGTATCGAACCAAGGTAAGGCTTTACCTTCCAAAGTCATTCCAAACCCCTCAAACTGAGTGCAAAAGTCTGTTATGTCCTCTGGTCTCAGGACTTGCCTGAAGCTTGCTAAATGGTCATATAGATCCCCTGACCCACTTTACTTTTTGACCCATTTTTGAAAGTCAACTAATCTGACCCTACTATTGTGTTCAACACTTATTCTCCTAGCTGGTGCTTCTCCAACTAAGCCTTCAAACTATTTTCTTAGTAGGTGTGACTCATGTGTACCTCTTCTTGTCTTGGTTTCACCTATTCTTCTCTGGTTAATGGTGGTTTCCACATGGCTACCCCAATTCTCATACTTAAGGTGGCAACCTTGGGCCATATTGCCCCTTTGGTTGGCCATACTGCCGAATGCTCTCTTGATTGGTCCCAAGTTTTGTTATGCTCCAGGTCTCATACCCATGATGGTTTCTTAAATTGAGGAGCCCTAGTACGTTTTTTGTTCAACCTCCCTCGGAGTCATCATAACAATGTTATTGTTATAACAATTCCTAAAGAGGTGTATGGGATGGTCCGCTATGGTTTTCTCCCTTATCTTGAAAATATACATGATTTTCAAGGGTGTTAGCTTCCCCGGTTTAGCATGAGTTGTCCATATTAGATTCATGACATTTTTTTTTCTCTCGACAATAACTCCAAGTCGTGGGTTATTGGTAGGTATGCAATTTAGAGGTTTGGCATCTATCTAGTTGTTGCATTTTTTTTGCTACTGTCTGTTTATGTGTTCACATATCATTGCATGAATTTTGTTTGTAAATGTACTACATTTTCAGTGTGACGTATATGTTTGCATCCATTTTGATCGTCGTGCACTCTAAAAACAAATACTCTTAGCCCATGGTCGAGAAATATTGGGTTATTTTGCAATTCTTGAAGCGCCAAAGAAGTTTGAAGTCAATGATGCGATCAAATGTGATGCAAACAAATCAATTATCTCACCGGTGTTGGGCATTTTTGCAGCAAAATGTGCTTGCAATTTACATTTATGCTAACTTTTTGTAGTTGCTAAGGTCCAAAGGTCTAAGGTTTAGTTTTTTTTAAAGAAGATCAACATTAAACAAAGAAATTGAAAGGGTGCTTTTGGAGAGATGCCTGGCCGTAGAGAGAAGAGGAGAGAGAGGTGCCTCTTTGCTTCTTTTCCGACTGCATATAGAGCAAGATGTGAGCCTTTGTTGCATTTACGAACACCTATGTGTATCATGTGTGTGTGTGTGCATGTTCTCCATTGAGTTAGAGAGAGAAGGCCTGTCTCTTGTGAATTGAAGTGAGAGAAACACCTCTTTGCGTTCATAAATGTGCATGGCTCATCTCGAAAAGGAAGTCGAGGCCTTTGCATGGAGTACCTAAACGTCCAAAATGGACAACCCATCCGCGTGTAGTGCTGAGCCGATGCTCATCGATGAGACCTGTCGACAAAGAGCGGACGGCCCCAAAACTGCGTCATGGAGTCCCCGTGCGAGGCGGACTCTCCCAATACCGAGCGCTCTCATACCCAATCACTCTCCCAATACCCCCACATTGTGAAGTGGAGGGGGACACTCCCATTACCGAGCGCTCTCATACCCAATCACACGTCCGTAGTAGCCAAATGGTGACCTGAGGAGAAATAAAGGTCAGGACTATGCCCCATCGTCTGTCGTCCCCAATCCGAGTCCATCACGCGCCCCATGACACCGAGTCGTGGTTTGCCAAGATTGGGTAGTCACGTTCCACCATCACCCGGGAGCCCTCGCTCGAGCGGAGCTCAATATACACCCGCCCCTTAGAAAACTCTCATCCCAAGGGTAGCAGTGGTAGGGTAGGAATCTCCTTGATTAATACTTTGGAGGGTGTAGAACGTAGTGTGTCTACTTATTTGCAAAATGGGCTGCATGAGTGATCTTACCGAGAAGGCATTGTCTATCTCAAACAGCCGTGCTGGTTGAAAGGCAGAAAGTTGTGAGTACCAAGTCCACTTGGCACTTTTGATGGGGCTTTAGGGTAAGATTTTACACAGAGTGGCATAGACCACGTTGCTACATTGATCCATGCCAAGCAACCTGTTTGTTCCAGATGTCATACCTGTTGCTGTAGTGATGATGCAACACTCATCTTGAGTGTGAGAACCAAGTCGTGTTGATTCCCACTGCTTCTTTGAAAGATGATTTGGATGTCTTTGTGCTTGTTCCTTCTTGAATGGCGAAGAAGGTCCACTTTGCGTTAAGCTGAGTTGATTGCATAGGTGTGGGAGTAGTGTGCACCAAATAGATTTGCCCACTTCACGTTCCATGGAGAGTAAGGTACTCTGCCAAATTGGATCCTAAGGCTTGATTGACGAGCCTGTTTGCTACCTCCTGAAGATTTGGCGTTCAGATTTTCCTTCTTGAAGCACTTACTTGAGTGCTCATGTAGACCTGGAAGTTTTGATTTGATCTTACCTGCTCGTTGAAGTAAGGTACATTGTCAAAGATACCTTCTAGGCTTATTGAGCACCGGTCCGTCATTTGACCAAAAGATGAAGCCCATCTGATTCCTTCCTTGGCATGCAAACCAAGGTTTTTGTGAGATTGCGGGAAAGTCAATCCCATTGATCCCTTGAAGCTTTGACATACTTCAAGACTCGGTTGAACTTGAATGTTCTGATATGAGTCTTGCAAACTTGAGGGCAAGACTTGAAGTAGGTAATTTGTAGAGAAGAAGATGCCTTTAATCCGCTTCAGTCCTTGCTATCTGCTTTAAGCTTGTCTTTGAATTGAGCCTAAATGCTCACATGTATCTGTCTTGCTCTTGAAAAACTTTGACTTGTTCTTCATAAACCTGATTTCATTGGCCATCAAAAACAAACTTGAGAATCACTCATCTTGGACCTTTGTTTACCCTTAGATCTGCTACGATCTTGATGAAGGTCTGATGGTGCAGTTTGAAGAAGAGGGTTTGATGGTGGGGCTCATCCTCTCGAGCCTGATGTGGTGCACCACATACCTTTCTAACGGTCTATGTCACATAATGACTCGACATAGCCTTGCTTGTCTTTAGCTGAAGATGAGCCCGCTCTGATTGGGATGATATTGGCATTGCTTCATGAGCAGTGCTATCCTCCAGGACCATCACTGTGGGAGGCATCACTCATCCTCTGGCCTTCTTATGAGGGGGCCTTCCTCATGTGGTCCTTGCGTTGAGCCGTCTTATGGGGGGCTATCCCCGAATCTCCGTGCTTGAAAATAGATGCATGGCTCACCTGCTTGTAGGCCTTTAGCTTCACTGTGGTGCTCGATCCACCACCTCTCAATCATCCAAATTTGATTGGATGCACGATCCACCCGCTCACAGGTACTCAGCTTTGCTGTGTCTCTTTGCATGGTCCATCCAAGTCTATTTGGGTCCCCGGCTTCGCTGGGCTATTCCTTTGTGCATGGTCCACCACCCGAGTCGATTCGGGTCCCCGACTTGGCCGATGATAAACTTGGATCTTACATAGCCTGATGGTCTGCAGCACAGTGTCTTGCTTATGAAGATCATGTCTCTCTGTATGTGGGGGCTTGGGATGTAGCCTGGTATTTTGCAGGCACTTGAACCTGCTTTTGATGAACTGGGGCTTTGGTTGATGCTGCTAAATGCGTCTTGGTTGAGTTGGGGGATTGTTGCCTTGCTTGGCTCACCCTTGATTGGTTCACCCGCTTATGATTGGGCTAGGATCCAGATGCCTTGCCTTCACCCGCTTATGATTGGGCTAGGATCCAGATGCCTTGCCTCCACCTGCCGATTAAGTTATCCTCAAGAGGTACTCTCAACCTCATGCTAATCTAGCATGGCACTTTCCTCGCCGGCTTGTATTCATTGATGATGAGGAGGGCCATCCTTTTGGCACCTACCTTGCTGCTACTGATGCTGTTAAATGAGGGGGCTATCTAGCCTGACCTCGACAAGTCCCTCTGGACTACTTTTTGGGTGACATCTAGTTGTCCCTTGATGGTGAAGAAGCCTTGGCTCTTGCTCCTTTGCTCTGACTACATCGAAGCATGCCTCGATCATCTTAAGATAAGCACTGGCTAGTGGCTGGCTGTTGGCTGTTGATGTTGTCTTACTTCAAGACACTGCATCTTTGAACTGTCCCATTCCAATCCAGAGATACTTAGAAGGATGAGCGACCTCGTCCCATTCCGAGTGCTATAGAACTCGTGGCTTTGTTGTGCTCGATGATGATGATACATTTTGTGGTAGCATCCTTGTACCTGCTGATTCGCTTTGCCCTGAAATGGCTCTTTGATCTACTCCTTCGGTTCCCATCCATGAGAGTGGAGTACCCCCTGCATGCCACCCTTCCACGATGCAAATTGATGTTCCAATTTGACATGGGGGTTTGCCTCTGGAATTATGATGAGCTCCACTATTATGACAACCAAGGTTCCCAGGCCTTGACTGCTGAACTACTTTGCTTTTCTTTCCTACCTGTGACTTCTTGAGCTAATGATGCTATCCAAGCTTGTTTACCATTCGGCTTCCCAGGCCCTCCTGGACAATCTGCACTTGCTGTCAATGTTCGTGTCAAGGATCACACTTCCTATTCATTATTCATTCCACTTATCCTTTAAGCTTGATGATGTTGTGATTTCATGTTTGAACAAGGGACAACCTGTCACGCTGCTCGTTACCTTGCCACAGGGGTCCATGTGCATATGCTTTGCATTGTGATGATGAGCCACTGCCATTGTGACTCGTAGCCTGTGCCACAGGCTTGAAGTGCCAATGCTAAATTCACCTCGCCATCCATGTTGATAGCGGAGGCTTTATCTTTGACTGAGTTGGTCACTTACCTTGGACCGCTTTGCCAAGCCATACCAATATGAGGTTGAAGCTCAATGGATGATGGTCACATTTGACTCCGGGTCCGCTTACCTCTTTACAAGGTGCATGACGACTCCTAACGAGGCTGACTGATGAGAAATTTCATATCTGAGGGCCGATCCAACTGGTTCGCCCGTTTGAAGTTGATTACTGAGGGGGACACTTAGCATTGTGCTCCTACGACTTCCCGATGATTGGTTGCTGACTTGATTTCTTGATTCATGCTTGCTGATCATGGAGGGACTCTTCACCTAGAGCCCTCGCCGAAGATAATTGGAGAGGACGTCTCCTGCCGACTCGATACCCCTGTTGGGCATGTCTTCTATATATTCCTTGTGCCACGGCTAAGCCACTGCCGCCAGGCTTCCCACATTCCATTGGAGTCACGTCACTTTGCAACCTCAGTCACATTCCTGGTGACCCAGTGCGTTTGCATTGCTAGCTCACACCTTTTGTGATTCATCGTGTGTGTGTGTGTGTGTGTGTGTGTGTGTGTGCATTGCTAGCTCACACCTTTTGTGATTCATCGTGTGTGTGTGTGTGTGTGTGTGTGCATGTTCTCCATCGAGTTAGAGAGAGAAGGTCTCTCTGTTGTGAATTCAAGTGAGAAAAACACCCCTTGTAGCATAGCATAACGAGGAGACAAAGAGAGTTAGAGAGAGAGATGCTCTTTGTGAGTTCTGTGTAGGTTGCCGAGAGCAAGAGGGAAAGAGACTCGGAGGGTGCTACCTTGTAGGCCATAGTCAAGAGCGAGTGGAGAATTCAAATAGAGAGAGAGATCCCCCTGTGTGGTAATCGAGGAGAGAGAGGGTGCTATCCTTGCTGCCATAGCCAAAGGCAAGAGAGAGGTCAAAGACCCGCTATGTGGAGAAATGAGAAGAGAGAGAGAGAGAGAGAGAGAGAGAGAGAGAGAGAGAGAGAGAGAGAGAGAGAGAGAGAGAGAGAGAGAGAGAGAGAGAGAGAGAGAGAGAGAGAGAGAGAGAGAGAGAGAGAGAGAGAGAGAGAGAGAGAGAGAGAGAGAGAGAGAGAGAGAGAGAGATTGCATTATCGTCCATGGAGGTCAGATATGACCCATGGGACCGGAGACAACGCATTACAAAAAGGTTCCATCTAAGTGAGGGGATTGTTAGATACATCTCAGTTAAGGACTGGGTGTCTAGTGAGGGGTGAACAAAAAAGAAAAAACTCTAAAAAACCTAAAGGGGGTGGGCTGAGAGGGGAACCATTTTGGGAGTGCGGAACTTCTGAATAATGGCTTTACCTTCTCGATAAACTGCCCATTTTCCTGCCATGCGTGCTGCTCATACCTTTTGTAATTCTTCTGCTTGAGTTGGCCACGGGTGAGATCTTCTGCAAACCAGATTTTAGTGCCCTTGAGAAGCCTTGATTGCTCAAGGAATTTAATTCGGTCCACTTTGGTCTTGAAAGTGAGGATTGCATGATTGGTGTGATGTTCATGTGTGATGGAGTTGATTGTTGCTGGAGAGAGAGAGAGAGAGAGAGAGAGAGAGAGAGAGAGAGAGAGAGAGAGAGAGAGAGAGAGAGAGAGAGAGAGAGAGAGAGAGAGAGAGAGAGAGAGAGAGAGAGAGAGAGAGAGGGAGGTTGCATCCAAATGGGAAGGGAGAGAGTGGCTCACCATCGAACGGTGAGAGGTGCTCTCCTGCTCGGTTTAATTTTGCTTTTAGATTTCAAGTACCTCTACAAAAGCGGACAGAGAAGTCGTGATTATTATCGAATCTCAAAGGCAATGGCACGACGATAATAGGAAAGCGGAGATTGCTCTATCTCTAGCTATTTACACGCTTCACACACTTTCGCTTCCATATAGGCACTCACAGCGACTTCCGTCAAAGTTTGTAATTAAGAAAAAAATATTGAAGCTTTTTGTAAAATTCAACCTTTGAGGGTCGTGAGGGTCCCTCCGAACCTCATCATGAAATTTCGATCTTTGACGTAGCAGTTTCAAGCTAAGTTTTCTTTATCTCTTTGTGGGACCCAAAGAACTGTGGTACTAGACTTTGTTATCTTCTTGTATCAATAAAAAACCCCACCATCACTAGTGTTTCAAGGTTGAGAACCTTACTTAAACATGAAGGGACTAAACCAAGTCACAAACATGATTTACCTTATGGTAAAAAAACTCCAACTACAACGATAATGCTTTCTAATTGGATTTCCTTGTGGTAACGTACGCTCGTCGCATATTCTTCAGCACAAGATTACACTTGTAATCAGCCTATCCTCTTTGGATAACTGACAGTACTGAGGTGTGTTTCCCATGGTTTACAGATAGTCACCCAAAATGATTGGTAACTAGGATCACAATGTCGTACAACATTGCAAAGGAATCAACAATGTCTTGAAGAACCATCTGCTTTAATTTGAAAGATCCACAAGCATCCAAACCGAGCCATGACCTCTATTGGTGATTGGTAGATCCAAAAGGAATCTCATAGAGATACTAGTGCAAAATGCTTCATAAGCAACTACTGTGATGAATATGCATGCTGCTCCAAATCAGCCTTTGCTAAACACTAACACCTAGTGTACATGTATTTAGCAAAAATAAATCCAAACCTGCATATCCATGATCATACTTGCCAATACTTAAGGTGAATGTGATGCTCCTAGCACACATTAAAGAGTAGTGTAAATAGTTCTGAAAAGAAACTAAAAACTTTTTGTTGCAATCATTTGCAAGCCTTGATAGAATGTTTGAACCATGATAGAAGGTGAAACATTAATCACTTTGAGGTGCAAACAATGAAATCTTTTCATTAACAACTCATAGACTTTCTATATGCATAAACAACCATCTGTTAATGTTGTTTAGTAACAATTGTAACCTTAACAAGTCGTTCTAAGTCATTCTAACAAGTCGTTCTAAGCACCTCGGGACTTTGTCACGACACATAATTGAAATAATGGGTGCCAGTGTCAGTCCCAGAGATTTATATGCTCCACATGTGGAATATGTCTCATGTAAGGATATCTAAAAAAAGAACATCCTTCATGTACGAGATGTAATTGTGTGTGGAGATAACCGAAAACACTCCAGGACGTGAGTGAGAGGGACCCTCATTATCCTTAATCCACACTAGCTAAACCAAACTCCTTGTTAACTGAGTCAACGTCAGTTAACATAAGCTGCTAAAGACCGAAGACGTACGAATGCAGATCAAAGATCAAAGTGAAGAAGCAGTAAAGATTGGAGTTACACATTTTCCATGTTTTCCCAAAATGGTCACGTATTGTAAAGTCCCGATTTATTTCAAGACACTGTGATATTTCTAATGTGATACGGGCTCAATGGGAGTTCCAAGCTGTAAACAATAGGTCAGTTATTGTGCCTAGGTAGCAGATTCAGTAAGTGGTGGAGTCTAAAGGCCTTGAGCACCCAGACATTGCATTTTTACCCTAGGTATATAAGATAGTGTGTAAAAGAAATTAGGGTTCTCAAGTCATTTGTTGAGAGCACTCTTTGGTGAGAGCTCTAGAGGTGTGTGGCTATGGAGTCCTTAAGCTTCTCCTTGCTCATGAGACTTGATTAGCACTAATCAATGATTCATTTTCTCTCACTATGCCTCTCTCTTACTTCTTATGATTGCTTATGATGCTTAGATTAACTAGATCTTAACTAATTAGTGGTTAATCCCTCTCTAATCTTATGTGATTTCCCTCTTTTTCTTGTGTATGCATGTAGGTTTGATTGGAGTGTGGTGCTCGATAGATCTATGTGTGTGTGCTTGCGATTAGTGTGTTGCATGATAGGGTTAGTGTTGTGTCCGTCTTGCAATCGTAGTGTGTGTGATTGGGTTGATTGGAGGTGAAGAGAAGTGGATATGGAGATTGCCCTTCATTGCAGCTTAGCTCCTCCATAGGCCGAGAAGCTCACCTCGTAGAGTTAACCATTTGTATTGCCACGATTAGCTCACTAATTGTGTGAGTGTTTCCATGCCCTAGCCGGGTAGCTCATCCCTCCGTATTGACAATTTTGTTGGTCATTGGAGCGATTACATCGATGGAGCCCCCAACATTTGGCGCCGTCGCCGGGGCGATAACCTAAGCTAGTGAGTTTAGGAGGTGTAGAATACAGTAATTTCATTACTAATTTCTCGGTTTTTGAGTGTGTGTAACTTGATTTTGGTGTGATTTGATGATGTTTGTGCAAGAAATTGATGCTAATGTTGTGTTTTGAATACCCCAAACCCCCAATTCCACCCCCAATTTCACTAATTTCATACTAACCCTTACTAATTTCATGCAAATTTTACTAATTTTGACTAACCTTGCTAGCCTAACCACTAACATTTGAAGTGTAAAGTATGATAGTTCTCCTTTTAAGAAGTAGAATCATCACTCTAATCAAGTTAATTGCACCAATTTATGCGTAATTTGGTGATTTGAGTGTTTGATTTTGACCTACAAATGGTCAATTTTGGAGCCAATTTGATGGTGCACACGCTTGTGTGTGCAATGATGCGTCTTTGCATGGAGTAAAGGAATAGCTTGGAGTGTAAGCATGATGTAAGTGCACTCACTTGTTATGTCAATTCTTGATTGATTAATGAGGTGCAATGTTGTTGATCATTTGCTAAAATTAGGTGTGTAACACAAATTGACCTACACTTTGCACCTAATTTGATACACTTGGAATGAAATTGATAGTCAAATTGTGATTAATGAACTTTGTGTGTATCCAAATAATGCTTAATTCTCATCAAGAATTCATGTCTGTGCATAAAAATCATTATGTGTGTGCATACACCAAAGAGGGAAAAACACTGTCAAATATTTCGAGTGTGTGTGTACAACTAACCTCGAATTTGTGCATGCATATAAAGTGATGGAATTGATGATACATGAGTATGCAATCATGTAAATGATGTGTATGTTAGGCTAATTCAATCATTGGATAAGCCTAATTGCCAAAAAATTGGGCAAAAATTGAGTGTGTGCGTCCACTTGATTTTTAATGATTGATGGTCAATTGGGACACCTGAATGGTTTTTGATGATGAAATTTGCATAAAAAGTGTGTGAAATCATTAGGTGTAAGCCTAAATGCATTGCCAATCGAGCCAAATTTGAATTTTTGTGCTTAATTTTTGAGTCGTGCATTGCTTGATTGGGTAAAAATAGTGCTAATTTTTTTAGAAATTAACCATGCATGCATTCACTTATGCTTGATGAGTTTGCAATTTAAGCATTCCAATGTGGAATTGACGTAATTTTTGCATAAATTTACGTATGTGTGCCTACTCAATAGCATGTGCAATCCGGTCTTTGAATGAATAATTGGTATTTTTAAAAACCAATTATGATGATTAATTTGGACAACTAGTTAATGTATGCATCACAAATTGGCTTTGAGAATTGAGATTCACTTACTTAATGCTCAATTGCGGATATTTTTCACTCATGAGTAGCCATACAAGAGAAATGACAAATTATTCAATTGAATTTGAATGATAAGACAAGCAATTGATTTTGCAATTAGTACAAATTGGGTTTGGAAAGTCCAAGGACAATTAGATCACTCATCTTGTGAGCACGCAATATGCAATTAATGGATTGGAAATTGTCTTTAATGCAAAATTGGAAGCAAAATGAGCTAATATAGTGATTTTTTTTTTAATGAGAAATTTAAAATTTTGACGTGGAATTGTTTTAAATTCTCATTGATTTTGCATGATGTGTGAGAATACAGAATTTGCATTTCAATGCGTGGGTGCAAAATACTTTGAGACTAGACCAAGAAGAAAGAGAGATTGAACTGGGTAGTGCATATGTTCTTACACATGTATGCTTTTCTCAATTGATTTTAAGATTGGTTGGAAGAATGGAAACAAGGGGAATTGATTTTGTCAATAATGTATTGCAAGATTTTTGCTTAATTGAGACACCTACAATAATCTATCACCTTCACTTACTTGACCACAAGCGTTTGCCAAACCGCCACTCAGTCACTCAGTTGCTCCATGGGCACCTCCCTTAAGAGGAGGATTTTTATAAAAATGCTTTTCGAATCCTGCTACTTGCAGCCGGCCCCCTTTTACCTACTTATGAGGCAAATGGCTCGCTCATGTATTCACCTGGCTGCGCGATCCCATACTCACACACACATGCACGTCGTGCGTGATAGTCTCACAACACCACACACACACATTTGTTTTGAAAAACACCTTGATTGTAGCCGAAAGCCTGCACCGCGCCTCGGCCCCATTCTCTTTTTAGTCAATGCATCGCAGCCCTGCCCGTAAATGGTGCCACAAATGCACTCTGCTGGCTTCGCACGACCACACACACACTCAACACACACACACACACACACACACCCATGCTCAACCTGCTCACCCCAAAACTGCCATTACTTTCACCTACAAAAGATGGAATGCCATCGTGGCCTCCTCTACAATGCAGACCTCGCATATGTTGGCCTTATCCTCCACCCACCATCCCGGCTTACCCACATGCTTTCAACCTCGTGGTCCCCACCCACTAATTGGTCTTTGGACCCTTCCCACACACACACATGCTCACAACAACCAAGAATAGCCGCACATCGTTGTCTACTTGCAATCCAAACCCCTTGAGCCTTTTTATGTAGCAGCTGGTCCAATTCAAAACAACAACACACACACTCAGCTCAGGACCCACTTGCCCAGCTTGGGATTCACCTTACACACACACACACACACACTCTCTCTCCCAAACTGCACATCCCAATTCTCTCTCTCTCTCTCTCTCTCTCTCTCTCTCTCTCTCTCTCTCTCTCTCTCTCTCTCTCTCTCTCTAGCGACCCCGTAGCTGCAGCCCATCGGTGGACCACACACCGTGGCAATGACACTGTTGCTGGTTTCATTGCTTTGCAGCGTGCTCATTGCAGATGCAAATCTTCAAAACTTGTGATTTAGAATTTTGCATTGAATTTCTTGAGATTAAGTGCAAACAATGCAAATTGTTAAAGGAGATAGTCATTAACATTTTGAAGATGGTGTGAACGATCATTGTGTTATGGAAGAGAGGTCATTGAAAACGAGATTTTGCATCACATTGATTCAAATTGAGCTCAATAGATCTTATGCTATATGTGTTAATTAATCAATGTTGCTATATACAAGCATACTGGTGCATCTATGGTGCCATGAGTTGCGGTTAGTTTCATAGATTGCATTAGACTTCAGATGCGTGTGATCAATGAACCTTTTTAGTGCTTATTTTGAATGATAAAATTCTTTCATGCACTAATGTTTGAGTTCTACTTTGAAGGAGTAAGGTAAATGGTTTGATGATCTTTTCCATTTGCACTAAAATTCTTGGCGTGTGTGGCCAAAAGAAAGAATTAAAAATTTCGAGCTTGTGATTTATTGTGAATCCTTTTAATGCTCGATTTGAATGATCATATGATTGCAAAGCACTAAGATTGAGCTTGTTTGAGGGCCAAGAGTGAGCATTTAACTTTTGGGGTGGCGGTTGATCGTGCATTTTTTAGTGCTTACTTTGAATGACAAATGCTTTCATGCACTAACAATCGAGCTTCATTCGAGATTTACACTAATGATACATTCATGCTTGATCGAGACATGTTATGCTTGGACTTGGTTTGCTTGTAAATTTTAGTGCCTAAATTGAATGAGAAATCAATGAAAAACATTAAAATTGAGCTTCTTGATAGCAAAAAGAGATCATGAAAAGTTTGGGCCTGACATTGCTTTTGCATTTTTAGTGCTTAAATATGTATTCAAAAATCTTGAGCACTAATGGTTTGAGTTGTTTTGAAGGGGTGTGGCAAGATTACTTTGCAGATATACGGGATGTCATCATTGCAAAAAATTGCAAAATGTGGCTATTTAGAGCCATTCCATTTCTTTGGATTAAAAGTTGTATAAATGCTAGCTCATAGCTGGGTCAAAAGTTAAATTTTTTCATTTTGAGCTAGTGTTTAGCCAAATTTTTGAAAGATTTCAAGTAAAAACTTGGCTATTGAGAGCCACACACTGTCATTTCATCAAGTTGCAGTCTCTCTAACTCATAGATTGCTCTAAAAATTTTGTAGTCTCTCTAAATCATAGAGAGACTCAATTTAAAAAGCTTTAAATTGTAAAATTTGGCTTTCGAGAGCCATTTCATTTCATTCAAAAGTTGCATTAATTTCACTTCTTGGCTTGTTTTTGCATATTTCATTGAGCTAGAAATTAATCAACTTTTGAATCATGCATGAGAGGTTTTAGATTGCAAAATTTTCTTATGTAGAAACTCATTCTCTCTCATTGTTGTTATGTATGCATAAATTTGCTACAAAGAGCATCATGTGCATAACCAAAGGCATTTTTTTCCCTTGGGTTTTTTCCCTTTGGCAAAATTGGGTATGCAAGACCCTAGCTTTAGGTTTCCATTAATGTTTTTTGTGTGGCTTTTCAATAAAAGGCTTTGGAGCTTGTGTTTACACTTAGCTTCAAATCAGCTTGGATTTTAATAAAAACATCAAGAGACTTCTCTACACAAAGGGGATGCTTGCTCAAGGATGCACAAAGAACATGAATAGGTGTAATTCTTCTATGAATTTTCTCTTTTGTTCATCTCTTCATTCTCTTGCTTGGCTTAAGTGAAATTTTGCTTCTAAGCTATGGTTTTTTCATGCTCGGAAGCTATGCATCCTAAATTTTCAACACTTTGCTTTGTGAAAATTAACTCATCAAAAAATTAGGTTTTATGTGTATTAATCATAGGTAATTTGCCTTGACTTTAAGTTAATGTAGGATCATTTCTCATTAGTCCTAGACTCTTAGTGATAGTCTTAATACTCCATGCATTTTTAACATGAACTAGGGCTATGAGTAGGCTTTAGTCTCTTTAGTCCAATTGCCATTAGCATCTCAAGTTGGAAGCAGATAAAAAAGTGCTAAATAATGAAACAATAAAGCAAAAAAGTGTCAAGAAAAAGTAGCAAAAATGCTACCTAGGCACATGAAAGAAAATTTATATGATATGTTGTGTCTATGTGAGGCCTAGCATCTTATTGGCACTTGGCAGGCAAGGGAAATCACCTTGGCTCGCTTGGTCTATGTGAGGCCTAGCATCTTATTGGCACTTAGCAGGCAAGGGAAATCACCTTGGTAGGCTAGTAGGCTTTTGGAACACCTTCTTGAGGGTTCAAGGAGCCGAGAGGCGCACCTAGACTTGCCTTGGGGTGGTAGCCTTGTATTGTGCTTTACTTTTTTCAATGAATGACAAAAACAAAACTTCCATGAGCTTTAAAAAGCTGTGAAAATGTACTAATAGATTAGGAGATTTTTTATAGCCCATAGACATGATAGACTTGAATGATTTATTAAGATTGCTCACACAATTTTTAGGCTAGTAGGTTTGTGAAATTGCATTAGTCTAGGGTCATAATTGATTGCTTGTGTTTCATGCATAAAAACTGAAATTGCAAGTGGTTTAATCTTCATGATAGTTTGGGTGTTTTTTTGCTTTATGTTGTTTAGTTTTTGAGTATGATTCACCCATCTTCTAGAAGCAAAAAATTCACTTTGCATGATTGTTCATTGTGTTTCATGTTTTATTCATTCTTGGTGGCCTTTGATGCTCATTACTTGTTCTTATATTTTGCAGCTCAACATTTCTTCCATGGACTTGCTTTTTACCATGTCACTGTGTCTTGGTTTACCGTCACACGAGGACGTGCACCAAATTAGGAAGGGGCGAATGTTAGCAGCGGCTAACACATGCTACATGGAATATGCATCAAGTGGGAGATATCTATGGTTGTGCATAATATTTCCAACACACTTTGTATAAGTCTTGGGCTCGCTTGGAGTTCCAAAGTTGTATATGGTAGTTTGAGGTCTCAAGCTTAAACCCATAGTAGAAGGGATTGTGGTGAACGCCCTTAGAAGGAAGCCTTTATGCAAGGAGGCTTCATTCTTGAGTATCCACTCTTGAGGATCCACTTTTGAGAGCTCCCTCTCTCTAGAGTGTTCACTCTTTGGCTTAACCTTGAGCTTAATGTCTATGCTTGAGAGGCTAGTGCTAACCATTGTAATTAGAGTAAGCTCTTCGTGATTAATCTAATTCTTATTTTCTCATTAGTCTACTTCTTCTCTATATTTCATCATGAAGTAGTATTACACTTTCATTATTCTGTAATGTCCCCGTCCTAAAAGATCGAGGCGACTTGGAAGATAGCCTTCTTTATCCTCTAAATCCGTTGTCAGGATTTTTTTGGAGCAAGGGATTGCGCATATGTACATACCCATGCATGGTGCATCAAATAAAGTATTGCCCATTTTCCAGAGCCAGGTGGTTACGTGGGGCCCACATGTGTACAGGTAGGACACCATGTACATAGTGCATCGATTTTCATCATTACTAGTACCATTGTGTTTTTCTACAATAAGGAGGAGTTGGTAGCGCGTAAAACTTCTCGAGGAAGCTATCCGCGGGCCGACGACGTGAGGCTAGCAGGTGCGTCAGATGGCATCTAGTGGCGTTAGGAGGGCGAACGAGGTCAATATTTACACGCAGATGAGGACAGACACAACGTGGGTGTTTGCTTGTGAGAATTATGCAGAAAGATCATCATGAGGACCTTTTTTTGGGGCCACTTCACGTGATGGCGAGGCGCATTATTGGAAAAAAGCTGAGTGCCAGGTGTGCGAATGATGCAAAAAGGTGACAACTATGCACTGCGAGGTCAGTTTTTGGCCTGTTCGGGGTCCGTTTGAGGTCATCTAAAAGGCCAAGGGTGCCCAACTAAAAAAGCTAAGTGTGGGAACTGAAAAAACTGAGAGAAGAACAGAAAAAAACGTGGAGAAGAGAGGAGGAACAGCCGCAGCTGTGTTTTTGCTCATTTTGGAGCCTGTTTTGGCCGTAAACTGCTCATCCGAGGTCGGATTTGAGCACTTTGACATTGTAGACTGGGGTTTTGGGCCGTTCCGGACGCGATGGCGCTGTCCATTTTTCCAAATTCCTCACTCTTTTCCTGTTGTTTTTCTGTGTAAGTTTCTCCTATGAGCGAAGTTTCTGCTCCAGTTTGTGATTGTATCTGGCTTATTTTACCCATATTGTGTGAGCTGTTTGCCCCATTGGTGTTGGCCCAAGCTCATTTGTATCTAAACATCAGAAATTCTCATCTTTTGAGCTGAGTTTTTTGGGTGTGTGTGTGTGTGTGTGTGTGTGTCTGTGTGGAGTGGGCAAGTGGATAGTCTCTCTCCTCTCACTCCAGAGGTGTGTTCCCTGTCTCGGCCAGGTGTGTTGTGTAAGCCGAGTGGTGCCCCATAGTGTGTGTGTGTATCTTCCCAAGAGTGTGTGTCGGGTCATTATAGAGGCGCTGTGTGTGTTTTCATCCCGCCCACATTCTTTTGGTGCCCCCACTGAGGATCTTCTTCGAGTACCTTCTGCTTCGAGCTTCAAGCTTCGAGATTCGGGGTTACAGGTTACGGTTACAGGTACAGGTACAGGTACAGGTACAAGTACAGGTGATTCACACAGGTACAGGTAGCTGGAGTACAGTGATATACTAGCAGTGATGTCACTTGCAGTTGTTGTGGGAATGCATCACTTGGCGCCTATTTGAGCGCATTGTCTGTTGGATTGTACGTTACTTGTGGAAACTGCCATTGTACGCCTTTGTGGAGCCGTATATGGTTTTATTTGGCAGTCCCAGCCATTTCTGAGACTTGGTCTGGAAGATAGTCATTTCTGAGACTTGACTATACGCGATTTGCATTAGCTTTCGTGTGAGGGTCGATAGCGTGAGGTTTTTATTGAGCTGGGGGATTCTCAAATGTGGAGATCCTTTCGGTGATACAGGTAGCTGGAGCACCCTTTTCGTGACCTCGCCATAGGCTATGTACTAGTGAGTCCTACTTGATGCTCGGGTTCTATTGTTGACAGTTTATGCGTACATAGACAGTCTATATTTTGGGTTCCTACTGCTCTACTTCTGGGGAAACTCTGTCGAAATTTTCCCAAGTTATGATGGCTGGTTTTTTGGTATTTTGAGCCATTTATGCTGTTATGCTGCTGAAATTTTGGCAAAATCAGAGGTTGAGTCAGGTGTGCCTTCTTGTGAGCTTCATGGTTGGCTTTAATGGATGATCAAAATGGCCCTCAGTTCACTCCTTTTCATTTAACTCAAAGAATTCAGATTAATGTTCATGTGTCCAGGAAGATCTTTTTCCAGCAGCGCATAGTCTTTATGTTTGGGCCAAGAAGATTGAGAGAGATCCTGGAATGTCCTTTGCCTGTTGTCATTCCAATGATCAACTATGAAAACTCATTTGATGTGCATGTGTTTGTTCTCATCTAAAGCTGAGCTCCATTGAAGTTTCTGGGGATTGGGTAGTGAAAAGTTTTGGGTTCTTGCACGTGTGTTTGAAGGGGTTCTCTAGCCATGGCTTTCTCTTATCCGGAGTTTCATGGAAGAAGTGATGAAGATGTGGAGGACTTTCTGGAAAAGATGGAGGTTGCCTGCATTAGCAACCAGATTCATGACCCTACGCAAATGTTACGCCTTCTCCAAATTTGTTTGAAGAGTGATGCACGAGCTTGGTCCAAAGCATTCGAAGAGGAGTTGCGTATGGCTGATCCACCTATAAGATTGAGTTGGGACAATCTAAGGCATGGATTGGAAGTGGAGTTTGTGAAGATAGAAGATCCTGACAAAGTGTGGCAAGAAGTACAGGCTTTGGTACAAAAGGAAGGTGAGCCAGTAGATGTGTACATACGAAAGTTTTCATTGGCATGGGAGCGAATGTGCAAGGCTTTAGCACCACAGGTACCCCCGCCTGACATGATGAAGAAGGACAGGTTCTTGGCTGGTCTTTGGGAGAATATACGTTGGAGAGTAGAGCTAAAGAAGCCTAGGACATATGAAGATGCACTAGAGGTAGCAAGGAACAAAGAGTGGAAGCTGAGAAAAATGAGCCAGTTAGGGGTGGAGTCTTTGCCCATGAGAGCTGAATTTCAGCCTATGGACTCTTTACAAGGTCGTATGTCAGGGGTTCATCATGAACCAGTGGTTCCTGTTACTACTCAGGTTATGCCAGCAGTGGTCACTACAGCAGTGCAAGATGATGGCCTAAGGCAAGACATGAGGCAAGTGGTTGATTTGATGAAGAATCTCAGCCTAAACATGCTAGGTCAAGTGGGAAATAATCGAGGTCGAGGGCGGTTTGCAAATCAGCCAGGAGGTGAAGAAAGACCTAGGAATGGTGCTAGACAAAGTAATAGTAGGTTTTGGAGGCAGACGCCCACATGTTATAATTGTGGAGAGTTGGGTCACATCAGCCCGCAATGTGATAAGCCACCAAGGATGGGGGGAGACATGTATCCATTGCCAAGACAGGTGCTAACTAGATCAAATGATTATGGCATCGAAATTAAGGGAGACGAAGGAACCAGTGGTCTGACCCAGGAGGAAAAAGGAAAGACAAAAGTGCTAAGTGTAGTCACCTTGGAGAAGGCATCAAAGCTAGAGGATACATTAGTGATGCCTATTGGGAAGAGGACCATAGAGGATAAGGAAGGAAGAAGTGCCTCAGGTCCTAGTAAGAAGAAAGGAAAGAGCCATGAAGGCGAGGATGTCAAGGCCAAGAGGAAAAGGAGAGCTTGTCGAAAGTTTCATGTTTCAGATTTTCCACTAGGGGATGGGCAATTAAGCTATGACTTGAAGGAGGATCTGACGAGCAGGAAGGCAGATGTTACTTTTGGGCAGCTCATAGAAATGGTTCCTAAACTAAAGCGACAGTGGAAGAGGATGGTTAACCCAATGGAGAAAGAGCCAGAGAGAGGTTCAGTGAAGGTGTTGGCAATGGACGAGCTACCAGACATTTGTCCAATAGTAGATGTGTGGCATAAAAGGAAAAATTTGGGACAAGGTTATGTGGATGGCGGAGCCCAAATATGCGTCATAACACACTCATGCGTTGAGAAGATGGGTCTCACAGTGGCTGGGGTGTCAGGTTTTCGGATCAGATTGGCAAACCATCAAAAAGTAAAATGCTTGGGTGTTGTAAAGAGCTTAGAAGTGGAGGCATATGATGCAAAGGCAGTGGTTGATTTTCATGTGATGCCAGCAGGGTTGGGAGCATATCCTATTATACTGGGCAGACCATGGTTACGTGCAGTGGGAGCTGTTCAAGATTGGCGACATGGTACAATTAGCCTCTATGGAAAGACAGGTACCAAGAAGCTTTATAATATGGACACAAGGAAACGATTAGAGGAGCTTTATGAAGATGAGGATGAGTCTAGTGATGAAGACTCTTCCACGGTGACAGATGAGGATAGTGATAGCACTACCAGCAGTGATGAGGATGTTGATGTTGCATTTCTTTTGATGGACAAAGAAATCCAGAAGATTGGTTTAGTCGCATTTGCGAAGGAAGTTGAAGATGAAAGTGAAGGGCCTTATGAAGTGATTGAAGGGCTGATGCAAACCAAAGTTGAGTTGTCAAAGAAGCAGGAATTAATGACGCAAATGATTAGTGGAGACCTCTCAGCTATGGAGAAGGATATATATTTGCATATGCTGGCTAGTTTTCCTGATTTGTTCATTACTTCATATGAAGAGATCAGAGGGTTCAAGGGTGAAGAGATGCATATAGAGCTGAAAGAAGGTGCTAAGCCAGTGCGGCAAAGGCTAAGAAGGATGGGTCAAGAGCAAATGGAAGCCTTGCGGGTAGAGGTGGACAAGTTATTGAAGGCAGGGTTCATAGTTCCAGTGGAGACCACAGAATGGGTGAGTCCAGTTGTAGTCAGTCCAAAGAAGGATGGGAAGTGGAGAATTTGTGTGGATTTTAAACCCTTAAACGCAGCCACTAAGAAGAACCCATATCCTCTTCCATTCATCGATCAGATCTTGGATTCAGTGGCAGGTTATGAGAGGTACAGTGTGTGTGATGGTTTTTCAGGCTATTTTCAATTGAAGATTGCTCTTAAAGACCGCACAAAGACAACTTTCATTACGCCATGGGGCTGCTATTGCTACACAGTATTTCCATTTGGGTTGTCAAATGGACCTTCCTTCTATCAAGAGAGAGCAAATTGGGTGCTGGAACCATTCATTGGTAGTTGTGTTAAGGCTTTTATGGACGACTTCTGTGTCTATAGCAGTAGGGCTGAGCATCATGAGAAGTTGCAGATGGTATTGGCTCGATATGATGAATGTGGAGGACAACTAAATCCAAAGAAATGTCATCTAGCACAGCCAAGGGTGAAGTTATTGGGCCATATGGTGTCAGAAAATGGCATTGAGGCTGATCCAGATAAGGTGAAGTCTATTATTCTTCTTCCATCACCTATGAGTACGAAGCAATTGGCAACCTTTATACACAAAGTGAAGTACATGGCACGGTTTATTCCATTGTCTTCACAGCTTCTTTATCCATTACAACAAGTGGCAAAGCATGATCCATTGCAATGGGATGACAAGTGTGAAGAAGTGTTTCAAGAGGTGAAAGAGGTGTTAGGGGGGTTGTCAGCCATGCAGGCTCCTGATTGGGAGAAAGTTTTTTATGTAAATCCATCAGTAGGGGATGATGCCATTGGAGCCACGCTATTGCAAAAGGGGAAGGGCAGCCATTATATGAGGCCAGTGTATTGTGCAAGCCGAGTGAAGTTGGTAGCGGAGAGAAAGTTATCGGAAGTAGAGCTAGTGATGGCTAGTGTAATATTTGCTTGTTGACGATTTCGTCATTACTTGCTACCACGGCCTTTTGTTTTCTTGACGAGTTATGCCTTTTTGCCACAGTTAATTAATGGTATTAACATGTCAAATGTGGTGAAGAAATGGGTAATTGAGCTGCAAGAGTTTGAGTTCTCTTTTCTAGTGGAAGATAGTACAAGGGCTACCCTAGCTGATTTGTTGACCTACAAGGAGAATCCCCTTATTGTTAAGGAAGAGGTGGTGAGAAAGGTAGTTGAAGAAGTGCCACAGATCAGCAATGCACATGTGTTGTTCTTTGATGGTTCATATAGAAAGAGCCATGATGCAGCTTCAGGGGGTATAGCACTTTATGATCCAGAGGGGAAGCTAGTATGCAAGAGAGGGTTCAAATTGGATGCTCATAGTAACAATGAGGCTGAATATGCTACATTGGAAGCCGGATTACACATTTGTTTGAAGCATGGGGTTCGAAGGTTGAGCATAAAAGGTGATGCCTTGTTAGTGGTGAAGCAAGTGTTGGGTGTGTGGAAGAGCAAGAACACCTCATTGAAGGAAATGTGCTTCAGAATTAAAGGCCTGTTAAAAAAGTTTGAAGCATGGAGTATCAGACACATTGAACGTGCTCTAAATGGAGAGGCACATGAAGCAGCTCAAGGCATGATTGGGGAGCTATTTGTGTTGAGGACCACTTTACCTCTTTATCATGGCCGGGAAAGTTTGGCTCAAGAAGAGGAGTTTTTGCTAACAGGAATCATTCCAAAGGAGATTCATAAGTCTAAGAAGTATGGCTTTGTGCGTAGAGCATACAGGTACAAATTGATTGGTGATGTCTTATACATGAAAGGGGCTGATCTTGTGTTGAGACGTGTACCTTGGCGGGAGGAGCTTTACAGAGTGTTGGAAGAGAATCACGAAGGCGCATGTGGTGGCCATTTTGCTCTAAAGATCACCTTGCATAAGATTTTGCAAGAGGGGTATGTATGGCCTAGTTTGCACAAGGATGTTCACCATTGGTGTAGGTCTTGCAATAGGTGTCAAGCATTTGGGAAGAGAGTGTTGAAGCCAGAGCTACGAAAAACCATTATGGCGTTTGATGTGTTTGAAAAGTGGGGGATTGATGCAATAGGCCCGTTACCTATCACAAGCAGGGGCAAAAGCTATATCTTGACGGCAGTGGACTATCTCTCTAGATGGGCAGAGGCTATAGCAGTAAAACAGATCACTGCAAAGGATGTGGCAAAATTTGTGTATGATGAAATATGTTGCAAGTTTGGGGTGCCACTGGAGTTACTTTCAGATAAGGGGCCTGGCTTTAGAGCTAAACTGCTAGATTTTTTATGTGCAAAGATGAAGATTAGGCACCAGCATACCACTCCTTATTACCCGCAGTGTAATGGCTTGAATGAAAGATTCAATGGTGAGTTGGTACAGATTCTTTCGAAAGTGACAGAGCACCAAGGAAAGAATTGGGATTTAGAATTGCCTAGTGCATTATGGGCTTACCGTACTTCGGTGAAGACAGGTACAGGGTTTACTCCATTTCATTTGGTGTATGGAAAGGAAGCACTATTGCCTGTGGAGGTAGAGTTGCCTGCGGTCAAGATGTTAGAGAAGTTGCTTGGGCCGCCTAGTGATGCATTCAAAGAGAGGCTCTTGCAGTTACAAGAGGTCCAGTTGGATAGGATGAGCGCATTGGAGCATTATGGGCAGATGCAGGATAAGGCTTTGACAAAGATAAATGAAAAGGTCAAAAGTAAGGGTATCAAGAAACATGACTTGGTTTTGCGCTACAACAGTAAGCTGGACAACACCTTCCAAAAGAAGTTTCAAATTAAGTGGGAAGGCCCTTTCAAGGTAGTAGAGTGTTTTCCAAATGGCACATATCAGCTGGCTAACCTGGATGGTGTTCTACATAAGTCAAGGGTAAATGGATTGCGTCTTAAATTGTATCATGCTAGATTGATGATGGTGGAGCAAGATGAACTGTCTGTGGAGCAAGCAATGTTGGTGAAGGATGAGGAGACATGTGATGCGGCGAGTCTCATATCGCTCTTTGCTGCTGCTGATCATGAATGATCTAGCAGGCTAGGGGATGGGCAAATTATGTCAGGATTTTTTTGGAGCAAGGGATTGCGCATATGTACATACCCATGCATGGTGCATCAAATAAAGTATTGCCCATTTTCCAGAGCCAGGTGGTTACGTGGGGCCCACATGTGTACAGGTAGGACACCATGTACATAGTGCATCGATTTTCATCATTACTAGTACCATTGTGTTTTTCTACAATAAGGAGGAGTTGGTAGCGCGTAAAACTTCTCGAAGAAGCTATCCGCGGGCCGACGACGTGAGGCTAGCAGGTGCGTCAGATGGCATCTAGTGGCGTCAGGAGGGCGAACGAGGTCAATATTTGCACGCAGATGAGGACAGACACAACGTGGGTGTTTGCTTGTGAGAATTATGCAGAAAGATCATCATGAGGACCTTTTTTTGGGGCCACTGCACGTGATGGCGAGGCGCATTATTGGAAAAAAGCTGAGTGCCAGGTGTGCGAATGATGCAAAAAGGTGACAACTATGCACTGCGAGGTCAGTTTTTGGCCTGTTCGGGGTCCGTTTGAGGTCATCTAAAAGGCCAAGGGTGCCCAACTAAAAAAGCTAAGTGTGGGAACTGAAAAAACTGAGAGAAGAACAGAAAAAAACGTGGAGAAGAGAGGAGGAACAGCCGCAGCTGTGTTTTTGCTCATTTTGGAGCCTGTTTTGGCCGTAAACTGCTCATCCGAGGTCGGATTTGAGCACTTTGACATTGTAGACTGGGGTTTTGGGCCGTTCCGGACGCGATGGCGCTGTCCATTTTTCCAAATTCCTCACTCTTTTCCTGCTGTTTTTCTGTGTAAGTTTCTCCTATGAGCGAAGTTTCTGCTCCAGTTTGTGATTGTATCTGGCTTATTTTACCCATATTGTGTGAGCTGTTTGCCCCATTGGTGTTGGCCCAAGCTCATTTGTATCTAAACATCAGAAATTCTCCTCTTTTGAGCTGAGTTTTTTGGGTGTGTGTGTGTGTGTGTGTGTGTGTCTGTGTGGAGTGGGCAAGTGGATAGTCTCTCTCCTCTCACTCCAGAGGTGTGTTCCCTGTCTCGGCTAGGTGTGTTGTGTAAGCCGAGTGGTGCCCCATAGTGTGTGTGTGTATCTTTCCAAGAGTGTGTGTCGGGTCATTATAGAGGCGCTGTGTGTGTTTTCATCCCGCCCACACCGTTGACGACACCCTACTCCGATAATGCGAAGCAAGGATATGAGCAACGAAAGAGAAGAATACTTCCACCTATTGTGTTCGTAGTTGCAAGACCCTACCTGTTGGAGCCGCATTGGTCCAACTGTTGTAATGAGCCCATTTGTAAAGCATATCAAATTCCATTTTTTTATGTCAAAGACGTCTTATCAGTTTGATCCATTCGTCTGGATTATGTAAACTTTAGTCAGTTAGTCAGGACTCAGATTTATTCCCACTTTTGTAATCATGAGCAAGAGAACCCCATGTACATTTTTTGAGCTAAGGTGACTAAAGTATAAAAGTCCCCTTAGAACCATTTTTGAATAACATTTGAATTAATCCTGTGTCGTACGAGTCTGAGAGAGAGAGAGAGAGAGAGAGAGAGAGAGAGAGAGAGAGAGAGAGAGAGAGAGAGAGAGAGAGAGAGAGAGAGAGAGAGAGAGAGTGTCTTATCCTCTTCGCTACGCGCTTCTCCCTCACCGGATTCACGACATGACCACACCATCGCAGTAGCCTCTCCAAGAGCTACGCGTCCACGCCACACATTCACATTTTTGAGCTGTTCACGATCGATCCTTCCTCGAGCTTGTTTTGCTTGTAAGTAGCACAAGCAGTGTCTGTTTTCAACAATCAAGTGCTTTATGGAATGAGTGGGAGATTAACTACACGTAGATACTCATAGACTTAGGTTTCGCACACTTTTAGATTATGACCTGTGAGTCTATCGCGACTGTATTCGAGATAACTAGGGTTCAAATCTGGTGAGATTAGACTTATAGGTAAGTATATCCTATTGAGAGGATGGTGCCTAGTAAGTTTGATGCAATTCCGAGTTCATTTGATGTGTAAACGGTGTTGTGGGCGTTTAGGGATAGAGTGGGTTGCATTCAACAAGGGTTAATGATTGATGCATCATAGAAGTGCGTATGTGTAGATTGGTCTCAGCCTGACAAGATAACGAGATTGCCTCTGTGCACCTACGGGTTAGTCGTGTCGTCAGAGGATAAATATGTTGTCTGTGTCGTGCTCGTGAGTATGAACAAGGGAGTAGTTAAGCCCTAAAACATTGGCGCCGCTGCCAGGGACACAAGACCTTAAGTAGGGAGATCTACGTCACTCGTGTGATGGTTAGCTTACTTTAGTTTTGACTAGAGAGAGCTTAAACTTTTAGAACAAGATCCACGATAGAGTATCTTGAGGTCTAGTGGATAGCCAGGAAGCCTGTGTCTTACCGAGGGTCTGCGATTAGTTAGATTTAGTTAATAGGATAATGAGGAGTTATGGTTTTTGGTTTTGAGTGCTTGTTATACTTGTGAAGAAATAGAGTAGAAAAACGCTGTAAAACCACAAAAAACAAACAAAAAGAAGAAACAATAAGGCTGTTTGCTTGCCTTGAAAGCAAAACCCACCTCATATACCCTTGAAAGGGGTGAAAAGAGTCCACATTGAAATTTATGATTCAACACTCGAGAAAACATAAAAACTGTGACCAAAACCAACAAAAGAAAAAAGAAAAAAAGAAAAAAAAGAAACAGGTGATTGTCATAAGGAAACACTAAGTGAACCTAAAAGAGGCCAAGATGAGATATAACCATTAGCCAAGGGTAAACTGACTGTGTCATGAGGTATGACTGATGTGCACAAGTTTAAGATGCAGTGTCATCAAATTTGCATCACTTCAAGTGCAATGGAGTTGTGAATTGTCAGAAAAAAGTGAAATTTTTGAAGTGCTTGAGTTTGAGGTCAAAATAAGTCCAAACTTCACAAAACTTGGAGGATAGACTTGTATGGGCACAGGGAACAAGACTATGCAAAAGCAAAAAAAAAAATTGAGTCCCTATTGCTCACTGCCTGGTCTATCGCGATAGACTGGTGAAGGTGGTGTTTGTCTAGCAACAAGCAAAAAACCCTTACACCACAAGCTTAGCACATCAATACAAGGGTACTCACAAAAATTGAGTGAATTTGAACACCAATTTTGACCCCAAAACTTCAAAACTGGTGTTTGGAGTCTGGATTCAGAGACAAGGGCAAGAAGTCTTTGACTAGATGTCCAAACAGTGCCAAAATTGGTCAATGCACTACACAAGGGGAGACTAAACTAACTGTGGAGAAAACTTTGGAAAAAAGCTGAAAATGAAGAAAGAGCTCAGTCTATCGCGATAGACCAAGGAACTTTCTGCTGGGGAACTTTTCTTTCAAATTTTCCCTAGGGAGAGCTTTATCGGGGCCTAAATAGCAGACACACCAAAATTCAAGGCATTTAGATCACTAAAGGTCAATCTGAGGGCTAGATAGAGAATCAAGCTCTGACTGAAATACTAAAAGGGGACCAAAACCCAACCCAAGTGTCCAAACTTCACAAAACTTGAGGGATAGGCTATAGAGGGTAACTGGAACCCAAGGGTAAAGTCAAAATTTTGAATTGACTTGTGCTGAGCAAACTGTCAGTCTATCGCGATAAACTAAGGAAGTAGTGAGCCAGACATTTTTTGCATTTTGTGACTATACTGCTAGAACATACTCTCTATATATATCCCAGCCATCATTTCATCATTGAAATTGGACCACTAGAAGACTGACTAAGTGGTTGCTGTATATACTTGAAAGAATTTTTGGTAATTCAGGGAAAACACTTGTGAACAGACTAACCATCCTTGTGTAGATCCCAGAAGGAGGTAATCACAAAGCTATACAGGAAGAAGGAGTCCAGGTAAGCTTTAAGTTTGCAACAAAACTTTCATTCTTATGTATTTGAGGTCAGGAGCCTATGTTAAGTCGGGAGCTAAAAGTGTGAAAAGTCAAGTTAGCACCACGTCCACAGAAGAGAGTGTAACTCAGATGAGACTAGACCCATTGGCACCAATCATTGAAGAGGGAAGTGATACTGACACTTCATCAGAAAAGTCCTTCATGATGGGGAGTCAACAACCAGTAGGTTTCAACGGTGAAGGACCAATGCTAGGGGGGAGCACCTCCCTACATCCTTTAAACGAAACCAAGTTCACTATAATCTTCTTGGAAGGAACTAACTCAAGGGGAGCCCTAGTCTATTCTGACTATCGGGGACGCAAGTGTATCTGTATTGAAGAAAGTGAAGGAGTATGAGCAGAAGTGCGACGCGAGAGAGAGTGCGAGAAGAAGAGCACGACGATATGGTGAACTCGCTCTACTGTAATGTGTAGAGCATAGTGAGTTCTTATTAGGTTTTTACAAAAGAATATGTGTACATACCTGGCGGCCCGCCCACTTACCTAGGCCACCACATTGGGCTTTATACCCCAACAACCTCCCACTTAAAGTCCAATGTGGTACTTTAAGTGTGAGAGAAGCTACTATACAAGCTAATATACAAGAGATGTAGAGAAGTGATGTACTACCCTACACCTAACTGCTTACGAAAATGCGCAAAGCTCTCTGAGGGAAGTCCTTTTGTAAGTAGATCAGCAGGATTTTCTGTGGTGTGAACTTTGACAAGCTGAAGTTGCTTATCCTCGAGCATTTCCCTGATGAAATGATACTTCACATCCACATGCTTTGTCTTTGAATGATAAACTGGATTGCGAGCCAATTGTATAGCACTTTGACTATCACACTATAACACAGGCATCTCTTCTTTGATTCCCAAATCTGTTACTAGTTGATTAAGCCAAATTGATTCTTTGCATGCCTCTGATGCTGCAACATATTCAGCCTCTGTAGTAGACTGAGTAACACAATCTTGTAATCTAGAACGCCATGATACTGCTCCACCAGCCAATGTAAAGACATACCCTGACGTAGACCTTCGGTTGTCTAAGTCACCTGCATAATCTGAGTCTGTAAAACCCTTTACACTTAGCTCCTGACTCCCATAGCATATACGCATACTCTTTGTAGCTTTCAGGTATCTCAATATTCCTTTCACTACCTCCCAATGTTTCTTGCCTGGGTTTGACATGTATCGACTTACTACTCCCACTGCAAATGAAATGTCTGGGCGAGTAGCAATCATTGCATACATCAAACTACCCACAGTAGAAGCATATGGAATCTTATCCATTTCAGCTTGTTCTTCCTCAGACACAGGACAATCTTGTTTGCTAAGTTTCACATATGGTGGCAATGGAACACTCAATGCCTTTCCCTTCTCCATATTGAAACGTTGCAAAAACTTTTCAATATACTCTGTTTGAGATAACCAAATCAACTTTTTGGATCTGTCTCTCCCAATGCGCATACCAAGTATATGACTTGCCTCACCCATGTCTTTCATGTCAAACGATTTTGCCATCTTTGACTTCAAAGCTGAAATTTCTTCCAAGTGCTTGCCAGCAATCAACATGTCATCCACATACAAAATAAGGATCAGCCAACTGCCATCCTTAGCCTTCTTTGTATATAGACAGTGATCGAACTCACTACGTTTGTAGCCTTGAGAAAGCATAAACTTGTGGATTTTATGGTACCATGCCCTTGGTGATTGTTTTAAGCCATAAAGACTCTTTAACAACTGGCATACCCAATCTTCCTTGCCTTTCTCAACAAACCCTTCTGGCTGCTGCATGTAAATTTCCACATCTAAATCACCATGCAATAACGCTGTCTTGACATCCATTTGGTGCAACACCAAATCTAATATGGCAACCAATGCAAGAAAGCATCTCAATGTAGTCATCTTGACCACTGGAGAGAAGACTTCATCAAAGTCAATGCCTTGTTCTTGCTTAAAGCCCTTGGCAACAAGCCTTGCTTTGTACTTTGGCTGACTTTCATGAGCGGTGATCTTATACCTGTAAACCCATTTACAAGGTAGAGCCTTTTTTCGCTGTGGTAATTTAACTAGCTTCCATCTCTGGTTTTTATGCAGAGCTGTCATCTCTGACTGCATGGCCAATTGCCAATTCTTGGAGTCCTTCATTTGCACTGCTTCCTTGTAACATGAAGGCTCATTGCAATCAGTCAACATGACATAGTTCATAGATGGAACAAACCTATCAGGAGGTCGCGTGACACGTCCAAATTTACGCACAACAGGTGGCTCAGGCTCAGCCACAACCTGTGGTTCCAATCTATCCTGTCCTTGCTCCTCTTGAGCCATGACATTTTGTCTTGCATGTGCAGGTCCATCTTCTTGGAAGACAACTCTTCTAATCTCCTCAATCCTCTCTGGTTTAGAATGATATTTGGATTCATTAAAGTGAACATCATTGCTGCGGACAACCTTTCTGGATTTGGGATCCCAAAGTCTGTACCCCATCTCACCAGAATTACCATAGCCTAGAAAGATGCACTTTCTACTCTTTGGCTCAAGTTTGTTCCTAAATTCCTTTGGAACATGAGTATATGCCTCACAGCCAAAGACTCTGAGGTGATTGTATGAGGGCATTTTGCCTGACCATACCATCTCTGGCACTGAATCCTTCTGCAAAACCTTGCTAGGAGATCTATTTATAAGATGAACAGCTGTTGATACAGCTTCAGCCCAAAACCCATTTGGCAGCTGTGCATTAGACAACATACTTCTGACCTTCTCTTGTATGGTCCTATTCATCCTCTCAGAAACACCATTTTGAGGAGGATTGTAAGGAGCAGTAAGTTCACGTTTTATACCTTTTGACTCACAAAAGTCCTGAAAGTCCTTTGAAACATACTCTCCACCATTGTCAGTGTGTAAGCATTTAAGCTTCTTGCCACTCTGATTCTCCACAAGTGTCACAAACGTTTTGAAAACACTAAACGCTTCATCCTTGTGCTTGAGAAAGTAAACCCATACTTTCCTCGAGTAATCATCTATAAATTCCATAAAGTAAGAAGCTCCCCCTAGAGATAGGTTAGACATAGGTCCACACAAATCACTATGAACAAGTGCCAACTGTGTATCTCTTCTACTGCTTCTATGCTTATGTGGCTGTTGTGTTTGCTTACCATACAGACAATGTTCACAGAATTCAAAATCATTAAATGAAAAGCCAGGAAAATAACCAGAACGAGACAAGATTTCCATTCCCTTCTTGGACATATGTCCTAACCGGCTATGCCACAAAGAAACGTTCGGCTGCTCGGTTACATTGATTACATTTTTTAGAGACATTTGATACATAAATCATGTAAAGTCCTCCAGACTTTACTCCATGTGCTACTGTCATAGAACCCTTGGATATCTTCCACATGTTCTGTCCAAAAGTGGTGACGTAGCCAGCATCATCAAGTAAACCTGTGCTGATCAAGCTCTTTGTAATTGCGGGAACATGTCTCACATTATTTAGCGTGAAAGAAGAGCCATTCTGAAACTTCAATTGAACATCTCCAACACCTAAGATCTCACATGTCTCCCCATTGCCTAGCCGAACATGATCTTTGGTGGTCACATAAGAGGTAAAACACTCCTTGTTTGGAGACACATGAAGTGATGCTCCTGAGTCTATAATCCAGTCACTCAGTGCATTTCCATCAGATGCTGTAAGAAGAGCTGAGTCCATTGTATTTGTTAGGGCGGTTACGCTGCTAGCGGAAGCTAAATAGCGAGAACTCAACCAACAACAGAATTTGTCAGACGAGGACGAAGCTTGACCCGCAGGCGCATGGAAACAACTAGGTGGGTGTCAAATCACCTACTCGACCTTCTAATGACATTCACTACTAAGGAAATCAAATCTAAGTTCCAAAATACGCAAGTGACTGAAATCCGTACTACGAACGAATGCTATACGAAACAGGATCTAGAATCATGGAATTGATCTCAAACTCAAGGGAAAGTCTATACACTAGGTAAGAACAACACCCTAAAGACTTGAACTGCAAAATCAACCTATAACCACTCCGTGCGGCAAACGCGTATGAAGACAGGCCGAAAAATACAGGTGACCGAAACTTGACCCTGATGGTACCAATGTGTAGCTCTACTCGTTGTGGTTCTATAGATATGCTGCACGCTCTATTCCGACACACAAGTTGGAAGAAAACTCACACCGAAGCTCGTAGGAACTTACCACACGTAGAAGCCGATAGCGCGCACTCTTGGTATCTGTGCATAGCTCTCACCGTTGCTAACACAATGGTGGTGTCGCTTCTCCAATGGCGGCCCCGTAGCCCGCGTAGCAAGAAGATAAGACTCTCTCTCTCTCTCTCTCTCTCTCTCTCAGACACAGTCACGGCGCTCAAAAACTCTCTTTGATTAATAATTGAATCTCCCTTAGGTTACAAAAATTTGGCTTATATACCTCAGCCTTGGAGGTGAGAACATCTCTAATTATTTACATCAACAGGTGAAATTACTTCGGGATTACAAGCTGGAAACTCAATTGAGTCCCGTTACTTAATGAATGGCTCAAATCAAAATTAATGTCGGAAAGACATTTATTACAATCAATGGTTACAAAATGATGGGTGTGAGCAAAAATGTGGGTGTGATCCTCTGCTGGCTCAACACTCCCCCCCTCCGCGTTCATGTCGTCCCTGACATGACTTTTAGGCTTGGTCAATAGAGTCCTGTCGTCTTGAGCATCTGCAAATGTGATTCGTAGCGTAGGTTGCCGATGGTCAAGGTTGGGCCGAATATTTTGCTTTCGTGAGTGAAAAAGCCGGTGTAGAAAGCTTCTTCGAATGTTTGCATGTGGAAGCTAGGCAAAAACATAATTCTTTGGTATAAGAGATGTAACACCTTTGGTGATGGCTGCAATGAAAGATCATACATCATATCCGTCACTGTGTCGGCCGTCGATAGTAGAGTCGAGGTAGTGGCTTTATCTAGCGCGAACACTTCAATGCATGCTAAGAGAGTCCTGCAGATTTTCTTTAGCATCTGACACGAAAGGTCAGGAGAGCCAGTAAAGAGTTTGATGGTGCCCGTTAGGGTTTTCACCATGTAGGCTTTACCTATTCTCTCGCCTGCCTTTGGTCCTGGAATCCTTGGGTAATTAAGCCAATTTGGCTTCTTTTCTGCAATCCTGCCATGCTCTTTCCAGCTTCTGACTCTTGGCGCCGGGCAGAAGGTTGCATCCTCCCGAATCTCCTTTGGAGCCTCTACCAAGTAGATGAGGTAGGCTGGGTATTTGTTCAGCCAACCTTTCCTCCATCTAGGTTGAGAATCTACAATCTTCTTTGATTGTTCATCCTTTGTGATGTCGCCTTCGTAAAGAGCGACATACTGCTCCTCCTTTATTCTCTTTTTCGTCTTTATCACTTCAAATTTCATCAGAGGGAAAGGCAGGCTGGGTTGCATCCACTCTTCATGGAGCACTTTTGTGTCTAAACCTTGAAGTCTAATGGAGATGAGGAGTCTCCTTTCCCATTCCATTTCCGCCTTGGCACTTTCCTCTATTGACTTTTCTATTTGGGCCTGGAGCCTTTGTTCTTCTTCTTCAGAGATTCCTGAAGTCGGGGCCACTTCTTGAACTGGGGCTGGATCTTCAATTGTGGTTGCCTCTCCAGTTTCTGGTAGCTCTATGGCTGCTCCCCCTGCTTCTTCTTGTGGTGGCTCTGTTTCTCTTCTTTGTTGCTCTTGGAGGTCTTGGAGCTGTTTGCGGAGGGCCTCATTTTCTGTCCTTAGCGTTTGGTTTTCTGATGTGAGCCTCTCCTCTGCAGCCAATGATCCCTCCGCCATGTGCAATCTTTGCACTTGCTCTAACCTTAGCTCTCTTTGCAAACTTCTGACCTGATCTTCCAGAGCTGGTACGAGGGCTCCCTCTTGTTCTATTCCTGTTCTGCTAGCTCTAGGGGTGGTCCTGAGTCTCGTGATTGTCCTTTCTTGAAGTTCGACTCTTTCCCTTAGCTCAATGAGCTCATCCTTGGCTGCCTCCAGCTCATCTTCTATTCTCTCCTTTGCTTCCTGTGAACTTGTTACCTCTCTTGAAGCTTCGGCTAGTTGGAGTATCAAGCCGTCTCTCTCGTTTTCTGCGTCGTAGAGTGATGCTTTATGAATTTTAGATTCAGTCATAGCATTCTCTAACTTCTTCTGCAACTCTGCTTCCTTTTGTTTTGCTGTCTCAATTGCTACTTCCTTTGCTCTGGATCTTTCTTTAATCTTGCTGAGCAGTTCATGCACCATGTGCATGTCTTTTTCATCTTCATCTGTCAACTTGATAGCTCTTTCTGCCTCCACCTCCAATGGCTTCGGCTCTTCTAATATGTTCTGTTCGTCCATTTTCTCTTCACTCTCCATTGTACCTTTTGTCTTTTCCTTCGTCCCTTTCCGATCATCTTGTTTTCGTAGGGATATCCCATAAACTGCCTCCAGGGCCTCTTCTTCACTGTATCCGATCGCTACCAGATCCTCATAATCATCTTTCTTTTGCTGAACTGGATCTATCTCCTTTCCCTTGGTCCCGGCCTCCGGCTTTTCCATAACTTCTGTTTCTATTTCTATTGTGGTCTCCTCCACAATAATTTCCGTCTTCTTCGGGCTTGGTATATCAGTAAAGGAGGGCTGATTGTCCTCAGTCATCTTGGCTTTCCCTTTGTTTGCTTGCCCGTCTTTCTCTCGAAGTTCAGTAGACTCATCTACTTCCTTCTTCTCCTTGTCGTCCTTTTTCAGCTCAGCTTTTAAAAGCTGTACTTCCTCTTCAGTATAAGGCTCGACAGGCTGCTGCTCCAGTATGGCCTCCGACTCCTCATAAGCTCTAATATATTGATCATATTGATCAACATGTGGCCTGGCAGAGCTGGTTCCGACTTTAGTGGGGTCTGGCACCCACATTTCTTCAAAGTCCCCCTTTATAGCTCTTTCCGCTCTAAACTGCTCCACCAGCCTTTCCATTCTTGCGGCTTTTTGACTTTTGGTTTGTTTGGGATCAGCCTTCTTCTTCGCTTTCTTCTTGAGCGGCTCGTCCACAGCCTCTTCAGGTTCTGAAACTATTTCTAGTTTTCGGCGTGCTCTTGTGGAAGCCCTCTTGGATACTTCTTGCTGTTCTTTCTCTTCATCGGCTTCTCTAAGCCACTCATTCTGGGAGGGAACCTGTGGCCCTTGATCCCTAGCTCCAATAGCTTCATAAGCTATTCTTGTTAGGATTTCTCTTCCTCCTATGTACTTTGGCTTCTGGTTGTGCATGGCGATTACTTGCTCGTGGATGTATTGAGCATAATTCACCTCTTTTGGCATGTTGCTCTTCAGTGCCCATGTGATGGTTGTCGCAATGGCATGGGGTGGTGTAGTATACTTCTGCGGTCTTTTACTGCACACATGGAAAAACTGGTTGTATAATCGGCAAAGGGTTGCCGCTCGTTGATCTGCCATATCTCCGTAGGTTGTATTTTGTTTCTTTGATCCATAGACCTCTATGGCCTCCCTTCTTTCTCTGACAGAACTCCCTTTGTTGTGCAGCTTCAATGCATCTGCAATGAGCTGTGGAGTGATCTGTACTTCAACTGTTTCTCCATCCATGGCTGTCAACGTGGCTTTCCCATCCTTCTGAATGGATGTTGCCAACTCATACACTCTTCTTGTGTCTACACCTGATGGTCTAGAGGTGAAGAACCTGTGTAAGTCAGCCTTTTCCAGGTATCTGCTGATGTTCTCTGATCTGCTATAATCCACTAATTCTCGTGGGATCATAGGTACATCGACCGATTGCCCTTGAGGATCTCTGAAAGTCCCCTAGTAGATCTTTATTCCCTCTTTTTCTAGTACTGCTTCCTCCACCCAAGTCTTGGTTGGCTTGAGGGTTTCTGTTGGAATATCAAAAGGTTCTGCTTCTGCAAGAGCATCCTTGATGGTTGGTCTTTTTGTCTTAGTTGCCGATGACTTAGCGGAATCCATGGATCCTGTAACTCCAATTACAGAATTTAGCGTCTTTTTAGTACTGAAAGCCGAAATGAAGCTTTTAACTATTCAAATGACTTGAAAATTGAAACATGAGCTATTCAGGGCCTAAGGATGCAGTGTAGGTGAAAAAATATGCAAACTGGGCTCAAAAACATGCTTGAGACATCATACGCGTATGATGTCTTTTGTGTCAGAATGACTTCATATTGGTTGTGCTTGTAGCTGATAGTGTATACATGAGTGTCATATGCTTGGATTTGAGTTTGGATCCCATTTGGTCAAGTTTTGGCCAGTTCAGTCTAGTTCAGGCTCTTGGCAAAATTTTGAAAGGGAAATGGATTTTATGATCCAAATTGGATAAAACTTGGTGGTTCACCTTCAAATTGCATGTAGATCACTTCTGTTTGGTGGTTGAAGCCCTGAGGTGCCAAAATCACATAGTGAGACATCATACGCGTATGATGTCTTTTGGTGCATTTTTGGACCAAATTTCTCTATAAGCTTGGTTTTGGCTTTAGATAGGCTTATTCAGTGGATTTATCAAGTTTGGATAGAATTTGGACTAAAAATGGTTCTGGAGACATCATACGCGTATGATGTCTTTTTCATCAATTTTTCATGGGATTGGTTCTGTGGACTCTCCATGTGCTAGTGAAGGACTGTTTATACTCAAATCTTGGTTTGGACTTGAATATGTTGGATTTGGGACAAAAATAGGCTTTGTTTGAAGGATTTTCTCTTAATTGGGCTAATGGGGTGATCCACCTGACCAAATGGTTCCAAACTTCATATGTAGCATGTATTAGATATATATAATGGATGTATGATAACAAATGAGCATTTTTTGCTCTCTAAGTGCAAATAGACATCATACGCGTTGACGAAGGAAATTTGGAATGGCGGCCTCTATACCAAAACAAACTCCATTGCGCCACAAGGGAAATGAGATGAGGGCACCACCTAGTCTTGGAAGCGTGGAATAGGACCGCTACACAAAGAGAGAGAGAGAGAGAGAGAGAGAGAGAGAGAGAGAGAGAGAGAGAGAGAGAGAGAGAGAGAGATCACTATGAATGAAGCATTAACCGTGGTGTGTGTACAAGGAATGGATGACTTCAAACACTCCCAACACAAATAGCATATAGATTACCAAACAGTCACTCAAGGATTATCCAAGATCACATCAAGCACTCTCACACGCATATAAAACATTTCTCTTAATTAACATAAGTAAGAGGAGGAGAGGTTACTAGCATGAAACAATTTGCACTCTAGGATGTGCAAGAATAGAGTGAATGAATGAGCTTATGGGCTCATGGTGAGTGATACAAAGGCTCAATGGGCTGAGGGAGGCTTGAAATTACAAAGGGGAAGGCCTCTTTATATAGGAAAGAGAGTGATTAGGAGTGAGGTTAAGATACAAGTGTAATTTGTATAAATGAAGCTTGATTAGGGACATTCAACCAATGAAGAAGCTCCTTCCAAGTGATTTGTTGACCAATTAGCTCCATCATCACTTGTGTTGTCTTCACTCCTTCCTCCATAGCTTGAGTCCAAGAGCTTCCTTATTTTAAAATGTAAAGAATCTACATAAAATCAATACATATCTAGTAATAATAGAAAGGGGTTGAGTGAGAACTTATGAATTACAACAAGATTAAGCATGACTTGAGAGGTGATTAGAAGAGGAACTTTGATGGGTTTTTGAGCTTGAGAGAGAGGAGGAAGGAGAGGAGGGTGAGAAGACTAATGGCTGATTTAAAAGAAGGTCTCAATGTGGAAAAGGAAGGGTGTGTGTGTGTAAAGGTAGGGGGGTGGTCTCCACCACAGTTGAAAAAACTGCCGTCCACCATTTTAGCCATATCTCCTAGACCGTAGATGCAAAAATTATAAAAAAAATATGGCCAGAATCTTCAGCTCGTCAGTTACAACTTTGATGTAGACAACTTTTCTTGGATCGGAGTGGAAGTATTTTTTAAAAATTCAACAAAATCATGTGCCTGGTTTCTTCCTTTACCAAGTCTTCCACTTGGGTCCCATTTGTTTGAATCATCATATGGCTCCAAAGCCATGATGATATGAGCCACTCATGACCCTTGAATCATGGGTGCATGGCTCCACAACCACATCATATCTTTTCTTTTCACATTTACATATTTTCCCTTCCCTTTACCACTAGGTTCTCCCTCTACCTTTCACCTCCGGTGAACTAGTCAAGAAAAAATCATTTTTTTAAAATTTTCCAAGAGGTTGTTCTCACTCTTTCTTTTATTGTAAACCTCTAGAAGCAAGGAAAACCAACAAAATATGATAAACAAAAATTTGTGATAGGCTCGGATCATAGCCCCCCCAAACCTGGCTAGGGGTATTTATGCCTCTAGCCTACTTTCTTTGATCTTGAGCTGACCTTATCCTGATGTGATAAGGCTTTAGACGCCATCCATTTGTCCTGGTCTTTTGCACTTTACCATCAATGTCTTGAAGTCTGTAAGAGCCATTTTTGAACTTTTTGGTGACCAAGAACGGGCCTTCCCATCGGAAAAGAAACTTTCCATCCTTACGAGTGTCGAAGCGATTGTCATATCGAAGCACCAGAGATCCCTTGTTGATGTCTTTGGATGCTAGCTTTTTGTTGAACTTTTTTCTGCGCTTCTCTGCTTCTTGAGAATAGTGGTTGATGGCTTCTTCACGATCCAATTGCAGCCTCTCTAGATCCATGATCCTTTGATGTACTTTCTCCTTTTGAGAGCCTACCTGGCTACCCAATATTCGAAGACTTGTTAACTTCACTTCAATGGGCAAAAGCGCCTCCTTTCCATAAACCAAATGAAAGGGTGTGTACCCTAATGTGGTTTTGAAGGAGGTTCTATAGGCCCATAGAGCTCCATTCAGGTGTTTGTCCCAATCTTGGCGCCTGGCATGTACCTGTTTGGTGAGAATTTTGCAAATGATTCCATTTACCTTTTCCACCAAACCATTGCACTGAGGGTAGTAAGGAGTAGAGTGTTGATGCTGAATATTTAGCTTCTTCATGAGTTCTCCTACCAAGTCTGCTCTAAACCCTGGTCCTCTATCAGATAGTATTTCAAGAGGGGTGCCAAACCGGCAACAAATGTGGTCAAAGATGAACTGACTCACATCCTTAGCAGTAATTCTATTGGTCGGCATAGCCTCAACCCATCTAGTCATGTAGTCTACTCCCATGATGATGTACTCTTTACCTGACTGAGTGCGTGGTAGAGGCCCTATGGCATCAATTCCCCACTTCTCAAAGGGCCCATATACCTTTATTGGGTTCTGAGGTTCAGCTATGAGCCGTCGTGGTCCTGCTTTCTGACATTCATCACATGTTTGACACCAATATTTGACATCACGATGAAGACTTGGCCAAGTAAACCCAGCTTGTAGAACCTTTCTACTAGTGACGTCGTGTGCAAAGTGTCCTCCGCACATATCATCGTGACAAGCTTTTAAAATCTCTTCAATTTCACTCTTCAAAGGAACTCTCCTAAGCACACTATCCTTACCAAGACAATACAAGTCATCATTTACTATGCGATACCTGGTAGCCTTCCTAGCTAACCATCGCCTTTCCCCTGCATTCAAGTGTTTAGGAGCCTCTCCTTGCTCCAGATTGTGCATAATATCTTCCAAGTCCTCCTTGCCTTGCTGAAGTGGAAGTTTGATGGCCACTGCTCCCACTATTGACTCATTTAACTTTGATGATGCTAGGTGGTCTGCATTCTTGTTCTGGTCTCTTGGTACATGATGTACTTGTGCCTCCCTAAATCTCCTCATAAGAGCTTTTGCTTCTCTCATTTTAGTAGAGAGACGGGCATTTTTGCAAGCCCATATACCTTGCATTTGCCATACCAAAAGCATGGAGTCACCAAAAGCGTTTAATCTCTTAATTGAATTATCGAGGCACCAACAAAGGCCATGAATTAGAGCATGATATTCTGCTTCATTGTTGGAGTGGACATCTTCTAGAGTGATCCCTTCACCATGGATCCTCTCTCCCAATGGGGATAAGACCACGATGCCTGCAGCTGCCTTATCCTTGGTTCTCTTGTATGCTCCATCAAAGTAGAGGCTATAAGCATTGACCAAAGCCTCTAGAGCTGGAGGTGGTGGAAGTTCCTTTCTCTTCAAATGGCAAACTTTTTCATAGCACTTGTTTGTTAAAATGTTGGCTAAGCATGCTCGAGTTGTTCTTTCAACCTGTATTGTATAATCAAACTCTTGAAGTCGCACCACCCACTTTGCTATTTTGTCAAAGATTTCCATATGTTGTAGTGCATAGGGAAACATATCCTCCACAGTGATAATTACAAACCTCTTCGGCAGCAATTATGGCCGAAATTTGGTTACCGCAAACATGAGAGCTAACACTAGCTGTTCCATTAGGGTGTAGGCCTTCTCTGTGTTTTCCATGAGGCGGCTAGAAAAATACACAGGCCTCATAAAGGAGGTTTTTGGATCTTTTTGTAGGAGGGCAGCACCAATGGATTCTTCTCCCACACTAGGGTTTACAAAGAATGTTTCTTCCCAACAAGGTTGGAGGATTACAGGGAGTGACCCTAACATTTTTTTAATCTCTCTAAAATGCCCTTCACTTTCTTCACTCCAAACAAGCGTCTCCTGACGAGTCAGCTGTTGTAGAGGAAATATCACTTGGGAGAGTAAGTGTATGAATCTACTCAAATATCTTAGCTTTTGCAAGAAGGAGATTAATTGTTTGATGGAAGTTGGGGAAGGTAGATTTAGCAATGTTTCTATCTTTTCAGGATCTACCTCGATTCCATCAATGGACACTACATGCCCTAATAGTGTAACCTTGCTTTCCCCAATGTGACATTTGTCCTTGTTTAGTTGTCCACCCAGCTTAGCTAAACGAGTAAATCCTTCATCAATCTTGCCGAGATGCATACTTTTGGAGCTGTAAATACAAAAGTCATCTATGAAAACCCTTATTGACTTACCAAAGTAAGGTTGGAAGACCATGTTCATGAATCGTTGAAAGGTGGCTGGAGCGTTGGTGAGACCAAAAGGCATGACTCGAAATGCAAAACATCCCCATGGTGTGATGAAAGTAGTCTTTTTCTGGTCCTCCTCTGCAATGCGTATTTGAAAGTAGCCAAAGTAGCCATCACACACTGTGTATCTCTCATGGCCTGCTACTTCATTTAGAATCTCATCTTGAAATGGGAGAGGGAAGTGGTCCCTCTTTGTTGCAGCATTTAGTGGCTTGTAATCCACGCACACTCGCCATTTACCATTCTTCTTTGGCCTCACCACTACTGGGGAGACCCATTCTGAATCTTCTACTGGGTATATGAATCCTGCTTCTAAGAGTCTCTTCTCCTCAGACAACAGTGCATTTTGTTGCACAACTCCTAATCTTCTTAGTTTTTGTACTACTGGCTTGCTCCCTTCTTTTAGATGGATATGATGCTTCACTGCCGTGACACCTGTAATGTGAGTGTAATCAGAAATAAACAATGATGCATGCTTCTTGAGAACATTTACATAACCCTCCTTTTCTTCTTCCTTTATATCCTTGGATAACATCTCCTCTAGGCTGGCATCCCACACATTCTTCATTTGGATCCTTGGGTTGTCTTCTGATGAGGTAGTTTCCTTTATGGTGACGCCCATGACTTCGAGAGTGCTATCACTCTCTTCACTTGAACTCTCTTCCTCGTCCATGGATGAGGAGCATCCACTTGAGCTCCACTCATTAGGTGACATCTCTAGTTCAAGGTTCTCTTGTCGCCCATTCTTTAGGTTATAAACCACCTTCCGACTATGGCCACCCATGCGAGGCCTCAACTCCAAGTCTCCTGTTGCCCAATCTTGCCTAGCTCCTATACCCATGAGCCAAGGTCGTCCTAAAATAAGGGGGTATCCTTCTCCCTTTACTGGCATCACATAAGCATCAACCTCTGTAGTGATTCCAAAAACAGAAACTCTCAAAGCTTTCACTACACCCACACAAGTGACAGAGACATTATTGGCCATTTTTGCCCTAAAGTTTGATGATTCCATTACCTCTAAACCCAATTGATGCATTAGCTTTTCTGTCATGACACAAACCTCTGCTCCACTGTCAATGTAAGTTTTTGGAATCCGTTGTCCCTTGATTTGAGCCTCCACCAAAGGCACTATATCCTTGAGACCATATGCTTTGATTACACTTACTAGCTTACTTCGCTTTGCCCTCGTGCTCACCATTTTTGACCATTGTCGTCGAAGCTTTGGGGAGATATGAAGTAGTTGTGGCCAAGTAATCTTTGGTCCTTGAGAACTCACATCAGCTGTCAAGTCATAAGGTTGTGTCCGCGATCCCATAGGGAAATCAGAGATGTCAATTTGAGACCTAGTACGGGTCTTTCTCTTCTTGGCTTCATCTTTAGTTGCCCGAGATGTACTTGCTTCATTGCTTGCATCCTTGCTTGTTTCTTTACCTACTTCATCTTGGACACACACACCTTTGATAGGCATTGTAGCCACTTCATCTATCTTCATCTTCCCTTTAGCTATTTCTTCCTGGTTGCTTCTGCCCTTGAGGACCTCCTCCATCCTTATGATGCTCACATTTGGTTGAGTAGCAGGGGCTTGAGCTTGAGCACGAGGTGGCTGCAAAATTTGAGGTTGCGGTTGCTCTTGTGCTTGAGCTCTAGCATGGGGTGGACTTACTTGTTGTCGAGGACCTCTGACAGGGTAGTCATATCTTCTGGGATGAGGGCAATTATACATGCCGTGGCCAATTTCCCCACAATTGTAACACAACATTTCCCTTGCTTGACGTCGCATTGGTGGCCGATTCCCACCATTTCCCTCAATAGGCCTTCTTACACCCTGCACAAGATTTACTCTCAACCCCTCTAGCTGGTTTGTGAGATTGTTTATTTGTTGGAGCATATCTTCTTGTTGACCTCTATTGAGGTCTGGTGCATTAGGCACATTTGGAGGTATGTGAGAAGCTTCCATAGTTGTGATATTGCCTCCCAAAGCTAGCTGGCCAGCTTGGGCTTGATAGAGAATCTTTCTATTATTTTCCCTAGCAATTCTTAAGGCATCTTCAAAAGCATTTGGAAATTTGCCCTTTACCTTCTCCCTTAGCAAGGGGTACAAACCTGAGATAAATCGATCCTTTTGGAGGCAATTGGGAGCTCGCTCACCAGGGTTTAGTGAGTCTTACCATTGCCCCCAAAGTTTCAGAAAACCTTCCTCATAGGTTGCATAACCATGAGGGTCAACTTGATGAAGGGACAGAAGTCGTTGCCATAGTTCTTCTGCCGAATTGGCTCGTTGAAATCTTCGTAGGAAAGCCACCTTCAATCCCTCCCAATCAATTCTTTGGGTTGGATCTAGAGCCTGGAACCATACCCTAGCTTCTTCTTTGAGCACCAAAGGAAAAGCTCTCAATTTCACTGCTTCGTCATCCCTCCCGGAGACAAGGAAAGCCATCTCCAAGTTATCCAAAAAATCCCCAGCATTTTCCCCACTACGCCCGAAAAAATTTGGGAAAGCCATCATAAAAGTGGGTTGCCTTCCTCTCAATATAGCACAAAGATGAAAACGTCTAGGCCCAGATCATATCTTATTAAGGGTAGAATAAATGGATTGATAGATGCATTAATCTCAGCTAGACGACGAGGGCCTAGTAAGTCCCTTATGATGTTTTGGAACCTAAGCTTTGTGCTAGCTATTATATGCACAGTTTGTCTAGCAAGAGGTTGGAAAGGTCCATATAAATCCCTATGATTCATGGAGTATGCTTAAAGCAAGATGAAGATGTGAACATCAAAAGATACATTATACTCCAAAATAGGAAATATTATAGGGTCAGGGGACAACAATATCTCTCTCAACCTCTCAGCTCCAAAATAGAAGACCAATCTTTGTTGGAAAAAAATCTTTCTATCAATGCGCACATTCACCCTAATATTCTGAACTGATTGAAAGTTGTGGAAAATGGGATTATTCATTGGTGCATTAATTACAACCTTCCATGAAGCACTTCATTGAAGTTGAGCTCTCTTGGATCCCACCATTTGAGAGATGCGAAGAATTTGCTCACCGGTGATTAGCCTAGCTTTGGTGTGACCATCTTCAGCTTTGTAGAGCTCATAGGGTTCGATGGCTACCCTCTCAACCACCTTGAGCCTTCTTGCTAGTAGTAGTTGGAGTGCATCACCATATGTAGCCTCTTGCCAATACCGCACCCCATTGATGTGTAGCTCCCCCTCCAAAAACTTGTTAATACCCGAGTTTGAGAGTGCTTTCACCACCTGAAGTCGAGGCTTCAAAGGAAGTGTCTTCACACTAGCCACAAAGCACTCAACACAATTTTTTGACCTAGGGACTTGATGACTACAAGATTTTCCTTGAAGCAAAGAAGGGTGTGTGTAGTTAACTCTCTTTACCCGCATACGTGCCGTTTGTCGATAAAGACGCTTCTTTTCTCGAGCTTCTTGGGGAGACCATAGTGGAAGTCTCGGAGAATTTGATGGATCTTCCTTCATAGGATTGATAGAGCGCTGCTTGAGAACTCCTCAGTGGGGGCACCAATTTATGACGAAGGAAATTTGGAATGGCGGCCTCTACACCAAAACAAACTCCATTGCGCCACAAGGGAAATGAGATGAGGGCACCACCTAGTCTTGGAAGCGTGGACTAGGACCGCTACACAAAGAGAGAGAGAGAGAGAGAGAGAGAGAGAGAGAGAGAGAGAGAGAGAGAGAGAGAGAGAGAGAGAGAGAGAGATCACTATGAATGAAGCATTAACCGTGGTGTGTGTACAAGGAATGGATGACTTCAAACACTCCCAACACAAATAGCATATAGATTACCAAACAGTCACTCAAGGATTAGCCAAGATCACATCAAGCACTCTCACACGCATATAAAACATTTCTCTTAATTAACATAAGTAAGAGGAGGAGAGGGTACTAGCATGAAACAATTTGCACTCTAGGATGTGCAAGAATAGAGTGAATGAATGAGCTTATGGGCTCATGGTGAGTGATACAAAGGCTCAATGGGCTGAGGGAGGCTTGAAATTACAAAGGGGAAGGCCTCTTTATATAGGAAAGAGAGTGATTAGGAGTGAGGTTAAGATACAAGTGTAATTTGTATAAATGAAGCTTGATTAGGGACATTCAACCAATGAAGAAGCTCCTTCCAAGTGATTTGTTGACCAATTAGCTCCATCATCACTTGTGTTGTCTTCACTCCTTCCTCCATAGCTTGAGTCCAAGAGCTTCCTTATTTTAAAATGTAAAGAATCTACATAAAATCAATACATATCTAGTAATAATAGAAAGGGGTTGAGTGAGAACTTATGAATTACAACAAGATTAAGCATGACTTGAGAGATGATTAGAAGAGGAACTTTGATGGGTTTTTGAGCTTGAGAGAGAGGAGGAAGGAGAGGAGGGTGAGAAGACTAATGGCTGATTTAAAAGAAGGTCTCAATGTGGAAAAGGAAGGGTGTGTGTGTGTAAAGGTAGGGGGGTGGTCTCCACCACAGTTGAAAAAACTGCCGTCCACCATTTTAGCCATATCTCCTAGACCGTAGATGCAAAAATTATAAAAAAAATATGGCCAGAATCTTCAGCTCGTCAGTTACAACTTTGATGAAGACAACGTTTCTTGGATCGAAGTGGAAGTATTTTTCAAAAATTCAACAAAATCATGTGCCTGGTTTCTTTCTTTACCAAGTCTTCCACTTGGGTCCCATTTGTTTGAATCATCATATGGCTCCAAAGCCATGATGATATGAGCCACTCATGACCCTTGAATCATGGGTGCATGGCTCCACAACTACATCATATCTTTTCTTTTCACATTTACATATTTTCCCTTCCCTTTACCACTAGGTTCTCCCTCTACCTTTCACCTCCGGTGAACTAGTCAAGAAAAAATCATTTTTTTAAAATTTTCCAAGAGGTTGTTCTCACTCTTTCTTTTATTGTAAACCTCTAGAAGCAAGGAAAACCAACAAAATATGATAAACAAAAATTTGTGATAGGCTCGGATCAGCGTATGATGTCTTTTGTGTCAAAATGGTGCTTTTTGGTTCCAGATAGCTTGTAGATGTGTTAATCAACAATCCTACAAAGTTTCAATGAGTTTGGAGTTGTTTTGACAAAATTAGGACCAAAACTCAATTTTATGGCCGACTTTGTATCTTTTTGGTTTTCCTTGGGTTTTCTAACTCCAATTCTCATGATACTTGGTTCATAGGATGTGATTAACATGTGGAATGAGGCTATGCACTCAAATGTTGAAATGGATGTGAAAATCATGCTATGAGACATCATACGCGTATGATGTCTTTTCTTGAAATGTTGGTCTTTTTGTGCAAAGAATGCTTTGTGCTAGTGCCTTAAGCCCTGCTAACTAGTTTTCAACTTATAAAGTCATCAGTTTAGCTAAAAAGCCCCCTTATAGGCATTTCAGTCTCCGAAGTCGTCTTTTTGCCTTGGAGTTGAATTTCTTCAACTTTTCTTTTCGAGAGTTGCATTTCCAGCTCATTGGATATGTTGTGAAGCCACCTATTTGGTTGAACTTGACTTTGGCTCCCCGTTCTCCATCTTTCTCCATTTGGTTGCCCGAAAGCGTCTTTTTCACCATCGGTAAGTGAATCAGATTTCTTTTGGATTTTTCTTGCAAACATAAGTCATCCATGTATAGTTGAAACTGCTCGTGAAGTTTCATCTCATTCGGTCGTCAATTTCAGCCGTTATGCCAAAATGACGCTTTGTGTGTCCGCAGCCGAATCGGTTGTTCCGACCTACTTTTGGTGATCCAAACCCGGAGATACTCCATGGTTGCATTGCCCTCGATGTTGTTAAGCTTCCTGAGAAGTTTTGTGTCGTTCCGACAACTTTTTTTCTGTTTGCCTCTTGCAGGCTCTGTTGACCTAGGGTTTTTCCAGTCGTTCTTTCTCGAGCTTTGAGTGCTAGAAACTCATCTCCTATACTAGGGTAACCCACCTCTAAGTTTTTGCAAGGTTTGGTTAGGCGGTTGTGCCCCTACCTAGTGTTCCTCCCCATTCCCCGTCTGCTCTTGTTTCTTGGTTTTGGTGAGTTTTCGCGACAAAAGTTAACGATAAGCATCAAAAGCTTATGGCAACGAGTCTACCTCTCATGTCTGGTGTCCTCTGAGCTCTCGTAGCAATCGTAGAAGGCGGTAGAAGGTCGGAAGCTCCTGTGTGCTCTTTGCTCTCTCCAAGAAGGTAATAGTGGAAATGAGCTTGATAGTGAAGTGAAAAATACTTAACTTCGGGCTTCCCGGATCACTTGTTACCAAATTTGACATGTGCTCCTATCTCGTCGTGAAATGCACTTTAGGATTTGAAATTTCTCAATTTGGACTCCGTTTGACCTGTTTCTGAGAAATCTATCCACTTTGCCAAAATTCTGTCATTTCGGGCTTTCCGCAACTTTTTCAGAATTGTACCCAATTTTTATCCTGGGTTGCCCTTGTCATAATGACCATCACCGTCTATTCTTTTCTTTTTTCCGATCTCATTTCACCTGCTTTTTTATTTTTCTTTTATTTTTATTAAGAAAATCATAAAAATGAAGGAAAATAGCAAATTGAAGCCAAAAAATTCCAAACATACACGATAAATAGCTGGTAACCCTGTGTATATGAATATACACTTCTTTGTGATTTTTGGACTTGGATTACCACTTTTTTCCACTTTTTAGCTCCAACAACACTCTTATTTAGTGATATTTACACATCTAGAGACCCAAATTCATCATTTGATCTCTTCTTGTTGCAAAACAAGGTATATAAGGGCATAAATATTATCAATATCCGCAATCAAAACATAAAAAAATGCAAAATCATGTAAGACACTGCCCTTGTAATATAATTTTTGTTTTTCTTTGTTTTTTTCGCTTGTAGCTGCTTTGTAGCTCCTGTATACCTCCCCCCCTCCTAGTCTGAGTCCTCCCGGACGACTATGAAGTGTCTGTGGGTGAAGCATTGTAGTTGTTTTGGTCATAAGTTCCCAATGCAATTGTAGAGCGACGATACAACATTCTTTCCAATAAAGCTGCTCTTTGTTTGATTGAAGGATTGGTGGTCGGGTTTTGGGTTGGTTTTGGCACCTCGGTAGTAGAATCAGTAGATGGATTCTTCGTTACCTTGTTGTCTTTGTTCACAATCCAAATCTGCTTCCGCTTTGCTTGTGCTTGCCACAAACTCTTTGTGACCCAAACCTGCTTTGTTCTGTGTGTTGATTTCCTCGCCTTGAAATACCTAGGAGTTTCCGTTGATTGTATTGAAGGGAGTTCCTGTTTACAAATCTTTGGGATCCAAATTTGCTTGCTATAGCTTTGTGCCGTCATGAACTTCTTTGGAATCCAGATCTGTTTCACTGTCCTTGATTGTCGGGGATCACTCTGTTGTCTGGTATCGAAGACTCTGTTTGTGTTTTCTGGCACAGCCTTTTTTGGTCTCCATACCAACGTTGACTCCGTTTTATCCCAAGGTTGAGCTGTTATATTATTGCTTGTCTTCCTTATCCAATGTTGAGAGTTCCTCGTCGACGAGCAATCCAGTTGTGTAGAAACTTTTGGTTGCCATTGCTTCTTCTTTTTCTCTGTTTGTTGTTTGCCCTTGACCGTGGATTCTTCCTTTGGAGTTGGCTCTGCTCCTTTGGTGAACTTAACTGATTGACTTTCACCTTCGTATTTGATAAGCACTGATTTAGAACTCCAGTCAATCATTGCATTGTATTGCTTCTGCCATGGTTGTCCTAGCAATAATGGATGTTGTGTAGCTTGGTCTTCAACCACGTAAAACATATGAGGATACATATACTGGTTAATCTGTATATGTAAAACTGTGCATCCGACAGTTTTGATTGAGTTCTCAGAGTAACTTTTTAACTCTTGCTTGGCAGTTTGTAATTTCGTGTCATTTGTCAATTGTCTATACAAACTGAGTGAAAGTAGGTTAGCTTGAGCTCCTGAATCCAATAGTGCTCTGGCTTTAATTTGGTTGGTCCCTACTTTGCATTCAATGATGGGTTCTTCTTTGTCATTCCTCATTTCTGTTATACTAACTGCGTTTATTCGTATTGCTCCTTCATTGCGCTGTTTCTGACGCAGTAGTCTTCTTTTCTCCATTCTTTCCTTCGCCTCAGCTTGCGCTTCCTCTACAATCTTTTTCTTTTTTTGGACACACAGCTTTTCTTGATGTATTTTGAGAAGCATGTCTTGTGTTAGCGACAACAGATACTTTTTCACTCTGCATCCACTAATCCAATTGGGCATTTCTTCTCCGTCTAATGTAGCAAGCTTGACGGCTCCACTTGGTGATAGATCTTTAATCACCAGAGGTCCCATCCCTCACTTTTTAAGCTTCTTAGCATGCTGTTTCAGAGTGTAAACTAGGACATAGTCCCCAACTTTAAACTCTTTAGTCCGCACATGCTTATCGAAAAATTCCTTTTGTCGCCTTTTTTGAGAGTAGATGGAAGCTACTGCTTTTAGGCGAAGCTCATCTAGCTTTTCCAGGTCATCTAATCTATCAGAGAGCTCGTGCCCTGTCCACTCTAGATCCTTAGCCACCCTTAAGGTTGAAATCAAGAATTCTATTGGTAAGATAGCATTTAGCCCAAAAACCATGTTATATGGGGTCGTTCCTATTGATGTTTTATATGCTACCCTATATGCCCATAATGTTGAATGCAACTTTTGGTCCCAGTCAGTTCTCGACTCAGATACAATCTTCGTAAGGACTGTGCATATGGTTTTGTTTGTTGCTTCAGCTTGTCCGTTTGCTTGTGGATGATACGGGGCTGATTTCCTATGGATTACCATGAATTCATCTAGAAGGATCTTTATCACTTCATTTATAAAATGTGTGCCTCGATCATTCACAATTTCTATTGGCAATCCATATCGTACAAAGACGTATTCATATAGAAATTGTGCCGTGGTCCTGGCATCTGCTTTTTGAGTTGCCTTTGCTTCGACCCACTTTGTTAGATAGTCTGTAGCCACAATGATGTATTGTGCATGAGTCTTATATGCAGGAGGTGAAATGGGTCCGACATAATCAATCCCCCATTTTGCAAAAGCTCTTGCCCCCATCATTGGTCTAAGCGGCACATAATCTCTTTTAAGTGGTACTTTGGTCCGCTGACAGTCATCACACCGTTTAACGTATTCCTCAGCGTCCATATGTAATGTTGGCCACCATATTCCTGCGGCTAAGACAAGTTTTGCTGTCTTATCACCTGAGAAATGGCCTCCACCTACTCCTCCATGAGCTTGCTCCAGGATTATCACATACTCAGACTCTGATGCGCAAATCCTAAGCTGGTTGTCTTTACCTCTCTTATAGAGTTGATCTCCTATTAAAGCGTAATCTCTAGATTCTGTCTCTACAGATTCTGACGAGCTTTTGACGTTCCTTCTGGGAAAGTTCTATTTGTGAGATATTCAACAATATACTGACTCCATTCTTGAGCGATCATTATCTGATATAATGTCGAATACTCTGTTGGCGGTCTTGATGAACATACAATACATACAGTGACATATTCATGTATGCTTTCTTTCATTCCTGGCCAATAGACTCCCAATTGTAACAAATTTCTATATGTGTTCCTTCTTGAACAATGAAATGCACATTCCTGAACATGTGCTTCGCGCAGATATATACTATATTCCTCAGGATTGATGAATAGTCGTAAAACATGATCATTTCCCAATTGATACAACCTTCCTGCAACCAATTGAAGATTCTTGGATTGCTGAATAGCAATATGTTTCAGGTTGCATTCTCTTCTATTGAACTCTCCTCCATAGGTTAATAGGTTAACGACCTTTTGAGACCACTTAGGTATCATTTCTATGTTGAACAAGTACGCGTCTGGCATGTCGTCATCTACTCCTATAGGGTCTTCTCCATTCGTCAATCGCGAAAGATGATCAGCTCTAAGATGTGTTTTTCCTTTCTTTACTACTACCGTGAAGTCGAATTCCAGTAAGATAATGAACTATCTCACTATCCTCCCGGTATTCCATGGTTTATTCACTAGGTAGAGCAAGGCTTGGTGATCCGTAAAAAACACAAACTTGTTGGCTAGAAGATAATGCCGAAATTTTTTCATAGCATAGATCATTCCTAATCCTTCTCGCTCTGTTGTGGTGTAATTCTTCTCTGCATGGTTGAGCTGTCGACTGGCGTAACAGATAGGAAAATCCATGTTTCCTTCTTTTGGCTGAGCCAGAACGCATCCTATTGCATATGCCGAAGCATCTATGTGCACATGGAATATCTTCTCCCAATCTGGTGATTTCAAGACTGGAGCAGTAATGAGTGCCTCTTTCAATTTCTTGAACGATTCCTCACACTCCTCTGTCCATTCAAAGTTCACTATTAGCCTGTAAAGTGGTTGGCCTATTATAGCGTACATGTAAATGAATCGTTTATAATATCCGCAATGTCCCATAAAGCTCTGTACTTGTTTCGCATTGGTTGGTCTAGGAATATCCACGATAACTTTTATCTTCTCTAAATCCGTGGATATTCCGTTTTGTGAGACAATATGTCCCAGAATTCTGCCCTGTCGGACCATAAACACACATTTATCAGGATTGAGACAAATGCGATATGTCCTACATTTCTCAAATACTTTTCTTAGGTGTTCTAGATGCTCATCTCTCAGTAGAGAATGTACACATAAGTCATCCATGTAGATTTCTAGAAACAGCCTTAAGTATGCTTTGAAAGCATGCGTCATCAGCCTCTGGAAGGTTGTGGGAGCATTGGTTAGACCAAAAGGCATAACTCGATAAGCATAAATTCCCCACTCCGTTGCAAAATCTATTTTATGTTGATCTTCCAGTGCTATGGCTAGCTGGTTATATCTTGAAAAACCATCAAGAAAGGAGTATGCTGTTTTCCCTGATACACGCTCTAGAACATGATCAGTTATCGGCAGGGGATAATTGTCCCTGATTGTTGCAGCATTCACTTTCTTTAAGTTGACACACACTCGGAGTTTTCCGTTCTTCTTAGGTACTACCACAATCGGAGATACCCAATCAGTGTGTTCAATCTCGTATATGAATTCAGCTTCCATTAGCTTATCTATCTCCTCCTTGATTCGCTTAGCAAAAGTATCATTATATGTGTATGGTCTCTGTCTGCTAGGCTTTGCGTCCTGTTTCAGTGGGATTGAGTGTTGGCATATCGATGGGTCAACTCCCTTTAAGTCCTTATAAGACCATGCAAACACATCCCTGTACTCTCTGAGAAGACTCAAAAGTCTCTCTTCCTCGCTTGGAGACAAATCTGTGGCTATGTACACCGGTCTAGGCGTCTCACCTGGAGCTGCTAAATCAACTTTTTTTGCATCCTCCGGTCCGTCATAAGATTCGTTCTCCTTCCTCTCTCGAATAGGTGGAGTTAATATCACCTTCTTATCCTCTATTGTGAATTTCCTATAGTGAGAGGGAACATCCATGTTTTCCTTGATTTTGACGTTTTCGTCCTCTCCACTCTCAATTTCTGTCGTCCAAACTTCCTTCAGAGTTTTCTTGAGCTCTCTGTACTTGTTTCTGCATTCTAACTTGGACTCCGTGTATATTCTGTTGCGCTTGTTCTTTTCTGATTTTTCTGTTTCAGTTTTCGTTCTATTCTTTTGAACTTGATTTCTTGAGCCTCTTTTGTCTTTTCGTAAGCTCTTTTGATCACTGCCTCTCATTCTTCCAGAAATCTTATCCTTAACACAATCTTCAGCCTTTACTAGCATTAGGAATTGATTTTTTCCTCTTATTCTAGGCATCGGATTGGTTCTAACCCCTTTTGTTTTTTTCTTTGCTCTATAGTGTTTCTGGCGTTGTTTAGTTTGGTTCGGAAAATCATAAAATCGGACATCCGTTATAGTTTCTTCGTTTCCGCTTGAATTGTCCGTTGACTCGTTGTCTGCTTCATTTCCCCACTCTGGATGATTGGGAATGTCGTGAAACACCTCTTCTTCATCTTCCTTTTCCAGTGTATCGTTCTTTTCAGTTTCATTTTCGAGTATAGTTCTCAACATGAAATACGGAACCACGTCGTACCCGTCCTTATCGCAAAATTGCGTTGTGGGACCATCTGGAATTGCACAAACATCTAGGGTTGCTAGAATGTGTGTCCATTCTAATGGTTCAAACGTGTCCTCTGGAAAGGGTTCTCTTACATAAGTTTCGTCTTCGATAGCCCTTTCTAAAACATATTCTTCTCGTTTCAGACTTCCACATTTCGAAGCTCCACACATCCATAACTCCTTGGGTTTACCTAACCAAGCTGGAAATTCGGATCCCGCCAAAGTAGCTGAATCAAACTCCTCTACCGGTGTTCGGTTCACATCTTTGTAGCTATGGTCTTTCAGGTTCACACGTGTAATGGTTTCCATATTTCTCAAGTATATGTGATCGTAGCCCCAATCTTGGACCATTTTCAACTGTCTCATGAATGGTCTTCCCAATATGATATCATAGTTATTCTCCTTGGCAAAATCGACAATAGCAAAAGTATGTTCGTATTCAATGCCGCAAGAAGTCACTACAACTTTCTCTAATAACCCCATATGTTTCTCCATGTGTCCATATGCTAATTGGAGTTTCAACCTAGTCTTCCTTATTGCTGGTTTCCCCCATTTTTTCCAGATTTCTTTTGTAGCAATGGCTACCCCTGCTCCGCTGTCTAGTATTGCCATCGTCTTCACTCCTTGGAATTCAACTGGTAAGGTTGTATTCCCCTCTTCACCTTCGCAATACTCTCCGACCTTGTTTAAGGGTACAGGCTTAGCGTTCTTTTGTGGTTTGCTCAGCTCCTCTATGCTCTCTTGCAATCTCGATGTTGGATCTTTTATCCTGAATTTCTCCAAGCATTTTCCTACAGTGGTCCACATATGTGGTCTTAGCCTCAAAAGCTCAGCTAGAGTGATAGTGCATGTCACTGGTGTTGACAAAATCTCTATCAATCCTTGCGAGTCCATGACTTTTTCTGATGAGATTTTTCGTGAGGGAATTGCTCTAATCTCGGATTTTTCTTCATACTCTCCTAAGTATGAAGGTAAGGTTTTCAGTGAATGAGGTTTGCTCTCCATTGTTCCAACAGAGCCCCCATCTCCCCAGTAAGATTGCAAATCCAAGTCCACTTGAGATCCTACGTCAAATTCCACTATGGGAGGATTCCTGATGTCCTTTTCCCAATTTGTCTGATTAGCTTGGCAACTTAGCTCGTTTGCAAAGTTTGCCTCTCTCACTTGTTTCCAAAATTCATTGTAACCCTCATCTTTTCCGTAAATCCTCTGTATGACTGGATGAAAACTCTCTATCTCCTGATCGGTTGTGTTCAATACTATGCGGTCATCCTTTTGTGTATTTTCAGGCTTTTGTGCACCGGGAGTCTTTTCAGCTACCCGTGAAATGATAGTCTCTTGCTGAATTGGGTTTTCCTTTCCACAATTCATTGTTTCTTTTGGTGGTTCTAATAAGGCTTGTGCAGTCTCGATCATTCTCTGGCACATTTCAAGTCTCTGCTTTTCCAATTCCGCGTTTGGGTATGTCATCCACCTCTGTTCTTGTGTTTGGTTGTTCTTTAACCTAGCTTCGTAAGCTCTCATCAGTGCGTCCAATGGTTCGTGTACTTTGTCGACTAGCACTGATCCCCCTGAGCTTAAGCTCATTGTTTCTTTGATACTCTTTTGTTTCGTTCTTTCCGGGCTCATCTCTCGTTTCCCGTTTTGACTCTCAAGTTTTTCTAATCTAGCTTTAGTTTGCTTTAGTTCCTCAGCTAGAATAGCATCTTCACGTTCTTTTCTCAACTTCATGCGTGCTTTTCTAGCTTTCCATGTGTTTTTCTGACTCCGCGGTCCTTGACTAACCCCTTCAGTCTCTAACTTTCCATTCTCAGGTTCTCTAGTGGTTTTCTTAGCTTGAGCTCTAGTAACAACTTGCGTTGGTATCAGAGCTTCATTTTCAGACCCACTGCTGGTAGGAATAGTTTCTAACATATTCAATGTCGTCTTTTGCACTTTGTTTGGATTCTTTGAACAATCCTCAATGAAGTGAGTAACCCCACACTTAGTGCAATAAGCGTTTATTCTAATGATTTCCGTATGTGGGCAAACATTCATCAGATGGTCACCTCCACACTTGTAACAAGGTCCTAGTGCTGGTCTTGGTCCCATTTGATTCGTCCTTTGTGGATAGGATGGTCTCTGTCCTGCTAACCCTCCATGAGCTATGAACATCAAGGTTCTTGCGTCCATATTGTATCTCTCTTCATCAGAAGCACTTGTAACTGTTGGTGTTCCAACATTCCCCATCATGCCCCATGGTTCTGGTTGTTTTGGTTCTTCTGGTGGGTAATACACTGTCGGAGACATGTGTGCACCCGATTCTTCGTAATAGGCTTGAACAGGCACTAAGGCTTGTTCTTCCTGATTCTCTAAGGTTGGTGCATATCTAATGCCCACTAGTCTTGCTCCTGGTAAAGGTGGTTGTTGTCCCAATACCGGTTGCGGTCTTTCTATCCCCATAGGTCCTGGTACATTTCCCGTTGGGTATCGAGGTACTGGATGTATCTGAGGTGGTGCTAATTGAGCAGGAGGTGCATACTGGCGCTCCCTTACATACCCTTTGTTGTAATAACACTCCTCTGTTGGATGATTTGTCCATTTTTGTTCAATAGCACACCATTTCAATGTTTTTGGCAATGGTTTTTGGTATGGTGCCATCCTTTTTAGAGCATCTTCTATCATTTGCTCTATATTTGGCATGGTTGTTGTTTGAACATTCTTTTTAGTGGTAGTCTCACTCGCTACGGAGGAGGAGCTAATGGATGCAAAATCTGTATCCGCTGACACCTCTCCATAAACCGTACAATTATCCACTAAGTACAATGCCTCTCTCGTTACTTGCTCGAAACTTGTACAAGCTTTCAAGTGCAAGTCCTTCTTGAGAGTGTCGTTCCTCAGTCCCTCAATAAAGAGAACAGATAGTCTGTCATCTTGTGGTCGTTCACGTACTGGACATCTCTCAATGTATTGTTTGAAGCGAAGTGAAGCTTCCTTCACCTTTTCGTGTTCTCTCTGTTTAAAAGCATATATTTGTGAGACCGTATTGTGCTTAATCCCTCGTTTTGAGAATTCCTCAGCAAACTCTCTTAGCAAATGGTCAATGTCATGGAATCCCCCTATGTTCATTGGTTGAAACCATGTCAATGCAGTACCTTCTAGAGTAAGACCAAATCCCTCGTATTGTGTATGGAAATCTGTTATCTGCTCAGCTCTTAAGACTTGCTTAAAGAGTGTCACATGTGCATACGGATCTCCTGAACCACCATACTTCTTTGGCATACACTTGGCTACTTGAGATGGTCTCATACGTCTATGATCTGCTACCAATCTCATTGCTCCTGTGTCTCGGCTAAAGCTTTCTCTAGCATCGTGGACTTCATGGGTTACCCTTGTCGGTTCCCCCGCCCTGAATCTACTACTGGGAGGTAAATGTGATGGTTCCGCTTCAAACCTTGGACCTGGAGTGGTATAGGTGGGGATTGGAACTGCACTACCTCGATTCGTCTCCATTGACTCTCTGGAATGTAATGATCCCATTGGTCCGAGCGTCGAGTCCCAAGGTTGACTGAAAGAGTCAGTAACCTGAGTTCTTTGTCCTCCTGTTGTCCTTGAGTTTTGCACTCCAGTTGTTGGTGCTGGTCTATGTGAGCTAGAAGTAACATAATACTGATGTAGTGGTCCCCCAAAGTATGTATATCCTTCTAATTCTTTCTTGCCCATTGTTGAGTATTGCCTGCCATACTTATCGTACGCATCAATTTTCACTTCCGATCCCTCTGTGTAGGTAAAGACATAGAGTCTTTTTTTGTCTGTCAGCTCTCCGGTGTAGGGTTCTTCACATCTATAATAGAGATCTTGCTCCCCATTATTATATTTGTATAGCCCCACATAGATGTTATCAGTGTTGATCCTTGTAGTTTCATTCTCTCTTCTTAACCTCGCATTAGGGAAGTTCATTATTGGTGCTTTCTCCTCGAGTTCTTCATCTATTTTGGCTTTGGTGCCCATCAATCCCCACTTGTCCACAATGTTAGGGTTTAGGACTACCAAGTACATGGTACCCTCGTCATCTAGATATCTATCTCCGCTATAGCTCACAGGCACTAAGTCCTTGAACTCACTAGGTCTATCTTCTATCTTTACACAATAGCGTTCCATTCCGTCTTTGTAGATCTTTGCACCTTGCTCATTGTCATACTGATATTTTATGAACAATAGCTTCATTGTGGCGGAAGGGTTTGATGATCCTGCTGCCATATTTTCTCTGTTGTTCCTGTTCGAGTGTTCGATGAAAATCTCGTAAGACCTCTCCGAAGAAGTATCAGAAACACTTCCTTCAAAGATCGGCTCTAATGGTTGCACCCAACTTTGGTTTACACTTCCCTCGATTGATATGACACTTGCTGGTTCCCCTTGTTTTGGTTGATTATTCCGGAGATTCCTGCCCGATCTCAAATTCAACAATTCCCCTAAAGGACTTTAACTTTTCCGTCTCGGCAATTTGTTTTCCCCAAGTTTTTGTGGTCAGAATTGATCCAAACTGACTGATACTTGGTCAATTGTTTAATCTTGTCAGTTGGACAAATTCTGTTTCATCAAGTGAGAATTTTGTCGCAGTTATGCTGAAAAAAACATTATACGCGTATGATGTCTTTTTTCACAGATTTTGACTATTTTGGTTATGCTCACTCTCAGTGGCCCCTTTATGCTCTGTTCACTCACAAAATTCAGTTTGAACTCTGTTTGAGCAAGTTATGGCTAGTTCAGGCTTTTCTTGGCAATTTTCTGCTTTTGACTTGTGTTTGGGTCAATTGTTATCCAAATGGGATGAAACTTGAAATATAGCCTCTAGATAGCTATTACAATGGATCTGTGTTGGCAAAGTATCAAAATATGTCCAAAATTAGGTCAAAGACATTATACGCGTATGATGTCTTTTTCATCAATTTGGGTCCAAACTTGATATTTATGCTTTCTATAGTGTTTGTAACAATCTTGTCAGGTCAGATTTCAAAACTAAGCAGTGGAAGTGCCAAAAGACATTATACGCGTATGATGTCTTTTGTCCCAGATTTTGACTATTTTTGGTTTTAAGCCTTCTCCAATGTTTATAATTGAGTTTCAAGTGTTTTTGTCAGGTTTGAATGTAAAAACAAGATTTGAATCCAAAATTTCCTATTCTTTGCGTTTCTTGGACTCCGACTTGTCTTTTTGGGTTTCTTTGAGTGTTAATGCTCTTGTTTTAAGTTGATCTTAGGGTAAAACCCCCCTTCTAAACACTCTGGCAATGTCAAATTTTCAATTTTAGTCTCTGTTTAGGTCCTAAGACATCATACGCGTATGATGTCTAAAGTTGCAGATTTCAAGTTTTTCAGCACAGAACTCTTCCAATAGCTCTTTTAAGTGCTCAGCAACAATCAGTTACACAGGAAATTTTTCTAAACTTTGTTTATTGCATATTCCACTACCAAAGCGACTTTTTCAGTGATCTAACATGCAATCAAACACATCAAGCAAATAGAACACCAATTGATAACTCTAGATCAGGATCAAATCAGGCCCTACCTAAGCTACTTCTAATCATAAAATGGATTTTTTGCAATTGAAAATATAAAGAGATTTACTACCACACAAGGAGTAGCAAATTCTTTTTATGTCAACAACCACTTAAACACCATCAAAAACAATCTAATCTAAACTAAACTAAAAATACTGTCAACACGGAAGACCCAGGAATACCCCACTTCCTAGTATCTCTCGAGACCTTCGGAGTCCACCACTCCTAGATCTTTTCTAACTAAAGTATACAAAGTAGTTTATACGACTCACCTCGTAGGATTAGTCTAAGGTCACCTACTTAGGGCTCTCGTCCCCAGCAGCGGCGCCAAATGTTAGGGCGGTTACGCCGCTAGCGGAAGCTAAATAGCGAGAACTCAACCAACAACAGAATTTGTCAGACGAGGACGAAGCTTGACCCGCAGGCGCATGGAAACAACTAGGTTGGTGTCAAATCACCTACTCGACCTTCTAATGAAATTCACTACTAAGGAAATCAAATCTAAGTTCCAAAATACGCAAGTGACTGAAATCCGTACTACGAACGAATGCTATACGAAACAGGATCTAGAATCATGGAATCGATCTCAAACTCAAGGGGAAGTCTATACACTAGGTAAGAACAACACCCTAAAGACTTGAACTGCAAAATCAACCTATAACCACTCCATGCGGCAAACGCGTATGAAGACAGGCCGAAAAATACAGGTAACCGAAACTTGACCCTGATGGTACCAATGTGTAGCTCTACTCGTTGTGGTTCTATAGATATGCTGCACGCTCTATTCCGACACACAAGTTGGAAGAAAACTCACACCGAAGCTCGTAGGAACTTACCACACGTAGAAGCCGATAGCGCGCACTCTTGGTATCTGTGCGTAGCTCTCACCGTTGCTAACACAATGGTGGTGTCGCTTCTCCAATGGCGGCCCCGTAGCCCGCGTAGCAAGAAGATAAGACTCTCTCTCTCTCTCTCTCTCTCTCTCTCTCCCAGACACAGTCACGGCGCTCAAAAACTCTCTTTGATTAATAATTGAATCTCCCTTAGGTTACAAAACTTTGGCTTATATACCTCAGCCTTGGAGGTGAGAACATCTCTAATTATTTACATCAACAGGTGAAGTTACTTCGGGATTACAAGCTGGAAACTCAATTGAGTCCCGTTACTTAATGAATGGCTCAAATCAAAATTAATGTCGGAAAGACATTTATTACAATCAATGGTTACAAAATGATGGGTGTGAGCAAAAATGTGGGTGTGATCCTCTGCTGGCTCAATAGTATTCTTCAAGAAGTAGATGTCTCCTGACACTAGACTGTCATCCTCTGCAACAGTGGTTGTCACATTTACTTCTTGAATCTTCACTGAGGACTTGTTCTTCTCACCATGGTCTTCAGATTTCTCTTTGCCTTTTTCTGCTTTCCATTCTCTGCAGTCTCCTTTCATGTGACCTTTCTTGCCACAATGGTAGCATTCTATGTCACTCTTGCCTTTAGCACTGTGGGACTTGCTACGAGACTGATTCCTCTTTCCACCTTTGTAATTTTCTTTGGTCCTTCCCCTGACAACTAAGGCTGTTCCTTTGCCTTTGTCCATTGTCTTTCTATTGGTTTCTTCAGTAAGCAGACTTCCTTCTACACCTGCTATGTTCAAACCATCTGGAGGTGCAGAATTACTCAAAGCTGTGCGAAAAGTGTCCCAACTTTCCGGCAATGTGATCAACAGGAACATAGCTCTAACAGGTTCATCAAACTTGACACCTTGAGTTGACAACTGACTGTAGATGGTGTTGAATTCATTCAGATGATTGGACATAGGTGTCCCTTCTTTCATCTTCAAGTCAACAAGCTTCTTAAGCCAGTATACCTGTGAAGCTGCACTCTGCTTCTCATAAAGATCACTCAGCTTTATCCATGCTTGATAAGCCGACATCTCATCTGCTACATTGAAGTAAACGCTTTCTGCCAAAGTCAACATAATGGTAGAAAGTGCCAATTCATCCATTTCTCTCCATTCATCTTTGTCCATATCTTCTGGTTTTATCCCCTTGAGCTTTATAGGTTTTATTTGATTCTTTTGTACCAACTCGTGCCAAATTTGCTTCTTCCACAATGGGAAATTGGTTCCATCCAGCTTCTTGATATTGTAAAGAGTAGTGTCCTGTGATCCCAGCCATAGCTACGCTTCACAGTGGTTTACTTTCCTGGGAAAAATTCGGCAGAGTTTCCCCTGTAAACTGACCTCTGAACCAATATCAACCTGTCAAATGAACCAAGAAAGCTTCAGATTCTGCATAAATTTTGGCAGAGTCTCCTTTGTAAAATGGATCTGGTGTACTCAAAAACAGACCAAAAACAGCTCAAAAACACTGTCTCTCTGACACTGTAAGCTTCGGGTAAACCTGTCCTGCACCTGTACTGTCTCTCACTGTCCAGTAAGCATAGACTGCGACAATGCCTCAACGGAAGTAAAGCAAAGATGCAATCCCAACTGTCTAACTCACAGTCAATACATCCTAGCTGCCTATCTAAGGGTGCTCGAGGGATCACTCCAAGACCTGTATCACCGAAAGGATCTCAACATTCGAGAATCCCCCAGCTCAATAAAACCTCACTCGACCCTCAACAAAGGCTGCAGTAAATCTGACAGTACATAGACTTCCCACAAAGTCATACATCCACAAATTTCCCACTATATGTTGTAACTGCTGCGGCGGTTGTTTGCTGCGTGACTCACAGCCAGCAAACCCTCAACAGACATACATCATCTCTGACAATACATCCCATGTGGAAGTACTTGCAATGTCAGGATGAAATCTGGAATATCAAGCAGCAAACACAAGCTACCTGATGAACTAGTGGATGTCGCCTACAGTCTGTGTGTAGATACGCCTGTGTCGTGTGTGACACGCCTCCAAGAACTGTGAGCCGTCCTTCGTTGTGTAGACAGCCACAAATCAACACTTTGGGAGTGCCGATATCCTTAGCACCTGTAGTCGTAGGCCAAAACCCCAAATTTGCAGAGTCAGATCTGCACCCGCCGAGACCACGTAGTCGAAAATGGCCTGCGCAGACCTTTGTCGAAGTCGAACGGTGGCCGAGATGACCTCAGAATGAAATTCTGAGAACACCACGCCCTACGGCCGCTCCCACAAGATTTGGGTCCGTGTCTTTGCCTGTCAAATTTCACTCCAATTTGAGCTGGTGACTCTAGCCTCCTGCTGTGCTGCCCCGAGCCTCGATCTGAGCTCTGATACCAGTTGAAGGAGTACGAGCAGAAGTGCGACGCGAGAGAGAGTGCGAGAAGAAGAGCACGAAGACATGGTGAACTTGCTCTACTGTAATGTGTAGAGCATAGTGAGTTCTTATTAGGTTTTTACAAAAGAATATGTGTACATACTTGGCGGCCCGCCCACTTACCTGGGCAACCACATTGGGCTTTATACCCCAACAGAAAGACCGGCTCAGAGACTAGAGATAATTCGAGTCTACAATGATGGAGAGAGATTCAGAGACGAAAAGGGAAATCACTATCTGATAGTAAGTAACACTGAGGATTACAACAGATATGGGGATAACGTGGCCAAAGGGAAAATGGTTTCAGAAACCCAAGAACCGCCTCCTAACATTGATCGACCTGGAGCGCTTTTTATGTATGATAAGAAAACAAACAGAGTCCCAACCTATAATGAGAATGTAGGGATTTACAAGCATGAAAGCGAAGGAATAGTCTCTTACTTTCAATGCAAGGAACCCTACCCGAATGAATTAAGCAAAGACAAGGTTCTTTACTTATTTTCTTATGAAACTGCTATGGGGAAGGATATTGTTTTTGTTGACAGATACGGGCGAGAATACAAACGTATTCTCCCAGAAGAGGTTGAGTACCAAGAGCCACCTACTCCCCTAGCAAGTCCATTGGGAGAAGAACCAGGCCACTACAGAAGACCAGAGGAGGTATATCGACTAGGACGAGGAGATCCCATGATGAGATTTGGAGACCATCGTAGAATTAGACCTTCTCAAGTGAAAAAATGGGTAAACAAGAAATATACGGGAAGCAAGGATCCAAGAGATCATGTAGCAGCCTTTGTGCGTCTAATTAGAGCTAAAGAGGTGCTAGAATTTCCTACCCAATTTGCAGGATTCGGTTTAACCTTAGAGGATGATGCGGCTACATGGTTTGACTCGGTGGAGCGAAGAGACTTTGAGTCTATGGAGGGAGTGTTTGATGAATTTATCAAGGAATTCTCACAAAGGGGGATAGTTCATAATACCGTCTCGCAAATCCATAAATTCAAACAGAAAGATGGAGAGTCCGTGCGAAAGGCCGCCCTCCGATTAAAAAGATATGTTAAGTTCTGTCCTGTGGAAGAACTGCCAACTTAGTCCAAACTTATGCTTATATTTATACAAGGACTAAGGAATGCAGATCTTCAAAAGGACTTACATATGAAAAGGAGAACTACGTTGAATGATTTGACCAAGGAAGCGCTATACCTTGTGGACAATTGTGTGGTCTACAAAGAGGGTGACTTCAAGGATCTTGACGATGATTCTTCCTAACAACAAAGCGGGAGCAAGTCTGCTAAGACAACACTGAAGGGGGAAGTAGCGGTAAGCCAAGAGCAGTTTGTAGAGGAAGTGCTTAAAAAGATTAACTTGTATTCCAAACCACAAGCTAAACAACCAAAATGGTGTGCGATTGAACAAAAATAGACAAACCATGAAACGGAGGAGTGTTATTATAACAAGGGATATGTAAGAGAACGACCATATGCTCCACAAGCTCAGGCGACATCTCCTCAAGTCCAACCGATGCCTAGATGTCAGACTGGCAACCTACCAGGACCTGTAGGTGCAGAAAAACCACAACCAGTGTTGGGACAACAACTACCCCTACCAGGATTACGACCAGTTGGCATAAGATACACACCCACAGTAACTGAGTCGGACGAGAAGGCTTTGGTACCTATGCATGCATACTATGACGAGCCCAATGGATATGCGGCAAACTCTGTCTATTATCCACAGGACAAACCCTCTACACCAGAAGCATGGAGCATGATAGGAAATACAGGACCACCAGCTGCTGTACATGTAGCGGGAGAAGGACGATATAGCTTGGATGAAAGAACACTATTGTTCATAGCCAACGGAGGCATGAGCGGGCAAAGAATTGCGCACCAACAAAGAGTAGCTCCAAGAGCACCTCAACAGCCTAAAGGACCATGCTACAAGTGTGGAGGAGACCATTGGCTGAGGGATTGCCCTCATGATGAAATCATTAGGGTCAACGCATATTGCACGAAGTGTGGAATTACTCACTTGATCCCTGATTGCCCTAAAAACCTGAGCAAAGGAGCAAAAACTACCTTGAATATGCTGGGAGCGCTACCGTCCAGTGGAGGGTCAGAAAATGAAACTCCGATTCCTGTTAAGGTCTTGACGAGAGCCGAAGCAAGGAAAAATGACAATCAGCCCAAGAGTAACGATGAAAATCAAGAAGAAATCAAGACTGACAAGTCTAGTGTCAGTCGTGATAATCCTTGGAAAGAACGAAGAGCGAAAATGAAAGCTAGACGTGAGCGAAAACAAAAAGATGTAGAAGCTGAGCTAACGATAGCTCGAGAACAACTTAAACAGCAAAGAGAGTCCGACTCTCTAAAATCAACGGAAGGACCAAAGAGTGCAAGCTGAGGAGGGTCGGTATTGGTAGATAAGATCAATGAACCCTTAGATGCAATCTTGCAAGCATATGAAGCAAGATTCAAGAACAGACAGACCCTAGAGCAAAGGTGGATGACATATCCATATCCAGAGATAGAAAAACAGACACTAGAGATGTGCAAACAGCTGATTGAAACTGCACAAGCTTTACTGGAGCCTCCACCTATGGAAGCGGGAGATAGAGTAATCAAACCACCAAACCATGAAACACCTCACAAAACCGAACAAAGGATACCCGACAAGATAGAAAACATTAAATCCTTGCCGGATGTAGAGGATGCAAAAGACGTACCTAATAGCACTAATGAATCACTGAAAGATTTTCCACCATATTCGCCTATTGTGAAAGAAAATTGGCATGAAGAGCTATGCCAAAACGGTGCGAAAAGATCAAGAAAAATATGAGACAAAAACAGTCAAGTCAGCGCCTTTCTCAGAGCTGAACTTGAATAAGACTCCATGGGATTTGGACGTTAAATAATTTCAAGGGGATAATGGTTCAGTTGCATCCGAAGATAGCAGACCACAATCTCTCAAAACTTTGCCATCATATATAGGGGACTATTAGGCAAGATTAGAAATTCGAAGAGTACCTTCTCAGTGAATAGGCGGTTCAAATCAATTGGACACTAAAATCCTGACAGACTTGTTGACCACTCCGGTCAAGTGTACAATCACACTGGCAGAATTGTTAAAAATTAGGCCAAGCATGTGGACGGAAGTGGGCAAATGTCTTGAAAAATTTGGCATAAGGACGCCTCTTAAGTTCTTCGAAACCGAGCTTAATGACACAGAACCGAAGAAAGTCAACACTAGACCAGTGCCACTCAACAAGGTAGGAGAGTATTATGAGGGTGAAGACGGCAACACGACCCTACCAATTGAGTATAATGGCATAGAAACTAAGGCAATACTTGATAGTGGAGCTGGCATTGCCATTGCGACCAAATTGCTATGGGAAAAATGGGAAAAACCAGCAATACGAACAACTAGAATGAAATTGCAACTGGCAGATGGGCACATAGAAAGGCCTATAGGATTGCTTGAGGCAATCGTGGTATCTTCCTGTGGCATAGAGTACAAACATACCTTTGCCATAGTAGATTTCGGCAAGAAGAACAACTATGAAATTATCCTTGGTAGGCCGTTCATGAGGCTACTCAAAATGGTGCAGGACTAGGGGTATGATTATTTGTATCTAAGACATGCTGAAACTACTACACACGTAAACATGAAAAATCATAGCTACCATGATGTCACAAGAACCCCTGTGGAAGAATTTGACTCAACCACCATTAGTGGATCAGAAGTCCCAGCGTGGCTTTGTAAGAAAAAAGAGATATGGATGTGTGGGGCATCTCAATGTAGTGAATTTGACCACGATGAAAGGACACTAGAGAGGGTCTTGGAAGACGATGCCTATATACGAGAACCTTTTCTTGAAGAGAAGCTCGAACCCCTAGAATGGTCTCAAATTTTAGCTACATTGGATGTATGCGTCAATGAAGTCACTCCCACCAATTTTTGTGATGAGAATGGCTACGATATCATACCATACTACATGTTGAGCAAAATTATGGAGGAGGACGAGGACGAAATAGATACTGAGAATACGAGGATCCATAAAACAGAAACGGAACTTGAGATTAAGATAGTGGGCTATGTGGACATCCCCACTAAAGAAATCAAGCAGGAAGGAGAAGAATTTTATGATTCTTCTGATCAAAGTGAAAACAAGGATAACGCGGATGACGAGAAGTTGGAAAATACAGAGGGAGACGACAATCAAGTTCAAGACAATGACGTCTTCTACAATTTTCCAAACCAAAATGAGAGACGTCAAAAAAGATACAAGAGTAAGCGACACCACATCAATACACCAACCAGGTTGAGACCCATGCCAGAGTTTGAGGGTAAGACACATTTCCTTATGAACATTCATGCTGTTGATTGTGCTAAGGATAAAGTGTCAGGAAGATTTCTTAAGGTTGCTGAAGACTCAAGATTTAAGTCCAGACTGTTGAAACCTAAGAAAACCAGCAAACCAAAAAAAAGAGTTCCAACAGAAAAACTGAATGTCTATGGTAGTCCAATTATGACGAAAATTAAACCGAAAACAAGATACAATGAGTGGAAACAAAAAATTAAAAATGTATGGACAACTGAAATGGAAAGTAGCGATGGAACGAACGCTAGTGATGGGAGTAAAAAGATAGATGTACCTCCTCACTATTGTAAGTACACCATTCAGGAAAGAAGATTGGTGGTTCAGCAACCAATGAGGGAGCCTAAATCAAACGAGTCCTACGACGGGCCAGAGAACGCCAAGAAAATAGACTTAGCAGAGCCAGGAGAAAATCCTCGACCTGCTTACATTGCCACAGATCTAGGTCGAGAAGAGGACTTACTGATCAAAACACTAAAGGAATTTTGAGATGTATTTTCCTGGTCGTACAAAGATTTGAAGGGAGTGGATCCTAACATTTGTGAACATTCAATCCCTCTGAAGTCTGATGCAAAGCCAAGCAAACAACATCCATACACGTACAATGAGACATTCGCCAAAAGGATAAAAGAGGAGATAGACAAACTTATGGAGGCTGAATTTATTTATGAGATAGAACACACGGACTGGGTGTCCCCGATAGTGGTGGTACCTAAGAAAAACGGGAAATTACGAGTGTGTGTAAATCTCAAGAAGGTAAACGCAGCAACTATAAGAGACAACTACCCTCTTCCTATCACTGAACACGTCCTGGAACGAGTGGCTGGCAAGCAAGCCTATAGCTTTATGGACGGATTCTCTGGTTATAACCAATTGGGGGTCAAACTAGAAGATCAATACAAAACAGCATTTGCAACAGAATGGGACATATATGTGTTTAGGGTAATGCCATTTGGCTTGACCAATGATCTAGTCACATTTCAGAGATTAATGACATACGCTTTTAAAGAATACTTGTGAAAATTCTTGGATATTTACATGGACGACTTGTGTGTCTATTCTCTATTGAGAGAAGACCATATAGATCATCTGAGAAAGGTATTCAAAAAATGCAGAACGTATAGGATTTGACTCAACCCAGAAAAATGTATTCATGGTACGACAAGGTAAAATCTTAGGCCACATAGTGTCGGCTAATGGAATTACCACTGATGAAGACAAGGTGAAGGTGATCATAGAATTGCCAAGACCAAACACTATACAAGAGGTACAATCATTTATGGGACATTGTGGATACTATCGACGTTTTATCTACATGTACGTTGTAATAGCAAAACCCTTGTATAGTCTAATCACGCTCTTTATTTGGACAAATGAATGTGAGGAGTCATTCCAGAAATTAAAATATGCATTGGTGTCTGCACCAATTCTAAAAGCACCAGATTGGTCAAAGATCTTCCATGTACATGTAGATGCTTCGGCATTTGCAATAGGCTGTATACTAGCACAACCAGATGAGGGAAAGACGGATTTTCCAATCAGTTATGCTAGTAGACAACTCAACAGTGCAGAAAAGAATTATACTGCCACTAAAAGAGAGGGATTGGGTATGATATATGCCGTAAATAAATTTCGGCATTACTTACTCGCGAACAAATTCACATTCTTTGTGGATCATCAGGCACTCTTATACTTAGTAAACAAACCTTGCAACACGGGAGATGGTTCATTGTGTTGCTTGAGTTTGATTTTACGGTAGTGGTTAAGAAAGGAAACACTCATCAAAGAGCAGACCACCTTTCTCGATTACTACATGGCGAAAAAGCTACCGGAGTAGATGATGATCTCCCAGACGCATACCTGTTTAATATAGAGATGGTACCGAAATGGTCAGAGAAAATTATTCCGTTGCTGACATATGGAATGAATCTTGACGACAAACACACGGTGGAAGACATTAGACAAGCACGAAGTTACACAATGCTTGCGGGAAGAATGTACCATCATGGAAACGATGGGATTCTAAGATTGTGTATAGGCCCAGAGGAGTACGAAGCGTATCTAGAGGAGGCCCACACACAAACAGGGGGATTCCATAGAGGAAATCAAATGATGTATGCACAATTAAGAAGACTTGGAGTGTATTGGCCAGGAATGGCAGGCGATGTAGCCAATTACATCAAGACATGCGACTTTTGCACATCCAATACCACAGTGGATTATGCCACATTATACCAAGTGACAGTAGCACCCTCATGGAGTCATGCTATTGTGGATTATTTGACTAATACGGAGCTTCCAGGAGATTGGTCTATAGCCAGACAAAAGGCTTTACAAATCGAAGCGAATATGTATACCATCATTAGTGACCAATTGTATAAAAGAGGAACTGATGACCAGCTGAGGTTAGTTCCTCATGAAAATGACTACTTTCCATTATTGGAACAGGCTCATGAAGGCATAGCAGGTGGTCATTTTTCAGCAGAGAGAACCGTAAAAATCATTATGGTTGCAGGGATTTGGTGGCCGACCATGATTCAAGACGCAGCAGAATTCGTGAAAAGGTGTGATAAATGTCAACGCACTAAGGTACCAGTTAAAAGAGACGAAATGCCTTTAAGACCAATGATGAGTGCTTGAGCATTCGCTAAATGGGGATTGGACTTTGTTGGTCCTATAACTCCACCAGCGTATCGTTCACAAACACAATATATCATAGTGGCCACGGACTACATGACCAAATGGGTGGAAGCAAAAGCCACAACGACAGCGGATGCTAGAACCACGGCACAATTCTTATATGAATATGTGTTTACACGTTATGGCCTTCCAATCAATCTGGTAAGTGATAGAGGGACATACTGAGGCAGTCCGGGGCGGGCAACAAGAAGAGCAACCTCTAGACACCCTTCAAGGCTCCCGTGCTGCTCAATGGGGCTGGGGCACAACACAACACAAACCAAAACAACAGACCCACAGCCAAGTCCCAACTACACAAGGGGCACCACCTAGTTTAAGAGCGAACTAGGACGCAAAAGAGGAGAATCGTTAGAGCAACCCACAAACAAGCAAGGAATTTACACTAACCCTAACACCAATGGAACACTCTCACACACTAAAACACGAGAGAGAGAGAGAGAGAGAGAGAGAGAGAGAGAGAGAGAGAGAGAGAGAGAGAGAGAGAGAGAGAGAGAGATGGTGTACAACTTAGCTTCACTTTATATTTTGCACAAAAAAGGAACTTAGAGCTTGCGGAATCAAGTGACAAGATTTGGTTATAGCATCACTAGCACATTGTCTTAGGGTTATGGGAGCCCTCTCACCATCCACCCTCTTACAATGGTAGCCAAACAATAGCCAATGAATCAGAAGCAACAAAACAACAACCTTCAATGAAACAAGTCACCTTATGAAGCTGAATGAGTTTGCCAAGACAATTTGGAGGAGAAGCGTGAGCCTTTGGACATGAATTGCACCCAAAACTACCAATTCATTGATGTTGGGGTAGATACAACAATGGTAGGAAGAATATCTTCTACTCGCACTCACTCAAACTAGCTCAAGCTTTTCTATGCACCAAGGTGATGGTGTATAGAAAGCTTACTCTCTCTTTACAACCAAGATAGAACTGGCGTGTGGTACGCTCAATCTAGTGTGCAATGGTATAGTGATGTCTTTTACAAGGAGGAATGGGTTCAATTTATAGGTTTTAGAAGCCTTGATTAGGATTAAGCCTAATCAATTTTATTAGGAAAGATCAAGGATTATGATTTTTTATGAATTTCAAATGAGAATGGGGTCTCTCTTTTCTCTTGAGTCACATGGATGTGGGCTCAAGTAAGAGAATTATTGATGTGGTGAAAGGAGAGAAACTTCCATGAGAGTGAGTGAATTTGGTTTACTTGTGCGGTTGCCTACTCCATATGTTGATAGTGTGGGTGCATTTTTACAAGAGAAGTTAGTTGTTAGTGGTAATAATCACTAGAATTGTTAGTGATACATTTACAATGGGTAGGATGAGTTGATTTGATGAAGGAAGAGGGGTGAATTAAAAGAGAATCATTGAGATGGTGAAGCTTTGAAGAAGATTGAACTCACCCTTGTGTAGATTGTGGAAAAAATGACCGCTGGTCTTCTTCTTCTTCTTCGCTTCTTTACGCCTCCGCCACGGTTGACCACCACGATGAAAAGAGGATTTGTTGATGAAAAATCCTCAATTTGCAGAAGTTATCATGGTTAAGATGCTGAATTTTAGATATTTTTAGGAGAGGTAAATGAAATTGTAACATAGAAGCAATAGAGAGAGACATGGAGAGGGTGTATGCATATAGAGGTTCATAAAAGAACTATAGGGATGAGAGAGAAGGGTAATGGTGAAGAGGGTGGGAGAAGCCATGGAAATTGCAGGTTTGAGTGAGAGAAGGAGAAGGAGGGATGTGTAAGAGTGAGTAGGTGTGTGGAAGGGTGAGAGAAGACTAAGGGCTACTTGTGAGAAAAGTGGGCAGACTGGGGTCCACTCAAAAAATCATAGCTCACCGCTGGTAGCTCCAAAAATCATGAAAAAAGTTGAGGTGATTATTCAGAGCGTGGGATACATTTTCTCTTTTGACCACCCCTCCAAATTCGGAGTGGAGATAGGTGCCAAAATTCTCACCAAAAAGCTTGTTTTTGTGCCTGCAAAAGTCTTTTAGTGGCCCCCTCCTTTGTTGAATTTGTACAATGCATCCAAGAGCAAGCCCCTCCTTTGTTATATTATAATACAAAGCATCTAAGTTGCCCTTGACCCATGCATGGAGGAGGATTATTGGTGAATAAAAAAATATATACATGGTGGGACTAGTGTATGGACTATTCATGGACGTTAGCTCAATGAGCACATGGTGTTAGAATAATGAGTAAAAATAATAATAAAAATATAGAGGAGTTATGGATATGGAAAGATATGGGAATCATATGATATGGTCCCTCCTTGAATTATTTTGGGTGAAAGAGGAAAAGGTATGCAAGTAAATAATATAATAAACATAACCATTGAGTAGAAATCAATTTTTTGTTTTCACGAGGGTGAAGGTGAAAATGTGGGAGTGATTTGTATAAAGGAAAAATATGAGGTTAGAGTATGTACATATTGGCAAAAAATATAATTATGGTGTAAGAGGATGAAAGAAGGTGTACATAGGTTTAATAAAACACACACCTAAGTAGAAATATTTAAATAAAATACCAAAATAATTATAAAAAATCCCTATATTTAGGCCATATATACAATGAAATATTTACACACAAAGAGGCCATAATATACTTTCTTTTTTTTATTTTTTTATTTTTTTGGCTCAACTAGCCCAGTGACTAGCTAGCTGAGGGTTTTTAAGAAGATATGGGAAAAGCCCCCTAACTCACACACGCCTATGTACAGTGAAATGGTAGGGATAGCCATAGCGTTTGGGTGAATTTGGTAGGGTGGAGTAACTTACTATGGCAATTATGGAGAGCCGAAAAACGGCTATCAATACTTTGTAAATGAAGTTATCCAACATCTCTTAAATGAGTTTATAGTAATTCATTGCAAATCTGCACCCTATCATCCACAAGCCAATGGCCAAGCAGAAGCGACCAACAAAGTATTGTGCACGATTCTTACAAAACTGGTTAGTGAAACAAGAACAAATTGGGATCAGAAGCTCTATTCGGCATTGTGGGCATATCGAGTTGCATATAAAACAACACTCAATGCTACACCATTTAATATGGTATATGGGTTAAATGCAATATTGCCTATTGACTTTTTGATCCCCACACTAAGGGTAGCAAAACAGTTGGACTGGACGGGGCATGAACTTTCAGAGCGGTTAGAGGACCTTGAAAAATTAGATGAGTTACGACTCAACGCTGTAGCGGCCATCTATGCAAAAAAAAGACAACAGAAAGAGTTTTTTGACAAACATGTCAAGAACAAGGACTTTAAAACGGGCGACTATGTCTTAGTACACCCTTAAACATCATGCCAAAAAGATAAAGAAAAGGGGCATGGGACCTTATTTGATCCAAGAAATATCGTCCAGCGGAGCAGTAAAACTGTCGACACTAGATGGAAAAGAAATGCCGAACTGGATTAGTGGGTGTCGTTAAAAAAAATATCATCTCCCTTTAACACCGGAAATGTTGTTTCAACTGCATTATGGAAAAACATATAGACAGGAACAACAACGAATTCAAGACCAGGCACAACAAGAAGCAAAGGAACGGATTGCTAAACGAAATCAGTTTCTCAGGACAATAAACATGGTCACCCCAATGATGACTGACGAATATCCTCTTTCAACATCCCAAACAATCGAAGCGGATATACAAAGCGACGAATTAGAAAAGACCATGACAGACCTTAGGGCTCAGGACGATAGCATCATCAACGACTTGGAAGATACATGGTGTAGTCCTTACATAAAAGCTTATGCAGGCACAAAACAAGTTGAAATCTATGCATTGGTTGACACTGGAGCAAAAATGAATTTCATCATCTTTGAGCTCTTTCAGAAACTTGGACCAATGAATACGATTCCAGAGACACACAGGTTGAAAGTAGCGTCGGTGAGGTGACCACGATGTGGTCTATTATAATACCAATCACAGTGCAGGCACACCTGTACACTAGAAAATTCCATGTACTGCCACCAAGTAGGTCAGCAACTCCGTGTATCTTAGCAGTGTCATGGATGAAAGCTAACAGGGTATTCATTGATTTGGATACGAATGAGGCACTGTTCAGAAAGGAAAACTTTTCAGAACCCTTCTTATCATATAACCAATTCATATCGAGGAGTAAACAAAAGTCAATACAACCGCAAAAATCTGTCCAACAACAAACAAAGTTTACAAGTCTAGCAACGTCTTATCAAAAATCAGCAACCATGCAGGGAACCAGGCAAGTTTGGGTATGGTGTACAGAGCTGACCGAGGCACAATTACATCAAAAGCGGCAATACAAAGTGTGGATAAGGCGCGATAGCCTAATTCCTATAAAAGAGGAGTTTGAAGAACAGACACAACACCGAAAGCCAACAAAACTTCAAAGAAACATAGTCAATCTGTCAAATACGCAACCGACTATATTGGTATGGAGGCCAAAAGTGCCGATTCAAAGCGAGCCAACAACAAAAGAAGGGCGGACAAAGATGACAATCGTGCAGCTATCTACAACCGTCAAGGTCAACCAACATCATACAAACAGCACGAGGAAAAAAACAGAATCAACAATGAAAATTACAAGGATGTATCAGACACAAATCATCAAGGCAGCAAGAGAGAATGTTCCACCAGATACGACAATAGCGACTTCAAAGGAACCACATACGCCAATTCAAAACCAGTGGAAAACAATCAAACAACGGGCGGTGGAGTTACAACTACTACTTGCAAAGAAAATATGCCAGCCAATTCAAGATACCACAGGAAACCTCGACGACAAATGCCAATAAGCAAATCGCTTATGCCTTCCTCTTGCACTGCATACATTCTTTCTACATGCATTGACCGTACATGCATATAGGGCTATATTACAAGGCCTGCATTAGCACGAGTTCAAACCCATGCACAACACATACCCTTGATGATATCGTGTCGTTCGGGAGGAATCCGACTAGGAGGGGGGGAGGCATTCCAAATGCGGACTCATCATGTCATATATTAGAGGGCAATGTTTGCGAGCAATTTTTCAACCATTTTTTGCGTTTTATTGTGTGATTTTTGGAAAAAAGAATATGCCCTCGTAATTAATCAGAATCGGGGACCAAATCATCATTTATGAGCCCTTAGGGATGTGTATAGACTATAAAGAGAGTCAAATCTGGCCAAAAACTGTCTAAAAACAGCAAAAAATAGGCCAAGGTTGACGATAGTGAGTGAGATTGTACATAGATGAGAGAAAAGTGAGCTAGGCAGTGTTTTTCTTCTCATTGGTATTTTTCTAGGTTAGAATTGTTATTTTCGGGTTATTTTGGGATTTATTTGCTTTATTTTAGCCATTTTCTAGCAAAAATTATAGAAAAAAATCCGCAATCCAGATGGAAACACAAAAGAAGAAACACCTGATCAGAGCAAGGTAAAGAAGACAGAAAAAATAAGGACTACAAAGGTGACAGAGCAAAATGACCACCGTCATGAAGGGACCTCCAAAAGGAGAAATCTACAAAAATGGTAAAATTGGAGCAAACGAAGTCCAAATCAGGAAATTTGCGAGCCTAAACCGCATCTCGCAAAAAGTTATGGCCATAGGTAAAAGATGGGAAAATTTGGTGTCGGAGTCTCGATTACATATAGAGAGACTAGGCTAGAAATCCCTCATTTGAGTCATTTTCCATAGTGAGAGAGAGAGAGCTCCCTAAAGCAGTTGAGACTTCCAGGAGCTCATCCATCGCGCACGGTCGCCAGATCGACATCAGATATGAGAGGTATGCTTGTCAACACTGACTCTAAGTGTTGTTTACTTTAGTTAGTCGCAAAACCTAACCGACATCACAATCACAACCTGTGCACACATACAGTAGAATGGTTGTTAGGGAGACCTAGAGGCCACCAAATGGGACCAAAAGTGAAAGGCACAATGCTAATAGCTTAGGGATCGAGCCTATGACCTCGGTAAGCATGAAGGAAGCCGGTCAGAAAACCCTAATTTAGCAGGACCTGCAAATGGGCGACAAAACCAAGGTGATCGGAAATGAGCCAAAATTCATAGACAGCAAGCCAATGACCTCGAAAAACCGAATGAAGGGTTAGATTATGAAAAATTTCGTCAAAACGGAGCCTAAAGTCCCGACAAAAACCGCACAAAGGTCACGATACTCTAACGGGCCGACCAAGTGACAAAATTACACCAAATTCAACAAGGAACATCCAAAGGAGGTCAACTACGAGATGGAATGTGTCCACTCAGGAAAAAAGTTCTTCCACTAGGGCAAATGCCGACAACAGGCCAGAAAGACGTCCAAATGGTCGTTCTTGGTGTTTCAAACACCAAAATAACAACCGACTGCTTGGATGGAAGGTCAAAAGGAAGTAGAAGACAGCCGGAATCATACAAAGACCAAAAGGAACCGCGACTATCACCTAAGTGGTCTACTTCGACTTCAGGACCAGCTAAGTGCTGCAAACAGGGAGTACATTCTGCTAAATTGATTAAAACTTGATGTGTGTGTCTAGGAGGGCCTATTAACACCATGAATGTCAACTAACATCACAAAACTGGTAAAAATGACAGTGCTCAGTCTATCGCGATAGACTTGAACTTACACTTAGACAAGGGAATCTTTGACTTTGGCTTCATGAGGGGTGCTAACAAGGAATGTTAACCACCAATATCAAGTCAAAGTGCAAGAAAAATCTAATTTGGCCAAAAGACTCAGTCTATCGCGATAGACTTGCTGCAACAATTTTTGGGGGGAAAGACTTTTCAAATTTTTATAAGCTAGACTTGGGGAAGCAAATGAAGGCAGTACACCAAATTTGGTGCCAAGATGGACTCATATAGCAAGCTGAGAAAGACATGCAAACAACTCAGAGTCAGAACAGAAATTCTCAAGGGCAGACAGGTAAAATTTACATGTGAGGGGTCAAGAAACCTTGCATCAACTGGGAGAAGGCAGACAGATGGTCACAAAGCTAGAAAATGACAAACTGGCACTAAGTCCCAGTCTATCGCGATAGACCAAGCAGAGGGATACTGGACCATCTTATCAAAAATCTGAATTAGCAGCTGTCTTCAACGTGATGCAAGATGACCACCCACTAAGTTTGAGCCCAAAACAACACAAAATGAAGGAGATAGACCAACATCTCTCTGAAGGGAATCTGGAAAATTGGGAGTTGATCCAAAAAGGGTCACTTGACATTCATTTGAGGTGAAAAGGGGATCAGACCATGTGCAAGGTATGGGAAACCAAGTGGTGGAGTCACAACTGCAAAAAAGGACCCAGATAAAAAAAATGCCAGTCTATCGCGATAGACTAAGAAAAAGTAGCAAAGGGACAGATTTTGAGCTTTGGCTTATGGAGTGACCTTACATGCCATGAGAGAATACACCACACAAATTTTCAAGGCATTTGGACTCGTTCTCCTTCACCAACAACATTATTTAAAGCCGCCAAAGTCGCACAATGGAAGAACTTGTCTATCTGCTAACATTTTATCTTAACTAATCTTGGGATTAAGAAGGCTCATCTAGATGCATGATTAAGTGGTAATCAATTTAGGAGAGTAGTACTATGTTTGTGCATTAACTGATAATTGTGATGATAGGATCTATGGAGGCTTCTCCGGGAAAAAGAAAAGGCAAGAACCTGGCAACGAAAGGTGCAACACCCTATGCACTTCTACCCAATTCTTTAAAGCCATCAGCCACATGGATACCTACAGATGTGAAACAAGCAGCGGCCTTTCAGCTATATCAAGGTTCATATGTGGATGACAAAAGAAACTTAGTGGATACGGTGATGATTCCCAAGGAGGCAGAGAATTACTTGAAAAGATCACTGCAAAGGTCATGGCTCAAAAAAGTCGGCTTGTGGAACTTTGTGTCACTGCCACCAGTAGGGATAGATTTCAAGAGGGTACATCATCTAATAGAGACTATCCAAGAAGATGGAACTTGCAGAGTGGCAGGCATGGATAATGAAGTGATGGAGATCCAGATCACCAAAGAGATCATCAAAGAGGCATTGAAACTGTCAGATCAAGAAGCAAACATGAGAGAAAGAAGGAAAAATCTCACAGTTTACTTGCAAAAGTCCAAACTACCTTCTTTCGAACTCATAGCAAACCCAGAAGTAAGAGAGCTGACACAGATCTATAGTCAGTGTTTGTTGAGCTACAACAAAAGGCCGCCAAGATACACTACACCGCATGGGAGCATCTCAACCACATTGACATGGGCTATGGGAATGACCTGTGAGTTCTACATAGATCACGCGTCATATCTGTTTGAAGAAATGACAAAGCTAAGGCAGGACAGACCCAATTACATTGCAGGAGGAGAAGTCCTAACCAGAGTAATATACCATGCCATAGGTGCGGTAGATCAGTTGCCACCTGCCCCTCATCAGAACGACTGGCAGGTATTAAGGGAAAATAGCGAAGACGAATCACAAAGGAAAGTACCGGCATCTATTAATACCATTGGAGGACGCAAGCTGGAAAGAGTGACAAGTACACAAGAAAAGATGGCTGAAGAAAAAAGAACTGAAGAGGAAGATGCCCGACTAAAGAAGCGAAAAGCGGAAATGGAAAACAACACCAGGTTGCAGAAGATAGCAAAGATGGAAAGGATGCTAGAAGGGTTTTCTCTAGAAAGATCTCTACGAGGCGATGTAGGCGCCACTTGGAAACCGTCTAGTAGCACTTTCACACTGAGAACGAAGAATAGAAACAACCCAGCTTTTGAGCTGGACTGGTTCGAGAAATACATCCAAGAAAGAAATGCGAGGGATGAGCCAGAACTGATACTAGAAGAGGAGGATCTCCAAACTTTGAGAGATCAGCTGAGGCCGACTTCATGTGATCAGGAGACACCGCCGTCATCTCCAAGGCCAGATACAAGTGAGAGGCAATCTAGCCCACCTGCTGAATCTACTTCGCATTCAGAAATCTCACATCGAGATGACAGAGTTCACACACCACCCAGTGAACAGGAAGAAGAGGAAGAAGAAGAAGAAGGAACAGATAGACGCCAAAACACTGGAACCATATCACAAAGTGATAAAGGCAAGCAAAAGGTGGTGGATCAGTCTAAAGATAAAGATTCCTCCTCTCAAGAAATTGAGTTGGAAGCTACTATAGATGAAGATTTGCAGTCAATGGCGATAATACTAAACCGAACAAGACTGCACAGTCAATGGTTAGCTGATCAGAACCGGTCCAACAAAATGAAGCTACAAAAAACTGATGAGGAAGTTGAGAGGCTGCAAGAGCAAAGGGAAGACACTCTAAAGTTGATCAGCATCAGAGATACTGAAATATTGGGGCTCAAAGCCACTGTAAATCTTCTCAAGGACAATTTACAAGAATTCGGAAGACTCAATGCCATATGTGAAGATACAATAAACGTGTTCCTTGAAGATGTCAGTGAAAGAGACGAACACATCCAGCAGTTGGAAAAGGAAAAGCAAGATGCGCTAGAGACCATCACAAGTTTGCAAGTCGTCATCGAGGACTTACAAATTGAAGTCAAAGATTTAAGAGCAGTAACAGATATCCAAGCAAGAGAAATCGAGCGTGCTAAAAAGCAAAAAACGTCGCTACCAACAACACCAGTAGTCCATCCAGAAGAAGAAGTGGCTGCACTAAAGAGGGAGCTGGAGTTAGAAAGAAAACAACGTTTAAATATTGTTGAAAGTGAGCTTAGAGCAGAAGGTGAACTACAAAGACAAATTTCAGATTTGCAAAGTGAACAACAACAAGGACCAACTCCTGACAGTGAAATGGAAAGCATTGTTTCCAAATCACTCAAGGAAGAAAATGAAAACCTGCACATCAGGATAAAACAGTTAGAGGAGTCGGCCGCTAAAAAAGACATGGAATTTCAAGCTCTACAAATCAATAGTAGAACAATGACCGCACAAATCGCAAGTCTACAAAGTGCAGGGCAGCACCAAGGACAGGGACGAGTGCACATGAAGCCAGTAACAACGAATTTGGCTGGACTCGTCGAAGTTTATGGGGGTCAAGATGAGTACGACGAAGATTCAGATGAACAGGAGGCACATACGCAGACTGATCAAACCGGCTCCAAAGACCAAGAGACAGAAGAAGATTCAGTCACGAAGATGGAAGAGCAGAGGCTAGCCGAGCAGATGGAAAAGCAAACAAAAATGATATGGTACAAGGCTATGCAACTCAAAAAGGAGTTTCTACAAGGGCTTTCCAGATCGGGCAAAACAGCAGCATAGCTACGGCAAGAATGGAATGCTCCTATGTTACCTTATGCTTTGCTGAAGTATGAGACTCTAACACATCAACGATAGCTCAAAAAAGAAGAACAAGTGCCAGTATTTGAAGGAGAAGTACAAGATAGGGAACGGAAAAACAGAATAGTGGACAGCCAGCCAAAGTGGAGGCGTCAATGGATATTCGATCATCCACAACCTGATCCACTTAGTCAACGCACCGCCTGAGCTGAGGAATGACAGAACGTTTTGCCCAACTCCCCGAACATACACCTACAGCTAACATAAAGCACTACAGAGCAGAAATCCAACATGGCTGAATTATCCAGTAATGCCAGGGCCAGCAGAGGGAGAGAGAATATCTGGTTCTTACATGGTGAAAACCCTGCAGGGTGCCATAGCAGAATTTGGAGGCTCTCTTGACCTATCCTGAAAGATGCTATGTAAAATAGCTCGCACATTTTTGGCCTGTCTCACAGCCTTCTCAGAAAGCTGGACATCAGAGTATATGAATACTGAAAGAAGCATCTCAGAATTGTCATACGATCTAAGTGGGCCACCGATAGAGATAATATTGTATGCTTATTTCAAACGGCTGATGTTTCTGCCAAGCTACCATCTCCAGACATTTGAAGAATCATTTTACACGGGCTTCTTCATGTATAAGTCAAAAATTTTTGGCCCATTAATGGCAAGTGACTCTGTGCGCTATGATGCGTTTCTACAGCAAATCACTCAAGAAAGGCGACAACGACAATAAAGACAAAGACGATCATGTCGTGGTAGACATGAACTAGGAGGGGGGGAGTGTTGGAGCCCCATTGGTCCAACTGTTGTAATGAGCCCATTTGTAAAGCATATCAAATTCCATTTTTTATGTCAAAGACGTCTTATCAGTTTGATCCATTCGTCTGGATTATGTAAATATTAGTCAGTTAGTCAGGACTTAGATTTATTCCCACTTTTGTAATCATGAGCAAGAGAACCCCATGTACATTTTTTGAGCTAAGGTGACTAAAGTATAAAAGTCACCTTAGAACCATTTTTGAATAACATTTGAATTAATCATGTGTCGTACGAGTGAGAGAGTGAGAGAGAGAGAGAGAGAGAGAGAGAGAGAGAGAGAGAGAGAGAGAGAGAGAGAGAGAGAGAGAGAGAGAGAGAGTGTCTTATCCTCTTCGCTACGCGGTTCTCCCTCACCGGATTCACGATGCGACCACACCACCGCGATAGTCTCTCCGAGAGCTACGCGCCCACACCACGCATTCGCCGTTTCGAGTTGATCGCGATCGATTCTTCCTCGAGCTTGTTTTGCTTGTAAGTAGCACAAACGGTGTCTGTTTTCAATAATCAAGTGCTTCATGGAATGAGAAAGAGATTAGCTACACATAGATACTGATAAACTTAAGTTTTGCCCACTTTTGGATTATGACCTGTTGGTCTATCGCGACAGCATTCGAGATAGCTAGGGTTCAAATCTGGTGAGATTAGACTTATAGGTAAGTATGTCCTAGTGAGAGGATGGTGCCTAGTAAGTTTGATGCGATTCTGAGTTCATTGGACGTGTAAACTGTGTTGTGAGAGTTAAGGGATAGGGTGGGTTGCATTCTACCATGGTTAGTGATTGATGCATCATAAAAGTGCGTATGTGTAGATTGGTCTCAGCTTGACGAGCTAACGAGATTCCCTACGTGCACCTACGGGTTAGTCGTGTCATCGGATGATAAGTATGTTGTCTGTGTCGTGCTCGTGAGTATGAACAGGGGAGTAGTTAATCCCTAAAACACTATGCCACAAGCCAGGTCGATGAGGTTAAAGGTTCTATGGACTTTAGATCTTACATTATAAGAGAAGAAAATCCCTTTCACATATTAAGGATCCAAAAACAACGCCTTTTTTCCCGCGTTTAAGAGGCACGGACGCCATCCTTAAATCGGAAATATGACATGGGATAAATCTCTAATTAACTAAGACAAAGTGAAAAGTACTCGACTAACCTATCCTTGACTGGCAACCTGAGCCAGTCCCCACTTTCCACCCCACACGCACACTTTTTTTCCACACTGTTTTACGAGTCTTACCATAGCCCGAGCGAGATTTCTCGAGCGAACTAAAACCCGAGCAAGAGAGGCTGGTCAACTTGTGAGTGAAGCGGCCAACTACAATAAGTGAGTGCATGAAAGAAGACTACATTTCTTGAACTCTTGTGGATTTGTATAGGAATCCTATATGTCTTGATTTGTGGATTTGTGAACGCAACACATCATAGGCCATAGGCCAAGCAGGGAAAGAGGAGAGCGATGGGGAAGCTGTACAAAGCACATGACAGTGGCAGTGTTAATGTGGGTCTCTGGAATCTGTGGGTGCTCTAGAGTGCTTTTGGGATGTATTTTACGGCATCACCTCCTACACCAAGGACCACACGCCGGTGTGCGGTCCACTATGAACAACACTGGGGATTTTTGTTTTCAAAACATGACAATATTGCTCACGGGTCCAATGTTTTTTAATCGTTAGATTTCAAACTTGCCTTTAAGAAAATAAAAAAATTTACAGGAAGGACGTGCGGTCCAATAGCAGTCGTTGTGTCAAGCTAAAAACCCTTTCTCAAAGGAGTGGTGGAACGCTCCCGTCAAAAAGGGTAAATTTTCCTACTTTAAGTGTAGCTACAAATATAGGGCCATGGAAAATAGCTATAAAGAAAAAAATTAGTATTAGAACGCAAGGGTAGATCCACACTAACAAAAACAAAACGGATTTGAACTTTTTTCTTATAAAAAAGAGCTCTTCATTCTCTTAGTTTTTCTATTTTGTTCAATATTATAACATTCTACGGGATTGACACATAGCTAGGTTTGGTATGTGCGCAAGATTGCTGCCTCTACTAATAGGGCGAGTAATTTTGTCACAAGAAGACATCATTCCTCCCACTATTATTAAAACATTGTGAAGTATGGAAACATCATGTGCTTCTATTGTCTTGTCTTTGCTCAACTAGCTAGGTGTGAAATTCAAGGCAGGGGGAATATTATCCTTTGTAGCCCCCACACACCAATGCGCCTAGCTAAGTTTGCAAACTATAGGCAATCCAATAGAATCTAAAGATGTAGAATTTTTTTGGAGAAACTAAGGAAAAGGGACCATTTTTACCAAAGGAAAATTTTCAAAATCTTTCTATCCATTAGAGAACGAGATATGGTCTGGATGTAGTGTGGATGTTCCTGTAGGAAAGAACATATCAAATTGTGTAGTTGATCCATTAGGAGTATCTATTGATGGAAAAGGTGGGGCAATTTTTGCTCATATGCGGTCAAAAGAAGCATACATGGCTAGAGTGTTAGTCTCTCACCTATGTATGCGTGACTGCGAAGCTCCCACAATGTCACGATGGTGCTATCTAAGTGCGTCTACCTTCAAATGCACCAGTTGATATTGTGAAATGTGGTGAATAAAATGGAGTCACTTTGCATATGATCTCCTTTGTTTCATGCTAGAGCTCGAGTTCGAGGAAGATGCATCTGTACTAATTCTAAACTTCTTATGTTTTTCTCACTTCCAAAGGTCATGGTTGCTAATAAAAAGGGTCCAATGTTTACTGCCTTTTTGCATATACACCGTGAATACACACGGTAATTGGCCTTGACATCATTGTCACCATCATCGTACCTGTTTGTGGGAACCAAAGTAATGCAGACTTCATCAACCATAGATATCATTCCAAAACCACAAGAGTGCTATCACCCACTGTTGAGCTCTTCTAAGCTCACTATGTTGAGATTGTGTTGTCACGATCACTGTGGGAATGAGTGGATGAGCATACATTGAGGCAAGTCGTCGGCCCACTGATTTGCTATTCAGTGTCATGTTGGAGTCTCTCTCTCTCTCTCTCTTTCTCTATCATTAGTCACCCCTTTTGAGAAGTTTCTACTCACATGTACACATTGGCATCCATTATATATAATAAACTGGTCATTGGTATCTATCATTAGTCACCCCTTTTGAGAAGTTTCTACTCACATGTACACATTGGAATCCTTTATATATAATAAACTGGTCATTGGTCTTGAGAGAGAGAGAGAGAGAGAGAGAGAGAGAGAGAGAGAGAGAGAGAGAGAGAGAGAGAGAGAGAGAAAGAGACCAACACTTTGGACAAATCCACCTCCTCCTCCTCCTCCTCCTCCGTCTCCGCCTCCGCCTCCGCCTCCGCAGCCACCAGCGTCACAACCTCGTCCCCAGCCGCCGCCTTAGCTACCATACCTAGGCTCGTACCCCTACTGTTATACCCATACGCTCGCTTGTACCCGTACCCATGCTCGTACCCTACGTAGCCACGCTCGCTTCTGCCTTCTCAGAAGGCCTGCACACAAGAAGTTGGCACTGTAGCTGAGAGGTTGTGCAGTAACCGCCCACGCTAGCCTTACATACGCGTGTTGACTTCTGAGCCTCGTTGGCACCCTCCACATACACGCACACACTCACACAACAAACACACACACACATGCAATTGCGTCTGTGATTGAAAATCAATGGAGTACATCGCAATGCTCCATTTACTAAGTAGCGTCTATGTAAAGGTACGGGCCATCGCTTGACCAACCGGGGAGTGTTTTTTTTTCCACACACACAGATCATGCATCACGACTAGAGTAGGAGGCGCGACATAAAATTTTTGGCTAGCCCAAAAGGGGGTTTGTTTCCAGGGTTGTGTTGGCAACCGTTGTAATACCATTTGACAAAGGTGACGGTTGTGGCTAATGGCCAGCTTGGACTCCGTAACTACCATGATCGACAGGAGCTCCGTCAAGTTGGCGCGGTTCTCTCTCTCTCTCTCTCTCTCTCTCTCTCAAAACAATGCAAAGGTCTTGAGCAAAACTCTTTGATTCATCATGATGCTGCAAAAATTGACCTAGTACATGGCACCCTTGCGCTTCTTGTCACCACCAATCTCAAAGTGCTTGCATCGCTTGATTGGATGCTGAGTTACATGCTTGCAGCTCTGACATTGCAACCTTAACACAATTTTCTTTGTAGTCTTAACCTTCTTGTGGAAGACCGGCTTTGTTTGGCCACCATAGCTAGATTGCTACCTGTCATAACACCTCTTTCCTTGCACATAGAGAATGTCCTTGCCCTTCTTGTATTGAGTCACCATATGCAAGGTGTGCTTCTTGCAGTCCTTGCCCTTGCAAAAGGGGAATGTTCACCATGGCCGTTGGTTTGTTGAAGCAGCATTGACGATTGGAAGGAGATGAGAGGAGCGCTCTCTCTCTCTCTCTCTCTCTCTCTCTCTCTCTCTCTCTCTCTCTCTCTCTCTCTCTCTCTCTCTCTCTCTCTCTCTCTCTCTCTCTCTCTCTCTCTCTCTCTAGCATCGCACGTCGGCCCGCACCCTTAAAGGGAGTTCGAAAAAAACTTTTTCCCAAAAACTTGGCAAACCGACATATGTGACTGATAGCACACCTTGCAGTCCTTGCCCTTGCAAAAAGGGAATGTTCACCATGGCCGCTAGTTTGCTGAAGCAACATTGACGATCGTAAGGAGATGAGAGGAGCTCTCTCTCTCTCTCTCTCTCTCTCTCTCTCTCTCTCTCTCTCTCTCTCTCTCTCTCTCTCTCTCTCTCTCTCTCTCTCTCTCTCTCTCTCTAGCACCGCGCGCCGGCGTGTGCCCTTAAAGGGAGTTCGAAAAAAAATTGGCAAACCGACTGACGAAACCATCACAATCACGGCTAAGGTTTCAACTTCCAGATCAACTAAGGATCATATTAATCCAAATTTAACTTCTAAGTTTCTAAGAGTGTGGAAAGTAAGATCTTTCCTTCAAAACTCTTCAAAAATCATCAAAAATCAGAACATTGCCTTTATATATTCACTATTTCATGAATTGGCGAACCTTCACACATTCATTTTGTGAGGAATTGCAGCCATTTATATCCATTATCATCATCATCATCTACAAGACCCCACATTGCTAGAAACTTTAGCATCTCATTGCCATCACCCCTGCCTAACAACCACACATGCAATGCCCACGTACTTGTATTGAAGTCTGAGAGCCAAGCAATGAGAATACACCATACAATTATCCCCTAGGCAAAACATGAAAAATCCATGAGAACTTGCTCAATCAATAAATGCTGTGGGAGAAAATCTCTCTGCAAATGTGCATCAAAGGCTACATTCTTACTATAAGCATCGTTCAATGTTGTGAGCAACCATGATCTCTCTCTCTCTCTCTCTCTCTCTCTCTCTCTCTCTCTCTCTCTCTCTCTCTCTCTCTATAGCACCGCACGTCGGCGCGCGCCCTTAAAGGGAGTTCAATACGAAAAAAACTTTTTTCGGCAAACCGACATATTGTGAAACAACAAAGGTAAATTGATAAAATTTGAAGGTTTTTACACCCAATTACAATATTTTTTTCAAATTTTGTAGGTTTTCTCACCTTCAAAAATAAAATTTAGAGGTAAATTTAAAAATTTGTAGGTGGGATTACACTAAACCTAGGTTTTTTTCGAGCACTCGAGTTCAAGTCTTGAGAAAACACACGACTCTCCTCGATCTTTACGGTCTCTTAGAATAGTTTCCTACGAAGTTAAAACTTCTTGTTCTTCTCCTCTTTCTCCCTCCCTCCCTCTCTCTCTTTCGCTCTCTCTCTCTCACTCTCTCTATCCACGCACCGGCGTACACTTGTGAAGGCAGTCCAAAGCCCTGTTCAAATGAACTGGTTCCCTCTCTCTCTCTCTCTCTCTCTCTCTCTCTCTCTCCTCCCAAAGGCTGCATTAGAGACATTCATGTCTTACATAGCACAAAATAGAATTGGCGATTTGGCCTACGTATGGAGTATTCTTGACGAGTACAATCTCTTCAAGAGGGATGATGACAAGTCAAGGGATGGCAACCTCCTTGAACATTTCCTCGGTTTCAATGGCCTGCAACAACTGCTTAAGGATGGATTTGTGGATTTCTTGAGCATGGAGGACTAAGCCATCAAGGCTGATCTCCTCCTTGCTGTTAGTGTAAGTAGTAGACACAAGGGGAGGGGTCTTGTCTGTACGGTGCTTGATGAGAATTTGGCACTTGGGGTTGCTGGAGTTGCGCTAGAAATTCCACGACTAATGCAGACCTCACATCAAAGGCGTTGAACTCGATATTTACCTTGCTTAGATGCTTCAACATCTCTCTTCTCTCTCTCTCTCTCTCTCTCTCTCTCTCTCTCCCTCCCTCTCTCTCTCTCTCTCTCTCTCTCAATGCATGACATTGACGTGCACCTTTTGAAGGTTTTCACACCAAATTACACTACATTTCTCCAAAATTTGTAGGTTTTCTTACCCTCAAATCTAAAACCTGAGCATTAACTATAAATGAATCATCTTATGTCTTGTGCAAACCGAAGCTCTCTTACAAATCTTGCCCACTCTCAAGATACTCTTTTCCTTTTACATGAACCAAGTGCTCCACAACCCTAAGGAAAAAAAATTCACAGTTGAGACATTTTATTGGGTCAAAGTAGTTTCAATCAAAATTGTGTTAATTGATTGGACATAATTTATTTATTTATTTTAAAAATAAAATATTTTAGCGTCTTCAAAATTAAGGATCTTTCATTTGAAAAATTGGTTTATATTTTTATATATTTTAGTGTCTTTAAAATTAGGATTAGTAAAGCATTTTAGTGTTTTGGACGATTTAGAACTCCAATAATCCATCTTGATCAAGCCTGCAGTCAAGAATGATTAGGGACATAACCATTTATGGACCAGAGCATGGCCACAAGATTATTTATATGAATTTGCTACAGCAGACATGGCAATGGTCATGCTTCCGAGTGTTAAGTGTAATTTCTACCTTAAAGGGGCAAAGACGAGCAATGCCCGTGGTATGCAAGTCCTTGCCTAGAGATTATTAAAGCAATGATCTGTTGCCTTGGATGCTAGAAATTTGGTCAGTCTCACCCATTCATCGATGGCAAAAATGGGTTTACAAAGTCGATGACAAAAATGGGTTTGCAAATTCAGTGTAAGATGATATGTTTTGGGATTCTACAAAATCAAACAAGCATATATGTGCAATTAATTAATGATGGCTTACATGATATTAAGCACCGAGTTGTCACACCATGTTTTTGAGGTTGCAAAAAATACATCCCATCCTGTTTGAACCCCATGTTGGTTGTGGAGGGTTATGTTTGGTTTTGCATTTACTTTGCTACATTATCCTCTATAGAGTCACTATTGAGGTCTTGATCTTGAATTTTTTATTTTATATACTCCCTCGGTTACTTGTTCGCTCGGAAGTACTCGCTCGAGGATTGGGATTCCTCCTGTTTTACATATACAAACAGTGTTCCTTAATTAATTCCAAACACAGGTTCTTTTATACAGCCCTTCAAATAATACCAAAACAATTCAAACAATGCTAATGAAGGCAATCCTATTATTCAACAAAAACAACTTTTCCATTTTATCATGATTTTTTGCCGCTACCCGTGGACTTTCTCTGTCTAACCAACAGAGCCTTTGCAAAGGATTTATTCGCTAACCACGAATTACGCAACCTTCCCATCTCGCTAACCGCCAGGCATCCCGCTACCCGCGAGGCATCTCGCTAACCACGAGGCATTCCGCTAACTGCGAGGCATCCCACTTCCCGCGAGGCATCTCGCTAACCGTGAGGAACAAAAGAGAGCCGATAACCTCAGCTTAATCTCCACTATCCGCGAAATCATCTCGCTACCTGCAAGAACCAAAATATATTCTTTCAACAATTCTTCTCATTAATGATTCATCAAACATGATCAACCAATTATTCATATCAGTCAAAACCCACTTATCAAACAATAAAAATTTATTAAGCAATAACAATTCAACAAACAGTAACAATTTATCAAACATTCCTTTCATTAATCTATGAAAACATATGCTTGTTTCATGTGATAGAATCTCGTTTCTTGGACAGTTTAAGGGGTTCCCTACGCTTAACTCCCAAGTCAAACATGAATAACAATGCATAATTATAAATTTGTCTTTCCGGATTTGGAGCGCGTGAGGCTAACTCCTGTGTTGAGGTTGGACGGCTTTGACTTCTTCTTCGGTTGATGCTTTCGCCTGAGATACGTTTGGAGTTGACACCTTTCTTCCCACCTTCCTTGGTGGTGCAATGGCATGGGTGTCCTTAGAACTTCGCGTTACACGCTTCGGAGCCATAGCTTCGGAATGGAGAAAAGAAAAGCGCGTTGATGGAGAGAGAGAGAGAGAGAGTGTGTTCACAAATCGATTGACGGCACGTCGACGATTGGAGATGGAGATGGCTTGAAGGTGAGAGGTTAAGGGAGAGAGGCTTCCTCCGGCGCATCATTGCGAGAGAGCTTCCGCTTTTGTAGATGTGTGTTTTCAAAGTGAGAGGACAAGGGTATTTTATATAGGTTCTAGGGGGTGCTAAGAATACTGAGAGGTTTCAAAAATAGGAGAAGAAAAAAGCTCACGCGTCGTCGCGTCTCAAAAAAATAAAATAAAATTATATATATATATATATATGGGTACGCGAATCCTATGCGCGATTCTAAAAAGCTCTATACTTACAAGTTCCCATTCTATATTGAAAGAGAGAAAGAAAGAAGTATTTTAATTTTGACTCACCTCTCTTTCTTTCTTAAAAATACTATCTCTAAGCTTTTTCTTCACACATAGATTAGGTTCCCACATAAACCTATTGTTCCACATAAAGAAAGATCATAAATAAATAGATTCTGAACCCGATTTTCAATCCGATTGCTCTGATAAACTCATGATGACTCACAAAATTGAGAATCTTAATTACTTTGCAAAATAACTGAAATGACTTATATGGATAAATGTTGGGTACATTACATATTCTAGATTTGAGAGATGTATGTACTTCTTGCTAGTAACATTCTTATCTCTCTACGAGCAATTGACTTGCGATTGTTAACCCTCGCGGCTCACGGACACCCTATCGCCTACAACGAATGCCGTATGAGTCATGTACCGGGCTTGTCGGTCCAATACGAAAAGGGTAGAGTGATCGCCGATTGAATAAGTGTGTGTGTGTATGCATCTAAACCCTAAACCCAAGCCTAGACCTAAGCCTAAGCTCACCCTCAGGCTTACGCATCTATCGCCCTTTAAAATTACGAATTTTAGCTTCACACGTAGCTAAAAATCGACTTTTTTGAGGACCAACGGAGCTTTAGGTGACCGAACGTTGTGCTGTAAAGCACACCGTGACCCTCTGAGTGATACGCTCGTTTTGAGCTATCACACACTTTAATAAAAAAAACCGATCATTAAAAACATTAAAAAACATTTAAAAAAAAAACGAGTGAAAACGGACGCTTAAGAAAGTAAGCGGTTAACCTTCGAGGTTATTCGTCGATGCTTGTAGGGTGCCAAAGGCACATGCATCTGCGCTCTGGTCGTGTGCTAGAGATGGAGCAACTAGAGAGAATTTCAACTTACGCGAGTTCTCATTATCCACCTACTTTAGGTTCCGGGCCCTCGGCGGGGACCGAAGGTAGTACAAACCAAGACCCGAACATAGCGGCTAGTGACTCTTCCTCTGACTATGACGTCATGGAGGGTTTCCCAATTCCTAATCCCGATAGCTCAAGCCAAGACATGTATGCCATGGGCCCACGGTCCGGGCCAAGCGTGCTTAGCCGCTTGAAGGAAACCTTTAGTAGAGCCACTCGCTCCACTCGCTCCGAACATGGCACTAATGATGTAAATGAGGGGGGTGGGGAAGTAAATTCTCCATTCGTGACCAACGTAGATGCTATGCCCTTAGAGAAAGTGCATGTGAATACTTCATTCACTGCACCTCCTGAATCTTCAGAGTTATTTCCCTCTGAGGTCATATTACCCGATGGTAGAAGCCTTGCTGAAGTGCAAGAGGTTGAGCGGTATATCCTTGTAGCGAGGGAAAAGGAAATTGTGAGCTTACGCAAGGCGGAGCAACGAAGAGAGTTAAAATCAAAAGCCCCTATGTCACTATCCTTTCTAAGAGAGCAATCGAGTGCTCCTGACTTAGCAACCGCCCCGCAACCGCTAAGGGCCAACCCATAGAAAGCAACATTGCATCTAGCTCAAAGAACACCCCTAGCACCTCAATCCTAGATGGAACATTCTTAAATGAGAACTGGGAGTACGAACTACAAATAGAAACTCTGATCGACCTATACAAAGGTCACACCTATTACGTGGGTTGGTTAGATGTCCTACAATCCACAATGGGTGCTACTAGTGTGGAGGATCAACAACAAAGAGTTTGTGAGGTCATCCATAGGGTCATTGAGTTAGAGAGGCAGAACAAGGGGATCAACATGCCTTCAACGGGTCTCATGAGATTCTTGGATACAGGAAAGGCTAAACAACCAACCTTATCGCAAATGGAGACTCCCTCGGTAAGTCCGATGGATCTTCCATATGTTGTTTCTCCAGGGGTCTCAGTGCAATCTGAGCCCACAAGTGATAGCTTTACCTTTCTAAGTATAGCTCATCTTTCCCTTGATGACACCACGGCTACCATGCCTACTCCAATGATGGGCATGCCAAGAAACATGCCATGGACCTCATTTGTTAGTAATGCACCGCTACATGGTAGCTCAATGCCTGCAACAGTACCTACAAGTATGTACCAATCGTATGTACCTATGGGTCATCGCACTCATGTAGTCCCTAGGCCCTCCCATGGTTTCAACTACCTATGCTCCACAACCACAACACCCAAGTTCTTATTTCCATGGGACTATACCGGCTAGCATTAGCATGTCGCATCCGATGTATGCTATGCCTAGGGCCACACATATGAACTTTGGGCCACCACATGGCACAACATCGTACTAAATGTGGAACCCAAGGGCTTCCTATGCGCCAAGCCCAATGCCAATACCTACTCCAAATGTAGTCTCTGGAGCGCCTTCACCCACGGTGCCTGCTCACTTAGGTGACTTGGCAACATTTTCTCAAGCTATTGGTCGATCTATTGTTGAGAATATGCGTAACACGCCTGATAGAGAGCCTAGAAGTAAGGCAGTACAAATAGCCAAGCTCACACAAAAAATTAGTGGAGACGGGGATGTGAGAAAGCATATCGAAGTGTTCAAAAAAATATGCCATTCTCTAGGAGAACACAATGACCTACATAAGAGCAATGCTTTACGCCTAACCTTAAGTGGAAAGGTTGGAAATTGGTATAGAACCCTAAGGGTGGAAGAAAAAACGATTTACCCTACTCTTAGGAGTCTGTTCTTGAAAGAATACATACGAGAGGGAGTGCTTTGGGGTGTAGCCTCTCAGCTCCAGAAAGCCCAACGAGAGGAAGGAGAGTCGGTGAGAGACTTTATTAGTCACTTGAAGCATTTGAATTCTCGTTGTAATCCAAATGAGCGCTTCAATAATAATCAATTGCTGGATAGATTCATTAGGGGATTACGACATGAGGATATCTACAATGGCCTAGTCATTAGAGGTATCACCACTTGGGAAGCAATTACCACCAATGCGATCCAATTGGAGGATAATTTAATGATTCAAGGAGAAAGAGTGTCTGTTGAGCCTAAATCTATTAGCTTGCAAGCATCAGGACATCAGCCAATGACCCTAAATCCTATTGCTAAGGACCCAAAGATATCTGAGATGACTTTAGCAGATCTCACCAAGGCTATTCAAGAGAGTCTTAGAGATAATCGTGCTCTGCAAAACAATCATATGTATCCAAGAAGGGAGCAACAATGGTGCTCAGTATGCTATGGACCGCATAGTACCAGTGAATTCCCTACTTCTAGAGTAAAATTAAATGGAGATTGCAATGCCTATGGAAGGTATGGTCATCAAGCTAAGGATTGCATAGTATTTAAGCGCGCGATGACCAATAGACCAACCTTAGCATGGACAGACACACCTCGAGTGCCTAAATTGACATCGACCCCACATCCTGAACAAACAGCACAACACATGGTCCCTAGGGCCCAAAATGTTGTTCAAACAACACCTTTACCACCTCCAGTGCTAGGACCGCAACCACCACATCCGAGAATCACTTCAGTGAATCAAGTGGATTGTGAGTCATCTATTGCTTGTTTGGAAGGCTATGAGGAAGATATAGACCCTAATATTGCCTATGGGATGGATGTGCTTGAAGAAAGTCCACAATACTACATGGAGGACTATTGGGGACAAGTGAAACCTGTATATCAAGTAGCTGCTCTTGCGGAAAGAGGCCAAAATATCAATTACACTGCTAAGAGACCACCTCTTCAATGCTATGAGTGTTTAGGTGCACATCGTGTAACTGAGTGTCCTATTAGGCTACAAAAGAACGCCACACTAATGCAAACCAGTCAAGCGAGCACATCTACAATGCCAATAATCATGTGTAATCGATGTGGCATAGAGCATTTGATTGCCCAATGTCCAAATAATCCAAATGTACCGAAGATCACGCCATTAAATTTGATTGAAGTTACCAAGGAGCCATCACAAAGTACACCTGTGGTACTAGTAAACGTACTCACACGATCGATGCTCCAAAAACAAAATTATATTCTTGAGGAAAGAGACACGAAATCAATTGCCCAATCTCAGAAAAAGAAGAAAACACGAAGGAAGAGATTGCAAAAAGCAGTAAAGTCAGACCCTAGTTCAAAGACCAACATAGGGACTGGTGACGACCCCGTATATACGAACGACACTGAAGAAGATTCTGATTCAAGTGAAACCATGGAGACCAAAACAACCACTAAGATAGAAACCAACAAGGAAGATCTTCATGAGCTACAATGGCCAGGATCCAAGAAGAAGATAGGAACTTATCCAAACCCTACAGAGGAGATTGAGCGAGTCAAGCAATTAAGGAGTTTGGTAGAAGATACCCAACGGGATCTAGAACTAGCACCTAGGCAGATCCAGATTACAGACACCATGTTCCCAACGCAACAACAACCTCACGAAGTCCATAGACCCTTAGCCATACCTAGTGTCATCCAAGAAGAAAGTGAATTAAAGTCATGGTAAAGTGGGCGTACTCACTTCTTGATGGAAAGAATGTTTACAGAGGGACTACTTGATCCTATCGAAGAAATGCAGATCCCATCTTCCCCACGTCAAGGGACTCAAGGCCAAAAGGTGCCGTTAAACATTGCCAAATTGATGGATTTCATGTCTCCAGAAGTTAGAACCACCATCATGTCCAAAGTATATAAAGACCCTGAGCTAGTGTCAGCTCTTCGAGCCTTCTCAATGGAGAACTGAAGTTTGGGCTACCACAATTTTCCCAGATGGATGGAGCTGGGGATATGCTAATAGAGGAAGAACAATTAGATCCACAACCCAACCTAGATGAGAACCTTGTTATAGAAATACCTGTTAACAAGTTGGGACAATACTTTGAGGGTGATGAATCCAATGCGACCATACCAATCACTACTAAGGGATTAATTGTGAAGGGAATCCTTGATGGTGGTGCTGGATTAGCATTGTGACTAAAAATTGATGGGAAACTATGGGAAGACCTCACCTTGCGACCACAACCATAGTAGTGAAAATGGCCAATGGGTCTATTGTTGAACCTATTGGGATGCTAGAAGATCTCAAGATCAAGGTCTTTGGACATAAAATAAGGATTACCTTCATTGTTATGGATTTCTCCAAACACACTATGGCATCAGCGATGATCTTAGGATGTCCTTTCATGAGAGAAGCAAAAATGGTGCATGACTGGTCTAAAAACCATATCTACTTGCAGTTCCAAGATTCTGTCATTCGAGTGGATCTTGTGACTGGTTGAGGACATCCTCTAGGAAACAGATTTATAATCGATCATAGATCTGACACCACAGTTCACTCGGCCCCATTGCAGTATTGTTACACGTGTAAGGCGGACACTGATGTTGGGGAAGATTCTCCTTATATGGATGTACTACTTGGGATGAATGCATCGGACAATGTGGATTGGGTCCACCTAGCAGCAACCATAGACACTTGGGGAAATAGGGGGACAACCTGGGTAACACTTGAGGGGGATGAAATGCCCGTACCCTTAAATATGCTACAAGCAATGCATATAGCTTCTGAGAAGACTCATCCTAATATAGCGAAGAAAACATACAAGTGGGTCCCTAAAGCCTTTTTAGCGACCATAGCTAGTGCTAAAAAACAAAAGCCTTGTAAAAAACGTACCACTCACTCTGAAAAATATAAGAAAAACATGGCGATGGATTCCTAAACGACTATTGGAAGCCCAGGATACTATCAAAGAAATGATCAAATATGGGTGCCAAAACGTAGATTGCGTTCTTACCTGTCACCTAACCCATGTGACCTCAATCCTGTAGCTCCAAAACAAATTAACGATCGTGGAAAGAAAAAAATCACAAAACGCTACAACTAGTTTGGGTATTGAAGAAAGAACGATTTGTTCCACCTAGCTCAGGAAGGGGGGAGTCCCATGAAGCTTCTAGCTCCTCATGTAATGCATCCATAGAGGTAAAAGCTTCTCCACAGCCTCCACCTACAATAGTGGAGCTCCATAAAGCTACAAAGGAGTCCACACCTCCCAGTGTTCAAGAATCACCTAATGAACCAGTTCAAGTTCGATCCTGGGAGAGTACCTTACCACCCTTGCAACTCGACGAGGCACCTAAGGTAAGAGAAAACTACTGGCAAAAATCCTCACCTATTACCAATTGGAACAATTGGTTTCAAAGGGTGACGAGCACATTTCAAACAGTATGACCTACCCAAGGAAGGGGGGAAGTCTTCATTCACGTTAGCCTATTAAATTATTTCCCTCTTACCCTTCTTTCCCTGAACTCTCAATCTCCCAATCTTAGGGAATGTATATATAAAGCCTTATACTCAAAAAACAAAAATAATAAACAGCAAGAGCAATTAGCAAACAAGTATGCACAATAAAAGTCAAAACATTGACCCAGACCTACACATTCACATTCGGTACACTGAAACAAAAACCTATGTCATCAAACACCTTTGATCCTCATCACTCGAGTGATGGAGGGTAGGTAAGATTAGTACAATAGGAGTGTTTTTGTTTTAGAGTTTAGTGATTAGCAAAGTACCTTTTCCCACTGACGTGCCTCCTAGAGGTATTCTTTGTGTTTCTTAGTGTGTATAGGAACGTGTTGCTGTGGTTAGGATTTGGACCTTCATGGAATCTTTCTCTCGTTCACACTTCAAATCAAGCACGACCATCAACACAAACAGGTGTTTCTTGTCCATTAGCATTGCCCCTTATCTTTTTGCATCCATGTTTGTCTGCTTTAATTGTGATTGGTAGCATAATATTCAACGCATTTGCTTAGTATTAAACATTAAATTCAATGTAGTTTTTTGTCATAATCACTTGTCTAGGTTTAAAAATCAAGTAGTCCGACTAAGCTAGTTTGACCAAGCTAGGCGTTAGAAATCTTCTCTTAATACCATGGGGGACGCCTTCCTAATAATCAATGGTTACTTAGGTTCTTAATACGATTTAGGCAGCACTGTGTGAAATGTACTAGAGCTTTCTAGTGGGCTTGACCCTATTGACCTTTAGCTTAAGTATTATAAAGGGAGTTTACTAGTGTGATGAGCCTGGGGAGGTGTACCAGTGTTATATGACCCCCCAAAGTTACAAAATTAAAATGCTGAAAACGAACAAAAAAAAATTAAAAAAATCAAAGTGCCATAATGTAAAATCTTAAGCTGGAAGAGAAATCTCAGCTTGATTGGGTACTTCACTCACATGTATCGCCTATGGTACTAGAGCCCTAGGGTTCCCAGTGTGGGCGCTTTTCCTTGAAAAGCAAAAAACCCAAGGCATACAAAATAAGCACACACATCAAAATGGAATCACTGTGAAAAGACTTTGGGGGGTCAAAGAAAAAGTAACCAGTTAGGCGATGATTTTGTGAGAAATTCTTTTTATCGTAGCTTAACCAGTTAGGCGATGATTTCGTGAGAAATTCTTTTTATCGTAGCTTAACTACAAGGTCTTCTAGGTATAGCCTCTAGTCGGCCCTTGAACATGAAATACTTGGCTCTCGTGATTAAACAACTTAATTGACCAGAGAAAATTAAGAAGCTTACCCATGGTATTAATAGTCGATCTTTAGTGCCTTTCGAACGTTGAATTAGCGACCCCGAACTTGTTTAGTTTTTGACCTTTATGACTGTTTATGCATTTGATTATATTACAATTTAATGTTTATTGCTGACAAATGGTTTAAAATTCTGCTACCATTCAATTTGTCGGTCTACAATTGCATTTACTTTTTAACTGTATATGAGAATGCAATTACTGTGCCAATTGTTGTCTGATTTTGCAGTGACTAAAGAAGGCTAAGGACATTCATCTCAAATTCTCTTCCACCTCGACGAACGAGCTTCAACTCAATAGCTTTCGAGGACAGAATCTACATCAAGAAGGGGGGCATGTTAACCCTCGCGGCTCACGAACACCCTATCGCCTACAACAGATGCCGTATTATTTATTTGGTAGAGCCATGTACCGGGCTTGTCGGTCCAATAGGAAAAGGGTAGAGTGATCGCCGATGAGAGGCGCACTCTAATTGGAACATTCAAGGGTTAGTTGGCTAAGCATGGGTGCCCAAGTGTGAATGGGGCGAGCTCATATAAAAGTCAACTAAACCTAAAATTCACTCATTCTCTCATTTGTGCAATTGAAGATTGCTCTTGCTCCATCTCCATCTTCTTCTTCTTCATCTCCTTGTGTGTGTGTGTGTATGCGTGAGAGAGAGAGAGAGAGAGAGAGAGAGAGAGAGAGAGAGAGAGAGAGAGAGAGAGAGAGAGAGAGAGAGAGAGAGAGAGAGTGCGATCGAGCATTGCGACAATGGCACGGTGGCGGTGAAGCGGTTGAGCGTGGCATAGTGGCGTCTCCCTCTTCTTCGCGGCGAGGAATCCTCCACGACAGCAAGCGTAGAACGGTGAGTGCCACACCACCGCCATCTTTGAGCCTACTAGTTTAGTCTTGTTGTGTGCGTGGAGGCTCGCACACGGTGTATCGGCAAGTTCCTTGCATTGGCACGTGCGACATACGCGCACAACGATATTTAGCATCACAAATTAGGTTGATTAAGTTGGGTCTTAATCTTGTAATTTGTGTGTGTGCCCCGTTAGGAAATAAGACGTAGCTAAATAGATATTTGAGTAGATTACTTAATGGAGAGAGATAGATTTCACACACAAGAGATTATAGAGTAGAGAGAGACAGAGAGAGTACACACGATATACGTGGTTCACCCAATGTGGGCTACGTCCACGGGAAAGCAGCCACTCAATGGCTTTGGTACTTCAAAAGAAGAAGTAGTTTACAAAGGGATTAAACCCTTAATAGAGCTCCCGCCTTCCTTCACTCTCACCACCTCACACTCACCTTGTTGCATCAACTTCACACTATGAAATGTGTGTAAAAATGGCCTCCTTTTATAGGCCAAAAGGGCTGCCCTCTCTTATGAGAGGCAGCCATGTGTAGCCGCCCTTATGTGAATAAGTCCAAATCGGACCCTCCAATCCGCCCATGTGTGTTCACCCTTGTGTAGACAAATCCGCTTTTGAATTCGGCCACCGGCCACCGGCCATTGACTTCCGACCACTTTCCGGCCGCCGTCGGGCCATAATATTCCGGCGAGGGGAAAAAAAAAGTCTCGGGGGCCTCCGCCCCCGAGGCCCCTAAAGTTGCCCCTGATTCTTGTCCATGAAAATTTGGGTTTCCGGTGAGTGATTTTCCTTCACGCACGATGGCTTCTCCTCATAATGGGGGCCTTACAAATGTGCGCTTTTACCACAGAAAATTACAAGGGTAAATCAGGCTCCATACTTAACATGCCCTATTCTTTGCTTGTGTGTAGATAGGTTTTATGAAGATCTAGCACCATTCACCTCGTGTGTGTAGGTATTGATGAAGTGCCTTAATTGACGTGGTAATTAGTGTGTGCTTATCATTAGTGTGCTTGGGGTTTCTAGTCTATGGCAAGTCGGACTTCGGAGGGCTTGATGTGTGTAGGAGATTAATTGATTAGTGATTATAGTAGGTTTAGAGTTAGTCTTGCAATTGCTACTCTCTACTTGCATTGGAGAGGTGATCTCTTGAATCCTCTATCCTATTCATCCGATGTCCGTGCTTCCATGCCCTAGCCAAGTTGCCAGATCCACAAATTTGATAATTTTGTCTGGGTTGCGATCAGGTCGTGCTACAACACCTCCCTACATTTGGCACCCTGCACCTCTCCCATCTCTCCCTTCATCTCTCTCTAGCCATCACACTCTCTCTTCTCTCTCTCTCTCTCTTTGTCTTACTCTCTCTCTCTCTCTCTCTCTCTCTCTCTCTCTCTCTCTCTCTCTCTCTCTCTCTCTCTACACACTACACACACACACACTTTGCCCCGCTGACAGCCCACATGTGCCCGCTCTCTATATTTCCCTCTCTTTTGTCTCTCTCTCTCTCTCTCTCTCTCTCTCTCTCTCTCTCTCTCTCTCTCTCTCTCTCTCTCTCTCTCTCTCTCTCGTGTGCACGTTGCCTCGCCGAGTCGCCATCATCAGCGCCAAGCCAGGCCTGCCACGTCAACTGCGCAACGCCTGCTGACCCACTCCCTCTGTCTCCCTCACCTCGTGCTGTGCACACTGTAAAGCAGTAGCTCCCGCCTCCGACCTCGCCGCAGACGACACTGACAACATCTTCTTCATGCGTGAGCGGGTCAAGTGCCAGCAGGTAGGTATTTTTTAAATATATATTATTATTAGTAAAGAAAAGAAAAGAAAGAAAAAAAATCACTTAAAAAATAAAAAATAAAAAACAAAAAAATCACAAAAATATAGAAAAGTTCACCAAAAATTAAAAAGCTCATTAAAAATTCAACAAAAAAAGGATTAAAAAATCATAAAAAATTACCAAATAAATAGAAAAATAAAAATAAAAAAGTAAAACTAAAATAAAAAACACAGAAGAATCATAAAAAATTCATAAATAACACAAAAAATTCTAAAAAAATCGAGAAGTGACACAGATAAATCCCTAAATAAAAAAGATTCATTAAAAACACAATTTTTTTTAAAAAAATTAAAAATTCACAAAAAATTCACAAAAATTGTAAAAAATCAAAACTTTTCCCAAAAAATCGTAAAAAATCATAAAAAGACCAAAATGTTTAGAAAATTTAAAATTTCACAAATAATTAGGAAAAATAAAAAGAAAGTCCGTGAAGGTGCCAAAAGAAATCAGAAAAGATCGACTCAACTCCGTTACGGGGAGACAAATTTCTAAATTTATCAAAATCGAGCCAAAAATGACAAATCACAATTGTAAACTCATCGAAGCTCAGAATTTCGAGCTAGATTTTGGAATGTCCTTGGGAATCGGGATTGAATTAATTTGGACAAGAATATTATTATTCTAACTAAGGTAGAAGTGAACGTGCCTAATCGTAACCCACAAAAAATTATCAAACCCGTGGATCCGGCAATCCGGCTAGGGCATAGAAGCACGAGCATCGGATGAATAGAATAGAAGATTCAAGAGATCACCTCTCCAATGTAAGCAGAGATTAGCAATGGCAAGACTAACTCTAAACCTACTCTAATCACTAATCAATTAATCTCGTACACATAAAGAGCCCACCGAAGTCCGACTTGCCATAGAATAGAAACCCCAAGCACACTAATGATAAGCACACACTAATTACCACATGTCAATTAAGGCACTTCATCAATAGCTACACACACGAGGTGAATGGTGCTAGAGCTTAATAAAACCTACCTACACACAAGCAAAGAATAGGGCACACACACAAATTACAAGATTAAGACCCAACTTAATCAACCTAATTTGTGATGCTAAATATTGCAAGTCTTGCTGGTAGAGAGATAAGAATATTACTAGCAAGACGTACATACATCTCTCAAAATCTAGAATAATGAAAGTGTAATAATACTTTATGATGAAATGTAGAGAAGAAGTAGACTAATGAGAAAATAAGAATTAGATTAATCAAGAAGAGCTTACTCTAATTACAATGGTTAGCACTAGCCTCTCAAGCATAGACATTAAGCTCAAGGTTAGGTCAAAGAGTGAATACTCTAGAGAGAGGGAGCTCTCAAAAGTGGATCCTCAAGAGTGGATACTCAAGAATGAAGCCTCCTTGCATAAAGGCTTCCTTCTAAGGGCTTTCACCACAATCCCTTCTCTATAGGTTTAAGCTTGAGCCCTCAAACTACCATATACAACTTTGGAACTCCAAGTGAGCCCAATACTTATACAAAGTGTGTTGGAAATATTATGCACAACCATAGATATCTCTCGCTTGATGCATATTCAGTGTAGCCTATGTTAGCCGCTGCTAACATTCCCCCCTTCCTAATTTTGGCGCACATCCTTGTGTGACGGTGAAGCAAGACATGGTGACATGGTAAAAAGCAAGTCCATGGAAGAATTGTTGAGCTGCAAAACATAAGAACAAGTAATGAGCATCAAAGGCCACCAAGAATGAATAAAACATGAAACACAATTAACAATTATGCAAAATGAATTTTTTGCTTCTAAAAGATGGGTGAATCATAGTCAAAAACTAAACAACATAAAGCAAAAAAACACTCAAACTATCATGAAGATTAAACCACTTGCAATTTCAGTTTTATGCATGAAACACAAGCAATGAATTATAGCCCTAGGCTAATGCAAGTTCACAAACCTACAAGCCTAAAAACTGTGTGAACAATCTTAAATAAATCATTCAACTCTATCATGTCTATGGGCTATAAAAAAGCTTCTAATCTATTAGTATATTGTCACAATTTTTTGAAGCTCATGTAAGTTTTGTTTTTGTCATTCATTGAAAAAAGTAAAGCACAATACAAGGCTACCACCCCAAGGCAAGTCTAGGTGCGACTCTCGGCTCCTTGAACCCTCAAGAAGGTGTTCCAAAAGCCTACTAGCCTACCAAGGCAACGGTTAAACCCTATCAGCCCAGGGCATTGGTTTAGGGACTTGACCAAGCAAGCCAAGGTGATTCCCCTTGCCTGCCAAGTGCCAATAAGACGCCAGGCCTCACATAGACACAACATATCATATATATTTTCTTTCATGTGTCTAGTAGCATTTTTGCTACTTTTTCTTGACACTTTTTTGCTTCATTGTTTCATTATTTAGCACTTTTTTATTTGCTTCCAACTTGAGATGCTAATGGCAATTGGACTAAAGAGACTAAAACCTACTCATAGCCCTAGGTCATGTTAAAAATGAATGGAGTATTAAGACTATCACTAAGAGTCTAGGACTAATGAGAAATGATCCTACATTAACCTAAAGTCAAGGCCAATTACCTATGATTAGTACACATAAAACCTAATTTTTTGATGAGTTAATTTTCACCAAGCAAAGTGTTGAAACTTTAGGATGCCTAGCTTTCGAACATGAAAAAACCATAGCTTAGAAGCAAAATTTCACTTAAGCCAAGCAAGAGAATGAAGAGATGAACAAAAGAGAAAATTCATAGAAGAATTACACCTATTCATGTTCTTTGTGCATCCTTGAGCAAGCATCCACTTTGTGTAGAGAACTCTCTTGATGTTTTTATTAAAATCCAAGCTGATTTGAAGCTAAGTGTAAACAGAAGCTCCAAAGCCTTTTATTGAAAAGCCACACAAAAAACATTAATGAAAACCTAAAGCTAGGGTCTTGCATACCCAATTTTGCCAAAGGGAAAAAACCCAAGGGAAAACATGGCCTTTGGTTATGCACATGATGCTCTTTGTAGCAAATTTATGCATACATAACAACAATGAGAGAGAATGAGCTTCTACATAAGAAAATTTTGCAATTTAAAACCTCTCATGCATGATTCAAAAGTTTGATTAATTTCTAGCTCAATGGAAAATGCAAAAAACAAGCCAAGAGTTGAAATTAATGCAAATTTTGAATGAAATGAAGTGGCTCTCGAAAGCCAAATTTTACAATTTAAAGCTTTTTAAAAAGTTGGCTAACAACTAGCTCACATGAAATTTTATAATTTTTAGAGCAATCTATGAGTTAGAGAGACTGCAACTTGATGAAATGAAAGTGAGTGGCTCTCAATAGCCAAATTTTACTTGAAAGCTCTCAAAAAATTGGCTAAACACTAGCTCAAAATGAAAAAGTTTAACTTTTGACCAAGCTATGAGCTAGCATATATACAACTTTTAATCCAAAGAAATGGAATGGCTCTAAATAGCCACATTTTGTAATTTTTTGCAATGATGACATCCCGTATATCTGCAAATTAATCTTGCCACACCCCTTCAAAACAACTCAAATCATTAGTGCTCGAGATTTTTGAATACATATTTAAGCACTAAAAATGCAAAAGCAATGTCAGGCCCAAACTTTGCATGATCTCTTTTTGCTATCAAGAAGCTCAATTTTAGTGCTTTCCAATGATTTTTCATTCAATTTAGGCACTAAAATGTACAAGCAAACCAAGTCCAAGCATAACATGTCTCGATCAAGCATGAATGTATGATCAGTGTAAATCTCGAATGAAGCTCAATTGTTAGTGCACGAAAGCATTTGTCATTCAAAGTAAGCACTAAAAAATGCACGATCAACCACCACCCCAAAAGTTAAATGCCTACTCTTGGCCCTCAAACAAGCTCAATCTTAGTGCTTTGCAATCATATGATCATTCAAATCGAGCACTAAAAGGATTCACAATAAATCACAAGCTCAAAATTTTTAATTCTTTCCTTTGGCCACACACGCCAAGAATTTTAGTGCAAATGGAAAAGATCATCAAACCATTTACCTTACTCCTTCAAAGTAGAACTCAGACATTAGTGCATGAAAGAATTTTATCATTCAAAATAAGCACTAAAAAGGTTCATTGATCACACGCATCTGAAGTCTAATGTGATCTATGAAACTAACCGCAACTCATGGCACCATAGATGCACTAGTATGCTTGTATATAGCAACATTGATTGATTAACACATATAGCATAAGACCTATTGAGCTCAATTCGAATCAATGTGATGCAAAATCTCGTTTTCAATGACCTCTCTTCCATAACACAATAACCGTTCATACCACCTTCAAAATGTTAATGACTATCTCCTTTAACAATTTGTATTGTTGGCACTTAATCTCAAGAAATTTAACGCAAAATTCTAAATCACGAGTTTTGAAGATTTGCATCTGCAATGAGCACGCTACAAAGCGGTGGAACCGGTGATAGCGGTTTTTTGGCTATCTATAATTGCCATAGTAAGCTACCTCACCCTACCAAATTCACCCAACACTATGGCTATCCCTACCATTTCACTGTACATAGGCGTGTGTGAGTTAGGGGGCTTTCCCATATCCTCTTAAAATCCTCAGCTAGCTAGTCACTGGGCTAATTGAGCCAATATATATATATATATATATATATATAGATATTATGGCCCATTTGTGTGTAAATATTGCATTATATATATGGCCTAATTATAGGGATTTTTATAATTATTCTGGTATTTTATTTAAATATTTATACCTAGGTGTGTGTTTTATTAAACTTATGTATACCTTATTTCATCCTCTTACACCATAAGTATATTTTTTGCCAATATGTACATACTCTAACCTCATATTTTTCCTTTATACAAATCACTCCCACATTTTCACCCTCACCCTCGTGAAAACAAAAAATTGATTTCTACTCATTGGTCACGTTTATTATATTATTTACTTGCATACCTTTTCCTCTTTCACCCAAAATAATACAAAGAGGGCCCATATCATATGATTCCAATATCTTTCCATATCCATAATTCATCCATATTTTTATTATTATTTTTACTCATTATTCTAACACCATGTGCTCATTGAGCTAAAGTCCATGAATAGTCCATACACTAGTCCCACCATGTATATATTTATTTATTCACCAATAATCCTCCTCCATGCATGTGTCAAGGGCAACTTGGATGATTTGTATTATGATATGACAAAGGAGGGGCTCACTCTTGGATGCATTGTACAAATTCAACAAAGGAGGGGGCCACTAAAAGACTTTTGCAGGCATAAAAACAGGCTTTTTGGTAAGAATTTTGACACCCATCTCCACTCCGAAATTGGAGTGGTGGTCAAAAGAGAAAATGTAGCCCACGCTCTGAATAATCACCTCAAATTGTTTCATGATTTGTTGAGCAACCACTGATGAGCTATGATTTTTTTAGTGGACCCCAGTCTGCCCACTTTTCTCACAAGTAGCCCTTAGTCTTCTCTCACCTCTTTCCAAACTTCTACACACACACACATTCCTCTCAATACCTCACTCAAACCTGCACCTTCAATGGTTTCTCTCACCTTCTTCACCATTAACCTCCCCACTTACTCCCATAGCTCTCATATGAGCTCTGCATGTACATAGACCATCTCTATGCCTCTCTCTATTATCTCCAAAGTACAATTCCATCTTACTCCTTATATATACACATAAATTCAGCATGTGCACCATGCTTAATCTCTGCAAATCAAGAGATCTCATCAACGGAATTACCATTTTCATCACGATAATCAACCTTGGCGACGGTGGCGTAAAGAAAAGAAGACAAAGAAGAAGATCGATAGTCATTTTGAGAACCTACACAAGTAAGTCCAAAACTTCTTCAATCTTCACCATCACAAGGATTTTTCTCACTTCATTCAACCATATTACTTCAACCATCCACCTCATTCTACCCATTGTAAATGTAACATTAACGTTTTAGTGATTACTAACACTAACCACTAACATACTAACACAAAATAGCATTGACCTAACCATAAAAGACACTTCACCTCAAGACATGTACAAAGCAACTCTCTCTCTCTCTCTCTCTCTCTCTCTCTCTCTCTCTCTCTCTCCTTTTCCTTAAAACTCTACTTTCATCTTATTCACCATCAATAATGCTCTCTTTTGAGCCCACATCCATGACTCAAGCAGACAAAGAAGGCCCGCAATGTTTTGATATTCAAGAAAATCATAATCCTGATTTGTTAGCTGTAAATTAGGATTTTGAATAATCTTAATGAGGGGTCTACAACATATAAATAGGCCCCTCTCCTTCTTGTAAAACAACCTCCAACATCTCACATAGCACCCCAACACTCTATGCGTGAGGAGAGACTTAGGTGTAGCAACCACTTGTGAGCTTCACTCTTGGTGTGAGAGAAGCCTTCAAGCTACACATTGCAAGTGAGAGAGCGTGAGTTCCACAAATCTCAAAACCACTATTGTATATGCTCCTTCATCATTAATAAATTGAGGTTTGGTGCATCAAAGGCGTGATTTGACATTCAAATCTTCGTCCTTCCATTTGTGGAATACGGTTTGGTGAATTCAAGGTGACTTGTGTATTTTGAGTTTCTATCGGTTGATCTTGATTTTAGAAAGTGTTTTAGTGTGTTTTTTCATTGCCAATTTTGTGTCCATTGTAAGAGGGTATTGTGGTGAGAGGTATCCCACACCCTAAGACAGTGTGTGTGTTTTGGCAATGTTTAGCGATCACTAAGCATTGAGTGAGTTTTTGTACAATCTCTACGATAGCAACATAACAAACCATCTCCATTTGCAGGTCACAAATAAGGTATTACGCAAGATCCATTCCTCTCTCTCTTCCCTTTGCTCTAGCTCTCTGTAGTCCATTTTGTGTGTGTCTTGGTGTGAGGTTGCTTGTGTGTGTTGTGTGGTGCATCTTCTTGATTGTGCCAAAATCTCTCTTGCGTCCTAGTTCGCATACCATAACTAGGTGGTGCCCCTATCTTGTTTGGGTTTGGCTGTGGGTTTATTGTTTTGTTGTGTTTGTGGTTGCCCCAGCCCCAATTGAGCAGCACGGGAGCCTTGAGGGGTGTTTAGAGGTCACGTCTCTTGTTGCCCGCCCCGGACCGCCTTAATTTTGGTGCCCCCACTGAGGACTGAGTTTGTGCTTATTATTGTTGTATTGCATGAATGCTTGAATTTTAGCATAATCAAGTCGATTATATGAATCATGAAAACTTGTATGATCGAGTTTAATCTCAAGGCAACAAAAATTGATATAGAATATGGATTGGATTAGCAGAACATAAGAAAGGAAAAAAACATTTTCACATAAGAGTCTAGAATTCATGTTGAAAGTCCTTTCAAAACTTTGTGTAGTTAGTTGATGATTGTTTGGAACTAATCTTTATGTGGTTCTAGCATTGAGAGACTATGACACGCTATACCTTTGAGGATATCCCAATCTTCTTCGGGAATCTAGAAGAGGATGTTGATGATTTTCTTGCTGATTTTAGAATGGTTTGTCGTATCCTTGGTAAAAGGGATGACATTGAAAAAGGGGATTTTCTATTTCTATGCCTTAGAGGCAACGCTGAGCAATGGTTTTGGAGTATGTCTTCTCAGATTGAAGATGGGTATACCCAAATTTCCAAAGCTTTGAAGACCAGATTCTCTAAAATTCCAACAACAGAGACAGCATGGGCTTCATTAGGGAGACTTCAACAACACGGTGAAGACTACTATGCTTATGAGGATTTTTTTTCTCGTCAATGGAGAGGATGTGGATTTAGTTCTACATTTCCAGATTATGTAAAAATGGAGCAATTTATTTCGGGTTTGTCTCCTTTCCTAAAGATTAAGGTTACTTGTAGTGGACCCTCTACCTTTGAAGAAGCGGTCACTATTTCCCGAAGGAAGTTTCACAAGTACTTCTACATCAAAAATGGTTTCCATCATGCTGAAAGATCCAACCATCATGAAAGTGTTTCTATCAAGGAGTCATCTCCTTTGCCATACTTGTCTCCTTCTACTCCTACAAATGTTGAAGAAGTTACTTACATGCCAACTGATTATTCAAGTGCTAAAGTGTGTGGCCAAGATTCAAATGTGGAATCTCTTTCTCCTACCTTTATCATAAGCATGCAAAAATCGACACAAGATATCTCAAATGACATTGATGATTCAATAATGGATATATCCAACCCTTTGGCGGAGGATCAATTTCTAGTCCGAGCAGACGAAGCTTTTGTGCAACATGACTCTATGGAGAATGAAGACCTTGAAGGTAACCTTGATCTTATGGAATTTTCTGAGAGTGTATCTTGTCTAAAAGAAGAGAGTGAAGAAGAAGATGAAATCATAGGTGGAGAGATCATAGACCACATTGATCATAAAGAGATGATTGTGTACATGGAATGCCAACTCCAAAACAAAGTAGAAGAGTGTGAGTTGAATCCATGTGAGGATAATCTTGAAGAAGTGTTTGAGGATGTTGAAAAGCATTGGTATGACCCATGTATGTTAAGCATGGAGGAACCTATCATGCAAGAAGCCAAATGTTTCACAAAATCAAACAGTAATCCATCAGCCTTTGAGGTGGTACAATGTGAGGAGTTACAACCTTACCAAGGGGGGGGGCTTAGAAGGGGATGAAGAACATGGGAGAGTAGTAAAAAATAAAATCATAAAAGGGAACTGTCAGAAGGGTATCATTCTCTCCACTGGTGTTTTAGTGGGTGGCACTTCATTCATGGGACAATTTCTTAGCATGGAAATCCAAGGTTTTGAAGCCCCAATCATCTTCACATTGGGTTTCACCTCTTCAAATTCAACTTCTCTTCTCTTCACATATACCTTTCATCGGGAACACCATACCTTCTTAAGTGGAAAAGGACATGAATACTTGGTGATAAATGGATGTTTCCAAATCTTCTTCATTTGGTTCTTTGGTGTATGGAGGTCTCACATTGTGATGCTTTTGGTCTTCATCATAGATGAAAAACTTGTTGATTGCTACATGTGGATATTTCATCAATCAGTACCAAAATCTATTCTCTTCCAATGTGTTGGAAGCAATAGAAACCTTCGTCTATGATCTACTTATGTGGTAAACTATTTGCAATACCTTCCAACATCAACTGGAAGCATGGATCAAGCTTTCCTAAATCATGAAGGCCATATAATTTTTGACTTGATGAGCCTACCCAGGTTGAATGAATTTTATGAGCTACAGTTCAGGAATTTGCTCATACAAGCTCTTGAAGATCGTAGCAGATACATCAACTTTACACAGGAGGAAGAGAAACCAATATTTTATATCACATTCATAGTGATAGATGCAATGATGGACAACAATAAAATCTACAAGTTTCTTCAACCGAAATCAGTAAGTGGTTCCATACCATACATCTTGCTTTGGGAAAGATATTTCAAGATCTTTGATCCTGGGGGGTGCTTATGGAAACTTTCTCAATAGAGGAGGTTTACTCAGTCACTTCATTACATCCTTCTATTGGCTCTGAGAACCTTTCATATCACACAAGGTCTTTTAATCATACAACAAAGGTTCTTCAAAGATGAGAGCAGACAAAGACAGACATTACACAATCTACCTGTTGTATGATCGGATAAATGGTACATGAATGTACCATTATCTAAGGGGGGGGGACTAATGATAGCCTTTTTTTGGCTTTCCATAACTGCCATAGTAAGCTACCTCACCCTACCAAATTCACCCAAACACTATGGCTATCCCTACCATTTCACTGTACATAGGCGTGTGTGAGTTAGGGGGCTTTTCCCATATCTTCTTAAAATCCTCAGTTAGCTAGTCATTGGGCTAATTGAGCCAAAAAAATAAAATAAATAAATAAAATAAAATATATTATGGCCCATTTGTATGTAAATATTGCATTATGTATATGGCCCAATTATAGGGATTTTTATAATTATTCTGGTATTTTATTTAAATATTTATACCTAGGTGTGTGTTTTATTAAACTTATGTATGCCTTCTTTCATCCTCTTACACCATAAGTATATTTTTTGCCAATATGTACATACTCTAACCTTATATTTTTCCTTTATACAAATCACTCCCACATTTTCATCCTCACCCTTGTGAAAACAAAAAATTGATTTCTACTCATTGGTCACGTTTATTATATTATTTACTTGCATACCTTTTCCTCTTTCACCCAAAATAATACAAAGAGGGCCCATATCATATGATTCCAATATCTTTCCATATCCATAATTCATCCATATTTTTATTATTATTTTTACTCATTATTCTAACACCATGTGCTCATTGAGCTAAAGTCCATGAATAGTCCATACACTAGTCCCACCATGTATATATTTCTTTATTCACCAATAATACTCTTCCATGCATGTGTCAAGGGCAACTTGGATGCTTTGAATTATGATATGACAAAGAAGGGGCTCACTCTTGGATGCATTGTACAAATTCAACAAAGGCGGGGGCCACTAAAAGACTTTTGCAGGCATAAAAACAGGCTTTTTGGTGAGAATTTTGACACCCATCTCCACTCCGAATTTGGAGTGGTGGTCAAAAGAGAAAATGTAGCCCACGCTCTGAATAATCACCTCAAATTGTTTCATGATTTTTGGAGCAACCACCGGTGAGCTATGATTTTTTGAGTGGACACACACACACATTCCTCTCAATCCCTCACTCAAACCTGCACCTTCAATGGTTTCTCTCACCTTCTTCACCATTAACCTCCCCACTTACTCCCATAGCTCTCATATGAGCTCTCCATGTACATAGAACATCTCTATGCCTCTCTCTATTATCTCCAAAGTACAATTGCATCTTACTCCTTATATATATACATAAATTCAGCACGTGTACCATGCTTAATCTCTGCAAATCAAGAGATCTCATCAACAGAATTACCATTTTCATCACGATAATCAACCTTGGCGGCCGTGGCGTAAAGAAAGGAAGACGAAGAAGAAGATCGATAGTCATTTTGAGAACCTACACAAGTAAGTCCAAAACTTCTTCAAGCTTCACCATCACAAGGATTTTCTCACTTCATTCAACCATATTACTTCAACCGTACCATCCACCTCATTCTACCTATTGTAAATGTAACATTAACTTTCTAGTGATTACTAACACTAACCACTAACATACTAACACAAAATAGCATTGACCTAACCATAAAAGACACCTCACCTCAAGACATGTACAAAGTAACTCTCTCTCTCTCTCTCTCTCTCTCTCTCTCTCTCTCTCTCTCTCCTTTTCCTTAAAACTCTACTTTCATTTTATTCACCATCAATAATGCTCTCTTTTGAGCCCACATCCATGACTCAAGCAGACAAAGAAGGCCCGCAATGTTTTGATATTCAAAAAAATCATAATCCTGATTTGTTAGATGTAAATTAGGATTTCTAATAATCTTAATGAGGGGTCTCCAACCTATAAATAGGCCCCTCTCCTTCTTGTAAAACAACCTCCAACATCTCACATAGCACCCGAACACTCTATGTGTGAGGAGAGACTTAGGTGTAGCAACCACTTGTGAGCTTCACTCTTGGTGTGAGAGAAGCCTTCAAGCTACACATTGCAAGTGAGAGAGCGTGAGTTCCACAAATCTCAAAACCACTATTGTATATGCTCCTTCATCATCAATAAATTGGGTTTGGTGCATCAAAGGCGTGATTCGATGTTCAAATCTTCGTCCTTCCATTTGTGGAATACGGTTTGGTGAATTCATGGTGACTTGTGTATTTTGAGTTTCTATTGGTTGATCTTGATTTTAGAAAGTGTTTTAGTGTGTTTTTTCATTGCCAATTTTGTGTCCATTGTAAGAGGGTATTGTGGTGAGAGGTCTCCCACACCCTAAGACAGTGTGTGTGTTTTGGCAATGTTTAGCAATCACTAAGCATTGAGTGAGTTTTTGTACAAGCTCTACGATAGCAACATAACAAACCATCTCCATTTGCAAATCACAAATAAGGTATTATGCAAGATCCATTCCTCTCTCTCTTCCCTTTGTTCTAGCTCTCTCTAGTCCATTTTGTGTGTGTCTTGGTGTGAGGTTGCTTGTGTGTGTTGTGTGGTGCATCTTCTTGGTTGTGCCAAAATCTCTCTTGTGTCCTAGTTCGCATACCATAACTAGGTGGTGCCCCTATCTTGTTTGGGTTTGGCTGTGGGTTTGTTGTTTTGTTGTGTTTGTGGTTGTCCCAGCCCCAATTGAGCAACACGGGAGCCTTGAGGGGTGTTTAGAGGTCACCTCTCTTGTTGCCTGCCCCGGACCGCCTCACCGTCAACAGTGTCATGGCCATGGTGTGTGGTCCATCGATTGTGGGAACAACTGCTTAAAATTTTATTTTTATTTTTAATTCTTTGTTTCCTGATTTCGATGGGCTGCAGCTGCGGGGTCGCTAGAGAGAGAGAGAGGATTGGGACTCGCAGTTTGGGAGAGTGTGTGTGTGTGTAAGGTGAATCCCAAGCCGGGCAAGTGGGTCCTGAGATGAGTGTGTGTGTGGTTGTTTTGAACTGGACCAACTACAGAAAAAGGCTCAAGGTGTTTGGATTGCAAGTAGACAAGGATGTGTAGTATGCTGTGCTGCACTGTGATCAGAGTGAGGCTATTCATGGATGCCATGAGCGTGTGTGTGTGTGTGTGTGTGTGGGAAAGGTCCAAAGATCAGTTAGTGGGTGGGGACCACGAGGTTGAAAGCATGTTGGTAAGCCGGGATGGTGGGTAGAGGATAAGGCCAACATATGCGAGGTTTGCATTGTAGAGGAGGCCACTATGGCATTCCATCTTTTGTAGGTAAAAGTAACGACAGTTTTGGGGTGAGCAGGTCGAGCATGGGTGTGTGTGTGTGTGTGTTGAGTGTGTGTGTGGTCGTGCCAAGCTAGCAGAGTGCATTTGCAGCACCATTTACGGGCAGGCTGCAATGCATTGACTAAAAAGAGAATGGGGCCGAGGCGAGGTGCAGGCTTTTGGCTGGAATCAATGTGTTTTTCAAAACAAATGTGTGTGTGTGGTGTTGTGAGCCTATCAGGCAGGACGCGCATGTGTGTGTGAGTGTGGGGTCCGGCGGCCAGGTGAATACATGAGCGAGCCATTTTCCTCATAAGTAGGTAAAAGGGGGCCGGCTGCAAGTGGCAGGATTCAAAAAGCATTTTTTATAAAAATCCTCCTCTTAAGGGAGGTGCTCATGGAGCAACTGAGTGATGGTTTGGCAAACGCTTGTGGTCAAGTAAGTGAAGGTGATAGATTATTGTAGGTGTATCAATTAAGCAAAAATTTTGCAATACATTATTGACAAAATCAATTCCCCTTGTTTTCCGTTCTTCCAACCAATCTTAAATCAATTGAGAAAAGCATACATGTGTAAGAACATATGCACTACCCAGTTCAATCTCTCTGTCTTCTGGGTCTAGTCTCAAAGTACTTTGCACCTGCGCATTGAGATGCAAATTATGTATTCTCACACATCATGCAAGATCATTGAGAATTTAAAACAATTCCACATCAAAATTTTAAAGTTCTCATTAAATTTTTTTCACCATATTAGCTCATTTTGCTTCCAATTTTGCATTAAAGACAATTTCCAATCGATTAATTGCATATTGCATGCTCACAAGATGAGTGATCTAATTGTCCTTGGCCTTTCCAAACCCAATTTGTACTAATTGCAAAATCAATTGCTTGTCTCCAATAGCCCTTATTATTCAAATTCAATTGAATTTGTCATTTGGCTTGTATGGCTACTCATGAGTGAAAAATATCCGCAATTGAGCATTAATAAAGTGATGAATCTCAATTCTCGAAGCCAATTTGTGATGCATACATTCACTTTTTGGCGAAATTAATCATCATAATTGGAGCCGATTTGATGGTGCACACACTTGTGTGTGCAATCACTACAACAAAAAAAGGTGTTATCGACGCATATATCGACGCAACCTATGCGCGTCACTGTGAAACCAGTTGCTATTAGCGACGCGCATAGCGACGCATATAGCGACGACCATAGCACAAATTCTTTTTCTTGGGCAGAGGGCAGGTAGTCTGGCCTGTGCCCAGTTAAAAGATGGACACAGCCACAACCAGACTTCCTGCCCTCTGCCCAAGAAAGTGAGCAGCACCAAAATATCAACCATGCTCCCGAGCGCAGAAATTTCGGTAGAGTTCCCTTTGTTTTTACATAAACTTTTCAAAAAAAACCATATCATGTATACGCCTCCTACATGCTATCCATGTAGGATCTCACATGAGATTTTAGGCCAATGAAAGACAACCGTAACAACTGATAGCTGTTGGATCTCCTATGATCTACCTATCCCAGCTAGCTGGTTTAGCCGTTTAGTCCATACCCAGCAGTTTAGGATTCCATAATATTTTATTTTGTCATCTTCTTACTCTGACTTTGTATCAGATCCATCACATTGTAACTTTCTTGTCTCATGTCTCATAGGTCACTTTGGCCTTCTCTATCTCTCTCTCCCTCTCTCTCATTGATTACCTACACACACACACACATTTCTCTCTCTCTCTCTCTCTTTCTCTCTCTCTCTCTCTCTTTCCTACACACACATACACTTCTCTCTCTCTCTCTCTCTCTCTCTCTCTCCTACACACACACACACACTTCTCTCTCTCTCTCCCTCTCTCTCATTGATTACCTACACACACACACACATTTCTCTCTCTCTCTCTCTCTCTCTCTCTCTCTCTCTCTCTCTCTTTCCTACACACACATACACTTCTCTCTCTCTCTCTCTCTCTCTCTCTCTCTCTCTTTCCTACACACACACACACTACTCTCTCTCTCTCTCTATTTCCTCTACACACACACACACACACACACACACATCTCTCTCTCTCTCTCTCTCTCTCTCTCTCTCTCTCTCTCTCTCTCTCTCCTACACACACACACACACACACACACACACCGCTCTCTCTCTCTCTCTCTTTCCTACACACACACACACCGCGCTCTCTCTCTATCTCTCTCTCTCTCTCTCTCTCTCTCTCTCTCTCTCTCTCTCTTTCCTACACACACACACACGATGTAGAGAGAGAGAGAGAGAGAGGGGGGGGGGGGGGGGGGGGGGGGGGCATAATACCTGCACAGCAGGTGGAGGCCAAGATTTGAGTAGAGCGCAGGCGAAAATGGTCCCTGTTGCTCGCGGGTTTTGCTTTTTTTCCCCCAAATTTTTTTGCGTCGCTATACGCGTCGATTTACGCGTTGCTATACACGTCGATATACACGTGGGAAATAATGCCTTTCCACGTTTATATCGACGCACATTGCGACGCGTATATCGACGCGTATAGCGACGCCCGCTAATTTCGTCGATATACGCGCATCGATATCTCCATGTAGTGTTGTAGTGAATGATGTGTCTTCGCATGGAGCAAAGAAATAGCTTGGAGTGTAATCACGATGTAAGTGCACTCACTTGTTTTATCGTTTCTTGATTGATTAATGAGGTTCAATGTTGTTAATCATTTGCTGAAATTAGGTGTGTAACACAAATTGACCTACACTTTGCACCTAATTTGATACACTTGGAATGAAATTGATAGTCAAATTGTGACTAATGAACTTTGTGTGTATCCAAATAATGCTTAATTCTCATCAAGATTTCATGTCTGTGCATAAAAGTCATTGTGTGTGCATACATCAAAGAGGGAAAAAAATTGTCAAAAATTTCAAGTGTGTGTGCACCTAACCTCGAATTTGTGCATGCATATAAAGTGATGGAATTGATGATACATGAGTATACAATCATGTAAATGATGTGTATGTTAGTCTAATTCAATCATGTAAATGATGCAATCATGTAAATGATGTGTATGTTAGGCTAATTCAATCATTGGATAAGCCTAATTGCCAAAAAATTGGACAAAAATTGAGTGTGTGTGCCCACTTGATTTTCAATGATTGATGGTCAATTGGGACACCTAAATGGTTTTTGATTATGAAATTTGCATAAAAAGTGTGTGAAATCATTAGGTGTAAGCCTAAATGCATTGTCAATCGAGCCAAATTTGAATTTTTGTGCTTAATTTTTGAGTTGTGCATTGCTTGATTGGGTAAAAATAGTGCTAATTTTTTAGAAATTAAGCATGCATGCATTCACTTATGCTTGATGAGTTTGCAATTTAAGCATTCCAATGTGGAATTGATGTAATTTTGGCATAAATTTAGGTGTGTGTGCCTACTCAATAGCATGTGCAATCCGGTCTTTGAATGAATAATTGGTGTTTTTTTAAACCAATTATGATGATTAATTTGGCCAAATAGTTAATGTATGCATCACAAATTGGCTTCGAGAAATGAGATTCATCACTTAATTAATGCTCAATTGCGGATATTTTCACTCATGAGTAGCCATACAAGCCAAATGACAAATTCAATTGAATTTAAATGATAAGGGCTATTGGAGATGAGCAATTGATTTTGCAATTAGTACAAATTGGGCTTGGAAAGGCCAAGGACAATTAGATCACTCATCTTGTGAGCATGCAATATGCAATTAATGGATTGGAAATTGTCTTTAATGCAAAATTGGAAGCAAAATGAGGTAATATGGTGAAATTTTTTTTGTTTCCAATTACAAATTACAAGATTAAGGCCCAACTTAATCAACCTAATTTGTGATGCTAAATATCGCAAATCAATGCTCGTAGAGAGATAAGAGTGGTTACTAGCAAGAAGTACTTACATCTCTCAAATCTAAAATAATGAAAGTGTAATACTACTTCATGACAAGATGAAATGTAGAGAAGAAGTAGACTAATGAAAAAATAAGGATTAGATTAATCAAGAAGAGCTTACTCTAATTACAATGGTTAGCAATAGCCTCTCAAGCATATACATTAAGCTCAAGGCTAGGCCAAAGAGTGAACACTCTAGAGAGAGGGAGCTCTCAAAAGTGGATCCTCAAGAGTGGATACTCAAGAATATTCTTCTTAGACAAGGATTCTACACAGGGTATATAAAGAGTTGGCTACCATTCAACCACAAGCCAATTGCAACTACACCAGACCTACATGAAGATCACAAGAAATCACAAGACCTAGAACAAAGCAAAGTCAACAATGGATATACAAAGGTCATCAAGAGATTTGGGTTCCTAAGTCTTCCAATGAACCTAGTCAAAATCCAAATGCCGAAAGTGAAAAGAGGCCTACAACAACATCAAAGACTCCCATAAACAGGCCGAATTGAAGAATCAAACGGACAATGGAGTCTTTACAGTCAAAGAAGGATAACCCAACCAACGAGAATGTAGATTCCAAGATGATAAAACATGTATGGCAAAAGAAACCTTCAATGCCAACTTGGTCCTTCACTAATCCTCTTTTTGAGGATTTAAGCTTACTTTTACCTGAATAAATGTTTGTAGTAAGCTCAAGAATGTAAAAAGTCAAGTCGCCAGGGTGCAAAAAACACTCTTTGGCATAGTCAGAGTTGGGCAACTGAGCCATAAAATGAGCAAAGCATTAGTCCCAAAGGTTCAAGTCATATTAAACTCTGTGCTAAGAGTCATAGTTATTAGGCTTACGGTCAAGCTGGAAGAGTTGAGCATATCTAAAGTCATGTTGCTAATGCTGGATGAGATGAGCATAAGAGTCAAAGTCTATTAACTTACAATTGGTGGAGTGTCGTAGAGTCCAACACTCACGGACAATGCACAATAAGATGAGAGCACATATCCTCATCAACAAAAACCATTCTTAAAGGGGTGACACCTTGCAAAGCCATTTCATATGCTTTTATAGCTACACCATCTTTCTGCATAACCCCCCAAAATACTTCTTGCACAACATATTGTTTCCCATGCATTTCTCTGTATGCATACATAGGATGTCCCACCATTGGACATATGCATTAGACAATCTTTCTTGCTTCCACTAATGCACCTTAAGTGGACTACAACAGGAAAACTAATGTTCCATCATGCTACCCTTTCATATTTGCTGCCTTTTTAATTCCATATCTATTAGCAAATAATCCCTTGAGTACTTTATTAATATTTCCCATGCTAATAAGTACTCCAATAATGCGCTTATCCCAAAGGTACTTTTTTTCCACTAGTTTTTTTCCCTTTGGTCATCCAGGTATTAGACCTTAATTTAGAACCTCATCATTCTACTTCCCTTCTATATACTTTTCCTAAATAAATAGCAGCCTCATCATTATGCTATTACATCGACAAATGCCTCCAAGGACACTTTTCAATAGTGCCTGAGGATGGGCACTAAAATCGAAAGGGAGAAATGTTAACTGAGTCAACGTCAGTTAATAGAAGCTACTAAAGACCGAAGACGTACGAATTCACATCGAAGATCAAAGTGAAGAAGCAGTAAAGATTGGAGTTACACATTTTTCATGTTTTCCCAAAATGGTCATGTATTGTAAATTCCCCATTTATTTCAAGACATTGTAATATTTCTAATGTGTTACGGGCTCAATGGGAGTTCCAAGCTGTAAAGAATAGGTCATTTATTGTGCCTAGGTAGCAGATTAGTAAGTGGTGGAGCCCTAAAGTCCTTAGGTGCCCAGACATTGCACATTTATACCCTAGGTATATAAGGTAGTGTGTAAAAGAAATTAGGGTTCTCAAGTCATTTGTTGAGAGAACTCTTTGGTGAGATCTCTGGAGGTGTGTGGCTATGGAGTCCTTGAGCTTCTCCTTGCTCATGAGACTTGATTAACACTGATCAATGATTCATTCTCTCTCACTATGCCTCTCTCTTACTTCTTATGATTTCCTATGATGCTTAGATTAACTAGATCTTAACTAATTAGTGGTTAATCTCTCTCTAATCTTATGTGATTGCCCTCTTTTGCTTGTGTGTGCATGTAGGTTTGATTGGAGTGTGGTGCTCGATAGATCTATGTGTGTGTGCTTGCAATTAGTGTGTTGCATGATAGGATTAGTATTGTGTGCGTCTTGCAATCGTAGTGTGTGTGATTGGGTTGATTGGAGGTGAAAAGAAGTGGATATGGAGATTGCCCTTCATTGCGGCTTAGCTCCTCATATACCAAGAAGCTCACCTTGTAGAGTTAACCATTTATGTTGCCATGATTAGCTCACTAACCGTGTGAGTGTTTCAAATGCCCTAGCCGTGTAGCTCATCCCTCTGTATTGACAATTTTGTTGGTCATTGGAGCTATTGCATTGATGGAGCCCCCAACACTCCTTGAGTTCCTAGACCATGTTGTATCCCATGTGACAAAATCTGCCAAATCAAACCCTCGAGGGGTTCACTATGTGTAAAACTACCATATCATGTGCGTTCAAGACATGTTTGTAAAACCCCTTATCTATAAATTTTGTTAGGAATATAATGTACCCTTCTATTTTAAAATCTGTAAGTTTTTTTTCAAATTTGAAAAAACGATATCCTTTTATATATATATTTTTGTAAGTTTCAAGAACTTTAAATACCCTTCTGTTGAACTCACATGATAGGTTACATTTTTCTTAGGTGACCTCCCCAGGATCAAACCCTACAAGTGGGTCCATAACTGCGTAATGCAAAAACTTATTTTGGACACTTCAGCCCAAATTTATTGGCTCTTACATGACCTTGTTATCTTGTTGAAGAGAAAAAATGGATGACAATATAGAAGTTATCCTACTTGGAAAAGGAAACAAAAGACATATTCAAAAAAGTGAACAAAACCAAATCACATGCATACCTGGAGGTTGAACATAGTGTTCACTTACCTGTACTGAAAGGCACCTGCCCAAATTTCTCGCCTTCAAAGGCCTAGGAACACTAATTGAAACTTTGTGAAATGCAAGTCGTATTGCACCTTTAACCTTGGGTGTTTCCTTTGCAATCCATACCCCTTGGTTAAAAACGACATTGTCAAACCCCTTGGTTAGAATTTTGTAGGGAAACTTCTCAACTAGCAGTTGGTGGCCCTTGGCCTTTTCCGTGACTCCCCTTGAGTTTGTCCTTGTTACCATGTAAGCTTAAAATTTTCCACTACCCCTTGGCAGTAGGTGGGCTTCTTTCCATCAATATTAATAAGTGATGTGTAATCACGAGCTAGGTCTTTCCCCACAACCGTACTCTTATAGACACTCTTAGTGCTTTAGATAAAATAGGAGATCCACAGAAGTTGGAATTGTATTCACAGTTGGATCGTTTCTAGACCCAAAAGTAATCTTGGGTTTTTGTGAACATGCGTGCTATTTGAAATGCTGGCTTCATCTATACACCTTGGTAGAGATAAGCCCTTACGAGTTAAAGACGTTCAAAAGCTCAACTAGATATTCACATTTAAAGTGTGTAGTGCTTAAGTAATGCCCAAAAAATTGCTAATGGCAAGACTCTTGCTTGTCTATTAGAATCAATGGGTACTCAGCTGAATAGAATTGTTCGATCTTGAAAGCAATCACTAATGGATTACAAACAAATGGCTTTGAGCCATTCCAAAATTGTGGAAATATATGGCTCTTAGCCCTTCCTATTGGCTCTGAGCCCTTCCTATTACCGTATTGACATAGAAAGATTTCAATAAAATCATGCCTAGTTTCACCTTTCTTGCAGAGAAGTTGAAAAGAGAGAGAGAGAGAGAGAATGATGGGTTGAGGAAAATCCCTTATTATATTGTATTGAATGCCCCCTGTGTATACCTCTATGCAAACAATGGTTGTGTGGTAGCTTATTCTATAAGTGTATGGAATTGGAGCTGATCTCTTTAGATAGCTAATTCTAGGGTTAGAGTTTACAGCTACTGGTGATTCATTAGTTCAATTAGTAGAACTGGAGGAAAGATAGAAACTGAGCTAGAACAGTTATATGAACTTGAATACATCTACTGAGAATTAGACAAGTTGAATGACTGGAATTAGTATTCAGATTCAGAAGAAATGGATACAAGGCATGTTTGGCTGAAGTGTACTTGACTATTGTATTAGGAATTACAGAGTAAGAGTAAAAGTGGGAATAATGTAGCCTAGGAACAACTTCAGGACTACAATCACACACTAAGAGTAGGAAGTCAAAAGATAAAACAACCCAAAAGTACAACCCAACAATTGCCAACCTGATTACAATGTAATGGGTCCTATTTATAGCTTCTTGGAGTTACAATGGTGACCGTCATGGTAATTACTGAATGATCCGCTGCTAGGCTTTCTGAGAGCTGGTTCCCACTAGTGAAACTGCCTCCGCCATCTACATCCTTCCCTCTTTTCTTGAATTTTGGTAAGACTCCAAAATTTTTGAAAAAAATCCACCGTCTGATCCTTATGAAATATGGCTTTATGCCATAATTCATGCTTTGTTGAGTGCTTGACACCCCCTATAGTTGTAATTCCATGGGTGTCAGCCAAAGAGATGTCCACACCTTGCTGAAAAAATCTGCCGTTTGATTCTGGAAAGGTGGGGAAAAATCCACCATTTGATTCTGAGACGGCTGGAAAATTCCTTTATCAAGTACCAAGATGGAACTACCCAGTATCCTTCCACTGAACCCGCTTCCTTTTGCCTTTACGTATGGGATGGTGTCTCCGAAGTTCCAGTGTTGGCATTGTCCTTCTGAATGAGTCTGTAAATGGCCTCCTACTCAAGATGATCCCGCCTCTTTATGGTCATTTTTACTTCATAAGGCGTGAGAGGATGATGAGTTTTGTTTTTGGGATCATACAGCGTGCGTTTGCCTTTTGTGAGACGAGTTCTGGCCAGTTTCTGACAATGCAAGGCTGTATGGATACATCCTTCTGGAAGTGGCTGATTAGTTATGATTCTAGATTCAAAAAGAATCTCAACCATCTCTCTGTACTGGGTCCTAGACCTGGTTTAGCCGTAATGTACTTTTCAAGAACTTCTGAGGACTCAACATTGAGTTGCAGCAGTTGGTTGGTGATCTTAGTGAGACCTCTGAGATGAATTTTCCACTGTCCCATACACAGTTTGATCCTCTGCACCTCATCTCTTAACTCCCAAAAATCATTTAGTTGGAGAGCGTCATTGAAAAGTGTTTGCCAGGTTTTCCATTCCACAGTCGATCGCTCATACCAATCCTGAAGATCATCAATAATCTTGAAGTATGTGAGCCAATTTACCGGTTCTATGTGTTGAGGATAGAGTGCTGGAAAAAATCTTGGAAACTCTGCCTCTCTTGATGGCAAAGCATACAAGAGAATTGGGGAATCAAGCACAAATTCTAAGAAATTAAGGAGAGCTTGGTTCTCTTGCTGCATCATCTTTCTGGTTACCTTAACCAGCTGAAACAGACGCCGGAGAGTAGTTGCCTGTTCTCCCACTGACATTCGAGTTTGAGGTCCCTTACTGGTGGCAGTTTGATCTTCAAGAATAACTCGCACCCTTTGATCCAGAACCCCCCTAGCAATTTGCATTTGTACTAAGACCTCTTTTAATTGACTTTTGACATCCTTCATGCATCTATACGTTGGCTTGTTCCCCAGGAGAAGTTCTAATTCCATGGCTAGGGAACGGCAATCTGCAGTAAAATGCCGTTACCAATGTGGATTAGCTACTCTCTCTTCAGCAGTCAATATCCATTTAGGCACCCTTTCTAACAGTTGTATTGTACTGGGATGCTGAGGTAGTTGATAGACTTCCTGATCATGGAAAGTAGCTAATTTCCAATGCTCAACCATTTCCTTGGCTCTGACATATAGTCACTGAAATTGCTCCAGATCAGAGATAAGATCATCATCCTCTAGATACCACCTGGTTATAGGAGCCTGCTGATGTCTCAATTTCTTATTCAATGTGATGAGCTTTAATAAATGTTTCTCATCACCTGCTAGACCCTCAGTCACCGCTTTGCCTTTCCCTTTAGCATCCCTACTGTGTTGTGACTGGTGTGCTGGTGATTTTTCAGTGTTGCTGGGTTGTTGCTGTCCTAGCTGTTGATCACTCGACTGCTTCTCTTCAGGCTAGTCTGGTTGGTCTGCCTGAGACTGATCATTTCCTCTTGTTGTCCCTGCACCACTAGTACCAGGTTCTAGAGGTGGAGATAGCGGAGAGTCATCATCATCATCATTATGCCCTTCTTCTTGTTCATCCTCCTTCTCTGCTTCTTCTTCCTCCTTATCATCATCCTTCTGCTATTCAATATAATCAAGGATGGATTGATTTGCTAGAGCACTATTATTTTCAGAAATTTTATCTTGCAAATCACTCTGCATTGTCTCCATGAGAGCCCTCAAGTTATCTATGTTGAAAACAACATTCCCTTCTGGATTCAAGATCTCTGCCAGATTATTATAGATATATCTTTGTGTTAATGTGGCCTTCAATGTAGTGTGGCTCGTCAGTAAGGAGTTGAACTCAAATCTCTTCATTCTTAGCATGGTTTCAAACCTATCAGCAGCTCTTTCAGCTTCTGTCTTTTCTTCCTGTATGGTTTGTATCTCAGACTCCACCTTGTCAAGCTTACTTTGTAATTTCTGAATGGTTCTAGCTGGCTGAGATTCAAGGATACTGTGGTGCAGGTTCTGGGCTGCTCTCCCTTCCTCCAGCTTTTTAATCTACTCCTCAGCCTCCCTCAATTCAGTCTTTACCTTAGTTAGTTCATCTTTTGACCCTACAGTATCTATCATTTTTCCCATGCAATTGACAATAGTGTTCAATGATGACTGAATAAGTACGGAACAACCATCCTTAACTGTTGCTGGGTCAGAGTCAGCTCGCTCATAGACCGTGACAGGAGCCAGGTAGGGTAATGTAGAATAATCAAATTTTTGCAAAACTAGGCGTCCCTTGAGAGGATGAGTCTGCATCTGCTGTAACCTATCTTTCTTTGTCAATAGTAGGGCTGCTTGAATGTATGGGATGAAAACCCTGCCAAGTGGACTTGCAGATGCTGGTCCTTTGCATTTATCAGTCTGGTTTGCTGGCTGCTCAGGACTGGATCTTTCTGATTGGTCTTGTCTAGTATGGTGGTTGCTGAAATCTGACCTGCTGGCTGGCTGACTCCACCAATGGTTTGGAAAGTATGATGTTCAGTCTAGCTAGCTGAAGTCTTTTCAGTAGAAACTATCTTGATTTGACTTTCTAGATGCTTCAAGAGAGCCATGATTTTGATCAGTGCTGTCCTTGGCCTCTTTGAACTACCAGCTTCCTCTTGTATAGCATTTCTCTTTTGTCCAATGGAAACTGATTGGTTTTTTGAGGCTTCTTCATCAGATGATAATTCCACATTCTGGAATGTTGGGAATGGATTGTGGCTCCAAGCCATTCTCACCTGATCATGGGCGTCTGGAGAAGTTGCCCAATAAAGAAACTGTCAAACTTACCAAGCCTTGAATACACTTTGAGACTTCAACTTGGCAGTTTGCTGTAGTACATTATGCGACAATATCTGACAAAGCTTGATATCAACTTTAGAATCCAATCTCTTTGCTAATCATAGCAAAGAGTTTCTCTGACACATATGTTGGATTATTTTTCAAGCTCACAGCTTCAGCCACAAATCAATAAGCAGCACGAACGTCCAGACCTGCTACTCGAATCCCTTGCGCACTGGCTTTTTGTCTCCTTTTGGCAGTGTCATCTACCTTCAAAGTTGCACTGATCTACTCTGCGGTTGCCACAAATGGCTTTGGCTCATTTGGCATTTTGAAAGCAAAAGCAATGTTCTCCGGATCCTTGTGGCTTGTAGAACCACACACAAATCCCATAGTTGGAGCAAAGCCTTGGCTTGCTCAGTAAACACATAATGCTAAATTTTACTATGTGGAATGATTGGAAGAGTTGCCTTTGCAGCAGTAATAAGATCTTGGGTTTCATCAATAGTCTCCTGCATCTTCTCCGACATTTTATTCCTACCCATACACCTTGAGGACAATGAAGCAGTAGACGAAGAAGAATATGACTTACTTGATTCGGCGAACTCGTATTCTGGTGTGGCTGGCAAGGATAAGCGACAATCCACAGTCTCCTCAGAAGAAGAAATTTGTGGCTGCAGAGTGAGGAAACCTCGGAGCTCGGTGATGGTGAATGGGCAGCAGAAGGTAAGTGTGGCACAGGAGATTTGCGAGAAAAAACACTGACTCGCCTTACTGCTATACGCGTTCGCATCATAAAAGCTCCACTACTTATTGTTCCTAGAGTTCTGTGCACCGCAAGTGACGTGGCCGACATGCATTGGACAAGAATTTTGCTCGTCTTTGAAATGATTACTACTGATATTCCATCTGACTGTTGGTCCCCCAAAAACTGATATTGGTGTCCATACTTTTTTGGTTTTGATCAGGACAGGTTTTTATCACACTGGCACTGTTTTGGCTTTTTGACTAGTTTTGGAACTAGTTGTACATGGAAAAGACCTAAAATAGGTGATTTCGGATTTCCCTGGTCTTCAGTCCCTAGACCATGAATGCCCGTTTTCTTGGCTTCTGAATCATAGAGCTTGATTTAAGGTCCATCATATACCCCTGGAAACAATGACCCAGACATATCTTTCAGCCTTACCGCCCATTTGAGAACACCCAATCAACTTCAAATGGTCCTACCCATGCTATCTTTAAGTTTGGTTTCTTAGGGCCTAATTTGGACGGATATAATAGAACTAGATCGCCTTTTTGAAGCTCGCAAACCTTAATTTGTCTGTCATGCCAGTATTTCCTTCTTTGCTGAATAATTTCTTGTTCCAACATAGCCCTCTATCTCAGCTCATCTAACTGAGTTAGCTCTTCCAGTCTGTTCTTCAGATTCTCACTAAAGTCTAAGCCATACTTTACATCCATTCTAAGACTGGGTATAACAAACTCCATAGGGACAACAGATTCAGTGCCATACACCATTCTGAATGGTGTTAACCCCGTAGTGACCTTATAAGCTGTTCTATATGCCCATAGAGCAGTCTGAAGCTTCAAGTCCCACTGTTCTGGCTTTTTTTGCACAATCTTAGTGAGGATAGTCTTGATAATGTTGTTGCTACTTTTGCCTGCCCATTGCAGCTAGGATAATATGGTGTGGATTTCCAATGCTTGATTGAAAGCATGTCCATGAGAATATCCATAGTGTCATTTATGAAGTGTGTCCCTTGGTCTGACACAATATCCACAGGACATCCATAGCGGCATACAATATTCTCAAATAAAAACCTTGCAGTGGATTTTGCTGTATTTCCAGGAAGAGCCTTAGCTTCTACCCACTTGGTTACATATCAAGTAGCCATCAATATATACCTATTCTTCCTAGGAGTAACCTTCTTGAAAGTTCCCATAAAATCCAAACCCCATTTCATAAAAACACCCAGTGGATGTACTGGTGTTAAAGGAGTTATGTCTGCTGTTGTGGGTCTACCCATTCTTTGGCATATGTGACAGGTTTTGCAAAAACTTCTGACATTAGATATCAATGTTTGCCACCATAAACTAGCCTGCAGAATATTCTTGAAAGTAATGTCAGTGGAAAAATGTCCACCAGATTCTCCATTATGTGCTTCTGATATAACTTGCAGTCTACCCTCCATAGACACACATCGACAAAGAATCCCATCGACACCCAATTTGTAGAGTGAGCCACCAATAATGGTAAACTTTAAACTTTTGATAACCAGAGCCTTCTTGTGGTTCTTGCTTCCAGTCATCTGGGAAGCCACCCTGAGAGAGAAACTGATATACTTCATATAATTCAGGATCAATTGATTCCACCGCTTCTAGCGGAAATAATTTAGCATCCACTGGTTCATCTCTTAAAGATGCTTCAAAGTAGCCCTCCGTACTCCTAGAGAGGAAATTAGCGCCACAGTGGTTTTTGCCAGGTTTATGGAAAATTTGAAATTCAAATTCCATAAGGAACATCATCCACCTTATTAGCATGCCTTGAATAATGACTTTTTAATCAAGAATTATAGGGCTTGATGATCCACATAGAAATGAAACAATTTTCCTAGAAAATAATGCCGGAATTTTGTAGCACTAAAAACCATCCCTAAAGCCTCTCTTTCAATGGTTCTATATCCTTGTTCAGCCTGGCTGAATCTGTGACTAGAAAAGTATACATGAAGATCAGTTCTTCCATTTGGATGAGCTAGTATCACTCCCATTTCCAGTCTCGAAGCATCCACATGGAAGATGACATCCCAATTTGGTTGGCAAAGAACTAGTTTACTGATGATGGCACTCTTTAAGTTCTGAAAGCTTTCCTCACAATCAATAGTCCAAATGAACTTGCTAGTTTTCTTTGTAAGCTCATACAATGGTAATGCTTGAGCAACAAACTTATGCACAAACCTTATGTAAAAATTAATATATCCTAGAAAAGAACTTAATTTTGATGCATTCCTAGGCACCTTGGCCTGTTGGACGCACTGGATCTTGTCATTGGCCATTTCTATTCCATTTCTGGACACCACATGTCTTAGTAGCTGTCCTTTCCAGACTAAAAAGATAGATTTGAATGGATTTAGACAAATCCTCTTCTCCTGACAATGCTTATAACCATCTCCAGAAATAGTAAATGCTTTTCCTCTGTGGAATATACAGTGAAGTCATCCATGAATATGGCGAGAAATTGATGAAGAAATTCACTGAAGATTTCCATCATACATCTCTGAAAAATGGCTGGTGCATTGCAAAGGCCAAATGGCATTACCAGATACATAAATGCTCCCCACTCCGTAATAAAAGTGGTCTTTTCCCGATCCTCATGAGCAATTTGTAACTAGTTATAGCCACTATATCCGTCCATAAAGCTATACATCTCATATCCTACAATCTCATCAAGTAACATATCTGTGAAGGGTAATGGGAATGGATTCTTTATGGTTTGAGCATTCAGTTTCCTATAATCTACACATACTCTCAGCTTCCCATTCTTCTTAGGCACAACCACAATAGAAAACAACCAATCACTACTGGCTACTTCAGTAATGAACCCAGCTTTCAGAAGGTTGTCAATCTCTTCTTTGACCTTCTTAGCATGATTCGGATTCATTCAATAGCACTACAGTCTTACTGGCCTGGCATCAGGATTCAATGGTATTCTGTGTTGACAGACCTCTAGATCCACCCCTTTCAGGTCAGTATGCTCCCATGCGAACACATCTTTATAGTGCTGGAACATATGTCATGCCTTCTCTTTCATCGTAGGATTTAGATGTTTATTTACCTTGATCATTCTAGGGTTTTCTTCAGACCCTAAATTCCATTCCTCTATCTCTTGATCATCTGGAAGCAACCAGTTAGGCCCTCCACCCTTTCTCTTGGTTGATTCCTTAGCATAATCCCAAGACGATCCTCTGGAGCTCTGAATTACCATTCTGATTTCCAGTAGCTCCTCCAAAGCATGCCGGTTCTATTGGTGTGTTGAACTCAACTAGTTCTTCTAGCCTTCTAGTTAACCTCACTGGACGTTCTCCTGAATTCAGTTCAGTGAACTATTCTAAAAATTGTTTCTTTTGTTTTTTAGCTTCATCTTTGTTTATTAAAACTGCATTGAGATCTATCTCTGTTAATGGAAAATATTCATAGTTGCCAACATTTTCTCAATTTTCTTCACCTTGTACTTCTGGTAGAGCTCCTTGGGTCTCAGTTCCTTTCTCCAACTTCTGGTGTTATTTGTATGAATCTGGATTCTGCTACCGGCCCCCTATATTGTCAAAGTCTAATTAGCATAGTTGTGAACAACTTGTGCCGTTTGCAGTCATGGGTGTCCCAGTAGCATTCCATACGCTCCTTGCACATCCAGTACTAGGAAACTGGCTTTGAACTTTGCTTTGCCCACTCATATTTGCATATTCTCTACCATTCTAGTTGCCTGTACCACTCAATGATCCTCCATTCAGACTTTGAAAGGTGCTGGTTTCAGGTTGGTAATTCCCATCCTTTGCTAAAGATGTACTCCCAAAATATTTACCCCTGCTCCTCCATCTAGTATAACGTGGTTCCCACTGTTTCCTCACTTTGTAGTCCACCTGAATCACTAGCACTTCATCATTTGTGACAGCTATCAAGTCGACTGATCTAGCCTCCACCTTAGCCTTCATTCACTGCTTGATGAACTTCGCTGCTTCAGGTAGAGTTCTTCTAATATCCACAGCGAGTTTCTGAATTCTATCACAAATCTTGACATGAATTTCCTCTTTCTCATGCTCAGAGTTGTCGTTGGAACTTGAAGAACTGGTATTATCTTCACAATACCATTCCTTTGGTTCAATGCTTCCAGCTCCTTTAACAGCTTCCAACTCTTCCATCAGCCCTTGTACTGCAGCCAACCTGGTCTCAGACATCCCAGTCTTCGATTGATTTGGTTGTGCTGTCTCAGACAACTGGGTAGGTATCTTATGAATGACCCGGGAATCAGAACTCTCTGGTTGCTCTGGAAGTTTCTTGGCTAAATCCTTAGTGATTCTCGCCGCTAGTTCTCTTTGCTCCTGCCATTCATCAACCACCTTTTCTTTACCCTTGGCCTTCCATACCTCTCTCTGCTGAGCCCATTTGCTACTTTCAGGATTGACTAGTTTTGTTGGTCTGCCTAGAATTTCCTCAATCACCAACCCTTTGCTTTGTGTAACTGCTCGTACAAGAACTCGTTCTGGAACCTTCGCCTCGGTATCTGTAGCTCTAGGTGTTTCTGGACACTGAGCCGCGAAATGCCCATACTGTTGGGGTTAAGGCCTATGTGCCTTGACCGGTCGCCCAGGTCATGGGCGCCCGCCCACTGTTACCCTATACTTATAGTGAGTATACTGTATAGGGGGAGCTGCCACTCTTTGAGTCTCCCCACCCACATCGTGTGTGTGTCTCCTTCTCTCTCTCTCACTCTCCGTCTGTGGTGCTCCCCGATCCCCTTCAATTGGTATCAGAGCTATGGTGACCGCGGAGAGCACGACGGCTTTGAGAGCTTCGAGGCGATAGCTCGCTCGCTCTTGATGGTGGAGAGATTAAGAAAGCTTGGAAGCTTTGTGAGAATGAAATGGGAGCTTGTGAGCTCAGTTGAGAGTGATGTATGCTCTTGTGGAAGCTCAGAAAGAAGTGTGGAAGATTGTGTGTAAGTGAAGGTACTGTCCTAAAACTGTGTGCGCAGCAGCACTGTTTTCAGATTCGTTTTTCTCCTTGTAGAATGCAGATCTGAGAATTCTGTCCGCTAGGCCCATTCGTTTCGACGTGTTCTACAACTTTGCAGAAGAAACTTTTTGCAAATTCCTCACCGTTTTGTTGATATTCAGCTCAGACTGACTGTATACAGAAATTCCAGATTTTCTGTTGTCGCATTGTGTGCGAGTTTGATGCACTTTTGGAAGCAGGGGAGATGCTTGAAATTGAGTGCATAAATTCTGAGCTGAAGATGCAATTGCAGCCTGTGGTTTGAGGGTTTTTTGGTAGACTTGGGCAACGAAGTATGGAGGCGTTTACACACCACCGAGGCGGTCTCTTGAGAGACGCGGTTTTTTGGAGCACACAGGTGGAGCTTCTTTCACTGGTTTTCACAGGATACTTTGGCAGTGATTTTGTGCTTGGATTCATGGTCTTTGCGGATGGTTTGCATATGGTTATGGTGCATGGTTGATGCCCATTATACATGCATTTTGCTGAGCACTTTCAAGTGCCGGTGAGCTCTCTTTAGAGCATTGTTTTCGCATTGATCAAGTTTCCAGATTGCAAATCTTTTGGCGCTTGCTTATGCGCGGTCACTCCGTTGATGTACGTTGAGTGCGGATTGCCATTGTATGTGAAAATGTGGAGCCATTTTGGCATTTCTACTCATTGGCACTGAGTAGTGTTATGGTTTATGGTAGAGATTGTACTTGAGTTTTTTGCTCAGTTTTCAGGGGAAATTCTGTCGGATTTTTCCCAGATTCTCGCCATAGTTTGTGATCGAGTGTTTACTCTCACTTTGACAGGTTTTGTCAGTTTGGACACAGTTTTGTGTTTTTGTATCCACTCTCGCAAGAGTGAGGAGTTGTGTATCTTTCTTTGCTTGAGACAGTGGTTTGCTCTCGGGTGGAAGAGTCTTGTGATCTCGAGCATCATTTGCCATAGTTTTGCAGAGCTTATGCATGTATGTTGAGTATAGTTTGATGCGCATTGATTGCTCATTATATTGAGCTTGCAGGACAATGGTTATTTTGTGTTGATAGCCATTGTGCGTCGAAACTCTAGCGAAATTTTCCCAGGAGTTTTATGCGTATCATTTATGTGATCTAGGTAGAGATAGCGGGTTGCACTCAGCATTTGCGTGCGGTGTTCTCTACAGGGTGGAAGATTTGTGCATGTGTATGCATCAATATCGCACAGTGTGGGCTTAGTGATTAGCTCACAGATTGCAGTGCGATACTAGAGCAGGCAAGGCTTGTATTGACAATGCGGGAGCTCTATTTTGGAGTGTGTCTCATAGGTTTTACATTGTGTTTCTGGCCATATTTATAGACAGTTTCCAGGTGTTGTTGGTGAGGTGGTTTTGCTTTCTAGTTTGCTACATTCTGCTCATGGCAGAGACAGGTGATCGCTCAGATTATGATCTCTCAAAAATGTGCATGTTTGATGGGTCAGACTTTGCAGCATGGAGAGAGTGTATGCTTGATGCATTGACACAGTGAGGGTTGCATCGACCATTGAGTGGTGATGCAGGTAGACCTTCAAACATGTCTGACGATCAGTGGCAAGAGCTAGAGGAGATGGCACTATCTACGCTCTCTTTGCACCTTGCGGAATCTGTATATGCTCTTGTTATGTATGAGACTACTTCGAGAGCACTTTGGCGCAGATTACATGATATGTATGATAGATATGAGTCATCACGGACTCGTGTGAGACATGTACATTCACAAGCACGCCGATAGGTGACATGTTGGTATTCTGGTCATTCTGGACACGTTAGACGACGCTGTTTTCGTCGTATGCGACATCGTAGGAGACGTGGTAGTCTCAGAGATGTATGTAGTGATGCCATGGACTCAGTTGCTTTGACAGTTGAGGCAGATGTAGTGTCGGAGTATACTAGTGACGGGGATGTCACTTTTACCTCGAGCTATGCACGAGAAGCTATACATGTGGATAGTGCACTCCCTTCGCAGTGGTTGCTAGACGCAGATGCTATGTTTCATGTCACGTCGCATCGTGAATGGTTTTGTAGCTATTCTAGCGGGATGATTGGCAGTGTACGTTTGATCGATGGATCGGTGCATGAGATAGCAGGTGCAGGAGATGTGAGACTGTCATTACCGAGTGGTGCATCTTACTTGTTACGACATGTGCGCTATGTAACAGATTTGACAATGAGTTTGATCTCGATTGGTCAGCTTAGAGATTGTGGATGTCAGATTTTGCTACGAGAGCGAGATTTTGTGATGCATTTGGGTTCGCTAGTGATTGCGAGAGGTGCAAGGAGTGGTACAGGTTACCCATTGCATGTGGATCATGGGAGAGACGGTGTTGTCTCTGTGATCATGCAGCCAGGTAGAGAGCGAGAGAGCAGGCAAGTCTCTTTTGCTTGTGGGTTGCAGGATGCTTTGCATGGAGTGCAGAGCAGTGACCTTGTTGTGCAGGTTGCGTCTACGGATGCACAGGTAGTGAAGGGGATCGGGGAGCACCACAGACGGAGAGTGAGTGAGAGAGCAGAGAAGGAGACACCCGACACGATGTGGGTGGGGAGACTCAAAGAGTGAGCAGCCCCCTATACACTTATGCTATGTATAAGGTATACAAGTCAGTGGGCGCCCAAACTCTGGGCGGTCGGGCAAGGCACAGGCCCCTATACCCCAACAACCTCCCACTTAAAGGTGACTGTGCCTTTAAGAAAGAGAACCTAGTCTAAAGACTACAAAAGGTGAGAGAAAACCGCTCTCAACCGATGCCCACTGGCTGCCTGTGATCGTGTGCATCCGGCTGTCCTACTCCCGTGTAAGTCCATACACCACCAGACGTACCGCACACGTACTGCAAGTATGTACGCAATACCTGCATATCTCCCTCATGCACTATGCCATCATCAGTCAACAAACGACTGACAACCCCAACTGCAAGTGCTCCCACTGCAGCTGCGATATCCGGTCTCAAGATCAGCATCTCATACATGAGACCACCGAATGTCGATGCAATGCTAGCGGGCCCTGCTAGCTCTATGGAGCATACATCAACATATATATCCTTGGCAATATGCATCTCTGACTGACAAGGCGTGTCAGCCACATGCATCTCCTGACTGTCCGCAAAAGACGCATCAACCTGTCGTGCAACCTCAGAGCAAACCAGCTGCTCTAGGTGTCTGTTGGAAGACATATCCTGCACAACTATATCCCCATGCTCACTGTCGAGCATAGAAAGGAATGACTGCATAATCGCTGACATCTCAGCCTCCTCTGCAATCATCCACTGCAAACATGACCACTCAATCTGCTGTGACTCACTAGAGCTCTCATGCTCTAACTCCGTATGCATAGACTCTTGCACAACGTCCTCCTGTCGTGATTCACTAGAGCAAGACCGCTCTACCTGTCTATCTTGCATAGAAGTATCTTGCACAACTGACTCTCTGCTTTTCTCAATCACTAGCAAAGCATGCATGTCTGACTCTGTCACCTCTCTGTGTGACTGCTCAAGTCGTGCCCCAACTGTGTGCACAACGAGCTCACTACTCTGCACTCCATGCAAAGCACCCTGCAACTCATGAGCAAAAGAGACTGTCCGGGTCTCTCGCTCTCTGCATGGCTGTAACAAGATTGAGACTCGACCATCTCGCACCAGTACTACGTGCAATGGGTACCATGTGCCAACTCTAGCACCTCTCGCAATCACTAGCGAACCCAAATGCAACGCAAAAGATCGCTCAAGCAGCGATACCCGACATCAACTATCCCGTAACTGTCTGACTGAGATCAAATCCCGTCTCATATCTGGCACATAACGCACATGACGCAGGGTAAATCTCATACCACTGGGCAAGGACAAACATACGTCTCCTGCACCCTCAATGTCATACACAACACCATCAGCCATGTGCACACAACCAAGTCTCCCACTAGAAAACGTGCTAAACCACTCACGATGCGACGTGACATGGAAAGTAGCATCTGAATCTAGTAACCAATGTGAAGACAATGTGCAATCCGATATGCAATCCGTAGACATAAGATCGTCTGAAGACAAGCTAGATGTAAATGTGACATCACCATCACAAGCATACTCAGTAACCACCGTACTGATATCACTAGCATCTATCATGCCCAAATCTGCATCACGCATCTGTCGCCTCCGTTGTCTCAAACGCCTGAAACATCGACGCTTAATGTGCCCTCTATGTCCACAATGCCAACATGTCAAGTCTCTATGCCGTCGAGACTTGCGTGTCGGACCAATCTCTCCCATGGACATAGAAGTGGGACTAGACTCCCCTGTAGACATGGATGTCGCATACATAGCATGTAAAATCTACCATAAAACATGAGTTGTAGTCTCCCTCGAGACCTGCCAGTAAACAGACTCAACCAGATGCAAACAAATCGTAGACATGGCTAACTCATCAAGATCCTGCCAATCATCATCACGCATAGAATTGGGCTTTGCCGATAAACCATGCAAGGGTTTATCCTGCCCCAAATCCGCCAATGCAACAAGCATATGTTCCTTCCAAGCAACAAAATCTACACCATCAAACTGTGTCATACCATAACGCTGAAAGTCAAATGAAAAATCAGCCATAATGCTCGCAAAAGAGCAACCAACAATGAGTAGCAAATGTCAACCAAATCAGCCCTAAACTGGCTCGAATCGCATCAACAAAAGTCTGCAAATATGGCTGTAAAATATGGCTGCAAATCAGCCCCAAAATTCAGCTCTTAAACAACTGCATAAACAAGCCACAAACGTGTCCCAGATCAGCCTACAACTGAGCCATACATGGACACCTGCAAAGAGGAAACAATGGCTGAAAATTCAACGCCCAAATAAGTCCTCAAACCTGCCTGTAAACTTGTAAACCTGTAGCTGAAACTTGCTGAAAAACCTCAAGCCATTAGTGCTCGAATCCGGCTACCTAACTCGTAGCCACACAAGCATACATCACAATATTCACTCTTGTGAGTGTGCCAAGATAACTGTACGCCTGTCAAACCCGTGAGGTAATCACCAAGCCCACAATGTGCGGTATCGATGCATACACACGCACAAATCTCCCACCTACAGAGAACACCGCACGCAAATGCTGAGTGCAACCCACAATCTCTACCTAGATCGCATTATGATGCGCATAACACTCCTGAGAAAATTTCACCAGAGTTTCGTCAGTAAAACGGCCACAAAACCAGTAACCAAACTGACTGCACACTCAAAACCATGAGCAACCAAAGGGCATCAAACCGCACTCCAAATGCATGTACCAATCTCCACACTTTGCATACATCATTGCAAACACCTGCAAATCTAGTACACAAATATCTGTTCTAACTGTGACTGCCAAAAAACATGCTCGAGGCATACATTGCCGAGCTCAAAATGCAATCACATTAGTCTCCCTGAGCATCAAACCACATAAGGCATACATCGTATCCTCCCACCTGTGAGGAAACTTGCAGCAAATATCACTCTCACATCTGAGAGCAAACCATGTGTGGAATCTTCGACACATAATAAACAACTGCTGCTGCAGAAAATTCAGCGTTCAGAATTTTAAAATTCTGATATGACGAGCGCGTCCGGAGCGTGCCAAAACCCCAAGGTAGACTCCTAGATCACATGTATCCGAGTCCGGGTGTGAAAGCTATGCCAAAAACCTCCGTTTCGGCCCAAAAACGCAGCATAAACTGCCAAAAGAGGGCTGAAAAATGCAGCTCCTCAGCCGTAGCTCGAATGAGGTTTCAGATGGCTCAAATGGCTTCAGAAGGGGGGTCAAACGCCTGGACGCCTAGTGGAAACGCTCTCGGAAAGCTGAATTTGCCGATGCCGAAGTCGAAACCCTATTTGCACTCTTGAAAGTGAGCGCACGCGCGGACGCGATTTCGGGAATGAAACTTGCTCTCCGCTGTCATCGTGTCTGTGCACACACGCGCTCCCTCCGCACCTACGCTCTGATACCAATTAAAGGGGATCGGGGAGCACCACAGACGGAGAGTGAGTGAGAGAGCAGAGAAGGAGACACACGACACGATGTGGGTGGGGAGACTCAAAGAGTGAGCAGCTCCCTATACACTTATGCTATGTATAAGGTATACAAGTCAGTGGGCGCCCAGACTCTGGGCGGCCGGGCAAGACACAGGTGCCTATATCCCAACAGATAGAGCGCAACAGCTCTAGTGAGTCACAGCAGGATGAGTCATCAGAGGTGATGATAGAGATGACTCACATGGATGCTGAGATGTCGGCTATTGTGGAGTCATTTCTTGATATGATTATACCAGAGCTTGATGCAGATTCAGGACAGATGGATACTCTTGGTACACATGTGATATGTGGTGGGCACGAGGAGGCACCCCAGAGCTCGGAGTCAGAGTGCCATGGTCTCTATGATAGGGGACAGGATTGCCATGAGTTGAGTTCTGAGTTGGAGGTGGCAGAGGTTGCATCAACGTTCGGTGTCCTCATGTATGAGATGCTGATCTCGAGGCCCGACATAGCAGCTGCAGTGGAAGCATTTGCAGCAGGGTTGATTAGTTGTTCGATGACTGATCTCGGCATAGAGCATAGGGGAGGTTTGCAGGTATTAGACCGATCCTTGTAGGAGTGCATGAGCTCTTGTAGACTATTTGCAAAGCTTGGAGCTAGCTCTATGCGGCTTCCGCAACGGGATTTTTGTCTATCACTAGAGCCGGATGCACTAGCTCATCGAGAGTCAGTGGGCATAGGTTGAGAGAATATCTCACCTTCTATTAGTTGAACACTAGTCGATCTTGCTTAAAGGCACATTGGCCTTTAAGTGGGAGGTTGTTGGGGTTAAGGCCTATGTGCCTTGACCGGTCGCCCAGGTCATGGGCGCCCGCCCACTGTTACCCTATACTTATAGTGAGTATACTGTATAGGGGGAGCTGCCACTCTTTGAGTCTCCCCACCCACATCATGTGTGTGTCTCCTTCTCTCTCTCTCACTCTCCGTTTGTGGTGCTCCCCGATCCCCTTCACATACTTACCACATGTATAGCATTTCACGCTTTGATTCAAAAAATTACCACGATCTCGGCCTTGGCTGGTATCCGCTTGGTATCTACCGCGCCCTACTCCAATACCATTTGCACCTAGTTTCTCCTCTTGAGAAACACTAGTAGTTTCCACTCTTACTGGTTCAGCATTGGTGAATGCTACCACTGACAAATCTTTTCCCTTCTTAAAATGATGAATTCGAATACCAGAGTTGTTCCATAGATGACCATAGGCTTTGCAATAAGTACACTATGGACATTTGTTTGAACATGGTCTTTAGATTTACACTTTGAACACCAGGTTTCCATTCTTCTTACCGGCTATCTAGTCTGGCTAATTTCAACAATTTGCCGGACCATCTCTTCAATATTTCTAGACCAAGATCCCTTGGTTCTTTCATCTAGACTGCTTTCAGAGCTACTGGAGGCTCTACTAGACTTAGAATCTTCAGTAGAAGTACTGCTACTACTAGACATCCTCTTCTTATGAATCTTTTCCTTCTTAGCCTGTTGTTTGAGCTTTAGGGCCCGCTACACCAAATCATTGAATTTCTTGGTTGGTTCCAGCACCTCCTGTTCCCTAAGATTCTTACTGCAAAACCCATTCAAAAACCGTGCTCGTAGCCGCTTTTCGGATGGTGGTTCCTACAGCTGTCTAGTTAGTTCCTTGATTTTCTCAACATAGCTTCTGGCTGATAATTTTCCCTGCCTTATCTTATCCAGCTCACAGAGTATATCCTCATCCCTTCTGTTGTTTGAATATTCCAGTCAGAAATCTTTAAGCAGTTTATTATATGATTTGAGTTGACAAACCCGTTAATGGTAGTACCATTTCCTTGCTACCTCCTTTAATGTTTGCGGAAAGTAGTCACCCCAATAATCTTCATCAATATTTTTTAACTCATCATAGTGATCAAAAGCTTGGATATGAACATCCGGGTCCTTCTTCTTTCCCCCTTTGAACATGGGAAAAGAAATTTTCAATGAAGATGTGTAATCATGTCTATCTGTCTCATTTCTTCCTCTCCTCACCTTGGAATCCTGACTCCTTTTTGCAGCCTTCTTACAATAGTCTGTGTCTGCATCCCAATTAATTTTTGTCTCCATTTCAGTTCTGTCTCCTCTCTAGCTTTTCTACTGGAACTATAACAACTTCCTTTACTGTCTTTGGCACCTTTGTCTTCCTATTTGGTCCGAGAACTCTTGGCCTTGCGTCCTTCCTTTTCAGCTCTGCGTCTTCTGGACTAACTGGAATGCTGAGAGTCCTGTGCCTCTTCAACATGACTGTGCTCCTCCTGAGCCTCAGTGTCAGTTACTTGTTCATCCTTGGGATCAGAGTCTCTTTCTAACTCCTCAGGAATAGGGTGGACACGGTAGGATGGTTTCCGGCCACGATTGGGTTTGGGTGCCATTACTGCAGCTGAAACTCAAACTGGGAGAGGAGTCTACTAGTCAACGAGCAACAACTCTAGCCACCGTGATCGCCAAAATGGAATTGGATTTGATCTCTTAAGATAGCTAATTCGAGTGTTAGAGTTTACATCTATTGGTGATTCATTAGTTCAATCAGTAGAACTGGAGGAAAGATAGAAACTGAGCTAGAACAGTTATATGAATTGGAATACATCTACTGAGAATTAGACAAGCTGAATGACTGGAATTAGTATTCACATTCAGATTCAGATTCAGATTCAGAAGAAATGGATACAAGGCATGTCTGGCTGAATTGTACTTGACTACGGTATTAGGAATTACAGAGTAAGAGTACAAGTGGGGATAATAATGTAGCCTAGGAACATCTTTAAGACTACAATCACACACTAAGAGTAGGAAGTCAAAAGATAAAACAACCCAAAAGTACAGCCAAGAATTGCCAACCCGATTGCAATGTAATGGGTCCTATTTATAGCTTCTTGGAGTTACTGTGGTAACCGTCATGGTAACTACTGAATGATCCGCTGCTCGGCTTTCCAAGAGCTGGTTCCCACCTAGTGAAACTGCCTCCACCATCTACAATGTACAACAATGTACTTGTACCACACTCTTATCAAAAGAGGTACCATAAGTCACATCTTGACCCACTTACCTTGTATGTGATCATGACTGTGTTAGGGTGCATATGTATGAAGAAGTAGCTAGTGCTATAGCGGAAACGTATGCAATGATGGGTGTCGTACGTCCACCATACTAGTATTCCATGCATACATAGTAAAAAATAGAATAATAAGCCCTTGGAATCAATGAGAGTCGCAACCATGTGAGCTTCTAGTATACGTGCCTTGCACAATTACCCTGGAATGGATACATCATAGTGCGTCATTGCATAAACTGTGAGCTTATATCCATGTAGTGCCAAAGATGCGTGCCATTATCGTTGCCTAGAAGTCAATCAATAATACCTTGGTACATAAGATAAGCCTTGCTTCAAATGAAATCTGGCAAAGCACTTTGCTTTGCATAACGGCTTCTTATGGATTCTTCCCAAAAACTTTGCTTTACACAGTAGAGAGATTTTTTTCAAAGTGAAAAGTAAAACATAGACAAAAAAAAACATAACTTGAAATTTAGTAACCTTGTCACCCACTTGTAGCCAGGTTTTCGGTAGTTTACTCAAATCCGACTCATAGCTATATGGGCTGCTGTGGGACGGGTGTCTAACCTCACTCCTATCTTATTGCAGATTTAGCGAGAACCACGATTAATTTGTCAATCCATGGGACGAAGCTGAATCGACTAGTGTATAGATACTACAAGAGGTTGTCAATCTCTTAAAAAACAACAAACAATTCACATCTAACTCAGGCTACACTCAACTGATTGAAATCACCAAAAGCCAATCACTCATTGGCAAACAAATCACATCCGTTATAGCATCAAATGACATCCATACGTAATGAAACTTCTAGTACAAGTTTATAAGACCTAAGCACACATGCTTGTGGTCTCAAAATCCCACTTTAGGTCAAGTGCAAAAATCATGATTACTAATAGCAGTGGATTTTGACCTAGCCATTTTCAACCCAGAATACATCTAAATGCTTAGCAATGATCCCCCAATACCCCGCCTATACTTAGTTTTTGGTTTTGAAGTGTAAATTCCTACTTATGATAAAATTAGGCCGCGGATAGGCCGCGGATCGATGACCCCAACAACTACAAAATACCATGAAATGCTTACGTTAATGTGTAGAGCTCTTACCTGTGGTTGCAACGCAATAGACGCGACTGCAATGTGACAACCGGGGAGGGAGTAGGAAGTGTGAGAAGGAGAGAAGTGAGCGCCGTTAGCTCAGAGTGTATTTCATTCTCCAAAACTTGCAAAATAACTTACAAAAATTGGCTTCTATACCTTAGCCAAGGTTTTTGATGGTCAAAACTAATAATATGGGAGCTCTAACTAAAGGTAGGTAAAGACAGGTTGATACAATCTGGAAGTTTGTAGCCTTGACTTATCAATTACCAAGTTTATTCGTAAAATAGGAGTTACAATATTCTCAATTTATCAAAATAATAAGTGTTTTTACAATGAGAGCTCCAAAAAAGGGTATCTGAGTTAGCTTGCTGCTAACATTCCCCCCCTCCTTGCCTGTGTCATCCGTTGACACAACTTTATGGGCTGAAGTAGTCTTCAGGTTGATGGCTAGCGAGGTGGTCTTTAAGTGCATGTAAGCCTTTTCGTATCTGATCTTTCTCTCTTTGTCTGGCACCTGCAAAAATTGCATAGTGAACTTGTTCTTTAGTTCAACAACGGAGTAGCCAACGAATCTTGAAGTCAGGTTGCTAATCACTGGCCCAAAAATCTTGGTTCGCCAAGTGAAGAACCCTGTGTAGAACGCTTCCTCAAACGCCATCATATTATGAGAAGGTAAAAACATGCAGCGGATGTAGAAGCCATAGATGACGTATTTAGAAGGTTGAACACTGAGATCATAGCATAAATCCTTATTGCCCTCGAGGAAAGACATCCATGGGGCTCCTGCTTTCTCTGGCTTATGAAAGACTTTAATGCAGGTGAGCAACATTCGGCAAATTTTACGAAGCATAGCACATGAAAGATCAGGTTGACTCTTGAAGAATGCAATGGTGCCTGCTAGGGTTTTCACCATGTATTCTTCTATTGGCATGCCCTTCTCTGGAGCTGGCAGTCTTGGATAATTAAGCCATGTTGGCTACTTCTTTGTTATTGCCTCATGTGCTTGCCATGTCCTTACTCTTTGTACAGGACAAAAGACTGGATCCTTTTGAAGTGCCACAGGTGCTCTTGTGAACAGAATTATGTATCTTGGATTCTTGTTCAGCCAGCTCTTCCTCCACTTAGGTGGTCTTCATCTGTGCCTTCTACTTGCATGTCTCTATAAAGTCTTTCCTTGACTTGGATCAACTCCACCTTTTTCAAGGGATATGGTAGGGATTGCTGATGCCCATTGTGCATTGATTTGATTGGGAGTGAGTTGAGTAACATTGATAGAGTGAAGAACTCTCAACTCCCAATCCATCGATGCTTTCCATTGCTCATCTGTCTCTTATGTAACCTTTCCTTTAAGTGCATCTTCCTCAGATTCTGATAGCTGAACCATTGGCACTTTATCAACTTCTGTTAATGGTACTTGGAAATATTCTTTGCCACCTAGCCCTTTTGCTGGCTGCGTTTCCATCTCAACAAAAGAGACTGAGAGAATGTCAATATGTGGCTGCTCTGACGTGGCTACTTCTTCCTACGTCTCTTGCTGGCCATCTCTCAACAACTGGTTGACTCTCTTCAACTCGGCTATTTCTTTGAGCAACTCTCTTCTCGTTGTACCCGCAGTAATGCCAGATCTCTACGTTGTGACTGATCTCTACGTTGTGACTGCTCCAACTTTAGCTCTAGCTCGAGATCTTTGTTCTTTTTTTCTAGTGCTTTGTACACTTCATCTGTTCCTTTGATCAAGGCAACTGCGGGATTTTCTTGTATCTGTCGCAAAAAGGTTACCTGATCATTGATCCTCTGCTCTAAATATTGCAGTGAGGCGTTTGCTACATCTAGCTGTACCTGGATCTTCTGCATTGAAAAAGTTGTAGTTAAAAGTTTGATAGTAACCTCTAACAGCTGTTCATCTTTGGTTTTACAAGCATCTGTCAACTTCATGAGAAGTTCACCGAACTCCTCCATTTATTTTTGTTGTTTGTCTCTTGCTAGATGATGTTGTTCAGTTTCATCTTTCAATTCCTGGGCTTGTTTTTGTAGATTAATGATGATATTGAATCCGTCTTCTAACTCTCCTTGGAGAGCGTCAATCAATATCTCCAATTCTTTAGCCTTTATGCTGTGGCTAAGTCTTGCTGATCGGAGTTTTTCTATCATATCCTGGATTTGCTTTACATATTCATTGACTTGCAAAATTATCTCATCATTTGTCTACCAATCTTCATTTCTTATGAGCTGCCTAGATGTTTCGGCAGTCTCTTGTGACTCTCTTGGTGGGGTTATGGCGGCTGGTTGTGGTAGCAGCTGGGTTTGTTCTTGCCCTTAAGGCTGTGCTTGGCCCTCTTCTGCTTTGTTATCTTGAGGCTTCGTGGATGCCTTGATAGTTTCCCACTGGATGGAGGTAGAAAGGGTTTCCTCTGTTTCCTATTCCTTTGTTTATGCAAATTGGGTGGCCTCTTCTGGTGCAGAAATTTTTGCTCTTTCCAGCTCTGGTTCTTTTTCTTTGGCTTTCTCGGAAGTAGCTGCTGCCTGTTGTGAAGGTTTTGCTGCGTCTTTCTGTTCAGGCTCTTTTTCCTTAGTAGCGTCAGCTTGTGTGGTTCTATCTGCTGGTGATGGTGGAGGGCTTGGCATGGAGTGGTCATGCTAAACGCCTCTATAATCACCCGACGCACATACTTGGGATGATGCACACACACACACACACACACACACACACACACACACACACACACACACACACACACACACACACACACACACACTCTATGGGGCACCACTCGACTTACACAACCCAATTGACCGAAACAGGGAACACACCGATGGAGTGAGAGGAGAGAGACTATCCATTTTCCCACTAAACACAGAGAGAGACACACACACACCCAAAAAACTCAGCTTAAAAGAGGAAGATTTCGAATGTTTAGATACAATTGAGCTTGGGCCAACATCAATGGGGAAAATAGCTCACACAATATGGATGAAATATGCCAGATACAATCACAAATTTGAATAGAGGCTTCGCTCAGAGGAGAAACTTACACAACCAAAACAGCAGGAAAAAGTGAGGAATTTGGAAACATGGACAGCGCTATTGCATCCGGAGTGATTAAAAACCCCAGTCTACAATATCAAAGTGCTCAAATCCGACCTTGAATGAGCCGTTTATGGCCAAACCAGGCTCCAAAAACCGCAAAAACTCAATTGCGGCTGTTCCTCCTCTTCTCTCCACATTTTGTTTCTGGTTTCTCTCAGGTTTTTTAGGGTGCACACTTCACTTATTCGTTGAGAACCTTTGGCCTTTTGATTGAGCACAAACGCACCCCGAACATGCGAAAAAATGAATACGTAGTGATAGCCGTTTTTCGGCTTTCCATAATTGCTATAGTAAGTTACCTCACCCTATCAAATCACTCAAACATTTTGGTTATCCCTACCATTTCACTGTACATAGGCGTGTGTGAGTTAGGGGACTTTTCCCATATCTTCTTAAAAACCCTCAATTAGCTAGTCACTGGGCTAGTTGAGCCAAAAAGATAATAAAATAATAAAATATAAGTATATTATGGCCCATTTGTGTGTAAATATTTCATTGTATATAGGGCCTAAAAAAAAGATTTTTCATAATTATTTTGGTATTTATTTAAATATTTATACTTAGGTGTGTGTTATTTATGCTATGTACATTGACTCACCATTACCATATATTTTCTTACCATTTTGCATACTCTTTATTCCATATAAAAATAATTTCATGCAAGCTTCTCTTATTTGTAGTGTAACTCCATCCCAACAAAAATCCAAAAAAACTAGTTCTATTTATGTGTATATTTTTTCACTATTGTGATTTTTTCCTTCCTACATCTATTCTCTTTTACTCTCATAAATTAGACCACCAAAAATATTCATCTTTTTATGGTAGACTTATAATGAGAGAGATTTATTTTGACCCCTTTATATTTTTTCCACCTATATTATTTATATTTGACATGTACATATATATTTTTTTAAACCCCTCAATATTTAATTTTCTTAGTTGTACTATTCACTTATATCATGGTCTCAACAATATCTTCAATTATGGACCTACCAAATAAGGTCAAGGGTATGTGGAATGCATGCATGTACCATGGGGAGCTCACTCTTGGAGGTATTCAAAAGAATCATCCAAAGAAGGACCTCACAAGGACTTTGTGCAATGGAAAACAACAGTCGGTTTTGCTGAATTTTTAAAGATCACATGCTCCTCCAATTTGAAAAGGTGATACAAGCAAAAGCTCTAGCTCGTGGGCTGAACTTTCACCTCAAATTTTTTCATATTTTTTTGAGCTACGAGATGTGAGCTATGATTTTATTGGTGGACCCCAGTTTGCCCATGCTATGCAGCCACACTCCCTCTTCCACTTTACCATTTTCCTCTTTCACACACACCTCTCCACTCATCATCCCCACCTCTCTCACCACTCCTCTCTGCACCATACTCACCTTCTTCTCAACCTTGAAGAATAAGAGAAACCATGGTGAACTCATGTCTCCTACACACACTTCCATTCCAAAATTGACCACCTAGTCTCATTTTTTCTCTTCCATATTACCCATATTTATCAAAAAAACCACAAAATTCAGCCTCTTCTCTTGAAAGACAGCATCATGGTGATTGATTACTCATGTTCACTTACCTTGGCTCCCAAGGAAGGTCAAGAGTGGAGAAAAAACGTATCGTCAAAGCTAGTGGACCATCAACAAGCGTCAAAATTGACCCTACTCAAGACACTTGGAGCATCAACATTATAAGAAATCCATATTTTCTTACCTATTAAGAGTTTTTTCTTCCTTATTTGTATCCTATATGGATACTTCCATTGTAAATATCCAATGCCATTTGTAAAACAATAAAAATACCGACTCTGCTAATTTACTAACACTAACCTAGTATGAAAAGCCCTATCACCTCCACTTCTCTCCTCTCTCTCTTCTTCATCTATCCCCACCAACTTCTTGATAGTTCCAAGCAAAAGAAATTAGATAAGTTCTGAAAATCTAACCCAACCATGGTTAGAGGAGTAACCCTAGCCCTCAAAATTGCTATAAAAGGAGGGTGTAGCTAGCACAAAAAGGGGGAGCCATAAGCAAGAGCACTATGCTATAGCTTGAGAAGCCAAGCTCTACCTCTCTAGAAGGAGCTCTTGAGTGGAAGCTCATTGTCTTATGCATGTGCATGTGTTGTAATAGGGGTGATTAGCAAGGAAACTCTATGCCATTGTAAGAGAGAGACCGATCATTCAATTGAGAGTAGGAAATCTATCATTTCTTCTACTAGTGTAAGCCAACATTTGCTGAATCAAGGAGGGTGGATTTGGACTAAGCTTCGATACCTTTTCTCTCTTCCAACATGAAGTAATGGACAACAATGATGTGTAAGTGTCTTGGTGTTTTTATTTAAGTTCTTGATAGCTTGTCTCTCGGTGTTGTCATCAATTTAGCCATAAATCCCACATACTGTAAGAGGGCGACAGGGTGGAGAGGACTCCCCCGGCCTTAAGATAGTGATTGGGGTGGCTTTTCTTGTGATGTGTTGTGGTGTAATTTACTCAAGCTATGATGAACAAATATTAATCTCACTTTCATTGGTCATGACAAATTTGTAAGAAGGTATTAGTGCAACAAGCACCCCCTCCCCCTTCCTTCTCTTTCTTACATATATAATTGTGTTTGCTTGATCATTGCCGATACATTTCAAAGCAGCCCGAGCACTATCTCTCTCTCTCTCTCTCTCTCTCTCTCTCTCTCTCTCTCTCTCTCTCTCTCTCTCTCTCTCTTCCTCTCTCTCTCTCTCTTTACGCGTCCTATTTCGCATCCAAAACTAGGTGGTGCCCCAAATTTGTGTAGGGTTAGGTTGCGGGTTTGTTTGTGTGTTTGTTGTTTTTTCCAACCCCAACCCACTTGAGCAGTACGGGAGCCTAGAAGGGTGCTTAGAGGCCACTCTTCTTGTTGCCCACCCCGGACCGCCTCAAATTGGTGGCCCCACTGAGGAACCAACTTGTGTATGTTTTTGTGTAGGATCAATCTTTAGAATAGTCAAGTAGTTTGCATGAATCACGAGAATTTGTATGATCCTTTCATTCCGATTGCAAGGCAAAAGGTACACATATTTTTTAGTACTAAGTTGCAATTTCAACGTGTGATTCATAGAATTTGAGGTCCTCTTAGGTTGGCAGAGATAAACGCATTAGTAAATCCTTTTATTTTGCCTCTCATTAGGTACGACCTTAGTTTGGACGTCTATATTTTTTTTTTGTTTTAAGCATTAGGTCATGCATAGACAATGGATAATGGACCAAGAATAGAGGTTTTGCCCTTTCATTTCACTCCACACATTAGAATAAACATTGCAATTAGTAGAAAAAATCCATTTTCAACAACGTATGGTGTTCATGTTTGGTGCCCAAAGAGTAGGAGAAATTCTCGCATCACCAAACCCTATCATCCTGCCTCTTATTGATTATCATAGGTCATTTGATGTGAATATTGTTATTTTGTTGTAGAATAGATTGCAATTTAGAAAACATTATTGTGTAAATTTTTTTAAGAAAGAAAAACAAAAACGTGTTGTCACTTTGAAACCGATTCAATGGAGGCCCAACGCCAAATGTCTGGATATCCTCTTTTCTTTGGAAAGCCTAGAGAGGATGCAAAATTATTTTTAGCGAATTTCAAGATGTCTTGCCGTATCAAGAGGATAGTAACTGATCAAGAATGTGTAGAAATGTTTGAGGTGGTCCTTAGGAAAGATGCTAGCACTTGGTTTGACTCTTTGCCTGAGGAAGTTAAAGGGAATTACACATAAGTTTTGAATCGTTTCAAGAAATACTTCTTTGATTCCCAAAACACTCAAAAAATATGGCAAGACATTGTTTCTCATAAGCAAAAAGACTTAGATGACTACTACTTGTACAAGCAAGAGTTTCTACGTCTTTGGGCTCTATGGATACGAAATGTTGCTAACCCTAGTGATGGTACAGAATTTCTAAAGAAGGAGAGGTTCATAGCCGGTCTCTATCCTGACCTTAAGGTAAAAGTTGAGGCGGGTGCACCTGCTACCTTTGATGCAACTGAAACTAGGGCTGTTGAGAAATATAGGAAACTCAAGTGCTTAAGGGGGGAGGTTCCAATAGAAGGCCTTAGACCCAAAGGTAAGTCACAAGCATCAACATCTAGGGAGCTTCCTGAGGTAACGGCGGAAGTGATTGAGAAGTTAAATGAATCTTTAAGCAGCTTGTCAATTCACCTTGCACAAGCTGTAGGTCCAAAGGGACAAGCAAAGAAGTCTGAAGAGCGAGATTCACGACCTAGGACAGTCTTGCAATGTTGAAATTGCAGTGAGTCTAGACATGGGATGTATAATTGTCCTTGGCGCCGTGGGGAGCCAGGGAGACCTAACTTGAATTACCCAGTGATGAATGCAAGTGGAGGAACTGGTCAACAACCACGGCTTCTACAAAGACCAAATGGAGCAAGACCACCTCCACAAGGAGTGGAAGGAGTTCCACCTTTGGCAAACCCAAATGTGCATGTGGTAGAGGTGACAAGTTCAAGAGAGGTTGACATGGAAGAAAATGGCATTAAGCGTGGCCGAGGAAAAGGGAAGGAGAAAGAAGGAGTCACGTCACAAAGTGACCATAGACTAGAAAAGAAGGCAAAGGAGACCAAGGAAGCTAAGAAGACTCTACGTCGTATCAACCTCCAAGACTTCCCTCTTGGACATGGAACAACTCCATACAACTTGTTGGAAGACATGAAAGGTAAGGGACTTGATATCTCATGGCCTCAGTTTCTTGCATTATGCCCACAAGTTAGGAGAGATTTAACAAAGGCAGTTAGCACTAGGAGAAAGGTAAAAGAGAGTGTGCCTGTTGTAAAAATTGGACATGCTGAAATGAATGAGGATATTACACCTGTGTTAGATTGTTGCATCAAAGGAAGATTGGTTAGGAAAGGTCTAGTGGATGGGGGTGCACAAATTTGCATCATGACAGAGGGACTCATGCAAAAACTAGGCATGCACATCCATGAGACACCTGAAATTAAAGTCAAGATGGCAAACAATAGCAAGGCTAGGTGCGTAGTCATTTGTAAAAATGTTTTTGTGGAGGCCTTTGGCATTAAGAAGGCGGTGGATTTTTATGTTATATCTACCAAAGGAAATGGTTACCCATTTATCCTAGGGAGACCATGGCTAATGAAAATGCGAGCTTTGCAGGATTGGGAGAGTGGAAAGCTAATTTGCAGGAATGACAATCATAAGAAGGTTGTCTTTGACATGAAGGAGCAATGCCAAGAGGAGCTCGATGAAGAATCATCTCAAAGTGAGACGGGGACCGATAGCACTTCAGAAGGAGAAAGTAGCGGTAGCATTACTGACAAGGAATCTTCCATCGAAGTCATGGGGGTAAGGTTTAAGCCAAACAACCAAGAGACCTCTTGCCCAGGTTTGGAAGAGGTAGGTTCCCAAGAAAACCAAAAAGTGGAAGATGAAAGAATGCTAGAAAGTATGTTATCTACAACACTTACAAAAGATGAAAGAGAGGAGCTCAAAGGTGTGTTAAGGAAATTTCCTAGGCTTTTTGCTAAAGACTACACCAATGTGTGTGGAGTAGATGTTGTTCAACACAAAATTGAGTTGAAGCCAGAGGCCACACCTAAGGCTCAGAAACTACGAAGGCTAGGAGTCATCAAGGAGCAAGCTTTACTCAAGGAGGTAAGAAAGCTTCTAGCAGCAGGTTTCATTTATCTAGTGGAGAATTCAGAGTGGGTCTCTCCCGTTGTTGTCACTCCCAATAAGAACGGAAAGTAGAGTGTGTGTGTGGATTACCGTCCACTCAATGAGGCAACAAAAAGAGATCCCTTTCCCCTCCCATTTCAGGATGAGATACTAAATGAGGTAGCTGGCCATGAGAAGTACACTGTGTGTGATGGCTACTCAGGTTACTTTCAAATAGGTATCTCATTGGAAGATCAGTTAAAAAAAACCTTCATCACTCCTTGGGGTTGTTATGCTTTTAGAGTTATGCCATTTGGCTTGACAAATGCTCCTGCAACTTTCCAACGTTTTATGAACATGGTGTTTCAAGCATTCTTTGGAAAGTCAATCAGGGTGTTCATTGATGATTTCTGCATTTATAGCTCAAAATCATTGCATCTACAAAGGTTAGAAGAAAATTTAAAGAAGCTCTACGACATGGGAGGTCAACTCAACCCCGAAAAGTGTCACATAGGTGAGGATGAAGTGATCTTGCTTGGTCACAAGGTTTCCTATAAAGGTATTGAGGTGGATCCTTCAAAGGCAAAGGCTCTTACTGAGCTCCCATCACCCAAGAATCTCAAAGAGGTCATCTCATTCATTCAAAAGGTGAAGTATATGTCACGCTTCATTCACTTAGCCTTGGAGTTACTTCACCTTTTGCAAAAGTTGACACAACAAGTAGAATTTGCATGGTTTGATGAGCTTGAAGAGTACTTTTGTAACATTAAAGTCATTTTCTCAGAGCTACCAACACTCATGCCTCCTTGTTGGGAGTACACATTCTTTGTTAGTTCTAGTGTTGGGAAGGAAACAATTGGTGCAATTTTATTACAACAAGATCCCCACAGTACCAGGATGCGACCCATCTACTTTGCTAGTAGGGTCATGAACGCTTTGGAGAGAGGCTACATGGAGGCAGAACTCATGATGCTTTCTCTCATGTTTGCGGTGAGAAAGTTTAGATCCTACTTGCTACCAAAACCTTTTGTAATTCTCACTACAGAAAACTTGTTTCCTTGGGTGTCATCTCAAATGAATTTTAGCACTAGGATCTCAAAGTGGATTATGGAATTGCAAGAGTTCCAATACTCTTTCAAGGTAGAAGATAGTGTGCGTGCACAATTGGCAGGGATCCTTACTTATTATAGGGTACATTAGAAGGAGATTAAGGTGCCTGAAGTAAAGACCCTAGCATTGTCACCACCTAAAAGTATTACTAATGCTTTTACCTTGTTCTTTGATGGAGCTTTTTGACGAGCCACAGGAAAAGCAGGGGGAGGGCTAGTATTGCTCAACCCAAGTGGAGAGGTGGTGATGAAAGAGAAGGTCAATCTACCAAGTTCAACTAGCAACAATGAAGCAGAATACGACACACTACTTCATGGTTTAAAGTTATGCATTGGCCAAGGTATACAACGTCTCATGGTAAAGGGAGATGCACTTCTCATTGTGAAATAGATTTTAGGCATTTGGGAATGCAAGAATGAAAACCTAAGGACAAAAGTTCATGCCATTCGTAGGTTGTTTAATCAATTTGAAGAAGTGCAACTATATCATATCCCTAGGAAACAAAATGAAGATGCAGATTTACTTGCACAAAAAGCAGTTGCATGTGTTGAGAGTGAAGTGCAGGTCATCATGGAAGCAACAGTGATAAAGCAACCAAGGTACCAGGGGATATCATTGGCTCCCATTGTGAGCTACATTTTAGAGGGCGAGTTTCCAGAGGGCTTCACAAAGGCTCAAAAGCGGAGGCTCATTAAGAAGGAGAGTTCATATTTGTTTTTGGAAGGTGCCCTTTACCAAAGGGGAAAAGATCAAGTTTGTAGTAAAATACCAACAACCAAGGAGATTCCAGCCATTCTTGAAGGTTTGCATGAGGAAGCGTGTGGTGGTCATTTTGCACAGGAACTCATTGCAAAAAAGATTTTGCTTGCCGGATATGTTTGTCCAAGCTTGCACATTGATGTTCAACATTGGTGTAAAAGCTGCCACAATTGTCAGATTAATGGAAACAAGCGTCTGTTACATGGTCCATGTCAGCTAGTCCTTGCAAATGGTCCATTTGAAAAATGGGGCATTGATGCTATGGGTCCATTGCCCAGGACTCAAAATGGAAAATTGTATATCTTGGTGGCTATAGACTACATGACTAGGTGGGTAGAAGCTCAAAGTGTGACAAAGGTAAATGAGAGAACAATCAGCAAATTTGTGTACACTCACATTTGTTGCAGATTTGGCACACCTTTGGAGATTGTTTCAGATAATGGTCCAGGGTTTAGGAAGGGCTTTCTCACGGAAGTTTGTGAAGAACTTCACATTCTACATTGTCATAGTACACCCTACTATCCCCAATCAAATGGTTTGGTAGAAAGAGCTAATGGTGTCATTGTAGGCATCATTAGAAAGATGGTGAGAAACAAGACAAAGTTGTGGGATGACTTCTTAGATGGTGCCTTGTGGGCGTATCCAACCACATATAGGGAAGCCACGGAGTTCACACCATTTCACTTGGTCTATGGTCAAGAGTCTTTACAACCAATTGAGCTCAACATTCCAACAATGCGACTTCATGGCAAAGCAACACAAGATGATCAAGAAGCATGGATGGATCGACTTCTTACCTTAGCTGAGCTTGAGTGGAAAAGAGAAGCAGCATACGAGTGCTACAAGAGGAAAGCTACGCAGGCGAAGGAGAAGCTGGACAAGAAACTAAAGGACAAAGGCATCAAGGAAGGAGATTTGGTGCTAAGGTATGACAATCGACTCGATAATCGTTTTGATGCCAAATTTGAAACTAGACGGCAGGGGCCATACATAGTCAAAAAGGCTTTCAACTCAAGTTTTTATCAACTTACGGACTTGAATGGGAAAGAGCACTCCAGGAAGGTAAACGAGTATCGCTTGAAGCCTTATTTGAGTCGCCTTCTACCAAAGGATCTACCAAATATCTGTCAAAGGGTAGCTATCTCATGTAAGTATTGTTACATGAAGCATGAGTGTAACTCCAGCCAACAAAATTCTGAGGGGCCAAACAATGAAGATCTTGTCAAGGACTCTGAAGTACTCTCTCTGGAAAAGATGCTTTATGATGGTACATGAATATACCATCATCCTGGGGGAAGGCTAATGATAGCCGTTTTTCGGCTTTCCATAATTGCTATAGTAAGTTACCTCACCCTATCAAATCACTCAAACTTTTTGGTTATCCCTACCATTTCATTGTACATAGGCGTCTGTGAGTTAAGGAACTTTTCCCATATCTTCTTAAAAACCCTCAATTAGCTACTCACTCGGCTAGTTGAGCCAAAAAAGTAATAAAATAATAAAATATAAGTATATTATGGCCCATTTGTGTGTAAATATTTCATTGTATATAGGGCCTAAATAAAAAAAAAATTCATAATTATTGTGGTATTTATTTAAATATTTATACTTAGGTGTGTGTTCTTTATGCTATGTACATTGACTCACCATTACCATATTTTTTCTTACCATTTTGCATACTCTTTATTCTATATAAAAATAATTTCATGCAAGCTTCTCTTATTTTTGGTGTAACTCCATTCCAACAAAAATCCAAAAAAACTAGTTCTATTTATGTGTATATTTTTTCACTATTGTGATTTTTTCCTTCCTACATCTATTCTCTTTTACTCCCATAAATTAGACCGCCAAAAATATTCATCTTTTTATGGTAGACTTATAATGAGAGAGATTTATTTTGACCCCTTTATATTTTTTCCACCTATATTATTTATATTTGACATGTACATATTTTTTTTTAAAAACCCCTCAATATTTGATTTTCTTAGTTGTACTATTCACTTATATCATGGTCTCAACAATATCTTCAATTATGGACCTACCAAATAAGGTCAACGGTATGTGGAATGCATGCATTCACCATGGGGAGCTCACTCTTGGAGGTATTCAAAAGAATCATCCAAAGAAGGACCTCACAAGGACTTTGTGCAATGGAAAAAAACAGTCGATTTTGCTGAATTTTTAAAGATCACATGCTCCTCGAATTTGAAAAGGTGATACAAGAAAAAGTTCTAGATCGTGGGCTGAACTTTCACCTCAAATTTTTTCATATTTTTTTGAGCTACGAGATGTGAGCTATGATTTTATTGGTGGACCCTAGTTTGCCCATGCTATGCAGCCACACTCCCTCTTCCACTTTACCATTTTCCTCTTTCACACACACCTCTCCACTCATCATCCCCACCTCTCTCACCACTCCTCTCTGCACCATACTCACCTTCTTCTCAACTTTGAAGAATAAGAGAAACCATGGTGAACTCATGTCTCCTACACACACTTCCATTCCAAAATTGACCACCTAGTCTCATTTTTTCTCTTCCATATTACCCATATTTATAAAAAAAACCACAAAATTCAGCCTCTTCTCTTGAAAGACAGCATGATGGCGATTGATTACTCATGTTCACTTACCTTGGCTCCCAAGGAAGCTCAAGAGTGGAGAGAAAACTTACCGTCAACAAGCGTCAAAATTGACCCTACTCAAGACACTTGCAGCATCAACATTGTAAGAAATCCATATTTTCTTACCTATTAAGAGTTTTTTCTTCCTTATTTGTATCCTATATGGATACTTCCATTGTAAATATCCAATTCCATTTGTAAATCAATAAAAATACTAACTCTACTAATTTACTAACACTAACTTAGTATGAAAAGTCCTATCACCTCCACTACTCTCCTCTCTCTCTTTTTCATCTATCCCCACCAACTTCTTGATAATTCCAAGCAAAAGAAATTAGATAAGTGCTGAAAATCTAACCCAACCATGGTAAGAGGAGTAACCCTAGTCCTCAAAATTGCTATAAAAGGAGGGTGTAGCTAGTACAAAAGGGGGAGCCATAAGCAAGAGCACTATGCTATAGCTTGAGAAGCCAAGCTCTACCTCTCTAGCAGGAGCTCTTGAGTGGAAGCTCATTGTCTTATGCATGTGCATGTGTTGTAATAGGGGTGATTAGCAAGGAAACTCTATGCCATTGTAAGAGAGAGACCGATCATTCAATTGAGAGTAGGAAATCTATCATTTCTCCTACTAGTGTAAGCCAACATTTGCTGAATCAAGGAGGGTGGATTTGGACTAAGCTTGGATACCTTGTCTCTCTTCCAACGTGAAGTAATGGACAACAATGATGTGTAAGTGTCTTGGTGTTTTTATTGAAGTTCTTGATAGCTTGTCTCTAGGTGTTGTCATCAATTTAGCCATAAATCCCACATACTGTAAGAGGGCGACAGGGTGGAGAGGGCTCCCCTGGCCTTAAGACAGTGATTGGGGTGGATTTTCTTGTGATGTGTTGTGGTGTAATTTACTCAAGCTATGATGAACAAATATTAATCTCACTTTCATTGGTCATGACAGATTTGTAAGAAGGTATTGGTGCAACAAGCACCCCCTCCCCCTTCCCTCTCTTTCTTACATATATAATTGTGTTTGCTTGATCATTGCTGATACATTTCAAAGCAGCCCGACCACTCTCTCTCTCTCTCTCTCTCTCTCTCTCTCTCTCTCTCTCTCTCTCTCTCTCTCTCTCTCTCTCTTTACGCATCCTAGTTCGCATCCAAAACTAGGTGGTGCCCCAAATTTGTGTAGGGTTAGGTTGCGGGTTTGTGTGTGTGTTTGTTGTTTTTTCCAACCCCAACCCAATTGAGCAGCACGGGAGTCTAGAAGGGTGCTTAGAGGCCACTCTTCTTGTTGCCCGCCCCGGACCGCCTCAGTAGTGCATTTTTGTCATCCTTCTACATCCATGCGCACACCTGGCACTCAACGTTTTTCAATAATGCATCCTGCAATAATGTGAAGTAGCTCGCAAATAAAGACCTCACATGATGACCTTTTTGCATAATTCATCACAAGAAAACACCCCTGTTGTGTCCTCGCTTACCACGTGCAAGTATTGACCCCATTCGACCTCCTAATGCCACTGGATGCCATCTGACGCACCTGCTTACCTCATGGAATCGGCCCACAGATAGCTTTGTCGAGAAGTTTTATGCTCCACCAACTCCTCATTGTTGTAGAAAAATACACTGATACTGGTGATGATGAAAATCGATGTACTATGTACACGCTGTCCTACCTGTACACATGTGGGCCCCACATAACCACCTCGCTATGGAAAATGGGCAATTATTTGTTCAATGCACCAAGCATGTGTATGTACATATGCGCAACAACTTCTCCCAAAAACCTCCTAACATAATTTTCCCATCCCCTAGCCTGCTAGATCATTGATGATCAGCAGCAGCAAAAAGAGATATGAGACTCGCCGCGTCATAGGTCTCCTCATCCCTCACATACATTACTTGTTCTGCAGACAAATAATCTTACTCCACCATCATTAATCTAGCATGATATAATTTAAGACGCAATCCATTTACCCTTGACTTATGTAGAATCAAATCCAGGTTAGCCAACTGATATGTACCATTCTAAAAACACTCCACTACCTTGAAAGGTCCTTCCCACTTAATTTGAAACTTCTTTTGGAATGTCTTGTCCAGCTTAGTGTTGTAGCACAAAACCGAGTCATGTTTCTTGATACCCTTGATTTTGACCTCTTCATTTATCTTTGCTAAAGAATTATCTTGCATCTATCCATAATGTTCCAATGAGCTCATTCTATCCAGCTGAACCTCTTGTAATTATAAGATCCTCTATTTGAATGCATCACTAGACTATCCAAGCAACTTTTCTAGCATCTTGACCGTAGAAAACTTTGCTTCCATAGGCAATAGTGCTTCCTTTCCATATACGAAATGAAATGGAGTAAACGATGTACGTGTCTTCACTACACTACGGTGAACCCATAATGCACTAGGCAATTCCAAATCCTAATTCTTTCCTTGGTGCTCTGTCACTTTCGAAAGAATTTGTACCAACTCACCATTGAATCTTTCATTTAAGAAATTTTATTGTGGACATTAAGGAGTGGTATGCTGGTGCCTAATCTTCATCTTTGCGTATAAAAAGTCTAATGGCTTAGCTCTAAAGCTTGGCCCCTTGTCCGGAAGTAGCTCTAGTGGCACCCAAACTTGCAACATATTTCATTGTAGAAAAATATTGCCACATCCTTTGCACTGATTTGTTTTACTAATATAGCCTCTGCCCATCTAGAGAGATAGTCCACTGCAGTCAAAATATAGCTTTTTTCCCTTGCTTGTGATAGGTAAAGGGCCTATTGCATCAATCCCCCACTTTTCAAACACATCAAATGCCATAATGGTTTTTCGTAGCTTTGGCTTCAACACTCTCTTCCCAAATGCTTGACACCTATTGCAAGACCTACACCAATGGTGAACATCCTTGTGCAAACTAAGCGATACATACCCCTCTTGCAAGATCTTATGCAAGGTGATCTTTAGAGAAAAATGGCCACCACATGCGCCTTCATGATTCTCTTCCGACACTCTACAAAGATCCTCCCACCAAGGTACTCGTCTCAACACGAGATCATCCCCTTTCAGGTATGAGACATCAGCAATCAATTTGTACATGGATGCTCTATGCACAAAACCATACTTCTTAGACTTTTGAATGTCCTTTGGAATGATTCTTGTTAGCAAAAAATCCTCTTCTTGAGCCAAACTTTCTCGACCATGATAAAGAGGTAAATTGGTCCTCAACACAAATAGCTCCCCAAACATGGTTTGAGATGCTTCATGTGCATCTCCATTTGAAACACGTTCAATGTGTTTGATGCTCCATGCTTCAATGAGGTGTTCTTGCTCTTCCACACACCCAACACTTGCTTCACAACTAACAAGGAATCACCTTTTATCCTCAACCTATGATTCCCATGCTTCAAACAAATGTGTAATCCGGATTCCAATGTAGCATATTCAGCCTCATTGTTACTATGAGCATCCAATTTGAACCCTCTCTTGCATACTAGCTTCCCCTCTGGATCATAGAGTGCTATATCCCCTGAAGCCGCATCATGGCTCTTTTTGTATGAGCCAGCAAAGAACAAGAAATGTGCATTGCTGATTTGTGACACTTCTTCAACTACCCTTTTCACCACCTCTTCCTTAACAAGAAGGGGATTCTCCTTGTAAGTCAACAAATCAGCTAGGGTAGCTCTTGTACTGTCCTCCACTAAAAACGAGAACTCAAACTCTTGCAGCTCAATTACCCATTTCTTGACCACATTTGACATGTTAGTGCCATTAATTAATTGAGGCAAAAAGGTGTAATTCGTTAAGAAATCAAAAGGTCGTGGTAGCAAGTAATGAAGAAATGGTTGACAAGAAAATATTATACTGGCCATCACTAGCTCTACTTCCGAGAATTTTCTCTCTGCTACCAACTTCACTTGGCTTGCACAATAGACTGGCCTCATATAATGGCTGCCCTTTCCCTTTTGCAATAGCATGGCTCCAATGGCATCATCCCCGACGGATGGATTTACATAAAATGCTTGCTCCCAATTAGGAGCATGGATGGCTGGCAACCCCCCTAACACCTCTTTCAACTTTTGAAACACTTCTTCACACTTGTCATCCCATTGCAATGGATCATGCTTTGCCACCTGTTATAATGGATAAAGGAGTTGTGAAGACAATGGAATAACCCACACCATGTACTTCACTTTGTGTATAAAGCTTGCCAATTGCTTTGTATTCTGAGGTGATGGAAGAAGAATAATAGACTCAACCTTGTCTAGATCAGTCTCAGTGCCATTTTCTGACACCATATGGCCCAATAACTTCACCCTAATTGACTGTGCTAGATGAAATTTCTTTGGATTTATTTGTCCTCCACAATTATCATATCGAGCCAATACCATCTGTGGCTTCTCATGGTGTTCAACCCTACTGCTGTAGACACAGAAGTCGTCCATAAAAGCTTGACCACAACTACCAATGGATGGTGCCAATACCCAATTTGCTCTCTCTTGATAGAAAAATGTTCCATTTGACAACCCAAATGGCAATACCATGTAGCAATAACAAACCCATGGCATAATGAAAATTGTCTTTGTTTGATCTTTAAGAGCAATCTTCAATTGAAAATAGCTTGAAAAAGCTTCACACACACTATACCTCTCATAACCTGCCACTGAAACCAAGATCTGATCGATGAATGGAAGAGGATATGGGTTCTTCTTAGTGGCTGCATTTAAGGGTTTAAAATCTACACAAATATTCCACTTTCCATCCTTCTTTGGGCTAACTACTACTGGACTCACCCATTCTGTGGTTTCCTTTGGGACTATGAACCCTGCCTTAAATAACTCGTCCACCTCTTCCCGCAAGGCTCCCATTTGCTCTTGACCCATCCTTCTTAGCCTTTGTCGCACTAGCTTAGCACCTGCTTTCAGCCTATATGCATCTCTTCTCCTTTGAACCCTCTAATCTCTTCATATGAAGTAACAAACAAATCAGGAAAACTTGCCAGCATGTGCAAATATATCTTCTTCTCTATAGCTGGGAGGTCTCCATGGATCATTTGTGTCATCAATTCTTGCTTCTTTGACAATTCAACCTTGGTTTGCATCAGCCCTTCAATCACTTCATAAGGCCCTTCACTTTCATCTTCAATCTCATTTGCAAATGCAACTAAACTAGATTCATGGATTTCTTTGTCCATCAGAAGAAATGGAACATCAACATCCGTATCACTTTTGGTAGTAATTTCATTGTCCTCGTCAGTCACTATGGAATAGACCTCATCACTAGACTCATCCTCATCTTCATAAAGCTCCTGCAATAATTTCCTTGTGTCCATATTAGATAGCTTCTTGGCACCTGTCTTTCCATACATGCTAATCATACCACGTCTCCAATCTTGAACAGCTCCCACTGCACGTAACCGTGGTTTGCCCAGTATAATAGGATATGCTCCCAACTCCGCTGGCATCACATGAAAATCAACCACCACCTTTGCATCATACGCCTCCACTTCTAAGCTCTTTACAACACCCAAACATTTTACTTTCTGATGGTTTGCCAATCTAATCCAAAAGCTTGACACCCTAGTCACTGTAAGACCCATCTTCTCAACTCGTGAGTGTGTTATGATGCATATTTGGGCTCCACCATCCACATAACCTTGTACTATATTTTTTCTTTTGTGCCACACATCTACTATTGGACAAATGTTTGGTAGCTCATCAATACCCAACACCTTCACTGAACCTCTCTCTGGTTCTTTCTCCATTGGGTTAACCATCCTCTTTCACTGTTGCTTTAGCTTAGGCACCATCTCTATAAGCTACCCAAAAGTAACATCTACTTTCCTACTTGTCAGATCCTCCTTCAAGTCATAGCTTAATTGCCCATCCCCTAATGGAAAATCCAAAACATGAAACTTGCAACGAGCACTTCTTTTACTCTTGGCCTTGACATCCTCGTCTTAATGGATCTTTCCCTTCTTCTTACTAGGACTTTGGGCACTTCTTCCTTCCTTATCCTGTGTGGTCTTCTTCCCAATAGGCATCACTTATGTATCCTCCAACTTTGCTGCCTTCTCCAAGGTGACTACACTTATCACTTTTGTCTTTCCCTTTTCCTCTTGTGTTAATCCATAATTTCAATGCCATAATCATTTGACCTAGTTAGAGCCTGTCTTGGCAATGGGTACATGTCTCCACCCATCCTTGGTGGCTTATCACATTGCGGGCTAATGTGGCCCAAGTCTCCACAATTATAACACGTGTGCATCTGCCTCCAAACTCTACCATTGCTTTGTCCAACACCATTCCTGGGTCTTTCTTCACCTCCTGGCTGATTTGCAAACCTCCCCCAACCTCGATTATTTCCCAAATTACCTAGCATGTTTAGGTTGATATTCTTCATTAAATCGACCGCTTGCCTCATGTCCTGCCTTAGCCCATCATCTTGCACTGCTGTAATGACCACTGCTGGCATAACCTCAGGAGTAACAGAAACCAATGGTTCATGATGAACCCCTGGCATGCGCCCTTGCAAAGAGTCCATAGGCTGAAATTCATGTCCTCATGTCCTGCCTTAGCCCATCATCTTGCACTGCTGTAATGACCACTGCTGGCATAACCTCAGGAGTAACAGAAACCAATGGTTCATGATGAACCCCTGGCATGCGCCCTTGCAAAGAGTCCATAGGCTGAAATTCAGACCTCCTGGGAAACGACTCTACCCCTAGCTAACTCATTCTTCTCAGCTTCCAATCTTTGTTCCTCGCTACATCTAGTGCATCTTCATATGTCCTAGGCTTCTTTAGCTCCACTCTCCAACGTATATTCTCCCAAAGACCAGCCAAGAACGTGTTCTTCTTCATCATGTAAGGTGGGGGTACCTGTGGTGCTAAGGCCTTGCACATCTTCTCCCATGCCAGTGAAAACTTACGTATGTACACATGTATTGGCTCACCTTGTCTTTGCACTAAACCCTGTACTTCTTGCCACACTTTATCAAGATCTTCTATCTTCACAAAATCCACTTCCAATCTATGCTGTAGATTATCCCAACTTAATCTCACAAGTGGATCAGCCGCACGCAACTCGTCTTCAAATGCTTTGGACAAAACTGGTGCATCACTCTTTAAACAAATCTGGAGAAGACGTAACATCTGTGCAGGATCATGAATTCGATTCCTAATGTAGACAACCTCCATATTTTTTAAAAAGTCTTCCACATCTTCATCACTTCTTGCATGAAATTCCGGATAAGAAAAAGCCATGACTACCCAAGTTTTGATGCTTTGAGAATCCCGTCTAACACAGGTGCAAGAACCCAAAACTTTTTACTGATTCAATCCCCAAACACTGTAATGGAGCTTATCTGTAGATAAGGACAAACACATGCACATCAAATGAGTTTTCATAGTTAATCATGGGAATTACAACAGGCAAAGGGGATTCCAATATCTCTCTTAATATTTTTGGCCCGAACATATAGACTATGCGCTGCTGGAAAAAAATATCCCTTACATGAACATTTATCTGGATTCTTTGTGTTAAATAAAAAGGAGTGAACTGAGCTAACCATGCAACTCCCAAGAAGGCGCACTTGACTTATCCTCTGATTTTGCAAGAATTTCAGCAACATAATAGCATAAATGGCTCAGAAGACCAAAAAGGATCCCACATCTTGGAAAACCTTTGGCAAAGTTTCCCCAGAAGTAGAGCAGTAAGAACCCAAAATATAGATTGTATCCGACAATAGAATCCGAGCATCAAGTAGGAATCACTAGTACGTAGCCTATGACGGGGTCACAAAAAGGGTGGTCCAGTCACCTGTATCACCGAAAGGATCTTGTATTTGAGAATCCCCTAGCTCAATAAAACCTCACACTACCGACCCTCTCATGAAAGATTATGCAAATCTCGTATAGTCCAGTCTCAGAAATGATTATCTTCCAGACCAAGTCTCAGAAATGGTTGGGACTGCCAAACAAAACCAATTATAGCTCCACAAAGGCGCACAATGGCAACATCCACAAGTAACGTACAATACAAGACAATGCGCTCAAACAGGTGCCAACTGTTGCATACCCACGATAACTGCAAGCGTGTACCGATGTGAATCACCTGTATATGTACCTGTACCTATAACCTATAATCTGTAATCTGCAACTTGTAATCCTGAAGCTGAAGGTACTCGAAGAAGATCCTTCATGGGGATGCCAAAAGAATGTGAGCAGGATGGAAACACACACAACGCCTCTATAATCACCCAACCACACACTTGGAATGATACAAACACACACACACACACACACACACACACACACACACACACACACACTATGGGGCACCACTCGGCTTACACAACCCACCTGGCCGAAACAGGGAACACACTAATGGAGTGAAAGGAGAGAGACTATCCATTTGCCCACTCTACACAGAGACACACACATACATACCCAAAAAACTCAGCTCAAAAGAGGAAGGTTTTTGATGTTTAGATACAATTGAGCTTGGGCCAACACCAATGGGGAAAATAGCTCACACAATATGGATGAAATACGCCAGATACAATCACAAATTTGAACAGAGGCTTCGCTCACAGGAGAAAATTACACAGAAAAAAAAACAGGAAAAAGTGAGTAATTTGGCAAAATGGAAAACACCATTGCGTCCGGAGCGATCAAAGACCCCAGTCTACAATATCAAAGTGCTCAAATCCGACCTCGGATGAGCCGTTTATGGCCAAAACAAGCTCCAAAAACAACAAAAACTCAGTTGCAACTGCTCCTCCTCTTCTCTCCACGTTTTTTTTCTGGTTTCTCTTAGATTTTTCAGTGTGCACGCTTCACTTTATCCCTTGGGAACCTTTTTCCTTTTGATTGACCTCAAATGGACCCCGAACAGGCAAAAAAATGGCCACGTGGTGCATTTTTGTCACCCTTCTACATCCATCTGCACACGTGGCACTCAACTTTTTCCAATAATGCATCCCGCAATCACGTGAAGTGGCTCCCAAATATAGTCCTCATGATGAAATTTTTGCATAATTCATCACAATAAAACACCCTCGTTGTGTCCTCGCTTACCACCATGTGCAAGTATTAACCCCATTCGACCTTGTGACGCCACTGGATGCCATCTGACGCACATGCTTACCTCATGTCATTGGCCCACTGATAGCTTCCTCAAGAATTTTTACGCTCCACCAACTCCTCATTATTTTAGAAAAACACACTAATACTGGTGATGAGGAAAATCGATGTACTATGTACACGCTGTCCTACCTATACACATGTGGGCCCCACATAACCAACTGGCTCTGGAAAATGGGAAATTATTTATTTGATGCACCATGCATGTGTATGTACATATTCACAATCACTTCTCCCAAAAAACTCCTAGCATAATTTGCCCATCCCCTAGCCTGCTAGATCATTCATGATCAACAACAACAAAAAGAGATATGAGACTCGCCACATCACACGTCTCCTCATCCCTCACATACATTACTTGTTCTGCAGACATCTCATCTTGCTCCACCATCATTAATCTAGCACAATATAATTTAAGATGCAATCCATTTACCCTTGACTTATGTAGAATCCCATCCAAGTTAGCCAGCTGATATGTTCCATTCTAAAAACACCCCACTACCTTGAAAGAGCTTACCACTTAATTTGAAACTTCTTTTGGAATGTCTTGTCCAGCTTAGTGTTGTAGCACAAAACCAAGTCATGTTTCTTGATACCCTTACTTTTGACCTTTTCATTTACTTTGCTAAAGCCTTATCTTGCATCTGTCCATAATGTTCGAATGCGCTCATTGTATCTAGCTGAATCTCTTGTAATTTTAAGAGCCTCTCTTTGAATGCATCACTGGACTGCCCAAGCAACTTTTCTAGCATCTTGACCTACTTCCACAGGCAATAGTGCTTCCTTTCCATACACTAAATGAAATGAAGTAAGCCTTGTACCTGTCTTCACCGTAGTATGGTAAGCCCATAATGCACTAGGAAATTCCAAATCCCAATTCTTTCCTGGGTGCTCTCACTTTCAAAAGAATTTGTACCAACTCACCACCATTGAATCTTCATTTAAGCCATTACATTGTGGATAATAAGGAGTGGTATGCTGGTGCCTAATCTTCATCTTCGCACATAAAAAGTCTAATAGCTTAGCTCTAAATCCTGGCCCCTTGTCCAAAAGTAGCTCTAGTGGCACCCCAAACTTGCAACATATTTCATCGTACACAAATTTTGCCACATCCTTTGCAGTGATTTGTTTTATTGTTATAGCCTCTGCTTATCTAGAGAGATAGTCCACACTATAGTCAAAATATAGTTGTTTCCCCTGCTTGTGATAGGTAACGGGCCTATTGCATCAATCCCCCACTTTTCAAACACATCAAATGCCATAATGGATTTTTGTAGCTCTAGCTTCAACACTCTCTTCCCAAATGCTTGACACCTATTGCAAGACCTACACCAATGGAAAAAATCCTTGTGCAAACTAGGCCATACATACCCCTCTTGCAAGATCTTATGCAAGGTGATCTTTAGAGAAAAATGGCCATCACATGTGCTTTCATGATTCTCTTCCAACACTCTATAAAGATCCTCCCACCAAGGTACACGTCTCAAGACGAGATCAGCCCCTTTCATGTATGAGACATCAACAATCAATTTGTACTTGGATGCTCTATGCACAAAACAATATTTCTTAGACTTTTGAATGTCCTCTAGAATGATTCCTTTTAGCAAAAACTTCTCTTCTTGAGCCAAACTTTCCCGACCATGATAAAGAGGTAAATTGGTCCTCAACACAAATAGATCCCCAATCATGCTTTAAGCTGCTTCATGTGCCTCTCCATTTGAAGCATGTTCATTGTGTCTGATGCTCCATGCTTCCAACTTTTTTAACAGGCCTTTAATTCTGAAACCCATTTCCTTCAATGAGGTGTTCTTGCTCTTCCACACACCCAACACTTGCTTCACAACTAACAAGGCATCACCTTTTATGCTCAACCTTCGAATCCCATGCTTCAAAAAAATGTGTAAACAGGCTTCCAACATAGCATATTCAGACTCATTGTTACTATGAGAATCCAATTTGAACCCTTTCTTGCATACTAGCTTCCCATCTGGATCATAAAGTGCTATACCCCTTGAAGCCGTATCATGAATCTATCTGTATGAGCCATCAAAGAACATCACATGTGCATATATGATCTATGGAACTTCTTCAACTACCCTTTTCACCACCTCTTCCTTAACAAGAAGGGGATTCTCCTTGTAAGTCAACAAATCAGCTAGGGTAGCTCTTGTACTGTCCTCCACTAAAAAAGAGAACTCAAACTCTTGCAGCTCAATTACCCATTTCTTGACCACATTTGACATGTTAGTGCCATTAATTAATTGAGACAAAAAGGTGTAACTCTTTAAGAAAACAAAAGGTCATGGTAGCAAGTAATGACAAAATCGTCAACAAGCAAATATTACACTGGCCATCACTAGCTCTACTTCCGAGAATTTTCTCTTTGCTACCAACTTCACTCAGCTTGCACAATACACTGGCCTCATATAATGGCTGCCCTTCCCCTTTTGCAATAGCATGGCTTCAATGACATCATCCCCTAGTGATGGATTGACATAAAACTCTTGCTCCCAGTTAGGAGCCTGCATGGATGACAACCCCCTAACACCTCTTTCAACTTTTGAAACACTTCTTCACACTTGTCATCCCATTGTAATGGATCATGCTTTGCCACTTGTTGTAATGGATAAAGGAGATAATGGAATAACCCATGCCATGTACTTCACTTTGTGTATAAAGGTTGCCAATTGCTTTGTATTCTTAGGTGATGGAAGAAGAATAATAGACTTAACCATGTCTGGATCAGTCTCAATGCCATTTCTGACACCATATGGCCCGATAACTTCACCCTTGACTGCGCTAGATGACATATCTTTGGATTTATTTGTCCTCCACATTCATCATATCGAGCCAATACCATCTGTGGCTTCTCATGGTGTTCAACCCTATTGTTGTAGACACAAAAGTCGTCCATAAAAGCTTTACCACAACTACCAATGAATGGTGCCAATACCCAATTTTCTCTCTCTTGATAGAAAGATGTTCCATTTGACAACCCAAATGGCAATACCACGTAACAATAACAACCCCCTGGCGTAATGAAAGTTGTCTTTGTTCGGTCTTTAAGACCAATCTTCAACTGAAAATAGCTGAAAAACCATCACACACACTATACCTCTCATAACCTGCCATTGAATCCAAGATGTGATCGACGAATGGAAGAGGATATGGGTTCTTCTTAGTGGATGCAATTAAGGGTTTAAATGTACACAAATCCTCCACTTTCCATCCTTCTTTGGCTGACTACTACTGGACTCACCCATTCTGTGGTTTCCATTGGGACTATGAACCGTGCCTTCAATAACTTGTCCACCTCTTCCCGCAAGGCTCCCATTTGATCTTGACCCATCCTTCTTAGCCTTTGTCAGACTAGCTTAGCACTTGCTTTCAGCTCTATCTGCATCTCTTCTCCTTTGAACCCTCTAATCTCTTCATATGAAGTAACGAGCAAATCAGGAAAACTAACCATCATGTGCAAATATATCTCCTTCTCCATAGCTAAGAGGTCTCCACTGATCATTTGTGTCATCCATTCCTGCTTCTTTGACAATTCAACCTTGGTTTGCATCAGCCCTTCAATTACTTCATAAGGCCCTTCACTTTCATCTTCCATCTCATTTGCAAATGCAACTGAACCAGACTCATGGATTTCTTTGTCCATCAGAAGTTATGCAACATCAACATCCTCATCACTGCTGGTCGTACTGCCATTGTCCTTATCAATCACTGTGGAATAGTCCTCATCACTAGACTCTCCTTGTGTCCATATTATATAGCTTCTTGGCACATGTCTTTCCATAGAGGCTAATTGTACCACATCTCCAATCTTGAACAGCTCCCACTACACGTAACCATGGTCTTCCCAGTATAATAGGATATGCTTGCAACCCTGCTAGCATCACATGAAAATCAACCACCACCTTTGGATCATACGCCTCCACTTCTAAGATCTTTACAACACCCAAACATTTTACTTTCTGATGGTTTGCCAATATGATCCGAAAACCCCGGGGGCGGTCACTTTTTAGAATGTGTATGATATCACGTGAGTTAACCGGAGAGGATTATTAAAAGACCAAAATGTATAAAAATGTATAGATACAGAGGGGGGTGGGGTTTTTTAAATAGGCTCACAGTGTAAGTATAGTATGTATATTGGGGTATTATTAATCACCTCTTGAATGCATGTGATATAGGGGTCTTTTGATAAGTGACTGCCTCGAGCGAAAACCTGACACCCCAGTCACTGTAAGACCCATCTTCTCAACACATGAGTGTGTTATGACGCATATTTGGGCTCCACAATCCACATAACCTTGTCCCAAATTTGTCCCAAATTTTTTCTTTTGTGCCACACATCTACTATTGGACACATGTCTGGTAGCTCATCCATCATGAACACCTTAATTGAACCTCTCTCTGGTTCTTTCTCCATTGGGTTAACCATCCTCTTCCACTATTGCTTTAGCTTAGGCACCATCGCTATAAGATGCCCAAAAGGAACATCTGCTTTCCTGCTTGTTAGATCCTCCTTCAAGTCATAGCTTAATTGTCCATACCCTAGTGGAAATTTCGAAACATGAACTTGCGACGATCCCTTCCTTTCCTCTTGGCCTTGACATCCTCGTCTTGATGGCTCTTTCCCTTCTTCTTACTAGAACCTAGGGCACTTCTTCCTTCCTTATCCTATGTGGTCCTCTTCCCAATAGGCATCACTTATGTATCCTCCAACTCTGCTGCCTTCTCCAAGGTGACTACACTTATCACTTTTGTCTTTTCCTTTTCCTCTTGCGTTAATCTATGGTTCCTTCTTCTCCCTTAATTTCAATGCCATAATCATTTGACCTAGTTAGCACTAGTCTTGGCAATGGATACATGTCTCCGTCCATCCCTGGTGGCTTATCACATTGCGTGCTAATGTGGCCCAACTCTCCACAATTATAACATGTGGGGGTCTGCCTCCAAACTCTACCATTGCTTTGTCCAACACCATTCCTAGGTCTTTCTTCACCTCCTGGCTGATTTGCAAACCTCCCCCGACCTTGATTATTTCCCAAATTACCTAGCATGTTAAGGCTGAGATTCTTTATTAAATCTACCACTTGCCTCATGTCTTGCCTTAGCCCATCATCTTGCACTGTTGTAGTGACCACTGTTGGCATAACTTGAGGAGTAATAGAAACCATCGGTTCATGATGAACCCCTGGCATGCACCCTTGCAAAGATTCCATAGGCTGAAATTCAGATCTCCTACGCAAAGACTCTACTCCTAGCTGACTCATTCTTCTCAGCTTCCAACCTTTGTTCCTTGCTACATCTAGTGCATCTTCATGTGTCCTAGGCTTCTTTAGCTCCACTGTGCAATGTATATTCTCCCAAAGGCCAGCCTAGAACCTATCCTTCTTCATCATGTCAAGTGGGGGTACCTATGGTCCTAAGGCCTTGCACATCCGCTCCCATGCCAGTGAAAACTTACGTATGTATGCATCTACTGGATCACCTTCCCTTTGCACCAAACCCTGTACTTCTTACCACACTTTTTCAGGATCTTCTTTCTTCACAAACTCCACTTCCAATCCATGCCGTAGATTATCCCAACTTAATCTCACAGGCGGATCATCCGCACGCAACTCCTCTTCAAATGCTTTGGACCAAATTCATGTATCACTCTTCAAACAAATCTCGTGAAGACGTAACATCTACACACGATCATGAATCTGATTCCTAATGAAGTCCATCTCCATATTTTTTAAAAAGTCTTCCACATCTCCATCACTTCTTCCATGAAATTCCGGATAAGAGAAAGCCATGGCTACCCAAGTTTTGTTGCTTTGAGAACCCCTTCTAACACTGGTGCAAGAACCCAAAACTTTTTACTGACTCAATCCCCAGAAATTTCAATGGAGCTTATCTTTAGATAAGGACAAACACATGCACATCAAATGAGTTTTCATAGTTAATCATGCGAATTACAACAGGCAAAGGGGATTACAATATCTCTCTTAATCTTCTTGGACCGAACATAAAGACTATACGTCCCTAGAAAACAATCTTCTTGGACACATGAACATTTATTTGGATTCTTTGTGTTAAATGAAAAGGAGTGAATTGAGGTCCATTTGATCATCCATTAAACCCAACCATGCAGCTCCCAAGAAGGCACACCTGACTTATCCTTTGATTTTCCTAGAATTTCAGTAGAATAATAGCATAAATGGCTCAAAAGACCAAAAAACCAGCCATCAAAACTTGGAAAACCTTTGGCAGAGTTTTCCCAGAAGTCAAGCAGTAAGAACCTAAAGTATGGATTGTATATGTATACATAACCTGCCAACAATAGAATTCGAGCATCAAGTAGGAATCACTAGTACATTGCCTATGGTGAGGTCACGAAAAGAGTGCTCCAGCCACCTGTATCACCGAAAGGATCTCACATTTGAGAATCCCTCAACTCAATAAAACATCACGCTACTGACTCTCTCACGAAAGCTTATGTAAATCTCGTATAGTCAAGTCTCAGAAAAGACTATCTTTGAGACCAAGTCTCAGAAATGGTTGGGACAGCCAAATAAAACCAAGTATGGCTTCACAAAGGAGTACAATGGTAGTATCCACAAGTAACGCAGAGTACAAGACAATGCGCTCAAACAGGTGCCAAATGATGCATACCCACGGCAACTACAAGTGACTTCCACTTGCCACTAGTATATCACTATACTCCAGCTACTTGTACCTGTGTGAATCACATGTACCTGTACCTGTACCTATAACCTGTAATCTGTGATTTGTGATACGTAATCTACAACCTGTAATCTCGAAGCTGAAGGGACTCGGAGAAGATCCTCCGTGGGGACACCAAAAGAATGCAAGCGAGATGGAAACACACATAACGTCTCTATAATCACCCAATCATACACTTGGGATGATACACACACACACACACACACACACACACACACACACACACACACACACACACACACACACACACACACACACACACACACACACTATGGGGCACCACTCAGCTTACACAACCCACCTGGCCCAGAGACGGAAAACACCGATGGAGTGAGAGGAGAGAGACTACCCATTTGCCCACTCAACACAAAGATATATACACATACACATCCAAAAAACTCAGCTCAAAAGAGGAATATTCTGATGTTTAGATACAATTGAGCTTGGGACAACACCCATGGGGAAAATAGCTCACACAATATGGATGAAATATGCCAGATACAATCACAAATTTGAACAGAGGCTTCGCTCACAAGAGAAAATTACACAGCCAAAGCAACATTAAAAAGTGTGGAATTTGCCAAAATGGACAGTGCCATTGCATCCGGAGAAGCCAAAAACCCTAGTTAACAATATCAAAGTGCTTAAATCGGACCTCAGATGAGCTGTTTATGGCCAAAACAGGCTCCAAAAACAGCAAAAACTCAGTTGTGGATGTTCCTCCTCTTCTCTCCACGTCATTTTCTGGTTTCTCTCAGGGTTTTCAGCGTCCACACTGCACTTTATCCCTTAGGCACCTTTGGCATTTTGATTGACCTCAAACGGACCCCGAACATGCCAAAAAATGGCCGCGTAGTGCATTTTTGTCACCCTTCTACATCCATCCACACACCTGGCCAAATTCTTTTAATGCATCGCGCAATCACGTGAAGCCCCAAATATAGTCCTCACATGATAAAATTTTTGCATAATTCATCACAAGAAAACACTCCCGTTGTGTCCTCGCTTACCACGTGCAAGTATTGACCCCATTCGACCTCCTGACGCCACTGGATGCCATATGATACACCTGCTTACCTCATTGCATCGGCCCGTTGATAGATTCCTCGAGCAATTTTACGCTCCACCAACTCCTCATTATTGTAGAAAAACACACTGATACTGGTGATGATGAAAATCGATGTACTATGTACACGCTGTCCTACCTATACAAATGTGGGCCCCACATAACCACCTGGCTTTGGAAAATGAGCAATTATTTATTCGATGCACCATGCATGTGTATGTACATATGCGCAATCACTTCTCCCAAAAAACTCCTAACAATGCTTTGTGACCTTCGAGCCGTTTTCTGGTTTTCAAGGGCTTGGCTTGATTGATTTTATGAAACCAATCATATACATTGTGTATAGACATCATATGTAAGCTATCTGTGGAGTCAGAATCCAATTCCGACATTTGCCAAAAACGTAGGTTTTCTACTTGGGACCCCCTCGACCTTTGTTGAATGGTCAACTAGTGATACATAAGTTTTCTATTACGTTAGGGCATGCTACAATTCAAATCTTGTCTGATTTGGTTGAGCTGATAGGCATCTATGGTCGATTTTTGGTCGTAGGTCTTCGTGCACTACTCGGATTCTAGGGTTTTTTCGAGGGGTTTAGACTAGCTACCGGCCATACAAACTGGATCAATGATGAGTATAGAACTTATCCCTCATCTCTCGTGTGAGACGGCCCTAAAAACAGGCAACTGTGGACTCTAGAAAATGTGCACGAAGAACGTTGAAAAGATCTCTCTCCAAAGGCAACAAGTGGAAATGAGGTGGTTTCAGCCTACCGTGGGTATCTATACTCGGACTTCCCAAACCAGTCTTCCCCAAATTCCCCTATTAGTCCTACTAGGCCGTGAAATATATTTTAGAATAAAAAATTTCTCCAATCCGATTCTTGTAGCTCATCCTACAAGAATTTTACAAAAGTAGGTCTGATCGCCTCATTTAGGGTTCCCACTTCCGTCTGCCAATTTGATTGAAATTTTTTGTGTTTATTTGCCTTGTTCTTCTGATCATCAACGTGTCTTCAATTTTTCCATCTGAGCTCATTTGCCATTTATTATTAATTTTTTGACCTGTTTATTACAAAAATCAAAGAAAATAACAAAATACAATAAAAAAGTAAAGTGAAAATCCAATAATTAAGAAAATCTATTGAAAAACACAGCTTTATTGTTTTTTGTTGGATCTCTCCATTTTAAGTCTCAATATCAATAAAATGATGAAAAATAACAAAAAATGATATTTTTTGATGATTTTATCATAGAATATATATATATATATACACTATTTACACTCATCGGGAAGATATTGTGGTGGTTGTGGCCGGACGGCCTTGGTGTGAACCTACCCTCATGTAGATGCCATACGCATGAGCAGCTAGCTGTAGTCATTTGCATGATGGTGGCTTGTCAGCCAGCTTGTTGAAGCCTTGCAGTCACTGTTGATGTGGTTGTTAACAAAGAAAGACAAGCAGCCAGCAATGCCTTGGCCACCTCTACCGCTAGCGCAACTGCTCATGCATTAATGTTGCAACCAAACAATGATGGTCCCGTATATGGGGCCGTCCTTTCATGGTCAAAAACCTAGCAACTCATTTTAGTTAATTGGTTTTTCTTGCAAAGTTCTAGTTTTCTTCTTCAACTTAGGACTCTTTCTAGCAGAGTTTTCCCCGTTCAATTAAGCATCAAGTCAAGCCCACTAAACCCCTTATAGAGATGGATGTATGTCATAAAAATATCGTCCCTAGCCCTCACTTTGTTCTTCCTCGTCTTGTCCATTACATTGGGATAGCGACCTGATGTTTGCATAAGCGAGATGTTTGAGTTCCATGCCTTGATGATGATCGGCATGATGTCAAGTCTAGCCCCTAAGTTCAGTCCCTAGTCCCTAATGTTGTTGTATGATCACTCCCTCCAGATGAGGCGTTGGAGTTGATCCCTTCGTGTCGAGTCCATTCTCAAATTGTAAAAAAGATGTTCATCTTTTTCCTCCCTAAGGGGGGAAGTGTGGTGTATGTGGCCGGACGGCCTTGGTGTGAACCTACCCTCATGTAGATGCCAAGATAATTAGTTGGTTGTAATCTCTCTAGCTATCAATATAAGGAGCTGCCTATCACTCATGAAGGCAAGCTGAGTTTGGTCGTCCCGTATTCCTTGTACACCACAATATTATCAATTAAATTTTCCTTGTTAATGATTTATAAGGGAATTATTAGGTAGTTTTTCAAAAAATTACACGTTAACATCAAACTTTTTTCCTCCCTCTTCAAACATTGTCCTTAATTACTTAGTGCCCTTCCACCCCTCCCAGATGATGTACTCCGGGACGACTGTGTGCATGGGTTGAACAATTGTATCTCTGCATAGCCTTGGTTGGCTCTACCATGCTTTGAAGATCAATGCATTTGAAATCATTATGATGTGCAAGAGTTGGGTCTTGAGTAATTTTCTCAAGGGGTTATGATGTTGTAATGTAAAGACATAGCCTGATGTAGATCTCCTCTTATCCAAGTCTCGTGCATAATATGAGTCAGTGTATCCTCTAGCACTCAAATACTGACTATCATAGCATATACGCATACTCTTTGTATGTTTTAAGTATCTCGTGATACCTTTCACTGCCTCCCAATGTTTCTTGCCGGGATTTGACATATATCTGCTAACCACTCCCACTGCAAATGCAATATCCATACGTGTAGCAATCATTGCATACATCAAACTCCCACATGCAGATGCATATGGCACCTTATCCATTTCAACCTTTTCCACCTCAGACTGTGGGCAATGGTCGCTTAGTTTCACATATGACGTCAATGGTGTCATCAATGCCTTTCTCCTGTCCATATGGAAACGTTGCAACACCTTGTCAATATACTCTTCCTGAGATAAGTAAAGCATCTTCTTTGACCTATCTCACTGGATACGCATACCCAGTATATGACTTGCCTCACCTATGTCTTTCATGTCAAAAACCTTTGCCATTTTTGACTTAAGAGCTGAAATTTCATCCCTGCATTTCCCGGCAATTAACATATCATTCATATAAAGGACCAAAATCAGAAAACTACCATCTTTAGCTCGCTTAGTGTAGAGGCAATGGTCCATATTGCTACGTGTGTAGCCTTGAGAGAGCATGAACGAGTAGAATTTATGATACCACTCCCTTGATGACTATTTTAGATCGTATAGTGTCTTTTCTAACTAACACACCAAGTCTTCATTGCCCTTCTCAACAAAACCTTCTGGCTACTGCATATAAACTTCTTCTTGAAGATCACCATGCAAGAACGCCATCTTGACATCCATTTGGTCAAGTTCCATGTCATCTTTACAACCAGAGAAAAGATTTCATCAAAGTCAATACCCTGCTGCTGCTTAAATCCTTTAGCAACAAGCCGTGCCTTGTACTTGGGTTTATTATCATGAGGTGTAATTTTCTTCTTGTACACCCATTTGCATGGTAATGCCTTTTTACCTTTAGGCAACTGAACCAACTTCCAAGTTTGATTCTTATGCAACGAGTCCATTTCTGATTGCATGGCCAACTGCCATTTTTTCAAGTCAACCACTTGTAATGCCTCCTCGTAACAAGATGGTTCTCCGCAATCTGTGAGCATGACATAATTTAGAGATGGCACATAACGATCAGGTGGTTTGGAGACACGCTCAGAACGTCTCACCACAACTGATTATGCCTCTCTAGCCACTATAGGCTGCTCCTGAGCCTGACCATGCTGGCTTGATGTGCTAGCACTAGGTCCATCTTCCCTGAAGACAAATCTTCTGATCTCCTCTGTCTTCTCTAGCTAAGCGTGAAACTTGGCTTCATTGAAATGCACATCATTGCTACAAATAACTTTTATGGACTCAGGATCCCAAAGCCGGTAACCCATCTCGCCCGATTCTCCATAGCCAAGAAATATACACTTCTTGCTCTTTGGTTCTAAGTTATTCCTAAACTCCTTAGGAATATGGCTATAAGCTTCACAACCAAAGACTCTGAGATGCTCATACGAAGGTGCCTTCCCTGTCCATAGCATCTCGGCCACTTCACTCTTATCCAGACCCCTACTAGGAGACCTGTTGATCAAATGGACTGTTGTAGCCATTGCTTCTGCCCAAAATCCATCAGGCAATTTAGTATTTGACAACATGCTTCTAACCTTCTCTTGTATGGTCCTATTCATACGTTCTGCAAATCCATTTTGTGAAGGATTGTATGGTGCAGTAAGTTCCCGCTTTATCCTTTTGGCTTCACAAAAGTCTTGGAAAGCCTTGGAAACGTACTCTCCACCATTGTCTGTCCTTAAGCACTTCAGCTTCTGACCACTCTGATTCTCCACAAGCTTCAAGAATTTCTTTAAGACCTTGAGCACCTCATCCTTGTTCTTCAAGAAGTAAACCCATACTTTGTGACAATAGTCATCTATGAATGTATAGAAGTACGCTGCTCCCCCTAGTGACAAACTAGGCATTGGTCCGCATAGATCATTGTGCACAAGAGCTAACCGTTTGTCCCTATGATTCCTCTTTGATCTGTGCGGTTCCTGTGTTTGCTTACCATAAACACAATGCTCACAAAACTCGAAATCTTGAAATGAAAAGCCAGGAAAATAACCATAACGAGAAAGTATTTCCATTCCTCCTTTTGACATATGTCCCAGCCTACGATGCCACAGTGACACACTTGGCTACTCAATCACATCAATTACATGGTTTTTAACCTCTAAAACATGTAAAGTATACAGAGTTTCTGACTTGCTGCCATGTGCTACAATCATCAAACCTTTGAAGATCTTCCAAGCACTGTTCCCAAAAACTGTCACATAACCCGCATCATCCAACTTCCCTGTACTGATCAAGCTCTTTCGGATTTCTAGAACATGTCTGACATTCTTGAGCCATAAAGAAGAGCCATTCTGAAACTTCAGCTGCACATCTCCCACTCCAATTATGTCACAAACCTGCTCATTGCCAAGTCTGACATAATCTTTAGTAGTCACATATGATGCAAACCACTCTTTGTGCGGAGAAACATGTAAAGATGCCCCTGAGTCGATAATCCAATCACTCATAGCATGTCCATCCTTTGTAGTCAAGAAAACAGAATCAAGATTTCTTGTGAGGAAGATGTCACCAGCTGCTATACTAGAATCACTGTCTGAACCAGATCCTGTGACATTCACCTCTTCAATCTTCACTGAACTCTTCTTTTCATCTTGCTCAGAACTCTTTGTTGTGCCTTTTTCTTGTTTCCACTTCGTACACTCTCTTCATGTGACCCTTCTTGCCACAATGGTAGCATTCTATGTCATCCTTTGACTTCGAGTCACGAGACTTACTTTGGTTTTGTGCCTTCTTACCCTTCTTCTCTTTAGACTGTTGTCTTCCTCCAACGACCAAAGCACGTACTATTGCCTTTGCCTTTGTCAATGTTCTTCCTGTTCACTTCCTCTGTAAGCAAGTTGCCTTCTACATTGGCACTTGTAAGACCTTCTGGCACGACAGAATTACTTAACGCTGTGCAAAAAGTATCCCAACTATCTGGCAAAGTGATTAAGAGAAACATAGCCTTCACTGAATCTGGAAAGACTATCTCCTGTGCTGCTAATTGGCTGAAAATTGTGTGAAATTCATTGAGATGATTTGACATGGCTGTCCCTTCCTTCATCTTCAAATCCACCAATTTCTTGAGCCAGTAAATATAAGAAGCAGCACTTTGTTTCTTGTACATACCACATAGCTTTTGCCATACGCCATACGTTGTATTCTCTTCTACTAAATTGAAGTAAACATTTTCTGCCAGTGTCAGCATGATTGTGGAACAAGCTAACTCGTCAAGCTCTTCCCACTCATCTTCAGCCATACCTTCTGGTCTCTCCCCTTTGAGCTTCAGTGGCTTCACTTGTTTTTTATGCACCAAAACCTGCCAAATCTGCTTCTTCCAAAATGGAAAGTTTATGCCATCCAGCTTCTTCATGTTGTAAAGAGTCTCACTTTGAGAAGATGCCATATCTGCCAAACTATTTACTTCTGGGAAAAATCCGGCAGAGTTTCCCCTGTAAAATGGCCTCTGTACACAATAAACAAGCTGTAAACAACAAGTTGAACACCTCTCCTCAAGAACTGTCAGTATTTTGAAAAATTTTGACAGAGTCTCCCCTGTAAACTGAGCTCTGGAAACCAAAAGATAGCTCAAAAACAACCATAAGTAGTTGATCACTAACAAATCTAAGAATCTCTGTAATATGCTATCTTGTAAGCATACACTGTCTCCTGTCTGGGTGATCACAGAACCTGTATCTGTCTCAAGACTGAACCCTGAACAATGCCTCAACGGCCTGACGCATAAGATGCAATCCAGTGTCTACACAAAGTCATACATCCTATGGGATAAAAGTCACCGAAGAGGATGCGTGTAGAGGGGAACTCCAGCAACCTAATCCACCTCACACTGGGTAACCCAGCCCCTAGTGCTTGGCTTCAAAAACCTCACACATGACCCTCACAGATGGCTCAGCAAAATGCCTAGAACTAGCATACATCCTACAATAGAACAATCACCGTCCTATGACCGCTGGGACGGTCTGTCTGCTAGCGTGACTCACAACTAGTAGACCCACAATCACAATACATCAATCTGCAATACATGCCAGTGGTGTCAAGCCGTCGTATGGCCACACCTCCCCTGAACCTGGCAAGCACAAGAAGTAGCAATGCAGACTGCAATATATATATCTGATGATATATATGTGTACATGGTCTATAGATGATGCTTTGAAGACTAATGAGTGATGTATGTCGATGCCGATATTGATGCCTACCACCTCCTGCTTGCCAATCTACACAAGACAGGTTTCTTTGCGGCTGAAACCTATCTTCTGATGTAGTGCTCAGATCAAAATTCTGAGGGCATAAACAACTTCGAAAGTGGGGTAAAACCGCAAGTCACCTGTTGGAAATGCTCCCGGAATGCCGAGTGTGAATTTCCAAGCTCCGGATCCAAAATCTGCCTGAAAAGTGCGCGCGTGCGATTATGAAAAACCGCATTGCACCTCGCTCTGATACCAATTGAAGTCGCGGAGCAGAGCGTATATCGACTCACACACACACACAGATACACAAAAATTTTACACAGTACGTAGAGAAGTCATTTAAGGGTTATCTCTCCAAACCTTATTATCCACACAAGTATATGTGAGTATATACAAATAGTTAGTGATCAGTGAATTAGGCGGGCGGCCAGCCATATCCGTATAAGAGGCCACTTGGGCTTTAATCCCAACAAATAATACTTAATTAACTTGGCATGAACAATAATTTTGCAAGACAAAGAGTTATAGAACTTGACAATAGTTGAGGACCAGATTTATGTGGAGCCGGTCCCCCCTCCAATAGGCTTTTGTAGTATAGATTCTCCCATCAAGAGAGACTTGGTACATACAATCTTTGTGTTCCTTGTGACCCACGTGATGCAATGAAGATGGAAAGTTTCATGCATCACAAGCATAACATAGACTTTGTAAAAAGCATTAACCATCCCTGACATCAGTTCCAAGGCCTCAAACACCTTCAAAGATGGAGAGAGCTAGCGGGGAATGAGGGTATAGAAGAGAAAGAAGAAACATTCGTAGGAGAAAGAAATAGTTTCTCACTTATCGTCACTCTTCTTGCTTAGCATACATAATAGAATAGTAATGAAGATGGAAAATATGGCAAGCGTTAGCATTGGAGCATGGCTCTTGGTTGGATTTGCATTCCATAGCCAAGAGTGTTGGTGTAGGCTTTCAACTTCTCAACAAGCTTGGAGAAGGATATGGAGCTCTTGCAGTTTTCACTTCACACAATGAGTGTGTGTGTGTGTGTGTGTGAGTGAGTGTGGGAGAGTATACTCTGCACGCAAGCCCCTAGCTTCCTTGGTCAACCCCCTCTTCTAGTTCATGATGGAAGCTCATTGGACCTCTTCAAGCCTGGCCAATCACATGCAGAGTGCATATCAAGCAAGTATGCTAGCCTTGGGACAATTGTCTCCCTTTACCCTTTGAGAGAGAGGACTTGATAAATGCATACACAATTCATTAAATTAGCTAATTTATCATTGGACCCCTTGAGAGGCAAACCAATATGCTTTCGGCACCTTATGAGGCCAGCATGGAGAGGAACTTGACAAGTGTCCATGTTGCTTCATTAGGCAAGGCTTGACTTGTGTGAGGGTGTGTGTATTCTCTCTCTAGATCCTACAATGAGGGCTCGCCCTCTTGTGTAGGGATGTGCTTTGACTTTTTGGAACACCTGAAGCCCCTCAAGTACCTTAGTCATGGAGCACCTAGAACCTTAGTCATTAATTACCTCAAGCACCTTAGTCAGCAAGCACGACAAGCACCTCAAGCACCTTAGTCATCAAGCATGGCAAGCACCTCAATCTTGGGCCGGGTTCCCACCTCAAGCACATCCCTTGCCTCAGGTCAAAGGACTTTTTAACACTGACATTTAAATGTATTTAATGAAGCTAACCCTAAGGTCTTTTAGCTCCATTAGGTAGCATTGCTCTTTGACAGACCATCTGTCATTTGGACTCTTTTACCTTGGCCCCGTGTTGAGATAGATCCATAAGCACATGTCTATATCCTAACCGTTGTTCCTGTTTATTCTCCCACATTAAATGATCATTTTAAAATGAGAAAATCATTTGGGTTGGTTAGTTATTAGATTGTATGACAATTTGGCCCCACGTAAACATATAATGGCCACTCATGACCAGCAATGGAAAAATATGTTTGTATTCAAAAATTAAATCTTGAACAGTAGATTCTTCCCATCTACCAAAATAATTGGCTTTCACAGCAACAATCACGCTCCTCCAACCCCCTAAATCCATGTTTCAAATAGACAGAGGCAACGTCGTGTTTTTGAAGATTCTACATTGGGCAGTGGGAACATGGCTTGAGCTCCCCCCCTCCCCCCCCCCCCCCCCCCCCCCCCCTCTCTCTCTCTCTCTTGCTCACACGCACGCACACACACACACACACACACACACACACACACACACACACACACACACGCACAAACGGCTATCTCTTGCTTTTTAGATTACCAATTAATCCTTGGATTTTGATTGGACTTGAATGAGGTGTGGAGTCAATATATGGACGACAAAGTAGTTACTTCCACCCAGCAAGAATCTATCGCCATGATTAGCTTGGACGATAGCATTGAGCCTCTTCTCTGTTCCTTGCTAAGAATTAGAAGCTTGCAATTGAAGTAATCTGAAAAAAAGAAATATTGTATTAAGTAACCCATAAAGTCTATGCCCAAGATTCCGAAGATAGCGAAGTAGATAGATTTCATTGCAACCCAAAGTGGCTTCCCTTTACACCTTCATCAAACATTTCCAGGTCTAGGTGTTCACCATCTATGGATTTGAGTGGAATGAAGCTAAAGTCAGTAACATCTAAGAGGCTGCAGGTATGGTCACTTTTGCAATTCTTTTAGATTCATGTTGTCGCAGTGATCTTCTGGACCACAGTTGGGAATAAGCAAAGATGTGTTTTTAACCCAAAAGTAGATGACTACAACGACACAGTCAAATGTTTTGGGCATGCGGCCCACTAGGACAAGGTAGCTTTGCTTAATAAGAGAATACCACTTGCTGGCAATGCTTGTCATGAAGGGTTGATGTTGAAACATCCAAGATGGGAAGTTGCACCCGGATGCACTTGAAGCAAGGTATGATGGTCCATTACTAATTTTTTCTAATGATGTAGCCGAGTTCCACGCCAATCCTATTTCATGCTGCTGTCATTATGACATGACTGACTGACACTACTGGTCCATACTGTTCAACCTCTTCTAGATGCACATATGTCATTATGATAGCACCAGGTAATGGTGGTTGATTCCTAAAGATATTGTATAGTTAGTGGATGCACACAAATTCCATGAAATTTTTGTGTATCTAGATTGGGAGAAAGTCCATTCCTTGCTTCCCTATATGGCACTCCATGAAGCTTCATTCTTGAAGGGGATGTCATCAACCACTACTTTTCCTTTCTCAAGTGCACCTCATTTGGCATACACACTAACATGGGTGTTGCTGACATGTACATTCTTTTTAAGAAACCCACCAATCACGATTTGTTTGTGCAATTCGTAGCATTTACAGAGATCTCTGTTGTTGGCACAAGCCTTCAAAGACATGATGAGGGCAATTGCGGCACTAGGATCTTCATGATGCAAGAGCATCTTCACCATATGCCAGGGAGCTTGTGAGTTGAATCCCTGCACGTTTTTGTTTTTGATTCATGCAGTAAGCATTGCATGGTCTGCTAGCAAAATGTATGGATATGTGATGTATCTCTTTGTGATGCCTTGTCTGTTTCAACTCAGAACAACCCCCATTAATCACCATCTCTTAAAGCGCAGAAAGTGCTCATTGCAACATGTAAGCAGCAGGTAAGCACTAGTGCCCTTGCCTAAAGCTACGAAGGAGAATACTCAAATTTGGAGGTGTAAGCCTTCATGAGAGCAAGCATCTAGCAATCCCTCTGGCGCGTGAACTGTCTCTATAGAAAACTAGTAAAGATGCTAGCCTAGGGTCTCAAAAGTGTTGGTCTAACGATAAGGCTTTGTCTTCTCAACCTACAGGTTGTGGGCTCCCTGTTGGGTCCCCTCTAGAGAGACACCTTATGCTCCCGTTCGTAGCTTGTTGTTGGCAGTTGCGTGCTCTATCCGTTGTTCTCACTGCATGTGGTGCATCAATTAGGTGGCCATGGTGATGCCTATGTGTGGCTCTTGCCCAATGGTACACGGCCCTTGCCCGACCATGTTTCATGGCTAATACTTGAAAAGGATAAGCATCTCCCCTTGTGGGCCCTCCGGTGTCATTAGAAGAAATTTGGACTCACTTTTGTACCCTTTAAGAAGTTCCACTTCAACTTAGAGAGAGAAAATAAAAATGCTAAATAATACACTTTAAGTCATACTTTTTTGAGCCAAGAAGATGCCAAAATAACATATTCTTTGTCAGTTAGCCACCGTTTCCTTTACTTACCTTCATTCTCTTGTTAGGAATCCAATTAATCGTATGACTACTGATTTGAAAGCAACTCTTTATGTAGTGGATCCTTGACATAGAACATAGATTTGGTTATCTTTAGGTTTAATCAATATCTTGCATCTTTTGAATTTTTCTAGATGTGTGTTTTGTGTCTGAAAAAGAGGACATATATTCACAATAGTGGAAATTTTGATTGCACAAGCAAGTCTCCAGTTCGACAACACTGCAAGGTTCGTTATCTGCGTCCAATTCCCCATGGCTATGTGTTTGCTTGGCGCAACACATACATGCTACGGGGCAGGGCTACCGCTTCTTATAATTTTTGGAGAGACTACCGTGCCAACTCTCCACCATACTTTTGTATGGCACTTCTGCATGAGTGCACTGTATACTTCGTATTTTCAGTCTGTGTGACTCTTCATTGCAAAGCGAAATGTTTAACTAATCACATTGCTTTTTTGTAGCTTGACTCAAATATTGACCTGCAATTTGGATAATCGAAACGCACCTATACATCATTACAGATCAGTAAAGCATTTTATTTCTTATTGCAATTCATTGATGCTTTACCACTTGCTTATTTTAATTTTTTTCACAATGCTTCCTTTAGTTTGGTTAACATGTATGTTTTGTTTAAAAACTTACACTCAATGTTGATCAGCATCTGTACATATTAATTACACACGCTAGAGCGAAGCTCGTTGCTTGATAACCCATTGATGTCTTGGTTAAATAATGCTAGTCTACACTCTACAACACATGAACTATCCAGCTCAACCATTTTCACAACTACAATCCTTTGACCTAATGGATCAAGCCCAAAACGAAACCAGTTTCTTGATTTTGGAAACAATGCCTGAGCCACCAAGACGACATGCATATATCACATCCGATACCACATGAATTTGGCTCCATACAACCTGTCAAAATCATGTTTGTTTAATTATTCATTGCTATAATATGTTTTAGCAAGGCCCACCAAGCAAGACTAGTTTGGCCTTGGACATGCATTTAGAAAACGCCAATGGCTCCTTTAATTACCCTAACAAACGTGCCCAAATGACGCCATTGCGAAGGTGGATGGACTGCTTAATACCTGCCCAATGATGTACATGCACTCTTTCGCTGTTGAGGCAGAATCACTACTGATTCCGTCTATCAACGATTTTGGAAAAATCATTGACACATATTGATGAAGGTTTGGCCTTTCGTGCCAGCTACCATTCACACACAAGAAGATTTGGAAATTTTATCATATAAGAAAACGGAGCCCTTTTCAGTGTTTTTCATACAATGCATAACATCATGAGCTTCTACTCGAGAGGCACTACGTACCTAGCTAGGTATGATTGGGGGTAGGGGACCCCCGCGGACGCCCCAGCGGGCCGACGGTCCCTTGCCCCAAGTGTACCTAGCTAGGTATGCGGTGCCTCCCTCATAGAAGTTTATGATGTTGAGGTAAGTCGGAATGTGGGAATTAGGGTGGGTTCAGACTAGGCGGCGGAAGAGAAATGCAAAGGGGCTTCATTTCTCCATGGTAAAAATTGATTGGTTGGAGTTGAGGCTCTCTTCAGCAGGGCCCTCCATTTTTCTTCCGAAACCACCACCCCCCCCCCCCCAAAGAGTTGATGGCCTCTCTCAGCCCCTTCGGTTTTTCGCTCTTCCTCCTCCACACTGTTCATACTAGACTAGGCGGCGGGAGACTTGCGAAGGCTTGTTTCTTCCGCCGGTTCAGTCTGAACCCAGCCTTATTGTGAGAATTTGTCCAGAACTTCGTGTGTATGCGTAGGTGTGCAAACGCTGGCTTTGGCCAGCACATTACTTCGTCATGGCGAGTCGAGTCTCGTTGCGAGCGAGAGAGAGAGAGAGAGAGAGAGTACTTGTACTTACAGGCAGCATGTAACAGAAGCATGCAGGATGCAGGTACGACTTCCTACGTTGAGAAGTAAAACCTGTGTGTATGTGTGTTGAAACACTGCTCAAGACACCTATAAAGTCTGAAGTGGAGTCTCGGCCCACGTCCAAACAAATGGATAATTGGGAGGTGAGTGGACATTGGCACCATGTCTTGTATGTGTTTGTGTTGATATGGAAGTTTGAGGAAATCAGGGTTCAAGAGAAGCGGATCTCAATTTCAGGGGGGTTTGGCTGTGTCGTCCTTTTTTTGGGTGCGTAGTGACGGTACTGCAGGGCAAAAGAGCATAAGAAATTGTTGTGTGGCTTTTATTAGAGGACTCAATGGTCACCCATGGAGGCAATAAGTTTTATATCAACTTGCTTGCCATCATGGCAAAGTAGCCCAAACCGGTCTTCAAGTCGCCACGAACTGGCTAGCATGAGTTGACCAAAACAGTCAACACCGCTTTGATGTGCAAGCCTCGAATCCCGTGCCTCTGGCTCAGGGTGGCAATGCTCTACAACTATACTATGATGACTGCACACGTGCTTTTGTAGTGAAAGCACTTGCGGTTGCTCATATGTAGACAATCGTTGGTGGTCCACGAAAAAGTGAGGCGACCGGCCGTGCCGGTCACTTCCACCTACACGGTGGCTAGCGAGCTGATTTTTATCCATTGCCTCCATGGTTACACTTGCATCAGTTATCCATCATGTACCCATGCAAGAGTTTTTTGCAACTATATTTCTGATATTGGCACGTGGTTGGGCCAGTTGCATCAGTTATCCATCATGTACCCATGCAAGAGTTTTTTGTAACTATATTTCTGATATTGGCACGTGGTTGGGCCAGTTGCATAATGGATAACTTACGTAGGATGGATATAGCAACAGATAGTCGGTGCTTGTCCGACCACATTCTTCCCCTTCCAACACGGACCAACACAGACAACTTGGGCCAAGTATAATCTGTATTTAGCATCTAATCAAAGCATCACCATCAATAGACAGTATCATCAGTAGAGAGAGCAAAAACAGTTTATACATAATTGTAATCTTAGAGAAGGACGACTTAAAAGTTTCTTTGCTACCAAATGTCAAAAGTATCGATAGCTACCCCTTCCTTGTTTTCCAAGGGAACTTCCCCGCTGTATACTCCCTATTTACCCACTCCTTGGGTGAACAGATGTAACTTTTTGTCTCTCTAATTAATGCAAAAGCGTATTTGGTATAAAAAAAAAAGGTTTGAGGAAAAGTGAAATTGTTCTGTTGATTTTGTGTGGGATAGTTTGATGAAACTTATCCGTCATGGGTATGTGTTACTTGTAAGAGATTAGGGCAGCTAATCACTGTCCCCCCCTGATGACAATGTTTTGATCATTATTAAGGATTTATTCTGCTGGATTAATTCCTCATCAGACATCGGTTATCAGGAGCCTGGAGCAAGCTTGGACAGCCTCCCCCACAGTCAGGAAAAACCACTCGTGGCCCACCTTCGCCACAAATCCTGCATCGTTCAGCTTTTGAATCACTTTCGTTCCCGGATTCGCAAATACCAGCTGCAATGCATGAGTCCACACATGTAAATTAATGTATTTCAAGGCAATCATCAGCATCATCAGGAATGCCATTCACCTGCACTTTTCTTTTCTGAAGTGTTGTGTGGAGATCCTCAAAGGAAAGAATACCCGTTGTATCTATATTCGTCACCGCTGCAAGCTCAGATGACAAAGCGCAATGAGGTTGTACGTCTACAACTTGATGTGCATTAGCAAGTCCAGAGAGATAAGAGTCAATAGTTTACTCAGTAGCACTTACGCGACAATTCGATGATTGCAAACTGGAAAGGGACACCATTTTCTTTCTTGATTTGGTCTCCTTCATCGTCAAGCCACCTTAGGATCCTGCATATAATGCCACTCCTTATTTTCAGTGTGAAGAACGGCTCCAACTTTTTGCCACGTTTGGGATCTTCTGTGGCTCTAGGGTTTGCATGAATTAGGCCTTCATGTTAAGAATGCTGATAAACACATCTGACAATTACCTTTCGCGAAGGTAGGTAGAGTTGGTGAAGTAGACGGCTGCATCAATGCGGATGATCAAGATTCCCGATGTCCTCGTCGAATCCGGGTACTGTTCGACATTTCTGTAGATAGTAGTCCCGGGAATTTTGCCTAGGACAGCAGTGTGCGGCCTTATAGCCTGCAGTAATATCGTCGCCACTGACAAACTCACCTGCAATAGTGACACAATGTCAGTTACAGACTATTTGATTGCGAGAATCGCAACAAAGCATTTGCTCTAATGTCTCTTTAATTTGTAGGTTACCGCAATCAATAGACCCATCTCTACAGAGATGAAGAGCACACCCAAGAAAGCACCCATCAACGTGATGAAGTCCAGCTTGTCGACCTTGAAGACAGTGATTGCAGCTTGGTAATCAATAAGGCTGAGGACAGCATTGATGATGATGGAGGCCAGGATGCAGTTGGGAGTGTTGTGGAAGAGCGGTGTTGCTACCACGAGCACAACTAACACCATGAGGGACATCACAATGTTTGATACTGGTGTTTTGCATCCCGCATTGTAATTCACTGCCGACCGTGAGAAGGATCCTGCACAAAGTTTACGAGCTGACGTAAGTCTTCAGAATGGATACTTGTTCTCGAGCACTAGTTCCGATGACCAAGCACACAATACAGCAAGAAAATAACCGAATGCAAAGTATGCAAGACATGGGAGCCTCTCACCAGTAGCGACGTAGCAAGACGTGCAGGCGCCGATGGTATTCATTGCCCCAAATGCAATCATCTCTTTGTTTCCATCAATCTGGTAGTTCCTGAGTGATGCAAACGTTCTTCCAATGGCAACACCTTCCTGCATAGCAAGTGGGTGCGACATTGAAAATATTGAAAAGATGTCGATAAACCAGCACAAGACTTATCGAGGAAGAATCTTACCGTCAGTGCAACAAGGGCTGACTCAAAACCAACAAAGAGAGCCTTTTTCAGAATCTCTCCATGAAAGACAAATTGTCCAACAGAGGAAGGATTTACCCTTCCATCAATTTTGCCAACCTAAAAACACAAATCAAATCCGTGGATCAGCTGATTGAGAGAAGCTTGTGGCAGCGTGCAAAACAAAAAATTCAAAGGGCATTGAGGGAACTTGAAAGCTTACAATTGCAACTCCATGCTTATCAACATGAGTGATGGTTACAAAAACAGTTGCGAGGATGACAGAAGTGAGGGGGGCAATGGCTGGCACCCAAAAGAGCTTCTTATTCTTCTTGCCCTGTTGTGAGTTATGGCCATCACATAGCGTAATCAGAACCATGATACGTGGATTGCATTGGATGTTATAAAAAGCAACCAGCCTGCTACTGGCGATGACCAGAGAAAAACTTACAATGTACTTGCACAGAATCAGAAAGCCCAGAAAGAAAAGCCCGATCAATGCAGTCTGCCAACTCCACTGCATAATAAAGCTTGCTTAAGCTTTGACAGTTCTCATAATTACAAATTCTTTTATTTGAAGTACCTCATCAGTATGCCGGAAGACAGACGTAAGCACGGAGACTATATCTGTTTTCCTTGTGAAGGATGCTGTGGATATTCCCAGCATCCCTTTCAGCTGTTGAAGTCCAATGGTGATCGCCGCTCCTGCCATGAAACCGATGATCGCAGCATGGGAGAGGAAGTCGATGATAAACCCTAGTCTGTGTGTGGCGACGTGTGGTTAATGTTCCATTTTTACTACAAAGAAGCCGGTAATGCACATAATAGCAGATATATATACGGGCATGTACCTGAAGAGACCAAGAGCGGTTTGAAAGAGGCCTGCAAAGAGGGTAGCAGTGAAGATGAGGGCCAGGTAGGATTCTCGGTATGTGGTGCATGTGTCATTTACAAACTTGAGACTGGTGCTATCACATTGGTTTGTCGCTGCGGCAGGTACCGGGAATTGGTTACTGGCCAAGGTGCCGAGCAGAATTGAAACCACGGCCACCGGGCCAATTGCAATGTCTCTGGAAACGCCGAGCAGAGCGTAGATCAATGGCGGAACAAAGCTGGTATCTGCAAAAGATTAGCATGGAGAAACGAGCAGGTTATAGGGGAGTGCTATAAAGCAAAAGAGCTGGAAATGCCGGTGAGAAGGAAGCTTACACAGGCCATAGATGGGGGGAAGGCCGGCGAGCTTGGAGTAGCCAATATCCTGAGGCAAGAAACCATGGTAGGATGAGAGAGAGAGAGAGAGAGAGAGAGAGAGAGAGAGAGAGAGAGAAATGAAATGAAATGAAACCATGGTAGGATGTGAGAGAGAGAGAGAGGTGTACTTGAGGAATGCAGAGGCTGCCAATTGTGAGCCCAGCAATGGTGTCATCTTTAAGGTAGGAGAGGTTGTAGCCCTTGGCCCATTGCAGGGGAGGGAAGAGATAGGCTAGGCCGAGTCCGAAGCGGCGAGAGCGGGTCTGGTTCTTAAAGGGGCGGAGGGGGTCATCAGGGAAGAAGGTCTCACGGACTGCCAACTCCAGGCCTTTGAGGGAAGAGCCTTTCTCAGGGATGCTGATGCGGCGCCGCTCTGGTGACTCCACCGACCCGCCCTGCTCGTCGTGCTCGTCTCTGTCGGCACCTGTGGTGCTGTTCATCTTTGCCATAATTCAGCTCTGCACAGGTAAAAAGAGTACTGTGCTCAGAGCGCACCAGATGTTGCTTGACTCTCCGCGGCTCCTCCCGGGGAGCAGCCAATCGCTGGACAGTGCCCCAGATTGCGCAAATGGGAATAACGAAGTTCTGCAGTGGTTAAAGCGGTACATTGTATTACTGTAACACAACATGCAGCAGCTCACGGCAAAAACGCAGAAAGAAAACATGCAGCTCTGTACTGTTTTAAAATTTGACTAATTCAATCGTCCTCTTTCTTTCAAAAAAAATGCTGCAGGGCTACATGAGGACTACACAACATGCACGCAGAATGTCAGAGGGCCAGTAATTATTACTGCAAGTAATTTAATATACCTGACAGACTCGATCGAACCGCAGTCTTTTCGCCGACTCTAATCAGATTCGAACTTTAGGGCTGATACTTAATGCTGATGATTCATGCACACGCAGACAAAGATCAAACACGAGCTCTCATGTACAGGAATTTGCCACATGCAGCCGCCTCCTTTTATACTCTGCGCCAAAAGAGAAGTCAACGTGTATCTGCTCCAGGTGGCGTCCGGATCCCCGCCATGCTCTCGCTGGTTCATCGAACCTTTACGGGAATTCGGTCATCACCTTCCTTCCCCAAGTCAACTGATGGCCCTCGCCCCCTCACAAAGGCCATCCCGCCCTTCTCACCAAAATGCATTTTTCTTTTTTCTCTAACCCGTCCAAAAAAATACCTAGTTTGTAAAGGCATCAGATAACCCCCGCCCCCCCCTCTCCAAAACGAGATAGGAGGATTGCATTAGAAAAGAAACACCATTACATGTATCTGGGGTATAGGGGACATGCTAAAATTACCTGCTTTTCCTAGGGGGATTACAGTGGCCAGTAGTAGTAGGGGGTACCAGTTGAAAGAAAATAAAAAAATCTCCCATTAGTGATTAGTGGAAGGGAGCAAAAAGAAAAGTTTGGAAGTGACAACGAAGTGTAGTTAGTTTTAGAATTCTCTGTGCATGACATTCTCGTGGCAGGCTATCAATACTTGGGATGTTGTATCCTTAAAGAAGAGGCGAGAGCATGGGGGGGAAGGGAGGTCTCCACACCAGGCCAAGTGTGTGCAATAGGGGTCCTAGAAGAGGAGGTCGCCATAGCAGCAACACATTACCTTCTAATAGAAAGAGTGAGCGTAGGAGGGGTTGTAGAAGAGGGTGCTACAGGAGGTGTGACAACAACAGCCACAAAAACAGAAAGGAGGCATCCATGAGGGCGACTGTGTGTGGCAAGGTCCTAGAAGAGGGTGACGACAGTAGCATGCGGGGGAGAGGTGGTCGCCATAGCAGCAGCGTGTCGGCTTTCAACACACCAAATGTGCGCAAGAGATCAAGTCGCAAAAGAGATATTGAGAATCCTCATACAAATGATTTTATTTAAGTCTATTCCAGTAGGCGGCATGTAACATTTAATGGCCTAATAACTTGTGTGTAGTGGAAATAAGCATGAACATAGTGGGCATTTCATTAGAATAGATTCCTAATGAGAATTACAAGAGTGCTTGGGTGGAGAGAGCAACAAAAAGCATAACACCTAGTTAGATAGCATCGACAATACTTTCAAAAGAGAGAGTACTTAAGCTATTGACAACAATTGAGGACCGGACTTGCATGGAGCCGGTCCCCCCTCCAAAAGGCTTTGTATTATGGTTTCTCCCATCAAGAGAGACATTGTACAATACAATTCTTTGTGTTCCTTCAAGACTAGCTAGTGCAATGAAGATGGAAGCTTCATGCACTAAGCAAAACACTTAACAAACACAACTTGAATTATCCCCGTTCTCAGACCCAAGACCTCACACACCTTCGAAGATGGTGAGAGCTAGCACGGTATGAGAGTAGATTGAGAGGAAGGAGTATCTTACGAGAAAGATGTACATCTCCTCACATAATCACTCATATTAGCATAGCTTAGCTTAGTAATTAGCTTGGTAGAGGAGATGAGCATGCATTGAAGCTTGGCTCTTGGTTGGATTTGCATCCACATGCATGCCAAGAGAGTGTTGATGTAGGCTTCTATCTCACAAGCTTGGAGTAGGTGATGAGTTCTCCATTAAAGTTTGGGAAGAGATAGTCTTCTCTTTCTTCACACATGAGCTTGTGTGAGTGTGTGTGTGATAATGCCTTGCAAAAATCAGCCCCCTCTCTCTCTTGGGCGAGCCCTCTTGCTAAATGCTCTTGCTGAAGCCTTATTGGCCCTCCCCAAGTCAAGCCAATTACAATTAAGCAGCATAAGTGATAGCCTTCTGACATGTGTTTCCCTTTCCCCTTTTGTGAGAGCTTTAGGTAATTAAATAATTAAACTAAACTCTTATTGGACCCCTTTGCCTCCTGGCCAATAGGAATCAAGCAAGCCATGGGGCTCCTGAATGCTCATTGGACCCCTTGGGAGACTGCCCAATAGTCTTCTAGGATACTTAATTCTCATTGGTTTCTTTTATTAAATGTTTTTAATTTAATTAAACTAGATTTACTCTAGCTTAATTCTCATTGGTCCACTTCAAGGGTCATCCAATAGAAATTGGGCACACCTTGTGGGCATCTGGCCTAGGGAGCTGACATGTGTCCCTCATTCCCTTTGTGTAAAGGGAGCCTGTGTGTGTGTGTGTGTGTGTGTGTGTGTGTGTGTGGCTTTCTCTCTCATCCCCTACCTTTAGGGCTCGCCCCCTCCCATGTAGGGATTGCAAAGACTTTTTAGTCACACACAAAGCATCCAATTTCCCCTAGGTTTGACCTTTGGACACAACCTTTCAATTTTGGAACCTTAGCATTTTGGAAGTCTTAATGGGCTGAACCTTAGGGTCTTTTTAGCCCATTGTTGCACATGGCTCTTTTGCAGATGGCCCCCCCTTTGGATCCCTATTTTCCCTCCTTTGGATCCCTACTGTGGCCGGTCTGCTAGCTTAACCAATATTCTAGCTTTTTCTCCCCTGGCACTTTTCCACATTAAATGATCAGTTTAATATGAGAAAATCGTTTAGGAGAATTAGATATTGATTATTATGACATTACCTCTCTCTTGAAATCAATGTCGTCCTCGACTATGGTGTAGAGAAGATAAAGCATATTCATGAGTCCTTTTCTTAGCGGGTAGAGGATCCCTATGTTACCCTACGACATCATTCCACAATGGATGACTAGTCCATTTGGCGCTTGAGAGCCTGAGGCTGCCGCAAGCATGTTTGCACATTAGTCCTATCAGTCTTCCATAGTAGAGTGACAAGCTCTACTTGGTGTTTGGGAGACGTCGTCTCCGTAAACTTGATCTAAGCATGCATACTACTTCATTTTTGTGCACAAATAAAAAAAAAGAGTCTTATAAGACAAAAAATTTGTTCATTTTTTACATTTTGTACATTTGCTTACTCTTGGGAAGCATTGTAAGCATTGACAAGGTTTAGGTTATCTTTTAATTGTATGCCTTGCATCCATCTAGCATCTTCAAAAGGATAATTCTTAAACTTAATAAGATATCGTCGGATAGTCTTATCGCTTTAGTACCTTGTCTTCATGTCGGAGAATGGACTCTGGCTGCATCACCTCCTCTTGGTCCTCAATCTCCGGTGGGTCTTCAATAGTTGGTTCTTGAGGTGGCTCTCCTTAATTTGTAAGGCTTTAATAGGCTCACATGGAAAGCATTGTGTATGAGCCAATGATTGAGAAACTTGAGTTGATAGGCCATCTCATTGATTGGCCTAAGAATCTGAAAGGGACCATAGTACCTTTTTGCTAGTTTAGCATAGTACTTTTGGTGGCCCGTAGGATTCTTGCCCGTCGTGTGCCTTAATCGAGCCTTGGGAAACTTTAACAAGACCCAATCGTTTTCTTTAAAGGCTTGGGCTCTTCTGTGCTTGTCAGCAGCAGCCTTTTGCCTTTGCTGTGAGATAGAGATAGCATCCTTAATCTTTTGAAAAGATTCTTGTAGGTCTCGGCTATACTCATCTGCAGCGAAGATCTTACCATGTACCTTAAGTAGCAAGGGACTTTTTGATCTTCCCTCTTTACCTCGAAAGGTGCTTTTCCCGTGGAAGTATGTACAGTGTTATTGTAAGCATACTCCACTAAGGGTAAGTACTTCTCCCATTGGGATCTTTCACCTAATTCCGTTACATAGGCGTTTAGTAGATCGAGAATGGTTACGTTAGCTATTTCACTTTGGCCATCCGTTTGTGGATGATAGGCCGAAGAGAAGTTTAGCCTTGTCCCTAAATTCTCAAAGAGATCCTTCCAGAAATTACTGGTCATTCTAGGATCTCTATCCGATACTATGGACATTGGCAAGCCATGGTACTTGAAAATTTGTGAAATGAAGAGGGTTGCCATTTGATGGGCTTTGATAGTCTTTTTGACAGGTATAAAATGAGCTTGTTTACTGAACCTGTCTACTATCGTCCATATTCCCGTATTCCCATGGATAGACTTAGGCAATCAAAAGATAAAATCCATGGATATGCTCTCCCATGGTGACTTAGGGATTGGCAAGGGTTGAAGCAATCCAAGTTGCTTCCCTCTATCAAATTTTGTCTTTTGGCATACCACACATTTGGAAACATACTCTTGTATGTTCACTTTCATGGTAGGCCAATAGAAATATGTTTCAATTCCCTTTAAGGTAGACTGAATCCCTCTATGCCCCGCATAAGGTGGAGCATGAGATTCATACATTACTTTCTCACGTAATGAGTTAGTAACGCATAGTCTATTGCCATAGAGAAGATAACCATCTTGTAAGGTAAATGGTTCTTCTTTCTTCCCTAATGCAAGGGCTGAAATCACATCTCTAAAATCGGGATCAATAGCATACTCATCTATCATTGAAGATAGATCATTGTGAGTTGCTATGGAAACCGCATTCACTCTCGGCCGTCTTGAGAGTGCATCAGCTACTTGATTATGCTTGCCAGTAATGTGAGCAATATGAAAATGAAATTGCGAAAGAAAATTTGCCCACCTCATTTGTTTGTCGGAGAGCTTGGTCTGCGTCATGAAGTACTTAAGACTTTGGTGATCCGTTCGCAGAATGAAAGGAGTCCCCAATAAATAGTGCTTCCATGAGTCTAAGGCATGTAGAATTGCAAGGAGTTCTTTTTCATATATGCCTAGAGCTTGCTCAACAGGGTCGAGCCTTCGACTCTCGTAGCCTATGGCATGACCTTCTTGGAGCAAAACATCTCCAAGGCAATCACCACAAGCATCACATTGGACCTCAAATGGTTTTGAGAGGTCCGGTAGTGTAAGCACAGGTTGAGAGATAAGCTCTTTTATAAGCTTTTCGAAAGCATTGTTCTCCTTAGCAGACCATGTATACCTAACGCTTTTCTTTGTGAGGTCATGTAATGGTCCCGCAATTTGTGAGAACTTTTCTATGAAGCGTCTATAGTATGCACACATACCTATAAAGCTTCTTAGTTCATGAAGATTCCTTGGTTTAGGCCATCCTTTTATTACCTCTAACTTGGATGGATCCATTTGGATGCCATCTTGAGAGATAATGTGACCTAAATACTGAATCTTTTGCAAGAAAAATTCACTTTTCTTTCGATTAACATAAAGTTTATTCTCTCTTAAAACTTGAAATATTACCTGGAGATGTTGCTTGTGTTCCTCCAATGAATTAGAGTAGATGATAATATCATCAAAGAGCACTCCAGTGAAGGTTCGATGAGGCGTGAACAGCTTCTCCATCAAGCGGTTGAATGTGGCTGGTGCATTGGTCAAGCCAAAAGGCATGACAATGTATTCGTAAAGACCAAATGTAGTACGAAATGCGGTCTTTACAATGTCTTGATCAACTATCTTTATTTGATGATAGCCACTTTTTAGGTCAATCCTACTGAAGTAGGTCGATCTATCAAATAGGTCTTCTACCCGTGGAACGGGAAACCTATTCTTGATAGTGATCCTATTTAGTGCTCTATAGTCGACACACATACGATATGTGCCGTCTTTCTTTTGCACTAATAGCACAGGTGAGCAAAATGGAGATGAGCTAGGCCTAACCATGCCCTTCTCAACTAACTCATGCACTTGCCGTATAACCTTCTCTTGTTGAGCTTGAGAAACTCTATAAGGAGGTTTGTTAGGCGGTGAACTTCCTGGAAGAAGTTCAATTGCATGGTCATCATTACCTCGTTTAGGAGGTAGCTCACAAGGGATGTCGTCAATAAAAACATCTTGAAACCCCTTGAGAAAATTGGATAACTCTTATTCCTTTTGGTTGCTTTTATTTTCTTTTGTTAAAGCATTAGGTTCATTTTGAGAATCTTTAACAAAATTCATGTACACGGAAATAGAGCTCTTTATTGACTTGTTGAAAGCTGGTGTATGTACAATGGGGATGGTGTTACCCATTTCCTTAGCATCTATATACATGTCTTTTTTCCTGAACTTAAAGGAGATTCTCCTTTCAGGAAATTTAACATTGGCAGCCAGGCGGTCAAACCATGGTGTCCCTAGGATTACATCCTCATGCTTGAGAGGAGAGATAAAGAAGTCCTCTTTGTCCACATAGCCTTGGACATGAAGCCTCAATTTCCCAATTAAGGGAGTGACTGAAGCTTCTTGCCCCTTGAAGGCACTGTCTGCGTGTAGGACATCTCCCATCTCGTAGGATTGTATGCCTAGCTTGGTGGCTAACTCCATAGATATAAAATTGTGAGTAGAACCAGGGTCAAAGAGAATAAAATCATCATGTTCTCTTACCTTTCCCCAAGCATGGCATAGAGGAGATCCTTTGTGGTGAGTTTGGTGAGTCTCCTCCTCTTGGATTTCAACCAAAGAAGCTCTAGGAGGATCTTGGCGGTTGTTCTTTTGGGGACAAGCGCGGTACGCATACCCTTGTTCGCCGCACTTGAAACACCGGTTATCCTTACGATAACGCTCAAGCTCTTCAGGAGAGAGTTTATTCTTACCTTTGTAAACTCCCTTCTCTTTAGCTTTGTTGAAATTGCCCTTAGGAGACTTTTGGACATTGTCCTTCCCCTTAGGCTCATTGGAACCCTTGTTTTCCGGGGGCGTATTATTTCTTTTATCCCCCGTTTGGAAATTGATTCGAGAGGCCACCATAGTATGGTGTATTACCGCCGATATGGTACGTGGCCTTTGGGAGTTGACATACTCCGCCATTTATTCATTTAAGCCCGCACAAAATTGTTACTTTTGCTCTCCAAAATCCAACTTTTTGAAGACAGTGGCTTTGAGTTGTAAGTTCCAAAACTTGTCTACATATTTGTGGATGGATTCATTGGGAGAGAGCTTTAAGCTTCGCCATTCGGTGTGTATTTTTTCTTTGGCATCGGTGGCCAAAAACTGCTTCATAATGGAAGCTCTTAAAGCCTTCCATGTTCGAGGAGCTTCACCGTTGGCTCGTAGGCTAGACCACCATTGTATGGAGGACTTTTGAAAGTGCATAGCTACATGGCGTAGCTTAGAGGACTCCGTGAAGCCCTCATCTCCAAACACCACATCGAATTGTTGGATAAAGGCCAATACTTTGTCTGTAGAACCAAAGGTACCATCATAGGTAAGGAAAGAGATGCTCTTCCCTCCCTCTTTGAATTTCTTCAGCTTGGACGACCTCTTCCATGCGGCATAGGATTTCCTATGGCCTCTTCTTTTTTATGGTTCAAAAGTTGCACCATCACTTTCTTCAGAAGGTGAAGAATTTGAAGAAGGTGGAGAAGAGGGTGACCTCTTTCTCGCCTTTTTCTTGTCCTGATCTTTGTCGTCTTCACCATAGCTTTCATAAGAGGAAGAGGATGAAGAAGATGGAGAAGAGGGTGTCCTCTTTCTCGCCTTTTTCTTCTCTTGCTTTTTATCATCCCTCTTTGAATTGTGGTGAGGAGAAGAATACGATGGTCTTCTCCGCTTTGGTGGTGATGGAGAGCGTTTAGCCCGCCGTCTTCGTGGAGCCATCTCCGCCGAGGTGGCGGGAGACTCGCTTCTTTCTCGTTCCTTCGATGGAGGCTCTCGAGTTCTCCTTTGGGAAGGAGATACATCATCAAGAAGTAAATTCTTGAGCCCTTCATAAGGATTCTCTTCTTCTTCCCGAATCGGAGAGAGACCTCTTTTGGTAGTCTCACAAGGAGGCTTCCTAGGTGTTCTCTCGTCATGGTGATTAACTTGAAGAATCCCGTGAGCACGGAGCTGTTGTTGTACTTCACTTTGGAGAGACGGATTGCCCATGGCTTGTTGAAGCTTAGAAACAAGATAGTTAACAAGCATTGAAGCATCATTAGTAGCTTGCTCATGAGCAAAATCAAAGTTATCAACATTAATTTCACTCTCTTTAATATTGTCAGCCATTCTAACAACCTTTTAGGTGTACTTTGGCACTTCAAGCCCTAGTTGCTACTCCTCTTTACCCCTTTAGAAAAAGCACTCAAGCTACTGTACCCGCGGCTCGAATACCATTAATTGCAAGGAATAGAAGAGAGGGTCTTTCAAAACCAAAACAGCACCTGCTCCTGTCAAGCTTCTAATAGCTCAATAGTGGTTAAGCCGTAGGTAGGCCCCGTAGGACTCCACTATTAAGACCATAGCTCTCGACGGTGATGCCCCGTTAACTGCACAAAGGCAGGTGCATTGTAAGGCTGAAAAATCCCTATTCTACTTACTCACAGGAATTAATAATACCAACCATTTGTAGCTAGCTTGAGGACCTCCCTTCTTGAGCAAGAAAAGAGAAACCTTGAGCTCTGATACCAATGTAACATTTAATGGCCTAATAACTTGTGTGTAGTGGAAATAAGCATGAACATAGTGGGCATTTCATTAGAATAGATTCCTAATGAGAATTACAAGAGTGCTTGGGTGGAGAGAGCAACAAAAAGCATAACACCTAGTTAGATAGCATCGACAATACTTTCAAAAGAGAGAGTACTTAAGCTATTGACAACAATTGAGGACCGGACTTGCATGGAGCCGGTCCCCCCTCCAAAAGGCTTTGTATTATGGTTTCTCCCATCAAGAGAGACATTGTACAATACAATTCTTTGTGTTCCTTCAAGACTAGCTAGTGCAATGAAGATGGAAGCTTCATGCACTAAGCAAAACACTTAACAAACACAACTTGAATTATCCCCGTTCTCAGACCCAAGACCTCACACACCTTCGAAGATGGTGAGAGCTAGCACGGTATGAGAGTAGATTGAGAGGAAGGAGTATCTTACGAGAAAGATGTACATCTCCTCACATAATCACTCATATTAGCATAGCTTAGCTTAGTAATTAGCTTGGTAGAGGAGATGAGCATGCATTGAAGCTTGGCTCTTGGTTGGATTTGCATCCACATGCATGCCAAGAGAGTGTTGATGTAGGCTTCTATCTCACAAGCTTGGAGTAGGTGATGAGTTCTCCATTAAAGTTTGGGAAGAGATAGTCTTCTCTTTCTTCACACATGAGCTTGTGTGAGTGTGTGTGTGATAATGCCTTGCAAAAATCAGCCCCCTCTCTCTCTTGGGCGAGCCCTCTTGCTAAATGCTCTTGCTGAAGCCTTATTGGCCCTCCCCAAGTCAAGCCAATTACAATTAAGCAGCATAAGTGATAGCCTTCTGACATGTGTTTCCCTTTCCCCTTTTGTGAGAGCTTTAGGTAATTAAATAATTAAACTAAACTCTTATTGGACCCCTTTGCCTCCTGGCCAATAGGAATCAAGCAAGCCATGGGGCTCCTGAATGCTCATTGGACCCCTTGGGAGACTGCCCAATAGTCTTCTAGGATACTTAATTCTCATTGGTTTCTTTTATTAAATGTTTTTAATTTAATTAAACTAGATTTACTCTAGCTTAATTCTCATTGGTCCACTTCAAGGGTCATCCAATAGAAATTGGGCACACCTTGTGGGCATCTGGCCTAGGGAGCTGACATGTGTCCCTCATTCCCTTTGTGTAAAGGGAGCCTGTGTGTGTGTGTGTGTGTGTGTGGCTTTCTCTCTCATCCCCTACCTTTAGGGCTCGCCCCCTCCCATGTAGGGATTGCAAAGACTTTTTAGTCACACACAAAGCATCCAATTTCCCCTAGGTTTGACCTTTGGACACAACCTTTCAATTTTGGAACCTTAGCATTTTGGAAGTCTTAATGGGCTGAACCTTAGGGTCTTTTTAGCCCATTGTTGCACATGGCTCTTTTGCAGATGGCCCCCCCTTTGGATCCCTATTTTCCCTCCTTTGGATCCCTACTGTGGCCGGTCTGCTAGCTTAACCAATATTCTAGCTTTTTCTCCCCTGGCACTTCCCCACATTAAATGATCAGTTTAATATGAGAAAATCATTTAGGAGAATTAGATATCGATTATTATGACACGACATTTTCGAGCAGTCTTCCAAAAAATAACAACAGCTTTTCCAAGGGGGATTACAATGTCCATTAAATACCAACTCTCACAGTAGACTTCCAAAAGTTACAGTAGAGCAGACTTCCATTAACCCTTTGCAATCACCACCAATTACTGGCCGGTAGGGACTAAGGACATCGTGGAGGTGCGCGATTAAGCGAAGGCTGTTGAAGTGTTTCCTTCTAAGTTTTCCCTCTTCAGATTTGTAGTCGTCAATCATTCGCTGGAGGTGGGTGTACAAGCCATCCAACAGAACTTCCTGTTGTTTGTTGATGTTTGCGCTTTTCTAAAAGCCCATGCAATTTGTAAGGACTTTTCGATTGGCCTCGTAGATCCTGCATTGATCAAGCTTGAGCTGGTTTACCTGCAAGGAAAAGTGAAAAAATAATATTCTCAGACTTTTAGTCTAGTAAGCATTGTTAAAGATACTTTCATTCCTTTCACGCCATATGATCCAGAAGAATTATCCTCGGATCCTACTCCAAACAAGTGAGAAAATTGCAATTGAATCACCAAGTAGAAATTGTTTCCAGTTGGGGTGAAGCCCAATGCACTAATTAAAGGGGACAGTATAGTAGAATTAGAGAAGGATTTCATGAAAAGATGTGGGATGTCCTCTTCTGTTTGATGGCACCTGCTACAAGCTCCAGTGCCCAGTCCAGCCGACCTCATTCTGTACTCTGTCTAGAGAACCTTGTGAAGGATTAGCCAGAGAAGAACAGAGTGTTTAGCAGGAGTTCCCTTATTTCAAATGGCTCAGAACTTGAAAAGCCAACGTTTTCTTGATAGAGAAACATTCCATTTTTGTTGAGAGTGACATGCATGGGTACTTGGAGCTTAGGTGGCCGATTGGGGGGATTATGCAATGATCTGCATTTGCCCAGTAGATAGCCTTAGGAGAGGGATCATGAAAGGTAGATAGGGACCATTTCAACTCTTTCAAGAATTAAGACTTCCTTGAATCTATGATGGTTGGTTCCCACGATTGCAATTGATACCTTCTGAGAGTTCAGAGTGAGTGAGCCATTTGAACTCAGCTGAGTGCCACGGGTCCTTCCAACCCGTTATTCCTTTGTTTGATTACGTCTAGTTGTCCGAGTCTGACATTGGGAGGGTGAGGGGATAGGGGGGAAATTCCAGCATAGCGATTCTTGGGCTCTGAGGTGGAGGCTGTACTTTGAATCCCAATTAATCCGCAGTAGGTCTCTATAATTGCTCCATGCTTTTCAAAGTGATTTAAGGAGATTAGACCCACTTGCTGTTGACTCAAGTGGTCCGAAGAAAATGGTGGTCCATGGGATATTGGTTACCCTTTGCACTCCTTTTAATTGGAACTTACCCAGGTTGCAAAACAGAAGGAAGGCCCATTCTTCCTTTCGTTGGTTTAGGGCTCTGAGGATGAGCTTAACAGCCAGCTTGTTAGCCCAGTCGTTGATGTTAGTGAGCCCTAGTTCCCCTTATTCTTTGGGGAGACAACAAAATTCCCACTTGACTTTTTCTATCCATTTCTTGAGAGGGTCTCCTGTCCATAGAGAATCCTTGCAGATTTTATTGATGTCCTTTAGTACATAACAGGAGATGAAGTGTTTGATTACTAGCACCCTTCCTACTAGGTTGGCTTTGAAGCCAAGCCATCGGTTAGCTTTAGATGAGAACTATTCTAGGACCCATTTCCATCTCTGCATCATAGTCACTTTGAAGCCAAATGGTATGCCTAGAAGCCTGAATATGACACCATCTTATAGAATAGCGCATCCCTGATCAGAGATCCATCTAGGGAAGGGGAGCGTGAAGCTTTGATACCTTTAGTGTGATTGATTCAAGAGTCTGACGCTGACGAAGAAAATTTGGAATGGCGGCCTCTACACCAAAACAAACTCCATTGCGCCACAAGGGAAACTCCATTGCGCCACAAGGGAAACTCCATTGCGCCACAAGGGAAGGGGAGCGTGAAGCTTTGATACCTTTAGTGTGATTGATTCAAGAGTCTGACGCTGACGAAGAAAATTTGGAAGGACGGCCTCTACACCAAAACAAACTCCATTGCGCCACAAGGGAAATGACAAAGAAAATTTGGAATGGCGGCCTCTACACCAAAACAAACTCCATTGCGCCACAAGGGAAATGAGATGAGGGCACCACCTAGCCTTGGAGCGTGGGCTAGGACCGCTGCGGGAAGAGAGAGAGAGAGAGAGAGAGAGAGAGAGAGAGAGAGAGAGAGAGAGAGAGAGAGAGAGAGCTATCACTATGAATGAAGCATTAATCTCAATGTGTGTACAAGAAATGGATAACTTCAAGCACTCCCAACACAAATAGCATGTAGATTACTAAACAACAACTCAAGACTTCGCAAAAAAATCACCTCAAGCACTCTCACACACACATAAAAGATCACTCTTAATTAACATAAATAAGAGGGGGTGAGGTTACTAGCATAAAACATTTTGCACTCTAGAATGTGCAAAGAATAGAGTGAATGAATGATTCTTATGGGATCATGATGAGTGATACAAAGACTCAATGAGGCTGAGGGAGGCCTTGCAATTACAAAGGGAAGGGCTCTTTATATAGGCAAGAGAGTGATTAGCTAGGAGTGAGGTTAAGATCCAAGTGCAATTTGTACAAATGAAGCTTGATTAGGGACATTCTACCAATGAAGAAGCTCCTTCCAAGTGATTTGTTGACCAATTTGCAATTAATTGGCTCCATCATCACTTGTGTTGTCTTCACTCCTTCCTCCATAGCTTGAGTCCAAGAGCTTCCTTATTTTTAAATGTAAGAAATCTACATAAAATCAATGCATATCTAGTAATAATAGAAAGGGGTTGAATGACAACTTATGAATTACAACAAGATTAAGCATGATTTGAGAGGTGATTAGAAGAGGAATTTGTGATGGTTTTATGAGCTTGAGAGAGAGGAGCAAGGAGGGGAGGGGGAGGAGACTAATGGCTGATTTTAGAGAAGGACTCAATGTGGAAAAGTAAGGGTGTGTGTGTAAAGGTAGAGGGGTGGTCTCCACCACAGTTGGGAAAACTGGCGTCCGCCATTTAGGCCATATCTCCTAGACCATAAATGCAAAAATTATAAAAAAAATATGGTCAAAATCTACAGCTCATCAGCTACAACTTTGATGACGACAACTTTTCTTGGATCGGAGTGGACATATTTTTTAAAAATCCAGCAAAATCATGTGTCTGTTTTTTCCTTCACCAAGTCTTCCACCTGGGTCCCATTTATTTGAATCATTATATGGCTCCAAAGACATGATGATATGAACCCCTCATGACCCTTGAATCATGGTGCATGGCTCCACAACCACATCATAACTTTCCTTTTCACATTTACATATTTTCCTTCCCTTTACCATTAGGTTCTACCTTTCACCTCCGGTGAACTAGTCAAGGAAAAATTCCCATCCAGTCATTTTTTGAATTTTTCCAAGAGGTTGTTCTCACTCTTTCTTTTATTGTAAACCTCTAGAAGCATGGAAAACCAACAAAATATAGCAAAAAAAATTTTGTGATAGGCTTGGATCATAGCCCCCCCAAACCTGGATAGAGGTATTTATGCCTCTAGCCTACTTTCCTTGATCTTGGGCTGACCTTATTTTGATGTGATAAGGCTTTAGACGCCATCCATTTGTCCTGGTCTTGTGCACTTTACCATCAATGTCTTGAAGTCTGTAAGAGCCATTTTTTAACTTTTTGGTGACCAAGAACGGGCCTTCCCATCGAAAAAGAAACTTTCCATCCTTACAAGTGTCGAAGGGATTGTCATATCGAAGCACCAGAGATCCCTTTTTGATGTCTTTAGATACTAGCTTTTTGTTGAACTTTCCTCTGCGCTTCTCTGCTTCTTGAGAATAGTGGTAGATGGCTTCTTCACGATCCAATTGTAGCCTCTCTAGATCCATGATCCTTTGATGTATTTTCTCCTTTTGAGAGCCTACCTGGCTACCCAATATTCTAAGACTTGTTAACTTCACTTCAATGGGCAAAAGTGCCTCCTTTCCATAAACTAAATGAAAGGGTGTGTACCCTAATGCGGTTTTGAAGGAGGTTCTATAGGCCCATAGAGCTCCATTCAGATGTTTGTCCCAATCTTGGCGCCTGGCATGTACCTGTTTGGTGAGAATCTTGCAAATGATTCCATTTACCTTTTCCACCAAGCCATTGCACTAAGGATAGTAAGGAGTAGAGTGTTGATGCTGAATATTTAGCTTCTGCATGAGTTCTCCTACCAAGTCTACTCTAAACCCTGGTCCTCTAACAGATAGTATTTCAAGAGGGGTGCCGAACCGACAACAGATGTGGTCAAAGATGAAATGACTCACATCTTTAGCAGTGATTCTATTGGTTGGCATAGCGTCAACCCATCTAGTCATGTAGTCTACTCCCATAATGATGTACTCTTTACCTGACTGAGTGCGTGGTAGAGGACCTATGGCATCAATTCCCCACTTCTCAAAGGGCCCATATACCTTTATTGGGTTCTGAGGTTCAGCTATGAGCCGTCGTGGTCCTCCTTTCTGACATTCATCACATGTTTAACACCAGTATTTGACATCACGATGAAGACTTGGCCAAGTAAACCCAGCTTGTAGAACCTTTCTACTAGTGATGTCGTGTGCAAAGTGTCCTCCGCACACATCATCGTGACAAGCTTTTAAAATCTCTTGAATTTCACTCTTCAAAGGCACTCTCCTAAGCACACCATCCTTACCAAGTCAATACAAATTATCATTTACTATGCGATACCTGGTAGCCTTCCTAGCTAACCATCGCCTTTCTCCTGCATTCAAGTGTTTAAGAGCCTCTCCTTGCTCCAAAATGTGCATAATATCTTCTAAGTCCTCCTTTCCTTGTTGAAGTGGAAGCTGGATGGACACTGCTCCCACTATTGACTCATTTAACTTCGATGATGCTAGGTGGTCTGCCTCCTTGTTGTGGTCTCTTGGCACATGATGTACTTGTGCCTCCCTAAATCTCCTCATCAGAGCTTTGGATTCTCTCATTTTAGTAGAGAGACTGGCATTCTTGCAAGCCCATGTACCTTGCATTTGCCTTACCAAAAGCATGGAGTCACCAAAAGCATTTAATCTCTCAATTGAATTATCTAGGCACCAACAAAGGCCATGAATTAGAGCTTCATATTCTGCTTCATTGTTGGAGTGGACATCTTCTAGAGTGATCCCTTCACCATGGATCCTCTCTCCCAATGGAGATAAGACCACAATGCCTGCAGCTGCCTTATCCTTGGTTCTCTTGTATGCTCCATCAAAGTAGAGGCTATAAGCATTGACCAGAGCCTCTAGAGCTGGCGGTGGTGGAAGTTCCTTTCTCTTCAAATGGAAAACGTTTTCATAGCACTTGTTTGTTAAAATGTCGGCTAAGCATGCTAGAGTTGTTCTTTCAACCTGTATTGTATAATCAAACTCTTGAAGTCGCACCACCCACTTTGCTATTTTGTCAGAGATTTCCATATGTTGTAGGGCATAGGGAAACATATCCTCCACAGTGATGATTACAAACCTCTTTGGCAGCAAGTATGGTCGAAACTTGGTTACCGCAAACATGAGGGCTAACACTAGCTGTTCCATCAGGGTGTAGGCCTTCTCTGTGTTTTCCATAAGGTGGCTAGCAAAATACACAGGCCTCATAAAGGATGTTTTTGGATCTTTTTGTAGGAGGGCAGCACCAATGGCTTCTTCTCCCACAGTAGGGTTTACAAAGAATGTTTCTTCCCAACAAGGTCGGAGGATTACAGGGACTGACCCTAGCATTTTTTTAATCTCTCTAAAATGCCCATCACTTTCTTCACTCCAGACAAGCGTTTCTTGACGAGTCAGCTGTTGTAGAGGAAATATCACTTGGGAGAGTAAGTGTATGAATCTACTTAAATATCTTAGCTTTTGCAATAAAGAGATTAATTGTTTGATGGAATTTGGGGGAGGTAGATTTAGCAATGTTTTTATCTTTTCAAGATCTACCTCGATTCCATCAATGGACACTACATGGACCAATAGTGTAACCTTGCTTTCCCCAATGTGACATTTGTCCTTGTTTAGTTGTCCACCCAACTTAGCTAAACGAGTAAATCCTTCATCAATCTTGCCGAGATGCATACTTTTGGAGCTGTAAATACAAAAGTCATCTATGAAAACAATTATGAACTTACCAAAGTAAGGTTGGAAGACCATATTCATGAATCGTTGAAAGGTGGCTGGAGCATTGGTGAGACCAAAAGGCATGACTCGAAATCCAAAACAGCCCTATGGTGTGATGAAAGTAGTCTTTTTCTGGTCCTCCTCTGCAATGCGTATTTGAAAGTAGCCGGAGTATCCATCACACACTGTGTATCGCTCATGGCCTGCTACTTCATTTAGAATCTCATCTTGAAATGGGAGAGGGAAGTGGTCCCTTTTTGTTGCAGCATTTAGTGGCTTGTAATCCACGCACACTCGCCATTTACCATTCTTCTTTGGCCTCACCACTACTGGGGAGACCCATTCTGAATCTTCTACTGGGTATATGAATCCTGCTTCTAAGAGTCTCTTCACCTCGGACAATAGTGCATTTTGTTGACTCCTAATCTTCTTAGTTTTTGTACTACTGGCTTGCTTCCTTCTTTTAGATGAATGTGATGCTTCGCTGCAGTGACACCTGTAATGTGAGTGTAATCAGAAATAAACAATTATGCATGCTTCTTGAGAACATTTACATAACCCTACCTTTCTTCTTCCTTTACATCCTTGGATAACATCTTCTCTAGGCTGGCATCCCACACATTCTCCATTTGGATCCTTGGGTTGTCTTCTGATGAGGTAGTTTCCTTTAGGGTCATGCACATTACTTCGAGAGTGCTATCACTCTCTTCACTCTCTATCCAGCAAAATCATGTGTCTGTTTTTTCCTTCACCAAGTCTTCCACCATAGTCCCATTTGTTTGAATCATTATATGGCTCCAAAGGCATGATGATATGAACCCCTCATGACCCTTGAATCATGGTGCATGGCTCCACAACCACATCATAACTTTCCTTTTCACATTTACATATTTTCCTTCCCTTTACCATTGGGTTCTACCTTTCACCTCCGGTGAACTAGTCAAGAAAAAATTCCCATCCAGTCATTTTTTGAATTTTTCCAAGAGGTTGTTCTCACTCTTTCTTTTATTGTAAACCTCTAGAAGCATGGAAAACCAACAAAATATAGCAAACAAAAAATTTGTGATAGGCTCAGATCATAACCCCCCCAAACCTGGCTAGAGATATTTATGCCTCTAGCCTACTTTCCTTGATCTTGGGCTGACCTTATTCTGATGTGATAAGGCTTTAGACGCCATCCATTTGTCCTAGTCTTGTGCACTTTACCATCAATGTCTTGAAGTCTATAAGAGCCATTTTTTAACTTTTTGGTGACCAAAAACGGCCCTTCCCATCGAAAAAGAAACTGTCCATCCTTACGAGTGTCGAAGCGATTGTCATATCGAAGCACCAGAGATCCCTTTTTGATGTCTTTAGATACTAGCTTTTTGTTGAACTTTCCTCTGTGCTTCTCTGCTTCTTGAGAATAGTGGTAGATGGCTTCTTCACGATCCAATTGCAGCCTCTCTAGATCCATGATCCTTTGATGTATTTTCTCCTTTTGAGAGCCTACCTGGCTACCCAATATTCGAAGACTTGTTAACTTCACTTCAATGGGCAAAAGTGCCTCCTTTCCATAAACTAAATGAAAGGGTGTGTACCCTAATGCGGTTTTAAAGGAGGTTCTATAGGCCCATAGAGCTCCATTCAGGTGTTTGTCCCAATCTTGGCACCTGGCATGTACCTGTTTGGTGAGAAGCTTGCAAATGATTCCATTTACCTTTTCCACCAAACCATTGCACTGAGGATAGTAAGGAGTAGAGTGTTGATGCTGAATATTTAGCTTCTGCATGAGTTCTCCTACCAAGTCTGCTCTAAACCCTGGTCCTCTATCAGATAGTATTTCAAAAGGGGTGGCAAACTGACAAGAGATGTGGTCAAAGATGAACTCACTCACATCTTTAGCAGTGATTCTATTGGTTGGCATAGCCTCAGCCCATCTAGTCATGTAGTCTACTCCCATAATGATGTACTCTTTACCTGACCGAGTGCGTGGTAGAGGCCCTATGGCATCAATTCCCCACTTCTCAAAGGGCCCATATACCTTTATTGGGTTCTGAGGTTCAGCTATGAGCCGTCGTGGTCGCTTTCTGACATTCATCACATGTTTGACACCAGTATTTGACATCACGATGAAGACTTGGCCAAGTAAACCCAGCTTGTAGAACCTTTCTACTAGTGATGTCGTGTGCAAAGTGTCCTCCGCACACATCATCGTGACAAGATTTTAAAATCTGTTCAATTTCACTCTTCAAAGGCACTCTCCTAAGCACACCATCCTTACCAAGGCAATACAAATTATCATTTACTATGCGATACCTGGTAGCCTTCCTAGCTAACCATCGCCTTTCTCCTGCATTCAAGTGTTTAAGAGCCTCTCCTTGCTCCAAAATGTGCATAATATCTTCTAAGTCCTCCTTGCCTTGCTGAAGTGGAAGCTGGATGGACACTGCTCCCACTATTGACTCATTTAACTTCGATGATGCTAGGTGGTCTGCCTCCTAGTTGTGGTCTCTTGGCACATGATGTACTTGTGCCTCCCTAAATCTCCTCATCAGAGCTTTGGCTTCTCTCATTTTAGTAGAGAGACTGGCATTCTTGCAAGCCCATGTACCTTGCATTTGCCTTACCAAAAGCATGGAGTCACCAAAAGCATTTAATCTCTCAATTGAATTATCTAGGCACCAACAAAGGCCATGAATTAGAGCTTCATATTCTGCTTAATTGTTGGAGTGGACATCTTCTAGAGTGATCCCTTCACCATGGATCCTCTCTCCCAATGGAGATAAGACCACAATGCCTGCAGCTGCCTTATCCTTGGTTCTCTTGTATGCTCCATCAAAGTAGAGGCTATAAGCATTGACCAGAGCCTCTAGAGCTGGCGGTGGTGGAAGTTCCTTTCTCTTCAAATGGAAAATTTTTTCATAGCACTTGTTTGTTAAAATGTTGGCTAAGCATGATCGAGTTTTTCTTTCAACCTGTATTGTATAATCAAACTCTTGAAGTCGCACCACCCACTTTGCTATTTTGTCAGAGATTTCCATATGTTGTAGGGCATAGGGAAACATATCCTCCACAGTGATGATTACAAACCTCTTTGGTAGCAAGTATGGTCGAAACATGGTTATCGCAAACATGAGGGCTAACACTAGCTGTTCCATCAGGGTGTAAGCCTTCTCTGTGTTTTCCATAAGGCGGCTAGCAAAATACATAGGCCTCATAAAGGATGCTTTTGGATCTTTTTGTAGGAGGCAAGCACCAATGGCTTCTTCTCCCACACTAGGGTTTACAAAGAATGTTTCTTCCCAACAAGGTTGGAGGATTACAGGGAGTGACCCTAACATTTTTCTAATCTCTCTAAAATGCCCATCACTTTCTTCACTCCAAACAAGCGTTTCTTGACGAGTCAGCTGTTGTAGAGGAAATATCACTTGGGAGAGTAAGTGTATGAATCTACTCAAATATCTTATCTTTTGCAAGAAAGAGATTAATTTTTTGATGGAAGTTGGGGGAGGTAGATTTAGCAATGTTTCTATCTTTTCAGGATCTACCTCGATTCCATCAATGGACACTACATGGCCCAATAGTGTAACCTTGCTTTCCCCAATGTGACATTTGTCCTTGTTTAGTTTTCTACCCAGCTTAGCTAAACGAGTAAATCCTTCATCAATCTTGCCGAGATGCATACGTTTGGAGCTGTAAATACAAAAGTCATCTATGAAAACCCTTATGGACTTACCAAAGTAAGGTTGGAAGACCATATTCATGAATCGTTGAAAGGTGGCTGGAGCGTTGGTGAGACCAAAAGGCATGACTCGAAATGCAAAACAACCCCATGGTGTGATGAAAGTAGTCTTTTTCTGGTCCTCCTCTGCAATGCGTATTTGAAAGTAGCCAGAGTATCTATCACACACTGTGTATCGCTCATGGCCTGCTACTTCATTTAGAATCTCATCTTGAAATGGGAGAGGGAAGTGGTCCCTTTTTTTTGCAGCATTTAGTGGCTTGTAATCCACGCACACTCTCCATTTACCATTCTTCTTTGGCCTCACCACTACTGGGGAGACCCATTCTGAATCTTCTACTCAGTATATGAATCCTGCTTCTAAGAGTCTCTTCACCTCGGACAATAGTGCATTTTGTTGCACAACTCCTAATCTTCTTAGTTTTTGTACTACTGGCTTGCTTCCTTCTTTTAGATGAATGTGATGCTTCACTACAGTGACACCTGTAATGTGAGTGTAATCAGAAATAAACAATTATGCATGCTTCTTGAGAACATTTACATAACCCTCGCTTTCTTCTTCCTTTATATCCTTGGATAACATCTTCTCTAGGCTGGCATCCCACACATTCTCCATTTGGATCCTTGGGTTGTCTTCTGATGAGGTAGTTTCCTTTAGGGTGGCGCCCATTACTTCGAGAGTGCTATCACTCTCTTCACTTGAACTCTCTTCCTCATCCAGGGATGAGGAGCATCCACTTGAGCTCCACTCATCAGCTGACGTCTCTAGTTCAAGGTTCTCTTGTCGCCCATTCTTCAAGTTATAAACCACCTTCCGACTATGGCCAACCACACAAGGCCTCAACTCCAAGTCTCTTGTTGCCCAATCTTGCCTAGCTCCTATACCCATGAGCCAAGGTCGTCCTAAAATAAGGGGGTATCCTTCTCCCGTCACTGGCATCACATAAGCGTTAACCTCTGTAGTGATTCCAAAAACAGAAACTCTCGAAGCTTTCACTACACCCACACAAGTGACAGAGACATTATTGGCCATTTTTTCCCTAAAGTTTGATGATTCCATTACCTCTAAACCCAATTGATGCATTAGCTTTTCTATCATGACACAAACCTCTGCTCCACTGTCAATGTAAGTTTTTGGAATCCGTTGTCCCTTGATTTGAGCCTCCACCAAAGGCACTATATCCTTGAGACCATAGGCTTTGATTACACTTACTAGCTTACTTCGCTTTGCCCTCGTGCTCACCATTTTTTACCACTGTCGTCGCAGCTTTGGGGAGATATGAAGTAGTTGTGGCTAAGTAATCTTTGGTCCTTGAGAACTCACATCAGCTATCAAGTCATAAGGTTGTGTCCGAGATCCCATAGGGAAATCAGAGATGTCAATTTGAGACCTAGTACGGGTTTTTCTCTTCTTGGCTTCATCTTTAGTTGCCCGAGATGTACTTGCTTCATTGCTTGCATCTTTGCATCCCTAGAAGTATAATGCCACTAAAAATTGTGATTGATGAGGGGATAACATTATAACTGCACGCATTGATAAATATTATAAACGTAGAATATGAATTTTTACAAAAGTGTACAATATCCATGTACATTACTTAGAATATGAGGTGTCTAATTTTTCTTTGATTTAAAAATAAGATGAGAAGAAGTGGTTGGTATATATGCATAAATTTTGCACAAATTGAACCCTTTTCCTAAGATAATATGACACAATTAGGAAGCATTTGATGGTAATGTTCACAATTACAACACTTTAAAAACCACTTATACTCTTCAAAAGCTCGGGATGTAGCACATACATATTTGCTTAAGGACAAGCTTGCCCTACAATATCCGAAAATAGTCATGTTGTTAATACAACGTTTACCAAAAAAATAACATGCGCATCTATCATATCAACAGTATCTAAAATCAAATGCACCACTTGTTACGATCTAGTTAGAAGACCTAGAATGCAATACCTAACTCCACATATGTAATGTGGTCTGGAAAAAAAGAGATGCCTTTGATGGTGTACAATGTGCACACAACTAACGAGCCTGCTCCAACCCTCATACCTTCTACCAAGGCTTCGTGAGGGATAATGACAAGATGAGCGCACTTGGAATTCAAAGCTTGTGCATGATTGTGCCGGTGCCGCTGGCATCGGGTCGACCTCCCAAGCTGCTTGCACATCTTGGGCCATCTTCAATCTCTTGGGTAAGGCTGCTTGGTCCTGCGCTTTCACACGCTTCATCTTTACCTTCTGTTCTTCCCACAATTTATCCTAGAGCTCTAATTTTGACATGTCGCAGACAGGTGGGATATCTTTCTTTAAGTCTCTGCAACATACTTTCATACTGCCCTACACTGTCCTAACCTTGTGGTGGGGGTCAAATTCTCGAATCCCTGTTGGAATCAACAACTTGTATTGGCCTTCAAATTGCAGCTTGCGCTTTGTGTTCTCCCATATAGCTCTAGCGAGGTCTTTGATGAAGACATCGCTTTCACTAATGTGCTATATGCAACCATCTGCACATGATGAGATTGCCAAAATACATTCTTTACAAATGGCACGCATAATACTTTTCTTTTGATCTGGTGTCATACACTATAACATATGTGCGGTATTATCGCACGCATTACCACACAAAAACAAATAAAATTGTATTGTGAAATTTCCCGCAAGTGGAAATGATTGCGGCAACGACCGCGGTAATGCTTGCGGTAATGTCTGTGACTATATTTCCGCACCTTTTAGCGCGTTTATTACTGCAAGCATTTCCACACATATTTCCGCTATGACTATTGTCGCGAGCATTACTGCGTGCCGGTTTATGATAAAAAAATAGATGACCGTTTGGATGATCCTTTGCAGGACCATCCAAAAGGTCATCTATTTTTTTTATTTATTTAAAATATTTTTCTAAATTATTATTAATTACAACAAAATATCAATTGAGAAAACTACAATTGGACAATACATTGAGCCAAAAAAATGATTGATAATTTTATTTACATAAGTGGAAATACAATTGGATAATAAATTGCGCCAAAAAAATGATAGGTAATTGCATTTACATAAAGAGGGCAAAAAAAGCCCGTGTATACAAAATAGAGGATGATCATGGCCAAAACGCTAACACGTATGTGCAATTTGCTCATGGGGGAGAGGGCGGGATTTCGCGTGGAACTCCTTGACTCTGCAAAACCAAAAAAATAAACAATTAACACTTTGTTATTTAATATTTGATATAAAATGAACATTTTGATAATTTAAATAAGATTTAAACTTACATGTTGCAGAGTTCTGCATGCATTTTCGAACTTCTCTCGAGAGATCATTTGATTTTCAAACACCCAACACCAAGTTTGATACTCAGTATGGTTCTCTCTATATCTCTGCACATCTCTGGTCTGGCGACTCATGGTAATATTATACTGACAAAAAAATAGCAACCAATTCATTAAATAAAAAACATTAGGTTTTTTACAATAAAACTAATATTTTTACTTACATATTTGTCTTTCCAAGCCATTTTTCCTCCCAAACCATAATGCGTAGGAGTCTGATGGGATCTGGCCTCAACTTGGCGCGTATACATCCTCGCGCCCATTGCCCTTTCGTCCTCTTTCTCTCCCATAGCTGTCTCCCACTCCACATCATGAACATTTCTTGGGCGATAGCTGTGCTGAAGAGACTCCATTGTCTTCTTTGCAGCTCTCCTCATACTAGAGTTTTTGTTCTTGAGAAATGTTTTGACATGCTCTTGCAACCAATACCTTGAGAATTGTTGCCCCTCAGGGTTGGGCAAACGCATGTGCATGGTTGTCTCCATATATGTGAGGTTGTAGGGATCCTCCTGATCAAATTTGAGAAAACAATTGATATATATGAAGTGGATTAATTGGTTGAGGTGTGTGCAGAATCTCCTGCCCTGCACTGTCCCGAGATCCACCATATATACCTGCTCTATGAACCTGGTAGTATAACCCGCGAGCATCCGGTGCAGGCATGTCATGGTCCTCATCTTCTACTGGAGCAGGGAGCGGTGACTGTGGAGGAGAATTTGTAGTACTCCCCCCCCCCCCTCCAAAACAACAACTAGCTCCGCTTCTTAGTCGAGATCGACCCGTGCTAGCATGCGAGCTGCCCTGGCGCTGACTGCCAGAAGAGCGCTGATGTGAATTTGGGGCAGAAGGTGGGATAGGCGGACACCCGTGGCATCGCACCCAAGGGCATCGGAGCCTGGGGCATCAGATACTGTGAAGGAAAAGATGAACCTGAAGCTATAGGTGGAAAACTCTGCAGGTATGGAGTGCCACCAGTCGGAGTAGAGACCTCATAAAATCCAAACGCTGCTAGTTGTGCCGGTGAATAGCACTGCACAAGGGTCTGCTGCGAACCTAACCACTCAGCCGGAAGACGCAATGCCCTCTCCACATCTGGATCGGTCGCAGGTACGACAGCGGACCCACGAAGAGCGTCTCGAAACCAGCCGAGGCCTGATGATGACTGCTGAGGCGACGGCTGTGAATGATAGGCAGAGAGAGAGTCGGGATATGACATCCCGTCCGCCACGAACTCCTCAATGCTGCGAAAGCGTGGTGTGGAAGAAGAAGGCATGGTCTGCATTTATTGCGACAAAGATCAAACTCGCTAATAAAAATTGGAATATATGATAAAAAATTTAGACATTGATTTTTTTCAAACATTGGATTCTCTATAGTATCCAATGTTGAAAGAATCCAAGGTGTGTCTACAACCTATAAAGAACCTTGCAAAGCCTTGAGTGCTAATAAGATATTAGTGTGTGTATTGGCTAATAAGAGATTATTGTGTTTATGATTAGTGTGACCGATTGTGCGATCACTTGGACAGCAATTGGGGCCTAATACGTCACCTACGACTTAATCATGGAGATATGTTTATGTTTTTGTGTTGATTAATGTTTAATTTAACATAATTAGTGTGTGTAATTGACATGTACACACACTAATTAGTGTGTAATTGACATGAACGCACACTAATTAGTGTGTGCATTGGCTTGTGTAATTGACTGTGTGCGTGTGATTAGTGTGTGTGAATTGGCCAATGTGATTAGTGTGTGCATTGGCTTGTGTAATTGACTTGTGCACACACTAATCAGTGTGTGTTAACATACACTAATTAGTGTGTGCATTGACCAATCATATTGACCAATGCACACACTAATTAGTATGTGATTAGTGTGTGCATTGACCAATCACATTGACTAATGCACGCAGTAATTAGTGTATGCTAACACACACTAATTAGTGTGTGCACAAGCCAATTACACAAGCCAATTACACAAGCCAATGCACACACTAATTAGTGTATGTTAACACATACTAATTAGTGTGTGCACAAGCCAATTACACAAGCCAATGCACACACTAATTAGTGTATGTTAACACATACTAATTAATACATACTAATTAGTGTGTGCACAAGCCAATTACACAAGCCAATGCACACACTAATTAGTGTATGTTAACACATACTAATTAATACATACTAATTAGTGTGTGCATTGACGAATGTGATTGGCCAATGCACACACTAATCATACAATAATTAGTGTGTGTTAAATTACTTACACTAATTAGTGTGTGTAAAGAACACATTAAGTAGTGTATGTAAACACACTATTAGTGTGTGTAATCACGTACTAATTAGTGTGTGTAATCTAATTAGTGATGATAGCCGTTTTTCGGCTCTCCATAATTGCCATAGTAAGTTACTCCACCCTACCAAATTCACCCAAACGCTATGGCTATCCCTACCATTTCACTGTATATAGGTGCGTGTGAGTTAGGGGACTTTTCCCATATCTCCTTACTGAAATAAAAAACCCTCAATTAGCTAGTCATTGGGCTAGTTGAGCCAAAAAAATAAAAAATATAAGTATATTATGGCCCATGTGTATGTAAATATTTCTTTTTATATAGGGCCTAAATAAAATAATTTTTCATAATTATTTTGGTATTTATTTAAATATTTCTACCTAGGTGTGTGTTATTTATGCTCTGTACATTGCCTCACCATTACCACAATTTTTCTTACCATTTTTTATACTCTTTATTCCATATAGAAATATTTTCATGTAAGCTTCTCTTATATTTGGCGTAACTCCACCCCAACAAAAATCCAAAAAAACTAGTTTTATTTATGTGTATATTTTTTCACTATTGTGATTTTTCCCTTCCTACATCTATTTTGTTTTTTTTTTCTAAAAAATTAGAATACCAAAAATATTTATCTTTTTATGGTAGCCTCATAATGAGAGAGATTTCTTTTGACCCCTTTATATTTTTTCCACTTATATTATTTATATTTGACATGTACATATTTTTTAGACCACTCAATATTTGATTTTCTTAGTTGTACTATTCACTTATATCATGATCTCAACAATATCTTCAATTATAGACCCACCAAATAAGGTCAAGGGTAGGTGGCATGCATACATGCACTATGGAGGGCTCACTCTTGGAGGTATTCAAAAGAATCATCCAAAGAAGGACCCCACAAGGACCTTGTGCAGTGGAAAAAAACGGTCGGTTTTGCTGAATTTTTAAAGTTCACTTGCGCTCCGAATTTGAAAAGGTGATACAAACAAAAGTCGTAGCTCATGGGCTGAACTTTTGCCTCAAAGTTTTTCATATTTTTTTGAGCTACGAGCTGTGAGCTATGATTTTATTAGTGGACCCCAATTTTCCCATGTTATGCAGCCACACTCTCTCTTCCACTTTATCATTTTCCTCTTTCACACACACTTCTCCACTCATCATCCCCACCTCTCTCACCACTCCTCTCTGCACCCTACTCACCTTCTCCTCAACCTTGAAGAATAGGAGAAACCATGGTGAACTCATACCTCCCACACACAATTACATTCCAAAATTGACCACCTAGTCTCATTTTTCCTCCTCCAATTTACCCATATCTATCAAAAAAACCACAAAATTCATCCTCTTCTCTTAAAAGACAGCATCATGGTGGTTGATTACTCAACTTCAATTACCTTGTCTCTCAAGGAAGGTCAAGAGTGGAGAAAAAATGTACCGTCAAAGCTAGTGGACCGTCAACAAGCGTCAAAATTGGCCCTACTCAAGACACTTGGAGCATCAACCTTGTAAGAAATCCACCTTTTCTTACCTCTTAAGAGTTTTTCTTCCTTATTTGTATCCTACATGGATACTCCCATTGTAAATATCCAATTCCATTTGTAAATTAATACTAACTCTACTAACACTAACCCACTGTGAAAAGTCCTATCACCTCCATTTCTCTCCTCTCTCTTTCCCCACCAACTTCTTGATAATTCCAAGCAAAAGAAATTAGATAAATTGTTGAAAATCTAACCCAACCATGGTTAGAGGAGTAACCCTAGCCTTCATAATTGCTATAAAAGGAGGGTGTAGCTAGCACAAAAGGGGGGAGCCATAAGCAAGAGCACTATGCTATAGCTTGAGAAGCCAAGCTCAACCTCTCTAGAAGGAGCTCTTGAGTGGAAGCTCATTGTCTTATGCATGTGCATGTGCTGTAATAGGAGATTAGCAAGGGAACTCTATGCCATTGTAAGAGAGAGAGTGATCACTCAATTGAGAGTAGAAAATCTATCATTTCTCCTACTAGTGTAAGCCCAACATTTGTTGAATCAAGGAGGGTGGATTTGGACTAAGCTTGGATACTTTGTCTCTCTTCCCACGTGAAGTAATGGACAAAAATGATGTGTAAGTGTCTTGGTGTTTTTTTAAGTTCTTGATAGCTTGTCTCTAGGTGTTGTCATCAATTGAACCATAAATTCCACATACTGTAAGAAGACAAGAGGGTGGAGAGGAATCCCCTGGCCTTAAAACAGTGATTGGGGTGGCTTTTCTTGTGATGTGTTGTGGTGTAATTTACTCAAGCTATGTTGAACAAATACTAATATCACTTTGATTGGTCATGAAAGATTTGTAAGAAGGTGTTAGTGCAACAAACACCCCCTCCCCCTTCTCTCTCTTTCTTACATATATAATTGTGTTTTCTTGATCATTGCCGATACGTTTCAAAGCAGCCCGAGCACTATCTCTCTCTCTCTCTCTCTCTCTCTCTCTCTCTCTCTCTCTCTCTCTCTCTCTTTACGCGTCCTAGTTCGCATCCAAAACTAGGTGGTGCCCCAAATTTGTGTAGGGTTAGGTTGCGGGTTTGTGTGTGTGTTTGTTGTTTTCCCAACCTCAACCCAATTGAGCAGCACGGGAGCCTTGAAGGGTGTCTAGAGGTTGCTCTTCTTGTTGCCCTCCCCGGACCGCCTCAAATTGGTGTCCCCACTGAGGACGGCTTGTGTATTTTTGTGTAGAATCAACCTTTAGCATAGTCAAGTAGTTTGCATGAATCACAAAAATTGGTATGATCCCTTCATTCCCATTGCAAGGCAAAAGGTACACATAATTGTTAGTACTAAGTTGCAATTTCAACGTGTCATTCGTAGAATTTTAGGTCCTCTTAGGTTGGCCGAGGTAAACGCTTCAGTAAATCCTTTTATTTTGCCTCTCATTAGGTACGACCTTAGTTTGGACGTCTATATTTTTGTTTTGTTTTAAGCATTAGGTCATGCATAGACCATGGATAATGGCCCAGGAATAGAGGTTTTCCCCTTCCATTTCACTCCACACATTAGAATAAACATTGCAATTAGTAGGAAAATCCATTTTCAACAACGTATGGTGTTCATGTTTGGTGCCCAAAGAGTAGGAGAAATTCTCGCATCACCAAACCCTGTCATCCTACCTCTTATTGATTATCATAGGTCGTTTGATGTGAATATCTTTATTTTGTTGTAGAATAGATTACAAGCTAGAAAACATTATTGTGTAAATCTTTTTAAGAAAGAAAAACAAAAACGGGTGTCACTTTGAAATCAATTCAATGGAAAGCCAACGCCAAATGTCTGGGTATCCTCTTTTCTTTGGAGAGCCTGGAGAGGATGCAGAATTATTTTTAGCGAATTTCAAGATGTCTTGCCGTATCAAGAGGATAATAACTGATCAAGAACGTGTAGAAATGTTTGAGGTGGTCCTTAGGAAAGATGCTAGCACTTGGTTTGACTCTTTGCCTGAGGAAGTTAAGAGGAATTACACAGAAGTTTTGAATCATTTTAAGAAATACTTCTTTGATCCCCAAAACACTCAAAAATTATGGCAAGACATTGTTTCTCATAAGCAAAAAGACTTAGATGACTACTACTTGTACAAGCAAGAGTTTCTACGTCTTTGGGCTCTATGGATACGAAATGTTGCTAACCCTTGTGATGGTGCAGAATTTCTAAAGAAGGAGAGGTTCATAGCCGGACTCTTTCCTAACCTTAAGGTAAAAGTTCAGGCGGGTGCACCTGATACCTTTGATGCAGCTGAAACTAGGGCTGCTTAGAAATATAGGAAACTCAAGTGCTTAAGGGGAGAGGTTCCAATAGAAGGTCTTAGACCCAAAGGTAAGTCACAAGCATCAACATCGAGGGAGCTTCCTGAGGTAATGGCGAAAGTAATTGAGAAATAAAACAAATCTTTAAGCAGCCTGTCAATTCATCTTGCACAAGCTGTAGGTCCAAAGGGACAACCAAAGAAGTCTGAAGAGCGAGATCCACGAACTAGGAGAGTCTTGCAATGTTGGAATTGCAGAGAGTCTGGACATGGGATGTATAATTGTCCTTGGCCCCGTGGGGAGCCAGGGAGACCTAACTTGAATTACCCAGTGATGAATGCAGGTGAAGGAACTGGTCAACAACCAAGGCTTCTACAAAGACCAAATGGACCAAGACCACCTCCACAAGGGGTAGAAGGAGTTCCACCTTTTCTAGATCCAAATGTGCATGTGGTAGAGGTGAAAAACTCAAATGAGGTTGACATGGAAGCAAATGGCATTAAGCGTGGCCGAGGAAAAGGTAAAGAGAAAGAGGGTGTCCCATCACAGAGTGACCATGGACAAGGCAAGAAAGCAAAGGAGACCAAGGAAGATAAGAGGACTCGACGTCGTATCAATCTCCAAGACTTCCCTCTTGGACATGGTATGGCTCCATACAACCTGTTGGAAGACATGCGAGCTAAGGGTCCTGATATCTCATGGCCTCAGTTTCTTGCATTATGCCCACAAGTTAGGAGGGATTTAACAAAGGCAGTTAGCACTAGGAGAAAGGTAAAAGAGAGTTTTCCTATTGTAAAAATTGCACATGCTTAAATGAACGAGGATATTACACCTGTGCTAGATTGTTACATAAAAGGAAGATTGGTTAGGAAAGGTCTAGTGGATGGGGGTGCACAAATTTGCATCATGACAGAAGGGCTCATGCAAAGACTAGGCATGCACATCCATGAGACACCTGAAATCAAAGTGAAAATGGAAAACAATAGCAAGGCTAGTTGCGTAGGCATTTGTAAAAATGTTTTTGTGGAGGCCTTTGGCATAAGAAAGCGGTGGATTTCTATGTCATGTCTACCAAGGGAAATGGTTACCCATTTATCCTAAGAAGACCATGGCTAATGAAAATGCAAGCTTTGCAGGATTGGGAGAGTGGAAAGCTAATTTGCAGGAATGACAATCACAAGAAGGTTGTCTTTGACATGAAGGAGCAACGCCAAGAGGAGCTCCATGAAGAATCATCTCAAAGTGAGACGGAAGCAGGTTGGACCGATAGCACTTCAGAAGAAGAAAGTAGCGGCAGCATTACTGAAGAGGAGTCTTCCATCGAAGTCATGGGGGTAAGGTTTAAGCCAAGCAACCAGGAGACCTCTTCTCGAGGTTTGGAAGAGGTAGGTTCTCAAGAGAACCAAAAGGTGAAAGATGAAGGAATGTTAGAAGGTATGCTATCAAAAACACTTACAAAGGATGAAAGAGAGGAGTTCAAATGTGTGCTAAGGAAATTTCCTAGGCTTTTTGTTAAAGACTACACCGACGTGCGTGGGGTAGATGTTGTTCAACACAAGATTGAGTTAAAGCCTGAGGCCACACCTAAAGCTCAGAAGCTACGAAGGCTAGGAGTTATAAAGGAACAGGCTCTACTCAAGGAGGTAAGAAAGCTTCTAGCAGCAGGTTTCATTTATCCAGTGGAGAATTCAGAGTGGGTCTCTCCTGTTGTTGTCACTCCTAAGAAAAATGGCAAGTGGAGGGTGTGTGTGGATTACCGTCCCCTCAATGAGGCAACAAAAAGAGATCACTTTCCCCTCCCATTCCAGGATGAGATACTAAATGAGGTAGCTGGTCATGAGAAGTACACCGTGTGCGATGGCTACTCGGGTTACTTTCAAATAGGTATCGCATTGGAGGATCAATTGAAAACAACCTTTATCACTCCTTGGGGTTGTTATGCTTTTAGAGTCATGCCATTTGGCCTGACAAATGCTCCTACAACTTTCCAACGCTTCATGAACATGGTGTTTCAAGCATTCTTTGGAAAGTCCATTAGGGTTTTTATTGATGATTTTTGCATTTATAGCTCAAAATCATTGCATCTACAAAGGGTAGAAGAAGGTTTAAAGAAGCTCTATGACATGGGAGGTCAACTCAACCCCGACAAGTGTCACATAGCTGAGGATGAAGTGATCTTGCTTGGTCACAAGGTTTCCTATAAAGGCATTGAGGTGGATCCTTCAAAGGCAAAGGCTCTTATTGAGCTCCCCTCACCCAAGAATCTCAAAGAGGTCATATCATTCATTCAAAAAGTGAAGTATATGTCACGCTTTGTTCACTTAGCTTCGGAGTTGCTTCATCCTTTGTAAAAGTTGACACAACAAGTAGAATTTGCATGGTCTGATGAGCTTGAAGATTATTTTTGTAACAATAAAGTCATTTTGTCAGAGCTACCAACACTCATGCCTCCTTGTTGGGAGTACACATTCTTTGTTAGCTCTAGTGTTGGAAGGGAAACAATTGGTGTTGTGTTGCTACAACAAGATCCCCATAGTACAAGGATGCGACCCATCTACTTTGCTAGTAGGGTCATGAATGCTTTGGAGAGAGACTACACAGAAGCAGAACTCATGATGCTTTCTCTCATGTTTGCGGTGAGAAAGTTTAGATCCTACCTGCTACCAAAACCTTTTGTAATTCTCACTGCAGAAAATTTGTTCCCTTGGGTGTCATCTCAAATGAATCTTAGTACTAGGATCTCAAAGTGGATTATGGAGTTGCAAGAGTTCCAATACTCTTTCAAGGTAGAAGATAGTGTGCGTGCACAATTGGCAGGGATTCTCACTTATAGGGTACATGAGAAGGAAATTAAGGTGCCTCAAGTAAAGACCCTACCATTGCCACCACCAAAAAGTATTCCCAATGCTTTTACCTTGTTCTTTGATGGAGCTTTTCGACGAGCCACAGGGAAAGCAGGGGGAGGGCTAGTGTTGCTCAACCCAAGTGGAGAGGTGGTCATGAAAGAGAAGGTCAATCTACCAGGTTCAACTAGCAACAATGAAGCAGAATACGACAAACTACTTCATGGTTTGAAGATGTGCATTGGCCAAGGGATAAAACGTCTCATGGTAAAGGGAGATGCACTTCTCATTGTTAAACAGATTTTAGGATTTGGGCATGCAAGAATGAAAGCTTAAGGACAAAAGTTCATGCCATTCGTAAGATGTTTAATCAGTTTGAAGAAGTGCAACTATATCATATTCTGAGGAAACAAAATGAAGATGCCGATTTACTTGCACAGCAAGTAGTTACATGTGTTGAGAAAGAAGTGCAGGTCATCATGGTGGCGGTTGCTGTGAAGCAACCGAGGTACCAGGGATTGGAGTCATTGGCTCCCATCATTGGCTACATTTTGGAGGGTGAGTTTCCACAAGACTTCACGAAAACTCAGAAGAGGAGACTCATGAAGAAGGCAAGCATGTAGCTCTTCCTAGAAGGCTCCCTCTATCAAAGAGGGAAGGATAAAGTGTGCAGAAGAGTACCAACTATTGCGGAAATTCCAGCCATTCTAAAAGGTTTGCATGAAGAGGCATGTGGTGGTCATTTTTCCCAAGAATTAACTGTGAAGAAGATTTTGCTTGCGGGGTATGTTTGGCCAAGTCTGCATGTGGATGTCCAACATTGGTGTAAAAGCTGTCACAATTGTCAGATAAATGGAAATAGAAGGTTGGTGCATGGCCCGAGGCAAATAGTTCTTGAAAATGGACCCTTTGAAAAGTGGGGCATTGATGCTATGGGTCCTCTGGATAGGACAAAAAATGGTAAACTCTACATTCTAGTGGCTGTAGACTATATGACTAGGTGGGTGGAAGCTCAAAGTGTGGCAAGAGTGAATGAGAGGACAGTTAGCAAGTTTGTGTACAATCACATTTGTTGCAGATTTGGCACACCTTTGGAGATTGTTTCTGATAATGGTCCAGGGTTTAGGAAGGGCTTGCTCACAGAAGTTTGTGAAGAGCTTCACATTCTACATCGTCATAGCACACCATACTACCCACAGTCAAATGGTTTGGTGGAGAAGGCTAATGGTGTTGATCCGAGCCTATCACACATTTTTGTTTATCATATTTTGTTGGTTTTCCTTGCTTCTAGAGGTGTACAATAAAAGAAAGAGTGAGAACAACCTCTTGGAAAATTTAAAAAAAAAAGATTTTTTCTTGACTAGTTCACCGGAGGTGAAAGGTAGAGGGAGAACCTAGTGGTAAAGGGAAGGGAAAATATGTAAATGTGAAAAGAAAAGATATGATGTGGTTGTGGAGCCATGCACCCATGATTCAAGGGTCATGAGTGGCTCATATCATCATGGCTTTGGAGCCATATGATGATTCAAACAAATGGGACCCAAGTGGAAGACTTGGTAAAGGAAGAAACCATACACATGATTTTGCTGAATTTTTAAAAACTACTTCCACTCCGATCCAAGAAAAGTTGTCTTCATTAAAGTTGTAGCTGATGACCTGGAGATTCTTGCCATATTTTTTTTATAATTTTTGCATCTACGGTCTAGGAGATATGGCCAAAATGGTGGACGCCAGTTTTTTCAACTGTGGTGGAGACCAACCCCTCTACCTTTACACACACACACCCTTCCTTTTCCACATTGAGACCTTCTCTAAAATCAGCCATTAGTCTTCTCACCCTCCTCTCCTTCCTTCTCTCTCTCAAGCTCAAAAACCCATCAAAGTTCCTCTTCTAATCACCTTTCAAGTCATGCTTAATCTTGTTGTAATTCATAAGTTCTCATTCAACCCCTTCCTATTATTACTAGATATGTATTGATTTTATGTAGATTCTTTACATTTTAAAATAAGGAAGCTCTTGGACTCAAGCTACAGAGGAAGGAGTGAAGACAACACAAGTGATGATGGAGCTAATTGGTCAACAAATCACTTGGAAGGAGCTTCTTCATTGGTTGAATGTCCCTAATCAAGCTTCATTTGTACAAATTACACTTGGATCTTAACCTCACTCCTAATCACTCTCTTTCCTATATAAAGAGGCCTTCCCCTTTGTAATTTCAAGCCTCCCTCAGCCCCATTGAGCCTTTGTATCACTCACCATGAGCCCATAAGCTCATTCATTCACTCTATTCTTGCACATCCTAGAGTGCAAATTGTTTCATGCTAGTAACCTCTCCTCCTCTTACTTATGTTAATTAAGAGAAATGTTTTATATGTGTGTGAGAATGCTTGATGTGATCTTGGCTAATCCTTGAGTGATTGTTTGGTAATCTATATGCTATTTGTGTTGGGAGTGTTTGAAGTCATCCATTCCTTGTACACACACTACGGTTAATGCTTCATTCATAGTGATCTCTCTCTCTCTCTCTCTCTCTCTCTCTCTCTCTCTCTCTCTCTCTCTCTCTCTCTCTCTCTCTCTTTGTGTAGCGGTCCTAGTCCACGCTTCCAAGACTAGGTGGTGCCCTCATCTCATTTCCCTTGTGGCGCAATGGAGTTTGTTTTGGTGTAGAGGCCGCCATTCCAAATTTCCTTCGTCAGTGTCATTGCAGGAATCATTAGAAAGATGGTGCAAAACAAGACAAAATTATGGGATGACTTCTTGGATGGTGCCTGGTGGGCATATCGAACCACATATAGGGAAGCCACGGAGTTCACACCATTTCACTTGGTCTATGGTCAAGAGGCTTTGCATCCTATCGAGCTCAACATTCCAACAATGCGACTTCATGGCAAAGGAGCACAAGATGATCAAGAGGTATGGATGGATCGACTTCTTACGTTAGTGGAGCTTCAGTGGAAAAGAGAAGCAGCATATGAGTGCTACAAGAGGAAAGCCACACAAGCGAAAGAAACGCACGACAAGAAACTGAAGGACAAAAGCATCAAGGAAGGAGAGCTTGTGCTAAGGTATGACAATCGTTTTGATGCCAAGTTTTAAAGTAGATGGAAAGGGCCATACATAGTCAAGAAGGCTTTCAATTCTAGTTACTATCAGCTTATGGACTTGAATGGTAAAGAGCACTCCAGGAAGGTAAACGGGTATCGCTTGAAGCCCTATTTGAGTCGCTTTCTACCAAGGGATCTACCAAAGATCTGTCCAAAGGCCGCTGTCTCATGTAAGTATTGTTACATGAAGCATGAGTGTAACTCCAGCCAAAATTCTGAGGGGCCAAACAATGAAGATCTCGTCAAGGACTCTGAAGCACTCTCTTTGGAAAAGATGCTCTATGATGGTACATGAATATACCATCATCCTGGGGGAGGGCTAATGATAGCCGTTTTTCGGCTCTCCATAATTGCCATAGTAAGTTACTCCACCCTACCAAATTCACCCAAACGCTATGGCTATCCCTACCATTTCACTGTATATAGGTGCGTGTGAGTTAGGGGACTTTTCCCATATCTCCTTACTGAAATAAAAAACCCTCAATTAGCTAGTCATTGGGCTAGTTGAGCCAAAAAAATAAAAAATATAAGTATATTATGGCCCATGCGTATGTAAATATTTCTTTGTATATAGGGCCTAAATAAAAGAATTTTTCATAATTATTTTGGTATTTATTTAAATATTTCTACCTAGGTGTGTGTTATTTATGCTCTGTACATTGCCTCACCATTACCACAATTTTTCTTACCATTTTTTATACTCTTTATTCCATATAGAAATATTTTCATGTAAGCTTCTCTTATATTTGGTGTAACTCCACCCCAACAAAAATCCAAAAAAACTAGTTTTATTTATGTGTATATTTTTTCACTATTGTGATTTTTCCCTTCCTACATCTATTTTGTTTTTTTTTTCTAAAAAATTAGAACACCAAAAATATTTATCTTTTTATGGTAGCCTCATAATGAGAGAGATTTCTTTTGACCCCTTTATATTTTTTCCACTTATATTATTTATATTTGACATGTACATATTTTTTAGACCCCTCAATATTTGATTTTCTTAGTTGTACTATTCACTTATATCATGATCTCAACAATATCTTCAATTATAGACCTACCAAATAAGGTCAAGGGTAGGTGGCATGCATACATGCACTATGGAGGGCTCACTCTTGGAGGTATTCAAAAGAATCATCCAAAGAAGGACCCCACAAGGACCTTGTGCAGTGGAAAACAACGGTCGGAATTTTTAAAGTTCACTTGCGCTCCGAATTTGAAAAGGTGATACAAACAAAAGTCGTAGCTCGTGGGCTGAACTTTTGCCTCAAAGTTTTTCATATTTTTTTGAGCTACGAGCTGTGAGCTATGATTTTATTAGTGGACCCCAATTTTCCCATGTTATGCAGCCACACTCTCTCTTCCACTTTATCATTTTCCTCTTTCACACACACTTCTCCACTCATCATCCCCACCTCTCTCACCACTCCTCTCTGCACCCTACTCACCTTCTCCTCAACCTTGAAGAATAGGAGAAACCATGGTGAACTCATACCTCCCACACACAATTACATTCCAAAATTGACCACCTAGTCTCATTTTTCCTCCTCCAATTTACCCATATCTATCAAAAAAACCACAAAATTCATCCTCTTCTCTTAAAAGACAACATCATGGTAGTTGATTACTCAGCTTCAATTACCTTGTCTCTCAAGGAAGGTCAAGAGTGGAGAAAAAATGTACCATCAAAGCTAGTGGACCGTCAACAAGCGTCAAAATTGGCCCTACTCAAGACACTTGGAGCATCAACCTTGTAAGAAATCCACCTTTTCTTACCTCTTAAGAGTTTTTCTTCCTTATTTGTATCCTACATGGATACTCCCATTGTAAATATCCAATTCCATTTGTAAATTAATACTAACTCTACTAACACTAACCCACTATGAAAAGTCCTATCACCTCCATTTCTCTCCTCTCTCTTTTCCCACCAACTTCTTGATAATTCCAAGCAAAAGAAATTAGATAAATTGCTGAAAATCTAACCCAACCATGGTTAGAGGAGTAACCCTAGCCTTCAAAATTGGTATAAAAGGAGGGTGTAGCTAGCACAAAAGGGGGGAGCCATAAGCAAGAGCACTATGCTATAGCTTGAGAAGCCAAGCTCAACCTCTCTAGAAGGAGCTCTTGAGTGGAAGCTCATTGTCTTATGCATGTGCATGTGCTGTAATAGGAGATTAGCAAGGGAACTCTATGCCATTGTAAGAGAGAGAGTGATCACTCAATTGAGAGTAGAAAATCTATCATTTCTCCTACTAGTGTAAGCCCAACATTTGTTGAATCAAAGAGGGTGGATTTGGACTAAGCTTGGATACTTTGTCTCTCTTCCCACGTGAAGTAATGGACAACAATGATGTGTAAGTGTCTTAGTGTTTTTTTTGTTAAGTTCGTGATAGCTTGTCTCTAGTGTTGTCATCAATTTAGCCATAAATCCCACATACTGTAAGAGGGCGACAGGGTGGAGAGGATTCCCCTTGCCTTAAGACAGTGAGTGGGCTGGTTTTTCTTGTGATGTGTTGTGGTGTAATTTACTCAAGCTATGTTGAACAAATACTAATATCACTTTGATTGGTCATGACAGATTTGTAAGAAGGTGTTAGTGCAACAAACACCCCCTCCCCCTTCTCTCTCTTTCTTACATATATAATTGTGTTTTCTTGATGATTGTCGATACGTTTCAAAGCAGCCCGAGCACTATCTCTCTCTCTCTCTCTCTCTCTCTCTCTCTCTCTTTACGCGTCCTAGTTCGCATCCAAAACTAAGTGGTGCCCCAAATTTGTGTAGGGTTAGGTTGCGGGTTTGTGTGTGTGTTTGTTGTTTTCCCAACCCCAACCCAATTGAGCAACACGGGAGCCTTGAAGGGTGTCTAGAGGTTTCTCTTCTTGTTACCCGCCCCAGACCGCCTCAGTGTATGCACATACTAATGCATAACTTAAATTAACATATGCATGTGTGTGCGTATGTGTGTTTCTACGTGTGTGTGTTTGTATATATGTGTGTGCATTAATTAGTGTGTGTAATCACACATACACATATAATGCATAACTTTAAATTAACCTATGCATGTGTGTGCGTATGTGTGCTTCTAAGTGTGTGTGTGTGTGTGTGTATGTGTGTGCGTATGAGTGCATGGATGTGTATGTGTGAGTTTGTGTATGCATATGTATGTTTGTGTTTATATGAATATTTATGTGTATTTGCATACGTGTTAACTTGTGCATGTATATGCATGTGTGTGTGTATGAGTGTGTAAAAATCAAGAAACATAACAAGAAAACTTACATTGTGGAATTGAAGAGCTTGTTGGGAGTGGGTAGGAGAGTATAGATGGAAGAGCAGAGATGGTGGAGAGTAAAAGAGTAGGTAGCAAGGGTGTAAGACCTCAAGGTTGTGAGGTTCTTGGTTTCGACTTCTGTGAAGAAGAAGATGAAATTTGAAAATTAGGGTTTTGACCTTCGCGAGGCACGCAGGTGCCCCTATTTATTAACAAAATTGAAAAAACTTTTTCCGTGCCTATTACCGCGAACATTACCACCACAGTTACCATAGCTATTACCGCGCCTATTATCGCACCACAATTTCAGTGAAACCAGAGAGAAGGCCACGTTCTGACATTATGACCTTTGATTTTCAATATCTTTTGGTACTATGTTTTTGATGAAATGTATATAAAATGAAATGATTCCTAGTACTTTGACAATGACATTGCTACCTAAAAGTTTTGATTACCATGCATGTTCATTTTTAGAAAAAACTTTTTGTTGATATTTTAGTAACCTTTTTTCATAATTTGATTTTAATTAGTGTATGTAATTATTAATGTAGGTTGCTTGGGATGATTTTGGCCCGTCCATTGAACCGGATAGATCACGGTGGTTGGCCGAGCGATTACCATGCCCATGCGTGCGGTGCAAATGCGTCATTGCTCGCCTTCGATGGATATGCTTAAGTCATGTAGAAGATTATGGACTATGGGACGATCCTCACAAGCATGCACGGATGGAAACAAATGATCTGCGAATTGTAGCAGCTATTGACGTCACCCCTCATTGGCATGTGGTTGGTGGAGGAGGGGAAAGGAGGGTAGAAGAGCGCAAGAGTTAGGAATCCATTAGAGAGGGAGGAAGCACATCAAATCAACCAATTGCTGCTCCCTCTATGAGTGACCACATCCCATCTCCTTATGTGGATGCAGAAGATGACCATTTTCATAGAATGGTTGAGGATATCCTTGCACGAGAGGAGGAGCATGAACCTGATTGTGCATGTGAAGAAGCTTCCAAAAGAACAAGGAGTGAGCTACTTGATTCGACAGACACTGCACTATATGAGAGATGCTTCTACTCCATTTTAAGGGCATCTCTCGAAGTCCTTAACCTTCAGGCGATGTTTGGATGGAGCAATGCAAGTGTCGATGCACTTTTGAGGCATGTATATAGATTGTGAAGGATGCTTGTGGAATGCATAAATTAGCTTTTAATGTACTTTCTTCTTGTGATAGGTTGCTAGGAAAGATGCTGCCAGCTAGCAATCACATGCCAGAGAATAGACGAAAAGTAAGCAAAGTGGTGACAAGATTAGGGATGGATTATGATCGCATTCATGCTTGCGTGAACGATTGTGTGCTCTTTCGTAATGAGCATGCCGATTGTGACACATGTCCATCATGCGGGGAGCCTAGGTTCAAAGAAGGAATGCAGAGCAACAGAATTCCACGTAAAGTTTTGAGGCATTTTCCACTCATCCCTCGCATCCAACACATGTTTAGATCGAAGGGTACAAGCGAGATTTAAGTTGGCATGCAAAAAATCGCGCCACAGATGGTATTATGAGAGTGCCAGCTGACTCACCAGCGTGGAAGCACATAGAGGACACATGGCCAGAGTTCAGGGATGAGCCTCGTCACTTGAGGATTGGGTTAGCTAGTGATGGCGTGAATCCATTTGGGCACCGCTCTACTTCGTGGAGCACTTGGCCGGTGGTGGTTGTGAACCACAATATTCCTCCTTGGGAGGCAACAAAAAAGGGAAACATTTTACTATCACTTCTCATTCCAAGAAAGCACAAGGTAAAAAACATGGATGTATATCTGCAGCCTCTTATTGAAGAGCTTCAAGATCTATGGAGAGGCATAGATGTCGTTGACATTTCACGGCCGTCATCAAGTGCATCCTCATGTGGACCATGCATGATTACCCAGGATTTGGAGAGGTATCTGGTAAGTATGCACATGTTAAGTGTACTCTTTGCTTTAGGTTTATCATCTCATGTGTAACCTTTGTTTACCTCTTGGCAAAACTGTCAACATCTGGACATAGTGCGTGTCCCACTTGTGGCCCTTCCCTTGTGACAAAGAGACCTCCTCTTCTTGGGAAGGTGATCTATCCCAACAACCATCGCTTCCTGGCTCCTTCACATCGTAGATATGCTCCCCCTATCAATGGAGTGAATCCATTCCATTGGAGCATGGCTGATTGGGCGAAGCATTGGGAGGAGCATCACCGTACCTCACCCCCTCCCAATGGGCTACCAAGGGGTATGTCGAGGTACTCTATCTTCTTGTCGCTCCCCTATTGGGCTTCGTTGAAAATTCAACACTTGTTGGACCCTATGCATGTGTTTAAAAATGTTGGGCAAGATATATGAGATCACATAATTGGCAAGAAGGATTCATTGGGTGCTAGGGAAGATTGAAGAGCCATGAGACGTCTCCCCCCTACACGGCCCGCATGGGGGAGCGGGGAAAGATGATTCTCCCAAAAGCACCGTGTATATTGTCAAAGGCAGATCAAGAGCGGACAAAGCAAGTTATGGCATCCATCCAAACTCCAACGGGATATATGCGGTCACTCAAAGGTGCTTTCACAAAAACCAAAAAGGGTGGCTCCACTCAATTGTATGGATTAAAATCCCATGATTGGTATAAAATTCTTCAGGTAAGAGTAGAACAGTTTGTGGTGTCTATGTGTCCTTATATATAAGTTGACATTCACTAAAATGTTTTATTGTTTGTAGTTTGTACTTCCCATAACTATTAGTGGTTATGGAGACACTAAGGTGAAGGATGCAATATTCAAAGTGGGTGAGATTCTGAGGTAATGGTTTTTTTTTCAAGTACTATATCATGTTGTGGCATATACAATGGAATTTTTTTTCATCTACCATATTATTTGTGCCCTGTAGATTTGTGAGCTCCAAGGAGATAGAAGTGGAAGCCATACCAATAGCCCATCAGCTAGCAGTAGAGGTAGTGTGTGCTATTGAGGATGCATTCCCACGTACAATCCTTGTTAGCCAAGTACACCTATTTCTTCACCTTGTTGAGGAGATTGCCATTTGTGGGGTTGTTAACTCTAGATGGATGTTCTTCTTGGAGAGATTCTTGAAGACTTTAAAGGATTTTGTTAGATTGAGGTCGCAACCGGAGGTATGCAAAATCAATACAATATAGATAGCATTTATACGCTATGGAGTTACTAATAAAAAAATGTGGTTTTAATGTTTTCAAGCGAGCATGGCAGAAGGTTGGATGGTGCAAGAGGCATTTGTGTATGTCGCACAGTATCTCATCATTGTGGATCCATCATTGCCTCGTTTGTGGAGTGAGGAAGAGGATCCTAGGAAGCACTCAACCATTCCCAGTGGAAAAAGATCGCTCTTGGTCATGGATAGAGAGTTTCATGCCATAGTCAACAACTATTGTTTACTCGATGTCACTATCATTGACCAAATGGGTCAATATGTACTTGGAAGCCCGTGCAGTTAGAGAAAGGGATAGAGATGCATGGAAGAGGTCGCATGGATGTAGACGCGCACCTCCTTTTCCTAAAGAGCTTGCAAAATATCCTGATTTGATTCAAGTAGAGTAGATCCATAATGCCATGACCAATGCCAAAGCACTAGGAGAACAAATAATCCCTAAAGAATGAGAGTATGCGCGAGGATGTTTGCGCAAGGTGAGTGTGTATATGTTATGTATGCATGTATGAAAATCACTTTATGAAATGCGATGTAACCTCTTATGCATTGTGATTGTAGGGTCTCACTTTCAACTCCATTTGGTCTGAAGGCCGACATTTCCGCACTCGCAAGATAGATGAGCGTCGGACCACTAACGATTGTTGCGTGATGGGAAACTTTGACACAACAACAGATGAGGCCAGATATTGTGGTACTATAGAGAGAATATATATTCAAAGTGGATTTCAGATCTTTTCACAAATTTCTCTTTGAGTGCCGATGGTTTGCGGGTGAGGTCAAAAGACATGAAAATGGGCTCATTATGGTGGATGAATAGTATTTGTAATGGTTTTGTTGTGAGTATTATGATTTATGTATAGAATTTTTAGAGTGAAAGAGAGATTAAGTGAAGTGAGCATTTTGGAGAGTTGTAGTTTGTAAATACATTTTGAGTTGTATTTGATTTAAATGGTAGCCCGCGGGAGAGGAGGGGAAAAGGGGGTCTATGGCCTTGTCGGTAATGGGTACGGTAATAAACGCGGTAATATGTCGCATGAACAACAAAGATATTTCTCTCTCATCATTTTGAATTTCTCTCTCTTGTTTTGCAGTAATGGTCCACGGTAAACACCACAATCTCTCATAGTGATATTTGCACTGGACAATAAAAAACAACATATCAAATATAAATTCATGGTTGCGAATGACACTAACACTCTCACACTATTTCAAGCAAACCCTTAACCACCACCTGAAGACATTAAAAAATGTGCAAGGAAATAATGATAAAAATTGAAAACAATCTTCACTTAAAATTGCAATCTCTGACACGTGTAAAATGCAGATCAAACAAGTGGTTTATAAGAACTTAATTCAGACCAAACAATACATGTTAATAGTCTGGCACATTTCAGCATATATTGAATTTTTAACTTACATTTTTCTCCTGCACACATACTAGGTCTAACAAAGCACACACCGACTTAAAAACTCCAAAAACATTTAAAACATTGGAAGTATACAAATCGTACTAGCAAATTGTATTCACACACTTTTTTACATAGAATTTATGTAAATTAGCACTCAAAAAAGCGATGATAATTGATGCTCTTTAAAAAGAAACAAAAGAATATTTAATATGCAAATTGTGTGCAAATTCTTTTTACAAACAATTTATGTAAGTGAAGCATTAAAAATGCTTGAGGTCCTTTAAAAAGATAAAAAAGAATATTTAACATGCAATTTGTGTGCAAATACTTTTTTTCATATAATTTATATAAATGGAGCATTTAAAATAGCGATGATTGCTGAATAAAGTATTCTTTTCAATATGATTAGCTAATATATAACTTTGTATGGACAATTTAAAAACAACAAAATCAAACAATTCATATATTTGTATTTGAAATACTATTCATAGCCGTGTTGCCGACCAAGTATTTCATATTCTTATTACTTAAAAAATTAACTGCACATGCACATGAAAATTATATGAAATTCGTATGGCCAGGTTAACGACTTGAATGCCACGTTTATGCAAAAACAGATGCTTCTAACAAACACACTCTATTAGCCGCGTTACTGACCAAGTGTCGCCTGAATCTAAGGAGAAATAACGGCTTGCATACGAACATCATATAGTCGTGTTACCGATCGATGCCCATATGTTTTTTGGGTAAGGGGAAGGGAAGTTGACTTACCATAAGGATACTAGATTCGTCGCGTTACCAACGTAGCACCCAGATAGTAAGCCAATACTTACCACAAGGACGCCATCTTCCCTTCGTCACCGAGGTGATGCCCTCGTGATAAGCATTGTTCCGTCGAACAGCTTACACACACACTCCCATTGTGTGGTAAGGTACCTTAATATGACAAAAGGCAAGCTACCACACAACACATACACACAGACACAACACATACCTGGATCGTGTGGTCAGTTACTCTGGTACTATTGTCGTGCACTGTGACGCAGAGCACGCTCCCACACAACCCCCTCTCTCCCTATCTCTCTCTCCTCTTGACGTACCTGCAAAGGTGGTCAACTCTCTCTCTCTCTCTCTCTCTCTCTCTCTCTCTCTCTCTCTCTCTCTCAGAAGATGAAAGCAAGAAATAAAACCTAGCGGGCCGCATATATATAATTCTGCGAGGCCGCCGGGCTTTTTAGTATTCTTGACGGGCCCGCAGGGAAAATGGAAAAGCCTGGCAGGAGTTTAGTGGGTTTGCAGGCCGCCCTTAACCGGATTCTTTGTGATCATGTTTAGTGTAATCATGTAAATGTATCAATAAGACCTTTTGATCACACAAAATTTTTCGTAATTACGTAAATATTAAATCCCTGCAAACGATGGGCCAGCACCTAGAGAGGCTTGGAGGTCTAGCAAGGACTGTGTCGTCGAGTGCCGTGAGGAGCAACTTGGAGGCGTGTAGATCGGATCTTAAGAGAGGGATGTCAAAGCACCTTGTGTGGAGCACTTTGAAGCTCAAGCTTTTAAGACGAAGAGGAAATGATCAACTTGGCTTGGCTTGGAGATTTTGCACCTTGGGAGAAAAGCCTTGTAGAGTGGGAAATTTGGAGTTGAAGAGAGGGATTGCAGAGGGTGCGGGGCAGCTTGGGATCAGTGTAGAGGAGTGGATTGGCATTAGCTTGGAGTTCTTGGGGTTTGGAATTTGGAGCGGTAAGGAGATTTTTATTGGCCTATTGGAGTGCGAGAAGGTACATAATACCAAGTTTTTGCAATTTCAACAAGGCACCCCCTTGCTCGAGCACACTTGACAACATCAATCAAAGCCGACCAAAAAAGCTATGGATAATGGATCGTCACCCAGGATCGTCACCCATCCATTTAGCGGCCTATGCATCGGTGCAGCTCTCAAGGAACCCAACAATTTGTTTGGCTTGAGTTTATGAAGTCAAAAGCAAATGGAGGAGTTCACTAGTGGACAGTGGCAAAGGTCAGCTGGACAAGGATGGCAGTACAATACTTAGTTAGCTACCTTGGTACCCACGAGGTACGATCACAATTTTCGTAAATGTGACTCAATGCTTTGTTTGTCTTGGGAGTTTGAAGCCAAATGAAAAAGCAGGAACTCACAGATAGACAAGGATAAAGTCAATCTGGATAGAGATTATGGTAATAAACATTTGACAGAGGAGATCGGCATGGCACATGTGGCGGTGGACAGAGTGACCTCAACGTCAAATTTCTAGTCAAATGACAGGTGTCACTACTAGCTTCAGCTAGAGAGAGGCTTGTGATTGGCAGAGAGGGGCAAGCACATGCTCCCTATAATTAATATGGACCCTTGTGTTGGAGCTCAAGTTATTGGTGTTTGTACCCGTAGGTTGATTTCAATGCACATGCATCTAGCATGGAACCAATCAGATGTCTTAAACACTATGGATGGGCTAGCCAAATTAAGCCAATTCATGTTTGTTGGTCAGATTAAGGATAGGATGTGTTCCAATAGTTCATTATCTTGGAGTTTTATATTTTGGATGTGATGTGTTCATAGTTCACGAATGGGGATTATTGGACGTAGTATCGTCTACAGTTCAAAGTTTCTACAAAGGAAATACATGCTCAAGATGGCACTTGCTTCAGGTACAAATTTGAGGAGAGCCACACCGAGGTGTATTCAATTGGTGGCCACTTTTTGGGGTGTCCATGGTAGCTTCTTCATCGACTTGGTCTCATTATTCATGTCCACTATGAGCTGCAAAGAGGGTGTTAAAGTTTAGGCATCTCAAGTGAACTGCCCAATGTGATCCCATTATTTAGTTTGGCTTTTAGGTATTTATTTTACTTATTTGTTAAAGTCTTGAGGAACACTAACCCTCCCCCTTCTTTTCCTATGGCTCGTCAAAAAGCTCCATCAAAAAACAAGGTAAAAGCATTAGGAATACTTTTTGGTGGTGGCGATGGTAGGGTCTTTAGTTTAGGAACCTTAATCTCCTTTTCATGCACCTTATAAGTCAGAATCCTTGCCAATTGTGCACCCACACTATCTTCTACCTTGAAAGAGTATTGGAACACTTACAACTCCATAATCCACTTAGAGATCATAGTACTAAGATTCATTTGAGATGACACCCAAGGGAACAAATTTTTTGCAGTGAGAATTACAAAAGGTTTTGATAGCAAGTAGGATCTAAACTTTCTCATGCAAACATGAGAGAAAGCATCATGAGTTCTGCTTCTGTGTAGCCTCTCTCCAAAGCATTCATGACCCTACTAGCAAAGTACATGGGTCGCATCCTGGTACTTTGGGGATCTTGTTGTAACAAAAGTGCACCAATTTTTTCTTTCCCAACAGTAGAGATAGCAAAGAATGCGTACTTCCAACAAGACGGCATGAGTGTTGGCTCGGGGAAGTCACCTAATAAAAATGTAACCTATCCGACGTGAGTTCAACAAAAGGGTATTTAAAGTTCTTGAAACTTACAGAAATAAATATACAGAAGGGTATTATTTTTTCAAATTTGAAAAAAACTTACAGATTTTAAAAGAAAAGGGTACATTATATTCTTAACAAGATTCACAGATAAGGGGTTTTACAAACATGTCTTGAACGCATGTGATATGGTAGTTTTATACATAGTGAACCCCCCGGGAGTGCTGGCAACTTTGACAGAATGAATTCAATGTTACAAAAGTACTCCTCGAGCTCATCATACTATGCAAATTCTACTTGTTGTGAAAACTTTTGCAAAGGGTGAAGTAACTCTGAGGCTAAATGAATGAAGGGGGACATATACTTCACCTTTTGAATGAATAAGATGACCTCCTTAAGACTCTTGGGTGATGGTAACTCAATAAGAGCCTTTCCCTTTGAAGGATCCACCTCAATGCCTTTTTGGAAAACCATGATCACTTCATCCTTACCTATGTGGCATTTGTCAGGGTTGAGTTGACCTCCCATGTCATAGAGATTCTTCAATCCTTCTTCTACCCTCTATAGATGCAATGATTTTGAGCTATAAATGCAAAAATCATCAACAAACACCCTAGTTGACTTTCCAAAGAATGTTTTAAACACCATGTTCATGAAGTGTTGAAAGGTTGTAGGAGCATTTTTCAGGCAGAATGGCATAACTCTAAAAGAATAACAACCCCAAGGAGTGATGAAGGTTGTTTTTTATTGATCCTCTAATGTGATACCTATTTGAAAGCAACCTAATTAGCCATCACACATTGTGTACTTCTCATGACTAGCTACTTCATTTAGTATCTCATCTTGAAATGGGAGGGGAAAGTGATCTCTTTTTGTTGCCTCATTCAATGGAGGGTAATCCACACACACCCTCCACTTGCCATTCTTCTTGGGAGTGACAACAACGAGAGAGACCCACTCTGGATTCTGCACTGGATAAATGAAACATGTTGCTAGAATCTTTCTTACCTCCTTGAGTAAAGCCTACTCCTTGATGACTCCTAGCCTTTGTAGCTTCTAAGCCTTAGGTGTGGCCTTTGTCTTTAACTCGATCTTATGTTGAACAACATCTACTCCATGCACATCTGCATAGTCATTAGCAAAAAACCTAGAAACATTTCTTAGAGCACATTTGAACTCCTCTCTTTCTTCCTTTGTAAGTTACACTCACACTGGAGGTAATTTAGGTAGGTTTTTAAAAGATATCTTGCTTTTTGTAGAGTGCACTCACACTTGGAAGTTATTGAGATAGATTAAGCGATTTATTTATCATGATTCAAGTATAGAGTGAAAGCTCACACTTGAATTTTTTATTATTTTTGGTATTTATAGTTTAAAGAGGTTGAAAATTTATGTTTTTTTTAAAACGTTGACGAGTAAAGTAATGTAAATGGTGTTAAAGTTTTATTTTAGATGTGTATTTAGTAATTAGTCTTGTTTGAGTTTGCAGATCTTAAGCAGATGGTGAAAGGTTATGAGTGGAACTACGTAGATGAATCGATCGCTGGAAAGACTATATCCAAGTTGAGGTGTAAGACCTGCGGCCATAATTTTAGTGGAATGCTCACAAGATAAAAGAACATGTGTTCAAAATTCTTGGAAACGTGACAGCTTGCAAAAACCTCCCAAGAGGTATTAAAGCAAAATTTCCCAAGTGGGCGCTCAGGACAAAGAGACTACGTCTTGAGGGGAAAAAAAAAGGGAGGTCCCAAAACGATGGCTCCATCTATGGCTAGCAACATGGAGATGACACTGAAGAATGATCAAAACCCTCCCTTAAGCCCTGCTCAAGGTCAAGGAGGGTGTCATTCATCCTTTGTTGGGGCTTGTAGCCCTAATCCTATCACAAGCTCTACTAACATAAGCGGAAGTGAAGCATGAACTGGAAGAGAGCCTGCACCAAGTGCTCCTACTTTGCATTCCTCCACGGACACGCTTAATACCATTTTCTTCCATGTCAACCTCATTTGAATTTGTCACCTCTACCACATGCACATTTGGATCTGGAAAAAGTGAAACTCCTTCTACCCCTTGTGGAGGTGGCCTTGCTCCATTTGGCTTATGTAGAATCCTTGGTTGTTGACCAGTTCCTTCACCTGCATTCATCACTGAGTAATTCAAGTTAGGTCTCCCTGGCTCCCCACGGATCCAAGGACAATTACACATCCCATGCTTGGATTCCTTGCAATTCCAACAATGTAGTACTCTCCTGGGTCGTGGCTCTCGCTCCTCATCTTTCTTTGTTTGTCCCTTGGGCCTACAGCCTGTGCAAGATGAATTGACAAGATGCTTAGGGCCCAAAATGATACAAATTACTTGTTGAAATTGTAATTTTTTGCTTATAATGATATGCATCTTTTGCCTTGCAATGGGAACAAACGGGTCATACAATTTTTTGTGATTCATGCAAGCTACTTGATTACTCTAAGGCTAAGTATTCACAACAACATACACAGGCCCTCCTTTGTGGGGGCACCAAAATTGAGGAGGTTTGGGGCAGGCAACAAGAGAGGCGACCTCTAAGCACCCCTCAAGGCTCTCGTGCTGCTCAATTGGGTTTGGGGCAACCACAAGCACAACACAACAACTAACCCACAACCAAACCCAAACAAGATAGGGGCACCACCTAGTTATGGGATGTGAACTAGGATGCAAGAGAGATTTTGTCACGACCAAGAAGAGGTGCAACAAAACACACACAGACGATCTCACACCAAGCTACACACCAAATGGCACAAGAGAGAGTCGGACCAAAGGAAAGAAAGAGAGAGAGGAATGGAATTTGTGTGAATATCTGATTGACAACTTGCAAGGTAAGGTTGTATACTATCACACTATCACAGAGCTTGCATATACTAAAGCAAGAATTAGTGAATGGTAAACATTGCTAGCACACACACACTGTCTTAGGGTGTGGGAAACCTCTCACCACAAAACTGTCTTACAATAAACAAGAAAATTGCACTAAAAACACACTAACCACTTTCTCAAAAAAGCTCAAATTACAAAACTTAAAAGATACGAGTCACCTTGCTTTCACCAAACCACGCAGCACAAGTGAAAGGACGACGATTCTAGAACGAAGACACGCCTTTGAAGCACCAAAACCTCAATTGTTGATAGTGGAAGAGCATGTACAATAGTGGTTTGAAATAGGGCACTCACACTCTCTCACTTTGCAATGTATAGCATCAAAGCTTCTCTCACACCAACTGTGAAGCTCACAAGATGACGACTACACCTAAATCTCTCCTCACATATAGAGTATTGGGGTGCTTGTGAGATGTTGGAGATGATTTACAAGAAGGAGAGGATTCTATTTATAGGTTGGAAACCCCTCATTAAGGTTATTCATAACCTTATTTTACAAGCTAACAAATCAGGATTATGATTTTTCCTGAATATCAAAACATTGCGGGTCTTCGTTGTTTTCTTGAGTCATGGATGTGGGCTCAAGAGAAAGGCATTATTGATGGTAGATAAGATGAAAGTAAAGTTGAGAGAGAGAGAGTTTTTTATTATATGTATATGTCTTGAGTGAAGATGCTTTCTAGAGTTGGGTTAATGGATGTTTGTGTTAGTAGATTAGTAGTTAGTGTGATAGCAACTACTAGAAAACATTAGTAATATATTAACAACGGGTAAAATGATTTGAAGGATGAGAAAAGAGGGGTGAATGAGATGGGTGTACCCTTGAGATGGTGACTCCTTGAGGAATCTTGAACTTACTCGTGCGTAGATTGTCGAAAGTGATCGCCATTCTTCTTCTTCTTCTTTTCACGCCGCCACCATAGTTGAATCACCACAAAAATGATGAGGGTTTTATTGATAAAATACTCCCATTTTTCAGAGAATAAGTATTGTTAGGTTGCTGATTTTTTATTCATTCTTGAAAGGGTAGAATAAAATTGTAATATGGGAGTAAGAAGAGAGATATGGAGATGGTGGATGTAGGTAGAGCTTCAAAAGATAGCTATGGGTGTGGGAGGGGAGGCTAATGGGGAAGAGGGTGAGAGAAAACCATGGAAGTTCCAGGTTTGAGTGAGGAATAGAGAGAAATGAAAGTGTTTGTGTGGGGTTAGTTGTGAGAAAAGTAGGCAGATTGGGGTCCACCAAAAAATCATATCTTATCGGTGGTAGCTTCAAAAACAATGTTTGAGGTTATTTTTTAGTTGTTGGTCCACCTTTGGTCTTTTAGTCACCGCTTCAAATTCGAAGTGGAGATAGATCTAAAAAATCCCACCAAAATGCCTATTTTTCTTCACAAAAAAAGTCTTCACTGGCCTCCCTTTTGTTGAATTTTCATAAGGCTCCAAAGGTGAGCCCCTGCTTGCATGAGAGCATGACCTAATAGATTTCTAAAGGCATGCATGATTGTGGATTATGCACACATATAATATATGGATATGATGGGAAAAAAACAGATTAGTATATAAACAATTCATGGAATCTAGAATAGTGTTAGTTGTATACATAAAAAATAAATATATGAAAATATAGGGAATCAAATGAGGAGGGTCCTCATTTATTTTTATTGATGTATATTTATTTACAAGAGGTAAGGAAAAATATATGTAGAAAATAGGAGTTTAGTGAAAGGCAATGACTGATGGTGAAAGGTATTTTTTTGAGGTTTTTCCTTGGACTGGATTCACACCAAAAATAAGAGAAGCTTGCATGAAAATATTTCTATATGGAATACGAAGTATAAAAAATGATGAAAAAATTTGTGGTAATGGTGAATCAGTATACATAGCATACATTGGCAAATAATGCACACATAGATAGAAATATTTAAATAAATACTAAAATAATTATGAAAATTCCTTTTATTTAGTCTCTATATAAAATGAATATTTACACACAAATGGGTCATAATATTTTTTACTTTACTTTTTTTTTAACTTTCTTGGCTCAACTAGCCCAATGACTAGCTAGCTGAGGGTTTTAAGGAGATATGGGAAAAGTCTCCTAACTCACACACGCCTATGTACAATGAAAAGGTAGGGATAGACATAGTGTTTAAGTGATTTTGATAGGGTGAGGTAGCTCATTATGGCAATTTGGGATAGCTGAAAAGGCTATCAGCATGTCAAAACAACTAGCCCAATCTGAGTTTAAAAAAGCATGTAAGTATGGCAGCAATGATCCCGTGTTGGGATAAAACAAGACAAGATGTAAAGTGCCAGTTAAATAGTCCAAAATCCTCTTGACAACTTGCCAATGCTTAGACCCTGGGCTATGCATAAATTTGCTAATGTGTGAGACTGCAAACTAAATATCTGGCCTCGTGTTGCATACATAAATGCAGCATCCAATTGCAATTTGGTAAAGAGTGACATCTGTAGGATCACCAGCATCATGAAAACTCAATTTCAAACTTGTTTGGATGGGATTGGCAATAGGTTTGCAATCATTAAGTCCAAACTTACATAGAAATGTCTTTATGTAACTTTTCTAACACAAGGCAATACCACCAGCACATTGCTTAAATTGTATGCCCAAGTAATGATACATTAGCCCCAAATCTTTTCTCTTGAAAGTAGCATTCAAATCAACCTTTAATTCAGTAATATGTCTCTCATTTGGTCCAGTGATCAGCAAATCATCCACGTAGAGAACTACAATGAGAAGTACATTACCCTCACGCTTTACATACAATGTGCTTTCTATTGCACTGTTACAAAAGACTCATTTGACCAAATGAGTGTCATACTTCTCATACCAAGCATGAGGAGATTGCTTCATCACATACAAATCTTTGTTACATTTGCACAGCTTATCCTCTTGTCCTTTGTTGACAAAACCGCAAGGTTGTGTTACATAAACTTCCTCAAATATGTCACCATTCAAGAAAGCAGTAATAATGTCTAATTGATGTACATCCCAACCAAAATGAGCTTCCAATGCACATAGAAAATGCACACATTCATACGACAAGTGGGAGCAAAAGTCTCTTCATAATCTATGTCTTTTTGTTGTGCATAACCCTTTGCAACAAGTCGAGACTTATAGCAATCAATTTCACCATCTGGCTTGTGTTTCAACTTGTAAACCCACTTATACCAATGGCATTTTTTCCAGGATCCAAATCACATAAAGTTCATGCGTCATTTCCTATAACTGCATCTTATTTTGATTGCATGGCAGCCACCCAATTTTTTGAATAATGTGCTTCATCAAAAGATAGAGGTTCCTCAACATCATGTAAGTTAGACACAACCAAAGCATCACAGTCGGATGCATAAGATGCATGGAGAGAGCCTGAATGAGTGCGACTATACAAAGGTGCATCCAATTTACTGTCACACAATGTATGCACCATCCATTTTGGCATACCTCTAGCCTACTCATTTTTAGCCCTTTCTTCATCATGTAAATCATGTACATCTACATCAGTAATAGGTTGATCTGTAATATTTAAAAAAACCCCCATAGGCTGTACATTTGTCTCATTGGAATTTACATTCAAACTTCCACGACGAAAAAAGTGGCAACAATGTGTCATACATGTCCTCTGAGCTTACATTATTGTCCCTAGCACATGACAGCAAGGTTTGAACAGAATCTTCCACAAACACAACATGTCGTGAAACCAAAATATGATTTGTTTGTGGATGATACAATCTGTAACCTTTTCTTTCAACACTAAAACGAACAGAATTACATATGACATCCTTATCATCCAATTTTTGCACTGTGTTTGTGGCACCAAAGCATATGCCAAACATCCAAAAACACGCATGTGCTCAATAGAAGGCTTTTTATCATGCCATGCTTCATATGGAGTAATAGACTGCAAAGCTTTTGTAGGACACCTGTTTAGTATATAAGTGGCACACATGATGGCCTCAAGTGCAGCAAAGCTTGACTTTTGACCATACATCGTGCCATTTTTGTAAGTGACCTATTTTTCCTCTCAGTAACACCATTTTGCTGAGGCATATAAGGCATTGTATATTGGTGTTTTATCCCACGACTAGCCAAAAATGCAATAAATTCATGAGACATATACTCCCCCCCTCAATCGGAACAAAGGGTGCCCATAGTACATTTCACGACATTTTCAGCCATATCCAAAAATTGTTTGAAGCACATAAAAACTTTGGACTTTGCTTTAAGCGGATACACCCATGCATGCCAGGAGTAATCATCAATGAAATTCATGAAGTAAAGGTAATTGTGCAAGGATGGAGTTTGCATGGACCCACAAACATCACTATGCACCCACAAACATCACTTTGCACGGAGTTTGCATGGGCCCACAAACATCACTATGCACCAGCTACAACCTGCATGTGGCCCTAATTGAACCATCCTTTACAAGCTTTGAACGTTGCATCTTACCCAAAATACAGCCTTCACAAACATGGTTGACAGGTGCTTCAAGAAGTGGCAAAGAAGCAAGCATTTGAGATTTTTGCAAATGCAGCGGAGGTCACGAGCCAAAAGTCTATAGTAGTGCATCAAAGGGTGAAGAGTGTGGGCGTTGCCATGAAACTAGTGCACAACAAGCTGTGAATCTCCATAAATACGAACATCTGTGGCTCCCACAAGAAGTAGTGCTCTCAAACCGGTCAAAAGTGCTTGATACTCTGCAATATTATTACTCAAATGATCCCCCAAAAGAACTCCCAAGAAAATAGCATCCCCCTTTGGCGGTATATGACAATACCACAACTTTCAACCTTCTCTTTGCCGCGACAAGCTCCATCAAAGTAGAGAGACCAAAGAGAAGATTCACCACCATCATCTGCAACAAGGAATAGGATCACATCCAATAAGGTTTAATTTTATCAAAATTGGTTTTCATGGAAAACTATGTCCCATCCATTTCTACAAGTGGGCCTTGTTCTTAGGAAAGACCTTCACAACACAATAAGGACTGGACCACACATGGATGACCTTCTCAGGAAATAACTCATGATGTGCATCATTTAAGAGAACTAATTTTCCATCCTCAAAGTCATAGATTCTAGCCTTCTTGGCTCTTTCTTTTGCTTAATGCTTCTTTGCTACCCCTTGGTGTAAATAGGCTCTCAACCTCCAGTCATTTGGGTGTTCTAATGGGCCCAACCTCTCTTTCAAACTCTCTTCCAAAGGCAAGGAATGTGCATGCATAAACCACAAAGTGGCAAGCTCATGCTCAATTGGTAGCACACACTCTTGACCATAGATCAAAGAGAAAGGAGTGAAACCTATTGCCTCCTTAAAAGTAGTGTTATACGCCCACACATCTGCTGGTAGTTTCTCATCCCAATCGCTCTTATTCACATCCATAGTTTTTCTTAACATAGTTAAGAAAAACTATGTTACTAGAGTCTTATTAGTGCTTTGAACTTTCCCATTGGTAGAAGGCTTATAAGGAGTGGTTTTATCATGTCTAATGTTAAAATAAGAAGTGAGATCCTCAAGAACATAATTAAGAAAGTGTGTCCCCCTATCGGATACAAGCTCTATTGATGCCCCAAAACAACAAATAACATGACCAATCAATAATGAAGCAGTAGTGCGTGCATCATCACTCCTCACCTCTCTAGCCTCATACCACTTTTCAAGTTTATCAGTCCAACAATGATGTAGGATTTCCCATGCTTAGATGTAGAAGTGATGGGCCCAACATAGTCAATGCCCCACTTCTCAAACAGAAATGTGGCCATAATAGGGTTGTTAGGTCGCAAACAACTCTCAAGGAGGATGGCTCGTTGGCAAACATCACACCTCTTACACCACTCAAATGATTCCTTAAACACACTAAGCCACCAGTACCCTGATCTCAAGATCTTCAATGCGGTCAATTTCCCGATGAAATGTCCCCCACATACATTATCATGAAACTCTTTTAGAATATGAGGGATCTCTTCTTGTGCAACACAACGGTGATAAATTCCCTCAAACCCCTTTTGATATAAAGACCCATCGATAATAGAGACTTTTTTTTATGGGTAGCTATCCTTTTCTTAGCATCCTTACTCATGTCTTAGGGAAATTCTAGAAAACAAATAATGAGAAATTTGGCCATACCACTCGTGAGAAGGCTCAATGCAAAACAAATTGGGTTCAAGTGCAATGGGCTCATCAGCACAAGGAGATACATTAGCCAAGCAATCCACAAGCTTTTGTAATGCAAGAGGTTTGGATTTAAACTCATAATCAACTGTTTGCAACTCAACAAGCCATCGCATAATACGCTCAAGGGGCTCCAACTTATTCATCATAAGGTGTAATGAGTCCTTAGACACATATATAATGGAGTGTTGCGTGGATAAATATGTGCAAAACTTCCTAGCACTCTCTGCAATAGCTAAACAAGCCCACTCTACCCAAGTATAGCGTGTCTCAGCATCTTTTAGCTTGCAACTATAATATGCAACAAGATGCAATTTTTTATCATAAAGTTGAGCAATGCAACTAGGTAAAACATAATGCGAGCAAGTGGAAAATAAATGAAAAGGTTTGGAAACATCTGGTGGCTTAGAAATAGGAGCCTTAGTAAATGCACTTTTAATGGGAGAAAAGGAGGTCTTTTGAGGTGTCCCCCAAATAAACTTTTACTCAACCCTCAAAAGACTATTAAGTGGTAAAATAAGATATGACGTATCCTTAACCAAATGGCTATAATGCTTAGCAGCCCCAAGAAAGCCTCTAACTTTATGAACAGTAGTAGATGCAGGAAAGGTGAGGATGGCCTCAACCTTTGTAGGATCCATAGCTATCCCATGTGTACTAATAAGATGTCCCAATAAAATACCATAGGAGACTCCAAACACACATTTGCAAGCATTCAACGCAATGGACTTCTCTCAACACTTTTGAAACACAAAATGGAGGGCTTTAAGAAAATTTACTCGAGTGGTGCCCACGCCTATGTCGTCCATAAATATTTTGATAAATTCTATAAGGTCATCACGAAAACTTTCATGCTTATATCTTTTATATGCTGCAACAGCATTGCATAACCCAAATGGCATGACATGATATGAAAAATGTCCCAAAGATGGTGGTGAAAGTGGTTTTAAGCTTATCTTCATCAATTACAGCCATCTGGTTCTATCTTGAGAACCCATCCATAAATCCATAAATCTCCCTCCTAGCTAAAGCATCTAAAATCTGATCAATAAAAGGCAAAGGATAGTAGTCTTTGATGGTAGCACTATTAAGTTGTTTATAATCAACACATATACAAAGCTGCTTATTTTGCTTGGGTACAACAACAATAGGGGAAACCCACTCAGTGTTATCCACAAGAAAAATTAGCCATAAACAATCAACACATATACAAAGATGCTTATTTTACTTGGGTACAAAAACAATAGGGGAAACCCACTCAGTTTTATCCACAACAAAAATTAGCCAAGCCTCTAAAAGTTTTTTTTCTACAAATAGACCCCCTCTCAATAATGCTCTGGCAATCAATACTGACATAGACAAATAGGATTAGCACCTGGTTTAAGTGGGATGCGATGCACAACTAACTCGGGTGGGAAACCTTTCAACTCCATGTAATCCTATGAAAAAATTTCATGATACTCGTGACATAAACAAATAACGTCCTCCCTTAATGGTGACTTTAAAGAATCGCCCAAAAGCACAACTATGTCCTCCCCCTTTATAGGAACCCTCACAGTGTCTTCCTCTCTAACCAAAGGTGGAGTCTCCTCATCCTCATCAAGGGTAATCTCAATAGAATCAAGGTAAATACAATAAGAACTGGGTGTACAGGAAGAAGTAGAATTCGTAATAGAAGAAGGATAACGTGGCAAAACCACCCGAGAAGATCCTCTACCCATTAGTAGCTGCCCTCTAGGGATATCAATAACACAGTCAGTCATCCATATCCAAGGTCTCCCAAAAGAAGCTGGTACTACCCAGGTCTTGGACTAAGGCGCAAAACATAACAATCAATCTCCAAGGTTTGGCCCGCCATAGTAATGGGAAAACCTTAGATGAAACTTTCAGCACTCAGAGAACAATGATCACCCATGCGTAACCTAGTAATAGGAACTCCATTGAAATATAGCCCAAGCTTGGCAAAGGTAGAGTAAATCAAAACATTGACGCCCAACCCACCATCAACTATAGTATGTGGGATCACAAGCTAGTGAATCATGCACTTCACTCGGGGACACTCTTTCTCAGGGAGAAAGGAATCCACCTTCTGAACAACAGGAACAATAGGACGCACCCCCTTGGAAGAACCCAAATCTCTGTAGTACCTTCTCAAAAGAGCACGGCTAGAAGGAGAAGTGAGAAGGTATTGTGGTAGGGACATAGTAAGATCCACTCGGTTAAGAGAAGCAACAAGTTCAAAAGAAAGAAAAGGATGCAATAACTTACTTGGGTAGGGTAAGGATGCACACAACAAGGTTGGGGCAAAGGTTCAAGAACAAGAAGAACAACATAGGTGGGTGGGTGGGTAGCAACATCGGGTGTAGGGTCTCTCTCCTCCTCAATAACTTTCTCTTTTCCCTTTCGTGTAATAGCATGCATAGGGAACGCAACAGAATCAATCATATTAATTAATGGATTATTGGTTGTTGTGGGTTCCAAACTAGAACAATCCATGGTTGGAGAAGTAGGAGACCATCTTTGTAAAAGTGTCCAACTAGGGCCTGGAGGTCTCTCATTCCCTCTATGATGGTTCATTGGACCAGATGGTGGTAATGTAGAGTTGCTATTCATCATGTGGAAAGTCTAAATATAATAGTTTTCTTCAGTATTCCCCTTACCTAAACATTTCTCGTAAGTGCAGGTGACCGTGGGACAATCTTTGGAAAGATTTCCAGTATGCCCCCAGTATGACACACAATCTTAGTGGGATTAGGCTCAAGGCGACGAGCAGACAACAAATTTTGTTGTCGCTTCAAAAAGTTGACATCTAGAGTCATAGCTTTCATGTTTTCATTTAATTGGTTCATGTAATTAGTCATCATGTCTTTCAAGTCCTCAATACTAGATGCAGTGCTCTCATAATCATCCCCACCCTTGTGATGCATGGAAAGTGCAGTGGTAGAAGTAGATTGAGGATAAGTCACAAAATCTTGGGGAACGTGAGAAATCGGTGTCGAGACATGTGGAGAGGTGGAAGTGTTAATAGTGCATGTAGGTGTTGGGAACAAAAGAGGTGATGATGCAGCTTGGAGTTGGGGTGGGGTAATAGGTGGTAATTGCAGAGGTGGTGTCGATTGTAATTGGGGTATATAAGATGGGGCTAGTAAAGATAAACTAGGAGTGGACATGGATAAGGAGTGTGGTGATGGCCATGGGTAGTACGATGGAGATGGCCTCGCAACTAGTTCTAGTGCACCTGTAGGAACTCTTCACATTAACAGTAGACGTGATAGCAGTATTCAAATATTGTGGAGCTTGAGCCCTCACTAAAATTTGAATACTAGGATGCAATCCCCTAAGAAATGATTCCATGATGGTAAGTGGATCAATGTTAAAAGTGAGAGTATAATGGTCGATAAAATTCATGAACCTTGTGGTGGCTTGCTCAATGCTTTAATGAGGATAATTTTTCATAAAGGAGCATAATTGCTCAAAAAATGAGAAAAAATTTGGAGGTTTGCAAAAAGCGGCTAAGAATTTTTGCTGCTCGAAATCGGCAAAACTAGGAATAGAATTTTCTTACACCTTGGAAAACCAATTCAAAGCTTCACCCTTAAGTATGGTGCTAAAATGAGTCATTACATGTCCCTCCTCAACAATATGTGATGTCAAACAAGCAATTTTAAAATTGTTTACGTGAGCTACAGGATCTTCTAAGGGAGACCCATGAAATGTCGAGAGTGGGATGAGTGGTGCGTCAAGTGAGCGAGGTTATCTGGTACCACCAAAGGTGATTGGATAACAAATGGTTGAGCCATGATGGGAATATAGATAGAAAGTGAGATGCCAGATAGACTTCCCTACTGGAGTTGATACTTTTGGAATTTGTTGTTGTGAAGGAGTTGCAGGGCTAGAATACTCTCATAATGATTTTTCCTTTTCCCTTCTATGATATCTCTTAGCTTTCTCACTCTCATAAGATGTTCTTGCCACTCTTTATCATTGTGCATACGTCCCCTTTCAAGTAAGTTCGTGTCGCACAGCCTCAACTAAGTCAAGGTCCCATTGGGCATTCCAATGTCTGGTAAATATCTAGATGAACAAGGCAAAGAGGAAAAGGAACCAAAGACCCCCCAGATACCCCACAAAGATAGGATAGAAAGTGAAATAGAAACCCCAAAGCCCAATGAGAAAGGTAGAATGTACCTAGAGAAAAGATAGTGTGTTAGATGTCCGCTACCAGGGAGCATTGGAGTGGCTGGAGTATAGACAAACACTCACAAATGACAAACAAAGTATGAGCATGAATATGATGATGATTGATAAAAAAATGATGTAGAGAATGATTACACGAGCTGAAACAATGGAAATAGACACAAATTTGCGTTTGTATGATGATATATGAGCATAAGCTACTTTATTAGATGATTGCTTTGTTTTTAAACCACAAATGGCAAGGGCAAACCACAGGGAGGTTAAGGAACAGGCTAAGCGATGGCTTCCAGTAGAGAAGGGATCCTAGGCCAACAGGGCCATAAAGGAGGTTGGGCGTAGTATCAAGTACGGCTGGGTTCCACATTAGTATCAGATCTCAGGAGATGGGGGAGCTGTGGAGGAGGAGGAGGAAAAAGGATTGCATGGATTCTCTCTCTCTCTGTGTGTGTGTGTGTGTGTGTGTGTGTGTGTGTGTGTGTGTGTGTCTCTCTCTCTCTCTCTCTCTCTCTCTCTCTCTCTCTCTCTCTCTCTCTCTCTCTCTCTCTCTCTCTCTCTCTCTCTCTCTCTCTCTCTCTCTCTCTCTCTCTCTCTCTCTCTCTCTCTCTCGCAGAACGTTCTTGCATGCCTTTGCATGCTTAGGAGCAAGGACAAGGCATGGTCGTGGGTAGTGTTCCCTGCGGAGCCAAAAGGAGATGGCTCAGGAACGACTGCTTGCAAGGATGAGAGAGGATCAAGGCCGACCGTGTGCAAGACCACTTACACACATGGCGATGGCGAGATTGACCTGCACAAAATCAGCATAGCCGGGCTTGATGGATGTGCAACGGTGACAGTACCATATTTTGTATCTATTCTGAATGGATTTGAGCACTATAGATGGCGACATCTTCTTTCTCTCCCTCATCACTCAGTACGCTGCCACCATGGCTTCCTCTCATGCTTTTTTTTAGGTGGGCACCCTAATTTTGGGCACCTCCAATTAAGGGCTTTGGCTTGCGGCTCCAATCAACAAATTTTAGCAGTTTCAACACGGTTGCAAGCCTCAATATGTTCAAGGAACACAACCATGCACAAGCGGTAGCGTTTTCACGCATAGGTTGGAGTCAGAATTCAGCAAGCAATCACATTTAGCATGCAAGGCATGCAAGGGGCATTGTGCCAATGGCCAAAGTAAAAGCTCCAAGGTGTTCAACGTAGAAGCATGGCCACGATTAGAATTGGCAAATTTGAAAGCTTTGCTAGAAAACAAGGGAGGAAAGCTTCTACGCTTCTAGAAGTGGAACTCTCTATGAGGTGCTTTGTTTTTGTTTTAAACATAGTACATCTTACGATAGATTTGGATCGGGCAAGGCCTCTGACAACAGGAAGTAGGAAATCTCTTCACAAACAATAGATGTATTATTACGACAACAAGGCTCGTTGACAGGAGTACGTACAAAGGTAGGCATTAGCTTTCGTTTTGTTGACACATTTTTTAAGAATATGCTCAACGGCTATGCTATGCAATAGGTTTGTATGCTGCCGTGAACTTTATTTTCCATGCTTGTGCAATTTTAGCACTCAAGGCAAAAGCAAGGCTTGTGAGAATTACCAAAAGCATGACACTTTTGTTTTTAAACACACAATGTGAAACAACCACTCACAGTCAAGCAAGGCTTGAGTGCAAAATGATATCGTTTAAAAGCAAGACTTCTTCCCATGCCTCGCAAAGGTCAGGGCATGGTACTGCTTGAGATTCTCATGGATATTGGCACGGTCTATTGCTAGCCTTGATGAAGGAGGTAATTGGCAATGCCAACCATTAACTAAAATTCCAAGAAGCTGCCCAGCAAGTTGCTAGGGCGTGACTTCTAGGCAAGTTGTCTGCCCATGATGCACTCAGACAAGGATATGATCCACATATTGTCAGCAAGCATGATCCGACGAGTCTTAGACATCATGGGAGCAAGGATTCGTCTGTAAATCCTCATGATAACAGTAATCAAGCCAAGAAATTTGGAATATGTGATTAGCATACAAACTTAGGGAAACTTGCCAAGATGTCTGCAAGTTTTTTACATTACAAGAGGGTGTATATGATACATATGCTAGCTCACTCAAGGAGCTGTTAGAAGCAAGCTAACTCGAATACCATTTTCTGGAGCTCTCATTGTAAAAACACGTATTATTTTGATATATTTAGAATATTATAACTCCTATTTTATGGATAAACTTGGTAATTGATGAGCTGAGGCTACAAGCTTCCAGATTGTATCAACCTGTCTTTACCTACCTTTAGTTAGAGCTCCCAGATTATTAGTTTTGACCATCAAAAACCTTTTCTAAGGTATAAAAGTCAATTGTTATAAGTAATTTACAAGTTTTGGATAATGAAATACACAGTGTGAGCTAACGGCGCTCACTTCTCTCTTTCTCGTGCTTCCTACTCCCTCCCCAGTTGTCACATTGCAGTCGTGTCTGTTGCATTGGAACCGTAAGTAAGAGCTCTACTCATTGACTTAAGCATTTCATGGTATTTTGTAGTTGTTGGCGTCGCTGACCCGCGGCCTAATTTCAAGTAAGAGCTCTACGCATTGACGTAAGCATTTCATGGTATTTTGTAGTTGTTGGAGTCGCCGACCCACGGCCTAATTTCAGCATAAGTAAGAATTTACACTTCAAAACCAAACACTAAGTATAGGCGGGGTATTGGGACATCATTGCTAAGCATTTAGATGCATTCTGGGTCAAAAATGACTAGGTAAAAAATCCACTACTGTTAATAATCGTGATTTTTGCACTTGACCTAAAGCGGGATTTGAGACCATAAGCATGTGTGCTTAGGTCTTATAAACTTTTTCTAGAAGTTTCATTACGTTTGGATGTCATTTGATGCTGTAACGGATGTGATCTGTTTGTCGGTGAGCAATTGGCTTTTGGTGATTTCAGCCACTTGAGTGTAGCTTGAGTTAGATGCGAGTTGTTTGTTGTTTTCCAAGAGATTGAAAACCTCTTGTAGCCTCTATGCACTAGTTGAGTCAGCTTCGTCCCATGGATTGACAAATTAATTGTGGTTCTCGCTAAATCTGCAATAAGATATGAGTGAGGTTAGACACCAATCCCACATTTGGCGCCGCTATCGGGGATCGAAGAGACCTAAACTAGGAAAAAACACGAGCGTCCTGTGAAGTTATCCTTTAACTTCTTCTAGGATCTCCTAGAGTCAAAACTTTCTTTTAGAACCGCATAGCTTAAGATTGTCGTCTTTTGCTGTGTAGAGGTAGCTTGGGAAGTAATCGTACTTACTGAGTGCCTTTAGGATTTTAGGATTGTAGAATTAGATTAGGATTTTGGAAATTATTGATAGACAAGACAATTCTTAAGATCAAAACTTAGAAAACCATAAAAAACAAGACAACAAGTGCTTGTGGACACTTTCCACAACCCCATTGCATTAGAACCTAGGAGTAGGGTAAGTAGGATCCGAGGTGGATTTCAAAACATTTCTCTCTCCGAAAGAATCAATTGTGAGTTGTTATTTGAAGTTGCAGAATTTCAGGTCTACGGCTGGAAATAGCTCGAAAAGACTCCAAACCACTCAATCCGACTAGAGAGTATGCTTAAAAGCTGTATGAACTAGTGGGTAAGCTCAAGGACACATTGAGGTAAAAATTTCAAGATTTTGTAAAAACTCAAATTATTTACTTTTTCTTGACATTTTAGGCCAAATTAAGTTTTAACTTGATTCATAGGCTTAAAATAGCTCATGAAAAAACTGTCCATTGAAAAACTGTAAAAAAGTGTTCATTTTGGGTATAAAATAAATAATCACGATTATTTACTTTTAGCTTAAAACTAACCAAGCTTGATACCAATGACTCATTGCATGTGTACAAATAGCTTTTGTAAAGGACCAAAGAATTTGGATCACCAAACAAACAAAAAAGGGTAAAAGCTAAAGTTTGTATTGACTTTCGAGAACTTGAGTGTAACTTGGGGAAATTTATGTTTAAACTCAATGAAACTTGATTCATAGGCTTATATTGATGTGATAGACATGTGTACATGCTCAGTTGACCAAAACGATGCAAAACTTTGTCAGCTGTAAATAGTCGCGATTATTTACATCTACCCCAATTTTCAACTTTTTTGACCAAGTTAGCATACCACTAGCTTTACCATGTTGTAATAAGCCACAAACCAAATTTGATAAGATTTGTATCATTGGATTGAAAATTGTGACCAAATTTGCATACTCAGTCTACGGAAAGAAAACCGATTACCATTTGACCAAACATTGTCCAAACTTGATAAAACTTGGCTAGAGACCTTAAGTTGAGGTGCTTAATAGATATGTGTCAAGATTGGGACAAAAACTTGCAAAAAAATAGCTGAAGTAAATAATTACAATTATTTACATCTGCTTCAAAAAGTGACAATCTTGCACATTTGAGTATACCACAAGGTCAAGGATATCAAGTAGACCACACAAATCAATTTTGGTAAAATTTGGATCTCAAAAGTGATACTTAAGCCAGATTCTTGAAATCATAGTCTACGGACACGAAACAGTTGATAAACTTGAACAGATTTTGTCCAAACTTGTTGAAACTTGTCCAAAGACCTGGCAAACCAAGCCAAAAAGTGTAAAAATCTAACAAAAGTAAATAATCATAATTATTTACTACTGCTACACAGAGACACCAATTTTGACTTTTGAACTTGTACAGTGTTAGAACAACATAATACAAGGCCACCGGGAAATTTTGGGTTCAATCGGATCCAAATTGGTACATGTTCACTCAGTTTCCAAGTTGCAGATTAATCCTTTGAATTTTTGCACAAGTGATATTTGAAAGTCTCAACTGTTGACTCACTCAGCTCGATTTGCAGTGATATACACATAAACCAATCACAATAGGCAGCAAAAACTACACAGTCTTTGTGAAAGAATAGCTAACTTGATCAAAATTGATACACGAATCAAGTTGCAGACAAGGAATCAGCAGCTTGACGGGAATTGCAATCAAGTCACGTGGAAGAAATTGACAACAAGTCAATCCCAAGGTAAGTACTCTATCCAGGGCTTCACAAGTCTTGATGAACCTTAGATCTGGTCGTGTACTAGAAAATTGAGGCATATTTGGAGAGACCTCCAATAGAGTATACCCTGAAGAAAGTGTGACTCAAGGCAATTCCTTGCACATTATCCTTGAGGAAATCTCTTACACTTTTTTGGATTCAACATTTGAAATGTCTTCCTACTCGACTTACTCAGGAATCGGAACGACAATGCGTTATAAGCATATACTCTCTGTTTATAAGATTAATCGCCATGGAGCTCAGGGTTTACCTGGATCCTAACGAAGAGTATGCTATTCACATTGATGACCATGGTATTGAGTTTGAAGAGGAAGACAGGGCAAACAAACAAGGAAAGATGTACATGGATAGAAACGGGACTCAGTTTTTACAAGTCAAAAACCTATATGTGATAGACAAATGGGGGTTAGAAGTAAACACCATAATTCCAGACATGGCAGCAAAAGAAGGGCCACCTACTTTAGAATTCGAGGGATACGATCAAGTTGATTTGAAGCCTTTGAAATGGCTTAGTACGGATAATCCTAGGATCGGAGTCTTGTGTTGGAGGATAGAAATGTAAAAGATCTCCTATGGACTGCGCATGCCAAATCAGGACAACTAACGCCCATGAAGATCATCTATATCTTCAAGATCAAAGATAAGGAATTAGCAGACCTACCAACCTACCTGTTTAGGGATTATTATAATAATAACTTTGTTATGATGACTCCTGAGGAGGTAGAACAAACCAAACATTCCATAAGAGATTGGATATAGGGCCAAGGATGAGAAGCTATTCTAAGCGATGAACACCGTGAGAGATCTTTTGAGAGTAATATTAAGAAACCAAAAACCATCTCATCACAAAGAAAACCAGGTGACACTAAGGCCAGTCCAAGGCTATATGAGCCACTATTTTCAATAGACTGGTTTGAGGACTCGGAACGGGACCAACTGCCAGGAGACCGGGAGTTGAACCAAATAGACATGTCAGACCAATTGATTTTCAAAAATGGGTTAAAAAATACAGTGGATCTAGGGATCCATACGACCACCTAGCAACAAGCTTTAAGTAAGTGCTAAGAGCAAAACGCATATTTGACTTCCATATCCAATTTGAGGGGTTTGGAATGACATTAGAAGAAAAAGCATTGACATGGTTCCAAAACATTCCACCAAGGTCAATCATGGATTTGAATACATTAGCTCAAAGATTTGTAGCTTCTTGTTCCAAAACAGGGATCAAACACAACACATTAGCTCAAATCTATAGCTTTAAAACAAAACAAGGTGAGTTTGTTAGGGATTGTGCAACTCAAATAAAGAACTACATTGCTAGGTGTCCAGAGCTACCTGCAGAAGAATGACTAGTATCATTGTTTCTAGAGGGGCTGCTAAACACAGAACTTCATGCTATATTGTATAGCAAGAAGCATACAACCCTAGAAGAGTGTGTGTCAAATGCTATTGACTTAGGAGACAATTGTGATATTTTCAATGCAGAAGATGTCCCTAAAGATAACCAAATTGAGAAAACAACATCCACTAAACCAGCACAAGTGGGAACGGCTATTACAACACCACTTTCAGCCATAGAAGACATGCTCAAAAGGATGAATGACATGATGAATAAGATGCAAAAGCACCCATGAGAAGACCAGGGCAAGGGATACCTTAACAGGGACAACAAATTAGGCTGCAAAAATGGTGTCCAATCGAGGATAAAAGGACCAACCATGAGATCAATGAGTGCTATTACCGACCAAAGTATGATGGGAATGTTCAGTACGTGCCTATGAGGCCAAAGGACAACCCATGTACATATATCAACCTAATATGTCCCCAACTCAAAGACCACCGATGGGTATGGAAAGACCTCAACCCGTGTTGGATCAACAACCTCCATATCCTGGACATAATGCAGTGCCTGTAAAGTACATGCATCCAGAGGGAGTCAAAGATGAACAAGCACTAGTGCATGTTACACCCTATGCTGAGCCTAATCTGTCTATACTAATGGTGGAAGGAGATTGGTACCATTCACATTCACCACCAATGGAAGAACCAATGACTTGTGCTCCATTAGAGCTTGCACCAATGTTTTATGTAGTGAGGCGGTCCGGGGCGGGAAACAAGAAGAGCGGCCTCTAAACACCCTTCGAGGCTCTCGTGCTGCTCAATTGGGGCTGGGGCAAGCACAATCAGAGAAAACAACAACCCACAGCCAGAAACCAAACAAGAAAAGGGCACCACCTAGTTGTAGATGCGAACTAGGACGCACGTGATATCTCCTTGTATTCAAACGCACAAAGAGAGGGGAATGCAAGATAGCCACATGCACCAAATACAAACATTCACCACGCCAGAGAGAGGTAAAGCGCACCAATCAACTTGAGCAACTCAGTCTTAGCCTTAAAAACTAGATGCACACAAAGCTTGATGAGAAATAGAGAGACAACACAAAAACTTGACCTTGTTGCCAATACACAAATTGTCTTAGGGTCACGGGAGCCCTCTCACCGAGCACCCTCTTACAATTTAACTTTTAGGCAAACAATTCAATAAGCCCTCAAACCACCAAGCATGAAATGGCACAACAAACTTCAAGGACAATATACCTTCAACCACCTGATGAGCCAACTTATCAAGTCAATTTGGAGAGAAGAGTCGTAGTTGCAGCATACAATTGCACCCAAAACTATGAATCTTATTTATGGACAAGAGTAGGCTACAAGTGTGATTGCAGAGTATAGTATCACTCCACTCCTCTAGATGGCATAACTAACTTCAATCTTCTCCATGCACCTATGTGTAGTGATGGAATAGAGCGGTCACAATGCACACACTCTACACAACTAGGCTTGAAGAGTGGTGTGTTATGTGTTGAGAATGGTGTGGTGTAGTGTGATCATGTGATCATTTACAAGGGAGAGAAGGGCTCTATTTATAGGTTTTAGAATCCCCGATTTGGATTAGGCCTAACAAGTTTATTTGAAGGAATAAAAGATTATGCATATATATATATATATTTTTTAATGAGGGTGGGTCTCTCTTGTCCTTTGAGTCACATGGATGTGGGCTCAAGGGAAGAGAATTTTTTAGGATGAAAGGAGAGAGGATTGAGTGAATAATTTGGGAGTGCCTACTCTAGTAGAGGGTGCATTTTACAATAAGGTTAGTGATTAGTAGTTAGTAATTATCACTAAAAAATATTTACAAAATCATTCACCAAATGGTGAGATATATGATGAGAAAAGTTAGAGAAGGGATGAATGAGCTTGTAAAGAGAGGTTGAAGCTTTGGAGAAGTTGACATTCACCTCTTTACAGCACCAGAAGAAGAAGCGGTCAGCATGGCGAAGTAACGCATGTCGATGAAGCTACGTTATCTTTAAACCTTGGAAAATTCATGATAAAGCCTTCATTTGCAGAGGTTATCCTTGGATTTTTGCTGATTTTTTGAAGTTCTTTACAAAGTTGATGAGAGTATGGTAATATGGACATATATGTAGAGAGAAAGGGGGACACATAGGGTGTAGAAATGGAGGATGAAGGCTATGGAGGTGTGAGAGATGTGGCAATGGTGAAAATGGTGAATTAGGACATGGGGGTTATAGGTTTGGGAGTGGGAAGGAGAGGGAGGAGTGTGTGTGAAAGAGGAAAATGATAAAGTGGAAGAGGGAGTGTGGCTGCATAGCATGGGCAAACTGGGGTCCACCAATAAAATCATAGCTCACAGCTCGTAGCTCAATGAAATATGAAACAATTTGAGGTAAAATTTCAGCTCAGGAGCTACAACTTCTGTTTGTATCACCTTTTCAAATTTGGGGAGCATGTGATCTTTAAAAATTCAGCAAAACCGACTGTTTTTTTCACTGTACAAGGTCCTTGTGAGATCCTTCTTTGGATGATTCTTTTGAATACCTCCAAGAGTGAGCTCCCCATGGTGCATGCATGCATGCCACATACCCTTGACCTTATGTGGTAGGTTTATAATTGAAGATATTGTTGAGATCATGATATAAATGAATAGTACAACTAAGAAAATCAAATATTCAGGGGTCTAAAAATATATATGTACATGTCAAATATAAATAATATAGGTGGAAAAAATATAAAGGGGTCAAAATAAATCTCTCTCATTATAAGTCTACCAAAAAAAGATGAATATTTTTGGTGTTCTCATTTATGAGAGTAAAAGAGAATAGATGTAGGAAGGAAAAATCACAATACTGAAAAAATATACACATAAATAAAACTAGTTTTTTTGTATTTTTGTTGGGATGGAGTTACACTAAAAATAAGAGAAGCTTGCATGAAATTATTTTTATATGGAATAAAGAGTATGCAAAATGGTAAGAAAAAATATAGTAATGGTGAGTCAATGTACATAGCATAAATAACACACCATAGGTAAAAATATTTAAATAAATACCAAAATAATTATGAAAATCCTTTTTATTTAGGCCCTATATACAATGAAATATTTACACACAAATGGGCCATAATATACTTATAATTTTTTATTTTTTTATTTTTTTGGCTCAACTAGCCCAGTGACTAGCTAATTGAGGGTTTTTAAGAAAATATGGGAAAAGTTCCCTAACTCACACACGCCTATGTACAGTGAAATGGTAGGGATAACCAAAATGTTTGAGTGATTTGATAGGGTGAGGTATCTCACTATGGCAATTATGGAAAGCTGAAAAACGGCTATCAGTAGTTAATCAAGGTGTTAGACGTCCTATGGTAAGACCCATGATTAAACCAAAAACTAGAAACTGTCATAACTGTGGTGCAGATGATCATTGGAAAAATGAATTCCCAGAGCCTGACAAAAACCTTAAGCCAGTTGAATCTTATTGCATACAATGTTGTAAAAAAGGAAGACACTTCCCAGAGGATTGTCCTAAAAATCCTTTAAACAAGGGTAAAACAGTAGTGAACGTAGTCCAAGTGATACCTAGTAGCTCATATGAGAGTGAACCGATTGTTCCAATCAAGGTAATTAGCAGAGCCTAGGCTAAGAAAAAGAAACATAACTCCTCTGATGATTCGGAGAACACAAAAATTGTGTCTTAAAAGACTAAAAGAAGCAGATGAGATGAGAAAACAGAAACAATGGGCTGAAATTCAGGACAAATCAAAGAAGCTATTCTATGAAAAGGTGAAAGGAACTGGAAGCGAAGTCAAATAAACCACCGTGAAATCTGGAGGATCAATTTTGGTTGACAAAATTTTTGAGCCTATTAATGCAGCCTTGGAAGCCTACCAAGTGGGTCTTAAAGCAGTCCAAAACATAGAAAACAAATGGAAAACTATCCTTTTCCAGACATGGAAGCAGCTAAGCTTGAAGCTCATCAAAATTTGGTAAGAATCCCGCAAGAGTTGCTGGAAAAACAAAAACCCAAGCTCAAAGTATGGCAAAACCTGAGGAGCTTGCGGAAGGAAAAAATAATGAAAAATACAAAGTGGTGGTATAACCCCACCTCGAAATGAAAGAGCCAGAATTATAGTGTCAGACAACGAAGATGCCTTAGACGGAATTCCATTTTTAGAAAAATACTGGCTAGGACACTTATGGAAAAAAGTTAGAGAGATTAATGATGGGAGTCTAACTCTAAAGTCAGCTCCTATAGAGGAAGTACGGTTAGACAACCTACCTCCTGATATGGACATGGATGTACAATGCTTGTATGGGGATTGCGGATTCGAAGCTTCAGGAATGTTTAAACCACTGACCTTGAAAACATTACCCTCTTACTTGGAAGATAACAAAGATGAATATATAGTGTGAAAAACCACTAAAGTAAAGAGAGCAGAACAAACCCTAGAAGTAGACAACATCCATTCAATCATGTCTACACCCATCCAATGCACTCTTACTTTAGGAGAACTATTAAAAATCAGACCATATCTATGGAATGATCTATAGAAAACTCTAGAGAAGGTGGGAATAACGAGGTTAATTGCAAAATTTTTGAGAAAATTGAAACACAAAATGGACAACAAAGAGATTCAATTTGTTTCAATGAACAAAGTCAGAGAATACTACAAAGGGGAAGAAGAAAACACGACCCTTCCAATGAGGTATAATGATATAGAAACCATGGCAATAATGGATGGTGGGGCAGGCATAGCCATAGCCACAAAAGCAGTATGGGAATCCTGGGGACAACCAACCATTAAACAAACTCGAATGAAATTGCAATTGGCTGATGAACACATTGAAAGACCATTAGGACTGTTGGAAAAAGTGAAAGTTAGTTCCTGTGGGATTGAATATCAATACACTTTTTCCATAGTAGACTTTGCAAAGAAACTCAATTACGAAATCATATTGGGAAGACCTTTCATGCGACAAGTACAACTCATCCAAGACTAGGGAAACAATTATCTTTACTTGAAGCAAGTGGGATCCATAACAAGGGTTCATCTAAAAGATCGCACTTATAGAGATGTTATGAAAACTCCCATACAAGAGTTCGATTCAGTCTCTTTGGTTGAAACTAAGCTTCCATCTTGGTTGAACAAAGACTGTTAGCAGCAAGCTAACACGGACATCCTTTTTCGGAGTTCTCTTTGTAAAACATTTATTATTTTGATAAATTGGGAATATTATAACTCCTATTTTCTCGGATAAACTCTGTAATTAATAAGCCGGGGCTACAAGCTTTCAAATTATATCAGCCAGTCATTAACCAGCTTTGGTAGAACTCCAGATTATTAGTTTTGACCACCCAAAAACCTTGGCTAAGGTATAAAAGCCAGTTTTTGTAAGTTTTTTTTTAGTTTTGGATAAGAAATACACAGCGTGAGCTAACGGCACTCACTCCTCTCCTTCTTGCGCTTCCTACTTCCTTTCCGGTTGTCACATTGCGATTGTGTTTCTTGCATTGCAACCGCAGGTAAGAGCTCTACGCATTGACGTAAGCAATTCACAGTATTTCGTAGCTTTTGGCGTCGCCTACCTACGGCCTAATTTCTTCATAACTAGGAATTCGAACTTACATGTTCAAATCAGAAACTAAGTATAGGCGGGATATTGGGGCATCATTACTAAACATATTTTAGATGCTTTCTGGGTCAAAAAGGACTAGGTCAAATGTCCACTGCTGTTAATAATTGCGACTTTGGAACTTGACCTAAAGTGGGGTTTGAGACCATAAGCATGTGTGCTTAGGTCTTATAAACTTTTCCTAGAAGTTTCATTACGTTTGGATGTAATTTGATGCTGTAAAACGGATGTGATTTGTTTTTCAATGAGCGATTGGCTTTTGGTGATTTTAGTCACTTGAGTGTAGCTTGAGTTAGATGCGAGTTGTTAGTTGTTTTTCGAGAGATTGACAACCTCTTGTAGCCTCTATGCACTAGTCGAGTTAGCTTCATCCCATGGTTTGACAAACTAATCGTGATTCTCGCTAATACTGTAATAAGATAGGATGGTGAGGTTAGACATGCATCCCATATTTTGCGCCGTTGTCAAAAACAAAGAGACCTAAACTAGCGAAAAACACGAGCTCTTTTGTAGTTGTCCTTTAATTCCTCTAGGTTTGCCTACAGTTCTGCCTACAGTTCAACACTTTCTTTTAGAAACCGCATAGCTTGAGATTGTCGTCTTTTGCTATGTAGAGGTAGCATGGAAGTAATTGTACTTGGTGAGTGCCTTTAGGATTGTAGGATTGTAGAATTAGATTAGGATTTTGAGAATGATTGGTAGAGGAGACAAGTCTTAAGATCAGTGCTCAGAAAAACATAGAACACAAGAAAACGAGTGTTTGTGGACACTTTCCACAACCCCATTGCATGAGAATCTAGGAGTAGGGTAAGTAGGATCCAAGGTGGATTTTAGAACATTGCTCTCTCTGAAAGAACCAAGTGTGAGCTATTAATAGAAGTTGCAGAATTTTAGGTCTACGGCTAGAAATAGCTCAAAAAGACTCGAAACCACTCAATCCGACTGGAGAGTAAGCCTAAGAGTTGTCTGAACCAGTTGGTAAGCTCAAAGACACTTCGAGGTAAAAAATTTCAAGAATTGGACAAAACTCAGATTATTTACTTTTTCTTGACATTTTAGGCCAAATTAAATTTTGACTTGATTCATGGCTTAAAATAGCTCATATAGGGCCTGTCTTTGAAAAAATTGCAAAAAAGTGTTCATTTCAAGCCTAGAGTATATAATCACGATTATTAACTTTCTACTCTAAATTGACCAAGGTTCATATAATTGACTCATTGCATGTGTATAAACAACTTTTGTAAAGGCCCAAAAGATTTGGATCACTAAACTGACAAACAACTGGGTAAAAACTAAAGTTTGTACTGACTTTTTGAATCTTGAGTATAAATTGGGAGAAAATTTGTCCAAACTTGTTGAAAATTGATTCATAGGCTTATATTCATGTGATAAACATGTGTACATGCTCAGTTAACAAAAAGGATGCAAAAATTTATCAGTAGTAAATAATCACGATTATTTATATTTGACCTGTTTTGTAACTTTTTTTACCAAGTCAGCATACAACTAGTTTTACCATGTTGTAATAAGCCCACAAACCAAATTTGATAAGATTTGGATCACTCGATTGAAAATTGTGAGTAAAATTGCAAAGTTAGTTTGCGGACAGATAATCGATGACCATTTGACCAAAAATTGTCTAAACTTGATGAAACTTGGCTAGTGACCTTAACTAAAGGTGCTTAACAAATCTGTGTCAAAATTGGGGCAAAAGCTTGCAAAAATATAGCTGGAGTAAATAATCGTAATTTTTACATCTGCTTCAAAACTTGATGATTTTGCACAAGGTCAAGCATATCAAGTAGACCTCACAAATCAATTTTGGTGAAATTTGGATCCCAAAAGTGAGACTTAAGCCAGATTCTTGAAATCAGAGCCTACGAACACAAAACAGTTGATAAACTTGATCAGATTTTTTCCAAACTTGTTGAAACTTGTCCAGAGACTTTAACAAGTTGTATACTTGCCAAATCATCAAAAAAGTGCAAAAAATTGACAAAAGTAAATAATCGCGATTATTTACTTCTGCGATCCAGAGACATCAATTTTGACGTTTGAGCTTATGCAGTGTTAGAATAACATAATATAAACCCACGGGGCAATTTTGGGTTCAATCGGATCAAAAGTGGTACATGTACACTCAATTTTCAGGTTGCAGATCAAACCTTTGATTTTTTCCTATAGTCCAATTTGAAAGTCAAATTTTGATTCCCATAGCTCGATTTGAAGTGATACACACAGACCAATCACGAGAGTAGCAAAAACTCTATTGTCTTTATAGAAGAATAGCAGACAAGGAATCAGTGGCTTGACAAAAATTCGCAATTGAATCAAGTCGAAATTGATGGCAAGTCAATCCAAAGGTGAGTACTCTATCAAGGGCTTCATAAGTCTATATGAACCTTAGATCTAGTCGTGTACTAGGAAATCAAGACATACTTGAAGAAACCTCCAGTAGAGTATCCACCAAAGAAAGCATGAATCAAGGCACTTCCTTGCTCACAATTCCTGAAGAAGTCTCAGACACTTTTTCAGATTCAACATCCGGAATGTCTTCTTACTCGACTCACTCGAAAATCGGAACAACAGTGTGCTATAAGCATATACTATCTTTTTACAAGACTAACCGTCATGGAGCCCAGGTTACTTGGACCCTAGCGAGGAGTATGCTATTCGCATTGATGACCATGGTATTGAGTTCGAAGAAGAGATTAGGGAAAACAAACAGGGAAAAATATACATGGATCGAAACAGAACTCAGTATTTACAAGTTGAAAACCCTGACGTGATAGACAAATGGGGGCTAGAAGTAAACACCATAATCCCAGATATGTCAGCAAAAGAAGAACCACCAACTTTAGAATTCAGGGGACATAAATAAGTAGACTTGAAGCCTTTGAAACGACTTACTACTGATAATCCTAGGATCAAACTCTATTGTTGAAAAGATAGAAACAGAAAAGATCTTTTGTGGACTTCTCATGCCAAACCAAGACAACTAACGGCCATGAAGATCATCTATATCTTCGAGATCAAAGATAAGGGATCAGTGGACCTACCAACTTACCTCTTTAGGGATTGTAATAATAACAAATTTGTTATGATGACTCCTGAGGAGGTAGAACAAACCAAATACCAAGGGTATTCCGAGATTGGATATTAGGACAAGGACCAGAAATGATTCCAAGAGATGAACACCGTGAGAGATCATTTGTGAGTAATGTGAAGAAACCAAAAACCACTTCATCACGTAGAAAACCGTGTGACACTAAGGCCAGTCCAGGCCTACATGAGTCACTATTTCCAACAGACTGGTTTGGAGGAATCGGAACAGGATCAACTGCCAAGAGATCGGGAGTTGAACCAAACAGACTCGTCAAACTAGCCTGTTTTTTAGCAATGGGTCAGAAAATACATTGGATCAGGGGATCCATACGACCATTTATCAAGCTTTAAGCAAATGCTGATAGCAGAGCATATATTCAATTTCCATACTCAATTTGAGGGGTTTAGAATGACATTAGAAGGAAAATCATTGGCATGGTTCCAAAACATTCCACCAAGGTCAATCATGGACTTGAAAACATTAGCTCAAGGATTTGTATCTGCTTGTTCCAAAATGGGGATCAAACATAATACTATATCTCAAATCTACATCTTTAAACAGAAACATGATGAATCTGCTAGGGATTGTGCAACTCGAATGAAACAATACATTGCCAGATGCCCAGAGCTGGAGATACTTGTAGAAGAATGACTCGTATCTTTTGTTTCTGGAGGGACTGCTAAACAAAGAACTTCATGCTATACTCTATAGTAAAAATTATACAACCCTAGAACCGTATGTGTCGGATGCTATTGACTTAGGAGACAATTGCAAAATTTTCAACGAAGAATATGTCCCTAAGGATAACCAAAGCGAGAAAACATCATCCACAAAACCAGAACAAGTGGGAACGTCTATTGCGGCACCACTCTCAGCCATAGAAGATATGGTTAAAAGGATGAACGACATGATGAACAACATGCAAAAAGCACCTATAAGGGGACCAGGATAAGGGATACCTCCACAGGGACAACCAATTAGGCCACAAAAATGGTGTGCAATCGAGGGTAAATGGACCAATCATGAGACCCACGAGTGCTACTTCAGACCAAAGTATGATGGGAATGTTCAGTATGTGTACATGAGGCCACGATGACAACGCATGTACAGATATCAACCTAATATGGCCCAAGCTCAAATACCACCAATGGGTATGGAAAGACCTCAACCTGTGTTGGGACAACAACCTTCGTATCCAAGACATAATGCAGTGCCTGTAAAGTACATGCACTCTGAAGGAGTCATAGATGAATAAGCATTAGTACATGTTACACCCTATGCAGAGCCTAGTCCATCTACATTAATGTTATATGGAGATTGGTATAATCCACATCCACCACCAATATAAGAAACCGTGACTTATGCTCCACCAAAGCTCGCACAAATATATTATGTAGCTAATCAAGGTGTCAGACCTCCCCTGGTAAGATCCATGATAAAGCCAAGAACAGGAAACTGTCATGATTGTGGTGCTGATGATCATTGGAAAAATGAATGTCTAGAGCCTGAAAAAAACCTCAAACCAATTCAAGCCTATTGCATACAATGTTGCAAAAAGGGAGGACACTTTTTGGAAGATTGTCCTAAAAATTCTTTGAGTAAGGGTAAAACGATAGTAAACGTAGTCCAAGTGATACCTAGTAGCTCATCAGAGAGTGAACCGATTGTTCCAATCAAGGTAATCACTAGAGCCCAGGCCAAGAAAAGAAACACAACTCCTCTGATGATTCGAAAAATACTAAAGTTTCCTCTCAAAGAATTAAAAGGAGCAGAAACAAAAGATATGAGATGAGAAAACAAAAACAACGGGTTGAAATCAAGGAGAAAGCAAAGAAGCTATTCCAGGAAAAGTTGAAAGAAACTGGAAGTGAATTCAAAGAAACAACCGTGAAATCTGGAGGATCCATTCTGGTTGATAAAAATTTTGAGCCTATTAATGCCACTTTGGAAGCTTACCAAGTAGGACTTAAAGCAGGCCAAAACATGGAAAACAAATGGAAAAAATATCCATCTCTAGACATGGAAGCAGCTAAGCTGGAAGCTTATCAAAATTTGGTAAGAATCACGCAAGAAATGCTAGAAACACAAAAACCCAAGCTTGAAAGTATCGCAAAACCTGAAGAGCTTGTGGTAAAAGAAACGATAGAAAAACCCAATGTGGTGGAAAAACCTCACCTTGAAACAAAAGAACCAGAGCTTAGTGCCGGACAGTGAAGATGCCTTAGACAAAATTCCATTCGTAGAGGAAGACTAGCCAGGACACTTATGGAAAAAAGTGAGAGAGATCAATGATGGGAGCCTAACTCTAAAGTCAGCTCCTATAGAGGAAGTCTGGTTGGATAACCTACCTTCTAATATAAACGTGGATTTATAATCCTTGTACGGGGATTGCGGATCGAAAGCTTCAGGAATGTCGAAACCATTGACCTTAAAAACATTACCTTCTTACTTGGGAGATAACAAAGATGAATCCATCGTGTGCAAGACCACTCAAGTAAAAAGAGCTGAACAGACCCTACAAGTAGACAACATTCATTTGATCATGTCTACACCATCCATGCACTCTTACCTTGGGAGAACTGTTAAAACTCAGACCATACGTATGGAATGATTTACAAAAAGCCCTAGAGAAGGTGGAGATGACGGGGTTAATCTCAAAAAAATGGAAAATTTGAAAAATGAAATGGACAACAAAGAGATTCGATCAGTTTCCATGAACAAAGTCAGAGAATATTATGAAGGGGAAGGAGGAGACACCATCCTCCCAGTGAAATATAATGACATTGAAACCATGGCAATACTGGATAGTGGAGTTGGCATAGCCATAGCCACTAAAAAAGTATGGGAATCCTAGGGACAGCCAGCCGTTAGACAAACTTGGATGAAATTGCAGTTGGCTGATGAACACATTGAGAGACCATTAGGGCTGCTTGAAAAATTGATAGTCAGTTCCTGTGGAATTGAATATCAACACACTTTTTCCATAGTAGACTTTGGGAAAAAACTCAACTAGGAATCATATTGGGAAGACCTTTCATGCGACAGGTACAACTTATCCAAGATTGGGAAAACAATATCTGTACTTGAAGCAAGTGGGATCTATAACACGAGTAAATCTAAAAGATCACACTTATACAGATGTCTTGAAAACACCTATCCAAGAGTTTGATTTAGTCTCTTTGATTGAAACTAAACTCCCATCCTGGTTAAATAAAGACACTCCTATTTGGATGTGTGGAGCTTCAAAAAATGGAAGCTTAAGACGATAAGAATGTATCCTAGAAAGGGATTGCACAGACGAAGCCTATGTACCTGAACCCTCTCCATAGAATTTTTTTGAGCCCTTCGAGTGGACTCAAATTTTAGCGACAATGGATGTATGTGTGAATACATCTATGCCTACTCAATTTTGCAATGAGGATGGCTACAACATAATTCCCATCCAAATAATTTCAATCATCTGAAGATGAGGAAACCAAGGACTTAATGAAAACTCAACAAGTCTTTTCAAACCTCTATTAAGATGCAACTCATGAGCTAGATGAACACTCAGCTACCTTAGAAGATTCGTATTAGAAAAAGAGCATACGAGAGCTAAGCTAATCTTAAAAGTAAGGGAGGAAAACTTTTTTGACTTTCCAAACCATAAATCAAGTAGACAAAAATGGTATAGACGAAAGAGAGACACCAAAATTGTGAAAACATGACCTATACCATCAGTCTCTAGTAAAACAAAATTCCTGATGCAGATAGATGCAAATGATTGTGTCAAGGACAAAATAACTGGCATATATTCTTTAAACAAAAACTCAAAAATGTCTCAGACATCGAGAAAAACAAGGAAGGGTACTCAAGCAAACCCACAAGATAAGAAGCCACTCATGACCAGAGTCGATCGGAAAAAGAAATATCGAGTTGAAAAAAGCTCTAAAGGAGGTATACACAACCGAAATGGAAACCACGGAAGAGGATGGTAAGGATGTAATGCATGTTCCATCCCATTACAAAAAGTATACTCTCCAAGATCAGAAAATCATAGTCAAACAACCTGTTAGGGAGCTACGGAAACCGGACAAATCTTACGAAGGGCCTGAAAACGCTAAAAAAATAGACTTGGCTGAATCAGGAGAAGAGCCTCGACCTGCTTACATTGCGAATGACCTAACATAAGAAGAAGAAAATCTTTTTCTAAGCTTGTTAAAGGAATACCGAGATATCTTTGCTTGGTCTTACAAGGATCTCAAGGGTGTTGATTCATAAATTTGTCAACATACCATACCCATGAGAGATGATGCGAAACCAAGTACACAAAGGCCATACACGTATAACGAAACATTTTCCAGGAAGATAAAAGAAGAGATTAAAAAACTAAAGTAAGCCGAGTTCATTTACAAAATTGAACACACAGATTGGGTGTCCCCAATTGTGGTAGTACCCAAGAAGAATGGTAAATACGAGTGTGTGTTAATCTCAAAAAGGTGAATGTAGCTACCATTAGAGACAACTTTCCTCTTCCGATAATTGAGCATGTTTTAGAACGATTTGCAGGCAAAGAAGATTACAGCTTCTTAGACGGCTTTTCGGGATAGAATCAACTTTTGGTTGACTCAAAAGATCAGCATAAAACTGCTTTTGCAACAGAGTGGGATATATTTGCCTATCGGGTTATGTCGTTTGGGTTAACTAATGCTCCAGCCACGTGTCAAAGGTTGATGGGCCATGCTTTCAAAGAATATCTTAGGAGATTCTTAGAAGTATATATGGATGATCTATGCGTACATTCATCAATCCCGGCTGATCATTTTGAACACTCAAAAAGGTATTCGAAAAATGTAGACTTTATAGGATTTGCTTAAATCCTGAAAAGTGCACATTCATAGGAAGACAAGAAAAACTTCTTGGACATATAGTGTCTAAAAAAGGCATAACTACTGATATTGAGAAGATTCATGTCATTGTAGATTTTCCTAGACCAACAAAAGTAAACAGGGTACAAGCCTTCATGGGACATTGTGGATATTACCGATGGTTCATCTACATGTACGCTATAATTGCAAAGCCCATGTATAGCTTGATTACGCACTTTGAATGGACCGAGGCATGTGAAGAATCCTTCATGAAGCTTAAGCAATCCCTCATCTGAGCTCCAATATTGGAAGCACCAGATTGGAATAAGGTATCCCACGTACATGTAGATGCTTCCAATTTTGTTATAGGTTGTAAACTAGCTCAACCAGGAGATGGAAAATTTGATTTTCCTATTTCTTATGCTAGCTGACAATTGAACATGGAGGAAAAGAATTACACCACCACCGAAAGAGAAGGATTAAGAATGATCTATGCCGTTAAAAAGTATAGACATCACCTATTAGCCAACAAGTTTGTGTTCTTTATGGACCACCAAGCTTTGTTGTATTTGGTCAACAAGCCATGCAGCACAGGGAGAATAGTGTGATGGTTCATCATTCTTTTGGAATTTTATTTCACTGTGGTTGTAAAAAATGGCACTACACATCAACGAGAAAATCATTTATCAAGGATTGTTTTAGGGGAATCACCTAAAGGGGTAGACGATGATCTACCAAATGCCTATTTGTTCTCCATGGAAATGTACATCGATGGTCGAAAAACATTGTGTCATTGATGACAATAGCTCAAGTGGATTCACAAATACCACTTCCTATCACGATCAGATTAATCAAGCAATCGGCTATGTATCAATTACTAGCTGATAGGCTATACACAAGAAATCGGGACGGAATATTGATTTTATGCATTAATCCTGAAGAAAAAGAACTGTACCTAAGTCAAGCACATGTTACCATAGTAAGACTTCACTTTGCGGAAGACCAAACTATGCAACGAATCTTGAGACTTGGAGTATTTTGGCCGACTCTGAGGAGAGATGTTTGATCTTTTGTAAAGGATTTCCCTCAATGTCAAAAAACAACACCCATACCTCATGTAACATAGTTTCAAATGTCACCTATTCCTAAGTGGAGTAATTATCTGGTTACTTACCTATCGAGGCGAACATTTCCTGAGGATATGAGTAAACACCGTCAAAGAGCAACTGAAATTGAAGCAAGAGACTATGCTCTTATTGGGAACCAATTGTATCGGAGAGGTAAAGATCGACATTTTCCTCTTTGTGCAAATGAAAACAAGTATATTCCGATTATAGAACAAGCACATGCTGGATTAGCTGGAGGTCACTTTTCTAGTGAGACCACCGCAAGAGCAATCTTGATGGCAGGTATATGGCGGTCAATACTTTTTGCAGATGCCAAAGAATATGTTTGAAGGTGTGATGCTTGTCAAAGAGCAAAAATGCCAACACGAGTAGATAGCATGCCCTTAAGACCAATGATGGGGGCTAGAGCTTTCGCAAAATGGGGCATAGATTTTGTTGGACCAATACAGCCACCTACTTATAGAACCCAAGCTCATTATATCATTGTAGCTACGGACTATTTGACCAAGTGGACCGAAGTAAAGCAACTCAAAATAATGATTCCAGAACCACTGCTGCATTATTATATGAGTATGTATTCACAAGATATGGACTACCGACAATGATTGTCAAATTGGGATACAAATCAGCTAAAGCTATCACCTAAAGGAGGGCAACTCATTGTTCCAATTGCACCAAGCAAAGAGGAATTGAAAAGAAGCAATCAACAGACCAAACCACAAAGTAGTCAATCTTCTCCATCCCCTCGATAATCAAATGTTAGAAGTAGAATGCAAGGAGTCAGGCAAATTGGGTACCAAAAGCACAACTTAAGGATAAACTGCTTCAGAACTGGGTGCCTAAAACTTCACCGACAAAACAAAAGAAAGTTCCAAGGGTTAAAACACAGAGACGAGCATCTCCAAACAAGGAACCTAACACGAAAATGGTTTGGAAGAAAAAGGAGCACTTATCTTCTTCACAAACCGCAAAACCAATCAAGCAATGGCGAGTTAAGTCTCAAAAGACTCCACCACATTATGCCGCACCAAGCCGACCAAGCTACCAATGGTAAGAAAAAACTCAACAACAGTCAAAAGTGCTACAAGCACCTCAAGCAATCAGTGTGTTGAAACATCCTGATGGTACAACCAAACAGAGAGTACACAAGCTACAAGATTTTCTTTTTGGAAGACATCAACAACAAACCTCGACATTGGAAACCCTTGAGTCAATTACTCAAGACCCAGCTCTTGCACAACATATTGGTTTGAGCTGCATTGATCCTCCTAGCATGGTAGAGCCAACCACGGCTATGCATAGACACAATTGTTCAACCCATGCACACAATCGTCCCGGAGAACGCCATCTAGGAAGGGTGGAAGGGCACTAAGTACTAAGTAATTAAGTACAATGTTTGAAGAGGGAGGAAACAATTTGATATTAACGTGTGATTTTTTGTAAAATTACCTAATAATATCGTTATAATTCATCATTAAGGGAAAATTCACTGATAATATCTGCTCGATGAGTGTAAATAGTGTATATATTATTAGAAAATCATAAAAAATAGTCCTTTTTTGGTTTTTTTTAATCAATTTTATTGATAAGGAGACTTAAAAATAAAAAAATCCAACAAAAAACAATAAAGCTATAATTTTCAATGGATTTTCTCAATTATTGGATTTCTACTTTACTTTTTTAGAGCTTTTGCTATTTTCTTTGATTTTTAAAAATAAATAGGTCAAAATTTAATCATAAATAGCAGGGAAGCTCAGATGAAATAACGGAAGACACGATGGTGATTAGAGAGACAAGGTAGACAAGCACAAAAAATTTCAATAATCCCCATTTGTCTATCACATCAGGGTTTTGGACTTGTAAATACTGAGTTCCATTTTGATCCATGTACATTTTTCCTAATTTGTTTGCCCTAATCTCTTCTTCGAACTCAATACCATGGTCATCAATGCGAATAGCATACTCCTCATTAGGGTCCAAGTAAACCTGGGCTCCATGATAGTTAGTCTTGTAAAAAGATAGTATATGCTTATAGCGCACTGTCGTTCCAATTTCTGAGTGAGTCGAGTAAGAAGACATGCCGGATGTGGAATCTGAAAAATTGTCCGAGACTTCTTCAGGAATTGTGTGCAAGAAATTTCCTTGATTCACGCATTCTTCAATGGATACTCTACTAGAGGTTTCTCCAAGTATGCCTTGATTTCCTAGTACACGACCAGATCTAAGGTTCGTATAGACTTATGAAGCCCCTGGTAGACTACTCACCTTTGGATTGACGTGTCATCAATTTGCACTTGATTCGATTGCAACTTTCTGTCAAGTCACTGATTCCTCGTCTGCAACCTATTTCTTGTACAAATTTGATCAAGTTAGCTATTCTTCTATAAAGACAGTAGAGTTTTTGCTACTCTCGTAATTGGTCTCTGTGTATCACTTCAATCGAGCTATGGGAGCTAAAATTTGACTTTCAGATTCGACTTAGCAAAAAATCAAAGGTTTGATCTACAATCTGGAAACTGAGTGTATCTGTACCAATTTTGATCTGATTGAACCCAAAATTGCCTTGTGGCTTTATACTATGTTGGTCTAACACTGCATAAGCTCAAAGGTCAAAATTGATGTCTCTGGATAGCAGAAGTAAATAATCGCGATTATTAACTTTAGGCTTGAAATGAACACTTTTTTGCAATTTTTTCAAAGACTGCCCTTTCATGAGCTATTTTAAGCCTATTAATCAAGTCAGAACTTAATTTGGCCTAAAATGTCAAGAAAAAGTGAATAATCTGAGTTTTGGCCAACTCCTGAAATTTCTTACCTTGAAGTGTCTTTGAGCTTACCAACTATTTTAGACAACTCTTAGGCTTACTCTCCAGTCGGATTGAGTGGATTCGAGTCTTTTCGAGCTATTTCTAGCCGTAGACCTAAAGTTCTACAACTTTCAATAACAACTCACACTTGATTCTTCCAAAGAGAGCAATGTTATGAAATTCACCTCGGATCCTACTTACCCTACTCCTAGATTCTCATGCAATGGGGTTGTGGAAAGTGTCCACAAACACTCGTTTTCTTGTGTTTTATGTTTTTTTGAGCACATATCTTAAGACTTGTCTCGTCTACCAATCATTCTAAAAATCCTAATCTTATTCTACAATCCTACAATCCTAAAGGCACTCAGCAAGTACGATTACTTCCAAGCTACCTCTACACAGCAAAATACGACAATCTTAAGTTATGCGGTTTCTAAAAGAAAGCTTTGAACTCTAGGCAAACCTAGAGGAAGTTAAAGGAAAACTACACAAAATGTTGCAGCAAATGAGGCATGCAAAGAACCTATTTGGCTTGGTAGATTGGTAGCAAACTTGGGAATCAAAGTAGATTTGCTAGAGTTATATTGTGATAGTCAAAGTGTTTATTCGGATTAAAGCCCAAGTGGCCTCTTTTACGGATATGGCTGGCCACCCGCCTAACTCACTTATCACTAACTCTTTGTATATACTCACATATACTTGTGTGGATAATAATGTTTTGGGAGATAACCCTTAAACGACTTCTCTACGTATTGTGTAAGCTTTCTGTGTATCTGTGTGTGTGTGTGTGTGTGAGTCGATCTATGCTCTGCTCCGCGACTTCATGTTATGTTGCTACCTCTAATTAAGCTCACTCTCTATGTTCTCAAAGTAGTCTCATAAAAATGTTCACTCGAATTCTCTTAATTCCGCTATTCTCAAAGTTCATAGGCCATTTCTATTACATTGGTATCAGAGTTTTCTCCTTTCTTGCTTAAGAATATAGGTCTTTAAGTTGCAAGTTGCAAGGAATATAGCTTAAGGATAGTATGAACCTTGTCAATGCTTACAATGCTACATTAGAGTAAGCAAATGCACATGTTTCTTTTAGATGATCAATGTTTATGTCTAATAAGACTACACTACAAGAGGTACTTCACATTAACGACGCTCGTAGTGCGATGTTTAAAAGTGAAAATTCATGACAACGCTATCAACGTCACTATGGGCGTCGCTATGAGCGTCGCTATTTTATTTGTAACATAGAAACGCTCAAAGCGAAGCCCATAGCGACGCCGACAAGGGTAAAAGATAAACCGAGAGCGCCCAAAAACTCAAATCTCATATTTGAGTTTTCGGCACTCAAGCAAAGAGAGAGAGAGAGAGAGAGAGAGAGAGAGAGAGAGAGAGAGAGAGAGAGGGGGGGGGGAGAACAAAGCGAGAAAGAGAGAGAGAATAAAAAACCAAAGAGAGAGAGAGGGGGAGAAGACAAAAGAGAGAGGTAAGGGGAGAAAACAAAGAGAGAAAGAGATTAGGTTAAAATTTAAATTAAATTTATGTTTATGTTGAGTTTAAGATTAGGTTAGATTTAGATTTACGTTAGATTAGATTTAGGTTTATCTAGGTTAGGTTAGATTAGATTTAAGTTTATTTTGGGTTAGATTTATGTTAGATTAAATTTACGTTAGATTAGATTTAGGTTTATTTATGTTAGATTAAATTTACGTTAGATTAGATTAGATTTAGATATATTTTGAGTTTAAGATTAAATTAGATCTAGATTTATGTTCGATGGACTAGCTTTTTTTAGATTTAGGTTAGATTTTAGTGCATGTCAATGAAGGTGCGCTTTGCCCAAAGAGCAAACACTAGTTACACAACAATATGTATATTCCCATCAGAATCTGACACCTATTAACTCACACACTAACCATATTCAATTAGCCGCGAATCACCACATGTTCAATTAGGTTAGATTTAAGATTAGATTTTGGATTGAGGTTTTATATTAGAGTCTACCTTCAAGATTACGGTAAAAATATTAGAGTTAGACGAACGGTGATCCCTCTCTTCCTCTCTACGGATACGACCTTAAGCTAGAAAGCTTTCACCAGCATGATACACATATTGGAGGCCAACATGTAATTTCCTAAGTAATCCCTCAAACAAAGATCTACTTTCAAAAGATGTTAAGATGCTGTGAAATTCTACAGCTAGAGAAGAGGCAACGGGGTTTTGTCCACTACATGCACTATCATGTAGACGTGGGTGTGTAGATTTCTTGTACCCACAAATATAGACATTGACCAATAAAGACGAGATTATAACCCGGTGGTTCTGATCTCCGTGCACCTCTAGATCGAGGTGTGCAGGGATTGGACATGACTAGAGAATGTGAGGTAGTTTACAACGTGAACAGAGAGAGAGAGAGAGAGAGAGAGAGAGAGAGAGAGAGAGAGAGAGAGAGAGAGAGAGAGAGAGGATGCCAATAGAAGATTAAGTTTATGTCCAGGCTATAAGGTTTTTACCCTCATTATGAGTAGTAACGAGGATGTGGGGCCGTCCAACCGAAACACCTATCTCTCAACGAGGATCTTATGTCCTTGTAATCAATGCAAGCATGCTGTGCGGCGAACAAGACGTGTTTCTTTGCAGCACGTTCGTGAATTTGGCAAGTTTGATCCATCTATTATAGATCGAGTTGTTTTCAGTTATAACTCTTCAGACTCTAATGCTAGCCACGAGGTAGCAGTCTTGGAACCCAATAGACGTATTCGCAGGCGCTTTGGTCAAACAGCATATGTGAGGCCACAAGATGTAGCCTCTGACAGCACGGGGGATGATCATGCAGACCACATTCCCAACAAGGCAATGTTTGAGCCCGAGATCGATGAAATGATCCAGATGATCATGGATTCAGAAAGGCTTATCTATGATGATATGAAAAGTGAAGCCGATATGCCATTGTATGATGGAGCACGTGTGTCTAGATTGAAGGCGCTCCTAGTTCTTCTCAATATGCAAACAAAGTTTGGATGGAGTGACACTAGAGTCACAACGCTTTTCAGGTGATCTATAACAATGTGTTTACTTTAATAAAAAACTCTAGATGTATAATGATCTGATAGATTTTTACACAATTGTACCGTATTTTTTTTGCTGTGTAGATTGCTCAAAGAGCACATACTGCCAACTCATTAGAAACATTTTGGGGTCTCTTTTGGGCCCTGTAAGAGTTTCCACCTCAACACAAGTCTCTTGTAAAAAAATGATTTTCCATAATTTCTGGAGAGAGAAAGTGTAGGCTAAATAAACCCAAGATTTACTTGATCTTCTAGCTCGTTACTCGTGCATTTTAGTGATGCAGACGTATCCTAGCTACAAGAAAGTGATGCGGCTTCTCGTCTCTCTCTCTCTCTCTCTCTCTCTCTCTCTTTAGTTTCTTACACACACACACATATTTCTCTCTCTCTCTCTCTCTCTCTCTCTCTCTCTCTCTCTCTCTCTCTCTCTCTCTCTCTCTCTCTCTCTCAGTGCAGCCGTTTTTTGACCTAGTAGACAGCAGTCCACTCTTTTGATCATAACTTCTTCATCCGAACTCCGATTTGGGTGATCTATAGCCTCAATCGAAGAGCACGAAGTCCTCTACGCATTGATGTAAAGACAGAAATTTTCAGAGTTATGAAAGGCGTTTCTGTAGCAGCATTTCCTAAGTGAACAGGTTCAACAAAATTGATTCTCATCTCCTATTTTACATACAATGTCTTCCGGCACTCGCAAGGGTTCTTCTTCTTCAACAAGATCCACAAACATTGTGGAAAGTGATCCAAAATCTCCTAAGTGTGGAGATAGCAACACAACCACCCAACCAACGACATCGGAAACCATGATCATGGCGTACTTGGTATCATTGCAAGAGACCGTAAACAAACAAGGCGAAGACTTACGAGCACTTGCAATGGAGAATGGCACACTAAGGGTACTTGTGGTTGAGAATGAAAATCTCAAGAGGACACTTGAGATGCAAACAACACGTTTGATGCAACTTGAAGAGGAAGTCAAGGAATGTAAACGCTCTCTTGTGGACTTGAATGCTTTGAAGGAGCGGATGAGCAAAGTAGAGCATGACCATGTATTGAAAGAGGAGAAATTTGACACTATGAGCCGGGATGTATGCGACATGAAAAATGTATGCACAAACAAGTCTTGGGCTGATGTATGTGGTAGCAATGTGGTTTCTAATTCCTCACTCATGCAAGCTATGGTTCAAACAAAGAATGTTGAGAATGTGGATGTGGAGGAGTTGAAGGAACGGGAGCGACGTTCCAAGAACATTGTTATTCGTGGAATTCCCAAAGAGAAGTTAGAGACACCTCCTTCTCTTGCCATTGTTATTCAAGATTTCTTCAAAACCCACTTTGGCATGTCCGGAGTTATGGTCTATGGAGCACATAGAGTGGGGAAGCAAGGAGCTCCTCGCTCGGGAGAACGACCAATTGTATGCACCATGCCGGATGAGACCAAGCGAAAGATTATCCTTGATAATAGTTGGATCTATTTGAGGGATACAAAATGTTTTGTATGTGAAGATCGCACTATTAAGCAACAAAATATGCGTCGCAAGGCATATGAGGAAAAGAATAATAAAAACAAGGAGATCTCTCATGAAGAAAATGTGCCCAAGGAGGAGGCAAGTCTCTCAAGCAAATAGGGATGCGTGACCTATGAGACCGAGTTACAATTGAAAATATGCTTTTGGAATTGTAATGGATACCCATGGAATGCGGGGGTTGGCATTGATGAACTAACAAGCAAAGCCGATGTTGTACTTCTTGTTGAAACTTGGGAGCATGATACACAAAGGATTGACGGCTTGGAGGATTACAATGTACATTCATTGATGTGGTCAAAGAATCTCAAGCAACGAAGAGGACAAGGAGGGTTAGCATGTATGGTTAAGAAAGGATTGGAAGATTTTGTATCAATTGTGAAAGATGACAAGTACAAACGTTATGTATGGCTGAAAATTATGACACCAAAAAAAGCACCCATTTTTGTAGCCGGTTGCTACATTCCTCATCATGATTCTCCCTTTTATGCTTGCATAGATAGAGATCAACCATTTTCTGATTTGGAAGAGGACATTGCTTATTTCAAAGGTGAAGGTGATGTTATTGTATTTGGGGATATGAATGCTCGCACAAAAACATTGCAACATGATACTCAACAATTTGATATGCCATACATTTCAAGGGAGTTGGAGGAAGTTCACTTGTATGATCGTACTTCAATGGATGAGAAAGAGCCGGATCACTATGGAAAGTTACTTTTACACATGTGTAATAGCACGGGTATGCTCATTGCCAATGGTGTATCTTTGTGGAGTGGAACCAATGGATTTACATGTAGAAGACATAATGGGGATAGTGTGATTGACTATATGCTACTCTCTGAAGCCATCATGTATCGCATAAAGAGTTTTATGTTTGGTCAATGGACCCCGGAATCCGACCATCGCACCTTATGTATTGACCTTTCATGTGGAGAAGCAACTAAGCATGATAATCTTAGCCAAAGGAAAGAGAAGTTATCACTATGTATGGATTTCAAACGGGCACCAATGTACATTAAAATGGTTGAGCAAAAATTATGGATGACAAAGCTTCAATGTGATGCACCATTGGAAACTAAATGGGAAGCTTTCAAAAAAGCTATTTGTTCTTGTGCGGAAGAATGCTTTTCCATAAAGCATCTCCATGGTATCAACAAAGATAGATCACGCAAAAGGTGGTTTGATAAAGAATGTCAAGATGCTCGAAAGTCCTTGATAAAGCTTGATGCAACTATGGACAAAGACAACTATCAAAGTCATTTGCATACATACAAGGCATTGATTCAAAAGAAGAGAAGAAGATGGGAAGTAAAGCAACAAGAATTTCAAGTCCAAGAAAAGGCACATGCATGTGGAAGATTTTGGAAAAACTTGAGAGGCAAGCGGATTGAGAATTTTGGTAACTTGAGTCTAGTGGATATGTACACACATTGTAGGCAATTATATGAGCAAGAAAATACTGAAAAAATGCCATTTTATGGTTCACTCCCATGTATGCCGTCTTTTTTTACTATTGAGGATGTATGCGTTGGGCTTGAAAAGTTGGCCACTCGCAAAGCGGGAGATCTTCAAGGTATCAAGCCGGAAATGATCAAATGGACGGGAGATTTTACCCATGAGTGGATGTGTGATATGTTCAACCTTGCACTTCAACATGGTATGCCTTATGATTGGAGTACTAATTGGGTTAAGCCTTTGCATAAAGGAGGAGATGTAAAGAATGTAAGCAACTACCGGACTATAATGATTGGGTCTCTTATGGCAAAGTTGTTTGGGTGCATAATGGAAATGAAATTGAGTGATTGGGCTGAAGAGAATGACAAGCGTGCAAAGGGACAAGCGGGTTTTCGTCGATGCCATAGCACCATTGATCATCTTGTCACTCTTCGTGTTCTCATGGAGGAAAGTCGGTTCAAAGGCAAGCGATTGTATTGTTGTTTTGTGGACTTTAAGAAAGCCTTTGATATGATTCCACGTAACAATTTGTGGAGAAGGATGGAAGAACTCCAAGTGCCAAGTGAGTTTATGCTTGCGGTTTCTCGAATCTATGAGAAGGTGATTTGTCAATTGCGCATGGGAAGAGAAATTTCAGAAATTTTTGTAAGCACTATTGGGGTTAAACAAGGATGTCCATTGTCACCAACTCTCTTTGGTCTATGCATCGATCAATTGGAACAAATGGTAGTTGACTTTATACAAGAAGAAGGCATTGAAGAGGTCACTATTTGCAATGCGGTAATCATGCTTTTGTTGTATGCGGATGATGTAGTGCTTCTAGCACACACTTTAGAAGATGCACAAAAGCTTATGGTTGTCCTTGAGAACTTTTGCTTGCATAGTGGGCTGATTGTAAATGAATCCAAAACAAAGGTTATGCTTGTGAAAACCAACCATAAGGAGAAGCCATGCATTGTGTACAACAACGAGACACTTGAAGTTGTTGAGAGCTTTAAGTACCTTGGCCTTGAGGTTCCATCCAATCACAAGTGGCATGAATGTGCTATGCATCGTTTGGAAGCGGGAAAGAGAGCATATTATGCATTTGAGAACATGTGTAATGCGGGAAACATCAAGTGTTGGGTTCTCAAGAAGTATCTTTTTGATGCATTGGTGACACCGGTTCTTCTTTATGGAGTTGAAGTGTGGGGCGGGAGCATCTCAAAGTCTACTTGGAAAGAGTTTGAGAATGTCCAAAAGCGTTTTCTTACAAACTTTCTCCAAGTTAAGACACAAACACCATATATGCTCCTACTTCTTCAGTCGGGATCTCTTCCAATTGAGGTTATGGGCATGGAAAGGGTTGTGGAGTACATGATAAAGATGCGTCAAAACCCCTCACATCGACTTCCTAAAATTGCATGGGAAGCAAGCAAAAAAGTTCAAAAGACGCATAAAAGCAAGATCTTGAGCACGGGATGGATGCAAGACATAAAGAAGTGGTTTGGGAGATGGGATGCATTACACTTGCTACATGATGCTTCAATTGACTCTCAAGTGAATGAAGCTTTTCTACAACGCCAATGTATTACGGCTTGGGAGAAATCCGGTGGGTCACGCTTCATACATTACACCACCTATATTGCCCCCAACTACAAAACCATGTTCATCGCTGAGAGAGGAAACCGTACTCACACTTACATGCTTGAGCCTATTCCCTTGTCCGCGATACGCACTATCGCAGCAATTCGGCTTAGCTCCCATTTCCTTCGATGCGAGATAGGGCGTTGGGGCAATGGAGAAGAGTCAAATCGATTGTGCACATTATGCTCACTGCAAGTTCGAGAGTCTGAGTACCACACACTACTAGAGTGCTCAGCTTTGATCACATCCGAACTTGCTTCTCTCACATTTTCAGCCATAACTTAGACCTACACACTTTCCTCTCCCAGCCAAGGTGTGGGCTCTCCATTGCGACTCTCATCACTACAATTTTGGAGCATCGAGAGTCACTCATCAGCCATACACATACTACATCACATGTAACTTTGGTCCCATAGGTCATATTTGACCTCCGAGGACGATAATAAAATCTATCTATCTATCTCTCTCTCTCTCTCTCTCTCTCTCTCTCTCTCTCTCTCTCTCTCTCTCTCTCTCTCTCTCTCTCTCTCTCTCTCTCTCTCTCTCTCTCTCTCTCTCTCTATCTCTATCTCTCTCTCTCTCTCTCTCTCTCTAATGGTGACGATGTCTGCCACGAGAGTAAAGCCAAGCCATGGCAGTAGAAGAAGTATGTGACTATCCAAAGAAGAGCTAATTCTAGACCTTACTTTATCGACGCTTAGAGAATAAAGTTGAGAAAGGCGCTTCTATGGTGAGGAAAGCCCCTTTGAAGCCTTCGTACCCCTGCATCCTCTCCTTCCTTGCCCCAGCTTCCAACAACTTTCTCTCTGAAGGGAAGATTGCGACTCACTCTTAGATCTCCTCAACCTATCCTCACTCTCATTTTGCAGATGCAGATGAACTCAATTGTCCCCACCCTCCCAACTAACAGATTCACAAAGCTGTGTCGTCCTACAAAGCCATGCATCTTGAAGGCCTATGGCATTGCCCAAGACTTTGAACATCAGCTAGAGAACAGATGAGGAGATTTCTAGTCATCTGCTTGCAAAAATATGGCTTGCTTAGTAGTGCTTTCATTGGCATGTATGGAAAATCTGGCATCCTCACAAAAGCATGAAAACTCTCAATCAGCTTCTTGTGTGGCACCAGCTCTTAAAACACACTAGTTGCAGAATATGCTCAGCATAAATTTGTTGAAGAAGCTCTCGGTTGCCTTCACCAATTGCAAAGTAAATGCTAGATTTCAGATGCAATCACATATGCTTGCACCTTGAAGGACTGTGTTGCACAAGACGTTATGAGATTGCTAGTTAGGGACTGTCGCAAAATTATGTCTCATGCTGGAAGTGCTTTGATCTACTTATATGCTCGGGGGGTTCACTATGTGCAAAACTACCATATCACGTGCGTTCAAGACATGTTCGTAAAACCCTTATCTGTTAAGAATATAATGTACCCTTTTCTTTTAAAATCTGTAAGTTTTTATCAAATTTGAAAAAATTATACCCTTTTGTATATATATTTCTGTAAGTTTCAAGAACATTAAATACCCTTCTGTTGAACTCACGTGATAGGTTACATTTTTATTAGGTGACCTCCCCGGGCTTGTATGCCAAATGTGGTGTCACAAAAAGTTCTTGCTGAGCGCTCAAAAGTCCTCTCTTGGAGTATCTTGATTGCAGGATATGCCTAACATTGTTGTGGTAAGGAATATTGGGAACATTTCTAGAAGATGCTAAGTGAGGCTTTTTTGCCATATAAAGCCTCCTCTTGGAATGCACTTATAGGAGGATATGCATAGCAAGTCCTGGCCATGCTAGATTGTTTGCAATGCACAGATCCACTCATGTTGACTGGATCTCATGAGATTTTTGTATAGAATTTAATCTCTTGGAAGGTGTTTATTGCCGGATACTCCTCAATTTGACTACAATCACCTATTCTTGCACCTTGAAGGCATGTGCAAGACATGGACATGGATGAATGATTTGCGATGAGATTGCTAGTCAGGGGATATTGTAGAAATGTCTTGCTTGGCAAAGGTTTTGTTGCTATGTCCTCACAAAAACACAAACAAAAGCGCGAAAAGTTCTTGACAGTCTCCAATACAGGATGTCTTTTCTTGTAAGGTTGATTGTAGGATATGCCTAATGTGATTATGGCCCAGTTTCAGTAGATGCAAAGTGAAGGCTTGTTTCCAAATGCAATCACCTATGCTTGGGCCTTGTCCACAAGAAGTTGACATGGGTGAGATTTCACGATGATATTGAGAAGATGTTCACATGGGCAGGGGAGTTTAGAATGATATTGCCAGTCAAGAGATTTTGCAAAGCGACGGTTTGCTAGCAACGGTTTGGGTGACTTGTTTGCTAGTGTTATCAATGTATGTAGTCTTTCAAGTTGACTGCATGTCATGAGTGTTGTGTATAATAAGTAGTCTCTTCGAACATGTTGATTGCATGATAATGCCCAACATGACCATATCAAAGAATTCTATCAGCATAGTCGGGGTGGAATGGTCAACCACATGTTGCGTGTGATTGTAGTAGGCTTCCAACCCAATGTGCATCTTGGGCTATGTGCCTTATCGTTAGTTATGGAGGATTCAAAGTGTATGTAAGATCCACATGTCTTGAATAGTTTTTGTGTTGGCTCTGGGAAAATGAGATGAATGTTGGAGTTGCATTTGGATGGTTTTAGTATACATTCTAATGTTGATTTTGTAGCCAATGGAGGCTGATGCAAACAATGAGATATCACCAGTATGAGAGTGCTTCCCACTCCCCATTTGGTCTGATTAGTAAGATGCATGCAGGTTGATATTTGTGGTGATATTTTCTTGCCATTAGAAGTGAAATATGGATTGTGTAATTCCTTGATAAAGGGATGGAGGTGGTTTCCACACGTCTTGCTTTGGTAGTGCTCTAGTGGACATGTATGCCAAATGTCATGTGCAGACAAAAGCAAAAAAAAAAATCTTACTCAGCTTCTCATCCTGAATGTTGTAAAAGCACACAACGTTCTTTGTGAGTTTCTTGCATCAAATATCATCTTTTTGGAATTCCTTGATAAAAGGATATACAAAATAGAACTCTAGAAAAGAAGCTCCAGGCTCCTGTTAGCATATGCAAAGTAAAGGCTTGTTTACAGGTGCAATCAACTATGCTTGCATCTAAAAGGCATGTGGCATTGCCCAAGTTTTTGAACATTTGCTCTAGTGAACATGTATGCCAAATGCGATGTGCTCCCAAAAGAACAAAAACTTCTTATTCACCGTAAAGGCATGCAAAGAGATGTGAGGTGAGGTTTCTCCTCAGATGCTATCACATATGCTTGCAACTTGAAGGCTCCTTGCACTAACAAAATGTTGAAATGGGCTTAAAAGGATGATCATAAAAATATTTAAGAACATGGGCTTCTAGACATGGTTGTGATTTGATTGACATTTATGTTTGAAGTCCCTTGTCATGTATGCTTGCAATCCTCCACAATTCTCTCGAAATACATTTCACACATGCTCTCATCTTGAAGGCCTACAACATTGTGCAAGACATTTTGAAATCATGAGACCAAATTTCCAGCCATACATTGTTGAAAAGAATGTTGTACTTGAGACTTATTGTGTATTGGCAGCTACAGCATGAAGGTTAAGTACTTGACAAGATACGCTCCATCAAGTGCATGATTCCAAGATATGTCCAACAATGGCAAGGCTAACCAACATTGATATGCTTTTAGTAGATGCATACACAGGTAGTTATGGGATACAGAGCCAATTTTCACATCATCAATGTTGTAGAGCACCTTGTAGTTTTGATGGAGCATGTTTTCTATAATCTGGATGCCACCAACAATGAGGATCATGGCAAGGCAATAGTTCCCCTCGTTATGCACTAGAATGAAGTAATTCTACAGAGGGAGGTCTAGATCCAGTCCTTGCATGTGGAGAGTGTAGGGTGGGATTGTCGTGCTTGGCTACCCACTTGTTGTGTAATAGAGGGGCAAGTTCGGATGGTTTGTATATCTTGGCAGCCTCATAGATGCATCAAATGCTTGCTGCAATGCAACGAAGACAACATTTGTCATATATGTGTATATAGTGCTTGAGTCGAAGATCATGCCCCCTCTTCCCGTGGAGTCTATTGAAATGTGTTGGCTGGGATGTTGAGCCTCCGATTAATGACACTGAACCCAAGCACATCAATGTAGTAAAAAGCCGCTACCACAGCCGGGTTCACAAGCATGGGCATAAAGCCCATTGACGAGGTGTTCTCTGTGGCTTCCTTTCCCATGAGCAGAGTCATGGCTTTGCTAGAGGATGTGTCAGTTGGAGAGACAAGACAATAGGAGAAGCTCTTGCCCCCTAGATCCTGGTTGAGCTGCGACAGGAGGCAAAGGGCCCTTTGCCCCATGCTCACCAATCTGGCAATAGCCCCATATTTGCCTTGATTGTTGTAGTTGCATCCAAAAGCAAGTCCGGGGAATGTTGTCAAATTTCTTTCTACATAAGACATGATGATGATGAGAAGAATATTGGCAACCCAAAGGCAAGAAATGAGAAAAGAACAAAGCTTGATTGTCATACATCTACCTATTGAGAGGAGAGTGTGAGTGTCACTGCCAAATTGGCCATGGGTGTTGGCCTAGTTGGTATAGCGATAAGTGTAACAACAAGAGTCAAACTGGCGTTGGAGTTCTTTTGAAGCAACCCACATTAAAACTCAGTTTCCATCCTTCTTCTGAATAGTATTGAGTGAGGTTACAAAAGGAAAACTCGTTGCTTTCACCTTCATCATGCATTTCTTGCATGCTTGACATGTGTAGCGGTTATTGACCAAAGAACCCCCATGCACTAGATATTTTTCCAAGGGCCACTAACCAAAAATCTTATCATAGCTAGCTTACTGCGACAGACCTTAAAGATGCATGCATAAGTGATGGCATTTGGAGAAAGGCCTACCCTCCGCATCTGCTGCTGTAAACATGCCTGAGCATCCTTTTGACAGCTATGCTGGGCATATCCTTCAATTCTTGCATTCCAAACCAGAAGATCATCTATCCTTTTTGTAAGGGCACCACAATCAACATACCTAGTGACCAGCAACATTGAGCATATCATGTTACTGCATCCAAAACACAACATTTCAGACAAGAATTTCATCATAAATTTTTGTGGTTTTGTGAGGGCACCACACTTTGCATACATTCTAATCAATGTACTCCTGCCATATGAATTGTGTTGTTGCTTTGCAAATTCTCAGCATGTATCCTATGTTCTTGGCACAAATCCTTCTTTTGAAATCAGGCTTCAAGTGTAGTCGGCTAGGAATCTTGTCGTAATATTTCCTACAAGATCACCAAACAACATACCATGTTAAGCCTTGTGTTTTCAAACAACACGTGTGTGCATACAAGATAGTGCTTCTCAGTTGAGCCCTTGTTCATCACAAGCTCCTTACGGGTCCCACCTCTTTAAGATTCTTAGTCTTCATTTTATTTCTTGTAGGCAACAAGCACAACACTTAATTTATCTTGAACCAGAGGAGTCTCCAACATTGTGAAGAGTATACAATAGATTACAAAGCATAGGTAGAGTCTCCAACACTCCTTCTACCTGAGGATGACACAAGTGATCATACATAACACACATGCCACATAAAAGTTTCTTAGAATAGTTCCCCTCACATCTCTTCTACACTTACGATTTTGGTATATTCCATGATTCCAAAATCACTTTGTTGTCTAAACAAGGATCGTATAGAATACAGACCTCATAATAGGTCTCTTTTCCACCTGTTTTATTGAAATATTGAGGGATTGTCTTCAATGATGCGATCATTTTTCCTCATTTTATAGACTAGTTACTCTCAGATGCAAAGACCATTGAGAAAGTGCATCTGTAAAAGATTTACCTGGTTAAATGATGACTAAAATGTGCCATACTATTATTTGCTTGCCATTTTTTGAACATCCAATAAATGCAGCTCCTTTATTCCCCTGCAAAGGCCATTGAAAAAGAAAATCTGCAAAAGGAAAAACTTGTTACAAATGACTTGAATTTGTGAGAACAGCACTTGGTTGACACTTGGAACATGCAGTACAAATGAACACAAAAATGTGCATAAGCTGAAATGGCTTAGAAGAAGACAAGACTGCAAGAAAATATTATGCTCATACAATTATGAGGAGATTGATACAAGCATGTTCCATTTGTGGTATCCTTTTGTTCCATAACTGCTTCTCTCCCCTATTTTTAGTACCTGCATACCAAGGATTCTTGCAATTTCCAAAAGAGAATGCCCACCAGCTTTTCGTCATCATATATGGCCCTCTTTAGGAAGTTTCTATATAGCTTCACACACATACTTGCTGCATGAGCCCTTAAACAAGCTTCAACATCATACCTCACAACATTCCTAAAATAAATGTAATCATATCTTAAGAGACCTGGGAAGCAAGTGCCTGCACCAAAGTAAAATCTTCCATAGTCTGTATCTTTGTCCAAAATCCAAATGTCTACCACGTAACATCTTTAAATCTAAGCACTTACATTACAAAGAAACACTCTTAATTTTCTCAAAGCCTCCAAACAATACAATGCAAAGCTATTGTAAATAGAATGCATAATTATTCAAGCGAGTTCAACTCTTACCTGGTAAGAAAGTAATCTTGCTCATCACATTAGCTGGCAAGGATAAGAATACATTGCAAGTTCTAATCATCGAGAGAGAGAGAGAGAGAGAGAGAGAGAGAGAGAGAGAGAGAGAGAGAGAGAGAGAGCATGTGGTAAGTGATTGTGGACATGGGAAGGGAAAGAAGCAGGGTAAGTCAGTGGATAATCTTTCGGAGGGTGTTAAACAGTGGCTACATCCATAAGGTCTGCCAAGAATAAAAGCACAAAAGTTGGTGGTCATGGATCCTTCCATCTCATACTATTGCACATACACACATGAGAGAGAGAGAGAGAGAGAGAGAGAGAGAGATTTCACGGACCTGTGCTAATGACCCACTCGTTGCAAGCCTTTTATATGCCACAAGAATCCATGGCTCGACATGCAAAAGAGTAGCGCCACAGACAGAGAAGAAGAGAAAGAGAGAGGGGGGTTCATATTCTCCCGCTATTTTCTACTTCGAGCCTATCAAAATTTGTTTCACCTTAAATGTCAAGATCATATGGAAGATCTTCTAGTGAGAGAAACCTCCATTTTAACAAATTTGTCACGGTAACGGTAGCCCTTTTCTTATTGAAGGAGCTCCATAAATCCCAAATCCTTAAAAGGTCCTCTTCAAACCCCAAATTTCTCTTAATGGGTAATGTGATGCCAGATTCCAGAGAGGAAGCAAGAAAGATCTTGGGAAACTTGGGGATGGATTACAATTCGATCCATGCTTGTCTTAACGACTGCATTCTTTTCAGAGGGGAATACATAGACATGGACAAGTGTCCGAAATGTGATTCCGAGAGATATCGAGTAGATCTCCACGGAACAAAAATTCCACAAAAGGTTTTGTGATATTTTCCTTTGCTTCCTCACATCAAGCATTTCTTCGAATGTAAGTCCATGGCCGCCCTAGCAAAATGGCATGAGGAGAATAAATCTTCGGATGGTGTGCTACGGATTCCTACAGATTGTGCAGCGTGGAAACATATAGATGAAACATGGTCAGATGTTGCCACGGAAGCTCGAAATTTGCACCTAGGCCTGGCTATGGATGGCGTAAATCCATTTGGTCAAAGATCAACATCTTACAGTGTATGGCCCATCGTTGTCATCGTCAACTACAACATTCCCCCGTGGTTGACTACGAAGAAGGGGCACCTATGGCTAAGCTTGATTGTGATGGGGCGGTATAAAGTGAAGAATATGGATGTGTATCTTCGTCCACTATTGGAAGAGCTACAGCAATTGTGGATTGGCATAGAAGTGGTGGATATGAGCCGACACACAGGTCGACAAAATTCTTTGATCAGAGGCATTATAATGTGGATCATGCATGACTATCCCGGACTAACAGAATGCTCAAATAATTTACACTTAAACTCAAGCTGTCAGGACAAGGGTCCTACGGGGCAAGGCCCAACCTAGGGGGTCAAGGACCTAGGCCAAGGGCCGGCTGGACCAGTGCGGACTAGGGATCTGCTTAGGGAAAGTGCTAGGAGCTAGCCTATATAAGGGGCGGTAGGGAGGAGGATCCGAGGTTCAGTTACCCTAGGCCTTATATTGGTATCAAAGCTAGGGGAGAGGAAGGCCATGGAGGAGGGAAGGAGAAGGGGCTTGCTTCATATTCATGCATGGCTGAGAGCATTCTTCTCTCTCTTTCTCTCTCTCGGACTCTCTCTCTCTCGTCGCTTCGAGCTTGCCTGCCATGGCGTGGGCAGGATTCCTTGGAAGAAGGAAGAGGATAGGGCCGCAGGAGCAGCCCCTTCCATAGAGGCTCAAGTTGGCATGACTGAGAAGGTAAGCACGGGAAAGTACCCTTACATAGGGGAGGGTCGGAATCGACCTACACGGGTAAGAACCCTTATAGAGGGGAGGGTCGAAATCGACCTGCGCAGTTTGCAATATGGGCGACACCGAAAAGGAGCGCCTCAACGGGAGCATCGCCTTTCGCTTCTGCATGCAGAGCCGAGAAGGGCCGGAGCACTCGCGATGAGCGTCTTCGTCTTCTCTTGCTGCGCAGTCATCGGCCGCCATCGCTGGAGTTGAGAAGGGTGTTCACACTTTTTTTTTTTCTTAATTGGACGCCCTAGGGTGCCCAAGGGGCCACCCAAGGGGCCCAGCCCACCATGACAAAAGCACTGCGACACTTTTGATTCGAGCAAGGCCTTCGCCTACCCCATGAAGACGGAAAGTGCGTTTTGGCAGAGTTTCAACAAGGCCTCCAAGAACGTCTTGGCTACGGGACGGCTTCAGCTTCAACTGGCCAAACGCCATGACCACGATAAGCCAAGATGGGAGAATAATTATGACTACGACAAAATTGCAAGGGATCGACCGCCAGCTTTTTCACGTGTAGATTGCCCTTGGAACTCAACAAGCAATCACCAATGGAATGGCAAGCAAGGTGCATGTGCTGATGGCCGCAGTGAAAGCTCCAAGCTATTCACAATAGAAACATGGTCACTGTTAGAATTGGCAAATTTGGAAGCTTTGCTTGACGACAGGGAGTAGAACCAAGTACCAAGCTCCAAAAGATGCTTGCAAACCGTGTATGAGAAATCATGTAGCAGCTCTCGATTCTATGAAGGGTTCTTTGACAACTCATTTCCAGGTGAAAGCAAGGCCTACTGTTGGCATTAATGGAAACCAGAAGACCAAAATCCAGGTAACTTCTTTTATTTTTTCATCTTAACACTTTGTACGTGTACATGTACAACCGTCCACAGCGTGCTGGCATACATTCATCCAATGGGATTCCACGAGACCAAGGCAGTTGATTACAAGCTTCCAATTTGCTTGCAAATCGGGCAAAGCCCTTGGCAGCATGAAGTTGAGCATCTACGAACCTTGCTTCCAACTCATTTGATTCTTACGACAGCCGTTTCATCGGCAGGAGTACTTCATGAGGTACGCAGTTGATATTTGTTTATTGCACTTGCCCTTGATAACTATGGTATGCAAGGGGTATCTACGATGGATTGTGTATATCATTCATAGACTCAAGTATGTACGAGATGCACATACGTAGCACATATAATTCTGTTTTTGCAGTAGATCTACAAGTAGACAAGGTCTATTTTTTGTGTACGATCGACAAGGTCGAGTCTCTTTGCTATGACATATGTTGCCAATAGCATTGGCAATGAGGTTAGACATAGTTCTATGATGCAAGGCTTCAATTTATACATCTGGTATTGAAGCTGGCCACGTTGGGCATATGTTATGAGCATACACAATGGGGAAGTAATAGTCAAGGTGTTTGCAGGTGGATTCAATTTTGCAGGTTATGGCCTTATGTACTAGAAGAGTGTATAGGACATACGAGGGCGTCTGTGCAGATATGGCTATGGGCCGTTTTGGAATGAGTTTTTCTCCCAACTTTCATGACAACTGGTTGCAGCACCAACGACCAAGTTAGCCAAGTTTAAGTTTTCCCTATTTCTTCCACCAGTTAAAATTGTGCAAGATACTTACCATTTTGGTTCGCACGGTTGAGGCCATCACTCTGCGCAAGGGCTTACCATTCTTTATGCAAGGCATGCTAGTGACGTGAATTCAATTCTACCGCTTCATACATTATGCTTTCGCTAACACACTCGCAACTCTGTCAAGGCCAGAGTATGGATGGATTGTTGGTTGCTATCAACACTCAACAATACTAAAAATCTTCACTAGCAAGGTGCCCTTTCAAGTCATCCTCATACAGACACGACCCTACACGGTAGATGGTCAAGATTTAACTAGTGTTTTTTGTTGCCTCTCTCGATGAGAGCGTCATATAGACAGATTGTGGAATGCTTATACGATAAGTTGCAAGTCAGGCATAAGACGTTTAAGAGGACATAGCTTGGGCACACACTCTAAAACCTTAAGGCAAGTTCCTCAGCCCAGCATATTCTTCTTTTCGTTCTCTATCTCTAATCTTCTAAGAAGCTTTTGATACATGTTTTTCTCATGAGTCAGCTTGAGCCAAGGTGCTCTAACTCACAGCTAGCATGTGGCTAAGATGCTACTCAAATTAGTATTCATCGGTTCGTCGATTGCACACTATTTTGCCTAAGGGATATGAGCCAAACAGGCTAAGATCCGATGTCAGGAGAAGGGTAAGACCCAACTATTGGCATTCTTTGGGTGATTGTTGTCAAGATATACCCAAGGAATTACACATCGACGTTAATGGACAAGCAAGAGTCTTGTCATTACGGATGTTTAGGGTGTCATTTTTGCACCCTATGTTTCTAGTGCGATGCTCAAGTAGAGTTTTTGATACTCTTGCACTTACATCAGCTGATCTATACCATGGAGTCTAGAGGCAGCACGAAGTTGAGACAACATGGCTGTTAATACGAACTAGACATCTGCCTTATGTGGATTTCTTACTCTCACTATAGCACGACGACGTGTCTATGGACATACTTTTTGGGGTAAGACCCTGCGGGTGATTGCTACATCACCCCATAGGCATTAAGGATCATAGTTTGATCTGCACCGAAGATCACAATTGATCTCTCCCAGCTATACTTTCAAGGAAAGACTTCCGCAATCTAACACACGAGGTAGCGGATGGACACACTTTTCAAGTTGTTTCCAATAATTATGCACACGGTTGACTATGTTGGTTACCGTTATCTGCTAGTTGAGCACTTTCTACAAAGAGTCTTACCAAGGGGTTTGACTACGTAGGTTCTAATCCATGGGCTTGGATTGCAAAGGAAACACCCAGAGTTCCCAGTGCAATGCTGTTTGTTTTTTCAGGTAGGGGACATGCTCCTCTCCATTTGAATACAGGTAAGTGTACATTACGTACAACTCTCCAGGTATGCATCTATTGATTTGGTGTTATTCTATTTTTAGTATGCTTTGCTTGGTTTTTCAAGACGTATAAGTGTGCTTGAATGTTACAGAGCCATGCCAAGGACATGAAGACAAAAAGTATTTTGGGCCAACTGTCCAATCTATCTTTCTGCCTTGTGCTGTTACGAACCTACGTGTAGGGTTCAATTTGGCACATGTTGTCAGATGGGATACAACATGGTTTATGTAAGGTTTCCAGTTTTTGAAACCTTAAAGTTTGTATAAAGCTTAAGCAAACTGATGTGATTATTGAAAAAGCAATGTAGAATTGTCCGACCATGGAAAATGTTGGTATTTTTGGAATCTAAGCACAGCAAACCCCGGGCTAGAAATTTTCAGAATTGAATTCCAATAAAAACTGACATAGTTATGACCCCTGGAAGTTTACACTGTGAATTGAGTAAAATAAGTAAAATTGAAGGGTTACAGTAATCATTTAAGCATAGACTTTATTAAAGGCCTCCTAGATATTTACAAGATATTTACCAATTAAGCAAAAATAGGTCAAAATATAGCAGAATTGATATTTTAAAAGCTGGCAGGTAATGGGAGGGTCATCATTGACCTGCCAGGGACTCATTTAGCAGCAGGGGGAGTTTTTTGACCTGTAGGGGACTGCTCGAACTCCAAGCAGCTTCCTTTTTCAGTCGGTGAGAGTTTATGAGTGCCAAAAAACTATAAATAGGACCCCTAGCTTCACATTTTAGACAGACTCGGAACCTTGATACTATCTCTCTCATCTAGAGAGAACACTACGCAGAAATCATTAGAGATTAACCTCTAATTGATTAACCTAAACGGTAATTAGTCTAATCCTTCTTAATTAGCAAGGTTAGATTAAGCTATTTTGTTAATAAATCAAAGATTAAGCCTATGTATACTCATAAACCCTCTCTTAATTAGTTAATCTCTGCTGATTATTGAAATTAAGCTTAGAAATATTGAGCTAATTAATTATCCTATCATATTAGGGCTGAAATTAGCTAAATTAACCATAAATTAATGGTAAATATATTAATTAAGCTTAGATTTAGTTGAGGTAATTATTGGAGTTTTATTAGACATGTATTAAGCTAGGAAATTTATCCTATAATTTTTTGAGTAGTTTTCCTAATTAATTAGACAGAATTACTATGTTTTTTGATAAAATTAAATAGGGAAAATTAGTAAATTGATTTCAAATATTGTGATATATTTATCAGTGGTTAATTATGAATTAAGGAAACCATGATAATTAGGAGAAGCTCAAATGATTAATTTAGATAATTACTTTAGCAGAAATCCTCTGGTTTTTTAGCAATTTAAATAGGGGAAATTAGTAAATTGATTTCAAATGTTGTGATATATTTATCAAGGGTTAATTAAATATTAAGAAACCCGTGATAATTAGGATAAGCTCACATAATTAATCTAGCTAATTACTTTAGCTGAATTACTCTGTTTTCTGAGCAATTTAAATAGGAAAAATTAGTAAACTGATTTCAAATCCTGTGAGATATTTATCAGTGTGGTTAATTAGGTGTTATAAAATCCGTGATAATTAGGAGAATCTCAGATAATTAATCTAGCTAATTACTTTAGCAGATATACTCTGTTTTTAGAGAAAATTAAATAGGGAAAATTAGTAAACTGATTTCAAATGCTGTGAAATATTTATCAATGGTTAATTAGGTATTAAAGAACCCGTGATAATTAGGAGAAGCTCAGATAATTAATCTAGGTAATTACTTTAGAAGAAATACTCTGTTTTTAGAGAAAATTAAATAGGGAAAATTAGTAAACTGATTTTAAATGCTTTGAGATATTTATCAGTGGTTAATTAAGTATTGAGGACCGCGTGATAATTAGGAGAAGCTAAGATAATTAATCTACCTAATTGCTTTAGCAAAAATACTCTGTTTTTTTGGACAATTTAAATACGGGAAATTAGCAAATAGGTTCAAAGTTAATTGAGTTATTTATTAGAGGTTAATTAGATGTTAGGAAACCCGTGGTAATTATGTTAATCTCAGATAATTAGTTTAACTAATTATCTTAGTGGAATTACACTATTTTTAGGGATAAATAAAAGGGGAAAATTAGTAAATCATGTGCTATAATTACATGCTGTTTATCAGAGATGTATTATAGGGTAAACAGGTCGTGATAATTATTCCAAGGTTAGAAAAGTAGTATAGATATTTATCTTAGTCAAATTATACTATTTCTATCTAAAAACTAAAGAGGGAAACTAGTAAATCATGCTATATGATTACATGCTCTTTATCAGAGCTAAATTACATGATGAAAAGGCCATGATAATTATGTCAAAGCTAGAAACTTAGTATAGATATTTATCTAAGTCAAAATATACTAATTTTGGTTGAAATTTCAAGGAGGAAATTAGTAAATCATGTTAGCCGTGATAAATATGTGAACGTTAGAAAAGTAAAATAAATATTTATTTAATTCAAATTATCCTAATTTTAGCTGAAAATTGAAGATGGAAATTATATAATTAAGTTGGAAAATAATAAGATGATTACCAAAGGTCAAAAATATCCTTATCTACTTGTGGTAATTATACCATAGTTAATTAGTGAGGTTAGTAAATTATAATTGACCAAAAGTCCTATTTTTAGCAAATGATTAATTAAAATAAATAGAATTTGTCGTTAAAAGTTTTTAGAAAAATTATAGTAAGTGTAAACCTATGATATCAAGTTAAGGAAATGAAATCTTTAAGAGAAATTAAATACAATAAATATTAAGCCCAAAATAAGTAGATTATTAGGAAAAGATATAGAAAATTATAAGAAAGTTAGGAGAGCTTAGAAAACCCTTAGGGAAGGGGTGGAAAAAGTTATCATGCCTATATAAACAAATAAGAAATTACTAGGTCAAGAATTTATAAATTAAGACTATAAATTTAACCTTGGATGGGTTACGGTTGAATATAAAGGTTAAGTTTAGATTTTGAATTATTTACTTAATGATTAGATGACCTTTTTATAAGGATAAGAAGTTATGGCACAAAAAAGAAACTGAGAATATCCTATGTCTGATGATGAGGACGTAGCTCCAAAACGAACTAAAGCGTCGCACGACGATAAAGCCGGGCCTAGTAGTAGGCCTACGGAGGAGAGTATTCAGGTGCCAGCGAAGCAACAGATGGCCAATCAATCCCAAGTGGGTGTGCCATTATTCAATTAAGTCTTTAATTAGTTTAAGTTCTTTTATAAGTTAAGCATTGCATACGTAAGGTTAGGAAGGATAAACTGGCTGTAAATGGAAGGTAACTTTCACGAACCCACGAGCAATGATTGTAACTAGGAAAGAAATGATTAGGTAATGACTGGTTGAAATAGGAAAGATATGATTGATCATCCTTAAGACAGCTTGTCTCAAGACACCTCCGACTCCTTAGTATAAATTGATGATAATGATTGGCACGGATAAGTCGGTTATCCCCATGAACGATGAGTTTCTACTTCGTGTCATGTCTTGATGTTTCTACATAAGTTAGGATGTCGTTTTTTAATCCTAGGGGAGCCGCCCGGTTGTATGGGCAACTGGTTTGGTGTATGGGCACTCGGAACCTTGGGTGGGGGTTTATCCACTCCGGATTTGAATAAGGAATGGGTGCCGTTTTTTCACCCTTAGGTGGTCTTGAGACAAGAAGAGTACTGGTCATGGTTATTATGGACAATGTTTTGATTGACAGTACCCTGTCTTAAGTTTAAAGATGTCTATGTTCTAAAAGAATGCTTTCAATGCTGTCTTCAAGGAATTACTGTGATGGAACGTTAAAAGAGACCATTATTTTAAATGTTAAAACAATGTAATAATAAGATAAATGAATCTTGTGTGAGTGCGGGGTGGTAAATGGGGATTGACTAAGTTTGTCAATCATGGACGGGTGGACCTGATTAGTCAGGTAACTATTCATCCCTGCGCACTAAAATGTTTAGAAAACTTCTTCACTTGGAGAGGAGTCCACCAACGGCTGTGCCCTCACATCTGTTAGAGGGAAAAAAGCATTGGTTGAGGATACCTTAGCCCAATATGTGGAAGTTATAGGGCCGAAAGACTTTTGGGATTGTTACTATGTTATCCCGTTTCCGCTACGAGACATGACTAAGTCTTCTTCTAAGGCTATAGACCCAAGCCATTGTCAATGGCAAAGGTTTATTCCTTGGATTTTTCTTGTCTAGAGACTCCCATTTTTATAAGGCCTAGAGACCTGTCAAGGATCCCATCCCGATCTTGGTGTAGTCGGGGTTGGGAACATTAAAGTCTAGGAACTCAAGGAGTTCGGTTTAGCCAGTGTGGAGCACACTAATGAGGGTCCCTCTCACTCTTGTCGCAGAGTGTTTTGTAGTACCTCCACACACAAGTACATCTTGTACTTGAAGGATGTTCTTCTTTACACATCCTTACATGAGACATATTCCGCATGTGGATAATATGAGTCTCTGGACTAACACTGATGCCATTATTTCATTATGTGTCACGACAAAGTCCCTAGGTGCTGGTCACATCTATTTTCTAGACCATTTTTTTAGCACGACGTATTAGGAGCAATTTCGTGGCTAGAAATTGTCGGATACTTGGAATGACTTGTTAAGGTACAAGTACTGCTAAACAACATTACAGATGGTTGTTAATGAAAAAGTTTCATTTTCTGCACCTAGAAGTGCTCAATGTTTCACTTTCTATTGTGATTCAGACGTTCCAAGAAGGCTTACAAAAGATTGCACATAAAAGTATTTAGTTTCTTTTCAGAACTATTTACATTCCTTTTAATGCGTGCTCGGCGCATCGCATTTGCCATAAGTATTGGCAAGGATCATTATGGATATTGAGGTCCGGGTTGGTTTTTGCTAAATGCATGCACACTAGGTGTTATGGGCCCTAGTGTTTAGCAAAGGCTGATTTGGAACAACATGCATATTCCTCAGGTTGTTGCTTATGAAGCATTTTGCATTCTATGTGCACTATCTCTATGAGATTACTTTTGGATCTACTAATCACCAATAGAGGTCATGGCTCGGTTTGGGCGTTTGTGGATTATTTTCAAGTTAACCACGATGGTTATTTTCGACATTTTTGATTCCTCACCAATGTTATACACTACTGTGATTTTTGGGAAGAGAGCCACCGAGGATGTCTGCACAAGCATGGTTAGAGCAGAAGGAGATGTGTGATGACGGTTTGCCCCCAGGGATGAAGAGACTCTCTCTATGGTACGAGTTACCATATTGGCCCCGACTCATGATCAATCACATGCTCAATCCAATGCATATATTCAAGAATGTGGGTAATCTGCTATGGGACCATCTTACTGGCAAGAAAGATACTTTGGGATATTGGGTTGACCTTAGAAACTTGGATCATATGGAGCAATATTGTCCACAAACAACATCTACTGGATCGATAAAACTCCCTAAAGCACCATGGATTTTCACAGGAGCTCAAGAATGCAAAGTAAAAGAGACCATTCGATCTATGCAGACCCCCACTGGCGTAATGCACTCTCTCTGAACATGTTTTAATAAAGAAGGAAAGCTTACCAGTTTGAAGTCACACGATTGGCATAAAATGTGTCAGGTATGTTCATAGTGGAATATATCATAGTGGGAATTGTGTAACAAATTCGTGTGTAGACTTTAATATCATTGTTGCACGTCTTTTGCAATTTATTTTACCAGTGGTCATTGAGGGATGTTTGTCTCTTGACGTCCGTAACACAATCTACAAACTTGTGAAGTTGGTGCAATGGATCACACAAAAGCAGATCAACGTAGTCTCCATATCATTCGCCAAACTAAACGCTGCAGAGGTTGTGTGCATGTTTGAGAAACACTTTCCTACTACCATGCTAACCATTCAGGTGCATCTTCTTGTTCACATAGTTGATGAGGTGGAAATAGCTGACACAGTACATTCCAGATGGATGTTCTTTTTCGAACGTTTCATGAAAATGCTCAAGGGATATGTGCGTCAGAAGGCACGTCCGGAGGGTAGCATGGAAGAAGGTTGGCGGCTATCAGAGTCCCTAGTGTATTTTGGAGAGTGGCTAGATGGATTTGATAAAGCTGGGGACACACTATGGCAAACCATAGACGATGAGCGTATATTTGGGATTTTCACGTGCAATATCGGTGTTGAGAAGAAGATGATGGAAGATCTAGAGGCTAAAATCAACCGATTTTTCATGCTTCACAATCCAATGATGCAAAAGTGGACTTCACAATATAAGGATGCAAAGCAAGAGTGACAAAGAACACGAATCGAGTGGAGACGGGGAAGACGACCACCGATACACTATCCGACGGGTCTGGAGAGCCTACCAACATTCATGAGCTTAAGATGGTTGCACAACCAATTGAAAAGCGCACAACAGTGCGGTGAAGAAGTAACTGAGGAGGAGTGGGAGTACTCTCGGGGTTGCGCGACCAAGGTAAGTTTGCAATGTACGACTAGTGACTTTCTAGATGTTTGAACGGCCACTCATAATCTTTGTTGGCTATAGTATAAGCTATACACAGCAGCATGGTGTAAAGGTCGACATTTTAGGGTGGAACGGATCAACAAAAAGCGTTTTACTCAAGATTGTGGAATCATGGAAAAATTTGAACAGTCTAGTCGACGACGATCCTCTGATGCAGATCCTGTGGTGGTGGAACTCACTTACTTTGGCACACTACAAGAGATTTTGAGCATCGATTATAGAAGATTTTTTGTCAACTTGTTCAACGTGCAATGGTTCAAGATAATCATGGAGGGTCGCAATGCTACTGTGCGTAGAGGAGAGTCTCGTTTTCTTGAGGTGGATGCAACTAAGAAATGGACTGACCTAAGTGACACTTTCGTACTACCCAAGCATTGTGAACAAGTAAGTATGTAAATAGTTAACATCCAATTTTAGAAGTTATGTGCTTGGAAGCTCTCATGTAAGTTATGTGGCTCTGGGAAGTGATATTTCATCCTACAAAGTCTGCATCAAACTGGTGGTACGACATAGAGGTAGCCCGTCGTAGTGCACGGATGTATGAAGGCTACCATGTGCCAATCACAGCGGCATCAATGGAGGAGATCAGAGAAGATGCTCAGTCAGAAGCCGCTGAGGCGGTGCCAAACGAGCATGAAGTTGCTACTCTCTATGGGGTACATGCACAGGATCTACAAAATGAAATGGAGGACATCTGTTTAAATGGAGAGCTCTATATAGATATAGGAAGTTATGCTGAGCTTTTCGAGGATGAGAGAGAGACCTCTTAAAGCCATAAATATTGTATTTGAATATTTTTTCTTCGTTTTATAATATATATTATATTCACGTGACTTTTTGTCCATTCTTGTCTATATACATCATTGCGTCATTATATTTAATGGTCTTTGCATCCACTCCAGGTACATATGTTCTAGGTATGTTCTGACAAACAGGGACGACGAGCACTGCGCTCCGGGTGCGATGGAGACTGAAGCTGCAATCGCGAAGGAAGTGATATGTCTCTGCTCATAAATTCTACTCGTCCCACCGCTAGATCTAGTTGATCGGGTGAAAGAGAAGTTAAGAAGCAGTACTACTGCTTCTTAGCGTCTCTTTCACCCGATCAACTAGATTTAGTCGTGGAACTGCTTCTTAGCATCTCTTTCACCCGATCAACTAGATGTAGTCCCACGACTAAATCTAGTTGATCGGGTGAAAGAGACGCTAAGAAGCAGTAGTACTGCTTCTTAGCTTCTCTTTCACCCGATCAACTAGATCTAGCGGTGGGGCAAGCAACATCTATGAGATGAGTGGATCACCTTCGTGATTGCAGTTTCAGTCTCCATCGCACCTGGAGTGCGGTGCTTTTACAAATTCATAGAACTTCAACGAAATCTCTCTACACAAGAATCCCTCCCTCTTTATGAGTCCTCTCTCTCTGTCTCTGTCTCTCTCTCTCTCTCTCTCTCTCTCTCTCTCTCTCTCTCTCTCTCTCTCTCTCTCTCTCTCTCTCTCTCTCTCTCTCTCTCTCTCTCTCTCTCTCTCTCTCTCTCTCTCTACTTGTTTCCATGTTTTCTTATCAATTCATTCAATATTAAGATTAAATGTTTGTGTGTTTAATGCAGGTATGCATGATGATGAGTTTATTCTTCTTTATCACCCCAGCAAAGGTAGTGGTACGTGGAGCGTCATCCCTCTGGAGCACCATCACGCATTCCTACTCCTTTAGCGTCTCCCTCTATTTCGGAGCATTCAGCGCACTCTGAAGCTTTGGTGTCAACGAGACGATCGTCACACTCGTCTAAGCACCAACGCTCTAGTGGTGCGGCGGTGGTTGTTGCAGGGATGCTGCCAACGATGCCTCGACACCACCTCGTGTTCGATGAGTCTCTTTACCCTCCCCTTCTTTGCTCGCCCCCACACCAGCCACGACATTGTCATCTACGCCAGGTTTTGCGTGGCTGACGGCCGTTCCTAGCAGCTACACACCAGTACCTACTTCTCCAAGAGTCACTCCAGTCGACATTACTCGCTTCGGGGCCCAGACTCCAGTGGAGACACCTGACGTCCGTACCCCCATCGACACGCTGCTAGAGACCCCTTGCCGGGACACCTAGGTTCACGTGTCACCGGTGAGAGGGCTTGCCTTACTCCATCGACTTTAGCGGCGGCATCATCTTGGATGATAAAGGCAAGAAGGTGATCTCGGGCATGCGCGGTCTTTGCTCTCAGGTGTGTAGACACTACATACTAAACACCTGGAGTGAAGTACCAAGTGATTTAAAAGACAAAGTCATTTAGCATGCTGCATGACGAGTTTCACGTTTCAACACAGGATGACCGCTTCAATGAAGACCTAATGAAGGTTCGAATGCGCGAACACTGCAAGCACAAGTGTTCGGAAGTGCAAAAAGAAATTAAGAATGGGTGGATCAGACCAGATTGGCTGGTCAAAGAAGACTAGAAGAATGCAAAGAAAGCAGCCCGCGAGAATCCTGACAAGTGAAAGCAACAGAAAGAGGCAGCCAAAGCGTGAGTAGAGGCAGGGAGCTCGCACCACTTGGGGAGTGGCGGGTGGGCATCATTTGAGGCCGATTTTGTGAGTGTTTTTGCATTTCTCTTTAGGTTTGATAGTTTAGGGTTTAGGGGTTTTTAAATTCTAACCTAATGAATTCTTTGTATGTTTTGACAGTGGTCGATGACAGGACATGACCCCACACTGTATGAGCGCGAGTACGCAGGCAGGAAGGGCTTAAACGCCCTGATGGACATTCTGAGTTCTCACAGCGACATGGTTAGTATTAAGGTTTACTCTTTTCTATTTGTTGTATTGTTTTATAAATTATATGTTTATATCGACGCTTTTAGCGACGGTCTTAGCAACGCCGGACAATATAGAAACCCAATGTATTTTCGTCGCCAATAGCGTCACAAGTGCACATAACCTCTTGTAGTGCTAATTCTCTTTTTTATTGTAAACAAATTCAAATAGTATGCATGCTTATAATCATGTTTGAGATGACAAAGTCTCTCAAACACCAATTAGAATTTGTCACTCTACTTTGGGAGAATGAAATGGACTAAAGAGCATACATGCTTGCGGCAGCTACCTCTCCCAAGCAACAAATGGATTAGTCATCCATCTTGGAATGATATCGTACTAGGGTAACCAAAGATCCTCTACCTGCGAAGAAACATCGACTAATGACTAAGGCTTTATCTCTTCTACCTCATAGTCGAGGACGACTATGATTTCAAGAGAGAGGTAATGTCATAAAATCTAATATCTAACCAACCCAAATGATTTTCATATTAAAATGGTCATTTAATATGGGAGAATAAACGGGAACAAGGGTTAGGATATAGACATGTGCTTATGAATCTATCTCAACCTGAGGAAAAGATAAAAGGGTCCAAATGAGAGATGGTTTGTTGCTACCTAATGGAGCTTAAAGACCTTAGGGTTAGCTTCATTAAAGACCTCCAAAGGTTAGTGTTAAAAATTCCTTTGAGCTTTAGCAAGCTAGGGTTGTGCGTGAGGTGGGAATCCGGCCCAAGCTTGAGGTGCTTGTCCTGCTTGATGACTAAGGTACTTGAGGTGCTTGTCGTTCTTGCTGACCAAGGTGCGTGAGGTGCTTGATGACTAAGGTGCTTAATGACTAAGGTGCTAAGGTGATCCATGACTAAGGTGCTTGAGGGGCTTGAGATTTTTCACAAAGTCAAAGCATATCTCTACACAAGGGTGGGTGAGACCTCATTGTAGGATCTAGAGAGAGAACACACACACCCTCACACAAATATTCAAGCCTTGCCAAATGAAGCAACATGGATACTTGTCAAGTTCCTCTCCATGTTGCCCTCATAAGGTGCCTAAAGCCTATTGGTTGGACTCTCAAGGAATCCAATGATAAATTAGCTATTTAATTAAGTGTGTATGTATTTATCAAGTCCTCTCTCTCAAAGGGAAAAGGGGAACACTTGTCCCAAGGCTAGCATGCTTGCTTGATATACATTGTGCATGTGATTGGCCAGGCTTGAAGGGGTTCAATGAGCTCCCATCATGAGCTAGAAGAACCTGGGGTCAACCAAGGAAGCTAGGGGCTTGCTTGCATGGTAAACCCCCCCCCCCCCCCCCCCCCACCCAACACCCACCCACCCACACACATTCATGGTGTGAATTGCAAAGTGCAAGAGCTCCATCTCCTTCTCCAAGTTTGTTGAGAAGTTGAGAGCCTGCACCAACACTCTTGGCTATGGAATGTAAATCCAACCAAGTGCCTTGTCCAATGCTTAAGCTTTCCATCTTCATTACTATTCTATTATGTATGCTAAGCAAGAAGAGTGATGATAACTGAGGAACTATTTCTTTGTCCTGAATGTTTCTTCTTCCTCTGCCCTACCCTCATTCCCTGCTAGCTCTCTCCACCTTTAACGGTGTTTGAGGCATTGGGAATAATGCCGAAGATGGTTAATGCTTTTTACAAAGTCTATGTTATGCTCATGATGCATGAATCCTTCCATCTTCATTGCATCACCTAGGTCACAAGGAACACAAAGATTGTATTGTACAAAGTCTCTCTTGATGGGAGAATCGATTATACAAAATCCTATAAGAGGGGGTACCGGCTCCACATAAATCCGGTCATCAATTGTTTTCAAATTCTATAACTCACTCTCTTGCAAAAGTATTGTTTATGCCAAGTCAACTGAGTATTATGGTTATGTTGCTACCGTTAATTAAGTTCACCCTCTATGTTCTCAAAGTAGTCTCATAAAAATGAGAGGTGATTTGTTTTTTGGGTGGGGGGTAGTGCAAGCCCAAAGAGGTGCAGTTCTGCGTTGCATTTATACGCCCATATAACAAAAATTATACGTATAAAATGTCATTATCTGCTGTATTTTTGAATAATACCCGAATACCTGTATAAAACAATTTTTGATCGAGATATTTTTCGATTGAAAACTTTTTCGAACGAAAATTATCTCGATCGAAAACACCGATATATATACAATTGTCACCATATTTGATCGAAAACCATTCTGGAGCTTTTGGGAATTAGCAGAGCTTGGAGCTTTTGAGAGATTAGCAGATAGAGACAGCCCCTTTAGTTTGAAGCGGTTTTCATGTATATTTTTTAATTTTTAGTAAATACTAACTTTTTTTTTGTGTTGTGCCAGACTTGTGTGGTGCAGAGTCTCGAATCTCACCACAAAGTTGGCTTGCAAGTCGTAGGCCACTTCGTGGTGTGTAGCCATATGGATCACTCCAGAAGTGTGTAGAATATAGTCTCCTTTCCCGTGGTGTGTAGTCATATGACTCACTCCAGGGAAGGCTTAGGGTAAATTTAGATTCTCACTCGTATGGTGTAGCAGTATACCTCTCACCATAGAGATGAGTTAGGATTAGAGGTCGACTCGTGGAGTGTACTAGGCATGATGCTACACCTCTCACTTCAGAGTGGCCTATAAAATTTACAATCTTAAATTAAGTCATTGTTGATTATTCTACATAGAAGCACAAAGATTAACGTTCGTCATTTTAAGAGTGCAGAGATGCATACTTTATGCCCTCTTCATCTTAATGTGACTTTCGTTATTTTTGTCCTTCTATTTCTGTAGTAACATCATTGTTCATCAGCAGATGACTTGGTGTTATTCTGAACGTAGATATATACAACAATTGATTTACATTTGAGATTGTTGAGTTGTTTGCTGATGTTTGTGTTGTGCGTTCCACACACTCCATTAGAAATAGATTAAAAAATTTACAATTTTAGATTAAGATTTTCTATCATATATGTTACATAGAAACACAAGCGTTACCACTCGTTATATTAAGAGTGAAGACATGCATATTTTCATGCCCTCTTTATCTTAATGTGACATACTGGTTACTCGTGTGTTTCATATTCCAAAGGAACATCATTTTTCATCATTAAATGACTTGGTGTTGTTTTGGACGTAAACACATATGATAGGTAACTTACATCTGCAATTGTTAATTTATCCGCTGTTAGTTGTGTTGTGAGTTTCACACACTTTATCAGGGATTAGATTGATAAAAACTATCAATCTATTTTACAACAACATCCACCACTTGTGCTAAGAATATCTCACACTAGCTGGGCTGTTCACATGTACGATTTTCCAATCCTTTAGATGTGATTTTTTTCATCATCTCACACTTCTGCACATAGCAGGGTCCAGTTCTTGTGCTGAGAGCATCTCACACTCCTGGCCTGTTTCTCTCTCTCTCTCTCTCTAATTTAATTTTCATGGTCGACTCGCACAATGTGGTTTGTAATCATAAGATTTTCTCTTTAATTTGCAATAATTTCATATTGTTTAATAAATTTGTATCATCATTTAATATATATAGGGTTAACACTCATTATATAATAACTATGGTGTACAATCTTATCGTAAGATTCCTAATTTATAATTCTATCATACAGATATGGTAGACACGAAGCTAACGAAACATCAACGAAAGTTCGTCTCCGAAGTGATTGTGAGACACTTTCATTACATGTCAGAGGCAGAGATTACGTGTTGTTTAAACCCTGTTTCTCCGGAGCATTTTTATCAGCTTACAGAGACTCTGACCAAGTCTGTGTTTGAGCAACTCCAGGCAGAGTTTGCACCAGCTATTTTTGACATAGCCCTCATGACATCAGGTGCTTTAGTAAACATGGTCAAATAAACCATTGGGCAGATCATGAAAACCTTTCAAGATCTGAAAAATCCAGCAATTACTTCCTTGCCAAACATAGCTGAGCGCATACATCTTGTGCAACAGCTTTATATAGAGTTCAAGAGCAAGGAAAAGTTAGAAAGAGTAGCTAATCGTGCAAGAGTGGAAGCCAGATCTTCCGAAGCTGCTGTTGAACCAAAAATCCTTCTTAGTCAGAGCTTGCAGCATCATCCGTTGCTGCATTAGACCTCTCCCACCTACCACCAATTTGACACCTTTTACCTGACACAACCGTCTTCAATATCCAAGCTCCACAGCTGGGAGAGGGAATATGGCCACATGTGAAGCGTGTGGGTGTCACACATCCCACTTTCAAAGATCAAGTGTATGATGCAAAAGTGTTCAAAGTACACTTACATGGGCCCACCATGGAGCAACAGGTCAAAGACGAAGCAACAATTTTGGATATTTCACATCGTGGTATTATCTACCCTCTTGCCATGGTGCGCCACGTGGAGAGACCTATGCTTATTTAACGATTTTGGAATGGCAGCCATGTGGAGCAATGGATAAAAGAATGCACTACAGACGACAGCCAGCCTGTCATTCGTGATTACGTACTCATTGCAAGAATAGTAGAGGTATTCCAGGAGAATATTTTGCAGATCATCAATGCTCTTATCCAAACTCTGAAGTATATACATACGCATAACTACCTCCACAATGATCTACACTCTTGCAATATGATGTTGTATTTTGACGAAAAAGGTATCTACGCCAGCATTGTGGATTGGGGTTCATGCACAGAAACAAATACGACAGCCGGTTTTCCTCCTCTACGCGATATGTAGATAGAAACTAGAAAACAATATGAGAGAGATTATCCATGGGTAGCCCTCGAATGTATATCTAGTAATTCTCCCTCCTGGACCAAAGCTATGGATATTTATTCCATGTGTCATACATGTAAACGCATTTTGAAGTGCTTACCAGAGCCCCAAGAACAAAGCAAGAGACATTTTTTGAGTAATGTACTTGCCCATCTTGAAAGCGGCAAGCGCGTTCACCCCAAAACCTGGCCTAATGCTTTAGATCTCTCCTTATGTTTAAATGGTGCCCATAGAGTGGGTTACAACATTGTAATGACATCTGGCTTACAACCAGTTGATGATTAATGAAAATGCAGTCTCATGATTTCATCATTGTTTTACTTTTGGTGTCAGATTTAATTGTATGTTTATTTGAGCAAAAATTCTATGTTTTTCATTCGATATAATGTCAAATTAATTGAATGGGTATTTAAAAGTAATGACATGTTCACCTGATATGCAGATATGGAAGAAGAACTCAACCACGCTGAAGCCACACAATTTTTAAAGAAGAACAACTTAGATGTGTACAAGCAGATCTTTCTACCATTGACAACATTGAAGTAGATGAATCTGAGGTGCAGGGCGAATCATTAACCCTTAAAGAGTGCAAAAAGATTTTCCCTAAGCACTTTGTACGCCATCAACTATTTCAAATAAGTGGCAATGCAAAAGATACAGCTCCGTTAAAGCTCTCTGATTTACAAAATAAAGGACTGGCACGTGTATTGTTGCAAAGGATTATACGACAAGAGAGATGCCTACCAAACAACAACCAAGTAGCAATTTACTTTATCCAACAATGCTATGTTCAATATGTTTTGCTGAAGAGAGTGGATTAGCTAGATCGTCCAGGCACCGCTAGCGTGGACGTGGACACATTGCAGAAAAGGTGGCAGTACGCAATGCAAATAATCCAATGTCTCCTCGCAAGCGTCCTATTGTTTTACTTCCTGAAGAGTCAGAAACACTGACTGAATTAGCCAGCCAAGGACAAGACCTTGCCAGCCAACGAGAAACACTGGACATGCTTCGTCGCCGGATTCTTGAGCTTGAAATATAGATAAGTGATGCACAAGCAAAGCTTCAACGATATGAATCATTGTATGGACCTTTGCCAGATGATACTACCACTTCACATCAAGATGTTGCTGAACCATCCCCTGAGCTAGGAATTACAGGTTTTACCATAGAAGAACTTATAGCAAATCTATCAAACTCATAAGTCACTCAAAAGCTTTTTGTAATCTCAAAATTATATCAAACTCTTTTTGATTGAGTGATTTCTCAGAACCTTGTTGTAATTTCAAACCTACATCGATTTTATGTAATTTTTATTCGACAAGATATTATGATCGGCAGTTTATTATTTTCATCTGAAGAGACCACATCTCTTAATTGTGTATATATTTGAGTGTGAGTGAATATGTGTGTCTGAGAGAGAGAGAGAGAGAGAGAGAGAGAGAGAGAGAGAGAGAGAGAGAGAGAGAGAGAGAGAGAGAGAGAGATAGAGAGGTTTTGATGTGAACGACAAGGAGATCACACTTTCTTTCATCATATACAAAAACATGTTAGAGTAAGCATTACAATGGTACTCTCACAAATCATCTCCATCTTCAAAAACTGCAACCATATCATCTACTTTGTCCATATCTGATCATTCTGAAACTATCTCCCATTCCATATCATCATCATCATCAACTTCTGCAGCAATATCTTCATGCGTTTGGAAGACTCCATATTGCTTTTGAGCGGCTCTAGTTGCCATGTTTTGAGGCTTATGAATAAGTCTCATATTTCAAAAAACATACACCAAATCAATAGCACGTTTAGTAAGCAAATTTAGAGTGTGAGTTGCACATGGTACCCAAGAAATCTCTGGATACTTTACTTGAATAGCTCTTCCTGCTCCTTTGTAGTTGGCCGCATTATCTATGACAATAGCAATCACATTCTTTGGTCCACCTCCCTTTGAAATTGCACGCTCATACACCCCTGCTAGGTAGGTGATAGTCTTCTCTTTCAATGAGTTGTCAATTGCTTCCACAAACATAGCCCCTCTAGGATTAATAAGCATTACATTGATCAAAGTTTTTTTCTAACAGTTAGTCCATCCATCCAATGCTATGGTGCATCCATATGCTGGAACAAACTCTAGCACTGTGTGTTTGAGAATGGCTTCAGTACTGTCTTTGACTTTATCAAGATATTCAGTTCGCATCTTGTTATAGTCAGGAAGCACAAATCCTTTTTTGGTTGTACTCATCAAAGCATCTTGAAATATTGGATTGCGCATAGCATCGAACGATATGCCACACGCAACAAATGCTTGTTTCCATTTTAAATGCAACTCAAGCAACTATTGTTTATCTAATGCTTCAGGCAACGTCTTTCCATTGGATGACACTCTGCCGGAGTTGCTTGTGCTAGGAACTCCTGTTGATGTAGAAGCATGTCCATGAAGAGGGTTCAATTGAGAACTCTGATTGTTTACATGAGTGGTAAACACTTGTTCTGTTGCGTCATTGCATACAGATGCTTCAATATTTGCATGAATATCTTTAGAAACATCACCTTTATGATTAGCTGCAAGAATCAACTTTACTGATGCATGGTTTTTAGGACCCCTTCTGAAGATGCAATAAAGGCACAGTCAATTGTTGGGGAGATGAAGATACTCTAGTCCAAGGGATCTCGAAAGAGAAGAAAAATCTATTTCACAAGCACCAAAGAGTAAAAAGTGCCATGGATAGAAGATACGTGGGAACGAGCTCTTATGCATGCCTACAACCTATATCTTACAGAATATCCCATTCTAGGTGTGAATTTCTAGTGAAATTTACACGAGGATGTTCGTGTGGACTCACAGCACAGCATACTCTGTTTTCACTTTTTTACCGACAGTAAATATTTTTTACCACAGTAAATATTTTTTACCTACAGTAAATATTTTTCACCTACATGGTAAATAAAAATAACTTTTTACCTACAGTAACTTTTTTTACCCATGGTAAATATTTTTTACTGCACCATAAGTATTTGGTAGGTAATAGTTCACTGTTACTAGAAGCAATGATTGGGCATCAACAATGCAGTTACAGGAGGAGAAAAGGGGAAAATCTTATGGTAAAGGTGAGTCAACAGGGATAAAGACGTTTGAGTTGAAAAGAGACATGCTGATTTTTTCAAAGAACGCATGTCAAAAGAAGCCATGGTTGAGGATTTTTTGAGAATTTGATATTCAGGATGACCCAACAGGTCCCCCCCTGACATGTGCAGAACCTCCCGTTTCAACAGCCACCTTACCTGCTCTTAAATGCTCGTCAAGGCCTTATCCCCATGTGTCACAATCAAAAAAATCAGCATTTATCCTCCCCTCTCACATCACTCTAGGGAATATGTTGATGGTGACATATCAAGTGACCTCAATCTGTTGACCACCCTAAGCAAAAAGTAACCCGAATCAGCGGATTTAAGCATGTTTATCCCTAATCCTAAACCCTCTCAGAAACCTATATAAGGAGGCCTTCTCTCACTCAAAACCAACACTTCACCCACTTCACCAAGCAACGAAGCTATGACAACATTGCTCACAACGAGGAGCTATGGATGGAGCTCTACTCTCTCTCCCTCTCTCTCTCTCTCCCTCTAGTATGCTACATTACTAGCCCTAAAACCTAAATAAGGAGTCTTCTCTCATGCTCCATGGCCACCATCCTTGCCATCATTCTCTAAGGTATTGATGTGTTGCTAGTAGGATCATACCTACTTGCTCGGTTGATTGTTTTTGACAAGGGATTATGCCATCCTTGGCTTGCTTCTCTATATCCTTGTTATGTATGATCAGATGTCGTTGTATTGTTAAGCTGATGTCTTGTGTATATATATGCTACATAAGGTCCCTAAGCTTCATTTCTATGTGTTTTGCCATATGTTTTGATGCCATCATAATGCCAGAAGTCTCACTTGCCTATGTGCACTATGTGTGAGGTCCCTAAACCTCTTAATTTAGGGTGGTGCCCCCTTTGTTTTGTTCTTTGATTGTTTGCATGAGGCGTGGTTTGTGGAGTGTGCACGAGTACAGAGGCCACCCGATTGCACTGCTCTTTTTCCCGCTCTCATTTTGGTGCCCCCACTGAGGAGGGCTACACAGACCTTCAGTCCACAAGCAATGAAGATGTGCAATCTACAACATGGACGAATGGGGTGACGAGTTTGCAAATTGGAGAACAGAAGAGGAGGAGGCTTTAGAGGCCTTAAAAGCTTTCATCGAGGTCTTGTTACCAGGTTGCAGTGTCATTGAAATTCAAGAAGTAAGTTCTTCTACATGCCTTGTTCGTGATCGTCGCCAACGAAGGAGAGTGAGAAGAAGAGCTTGATATACCTCTCCTCTCAACCTATGAGTGCTCCAGAAACCTCCAACGCACACGAGCTTGAAATATTCTACATCAACATACACGAAGGTACTGTGACACACATTAAGGGAAGAGAAAGCATCACCAGACCTCTCTTTCCTGAGGAGCCGACTAAGAGGAGGAAGATCACCTCTACACCTAAGTGGCCCAAGGCCGCAGCGCATGCTCAAGCGTAAGGTAACATTTGGCTTAATCTCATTAATAAGGGATTACATGACCACTACAGGCGAGAAAAAGGCTAGTGAGCAATCAACTTCAACCTCCAACTTGCAACCACGACTCTCACCCCTAAATCCTCCTGAAGCAAAGAGGCAAAGGCTTGCCTACAAGATTGCCGCCCGTCTGCGAGTGCTCCCCTTGCACTTTGTGAATCCAGACACCACCAATCCCAAGCCAACCTCCTGTCCGCGTGAAGATCACTTCGGATATTGTCCAAAGTGCTTTGGAGACCGGGTGAAAAGCCTCCCTGCCCTACCTTTGTTGCTAATTTTCAAGAAGTTATCTCAATCTAAGGAAACTATCTTAGTTGATGATGTGCTGCATATTAATGGTGTCACTTTCATTCGTCATGCTGATTATGGTAATAGCATCCAATTGTTGCTTGCTAAAAGGCTCAACATTGTACAAAGTTTTGCCATCACGCCTTACGTCTTCACAGATGCATCAGGAAGAGTCGAAGTGATCCGAGGTACTGACCTTCTGTGGCTGATCAGGCTCATTGGTCCCAAGGTAGTGCAACTAAGCTAGGCTCTTGTGTGTAAGTATGGATGCCAATAATGAGAATGATGATCCCCGCATGTTCCCTTTCCATTTTGTGCGTCATATCCGTGTGAATATTTGTATTGATAGAAAAATCTTTTATCAGCAAAGAATAGCCCTGTTGTTTAGAGCCGAGAGACTTGGGGAAATCTTGCGCTCTCCTCATCCTGTCATTCTACCCTTACTAGACTATTACCATTCATTTGATGTGTCGATCTTCATCCTATTTTGAGCTAAGTTGTGCTAAAGCTCCAAATTGTAATTACCATACTCTATTTTAAAGTGATTGGAGCTATTTGTGTAATTGTTTACTCTCTCACTTATGGCCTTCCCTAATTTTTATGGTAAGCCTAGGGAGGTTGCTCCAGACTTTTTGGATAATTTGGAAATGGCCTTTCTGGTATCGGGAAGGGATGACGAAGCTACTAAGTTAAGGGCCTTTCCTTTGGTCTTGAGGGAAGGTGAAAAATTATGGTATCAAACTTTGGCCCCTGAAGAAAGAAGAGACTGGGAGTCCTTAAAGATGGCCTTCATCGAAGAATTTCGCCGCCATGAGCCTCCAGAGGAGATATGGAGACAGCTCTTAGAGCTACGCCAAACATCACCCAATGACTATAGAAGCTATGAAGGAAAGTTTTCCAACCTGTGGGAGAAATGGTGTGCATCACTAGGTGAAGGAGAAAGGGCGCCATAATGCCTAAAGAAGGATTGTTTCCTGGCAGGGCTTTACCCCATCCTTCGAGAAAAGGTAAAAGGTAAATTCCTAGATACCTTTGATAAAGCTATGACTTATGCAAGGGAGAAGGATAGGAAGTTAAAATTCCAAGCTCAACTACAAGGGGGAATGGAGACTCCACCGCTAGCTCAACCTACGGCAAGGGTAGTAGCAGGGACAGGAACAACAGACCAAGAGTCCTCTCAACAAGAATTACTTCAACAAATCACCAATCAACTAGAGAGCCTTTCCATCAATCTGGTTCAAGGTGTAAGGGCTCCCCAGCCAGGAAATGAACGAAATAGACAAGAAGGATCAAAGACAAGCACGTGAGTACATTTGCTACAACTGTGGAGAGGTAGGTCACGGCATGTATTATTGCCCCCATCCACGACGCTATCAAGGAAATGGTAATCAAAGACGGCCTCCTCGCCAGCAAGTCACTCCTCCTTGAGCTAGGCCACTAAATGGACAAAATGCACACGTGGCTCCACCAATCCAAATATTGAGATTCCCTCCTCCACCACCACAAGCACCAGCAGAGATCCCTCCACTACCATTGGGAGGGGAGGACAGGGCTGTCTCTGTCATAAGTCTTGACAATGGTAAGGATAAAGGGAAAGAAAAAATGGAGGAAGTTGTTGCCATGCCAATAAAGAGAGTTAGGAGACAAAGAACTGATGAAATGGAAGCTTCAGAGCCGGATAAAGGGAATGAGGGTTCCTCCCAAGTGATAGGAGACAAGAAAAGGAAGAGTAGGTCAAGGAGTCACATATGAGTAGAAGACTTTCCACTTGGGGTAGGATCCATACCTTATGACCTGGTAGCAGATGTGAGTAAGCAAGGACCAAAGATTTCATGGCAGCAACTCCTCCACCTTTCCCCAAAGATGCGTAGAACCTGGTCTAAGATGGTCAGCACCAGGAGGGCTAAGGCAAAGTCAGTTGGGTCTATTAGTGCAAGAGGCATGAAGGATATCGTGCCAGTCATTGATGCAGAGATTAAGAGTCAGCGAGTCTCCAATGTGTACGTATATGGTGGAGCCGAGATTTGTGTTATGACAGCGAAATTAATGCACAGGTTGGGTTTGGAAGTAAACGAGCAAACTTCCTTACAAGCTAAGATGGCAAATAATGTAAGGGTGGCTTGTGTGGGAAAGGTTAATGGAGTGAAGGTTTCAGCTTTTGGTGTGGCAATCTCAATTGATGCTTATGTGATCCCAACTAAGGGGGAGGGCTATCCGCTAATCCTTGGAAGACCTTGGCTTATGGCTATGAAAGCTAGGCAAGATTGGAAGACAGGTTCCCTTGAGTTGCGACCAAATCATAAGGTAGGTGGCAAGCAACAAAAAATTGTGTATGACATGAAGCAGGGTAGACAACAAGACCTAGAGATGGAGACTTCTATGGATGAATGGAGCACAAGCAGCTGCTCGTCATCTGAGGATGAGTCATCTAAGGAGGATGCTAGCTCTTTGGAAGTCATGGGTATAATACTACGAAACCCAGAAGGAGAAGGTGGTCAAGACTCTCTAAACAAGGAAGAAGCCACAGGCTTAGAGGAGATGCTAGCTAAGGACCTACTAGAAGAAGAGAGAGAACCCTATTTGCAGGTACTAAAGAAGCATGCTAGCCTCTTTATAACTGATTACGAGCACATTAAAGGAGTGACGGTAACCCAACACCATATCCAATTAAAGGAAGGTGCCAAACTAGTGGTGCAAAGGCTAAGGAGATTAGGGCTAGTGCAACAAGATGCACTCTTAAAAGAAGTAAAAAGATTACTCAAGGCAGGATTTATCTACCCAGTGGAAGATTCTGAGTGGGTGTCTCCAATTGTGGTAGCACCAAAGAAAAATGGGAAGTGGAGGGTATGTGTGGATTACAAGCCTCTAAACGCAGCCACAAAAAGGGACCATTTTCCTTTGCCTTTTCAAGATGAAATACTAAATGAAGTGGCTGGTCATGAAAGGTACACAGTGTGTGATGGGTACTCAGGCTACTTCCAAATCAGAATTGCAGATGAAGACCAAAGAAAGACTACCTTCATAACACCTTGGGGGTGTTTTGCTTATAGAGTTATGCCTTTTGGTTTAACTAATGCCCCAGCTACTTTCCAGAGGTTTATGAACTTGGTGTTTCAACCTTACTTTGGTAAGTCCATACGATTCTTCATTGATGATTTTTGCATTTACAGCTCTAGGGAAGTACATCTGTCCAAGGTTGATGAAGGTTTCACCCGTCTGGCCCAATTGGGTGGGCAATTGAATAAAGACAAGTTCCACATAGGTGAGAGCAAGGTCACTCTACTAGGCCATGTTGTGTCTCAAGATGATATTGAGGCTGACCCTGAAAAGGTAAAGACATTGTTAGCTTTACCTACTCCTTCAAACGTGAAGCAACTAGTCTCCTTCATTCAAAAGGTTCGCTACATGGGACGATTCATACATCTCCTTTCTCAGGCAATCTATCCTTTGCAGCAGCTCACTAAACACACTACATTGACATGGAGTGAGGAGGGTGAAAGGTGCTTTCAAGAAGTTAAAACCATTTTGAGCTCATTGCCTATCGTCCTACAACCCACATGGGGTGAATTATTCTATGTAAATCCTAGTGTAGGTCCAGAATCTCTAGGAGCTGTCTTGATGCAAAAAGACCCAAAGACATCTCTCATGAGACCAGTCTACTTCTCTAGTAGAGTGATGACAGCTGCTGAAAAGGGTTTCAGCGCACTGAGCAATTGGTGCTAGCTCTTAAGTTTGCAGTGGAGAAGTTTCGGGCTTACTTACTTCCGAGACAATTTGTGGTGATCACAACTGAGGAGGTTTTTCCATATGCCCTACAACACATGGAATTGTCTCAAAGAATAGCAAAGTGGGTGGTGCAGCTTCAAGAGTTTGACTACACACTACAAGTAGAGGATTCCACCCGTGCTTGTTTGGCAAATGTCTTCACATAAAGGTGTTATGAGAAGGCCAAGAAAGAGGCACCTAGTAAGGTACCGCCTATCCCGGAGCTTGAAGTTCTACTGGGAGCACACAGTCTGTATTTTGATGGGGCTTACAAGAGGACCAAAGACAAGGCATCAGCAGGCATAGTAATATTAGGTCCAGAGAAGGAGAAGATCTTTGCAAAAGGGTTTCATCTAAAAGAGGTTCATTCTAACAATGAAGCAGAGTACCATGCCCTTGTTTTAGGGTTGCAATGTTGTCTTTCTCAGGGCATCACAAAGCTAAATGTTTTTGGTGACTCCATGTTGATTGTTAAGAAAATGGTTGGTGTATGGGCCTGTAAAAATGACAAATTGTCTGTTAAGATGAGGGAAGCAAAGGCCTTGTTGAAGGGTTTTAAAGAAGTTCGAGTGCACTTTGTACCTAGAGATCAAAATCGAGAAGCAGATGCCTTAGCAGGTGAAGAACTACAAACTCTCATAGTAGGTGCTATCCTTGTGAGAAGTCCTTTATACCAGGGAAAGGAGGAGCTGCATGATTTACTTTACTTTCTTGAGCATTGTGAAGCACCCTCTGGTATGAGTAAAAGCGAACGTAGGTGGTTGGCACAAAAGGCTACCAGCTATAGCTTAGTGAATGAGGACTTGTATTGTAGAGGGAAAGATGATGTCTTAAGGAGAGTTCCTGCATCCCAAGAGATAAAGGATATTTTGTTTAGTTGTCATGAAGGTGTGTGTGGTGGCCACTTTGCACAAGAGATTACTAGCAGAAAGATTTTACATGCAGGGTTCACGTGGCCAAGCCTCCATCGAGATGTACAACATTGGTGCCGCACATGTGAGGTTTGCCAAAAAGCTGGACCAAGGCGTCTTACCCATGAAAATCAACATCCAATCAAAACCTATGGGCCATTTGAAAAATGGGGGATAGATGCAATAGGGCCACTACCTTGCACTCAATCAGGGAAGGAATACATCATTATGGGGGTGGAGTACATGACCAGATGGGCAGAAGCTCGTCCCACAAAGCGCATCACAGCCAAGGACGTGAGTGATTTCATTTTTGAATGCCTTTGTTGCCGTTTTGGCACACCTTTGGAGATTCTCTTGGATAGGGGACCGGGATTTTGAGCTGATTTAGTCGGGCAATTGATGAGCAAGTTAAAAATCAAGCGCAGGCACTCTACACCATACTACCCTCAGTGCAATGGTCTTGTGGAAAAGGTAAATGGTCTTATATGTAAAATCATCACTAAGAAAGTGCATTTACATCCTAAGGCATGGGACAAACACCTAGATGCAGCACTTAGGGCCTACAGAACATCCTTTAAAACATCCTTGGGGTATACACCTTTTCACTTGGTTTACGGGCAAGAGGCACTATTGCCTATAGAAGTGGAGCTAGCGAGCCTCCGAGTTCTAAAAGCACATCAAGAGGATAGTAAAGAGAAGCAGGTGGAAGGAAGAATCATCGATTTGGAGAGGTTAGGGCTAGATCGAGAGTCAGCAGTGAAGTACTATGCAGCCCAGGCAGAGAAGAAATGAAAGAAGTTCAATCGCAACCTTGTCAAGAAAGGTATCAAGGAAGGTTCTTTAGTGCTCAGATACGACAATCGCTTTGATCGCAGGAAGGATGGTAAGTTCTTGCTTAAGTGGGAAGGCCCTTTTGTAGTGATACAGAGGTTCTCAAATGGTAGTTACCAACTAGGTGACCTAGATGGTAAGGTACATCAGACCCCGGTAAATGGTTGGCGATTGAAGGCCTACCAATGTCGTATTTCACAACCATATGCTGGTGAAATCAATGCTAAGGATGGTTCAGAAGTTCAATCGCAACCTTGTCAAGAAAGGTATCAAGGAAGGTTCTTTAGTGCTCAGATACGACAATCGTTTTGATCGCAGGAAGGATGGTAAGTCATGCTTAAGTGGGAAGGCCCTTTTGTAGTGATACAGAGGTTCTCAAATGGTAGTTACCAACTAGGTGACCTAGATGGTAAGGTACATCAGACCCCGGTAAATGGTTGGCGATTGAAGGTCTACCAATGTCGTCTTTCACAGCCATATGCTGGTGGAATCAATGCTAAGGATGGTTCAGAGGAGAGCTCATCATATTCGAGCTCCAACTAAGGTAACAATCATGTACATAGTCGTTTCAAAAAAAAAAAAAAAAAAAGAGAAGACAAAAAAAAAAGGGAAAAAAAGAGAAGAAAAAAAGAAAAAAAGAGAATGCTACCAGTGAAAGCGGATATTGACAATGGATAGGGTATGGCTTTCAAGGGTCTAGGAGACCAGTTGTTAGTCATGGATGGATACAATTATTCATCAGAAAGGACTAAACAGGGTGCATCAGCCAAGAAAGCAGTAACATGGCAAATTCAATTGGTACCAGGTGGGTAAGTATTCAAGAGAACCCTATTGTAGCACAACCTACAGCTAGAGGCATCAAATACCTCTAGCTTAAGGGGGAGGGCTATATGATGCATGGTTTTTAGGACCCCTTCTGAAGATGCAATAAAGGCACAGTCAGTTGTTGGGGAGATGAGGATACTCTAGTCCAAGGGATCTCGAAAGAGAAGAAAAATCTACTTCACAAGCACCAAAGAGTAAAAAGTGCCATGGACAGAAGATATGTGGGAACGAGCTCTTATGCATGCCTACAACCTATATCTTACAGAATAGCCCATTCTACGTGTGAATTTCTAGTGAAATTTACACGAGGATGTTCGTGTGGACTCACAGCACAGCATACTCCGTTTTCACTTTTTTACCGACAGTAAATGTTTTTTACCACAGTAAATATTTTTTACCTACAGTAAATATTTTTCACCTACATGGTAAATACAAATCACTTTTTACCTACAGTAACTTTTTTTACCCATGGTAAATATTTTTTACTGCACCATAAGTATTTGGTAGGTAACAGTTCACTGTTACTAGAAGTAGTGATTGGGCATCAACAATGCTGTTACAGGAGGAGAAAATCTTATGGTAAAGGTGAGTCAACACGGATAAAGACTTTTGACTTGAAAAGAGACATGCTGATTTTTTCAAAGAACGCATGTCAAAAGAAGCCATGGTTGAGGATTTTTTGAGAATTTGATATTCAGGAGGACCCAGCAGGTCCTCCCCTGACATGTGCAGAACCTCCAGTTTCAACAGCCACCTTACTTGCTCTTAAATGCTGGTCAAGGACTTATCCCCATGTGTCACAATCAGAAAAATCAGCATTTACCCTCCCCTCTCACATCACTCTAGGGAATATGTTGATGGTGACATATTAGGTGACCTCAATCTATTGACCACCCTAAGCAAAAAGTAACCCCAATCAGCGGATTTAAGCATGTTTATCCCTAATCCTAAACCCTCTCAGAAACCTATATAAGGAGGCCTTCTCTCACTCAAAACCAACACTTCACCCACTTCACCAAGCAACGAAGCTATGACGACATTGCTCACAACGAGGAGCTATGGATGGAGCTCTACTCTCTCTCCCTCTCTCTCTCTCCCTCTAGTATGCTACATTACTAGCCCTAAAACCTAAATAAAGAGTCTTCTCTCATTCTCCATGGCCACCATCCTCGCCATCATTCTCTAAGGTATTGATGTGTTGCTAGTAGGATCATACCTACTTGCTGGGTTGATTGTTTTTGACAAGGGATTATGCCATCCTTGGCTTACTTCTCTATATCCTTGTTATGTATGATCAGATGCCATTGTATTGTTAAGCTGATGTCTTGTGTATATATATGCTACATAAGGTCCCTAAGCTTCGTTTCTATGTGTTTTGCCATATGTTTTGATGCCATCATAATGCCAGAAGTCTCACTTGCCTATGTGCACTATGTGTGAGGTCCCTAAACCTCTTAATTTAGGGTGGTGTCCCCTTTGTTTTGTTCTTTGCTTGTTTGCATGAGGCGTGGTTTGTGGAGTGTGCACGAGTACAGAGGCCACCCGATTGCACTGCTCTTTTTCCCGCCATCATTTACTTTGCGAGAATACATGGGAAATTTTCATGAATATCTCTTGGTGGTGCCCCGCACTTTTCAACATTGCTAGGGACTTTAAATAAATGTTCTTTAATTCTGGTTGCATTACCACTGAACTGGTGGCCACAAGATTTACATTTAAGTCGAGATGTATTTCTCCCAGCAACTAACTCATGCACATAACTCCACTCTTGTCCTTTCACCATGATGCACAAAAGTACTCTGCTTGTGAAAACAAATTCAATGATCATTTTCATAATCAAAATCAATTTAAACATTAAATTAATTTAACTAACAATGATTGAACAAAATTAGAATAATTAAAAACAACGATTGAACAAAATAAAAATAATAAAAAACAATATCATTGGATTACATATAAATTGTATCAATTTATCTAAAGTGCAAGCTTGTAGCTTTAACACATTACGATAATCAATAATTACAATTAAATTAAGTATTAAAATGATTATCATTATGAATTGTTATAGCTACAAGAGCTATAAGTGACATTTTTAAATGTCAAAACGATAATCACTTAAAATACTTGATAATTATCGTATCTATGTAAAGTGCGAACAAAAAATTCTTACACTTTACCACAGATTTTTAAGCGATTATCTATTTACAATGCGAGCATATGTATGCTCTCACACAGTACGATAGATTTTACAGTCCAAATAAAGATAACAGAATATCAATATTTTTGGACATGTTTTTCCTAAATTTTTACTCTAGTGAGAGAATAGCAGTGTGAATAGCTCTACACAAGACGTTAAAATATAATTTTCTTTCATTATATTCATTTTGAAGTGAGAAAATCTCTACACATCAAAATCAAACTTTAAATTACATAAAATTAATTTTTATGTAATTATATTTTTAAACTAATTATCTCATGTGAGAGTACACTCTACACACAACGATAATATCCTAATTTTTTTAATTAGTCACTTCCAAGTGTCAATTAATTGAAGACATTGACAAGTGATTCTTATAATTACAGTTTGTACTAGGTGAGAGATTAAACTCTTCACAAAATACAAACTTTCAACTATTTACTAATTTATTCAAAACAAATTTATAAATCTCAAAACACAAAACTTAAAATCCATTGAATTTTAATTTTTATCTAATTCAAACTGTTTTATTTTTTTACATATTATTCTTTTATTTGTTTGGTGCGAATACTCACATGGAAAACACTAACTTTGTGAATGATGGTGTGAAAATTGGCTGTCGCGTGTTGCTTTATATACTAATGTATTCGATCGTTCTTTTTTTCGGTCGATATTTTTTCCGATCGTTATTATTTTCGATCGAAAAACTAAGAAGTTATACGTTTGGCCGTGTATGCTGATGTGGCACCGTATAATACGGCCGTATAATTTAAATAAACGAATAATACACCCATTATTTGCGTATTATCCATCTCCCGAATAACGAATAATGCAACTTAGGCGCGATTAGCCTCACAGCAGGGGGTAACAAGCAATACGTTCTTTGGGATTCTTCAAATAGATTTCTTCTCACATTAAAAGAATTAAAAAAAGAGCTTTGTCCTGGAGGCAGAAGAATTTGTCCCCCTTTCCCAATGATACATACTCTCTCTATTCAATCTTGGAACGTGAAGGGATTAAAAACCTGGAAGAAGGGCACTCTCTTCTGGGAAGAAGTGAAGAAAGAGAAGGCAGTCAATTGTTGGGCCATCCAAGAGCACCATTTGGATGCTCGTAGCAAGAGAAAACAGGCTGTAGGAAAAAAACTTATCTTTTCTTGGGAAGGAAGTGACGATTTCAGTGTGTCTTGTTCATTGCTGACAAAGACTTGCAGCCAAAGATGGTTCTAAACCACCCCTCCAGAAGAGTTCTTGGTGCTAGAATCAGATGGGACAATCAACCTAGTACCATAGTAAATGTTTACGGCCCTTGCAACACAAAGGATAGAGCTAAATTGTGGATGCAGCTCAAGGATACTCCGATAGAAGGGGAGTGGATGATGGTTGGAGTTTTCAATATGGTCGAGAAAAGCAAGGACAAAAGAGGCTCCGCCAGTCTACTGGCAAGCTGAGAAAAGTCTAAATGGCTGAGCTTATGTGAGAAGTATGATTGACTTGTGGGAAGTGGGCCCATGGAACAACATGCTTGGATTCACCTACACAAGCTGCACTACCTCCTGACTGGACAGATGCTACTTCTCTCATCAAGATGACTAGATCTCATTGACGTTAGAGATGAAGGTAATCTCAACAAAAATCCTCTCCGATCACATGGCATTACACTTACAACTCAAGAAAGATAAGGGGGGGGGGGGGGCAATCCCCAAGAGGGGAGAAAAAGCTTCTTGTTACAGGGACACACCTGTTCAAAGACCCTCTCTTCAGAAGCATCATCAAGAAAGCGTTGGGAAAGCTCAAGAAAGATGTGGGGATGAACAAATCTAGTGCTTGGTATATATTTGTTTGGAATGTACAAAAAGCTATCAAAACTTCAGGTCCTCGGGTTAAAAATGCCAATGAGGCACATATCAAACATCTCACAGAGGAGGTAGCGCAATTAGCCTCTAGGAAGGTTGCCGGACTAGCTATCGAGGATGAGCACAAGCGATGTCTTGAAGCTAAATCTCACCCGGGCAACGAACAGCTAGAGGAAATCAAGAAGACGATATTGCTCTCTAGAGAAACTTTACTTCAACCAGAGTCTTCTAACCAAGAACATTATTTTAGGGCTCTGAAAGTGAGAAAGAGTCGAGGCCGCGTGCAAGCTCCCCTGAGAGTCCTCCATACCTTTTTTAATTATTTTAATGCGAGAAGGAATCTATTTGAAGAATCCCAAAGCACGTAATTGCTTGTTACTCCCTGTTGTGAGGCTAACTGCACCTCTTTGAGCTTGCCCTACCTCCCACCCACCCAAATAACAAATCACCCCTCAGCTCACATGTAAATGGGAAGAGAAGGGGTAAAAAATCTTTGAATAACAAATTACCCCCTTGCGTGTGGGGAGCACCTAACACACATCAATCACACTTTGAATCACGTTTCTTAGTAATATTCCAAGTAAAGAAAAAACAAAGGCATTGGTTAATATACATTTTTATACCATACCCTTAAGTTTAAAAGGAATTATTCTCACCTAGTACTACATCAATGCCGATTTGTAAAAGTTAACAACATTATCTCAATTGACAATAATTCACAATATTATTTCAATCAATGATCTTTATGTAATCAATATACAATAGATGAAGACGCCCACATAGGTGATGAAATTATGGCTCCTCACTATCGACATTGGCTGCTCGGTTTTGTGGGGGTGATCCACATTTCGAGCAAGCAAAACCGAGCAACGCATTTTTTCGAGCGAAACTTGTCAAAAACTTGATACAAAAATGCATACTTACTTAAGTTAACCAAACTAACAAAATGTAATAGGTACTACAGGAAACTTTGAAAAATTATCCACCATAGGTTGGAAGAACGCCATGAAGAACACTAAGAAGAGCTTTCTCACAAAGAAGAACACCTAAACATGTCTCTATTCACTACTCAGGGTGACGTAGCTAGTTGAGGGCAGAGCAAACAATTAGACCAAGTAAGCTTGCACATCATCTAGGTAGATGAGTGTGACAAGGTCTTAGGAGCAACAACATGGACGGTTATCTTGAATTGATAGCTCTATAGCTAGTATGTCATACAATTTTTACAGAATAAAAGTAAGGAGAATCTCAAGAGATTCTCTTTCTCTCTCTCTCTCTCTCTCTCAAATGTAGCGGCTGCCACTTCCATGTCTCCCTCTCTTTATATTTTGGTTGCATGGAAGGTTACGACGGCATATCTCTCTCTCTCTCTCTCTCTCTCTCTCTTTCTCTCACACACACACACACACACACACACACACATGTGCAATCCAACCATAGAAACCTTTCTGGCTGCTTTCACCTTGTGTAAGATGTTAACCTGCAAAAAGCCGAAGAATTAGAGGGAGCCGTGAGTGAGAGAAAGTTGCTTGATTATGAATTGGACGCCTTCGGAATGCAGTGATTGCAAGACATGTCCAACATGCTTTTTTGTGTGGTGGTGGTGGTGTGGGGGGGGGGGGGGGGGGGGGCAATTGACAATCGAGATCCATTTTTGAGTGCTTAGCATGTAATTTGTCACAAATTACATCACAAAAAAGGTAATTATGTCTAAAACTAATGAAGCAATTCATCTCCAAAGCCTACATAACCAACTCAAATTGTAGTTTTAGCATCTTGTATGATAGACAATCAGTCTTCTTACGAAGAGCTAGAAAAAATATATAAAAATTGGAGAAATTTACTTTCACAACCATATTTTGGGAATTTTGAAGGCCATATTCCCCACTGATGACATTAATGTAGAGGGGAATATACTCAGTGGCAGTTGACGATGATGACAGACGATTGCAAAGTTAAAGTGGCAATTGATAAACATCTCTCTATATAGACCGCACGACATTGTGGGTTAGGGACAGGCTAGCCTTGGAGCATGCACAATCGAATTGCGGTGCTAGGTGCTAGGCGCCCAGCTGGATGGGAGAGATCAAGGAGGAGGGTGGTGGAGGGAAACATCAAAGGATGACATGAACGCTGCCGCTAGGGTGCTTGCTAAATGTAGCAATTGATCACTTGGCCTTTCATTGCTGCAAATTATTTCCTTGTGATCATGTCCGTCTTCATGTCTGCAAAGCTGCACCCATTGCCAATACAGTACTTGCGGCCGCAGCACTTGTAGCACCAAGTATAGCAGCTTCGAAATCTAAGAAAGGATCAAAGAGCCAAGAGAATAAGAAATTCAGGTCGTCGAACTGTGACCAACCCGCTCCAATTGAAGCTTCAAACCTTCCAAATGCTTTCAGTGCAGTGGCTGCACATCATTCAAGAACGAAAACAGCAATTGCTACCTGAAAGGGCCTTTCTCATGCTCTAATTGAAAGCTGGAAAGCTTGGCTGTGTGTGTGGCCGCAAGCTTGGTGTTGCCTTGCCATCATCTCACCCTGCCCGCTCCTTGCTGCCTCTCACCTACTGTACCTTCACTATGATCACGCCTGCACATGCATTTTGTCGCTCTGATCCTTCCTTCTCATTCACACTGGGACAGTTCTCTAAACGGTCCCGCATCGGTGCGAGACCTTTTCGAGCATTGTCCCAAGCATGAATGAGAAGAAAGTCAGTAAGGAAGGAAAATTCATCTTTCTTAAGGGTGGCAATTGTGCCTGCCATGGTTGTCTATCAGAAAGCGTGCCGCGCTGGCGCGGGATTGTTTCGAGCATTGTCCCAAGCGAAGGAAGTCCGTAAGCAAGGAAAAATCATTTTTGTTAAACGTGGCAATTGCGCCTGCCATTTTTGTCTGATCAAAAGCGTACCGCGCTGGTGCGGAGAGGTTTTGAGCACGTAACGGTTTTTCCTAAAAACTCCCTCTCCTCTGCCCTCGCAGCATCTCCCCTCCACGCTCCCTCTCACCCGTTTCTTCTCCTTTCCTCCTCGCTCATCTCCCCTCTACCATACATCCCTGATTGGAAGCTACTTAATGTTTTTAAGGGAAATTACCAAAAACCTCTAGTTTTGGAAACTCCCAAAATACCCCTCAAATTTCAAAACTTAATTCCAAAATACCCCGGATATATTGTTCCCAAATGCCCTTCAAATCTTCCAAAATTCCAAAAATTTGTGAGAGTAAATTTCTCCAAAAGTAATTTTTTTTGTAGCTCATCATAAGAAGACTCTATCACACAACATGCTAAAACTACAATTTGAGCTGGTTGTGGAGGCTTTGGAAATGAATTGCTTCATTATTTTTAGACATAATCAGCCTAGTGGGTCCACTTTACTTTATTAGTTGGAATCTTCATGGATTCCATGGATGCACCCGGCGTGACGCAATGCTTCTTCCCCAAAAAAAAGTCCAGGTCCCCTAGGGTGCAGTGCTCCATCAACTCCTTCCAGCTTGCCTCCATGCTGAACTGCTTGTCCTCCCATCTTACCTCTTGCTCGCATGGACAAGTGCAGCAATGTCGTGAGAGGAAGAAGCCAAGCTTTCTTCCTGCTGCCCCATGAGTGAGAGAGAGAGAGAGAGAGAGAGCACGCTTCCTTCCTTCCTGCAGCGCCGAGGGAGAGAGGGTTTTGGGATGCTGCTAGCCTTCCTGCCTGCCTCCTCGCTCATAACTGCCTGCACACCGGACTATCTCCACGAGCCCACGCTTCTCCTTTGCTGCAAAACCTCCAACACAAAATCATGATCATTAATTTCTTTGGACTCGAAAAAAATCTGGCCCACCCCTTGCCGTCCCTCGTCTCTCTTTCGTCGTCGCACGCGGCCATTGTTTCTTGCCTGCCTCCGTGCGTTTATGCCTACCACGTGCCCCTGCTCCTCCCACGTGCCATCACCTCCATCCACAACCGCTTCCCCAGCCATGCACAACTCTCCTTGGCCTTTTCCTTCTATTGAACAAAAAGAATATGGATAGAATATTGCTTTGAGACGGGGCCTGCCGCATGCGCGCACGATTGCCCAAGCACTTCCCTCTCAAGGACCCGCTGACATGCGGCCTCTGTCCCTGTCCGTCTCCCTCTCTCCCCTTTTACTTCAATTTTGGAGGGTATCTCACGAGATACCGTCGAATTTGACCTGCTTGCAACATTGGCTGGGCCTATTCGTCTTTTTTGCAAGGTAATTTGTGAAAAATTACATGTTAGTAACTCAAAAACGGATCTCAATTGTTAAAAAGGAATAAAGATTAAAAAATCTTGAACAATCCAACCAAAATAGATACAAGGGTTTTTTGGGAATTTCCACAAATTAGAGGGGTAATTTGGTAATTTTCCAGTTATAGTGCTAAAAGCAAAGGTTACAAAGCGCTCGCTACTGCTGAACGCCCTCCCTCGCTGTCCCCTGTCCCTGCCTACCCTTGCGCGTGGCAGCCCAGCCCGCCCGCCCGCCCCTTGCTGCACGTACCCGCCCGCTCTCCCCACCTTGCATTGCCCCCCAACCCCCGTCCATTGCCCCCCCCCCCCCCCCCCCCCCCCCCCCCCCCCCCCCCCTCTCCTCGCCCGCTGCCTCTTGAAATCCCGCACACTGTCACCCTTATCTGATCTTCCCCCCTCCCCCATATTCTTCTTTCCCGAAGCCTCTTGCACTTCGCTTTGGCAGCACTGTTTCTTCAAACAGTGCTCGACGCGCTCGGTTGCAGAGTCTCTTCACCGTCCGCTTCTTTGCCATAGTAGCAGACACAGATGAAGGCTCCAGCTCCGTCACAGAGGGACTCTTCCGAAGCCCCCTCGCCTGACCCCGCTGAGCCCACCATTCTGAAGGAGTACGAGCGGAAGTGTGACGCGAGAGAGAGTGCGAGAAGAAGAGCACGACGATATGGTGAACTCGCTCTACTGTAATGTGTAGAGCATAGTGAGTTCTTATTAGGTTTGTACAAAAGAATATGTGTACATACCTGGCGGCCCGCCCACTTACCTGGGCGACCACATTGGGCTTTATACCCCAACAACCTCCCACTTAAAGTCCAATGTGGTACTTTAAGTGTGAGAGAAGCTACTATACAAGCTAATATACAAGAGATGTAGAGAAGTGATGTACTACCCTACACCTAACTGCTTGCAAAAATGCGCAAAGCTCTCTGAGGGAAGTCCTTTTGTAAGTAGATCAGCAGGATTTTCTGTGGTGTGAACTTTGACAAGCTGAAGTTGCTTATCCTCGAGCATTTCCCTGATGAAATGATACTTCACATCCACATGCTTTGTCTTTGAGTGATAAACTGGATTGCGAGCCAATTGTATAGCACTTTGACTATCACAATATAACACAGGCATCTCTTCTTTGATTCCCAAATCTATTACTAGTCGATTAAGCCAAATTGATTCTTTGCATGCCTCTGATGCTGCAACATATTCAGCCTCTGTAGTAGACTGAGTAACACAATCTTGTAATCTAGAACGCCATGATACTGCTCCACCAGCCAATGTAAAGACATACCCTGACGTAGACCTTCGGTTGTCTAAGTCACCTGCATAATCTGAGTCTGTAAAACCCTTTACACTTAGCTCCTGACTCCCATAGCATATACGCATACTGTTTGATAGCTTTCAGGTATCTCAATATTCCTTTCACTGCCTCCCAATGTTTCTTGCCTGGGTTTGACATGTATCGGCTTACTACTCCCACTGCAAATGCAATGTCTGGGCGAGTAGCAATCATTGCATACATTAAACTACCCACTGCAGACGCATATGGAATCTTATCCATTTCAGCCTGTTCTTCCTCAGACACAGGACAATCTTGTTTGCTAAGTTTCACATATGGTGGCAATGGAACACTCAATGCCTTTCCCTTCTCCATATTGAAACATTGCAAAACCTTGTCAATATACTCTGTTTGAGATAACCAAATCAGCTTCTTTGATCTGTCTCTCTCAATGCGCATACCAAGTATATGACTTGCCTCACCCATGTCTTTCATGTCAAACGATTTTGCCATCTTTGACTTCAAAGCTGAAATTTCTTCCAAGTGCTTGCCAGCAATCAACATGTCATCCACATACAAAATAAGGATCAGCCAACTGCCATCCTTACCCTTCTTTGTATATAGACAGTGATCGAACTCACTACGTTTGTAGCTTTGAGAAAGCATAAACTTGTGGAACTTATGGTACCATGCCCTCGGTGATTGTTTTAAGCCATAAAGACTCTTTAACAACTGGCATACCAAATATTCCTTGCCTTTCTCAACAAACCCTTCTGGCTGCTGCATGTAAATTTCCACATCTAAATCACCATGCAAGAACGCTGTCTTGACATCCATTTGGTGCAACACCAAATCTAATATGGCAACCAATGCAAGAAAGTATCTCAATGTAGTCATCTTGACCACCGGAGAGAAGACTTCATCAAAGACAATGCCTTGTTCTTGCTTAAAGCCCTTGGCAACAAGCCTTGCTTTGTGCTTCGGTTGACTTTCATGAGCGGTGATCTTATACCTGTAAACCCATTTACAAGGTAGAGCCTTTTTGCCCCGTGGTAATTTAACTAGCTTCCATGTCTGGTTTTTATGCACAGCTGTCATCTTTGACTGCATGGCCAATTGCCAATTCCCGGAGTCCTTCATTTGCACTGCTTCCTTATAACATGAAGGCTCATTGCAATCAGTCAACATGACATAGTTCATAGATGGAACAAACCTATCAGGAGGTCGTGTGACACGTCTAGATCTACGCACAACAGGTGGCTCAGGCTCAGCCACAACCTGCGGTTCCAATCTATCCTGTCCTTGCTCCTCTTGAGCCCTGACATTTTGTCTTGCATGTGCAGGTCCATCTTCTTGGAAGACAACTCTTCTAATCTCCTCAACCCTCTCTGGTTTAGAATGATATTTGGATTCATTAAAGTGAACATCATTGCTACGGACAACCTTTCTGGATTCGGGATCCCAAAGTCTGTACCGCATCTCACCAGAATTTCCATAGCCTAGAAAGATGCACTTTCTACTCTTTGGCTCAAGTTTGTTCCTAAATTCCTTTGGAACATGAGTATATGCCTCACAGCCAAAGACTCTGAGATGCTTGTATGAGGGCATTTTGCCTGACCATAACATCTCTGGCACTGAATCCTTCTACAAAACCTTTCTAGGAGATCTATTTATAAGATGAACAGCTGTTGATACAGCTTCAGCCCAAAACCCATTTGGCAGCTGTGCATTAGACAACATACTTCTGACCTTCTCTTGTATGGTCCTATTCATCCTCTCAGCAACACCATTTTGAGGAGGATTGTAAGGAGCAGTAAGTTCACGTTTTATACCTTTTGACTCACAAAAGTCCTGAAAGGCCTTTGAAACATACTCTCCACCATTGTCAGTGCGTAAGCATTTACGATTCTTGCCACTCTGATTCTCCACAAGTGTCACAAACGTTTTGAAAACACTAAACGCTTCATCTTTGTGCTTGAGAAAGTAAACCCATACTTTCCTCGAGTAATCATCTATAAATGTCATAAAGTAAGAAGCTCCCCCTAGAGATAGGTTAGGCATAGGTCCACACAAATCACTATGAACAAGTGCCAACTGTGTATCTCTTATACTGCTTCTATGCTTATGTGGTTGCTGTGTTTGCTTACCATACAGACAATGTTCACAGAATTCAAAATCACTAAATGAAAAGCCAGGCAAATAACGAGAACGAGACAAGATTTCCATTCCCTTCTTGGACATATGTCCTAACCGGCTATGCCACAAAGAAACGTTCGGCTGCTCAGTTACATTGATTACATTTTTAGAGACATTTGATACATAAATCATGTAAAGTCCTCCAGACTTTACTCCATGTGCTACTGTCATAGAAACCTTGGATATCTTCCACATGTTCTGTCCAAAAGTGGTGACGTAGCCAGCATCATCAAGTAAACCTGTGCTGATCAATCTCTTTGTAATTGCGGAAACATGTCTCACATTCTTGAGCGTGAAAGAAGAGCCATTCTGAAACTTCAATTGAACATCTCCAACACCTAGGATCTCACATGTCTGCCCATTGCCTAGCCGAACATGATCTTTGGTGGTCACATAAGAGGTAAACCACTCCTTGTTTGGAGACACATGAAGTGATGCCCCTGAGTCTATAATCTAGTCACTCAGTGCATTTCCATCAGATGCTGTAAGAAGAGCTGAGTCCATTGTATTCTTCAAGAAGTAGATGTCTCCTGACACTAGACTGTCATCCTCTGCAACAGTGTTTGTCACATTTATTTCTTGAATCTTCACTGAGGACTTGTTCCTCTCACCATGGTCTTCAGCTTTCTCTTTTCCTTTTTCTGCTTTCCATTCTCGGCAGTCTCTTTTCATGTGACCTTTCTTGCCACAATGGTAGCATTCTATGTCACTCTTGCCTTTAGCACTGCGGGACTTGCTACGAGACTGATTCCTCTTTCCACCTTTGTAATTTTCTTTGGTCCTTCCCCTGACAACTAAGGCTGTTCCTTTGCCTTTGTCCATTGTCTTTCTATTGGTTTCTTTAGTAAGCAGACTTCCTTCTACACCTGCTATGTTCAAACCATCTGGAGGTGCAGAATTACTCAAAGCTGTGCGAAAAGTGTCCCAACTTTTCGGCAATGTGATCAACAGGAACATAGCTCTAACAGGTTCATCAAACTTGACACCTTGAGCTGACAGCTGACTGTAGATGGTGTTGAATTCATTCAGATGATTGGACATAGGGGTCCCTTCTTTCATCTTCAAGTCAACAAGCTTCTTAAGCCAGTATACCTGTGAAGCTGCACTCTGCTTCTCATAAAGATCACCTAGCTTTATCCATGCTTGATAAGCCGACATCTCGTCTTCTACATTAAAGTAAACGCTTTCTGCCAAAGTCAGCATAATGATAGAAAGTGCCAATTCATCCATTTTGCTCCATTCATCTTCGTCCATATCTTCTGGTTTTATCCCCTTGGGCTTTATAGGTTTTATCTGCTTCTTTTGTACCAACACGTGCCGAATCTGCTTCTTCCACAATGGGAAATTGGTTCCATCCAGCTTCTTGATATTGTAAAGAGCAGTGTCCTGTGATCTAGCCATAGCTACGCTTCACAGTGGTTTACTTTCCTGGGAAAAATTCGGCAGAGTTTCCCCTGTAAACTGACCTCTGAACCAATATCAACCTGTCAAATGAACCAAGAAAGCTTTTGATTCTGCATAAATTTTGGCAGAGTCTCCTTTGTAAAATGGCTCTGGTGTACTCAAAAACAGACCAAAAAACAGCTCAAAAAACACTGTCTCTCTGACACTGTAAGCTGTGGGTAAACCTGTCCTGCACCTGTACTGTCTCTCACTGTCCTGTCACTGTCCTGTAAGCATAGACTGCGACAATGCCTCAACGGCAGTAAAGCAAAGATGCAATCCCAACTGTCTAACTCATAGTCAATACATCCTAGCTGCCTATATCAGGGTGCTCGAGGGATCGCTCCAAGACCTGTATCACCGAAAGGATCTCAACATTCGAGAATCCCCCAGCTCAATAAAACCTCACTCGACCCTCAACAAAGGCTGTAGTAAATCTGACAGTACATAGACTTCCCACAAAGTCATACATCCACAAATTTCCCACTATATGTTGTAACCGCTGCGGCGGTTGTTTGCTGCGTGACTCACAGCCAGCAAACCCTCAACAGACATACATCATCTCTCACAATACATCCCATGTGGAAGTACCTGCAATTTCAGGATGAAATCTGGAATATCAAGCAGCAAACACAAGCTACCTGATGAACTAGTGGATGTCGCCTACAGTCTGTGTAGATGCACCTGTGTCGTGTGTGCACACCTCCAAGAACTGTGAGCCGTCCTTTGATGTGTAGACAGCCACAAATCAGCACTCTGGGAGTGCCGATATCCTCAGCACCTGCAGTCGTAGGCAGAAACCCCAAATTTGTAGAGTCGGATCTGCACCCGCCGAGACCACGTAATCAAAAATGGCCTGCGTAGAACTTTGTCGAAGCCGAACGGTGGCCGAGATGACCTCAGAATGAAAATCTGAGAACACCGAGCCCTACGGGTCTTCCCACAAGATTTGGGGCCATGTCTTCGCCTGTCGAATTTCACTCCAATCTGAGCTGGTGACTCTAGCCTCCTGCAGTGCTGCCCTGAGCCTTGATCTGAGCTCTGATACCAGTTGAAGGAGTACGAGCGAAAGTGCGACGCGAGAGAGAGTGCGAGAAGAAGAGCACGACAATATGGTGAAATCGCTCCACTATAATGTGTAGAGCATAGTGAGTTCTTATTAGGTTTTTACAACAGAATATGTGTACATACCTGGCGGCCCACCCACTTACCTGGGTGACCACATTGGGCTTTATACCCCAACACATTCGACTTGCTCTTTCGCTGACAAAGCAAGTGAGCCTACCCCCGGAGGTAGAGTGCTTGCAGGTGACTTCTGTCATCTGCAAGATTCTCAGCACGCGACCTACTAGAGGAGAGTTGTGTGACCTTCTCCAGGCCTGCCTTCTCGCAAGGTGGGTAAGATCTTGGACGTACAGATACTCGGACAAGGTTACCATCAGATCGAGTTTGAGGCCTCTGAGATGGCGTCCAAGGTCATCGCCATGAGTCCATTGACCATCCGAGCAACATGAGCCCACTTTCAACAGTGGAGACATGGTTTCGACCCTGCTACGGATGTTCTAGTAGAGGAGGTAGACATCCCCTTCTCCGTCTGCTTTTCGGGTTTGTGGAGGGAGAACTTACCACTTTTGTCCAGGATTGGCTCAGCCATTGGGACTATCCTAGAGACACCTCGCACGGTAGCCTCAGTAGCTTCCAAGGCGGCTGGCATTCCCTCAGTTCATGTTTTGTTCAGAGACACTCACACGCTCCCGAAGGTTATTCTTCTGCCTCGGGTGAGTGGGGATTGGTTTACACAGAGTGCAGAGTATTCGGGCCTCCGGAACCAGTGCTTCATTTGTCGACAGATAGGCCATCTAGCGAAGGCCTGTCCACAGAGGAGACCTCAACCTACACCACAGCCTCAGCCCTAGCCTACAAGGGCTGGCCAACAGACACAGACAGAGACACAACCCACACATGCAGAGCCACCCTTTGAGCCTGGGGCTCCAGTGGAGGAGGGATGGCAGCAGGTCCGTGGTCGACGACGGCAAGGGCCACAACGACAGTCTGGCACTCAGAGTGGTCCTTAGGCGCCTACTTAGCAGCAGTGAGTTTCCACGAGGAATTGGTTTGGTCCTCTTGAGCAGGATGAGGTCCCTGCTCCAGTCCCCCACCCTAGCTTCACCCTCGACAGCCCCTCCCCCCCAGAGTTCCCCCACTCTTCCTCATCCTCCCCCCCGCCTCCTGCTCCTGCCGCCTCTTCCCCCCGCCCCTCTACCTCTGCTGCTCCCCCCCACCGCTCCCCCCTGCTCCCTCTCTACCCCCTCGAGCTTCAGTTCCACAGTCTTCCCAGGGGGCAGGGCCTTCTCTGACTGCTAGGAGATCTCTTGGCAGCGCCTTTGCCACGAGTCACTTAGCAAGAGAGGGACAACCTTTCTTGCAGCCCCCTCTGCAGGTACAGACATCTCCCCTGGCAACTATCCCTCGTGTTCTGACGAGCATTGACATCCGGCGTTGATGAGACTTCTTCGACTACGACTTCACTCGTTTTCTCGGTGACCCCTCAGCAAACCATGAGGCAGCCTGCTCCATGAGACCATGAGGCCTTTGACTCAGCAGTTGGCTTCTGCTTTTCCCTTTGCGACAGGGACCATGCAGAGTGGACTCTCGACGCAGTGTTGGGATGGTTGCACACACAGGTCCTAGAGTTTTCTCACCACATGGGAGAACTAGGAGTTATAGACATGCTTCAGACTTTGTGGCCATTGGCCAAGTTTGCAGTGCCACCTCCAGATTCAAAAGGATGTAGAGACATTGTGGTTTACTTCTTTGCCGATACATAGTGCTTGCCATGCTATGTATAAATTCATGAGGACTCTTGGACAGAGGAGGTTGCTTTACGTACGACTCGCTCTGCTTGGGCTTGGGCCAGGCACTTGTTGCAGTCACGCCTATCTAGAGGACGCTCGGATGCGGATTACGCCCCATCCAAGCCAGCCTCAAAGATAGCCCATCTAGCTGTTGCGGCAACATCTGTTCTCTCTCGCTCCCCATGAGGATCATCTCATGGAATGTGCAGGGACTAGGTGGGCCCCAGTTTCAGCGTCAGCGGGGCCAAATGCGTCAGGAGCTTCAGTGCTGCCTTGTGGGACAAGAGATTGATCTCCTTATGTTTCAGGAGCATAAGACATTGTGGTCAGTGCTTGCGTGGACAATATGATACTTTTTGGTCAAATGCTTTTGGCTCTGGAGGCATCCAGGGTGGGGTATGTATGACTATTGCGGACTCTTTGTAGCAGGCCATTGTGGGTAGAGGGATTATTGTGTCACGCAGGGCTCAGTGGATTACTAGGCAGGTTCAGGGTTGCCTAGTGGGCTTCCTGAACATCTATGCGTCCAATGTGGCGAGTGCTCGAGGAGATTTTTGGTCACATATACTTGAGTCTCTGTTGTAGGCAGAACATTAGTGCATATGAGGGGACTTCAACATGTTGGAGAACCCTTCTGACAGGATTGGTGGTAGCCATGCTACTGTGCATGGAGTTGAGCTAGCAGCTTGGGAAAGGTTTTGTATGACTCTGAGGGTCTCGGATGTTTGGCAGCACTCTAGTTTTGTGAGGCCCCCAGACAGCCTTTCCTTCTCTCGTTTGGACGGCAGAGTGGGAGGAGTGAATCTATTGCGGATAGATCGCTTCTACACTAGTGACCATTTCAGTGACTTGGGAGGGACAATGGGCATTCTAGCACAGACTTCCTTCTCGGACCATGCACCAGTGATCCTCACAGTGGCAGACAGGCAGAGGAGTGGGAGCATGATGCTTCGCATCCCAAAGAGGCTCTTGTTGGACACAGCACTCAGAGAGTGGGTAGAGGCTCTTTAGACAGAGATCTTGGACAGGCAGGATTCTCTTGCTTACAGAGTGGCCTCATGCCTAGTTCAGATTAGCCGTTTTTTTTTTCCAAGGGTCTCTGGCTTGTTGGGATGCAGCAAGAGAGGAGCAGCGTCCTAGACGGGGCATTGCTTCGTTACAGAGGATGCAGGAGCAACATCCAGACAATCCCTGGTTGGAAGAGCAGCTATAGAAGGCCTAACAGGAGCTTGTTAGCAAAGAGGAGAGGCGACATGAGTTTTATTTCCACCGATAGGCATCTCAGTGGACCTAGGTGGGTGACAGAGTGACTGGTGCTTTCTTTGAGACAGTGGGACCTCGACATTCGCATGCCAACATCAATGAGTTGACGAGGACCGACGGGTCAGTTTCTTCCGAGCCCGACGATATACGTGCAATTGCTACTGACTTCTACCTTGAGTTACTGTCTCTAGAGTCCGGCATGCAGGGAGAACGTTTGGGCACAGATGCCTTGTCTTGTGACTGAGGAGATGCGTCAGAGGTTTGAGTTGCCACTTCAGCTTGAAGAGCTGCACACCACTCTCAGGGCCCTCCCTCGTGGTAGCTGTCCAAGTGAGCATGGGCTGACTCCCAGTTTTTTCTTGGAGTACTGGGACCTGCTTGGCCCACATCTCTGTAGTGATTTTCAATACATTTTGCACACATGAGTGATGCTTGACAGCACGAGTGAGGTCCTAATCTACCTCATTCCCAAGGAGGGTGGCTCCTTGGATGAGATTCGGCAGTGGCCCCCATCACCATCCTCAACTCAGCCTACAAATTCTTGCCAAGGCTCTGAGTTTGAGGATTCAGCCACTTCTAGAGAGCCTTATACATGGGACTCAGACATGTTTTGTCAAGGAACGCAGTATCCCTGACAACATCTTTACTTTTTGGGAGGCTTCTGCCCTGGCACGGCTCCGTGGTCAGGACCTAGTGATTCTTCTTCTCGATTTTGAGAAGGCATACCACACAGTGTTACCATATACATGTGGTAGTGATGTGTGTGAACACACTAGGACCGTCGGGGCATTTTTTCCCTCTTTAGGAGGTTTTTTCCCTCGTGCATCGTATATACGCCCATCACTCTAGGGCTATCTATTTTTTTCCATTGCACACTAAGTAATACACTCTCTATTGTGTGCCTTGAGCTTCCTTCGTCTTCTCCAAGATGTGTGTGTTTCACTGCAACCCTAATTCCAACAATTCGTATTAGAGCAAGTCACGTCCTCCCGGGCTTAGTCGCCAGCTGCTCCAGCACACGCCTGCTCACTTTCTCCGATTTCAGTGAGCTTTGGCGAGCGTTCGCAGGTCGACAAATATTTTGGGAATGCTCGAAGAGCTTGGTCTGCTCAGAATTTTGATTTGGGCTCATTTCGGCCTCCGTTTCCACTACAGGCAGTATTGCACAGGCTATTTCATCATTTTGTGCAGAATTTCTGACAGTGCCGTTTTCTGCATAACAGGTGCCTTATATAGTCTTCTACGGTTTGTGCTATATAGCATAGGTTGTTCCCGCTCCGTTTCTCCTATTTTCGGACAGTTCTCACATCAGGTGCAACATTTACCATGTCTGACAACAACAACAACATAGATGTGTTCAAGATATTTGCTGTTGAGGACAGGTTGGATGGGGACAACTACCCTATGTGGGCTTATATGATGCAACATGTTCTTGTGTCAAAGGGTGTCTGAACATTGTGCAGGGCATTGATGTACGTCCTGGTTCTGAAGATGTAGGCGATGTTGAGGATGTTGCAGGTCTTGCTGCAAGGATTGCAGCTGTTAGAGTTGTTTTGCCTACGGCAGAACAAGCTTGTTGGGATGTTAAGGATGCACAGGCTCATGCATTGATTACGTTGTCTGTGAAGCGCACCATTGTTCCTCACATCCGTTCAGCAAAATCTGCAAAACAGGCTTGGGATATTCTAGCAGGTCTTTATGCAAGCCGCAATGAGGCTAAAATTGCTTTGCTGCGTAAAGAGCTGGAGTTTAAGATTATGCATGAGGAAGATGATATGGACACTTTCCTTGCTAGTGTCAAGGATATCAATGAGAAGCTTATTTGTGTAGGTGAAGTCATTTCAGACAGTTCCCTTGTGCAGACTGTTCTTGATGCCTTACCAGATTCCTACCAGACTTTTGCTAGTACTTGGAGACTGATGACCCAAGGAAATCCTGAAGTTGTCAAGTTTGATGCATTATGCACATTGTTGTTGCAAGAGTCACTTTCTAGAAAAAACAGGACTAGGCAGCGTGCAGTTGAACAGGCTTTTATTGCTTCTCAAAGAAAGGGTGGTAACAGTAATGTAGCCACTTCTTATGGTTCTGTTGCGAGTAGCAAAAATTATGTTCCTAATGCTTCTGCTGGCAACAATTCGTCTGGAAATTCTGGTGATAAGGGCAAAAAGAAGATGCGTTGCCATTATTGTAAAGCCAATGATCACTTGATCAAGTCGTGTCCTAAGTTGAAGGCCAAAGAGGCTAAGAAGAAAGAGGGTGGTTCCACTGCAAATGCTGGTTCCACTACAAATGCAGCCATTGTTGAGTCTTCTATGAAAGGATATTGTAATACTGATGTTGATGCAGAATGGGATTTTAGCGCAGAGTGCACTTACAATCCTGTTGTCCATGATGCATGCTTGTCAGTTGCTGCAGATTCATATGTGTGGTATTTTGATAGTGGTGCTACAAAGCACATTACCTCACATCGTGAATTGTTTACCTCTCTCGAGTTTGTCCCTCATGGGAATTCAGTCACTTGTGCCAAACGCCTCTTATCCAGTTCAGGGAGTTGGAAAGATTGTGCTTACTGCTGCTAATGGCAGTTCTTTCACACTTGTTGATGCACTTTATGTACCTGGGATCAAGAAGAATCTCTTGTCTGTATCCGCACTTTCTAGACTTGGACTTGTAGTCAAATTTGTGGATGACAGATGTACAGTTCATGATCTCAGTTTTGGTGATGAAATTGTTGCATCTAGCCTTTTGTGCCGTGGGCTATATAAGCTCACTTTGTATGACAAGTGTGGACAAAACTTTGCAAATGCTGTTGCAGATTCAAGGGCTATTTCAGATGCAAAACTTTGGCATGCACGTTTTGGTCATCTGAATTTTGCCAGTTTGCTGCGTTTACACAAATCTGACATGGTTGTTTCTTTGCCACCTCTTGAAGCACTTGTCAAACATGTTTGTGGAGGCTATATTTTGGGTAAGATGCAGCATTCTAAGTTTCCAAAGGATGGTTTAGTTCGGGCCACATGCAGGTTGCAGCTTGGGCATAGTGATGTTTGTGGGCCCATGCAAACTCCGTCCTTCGGCAATTACCTGCACTTTGTGACTTTCATTGATGATTACTCCAGGCATGCATGGGTATTTCCGCTTAAAGCGAAGTCCGAAGTTTTTATGTGCTTCAAACAATTTCTGGCTATGGTTGAAAATGTCTCAAAATGTACTATGGGCACGCTCCGTTCCGATGGAGGGGGGGAGTATATGTCTCATGAATTTAATGCATTTCTTGCTAGTCGTGGGATAAAACACCAATGTACAATGCCTTACACACCTCAGCAAAATGGTGTTGCTGAGAGTAAAAACAGGTCACTTACGGAAATCGCATGATGTATGGTCAAAAGTCAAGCTTTACCGCATTCTTTTGTGCTTGAGGCCATCATGTGTGCCACTTATGTACTTAACAGGTGTCCTACGAAAGCTTTGCAGTCTATTACTCCATATGAAGCATGGCATGATAGAAAGCCTTCTATTGAGCACATGCGTGTTTTTGGCTGTTTGGCATATGCTTTAGTGCCACAAGTGCAGCGTAGAAAATTGGATGATAAGGTTGTCAAATGTATTTTTGTTGGTTATAGTGCTGAAAGCAAAGGTTACAGGTTGTATCATCCGCAAACAAAACATATTCTGGTTTCTCGGGATATAGTGTTTGTGGAAGATTCTGTTCAGCCCTTGCTGTCATGTACTACAGACAGTAATGTAAGCTCACATGACATTTATGACACTTTGTTGCCTCTTTTCAGTGGTGGAAATACGAATGTAAGTTCCAATGAGACAAATGTACAGCCTATGGGGGTTTCTGAAAATGTTTTAGATCAGCCTACTACTGATGCAGATGTACATGATGTACTTGATGAGGAAAGGGCTGAAAATGAGCATCCTAGAGGTATGCCAAAATGGCTGGTGCACACTTTACGTGACAGTAAATTGGATGCATCTTTTTCTAGTCGTACTCGTTCAGGCTCTCGCCATGCATCTTATGCATCAGATTGTTATGCTTTGGCTGTGTCTAGTTTACATGATGTTGAGGAGCCTTTGTCTTTTGATGAAGCACAGAATTCAGAAAATTGGATGATTGCCATGCAATCATAATATGATGCACTTATAGAAAATGACACATAAACTTTATGTGATTTGCCTTCCGGCAAAAAGGCCATTGGTACGAAGTGGGTTTACAAGTTGAAACGCAAGCCGGATGGTGAGATCGATCGCCATAAGGCTCGACTTGTTGCAAAGGGTTATGCACAACAAAAAGGCATAGATTATGAAGATACTTTTGCTCCCACTTGTCGTATGACTACTGTGGGTTTTCTCCTCGTTGAAGCAGTCTCTTCGTGCTTGGTATGAGAAAGCTGACACTCATTTGGTTAAATGAGGCTTTTGTAACAGTCCAACAGAAAGCACATTGTATGTAAAGCGTGAGGGTGATGTACTTCTCATTGTGTTTCTTTATGTTGATGATTTGCTGATCACTGGACCAAATGAGAGACATATTGCTCAATTTAAGGCTGATTTGAATGCTACTTTCAAGATGAAAGATTTGGGGCTGTTGCATCATTACTTGGGTATACAATTTAAGCAGTGTGATGGTGGTATTGCCTTGTGTCAGAAAAGTTACATAGAGATATTGCTATGTAAGTTTGGACTTGAGGATTGCAAACCTATTGCCACTCCCATGGAAACAGGTTTGAAGTTGAGTCTACATGATGCTGGCGATCTTGCTGATGCCACTCTTTACCAAACTGCTGTTGGGTGCCTCATTTATGTATGCAACACGAGGCCGCATATTCAGTTTGCAGTCTCACAGGTCAGTAGATTCATGCATAGCCCAGGGTCTAAGCATTTACAGGATGTCAAGAGGATTTTCCGCTACCTTAGTGGCACTTTACATATTGGCTTGTTTTATCCCATGGGGGGATCATTGCCGCCAGACTTACATGCTTTTTCGGACTCAGATTGGGCTGGTTGTTTTGACACGTGAGTGTCCACAAGTGGTTTTTGTTTCATGCTTGGCAGTTCATGTATATCATGGTTGAGCAAGAAGCAACCTACTGTGGCCACTTCTAGTTGTGAGGCTGAGTACAGGGCAGTCTTCACAGCTACGGTTGAGTGTGTATGGCTCAGACGCCTTATGGCTGATTTGGGTGTTGGACAGGACACTGCCAACACTACCTACACTGACAGTCAGAGCGCATTAGCAGTTGCGAGGAACCCAGTTTTTCATGCTCGCACAAAGCACATTGAGGTGCATTAAAATAAATAGACTTTGTGGTTAAAAGTTTTTAGAAAAATTATAGTAAGTGTAAACCTATGATATCAAGTTAAGGAAATGAAATCTTTAAGAGAAATTAAATACAATAAATATTAAGCCCAAAATAAGTAGATTATTAGGAAAAGATATAGAAAATTATAAGAAAGTTAGGAGAGCTTAGAAAACCCTTAGGGAAGCGGTGGAAAAAGTTATCATGCCTATATAAACAAATAAGAAATTACTAGGTCAAGAATTTATCAATTAAGATTATAAATTTAACCTTCGATGGGTTACGGTGGGTTACGGTTGAATACAAAGGTTAAGTCTAGATTTCGAATTATTTACTTAATGATTAGACGACCTTTTTATAAGGATAAGAAGTTATGGCACAAAAAAGAAACCGAGTAAATCCTACATCTGATGATGAGGACGTAGCTTTAAAACGAACTAGAGCGTCGCACGACGATGAAGCCGGGCCTAGTAGTAGGCCTACGGAGGAGAGTCTTCATGCGCCAGCGCAGTAACAAATGGCCAATCAATCCCAGGTGGGTTTCCCATTATTCAATTAAGTCTTTAATTAGTTTAAGTTCTTTTATAAGTTAAGCATTGCATACGTAAGGTTAGGAAGGATAAACTGGCTGTAAATGGAAGGTAACTTCCACGAACCCACGAGCAATGATTGTAACTAGGAAAGAAATGATTGGGTAATGACTGGTTGAAATAGGAAAGATATGATTGATCATCCTTAAAACAGCTTGTCTCAAGACACCTCCAACTCCTTAGTATAAATTGATGATAATGATTGGCACGGATAAGTCGGTTACCCCCATGAACGATGAGTTTCTACTTCGTGTCATGTCTTGATCTTTCTACATAAGTTAGGATGTCGTTTTTTTATCCTAGGGGAGCCGTCCGGTTGTATGGGCAACTGGTTTGGTGTATGGGCACTCGGAACCTTGGGTGGGGGTTTATCCACTCCGGATTTGAATAAGGAATGAGTGCCGTTTTTTCACCCTTAGGTGGTCTTGAGACAAGAACAGTACTGGTCATGGTTATTATGGACAATGTTTTGATTGACAGTACCCTGTCTTAAGTCTGTGTTCTGAAAAAATGCTTTCAATGCTGTCTTCAAGGAATTACTGTGATGGAACGTTAAAAGAGACCATTATTTTAAATGTTAAAATAATAATGTTAAATTCTTTCAATGCTGTCTTCAAGGAATTACTATGATGGAACGTTAAAAGAGACCATTATTTTAAATGTTAAAACAATGTAATAATAAGATAAATGAATCTTGTGTGAGTGCGGGGTGGTAAGTGGGATTGACTAAGGTTGTCAATCATGGACGGGTGGACCTGATTAGTCAGGTAACTATCCATCTCTGCGCACTAAAATTTTTAGAAAACTTCTTCACTTGGAGAGGAGTCCACCAACGGCTATGCCCTCACATCTGTTAGAGGGAAAAAAGCATTGGTTGAGGATACCTTAGCCCAATATGTGGAAGTTATAGGGCCGAAAGACTTTTGGGATTGTTAATATGTTATCCCGTTTCCGCTACAAGACAGGACTAAGTCTTCTTCTAAGGCTATAGACCCAAGCCATTTTCAATGGAAAAGGTTTATTCCTTGGATTTTTCTTATCTAGAGACTCCAATTTTTATAAGGCCTAGAGACCTGTCAAGGATCCCATCCCGATCTTGGTGTAGTCGGGGTTGGGAACATTACAGTCTAGGAACTCAAGGAGTTCGGTTTAGACAGTGTGGAGCACACTAATAAGGGTCCCTCTCACTCTTGTCGCAGAGTGTTTTGCAGTACCTCCACACACAAGTACATCTTGTACTTGAAGGATGTTCTTTTTTACACATCCTTACATGAGACATATTCCGCATGTGGAGAATATGAGTCTCTAGACTGACAATGGCGCCATTATTTCATTATGTGTCACGACAAAGTCCCTAGGTGCTGGTCACATCTGTTTTCTAGACCAGTTTTTAGCACGACGTATTAGGAGCAATTTCGTGGCCAGAAATTGTCGGATACTTAGAATGACTTGTTAAGGTACAAGTACTGCTAAACAACATTACAGATGGTTGTTTATATATATAGCAAGGCTATAAGTTGTTAATGAAAAAGTTTCATTTTCTGCACCTAGAAGTGCTCAATGTTTCACTTTCTATTGTGATTCAGACGTTTCAACAAGGCTTGCAAAAGATTGCACATAAAAGTATTTAGTTTCTTTTCAGAACTATTTACATTCCTTTTAATGCGTGCTCGGCGCATCGCATTTTCCATAAGTATTGGCAAGGATCATTATGGATATATAGGTCCGGGTTGGTTTTTGCTAAACGCATGCACACTAGGTGTTATGGGCCCTAGTGTTTAACAAAGGCTGATTTGGAACGGCATGCATATTCCTCAGGTTGTTGCTTATGAAGCATTTTGCACTCTATGTGCACTATCTCTATGAGATTACTTTTGGATCTACTAATCACCAATAGAGTTCATGGCTTGGTTTGGGCGTTTGTGGATTATTTTCAAGTTAACCATGATGGTTATGTTCGACATTGGTCATTCCTCACCAATGTTATACACTACTGTGATTCCCCGTTTACCAGTCATCTGGGACGACTGTCTGTAAACCTTGAGGAAAACACACCTCAGTACTGTCAGTTATCCAAGGGGATAGGCAGATTACAAAGAGTAATATTCTGCTAAGAGCATACATTAGCACAACGCATTTCTGAATAGATGATTTTCTCCCTATTCTAGAATTTGCTTAAGTACGGTTTTTCATTTTGAACACCTATTGAGGTGGGGTTGGAGATTGTATCAATACTTTCATACATCAAGGACTTACCGGGTGTACTGACAAGGTATGTTGGCAAGTAGCCTTCATTAGGGATGAGCATGTAGTTCTTTGTGTTCCAAACTATTCAGAATTCTAACACGAGGACATTCCCTATTTATGGACCTTTCAAGATACTCAGGCGAGTACGAAATTTGGCTCACAACTGCATGGATAGTTATGCCAAAGTTTCCTTGCATTATTCCAGTACCTTCAGAAGATTTGAAAGCTAGTTATGCCTTTGGACAACTCTTAGTTGTGGTTACTCCTTTACAGCACTCTAGTGAGTCATAACTGGAGTTACCATTTTAGACCCAAGTGGTTGCAAATGGACAACAATGTTGAAAATCAAGATGTTGCTCTTGGTTTCATTGAACCAACTCACTACACTAATTATCGGTCATACAGACAACTGGCTCACTTATGGGATGTCAATAAAGAAAACATCAGTATTCTTAAGAAGATATTACTACTTGTGTTTTTGAGGACGAAAACTGTTCCTTAAGGGGGGAGTAATGTCAGGACAAGAGTCCTACGGGGCAAGGCCCAACCTAGGGGGTCAGGGACCTAGGCCAAGGGCCAGTGCGGACTAGGGATCTGCTTAGGGCAAGTGCTAGGAGCTAGCCTATATAAGGGGCAGCAGGGAGGAGGATCCCAGGTTCAATTACCCTAGGCCTTATACAAACACTGTGAATCTTGGTTTTTCTCAAGCTTATCTATAATCATGTGTATACATGTAGGGCTTCAAACAAGCACATACACAGCATGTGTCACATGTGGACCTAGACTGAATGCACGTTGGGCACCCTCAATGAAGAAGCAAATCTACGAAGGTCATTAAGTGTATCTTCCAGAGAATCATGTGTTACGCGATGGCGTTTTGGAAAGAGAGCCACCGAGGATGTCTGCACAAGCATGGTTAGAGCAGAAGGAGATGTGTGATGAAGGTTTGGCACCAGGGATGAAGAGACTCTCTCTATGGTACGAGTTACCATATTGGTTCCGACTCATGATCAATCACATGCTCAATCCAATGCACATATTCAAGAATGTGGGTAATCTGCTATGGGACCATCTGACTGGCAAGAAAGATACTTTGGGAGCCAGGGTTGACCTTAGAAACTTGGATCATATGGAGCAATATTGGCCACAAACAGCATGTGCTGGATCAATAAAACTCCCTAAAGCACCATGGATTTTCATAGGAGCTCAAGAATGCAAAGTAAAAGAGACCATTCGATCTATGTAGACCCCCACTGGCGTAATGCACTCACTCCGAACGTGTTTTAATAAAGAAGGAAAGCTTACCAATTTGAAGTTACACAACTGGCATAAAATGTGTCAGGTACACTACAAGAGGTTGTGTGCTCTTGTGACGCTGTTAGCAACGGAAATACACTGGGTTTTTATAACCCCCGGCGTCGCTAAAACCGTCGCTAATAGCGTCGCTACGAGAGCGTCGCTATTTGCGTCGCTATAACCGTCGCTATGACCGTCGCTATATAGAGATGCTCATAGCGACTGTCATAGTGACGGTTATAGCGATGTTTACACAGAAGTCTATAGCGACGCTACAGAGCCATAAATAGCGACGTTTATCGCGACGCCGAGAGAATTTTTTTTTGGTGACAGGGCATTGAATGCCCTGCCACCCATCAACCATATTGTACTTGATTCACTTTTTAAAAAAAGTGCAAGGATAGATAATAGACCCAAAATAGTCACCCACAAGACGCATTGTTTGCAAAATTGACAATTGTACACATCATAGGAAAAATGAATTGATTGGCAAATGTAATAATGACAATTGTACAACATCATAGGCATAAAGAATTGATTCGCAAAATGAACTGCGGTGACAAATGTAATAATATACATGGTTCAAAAAGACGTATAAAATCCGTCTCATGATACATAAGCTATGAGAAACCCTAAACTAATGCTATCTAGCTACGGCTAAACTGACGTCGTCTAGTCAGACGTCTGATCGCGTCCAAACGGCGTATCTGTCAGATTCTGCAAAAAAGACAATAAGACAGCTTTCAGTAAGTATAAATATATAACGACATTTATAAAACAATACAAAAAATAGAAAAGAGTAAACCCTAATACTAACCATGCCGCCGCGAGAACTGAGAATGTCCATCAGGGCGTTTAAGCCCTTCCTGCCTACGTACTCGCGCTCGTACGGTGTGGGATCACAACCTGTCATCGACCACTGTCAAAACATACAAAGAATTCATTATGTTAGAATTAAAAAACTCATAAACCCTAAACTATCGAACATAAAGAGCAATGCAAAAACACTTACAAAATCGGCCTCAAATGATGCCCATCCACCGCTCCCCAAGTGGTGCGAGCTCCCTGCCTCTACTCGCGCTCTGGCTGCATCCTTTTGTTGCTTCCACTTGTCGGGATTCTCGCGCGCTGCTTTCTTCACATTCTTCCAATCTTCTTTGGCCAGCCAATCTGGCTTGTTCCACCCATTCTTGATTGCTTTTTGCACTTCGGAACGCTTTTGTTTGCAGTCTTCGCGCATTCGAATCTTCATCAGGTCTTCATTGAAGCGCTGATCCCGTGTTGGAACGGGAAACTCATCATGAAGTATGCTGATGACTCTGTTCTTTAAATCACTTGGTACTTCACTCCATTTGTTTAGTATGTAGTGTCTAAACAACTGAGAGCAAAGACCACGCATGCGCGAGATCACCTTCTTGCCGTCATCATCCATGATGATTTCGTCGCTGAAGTCGACGGAGTAAGGCAAGCCCTCTGGCCGGTGACGTGTGAACCTGGATGTCCTGGCAGGGGTCTCTAGCGGCGTGTCGCTGGGGGTACGGACGTCAGGGGTCTCCACCGGCGTCTGGGCCTCGAAGCGAGGAGTGTTGAGTGGGGTGGCTCCTGGCGGAGTAGGTAGAGGTGTGTAGCTGCTAGGAACAGTCAGCCGTGCAAAACCTGGTGTAGATGGCGATGCTGTGGTTGGTGTGGGGGCAGGCAAAGAAGGGGAGGGTAAAGAGCCTCGTCGAACACGAGGCCGTGTGGAGGCATCGGTGGCGGAATCCCCACAACAACCGCCACCGCCACCACTAGAGCGCCGGTGTCTAGACGAGTGTGAAGCTAGTCTCGTCGACGCCGAAGCTTTGGAGCGCGCCGAATGCTCCGAAAGAGAGGGAGATGCGGATGGAGTAGGAACGCGCGATGATGCGCCAGAGCGATGATGCTCCATGTACCACTGTCTCTGCTGCGGTGACAAAGAAGAAAGAAACTCCTCATCATCCATACCTGCATTAAACACACGAATATTTAAACTTAATATTGAATGAATAGAGTAGACAATGACGCAAAGACCATTAAATACAATGACGTAATGATGCATATAAATACAATGACGCAATGAATTGAGTGATAGAAGAGGCAAGTCGAAAACTCAGAATTTTCAATCAAAAGATGTGAGCGCGAGTAGAAAAGAGCGTTATACACCATGGAAGGTACTTAGAGAGCCAGAGCTTTTACAACACGGAGAAAAATTGTTCAAATACAATATTTGTGGCTTTAAGAGATCTCTCTCTCATCCTCGCATAACTCAGCATAACTTCCTATATCTATATAGAGCTCTCCGTTTAAACACATATCCTCTGTTTCATTTTGTAGCTCCTCTGCATGCACCCCATATAGAGTAGTGGCATCTTGATGCTCGTCTGGCACCACCGCAGCGCCTTCTGATTGAGCATCTTCTCTGATCTCCTCCATTGATGCCGTTGTGATTGGCACATGGTAGCCTTCATACGTCCTTGCACTACGAGGGGCTACCTCTATGACGTACCACCAGTTTGATGTAGACTTTGTAGGATGAAATATTACCTGCCACAGCCACATAACTTACATGAGAGCTTTCAAGCACATAACTTGTAAAAGGGGGATGTAAACTATTTACATACTTACTTGTTCACAATGCTCGGGTAGTACGAAAGTGTCTCTTAGATCAGTCCATTTCTTAGTAGAATCCACCTCAAGAAAACCAGACTCTCCTCTACGCACAGTAGCGTTGCGACCCTCCATGATTATCTTGAACCATATTTGCACGTCGAACAAGTCGACAAAAAATCCTCTGTAATCGATCCTCAAAATCTCTTGCAGCGTGCCGAAGTAAGTAAGTTCCACCACCACAGGTTCTGCATCAGAGGAACGTCGTCGACTAGACTGTTCAAATTTTGCCATGATTCCACAATCTTGAGTAAAACGCTTTTTGTCGATTCGTTCCACCCTAAAATGTCGACCTTTACACCATGCTGCTGTGTATGACTTATACTACAACGAAAAAAGATTATGAGTGGCCGTTCAAACGTTTAGAAATAAAGTCACTAGCTTGTCGTACATTGCAAACTTACCTTGGTCGCGCAACCCCGAGAGTACTCCCACTCTTCCTCAGTCACTTTGTCACCGCATTGTTGTGCGCTTTTCAAGTGGTTGTGCAACCATCTTAAGCTCATGAAGGTTGGTAGGCTCTCCAGAACCGTCGGATAGTGCATCGGTGGCCGTCTTCCCCGTCTCCACTCGATTCGTGCCCTTTGTGGCTCTTGCTTTGCATCCTCATATTGTGAAACCCACTTTTGCATCACTGGATTGTGAAGCATGCAAAATCGGTTGATTTTAGCCTCTAGATCTTCCGTCATCTTCTTCTCAACACCGAGATTGCACATGACAATCCCAGCTATGCGCTCATCATCTATGGTTCGCCATAGCGTGTCCCGGGCTTTATCAAATCCTTCTAGCCACTCTCCAATGTACACTAGGGAATCTGATACCAACCAACCTTCTACCATGCTACCCTCCGGGCGTGCCTTTTGACGCACATATCCCTTAAGCGTTTCATGAAACGTTCTAAGAAGAACATCCATCTGGAATGAAGTGTGCCAGCTATTTCCACCTCATCAACTATGTGAACAAGAAGATGCACCTGAATGGTTACCATGGTAGTAGGAAAATGTTTCTCAAACATGCACACAAGCTCCGCAGCATTTAGTTTGGCGAATGGTATGGAGTCTACGTTGATCTCCTTTTGTGAGATCCATTGCACCAGCTTTGCAAGTTTGTAGATTGTTTTACGGATGTCGAGAGACAAACATCCCTCAATGGCAACCGGTAAAATAAACTGTAAAGTATGTGCAGCAATGATATTAAAGTCCACATTTTATGCAATGATATTAAAGTCCACTATGAACGTACCTGACACATTTTATGCCAATCGTGTGACTTCAAACCGGTAAGCTTTCCTTCTTTAGTAAAACACGTTCGGAGTGAGTGCATTACGCCAGTGGGGGTCCGCAAAGATCAAATGGTCTCTTTTACTTTGCGTTCTTGGGCTCCTGTGAAAATCCATGGTGCTTTAGGGAGTTTTATTGATCCATCAGACGCTGTTTGTGGCCAGTATTGCTCCATACGATCCACATTTCTAAGGTCAACTGTGGCTCCCAAAGTATCTTTCTTGCCGGTCAGATGGTCCCATAGTAGATTACCCACATTCTTGTGCATTGGATCGAGCAAGTGATTGATCATGAGTCGGGGCCAGTATGGTAACTCGTACCATAGAGATAGTCTCTTCATCCGTGGAGGCAATCCGTCATCGCACATCTCCTTCTGCTCTAACCATGCTTGTGCAAACATCCTTGGTGGCTCTCTTCCCAAAAAGCCGTCGCGTAACACATGATTCTCTGGAAGATACGCTTGATGACCTTCGTAGATTTTCTTCTTCAATAAGGGCGCCCTACGTGCATTCAGTCTAGGTCCACATGTGACACATGCTCTGTATCCGCTTGTTTGAAGCCCTGCATGTATACACATGATAATAGATCAACTATGGGAAAAAACAAGATTTACAGTGTCTGAGTGAGGAGTGTCAATATATCACCTGAGCATTCTGTTAGCCCGGGATAGTCATGCATGGTCCACATTAGAATGCCTCTAATCAAAGCATTCCGTCGTCCTGTGTGTCAGCTCATATCCACCACCTCTATGACAATCCACAATTGTTGTAGCTCTTCCAATAGTGGACGAAGATACACATCCATATTCCCTACTTTATATCACCCTGGCACAATCAAGCATAGCCATAGGTGCCCCTTCTTCGTAGTCAACCACGGGGGAATGTTGTAGTTGACGATGACAACGGGCCATACACTGTAAGATGTTGATCTTTGACCAAATGGATTTACGCTATCCATAGCCAGGCCTAAGCGCAAATTTCGAGCTTCCCTGGCAAAATCCGACCATGTTCCATCTATATGTTTCTAGGCTGCGCAATCTGCAGGAATTCGTAGCACACCATCCGAAGATTTATTCTCCTCATGCCATGATGCTAGGGCGGCCATGGACTTACATTCGAAGAAATGCTTGATGCGAGGAAGCAGAGGAAAATGTCGCAAAACCTTTTGTGGAATTTTTGTCCCATGGAGATCTACTCGATATCTTTCGGAATCACATTTCGGAACTTCTCCATGTCTATGTATTCCCCTCTGAAAAGAATGCAGTCATTAGGACAAGCGTGGATAGAATTGTAATCCATCCCCAAGTTTTGCAAAATCTTTCTTGCTTCATCTCGGGAATCTGGCATCACATTGTCAGCTGGTAGTATGTGCTCTTTAAGCAATCTACACAACATAAAAATACGATACAGTCGTGTAAAAATCTATCAGATCATTATACATTTAGAGTTTTATTAAAGTAAACTAATTGTAATAGATCACCTGAAAAGCGCTGTGACGCTAGTGTCACTCCATCCAAACTTTGCCTGCATGTTGAGAAGAACCAGGAGTGCTTTCAATGTAGACATACGTGCTCCATTATACAATGGCGTATCGGCTTCACTTTTCATATCATCATAGATAAGCCTTTCTGAATCCATGATCGTCTCGATCATTTCATCAATCTCGGGCTCAAACATTGCCTCGTTGGGAATGTGCTCTGCATGATCATCCCCCGAGCTGTCACAGGCTACATCTTGAGGCCTCACATATGCTGCTTGACCAAAGCGCCTGTGAACACGTCTATTGGGTTGCAAGATTGCTGCTTGTTGGCCAGTATCAGAGTTCGACGAGTTATAATTGGCAACAACTCGATCTATAATAGATGGATTGAATTCGCCAAATTCGCGAACGTGCTGCAAAGAAACACGTCTTGTCCGTCGCACAGCATGCTTGCATTGATTACAAGGACATAAGACCCTCGTTGAGAGATAGGTGTTTCGGTTGGACGGTCCCACATCCTCGTCACTACTCATAATGAGGATAAAAATCTTATAACCTGGACAACAAGTTTAATATTCTATTGGCATTCTTCTTCTTATCTCTCTCTCTCTCTCTCTCTCTCTCTCTCTCTCTCTCTCTCTCGCTCTCTCTCTCTCTCTCTCTCTTTACCTCACATTCTCTAGTCATGCCCAATCCCCGCACACCTCGGTCTAGAGGTGCACGGAGATCAGAACCACCGGGTTATAATCTCGTCTTTATTGGTCAATACCTATATTTGTGGGTACAAGAAATCTAGAGACCCATGTCTACATTATACTGCATGTAGTGGACAAAACCCCTTTGCCTCTTCTCTAGCTGTAGCACTTCACAGCATCTTAACATCTTTTCACAGTAGATCTTTTCACTGTTCGTCTAACTCTAAACCCTAAACCGTAAGTAATTCTTGCGTGGACTCGATCTAACGTAAATAAGCGTAAATCTAAATAAACGTAAATCTAACTAAAAATAAACCTAAATCTAATTTAACGTAAGTCTACATCTAACCTAATCTTTAACGTCTTTTGGGATAGTTTCCTACGACGTTAAAACTCTCTTCTTCTTGTGTGTGTGTGTGTGTGTGTGTGTGGGTAAACCTAAATAAACCTAAGTCTAATCTAATATAACATAAATCTAAATCTAACGTAAATATATTATGCTATATTAAAAACAAAGAACTAAACTAACAGGGCTTATAAGAACCTTAAAACTGATTTAACACATAATTTTTCACATAACTCGGCAAGAGTTGGCATTCTCATCACTAAAGATGTGAGAGTTAACTTCCGGCGGTAACGCTGTCTCATCTCCATCCACATCTAACGACAGCAATTGGCCCTTTAGACCGTTCTTGCTCTTGTTACTAACTTTGAAGTTGCTGTTGAATGACTAGAGGTTGTCTAGATGGTCATTGTGTCGGGGATGTAGTGACTCTTGCCGCCCTGAAGATCCACCTTCTTCCCTATCTTCTGAAGACATTTCACCAGTACTTTTGGATCGACGGAGCCCACCATGAGTGAAGGCAGCAATACCCTATATTCCATTGAGGGCTTTCTTCACCCGCTTCATGCAGGCATCGCAGTCTATGGAGACCTAAATCTAATCTAATATAACGTAAATCTAAATCTAGCGTAAATAAACATAAATCTAATTAAAAATAAACCTAAATATAATATAATTTAACTTAAATAAACCTAAATCTAATCTAACGTAAGTCTACATCAAACCTAATCTTTAACGTCTTTTAGGATAGTTTCCTACGACGTTATAACTCTCTTCTTCTTGTGTGTGTGCGCGTGTGTGGATGTGTGTGCCAATAAAAAGAGATAAATGGTATAACCTTTCTATCACCCATGCCAAGTATGATAGATTGGCACTACAAGAGGTTGTGTGCTCTTGTGACGCTGTTAGCGACGGAAATACACTGGGTTTTTATAACCCCCGGCGTCGCTAAAACCGTCGCTACGAGCGTCGCTACGAGAGCGTCGCTATAGGCGTCGGTATGAGCGTCTCCATGGGCGTCGCTATATAGCGACGCATATAGCGTCGCTCATAGCGACGCTCATAGCGACGGTTACACAGAAGACTATAGCGACGATCATAGCAACGCTACAGAGCCATAAATAGCGACGCTTATAGCGACGCCCGAGAGATTTTTTTTTTGGTGGCAGGACATTGAATGCCCTGCCACCCATCAACCATATTGTACTTGATTCACTTTTTAAAAAAAGTGCAAGGATAGATAATAGACCCAAAATAGTCACCCACAAGACGCATTGTTTGCAAAATTGACAATTGTACACATCCTAGGCAAAATGAATTGATTGGCAAATGTAATAATGACAATTGTACAACATCATAGGCATAAAGAATTGATTGGCAAAAGGAACTGCGGTGACAAATGTAATAATATACATGGTTCAAAAAGACCTATAAAATCCGTCTCATGATACATAAGCTATGAGAAACCCTAAACTAATCCTATCTAGCTACGGCTAAACTGACGTCGTCTAGTCAGACGTCTCATCACGTCCAAGCGGCGTATCTGTCGGATTCTGCACAAAAAAACAATAACACAGCTTTCAGTAAGTATAAACATATAACGACATTTATAAAACAATACAAAAAATAAAAAAGAGTAAACTCTAATACTAACCATGCTGCCGCGAGAACTGAGAATGTCCATCAGGGTGTTTAAGCCCTTCCTGCCTGCGTACTCGCGCTCGTACGGTGTGGGATCACGTCCTGTCATCGACCACTGTCAAAACATACAAAGATTTCATTTTGTTAGAATTAAAAAACTCATAAATCCTAAAGTATCGAACATAAAGAGCAATGCGAAAACACTTACAAAATCGGCCTCAAATGATGCCCATCCACCGCTCCCCAAGTGGTGCGAGCTCCCTGCCTCTACTCGCGCTCTGGCTGCATCCTTTTGTTGCTTCCACTTGTCGGGATTCTCGCGCGCTGCTTTCTTCGCATTCTTCCAATCTTCTTTGGCCAGCCAATCTGGCTTGTTCCACCCATTCTTGATTGCTTTTTGCACTTCGGAACGCTTTTGTTTGTAGTCTTCGCGCATTCGAATCTTCATCAGGTCTTCATTGAAGCGCTGATCCCGTGTTGGAACGGGAAACTCATCATGAAGTATGCTGATGACTCTGTTCTTTAAATCACTTGGTACTTCACGCCATTTGTTTAGTATGTAGTGTCTAAACAGCTGAGAGCAAAGACCACGCATGCGCGAGATCACCTTCTTGCCGTCATCATCCATGATGATGCCGCCGCTGATGTCGACGGAGTAAGGCAAGCCCTCTGGCCGGTGACGCGTGAACCTGGGTGTCCCGGCAGGGGTCTCTAGCGGCGTGACGATGGGGGTACGGACGTCAGGTGTCTCCACCGGCGTCTGGGCCCCGAAGCGAGGAGTGTCGGGTGGGGTGGCTCCTAGCGGAGTAGGTAGAGGTGTGTAGCTTCTAGGAACAGTCAGCCGTGCAAAACCTGGCGTAGATGGTGATGCTGTGGCTGGTGTGGGGGCGGACAAAGAAGGGGAGGGTAAAGAGCCTCGTCGAACACGAGGCGGTGTGGAGGCATCGGTGGCGGAATCCCCACAACAACCGCCACCGCCACCACTAGAGCGCCAGTGTCTAGACAAGTGTGAAGCTCGTCTCGTCGACGCCGAAGCTTCGGAGCGCGCCGAATGCTCCGAAAGAGAGGGAGATGCGGATGGAGTAGGAACGCGCGATGATGCGCCAGAGCGATGACGCTCCACGTACCACTGTCTCTGCTGCGGTGACAAAGAAGAAAGAAACTCCTCATAAGCCATACCTGCATTAAACACACGAATATTTAAACTTAATATTGAATGAATAGAGTAGACAATGACGCAAAGACCATTAAATACAATGACGTAATGACGCATATAAATACAATGACGCAATGAATTGAGTGATAGAAGAGGCAAGTCGAAAACTCAGAATTTTCAATCAAAAGATGTGAGCGCGAGTAGAAAAGAGCGTTATACACCATGGAAGGTACTTAGAGAGCCAGAGCTTTTACAACACGGAGCAAAATTGTTCAAATACAATATTTGTGGCTTTAAGAGATCTCTCTCTCATCCTCGCATAACTCAGCATAACTTCCTATATCTATATAGAGCTCTCCGTTTAAACACATATCCTGGCAAAATTTCGAGCTTCCCTGGCAAAATCCGACCATGTTCCATCTATATGTTTCCACGCTACGCAATCTATAGGAATTCATAGCACACCATCCGAAGATTTATTCTCCTCATGCCATGATGCTAGGGCGGCCATGGACTTACATTCGAAGAAATGCTTGATGCGAGGAAACAGAGGGAAATGTCGCAAAACCTTTTGTCGAATTTTTGTCCCGTGGAGATCTACTCGATATCTTTCGGAATCTCATTTCGGACACTTCTCCATGTCTATGTATTCCCCTCTGAAAAGAATGCAGTCATTAGGACAAGCGTGGATAGAATTGTAATCCATCCCCAAGTTTCGCAAAATCTTTTTTGCTTCATCTGGGGAATCTGGCATCACATTGTCAGCTGGTAGTATGTGCTCTTTCAGCAATCTACACAACATAAAAATATGATACAGTCGTGTAAAAATCTATCAGATCATTATACATTTAGAGTTTAATTAAAGTAAACTAATTGTAATAGATCACCTGAAAAGCGCTGTGACGCTAGTGTCACTCCATCCAAACTTTGCCTGCATGTTGAGAAGAACCAGGAGTGCTTTCAATGTAGACATACGTGCTCCATTATACAATGGCGTATCGGCTTCACTTTTCATATCATCATAGATAAGCCTTTCTGAATCCATGATCGTCTCGATCATTTCATCAATCTCGGGCTCAAACATTGCCTCGTTGGGAATGTGCTCTGCATGATCATCCCCCGAGCTGTCAGAGGCTACATCTTGTGGCCTCACATATGCTGCTTGACCAAAGCGCCTGCGAACACGTCTATTGGGTTGCAAGATTGCTGCTTGTTGGCCAGCGTCAGAGTCCGACGAGTTATAATTGGCAACAACTCGATCTATAATAGATGGATTGAACTCGCCAAATTCACGAACGTGCTGCAAAGAAACACATCTTGTCTGTCGCACAGCATGCTTGCATTGATTACAAGGACATAAGACCCTCGTTGAGAGATAGGTGTTTCGGTTGGACGGTCCCACATCCTCGTTGCTGCTCATAATGAGGATAAAAAAATTATAACCTGGACAACAAATTTAATATTCTATTGGCATTCTTCGTCTTATCTCTCTCTCTCTCTGTCTCTCTCTCTCTCCCTCTCTCTCTCTCTCTCTCTCTCTCTCTCTCTCTCTCTCTCTCTCTCTCTCTCTCTCTCTACCTCACATTCTCTAGTCATGTCCAATCCCCGCACACCTCGGTCTAGAGGTGCACGGAGATCAGAACCACCGGGTTATAATCTCGTCTTTATTGGTCAATACCTATATTTGTGGGTACAAGAAATCTACACACCCACGTCTACATGATACTGCATGTAGTAGTACTGTTTCTTAGCTTCTCTTTCACCCGATCAACTAGATTTAGTCCCACGACTAAATCTAGTTGATCGGGTGAAAGAGACGCTAAGAAGCAGTTGTACTGCTTCTTAGCTTCTCTTTCACCCGATCAACTAGATCTAGCGGTGGGGCAAGTAGTATCTATGAGCAGATCGGATCACCTTTGTGATTGCAGTTTCAGTCTTCATCGCACCTGGAGTGCTGTGCTTTTACAAATTCACAGAACTTCAACGAAATCTCTCTACACAAGAATCCCTCCCCCTTTATGAGTCGTCTCTCTCTCTCTCTCTCTCTCTCTCTCTCTCTCTACTTGTTTCCCTGCTTACTTCTCCATTCAGTCAATATTAAGATTGAATGTTTGTGTGTTTAATGCAGGTATGGATGATGATGAGTTTCTTTCTTCTTTATCACCCCAGCAAAGGTAGTGGTACGTGGAGCGTCATCTCTCTGGAGCACCATCACGCATTCCTACTCCTTTAGCGTCTCCTTCTATTTCGGAGCATTCAGCGCACTCTGAAGCTTCGGTGTCGACGAGACGATCGTCACACTCGTCTAAGCACCAACGCTCTAGTGGTGCGGTGGTGGTTGTTGCAGGGATGCTGCCGACGATGCCTCGACACCACCTCATGTTCGACGAGGCTCTTTACCCTCCCCTTCTTTGCTTGCCCCCACACCAGCCACGACATCGTCATCTACGCCAGGTTTTGCGCGGCTGACGGCCGTTCCTAGCAGCTACACACCAATACCTACTTCTCCAAGAGTCACTCCAGTCGACATTCCTCGCTTCGGGGCCCAGACTCCAGTGGAGACACCTGACGCCCGTACCCCCATCGACATGCTGCTAGAGACCGAGACCCCTTGCCGGGACACCCACGCTCACGTGTCACCGGTGAGAGGGCTTGCCTTACTCCATCGACTTTAGCGGCGGTATCATCTTGGATGATAAAGGCAAGAAGGTGATCTAGGGCATGCGTGGTCTTTGCTCTCAAGTGTGTAGACACTACATACTAAACACCTGGAGTGAAGTACCAAGTGATTTAAAAGACAGAGTCATCTAGCATACTGCATGACGAGTTTCACGTTTCAACACAGGATGACCGCTTCAATGAAGACCTGATGAAGGTTCGAATACGCAAGCACTGCAAGCACAAGCGTTCCGAAGTGCAAAAAGAAATTAAGCAGGGGTGGAACAGGCCAGATTGGCTGGTCAAAGAAGACTGGAAGAATGCAAAGAAAGCAGCGCGCGAGAATCCCGACAAGTGGAAGCAACAGAAAGAGTCACCAAAGCGTGAGTAGAGGCAGGGAGCTCGCACCACTTGGGGAGTGGAGGGTGGGCATCATTTGAGGCCGATTTTGTAAGTGTTTTTGCATTTCTCTTTAGGTTTGATAGTTTAGGGTTTAGGAGTTTTTAAATTCTAACATAATGGATTCTTTGTATGTTTTGACAGTGGTCGATGACAGGACATGACCCCACACTGTATGAGCGTGAGTACGCAGGCAGGAAGGGCTTAAACGCCCTGATGGACATTCTGAGTTCTCATGGCGACATGGTTAGTATTAAGGTTTACTCTTTTCTATTTGTTGTATTGTTTTATAAATTATATGTTTATACTTACAGAAAGTTGTCTTATAGTTTTTTTTTTTGCAGAATCCGAAAGATACGCCGCTTGGTCGCGATGAGACTTCATTTAGGTTTACTCTATTATTGAAACATTCAATATGGTTGATGGGTGAATGCCCTGCAACCAAATTTTTCTTTGTCTCGGACCTCGCTATATAAGGCTCCGCAGCATTGCTATGAACGTCACTATAGGTAGCCTGTAAATGTCGCTATGATCGTCGCTATAGGAATCGCTATATAGCAACGTCTGTAGTGACGCGTATAGCGACACATATAGTGACGTTCCCGTATCGACGCTTTTAGCGACGGTCTTAGCAACGCCGGACAATATAGAAACCCAATGTATTTTCGTCGCCAACAGCGTCACAAGTGCACATAACCTCTTGTAGTGCTAATTCTCTTTTTTATTGTAAACAAATTCAAATAGTATGCATGCTTATAATCATGTTTGAGATGACAAAGTCTCTCAAACACCAATTAGAATTTGTCACTCTACTTTGGGAGAATGAAATGGACTAAAGAGCATACATGCTTGCGGCAGCTACCTCTCCCAAGCAACAAATGGATTAGTCATCCATCTTGGAATGATATCGTACTAGGGTAACCAAAGATCCTCTACCCGCGAAGAAACATCGACTAATGACTAAGGCTTTATCTCTTCTACCTCATAGTCGAGGACGACTATGATTTCAAGAGAGAGGTAATGTCATAAAATCTAATATCTAACCAACCCAAATGATTTTCATATTAAAATGGTCATTTAATATGGGAGAATAAACGGGAACAAGGGTTAGGATATAGACATGTGCTTATGAATCTATCTCAACCTGAGGAAAAGATAAAAGGGTCCAAATGAGAGATGGTTTGTTGCTACCTAATGGAGCTTAAAGACCTTAGGGTTAGCTTCATTAAAGACCTCCAAAGGTTAGTGTTAAAAATTCCTTTGAGCTTTAGCAAGCTAGGGTTGTGCATGAGGTGGGAATCCGGCCCAAGCTTGAGGTGCTTGTCCTGCTTGATGACTAAGGTACTTGAGGTGCTTGTTGTTCTTGCTGACCAAGGTGCGTGAGGTGCTTGATGACTAAGGTGCTTAATGACTAAGGTGCTAAGGTGATCCATGACTAAGGTGCTTGAGGGGCTTGAGAGTTTTCACAAAGTCAAAGCATATCTCTACACAAGGGTGGGTGAGACCTCATTGTAGGATCTAGAGAGAGAACACACACACCCTCACACAAATATTCAAGCCTTGCCAAATGAAGCAACATGGATACTTGTCAAGTTCCTCTCCATGTTGCCCTCATAAGGTGCCTAAAGCCTATTGGTTGGACTCTCATGGAATCCAATGATAAATTAGCTATTTAATTAAGTGTGTATGTATTTATCAAGTCCTCTCTCTCAAAGGGAAAAGGGGAACACTTGTCCCAAGGCTAGAATGCTTGCTTGATATACATTGTGCATGTGATTGGCCAGGCTTGAAGGGGTTCAATGAGCTCCCATCATGAGCTAGAAGAACCTGGGGTCAACCAAGGAAGCTAGGGGCTTGCTTGCATGGTAACCCCCCCCCCCCCCCCCCCCCCCCCCCCCCCACCCACACACATTCATGGTGTGAATTGCAAAGTGCAAGAGCTCCATCTCCTTCTCCAAGTTTGTTGAGAAGTTGAAAGCCTACACCAACACTCTTGGCTATGGAATGTAAATCCAACCAAGTGCCTTGTCCAATGCTTAAGCTTTCCATCTTCATTACTATTCTATTATGTATGCTAAGCAAGAAGAGTGATGATAACTGAGGAACTATTTCTTTGTCCTGAATGTTTCTTCTTCCTCTGCCCTACCCTCATTCCCTGCTAGCTCTCTCCACCTTTGACGGTGTTTGAGGCATTGGGACTAATGCCGAAGATGGTTAATGCTTTTTACAAAGTCTATGTTATGCTCATGATGCATGAATCTTTACATCTTCATTGCATCACCTAGGTCACAAGGAACACAAAAAAACTATCAATCTATTTTACAACAACATCTAGGACTTGTGCTGAGAATATCTCACACTAGCTGGGCTGTTCACATGTACGATTTTCCAATCCTTTAGATGTGATTTTTTTCATCATCTCACACTTCTGCACATAGCAGGGTCCAGTTCTTGTGCTGAGAGCATCTCACACTCCTGGCCTGTTTCTCTCTCTCTCTCTCTAATTTAATTTTCATGGTCGATTCGCACAATGTGGTTTGTAATCATAAGATTTTCTCTTTAATTTGCAATAATTTCATATTGTTTAATAAATTTGTATCATCATTTAATATATATAGGGTTAACACTCATTATATAATAACTATGGTGTACAATCTTATCGTAAGATTCTTAATTTATAATTTTGTCATACAAATATGGTAGACACGAAGCTAATGAAACATCAACGAAAGTTCGTCTTCGAAGTGATTGTGAGACACTTTCATTACATGTGAGAGGCAGAGATTAGGTGTTGTTTAAACCCTGTCGCTCCGGAGCATTTTTATCAGCTTATAGAGACTCTGACCAAGTCTGTGTTTGAGCAGCTCCAGGCAGAGTTTGCACCAGCTATTTTTGACATAGCCCTCATGACATTAGGTGCTTTAGTAAACATGGTTAAACAAACCATTAGGCAAATCATGAAAACCTTTCAAGATCTGAAAAATCCTGCAATTACTTCCTTGCCAAACATAGCTAAGCGCATACATCTTGTGCAACAACTTTATACAGAGTTCAAGAGCAAGGAAAAGTTAGAAAGAGCAGCAAAGCGTGCAAGAGTGGAAGCCAGCTCTTCCGAAGCTGCTGTTGAACCAAAAATCCTTCTTAGAATGGAGCCTGCAGCATCATCCGTTGCTGTATTAGACCTCTCCCACCTACCACCTATTTTACACCTTTTACCTGACACAACCGTCTTCAATATCCAAGCTCCACAGCTGGGAGAGGGAAGATGGGCACATGTGAAGCATGTGGGTGTCACTCATCCCACTTTCAAAGATCAAGTGTATGCCGCAAAAGTGTTCAAAGTACACTTACATGGGCCCACCATGGAGCAACAGGTCAAAGACGAAGCAACAATTTTGGATATTTCACATCATGGTATTATCTACCCTCTTTCCATGGTGCGCCACGTGGAGAGACCTATGCTTATTTCATGATTTTGGAATGGCAGCCATGTGGAGCAATGGATAAAAGAATGCACTACAGACGGCAGCCAGCCTGTCATTCGTGATTACGTACTCATTGTAGAAATAGTAGAGCTATTCCAGGAGAATATTTTGCAGATCATCAATGCTCTTATCCAAACTCTGAAGTATATACATACGCATAACTACCTCCACGATGATCTACACTCTCACAATATGATGTTGCATTTTGGTGAAAAAGGTCTCTACGCCAGCATTGTGGATTGGGGTTCATGCACCAAAACAAATACGACAGCCGGTTTTCCTCCTCTACGCGATATGTAGATAGAAACTAGAAAACAATATGAGAGAGATTATCCATGGGTAGCCCTCGAATGTATATCTAGTAATCCTCCCTCCTGGACCAAAGCTATGGATATTTATTCCATGTGTCATACATGTAAACGCATTTTGAAGTGCTTACCAGAGCCCCAAGAACAAAGCAAGAGACATTTTTTGAGTAATGTACTTGCCCATCTTGAAAGCGGCAAGCGCGTTCACCCCAAAACCCGGCCTAATGCTTTTGATCTCTCCTTATGTTTAAATGGTGCCCATAGAGTGGGTTACAACGTTGTAATGACATCTGGCTTACGACCAGTTGATGATTAATGAAAATGCAGTCTCATGATTGCATCATTGTTTTACTTTTGGTGTCAGATTTAATTGTATGTTTAATTGAGAAAAAATTATATGTTTGTCATTCGATATACTGTCAAATTAATTGAATGGGTATTTAAAAGTAATGACATGTTCACTTGATATGCAGATATGGAAGAAGAACTCAACCACGTTGAAGCTCAGACAATTTTTAAAGAAGAACAAGTTAGATGTGGACAAACAGATCTTTCTACCATTGACAACATTGAAGAAGATGAATCTGATCTGCAGGGCGAATCATTAACCCTTAAAGAGTGCAAAAAGCTTTGCCCTAATCACTTTGTACGCCATCAACTATTTCAAATAAGTGGCAATGCAAAAGATACAGCTCCGTTAAAGCTCTCTGATTTGCAAAATAAAGGACTGACACGTGTATTGCTGCAAAGGTTTATACGACAAGAGAGATGCCTACCAAAAAACAACCAAGTAGTGAGGCGGTCCGGGGCGGGCAACAAGAGAGGCAACCTCTAAACGCCCCTCAAGGCTCCCCTGCTGCTTAATTGGGGCTCGGGCAACCACAAGCACAACACAACAGCCATCCCACAGCCAAACCCAAACAAGATAGGGGCACCACCTAGTTAGAGAGCGAACTAGGACACGAAAGAGGAGAATCGTTAGAGCAACCCTCAAACAAGCAAGGAATTTACACTAACCCTAACACCAATGGAACACTCTCACACACTAAAACATGAGAGAGAGAGAGAGAGAGAGAGAGAGAGTACAACTTAGCTTCAACTTTATATTTTGCACAAGAAGGAACTTAGAGCTTACGGAATCAAGTGACAAGATTTGGTTATAGCATCACTAGCACATTGTCTTAGGGTTATGGGAGCCCTCTCACCATCCACCCTCTTACAATGGTAGCCAAACAATAGCCAATGAATCACAAGCAACAAAACAACAACCTTCAATGAAACAAGTCACCTTATGAAGCTGAATGAGTTTGCCAAGACAAATTGGAGGAGAAGCGTGAGCCTTTGGACATGAATTGCACCCAAAACTACCAATTCATTGATGTTGGGGTAGATTCAACAATGGTAAGAAGAATATCTTCTACTCGCACTCACTCAAACTAGCTCAAGCTTTTCTATGCACCAAAGTGATGGTGTATAGAGAGCTTACTCTCTCTTTACAACCAAGATAGAACTGGCGTGTGCTACGCTCAATCTAGTGTGCAATGGTATAGTGATCTTTTACAAGGAGGAATGGGTTCTATTTATAGGTTTTAGAAGCCTTGATTAGGATTAAGCCTAATCAATTTTATTAGGAAAGATCAAGGATTATGAATTTTTATGAATTTCAAATAAGAGTGGGGTCTCTCTTATCTCTTGAGTCACATGGATGTGGGCTCAAGTAAGAGAATTATTGATGTGGATAAATCCTTACTTACATCCTGGTGTACCGCCTTCAGCTTTGCACCAGCTTGTTCCGTCGTAATTAGCTCTCGAAACTGTTCCAAAAACTGGCTTCGCAATCTCTACCATGATTCTTGATCAGTTCTCTTTAAACCATCGAACCACACCTTGGCCTGTCCTCGCATCAACAACGGCATCGTCTGCAACCTTTTTGCATCCGTTGACATACGCATCGACAACAACCATAACTCAAAGTCTGCCAACCAATGCTTGGGATCTTCAATGCTCGTGAATATGGGGCCAAAACCTGGCTCCACCATCTTTATGAGATTCAAACTCGACTATCAAACATCTCGACCATCAGCCAACCACTTTGTCGGCTAAAAAACACTACTTTCAACCACGAATTGGAGCATCAGACAGCTCCTAAGTGGGGGCACCAGAAGATGGAGAGGGGGAAAGGGGAACACACCCAACACACAACACAATGCCTCACTATAGCCCAGGTTATACACAACACCCCAATCCACTAGAGTTCACCTTCAAAACTCGATATTACCCGCAATCAAACCACCGCTCGCACGCAGCCATACGCACACACCCCATGGAATGCACCATACAGACCTCACTGCTCCGCTCTGCTCAATTCACTAGCTCACACACACACAACCTCTCTCGACCTCTCTTTGCGCGACCAAATTCGGGGGACATACATGCCTACACAAACCCGAAAACACATGCACACAAGCTGACAAGAGAAGGGGGAAGGGGGAATGACTCCCAGAGACAGTAGAGAATAGCTTCTCGCATATGCAACACCATATACAGCCAATCGTATGATGGCACAACCTTGGCAAAAAGACAATTCCTCAAAGCCTACACAGGCCAAGGAGCATCCTAGCAAAATCCCCCCAAAAATGAACATATACATCCTTTTATAGGGGTGGGTCTAGGAGACCTAGAAAAGAATAAGGGGTGAGCTTCTCATCTCGTGCACTTCACTTGCATCTTCATTTGGAAATTTGATTTGCATTATCAAAACATGGCATAGTCCATTTTAGCAATCTTTGGCACACCTGCCAATTTGGCCACCCGGCTGTCCATTTGAATTCATTCCTTTGGCCCGCCCTTAGAATGGCCTCTTGGTTATAACTATTTGGGTTCTCTCTCTTGGTCTTTCCCGACTCCCTTGCTATGGGATCCCACCTTTTAATTGCACCTTGAAGCCTTTGAACTCTCACACTATCTCTCTGTCCTTGACTGGACAAGCCCCTTGAGTGGCCTCGGGCTGCCTCTCCTTCGGGCTTACTGTCCATGAGACCCCTCCCCTCTTGCCCTCCATGTGCAATAGCGATGTCGCTACTGGGGGGTGACTCATCTCCTAAAAGCGGGGGACCCCTGGATGCGCGGTCACACAGCCTTACAAAACTTCCACATCATCAGCCTACGGCCTCCCAATATGAATCGCCGATCACCTACCCTTCCTTCTCACGCGCCCGCGTGAGAAGGGGCGGCGCGTGCCCCTGGCGCCGCCCCTCAGTGGCCAAAACTGCCTCGCGCGCCGCTGCGCAGAGCCGCAAACGGAATCACCACCAAACTCCATAGCCAGCGGAGCATCAAGCCCCTTCGTCCTCTTCGATACCTCCTATGGGCACCCCGTTGTGGGCTAAATACCCCGAACCTGGGCGATCCTCCAATGCATATGGGCTTACTTGCTTCCACGTGGCACTCTTTGGTGGGTTGCCTCCAATAACTTGAAATTTCAAAAAAAAAACCCCAAAAGAACTCCCCAATCTTTTGTTTTCTTCCCCCTGCTTGTCCTGCCTACCAATTGGCACCTGGTGATCCGATCATCGAGTCACAAAACCCGGCTCCAAACTCACCGAGCTGAATTCGGACTTACCTCACCTTGCTGCACTTCACAATTCCCCGAGCTCCCGAACCGAGGCCGTAAAAATTCCAATTTTCATGTGCAATCAACTTCAAACACAGACACCCAATCTTCAGACTTTTGTATCTTTTCGCTCGGGGCTCCCTCTGACGTGCAGTCAATTCCTGCTAGCTCCGTATGATGCATACCCCGGAAAAACTTCAGCTGGCAATAAAATGCAATCTGTAGCTTCTATTTTAACCTGAAAAGATGGGTAGGCCCCATAAATCAAGCACTACACGGCTATATCCTGATTTCCACTTGCACCACCTGTCCTCAACTGCCCTGTCCGGCAAGAGTCTGCAACACACTGAATCTTCAACCTTCCATAACTTGGGCTTCGTAGCTCTGTTTGATGAGCCGTCTGGACCTGGTCCTTCAGAACTTTAATCTCTTCATTCCTGGATCCAAAGATTGCACCTCGTATTATTTCACTTGCTCCCCAAATTAGCCCCTTATGGATCCTTCCTTGGCCTATAAACCACATTAGTCATACATTTCCGCTGCTACCTGTTAGCCCATGATCTTCCTAGCTACTCCAACCTTTTGCCAAGCTTCTGCTAGCCTGCACATATCTGCCCATGCCACCTTCTAGGGTCGACACACTTTGGTTGTACCAATGCCATCACTAGCAGCACCTGCTCTTCAAAGGCCACACCTTTGGCACCACCAAAATTGTCACTGCAACATCAACTAAGATTATCAGACTGCTATTCCATGGGGGCATCAGAAGATGGATAGGGGGAACGGGGAACAAGCCCAACACACACACAGAGAAATGCCTCCTATAGCTCAGGGCGTACACAACACCCCTGCCCACTTGACAACCATCTCCCAACAACACAATCACCAAAAACACATGCGCACCAAGCGCTCACACAGACACGCCCAAGCCTACACAGATCATAATGCAACCAACACCCACAAAAAATACATCCACGAACGTCGCCTTTCGCACAGAACACCACACACAATCTCTCTCTCTTTGCACACACACTATCAGGGGGGCAACACTGCCGACACACACCCGAACGCACTTGCAACAGAGCAGAGAAGAAGGAGGAAGGGGAATCCGGCATGACACGACTGCAGTTTCAAAATGGGGGGCCTTTATTCATTGAACAACTAAAAAACATTACAATCATGGCCGTAGATGATTCACATAGAGCACAAGCATAGGGGCCAGCTATCTCGCTTTCTTCGCTCGACTTCCCACACCCCCAAAAACCCTTCTTCTTCCTTCGCCCTTCACCAAAGCGAACGAAACCCCACCTAGAAGCTCCTTTTTTTTTTCCTTTCACCAGAAATCCAGGAAAATATTTGTGATCCTTCCACATTCACCCTGGTGTATTTGGCCACCCACGATTCTGATTTGCAAGTCATTGCTTTCTACCGACTCCACCCAGTGCATGCTACCTTTCCAAATGTGGCCGAGATTAAAAAAAACATGGCAACAAGCCTTTTAATGTGGACAACTTGGTACACATCCAGTCCCTGACAAACTTTCAACTGACCATAACATTCCCCTCCGGACTCTGATCGACAGTTCAAAAAGACGGGCATACTCCATAATTTGAGCACTGTGCACCATTCCACTTACAACAACTCTGGCCATTTGTCCCCATTTGCCCTGTCTGTCGGGGATCTGCAAAACCCTCTAGCTTTGGACAGGCGTAACTTCCACATTGTGGCCCCGTTTGACGAGCCGTCCAGACGGGCTCCTAGAGAATCTTGAAGACCACAATCTAGAGCATCTACTTGGTATCTTGTGCACTTTGACTATCATCCCAATGAGCCCCCTTTTGAGGCCTCCCTGGATAAAAGTACCGCTTTAAGCATACGTTTTTGCAGCCACCTACCTAAACAGGGCCTTCATATCTGCTCTAACATCCCAACTTGCACCTGCCTACAACTTTAGCACTGTATAACATGCTTCCCAGCACGGACCAAATTTGGTTGCACCATCATTGCCCACCCCCTAGTTGAATATTTATGTTTAACCACATACATGTTTATTGCACCTTAAAAAACTGCAACACCAAGATGACAACCAAAAGCACTCCAAAACCACAACCATATGTACAGAAGCTATCTTTTGTCACCCACCACACCTGCTGAAGCGGGTTGCCCAACCCCTACTTTACTGCATAGACACCACCTGGGTCAAACACCTTGCACTGATCTCTTCCACCCACCTGTAATAGCTTTGCATAGTGCCATACCAAGGCACATAACCAACTAGATATCCAAACCGACATCTGCATACCTCTTCCACTCCATGCACCCAATGGCATACTATCCACTTGCAACAAAGCACCTCCAGGAACACCAAATAGAGCACCATCGTGCTCACCATCCTGCTCAACCAAAACTCCTGACGTACCTGACCTATCTTCCCACCCATGTAAAGCTAGATCCTCATCTAGCACATCCTGTACATGCTCAACAACCCATTGCACAGTCGCTTTTATCACCATTCCTATCAACCACCACTCACAAAGATCCTTGGAAAGCTTAGACACAACCTTCGAATTTACATCACCTGTCATAGAGTGCACTGACTGCATAGGAAGCACCTCTATCTTTGACTCCACACTGCCCTTCTCACCCGCCGTGCACTCAATTCCAGCATCGTCGAGCTCTTCTTTGTCAACTAGCCCTTTAAGGTAAATAAGCACCCCTTGCTTGTGAGCTTCCATCACCTGCTTTCCTATCGCTGCATCACACTCCGCCACCATAGGAAAGACCTCCCTATCTCTTTTGGCAAGACTTTTCACCTGTTGCACCACCATGGCATACTCCACAACCACCTTAACCAACATGTCGATTTAGCATGGCACCACACATCAATTTTACTTGCACATCATCACTTGTAGGCTTGGGCCGCTCCACTTGGTCTCCAGTAGGCACCTCAGCTTGCACTTCATACTGTTCCTCGCACACAATTACTGCTTTTGTACTCACATGCAAGAGATCGAACTCATCATACCTAGATTGAGACGACGAGGTCTCCCAACTCGTGTCTGCGTCCATAGAGCTACTGTGACTCGACTCAATCTCTTCATTTGTTTCAAGCTCAGGAATCTCCTCTAGCTTCATCGCTTCGACCTCGTCTGCAAACCGCACTCTTTGGCCTGTACACCATTCCAATGGCGGTTCTACAGCCACACCTTGACTCGACAACACCTCCTTTGTCCACCTTGAAACCACCTACACTTTCTCCACAACTGAAGCCACTCTAGCTGGCATCTTCGGCATAGGAACCACCTTGTCTCTTTGTAGCCAAAGAACCCTTGGTTCTTCTCGCACTTGCACTATCTGTGGCTTGACTACCACCGCATCGGACTGCCTTGGCATCACAGTGCCTTGCAAACCCTCCCTAGCTTTGCGCTTTTTCAGCATCTTTTTGGTCTGCCCTTTCGCTAGAGCTACTGCCTCTTCGTATGACACCGGCCGTCTGTCTCCACCTTATCACGTACTTCCTCATGCAGGCAATCGATGAATTCACTCAACTTTAAAACACTGGAATTTCCAGCAGCAGTTACCTTGATCAATTTTCCCCAAATGGGTTCGAACTCCCACTCGAACGCTTGAAAATCACCTTCCAAGATGTGCTTCAAACCATCCAGCTTTCTCTTGACTTCATCCAGCTGCGCATCCACTATGAATCTGCTTCAACAAACCAGGACCAGGAACACCTGTACCACACCAGCTTCTCTCGATAGACTGCTTTCCAACACAAACAGTCCGTAGTCTTGGAGCCAGGTTTCCACATATTCAACCCCAGTGAAAATGGGAAATTTGGACAATGCCATCACTAGTAGCACCTGCTTTTTAAAGGACACACCTTTGGCATCACCAAAATTATCACTTCGGCTTCAACTAGGAGCATCAGACCACTCCTCCGTGGGGGCACCAGAAGATGGATAAGGGGAACGAGGAACAAGCCCATCACACACACAAAAATGCCTCCTATAGCTCAGGGCCTAGACATCACCCCTGCCCACTTGAAAACCATCTTTCAACAACACAATCACCAAAAACACATGCGCACCAAGCGCTCAAATAGACTCGCCCGAGCCCACATAGATCATAGCGCAACCCACACCCACAGATTATACATTCACGATCGCCGCCCTTCTCACACAACACCATACACAATCTCTTCGTCTTTGCAGACACAGTTCGGGGGGGCAACACTGCGGACACACACCCGAATGCACTTGCAACAGAGCAGAGAAGAAGGAGGAAGGGGAATCCGGCAGGATGCGATCACACGTTTCAAAATGCGAGCCCTTTTTGTATTGAACAACTACAATCATGGCCGTAGACGCACTCGCATAGAGCACAAGCACAGGGACGAGGTCTCTCCCTTTCTTCGCTCGACTTCCCACACCCCCAAAAACCCTTTTTCTTCCTTCACGCTTCACCAAAGCAAACAAAACCCCACCTAGAAGCTCCCCTTTTTTTTTCCTTTAAAAGAAAAAAACTCACACTCTTTTTCCCCCCCAAAGAGGCAACGACGGCGCCTTCTTTTATCCCAAGCTTTTGAAAAAGGAACACCTCCCTTGTGGGCAGCGACTTTTCGCCTCCTCTTTCTTTAAGCTTTTGAGATCAACCTTTTTTTTTTCCCCAAGTCCAGCCACCATTTGCCACTTTCATAAATAGAAACTTGGCAATATCGTTCCCACGCAGTCAGTGCTCCCCTGTACCGAATTTTCCAAACACCTACCTTGTGAACGCATCAGAATCTTGTCTTATTGACCCGAAACGATGAGAAACTTACCACACGAACCGTCTTGATCCCGTCAAGTGAGATCACCAAAAATCCAAGAAAATATTTTTGATCGTCCCACATTTGCCTTGGTGTATCTGGCCACCCACGATTCTGATTTGCAAGCCCTAAATTTCTATTGACTCCACCCAGTGCATGCTACCTTGCCAAACGTGTTCGAAATTGAAAAAACACATTGCAACACGCCTTTTAATGAGGACAACTTGGTACACGCCCCCGACAAACTTTCAACTGACCATAACTTTTCCATTTGGACTCTGATAGTCCGAAAATACCGGCATGCTGTATAATTTGAGCATTGTGCACCATTCCACTTACAACGACTCTTGCCATCTATCCGCATCTGCCTTGTCCGTCGGGGATCTGCAAAACCCTCCAACTTTGGACTGGCATAACTTCCACTCCATGGCTCCGTTTGACGAGCTTTCTGGATGGGCTCCTAGAGAATCTTGGAGACCACATCTAGAGCATCTACTCCGCATCTCGTGCACTTTTACTACCATCCCAATGATCCCACTTTTGAGGCCTTCCTGGCCTAAAAAACCGCTTTAAGCATACGTTTTTTTTGCCACATGCCTGCACAGGGGCTTCATATTTGCTCTAGCATCCCAACTTGCACCCGCTTGCAACTTTAGCACTATATAACACACTTCCTAGCACAGACCAAATTTGGTTGCACCATCGTCAAGACACCCTAAGGGTGGCCAAGAGGTGTTGCGTGACCACCAAAGATCCAGCAGCATGAGCAGGAGGCGCATGAGTAGCTGCAAAAACTGACAAGGGCAGTTGGTTGAGTTGTAGAAGGGGAGCATTGGCTTTTGAAGGTAGACGAGTAGTGATTGGAGGATCCCTGAGGAGCAGTCCATGAACTGTTAATAAGGGAGAAGTGTTAAGAAAAATAAATGGCAAGCATTGGCACGGAAAATTAGTGTGCAACTGCACATATTTGGGGAGGAAAAGAGGTTGACAAACTGCACCATATTGGGGATAGCTAGCAAAGAAGAGGGTTTGAAAGAGTGACATCTACAATGGATTCACAATGTGTAGGTAATAGAGGAGGCTAGGGCAATGTAAATAGTATCCGACACATGAACAATATGGCAAAGGAGTAGATAAGGAAGGAGATAGATGATTGAGGTGGCTACGATTTGTAGGTTTGCAAATGCGCATCAGTTTGGAGATAAAGCTTTGCAAAGCCAGCAGTCAAAATTCTTCAGGTAAGTCTCTCGCCATTCTTTGAGAGAGATATGGAAACTGTGATCGACAAAGAGCGGGGGCACATGTGATAAGAGGGAACGAGTCCTACTAAAAAAGGCCATTGCCATGCTAACTCACCTCTCGTTATATAGTTCAAAATCCAGCTATGGCAACTCTGCTTGTGGGGAGGAAAGCACATCACAAGCCCTTATTTGGTGCCTTGCCACTCATGCGTGCCTCGCTCTCTCAGAATTTTTGGATGTATGTGTGTGTGTGTGTGTTCGTGTTTACTATGGGCTATTCATGGTCGACTTCTCAATGATTCATGGTTGATTGGCCAATACAGATGAGGGAGTTTGTGAGAGACCATGACGTAGATTCTGATACTCTAAGAGCCACTCTCCACGAGGCGGCCTCCTAGAGTCCGTTCACTTCTAAGTCTCAATACCTTGGATAAATACTCCACACAAACTCATCCTAAGCCTCCTATCACACACATTGCATCCTCCACATCCGCTCCTACACACACCCTTTTGTGCCAGCTAGACTTGCTTCATGGGCATTTCTATAGAACATCTACAGAATATAACAAGACATAATATACAGATTGACATCAAGCACTGAAGTAAACAAGTACAAAGTTTCTCACATCTGCATTTGCAATAGTGATAAGCAGACTAAATATGGTGTCTTCCGCTATGGAGATGCCAAACTCAATACGCTCATTATCATGCGACCTTGCATAGGGAAAGGAGTACGAGAATGTATGTCCAATGCAAGTTTGCAACATGGAGTTCTCTTTCCAAGCTCAGATTCAAGCATCGGCCAGTCCCATGAATAGATTGGAAAGGCTCCTCGACTTCTTGAGGACAGACCCTACGTATGATAGCATGCTACTGCATGACCGTTAAATTTATAATTGAGGAGAAGCCCTGCTTGGTCTACAAGGAGAGGACGCATTGCAAATAGGAAACTGGTGAGGCAAGCTTTTCCATGCATGGGAACCCCCCATATTTTTTTCTCTTTTACCAAAAATATTTCCTATTATATAAGTTACTTTTGATTTTTTCTTCCAATTTTTCACAAACGTTTTAGCCTTTATTAAATAAATAAGACTTATGCTAATCAATCACGATGTAGCATAAATAAGTAAGCTTTCTTTGTTGATCTCTCTTTTGACCTTAAATATTAAATATATATATTCTAAACTACATTATATATTTTAGTATTTTCTGATATATTTTTCATGTATATATATATTAATCCACCCTACCAAATATTTTATTCACTAGTTTTCATTTTCAAACCTCAACCCCACTTTCAAATTTCAATAATACCTCCATCTAGATGATTGCCAATCTTTTCAAAACTCTAGGTCATGTTTTCATACACATGAAGGAGCTTACACTTGAAGGCAAGAGAGAAGTCCACTCAAAGGGGACCACCAAAAGACCTTTGCAGCCACAAATAATACATTATTTGGCTGAATTTTTTAAGTAAAGCCGAATCTGAAGGAGCATTCAACATGAAAGATGTAGCTTGTGATCTCAACTTTTAGCTCAAGTTTTTTCAGAATTTTTGGAGTCATGAACGCGGAGCTATGATTTTTGTGGTGGACCCCAGTTTTCTCGTGTAATGGTGACACAGGCCATCCCCAATTTTCTTCCCTCTAGAATGGCTATGGTTCTACAAGTCTTTAAGCATGATTACAAGAGACGAGGCTCTTTTAATGAGGTCTTGGCTAGTCTAGAGTGATTCTATCACCATTTTTGGAGGATCCATCCTCATCAACAACTGTCCACCTTCGACAACCTCTCTTATAAATTTCTTACCTCTCTCTTCTCTCCTCAATAAGCTTATGTCTAGCCAAAGCTAGACTGTTGTAAATATCTCCTATCCTCTACATCCTACCCACATTCTCTCTTCTTCTCTCTCTATTGACTCTGGTATTTTAAATAATGAGGAGACAAGATGGGAGCCACAGTCACATGCACCCCATTTTCCTAGTCACCAAAGTGGGACACTCACCTCAAATAGAAATATTTCTAAATCCTTCCCTATATAAGGAGGCCATGAGAGCTCACTAAGGGGAGAGATACACACACACACACACACACACACACACCTATCCATACACACTCTTGTTCTATAGCTTTATTGATGACTTTTGATGACTTTTGTATAGCTATAGCTTAATCCATGTTTTTATTGATGACTTTTGTATCTATAGTTCTCGCTCTCTTCATTTGGAGAAAGTTTATGAAGGTCTAGCTAGGCTACAAGCTTTGGGTGGCCAACTCAATGTGGAGAAATGCCACATTGGTGAAAGCAAGGTTACTCTTCTTGGCCATGTGATCTCGGCCAACGGCATTGAAGCTGACCCAAGCAAGGTTCAAGCCTTGGTGGCTTTGACCTCTCCCACCACAACAAAGCAATTGGTCTCTTTTCTTCAAAAGGTGAGGTATTTGAGTAGGTTCATTCGCTTGCTCTCCCAAGTGGTTCTCCCTTTACAACAAGTTACCCATCAAGAGATCTTCACTTGGAGTGAAGAAAATGAACAACAATTCAATGAGGTAAAACAAATTCTAGCTTCACTTCCCACAATAGCACCTCCAAAGTGGGACGAGCCATTTTATGTAAACCCTAGTGTGGGCAATGACACACTTGGGGCTGTATTGATGCAAAAGGATCCTCAAACTTCTTTCATGCGTCCTATCTACTTCTCTAGTCGAATGATGACCCCATCACAAAAGGGATACACGGCAGTGGAGCACATGGTGCTTGCATTAATGTTTGCTACCACCAAATTTCGCTCTTATTTATTGTCTAGACCATTCATAATCTTAACAATGGAAGAAGTATTTCCTTATGTAATGCAGCACATGGATGTTTCTTCAAGGATTTCCAAATGGCTCACAAGGCTGCAAGAGTTTGACTACACAATGCAAGTGGAGAACTCCACAAGGGCCAGTCTAGGAGGTATTCTCACTCATCACCACTATGAAAAGAAGCTAAAGATAAAGCCAAATGATCAAGATATTACACCTGTGCTGGAAGTCCCTAAGGTAGAGGAGGCTCACTCTCTTTTCTTTGATGGAGCCTACAAGAGGAAAGTGGACAAAGCTACAGCAGGCATTTTCATCTTCAACGAGCAAGGGGACACGGTTTTCTCCATTGGGAATCTCTTGGATTCTCACTCTAACAATGAGGCAGAATATGCAGCTTTAACTCTTGGGTTAGAGTGGTGTGTGACATAGGGCATTCAACAGTTAAATGTATTTGGTGATGCCATGCTTTTAATAAAACAAATACAAGGAACTTGGGCTTGTAAAAATCATAGCTTGCTAGGCCATTTGTGCAAAGTCAAGGAACTTTAAGGGAAATTTCAAATTGTACAATTACATCATGTCCCTCGAGCAGAAAATCAAGAAGCAGATGCTCTAGCTAGAGAGAAGTTGCAAGATGTTTCAGTGGTGGGTGCTATCAAGTTGAAGCTGCCTCTCTTCCAAGGTAGCGATGCTATGCCTAACATCATGAGTTTCTTGGACATAGGAGAGTGTCCTAAGGATCTTACTAAGTGCCAAAAGCAGTGGCTTGTGCGCAAGGCAACAAAATACCACCTTATCAATGACAACCTCTATTGTAAGGGTAAGGATCAAATTCTTAGGCGTGTACCTCTCTCTATAGAGATCACTGAAATCATTTCAAGTTTCCATGATGGTGTTTTCGGAGGACACTTTGCACTTGACATCACTAGTAGAAAGATTCTACAAGCCAGGTTTGTATGGCCTAGTCTACATAGGGATGTGCATCATTGGTGTAAAACATGCAAGGAATGTCAAAAGGCAGGGGATAGGAGGCTCACATATGAGCCACAGACTCCTATAATCGCATATGGCCATGGAACATTTGAGAAATGTGGAATTGATGCTATTGGGCCTTTGCAAAGGAGCCAATCAGGTAAATTTTATATCATCATGGGTGTGGACTACATGACCAGGTGGGCTGAAGCAGTTTCCACCACCCGGATTACAGCTAAGGAAGTGGCTAAGTTCGTATTTGAAAAACTTTGTTGCCGCTTTGTCACTCCTCTTGAAATAATTTATGACAAGGGACCAGGTTTTAGAGGAGACCTTGTAGGAGAGCTAATGGAGAAGTTAGGTATCTCACGACGACACTCAACTCCCTACTACCCACAATGCAATGGTTTGGTGGAAAAGGTAAATGGTATGATCTGCAAGATCATCACTAAACATGTAAACAATCACAAAAGTGATTGGGACAAGCATCTTATGGCTGCACTTTGGGCTTAGTGCACTTCATTTCGCACATCCCTTGGGTTCACACCATATCACTTGGTGTTTGGTAAGGAAGCCATTTTACCCATTGAAGTACAATTGGCTAGTCTCAGGGTGCTAGCTGGGCAGGTGGAACGTCCTAATGCTCATCTCCACAACCACATTCTTGATCTAGAGAGGCTTCAACTAGACAGAGAAGATGCTATCAACTATTATGCAGCACAGGCAGAGCAACGTTGCCTTACCTTCAACAAGGGACTTAGGGAAAAAGGTCTCAAGAAAGGTATGTTGGTCCTACGATATGATAACAGGTTTGACACTAGGAAGGATATAAAGTTTTCACCCAGATGGGAGGGGCCATTTGTCATTAGAACGCGCTACATCAATGGCAGTTACCGATTGATGGATGCAGATGATAGGCTCCACAAAACACGTGTCAATGGATGAAGGTTGAAGCAGTACTTTTTGAGGTTTGATCAAGCACCTATGATGGAAATCCCTGAGGAGGGAGACTCCTCCACCTCAATTGAAGAAGAATCAAGTACAGCGCTAGAGGCATGAATACCTCTAGCCTTAGGGGGAGGGCTAATGAGGCAAGCTTTTCCATGCATGGGAACCCCCCATATTTTTTTCACTTTTACCAAAAATATTTCCTAATATATAAGTTACTTTTGATTTTTTCTTCCCTTTTTTCACAAACGTTTTAGCCTTTATTAAATAAATAAGACTTATGCTAATCAATCACAATGTAACATAAATAAGTAAGCTTTCTTTGTTGATCTCTCTTTTGACCTTAAATATTAAATATATATATTCTAAACTACATTATATATTTTAGTATTTTCTAATATATTTTTCATGTATATATATATTAATCCACCCTACCAAATATTTTATTCACTAGTTTTCATTTTCAAACCTCAACCCCACTTTCAAATTTCAATAATACCTCCATCTAGATGATTGCCAATCTTTTCAAAACTCTAGGTCATGTTTTCATACACATGAAGGAGCTTACACTTGAAGGCAAGAGAGAAGTCCACTCAAAGGGGACCACCAAAAGACCTTTGCAGCCACAAATAATACATTATTTGGCTGAATTTTTTAAGTAAAGCCGAATCTGAAGGAGCATTCAACATGAAAGATGTAGCTCGTGGTCTCAACTTTTAGCTCAAGTTTTTTCAGAATTTTTGGAGTCATGAACGCGGAGCTATGATTTTTGTGGTGGACCCCAGTTTTCTCGTGTAATGGTGACACAGGCCATCCCCAATTTTCTTCCCTCTAGAATGGCTATGGTTCTACAAGTCTTTAAGCATGATTACAAGAGACAAGGCTCTTTTAATGAGGTCTTGGCTAGTCTAGAGTGATTCTATCACCATTTTTGGAGGATCCATCCTCATCAACAACTGTCCACCTTCGACAACCTCTCTTATAAATTTCTTACCTCTCTCTTCTCTCCTCAATAAGCTTATGTCTAGCCAAAGCTAGACTGTTGTAAATATCTCCTATCCTCTACATCCTACCCACATTCTCTCTTCTTCTCTCTCTATTGACTCTGGTATTTTAAATAATGAGGAGACAAGATGGGAGCCACAGTCACATGCACCCCATTTTCCTAGTCACCAAAGTGGGACACTCACGTCAAATAGAAATATTTCTAAATCCTTCCCTCCTTCCCTATATAAGGAGGCCATGAGAGCTCACTAAGGGGAGAGATACACACACACACACACACACCTATCCATACACACTCTTGTTCTACATGCTTGTAGCATGAACCCTAATCACATAATCACAACACCATCATCATCACCATCACCATGCACAAAGGATGAGCACCACACCTCCACACCACTTGTAATTAAGGGTTGAAGGCACAATTTCAAGAAGAAGAAGGTTGGACACACTCATGATATTCCTCGCCATCAACTCCCATCTCTCCATTATGCCTCCTACGATCTTGCTCCCTTCTCATTTTCCTGCCATACGCTACCTATTGTATTCATCTTTTGCAAGCAACCAACACACTCCATTTTGGTGCCATACTTTGTGTTGCTTTGGATACATCTCATTGTGAGTATGGTATATGCTTGTTCCTTTCCATTTTTTTTTTCTGCTTATGTTAAGGTGTGCTGATTCGCCACCATACACACACACTCTCTCTCCCTCTCATATTCCTATCATCTTGCTACTTCCATCTTGAGGTGCGCGGATTCGCCACCACTTGTATGAGAAGTGAGCATACTTGCATGTATCCTTGACCTCGTTATCTTCCTTACTACATGCATGAGTAGCGAGCCCATTCTCACTCACTCACCACTCCTCTCACCTTATTCTCTGACCACCCCATTCCACATTTGGGCGTGGATCTTGAAATTGTTTTCCATGGCATGTTTCATTGTGTATATGTATGCGTCCTAGCTGCATATCTTGCTAGGTGGTGCCCCTATTGCGTATTTCCCATGATGAGGCCATTGTGCATAGTCTTGGTGTAGAGGCCACCGGGTCTATTTTTCACCTCCGCCTCTCACTGGCTACAACACAAGACATGAGAAAGAGTTGATGGCTGAGTAGAGAGTGATACTGCAATTTTAACAAGGAAAAATCTATCTAAAAGCACCCATAACTCTTTATGTAGCAAACCTTCGACATAGAATATAAAATTAGATCTGCTTCTCTTTAAGTTTAATCAATATGCCACATCTCTTGTATTTGTCTTAATGCGTATTTTGTGTCTGGCAGGGAAGACATATATTCATAGCACTGGATGTTTCAATTGCACAAGCGCGACTCCATCTTGACAACACTACAAGGTTTTTTAATTGTATCCAGCACCCCATGACTATATGTTTGTTTCGCACAACACATAAACGCTACGGGGTAGGGCATGGCTCCTGTATTTGTCTTAATGCGTGTTTTGTGTCTGGCAGGGAAGACATATATTCATAGCACTGGATGTTTCAATTGCACAAGCGCGACTCCATCTTGACAACACTACAAGGTTTTTTAATTGTATCCAGCACCCCATGACTATGTGTTTGTTTCGCACAACACATAAACGCTACGGGGTAGGGCATGGCTTTCGTTTCTTATAATTTTTAGAGAGACCACAGTACTAGCTCTCCACCATACTTTTGTATGGCACCTCTTCATGAGGTGGACTCTATACTTTGTAGTTTCAGTCTGTGATGTTTCATTGCAGGACGATATGTTTAACTATTCACATTGCTTTTTGTAGCTTTACTCAAACATTGTCCTCCAGCTTGCACAATTGGATGATAGTTGTACATGATTACCAGGTCGATAGTATAGTTCAATTTTTATAGACTGTTTATGCTTTCTGTATTTTTGAGTAAAGCTTCCTTAAGTTTAGTTTAGCCATATGTTTTCCTCTCCAGTGTTGCATGCTCAATTTCTATCATTGTATCTAGGTATCAAATAGACATGCATTTCTTTTCTCACACTTTGGCAATTCAACCTATATATTGAAATAAAGGAAAATTGACTACTCTTGATTGAGAATAATATGGGTGTCTCAAAGATGGTTCCAGGCTTTAGAGACTAAATGGTCGATATTACTAGGTTGAATGGTACAATCTGCAAACAACTACCAAAGTAGGCTAAGTTGCTCGATTCAATTATCCTCTTTAGTAGCCCTTTGTCATATATGGAGCACTATGGAACACTACTTGTTTCTTCCCAATGCTCATCATGTCCCAAGCTTAGCTATTATTGGTGCCTATCAATTGGTTCTACTCATTTTCTCGTGTCACCATAACAAAACCCAAGCCGATAGCAATCACAACCAACTAACCCAGTAACCAGCTGCGCTCTAGAATTTATCAAATTATGTACGAAAGAGGCCCACCAAGCAAGACTAGTTATTGCTTAGAAACACATCTGTAGAGCCTTCAAAGTATAGATATAATAAGAAACAACTAAATGCTTAAAAACATTTGATGTGTCTAAAAGTAAACCTGCCCCCCCCCTCTTCCCTTCTCACACCACAATGTTGCATATACACATGAGAGGCCTGGATTTGGAGCATAGAAGGTTTAGAAATTGTGGAATGGAAGGGAATATGTTTCCATAATGAACGTTTGAAACGAGTCTCAATAAATCCCATGATTGTTATTTTTAGAGGAACAAGAGTGAATATACTAGCATCCAGTCGACAAGAATCTAAAGATACAAAAGTGAAGGTTAAAATAATTTTATGAAAAATATATAAATAGAAAAAAGGGCAAGCGAAGCCATGTTTGAGAGACTACATGAGAGAGGAGAAGCAGAAAGAGAGATTGCTTTTGGAGGTAGCCATCACAATTTTTCTCATTTCTCCTATAGCTTCAAAATTACGCAAACCAAGAGTCCTTTTTAGGTTTTTGGCACATTCCAAACACACTCGTGTATTTTTACCTCTCAAATTTCGATGTATAATTTGTATTAGCAGCCTGTCAAGATAAAAGAGATGAGAACTACTACATGATTTGAAGGAATTTTTTTTGTGTTTTGTTTAATGATTATGGGTTTTTTTCTCTATGTTGTGATTCATGAGTGCAATTGTTGATTAGTATACTGTGATCTACACCTCTTAGGCTATCTTATTCTCCTATTAATGTCTCGCTTACATATTTATCAATTTATTTAAACCTGTGAATGGGAGAGAGGGTGATTGAATTTTGTGTGTGTGCATGTGTCTTTGCATGTGTGTTGAGTCAAGGGGATGAGCATGCTTTAAATCACTGGGCTATTGAGAGGCATGTGATAGTGTTTGGACTTGTGTGTGTCTCCCATCTTCCAATGTCATAAACACTATCAATATCAAAGCACCATGAACTTTCATAGTAACATAAAGGGGGGAGACAAATCTGATTTCTTTAAAATTTTTGAAGCTTATATATTTGAAGGTCTTGGACAAGAGACGCAAAAGTACTCAAAGATTAACTATATTTGCACCAATACCCATGCAATTAAGTCTTTATTTCATCCACTAAGGCAATCATAAAGGCATTCAAAGGTGTTGAGAAAGTAAAATTGCTACCACTACCTCCTTTATCAGCAAAACATTAGAAGTGTTAGGAATCAGATGTCGTAAGCACTAGTGTGTGTGTATTTGGGGGACTTCACCTCTTAGACATGTAAAGTATCACGTGATTTCAAATGAATGAATTTTTTAATTGTCAAAATTTTTAAATTTTAACAGGGTTATATTACCATTGATTTCAGAGAAAAAGAGGTCATTTTAATACCTTAAATATATAGATAATTAAAAGGATTTTTTAATATCCTTTGAATGCACGTTATACGAATAGTTTTTTCAAAGTGCATCCCACGAGGTGTGTGTGTGTGTATATGTGTTTGTGTGTTTCTAGTTTAATATAAGCTAAAGTACCCACAATTAAACAAAAATATTGTTACAAATGATAGTTGACAATTGATAGTAAAGGGATTTGTGATGAAATCCAAATAAATTTTAGAATTAGTACAACAATGATAAAATGAAATCTCATCGAAAAAAGGTTTATGTATAGCTGAATATCTTTCATCCTCTTTTTAATAGCAACCATCAATGTGAGAGGTGAGAGAGAGATCCTCAATGCATCCATACAACATAAGGCAATTATTTGTTAGTCCTTTATGCATCTTAAAATCCTCAATAGACTCTCTGCTTGTTATTGATGTCACTCAACATCCTAGATAAGAGTGCTCTAAAAAGTGTGAGATATTTTCTTTTTTCTAAATCTTATGCATATTTTTGAAAGAAAGCTTTAAGCGGATTTCACCATCTTCCTTTAACATATTTAATTCTTTCTTAATGACGTTTTAGTCAAGATAAACCACCATGGTCTTGGTCAATGAGACCATGAAGGCTCGTTGGTGTATTTTTATGATGTTCTTAATACTATCCACTCACAATTGTGAGTTTTGCAAAAAAAATAAATAAAGATAGACCACCATGGTATGGTATTTTGAGGGTATTTTTTGTAAAACAAGTGGTTAGTATGGATTCAAACAAAACCAGGTTCCAATATATCAATATCATCGACAATCCTTCCAAGTAGAGAGAGTACTACAAAAATAGTGTTCCAATACACTAGTGAAGTGATATATGGCCGATAGCCAATCCAAATAGAATCCGACTAATATTTAGATGTAGCCATAGATAACACCATATCCCCTTTGGTCCTTGCATAAAGTCGAGTGGTTGAAGAGCATTTTGCATCATCCAAAAATTTGATTGATTCCCCTTTGTCTAAGCATTGTACACATTTTAACACTTTGAAATGCCATTTCTCTAGTGATGCTACTAGGAGTAGCAAGAAATAGCCCTGTCTCCATTTGAATTGAAGCCAATTAGTCTTTGTTGGGTAAGCCCCACTACTTGTATTCAACTCCCATGTGTTCAACTTCAATTATTTTGATAGGTAAGAATGGGAACACTTTTGAGACCTTTGGGACAAGGACTAATAGCGTGCCTTTGAGACGTTCAAAGCACAGACACGTTTTTGAAATTCTTTGATAGTTTTAATATAGCTAGGCTACGAGAGAAGATATTGCCACTAGTACAAATGCTAGGTCTATAGTACAAATGCGGCAAACTAGGAATTGCTAGGTGGGCTAAGGACACACACGTTTTTTACAAAATTTGAAAGACTAGATAAAGTGGAAGAGAAGGAAGCAAGATCCTCACTGTGTGATTTGGAAAGGATAGGGAGTTAAGAGGTGCATTTTGTAAGAGCCTTGTTACTATTTGTAGAGTTGTTATCAAGAACAACCAATAGCTTAACCCAATCTTTGAACAGCAGAACTTGTAGTGATCCGTGTGAACTTGTTTTTTTACCTTTTATTATCATGTATAATAACTTGTCAATCTGGTGATGTACCAACCCCTATTTTTTCATAGGGAGTCCTATGGAAAAAACATACAATGGCCACATTTTTTTGACTGGTGTTAAGATTTAGAGAAGGAGAGAGATTGAGCTCTTGTAACCATGCACACACATGCACACCCGTGCATGCGTGCACACACACACACACACACACACACATGGAAGAAAAACCTTCTTCTTCTTCTCCACTAACTCAGGATACAAGTTCTACAATTTATGAACAAAAACCACAACATAAGGGGAAACTGATACAACAGTAATGTAAAATACTAGTGAGTGAGGTAGCTGGATAAGTGTTCCATTACTTAGATAAGTAGACCAAGCCATTTTTAGTTTAATTGTAGTATCATTGGCGAAGATATGCATATCCACCAAGGTGTGCCACTAATGATGACTATCAATGATAGTCATCCAAGACTAGTACATGTTGAGCTTGACATCTCATTGCTCCCCCTCAAACTCAACACCATCTCCCATATGCCAAGGATCGCTTAAAACCGTCGCAACTTCTTTGCTCAAAGGACCTTCGTGAAGATATCTACAACTTGCTCATCAATCATTGGCTAAAAGCAGGCATTAGTGGTACAAAATGTCGTCTTCTTGACACAACAAACCTTTGGTGAGTTTGTTGTTGGAGAAAAATAAAGTATTATGTAATCAAGTTCCTTTTATTTTGTAGATTTTTTATGTATACTCACAAAGTGGTGGTTTTTTACTTTATGGAAACAAGAAAACTGTTGAGTGGGGTCATTAGACACGTGGGGTGCTTTTTTGGAGGGGGAGGGGCAGGGAAGTGCAAGAAGCAGACAAAAACCATACCTCTCTCTCTCTCTCTCTCTCTCTCTCTCTCTCTCTCTCTCTCTGTGCATGTCTCTTGCAACCACGGATTGTATGATAATGGAAATCTACAGCAAAAGCATTGTGCTCCTTGTCCTAGCTACTCTATCCATTGTGCTCCTTGTCCTAGCTACTCTATCCATGGTCTAAGAAGCCAGAACCATAGCCATAGTAGTCTCTCTCTCTCTCTCTCTCTCTCTCTCTCTCTCTCTCTCTCTCTCTCTCTCTCTCTCTCCCCCCCCCCCCCCCTTTGGACGTGAGTTGCACACAATTCAGCACATGCAAATGGAGATACTCGTTTCAGAGAGCTTCCCATCCTTTGATGCCTATGAGCCAGCAACTGAACACGAAATAAATACTACTCCAAGCATGAGCATTCCAACCACTTCATCTCTCACAAACCTTGCTTACATGAGAGATTATTAGGTTGCAAATAAGCATCAACAAAGGAGCATGGAGAGGGTTCCCAACATCATTGGGAGAGCTTCAACATGCAAGTCAAGGAAAAATATTTGCTCTGCATTGGCCCAATGTTGGCGCAACCAAACACGAGGTCATTTGTCTAGCAAGAAAAAGGAGCTCTTCTAGGAACTAACACTACAAGAGGCTCTTCATATTAGCGACGCTCACACAGCGACGCTCAAAAAAAAAATTCCCGGCGTCACTATGAGCGTCGCTATGAGCGTCGCAAATTTACAAAGAAATTTGCGACGCTCATAGCGACGCTCATAGCGACGCCAGCTGGGGTAAAAAAAATAACCGAGCGCGCCCAAAAACTCAGATCTCAGATCTGAGTTTTTCGGCGCCCTCAAGCAAAGAGCAGGTAACGCTCTCCCTCACTCTCTCTCTCTCTCTCTCTCTCTCTCTCTCTTTCTTTTACACACACACACACACACACACACACACACACGAGGAGAGGAAGGAGAGCCAGGTATGCTCCTTCCCTCTCCTCATTCTCATGTTCCCTTCCCCTCTTTCTCTCTCCCTCTCTCTCTCTCACACACACACACATACACACACACACATAGTGTTTTTGAGAGAGAGAGAGAGAGAGAGAGAGAGAGAGAGAGAGAGAGAGAGCGAGAGAGAGTGCAAAAACGCACACACATACATAAACAAAGAATGCACACACACATTGAGAGAGAAAAAGAGAGAGAGAGAGAGCATGCATAAACAAAAAACGCACGCATTGATAGAGGAAAAGAGAGAGAGAACATGCATAAACAAAAAACGCACACATTGAGAGAGGAAAAGAGAAAGAAAACATGCATACGATCCAAAAAAACGCACACACATTGAGAGAGAAAGAAAGAGAAACTAAGGGAGCGTCGTAGGAAACTAATTAAAATTAAAAGACCTAAAGATCTAGCCGACGAGGAGTTGAACTGAAGACCTATTATTCAAGAGAGAAATGGCATAATCAATCTATCATACTTGGCATGGGTGATAGAAAAGTTATACCATTTATCTCTTTTTATTGGCACACACATCCACACACGCGCACACACACAGGAAGAAGAGAGTTATAACGTCGTAGGAAACTATCTTAAAAGACGTTAAAGATTAGGTTATATGTAGACTTACATTAAATTAGATTTAGGTTTATTTTTAACTAGATTTACGTTTATTTAAGCTAGATTAGATGCGGGTCTCCATAGACTGCGATGCCTGCATGAAGCGGGTGAAGACAGCCCTCAATGGAATATAGGGTATTGCTGCCTTCACTCATGGTGGGCTCCGTCGATCCAAAAGTACTGGTGAAATGTCTTCAGAAGATAGGGAAGAAGGTGGATCTTCAGGGCGGCAAGAGTCACTACATCCCCGACACAATGACCATCTAGACAACCTCTAGTCATTAGACTTACGTTAAATTAGATTTAGCTTTATTTTTAGTTAGATTTACGTTTATTTAGATTTACGCTTATTTACGTTAGATCGAGTCCACGCAAGAATTACTTACGGTTTAGGGTTTAGAGTTAGACGAACAGTGAAAAGATCTACTGTGAAAAGATGTTAAGATGAAGTGAAGTGCTACAGCTAGAGAAGAGGCAAAGGGATTTTGTCCACTACATGCAGTATCATGTAGACGTGGGTGTCTAGATTTCTTGTACCCACAAATATAGGTATTGACCAATAAAGACGAGATTATAACCCGGTGGTTCTGATCTCCGTGCACCTCTAGACCGAGGTGTGCGGGGATTGGACATGACTAGAGAATGTGAGGTAAGAGAGAGAGAGAGAGAGAGAGAGAGAGAGAGAGAGAGAGAGAGAGAGAGAGAGAGAGAGAGATAAGACGAAGAATGCCAATAGAATATTAAATTTGTTGTCCAGGTTATAAGTTTTTTATCCTCATTATGAGTAGCGACGAGGATGTGGGACCGTCCAACCGAAACACCTATCTCTCAACGAGGGTCTTATGTCCTTGTAATCAATGCAAGCATGTTGTGCGACGGACAAGACGTGTTTCTTTGCAGCACGTTCGCGAATTTGGCGAGTTCGATCCATCTATTATAGATCGAGTTGTTGCCAATTATAACTCGTCGGACTCTGACGCTGGCCAACAAGCAGCAATCTTGCAACCCAATAGACGTATTCGCAGGCGCTTTGGTCAAGCAGCATATGTGAGGCCACAAGATGTAGCCTCTGATGTAGCCTTTTACAAGTTATGTGCTTGAAAGCTATCATGTAAGTTATGTGGCTCTGGCAGGTAGTATTTCATCCTACAAAGTCTATATCAAACTGGTGGTACGTCATAGAGGTAGCCCCTCGTAGTGCAAGGACATATGAAGGCTACCATGTGCCAATCACAACGACATCAATGGAGGAGATCAGAGAAGATGCTCAATCAGAAGCCGCTGCGGTGGTGCCAGATAAGCATCAAGATGCTACTACTCTATATGGGGTGCATGCAGAGGAGCTACAAAATGAAACAGAGGATATGTGTTTAAACGGAGAGCTCTATATAGATATAGGAAGTTATGCTGAGTTATGCGAGGATGAGAGAGAGATCTCTTAAAGCCACAAATATTGTATTTGAACAATTTTGCTCCGTGCTGTAAAAGCTCTAGCTCTCTAAGTAGCTTCCATGGTGTGTAACGCTCTTTTCTACTCGCGCTCACATCTTTTGATTGAAAATTCTGAGTTTTCGACTTGCCTCTTCTATCACTCGATTCATTGCGTCATTGTATTTATATGCGTCATTACGTCATTGTATTTAATGGTCTTTGCGTCATTGTCTACTCTATTCATTCAATATTAAGTTTAAATATTCGTGTGTTTAATGCAGGTATGGATGATGAGGAGTTTCTTTCTTCTTTGTCACCGCAGCAGAGACAGTGGTACGTGGAGCGTCATCGCTCTGGCGCATCATCGCGCGTTCCTACACCATCCGCATCTCCCTCTCTTTCGGAGCATTCGGCGCGCTCCGAAGCTTCGGCGTCGACGAGACGAGCGTCACACTCGTCTAGACACCGGCGCTCTAGTGGTGGCGGTGGCGGTTGTTGTGGGGATTCCGCCACCGATGCCTCCACACCGCCTCGTGTTCGACGAGGCTCTTTACCCTCCCCTTCTTTGCCCGCCCCCACACCAGCCACAGCATCGCCGTCTACGCCAGGTTTTGCACGGCTGACTGTTCCTAGAAGCTACACACCTCTACCTACTCCGCCAGGAGCCACCCCACTCGACACTCCTCGCTTCGGCGCCCAGACGCCGATGGAGACACCTGACGTCCGTACCCCCATCGACACGCCGCTAGAGACCCCTGCCGGGACACCCAGGTTCACGCGTCACCGGCCAGAGGGCTTGCCTTACTCCGTCGACATCAGCGGCGGCATCATCATGGATGATGACGGCAAGAAGGTGATCTCGCGCATGCGTGGTCTTTGCTCTCAGCTGTTTAGACACTATATACTAAACAAATGGAGTGAAGTACCAAGTGATTTAAAAAACAGAGTCATCAGCATACTTCATGATGAGTTTCCCGTTCCAACACGGGATCAGCGCTTCAATGAAGACCTGATGAAGATTCGAATGCGCGAATACTGCAAACACAAGCGTTCCGAAGTGCAAAAAGCAATCAAGAATGGGTGGAATAGGCCAGATTGGCTGGCCAAAGAAGATTGGAAGAATGCGAAGAAAGCAGCGCGCGAGAATCCCGACAAGTGGAAGCAACAAAAGGATGCAGCCAGAGCGCGAGTAGAGGCAGGGAGCTCGCACCACTTGGGGAGCGGTGGATGGGCATCATTTGAGGCCGATTTTGTAAGTCTTTTTACATTGCTCTTTATGCATGTTCGATAGTTTAGGGTTTATGAGTTTTTTAGTTCTAACATAATGAAATCTTTGTATGTTTTGACAGTGGTCGATGACAGGACGTGATCCCACACCGTACGAGCGCGAGTACGCAGGCAGGAAGGGCTTAAACGCCCTGATGGACATTCTCAGTTCTCGCGGCGGCATGGTTAGTATTAGGGTTTACTCTTTTTTATTTTTTGTATTGTTTTATAAATGTCGTTATATGTTTATATTTACTGAAAACTGTCTTATTGTCTTTTTTTGCAGAATCCGACAGATACGCCGCTTGGACGCGATGAGACGTCTGATTAGACGACGTCAGTTTAGCCGTAGCTAGATAGCATTAGTTTAGGGTTTCTCATAGCTTATGTATCATGAGACGGATTTTATACGTCTTTTTGAACCATGTATATTATTACATTTGTCACCGCAATTCCTTTTGCCAATCAATTCTTTATGCCTATGATGTTGTACAATTGTCATTATTACATTTGCCAATCAATTCAGTTTGTCTATGATGTGTACAATTGTCAATTTTGCAAACAATGCGTCTTGTGGGTGACTATTTTGGGTCTATTATTTACCTTTGCACTTTTTTTAAAAAGTGAATCAAGTACAATATGGTTGATGGGTGGCAGGGCATTCAATGCCCTGCCACCAAAAAATAATTCTCTCAGGCGTCGCTATAAGCGTCGCTATTTATGGCTCTGTAGCGTCGCTATATGCGTCGCTATACTCTTCTGTGAGAGCGTCGCTATCTGCGTCGCTATAGGCGTCGCTATGAGCGTCGCTATATAGCGACGCCTATAGCGACGCAGATAGCGACGCTCTCGTAGCGACGCTTTTAGCGACGGTTATAGCGACGCCGGGGGTTATAAAAACCCAGTGTATTTCCGTCGCTAAGAGCGTCACAAGAGCACACAACCTCTTGTAGTGTAATTCCAACATAATACATTTTCAAAGCTTTAGGTTGCCAATGTTGAATCCGGTCTTGTGTCTGGCATCCACAATACACTTACAGAGCTCAAGGTCCCTCGTTTTGCAAACAAACTTTTCATCAAGAAAACCTCTTTGAGCATGGTTTTAAACACTACACGTGGCTCAACAATGAATCAATCTGAAATTGCAACACTATAAGGTGTTCATTGTAGGAACATTGCAGCGGCAACTTCTTGGCTACACATGAAAGATGAGGATGAAGTGTTACCGTTGTTTTCTTGTCAAGGATCACTTCATCACGCGACCCATGTAAATTCTATAGCAAGGGATATAGTCTATGCCTTTTGGTCATTGGAGACTAGGGTCTCTCCTAATTAAAAGGACATTTGTTAATTTAGAATTGAAGAGAAGAGTGTTGTGAAACATCCGGTTCATTTTCTAGATTACTCTCATATTGTGTGTAGTATTTACATAGTACCAAGTCATTTAGGCTTTGGAAGTTTGGTAATTCATCAAATAAATATTTGAAACTTAGAGCTGTACAAAACCCAAACCACAAATCTTGGTACTCTACAATCTGCGTAGTACCAAGTCCTTGGGACTGGTACCCAGAGTTCCAAACTTGACACTTTGTAATGTTGTGGGTAGTATTTTCACATTAGCAGGTCATTAATACTTTGGTACTTTGGTACTTCATCCAATGACCTTACAAAACTTAAGGCTAATCAGTACCCAAAGCACTCATTTTGGTACTTTACAATGGCTTGGGTACTATTTGCACAATACCAAGTCTTTGAGGCTGGTACTCTGTTGAATTCTCTACTAGCTGGATTCAAAGTTTCAAATTTGGTACCTTACTATCAACTTTTGGGTTTGGTTATTGTCAATTTTGAAGCTTGCATATCTATGTCATCTTCAAGTATTCTAACCTACATTGTTTTTGTATCTTAGGTGGACCTCTACAAGAGATTCAAACAAATGCACCCCACGATCGAGCTGTCTCTTAGGTTTTTTGAGGCCTTGACGGTGGTGCAGCCAAGTCTGGTTGGCCAAGGAGAGCTCAAAAGCCGTTACATGGAGGTTCCCAAGCATATAGCAAACTGCTTGAGCAGGTGATTAATGCAGGGTTCAATAGATCCAGTTGTGATATGTATGCCAAATGCATTTCTTGGCAGGCCAAAGAGGACTTTCAAGCTCAACTGATTGGGTCTTTTAGAAGTGCTAAAGTTGGGTGAGTGGATATCCTCGCTCATGATGATATCATGATATGTATGCAGAGATTGATCGTGTTCGGCAAACTCAAGTGTTTTATATACTTAAAGGCCAATGTCTAGCAAGTTTATAATCGGAAGCCTTGACAGATCTGTTTGTTGACGATCGGGACGAAGGAGTTTTTTTTAAGGAAATGAAAGCCGACAGTCAGTGGTGTGGGAAACGTGGCCAAGCAAGAAATTTTTTAAAGGTATCATCCTGGAAATAGCGGCGCTACTGAAGCAGCGAATAGAAGGAGGATGGTTGCACGACAGGTGTGGGGAGGTGTTACCATGCAGGGAGGAGGTTGCCTTCTTGGTCAGGACAGGTCCGCCAGTCGAATACAAAGGTGGTCGACTGCAGTTCATGAGGGGGAGGGCCACCACTTGCAGACAGGGGTCCGCCAGTTTGCATGGCATGAGGATGGCACGGCAAGGGGGACCAAGGGGGGCCAGCGCTGCAAGAGAGTAAGTCCACCACCAGAACATGCAGGAGAAGGTAGCCGCGGGATGGCCAGGGCAAGCGGCCAAGGAGAGGAGGAGGGTATTGTACGGACAGGTTAGAGAAGCTACTACTTGAGGGGGCCGGGAGCAAGGGGAGGCCGAAAACTAAAGCAAGCCGAGTGCTGCAGAGAGGGCGGTATTGTAGGGCTGTCAAGAGAGCGGCATGTTGAGGAGAGGAAAAGCGTCGTTTACAGGAGGGGCTCAAGCTTGCCAGGGTGTTGACCAAGAAGGATAGCCGTGAACTCAAGGGAAAAAACCACAAGGAGGCGCCATGAGGAGGGTGCATGGTGGTCTGAACTGTAAACAACAGAGGAGCGCCATGTGTTGAAGTTGGCCATGAGTGGGAGCCTTGGAGGGTACTGCTGAACGAGAGGAAGCCACGAGCAGTTGGTGATGTTGGAGAAGCCATGAGCAAGAGGGGAGGCCACCAGCTGTGGGGATTTTGCAGGAGGAGGTCACTACTCATATAGTGATCCTAATGCATAGGAGTGAAGAGAGGTCTCCGCTGAAGTGCAGGGCCAACTTGAACTGAAGGAGGATCAGGAGAGATGAGTACTGCTACTGAAGGAGGATCAGGAGAGATGAGTACTGCTACTCACGAGAGGGAGCACATCTTGGAGTTGAAGGGATGAAGGGAGCTGAGGGTTGGAGGGGAAGCACATCAATATTAAAAAAAGGAGAGCTCTGTAGCTTGAGGCGTTACAAGCAAGAGAGAAGGGGAGTCGTTCGTGCTCTCTTGCTCGCAATATGCCACCGTAGGTTTTCCGGAAGCTACGTAGAGGATAGTGTTCTTTTGGGACCCATCATTGTACACTCCTAAATTAAAGCTAATTCCATCAACATCATGATACTCTATATTTTTTTGGTGTTTGAGTAAGTGTTTTCAATCTGTTTCTCACTATCATGTCAACCCATGTGTGTTGTGTGTGTATCTCATGTGGGAGAGGTATGTAGACATGAGATATGAGCTTATAGTAGAGTTTGTGCATGTCAAAGACCTTGAAAGATTGTGGTAGAGCAGATGTATGCTAGAGGTCTTGAAAGCAACCGCATGTGTTGTCGACTTTGAGTTGCAGTGCATTGAGGGGTTAAAGATAAAAGCCATGAATGATTGCTTTGGGGTCAAGTGTGTGCAATTAGGGTTGGTCGGGATCGGGCTTGGATATTGGTTGATTGCAGATCGGGAGTTTAGGTGTGTTTGCTAGAAGATAGGGGTGTTGTGAAATCACTGGGCTATAGAGAGGCATTCACTGAGTGTGCTGGTGGTTTTCTGACTTCCCCCTTTCCATCTTGTGGTGCCCCCAGTTAGGATCCACTGATTGCTTCCTAACAAAGTGTTCGTGAGTCAAGATGAAGCAGGAATTTGGTCCAATGTTCAAAGGAGATGAAGATGGAGACGATTGGATTGCCGATTTTGAGCTATTTATGCTAAGAGTACTGCAGATGCTTGGTGATGAAGCAAAGCTCCGGACTCTACCTTTGGTGTTGCGAGGTAAAGCAAAAGTTTGGTTCGATGGCTTAGAAGATGTACACAAGCAGACTTGGATCGGATTTTGCGAGCAATTCTTACAAAGGTATCGAAAGGTGGTGTCGTCTTCGGAAGCAGATGCAAAGATCAAAGGCTTGCAACACGATGTACATCAAGTGCAAATTTTGATGCTTTTGTTGATAAATTTTAAGCTTATTGGGGGGATTTTGCGGCTTCTACCCAAGCAACCAATCTGGAGTATTTTAAGAGGGAAAGGTTTCTATCTTGCGTGCATCTCTATGTTCGTGAGAGAGTGGACTACAAAGATCCAAGGACCTTTGTTGAAGCCGTCAGAGTGGCCAGAGTAAAGAGTCAAAAGATGAAGAAGAAGATGGAGGCAGGATTGCTACAGCCTATACTCACGGCACCCAGTGGACCTAGGCCCAAATAGATTGATGAGCATCAAGAGGTAAAAGCTCTTTTTTTTAATTGATATGAATGTGATCAAAGCAAGGGAAGCTGATGCCAGGCTAGAGGAGGTACAAGAAGTGCCAACCAGGTCTCAAAAGATATAGTGAGGCATATTCAAAGTGCCACCCAGTTTGCTTCCTCAAGAAGACGAGGTGATAGAAGACATGAGATATGAGCTTAAAGTAGAGTTTGTGCATGTCAAAGACCTTGAAAGGTTGTGGTAGAGCAGATGTATGCTAGAGGTCTTGAAAGCATCTGCATGTGTTGTCGACTTTGAGTTGCAGTGCGTTGAGGGGTTAAAGATAAAAGCCATGAATGCTTGCTTTGGGGTCCTGTGTAGAGAGATTCCTGTGAAGTTCTTGTGAATTTGTCTCCCGTGTGCATTCTACATAACTTGTAAAAGCACTATGTTCTGAGTGCGATGGAGACTGAGTACTCTTTCACTCGATCAACTAGATCTAGTGGAGGGGTGAGCAACGTCTATGATCAGCAGAGACGGATCACCTCCTTCATGATTGCAGCCTCAGTCTCCATCGCACTCGGAGCACAGTGCTTGTTGGCATATCAGATTTTTGCGACACATCGAGAAGTGTCCCTGCTTGTGAGAGCATACCTGAAGCACATGTACCTGGAGTGGACGCAATGATGATTAAACATAATTTAAATTTCTCAAGTATAGCCACGTGAATACAATATATATTACAAAATGGAGAAAAATTGTTCAAATACAATGTTTATGGATTTAAGAGGTATCTCTGTCATCCTCACATAGCTCAATATAACTCTCTATATCTAAATAGAGCTCTCCGTTTAGGCAGATGTCTTCCGTTTCATTTTGTAGATCCTCTACATGCACCCCATGAAGAGTAGCAGCTTGATGCTCGTCTGGCACCACCTCAATGGCTTCTGACTGAGCATCTTCTTCCATCTCCTCCATTGATGCCACTGTGATTGGCACATGGTAGCCCTCATACGTCCATGCACTAGGAGGGGCTACCTCTATAACGTACCACCAATTTGATACAGACTTTGTAGGATGAAATATCACCTACCAGAGCCACATAACTTACATGAGAGCTTTCAAGGACATAAATTCTAAAATTGGATAGCTTCCAAGCACATAACTTACTTGTTCACAATGCTCGGGTAGTACGAAAGTGTCTCTTAGGTCGGTCCATTTTTTAGTTGAATTCACCTCAAGAAAACCAGACTCTCCTCTACGCACAGTAGCGTTGCGACCCTCCATGTTTATCTTGAACCATTGCACGTCAAAGAAGTCGACAAAAAATCCTCTATAATCGATCCTCAAAATCTCTTGAAGCGTGCCGAAGTAAGTGAGTTCCGCCACCACAGGATCTGCATCAGAGGATCATCGTCGATTAGACTGTTCAAATTTTGCCATGATTCCACAATCTTGAGTAAAACGTTTTTTGTCGATCCGTTCCACCCTAACATGTCGACCTTTACACCATGCTGCTATGTATGACTTATACTACAACAAACAAAGATTATGAGTGGCCGTTCAAACATCTAGAAAGTCACTAGTCGTACATTGCAAACTTATCTTGGTCGTGCAACCCCGAGAGTACTCCCACTCCTCCTCAGTCACTTTTTCACCGCACTGTTGTGCGCTTTTCAATTGGTTGTGCAACCATATTAAGATCATGAATGTTGGTAGGCTCTCTAGACCCGCTAGATAATGCATCGGTGGTCGTCTTCCCCGTCTCCACTCGATCCGTACCCTTTGTCTCTCTTGCTTTGCATCCTCGTATTGTGAAATCCACTTTTGCATCATTGGACTTTGAAGCATGCAAGATCGATTGTTTTAGCCTCTAGATCTTCCGTCATCTTCTTCTCAACACCGAGATTGCACATGAAAATCCCAGATATGAGCTCATCTCTATGGTTCACCATGTGTGTCCCTGGCTTTATCAAATCCATCAAGCCACTCTCCAACGTAAACTAGGGACTCTGATACCAGCGAACCTTCTGCCATGCTACCCTCCGAACGTGCCTTCTGACGCACATATCCCTTAAGTGTTTTCATGAAAAGTTCTAAAAATAACATCCATATGGAATGTACTCTGCCAGCTATTTCCAACTCATCAACTATGTGAACAAGAAGATGCACCTGAACGGTTAGCATGGTAGTAGGAAAGTGTTTCTCAAGCCTGCACACAACCTCCACAGCATTTAGTTTGGTGAATGGTATGGTGTCTACATTGATCTCCTTTTGTGAGATCCATTGCACCAACTTTGCAAGTTTGTAGATTGTGTTACAGACGTCAGGAGACAAACATCCCTCAATGGCCACCATTAAAATAAATTACAAAACACGTCTAGCAATGATATTAAAGTCCACACACAAATTTATTACACAATTCTCACTATGATATATTCCACTATGAACGTACCTGACACATTTTATGACAGTCGTGTGACTTCAACCCGCTAAGCTTTCCTTCTTTAGTAAAACACATTTGGGCCGAGTGCATTACACCAATGGGGGTCTGCACAGATCGAATGGTCTCTTTTACTTTACTTTCTTGGGCTCCTGTCAAAATCCATGGTGCTTTAGGGAGTTTTATCAAACCATCAGATGCTGTCTGTGGCCAATATTGATCCATACAATCCACATTTCTAAGGTCAACCCTCACTCTCAAAGTATCTTTCTTGCCAATCAGATGGTCCCATAGAAGATTATCCACATTCTTGAATATGTGCATTGGATTAAGCAAGTGATTGATCATGAGTTGGGGCCAATATGATAACTCGTACCATAGAGAGAGTCTCTTCATCCCTAGGGACAAACTGTCATCACCCATCTCCTTCTGCTCTAACCATGCTTGTGTAGACATCCTCAGTGGCTCTCTTCCCAAAAATCCATCTCATAACACATGATTCACGGAAGATATGCTTGATGACCTTCGTAGATTTTCTTCTTTAATGAGGGCGCCCGACGTGCATTCAGTCTAGGTCCACATGTGACACATGCTTTGTATCAGCTTGTTTGAAGCCCTACATGTATATACATGACAATAGATAAGCTTGAGAAAACCCAAGATTTATAGTGTTTGAGTTTGAGTGTAAATCACCTGAGCATTCTGTTAGTTAGGCATAGTCATGCATAGTCCACATTAGAATTCCTCTGATCAAAGTATTCCATCGACCTGTGTGTCTGCTCATATCCACCACTTCTATGCCAATCTACAATTGTTGTATCTCTTCCAATAGTGGACGAAGATACACATCCATATTCTTCACTTTATACCGCCTCGGTACAATCAAGCTTAGCCACAGGTGCCCCTTCTTGGTAGTCAACCACGGGGGAATGTTGTAGTTGAGGATGACAACGTGCCATACACTTTAAGATGTTAATCTTTGACCAAATTAATTTATGCCATCCATAGCTAGGCCTAGGTGCAAATTTTAAGCTTCTCTAGCAAAATCCAGCCATGTTTTGTTTATATGTTTCCAAGATGCACAATCTGCAGGAATTCGTAGCACACCATCCGAAGATTTATTCTCCTCATTCCATGATGCTAGGGTGGCCATGGACTTACATTCAAAGGAATGCTTGATGAGAGGAAGCATAGGAAAATGTCGCAACATCTCTTGTGGAATTTATTCTCCGTGGAGATCTGCTCGATATCTCTCGGAATCACATTTCGGACACTTCTCCATGTCTATGTATTCCCCTCTAAAAAGGATGCAGTCGTTAGGACAAGCGTGAATCGAATTGTAATCCATCCTCCCCAAGTTTCGCAAGATCTTTCTTGCTTCCTCTCTCAAATTTGGCATCACATTATTTGTTGGCAGTATGTGCTATTTGAGCAATCTACACAGCAAAAAAAATGCGGTACACTTGTGTAAGTAATCTATCAAATTTTATACATCTGGAGTTTTTTATTAAAGTAAACACATTGTAATAGATCACCTGAAAAGCACTGTGCTGCTAGTGTCACTCCATCCAAAATTTTCTTGCATGTTGAGAAGAACCAGGAGCACCTTCAATCTAAACACACATGCTCCATCGTACAATGGCGTATCGGCTTCACTTTTCATATCATCATAGATAAGCCTTTCTGAATTCATGATCGTCTCGATCATTTTATCGATCTCGGGCTCAAATATTGCCTCATTGGGAATTTGGTCTGCATGATCATCCTCCAAGCTGTGAGAGGCTACATCTTGTGGCCTCACGTATGCTGCTTGACCAAAGCGCCTGTGAACACGTGTATTGGGTGGCAAGTTTGCTGCCTGTTGGACAGTGCATAGTGTGACGAGTTATAATTGGAACTATGATATATGAATAAAACTCACCAAATTCGCGAACGTGCTGCAAAGAAACATGTCTTGTCCCTTGCACAGCATGCTTGCATTGATTGACATAAGAGCCTTGTTGAGAGATAGGTGTTTCAATTGGACGACCCCACATCCTCATCACTACTCATAATGAAGGTAAAAACCTTATAACTTGGACATAAATTTAATCTTCTATTGGCATCCTCCGTGTTTTATCTCTCTATCTCTCTCTTTCTCTTTCCCTCCCCTCTCTCTCTCTCTTTCTTTGTTCACACTGTAAACTACCTCACATTCTCTAGTCATGTCCAATCCCCACACACCTCGATCTAGAGGTGCACGAAGATCAGCACCATGTTATAATCTTGTCTTTATTGGTCAATGTCTATATTTGTGGGTACAAGAAATCTACACACCCACGTCTATATGATAGTGCATGTAGTGGACTAAATCCCTTTGCCTCTTCTCTAGCTATAGCAACTCACAGCATCTTAACATCTCTTCATAGAAGATCTTTGTTCGATGGATTACTTGGCACATTACATGTCGGCCTCCAATTTGAGTATCATGCCGTTGAAATCTTTCTAACTTAAGGTTGCATCTGCCGTAGAGAGGAAGAGAGGGATCACCATTCTCTTAACTCTATTTTTTTAATCGTAATCCCGAAGGTAGACTCTAATACAAAAACTCAATTCAAAATCTAATCTTAACTCTAACCTAACTGAACATGTGCTGATTCGCGGCTAATTGAATATGGTTAATGTGTGAGTTAATAGAATTTGCTGATTCGCGACTAATTGAATATTGTTGTGTAACTAGTATTTGCTCTTTAGGCGAAGCGTTTTTTCATTGACATGCACTAAAATCTAACCTAAATCTAATCTAGTCTTAAATCAAACATAAATCTATATCTAATATGATCTTAAACTCAAAATAAACCTAAATCTAGTCTAATCTTAAATCTAACCTAAACCTAAACGTAATGTAGCTTAAATCTAAATTTAATCTAGTTAACCTTAAATCTTGGCTTAATTTTTAAATCTAAATCTAACAGCCATATTTGCAGACTTTTGTTGATGCGATTCGAGCCAGTTTAGGGCTGATTTGGTTGACATTTGCTACTCATTATTGGTTGCTCTTTTGCGAGCATTATGACTGATTTTTCATTTGACTTCCAGCGTTATGGTCTGACACAGTTTGATGGTGTAGATTTTGTTGCTTGGAAGGAACATATTCTTGTTGCATTGGCGAATTTGGGGCAGGATAAACCCTTGCATGGTTTAGCGACGAAGCCCAATTCTATGCGTGATGATGATTGGCAGGATCTTGATGAGTTAGCCATGTCTACGATTTGTTTGCATCTAGTTGAGTTTGTTTACTGGCAGGTCTCGAGGGAGACTACAACTCATGCTTTATGGCAGAGTTTACATGTTATGTACGCGACATCCATGTCTACAGGGGAGTCTAGTCCCACTTCTATGTCCATGGGAGAGATTGGTCCCACACGCAAGTCTCGACGGCATAGAGACTTGACATGTTGGCATTGTGGACATAGAGGACACATTAGGCGTCGATGTTTCAGGCGTTTGAGACAACGGAGGCGACATATGCGTGATGCAGATTTGGGCATGACAGATGCTAGTGAGATCAGTACGGTGGTTACTGAGTATGCTTGTGACGGCGATGTCACATTTACATCTAGCTTGTCTTCAGACGATCTTATGTCTACGGATTGCACATTGTCTTCACATTGGTTACTAGATTCAGATGCTACTTTCCATGTCACGTCGCATCGTGAGTGGTTTAGCACGTTTTTTAGTGGGAGACTTGGTTGTGTGGACATGGCTGATGGTGTTGTGTATGACATTGAGGGTGCAGGAGACGTATGTTTGTCCTTGTCAAGTGGTATGAGATTTATCCTGCGTCATGTGCGTTATGTGCCAGATATGAGACGAGATTTGATCTCAGTCAGACAGTTACGGGATAGTGGATGTCGGATATCGCTGCTTGAGGGATCTTTTGTGATGCATTTGGGTTCGCTAGGGATTGCGAGAGGTGCCAGAAGTGGTACAGGTTACCCATTGCACGTGGATCACGGGAGAGACGGTGTTGTCTTTGTGATCATGCAGCCAGGTAGAGAGCGAGAGAGCAGGCGAGTCTCTTTTTCTCATGGAGTGCAGAGTAGTGAGCTCGTTGTGCACACAGTTGGGGCACGACTTGAGCAGTCACACAGAGAGGTGACAGAGTCAGACATGCATGCTTTGGTAGTGACTGAGCAAAGTAGAGAGTCAGCTGTGCGAGATACTTCTATGCAGGATAGACAGGTAGAGCGGTCTTGATCTAGTGAGTCAAGACAGGAGGACGTTGTGCAAGAGTCTATGCATACGGAGTTAGAGCATGAGAGATCTAGTGAGTCACAACAGATTGAGTGTTCATGTTTGCAGTGGATGATTGCAGAGGAGGCTGAGATGTCAGTGATTATGCAGTCATTCCTTTCTATGCTTGACAGTGAGCATGCGGATATAGTTGTGCAGGATATGTCGTCCGGCAGACACCTAGAGCAGCTGGTTTGCTCTGAGGTTGCACGACAGGTTGATGTGTCTTTTACGGACAGTCAGGAGATGCATGTGGCTGACACGCCTTGTAAGTCAGAGATGTCTATTGCCAGGGATATATATGTTGATGCATGCTCCGTAGAGCTAGTAGGGCCCGCTAGCATTGCATCGGCATTCGGTGGTCTCATGTATAAGATGCTGATCTTGAGACCGGATATCGTAGCTGTAGTGGGAGCATTTGCAGTTGGGATTGTCAGTCGTTTGTTGACTGATGATGGCATAGTGCATGAGGGAGATATGCAGGTATTGCGTACATACTTGCAGTACGTGTGTGGTATGTCTGGTGGTGTATGGACTTACACGGGAGCAGGACAGCCGGATGAACACGATCACAGCCAGCCAGTGGGCATCGGTTGAGAGCGGTTTTCTCTCACCTTTTGTAGTCTTTATACTAGGTTCTCTTGCTTAAAGGCACAGTCGCCTTTAAGTGGGAGGTTGTTGGGATATAGGCGTCTGTGCCTTGCCCGGCCGCCCAGAGTCTGGGCACCCACTGACTTGTATACCTTATACATAGCATAAGTGTATAGGGGGCTGCTCACTCTTTGAATCTCCCCACCCATATCTGTGTGTCATGTGTCTCCTTCTCTCTCTCTCACTCTCCGTCTGTGGTTCTCCCCGATCCCCTTCAGACTTGTGGTTGAAGGCTTGCACTATGGCCAAGTGGATGGAAAATGTGATACATATAGCCTTTTTGTGCATACACCACTATTCATGATCTATTCCCACCATGTAAGAGCCATACGAATTCCAATGGAGCCTACGTGACTCCAAAACATGTTTAATGTTAACCAATGAGGTCTATTAAAATGTATATAATATTATGCCTTATGAGGAAGATGAAGAAGAAGACGAGGGAATTTGACCCATTCACACCTTTGCCATTTGTGAGATTGAGTAATTTGTACTAGGTTTGCCGTTCAAGCTTGACTAACTTTTTCTTTCCCTCTCCGCCTCCACTATGTATGCACATCACATGCACTTTTGAGGTTAGTAATATAGCATAATTTATAGGAACTTGAAAAAAAGTGAGTTACAATATTCTTACAATGAGAATATCACTGCAAAATTTGGAACTTTCTAGTACTGGTAATTGTAGCTTCCGGAGCTCACAATGTTGTTTTTTTTCAAAACAAGGCTAACTCTGCTATATTGTTTGTATATAATCAACCTTCCATGAAATTTAATCACGCTGTCAGGAGTTTTTTGGAGCAAGGGATTGCGCATATGTACATACACATGCATGGTGCATCAAATAAAGTATTGCCCATTTTCCACATCTAGGTGCTTACGTGGGGCCCACATGTGTACAGGTAGGACAACATGTACATAGTGCATCGATTTTCATCGTTACCAGTACCAGTGTGTTTTTTCTACCATAATGAGGAGTTGGTAGTGCGTAAAACTTCTCGAGGAAGCTATCTGCGGACCGATGACATGAGGTAAGCAGATGCGTCAGATGGCATCTAGTGGCGTCAGGAGGCCGAATGGGGTCAATACTTGCACGTGCATAAGTACAGACACGACGTGGGTGTTTTCTTGTTCTAATTATGCAGAAAGGTCATCATGAGGACCATCTTTTGAGGCCACTTCACGTGGTGGCGAGACGCATTATTGGAAAAAAGCTAAGTGCGAGGTGTGCGTATGGATGCAAAAAGGTGACAACTATCCACTGCGAGGTCAGTTTTTGGCCTATTCGGGGTCTGTTTGAGGTCATCTAAAAGTCCAAGGGTGCCCAAGTGATACAGCTAAGTGTGTGAACTGAAAGAAAAGAGAGAAGACCAGAAAAAACATGGAGAAGAGAGGAGGAACAGCCGCAGGTGTGTTTTTGGTGTTTTTGGAGCCTGTTTTGGCCCTAAACTGCTCATCCGAGGTCGGATTTGAGCACTTTGACATTGTAGACTGGGGTTTTGGGCCGTTGCGGACGCGATAGCGCTGTCCATTTTTCCAAATTACTCACATATTTTTTGCTATTTTTCTGTGTAATCTTCTCCGGTGAGTGAAGCCTATGCTTAACTTTGTGGTTGTATCTGGTGTATTTCCTCAATACTGTGTAAACTATTTACCCCATTGGTGTTGGGCTGAGCTTCATTGAGTCTAAACAACAGCAATTTTCCTTCTTTGAGCTAAATTGAGAGTGTGTGTGTGAGTGTTGAGTGGGCAAGTGGGAAATCTCTCTCTTCTCACTCCGTCTGTGTGTTTCCTGTCTCGGCCAGGCTGGTTGTGTCAGTCGAGTGGTGCCCCCTAGTGTGTGTGTGTATCATTCCAAGAGTGTGTGTCGGGTCGTTATAGAGGCGTTGTGTGTGTTTTCATGCTGCTCACATTCTTTTGGTGCCCCCACTGAGGATCTTCTTCGAGTACCTTCTGCTTCGAGCTTCAAGCGTCGAGATTCAGGATTACAGGTTGCAGACTACAGGTTACAAGTTACAGGGACAGGGACAGGTACAGGTACAAGTGATTCACACAGGTATAGGTAGCTGGAGTACAGTGGTATACTAGCAGTGAAGTCACTTGCAGTTGCCGTGGGTATGCATCATTGGGCGCTTGCTTGAGCGCATTGTTTGTTGGTATTGTACGTTACTTGTGGAAACTCCCAATTGTACGCCTTTGTGGAGCCATACTTGGTTTTATTTGGCAGTCCCAGCCATTTCTGAGACTTGGTCTGGAAGATAGTCATTTCTGAGATTTGACTATACCCGATTTGCATTAGCCTTCGTGTGAGGGTCGATAGCGTGAGGCTTTATTGAGCTGGGGGATTCTCAAATGTGGAGATCCTTTCGGTGATACAGGTAGCTGGAGCACCCTTTTCGTGACCTCACCATAGGCTATATACTAGTGATTCCTAATTGATGCTCGGGTTTTATTGTTGGCAGTTTATGCATACATAGACAATCTATATTTTGGGTTCACATTGCTCTACTTCTGGGGAAACTCTGTCAAAATGTTTTCAAGTTATGATGGTAGGTTTTTTAGTCTTTTGAGCCATTTATGCGGTTGTGCTGCTGAAATTTTGGCAAAATCAGAGGATAAGTCAGGTGTGCCTTCTTGGGAGGTGCATGATTGGCTTTAATGGATGATCAAAATGGCCCTCAATTCACTCCTTTTCATTTAACACAGAGAATTCAGATTAATGTTCATGTGTCCAGGAAGATTTTTTTCCAGCAGCGCATAGTCTTTATGGTTGGGCCAAGAAGGTTACGAGAGATCTTGGAATGTCCTTTGCCTGTTGTAATTCCGATGATCAACTATGAAAACTCATTTGATGTGCATGTGTTTGTTCTCATCTAAAGCTGAGCTCCATTGAAGTTTCTGGGAATTGGGTAGTGAAAAGTTTTGGGTTCTTGCACGTGTGTTTGAAGGGGTTCTCTAGCCATGGCTTTCTCTTATCCGGAGTTTCATGGAAGAAGTGATGAAGATGTGGAGGACTTTTTGGAAAAGATGGAGGTTGCCTGCATTAGCAACCAGATTCATGACCCTGCGCAGATGTTATGTCTTCTCCAAATCTGTTTGAAGAGTGATGCACGAGCTTGGTCCAAAGCATTTGAAGAGGAGTTGCGTATGGCTGATCCACTTATAAGACTGAGTTGGGACAATCTAAGGCATGGATTGGAAGTGGAGTTTGTGAAGATAGAAGACCCTGACAAAGTGTGGCAAGAAGTACAGGATCTAGTGAAAAAGGAGGGTGAGCCAGTAGATGCGTATATACGAAAGTTTTCATTGGCATGGGAGCGGATGTGCAAGGCTTTAGCACCACAGGTACCCCCGCCTGACATGATGAAGAAGGATAGGTTCTTGGCTGGTCTTTGGGAGAATATACGTTGGAGAGTGGAGCTAAAGAAGCCTAGGACATATGAAGATGCACTGGAGGTGGCAAGGGACAAAGAGTGGAAGATGAGGAAAATGAGCCAGTTAGGGGTGGAGTCTTTGCCCATGAGGTCTGAATTTCGGCCTATGGACTCGTTACAAGGTCGCATGCCAGGGTTTCATCATGAACCAGTGGTTTCTGTTACTCCTCAGGTTATGCCAGCAATGGTCACTACAGCAGTGCAAGATGATGGCCTAAGGCAAGACATGAGACAAGTGGTTGATTTGATGAAGAATCTCAGCCTAAACATGCTAGCTCAAGTGGGAAATAATCGAGGTCGAGGGTGGTTTGCAAATCAGCCAGGAGGTGAAGAAAGACCTAGGAATGGTGCTGGACAAAGTAATGGTAGGTTTTGGAGGCAGACGCCCACATGTTATAATTGCGGAGAGTTGGTCCACATCAGTCCGCAATGTGATAAGCCACCAAGGATGGGGGGAGACATGTATCCATTGCCAAAACAGGTGCTAACTAGGTCGCATGATTATGGCATCGAAATTAAGGGAGATGAAGGAACCAGTGGATTAACCCAGGAGGAAAAGGGAAATACAAAAGTGCTAAGTGTTGTCACCTTGGAGAAGGCATCAAAGCTAGAGGATACATTAGTGATGCCTATCGGGAAGAGGACGAGAGGAATAGGAAGGAAGAAGTGTCCTAGGTCCTAGCAAGAAGAAGGGAAAGAGCCATGAAGGCGAGGATGTCAAGGCCAAGAGGAAACATTAGGCAAAATTTGGACTCACAAAGGGGCCCTTTAAGGAGTTTGACTTTACCTCTCTCTACCAAAACGGGCGCATGGATAAATTTTTGCAAATAAACTCCAAAGTTGGCAGAGGTTTCACAGTTAGAACGTCCTCTTCAAGCTCTATCTATTGATATATAGCACGCCATGAGATTCCTCATATTTTAGAAGATTCTTTTTTTGATTCACTTAGATTCCGACAGAGTTGTCACATCATAGGTGAATCAAAAAAAGAATCTTCTAAAATATGAGGAATCTCATGGCGTGCTATATATCAGTAGATAGAGCTTGAAGAGGACATTCTAACTGTCAAACCTCCGTCAACTTTGGAGTTTGTTTGCAAAAATTTATCCATGCGTCCGTTTTGGTAGAGAGAGGTAAAGTCAAACTCCTTAAAGGGCCCCTTTGTGAGTTCAAATTTTGCCTAATGAGAAGGGCTCGTGGCAAGTTTCATGTTTTAGATTTTCCACTAGGGGATGGGCAAGTAAGCTATGACTTAAAGGAGGATCTGACAAGCAGGAAGGCTGATGTTACTTTTGGGCAACTCATAGAGATGGTTCCGAAACTAAAGCGACAGTGGAAGAAGATGGTTAACCCAATGGAGAAAGAGCCAGAGAGAGGTTTAGTGAAGGTATTGGCAATGGATGAGCTACCAGACATTTGCCCAATAGTAGATGTGTGGCATAAAAGGAAAAATTTGGGACAAGGTTATGTGGATGGCGGAGCCCAAATATGTGTCATAACACACTCATGCATTGAGAAGATGGGTCTTACAGTGACTGGGGTGTCAGGCTTCCGGATCAGATTGGCAAACCATCAAAAAGTAAAATGTTTGGGTGTTGTAAAGAGCTTAGAAATGGAGGCATATGATGCAAAGGCGGTGGTTGATTTTCATGTGATGCCAGCAGGGTTGGGAGCATATCCTATTATACTGGGCAGACCATGGTTATGTGCAGTGGGAGCTGTTCAAGATTGGCGACATGGTACGATTAGCCTTTATGGAAAGACAAGTACCAAGAAGCTTTATAATATGGACGCAAGGAAACGATTAGAGGAGCTTTATGAAGATGAGGATGAGTCTAGTGATGAAGACTCTTCCACGGTGACAGATGAGGAGAGTGATAGCACTACCAGCAGTGATGAGGATGCTGATGTTGCATTTCTTTTGATGGACAAAGGAATCCCGGAGTCTTGTGTAGTCGTATTTGCGAATGAAGTTGAAGATGAAAGTGAAGGGCCTTATGAAGTGATTGAAGGGCTGATGCAAACCAAGGTTGAGTTGTCAAAGAAGCAAGAATTAATGACGCAAATGATTAGTGGAGACCTCTCAGCTATGGAGAAGGAGATATATTTGCACATGCTGGCTAGTTTTCCTGATTTGTTCATTACTTCATATGAAGAGATCAGAGGGTTCAAGGGCGAAGAGATGCATATAGAGCTGAAAGAAGGTGCTAAGCCAGTGAGACAAACGCTAAGAAGGATGGGTCAAGAGCAAATGGAAGCCTTGCGGGAAGAGGTGGACAAGTTATTGAAGGCAAGGTCCATAGTCCCTTTGGAGACCACATAATGGGTGAGTCCAGTAGTAGTCAGTCCAAACAAGGATGGGAAGTGGAGGATTTGTGTAGATTTTAAACCCTTAAATGCAGCCACTAAGAAGAACCCATATCTTCTTCCATTCATCGATCAGATCTTGGATTCAGTGGCAGGTTATGAGAGGTACAGTGTGTGTGATGGTTTTTCAGGCTATTTTCAATTGAAGATTGCTCTTAAAGACCGCACAAAGACAACTTTCATTACGCCATGGGGCTGCTATTGCTACACAGTGCTGCTGTTTGGGTTGTCAAATGGACCATCTTTCTATCAAGAAAGAGCAAATTGGGTGCTGGAACCATTCATTGGTAGTTGTGTTAAGGCTTTTATGGACGACTTCTGTGTCTACAGTAGCAAGGCTGAACACCATGAGAAGTTGCAGATGGCATTATCTCGATATGATGAATGTGGAGGACAACTAAACCCAAAGAAATGTCATCTAGCACAGTCAAGGGTGAAGTTGTTGGGCCACATGGTGTCAGAAAATGGCATTGAGGCTGATCCAGATAAGGTGAAGTCTATTATTCTTCTTTCATCACCTACGAGTACGAAGCAATTGGCAACCTTTATACACAAAGTGAAGTACATGGCACGGTTTATTCCATTGTCTTCGCAGCTTCTTTATCCATTATAGCAAGTGGCAAAGCATGATCCGTTGCAATGGGATGACAAGTGTGAAGAAGTGTTTCAAGAGGTGAAAGAGGTGTTGTCAGCCATGCGGCTCCTGATTGGAAGAAAGTTTTTTATGTAAATCCATCAGTAGGGGATGATGCCATTGGAGCCATGCTATTGCAAAAGGGGAAGGGCAACCATTATATGAGGCCAGTGTATTGTGCAAGCCGAGTGAAGTTGGTAGCGGAGAGAAAGTTCTCGGAAGTAGAGCTAGTGATGGCCAGTGTAATATTTGCTTGTCGACGATTTCGTCATTACTTGCTACCACGACCTTTTGTTTTCTTGACGAGTTATGCCTTTTTGCCACAGTTAATTAATGGCGCTAACATGTCAAATGTGGTAAAGAAATGGGTAATTGAGCTGCAAGAGTTTGAGTTCTCTTTTTTAGTGGAAGACAACACAAGGGCTACCCTAGCTGATTTGTTGACCTACAAGGAGAATCCCCTTATTGTTAAGGAAGAGGTGGTGAGAAAGGTAGTTGAAGAAGTGCCACATATTAGCAATGCACATGTGTTGTTCTTTGATGGATCATACAGAAAGAGCCATGATGCCGCTTTAGGGGGTATAGCACTTTATGATCCAGAGGGGAAGCTAGTATGCAAGAGAGGGTTCAAGTTGGATGTGCATAGTAGCAATGAGGCTGAATATGGTACATTGGAAGCTGGATTACACATTTGTTTGAAGCATGGGGTTAGAAGGTTAAGCATAAAAGGTGATGCCTTGTTAGTTGTGAAGCAAGTGCTGGGTGTGTGGAAGAGCAAGAACACCGCATTGAAGGAAATGTGTTTCAGAATTAAAGGTCTGTTAAAAAGGTTTGAAGCATGGAGCATCAGACATATTGAACGTGCTCTAAATGGAGAGGCACATGAAGTAGCTCAAGGCATGATTGGGGAGCTATTTGTGTTGAGGACCACTTTACCTCTTTATCATGGCCGGGAAAGTTTGGCTTAAGAAGAGGAGTTTTTGCTAACAGGAATCATTCCAAAAGACATTCAGGAGTCTAAGAAGTATGGCTTTGTGCGTAGAGTATACAGGTACAAATTGATTGGTGATGTCTTATACATGAAAGGGGCTGATCTCGTGTTGAGACGTGTACCTTGGCGAGAGGAGCTTTATAGAGTGTTGGAAGAGAATCATGAAGGCGCATGTGCATGGTGGCCATTTTGCTCTAAAGATCACCTTGCATAAGATTTTGCAAGAGGGGTATGTATGGCCTAGTTTGCACAAGGATGTTCACCATTGGTGTAGGTCTTGCAATAGGTGTCAAGCATTTGGGAAGAGAGTGTTGAAGCCAGAGTTACGAAAAACCATCATGGCGTTTGATGTGTTTGAAAAGTGGGGAATTGATGTAATAGGCCCATTACCTATCACAAGCAGGGGCAAAAGCTATATTTTGATGACAGTGGACTATCTCTCTAGATGGGCACAGGCTATAACAGTAAAACAGATCACTGCAAAGGATGTGGCAAAATTTGTGTATGATGAAATATGTTGCAATTTTGGGGTGCCATTGGAGCTACTTTCAGATAAGGGGCCAGGATTTAGAGCTAAACTGCTAGATTTTTTATGCGCGAAGATGAAGATTAGGCACCAGCATACCACTCCTTATTACCCGTAGTGTAATGGATTAAATGAAAGATTCAATGGTGAGTTGGTACAAATTCTTTCAAAAGTGACAGAGCACCAAGGAAAGAATTGGGACTTGGAATTGCCTAGTGCATTATGGGCTTACCGTACTTCGGTGAAAACAGGTACAGGGTTTACTCCATTTCATTTGGTGTATGGAAAGGAAGCACTATTGCCTGTGGAAGTAGAGTTGCCTGCAGTCAAGATGCTAGAGAAGTTGCTTGGTCCACCTAGTGATGCATTTAATGAGAGGCTCTTGCAGTTACAAGAGGTTCAGTTGGATAGGATGAGCGCATTGGAGCATTATGGGCAGATGCAGGATAAGGCTTTGGCAAAGATAAATGAAAAGGTCAAAAGTAAGGGTATCAAGAAGCATGACTTGGTTTTGCGTTACAACAGTAAGCTGGACAACACCTTCCAAAAGAAGTTTCAAATTAAGTGGGAAGGCCCTTTTAAGGTAGTAGAATGTTTCCCGAATGGTACATATCAGCTGGCTAACCTGGATGGTGTTCTACATAAGTCAAGGGTAAATGGATTGCGTCTTAAGTTGTATCATGCCAGGTTGATGATGGTGGAGTAAGATGAGTTTTCTGAAGAGCAAGTGATGTCTGTGAAGGATGAGGAGACTTGTGACGCTGCTAGTCTCATATCGCTTTTTGCTGCTGCTGATCATGAATGATCTAGCAGGCTAGGGGATGGGCAAATTATGTCAGGAGTTTTTTGGAGCAAGGGATTGCGCATATGTACATACACATGCATGGTGAATCAAATAAAGTATTGCCCATTTTCCAGAGCCAGGTGGTTATGTGGGACCCACATGTGTACACGTAGGACAACATGTACATAGTGCATCGATTTTCATCGTTACCAGTACCAGTGTGTTTTTTCTACAATAATGAGGAGTTGGTAGCGCGTAAAACTTCTCGAGGAAGCTATCCGCGGGCCGATGACATGAGGTAAGCAGATGCGTCAGGTGGCATCTAGTGGCGTCAGGAGGCCGAATGAGGTCAATACTTGCACGTGGATAAGTACAGACACGACGTGGGTGTTTTCTTGTGCTAATTATGCAGAAAAGTCATCATGAGGAACATATTTTGGGGCAAATTCACGTGGTGGCGAGACGCATTATTAGAAAAAAGCTAAGTGCCAGGTGTGCGTATGGATGCAAAAAGGTGACAACTATGCACTGCGAGGTTAGTTTTTGGCCTGTTCGGGGTCCGTTTGAGGTCATCTAAAAGGCCAAGGGTGCCCAAGTGATAAAGCTAAGTGTGGGAACTGAAAAAAAACAGAGAAGACCAGAGAAAACGTGGAGAAGAGAGGAGGACAGCCGCAGGTGTGTTTTTGGTGTTTTTGGAGCCTGTTTTGGCCCTAAACTGCTCATCCGAGGTCGGATTTGAGCACTTTGACATTGTAGACTGGGGTTTTGGGCCGTTCCGGACGCGATGGCGCTGTGAATTTTTCCAAATTTCTCACATATTTTTTGCTTTTTTTATGTGTAATCTTCTCCGGTGAGTGAAGCCTATGCTTAACTTTGTGGTTGTATCTGGTGTATTTCCTCAATATTGTGTAAACTATTTGCCCCATTGGTGTTGGGCTAAGCTTTATTGAGTTTAAACAACAGCAATTTGCCTTCTTTGAGCTGAATTGAGAGTGTGTGTGTGAGTGTTGAGTGGGCAAGTGGGAAATCTCTCTCTTCTCACTCCGTCTGTGTGTTTCCTGTCTCGGCCAGGCTGGTTGTGTAAGCCGAGTGGTGCCCCCTAGTGTGTGTGTGTATCATTCCAAGAGTGTGTGTCGGGTCGTTGTAGAGGCGTTGTGTGTGTTTTCATTCCGCTCACAACGCTACAATAAGAAGATCAGTATCAAATTTGGTACTGACCAGTACCAGTACTTCAAGCCTCAAAAGCTTCAAATTTGGTACTGTTATTAGAACTTCCCCAACCCATAATATTTTTTTTCCAAAAAGTAATCTTTCTTTTACAATCAGTATGTAGTGAGACGTTCAACACCAAATTTGACACTTTACACTATCAAAAGCATCGAATTTTATACTGGTATACCTAATTTTCCCAACCCATAATAATTTTTTTCCAAAATAAGCTCTCTTCTACAATCACCCTATAGTGAGATGTACAACACCAAATTTGGTACTTATAAACCAAATGTGGTAGATGTCAATGCCAGTATCAAAAGCACCAAATTTTGTACTGGTATATCTAACTTTCCCAGCCCATAATATTATCTTTCTTTAAAATAATCTATCTTCAACAATCACCTTGTAGTGAGATGAACAACACCCAATTATGTACTTTACAGTACCAAATTTGGTAGTTGCCAATTCCAGTATCACAAGCACCAAATTTTGCACTGGTAGATCTAACTTCTCTAGCCCATAATATTGTTTTTTCTTATCTATCTTCAAGAATCAAGGTAAAGCATTATTTGGGGATGTCTCTTTTATTATCTGAGTTTACTCCTTGCAAAGAAGAAATCTGGAAATACAATTTGGTACTTTACAGTACCAAATTTGGTAGTTGCCAATGCCAGTATCACAAGCACCAAATTTTGTATTGGTGTATCTAACTTCTCCAGCCCATAATATCGTTCTTTTCCAAAATAGGATCCCTCCAAAGTTAGCTTTCTTCTACAATCACCCTGTAATGAGATGAGAAACACCAAATTTGGTACTTTACAATAACAAACGAGATCGCCCTACAATCATTAAAAGTACCAAACAATATTGTATGCACCAAAGACCAAGGAGATTCCAAGGAAGTCATAGAGAAAGCTATGATTGGTGGTACATCAATGTAGCACCAATGCAGTTAAGAAAGTACCAAAAATACTAGATGGCAGGAATTAAAAACTATCAAAGAAACTATGAAAAGATACCAAGACTAAACGATTGGCACTATGCCAAGGAGATACCACAACAATCCCATCCTACAATCGTAAGGTCCAAGGCTCTACCAAACAATGCAAAGGACCAAAACTACCTACAAAAAACTACCAAAAAGAGTACCAAAGAGTCAAAGGGTACTTATGCACCAATGAGATCAAGAACATACCAAGGCATCTTCTAGTCAAATCTAGATTTGGTACTATAACAAGGAAGCACCAAGGTAGCACCATCCTACATGTCTAAGTACCCATGCACTTTCAAGACAAAGTAAACATGCCAAAGCTAGCTAGAATTAGTACCCAATAAAAAGGGAGGCAATACCTATAAATACCAAAGAGACCATGGGAAATTACCCAAGACATCCCTACAATCATTAAAAGTACCAAAAAATATTGTATGCATCAAAGACTAGGGAGATGCCAATGCAATCCCAGAGAGAGCTATGATTGGTGGTATATCGAGGAAGCCTCAAGGTAATACAAAGAAAAAACAAACTACCAAAGAGGTAGAAGTCATACCAAAATTGCCTAGGGTAGTGTTTATAAATACCAAGAAGACCATGGAAAGGTACTGGTCAAAGCCAATCCTACGGTAGTCAATAGTACCATATTGGATGTTGATGTACAAGGGAAAGCTTCGACTATATGCACAATCCAAAATTGCAAGATGTATTACCAAAATGCTACACAACTACCAAAAAAGTATCAAATGTACCTAGATGTCGTAATGTAAAACATAGGAGTCCCTAGTCAGATAGACAAACTAGGACCAAGGGAGCATTTACCATACCTGATCCCACTCAAGCTCCATTTGGAGATTTTTTATGTCCTCAGTGACCCCTAGGCATTGTAGCATGCATTGGTTTGCTGCAAGATCATCTTTGACCTGTTCATCATTAATTGGAATTTGGTTTTGGAGCTCTTGCAGTCGCACTATATACAATTCGATGTCTGCCTTTATCTGTTTGGCCACAACATTGTACCCCTCACACCTAAGAAGTACCTACTTTTTTAGCTGGATCAAGGTCCTCATCTCAAAGAGCCTATCCATAGTGTGCTTGCTCTTGGCCGGCATTCTGTCCACCAATAACTCCAAATCAGCAACATAGTCACAAACCGATAAATTTTTCCAATAAGCCACAGTTGGCCAGACCTTCGTGCACAAGTTGCTGCCAGACTGTGTAATGCAAAGTTTTTTTCACTTGTGTTAGGTAGCCTCACAGACACCATTTTCATTTCTCCAACCCTCAATCTTTCTCTCCATCCCCTCTCCTCGTGCTCTGCACATCTGAATAACATTCTCACCAAACTTGGCCCATGCCGCCACGTTGTGGACTGCAGGGTCTTTTGTCACAACATGGCACCTCTAAAAAGCGTACCCTTGAGAAAAAAATTTTATAATCTCTCCACAAGAATGTGGTGCTTGATATAGCATGTGGAAGAGTAGCTTGCAACTGCCTATGAAGCGAGGGTGCACGTGATTAAGATAAATCTTAGCACCTTTGTTGTGCTTAAACTTGAACACTATTAACCATTGATCCTCTAGGATCATAACTCCATTCAAATCCTTTGGAAGCACCCCTAGTAGGCTTAGCCCATACTCCTTGTGTAGCTCCTCTGATGTATGGAAAAATTTTGTGAGCGAGGGGTAATCTTCCATTCTATTTACACATTCCAATAGTTATAATTCTTCTATTTACAACATACATATAGTATCAAATCTTGTAACATGCAAAATTGGCATGTGTAGTGCAAATCTCAACATGCAGCTTGCACTAGGATATATGGAAGACCTTTTTTGAAAAATCACAACTACCCTAAGCCCTTAAAAAACTACATCATTCATTCAGGTATTGACATACAAATGAAACAATGCTCAACTAATCTACATTAATAGTGTTGTGTGAAAAAAATGTTCAATCTAAACTTTTCATCACAACATGCAGAACTCAGCTCGTCTCTTTGATGTATACATGTCATCATTGGAAAGGATAGAAGACCCTCGATGTTCGGATTGTGTGACTGAGAAACTCAGATTACTTGTGCGAGTATTTGTTGTCCTTACTTCCTCCAACGGCATAGATGGTGTGTTCTTGGTGTTGCAAGGAGACATGAGCTTGGAGTTGCCCTTGGTAGGCATGGCTACTCTCTCAGGATTGGGATTAGTAGTAGCATCCCACCACGGTGGCGGGGGATTTGTATTTGGAAGGTGAGTCGAGAAGGCATGGGGCCCCTGGCTGTGATTGAGAGGTGTGAGGGAAAGAGTTGCAACAGATGCAAATAATGAAGACACAGCTTAAATCAGACAGTTTGATTTAGATTTTGAAGCCTGAGAACTCAAATCAAATACTTTAAAATATATTGGTTTAATTAAATGTTAATGGAGGAGTTTATGATCCTTACAAGGTTTAACCCGCCTTAATCTAGGTGTTAATCAAGAAAATCATTATTGAACTGCCTTGAACTGCGTCATTTTTCTTCCGCTTCTTCTCGCTATGGCTTTAGCAGCTTCAACTTCCAATGGCCTTAGGTGGTCCGATTTGGTTTAAGGTTATTGGCTTAAGGTGTTTGGCTTAGGATTTATGGCTAATGGGAGTGAGGGCTTTGGCTTAAGCGGGCTTAGGCTTATCATGGCTGAATGAGATCCAAGTAGATTTGTCTTTGAGAGCTTATGCTTAAGATGGCTAATGAGATCCGAGATTATGGCTTAGAGAGCTTATGGAAGCTTGGCTTAAGGATTTGGTTTAGAGCTTAAGATTGATTGCTAATGAGTTTGAGAGGCTTGGCTTCGAGAGCTTACTATTCCCCTCCAAAGAGAAGAAGATAAATGAAAAGAGTAGGAGACCCCAAAAGAGAGCCGTCTCCCTTATTTTTAGGTTGTATGCATTTGCTTTCTAAAATTGGCCAACGCAACAGCGATGTCGTTAATGGGTAGCCACCCTAGCTGACGTCGCACTTGAAATTCGACCTCCTTCAAATCAGGTGAGAGTGGCTCCAAATAGGAGTTCACTGGCGAGCCGAGTAAGATTCTCTTCTTTGCTGAGCTCATATGAGCCTCATGAGACCTGTGCGAGCGTATCTATGGCCCCATGTGCTGCCGTTTCTGGCTTCGCCATCGCCCTGTCTTTTTCTTGTATTGGCTACACACTATTTGACAATTAGGGCGGCCATTGGCCATAGTTTAGTGGGCGGCCATATTCATTGGGCAACCGGTCTTATTGGATTATGGCTTTGCGCACCACATATGGTCCACATCTCGGCCAAGGCAATGCCTCGCACGACTTCATTTCCCAACATCCCCTGACTAGCAATATCACCTTGAATTCTGTTGCCCACTCTAGTGCATTGAATGCCACCATAGCTTTCAAGATGCAAGTTTAAGTGTCCATCAAGGCAAGGCATTATATATATCTAAAAATGCTTTCATATCGGCCCACATTTGGCATACATATCGGGCAATGCATTGCATTAAGCATGTATACTGGCGATATCTTGTCAATTGAAACCTCGATTGACAAACTGGAAAGACCGACATGCTCCTGGAAGTGAGCACTTTGGACCCATGTATTCCTCTTCAACTATCTTTTTCATGCCGCCCCTATCAAAGTTCAGGTGGAGCATCTCACTTGCTTCCCTAAGGTGAATCTTCTTGTCCTTCCAGAAAACCACGTTCCTTTTATAAGCTTCATCAAATTCATCACATTATTTAACATATTTGTGGTCTTCACTATCACACCACATGCATCGATCCTAGCCTTTGCATGGAGGCTGCTGTCTAGGCTCAGAAGTAGACCCCTTTGCAGCTTAACCCTTTAAAATTTATAGCTTTGAAATTCAAATTTAATTCGTGAATACCTTTCACCAATTCGTCAAGAACTGGATCCTCCACTCTAGGTATTGCCGAGGTTGTTTACCTCTTCCACAACATCCATGATGTCAGCGACAATCAGCTTATCGACTCTCATCTTTCATTTCACGATCATATTCACTACTTTAGTCACCATCTTCCAGTCGGATGTTAAGCCCAATTCTCCTGTTGAATCCTCCAGCAACTGCACTAGACTCTTTTGAATTTGTGGATCAGCAGCCTGAATGAATAGTTCAACCTTTTGATCCTTCATTGAACGTTGTTCTATAGAGGACAGTTGCTCGAATTTCTATTCAAATTCCCGTGATAATTCTTGTGCATATAATTTTTTGTTTTTCTTCTCCACCCACTTCATAAAACTTTGTCTGGTTACCCTTTGTGAATCCTCAAGAAAGTATTCCTCCTAAGGAGCGCCTTCTTGAAGTCCTTCCAATTCGGGCCTTGAATCACCTTAATCTCTTTTATTCGGCTCCTAAGTTCCGGAACCGCAATTAAATGGAATCCTTCCACTGCATTTTGATCATCGATTCCACTATCTTCCATTTCCTGCTCGTAGATATTGCAAAACTTGCTAATATCCCGGGCTTCAAATTGTTGTAATTTCTCAGTAACTGTGTGCCGAGCTTTACGAATCCTCTCTTGCAAATTATACTGCTATTGGGAAGCCTATTGTTGTTGCATGTACACAGCAAACTGCTGCATCATTTGCTGCATGGCTGCATCTTGCGGTATCAACATCTTTCTCCACAAACATTGCTCACCCTAGCTCGTTTTGTGTCGGGTTCACCAAGATGTCGGGGGATTTGTATTCGAAAGGTGAGTTGGGAAGGCACGGGGCCCCTGGCTGTGAGAGGTGTGAGGGAAAGAGTTTTAGCAGACACAAATGAAGATAGAGCTTAAAACAGACAGTTTGATTCAGATTCTGAAGCCTGAGAACTCAAATCAAATACTTAACAATATCTCGATTTAATCATATGTTAATGGAGGAGTTTATGCGCCTTACAAGGTTTAACCTGCCTTAATCTAGGTGCTAATCAAGAAAATCATTACTGAACTGCTTCGTTTTCCTTTCGCTTCTTCCCACTATGGCTTTAGGAGCTTCGACTTCCAATGGCCTTAGGTGGTCCAATTTGGTTTAAGGTTACCGGCTTAGGATTTATGGCTTATGAGAGTGAGGGCTTTGGCTTAAGCAAGCTTAGGCTTCTCATGGCTAAATGAGATCCGAGTAGATTTGGCTTCGAGAGCTTATGCTTAATGAGATCCGAGATTATGGCTTAGAGAGATTATGGAAGCTTGTGTTTAAGGATTTGGTTTAGAGCTTAAGATTGATTGCTAATGAGTTTGACAAGCTTGGCTTCGAGAGCTTACTATTCCCCTCCAGATAGAAGAAGATGAATGAAAAGAGTAGGAGACCCGAAAGAGAGCCGTCTCCCTTATTGCATTTGCTTTCTAAAATTGGCCAACCCATTAGCGATGTCGCTAATGGGTAGCCACCCTAGCTGACGTGGCACCCAAAATTTGACCTCCTCCAAATCGGGCGAGAGTGGCTCCAAACAGGAGCACACTAGCAAGCAGCGCAAGATTCGCTTCTTCATCGAGCTCGCCTGAGCGCTCATGAGGCCTGTGCGAGCGCATCTATGGCCCCATGCGCTGTCGTTTCTGGCTTCGCCCTCGCCCTGCCTTTTTTTTCTATTGGCTACACACTATTTGATAATTAGGGCGGCCATTGGCCATAGTTTAGTGGGCGGCCATATTCATTGGGTGGCCGATCTTATTGGATTATGGCTTTGGGAACCACATATGGTCCACATCTCGGCCAAGGCAATGCCTCGCACGACTTCATTTTCTAACATCGCTTGACTAGCAATATCACCTTGAATTCTGTTGCCCACTCTAGTGCATTGAATGCCACCATAGCTTTCAAAATGCAAGTTTAAGTGTCCATCAAGGCAAGGCATTATATATATATAAAAATGCTTTTGTATCGGCCCACATTTGGCATACATATCGGGCAATGCATTGAATTAAGCATGTATATTGGCCATATCTTGTCAGTCGAAACCCCGATTGACAAACTGGAAAGACCGACATGCTCCTGGAGGAAGTGAGCACTTTGGACCCATGTATCCCTATCATCTTTGACCTTTTATCAGGAGTTTCCCAATCCGATACGGATCTGCTACTGACTCAACTTAAAACTATCAGAACTTCTTATGTTTAGCTCCAATCGACGAGCTCTAAAGACAGGCCTTTAGAGCCCTTCAAGTACTTCAACTTTGATAATAAAATCCCCGCTATGACCACTTCAAGAATACTCACTTTTTAGCATTACCAAGACATCTTTTGGCCGTTAGAGCCGCATCTGGCACAATTTTAGCTTGAAATTGGCTTGTGAGGAAGCCCTTATTACTGCTGAATAATCATGTAGGATTCAAATAAACCTGATTGACATACCTTTGCTCATTTTCTTGGCATGGAAGTGGAGTGGCAGGACAACGGGGACCTCATAACAACCAACAAAGGGGACACCAAGAAGAGATTGGAATGAGCACAACAAAGAGAACAGCCTCACAACACAACTCAATGCAGAGGAAGCTTGTGATGTGACAATAGGAAGGCCAATGGGATTGTCAATTCCAAGCGTAGAGGCATCTCATACACGGGAGAGAATGATTTGAAGTGGTTGTCCTTACAAAATACTACACCACACACACACACACACATTTTTTGTCAAAAGTAGCTCATAATATAAAATTTGGAGTTCCTACCCAAAAAAAAATTAGAATATGATATATTTTGTTTTATGGACATAACAAAGAAGCACCAAATAGGTGAGTTCAAAATTGGTCTTTTTTTGTGTACCACCAATACCTGCTTTCACCCCTTAACCCAGTATGGACCTTTGCTAGACATTGACATGATTGTTTCGATAATAACAATGTAGAAGAATATAAAAGTCATTCTATTGTCTAACTACTTATTTGTTTTACAAGAGACGAATTATTCTTGACATCAACGGATTGTTGTTTTTTTGAGATCCATATCATTAAAATGCAGGATCTCTCAACATGTGCAACTTTCGTGTAGCTGGACACACAGTCAGTTTACGACTGGGCACCAAGGAATTTTTCCTGGTTTTGCGTCACGATATGGTCTTCTATGCAGTTGAGAAACTTCAAGCCCCTCATAGACATAGTTTGTAACATAGCCGAAATTGAGTGTTGGGAATTTAATTTAGTGTATTGCCAAGCATAGTGTGCTATCGTCGATGGCCACTATCACCCTACAGAACCAAATGTACAACTTTATTACAAACGTTTTCTCAAATACTTGTCCAATTTCATGTTGACAACACTGTGTTGATAGATGAAACACCACAGAAGGGATTACTTAATCCACTGGGCAGAACTCTCTTCCCACCCTTATTTGAAGGGCATGAGCATGGCTTCTACAGATAAATTCTCCAAGTTCCAAAACATATCGCTTATTTAGGCAATTTTAGCAGTCTTTTTGATAGCAGTTTCTCTGCGGAGAGATGCATTGCCAGTTGCATTTTTGTGTGAGCACATCTAGTGCTATTGAGCTCTTTTGCGAGCAGATATCTTTGAGGGTTCATTTCTACTGCATGCAACAGTTCTTGGTGCCTGTTTGAGTGCGGTTTACGCATGTATGTTGAGTTATGGACATTGCTAATTGTACTACGTATGGAGCCAATTTTTGCTATTCTGGCAGTTTTTCCCGGTCATTTCTGAGACTCGGAAGGGAAGAGCCCTTTTTGAGATTATTTCTAGTCCTATTGTGTCTGCATTATCCTTTTGGAGGGTCAATAGCATGAGGTTTTCTTTGAACTGGGGTATTCTCGAATGTTGAGATACCTTCGGTGATACAAGTAGTTGGAGTTTCCCTTTATGGTACCCTTGCCATAGGACATGTATCTGGATGGTTTTTTGTGCTTTTGACACTGAATTGGCCGTCACATTGTAGTGGTTTTGCATAGTATGCATATGTCCAATGATTTTTCTTTTGATTAATTTATGAGTTTTTAAGTTGAGGTCTGACTCCTCATACAAAGGAGACTCTGTCGAATTTTTCTTGCGAGTCCATTTTATGCGTTCTTGGAAGTTCTAGTTGTTCTTACACAATGATTGTACTACATTTTGGTTTGAGTTTTCTCTCCTATTCTAGGGAAAACTCTATTGAAATTTTCCCAGGTGATTTGCCATAAGTTTTGGCTACATTCTCTTAATCATGGCTGCGAGTAGTGCTTTCGAAAGAAAAGAGTACTACATCAAAAAGTTTGATGGCTCAAACGTTGTCATTTGCGGTAGCGTATGCACGATGTTTTGATCAGCAAAGGCTTGTTAACCCTTGTGTGCAATAAGAGAGAATGCATACGCTAATGATTTCTATGGTGACCATTCGCCTGCACCTTGGTGAATCCATTTACTTTACCATAATGAATAAGGCCAACATGAAAGATTTGTGGAATGCTCTATGTCAGGCTTGGGATGGCAACATTTCCTTGAACAAGGTTTTCTTGATGAAGACATTGATGTGCATGAACATGATAGAAGGCATAATGTTAGTTCACATTTGAACAAATTCAACAACGTGTTTTTATAGCTTACTTCAAAAGGTCTCAATTTCGATGATGAAATGAAGGTCATTTTCTTACTATGTTCGCTACCATCGTCATGGGATACTTTCAACACATCCATAAGTAATCCTGCACCCAATGGCAAGCTAGATTTCAGTAGTGTTGTTGATGCGTTGCTCACTGAGGAGATTCGACGTCAATTTCTTGATGCGAGTGGGCATGGTGATGCATATGTCATCAGTGGCAATCATGACAAGTAAAAGCAACGTGGTCGTAGCCGCGGTCATTTAGAGGATTACAGGTACGGTTGTAGCAAGAGTCCTGGCAAAGACATGCAAAATGTTGAGTGTTGCTACTGCCATAAAAACGGACACTTGAAGAAATATTTTTGCACAATGCAGCGTGCTAAGGGGAAAGAGAAAGCAAATTATGACAAACCTAAAAGCAACATGAATATTGAAGAGCTTAATGTGGCTGAGTCTCCATCCATTGAAAAAGTTTTTGAAGTGTCAAATGATATATTGACTTTCACATTGGATTTGAGTCAAGATGCATTTTTAACCCATGATGAGTGCTAATGCGTAGAATTGGATTGTGGACTCAGGTGCTAGCTTTCACGTGGCTCCTCACAAGGAGTGGTTTTTTACGTACACTGCCACACATGGCACAATGAATCTAGGTAATTCTTATGAGGTTGATGTATGCGTAATGGCACTAAGTTTATGCTACATAATGTCAGACATGTACCCAAAGAGTTTGATGTCCGTTGTACACTTAGATGATTTGGATTACACTACCATATTTGCTCATGGTTCTTGGATTATAACGAAGGGAAACTTGGTCATGCTTAAAGACCAGAAGTTTTGGCTCATTTTACTCACTTTATGTCTCTTTTGTGAAAAAGAATTCTATTTGTGTAGCCGAGCTGCTATCTACAGAGTTGTGGCATAGCCGGCTACAACATATGAGGCAAAAGGGAATGAGAAACAGAGTCTTCTAGATCTCATTCATAGTGACTTGTGCCGACCTATGCCAATCAAGTCTCTAGGGGGAGCGTTATACTTTCTAGCATTCATAGATGACTCTACTAGAAAGCTGTGGGTTTAAGTCTTGAAGCAGAAGAGCGACTTCTTTAGTGTCTTTCAAAAGTTCTTAGCATTGGTCGAGAACCAATCGGGTAGAAAGCTTAAAGCTTTGCGCATTGACAATGGAGGCGAGTACATCTCCTCCGAGTTCAAGGACTTTTGCAGCAAAAGAGGCATTAGAAGACAATTTACAACTCCTTACACACCCGCCCAAAGCGGGGTGGCTGACAGAATGTATAGAACCATTCACGAATGAGTCACTTCTTTGTTGTCTGCGGCCAACTTACCTCAAGAATTTTGGGGAGAAGCTGCTATAATGGCTGCTTGCTCTAATACCACTTGATGGTGCTGAGAGGTAGACTAGCTAGAGGCTTGCTCCACCCACACATCGTGCCCTCTCTCCTTCCCTATCTTGCACACTCCACCTCTCAGCACCATCAGAACTCGGCTAGTTAGCTCTCTACATACAATATTTTTTCCCTTCATTGCATTACTTTGCGTCCACCTAGTAAGAAATAGAACATTGAGGGCTCGTTGTCCACGGTCTCGTCCACTATGTCGTGCCAAAGTTGCAAAAGGTTGGATTGCTCCCTTATTGTGACAGCTTTCACAAGGTTGAGCTCTTTGTCCAATACCTCCACATCTGCGATAGCATTGTTCTCCTCCAAGCATACCGACTCTTGAACAATAGGCACAAACCGAGAGTAGGGTGCAACAATTTGAGAGCGCTTGTACCACAAGGAGATGAGAAGTGATTGTGTGCCGATCTTGCAATAGGTTGGCATCGAGTTGAGAACCAACGATCAATGTGAACTAGCTCTAAGAGTTAGTTCACGTGATGTTGAGGATGTTCACGACTGGTTGTCTTCTGGTTGCTAACTTTTCAAATTTTTGTGAGAGGTTGCCAAGGAAAAGCAGTTTGCAGCCACTTGCAATGTTGCTTCAAAGAGAGGGGGTGGAGCAAGTACGGAACTTCATAAAGGGACAAGCAGCTAAAAGGGGCACTTCATTTTCTTCTAACAAACTTAAATACGCCTACTAGAATTGTGGAAAAATCATACAAGAGGTTGTCATGGGAACTGGTTTGTTGCTAGTTGCGCACAAGTTCGCAACTGACTTGCCATGTGCACAATACCTAAGAATGTCCCAATTTTGTCTACTCTACACTCACTCCTTTACCTACATATTTTAGTGGAGGGGAAAAGGGTCTCTCTCTCTCTCTCTCTCTCTCTCACACACACACACACACACACACACACACACACACACACATATTGGTTTTGAGACCTTTTGACCTTGTTAAGAGCATATTTGCATGTGCAGGGTTGAACTCCTGCCCGCTTGTGTAAGCGAACGCTCTCTGGTGGTCTCAACCCTACTGAAATCAGCAAAGTTGGATTTCTAGTCTTCTACCCCTACCCGTTGAAATTGTGCTCCATTTCAAGTGTGCTGCAGTTAACACATGTGAACAAAAGAGCTGATGAGCGACACAATTCCACCCCCATCTCACGGTGGTCCAGGATCGGTGTTCCAAGTTCTCTAAAAGATGTGGACCGTTCGTTTATTCCCAAGAAAAAAAAGATTCCGGCCGATCTAGCCCCACGATTTGAACCCACCACCTCCCACACTAGAGATGTAGACTCTCCCATTAAGCTATCATGCGCCGCTTGAACAGCGGGTGAGAACATAGTATGATATGGCAAAAGTGCCGAGGTGGGGATCATTCGGTGCTTGCTTGGAGATCACTTTAAAATGGTTGGGGTCACACAGTGAACAATTGGAGATCACTTTAGAATGGTTGGGGTCACACGATGATCACTTTGGAATAGGTAGGTTCATAGGGTGATCACATCTCAACTGGGAATCACATGGGGATCACTTGAGATCACTTGATGTTCGCATTGGGTTTCCTTGGGATTCACTTTAATTGTGATGACATGACGATCACTTGGGGATTAATTCGCCATCGAACTGCGCAAAACCAATCCCGCCACCCTTAATTAATAGCGACCATTAATCCCACCGGACACAAGTGGTGTCAAATAATCACGAGGACCCCCACCCATGCGGACATGCCCTCAGAAATGGGTTCTCAACTTTCAAGTATACATAAAATACAGTGAAAGTTCCAATAAAAATCACTAATAAAAGACCAACCAAGCATCACGCATCACTCTATCTCTTTGTTTGTCCAGTGTACACATTGCGGAATTTGACCCTACTCTTCCCGAATTAGGGCTATGCCTATCACCTTTAGTAACATTCCCCTTTTTAAATTAGTTTCACTTATATAAAAATGAAAAATTGTAGAAAGCATAATTAAGGACAGGCCAACTTGCTGCACGAGTTGCATTTTTAGAAAAGTAGCTAAGGCCGACATGAGGGCCCGACACCCTCATTCAAAACAAAGCAAAGCGTCTCTTTGTGCTATCTTCTGTCGATGACCATTCTTTGTTGTTTCAGGATGTATAGACAAGGAAGCCAGATAAAAGAGAGATAGAGAGAGAGAGAGAGAGAGAGCGTCTCTTAAAACCAGATCATATCACATGAACATGACGTTTACTATTATGCGTGCAGATCAGTGAAAACACAAAACAAAAGGACAAGTAATTCGCAGGCTACAGGAGTACGACGTTACTAGCAGAATACACGACGACGCTGTTTGCTACTTATAACACCCCGCTATTTTGTTTATATGACATGCAGCTTGCGTTTTGAATGCCTTCCAAGCTCGTTCCACTGCTTTAATCTCGAATTCACTCGTCTCTTCATTGTTGATCCCAGAGTATTGCAGCAGACGTTAATATCCACACACTTGCAATCTTGCAGAGCGCTCGTCGACTCTCTTGCACCTGCTGCATTTGCAGAGAACTCTAATTCTAAATGCTGATGAAGAGGAATTATATCAGTGCTTGTTGATCGCTCCGTTTGCAGCAATTGCTGTAGCGATGAACCCATGGTATGAGCTTGCGCTGCACATTCATGAGCACCGCAGCGCTGATCTGAGGATGCGCTGTTCAATTTGCTTTCATGAGTATTTGTACACGCTGCGCACCTATATTCAATATAGTTGAAGAGTATAATTAGCATCCATATAGATCTGCTGGGCAATATGAATGGATGCATAACACATTACATGACCTTGACAAGCAAAAAGGAGGCAAACTGTGGCAAGTCTTGCTAGCGCTAATATACCTGATAAACAAGGTACTCCGTAGCCAGCTGGGGGCAGTAGAGTCCATAGGTGCTACGTGCTTGAAACGTGGCCTTCTCATGAGTTTTCGGCAACGCTCCAGAAAGCGTCCTCCTTCACCAATTTTGTTTAAGAAACCATGGAGTACATTGCGGCGATTTTGCGAGTAACTGCTGCCTGCTGCTGCTACAAATGAGCGGCCTATTTGCGCCAACCCGGAATTTCTTGTTGTCCCCATCCCCATCAATGACCCCAAAGTTATGCTTCTTGCTTGGAAGGAGAAGAACGAAGACTGTCATGACACCCACACCACAATATGCACATCATATCCCGCATGAGTTATACATTGATTAGAGGAGCTTTGTGCGTCCTTGAAGAAGAAGAACCAACAGCAGATGCTCGCACTTACCTATGTATCTCCTATGTCTGAAGAATCGAGCGATGAGCAAGAAGGACTCGCAAGCAGATGAAAGTTGGAATGGGGATTGTATTCCACAGCGTCAACGCCTGTGAATTCGCGAGCTAGCAGCATCTGCAGTAATGTCACTGGCTGCAATCCCAGCGGCCATCCAGCTGCGTCGTCCTGCTGGAGTGCATGGTATAGTGTATTTATCACTCACATGCATATCAATATTGCGCGCGCGCGGACAAACGCACACACAAAGAAACAATGGCAAATTGAGGCAGAAGATATAGTTAAAACCCTTCACGTACCTCATATCCCATAATTCACCTTGGCCGGATCCTGGACAGTGGAACCACTAAATCTAATTAATGGGCGGCACGTTGCAACTACACATGAAATCTCTCTCGAAGAAGTCCGAAGAAGAGAAGAGCACGACGTAGTTGGATTTTTTGGGACGGGGGTTTGTATGACAACCAGAGGATCTCTGGAGTACGTACGTGGCCCACCCCAGATCAGGAAGCCGTGGAGCTTTCAAAACTTCAATGGTGAAGCGCTGGTCCAAATGGTCATCCTCATTTGAGATTCTACAACTCATAGTCCAAAGTTCGGACCATTGCTAAAGTCATTGTTCTCAAGAGGGCAAGGGATGTGTGGATTGGCTTCTCACGTGGAGGAGACTTCTCTTTATGGTTCTATATCAACTCATTTCTCGCATCCCCCTCTGACTTCTTTTTTTCGAGAAAGTAGTAAATTGTATTAAAAAAGAGAGGAAAGAAAAGTACAAAGTCTCAAAAGAAGGGAAAGTGGCGGTCCCATCAAGAGAGGTTAAAGAAGACTACATGCATCAGCCATTATGGCTCCTTCTCTAGAGTAAAAAGACAGCAATCCATCTCTCCATTGGTTGCAGTGAAGATTTCTTTGAATAAAATACAAAGGATTGGTAGGGACATCCTTAACAGGTTGATAGGATTGTATAGATGGCGCTCTAAGTAAGATCTTTTCTCCATTTGAAGACTAACAACATATATAGACCATGGAAGATCTATAATTAAATCTCCTTTGTTTTTCACAATGTTGATTGTCCATTGTTACCTTCTTGTCTCTTTAGGAAAATCAATCTTCTTTGTACCACGTTGTAGTTGTGATGTCAGCCCAGTATCACAGTGTCAAAAAATGAGAGTAAACAACATCATTGATGTTATATGTGGTAGAAGGCTCCTCCCAATTTTCAATGGATTCTCTTCATTGAGGAAATTTGATTGCTCAAGGAACTCATCTTAAATAATTCGATTTTGTTTTAGTTGCTTGATAAGACCAGTCATGTCCATTACACTTGGTGTGTCCTTTGCACCCTTATACAAAACAATCATTCCAGTATCTATTTCTGTTTGAATCTTTTCTACTTCATCTTCATCTAGACCACACAAATATCTAAAAACTGTGCCGTTGGCTTTTTATTCTCTCTCTCTCTCTCTCTCTCTCTCTCTAATTGCTCTATGATCTTAAGCCATCGATCATAAATAGGATCAGAGTAAGTGACCATATGAGCTTGTTTGGTGATGAATCATGCACCAACAAAAATCCTTGCCATTTTGAGAAATGCTTGCAAAATCAAAACAAATTAAATATAAGAATTTCAATTGTTTTCTCATTATATAACCATGAGGGAGAAAGAAAAAGAAAACTTACATCCCAAGGTGTGTGAGATTTTATACCTTCCTTTTCACCAATGTTTGGACGTGGAGCGTTTTTGAAATATCCACTGACTGCAAAGATGCTTGAGAATGTCACTATAAGGTTGCTTAACATATAGCACCTTGGCCTCCTCATTTGCTATGGCTGATATGGCTATTGCAACTCGTGGGGATGGATCTACAACAATTGGGGCCTTTCTTTTCTCATAAACTTGTATTAGATCCTAGGAGCTACCATCCTTTTGCATTTCGTAAAATCTTAACATTTTGGCTGCATAAATTGAGTGTTGTCCATCAATGATCCAAAACTTGTATTTAACAAGTCTTTGTTCTTCTACCTCAGTACGTGTCATTGGAACTCCAGACTTTTGGGCATAAGTCTTTACATGAATTAGATAAGCACATGATGAAGGCCGATTTGCACTTGCTCTAAAGAAAAGCATACAATTTTGTACTTGATCAAGCTTTAGCTGACGACAATTATAATGATCACGAGCAAGAGAACAATTAGTGATGGGAATCTCGTATTCCTTATACTTGAAAGAGAAGCATGCCAAATACTTTTCCATGCCTCCTGTAGAACTCTTCTTTGCTTTTTGGACCTCGTTTTCTAAGCGATCAGACTCCACAAACCTTAATAAGGGTTGATTGCTTGTGGATTCTAACCAATTATTTGTGTTGTTTTTTATCTCAAAGAAAAAATGGTTCAAAAACAAAAATTTGTGACGGTTTCTATTAATGTGACTTTGCAAGTGATGCTAAGAGAAAGTGATACTTAGACGTTTATGGAGTGCAAGGTGCACAATTTCACAAAGTGCATGTCTTTGTGGCTAGTGACGAAGATGAGAATAGACTGATGATCTAGGAAAGGTAGTCTCTGCAAGTATTGCAACAATTGAAGGACATCCTCACATTGAGTGCATTAACATTGGGATACTTGGAAATACCGAGTACCAGCTATTGGAAAATTACTATGTCGTTGAAAAAAGGGTCAAAGACAAGGAAGAGACAATGTTTTCACGAGGTTGGGATGTTAATGAAGATTTACTTGATATCACTATAGATAGGTTAAAAGATGCAATTATTATTGCATTAAAAGGCAAGCAAGTGAAGAATAAAAAATCAAATAAGAAGAGCACAACCAAAAAGGCAAGGGGTGTAATAATAGTTGGTGTTCATTGAATGTAATAATGCTTTGAAAACGTATAAAACTAAATTGACACATAAATTTTAATTACACTCTTCAATATTTTTAGATTCTAAAATCAAATATTTATCCAATTTAGACATTTGATAGCCAAAGTAGGTATATCCTAAATCCCATGAGTCATCTAGAACAATTTCTTCAAGGTAGGCTATCTTGAATCCTTTAAAATAAACCATTTGAAATACATTTTCAAGATTGTATCCATCTTAGATCCACCACTTGTTCATTCTAACCAAGCCTTGAAAGGTGGGTGCATCAAAGATTCACTACTTGGTCATTCTAAGCAAGTCTTTGAAAGGTGGGTACAATTGTTGGTGTATCTTAGATCCATCACATTGAATCTTTAAATAAAGTATGTAGGATAGTAGATACTACATTCACTATTTGGCCATTCTAGTCAATTCTTGGAAGGTGGGTGTATCCAAGATCCACCACTTGGCCATTCTAACTAGGTCTTCCAAGGTGGGTGCAATGGGTGGTTTCTCCTACATCCACCAACTTTCCATTTTAAACAAAATGTGTGCAAATGCACACCTTAGATCTTCACCACCTGACCATTCTAACCAAGTCTTGAAGGTGGCTACAATTCAGGTCCACCACTTGGCCATTCTAAGCACGTCTTGGAAGGTGGATGCAATGATTGGTTTCTCCCACATCCACCAACTTCCTATTCTAAACAAAGTGTGTGCAATATGTAGACCATAGATCCACCACTTGGCCACTCTAACCAAGTTTTAAAGGTGGTTGCAGTTCATATCCACCACTTGGCCATTCTAAGTATGTCTTGCAAGATGGATACAATGGTCGGTTTCTCCTACATCCAACAACTTCCTATTCTAAACAAAGTGTGTAAAATTTGTAGACCTTAGATCCACTAATTGAACATCCTAACCAAGTTTTGAAGGTGGCTACAATGAAAATCCACCACTTGCTCATTCTAAACAAATTTTACAAGGTGGAAGCAATTGTTGGTTTCTCTTACATCCACCAACTTCCCATTTTAAACAACGTGTGTGCAATATGTCCTAGATCCACCACTTGGCCATTCTAACAAAGTATTGGTAAGTGGGTACATCCACGATCCAAGTATTGGTATGTGGGTGCATCCATCATCCACCACTTGGTCATTCTAACCATATTTATCTTAAATTAGGTGCATTCAACACTTGGCCATCATAAGACTTGTAATTTTACACAAATTTGTATCATGAGTAGACCCTAGATCCATCACTTGGACATTCAAATTAATTAAGATTTGGAAAGTATGTGCATCAAATATCCACCAATCGGTCATCCTAACCAAGGGTTGAAATGTGGATCCAATTGTTGGTGTCTTGTAGATCCACCACTTGGCCATTCTAACCATGTCTTAAAGTTTGGTACATTCAACACTTGGCTATCATAACACTCATAATTTTACACAATTTTTATGGGATGAGTAGTTCCTAGATCCACCACTTGGCCATTATAACGAAGGCTTGAAATGTGGATCCAGTTATTGGTGTCTCCTAGATCCACCACTTGGCCATTCTAATCATGTCTTAAAGTTAGTGCATTCAACACTTGGCCATCATAACACGTACTTGTAATTTTACATAATGTTTGTGGGATGAGTAGATCCTAGATCCACCATTTGGCCATTTAGGCTAGAAATTGAGAAGTAGGTGCATCAAAGATCCACCACTTGGTCATTATAGAAAACGCTTGAATTGTGGGTTCAATTATTGGTGTCTCCTAAATCCACCACTTGGCCATTCTAACCATGTCTTAAAGTTAGGTGCAATCAACACTTGGCCATCATAACACTTGTAATTTTACATAATGTTTGTGGGATTAGTAGATCATAAATCCACCACTTGGCCATTTAAACTAAGATTTGGGAGATAGGTGAATCCTAGATTCACCACTTGGCCAATATAATGAAGGGTTGAATTGCGGATACAATTGTTGGTGTCTCCTAGATCCAATAATTTGCTATTCTAACCGTGTCTTAAAATTAGGTACATTCAACACTTGGCCATCATAACACTTGTAATTCTACACAATGTTTGTAGGATGAGTAGAACTTACATCCACCACGCGGTTTCCACCACATTTACCCAAGTTCTAAATGAAGTCGCGGAGCGGAGCGTGGGTCGACTCTCTCTCTCTCACACACACACACAGTGAGCTTACACAGTACACAGTACGCAGAGAACTGTTAGAAGGGTTATCTCCCAAATCCTCAGTATTCACAAAGAATATGTTAGTATATACAAAGAGTTAGAGGTAAGTGAGTTAGGCGGGCGGCCGGCCATATCCGCATAAGAGGCCACTTGGGCTTTAATCCCAACAACCTCCCACTTAAAGTCCAATGTGGCACTTTAAGTAACTGTAAATCTATGAACATAAATGTACAAAGATTTACATGGCTGCCATCTATCCAATGCCCAATAACTCACGACAATGCACAAAGCCCTCTCCTGGAAGTCCCTTTGTGAGTAGATCAGCAGGATTGTCCTTGGTGTGGATCTTCAGCAGTTGTATCTGCTTGTCTTCAAGTACTTCCCTAATGAAGTGATACTTCACATCAATATGCTTAGTCTTCGAATGGAACACTGGATTCTTTGCCAATTGTATAGCACTTTGACTATCACAATATAACTCTGGCATATCTGCATTGATTCCCAAGTCTGCAACCAATCTACCAAGCCAAATAGCTTCTTTGCATGCCTCATTTGCTGCAACATACTCAGCTTCTGTAGTAGACTGCGTAACACAATCTTGTAATCGAGATCGCCATGATATGGCACCTCCAGCCAATGTAAAGACATAGCCTGATGTAGATCTCCTCTTATCCAAGTCTCCTGCATAATCTGAGTCAGTGTATCCTCTGACACTCAAATCCTGACTACCATAGCATATGCGCATACTCTTTGTATGTTTTAAGTATCTCATGATACCTTTCACTGCCTCCCAATGTTTCTTGCCGGGATTTGACATATATCTGCTAACCACTCCCACTGCAAATGCAATATCCGGACGTGTAGCAATCATTGCATACATCAAACTACCCACTGCAGACGCATATGGAATCTTATCCATTTCAGCCTTTTCTTCCTCAGACACAGGACAATCTTGTTTGCTAAGTTTCACATATGGTGGCAATGGAACACTCAATGCCTTTCCCTTCTCCATATTGAAACGTTGCAAAACCTTGTCAATATACTATGTTTGAGATAACCAAATCAACTTCTTTGATCTGTCTCTCTCAATGCGCATACCAAGTATATGACTTGCCTCACCCATGTCTTTCATGTCAAACGATTTTGCCATCTTTGACTTCAAAGCTGAAATTTCTTCCAAGTGTTTGCCAGCAATCAACATGTCATCCACATACAAAATAAGGATCAGCCAACTGCCATTCTTAGCCTTCTTTGTATATAGACAGTGATCGAACTCACTACGTTTGTAGCCTTGAGAAAGCATAAACTGGTGAAACTTATGGTACCATGCCCTCGGTGATTGTTTTAAGCCATAAAGACTCTTTAACAACTGGCATACCAAATGTTCCATGCCTTTCTCAACAAACCCTTCTGGCTGCTGCATGTAAATTTCCACATCTAAATCACCATGCAAGAACGCTGTCTTGACATCCATTTGGTGCAACACCAAATCCAATATAGCAACCAATGCAAGAAAGCATCTCAATGTAGTCATCTTGACCACTGGAGAGAAGACTTCATCAAAGTCAATGCCTTGTTCTTGCTTAAAGCCCTTGGCAACAAGCCTTGCTTTGTACTTTGGCTGACTATCATGAGCGGTGATCTTATACCTGTAAACCCATTTACAAGGTAGAGCCTTTTTGCCCTGTGGTAATTTAACCAACTTCCATGTCTGGTTTTTATGCAGAACTGTCATCTCTGACTGCATGGCCAACTGCCATTTTTTCGAGTCAACCACTTGTAATGCTTCCTTGTAACAAGATGGTTCTCCGCAATCTGTGAGCATGACATAATTTAGAGATGGCACATAACGATCAGGTGGTTTGGAGACACGCTCAGAACGTCTCACCACAACTGATTCTGCCTCTCTAGCCACTATAGGCTGTTCCTGAGCCTGACCATGCTGTCTTGATGTGCTAGCACTAGGTCCATCTTCCCTGAAGACAACTCTTCTGATCTCCTCTGTCTTCTCTGGCTTAGCGTGAAACTTGGCTTCATTGAAATGCACATCATTGCTACGAATAAGCTTTCTGGACTCAGGATCCCAAAGCCGGTAACCCATCTCGCCCGATTCTCCGTAGCCAAGAAATATACACTTCTTGCTCTTTGGTTCTAACTTATTTCTGAACTCCTTAGGAATATGGCTATAAGCTTCACAACCAAAGACTCTGAGATGCTTATACGAAGGTGCCTTGCCTGTCCATAGCATCTCGGCCACTGCACTCTTATCCAGAACCCTACTAGGAGACCTGTTGATCAAATGGACTGCTGTAGCCACTGCTTCCGCCCAAAATCCATCAGGCAACTCAGCATTTGACAACATGCTTCTGACCTTCTCTTGTATGGTCCTATTCATACGTTCTGCAACCCCATTCTGTGAAGGATTATATGGTGCAGTAAGTTCCCGCTTAATCCCTTTTTCTTGACAAAAGTCTTGAAAAGCTTTGGAAACGTACTCTCCACCATTGTCAGTTCTCAAGCACTTCAGCTTCTGACCGCTCTGATACCAGCTGCAAGAATGTCTTAAAGACCTTGAGCACCTCATCCTTGTGCTTCAAGAAGTAAACCCATACTTTGCGAGAATAGTCATCTATGAATGTACAAAAGTACGCTGCTCCCCCTAGTGACAAACTAGGCATTGGTCCGCATAGGTCACTGTGTACAAGAGCTAACCGTTCGTCCCTACGATTCCTCTTTGATCTGTGCGGTTCCTGTGTTTGCTTACCATAAACACAATGCTCACAAAACTCGAAATCTTGAAATGAAAAGCCAGGCAAATAACCATAATGAGAAAGTATTTCCATTCCTCTTTTTGACATATGTCCCAACCTACGATGCCACAGTGACACACTTGGCTGCTCAATCACATTAATTACATGGTTTTTAACGTCTGAAACATGTAAAGTGTACAGAGTTCCTGACTTGCTGCCATGTGCTACAGTCATCGAACCTTTGGAGATCTTCCAAGCGCTGTTCCCAAAAACTGTCACATAACCCGCATCATCCAACTTCCCTGTACTAATCAAGCTCTTTCGGATTGCTGGAACATGTCGGACATTCTTGAGCCATAAAGAAGAGCCATTCTGAAACTTCAACTGCACATCTCCCACTCCAAGTATGTCACAAACCTGCTCATTGCCAAGTCTGACATAATCTTTAGTAGCCACATATGATGTAAACCACTCTTTGTGCGGAGAAACATGTAAAGATGCCCCTGAGTCGATAATCCAATCACTCATAGCATGTCCATCCTCTGCAGTCAAGAAAACAGAATCAAGATTGCTTGTAAGGAAGATGTCACCAGCTGCTATACCAGAATCACTGTCTGAACCAGATCCTGTGACATTCACCTCTTCAATCTTCACTGAACTCTTCTTTTCATCTTGCTCAAAACTCTTTGTTTTGCCTTTTTCTTGTTTCCACTTCGTACAGTTTCGCTTCATGTGACCCTTCTTGCCACAATGGTAGCATTCTATGTCATCCTTTGACTTCGAATCACGAGACTTACTTCGGTTTTGTGCCTTCTTACCCTTCTTCTCTTTAAACTGTTGTCTCCCTCGAACGACCAAAGCACTATTGCCTTTGCCTTTGTCAATGTTCTTCCTGTTCACTTCCTCTGTGAGCAAGCTGCCTTCTACATTGGCACTTGTAAGACCTTCTGGCGCGACAGAATTACTTAACGCTGTACGAAAAGTATCCCAACTGTCTGGCAAAGTGATTAAGAGAAACATAGCCTTCACTGAATCTGGAAAGACTATCTCTTGTGCTGTTAACTGGCTGAAAATTGAGTGAAATTCATTCAGATGATTTGACATGGCTGTCCCTTCCTTCATCTTCAAATCCACCAATTTCTTGAGCCAGTAAATCTGAGAAGCAGCACTTTGTTTCTCGTACATATCACATAGCTTTTGCCATACGCCATACGCTGTAGTCTCTTCTGCTACGTTGAAGTAAACATTTTCTGCCAGTGTCAGCATGATTGTGGAACAAGCTAACTCGTCAAGCTCTTCCCACTCATCTTGAGCCATACCTTCTGGTCTCTCCCCTTTGAGCTTCAGTGGCTTCACTTGTTTTTTCTGCACCAAAACCTGCCAAATCTGCTTCTTCCAGAATGGAAAGTTTGTGCCATCCAGCTTCTTTATGTTGTAAAGAGTCTCACTGTGAGAAGATGCCATATCTGCCAAACTGTTTACTCCTGAGAAAAATTCGGCAGAGTTTCCCCTGTAAACTGGCCTCTGTACACAGTAAACAAGCTGTAATCAACAAGCTGAACACCTCTCCTCAGGAACTGTCAGTATTTTGAAAATTTTTGACAGAGTCTCCCCTGTAAACTGAGCTCTGGGAACCAAAAGATAGCTCAAGAAACAATCATAAATAGCTGACCAATGACAAATCTAAAAAATCCCTGTAATATGCTGTCCTGTAAGCATACACTGTCTCCTCTCTGGGCGATGACAGAACCTGTATCTGTCTCAAGACTGAACCATGAACAATGCCTCAACGGCCTGACGCATAAGATGCAATCCAGTGTCTACACAAAGTCATACATCCTAAGGGATAAAAGTCGTCGAAGAAGATGCGTGTAGAGGGGAACTCCAGCAACCTAATCCACCTCACACTGGGTAACCCAGCCCCTAGTGCTTGGCTTCAAAAAACCTCACACACGACCCTCTCAGATGGCTCAGCAAACTGCCCAGAACTAGCATACATCCTATAATAGACCAATCACTGTCCTATGACCGCTGCGGCGGTCTGTCTGCTAGCGTGACTCACAACTAGCAGACCCACAATCACAGTACATCAATCTGCAATACATGCCAGTGGTGTCAAGCCGTCGTATGGCCACACCTCCCCTGGAACCTGGCAAGCACAAGAAGTAGCAATGCAGACTGCAATATATATATCTGATGATATATATGTGTACCTGGTCTATAGATGATGCTCTGAAGACGAATAAGTGATGTATGTCGATGTCGATATTGATGTCGACCACCTCCTGCTTGCCAATCTACACAAGACGGATTTCTTTGTGGCTGAAATCTATCTTCTGCTGTAGTGCTCAGAACGAAATTCTGAGGGCATAAACGGCTTCGAAAGGGGGGTAAAATCCCAGGTCGCCTGGTGGAAACGCTCCCGGAACGCCGAGTGTGAATCTTCGAACTCCGGATCCAGAATCTGCCGGAAAAGTGCGCGCGCGCGCGATTGCGCAAATCCGCACTGAACCAAGGCTCTGATACCAATTGAAGTCGCGGAGCGGAGCGTGGGTCGACTCTCTCTCTCTCACACACACACACAGTGAGCTTACACAGTACACAGTACGCAGAGAACTGTTAGAAGGGTTATCTCCCAAATCCTCAGTATTCACAAAGAATATGTTAGTATATACAAAGAGTTAGAGGTAAGTGAGTTAGGCGGGCGGCCGGCCATATCCGCATAAGAGGCCACTTGGGCTTTAATCCCAACACTAAACTCAACAACCAAGCAACCGGTGGACCAAGCCCAATACATCCTGACCACCTTGAAGGGCACCACGAAAGAAAGCAAAATCAGTTACTTGGGTGCGTCCAAAGTCTTGACGAGGATTGTGTATCATGCCATTGGCATGGCTGATAATCTTAGGAATTGGGAAGTAGGTGTATCCTAGATCCACCACTTGCTCATTATAACAAAAGCTTGAAATATGGATCCAATTGTTGTTGTCTCTTAGATCCACCACTTGGCCATTCTAACCATGTCTTAAAGTTAGGTGCATTCAACACTTGGCCATCATAACACTTGTAATTTTATACAATTTTTGTGGGATGAGTAGATCCTAGATCCACCACTTGGTTATTTAAACTAAGAATTACGACGAAGTAAGTGCATCAAAGATCCACCACTTGGCCATTATAATGAAGACTTGGAATGTGGATCCAATTGTTGGTGTCTCCTAGATCCACCACTTGGCCATTCTAACCATGTCTAAAGTTAGGTGCATTCAACACTTGGCCATCATAACACTTGTAATTTTACGCAATGTTTGTGGGATGAGTAGATCCTAGGACCACCACTTGGACATTTAGACTAAGAACTTAAAAGTAGGTGCATCAAACATCCACCACTTGGCCATTATAACAAAGGCTTGAATTCTGGATCCAATTGTTGTCGTCTCGTAGATCCACCACTTGGGCATCTAACCATGTCTTAAAGTTAGGTGCATTCAACACTTGGACATCATAACACTTGTAATTGTGCACAATGTTTGTGGGATGAGTGGATCGTAGATCCACCAGGTGAGCATTTGGACTAAAAATTGTGAAGTAGGTGCATCTTAGATCCACCACTTCTCCATTATAACGAAGGCTTGAATTATGGATCCAATTGTTGGTGTCTCCTAGATCCATCACTTGGCCATTCTAACCATGTCTTAAAGCTAGGTGCATTCAACACTTGGCCATCATAACACTTCTAATTTTGAACGATGTTTGTGGAATGAGTAGATCTTAGATCCACCACATGACCATTTAGACTAAGACTTGGGAAGTAGGTTGTAAGGACATGGGTCCTATGGGCAAGGCCACCGGCACAGCCGGACAGTGTGTGCTCTAGGGGAGGCTATAAGATATCACGGTTGGGTGGAGACTAGCACAGGCATTACCACTACCCTTTGATTGGTATCCGAGCTATTTTTGGGAGGAGGCTAAAAGTGGCTTGCATGTGCGTGCGACGCCCTGCTTCTCTCCCACGTTCCGCAAACAACGATGTCCCCATTGTGCAGCAAAAAGAAGACAGGCATAATTTTCTGTGTGAGTAGTGCGTGGACAGACAGTGACAGCCGACCGCGGCCGCCCTATCTACTCCCTCCTCAGTGCACGACTAAGGTGGACAACCAAGGCAAACTCTACCGGCAAATCGATGGCACTAAGGCTCCAAAGGCTTCCGTTGGTTGCACGCGTAGGAAGGCCCGCTTAACCCTTGCGTGAAGGAGGGTTGAACCCACCCCATGAGGGTAAGAGGCCATCAAGCTATTGGCCCTTGTTGTGTATAACAAGGAAAAATAGTCTACTTGTGTTGAAAGGAAAACTAAAAGGAAAGTGAAAGCTTCAAACTTCAAGGAAGTAGCTTTACCCTTCCTTTTACCTTCTTGGAGGAAGGCAAGTTTTCTTCCAAAAATTCTTTTTTCCTCAAGGAGGTGACTTCAACGTAAAGAAAAGCCTTCACAAAAACAATGAGTTTTTGTGAAGCATCATCAAAGGTGTTCTTACAAGGAACAACAAATGAAGCGCTCAAATTCTCCCAAAGCGAGGTCCACATGCAACGCAAATTGTGGAGCATACAAAACACAAAGACTTCAATTTCTCAAGGTACAAGTTGTCATTTCTTTTTCTCTCTTTGCATTAGTGTGTGTTTACCATGGCCAGTGAGGATATCCGACCAAGACACGTGTTTGATTTTTAGCACGTAGATCAAAATCAGGGCACCATGGGTGCTGTTGACACTAATATGCATGATGATGATGATCTATGAGATCATGGGCTTGTAGATATGGATTCTTTTAAGACTTTGTAACATCGCCAAAGCATACTTGAAAGAACCTCTCTGCACTCAATGCAAATGTTACCAATCTTATAGAGTTACTTGTGAAATGTATGAATTCACAGACAACTCAAGGAGCCACAAGTAGCACGGTTCAAGGTAACCAAGCTCGTACGACTCAAGGAGTCCAAGAGACAAGTGCTACAGAAGATGCAGAAGGTAGCAATGCATTACTTAAGAATATCACCATTCTTGAGTTTCACGGGGAAGAGCGTGATCACAACAAGGATGCGGTCAATACGTTCTTACACAAATGGAGTGATATTCATATATTGAGACACACCCCAAATATAAAGACGGCTGTGGAAACAAGTCTATCTCTTAAAGACAAGGCCTATAAGTGGTGGATGACATTTCCAATAGATGCTCGTCCTTTGTCTTGGGCTGCATTTCAAGCTTCTTTCTCCAAAGAGCTTTTGGACTCCAATGAAATAGATAAGAATTGGTTAGCATGGGATGCATGCCGCATGTCTGGCCTTTCTCTCACATAGTACCTTTCAAAGTATCACGAAATCATATTAAAACTAGGTCTAGATGAATTCCAAAAGATATGGGGTTTTAATAGGGGTCTTGACAAAGACTATCGTCTTCATGTCAAGACCCAACATCCAAAAACTTTGGAAGAAGCCATTAGTCATGCACAAAGATATGATGATGACCAAGAGAGGAAAGGAAATGTTCCCTACTCTAAGAATACTTTTGCTAAGAACAATGTGGCTAAGATCCAATGGCGAGGTAGATCTCCCACACATTCCAAGAGGAATAAAAGTCAATCTACCTCTCCACGCACACAAGAGGCTAAGAAGCCTAAGAAATCACAAGATACTCAGCATGGGTCTCTCAACATTGCTGATTTTGAGCGTGCAAAGAAACACAATTTGTGTTTTAGATGTCTTTCGGACCAACATAACAAGAAAGATTGTCCTCTTTTGCAAGGCAAAGAAAAGGCCAAGCACACGGTGCAATGCCTCACATTAGATTCATCTCCTAAATATTGTGCTATAGAGGTTCTTTATATGGAAGAAAAGCACAAGTGTTCTGTGCCTGCTTCAATGTGGCAACCCACCTTTGGCCCCCATGATTTGATTCGCATGCATGGCACTATTAACGGACAATGTGCTCGTATTTTAGTGGATGATGATGCAACTCATAACTTCTTAAACTATAAGCTAGTCAAGAAATTGAAGCTTACACAGACTCCCTGCTCTCACAAGTATGTGTTGGAGCAAATGCCTGGGAATGATAAAGTATGGGACACGGTAGCTCAAGGGGTTAAGATTATTGTTCAAGATCATACGATGACCCTTGACTTCCAAGTTATGAACATGGACCGTGCTGATGTAGTTTTAGGACGGGAGTGGCTACATGGTTTAGGAAACACATTGCACACTAGTAATGAACACAATTCCTTATCCTTTATGGCCAATGGTAAACGTGTGATTTTTCTTGGTGAGAAAAATATACCATCTGCACCTCTTATATGTACAACCGGTCTTTCTATTTTGCAGAAAGCAAATTTAATAGATGAAGTCTTTTTGTGTTATTGCTTGTCTCCAAGTCTTGTGAATTCTCAAGAGAAAAGTGCACTGAATTCTAGTTATGGTATGCAAAGTGCAATGAATTCTATTGATAAACAAAGTGTTAAAAAATCTAACGAGCAAAGTGCTCTCAATTTTAATTCTATAGAGCAACGTGCAACTGTTGTAAAACAAACATTACAAGAATTACAAGATTCTCCATCCCAACATAACTCTAGTTTATTTTCTCCTTTTGCATGGCAAAAGCTGACTCACTTACTCATGGAGTATAGTGATGTGTTCTCAAGTGATTTACCACCGGGTTTACCCCCTACAGGTGATGTGTAACATGGCATAGATGTCTTGCCAGGCACTAAACCGGTGAGTAAACCATCTTATCATATGAGTGCTAAAGAAGACAAGGAGGTTGAGAGTCAGTTGGATGACTACCTCGCTTGTGGTTTCATTAGACCTAGCACTTCGCCTTGGTCATCACCAATTCTATTGGTAAAAAAGAAAGATGGTACTATGCGCATGTGCATAGATTATCGCTATTAAATACGATAACCATCAAGAACAAGTATCCTCTGCCTTGAGTGGATGAGTTGCTTGATCAACTCCACGGAACAAGATACTATACAAAAATAGATCTTCGTTCAGGATACCACCAGGTACGTATCCTACTGCAAGATATCTCCAAAACTGCCTTTAGAACATGGTTCGGCATTTTGAATTTTCGGTTATGCCTTTTGGTCTAACCAATGCTCCAACTACATTTATGACACTCATGGATAGAGTATTACATCCCTATCTTGGAAAGTTTGTTGTGGTTTTCCTTGATGATATTCTCATTTACAGTAAGACTAAAGATGAACACATAGAACACTCACAACTAGTGTTTGAATAGCTACGAGCTCACGCTGTCGTGCTGTGGTACGTGCATGGTGGGAACAAAAGCTAAGCCCTACAATATTATGGATGTTATGTGTATACCTTAAGTGTGTATCAGTATACGCATTTTCTATTTAGCATGCAAAAAGCTAGTCGAAGTCTGATGTGTCACTCCTGTTGGGAATGGGTTTCAATCCTAGGCCTCTTTATGAACCTCTTCTTGGAGCCATGATGAAATGAGCCTATAAAACATACCTCCTATCTACTAGGCATCCTAGGTGGCATATGACATGTATAGCATGGCCAAAAGTGTCCTTAGTCATAGTATACCCCATGAGGTGTCATTCTACACATAGTAGGTGCACTTTGGAGTGATTATGGACCTAGAAAAATTCCTTAGAAAAGTGGTTACGAGTTTGTTTGATGTCATCCATGATGTATGCCAAGCTCTCTCTTAATTTTTTAAAGCTACTCTTGGAGGCTTATGGCGGCAAGGAGAAGATATTTGGAGAAAAATCTAGAAGAACCTCTAGATATTTCTTGAAGAGAAAGATCTAGAAGCACCTCTATATATTAATTTCTTGAGAGAAAGATCTAGAAACTTTGAAGATAATTTCAAGATATTTTTGAAAAGGGAGACACTTGTCACACAAATACCTTGGATATTTCTAAGAAAATATCTTCTTCAAGAGGCAACTTCACCTATAAATAAAGCCTCTTGCTCCTCACTCGGGCATCAAGCAAACCATCAAGCAATCAAGCGCTCAAGAAATCCCCATAATCAAGCCACTCTATCAAGACATCACCCAACCTCCTAGCCATCTCCGTGAGGAAAACTTTCTCTCCATTTCAGCCCAACACATCTTGAGCTTGCTACTTCATGCCTCGAGCCTTCTATCTCCTCACTTGTAATACTCATACACTCTATGTAACCTTCTTCCATCAATAAAGACGCATTGTTGGTGGCTTGCAAACGGTGTTTGGGACTACTACGCATCATCTACTTCATCAAGTTGGCTACAATATCACAAGTCTTGAGGTGTGCTTCAGCTATTTAGATTAAGCTTGTGTGGGTCTTTGTGTGTTGATTGTCTCTCTTATCTCTTTCCTCCATTGTTTGGATGACTTTCTAAGATTTATTAGATGAATAACCCCGATGGTGTAACTTTTCAACCCTTTCACTTCGTGCAACATATTAGAATCAACGTTTGTATTAGCCGTAAAATCCACTTCCAACAGAGAATTGTGTTACTCGTTGGGCCGGAAATACTGCAAGAAATTCTTCTTTCTCCACGTCCTCTTATTTTGCCACTACTAGACTACTCTAATTATTTCGATGTGCACATATTTATTCTCCTCCAGGGGCTGAGTCTTGCTTTCTTAATATTACTATGAACCAAGACGACTTATATACACGGCTCATTCCTATCGCTAGGCAAAATATCTACATCTTTGTAAGCACTAAGTTACAGTTTCAAAGAACCATTCGCAGTCTATTTGGAGCACAACGACTTGCTGTTATAAATGCATCAATGAACCCTTTCATCTTACCTTTGATTAGATACGATCAAAGCCTTGATGTTTTTATCTTTGTTTTGTTTTGAGGGTTTCACGTGTGCGTATGTGTGTGTCTGCGTGTGAGATTCCAATGGCTACACACAATGTACTTGCTACAAACACTAAGCTTGCTTAAGTGAAAAGCTACACAGTCTCCCCACAAACCCTCACAGCTAGAGGCCGGGCGCCTTCCTGGAAAGACCGCCAACTCTTTGACACACTTTCTGGTGAACTCGACGCGAAGATTGTCAGGGTGAGTTAGTGGGGATCTGCAAGCTACTTCAACCATTGGTGATCATCATCCGTAGCAGCAAGGTATGCCTTTTGATCCCGCTACAATGCAAATGTTTCAAGATTTTCCTTGTTTATGCAACAACAACCAAAGCTATTCAAGCAGTGGTGCACAAAATGGATCAGTTTAATGGGAAAGATGTGACAAAGTATCTTCGTGGCTATGTAAAGGAGATGGAGTTGCATCGTGTGCCAGAAGATGAGATGCTCCAAAGAATTGATCTTGTTGTGACTCCTGAGATTAGAGAGTATGTGAGAGGAATCAGGAATGAGCATGGAAGAAATTTGGAGGAGTTCAAGCTAGTGATGAAGGAGGAGTATTTCATGGAGGACTCTGAGAGAGTAACAAAGATAACTTTCCTGGAGTGGGTAGCCAAGCGGAAGGAGGGGCTCTCTCCAACAGAGCTACTTAGGGTGTTTGAGTGACGATATGCTCAACTCACAAGGATAGAGAAGGCCACACTTGACTCAGAAAAGACAGAGCTCTTCTTACAAGCAACAGGAAAAGAGACAGGAGCAATTGGAGCTACTTCTTGAGGACAAAGACGTTGAGCAGGGACTGAAGACAGATTGGAATGAAGTTGAAGCTACTGTTTCATTACTTGCCAAGCGCCAAAGGAGACGGGATAAGATGGTTATTGGTAGTGCACCATCTACCTCCACAGCTTCTGAAAAGATGGTAAAGCCTTCTTCCTTTATACTTCCAAAAGTTGTTGACGCTGTAATTGATGAGCTTATGAAAGACATGAGGGATTTAAAAGTAAAACTCACAAAGTTTGAAGAGAAGGGGCAACCATTGGCACCATCTTCAAGGCAAAAAGAACAACCTAAAGAAGGTTTTGTTCATAGATGCATATGGTGTGACAACACAGAGCATGCTAGGAGAGAATGTGATAGCTTCAGTGAATCTTTGGGAAAAGATCTTGTATTCTTCAAGGATGGGAGATTCACTTAAGGGGGACAGGTTTACCCTTAAGGACTAACTTTGGGAAAGGAGGAATGCAGAGTCTGGTAGAGGATATGGCCACTACCCATGCCATCTCTGCATCTGAGGCATCTACTTCTACAGTCAAGATTGAACCATTGAGGAGTTTTGAAGAAAATGGTAAGTTGTGGCCAAGTGCTATGGAGCTAGCAAGGAAAGGAAAGCTTACAAGAGAAGTCCTACATGAAGCAGGTGACTGTATTCATCTAGAAACATGATGGAATGATCCTGTGGACTCCTTGTAAGTGCATGTCTATATTGCAAAATGTCAAAACAACGAGTTTTTGTGGAAGAAAAGCGTAGGCGAGAGAGTGGTGACGAAGGACCATAAAAAAGAATTACTAGAAGAAGCGATACAATACCTCCTCGAGCGCCTCCAACACAAGAATCACCCCCACCTGAAGTGATTATGGAAGAAAGTACAACTGGGAGGAAAAAGGAGTCATCAAAAGGTAAGTCTAAAACTCCAACTTATAAGTTACGGTCTGATATTGAGGCTGCTACAGACTTAAAGAAGGTTCTAGAAGAAAGAATTTTGAATAGCAAAATAGAGTTTACCTTGGGAGAATTCCTTGGCATAGCCAAACGCGAGTTTCACGAGGGGATCATTGATATCATCAAGAGAAAGAGGCAAACTCTTGTTGACATCACTCGCCTGTAATCTGAAGGAGAAAGCTTAAAGACATAGGTAATACAGGTGGAAGACATAGAGCATGATGAGGATGTCGTAGGGTGCTACCATTCTTCTGGAATAACAAAGAAAGTACAATTTTAAAATGGAGATGAGGAGTACGAAGCCATTCCAAGAAGTCACTTTTCCAGGAATCATTGGGCAAGAGCTACGACAGAGACAATGGTCAAGGTGGGTGATCTTGAAGAGCCATTGGTTGCCTTAATTGACCATGGTTCAGAAATAAACATAATGTCAAAGAGCTTATTCAACAAGTGCAAATTACCAATGGACACAGATCATGGATGGATGGTTAAGGTAGCAAATAATTCATCAGGTGAGTTATATGGAGCTTGTCCAAGTGTCAAAGTAACTATTGGAGATGTAAAGGAAGAGCAGAATTTCTTTGTACAGGACACATCTTCTTATGATCTCATCCTTGGACAACCCTACATTGTAGGGGCTAGAATGTAAACAAAGGTAATGGATGATGGTTCTGCTTATGCTAGGATAAGAAGTAAAGATGGAAAACGTGTTGTTCAATTTCTCACTATCTGTGTGAATCATGAAAGAAATCATGACAGTCTCCGAGAGCGCCCATTACCCAAGTTGAGCAAAGAGTTTTATGATCATCGAGAGAGAATGGGTTTTGGCTAGGTACCATTGTAGAGCGGGATTACGATGGTACAGAAAGGGAAAGGTTCTCACATAAGGAGGATTTCTGTACAGGTTTTACAGGTCTAACAGAATATGGATATGTCTCTTTTCTAAAATGTGAGAACTTGAGTCGAGGTTCCCGCAAACATATACATAGTCTACAAAAGGAGTGGAAAGAGCATGGTCTGCTAGGTAACAATGAAAACATAACAGGTATGTTTGAGGAGTTTTCTTTTGTGGACACATTAAAGGATCTGCAGTCTATAGTAGATTATCCTTCGCATGACCAAAATGAGATAGTGAAAGTGTACTCACTTGAAATGTACAATGTGGTTGAGGCATTTCAAAACGAGCAGGAGGATAGAAAGCAAAAACATGAAGTAAAGGTGTACACCAAGTACAAGATTGTGGCAAAGAAGGTAAAACCAGTGGCACTTACTTTGCCAAAGGACTGCAAGGAAAAGCTAGAATTGGCTTCTTTGCAACCTAGTCTCAGAAATCCAAAAGGGATTGGACATAGGTTTTCGAAGGAGTCTCTAAAGCAATTGAAGATTGGGAATGAGGACTCCTTGACACAGGTTGAAAGGGAATGTTTTGAAGAGATGCTCTCTAAACATGGAAAAGCATTTTCATTTGAGCCACATGAGATAGGATGTGTAGATCCTACCGTTGTTGCTCCTATGGTGATCTTTACCATCCCTCATGTACCTTGGAACTTACCGCCAATACCAATTCCAAAGGATTACTTACCAAAGTTAATCGAGCTGCTAAATGAGAAGATCAAGATGGGTATTTTGGAGCCTTCATGCACTCCATACTCAAACAGGTGGTTCACAGTACCAAAGAAGAATGGAGCTTTGCGCTTCATCCAAGATATGCAGCCGTTCAATAAAGTCACAATCAGGAATATGGGTACAGGGCCAATTGTGGATAAGTTTGCAGAATCATTTGTAGGAAGGGAAATATATTCTATGGGAGATTTGTACTTAGGGTATGATCAATTCCAACTAGCAATGGAAAGCAGGGATCTGACTACCATGAGGACACCTTTGGGTTTGTACCTTACCACAGGGAGCAATCAATTCGGTTGCACATATGATGAATGGTATGAATAAGGTCTTACGTGACTTTATTCCCCAAGTAACTATGCCTTTCGTGATGACGTTCCTATCAAAGGATGTGAAGAAAGTAATAAAGATGAGTCTTTGGATTCCAAGGGGTGCCGCAACTTTGTGGCACAACACATAGATGATTGTGACAAGATCCTATCCAGACTGGAAGAGGTGAACCTTACCCTCTCTAAAAGTATGTGTTTGGAGTGAAGGAGGTGTTGATTGCTGGGCACATGTGTGGCCCCAATGGGAGACGACCTTGTCCAAAAAAATTTGATGTTATTCAAAAGATGAAGGAGGTATGCATATCTGTGAGTGAAGTTCGCAGATTTCTTGGTGCATGTGTGTTTATGTTATATGGATTCCACATTATGCACATGTAGCAAATCCTTTGTATCAGTTGTTAAGGAAAAACCAAAAGTTTCATTGGGGAGATGCACAAGCAAGGGCTATGAGAAAGCTAAAGGATTTGCTACAACAAGCACCAACTTTAAGAAAGGTAAACTATGAGTGCGGAAAGCTAGTAATAATGACAGTGGATACGAGTCCGACAGGAATTGGATGGGCAATAGGGCAGGATGACCAAGAGGGACATAGGTATGTGGTAAGGTTTGGAGCCAAGTTTCTAAGTACTCGACAAAGGAACTACCCACAGATAAAACGGGAGTTGTGGGGCATGGTTACAACACTAAAGTGTGAAAAGGAGTACTTGATTGGAGCATATGTGGTTGTGGAAACAGATTGTTTGCCACTCCTTGGAATGGTTACAAGCTGCTCAACACCCGACATTGCCATGCTAAGATGGATTGCTTACATTAAGTCCTTGCATCTTGAGTTCAAGCATATTGCAGGAAAAGACAACCCGGTAGCGGATATGCTGTCAAGGGCAAGGTATGAGGATAAGCAAGACATGGTAGATGATAGTGAAGATGTAGGCACAAATGTCTACTCCATTAATCATGTTGAGAATAATGATGTTGGCACACCTAGTGCACTTGAGTTGTTTTTAGAAGATGGGTATGAAGGAGATTGGTTGCTTATTGGTCGTTATTTGAGTACTTTAACAAAACACGGTGATTGGTCTGAGCATGAGTTTAAGAGGATACACAGAAAAGCATATGGGTATTTTCTGTAGGATGGTTGCTTATGGAAACATCCAAAACAGAAGGGTGCTATACCACAACGGGTAGTATGTAACAAACAGAATCAGGTAAAGCTCATGCAGGAGTTTCATGAGAACCTATGGGCTGGACACCGTGGTGTGTGGGCAACCTTTTCAAAGCTAAAGGAAAGGTATTGGTGGAAAGGTATGTACAAGGATGTATCACACTTTGTGGAATCATGTGTAACATGTCAAATGTATTCAACTATTCGACATCGTCATGGATTGCACCCTACATATCCACTAGCCATGCACTATAAATGGGTTGTGGATCTAGTCACCATGCCTTTAGGACGCTGGAAGATGAGGTACTTGGTTCTTGCAAGAGAAGACTTGACTAATCAGGTTGAAGGGCGAGCTTTAAGGACAAAGACTACAAAGGCAGTATGTAAATTTCTCCTTGAGGATGTAATTTGCCGCTATGGTTATGTGGGAAAGATAACTGCAGATAGAGGAGAGCTGGATGCTGAGGAAGTAAGGGAATTCTTTTCCAGGATAGGAATCAAGATTTCCCTTACCACCGCTTACAATCCGGAAGGCAACGGAAAAAGTGAAAGAGGGCATCCGCCAATCATCAAAGCCTTGGCTAAAGCTTGTGAAGGGAGAATTAGTGAGTGGCCAAAACTATTGCCATATGCTCTATGGGCTGATCGCACAACACCCAGCTCAGTAACTGGCTACATGCCTGCAGAATTGATGTATGGTCAAAAGCCTATAATGCCCATTGAAGAGACCATTCCCACATGGAATGTGCTACCTTGGCAAGATGGGCTTAGCAGAGAAGAGCTCCTTGCCTTGTGTATAAGACAGCTAGAACGAAGGCCTGAAGACATTGAGGTTGCAAAAGAAAAATTGAAGAATGCCAGGTTGAAAAGCAAGGACTACTTTGATGAACGACACAAGCTAAGAATGAAGGAAATTAAGCAAGGAGATTGGGTTTTAGTGTATGACAGTAGTCTTGATAACCAGCATACTGTCATGCGAAAGGTTTCAAAAAGACGGTTTGGACCGTATATAGTCAAGTACGTACATGACAATGCCACTTACACCCTTGCTGAATTTGATGGAACAGAGATAAAGATACCCATTGCAAGAAAGAGAATCAAGGTATTCAAAAGAAGAGAGGATAGTCATCTGGCTGATCAAGAGCGATAATGAAGGTTTGGAAGCACCCAGTGAAGATAAAGAAGAAGAAACTCCAAGAGAGTCGAACCTGCAAACATTCGCTGTGGCACATACCGGAGGATGTTCAGGTTTAGAGGGGGTGGATGTCGTGCTGTGGCATGTGCATGGTAGGAACGGAAACTAAGCCCTATAATATTATGGATTTTATGTGTATACCTTAAGTGTGTATCAGTATACGCATTTTCTATTTAGCATGCAAAAAGCTAGTCGAAGTTTGATGTGTCACTCTTGTTGGGAATGGGTTTCAATCCCGGGCGTCTTTGTGAATCTCTTCTTGGAGCCATGATGAAATGAGCCTATAAAACATACCTCCTATCTACTAGGCATCCTAGGTGGCATATGACATGTATAGCATGGCCAAAAGTGGCCTTAGTCATACTGTACCCCATGAGGTGTCATTCTACACATAGTAGGTGCACTTTGGAGTGATTATGGACCTAGAAAAATCCCTTAGAAAAGTGGTTACGAGTTTGTTTGATGTCATCCATGATGTATTCCAAGCTCTCTCTCAATTTGTTAAAGCTACTCTTGGAGGCTTATGGTGGCAAGGAGAAGATATTTGGAGAAAAATCTAGAAGAACCTCTAGATATTTCTTGAAGAGAAAGATCTAGAAGCACCTCTATATATTAATTTTTTGAGAGAAAGATCTAGAAACTTTGAAGATAATTTCAAGATATTTTTGAAAAGGGAGACACGTGTCACACAAATCCCTTGGATATTTCTAAGAAAATATCTTCTTCAAGAGGCAACTTCACCTATAAATAAAGCCTCTTGCTCCTCACTCGGGCATCAAGCAAACCATCAAGCAATCAAGCGCTCAAGAAATCCCCATAATCAAGCCACTCTATCAAGCCATCACCCAACCTCCTAGCCATCTCCGTGAGGAAAACTTTCTCTCCATTTCAGCCCAACACATCTTGAGCTTGCTACTTCATGCCTCGAGCCTTCTATCTCCTCACTTGTAATACTCATACACTCTATGTAACCTTCTTCCATCAATAAAGACGCATTGTTGGTGGCTTGCAAACGGTGTTTGGGACTACTACGCATCATCTACTTCATCAAGTTGGCTACAATATCACAAGTCTTGAGGTGTGCTTCACTTATTTGGATTAAGCTTGTGTGGGTCTTTGTGTGTTGATTGTCTCTCTTATCTCTTTCCTCCATTGTTTGGACTGCTTTCTAAGATTTATTAGATGAATAACCCCGATGGTGTAACTTTTCAACCCTTTCACTTCGTGCAACATATTAGAATCAACGTTTGTATTATCCGTAAAATCCACTTCCAACAGAGAATTGTGTTACTCGTTGGGCCGGAAAGACTGCAAGAAATTCTTCTTTCTCCACGTCCTCTTATTTTGCCACTACTAGACTACTCTAATTATTTCAATGTGCACATATTTATTCTCCTCTAGGGGCTGAGTCTTGCTTTCTTAATATTACTATGAACCAAGAAGACTTATATACACGGCTCATTCCTATCGCTAGGCAAAATATCTACATCTTTGTAAGCACTAAGTTACAGTTTCAAAGAACCATTCGCAGTCTATTTGGAGCACAATGACTTGCTGTTATAAATGCATCAATGAACCCTTTCATCTTACCTTTGATTAGATACAATCAAAGCCTTGATGTTTTTATCTTTGTTTTGTTTTGTGGGTTTCACGTGTGCGTATGTGTGTGTCTGTGTGTGAGATTCCAATGGCTACACAAAATGTACTTGCTACAAACACTAAGCTTGCTTAAGTGAAAAGCTACATAGTCTCCCCACAAACCCTCACAGCTAGAGGTCCGGCGCCTTCCTGGCAAGACCGCCAACTCTTTGACAAGGCATTGTATGCTAAGCAAAACAAGTGCGATTTCTTTAAAACAAAGATACATTACCTTGATCATGTGATCTCTTATTCTGGCATCAAGATGGACACTGACAAGGTTGCTGCCATTCTTCGATGTCCACATCCCAACACGGTTGAGGAGCTTCAATTATTTTTAAACATGGCTGGATTTTATCGACAGTATATCCGTGACTATGCCAAAATCATTGTTGGCAAGAAGCCCAAAAACGCAGTTTCGAAGAGCTCAAGATAGCTATAGCCATTGCTCCCATCCTAGCAATCGTCAAACCACTTAAGCCATTTGTGGTAGAGAATGATGCTAGTGATAAAGCCATCGGTGTGGTACTTCTCCACGAGGGAATAAAGCCATCAGTGTGGTACTTCCAGCGTGAATTATAACCTATAGCATTTGAAAGTAGAAAGTTAGATAGAGCTCAACAAAACTATTTTGTCTATGAGAAAGATCTCTATGCTATAATTCACGCTTTACGAAAGTGGCGATACTATTTATATGGTGCCATGTTTGAAGTAGTGTTTGACCATGAGAGTATCAAATGGTTTACTACTCAAACAGACTTGAAGGGCTGTAAAGCTAGATGGGCAGAAATCCTTCAAGATTATGATTGTAAGCTATGATATCGCAAGGGGTGATATAATGTAGTTGCGGATGCACTAAGTCGGATGCCTCAAATTAATTTACTTGATTTCACGGAACTAAAGAGTGGATTTTTGGAGTCATTACGTGGCAAGTGTGCACAAGATCAATCATATGCTAAAGTATGGAGTGCATTTTTAAAAAGGGATCCCTCACACTCACATGTCTCTGAATAGTCAGGTCAACATGTCTCTGCACATGCAGATAGAAACTCCAACACACAGAGCTCCACCCCTACTCAGGAAGAGCTTAAGTGATGGAAGAATTTTTTCATTGATGATGGCTACTTACTCCACAAAGGTAGAGTATGTGTGCCAAAGGACTCAAACACTAGGCACCAAATCTTATTTGAGTGTCATGATAGTCCAAGTGCTGGTCATCCAAGTATCTGTAAGACGTATGCCTTAGTTCGACGGCAATTTCATTGGTCGAGCTTACATCATGATCTTCAAGAGTACGTTCTAAACTGCCAATAGTGCGAAGTTAATAAGGCAGAGTGCCTCAAGGTAGGTGGCCTTTTACATACTTTAGAGATTCCACAAGGTAAGTGGGAGAGTATATCTATGGATTTTGTAGTAGGACTACCTACTACAAATCGTGGCCATGATGCCATTTGGGAAATTGTAGTCTGTCTCACAAAGATGGATCAATTCATTCCCACTAATACTGAGTTTAAGACACCGGAATTAGCACGGCTATTTGTAGAGCATATATATAAACTCTACGGTCTTCTAGCTAGGATCATTAATGACAGAGATCAAAAGTTCGGTAATCACTTCTGGAGAGCTGTGTTCCAAAAGTTGGAAACTAAACTTAATCTAAGTACGGCTGATCATCCAAAAATGGATGGTCAAACAGAAAGAGCTAATCAAGTGCTAGAGGATATGCTACGAGCATACATTAGCAAGAAGCAAACCAATTGGGAAGACTATTTACCTATATTGGAATTTTCTTATAATAATTCAAAGCACGTGACTACAAGGTTTAGTCCATTTATGCTTTTGTATGGATTTCAACCTAGATCACCTTTTACGGTGGGGTTGGCTAAGGAGCAGATACAACAAGCGAAGGATTTTCTCCAAGACCATTTTGACATGCTTCGAGTTGCTCGACAGAATGTTAAGCAAGCTCAAGATCGATATAAGAAGTACGCAGATGAGCATCGACGTCTTGCTACTTTCGAAGAAGGAGACAAGGTTTTCCTAAAAGTTCCGGAGCATTCAGAAAGTCTAAAAACGAAATAAGTTGCTAAACTTTCACCACGCTATTGTGGACCATTTACCATTCTCAAACGTATAGGTCAAGTGGCCTATAAGTTAGCTCTTCCAGAGCACTCACGAGTTCATCCTGTTTTTCATGTTAGTCGTTTACAAAAACAGCTAGGACAGAATGATAATGTCATTGACACAGATGTGTTGGTTGGCCTTATTGCATCGCCAAGCATTCCTCATGAGCCTGAAAAGATTTTGGATTCTCATGAGATTCACACCAAACATAATGTCAAATGACACGTGTTGGTAAAATGGCTAGATAGACCTGAAGAAGGTTCTACATGGGAGAATGTCTCCGCACTTAAGAAACCTTTTTCTACGTTCGTTTTTGAGGACGAAAACAATTCTCCAAGGGGGGGTAATGTAAGTACATGGGTCCTATGGGCAAGGCCACCGGCACAGCCGAACAATGTGTACGCTAGGGAGAGGTTATAAAATAGCACGGTTGGGTGGAGACTAGCACACGCATTACCACCTCCCTTTCCTAGGTGCATCAAAGATCCACCACTTGGTCATTATAATGAAGGCTTGAATTGTGGATCCAATTGTTGGTCTTTCCTAGATCCACCACTTGGTCATTCTAACCATGTCTTAAAGTTAGGTGCATTTAATACTTGGCCATCATAACACTTGTAATTTTACACAATGTTTGGGGGATGAGTAAATCCTAGATGCACCACTTGTCCATTGAGAGTAAGAATTAGGAAGTAGGTGCATCAAAGATCCACCACTTAGCCATTATAAAAAAGGCTTGAAATGTGGATCCAATTGTTAGTGTCTTCTAGATCCACCACTTGGCCATTCTAACCATGTATTAAAGCTAGGTGTATTCAACACTTGGCCATCATAACACTTGTAATTTTACAGAATGTTCGTGGGTTGAGTAGATCCTCGATCCACCACTTGGAAATTTATACTAAGGATTGGGAAGTAGATGCATCAAAGATCCACCACTTGGCCATTATAACAAAGGCTTGAAATGTGGATCCAACTGTTGGTGTCTCCTAGATCCACCAATTAGCCATTCTAACCATGTCTTAAAGTTAGGTGCATTCAACACTTGGCCATCCTAACACTTGTAATTTTACATGATATTTGTGGATTGAGTAGATCCTAGATCCACCTGATGGCCATTTAGACCAAGAACTTGGAGGTAGGTACATGAAAGATCCACCACTTGGCCATTATAACAAAGGTTTGAAATGTGGATCCAATCGTTGGTGTCTCCTAGATCCACCACTTGGCCATTCTAACCATGTCTAACGTTAGCTGCATTTGGGTGGTCAAAACTAATAATCTGGAGTTCTACCAAAGTTGGGAAATGACTGGCTGATACCATTTGGAAGCTTGTAGCCCCGACTCATTAATTACAAATTTTATTCGAGAAAGTAGGAGTTAGAATATTCTCCATTCAAAATAATAAATGTTTTGCAAAGAGAACTCCGAAAAAATGGTGTCCGTGTTAGCTTGTTGCTAATAGATCCCCCGATCCACTGTATTTTTTGATCCATTTTTGAAAATCAGTTGTTCTAACAAGTCAATTTGATTCAACTCCTGGTCTCCTGGTAGGTAGTCCTGTTCAGAGTCCTTCAAACCAGTCTGTTGGAAATAGCGACTCATGTAGCCCTGACTAGCTTTAGTGTCATCCGGTTTTCTTCGTGATGCGGTGGTTTTTGGTTTCTTAACATTACTCTCAGAAGATCTCTCACGGTGTTCATCTCTTGGAATAGTTTTTGGTCCTTGGAAATCCCTTATAGAATACCCTTGGTATTTGGTTTGTTCTACCTCCTGAGGAGTCATCATAACAAAGTTATTTCTATAACAATCCCTAAGCAGGTAGGTTGGTAGGTCTATTGATCCCTTATCTTTGATCTTGAAGATATAGATGATCTTCATGGGTGTTGATTGTCCTGATTTGGCATGCACAGTCCATAGGAGATCCTTTACACTTCTATCCTCCCAACAATAGACTCCGATCCTAGGATTATTTGTACTCCTCCCAACAATAGACTCCGATCCTAGGATTATCCGTACTAAGCCGTTTCAAAGGCTTCAAATCAACTTGATTTTATCCTTCAAATTCTAAAGTAGGTGGCTCTTATTTTGCTGCCATGTCTGGAACTATGGTGTTTACTTCTAACCCCCATTTGTCTATCACGTCAAGGTTTTTGACTTGTAAATACTGACTTCCGTTTCTATCCATGTATATTTCTCCTTATTTGTTTGCCTTGACTTCCTCTTGGAACACAATACCATGGTCATCAATGCAAAATAACATACTTTTTGTAAAGGATCCAGGTAAACCTGAGCTCCATGACGATTAGTCTTATAAAAAGAGAGTATATTCTTATAGCGCACTGTTGTTCTGGTTTCTGGATGAGTCAAGTAAGAGGACATTCAGATGTTGAATTTGAAAAAGTGTATGAGACTTCCTCAAGGATAGTGTGCAAGGAATTGCCTTGATTCATGCTTTCCTCAGTGGATACTCTGCTGGAGGTCTCTCCAAATAAGCCTTGATTTCCTAGTACACGACCAGATCTAAGGTTCATAAAGACTTGTGAAGCCCTTGATAGAGTACTTACCTTGGAATTGACTTGTTGTCAATTTCTTCCATGTGACTTGATTGCAATTTCCATCAAGCTTCCACTTTCTTGTCTGCAAACTGATTCCTGTATCAACTTTGATCAAGTTAGCTATCCTTTTCACAAAGACTGTGTAGTTGTTGCTAACTATTGTGATTGGTCTATGTGTATCACTTCAAATCGAGCTAAGTCAGCAGTTGAGACTTTCAAATATCACTTGTGCAAAAATTCAAAGGATTAATCTACAACCTAGAAACTGAGTGAACATGTACCAATTTGGATCCAATTGAATCCAAAATTGCCCGATAGCCTTGTATTATATTGATCTAACACTGTACAAGTTCAAAAGTAAAAAATGGTATCTCTCTGTTAGCAGTAGTATCACGATTATTTACTTTTGTCAATTTTTTACACTTTTTGGCTTGGTTTTCCAATTATACATTCTGTTAAGATCTTTGTACAAGTTTCAACAAGTTTGGACAAAATCTGTTCAATTTTATTAATTGTTTACTGTCTGCAGGCTCAATTTTCAATAATTTGGCTTAATGTTGGAGTTAGGGTTGCAGAGAAACGCACACAGCTTGGAGAAGACGAAGGAATCTCAAGGCACACAATAGAGAGTGTGTTACTTAGTATGCAATGGAAAGATAGATAGCCCTAGAGTGATGGGCATATATACAATGCTCAGGGGAAAAAACCTCCTAAAGAGGGGAAAAATACCGCGGCGGTCCTAGTGTGTTCACACACATCACTACCACATGTATATGGTAACAAATCTCCCTTGGAGTGATACGGTGAACGAGAGTTGGCACATGAGTAAAGGGAAGTGCCATGCCCTGAGGACATGATCAGTCCACAAAGGGGAGTAAGCCCAAAGATTTGCGGAAAGCTTCAAGCTTCTCACGAGACAATGCCTTTGTGAAAAGGTCTACAAGGTTGTCCTGTGTTGGCACATAAGCCAAGCTGATCTCTCCTGCTGAGAGCCTCTCCCTGACATAGTGGTAATGCACCTCAATGTGATTTATGTGAGCATGAAAAACTGGGTTCCTTGCAACTGCCAATGCGCTCTAACTCTCAGTGTAGATAGTGTTGGCAATGTCCTGTCCAACACCCAAATCATCCATAAGGCGTCTCAGCCATACACACTCAACCATAGCTGTGAAGACCTCCCTGTACTCAGCCTCACAACTTGAAGTGGTCACAGTAGGTTGCTTCTTGCTCAACCATGATATACATGAACTGCCAAGCATGAAACAAAAACCACTTGTGGACACTCGCATGTCAAAACAACCATCCCAATCTGAGTCCGAAAAAGCATGTAAGTCTGGCGGCAATGATCCCCCCTTGGGTAAAACAAGCCAAGATGTAAAGTGCCACTAAGGTAGCGAAAAATCCTCTTGACAGCCTGCCAATGCTTAGACCTTGGGCTATGCATAAATTTGCTGACCTGTGAGACTGCAAACTGAATATCCGGCCTCGTGCTGCATACATAAATGAGGCAGCCAATAGCAGTTTTGTAAAGAATGACATCAGCAGGATCGCCAGCATCATGTAGACTCAACTTCAAACTTGTTTACATGGGAGTGAAAATAGGTTTGCAATCCTCAAGTCCAAAATTACATAGCAATGTCTCTATGTAACTTTTTTGACACAAGGCAATACCACCATCACACTGCTTAAATTGTATACCCAAGTAATGATTCAACAGCCCCAAATCTTTCATCTTGAAAGTAGCATTCAAATCAACCTTAAATTCAGCAATATGTCTCTGATTTGGTCCAGTGATCATGTCAGGTTTCCAGTTTCTGAAACCTTAAAGGTTGTATAAAGCTTAATCAAACTGATATGATTATTGAAAAAGCAATATAGAATTGTCCGACCATGGCAAATATTGGTATTTTTGGAATCTTAAGCACAGCAAACTCCGGGCTAGAAATTTTCAGAATTGAATTCCGATAAAAACTGGCATAGTTATGACCCCTAGAAGTTTACACTGTGAATTGAGTAAAATAGGTAAAATTAAAGGGTTGTAGTAATCATTTAAGCATAGACTTTATTAAAGGCCTCCTAGATATTTACAAGATATTTACCAATTAAGCAAAAATAGGTCAAAATATAGCAGAATTGATATTTTAAATGATGGCAGGTAATGGGAGGGTCATCATTGACCTGCCAGGGACTCATTTAGCAGCAGGGGGAGTTTTCTGACCTATAGGGGACTGCTTGAACTGCAAGCAACTGCCTTTTTCAGCCGGTGAGAGCTTATGAGTGCCAGAAAACTATAAATAGGACCCCTAGCTTCACATTTTACACAGACTGGGAGCCTTGATACTCTCTCTCTCATCTAGAGAGAAGACTACACAGAAATCATTAAAGATTAATCTCTAATTGATTAACCTAAACGGTATTTAGCCTAATCCTTCTTAATTAGCAAGGTTAGATTAAGCTATTTTGTTAATAAATCAAAGATTAGACATATATATACTCATAAAACCTCTCTTACTTAATTAATCTCTACTGAGTATTGTAATTAAGCTTAGTAATATTAAGCTAATTAATTATCCTATCATATTAGGAATGAATTTAGCCAAATTAACCATCAATTAATGGTAAATATATTAATTAAGCTTAGATTAAGATGAGGTAAATATCAGAGTTGCAATAGACAATAATTAAGCTAAGTAAATTATCCTATAACTTTTTGAGTAATTTTTCTAATTAATTAGGCAGAATTACTCTGTTTTTGGAGAAAATTAAATAGGGAAAATTAGTAAATTGATTTCAAATATTGTGATATATTAATCAATAGTCAGGCACAGATAATTAATCTAGCTAATTACTTTAGCAAAAATACTCTGTTTTTTGAGCAATTTAAATAGGTGAAATTAGTAAATTTATTTCAAATGCTATTATATATTTATCAATGGTTTATTAGGTGTTAAGGAACCCATGATAATTAGGAGAACCTCAGATAATTAATCTAGCTAATTACCTTAGCAGAAATACTCTATTTTTTGTGCAATTTAAATAAGGAAAATTAGTAAATTGATTTCAAATGCTATGATATATTTATCAATGGTTAATTAAGAGTTACAAAACCTATGATAATTAGTAAAAGCTCAAATAATTAATTTAGTTAAGTACTTTAGCAGAAATACTATGGTTTTTGAGCAATTTAAATAGGAGAAATTAATAAATTGATTTCAAATGTTGTGATATATTTATCAGTGTTGGTTAATTAGATGCTAAACAACCCGTGATAATTAGGAGAAACTCAGATAATTAATGTAGCTAATTACTTTAGCAAAAATACTTTATTTTTAGAGAAAATCAAAATGGGAAAAATTAGTAAACTAATTTCAAATGCTGTGAGATATTTGTCAGTGGTTAATTAGGTGTTAACACTAGGTTGGTAATGGGACACTTTTATGTCCTGTTAAGTGACCATTTTCCCTGAATTATGTCAAGAGTTTCAAAATGGATTTTGAGGTGCTATCTATCTAGAAATTTGTCTCGTGAGCTGAAAAAAACTCGACATTTTTTTGGAATATCAATTCCATCTTTAACATTGTCCTTGCACAACATTTCACAACCTAAACTGTGTGAAAAAACGGGTCCTGTTTTTGGCTTTTTTTAACTTTTTGCAACTATACCACTCTAGAATTCATGTTTGTGAGGTCTATAGTGCTAGAGAACTATCTTTAGTAGTCCTCAACATGTCCCGATGCTTCTAGGGAGAAATAAATATTAAAGTTGTAAGTTATGATGAAATTACAAAAATTGTCAAATCCTGTTTTTTAGCCAATTTTAGCTCTTCTATGATTTTTTTGGTGGATTTCATGATATCCAAATGCATTTTTTATTTTCTATGTCGCATATTGTAACATAAAGCTAATATTTCTTGAGTTTTGGGGCACCTAATACCCTATTTTGCATAGTACACAACGATGGTTGATTTTTTCAATTATAGAAGAAAACAAAACATTCTAGTATATCAAGGATAGCCTTTTCAATATTGTTAGTTTCTTGTGACAACTACATGCATTTGTAGGTAGTAACCATATCTAGTCATAAGGATCAAATTTGGCTAGATATTGAATAGTTTCTATGGGATTCTACAACTCATAATGTTGAACCCAGTTTTTTCTTGTTTGCTGTATTTAACACTTCATCTTTGTCCCCAAGATTCCCCTTGGTAAGAAATGTATTATTCTTTTGACATGCTCCATGGCTCCTTATGAACATAACGGAAAATAGGGAACTAAGAAAACATGCATATATTATTTGTATTGAGCGTGGCTATAGAAACTTTGATGATAGGTTTGCAGAATGGTAAAAATTCAACTTTTTTGTACCTATTTCTTTTGGCAAAACAAAAAATAGTGAGTGAGAAGCAATCATATGTTCTGATCACCAACCCATTGAAGTTAACTAGGGAATTTATCTCAAGTCCTACAAAAATCCATAATCTTAGTTTTATGCAACAAAACGTAAGAAATGACTATTTTGATGAAAATGCACTGGTCCATCAACTTTGGAGGCTTCTTGTGACCAAAAGATGAGAAATTTTACAAGTTTCTTATTTTTTCCATGTGTAGTAGGCCTTGAACTATAACCTCATGAAAGGATTTTACAAAATGAGTGGATCTACTATGGTTTTGGAGGTTTTTTTCAAAACCCTGAAAGGACACTTTTATGTCCTGTTAGGTTACCAACCTAGTGTTAAGGAACCCGTGATAATTAAGAGAAGCTAAGATAATTAATCTAGATAATTGCTTTAACAAAAATACTCTCTTTTTTGGACAATTTAAATAAGAGAAACTAGCAAATAGGTTCAAATTAAATTGAGTTATTTATTAGAGGTTAATTAGCTGTTAGAAAATCCATGATAATTATGATAATCTTAGATAATTAGTTTCACTAATTATCTTAGTGAAATCACGCTATTTTTAGGGGTAAATTAAAGAGGAAAATTAGTAAATCATGTGCTATAATGACATGTTATTTATTAGAGTTGTATTATAGGGTAAAAAGGCCGTGATAATTATGCCAAGGTTAGAAAAGTAGTATAGATATTTATCTAACTCAAATTATACTATTTCTAGATAATAATTAAAGAGGTAAATTAATAAATCATGTGTATAATTACATGCTATTTATCAGAGCTGTAGTATAGGGTAAAAAGACTGTGATAATTATGCCAAGGTTAGAAAAGTAGTATAGATATTTATCTAAGTCAAATTATACTATTTTCAGCTAAAAACTAAAGAGGGAAATTAATAAATCATGCTATATGATTACATACTCTTTATTAGAGCTAGATTACATCATGAAAAGGCCGTGATAATTATGTCAAAGTTAGAAACTTAGTACAGATATTTATCTAAGTCAAAATATTCTAATTTTGGTTGAAATTTCAAGGGGAAAATTAGTAAATCATGCTATATGATTACATTCTATTTATTACAGCTAGATTACATATCAAAGAGACCGTGATAAATATGTCAAGGTTAGAAAAGTACAATAAATATTTACTTAAGTCAAATTGTCCTAATTTAGCCAAAAATTAAAGATGGAAATTATATAATTAAGTTATAAAATAATAAGATAATTACCATAGGTCCAAAATACCCTATGTATTAGTGAGGTTAGTGAGGTTAGTAAATTATAATTGACCAAAAGTCCTATTTTAAGCAAATGATTAATTTAAAAAAATAGACTTTGTGGTTAAAAGTTTTTAGAAAAATTATAGTCAGTGTAAACCTATGATATAAAGTTAAGGAAATGAAATCTTTAAGCGAAATTAAATACAATAAATATCAAGCCCAAAATAAGTAGATTATTAGCTTAAAAGTTGATGGGAAAATTAGAAAAAAGATATAGAAAATTAAAAGAAAGTTAGGAGAGCTTAGAAAACCCTTAGGAAAGCGGTGGAAAAAGTTATTATGCCTATATAGACAAATAAGGAATTACTAGGTCAAGAATTTATCAATTAAGACTATAAATTTAACCTTGGATGGGTTACGGTTGAATACAAAGGTTAAGTCTAGATTTTTAATTATTTACCTAATGATTAGACGACCTTTTTATAAGGATAAGAAGTTATGGCACAAAAAAGAACCCGAGAAAATCCTACATCTAATGATGAGGATGTAGCTCCAAAACGAACTAGAGCGTCGCACGACGACAAAGCCGGACCTAGTAGTAGGCCTACGGAGGAGAGTATTCAGGCGCCAACGCAGCAGATGGCCAATCAATCCCAGGTGGGTGTCCCATTATTCAATTAAGTCTTTAATTAGTTTAAGATCTTTTTTTAAGGTAGCATTGCATACGTAAGAAGGATAAACTGGCTGAAAACGGAAGGTAGCTTCGAACGTGCATTTGTTTATAATGTAGAAAAGGATTGTTTGGGTTAAAACTGGTTGAATTAGGAAAGATATGTTTGATCATCCTTAAGACAGCTTGTCTCAAGACACCTCCGATTCCTTAGTAAATTGATGATAATTATTGGCTTTCAAGCCACGATTAAGTTGGTTACCCCCATGAACGATGAGTTTCTACTGGTTGTCATGTCTTGATGTTTCTACATACGTTAGGATACCGTTTTTTTTAATCCTAGGGGAGCCGCCCGGTTGCATGGGCAACTTGTTTGGTGTATGGGCACCCAGAACCTTGGGTGGGGGTTTATCCACTCCGGATTTGAATAAAGAATGGGTGCCGTTTTTCACCCTTAAGTGGTCTTGAGACAAGAAGAGTACTGGTCATGGTTATTATGGACAATGTTTTGATTGACAGTACCCTGTCTTAAGTTTAAAGATGTTTGTTTTCTAAAAGAATGCTTTCAATGCTGTCTTCAAGGAATTAGTGTGATGGAACATTAAAAGAAACCATTATTTTAAATGTTAAAACAATGTGATAATAAGATAAATGAATCTTGTGTCAATCATGGACGAGTGGACCTGATTAGTCAGGTAACTATCCATCCCTGCACACTAAAACGTTTAGAAAACTTCTTCACTTGGAGAGGAGTCCACCAATGGCTATGCCCTCACATCTGTTAGAGGGAAAAAAGCGTTGGTTGAGGATACCTTAGCCCAATATGTGAAAGTTATAGGACGAAAGACTTTTGGGATGGTTAATATGTTATCCCGTTTTCGCTGCGAGATAGGACTAAGTCTTCTTCTAAGGCTATAGACCCAAGCCATTGTCAATGGAAAAGGTTTATTCCTTGGATTTTTCTTGTCTAGAGACTCCGATTTTTATAAAGCCTACAGACCTGTCAAGGATCCCATCCCTATGTTGGTGTAGTCGGGGTTGGGAACATTACAAGTGGTATCAGAGCCTATGTTTCAGAGCCTGGGTTAGTTTGAAAAAAAAAATCGTACTGTCTGAAATTGTAAAAGAAATATATATATATATATATATAAAATAAATAAATTTGGTTAGCTAACCAAAGGCTCATGCGTCAATAATTCAGGAAGATCGTGTGATTGAATATCGCGATTTCCAAGTCTTTGAGTTTATTTATGAGAGTGCTTGTCGTTCTCCAAACTATTTTTTCCGACAGAGCGTGATGGAGCTACTGATGAAGGCTCACACTCCTCATTCGAATCGGATAGATAAAGGCTGGGAGCTTGAATGGAGCAATGAAGGCGGGACTTATTACATCAATACTTGGAAGCTGGGATGTCTTACCACGGATTTAAAGAAACTACGTTGGGCTGAGGAATTGAGAGTGGTTCAGTTGTACTACTTCTTGGGTACAAACTCGAGTATCATTGTTCCCACCTACCCAAGAGGCACGGGAAAACCCCTGAATGAATGGGTATGGGATAGAGTGGTGGAGATAATTCCATATCGAAGAATCGGAACTTTTTCTCAGAATACCCCTAAGAATTTGGACCTTATAATTTACTTTCCGATTTCCAATGAGTATAAGAACTATTATACCAATCAATTAGAAGATTGTAGAAATCTGACTACAAACACCCATTGTTTGTATCACCATATTCCAAATCAGCCAGCCATGCGGATCCTTTAAAGGCCACAAAAATTTACAACAAGTTAGGATGAGATACCTAAGGCTCTTTTGTAAGGCTATCCTTGTAAATATCCACCTTATAAATAAAGAACCAAGTCTTTTGAATTGAGTATCTTGATCTTGTGTCTGTTCTGAAGTTAAATCCTAGCCGTGTCATAAGTCTTTAAATTGTCATTCCATCGATCTTACGAAACCATGTAGATACGTGCTTCTGTTCTTTATACAGTGCTTGTTTCTTCTCAAACAAGCGCAACCCCCCAGCTTCAAAGGTAAAGGGGTCAATGTGGAACAAGATGCAGAGGTATAGATCAAGCCATCAGGCATACGTCAATACAGGATTCCTTCTCAGGGCTAAGTCTCTTGCAGCTGAAGGAACCAGCTCTACAAAGAACTATAATGGATTTAGTAACTTTAGGGTAAGAGCCATTAAAAATTCCAACCATGGATATCAACAACGTGGAGTAGCTGCAGCACTGAACTGAGAATAGACCTTCCCAAGCATTAGGTGCTATGGATTCAATCAAATGGGGCACTATACAAATAATTGTCCAGAAAAACAAAACCCTCGAATTACTGCTAGAGCCATTCCTCAAAATCAAGGAGATAATCTAAGAGGAGGTAGAAATGGAGAACGAGGTAAAGGAAGAGTAAGAGGAGCCAGATTTTATGCAATCATAGGCGAACCAACCCTATGAATAAAAAAGTTAAAAGAGCCACTCGCTTGGCCATAGTTAGCAATCTTAAAGCTTATAAACCACTATAAATCAATAATATAAAAACTTGAGTTACTTATATATTATAAGGGTATACATGATGTTCTTCTCCAAAAATTACTTAATGAATCTAAAGTTAAGTTAGTATTAAATCAAGAAATCAAGGGTAGATCTAGAAAATGATAAAGAGGTTCTCGTTAGGAAGGAAAAATTCGAGTCTTAGAAATGAGGTAGTTATCAAATAACCAACTCACATTCTTGTGCACACGATAACCTTCCTTGGAAAATGACCTAGATATGAAAGTATTAAGGCAACAAGATTAATAGGAAGACGAAAAGAACTCTTGGTATGATACTTCTTAAAACCCTTTACATATTGTTGGTCAACCAGGTTAGATCACAGAGGGGGTACCTCTGGTGCAATGGTGGGAGCTTGTGCCGAACGCAGATTGCTCAGAATGGCAAGAACACGCCGAGCGCGTTCAGATTGGAAAAGCTAAAATACATGATACTTGTCGAAGACTTATTGCTTTGAATGGTCAGTTAGACCGAGCGCGTTCATGTTGACAAGGTGGATATATGGATCTTTATGGAATCGAATTAACCTGGTTTTTGAGATGATACAAATGGTTTGTAAAGGTTTTTAAGATGGGCTCAACACTAAGAGTTGGCAGGTAATGGAAGGATCATCACTGACCTGCCAGGGACTCATTTAGCGGCAAGGGGCGTTTTTTGATCTATAGGGGACTGCTTGAACTGCAAGCAAGTGCCTTTTTCAGCCGATGAGAGCTTATGAGTGCCAGAAAACTATAAATAGGACCCCTAGCTTCACATTTTACATAGACTAGGAGCCTTGATACTCTCTCCCTCATATAGAGAGAACACTACACAAAAATCATTAGAGATTAATCTCTAATTGATTAACATAAACGGTAATTAGCCTAATCCTTCTTAATTAGCAACGTTAGATTAAATTATTTTGTTAATAAATCATAGATTAGGCGTATGTATACTCATAAAACCTCTCTTAATTAATTAATCTCTATTGATTATTGTAATTAAGCGTAGTAATATTAAGCTAATTAATTATCCTATCATATTAGGAATGAATTTAGCCAAATTAACCATCAATTAATGGTAAATATATTAATTAAGCTTAGATTAAGATGAGGTAAATATCAAAGTTGCAATAGACAATAATTAAGCTAAGAAAATTATCCTATAATTTTTTGAGTAATTTTCCTAATTAATTAGCTAGAATTATTATGTTTTTGGAGAAAATTAAATAGGGAAAATTAGTAAATTGATTTCAAATAGTGTGATATATTAATCAGTAGTTAACTAGGTGTTAATAAATCTGTGATAATTAGGTCAAGCTCAGATAATTAATCTAGCTAATTACTTTAGCAAAAATACTCTATTTTTGAGCAATTTAAATAGGTGAAATTAGTAAATTGATTTCAAATGCTATTATATATTTATCAATGGTTTATTAGGTGTTAAGGAACCCGTGATAATTAGGAGAACCTCAGATAACTAATCTAGCTAATTACATTAGCATAAATACTCTGTTTTTTGTGCAATGTAAATAGGGAAAATTAGTAAATTGATTTGAAATGCTGTGATATATTTATCAATGGTTAATTAAGTGTTACAAAACCTATGATAATTAAGAAAATCCCAGATAATTAATTTAGCTAAGTACTTTAGAAGAAATACTATGATTTTTGAGCAATTTAAATAGAGGAAATTAGTAAATTGATTTCAAATGCTGTGATATATTTATTAGTGGTTAATTAGATGCTACACAAATCGTGATAATTAGGAGAAACTCAGATAATTAATTTAGCTAATTACTTTAGCAAAAATACTCTATTTTTAGAGAAAATTAAATATAAAAAAATAGTAAACTGATTCAAATGCTGTGAGATATTTATCACTACTTAATTAGGTGTTAAGGAGCCCGTGATAATTAGGATAATCTAAGATAAATAATCTAGATAATTACTTTAGCAAAAATACTCTATTTTTTGGACAATTTAAATAAGGGAAACTAGCAACTAGGTTCAAATTCAATTGAATTATTTATGAAAGATTAATTAGCTATTAAAAAACCCATGATAATTATGCTAATCTTAGATAATTAGATTAACTAATTATCTTAGTGCAATTACGCTACTTTTAGGGATAAATTAAAGGGAGAAATTAGTAAGTCATCTGCTATAATTACATGCTATTTATTAGGGCTGTATTATAGGATACAAAGGCTGTGGTAATTATACCAAGGTTAGAAAAGTAGTATAGATATTTATCTAACTCAAATTATACTATTTCTAGATAAAAACTGACAAGAAAAATTAGAAAATCATGTGCTATAATTACATGCTATTTATCAAAGCTTTATTATAGGGTAAAAAGGCTGTGATAATTATGCCAAGGTTAGAAAAGTAGTATAGATATTTATCTAAGTCAAATTATACTATTTCTAGCTAAAAATTAAAGAGGGAAATTAGTAAATCATGCTATATGATTACATGCTCTTCATCAGAGCTAGATTACATGATGAAAAGGCCGTGATAATTATATCAAAGCTAGAAACTTAGTATAGATATTTATCTAAGTCAAAATATTCTAATTTTGGTTGAAATTTCAAGGGGGAAATTAGGAAATCATGCTATATGATTACATTCTATTTATCACAACTAGCTTACATAATAAAGAGACTGTGATAAATATGTCAAGGTTAGAAAAGTAGAATAAATATTTATTTAAGTCAAATTGTCCTAATTTTAGCCAAAAATGGAAGATGGAAATTATATAATTTAGTTGGAAAATAATAAGATAATTACCAGAGGTCAAAAATATCCTTATCTACTTGTGGTAATTATACCATAGTTAATTAGTGAGGTTAGTAAATTATAATTGACCAAAAGTCCTGTTTTTAGCAAATGATTAATTAAAATAAATAGACTTTGTAATTAAAAGTTTTTAGAAAAATGATAGTAAGTTTAAACCTATGATATCAAGTTAAGAAAATGAAATATTTAAGAGAACTTAAATACAATAAACACTATGCCCAAAATAAGTAGATTATTAGCTTAAAAGTTGATGGGAAAATTAGAAAAAAGATATAAAAAATTAAAAGAAAGTTAGGAGAGCTTAGAAAACCCTTAGGGAAGCAGTGGACAAAGTTATCATGCCTATATAGACAAATAAGAAATTACTAGGTCAAGAATTTATCAATTAAGACTATAAATTTAACCTTGGATGGGTTACGGTTGAATATAAAGGTTAAGTCTAGATTTTTAATTATTTACCTAATGATTAGACGACCTTTTTATAAGGATAAGAATTTATGGCACAAAAAAGAACCCGAGAAAATCCTACATCTGATGATGAGGACGTAGCTCCAAAACGAACTAGAGCGTCGCACGACGACGAAGCCGGGCCTAGTAGTAGGCCTACGGAGGAGAGTCTTCAGGCGCCAGCGCAGCAGCAGATGGCCAATCAATCCCAGGTGAGTGTCCCATTATTCAATTAAGTCTTTAATTAGTTTAAGTTCTTTTTTTAAGCTAGCATTGCATACGTAAGAAGGATAAACTGGCTGAAAACGGAAGGTAACTTCGAACGTGCATTTGTTTATAATGTAGGAAAGAATTGTTTGGGTTAAAACTGGTTGAATTAGTAAAGATATGTTTGATCATCCTTAAGACAGCTTGTCTCAAGACACCTCCGATTCCTTAGTAAATTGATGATAATGATTGGCTTTCTGGCCAAGGTTAAGTCGGTTAACCTCATGAATGATGAGTTGATGTCTTGTCTTGATGTTTCTACATAAGTTAGGATACCGTTTTTTTTAATCCTAGGGGAGCCGACCGGTTGTATGGGCAACTGGTTTGGTGTATGGGCACCCGGAACCTTGGGTGGGGGTTTATCCACTCCGGATTTGAATAAGGAATGGGTGTCGTTTTTCACCCTTAAGTGGTCTTGAGACAAGAAGAGTACTGGTCATGGTTATTATGGACAATGTTTTGATTGACAGTACCCTATCTTAAGTAAAGATGTTTGTTTTCTAAAAGAATGCTTTCAATGCTGTCTTCAAGGAATTAGTGTGATGGAACGTTAAAAGAAACCATTATTTTAAATGTTAAAACAATGTGATAATAAGATAAATGAATCTTGTGTGAGTGCGGGGTGGTAAGTGGGGATTGACTAAGGTTGTCAATCATGGATGGGTGGACCTGATTAGTCAGGTAACTATCCATCCCTTTGCACTAAAACGTTTAGAAAACTTCTTCACTTGGAGAGGAGTCCACCAACGGCTGTGCCCTCACATTTGTAAGAGGGAAAAAAGTGTTGGTTGAGGATACCTTAGCCCAATATGTAGAAGTTATAGGCCGAAATACTTTTGGGATGGTTAATATGTTATCCCGTTTCCGCTGCGAGACAGGACTAAGTCTTCTTCTAAGGCTATAGACCCAAGCCATTGTCAATGGCAAAGGTTTATTCCTTGGATTTTTCTTGTCTATAGACTCCGATTTTTATAAGGCCTATAGACCTGTCAAGGTTCCCATCCCGATCTTGGTGTAGTCGGGGTTGGGAACATTAGATATCAGCAAATCATCGACATAAAGAACCACAATGAGAAGTACATCACCCTCACGCTTTACATACAATGTGCTTCCTGTTGGACTGTTACGAAAGCCTCGTTTAACCAAATGAGTGTCAGCTTTCTCATACGAAGCACAAGGAGATTGCTTCAATCCATACAAAGCCTTCTTACATCTGCACACTTTGTCCTCTTGTCCTTTTATGACAAAACCGCGAGGCTGTGTTACATAAACTTCCTCAAATATGTCACCATTCAAGAAAGTAGTAACAATGTCTGATTGATGTACATCCCAACCAAAATGAGCTGCCAATGCACATAGAAAATGCACAGTAGTCATACGGCATGTGAAAGCAAAAGTCTCTTTATAATCTATACCTTTTTGCTGTGCATAACCCTTTGCAACAAGTCGAGTGTTATAGCGATCGATCTCACCATCCAGCTTACGTTTCAACTTGTAAACCCACTTCGTACCAATGGCCTTTTTTCCAGGAGGCAAATCACATAAAGTCCATGTGTCATTTTCTATAAGTGCATCATATTATGATTGCATGGCATCCATCCAATTTTTTGAATTATGTGCTTCATCAAAAGACAGAGGCTCCTCAACATCATGTAAGCTAGACACAACCAAAGCAAAACAATTTGATGCATAAGATGCATGGTGAGAGCTTGAACGAGTACGACTAGACAAAGGTGCATCCAATTTACTGTCACGCAAAGTGTGCACCATCCATTTTGGCATACCTCTAGCCTGCTCATTTTCAGCCCTTTCCTCATCAAGTACATCATATACATCTGCATCAGTAATAGGCTGATCTGTAACATTTTTAGAAACCCCCCTAGGCTGTACATTTTCCTCATTGGAACTTACATTCGTATTTCCACCAGCGAAAAGAGGCAACAAAGTGTCATAAATGTCCTGTGAGCTTACATTACTGTCTCTAGTACATGACAGCAAGGGCTGAACAAAATCTTCCACAAACACTACATCTCGTGAAACCAGAATACATTTTTTTTTGCGGATGATACAACCTGTAACCTTTTCCTTCAGCACTATAACCAACAAAAATACATTTGACATCCTTATCATCCAATTTTCTGTGATATGTTTGTGGCACCAAAGCATATGCCAAACAGCCAAAAACACGCATGTGCTCTATAGAAGGCTTTCTATCATGCCATGATTCATATGGAGTAATAGACTGCAAAGCTTTTGTAGGACACCTGTTTAGTACATAAGTGGAACACATGATGGCCTCAAGCCAAAAAGAATGCGGCAAAGCTTGACTTTTGACCATACATCGTGCCATTTTCGTAAGTGACCTATTTTTCCTCTCAACAACACCATTTTGCTGAGGTGTATAAGGCACTGTACATTGGTTTTTTATCCCACGACTAGCCAAAATGCATTAAATTCATGAGACATATACTCCCCCCCTCGATCAGAATGGAGGGTGCCTATAGTACATTTCGAGACATTCTCAGCCATAGCCAGAAATTGTTTGAAGCACATAAAAACTTCGGACTTCGCTTTAAGCGGAAATACCCATGCATGCTTGGAGTAATCATCAATGAAATTCACCAAGTAAAGGTAATTGCCCAAGGATAGAGTTTGCATGGGCCCACAAACATCACTATGCACAAGCTGCAACCTGCATGTGGCCCGAACTGAACCATCCTTTGAAAACTTAGAACACTTCATCTTACCCAAAATACAGCCTTCACAAACATATTTGACAAGTGCTTCAAGAGGCAGCAAAGAAGCAACCATATCAGATTTCTGCAAATGCAGCAAACTGGCAAAATTCAGATGACCAAAACGTGCATGCCAAAGTTTTGCATCTGAAATAGCCCTTGAATTTGCAACAGCATTTGCAAAATTCTATCCATACTTGTCATACAAAGTAATCTTATACAGCCCATGGCTCAAAAGGCCAGATGCAACAATTTCATCACCAAAACTGAGATCATGAACTGTATATCTGTCATCCACAAATTTGACTACAAGTCCAAGTCTAGCAAGTGAGGATATAGACAAGAGATTCTTATTGATCCCAAGTACATAAAGTGTATCAACAACTGTGAAGGAACTGCCATTTGCAGTAGTAAGCACAATATTTTCAACTCCCTGAACCGGATAAGAGGCATTGTTGGCACAAGTGACTGAATTCCCATAAGGGACAGACTCGAGAGAGGTAAACAATTCACGATGTGAGGTAATGTGCTTTGTAGCACCACTATCGAAATACCACACATGTGAATCTGTAGCAACTGACAAGCATGCATCATAAACAACAGGATTGTAAGTGCACTCTGCGCTAAAAGCCCATTCTGCATCAACATCAGCAACACAGTCTCCTTTCACAGAAGACTCAACAATGGCTGCATTTTTAGTGGAACTAGCATTTGCAGTGGAACCACTCTCTTTCTTCTTAGCCTCTTTTTCCTTCAACTTAGGGCACTACTTGATCAAGTGATCATTAGCTTTACAATAATGGCAACGCATCTTCTTTTTGCCCTTGTCACCAGAATTGCCCGACGAAGTGCTGCTAGCAGAAGCATTAGGAACAGAAGTTTTGCCACTCATAGCAGAACCATAAGAAGTGGCTGCATTGCTGTTACCACCCTTTCTTTGAGAAGCAATAAAAGCCTATTCAACTGCACACTGTCTAGTCCTGTTTTTTCTGGAAAGTGACTCTTGCAACAACAATGTGGATAATGCATCAAACTTGAAAACTTCTGGATTTCCTTGGGTCATAAGTCTCCAAGTACTAGCAAAAGTCTGATAAGAATCTGGTAACGCATCAAGAACAGTCTGCATAAGGGAATTGTTTGAAATGACTTCTCCTGTAGAAATAAGTTGCTCATTGATATCCTTCACACTAGCAAGGAAAGTGTCCATATCATCTTCCTCATGCATAATCTTCGACTCCAGCTCTTTATGCAGCAAGACAATTTTAGCCTCATTGCGACTTGCATAAAGACCAGGCTATATTTCCCAAGCCTGTTTTGCAGATTTTGTTGAACGGATATGAGGAACAATGGTGCGCTTCACAGACAACACAATCAATGCATGAGCCTGCGCATCCTTAACATCCCAACGAGCTTGTTCTGCCTTAGGCAAAACAACTCTAACAGCATCAATCCTTGCAACAAGACCTGCAACATCCTCAACATCGCCTACATCCTCAGAACCAGGACGTACATCAATGCCCTGCATAATATTCCATGCGTCCTTTGACACAAGAATGTGTTGCATCATATAAGCCCACATAGAGTAATTGTCCCATCCAACCTGTCCTCATCAGCATCTTGAACACATGTGTGTTGTTGTTGTCAGCCATGGTAAATGTTGCACCTGATGTGAAAACTGCCCGAAAATAGGAGAAATGGAGTGGGAACAACACGTGCTATATAGCACAAATTGTAGAAGACTGTAAGGCACTTGTTATGCAGAAAACAACACTGACAGAAATTCTGCAAAAAATGACAAAATTGCATCCCAGGCGGTCCTAGTGTGTTCACACGCATCACTACCACAAGTATATGGTAACACTTAAGTCCCACTTTTGTGATCTAAATTTCACCAAAATTGATTTGTGGGGTCTACTTGATATGATTGACCTTGTGGTATACTCAAATGTGCAAGATTGTCACTTTTTGAAGCAGATGTAAAGAATCGCGATTATTTACTCCAGCTAATTTTTTGCAAGTTTTGTCCCAATCTTGACACAGATCTGTTAAGCACCTCAACTTAAGCACCCTAGACAAGTTTGATCAAGTTTGGACAATTTTTGTTCAAATGGTCACCAGCTTTGTGTCCGTAGACTGATTTTGCAAATTTGGTCACAATTTTCAATCCGATGATCCAAATCTTACCAAATTTGGTTTGTGCGCTTATTTCAACATGATAAAGCTAGTGATGTGCTAACTTGGTAAAAAAAGTTGAAAAATAGGACAGATGTAAATAATTGTAATTATTTACAACTGACAAATTTTTGCATTTTTTTGGTCAATTGAGTATATACACATGTCTATCACATCAACATAAGTGTCATTGAGTTTGAACATAAATTTTTCCAATTTATACTCAAGTTCTCGAAAGTCAGTAAAAACTTTAGTTTTTACCCAAATTTTTGTCAGTTTGGTGATCCAAATTTTTTGATCCTTTATAAAAGTTGTTTATACATATGCAATGAGTCACTGGTATCAAGCTTTGTCAGTTTTAAGCTGAAAGTAAACAATCACGATTATTTACTTTATGCCCAAAATTGAACACTTTTTTGCAATTTTTCAATGGACAATTTTTCATGAGCTATTTTAAGCCTATGAATCAAGTCAAAACTTAATTTGGCCTAAAATGTCAAGAAAAAGTAAATAATCTAAGTTTTGGCAAACTCTTGAAATTGTTACCTCAATGTGTCCTTGAGCTTACCCACTGATTCATACAACTTTTAAGCATACTCTCCAGTTGGATTGAGTGGATTGGAGTCTTTTGGTGCTATTTCTAGCCGTAGACCTGAAATTCTGCAACTTCAAATAACAACTCACAATTGATTCTTTTGAAGAGAGCAATGTTCTAAAATCCACCTCGGATTTTGCTTACCCTACTCCTAGGTTCTAATGCAATGGGGTTGTGGAAAGTGTCCATAAACACTCATTTTCTTGTTTTTTATGGTTTTTTGAGCATTGATCTTAAGACTTGCATCATCTATCAATCAGTCACAAAATCCTAATCTAATTCTACAATCCTAAAGGTACTCAACAAGTAGGATTACTTCCAAGCTACCTCTACATAGCAAAAGACGACAATCTTAAGCTATGCGGTTCTAAAAGAAAGTTTTGACTCTAGGTTATCCTAGAGGAAGTAAAAGGATAACTTCACAAGACGCTTGTGTTTTTTCTATTTTAGGTCTCTTCAATCCCTGGCAGCAACGCCAAATGTGGGACGGGTGTCTAAACTCACTCCTATCTTATTACAGATTTAGCGAGAACCAAGATTAAATTGTCAATCCATGGGACGAAGCAGACTCGAATAGTGCATAGAAGCTACAAGAGATTGTCAATCTCTAGGAAAACAAAAAACAACTCGCTGATGGGGGCTTTTCACAAGCCAAGCTCCCATACCCCTCTTCTCTCGTCCCCACCGCATGAAAACCCCCTCTTATGGAGGGAGTGATAAAAGGCATTGGAAAAAGTAAGAAAAAAATAAAGTATGATTATGTAAATATATAAGAAAGGTAAAATAGGCCACCTCATGCCTGCGGGGTAGCCCATCCCCACCTTGCCTCCTTTTTCTTCACTGTTGCCCCGCCGGGTGTCCCTTTTCCTCTCCTCCACTCAAAAGGTCAACCCCCTCTCTCTTCCCTTTGTCCTTTCTCCTTTCTCTCTCCCCTCAAGATACCCCACCTCTCACCAATAATGCATTATAACTCACCAATAATGCACCCTAACTCACATGCAACTTACCCTATCTTCCAAAATAGTATACCCCACCCCCTCTTTCTCTCTCCTATCATATCCCATGACCCAAATACCCCCCTCTCTCTCTAAAGGGCGCCATGTCTCTTGTCTTGTAGCTAAATAACCTCCCCCACACTCACACACACTCAGTTTCACTGAAAAAGGTGCCCATGCCACAGACCCATCCCCACCCGGTGGTTACCTGATTTTTCTTGTGTTCACACACATCTGCACACAGATTCACCTCTGAGCACACTCCCCTCTCTCCCCTCTTGTATTTACTTTATTCTCCATGTCACCTCTCACTTTTTTTTCATCAACCCATCTCTCTCTCTTAGTCTCTCTCATGAGACTGCTGTTCTGGCACATATACACACAGCCAGACAAGTGGGGCCCACAGTCACATGGCTTATGTAGATAATGATTTCTTCATTTCTAAATTCTAGAATTTCTCCCGCCCTCCTCCCCTATATAAAGAGGGGTCACCATCACACAAAAACAGACAACATCACCAAAGAACACACTATACACTGTGTGTGCCTAGTGCACACACACACCCACACCATCACCATCACCGCAATCACCATGCTTGTCTTGAGCATGACCTCTACACCCTTGGCTATGGAAGATGAAGGGAAACTAAATGAAGGATGATGGCCATAATCCTCGTGCGAGTCTTCGCCATCAACTCCCACCTATCCGCCATGTGCTCTACCACTCTCTCCCTTCTCATTCCCCTGCCCTATGCTCCCCATTTCATCGCCTTATTCTCTAAATAAAGCTTGAGGTTTTGTGAGTATGTTTTCTTGCAATGTTTTGCCCATGTGAGGTGTGCGTAATCGCCACCTAGTCTTGTGTTTTGGAGTGAGCTTGTGTATGTGTGAAGGGTGTGCGGATTCGCCATCCTTTTGTGGTGCCTAAGTACTAAGCCGCTATACCCCCTCCCTCACTCTCTCTCTCTCTCTCTCTCTCTCTCTCTCTCTCTCTCTCTCTCTCACTTGATCTCATTCCCTTTCCTCTTCATCATTACTCCCAAGCATCCATCTCTCTTGGATGAAAACTTTGTTATGGTGGTGTGTTGTTTGCGTCCTAGCCGTTGAATCTAGGTGGTGCCCCCTGTTTGCTTTACCATGACAGGCTCAAGGCGCGCCATTCGGTCCCCGGTGTTTTAGAGGCCGTCGGGGTTCTGGGTTCGCTTTGCCCCCGTCATTTGGTGCCCCCACTGAGGATCTTTTCATGAAACCCTTCAGTTTACAAGACTGAAACCCTTAAACTATTGTGAATGGATGAATGGCTAGTAGGATTTGGTAATTGGATGACAGAAGAAGAAGAGCTCCAAGCACAACTAGACGAACTCCGCATCTCCATCGAAGCTCGAGTGCCAGTCGTAACGGTAATCGATTTGCAGTGGGAGAGTCAACCAACACGCCAAACCCAGTGGATATACATAGGCAAAGTGCCAAGAAGAAGAAGGAGAAGGTCGAAACCATGTCCGCAACCTACAACCAACCCACAACAACAAAATGGAAGGAGCTCTACACAATAGAGAATCAACACTATTCTACTTTGAGAATCGGGTAACTCAAGTCACCGAGGTAATTATCACAGTCAGTTTTCAAGTCGCACCTGATGCTGCAGCACAGATAACGGAAGCATTGGCTCACACTCTCACTAGAGAAACTAGGGATCTACTGAGTTTGTTTCAGGAAAGAACACCACCCTCTCCCACAAGCTTGGACAATGACTAAGCACCTCTAAGCTTCACATGAATCAGTACAACCTACCTCAAGACAGATCACACATACCAACACGTGTACACTCAATCAAGGTAATACTGGATTTGAAGGCTCACTACCAGCACGTCATTGACACCATGCCGGGTGGGGAGCGGTTTTTGGAGGTTCTGGCATCATATCAACCATTTGTCTTACCTTTGGTACAAGGCAATGTACCATTTGAAGTTTTAATCTATGTCCTAGTATAAGAGGGTATACATGCCTCCTTGTAAAGAAGAAAAAAACTTTTGCAAGTTAAGAAGTGTGTCTTTCTAGCTCTCTCTCAGTAATCATGGCAAGTGTAGCATTTCCAACATTTAAAGGAAAGAAGGGGGAGGATTTGGTAACAGACTTCCTAGATGACTTTGAAGTAGCATGTGTAGTGAGCAACAAAGATACGGATGAATCCCGGGTTAGAATCTTTAAGCATCTCATGAAGCTTGAAGCTAGATCATGGTACAATGCACTTCCACAAGCAACCAAGGATGACTGGGAACCCTTAAAAACCGCTTTTAAGAGGCTCTTTGGGGGAGGTACCACTTCAGAAAAGTTGTGGGACAAGTTGAGAGACTTGAAGCAGGAGGGTCTTTTAGAATATGCCACCTATGAGTCCAAATTTGTGGATTTGTGGGAACGGTGGGTTGAGTCACTGGCTAGGGGGGGAGCTGCACCCTATTTTCTAAAAAAAGATCGGTTCACGCATGGCTTATGGCCGCTTCTCAAGGAGAAGGTGAAAGGTAGATTCCCGGCTACGTACGAGTTAGCCGTTGAGATTGCTCGCCTTAAAGACAAGAAGCTGCGAATGAAAGCCAAAGAAACCGAGTCAACAGAATCAGGAACATCGCGTCGACCAGCAACTACGACAACCACCATTCCACCACCACCACCGGCTCTTGGGGTAAGAGATGACCAACAAGATATGTTGGCCCATATTACTGACCAACTGCAGAATTTGTCTGTCCACTTAATACAACAAGGGAGAGTCAAGAAAGAGATCAAGACCCTGGAAGAGCACGACGACAAAACAGGGAGTATCATTGCTACAACTGCAGAGAAGACGGTCACGGTATGTACTACTGTCCCAAACCACGACAAAACTATAATAGAGGAGGTAGGAGGAACCAATTGTCACCCCCTAGAGAAAGAACACCCCCACCCCGAGCACCACCCCCACCAACACAAATTCTACGTCCACCCCAGACACCACTACAAGCATCCATCCCACCTCTTCCACCAGCCCCACCACCTGATCGCCCTGTAAACATCATAAGGCTAGAAGAGAAAGGAAAAGCCATAGTAGTGGATCCACCCAGAGGAAAGGAGAGGGACAAGGGTAAGGAGAAGGTAACCTTTTTAGAACCACTTGAAGCCATGACTGTGAAAAGAGCTAGGAGGGAGAAAGCTACACAATCAGATGATGAGAGAAGCATGAGAGGAGAAACTAGCAAGAGGCCATCCAGGCCACGACGGAAATTGGGCATCACCAACTTCTAGCTAGGGGAAAGTTCTAAGCCCTATGATCTAACATTGGATGTGGCAGAGCAAGGACCGAAGATTACATGGCCACAGCTGCTACATCTTGCACCAAAAGTAAGGCGACAATGGTCTAAAATGGTAAGTACAAGACGCTCCAAAACAAAGGTAGCCGGAGCAATTTCGGGATGCAACATGGATGACATCCTTCCAATTGTCGACGTAAACATAAAAGGAAAGAGGGTTGGAAACACCTACATTGATGGAGGTGCACAAATCTGTGTAATGAGCGAAGCTATGATGCTTCGATTAGGGCTCGAGGTTGACAGGCCTTCCCCATGCAAGGCAAAGATGGCAAACAATGCAAAAGTAAAGTGTGTGGGTGTGGTAAGTGCCGTGAAAATAAAAGCTTTCAACACTGAGGTAGAGGTAGATGTTTTTGTAATGCCTACTAAGGGGGAGGGCTATCCACTAATTTTGGGAAGGCCATGGTTGATGGCCATGAAGGCAAAACAGGACTGGGGTACTGGCCTTCTACGCATGACCGGTAAGAAAGGGGAGACAATATACTACGACATGAGGATTGGCAAGCAGAAGCAAATGAATCTGGAAACATCAATAGATGAAACCACTAGCGAATCTTCCAGTTCTGAGGAGGAGACCACATCCACCGACGAAAGTGACAGTTTCATTGATGTGATGGGTATCATTATGAAGGATCCACAAAGGGTAAGCACAACTGGTGATCCATCACCAAAAGGGAAACCCAATGAAGAGGAGAGAAAATCACCTGGCCTAGGAGGAAGTAGGTTGAAGGGTATGTTGTCTACGGAATTAACACTTGAGGAGAAAGATAGTTTTTTGCAAATGTTGATGGGATTTCCTAACCTGTTCATTGACAACTATGAAAGAATCACAGGCATTACAGTGGTGGAACATCATATTAAGCTGAAGGAAGGGGTAAAACCATTTGTGCAAAAGCTACGACGACTGGGGGTCATACAAGAAAAGGCACTCTTGGCGGAGGTAAGGAAACTGCTGGAGGCGGGATTCATCTATCCTGTAGAAAACTAAGAATGGGTGTCACCCGTAGTGGTGACGCCTAAAAAAAATGGTAAGTGGAGGGTCTGTGTTGACTACAAACCACTAAATGCAGCTACAAAGAGAGACCACTTTCCTCTCCCTTTCTTGGATGAAATTCTGAATGAAGTAGCAGGTTTTGAATGCTATACAATCTGTGATGGTTATTCTGGATACTTTCAAATATGCATAGCCTTGGAAGATCAGCTAAAAACCACTTTTATCACGCCATGGGGTTGTTTTGCATACAGGGTTATGCCATTTGGTCTCACAAATGCACCTGCCACATTCCAAAGATATGTCACATATGTTTTTCAACCGTTCTTTGGAACATCCATAAGAGTGTTCATTGATGATTTTTGTATATATAGCTCCCGTATTTCACATTTAGAAAAGGTAACTGAAGGTTTGGCCAGGTTGCAGAGCCTAGGTGGGCAATTAAATGTGGATAAATGCCACATTGGGGAGAGTAAATTCATTCTACTAGGCCATGAAATTTCAGCAAAAGGTATCAACGCCGACCCAAGTAAGGTGTCCGCACTCATAGCCCTACCTTCACCAACGACCGCACGTCAACTGGTCTCTTTTCTACAGAAGGTGAGGTACTTAAGTAGATTCATACATCTACTATCACAACTTGTTCTACCACTGCAACAACTCACTCAAAGATCAACTTTCACTTGGGACGAGGAAAGCGAACATCACTACAACAAGGTAAAGGAGGTCTTAGTCACTATGCCAACTATCTCACCACCTAAGTGGGATGAAAAATTCTATGTCACCTCAAGTGTTGGTGATGACTCATTGGGGGTTGTGCTACTCCAAAAGGATACGACGACATCTTTCATGAGGCCAATCTACTTCTCTAGTGGAATGATGACAGCAGGAGAGAACGGTTTCACCCATGTGGAACACTTAGTCCTAGCTCTTAGATTTGCAACTACAAAGTTTAGGTCATATTTGCTGCCTAAGCAATTTGTGATTCTAACCACGGATGAAATATTTCCCTATGTTGTACAACACATGGATGTGTCTGCTAGAATTACTAAATGGCTAGTTCGTCTGCAAGAGTTTGACTACACGGTACAGGTAGAAAGCACGACAAGGGCAAGTTTGGGGGGACTCATGACCTACCAAGTCTTTGAAAGGAAGGAGAAGCAATCTAAGGAAGGAGAAGTACGATTACCTCGAGTACCACCGATGGTAGAAGGAGCATACTCTCTCTACTTTGATGGAGCCTACAAGCGAGCGTCCGACAAAGCAGCTGCAGGCATAGTGGTCTTTGATGACAAAGGGACAAAGGTATTTTCGTTGGGCCAATTGTTAGATTCACATTCTAACAATGAAGCTGAGTATGCAGCACTAACCAAGGGTCTACAATGGTGCGTCTCGCAAGGTGTACAATGCCTTAATGTATTTGGGGATGCTCTACTTCTGGTAAGGCAAGTAAATGGAGCATGGACATGCAAGAATCCTAGTTTAAGGACTCACTTAAGTGGTGTAAAAACCTTGTTGGGTAAGTTTGAAGAAGTTCAAATACACCATATCCCAAGGGCTCAAAACCAAGAAGCAGATGCCCTAGCAAGTGAAAGACTACAGGAAGTGGTGGTTGGAGCAATAAAACTAAAGCTCCCTCTATTTCAAGGAAGTGATGCCTTGCCTGACATCATGCATTTTTTGGAAACAGGGGAATGCCCATCAGATTTAACAAAGGGACAGAAGCAATGGCTGACACGGAAGGCCACAAGGTATTGACTCATCAATGACGGTTTGTACTGTAAGGGTAAGGACCAAATACTCAGGAAGGTCCCTCTCTCTCAGGAAATCACGGGAGTAATTGCTAGCTGTCACGACGGGGTTTGTCGTGGTCACTTTGCCCTAGACATAACAAGTAGGAAAATCTTGCAAGCAGGCTTCATATGGCCTAGCCTCAACCGTGATGTACACCACTGGTGCAAAACATGTAAGTTGTGTCAAAAGGCCGGCACTAGGTCACTTATGCCTGAACCACAGACACCTATTCTCTCATATGGCCCATTTGAAAAATGGGGTATCGATGCCATTGGGCCATTACCTAGGGCCAACTCAGGAAAATTCTATATTATCATGGGGGTCGACTACATGACTAGATGGGCAGAGGCTACAGCCACCACTAGAATCACAGCGGTAGAGGTAGCTAAATTTATCTACGAGCACATATGTTGTAGGTTTGGCACACCTTTGGAGATCATCTCTAATAGAGGGCCAGGTTTCAGAGTAGACTTGGTAGGAGAATTAATGCAGAAACTGGGCATTACAAGGAGGCACTCTTCACCATATTACCCTCAATGTAATGGCCTAGTTGAAAAGGTAAATGGAATGGTTTCTAAAATTATTACCAAGCAGGTAAACAATCATCCTGGAGACTGGGATAAGTATCTACTACCAGCTTTATGGGCCTACAGAACTTCATTTCGTACATCCTTGGGATTCACACCGTATCATCTAGTATTTGGTAAGGAAGCAATCTTGCCCATTGAAGTGCAACTACAAAGTCTCAGAGTAATGGCAAGCCAACTTCAACAACCCAACATGCATTTGAGAGATCACATCATCAACTTGGAAAGACTGCAGCTGGAGAGAGAAGAAGCAATAAATTATTATGCAGCACAAGCAGAGCATAGACGGCTTAGCTTTAACGAGCATCTCCGGAAAAAAGAATTGCAGAAAGGAATGTTGGTGCTCCGCTACGACAATCGCTTCGACACGCGCAAGGATAAGAAACTCCTGATCCGATGGGAAGGCCCTTTTGTCATCAGGAAAAAGTATGCCAATGGAAGCTACCAGCTTATGGAGGCTGATGGAAAACTTCATAAAACCAGGGTAAATGGTTGGCGACTTAAACCTTATTTTATTTGATTTGACCAGGCTCCACTAATTGACATTCCAGATGAGGACACACCATCAGCCGCCACCTCCGAGGATAATGATCAAACAGATGAGCTAGAGACATGAATGCCTCTAGCCAAAAGGGGAGGCCTAATGATGGGGGCTTTTCACAAGCCAAGCTCCCATACCCCTCTTCTCTCGTCCCCACCCCATGAAAACCCCCTCTTATGGAGGGAGTGATAAAAGGCATTGGAAAAAGTAAGAAAAAAATAAAGTATGATTATGTAAATATATAAGAAAGGTAAAATAGGCCACCTCATGCCTGCGGGGTAGCCCATCCCCACCTTGCCTCCTTTATCTTCGTTGTTGCCCCGCCGGGTGTCCCTTTTCCTCTCCTCCACTCAAAAGGTCAACCCCCTCTCTCTTCCCTTTGTCCTTTCTCCTTTCTCTCTCCCCTCAAGCTACCCCACCTCTCACCAATAATGCATTATAACTCACCAATAATGCACCCTAACTCACATGCAACTTACCCTATCTTCCAAAATAGTATACCCCACCCCCTCTTTCTCTCTCCTATCATATCCCATGACCCAAATACCCCCCTCTCTCTCTAAAGGGCGCCATGTCTCTTGTCTTGTAGGTAAATAACCTCCCTCACACTCACACACACTCAGTTTCACTGAAAAAGGTGCCCACAGACCCATCCCCAACCGGTGGTTACCTGATTTTTCTTGTGTTCACACACATCTACACACAGATTCACCTCTGAGCACACTCCCCTCTCTCCCCTCTTGTAATTACTTTATTCTCCATGTCACCTCTCACTTTTTTTTCATCAACCCATCTCTCTCTCTTAGTCTCTCTCATGAGACTGCTGTTCTGGCACATATACACACAGCCAGACAAGTGGGGCCCACAGTCACATGGCCTATGTAGATAATGATTTCTTCATTTCTAAATTCTAGAATTTCTCCCGCCCTCCTCCCCTATATAAAGAGGGGTCACCATCACACAAAAACAGACAACATCACCAAAGAACACACTATGCACTCTGTGTGCCTAGTGCACACACACACCCACACCATCACCATCACCGCAATCACCATGCTTGTCTTGAGCATGACCTCTACACCCTTGGCTATGGAAGATGAAGGGCAACTAAATGAAGGATGATGGCCATAATCCTCGTGCGAGTCTTCGCCATCAACTCCCACCTATCCGCCATGTGCTCTACCACTCTCTCCCTTCTCATTCCCCTACCCTATGCTCCCCATTTCATCGCCTTATTCTCTAAATAAAGCTTGAGATTTTGTGAGTATGTTTTCTTGCAATGTTTTGCCCATGTGAGGTGTGCGGAATCGCCACCTAGTCTTGTGTTTTGGAGTGAGCTTGTGTATGTGTGAAGGGTGTGCGGATTCGCCATCCTTTTGTGGTTCCTAAGTACTAAGCCGCTATAGCCCCTCCCTCACTCTCTCTCTCTCTCTCTCTCTCTCTCTCTCTCTCTCTCTCTCTCTCTCTCTCTGTCTCTCTCACTTGATCTCATTCCCTTTCCTCTTCATCATTACTCCCAAGCATCCATCTCTCTTGGATGAAAACTTTGTTATGGTGGTGTGTTGTTTGCGTCCTAGCCGCTGAAGCTAGGTGGTGCCCCCTGTTTGCTTTACCATGACAGGCTCGAGGCGCGCCATTTGGTCCCCGGTGTTTTAGAGGCCGTCGGGGTTCAGGGTTCGCTTTGCCCCCGTTATTGCATCGAACTCAAGCTATACTCAAGTGACTGAAATCACCAAAAGCCAATCGCTCATTGACAAACAAATCACATCCGTTACAACATCAAACGACATCCAAACGTAACAAAACTTCTAGGACAAGTTTATAAGACCTAAGCACACGCGTTTATGGTCTCAAATCCCACTTTAGGTCAAGTGCAAAATTTGTGCACAATAAAGAAAAAGAGAGTCTTATAAAACACAAACTTTGCTCGTTTTAAACCTTTGTACATTTTCTTACTCTAGGGAAGCATTGTAAGCATTGACAAGGTTTAGGTTATCCTTTAATTGTATGCCTTGCATCCATCTAGAATCTTCAAAAGAATAATTCTTAAATTTAATAAGATACCGTCGGATAGTCTTACCGTCTCTTAATACCTTGTCTTCATGTCGGAGAATGGACTCAGGCCACAGCACCTCTTCTTGGTTCTCGATCTCCGGTGAATCTTCAATAGTTGGTTCTTGAGGTGGCTCTCCTTTGTAAGGCTTTAGTAGGCTCACATGGAAAGCATTGTGTATGATCCAATGGATGGTCAACTTGAGTTGATAGGTCATCTCATCGATTGTTCTAAAAATATAGAAGGGACCATAGTACCTTTTTGCTAACTTCGCATAGTACTTTTGGTGTCCCGTAGGATTCTTCCCCGTGGTGTGCCTTAATTGAGCCTTGGGAACTTTAAGCAAGACCCAGTCATTTTCTTTAAAGTCTTGGGCTCTTTTGTGCTTATCAGCAGTAGTCTTTGGCACTTGCTATGAGATAGAGATAGCATCCTTAATCTTTTGGAAAGATTCTTGTAGGTCTCGGCTAAACTCATCTGCAGCAAAGATCTTCCTCTATACTTTACGTGGCAGGGGACTTTTGGATCTTCCCTCAATTAATTCAAAAGGTGCTTTCTCCATGGAAGTATGTACAGTATTTTTGTAGGCATAATCCACTAAGGATAAGTACTTCTCCCATTGGGACCTTTGATCTACTTCCATTACATAGGCTTTTAGTAGATCAAGAATTGTTAGGTTAGCTATTTCACTTTGGCCATCCATTTGGGGGTGATAGGCCACAGAGAAGTTTAGCCTTGTCCCTAAATTCTCAAAGACCCTTCCAAGAATTATTGGTCATTCTAGGATCTCTATCCAACACTATGGACATCGGCAAGCCATGGTACTTGAAGATTTGTGATATGAAGAGGGTTGCAACTTGATGGGCTTTGATAGTCTTTTTGACAAGTATAAAATGAGCTTGTTTCCTGAACCTGTCTACTATCCTCCATATTCCCGTATTTCCATGGATAGACTTAGGCAATCCAAAGATAAAATCCATGGATATGCTCTCCCATGGTAAATTAGGGATTGGAAAAGGTTGAAGAAATTCAGGTTGCTTCCCTCTATCAAACTTCGTCTTTTGGTATACCACACATTTAGAAACATACTCTTGTATGTTTGATTTCATGGTAGGCCAATAGAAATATGTTTCAATCCCTTTTAGGGTTGACTGGCATGAGATTCATACATTACTTTCTCACGTAGTGAGTTAGTAATGCATAGTCTATTGCCATAGGCCATCTTGTAAAGTAAATGGTTCCTCTTTCTTCCCTAATGCAAGGGCTGAAATCACATATCTAAAATTGGGATCAATAGCATACTCATCTATCATAGAAGATAGCTCATTGTGAGTTGGTATGGAAACCGCATTCACTCTCGGCCGTCTTGAGAGTGCATCGGCTACTTGATTATGCTTTCCAGCAATGTGAGCAATATGAGAATGTAAGTGCAAAAGGAATCTGCCCACCTCATTTGTTTGTTGGAGAGCTTGGTCTACGTCATGCTGTACTTAAGGCTTTGGTGATCCGTCTGCAGAATAAAACGAGTCCCCAATAAATAGTGCTTCCTTGAGTCTAAGGCATGTACAACTGTGAGGAGTTCCTTTTCATATATGCCTAGAGCTTGCTCAACAGGGTTAAGCCTTTGACTTTCATATTCTATGGCGTGCCCATCTTGGAGAAAAACAACTCAAAAGCAATAACCACAAGCGTCACATTGGACCTCAAATGGCTTTGAGAGAACCGGTAGTAGCACAGGTTGAGAGATAAGCTTTTCTTTAAGCTTCTCAAAAGCATTTTCTCCTTGGCAGACCATGTATACCTAACGTTTTTCTTTGTTAGATCATGTAATGGCAGCGCAATTTGTGAGAACTTTTCTATGAAGTGTCTATCGTATGTGCACATACCTATAAAGCTTCTTAGTTTATGAAGATTCCTTGGATTAGGCCATCCTTTTACTACCTCTAGCTTTGATGGATCCATTTGGATTCCATCTTGAGAGATAATATGACCTAAATATTGAATATCTTGTAAGAAAAACTCACTTTTCTCTCGATGAACATAAAGTTTATTCTCTCGTAAGACTTGAAATATTACTTGGAGATGTTGCTTGTGTTCGTCTAGTGAATTACAGTAGATGATAATATCATCAAAGAACACTCTAGTTGGTGAGGCCTGAATAGCTTCTCCATCAAGTGGTTGAATGGGGTTAGTGCATTGGTCAAGCCAAAAGGCATGACAATGTATTCGTAAAGACCAAACGTAGTCCAAAATGCGGTCTTTACAATGTCTTGATCAACTATCCTTATTTGATGGTAGCCACTGTTTAGGTCAATTCTACTAAAGTAGGTCGACCCTTGTAGCTTATCAAATCGGTCTTCTACCCTACCCGTGGAACAAGAGACCTATTTTTGATGGTGAAACTATTTAGTGCTCTATAGTTGACACACATACGATATCTGTCGTCTTTCTTTTGCACTTATAGCACGGGTGAACAAAATGGAGATGAGCTAGGCCTAACCATGCCCTTCTCAACTAACTCATGCACTTGGGACTGCATAATCTCCTCTTGTTGAGATTGAGATACTCTATAAGGGGGTTTATTACACAGTGAACTTCCTGGAAGAAGTTCAATTGCATGGTCATCATTTCCTTGTTTAGGAGGTAGTCCACAAGGAATGTCGTCAATAAAAACGTCTTGAAATCCCTTGAGAAAATTGGATAACTCTATTTCCTTGTGATTGTTTATATTTTCTTTTGCTAAAGCATTGGGTTCATTTTGAGAATCTTTAACAAAAATCATGTACATGGAAATAGAGCTCTTGATTGACTTATTGAAAGCTTGTGTATGTACAATGGGTATGGTGTTACCCATCTCTTTGGCATCTATGTACATATCTTTTTCCTTGAACCTAAAGTAGATTTTCCTTTTAGGAAATTTAACATTGGTAGCCATGCAATCAAACCATGGTGCCCCTAGGATTACATCCTTGTGCTTAAGAGGAGAGATAAAGAAGTCCTATTTATCCACATAGCTTTGGACATGGAGCCTCAATTTCCCGACTAAGGGAGTGGCTGAAGCTTCTTGCCACTTGAAAGCACCATCGACGGGTAGGACATCTCCCATATCATAGGCTTGGATGCCTAGCTTGGTGGCCAACTTTGTGGATATGAAATTGTGAGTAGAACCAGGTTCAAAGAGAATAAAAGAATCATGTTCTCTTACCTTTGCCCAAGCATGTCATAGAGGAGATCCTTTGAGGTGAGCTTCCTCTTCTTGGATTTCAACCAAGGTAGCTCTAGGAGTCTCATGGCGGGTGTTCTTTTGGGGGCAAGCGTGGTACGCATGCCCTTGCTCGCTACATTTGAAGCAACGGTTATCCTTGCAATAACACTCAAGCTCTTCAGGGAAGAGTTTGTTTTTCCCTTTGTAAACTCCCTTCTCCTTAGCTTTATTGTTATCGAGATTTCCCTTAGGAGACTTTTGGACATTGTCCTTCCGCTTAGGCTCACTAGAACCCATTTTTCGTGGGCTTGAAATTTCTCTTAACCCTTGTTTCTAAATTGATTTTTGAAGCCACCATGGTATGGTGTATGATCGTAGATATGGTGTGTGGCATTTGGGAGTTAACATACTCCACCATTTCTTAGGTAATGCCCGCACAAAATTGTTGTTTTTTCTCTCCAAAATCCATCTTTTGGAAGACAATGGTTTTGAGATGTAAGTCCCAAGACTTTTCTACATATTTGTGAATGGATTCGTAGGGAGAGAGCTTCAAGCTTCACCCTTTGGTGAGTACTTTGTCTTTGGCATCGATGGCCAAAAACTGCTTCATAATGGAAGCTCTTAAAGCTTTCCATGTTTGTGGATCTTCACCATTTCCCGTAGGCTAGACCACCATTGCCTGGTGGAATTTTGAAAATGCATAGCTACATGGAGTAGCTTAGAGGACTCGGTGAAGCCCTCATCTCCAAACTCTGCATCCAATTGTTGGATGAAGGCCAAGACTTTGTTCGTAGCACCAAAGGTGCCATCGTAGGTAAGGAAAGAGATGTTCTTTCCTCCCTCTTTGAACTTCTTGAGCTTGGATGACCTCTTCCACGCGGCATAGGATTTCCTATGGCCTCTTCTTTTTGATGGTTCAAAAGTTGCACCATCGCTTTCTTTAGAAGATGAATAATTTGAGGAAGATGGAAAGGGGGTGACCTCTTTCTTGCCTTGGTCCTCTTTGTCTGCACCATCACTTTCTTCATAAGAGGAACAGGATGAAGAAGATGGAGAAGAGGGTGACCTCTTTCTCTCCTTTTTCTTCTCTTGTTTTCTATCATCCCTCTTTGAATTATGGTGTGGAAAAGTGTGCAATGGCCTTCTCCGTTTAGGAGGTGATGGAGAGCGTTTTGCCCACCATCTTCGTGGAGCCATCTTTGCCAAGGTGGCACGAGACTCACTTCTTTCTCGTTCTTTTGTGGGGGATTTTGAGTTATTCTTTGGGAAGGAGATGCATCATCAAGAAGTAAATTTTTGAGCCCTTCGTATAGATCCTCTTCTTATTCCCGAATTGGAGAGAGGCCTCTTTTGGAAGGCTTGCAAGGAAGCTTCCTAGGTACTCTGTCGTCATGGTGGGGAGTTTGGAGAATCCCATGAGCACGTAGCTACTGTTGCACTTCACTTTGGAGGGATGGATTGCCCATGGCTTGTTGAAGCCTAGAAACAAGGTAGTTAACAAGCATAAGGGCATCATTAGTAGCCTGCTTATTAGTAAAATCAAAGCTATCGACATTTATTTCACTCTCTTCACTATTGTCAGCCATTCTAACAAGTTTTTAGGTGTACTTTGGCACTTCAAGCCCTAGTTGCTACTCCTCTTTGAAAAGCACCCTCAAGCTAGTATACTGGCCTGTGGCTCAAATATCATTAATTGCAAGGAACGGAAGAGAGGGTCTTTCAACACCAAAACAATACCGGCTCCTGTCAAGCTTCTAATAGCTCAATAGTGGCTAAGCTATAGGCAAGCCCCATAGGACTCCACTATTAACACCATAGCTCTCGACGGTGCCTCATTATCTGCACGAAGGTAGGCGCACTACAAGGCTGAAAAAACCCTATTCTACTTAGTGAATTGCAATTGAGGCAAGATTTTCCATGCATGGGAACCCCCCATATATTTTTTCTCTTTTACCAAAAGTATTTCCTATTATATAAGTTACTTTTGATTTTTCTTCCCTTTTTCACAAGCGTTTTAGCCTTTATTAAATAAATAAGACTTATGCTAATCAATCACGATGTATAATAAGTAAGCTTTCTTTGTTGATCTCTCTTTTGACCTTAAATATTAAAAATATATATATTCTAAATTACATTATATATTTTAGTATTTTCTAATATATTTTTCATGTATATATATTATTCCACCTACCAAATATTTTATTCACTAGTTTTCATTTTTAAACCTCAACCCCACTTTCAAATTTCAATAATACCTCTATCTAGATGATTGCCAATCTTTTCAAAACTCTAGGTCATGTTTTCATACACATGAAGGAGCTTACACTTGAAGGCAAGAGAGAAGTCCACTCAAAGGGGACCACCAAAAGACCTTTGCAGCCACAAACAATACATTATTTGGCTGATTTTTTTAAGTAAAGAAGAATCCCGAATCTAAAGGAGCATTCAACATGAAAGATGTAGCTCGTGATCTCAACTTTTAGCTTAATTTTTTTCAGAATTTTTGAAGTTATGAACGCGGAGCTATGATTTTTGTGGTGGACCCCAGTTTTCTCGTGTAATGGTGACACAGGCCATCCCCAATTTTCTTCCTTCTAGAATGGCTATGGTTCTACAAGTCTTCAAGCATGATTACAAGAGACAAGGCTCTTTTAATGAGGTCTTGGCTAGTCTAGAGTAATTCTATCACCATTTTTTGGAGGATCCATCCTCATCAACAACTATCCACCTTTGACAACCTCTCTTGTAATTTCTTACCTCTCTCTTCTCTCCCTAGTAAGCTTATGTCTCTAGTCAAAGCTAGACTATTGTAAATATCTCCTATCCTCTACATCCTACCCACATTCTCTCTTCTTCTCTCTCTATTGACTCTGGTATTTTAAATAATGAGGAGACAAGATGGGAGCCACAGTCACATGCACCCCATTTTCCTAGTCACCAAAGTGGGACACTCACCTCAAATAGAAATATTGCTAAATCCTCCCCTCCTTCCCTATATAAGGAGGCCATGAAAGCTCACTTGGGAGGACACACACACACACACACACACACACCTATCCATACACACTCTTGTGCTATATGCTTGTAGCATGAACCTTAATCACATAATCACAACACCATCATCATCACCATCACCATGCACAAAAGATGAGCACCACACCACTTGTAATTAAGGGTTGAAGGCACAATTTCAAGAAGAAGAAGGGTGGACACACTCATGATATTCCTCGCCATCAACTCCCATCTCTCCATTATGCCTCCTACGATCTTGCTCCCTTCTCATTTTCCTGCCATACGCTACCTATTGTATTCATCTTTTGCAAGCAACCAACACACTCCATTTTGGTGCCATACTTTGTGTCGCTTTGGATACATCTCATTGTGAGTATGGTATATGCTTGTTCCTTGCCATTTTATTTTATTTTTTTTGCTTATGTTAAGGTGTGCGGATTCGCCACCTTACACACACACTCCCTCTCCCTCTCATATTCCTATCATCTTGCTACTTCCATCTTGAGGTGTGCGGATTCGCCACCTCTTGTATGAGAAGTGAGCATACTTGCATGTATCCCTGACCTCGTTATCTTCCTTACTACATGCATGAGTAGCAAGCCCATTCTCACTCACTCACCACTCCTCTCACCTTATTCTCTGACCACCCCATTCCACGTTTGGGCGTGGATCTTGAAATTGTTTTCTATGGCATGTTTCATTGTGTATATGTATGCGTCCTAGCCGCATATCTTGCTAGGTGGTGCCCTATTCCGTATTTCCCATGATGAGGCCATTGTGCATAGTCTTGGTGCAGAGGCCACCGGGTCTATTTTTCACTTCCGCCTCTCATTTGGTGCCCCCACTGAGGAAGCCTCTTGAAACCCTTCAGTTTACAAGACTGAAAACCCTAAACTATTGTGAATGGATGAATGAGTATGAAGGATTTGCTAACTGGACGACATAAGAAGAAGAGCTCCAAGAACAACTAGACGAACTCCGCATCTCCATCGAAGCTCGAGTGCCAGGCATAACGATAATCGATTTGAAGTGGGAGAGTCAACCAACACTCCAAACCCAGTGGATATACATAGGCCAAGGGACAAGAAGAAGAAGGAGAAGGTGGAAACCATGTCCGCAACCTACAACCAACCAACAACAACAAAATGGAAGGAGCTCTGCACAATAGAGAATCAACACTATTCTACTTTGAGAATCGGGTAACTCAAGTCACCGAGGTAATTATCACAGTCAGTTTTCAAGTCGCACCTGATGCTGCAGCACAGATAACAGAAGCATTGGCTCACACTCTTCACTAGAGAAACTAGGGATCTACTAAGTTTGTTTCAGGAAAGAACACCACCCTCTCCCACAAGCTTGGACAGTGACTAAGCACCTCTAAGCTTCACATGAATCAGTACAACCTACCTTAAGACAGATCACACATACCAACACGTGTATGCTCAATCAAGGTAATACTAGACTTGAAGGTTCACTACCAGCACGTCATTGACACCATGCCAGGTGGGGAGCGGTTTTTTGAGGTTCTGGCATCAGATCAGCCATTTGTCTTACCTTTGTGGCTATTGGAGCAGTATTGCTACAAAAAGTGGGGAGAAGTTATAAGCCTATTTACTTCAAAAGCAGGTTCATTAGTCCAAGAGAAGCTACTTATACGGAGGCGGAACAGTGGGTGATGGCTTTGGTCTTTGCCTGCAGAAAGTTCAAAGTGTATTTGTTGTTCAAAAATTTTATGTGTTGACTGCTAACAATCTTTTGCCTGAAGTGGTGCTACACTTGAAGCCAGGGAAGCGAATCATGAAGTGGGTGATAGAGCTTCAAGAGTTTGAGTTTGAGTTCAAAGTGGATCACACAAGTCGGTCTCATTTGGTGGATGTCCTAGTCAACAAGGAGGTCAAATTACCAAGTTATCCAAGAGTGGTGCGAGATGAGGAAAAGGAGGAACCTGACTTGGAAGGGGCCTTCACTATGTGGTTTGACGGTGCTTACAGAAGGGTAACAAAAAAAGCAAGTGGAGGTGTGTTCATTCAAGATCCACACAGCACAGTTATTTTTTCCAAAGCTTATGACTTGGAAGAGGTGCATACCAACAATGAGGCAGAGTATCTTGCTCTACATCTGGGACTAAAGCAGTGTATTGAGTTCTCGGGGGGTTCACTATGTGTAAAACTACCATATCACGTGCGTTCAAGACATGTTTGTAAAACCCCTTATCTGTAAATTTTTTAAAGAATATAATGTACCCTTTTCTTTTTAAATCTGTAAGTTTTTTTCAAATTTGAAAAAAAAATGCCCTTCTGTATATATATTTCTGTAAATTTCAAGAACTTTAAATACCCTTTTGTTGAACTCACGTGATAGGTTACATTTTATTAGGTGACCTCCCCGGGATTGAGTTTGGCATATCAAGGTTAGTAGTAAAAGGTGATGCTCTATTGGTTATCAAACAACTTTTGGGCCAATGGCGGGTAAAGAGGGATTCTCTCAAAAATTGGTTTTTCTCTATAAAGAAGCTGTTGAAGTTTTTTAAGCAGGTGCAGCTAAAACATGTAAGAAGGGAGCAGAACCAGGAAGCTGACCAGTTGGCTAGCATTCGGGTTCAGACTCACGTGTCGAGTTTGTATGTGGCACCGTCTACTTATACAGGTAGAGAGACTCTAAAATATGTTGATGATTTCTTAAGTACAGGTCAATGTTCTGAAGGGCTTTCCAAGCTACAAAAGAGGAGAGTTGTTCAAAGATCTCGGAAGTTCACTCTGATAGGAGAGGATCTTATGATTCACGGTAGAGATAGGGTGCTACTTCGAGTCCTTTACAAGGAGGAGATCGGTATGGTATTTGAGCAATGCCACAAAGAAACCAGTCATCAGGGTAAGGATCAAGTCTTGTTTTGTATCTTAAGAAGTGGGTTTTGGTGGCCTTCTATTGTGCAAGATGTGCATTATTGGTGCAAGATGTGTCATCAATGCCAAGTGATGGGTGAAAGACGATTGGTAGCCGAGCAGCAAGGGGCTATCATATCACATGATGCTTTTGAAAAGTGGGGTTTGGATGCAATTGGTCCATTGCCCAAGTCAGCAGGCGGTAAGAAATATGTGGTAGTGGCCATAGGCTACCTTACCCGGTGGGTCGAGGCTAAAGCAGTCAAAGAGGTAAATGCACATACTATTGCTCAGTTTGTTTTTGATTGCATATGCTGTCATTTTGGAGTGCCTTGGGTGCTTATATCAGATTGAGGACAAGGGTTCAGAAGTAAGTTGGTGCGTGTCCTAGTGGACAAATTGAGGATTCAAGACCGATTTTCATCTCCATACCATCCACAGTGCAATGGTTTGGTGAAAAGTGCCAATGGGAAGATAGTCATGATGCTTACAAAGTACATCTACCAGCAGGTTGAAGGGTGGGAATCTAACCTTGACAAATTTTTGTGGGCTTAGAGGACTTCATATAAGGTGGCTACCAACTTTACTCCTTATGAGTTGGTATCTGGCAAGGAAGCAGTATTACCTGTGCATGTGCAGTTAGGGGCCCTCAACGGTTTGTGGCAAATCGATAAGACTCATAAAGATGTTTTGCACGATAGGATTACAATTCTTCAAACTTTGAGGATGGATCATGATGCAGTGGCAGATTTTTATGTGAAGGAACGAGAGAAGACAGTAGCAAAGTTCAACCAACATTTACGAGAAAAATTGATTTAGAAGGGCGATCTAATGATGAAGAACGAGAGCTATCTTGACTTCACCTTTCAGAAGAAGTTCAAAAAAAAGTGGACGGGACCTTACAAGGTTCATCAAGTTTTTCCTAATGGTACTTATTCATTAATAAGGATGGATGGTCGATTTCTCAAACAAAGGGTTAATGGTTTACGTCTCAAGCTCTATTTTGGAAGAGAGTTGATGCCAGCAATGCATTAGGTTCTTATGGAGGGGGTTGGGCAACCAACCTAAGCAATATTCTCATATGCGAGGAATAAAACTATGTACATACAATTGAGTTTTTTTGGGGTTTTCTCATAGTGTACTCAGTGTTTACAGATTCTAGGGTCTTGAAGCTCTTATGTGGTTGAGCATAAATGCTCAAGTAGGGGGTTGGGCAATGATGGTATAGCCAAAGAGTGTCAACTCTAGAAGGTGGCATGGACAGATATGTGCAAGCTAGTAGAAGCTTGGCAGAAGATTGGAGCAACTAGGAAGATCACGGGCTGACAAGCAGCAGCGGAAATGTATGCCTGATGTGGTCTATAGGCTAAGGAAGGCTCCATGAGGGGCTAATTTGGGAAGAAAATGAAGGAGATGCAAAGGGCAGCTTTTGGATCCAGGAATGTAGAGCTTGAAGTGCTGAAGGAGTAGGTCCAAATGGATCATCAAACCGAGCTACAGAGCTCAAGTTATGGAGGGTTGAAAGTTCAGTGTGTTGCAGATTTTTGCTAGACGAGGCAGGTGGAGATGGTGGTCCAAGTGGATATCAAGTTATAGATGTGTAGTGGTCAAGCTATGGAGCATACATGTCTTCTCGGATTGCAAATCAGAGCTCAGGTTAGCAAGATATGGTCAGTGGACTTTTTTCCGGGGGCCGGTTATGAGCCCACTTGCCCGCACTGGGAAATACACCATCTGGTGTTTTCATAAGCTCGCCAGGTGTTTGGTGCATAGTATGCAGTGTATGATGCTAGCAAGAAGTGACTGCATGTCAAACAAAGGCCGAAGCGGAGAGATACTGAAGTCGGAAGATGAGATGCACCTATCCGGAGTTGGTTGCAGATGATTTGATCAGTCGTTTGCGGCCTCGATTCGAGGGCTTAGAGAACTGAAAAAATGATGAGGTCCGATGAGTTTGAAGTCAACAACATGGAGTTATGCCTGGGATTTGTAGTCTGACAACCCGGCACTGGAGCCATCAATGGCAGGCATTGCAAGTTGGAGGAAACAAAGTTTTGGTTAAAAGTGGTTTTTGTTTTGTTCAAAAGCCTTTAGAGGCTGGAGCTTTACGGTGCTACCACATGGCACTGTAAAACCTACATACGGTAGCCGGCTGCCCAAGGGTGGTGTATATAGGCTGGCACGTGGCCATTCAAGGGCATCAAGAGAGGGAGAGGAGCTCCCATGTGGCGTGAGCTATGGGGTTAGGTAGTGGCGGCGCTGTTGGTGTTGTGCCTGGCGGCGCGGGGAGGAGGCTAGGCGGCTTTGGCCAGTGGTGGTGGCGACAGTGCAGCAGTGGTGCCCGCCTATGGTGGTCCAACGCATTGCAATAGTGATGACGTGGTAAGCCGCCCGATGAGGGGCGTGTGCCCGCAGCTTTCCAAAGCCCCAACTTTTAGAGTTAAAGGGAGAGGGCAATAGCGACCTCGCTATTGCCCCCCTCCCCGCTGCATAGCAAGGAGCGTCTCCCACACTGAGATAAAGAAGCCTGAAGCAGTCAAAGGCAAGGAGGTGTGTCCCGCCAATAATAGAGAGAGGAATAGCAGGAGCCCGGGACCATAATGAGCAGCGAGTGTTAGATGCAATGCTCTACTAGATAAATAAGCAAAGTGCAATATGGTTGCAGACAACATTCAGAGTATTCTCGAGATTACTCGGGAGAAGCCAGGTAATAGAGAAATCATGGGTAAGGCTACAAGTCAAAAAGAAATGGTTGCTACCCTTAGCATCCAAAATCATGAAGAGCAGGTAAATTTTCAATTGAAGCCTTCAAAGGAAATGCTTCCAAATGTCATCCTTGGACATCAGTCGTTAGACCAACACAAGACCTACAAAGAAGAGAAAATTCCACTACTCTCTTTTTCAAGAGATAGCGAGCAACATTTACAAATATCGTTAATACTAGATTCATAGTTGCAAAAGTCACAAGAATCAAAGACAAATCTTGTCCACAAAGGTAAAGCTAAAGTGGAACTTCCACCGATTACCAAAGAAGGTGTGACATCATATGTCTCTACATCAAAGAACTCTCATGGATCAACTTCTTCAAGCAAGTGAGGCTTTTAAAACTTCAAGTCAATTTCTAACACAATTGAAACCTCTAAGGAGACACCAAAAAATCAAAGGTATATCAGCCAAAGTATTCAAGAAAGCAAAGGAAAGTTAAGAAAGTGCTTGTTCCGAGCAGTTTAGTCAAAGTCAATGATCCGGTTTCAATTAAAGACAGAAAATCAACACAGAAAGACAAACACATGAGATGGATAGCATCATAATGGAGCTTAAAGGAACAAGAGTACTATGGCGGTGACAAAAATATATGGGTGCCAAAACCACTGGTTAGAGCATATGAAGTAATGTCAAGTCCCTCCCAAGAAAGAAGGCCCACAAGGTATCAACCTTGACAATATCCTAGGATACCTAAGAAGCAGGTATACAACAGAACAACATTAAAGATGCTAAAGTCCACTACAACTCACAAGAGGATTTAGAACAAAGACAGATATCAAAGAATGTTCCTCTTAGACCAGGATTCTACACAAGTTATACAAAGATTTGGCTACCAGTCAACCACAAGCCAACTGCAACTGCACCAGACCTGCATGAAGATCTCAAGAACTCAACAAGACCTAGAGCTCAACAAAGTCAACAAAGGAGATACAAAGTTCATCAAGAGATTTGGATTCTTAAGTCTTACAATGCTCCTACTCAAAATCCAAATGCCGATAGTGAACAAAGGCCTACGACAACATCAAAGACTCCTATCAATAAGCCTAATTTGAGAATCAAATAGATAATGGAGTCTTCACAATCAAAGAATGACAACCCAACCAACACAAACGCAGATTCAAAGATGCTAAAACACGTATGGCAAAAGAAACCTTCAATGCCAGCTTGGTCGTTCACTAATCCTCTTTTTGAGGTTTCAAGCTTATTTTTACATGAGGAAATGTTTGTAGTAAGCACAAGAATGTAAAAATTTAAGTTGCCAGGGTGCAAAAACACTCTTTGGCATAGTCAGAGTTGGGTTGCTGAGCCATAAAATGAGCCAAGCATTGATCCCAAATCTTCATGTCTTAATAAACTATGTGCTAAGAGTCGTAGTTATTAGGCTTATGCTCAAACTGGAAGAGTTGAGCATATCTAAGTCGTGTCACTCATGCTGGATGAGATGATCATAAGAGTCAAAGTCTATTAACTTACAAATGGTGGAGTGTTGTGAAATCCAACACTCATGCACAGTGCACAGTAAGATGAGAGCACATATCCTTGTGAACAAAAACCATTTTTAATGGCGTGCCAGCTTGCAAAGCCATGTCATATGCTTTTATAGCTACACCGTCTTTTGAATAACCCCTGAAAATCCTTCTTGCACAGCATGTTGTTTTTTATGTATTTTTGTGTATGCATAAATAGGATGTCCCACCATCAGACATATGCATTAGACACTCTTTTTTGCTTCCATCTATGCACCTTGAGTGGACTACAATAGGCAAACCAATGTTCCATCATGCTACTCTCTCATATTTTTTTGCTTTTTTTAACTCCATATCTATCAGCAAATAATCCCTCAAGTACTTTATTAATATTTCCCATGCTAATAAGTACTCCAATAATGCGCTTATCCCAAAGGCACCATTTTTCCACTGGGGACTTTCCCTTTGGTCATTCAGGTATTAGACCCTAATTTAGAACCTCATCATTCTACTACCCTTGTACATACTTTTCATAAATAAGCAGTAGCCTCATCATTATGCTATTACAATGACAAATGAAACATTATCTCTCACATTAGACATATTTGGATCAATGGTGATGCTATAGAAAATTGAACCTCATCAACAAATTCAATGATAAATGAAGACGATGGTGCACCCAATCTGTTCATGTGAGTGTTTCCATGCCCTAGCCGGGTAGCTCATCCCTCCGGATTGTTCATTTTGTTGGTCATTGAAGCTATGCAATGATGGAAACCCCCCAGCAACTCTCCTGGTACTTTCCCATATTAAATGATCAGTTTAACATGAGAAAATCATTTGGAAGACTTAGATATTAGTTTTTATGACATTACCTCTCTCTTGAAATCATAGGCGTCCTCCACTATGAGATAGAGAATATAAAGCCTAGTCATCAATTCGATTGCTAGCGGGTAGAGGATCCCTATTTTACCCTATGATACTATTCCAGAATGGATGAATAGTCCATTTTATGCTTGAGAGCCTTAGCTGCCGCAAGCATGTCTGCGCATTAGTCCGTATCAATCTTCTATAGTAGAGTGCCAAGCTCAACTTGGTGTTCGGGAGACATCATCTCCACAAACATGATCCTATGCATGCATACTTATTAACATTTGTGCACAATAAAGAAAAAGAGAGTCTTATAGGATAAAAACTTTTTTCATTTATATATATTTATATTTGCTTACTCTAGGGAATCATTGTAAGCATTGACAAGGTTTAGGTTATCCTTTAATTGTATGCCTTGCATCCATCTAGCATCTTAAAAAGGATAATTTTTAAACTTGATAAGATATCATCAAATAGTCTTACCGTCTCCCAATACCTTGTCTTCATGTCGGAGAATGGATTGGGGCTGCAACACCTCTTCTTGGTCCTCGATCTTTGGTGGGTCTTCAATAGTGTACTCATCTATTATAGAAGATAGATCATTGTGAGTTGTTATGGATATCGCATTCACCCTTGGTCGTCTTGAGAGTGCATCGGCTACTTGATTATGCTTGCCAGCAATGTGAGAAATATGAAAATGAAATTGCTATAGACGGAAACGTCGCGAGCCCTGCAATATAGAAAAAACAATATACTACAAGCCATGAAATGAACAAATCTGCATACCTCGAATCACACAGCACATAATCCAAGCTGTACACGAACAGGGAGAGACAAAGAGCAAGACAGCGCATGTGTAGGCGCACCTCCTAGAGCAGAGTGCTATGTCTGGCACGGCGAGAGAGAAGAGAGAGGAGAGGAGAATAACAAAGACACTGGGTGCAATCTCCCCCCGTGCAAGAGTGACCATTTTCCTCTTGCACATATTTGTTATATAGATTTCTTGAATGGTCAAATTGGTTACAAACTGGCCGGCCGGTCATAATTGGCCAAAGCTCATAAAAGAGCACTTGAATAATAAAATGTACAATGTATATACTAATACATTTGCATAGGCCAAGCTGGGTCTAGTCTTTTCCACCTGTCAGCTGTAATAAAATCATAAAATATCATTTCTATAACATACCTCTCCGTTGGAAAGCAATTGTCCTCAGTTGCGATTATAAAAATCTGCAAACAATACTTGTCAAAAACAGTGATTAGTATGTTGTGTCAAAAACATCACATAATAAAGAGAAAAATTTATGAAACTAAACAACATTATCTTTTGCCTGTCGTCATCCACATACTACCTATTCTAGTGTCCCATACCACTAGAATAAGCAATATATGTCATACCCGGATGAATCAGGATATCATTGGTCACACTCATCATTAATCTCATATTGTCAAGTCTCATCACATGAATACTGCCGTGATTAAATAATCATCAAATACCAAATCCCAATCCAATTCCAGTTCCACAATATAAGTCCAAATCCACATCACTTTCATTATGTACTACAAGCCATGAAACGAACAAATATGCATACCTCGAATCACATAGCGCATAATCCAAGCTGTACACGAACAGGGAGAGACAAAGAGCAAGACAGCGCATGTGTAGGCGCACCTCCTAGAGTGGAGTGCTACGCCTGGCACGGCGAGAGACAAGAGAGGAGAGGTGAGAAGAGAAACACAGACACTGGGTGCAATCTCCCCCCGTGCAAGAGTGACCATTTCCCTCTTGCACGTATTTGTTATATAGATTTCTTGAATGGTCAAATTGGTTACAAACTGGCCGGCCTGTCATAATTGGCCAAAGCTCATAAAAGAGCACTTGAATAATAAAATGTACAATGTATATACTAATACATTTGCATAGGCCAAGCTGGGTCTAGTCTTTTCCACCTGTCAGCTGTAATAAAATCATAAAATATCATTTCTATAACAGATATTACGAAAGCAAATTTTCCCACCTCATTTTTTTGTCAGAGAGCTTGGTCTGCATCATGAAGTACTTAAGTCTTTGGTGATCCGTTCGCAGAATGAAAGGAGTCCCCAATAAATAGTGCTTCCACGAGTCTAAAGCATGTAGAGCTCCTTCTCAGATATACCTAGAGCTTGCTCAATAGGGTCAAGCCTTCGACTTTCATAGGTTATGACGTGTCCTTCTTGGAGCAAAATAGCTCCAAGGAAATCATCACAGGCGTCGCATTGGACCTCAAATGGCTTTTAGAGATCCAGTAGTGTAAGCACAGGTTGAGAGATAAGCTTCTCTTTAAGCTTTTCAAAAGCATTTTTCTCCTTGATGGACCATATATACCTAACATTTTTCTTTGTTAGGTCATGTAATGGTCCCGCGATTTGTGAGAACTTTTCTATGAAGCGTCTATAGTATGCACACGTACCTATAAAGCTTCTTAGTTCATGCAGATTTACTTGCATTACGCCATCCTTTTATTACCTCTAACTTTGATGGATTCATTTTGGATGCCATCTTGAGAGATAATGTGACCTAAAGACTGAATCTCGTGTTGAAAAATTCACTTTTCTTTCGATTAATATAAAGTTCATTCTCTCTCATAAAACTTGAAATATTACCAAGAGGTATTGCTTGTGTTTGTCTAATAATTTAGAGTAGATGATTATATCATCAAAGAATCAAAGAACACTCTAGTAAAGCTTCTATGAGACCTAAATAACTTCTCCATCAGACGATTAAATGTAGCTGGTGCATTGGTCAAGCCGAAAGGCATGACAATGTATTCATAAAGACCAAACATAGTGCAAAATGCGGTCTTTACAATGTCTTCATCAACTATCCTTATTTGATGGTAGCCACTTTCAGGTCAATCCTACTGAAGTAGGTCGACCCTGTAGCTTATCAAATAGGTCTTCTACTCGTGGAGCGGGAAACCTATTCTTGATAGTGATCCTATTTAGTACTCTATAGCCGATACACATATGATATGTGCCTTTCTTTTGTACTAATAACATCGGTGAACAAAATGGAGATGAGCTAGGCCTAACCATGTTCTCAACCAACTCATGCACTTGCCGCATAATCTCCTCTTGTTGAGCTTGAGAAACTCGATAAGGAGGTTTATTAGGCGGTGAGCTTCCGGGAAGAAGTTCAATTGTATGGTCGTCATCCCGTTGTTTGGGAGGTAGCTCACAAGGGATGTCGTCAACAAAAACATCTTGGAATCCTTTGAGGAAATTGGATAACTCTAATTCCTTTTGATTGCTTATATCTTCTTTTGCTAAAATGTTAGGCTCATTTTGAGAATCTTTAGCAAAAATCATGTCACTACAAAAGCTCGCTTAAATTTTGACGTTAAGTTACGGGCATGAATGGCAGCATCGGTATATGTAGGTAAATCTCGAGGGAGATCAAGTTTTTAAAAAAATTAATTTTTGAATTTTTGGCGCTCATACCGATGTCTATACGGATGCCTATATCGAGGACTGTACCGGCACCTATACCAGTGCTCATACCCGCGTCTATACCAGCACCTGTACCGGCGGGCCCTACAAAAAACAGAACCGCGGGTCTTTCCCTGCTCATTTTTTTGCCTCTTCTCTTGCCCTCCTCCTCCTCACGTGTTGCAGATCCACTGCCCAACGGCTTGTCGGAGGTGAGATTCTTGCTCGTGGACTACTCCTCAGCATCAAAGTGAGATTCTTTTGAAGTTTTCTTGTAGGTTTGTGTAATTTAGTGTATGTGTGTGAGTGCGCACGATTTTGCAGGTTTGAAGATGTTTTTAAAACTCTTTCTAGCTCAAATAGGCTGCATGTGAGTGCTCTAAAGTTTTATGCAAATTTTTTTTATAACTATATTGTATTGACAAAATAAAACTTCATGCATGAAGCTTTCAATGTTTTAAATTTTTATGTAATTTTATTTTGAAAATATGCTTTAAGGAACGTTCTCGCTACCATCTCATCATCATCATGCGATTGAGGTTTAGTTTATAGGTTCAATCTAGATTTAGGTTTAGGTTATAGGCTAGGTTAGGTTATAGGTTAGGTTTAGGTTATATGTTAGGTTAGGTTAGGTTACAAGTTAGGTTTAGGCTAGGTTCGGTTAGAGCTAGCGGCAAATAGTACAAAAAATGCAAATGAACTTCGGAAATGACTCCTATACTTCAAAAAATGCAAACGGACTTCGGTTAGGTTAGGTTTAGGTTATAGGTTAGGTTATAGGTTATGTTCAGGTTATAGGTTAGTTGGGTTATAGTTTGGGTTAGAGATAACGACAAATAGTAAAAAAAATGCAAACGGACTTCAGTTAGGTTAGGTTATAAGTTAAGTTATAGCTAGGTTAGGTTATAGCTAGGTTAAGTTTAAGTTATAAGTTATGTTATAAGTTAGGTTAAGTTATAGGTTAGGTTAGAGCTAGCGGTAAATAGTAGAAAAAACGCAAACAAACTCCAAAAATGATTCGTGTACTTCAAAAAACGCAAACAGACTTCGGTTAGGTTAGGTTATAGGGTAGGTTTATGTTATAGGTTAGTGTACGTTATAGATTAGGTTAGGTTTAGGTTATAGGTTAGGTTAGGTTAGAGCTGACGACAAATAGTAGAAAAAACGCAAATGGACTTCTAAAATGACTTGTGTCCTTCAAAAAACGCAAACGGAATTTGGTTAGTCTAGGTTATAGGTTAGATTTAGGTTAGGTTAGGTTATAGATTACAGGTTAGGTTAGGTTGTATGCTAGGTTAGGTTAGGTTATAGGCTAGATTATAGGTTAGGTTAAAGCTAGCGGCAAATAATAGTTAAAACGTAAACGAACTTCAAAAATGACTCGTGTACTTCAAAAAAATAAAATAGATTTTGATAAACGAAGTAAAACAACGCAATTAAACTTCAAAATCTCACACAGACTTCAAAAACCCTAATATATAGTCATTGACCAATAAAGACGAGATTATTACCCTATAGTCCTAATCTCTATGCACCTCTATACCAAGGTGTGCGAGAATCGTGCATGGCTAGAGAATGTGAGGTTGCTAGCTAGAGCTAGCGGCAAATAGTTGAAAAGACGCAAACGGACTTCGAAAATGACGTGTACAAAATGCAAACTGACTTTGATAAACGAAGTAAAATAACGTAATCGAACTTCAAAAGTGCACAAAGACTTATAGTCATTGACCAATAAAGACAAGATTATTACCGTGTGGTCCTAGTCTCCGTGCACCTCTAGACCGAGGTGTGCGGGGATCGGGCATGGCTAGAGCATGTGAGGTTGTCACGTATTATCATGTAGTTAGTAGTGTGTAGTTATAACAAGAGTGATTACATTATTTTTTGCATCATTGGTAGATAAAGTATGGATGATAGGATGGTGTGTCCTTGTGCGCATTGCAAGCATTAGATCTTTCTAAAACAAAAAATCTGTGACCAACACATACGCAATAACGGTCTCTTTTCATAGAGAAACTACAAGACCTGCGTTATCCATCTCATGGTCCAAAGACAATAGATCAACCTCCGCAAGTAGATATTGCTCCAACTTCATCCCCAGAGAAGACGATTTTCAAATGAATAGCCATCAACTGAGTCCTCCCAACCAATATCTGATGTGGCATTTCAAGAAGTAGAGATGGAGCAGATGCTAGACGCGTTCTTTGACATGGATCCCATCATAAAAAACATAGAAGATAACAACATTCAAGGCAATATTGCGAACCAACCTCACTCATCCCGTCCATATCAACGGCATGATAGCAACGATAAAGAGGGCGAGATGATCCAAACTCTTGCACGTATGCCTCTTTACTGCTACAGACAGGAGCGTGGAGAGCCCTGCAAAATACCAAAACTAAATACTATAGACGATGAAACACACAAATCTGCATACCTGGCAACCATCCTTGCAGATAATCAAGCTACACACGAGCACAGAGAGACAGAGAGGGAGATAGAGCGAGAGAACACGTGCAGGCGCACCTCCTAAAGCGGAGTGCTACGCCAGCACGGCGAGAGAGAAGAGAGGAGAGGAGAGAAGAGAAGAATAAGATGATGCTGGGTGCAATCTCCCCCCGTGCAAGAGTGACCATTTCCCTCTTGAACATATTTTATTTATAGATTTCTTGAATGGTCAAATTGAGTACAAATTGGCCGGTCGGTCATAAATGGCCAAGAGCACTTGAATAATAAAATGTACAATATTTATATTTCCATTCGCATAGGCCTAGCTTGGTCCAGTTTTTTCCACCTGTCAGCTACAATAAATAATAAAATATCAATTCCATAACATACCTCTCCGTTGGAAAGCAACTGTCCTCACTTGCGAAGATAAAAAATCTGCAAAGAATACTTATCAAAAACAATGATTAGAAATCTGTATTAAATAGAAAAAGAAAAATCCCAAAAAATTAGATACATTGGTTATGTCTACCACCATCCATATACTACCTATTCTAGTGTCCCATACCACTAGAATAAGCACTATATGTCAGACCCTGATGAATCAAGATATCATTGGTCACACTCATCATTGTACAAAGAGTTTTGAGAAGTTGAGGGTAGCGCCTCCATGCAAGCACACACAGTTCTAAGAAGATGCCGCTGCCATTTCCGTTTTGCAGCTTCGACTGTTGCTCAGTTGTAGATGGAAGCTCAAGGGCTTGTGCCCTCGAAGAATCTTATCACGATGTAAAAATACACTTTTTTTGTTCCTTCTTCACTATATTGTGTTCCTTGCCAGGCTGCAACAATTTTACTGACGACACAAGTGTCCGATGCATGCTGGACTGCAAGTGCGCAAGTCAATGAGAAGTTGCGAGTTTAAGATTCGTCGGATATATGCTCCTAAATTAAAATAACGCTTTTCTTCTCATTCACCACCCTAGTGTAGTAGATCTTGAGCCTTGGCTCCTTCGAGATCGAAGCCTCATCAGATAGATCTTTGAAGTCTATCGGGCTTTTTTTTTTTTCTTTTCTATACCTTGGGAGCTAGATCTTCATCGATATAAATGATTTTTCCTTCTATTATTTGTATCCTTGACCTCGTGCATGATGAACAAACTACAAGCTATATCGTTATTCACAGAGTGCTAAATGAGATATTAGCAATATTTAGATCTTCACGCAATATATGAAATATTATGATTTATATATTCTAGCCAGATTCTTTTGATAATTGCAAATTAACGTAGGATTAATGATAAGTATCCAAAGATTTACAATAAATAAGTATAATCAAAGAGAAATAAAATGATAAGATTTCGATAAATCGAGTAAGAAGAAAAAAACAAAATAACAAAAAATAACATAAGTGCACTTAGCTTTGGTACATAGTCGTATAGATCCTTGCTCAATTGCTAGCTTTTGCATCTTTGTGAGACTGATTGTTACCAAGAGCGTATCCTTGTGCTCTGATACCACTGCTACACACGGGAGCGCAGAGAGCCCTGCAAAATACCAAAACTAAATACTATAGACGATGAAACACACAAAATTTCATACATGGCAACCATCCTTGCAGATAATCAAGCTACACACGAGCACAGAGAGACAGAGAGGGAGATAGAGCGAGAGAACATGTGCAGGCGCACCTCCTAGAGCGGAGTGCTACGCCAGCACGACGAGAGAGAAGAGAGGAGAGGAGAGAAGAATAAGACGACGCTGGGTGCAATATCCCCCCGTGCAAGAGTGACCATTTTCCTCTTGCACGTATCTTATTTATAGATTTCTTGAATGGTCAAATTGAGTACAAACTGACCGGCCGGTCATAAATGGCCAAGAGCACTTGAATAATAAAATGTACAATATTTATATTTCCATTCGCATAGGCCTAGCTTGGTCCAGTCTTTTCCATCTGTTAGCTGCAATGAATAATAAAATATCAATTCCATAACATTTTACAATGGTGCAAAAATCTCAGTTCTCTGTAGCACTTTGGCAATGCTTAATTTGTAGTCTGTTTACAGGTGGTCTGACGCCTTCATCACAAAGGTTTTCAGGTAGATAAATTCTATCAGAAGCATGATAAAGTGCAAATTATAGTTCAATAATGTGATCAAGGGGTTTGACTTGCTCCTGTAACGGCAGGTTGCTCAACGAGAAAATCTTTTAGGAAGGGAATCACATGCCCCCTACCTGTCTAGTCGCTAAGAAGCTTCTTACTAATTTAGGCTTCCATTATCACAAAATACATGCATGTCCTAATATATGATTGTTTACTTTTTTGCAATGAGTATGCAAATTTGGAATAGTGTCCCAATTATGGATCAAATACTTATAGAGAGGACACACAATAAAAATTTATTTATGCAAAAGTCTTTCAACACTTTCTTATCATTCCAAGAATAAAGAGCATGTTTAGGTGCAAGTCTATAGCCTCTTTGATGACATGTCACTCAAATACTAGATCGACAGATGATGTGATGTCGGTACTTGTTGACTCTTTTGCATGGAAACATATAGAGAAAAGTTGTCCTACATTTAAGAATGAGCCTCGATGTATCCGCTTTGGTCTAGCAATGGACGGAGTAAACCCGTTTGGATTACGGAGTTCGTCATGGAGCACATGGTCTATTTGTTTGGTTAATTTTTTTTTCCACCGTAGCTAGCTATCAAGAAGGGCCATCTATTGTTGTCATTTGTAAGACCTAGGATAACTGAACCTGGGATCCTCCTCCCTACCGCCCCTTATATAGGCTAGCTCCTAGCACTTGCCCTAAGCGGATCCCCAGTCCGCATTGGTCCAGCCAGCCCTTGGCCTAGGTTCACGACCCCCTAGGTTGGGCCTTGCCCCGTAGGACCCTTGTCCTGACATTACTCCCCCCTTATGGAAGAATTTTCGTCCTCGAAAACACAAGTAGTAATATCTTCTTAAGAATGCTGATGTTTTCTTTACTGACGTCCCATAAGTGAGCCAGTTGTCTGTATGACCAATAATTGGTGCAGTGAGGAGGTTCAATGAAACCAAGAGCAACATCTTGATTTTCAATATTGTTGTCCATTTGCAACCACTTGGGTCTAAATGGTAACTCCATTTATGACTCACTTGAGTGCTGTAAAGGAGTAACCACCACTAAGAGTTGTCCAAAGGCATAACCAGTTTCCAGATCTTCTGAAGGTACTAGAATAATGCAATGAAACCTTGGCGTAACTTTCCATGTGATTGTGAGCCTGCTCATCCCTAATGAAGGTTACTTGCCAACATACTTTGTCAGCACAGCTGGTAAGTCCTTGACGTATGAAAGTATTGACACAATCTCCAACCCCACCACAGGAGGTGTTCAAAAGTCAAAAATCGTACTTAAGCAAATTCTAGAATAGGGAGAAAAGCATCTATTCAGAAATGCGTTGTGCTAACGTATGCTCTTAGCAGATTCTTTAGCACAAGATTACTCTTTGTAATCTGCCTATCCCCTTGGATAAGTGACAGTACTAAGGTGTGTTTTCCTCACGGTTTACAAAATAACCATCGTGGTTAACTTGAAAAAATCCACAAACGCCCAAACCGAGCCATGACCTCTATTGGTGATTAGTAGACCCAAAAGTAATCTCATAGAGATAGTGCCCATAGAGTGCAAATCGCTTCATAAGCAACAACCTGAGGAATATGGAGGCCGTTCCAAAGCAGCCTTTGCTAAACACTAGGGCCCATAACACCTAGTGTGCATGCATTTAGCAAAAACTAACCCGAACCTGTATATCCATAATGAGCCTTGCCAATACTTATGGCAAAATGTGATGCGCGTAGCACACATTAAAGAGAGAATGTAAATACACTACAAGAGGTTATGTGCTCTTGTGACGCTCTTAGCGACGGAAATACACTGGGTTTTTATAACCCCCGGCGTCGCTATAAGCGTCGCTAAAAGCGTCGCTACGAGAGCGTCGCTATATGCGTCGCTATAGGCGTCGCTATCTGCGTCGCTATAGACGTCGCTATATAGCGACGATCATAGCGACGTCTATAGCGACGCAGATAGCGACGCTCTCACAGAAGAGTATAGCGACGCATATAGCGACGCTACAGAGCCATAAATAGCGACGCTTATAGCGACGCCTGAGAGAATATTTTTTTGGTGACAGAGCATTGAATGCCTGCCACCCATCAACCATATTGTACTTGATTCACTTTTTAAAAAAAGTGCAAAGGTAAATAATAGACCCAAAATAGTCACCCACAAGACGCATTGTTTGCAAAATTGACAATTGTACACATCATAGACAAACTGAATTGATTGGCAAATGTAATAATGACAATTGTACAACATCATAGGCATAAAGAATTGATTGGCAAAAGGAATTGCGGTGACAAATGTAATAATATACATGGTTCAAAAAGACGTATAAAATCCGTCTCATGATACATAAGCTATGAGAAACCCTAAACTAATGCTATCTAGCTACGGCTAAACTGACGTCGTTTAATCAGACGTCTCATCGCGTCCAAGCGGCGTATCTGTCGGATTCTGCAAAAAAAGACAATAAGACAGTTTTCAGTAAGTATAAACATATAACGACATTTATAAAACAATACAAAAAATAAAAAAGAGTAAACCCTAATACTAACCATGCCGCTGCGAGAACTGAGAATGTCCATCAGGGCGTTTAAGCCCTTCCTGCCTGCGTACTCGTGCTCGTACGGTGTGGGATCACGTCCTGTCATCGACCACTGTCAAAACATACAAAGATTTCATTATGTTAGAACTAAAAAACTCATAAACCCTAAACTATCGAACATGCATAAAGAGCAATGTGAAAAGACTTACAAAATCGGCCTCAAATGATGCCCATCCACCGCTCCCCAAGTGGTGCGAGCTCCCTGCCTCTACTCGCGCTCTGGCTGCATCCTTTTGTTGCTTCCACTTGTCGGGATTCTCGCGCGCTGCTTTCTTCGCATTCTTCCAATCTTCTTTGGCCAGCCAATCTGGCCTATTCCACCCATTCTTGATTGCTTTTTGCACTTCGGAACGCTTGTGTTTGCAGTATTCGCGCATTCGAATCTTCATCAGGTCTTCATTGAAGCGCTGATCCCGTGTTGGAACGGGAAACTCATCATGAAGTATGCTGATGACTCTGTTTTTTAAATCACTTGGTACTTCACTCCATTTGTTTAGTATATAGTGTCTAAACAGCTGAGCAAAGACCACGCATGCGCGAGATCACCTTCTTGCCGTCATCATCCATGATGATGCCGCCGCTGATGTCGACGGAGTAAGGCAAGCCCTCTGGCCGGTGACGCGTGAACCTGGGTGTCCCGGCAGGGGTCTCTAGCGGCGTGTCGATGGGGGTACGGACGTCAGGTGTCTCCACCGGCGTCTGGGCCCCGAAGCGAGGAGTGTCGAGTGGGGTGGCTCCTGGCGGAGTAGGTAGAGGTGTGTAGCTTCTAGGAACAGTCAGCCGTGCAAAACCTGGCGTAGATGGCGATGCTGTGGCTGGTGTGGGGGCGGGCAAAGAAGGGGAGGGTAAAGAGCCTCGTCGAACACGAGGCGGTGTGGAGGCATCGGTGGCGGAATCCCCACAACAACCGCCACCGCCACCACTAGAGCGCCGGTGTCTAGAAGAGTGTGACGCTCGTCTCGTCGACGCCGAAGCTTCGGAGCGCGCCGAATGCTCCGAAAGAGAGGGAGATGCGGATGGTGTAGGAACGCGCGATGATGCGCCAGAGCGATGACGCTCCACGTACCACTGTCTCTGCTGCGGTGACAAAGAAGAAAGAAACTCCTCATCATCCATACCTGCATTAAACACACGAATATTTAAACTTAATATTGAATGAATAGAGTAGACAATGACGCAAAGACCATTAAATACAATGACGTAATGACGCATATAAATACAATGACGCAATGAATCGAGTGGTAGAAGAGGCAAGTCGAAAACTCAGAATTTTCAATCAAAAGATGTGAGCGCGAGTAGAAAAGAGCGTTACACACCATGGAAGCTACTTAGAGAGCTAGAGCTTTTACAGCACGGAGCAAAATTGTTCAAATACAATATTTGTGGCTTTAAGAGATCTCTCTCTCATCCTCGCATAACTCAGCATAACTTCCTATATCTATATAGAGCTCTCCGTTTAAACACATATCCTCTGTTTCATTTTGTAGCTCCTCTGCATGCACCCCATATAGAGCAGTAGCATCTTGATGCTCGTCTGGCACCACCGCAGCGGCTTCTGATTGAGCATCTTCTCTGATCTCCTCCATTGATGTCGTTGTGATTGGCACATGGTAGCCTTCATACGTCCTTGCACTACGAGGGGCTAACTCTATGACGTACCACCAGTTTGATGTAGACTTTGTAGGATGAAATACTACCTGCCAGAGCCACATAACTTACATGAGAGCTTTCAAGCACATAACTTGTAAAAGGGGGATGTTAACTATTTATATACTTACTTGTTCACAATGTTCGGGTAGTACGAAAGTGTCTCTTAGGTCAGTCCATTTCTTAGTAGAATCCACCTCAAGAAAACCAGACTCTCCTCTACGCACAGTAGCGTTTCGACCCTCCATGATTATCTTGAACCATTGCACGTCGAACAAGTCGACAAAAAATCCTCTGTAATCGATCCTCAAAATCTCTTGCAGCGTGCCGAAGTAAGTGAGTTCCGCCACCACGGGATCTGCATCAGAGGAACGTCGTCGACTAGACTGTTCAAATTTTGCCATGATTCCACAATCTTGAGTAAAACGCTTTTTGTCGATTCGTTCCACCCTAAAATGTCGACCTTTACACCATGCTGCTGTGTATGACTTATACTACAACGAACAAGGATTATGAGTGGCCGTTCAAACGTGTATAAATAAAGTCACTTGCTAGTCGTACATTGCAAACTTACCTTGGTCGCGCAACCCCGAGAGTACTCCCACTCTTCTTCAGTCACTTCGTCACCGCATTGTTGTGCGCTTTTCAATTGGTTGTGCAACCATCTTAAGCTCATGAAGGTTGGTAGGCTCTCCAGAACCGCTGGATAGTGCATCGGTGGTCGTCTTCCCCGTCTCCACTCGATTCGTGCCCTTTGTCGCTCTTGCTTTGCATCCTCATATTGTGAAATCCACTTTTGCATCACTGGATTGTGAAGCATGCAAAATCGGTTGATTTTAGCCTCTAAATCTTCCGTCATCTTCTTCTCAACACCGAGATTGCACATGACAATCCCAGATATGCGCTCATCATCTATGGTTCGCCATAGCGTGTCCCGGGATTTATCAAATCCGTCTAACCACTCTCCAATGTACACTAGGGACTCTGATACCAACCAACCTTCTGCCATGCTACCCTCCGGACGTGCCTTTTGACGCACATATCCCTTAAGCGTTTTCATGAAACGCTCTAAGAAGAACATCCATCTGGAATGAACTGTGCCAGCTATTTCCACCTCATCAACTATGTGAATAAGAAGATGCACCTGAATGGTTAGCATTGTAGTAGGAAAATGTTTCTCAAACATGCACACAAGCTCCGCAGCATTTAGTTTGGCGAATGGTATGGAGTCTACGTCGATCTCCTTTTGTGAGATCCATTGCACCAGCTTTGCAAGTTTGTAGATTGTGTTACGGATGTCGAGAGACAAACATCCCTCAATGGCAACCGGTAAAATAAACTGTAAAGTATGTGCAGCAATGATATTAAAGTCCACATTTTATGCAATGATATTAAAGTCCACTATGAACGTACCTGACACATTTTATGCCAATCGTGTGACTTCAAACCGGTAAGCTTTCCTTCTTTAGTAAAACACGTTCGGAGCGAGTGCATTACGCCAGTGGGGGTCCGCAAAGATCGAATGGCCTCTTTTACTTTGCGTTCTTGGGCTCCTGTGAAAATCCATGGTGCTTTAGGAAGTTTTATCGATCCATCAGACGCTGTTTGCGGCCAATATTGCTCCATACGATCCACATTTCTAAGGTCAACTCTGGCTCCCAAAGTATCTTTCTTGCCGGTCAAATGGTCCCATAGTAGATTACCCACATTCTTGAATATGTGCATTGGATCGAGCAAGTGATTGATCACGAGTCGAGGCCAGTATGGTAACTCGTACCATAGAGATAGTCTCTTCATCCCTGGAGGCAATCCGTCATCGCACATCTCCTTCTGCTCTAACCATGCTTGTGCAGACATCCTTGGTGGCTCTCTTCCCAAAAAGCCGTCGCGTAACACATGATTCTCCGGAAGATACGCTTGATGACCTTCGTAGATTTGCTTCTTCAGTGAGGGTGCCCTACGTGCATTCAGTCTAGGTCCACATGTGACACATGCTCTGTATCCGCTTGTTTGAAGCCCTGCATGTATACACATGATAATAGATCAACTATGGGGAAAAACCAGATTTACAGTGTCTGAGAGAGGAGTGTCAATAGATCACCTGAGCATTCTGTTAGCCCGGGATAGTCATGCATGGTCCACATTAGAATACCTCTGATCAAAGCATTCCGTCGTCCTGTGTGTCGGCTCATATCCACCACCTCTATGCCAATCCACAATTGTTGTAGCTCTTCCAATAGTGGACGAAGATACACATCCATATTCCCCACTTTATATCGCCCTGGCACAATCAAGCTTAGCCATAGGTGCCCCTTCTTCGTAGTCAACCACGGGGGAATGTTGTAGTTGACGATGACAACGGGCCATACACTGTAAGATGTTGATCTTTGACCAAATGGATTTACGCCATCCATAGCCAGGCCTAAGCGCAAATTTCGAGCTTCCCTGGCAAAATCCGACCATGTTCCATCTATATGTTTCCAGGCTGCGCAATCTGCAGGAATTCGTAGCACACCATCCGAAGATTTATTCTCCTCATGCCATGATGCTAGGGCGGCCATGGACTTACATTCGAAGAAATGCTTGATGCGAGGAAGCAAAGGAAAATGTCGCAAAACCTTTTGTGGAATTTTTGTCCCGTGGAGATCTACTCGATATCTTTCGGAATCACATTTCGGACACTTCTCCATGTCTGTGTATTCCCCTCTGAAAAGAATGCAGTCATTAGGACAAGCGTGGATAGAATTGTAATCCATCCCCAAGTTTCGCAAAACCTTTCTTGCTTCATCTCGGGAATCTGGCATCACATTGTCAGCTGGTAGAATGTGCTCTTTCAGCAATCTACACAACATAAAAATATGATACAGTCGTGTAAAAATCTATCAGATCATTATACACCATGAGTTCTATTAAAGTAAACTAATTGTAATAGATCACCTGAAAAGCGCTGTGACGCTAGTGTCACTCCATCCAAACTTTGCCTGCATGTTGAGAAGAACCAGGAGTGCTTTCAATCTAGACATACGTGCTCCATTATACAATGATGTATCGGCTTCACTTTTCATATCATCATAGATAAGCCTTTCTGAATCCATGATCGTCTCGATCATTTCATCAATCTCGGGCTCAAACATTGCCTCGTTGGGAATGTGCTCTGCATGATCATCCCCCGAGCTGTCAGAGGCTACATCTTGTGGCCTCACATATGCTGCTTGACCAAAGCGCCTGCGAACACGTCTATTGGGTTGCAAGATTGCTGCTTGTTGGCCAGCGTCAGAGTCCGACGAGTTATAATTGGCAACAACTCGATCTATAATAGATGGATCGAACTCGCCAAATTCTCGAACGTGCTGCAAAGAAACACGTCTTGTCCGTCGCACAGCATGCTTGCATTGATTACAAGGACATAAGACCCTCGTTGAGAGATAGGTGTTTCGGTTGGACGGTCCCACATCCTCGTCGCTACTCATAATGAGGATAAAAAACTTATAACCTAGACAACAAATTTAATATTCTATTGGCATTCTTCGTCTTATCTCTCTCTCTCTCTCTCTCTCTCTCTCTCTCTCTCTCTCTCTCTCTCTTTACCTCACATTCTCTAGTCATGTCCAATCCCCGCACACCTCGGTCTAGAGGTGCACGGAGATCAGAACCACCGGGTTATAATCTCGTCTTTATTGGTCAATACCTATATTTGTGGGTACAAGAAATCTAGACACCCACGTCTACATGATACTGCATGTAGTGGACAAAATCCCTTTGCCTCTTCTCTAGCTGTAGCACTTCACTTCATCTTAACATCTTTTCACAGTAGATCTTTTCACTGTTCGTCTAACTCTAAACCCTAAACCGTAAGTAATTCTTGCGTGGACTCGATCTAACGTAAATAAGCGTAAATCTAAATAAACGTAAATCTAACTAAAAATAAAGCTAAATCTAATTTAACGTAAGTCTAATGACTAGAGGTTGTCTAGATGGTCATTGTGTCGGGGATGTAGTGACTCTTGCCGCCCTGAAGATCCACCTTCTTCCCTATCTTCTGAAGACATTTCACCAGTACTTTTGGATCGACGGAGCCCACTATGAGTGAAGGCAGCAATACCCTATATTCCATTGAGGGCTTTCTTCACCCGCTTCATGCAGGCATCGCAGTCTATGGAGACCCGCATCTAATCTAATATAACATAAATCTAAATCTAGCTTAAATAAATGTAAATCTAGTTAAAAATAAACCTAAATCTAATTTAATGTAAGTCTACATATAACCTAATCTTTAACGTCTTTTAAAATAGTTTCCTACGACGTTATAACTCTCTTCTTCCTGTGTGTGTGCGCGTGTGTGGATGTGTGTGCCAATAAAAAGAGATAAATGGTATAACCTTTCTATCACCCATGCCAAGTATGATAGATTGATTATGCCATTTCTCTCTTGAATAATAGGTCTTCAGTTCAACTCCTCGTCGGCTAGATCTTTAGGTCTTTTAATTTTAATTATTTCCTACGACGCTCCCTTAGTTTCTCTTTCTTTCTCTCTCAATGTGTGTGCGTTTTTTTGGATCGTATGCATGTTTTCTTTCTCTTTTCCTCTCTCAATGTGTGCGTTTTTTGTTTATGCATGTTCTCTCTCTCTTTTCCTCTCTCAATGCGTGCGTTTTTTGTTTATGCATGCTCTCTCTCTCTTTTTCTCTCTCAATGTGTGTGTGCATTCTTTGTTTATGTATGTGTGTGCGTTTTTGCACTCTCTCTCTCTCTCTCTCTCTCTCTCTCTCTCTCTCTCTCTCTCTCTCTCTCAAAAACACTATATGTGTGTGTGTATGTGTGTGTGTGTGAGAGAGAGAGCGAGGGAGAGAGAAAGAGAGGAAGGGAACATGAGAATGAGGAGAGGGAAGGAGCATACCTGTCTCTCCTTCCTCTCCTCGTGTGTGTGTGTGTGTGTGTGTGTGTGTGTGTGTGTGTAAAAGAGAGAGAGAGAGAGAGAGAGAGAGAGAGAGAGTGAGGGAGAGCGTTACCTGCTCTTTGCTTGAGGGCGTCGAAAAACTCAGATCTGAGATCTGAGTTTTTGGGCGCGCTCGGTTATTTTTTTTACCCCAGCTGGCGTCGCTATGAGCGTCGCTATAAGCGTCGCTATGAGCGTCGCAAATTTACAAAGAAATTTGCGACGCTCATAGCGACGCTTATAGCGACGCTCATAGCGACGCCGGGAATTTTTTTTTTTAGCGTCGCTGTGTGAGCGTCGCTAATGTGAAGAGCCTCTTGTAGTGATAGTTCTGAAAAGAAACTAAATACTTCCAGTTGCAATCTTTTGCAAACCTTGCTGAAACGTCTGAATGGCAATAGAAGGTAAAACATTGATCACTTCTAGGTACAGACAATGAAACTTTTTCATTAACAACTTATAGCCTTGCTATATGTATAAACAACCATCTGTAATGTTGTTTAGCAGTACTTGTACCTTAACAAGTCTTTCTAAGTATCTGACAATTTCTGGCCACGAAATTGCTCCTGATACGTTGTGCTAAAAATGGTCTAGAAAGCAAATGTGACCAGCACCTAGGGACATTGTCATGACACATAATTGAAATAATGGCACTAGTGTTAGTTCAGAGACTCATATTCTCCACATGTGGAATATGTCTCATGTGAGGATGTGTAGAAAAGAACATCCTTCAAGTACGAGATGTACTTGTGTGTGGAGGTAACTGCAAACACTCTACGATGGGAGTGGGAGGGACCCTCATTAGCCTTGCCCCACACTGGCTAAACCGAACTCCTTGAGTGCCGATACCATGTTGTATCCCATGTGACAACATGTGCCAAATTGAACCCTACAGGTAGGTTCGTAACAGCATAAGGTAGATTGGACACTTGGTCCAAAGTACTTTGTGCCGACATGCCCTTGGCATGGCTCTGTATCATTCAAGCTTACTTAGACGTCTTGAAAAACCAAGCAAAGCATAATGAAAATGGAATAACACCAAATCAAGAAATGCGTACCTGGAGATTGGAACATAATGTTCACTTACCCGTATGCAAATGGAGAGGAGCACTTCCCCTACCTGAAAAGAAAAACAAGCAGCATTGCACCGGGAACCCGGGATGTTGCCCTTGCAAACCAAGCCCTTGGATTAGAATCTACGTAGTCAAACCCCTTGATAAGACTATTTGTAGCAACTGCTCAACTAGCAGATAACAGTAACCAACCTAGTTAACCGTGTACAGATTGAGTGGAATCAACGTGAAAAGTGTGTTCGTATGTTACCACGTGGTAGATTACGGAATTCTTTCCTTGAAAGTATAAATGGGAGAGATCAATTGTGATCCTCAATGCAGATCAAACTGTGATCCTTGATGCCTATGGGGTGATGTAGCAATCACCCGCCGGGTCTTACCCCAAACAGTATGTCCATAGACACTCCATAGTGCTATAGAGAGAGTAGGAGACCCACAGAAGTGAACTACTGATCTCTTATGGACAACCATGCTGTCACAACTGATTGCTATGTCTATACTTCGTGGTAGAGATCAGTTGGTGTGAGTTTAAGATCATTAAAAACTCACTTGAGCGTCGCACTAAAAACATGTAGTGCAAAAATGACACCCTAAACATCCGTAATGACAAGACTCTTGCTCGTCCATTAACGTCGATATGTTCGATGTGTACTCCACTGGGCAAAATCTGTTCGATCGTAAGAACAATCACCCAAGGAATGCCAATAGTTGGGTCTTACCCAAGATCTAACAATGGTTCTTGGCCAGCTTATGTGTGGCTCCTGGCTCTTAGGGAAGTTAGTGTTCAATCGATAACCGATGAAAACTAATGTGAATGGCATCTTGGCCCATTTCTAGCTGAGAGGTAGAGCACCTTGGCTCATACTGATTCCCGAACAAAACATGGATGAAAAGATTCTTAGAAAACTTTCAGTATTCATGGAGAGAAATAAGAGAGAGAGAGAGAAGATGCTGGGCTGAGGAACTTTCCTTAAGTGACGAGTTTGTACATATTGTGCCCAATCTGTGTCTTATGCCGGACTTACAGCTTATCCTATAAGTGTGCCACAATCTACCTGTATACCACTCTCATCGAGAGAGGGAACAGAAAACATAAGCCAAAACTTGACCCTCTTACCATGTATGGGGTTGTGACTTTTAGAAAAATGACTTAATGTGGCACTTTGCCTGTTGAATAAGTCAAAATTTTAAGTTCTTTGTAGTGTTGGTGTGTGCTGATAGCAACCAACAATCATTTTAAAGAATCCATCCTTAGTCTGTCCTTGACAGAGTTGCGAGTGTTTTAGCGAAAGTGTAATACATGAAACGGTAGAATTTAATCCACCTCACTAGCATGCCTTGCATGCGGAATGTAAGCCCTTGTGGAGAGTGATGGCCTCAAACGTGAGAGCCATAACTATTTGTGCCTTGCACAGTCGAAACTGGCAGGGATTCTATGAGGTGATATTCCCTATGTTGCCAGTTTTTCAAACTTGTGTGCCACTGCTCGTGATTACAAGTCATTGGGCAGTACCTTGGCACAAGGGAGAAGACCCGGGGGATTCACTCTATATACGAAATGAGATGCCACCTGCGAGTGGAAAACTTTGATAAAACCCCTATATACGACTCATATTAGAAAATACGAACCCCCCTTTCTACGCTTATACGACAATCAATGTAGAAAACTATCATACCCCTATCTTACATATTAAATTTAGGTCTCACATGATCTAACTGATTAAAACTAGTCAAAGAGTGTGTGGCATAGAGACTGGCACTATACTAAGGAACCACTTCTGTTGATAACTAGATGTACCATCAATGTGTGCTTTAGGGCAAAACTACTCCCCTGTTCATACTCACGAGCACGACACAGACAACATACTTATCATCCGATGACACGACTAACCCGTAGGTGCACGTAGGCAATCTCGTTAGCTTGCCAGGTTGAGACCAATCTACACATACGCACTTTTATGATGCATCAATCATTAACCCTGGTAGAATGCAACCCACTCTATCCCTAAACGCTCACAACACCGTTTACACTTCCAATGAACTCGGAATCGAATCAAACTTACTAGGCACCATCCTCTCACTAGGATATACTTACCTATAAGTCTAATCTCACCAGATTTGAACCCTAGTTATCTCGAATACAGTCGCGATCGACTAACAGGTCATAATCCAAAAGTGGGCGAAACTTAATTTTATGAGTATCTATGTGTAGCTAATCTCTTTCTCATTCCATAAAGCACTTGATTATTGAAAACAGACACTGTGTGTGCTACTTACAAGCAAAACAAGCTCGAGGAAGGATCGATCGCGATCAGCTCAAAAAGGTGAATGTGTGGCGTGGGCGCGTAGCTCTTGGAGAGACTACCGCGATGGTGTGGTCACGTCATGATTCCGGTGAGGGAGAAGCGCGTAGCGAAGAGGATAAGACACACTCACTCTCTCTCTCTCTCTCTCTCTTCTCTCTCTCTCTCTCTCTCTCTCTCTCTCTCTCTCTCTCTCTCTCAGACTCGTACGACACAAAATTAATATCCAAATGTTATTCAAAAATGGTTCTAAGGTGACTTTTATACTTTAGTCACCTTAGCTCAAAAATGTACATGGGGTTCTCTTACTCCTTATTACAAAGTGGGAACAAATCTGAGTCCTGACTAACTGATTAGTCTTTACATAACCCAGACGAATGGATCAAAATGATAAGACGTCTTTGACATAAAATGGGAATTTGATATGCTTTACAAGTTGGGCTCATTACAACAGTTAGACCAATGGGGCTCCAACACTCCCCCCTTCCTAATTCATGTCTACCACGACATGATCGTCTTTGTCTTCATTGTCGTTGTTGTCTTTCTTGGTTGATTTTATATAGAAACACATCATATCGCATAGACTCGCTTGCCATTAATGGGCCAAAAAAAATTGACTTGTACATGAAGAAGCCTGTGTAAAATGCTTCTTCGAAGTTTTGGAGATGGTAGCTTGGCAGAAACATTAGCCTTCTGAAATAGGCATACAATACTGGCTCTGTAGGTGGTCCACTTAGATCGTATGACAGCTCTAAGATGCTTCTTTGGGTATTCATATACTCTGACGTCGAGCTTTCTGAGAAGACTATGAGACACGCCAAAAAGGTTCGAGCTATTTTACATAGCATCTTGCAGGATAGGTCGGGAGAGCCTCCGAATTTTGCGATGGCACCCTGAAGGGTTTTCACCATGTAAGAACCGGATATTCTCTCTCCCTCTGTTGGCCCTGGCAATACTGAATAATTTAGCCATGTCGGATTTCTGCTCTGTAGTGCTTTATGTTGGTTGTACGTGTATGTTCGCGGAGTTGGGCAAAAAGTTTTGTCATTCCTCAGCTTAGACGGTGTGTTGACTAAGTGGATCAGGTTATTAGGATGATCCAAGAGCCATTGACGCCTCCACTTTGGTTGGCTGTCTACTATTCTGTTTTGTTGTTCTCGATCCTGTACTTCTCCTTCAAACACTCGCACTTGTGCTTCTTTTTCGAGCTGCCGTTGATGTGTTAGAGTTTCAAATTTTAGCAGAGCATATGGTAACATAGGGGCATTCCATTCCTTCCGTAGCTCTGCTGCTGTTTTGCCTAATCTGGAGAGACCTTGTACCATATCATCTCTGATTGTTTTTCCAGCTGCTCGGCCAGCCTCTGCTCTTCCAATCTCGTGACTGAATCTTCTTCTATTTCTTGGTTTTTGGAGCCAGTTTGATCAGTCTTTATATCTGGGTGCTCCTGTTCATCTGATTCTTCCCCGTACTCATCTTGACCCCCAAATACTTCGGCGAGTCCAGCCAAATTCGTTGTTGCTTGCTCCAGGTGCACTCGTACCTGTCCTTGGTGTTGCCTTTCAGTTTTTAGACTTGCGATTTGCGCAGTCATTGTTCTACTATTGATTTGTAGAGCTTGAAATTCCATTTCTTTTTGAGCTGCAGACTCCTCTAACTGTTTTACCCTGATGTGCAAGTTTTCATTTTCTTCCCTGAGTGATTTGGAAACAATGCTTTCCATTTCACTGTCAGCAGCTGGTCCTTGTTGCTGTTCACTTTGTAAGGTGGAAATTTGCCTTTGTAGTTGATCCTCTGCTCTAAGCGCACTTTCGGCTATTATTAAGCGTTGTTTTCTTTCCAACTCCATCTCCCTCTTCAGTGCAGCCACTTCTTCTTCTGGGTGGACTACCGGTGTTGTTGGTAGCGGCGTTTTTTGCTTCCTAGCTCGTTCGATTTTCCTTGCTTGTATATCTGTTACTGCTCTCAAATCTTTGATTTCAATTTGTAAGTCATCGATGGTCTCCAGCGCATCTTGCTTTTCTTTTTCCAACTTATTTATGTGTTCATCTCTGTCACTGACATCTTCAAGGAATACGTTGATTGTATCTTCACATATGGCATTGAAGTCTTCAGACTCCTGTAAATTGTCTTTGAGGAGATTCACTGTGCTTTTGAGCCCCAAGATCTCAGCATCTCTGATTCTGATCAGCTTTAGAGTGTCCTCCCTTTGCTCCTGCAGTCTTTGAACTTCTCCATGGGTTTGTTGTAACCTCATTTTGTTGGACCTGTTCTGATCAGCTAGCCATTGACTGTGAAGTCTTGTTCGGTTTAGTATTGTCGCCATTGACTGCAAATCTTCATCTATAGTAGCTTCCAACTCAATTTCTTGAGAGGAGGAAGATTTATCTTTTGTCTGATCCACCTCCTTTTTCTTACCTTTATCACTTTGTGATATGGTTCCAGTGTTCCCGTGACCATCCGTTCTTTCTTCTTCTTCTTCTTCTTCTTCACTGGGAGGTGTATGAACTCTCTCATCACGATGTGAGCTTTTTGAATGCGAAGTAGAGTCAGCAGGTGGGCTAGATTGCCTCTCACTTGTATCTGGCCTTGGAGATGGCGGCGGTGTTTCCTGATCTCGTGAAGTTGGCCTCAATTGATCTCTCAAAGTTTGGAGATCCTCCTCTTCCAGTAGCAATTATGGTTTGTCCCTAGCATTTCTTTCTTGGATGTACCTCTCGAACCAGTCTAACTCAAAAGCTGGGTTGTTTCTATTCTTCGTTCTCAGTGTGTAAGTGCTACTAGAAGGTTTCCAAGTGGCGCCTACATCGCCTCGTAGAGATCTCTCTAGAGCAAATCCTTCTAGCATCCTTTCCATTTTTGCTATCTTGCAGATCATACCATTTACCTTTTCCACCAAACCATTGCATTGTGGGTAGTAGGGAGTTGAGTGTCATCGTGTGATCCTTTCCATTTTTGCTATCTTGCAGATCATACCATTTACCTTTTCCACCAAACCATTGCATTGTGGGTAGTAGGGAGTTGAGTGTCTTCGTTGTGGGTAGTAGGGAGTTGAGTGTCGTTGTGAGTTGATCTTGCAGATCATACCATTTATCTTTTCCACCAAACCATTGCATTGTGGGTAGTAGGGAGTTGAGTGTCGTCGTGAGATACCTAACTTCTCCATTAGCTCTCCTACAAGGTCTCCTCTAAAACTTGGTCCCCTGTCAAAAATTATTTCAAGAGGAGTGCCAAAACGGCAACAAATGTTTTCAAATACGAACTTAGCCACTTCCTTAGCTGTAATCCTGGTGGTGGCAACTGCTTTAGCCCACCTGGTCATGTAGTCCACACCCATGATGATATAAAATTTACCTGATTGGCTCCTTGGCAAAGGCCCAATAGCATCAATTCCCCATTTCTCAAATGGTCCATATGAGATTAAAGGAGTCTGTGGCTCATATGTGAGACTCCTATCCCCTTCCTTTTGACATTCCTTGCATGTTTTACACCAATGATGCACATCCCTATGTAGACTAGGCCATACAAACCCGGCTTGTAGAATCTTTCTACTAGTGATGTCAAGTGCAAAGTGTCCTCCACAAACACCATCATGGCAACTTGAAATGATTTCAGTGATCTCTCTAGAGAGAGGTACACGCCTAAGAACTTGATCCTTACCCTTACAGTAGAGGTCGTCATTGATAAGGCGGTATTTTGTTGCCTTGCACACAAGCCACTGCTTTTGGCCCTTAGTAAGATCCTTAGGACACTCTCCTGTGTCCAAGAAACTCATGATGTCAGGCATAGCATTGCTACCTTGGAAGAGAGGCAGCTTCAACTTGATAGCACCCACCACTGAAACATCTTGCAACTTCTCTCTAGCTAGAGCATCTGCTTCTTGATTTTCTGCTCGAGGGACATCATGTAATTGTACAACTTGAAATTTCCCTAAAAGTTCCTTGACTTTGTGTAAATGGCCTAGCAAGCTATGATTTTTACAAGGCCAAGTTCCTTGTATTTGTTTTATTAAAAGCATGGCATCACCAAATACATTTAACCGTTGAATGCCCTGTGTCACACACCACTCTAACCCAAGAGTTAAAGCTGCATATTCTACCTCATTGTTAGAGTGAGAATCAAATAGATTCCCAATGGAGAAAACCTTGTCCCCTTGCTCGTTGAAGATGACAATGCCTGCTGCAGCTTTGTCCACTTTCCTCTTGTAGGCTCCATCAAAGAAAAGAGAGTGAGCCTCCTCTACCTTAGGGACTTCCAGCACAGGTGTAATATCTTGATCATTTGGCTTTATATTTAGCTTCTTTTCATAGTGGCGATGGGTGAGAATACCTCCTAGACTGGCCCTTGTGGACTTCTCCACTTGCATTGTGTAGTCAAACTCTTGCAGCCTTGTGAGCCATTTGGAAATCCTAGAAGAAACATCCATGTGCTGCATTACATAAGGAAATACTTCTTCCATTGTTAAGATTATGAATGGTCTAGACAATAAATAAGAGTGAAATTTGGTGGTAGCAAACATTAATGCAAGTACCATGTGCTCCACTGCCGTGTATCCCTTTTCTGATGGAGTCATCATTCGACTAGAGAAGTAGATAGGACGCATGAAAGAAGTTTGAGGATCCTTTTGCATCAATACAGCCCCAAGTGTGTCATTACCCACACTAGGGTTTACATAAAATGGCTTGTCCCACTTTGGAGGTGCTATGGTGGGAAGTGAAGCTAGAATTTGTTTTACCTCATTGAATTGTTGTTCATTTTCTTCACTCCAAGTGAAGATCTCTTGATGGGTAACTTGTTGTAAAGGGAGAACCACTTGGGAGAGCAAGTGAATGAACCTACTCAAATACCTCACCTTTTGAAGAAAAGAGACCAATTTCTTTGTTGTGGTGGGAGAGGTCAAAGCCACCAAGGTTTGAACCTTGCTTGGATCAGCTTCAATGCCGTTGGCCGAGATCACATGGCCAAGAAGAGTAACCTTGCTTTCACCAATGTGGCATTTCTCCACATTGAGTTGGCCACCCAAAGCTTGTAGCCTAGCTAGACCTTCATAAACTTTCTCCAAATGAAGAGAGCGAGAGCTATAGATACAAAAGTCATCAATAAAAACACGGATTGATTTTCCAAAGAATGGCTGAAAAACAAATGTCACATATCGCTGAAAAGTGGCTGGAGCATTAGTGAGACCAAAAGGCATAACTCTGTAAGCAAAACATCCCCATGGTGTGATGAAGGTTGTCTTCTTTTGATCTTCTTCGGCGATGCTAATTTGGAAGTAGCCTAAGTAGCCATCACATACCGTGTAGCGCTCATGTCCTGCTACCTCATTGAGTATTTTGTCTTGAAAAGGAAGAGGAAAATGGTCCCTCTTTGTGGTTGCATTAAGAGGCTTGTAATCAACACAAACCCTCCACTTACCATTCTTCTTTGGTGTGACGACCACTGGAGAAACCCACTCTGAGTCTTCAACAGGATAGATAAAACCGGCTTCTAGCAATTTCCTCACCTCTTTGAGTAGGGCGTCTTTTTGAATTACTCCTAGCCGCCTGAGCTTTTGCACTACAGGTTTACTTCCCTCCTTGAGCTTAATGTGATGTTGAACTACTGTGATGCCAGTGATTTTATCATATTCATCAATGAACAATGTGGTAAAATTACTTAGCATAAAAATATAATCTTCACGCTCCTTCCCACACAACTCACTAGAGAGCATTTGATGTAGCTTACTTGCTTCTACCAGAGGTTGTATACCTGGTGTCTCCCCTTGGTTTGATGATGAGGCATCAGGTTTCTCCATCTTCTTAGGGTCCTTGAGAATGATCCCCATCACCTCAATGCTACTGTCACTTTCTTCACTCACTGTTGACTCCTCCTCTGAAGTGGTTGAAGAGTCACCACTAGAAAACTCATCCTCGGAGGTTTCTAGATCCATGTTGCGTTGTTGACCTATCTTCGTGTCGTAAAGTATTGGCCTCCCTTTTGCATCCTTCATCTAGATTATGCCGGTGTCCCAGTCCTGCTTAGCTCTCATAGCCATAAGCCAAGGCCTCCCTAGAATGATAGGATAGCCCTCCCCTTTGTGTGGCATGACAAAGATGTCCACATCTACCTCGGTGTTGAATGCCTTTATCCTAACTGCATTTATGACACCAACACATTGAACTTTTAAATTATTTGCCATTTTGGCTCGGCATGGTGCCGGCTGACTCACCTCTAAACCCAAACGGTGCATCATTTTTTCACTCATGACGCATATTTGTGCACCACCATCGATGTAGATATTGGAGATGTGTTGCCCTTTGATGTAAGCATCCATCACTGGTAGTATGTCATCTAGATTCCTCCCAGAGATAGCCCCAACTATCTTTGGCTTTGGTCGTCTCGTGCTAACCATCTTTGTCCATTGTCTCCTCACCCTAGGTGCTAGGTGGAGTAACTGGGGCCAGGTGATTTTTGGGCCCTGCACAGAAACATCTTGAACCAAATCATATGGTTTAGAACATTCACCCAAAGAGAAATCTACAATGTCAATTTTACGTCGTGACTTGGACGGCTTTTTGCTAGATTCCCCTTTAGTCTTCATCTTTTCTTCCTTTTGGGAAGATTCACCATGCCTAGCGCGTTTTACCCCAATGGCATCTACTCCTTTAACCTTGGTCTTATCCTCCTCCACTTTCTCCTTTCCCTTACCTTCAAGACTGATGACACTTACTGTTTGATTGCCAAGTGGTGGTGGGGGTAACGGTGGAATGAGAGGTTGTGGTGGTGGCTGAATGGGTGGTTGTAGGATTTGCACGGGTGGTGCTTGTTGTGGTGCCCTCGGTGGTGGTGGTCTTGCTCTCGGTGGTGAAACCTGGTTTTGCCTGGCTCCTCTGTTGAAATTCTGCCTCCTTGGGTGTGGACAGTAGTACATGCCATGACCATCCTCCCCACAATTGTAGCAGTGGTATTCTTGGTTTTGCCTTCATTGTCCTCTCCCTTTCTCTTGGTTGCGATTGTGTGCATGCCCTTGTTGTATCAAATGGACTGAGAGATTTTGAAGTTGATTGGTGATTCGGTTGAGCAGGTCTTGCTGATCTTCAATTGGTTCTTGTGGTTGAATCCTCTGGGCGACTGTTGCAAGTGGTGCTAGAGGTGGTCGGGTCCTAACGGCTTCCTCTTCATCGATATTCCTGGCTTGTAGGCACAACTTCTTGTCTTTAAGGCGGGCCACTTCAACTGCTAGCTCATATGTAGCAGGAAACCTTCCCTTCACCTTCTCTTTAAGAGTTGGCCATAACCCAGCCACAAACCGATCCTTCTTTAGGAAATCAGGTGCCCCCTCATCCTCTCTTAGCGATGCAACCCATCGTCCCCATAAATCTACAAAATTTGACTCATATGATGCGTATTCCAGCATACTGCCCTGCTTCAATTCTGTCAACAATTTCCATAGCTTCTCTGATGTTGTGCCCTCTCCAAAACGCTTGACAAAGGCTGCCCTTAATAAGTCCCACCGTTCCTTGGTTTCTTGTGCCAAGGCATTGTACCATGATCTTGCCTCCACCTTCATTAGAAGTGGGAAGATGCGCAAGCGCGAAGCATCATTATCTCTCGCAGAGATGACACATGCTATTTCCAAGTTGTCTAGAAAGTCTGCAGCATCCTCACCCACCTTACCAGTAAAGGTTGGAAATGCTACACTTGCCATGATTACTGAGAGAGAGCTAGAAAGACACACTTCTTAACTTGCAAAAGTGTTTTTCTTCTTTACAAGGAGGCGTGTATACCCTCTTATACTAGGACATACATTAAAACTTCAAACGGTACATTGCCTTGTATACCCACCGTCATAGCAATATAGAAATCATCCTCGTTGTTAGGAGGGCACACTGTAGGTAGCTGACACAGAATACCTTTCACTTTGTCAAATACCTCTTGAGCTTCCTCATCCCATTGAAATCCATGCACCTGTTGAGCCCTTTTCTGAAGAGGGTACACATATTGAGACAACATCCAAAAGAAGCAGGATAAATACTTTAACTTATGCACGAACGATGCCAACCCCGTTGCACTGGTTGGAGGCTCCATAATAACCAATGCCTTCACCTTTTTTGGATCTGCTTCAATTCCATTCTGTGATACCACATGGCCCAACAGCTGAGCCCTTGGTTGTGCCAGCTTGCACTTCTTTGGATTCAATTGACCTCCTTCTTCATCTAGCCTTTCAAAACATAGCCTCAACTTGGAAAGATGTTCTGCCCTGGAACTGTAACAACCAACATCATCCATAAAAACTCTGATGAACTTACCCAAGTATGGCCCAAACACCTTGCCACATCCAATATTGAAATGTCGCATATGCATTCACCAGTCCAAAAGGCATCCTGTGGTAGGCAAAGTACGGCCCCATGGAGAAATGAAGGTAGTCTTTAGATGGTCCTCCAAAGCAATACCAATCTGAAAATATCCTAAAAAACCATCCATAATGGAATAGCGTTCGTGTCCGGCCACCTGGTTTAAAATCTCATCCTGAAATGACAGAGGGTAATGATTCCGCTTGGTCGCAGCATTCAAAGGATTATAGTCTACACATACTTGCCATTTTCCATTTTTCTTTGGGGTAATGACAACATGAGAAACCCACTAGGACTCTTTTACTGGATATATAATATGTACCTCGAGAAACTTGTTCATCTCTTGCCATAGAGCCTCTTTCTGAATGTCTCCCAACCTCCTAAGCTTCTGTGCTTTTGGCCTGTATCCTTCTTTAAGTAGGATTTGGTGCTCCACTCCTTTAGCTCCCCTCAGATATTTATACTCCGCCGTAAATAGGTCGAGATAGGATACACATAGGTCCATATAGCCTTCCTTATTCTGCTTTGTTAAATGTGTACCTAGCATATCTTCCACCTATTTAGCCTTCAGACTACAAACAGAAGCTTGCATACCTTTCCTTGCAATGGTAGAGTCTATGGTGACTTCGAATAAATCTGTATCTAGCTTCAATAAATATTCGTCGTTCTCCTCCTCTTCGGCATTGGTTAACCTTCATCATAACTAGACAAGGTTTCATACTCGTAACTAGTGCTGAAATCTCCATTATCTCCTTCAGCTAATGGATGAAAACGGCTCTTCTCGGTCTTTAGATCCAACAAAATCTGTCCTCTATTTTCTCAATCCGGCAAAGTAAACACCCCTGTCTCCCAATCTTGCTTGGCCCCAATTGCCAACAAGCATGGCCTTCCCAATATGATTGGATAAGAAATTTCTCCTGCTTTCATGAAAAAAAAATCAATTAAGCATTCAACTCCCATAAACTTTACCTTCACATCTTGTGCCACTCCTAAACCCTGAGCTTTGGCATGGTTGTCCATCCTCATTTGCACATTGGACCTGCCAACAACTTTAATACCAATATCCCTCATAGCAAATTCAGTGATCACATAGACTTGGGCACCACCATCAATGTAGTCTTGAACATGCTTCTTCTTCTCAAGCAAAACGTCCACCACTGGAAGCACATCGATCGGACTCCCCACCCTTAAGGCTAGATTCTGTACCGCATGCACATCTCCTCTTGCTCGAGGAAGCCTCGTACTGACGCTGGTTGACCACTACCTCCTTAATTTATGGTTTAATGCAAGAAGTTTCCCAAAAGTGATGTTAGATTTTTGATTATGAACATTTCTTGCCAGATCATACTCTGAATTACCGCATCCCAGCTGAAAATCCTTTCGAGTAATTCTTCGTCTTTGTCTTCTTCTGCTTGGCTCTGGATGCTCTCTACCTTTGTTCACCTTTTCTTTCCCCTTCTTTGCTCTAGTTTCACGTTCCGTCTCGGTCTCTCTTTCACCTTGTGCTCTTTTGTTGGCCATAATATCAACCTCTTGCCTGTCAACACCAATAATACTAAACCTTTGCACTTCATCATTACCTGATGGAGCCACCTGTGCTTGTTTTTCAACTGCTTGCTGCTCCCTTTGGCCATTAAACTATGCCTGATCACCCCTGCCTTGACCAAACAGAGGATACATACCGCCCCTTTCCCTCGGTGGGTGAGGGCAATCTGGAGCATAGTGGTCCTCCTCTCTGCAATTGTAACATCTGCCAGGCAATTGCCTAGCCATGCCTCTTCCTGTCCTTGCTTGACCTCTATCCATAATACTTAAATGCAACTCTTGCATTTACTCAGACAAATCTTGAATTGTACATACCCATTTTTGAGGAATGGTTGCTACCCCTCGACTTGGCTGATTCTCCATTTGAACTTATTCTCTCGGATTTGAGGTCGGATTGGGAACCATCGCCTCATACCCCAACGCACCTTGTTCAATCTTCTTCTTTATTTTTCGGCTCTTAGACCATGCAATAGCAACAGCCCCATTGTAATTCTCCGGGCCCTCGAAATCCACCTTTTCATGAACTTTGGAATGCAAAACTGCCATAAAATTTTTCAATTTAAAGTACTCACCACCATTGACCAATTGGATGGCCACTGCAAAGTCCATCACTCTTTGAAGCAGGCGAGGAAGACACCAAATTCCTCGTTCACGTCCTACTTCAAATTTTTCAACCTTGCATCCAAATCGACAGGAGATACCTCTTTTCAACAATCATGTAGAAAACGGGCCCGCAACACCGGCCACATAAGTCTTGGCTCTTCTTCCAAAGCATAGAACCATGTCTTTGCTCGACCCCGCATCAACAACAAAATCGTTTGCATTTTTCTATCTTAATTTGGCATATGCAGTGATAGCATATACAACTCAAAATTGGCCATCCACTCTTTCGGATCTTCTTCTCCAATGGAAACTGGTCCATAACTATGCGCTGCCATTTATCCTTGATGATAACAACCGTCTTTGATCAACACCGATGAGTAATTAGCTGCTCCTTAGTGGGGGCACTAGAAGATGGAGAGGGGGAATAGGGAACACACCCAACACAGAAAATGTTTGCCTCTTTATAGCTCAAGGATTCCACAACACCCCTAACCTCTCTAATAACACCTTCAAATTGGCTAATTTGCACTAATATTTCCACTTTAGCATAATGAACAGCCGCCTCGCACCTCGCAAGAAACACCCTTCAGCACAAACACACCCATACTGCTCAACTCACCCTTTCTGGCTCACAAGACACCCCAATTCTGCCCTCTTAGTGACACCCTTCAAGCTGCAGGCAAACCCTCTCCAAACACCGGCAAGTACACAAAGATCAAGAGAAAAGGAGGGGGATGGGGAGAAGAAACACAAGAAGTAGGGGAAAATATCTGGTATTATTGCATAGCGGGTAGTACAGTCAAGTATGCAGCTCCAATAACAAGCTTGCAATACACAAGGTTGAAAACTTCCAATCACTCTCCCTGGAAAAAAAGCCCTTGAAAAATCACTCCTGTGCCCTTTTATAAGGCTTGGCTAAGGCTAAAAATGAAAAAAACAAGAGCTATCTAGCTCATACAACTGACTCAAGCTTCCTTTAGAAATTTCCATTGCATGGCTACCACTTGGCACTTTCTTGGTGTTTGGTATCTGCATGGTGTACCTTTGCTTTGTCCGCTACATTTGCCAACCCTGCACTTGGATACCCCTTGCATATGCTCTCTCTCTTTCTTCTTTCACTGCTAATTGTGGCGGGCAAAGCCCCTTAAATTTCTCAAATTTCTCCTCTCCTACTGGCTAGCTATCCAACGGTTGTGTGAATCCCCTCTTGACATGGTCCCCGGCTCCTGCTATTTCTCTCTCTATGTTGGCGGGACACCTCTCCTTACCTTTGACTGCTTCGGGCTTCTTTATCTCAGCGTGGGACATGCTCCTTGCTATGCACCAGGGAGGGGGGGGCAATAGCGAGGTCGCTATTGCCCTCTCCCTTTAACTCTAAAAGTTGGGGCTTTTGAAAGATATGGGCACGGGCCCCTCATCGGGAGGCCTTCCACGTCATCACTATCGCAATGCGTCGGACCACCACATGCGGGCACGCACATTGTGCTGTCACCACAACCACTGGCCAAAACTGCCCGGCCTCCTCCCCGCATTGCCAGGCACAGCGCCAACAACCCCACCAGTAGCTAACCCCATAGCTCACGCCACATGGGAGCTCCTCTTCGTCTCTTGATGCCCTTGAATGTCCATGGGTCAGCCTATATACACCACCCTCGTGCAGTTGGCTGCTGTATGTGGGTTTTGTAGTGCCACATGGCAACACCGTAAAGCTCCAGCCTCTTAAGGCTTTTGAACAAAACAAAAACCACTTTTAACCAAAACTTTGTTTCCTCCAACTTGCAATGCCTGCCATTGATGGCTCCATTGCCAGGTTGTCAGACTGCAAAGTCCGGGCATAACTCCATGTTGTGGTATTCAAACCCATCCGACCTCATCATTTTTTTAGTTTTCTAAGTCCTCGAATCGAGGCCGCAAACAACTGATCAAATCAATTGCAACCAACTCCGATTAGGTGCACCTCATCTTTCGACTTCAGTATCTCTCCGCTCCGGCCTTCATTTGACATGCAGTCACTTCCTGCTAGCATCATACACTTCATACTATGCACCAAACACCTAGCAAGCTCATGAAAACACCAGATGGTGTATTTCCGAATGTGGGCAAGTGGGGTCATAACCGACCCTCAGAAAAAATTCCACTAGCCATATCTTGCTAACTTGAGCTTTGATTTGCAATCCGAGAAGACACGTATGTTCCATAGCTTGACCACTACACATCTATAACCTGATATCCACTTGGACCACCTGTCTCCACCCTAACCTTTCAACCCTCCATAACTTGAGCTCCGTAGCTCGGTTTGATGAGTCGTTTGGACCTGCTCGTTCAACACTTCAAGCTCTACATTCCTAGATCCAAAAGTTTTCCTTTGCATCTCCTTCATTTGATTCCCAAATTAACCCCTCATGGAGACTTCCTTGGCCTATAGACCACATCAGGCATAAATTTCCGCTGCTGCTTGTCAGCCCATGATCTTCCTAGCTGCTCCAGCCTTTTGCCAAGCTTCTGCTAGCCTGCACATATCTTTCCATGCCACCTTCTAGAGTCAACACTCTTTGGCTGTACCAACGACATGGAGAATCTGAAATTTTTTGGCATTACGATGGCATGAAAATGAACAATCCAAAAATTCTCAAAACATAACATAGCATCAACATTGCATTGCAATTAACATAGCATCAACATTGCATCGACATGACATTGACATTGCATCATCTTGGAATCTCTACACAATTTTACACATGTTTAGATTCTAGGGAGGTTGAGAATACCACCTTGATTACCTTTCCAATGAAGATCGGTTGAACGGTTGAAAGCTTCAATCCTTCGTAGAAAATTAGTGCGTAACTTAGCAAAATTAGTCAAATTAGCAAGGGATTAGTGTGAAATTAGAGTGTGTAAACACACAATTGGCAAGATACGATGACAAATCTGGGAATAATAAACACATTGCTTCATGCACACACATCCAAAATCCACAAAACCATAAATACACCAGTGAAATTAGTAGTGAAATTAGTGAGGAAACACATCCGATTATTCCACAATTACACTAGCGTAGGCCATCGTCCTCGACAGTGGCACCAAATGTTGGGGGTTTTCCATCATTGCATAGCTCCAATGACCAGCAAATTTATCAATCCGAAGGGTTGAGCTACCCGCCTAGGGCATGGAAACACTCACACGATTAGTGAGCTAATCATGGCAACATGAATGGTGACTCTACAAGGTGAGCTTCTCGGCCTATGGAGGAGCTAGGCCACAATGGTTGGCCATCTCCACATCCACTTCCCTTCACCTCCAATCAACCCAATCACACACACTAACGATTGCAAGATGCACACAATACTAATCTTATCATGCAACACACTAATCGCAAGCACACACACATAGATCTATCGAGTACCACACTCCAATTAAACCTACATACACACACAAGCAAAAGAGGGCAATCACACAAGATTAGAGAGAAATTAAGCACTAATTAGTTACGATCTAGCTAATCAAAGCATCATTAGCAATCACAAGAAGCATTAGAGAGGAATAGTGAAAGAGAATCAAGCATTGATGAGTGTTAACCAAGTCACATGAGAAAGGAGAAGCTCAAGGACTCCATATCCACACACCTCAAGAGCTCTCACCAAAGAGTGCTCTCAAGAAATGAGCTTGAGAACCCTAATTTCTTTTACACGTTGTCTTATATACCTAGGATAAAAATATGCAATGTCCGGGCATCCAAGGCGTTTAGGGCTCCACCATTTACTAAATCTTCTACCTAGGCACACTAACTAACATGTTCTTTACAGCTTGGAACTCCCATTGAGCCCGTAACACATTAAAATATTACAATGGCTTGAAATAGATTGGGAATTTATAGTACGTGACCATTTTGGGAAAACGTAAAAAATGTATCACTCCAATCTTCACTGCTTCTTTTTGTTGATCTTCGATGTGCATTCGGATGTTTTCGGTCTTTAGCAGCTTCTGTTAACTGACGTTGAATCAATTTAACAGGAGTAAAATCTAGAATATTGGTAAGGTTTCCAGACCGATCTCTAGAAGGATCCAAAGGAGGGAAAATAGGGATCCAATGGGGGATAGTCTGCAAAAGAGCAATGTTCTTCAATGGGGATTAAAGGACCTAAGGTTCAGCTCCATTAAGGCTTCCATAGGCTAAAGTTGAAAAACTAATTAGAAAGTCCAATGGCCAAAGTTGGGGAAAAATCCTAGGAAGGAGGGGGATAACCCTAATGATTGGGGATGAGAGAGAAACACACAGTCACACTCCCAAGCTCTCCCCAAAGGGAATAATGGACACATGGCAGGATCCTAGGCCAATTGCCTCCAATTTCTCCTCAAATCCTATTAAATGTCCATAGAGGTAGACCAATGAGAATTAGGCTAGAGTAAAATTAGTCTAATCAATTTAAAAATGCTTGATAAAAGAACCAATAGAAACTAAGCTCCCTAGAAGACTATTGGATAGTCTACCAAGGGGTCCAATGAGCATCTAGCAGCCCAATGGCTTGCTTGATTCCTATTGGCCAGAAGACTAAAAGGTCCAATGAGAGTTTAAATAAATTATTTAATTACCTTAAGCTCTTACAAAAGGGGAAAGGGGGACACATGTCACAAGGCTATCAATTATGCTTCTTAATTTTTATTGGCTAAGCTTTGTAGGAGCGAATGGAAAGCCAGCAAGAGCATTTTGGAAGAGGGATCGACCAAGTAGAGAGAGCATTGGCATTTTTAGTCTAACTTACTTTGCTACACACACACACACACACAAATCATGTGCTGAGCAGGAACTCCATCTCCTTCTCCAAGCATTGAGAAGTAGAGGCCTACACCAACAATGCTTGGCTATGGAATGCAAATCCAACCAAGAGACAATCCTCATTCCCTGCTAGCTCTCACCATTTTTGAAGTTGTGTGAGGTCTTGGGACTGAGGCTAGGGACACTAGTTGTGTTTTTCAAGCATAATTTGGTGCATGGAGCTTCCATATTCATTGCACTAACAAGTTTTGTCAAGGAACACAAAGATTGTATTGTATAAAAGTCTCCTTTGATAAGAGAAGCTATAATACAAAGCCTTTTTGGAGGGGGGACCTGCTCCATGTATATCCGGTCCTCAAATGTTTTCAATTGTTCTATTTCTCTCTCTCTTTTCTAGTATTGTCTATGCCAAACTAGCTAGGTGTAAATTGCTATGTTGCTTTCTCAAACTAAGTACTCTCTCTATGCTCATTAGGAACTTGTTCTTAATGAAATGCTCACTATGTTATCATTTTATGTTACACACACGTCTAGTGTATTAAATGTTACAGGATCCCACAGACGTCAGTAACATCATTCAATAGAATCGAGTGTGTCTTACATAGGACATCTGAATTGAGTGTGCTTCTTGTACGTCCGGCATAGGATATGTAGCACAAGGCTTTTTTATATGCTGCACTAGTTGTTGCCTGTTGGCAGCCAGACCATGTGGACAGCCATCAAGTGGTCATGGCATGGGTGCAAGGGTGAAATAGTAGCTCGGATTTGCTCGACATTGCTGGTAAGTCTCTTCCAAATCGCCTATAACCTCCTCCCTTGAGAGATGCACCGAGACTGCTCCAGTTTGCAATTAGAAAACACAAAATCTACAGTACACTGTTGCTGCACACTAGACTCAGGTTGACCTAGCCTCCTCGCAGCCCATAACTGCAAGAGCTGCTTGTTGCAAAGATAGGGTTCAATTGAGCCTTTGCTCCACCATGGAAGTTCGTAAGTCTCCATGAAAACTCCAACTCCTTTGAAGAAAAGATGAAATCCTGCCAAAAGGGAAAGATAAAAGTATTTCCTTTTTTCAACGATAGTAGGGCTCATGGCGGTTCTTTGTTTTCTTGGAGCAGCACTGTAAGGTTGGTGCTCTACACCATTGGATTAAACTTCTTTATTTGATGCTCATGATTGACCTGATACTCGTGTATGGGTGGGTGTCGTCCAATTGTCCAAGCCAAAGGAGAATGTTTGTGTTAGGCTAACATGAATAGTTAAACATTTTGTCTTGCAATGAGGCATCACAGAGTGAAAACACTAATAATATAGTGTGCATCATGTAGAAGTGCGTAGTCTCTCCAAAAACTATAAGAAACAGAAGCCAGGCCCTGTCTCATAGGCTTTATGTGTTGGACCAAGCAATACATAGGCATGGGGAATTGGATGCAGATAACAGACCTTCTAGTGTTGTCAAGCTGGAGTCATCAACAAGTGAGCAGTGCATCCATGGTTGGGCATGTTACTGGTAGAGTAGGGCAAAAGGTTCTTATTACTTTTAGGCCACCAATAAAGCTTGTTGAAGTTCGTGTGATTGGCTCCCTTTTGAAGAGCTATCATGGCATTCCCTCTTGCTCCGGTCTTTGCATTTATCAGAATCATCACTGCCACATATCCTTTGTGTCTATCCATGCAATCATCATGCTCTTTGTGAATCCTTCAATCACCATCCCTATGGCTACAATCCCTTCTATATTCATCTTCTCTGGCATGGTCTCTTTGTCCTTCCTACCTTGTCTCACGTCAATATTCATCATGTTTGATGCAATATCCATCATCATCTCTTCCATGAATTCTACCATCATCTCAATTGTTACGTTCAGTTCTGCTAATATGTCTATCATTACCATTGCTTTCATGATGTTGTCTTCCACGATCTCCATCATCGTATTGATCATGCCTATTGCAATCTCTATCATGATCTCTTCTCTAATTTTTGCTCGACTATCACATTCACTTTTGTTATCATGTCTTCCATCACCACTGCTTCCGTGTTCTTCCTCTTTATTCAACTTAGCCTCATCGTGCATGGGTGTCATCCAATTTTGAAGTAGGAGGACAACAGTTGTGTCAAGCTACATAGAAACAATGTAGATAGCTAAATATTTTGTCTTGCAATTAAGCACAAAGTGAAAATGATAGATATATAGTGCAAGTCATACAAAAGTGCGATACAACAATATGAAGGAGAGCTGGGCACTATGGTCTCTTCACAAATTATAAGAAGCGAAATTCGTGCCTTGCCTTGTAGCATTTATGTGTTGCACCAAGAAAATGTATAGGCAAAGGGAATTGGATATAGATAACGGACCTTGCAATGCTGTCGCGTTGGAGTTGTGCTTGTGCAGTCAAAACGTCCATTGTTGTTAATATATGTCCTTTGTATCACACACTACACAAGAGTTAGCACAAATACAAAAGATGCACGAGATAGACTAAACTTAAAGAGAAGCGGATGTAACTTTATTTTTTTGTCATAGATGGTGTAGGATTTATTGTAGTGATGATTTCTCACTTCCTAAGTTCCAACTCAATCAGTAGGAATGCTGATCTAGGGGCCGCTCCTTTTGTTGTTTTGACTCTACACTATACTATCTAAATAAAAAACTCAAACCATTCAGTTTTTATTCCACTAAATTCCATTAAACTAAGGCATATATGAGACGGGTTCAAACATAAGATGGTCTTCCAAATAGGTCTATTGGTCACTGTTACCTATACCATTGCTCTCTGTTTTGACCACCATGTGCATGTGCTCTTTGTTCTTGTCTAGCTAGTTATGGATATACCACTACTCTTTGTTTTGACCACCATGTGTATTTCCTCTCCACTGTTTCCACCTAGTTATGACATGCGTCACTGCTACAAAGCACCCACTCAACCTATGTAGTCATGGCGCATGGGTAGAAGGGCAATTGTAGCTTATGATTGACACAAGTATTTTCTATATCAAGCTGCACATTGATAGTAAACTGCAACTAACTATTGAAGGTTTCTACATATAGTGAAGCGCCCGATTGTGTAGAATAAGTAGATATGCTTCTTCATTAAATTCCTCATACAATATAAGCTTTTGATTTGGAAATCCTCTCCCTTGTGAGTAAGGATGATTGAAAATAGTTCGTTTTGCAAGATAAATTTATGCCTTTGGCAAGCGAACATAGCAGCAGGAATGAGATCTACGAGAAAATGAAAGGAGGCAATGTCGTGGATTGGTTTTTGGGGGGGTCACTTAATAATTATGTGACTATCACGTGAGTGCAATAGAAGGGGTTCTTTATTTTCATTTTTTCTCACATTTTCACATACAGAAGGGTACCATAAAATGAAATTGGAAAAAAAATTTATAGATTGAATAGGAAAAGGGTATTTTATTTGTAAAACGTTCATAGATAAGGAGTTTAAAAAATAGTCCTTGAACGCATGTGATATAAACAATTTATACATAGTAAACCCCCCAAGATTGGTTGGTCGTGCATGGCAAGCCTTGAACGCAACCACATGAAGATTAAAGCTCGGTTGCTTTCCTGGATCAGATCTACAATAATCAAAAAGAAAAATTAGAAGTGGTAGCAGCGAGAACAAGATCTATGAGAAAAAGAAAAAAATATAGGAAGCAGTGCGTCAACCTCATGGATTGGTTGGTACAGAACTACCTCTTGTCACAGAACTACACCATGCCATGTCGTCTTTTGTGAACTATTTTGAAGTGAATTTTTGTTGTGTCGCGGTATAATCTTGACCTGGGGTGTCCAAATTTGTTACATGTGGCGCTTACTCTTCTTATAAATCTCCAAAAGATGGCTGAGCATCTGTTTGATTTTTTTGTGCTTTCACCCGACCTTGAATTGTCAGGTGGTTTTTTTGGTCCTTCCTGTATTTGTCAATTGAATCCATGTGTGTTGCGATAGAATGGATTGGATTCTCCTTGGAAGGAAAATCGATTGAGCTCTGATACCACTGTCACAAAGTTGGACACCCCAAGTTGGGAATCTGGCACACACATGAGAGAATTACTTAACTAAACTTAAATCAAAATTTGATGAGAGACGACATGGCTTGGCATAGTTTTGTGCCCAGAGGTATTGGCCCTGAAGTCTAGCACCCCTTTTAGTATCTATTTTTTATATTATATTTGTTGGGGTATAAAGCCCAATGTGGTCGCCCAGGTAAGTGGGCGGGCCGCCAGGTATGTACACATATTCTTTTGTAAAAACCTAATAAGAACTCACTATGCTCTACACATTACAGTAGAGCGAGTTCACCATATCTTCGTGCTCTTCTTCTCGCACTCTCTCTCGCGTCGCACTTCCGCTCGTACTCCTTCAACTGGTATCAGAGCTCAGATCGAGGCTCGGGGCAGCACTGCAAGAGGCTAGAGTCACCAGCTCAGATTGGAGTGAAATTCGACAGGCGAAGACACGGCCCCAAATCTTGTGGGATAGCCCGTAGGGCTAGGTGTTCACATATTTTCATTTTGAGGTCATCTCGGCCACCGTTCGGCTTCGACAAAGTTCTGCGCAAGCCATTTTCGACTACGTGGTCTCAGCGGGTGCAGATCCGACTCTGCAAATTTGGGGTTTCGGCCTACGACTGCAGGTGCTGAGGATATCTCCACTTCTAGAGTGCTGATTTGTGGCTGTCTACACATCGAAGGACGACTCAGAGTTCTTGGAGGCGTGTCACATACGACACGGGCACATCTACACACAGACTGTAGGCGACATCCACTAGTTCATCAGGTAGCTTGTGTTTGCTGCTTGATATTCCAGATTTCATCCTGACATTGCAGGTACTTCCACATGGGATGTATTGTCAGAGATGATGTATGTCTGTTGAGGGTTTGTTGGCTGTGAGTCACGCAGCAAACAACCGTCGCAACGGTTACAACATATAGTGGGAAATTTGTGGATGTATGACTTTGTGGGAAGTCTATGTACTGTAAGATTTACTGCAGCCTTTGTTGAGGGTCGAGTGAGGTTTTATTGAGCTGGGGGATTCTCGAATGTTGAGATCCTTTTGGTGATACAGGTCTTAGAGCGATCCCTCGAGCACCCTTAGATAGGCAGCTAGGATGTATTGACTGTGAGTTAGACAGTTGGGATTGCATCTTTGCTTTACTGCCGTTGAGGCATTGTCGCAATCTATGCTTACAGGATAGTGACAGGACAGTGAGAGACAGTACAGGTGCAGGACAGGTTTACTCGCAGCTTACAGTGTCAGAGAGACAGTGTTTTTTGAGCTTTTTTTTGGTCTATTTTTTAGTACACCAGAGCCATTTTACAAAGGAGACTTTGCCGAAATTTATGCAGAATCAAAAGCTTTCTTGGTTCATTTGACAGGTTGATATTGGTTCAGAGGTCAGTTTACAGCGAAAACTCTGCCGAATTTTTCCCAGGAAAGTAAACCACTGTGAAGCGTAGCTATGGATGGATCACAGGACACTGCTCTTTACAATATCAAGAAGCTGGATGGAACCAATTTTCCATTGTGGAAGAAGTAGATTTGGCACGTGTTGGTACAAAAGAAGCAGATAAAACCTATAAAGCTCAAGGGGATAAAACCACAAGATATGGACGAAGATGAATGGAGCGAAATGGATGAATTGGCACTTTCTACCATTATGCTGACTTTGGCAGAAAGCGTTTACTTCAATGTAGCAGACGAGATGTCGGCTTATCAAGCATGGATAAAGCTGAGTGATCTTTATGAGAAGCAGAGTGCAGCTTCACAAGTATACTGGCTTAAGAAGCTTGTTGACTTGAAGATGAAAGAAGGGACCCCTATGTCCAATCATCTGAATTAATTCAACACCATCTACAGTCAGTGGTCAGCTCAAGGTGTCAAGTTTGATGAACCTGTTAGAGCTATGTTCCTGTTGATCACATTGCCGGAAAGTTGGGACACTTTTCGTACAACTTTGAGTAATTCTACACCTCCAGATGGTTTGAACATAGCAGGTGTAGAAGGAAGTCTGCTTACTGAAGAAACCAATAGAAAGACAATGGACAAAGGCAAAGGAACAGCCTTAGTTGTCAGGGGAAGGATTAAAGAAAAGTACAAAGGTGGAAAGAGGAATCAGTCTCGTAGCAAGTCCCGGAGTGTTAAAGGCAAGAGTGACATAGAATGCTACCATTGTGGCAAGAAGGGTCACATGAAAAGAGACTGCAGAGAATGGAAAGCAGAAAAAGGCAAAGAAAAAGCAGAAGACCATGGTGAGAAGAACAAGTCCTCAGTGAAGATTCAAGAAATAAATGTGACAAACAATGTTGCAGAGGATGACAGTCTAGTGTCAGGAGACATCTACTTCTTGAAGAATACAATGGACTCAGCTCTTCTTACAGCATCTGATGGAAATGCACTGAGTGACTGGATTATAGACTCGGGGGCATCACTTCATGTGTCTCCAAACAAGGAGTGGTTTACCTCTTATGTGACCACCAAAGATCATGTTCGGCTAGGCAATGGGCAGACATGTGAGATCTTAGGTGTTGGAGATGTTCAATTGAAGTTTCAGAATGGCTCTTCTTTCACACTGAAGAATGTGAGACATGTTCCCGCAATTACAAAGAGCTTGATCAGCACAGGTTTACTTGATGATGCTGGCTACGTCACCACTTTTGGACAGAACATGTGGAAGATATCCAAGGGTTCTATGACAATAGCACATGGAGTAAAGTATGGAGGACTTTACATGATTTATATATCAAATGTCTCTAAAAATGTAATCAATGTAACCGAGCAGCCGAACGTCTCTTTGTGGCATAGCCGGTTAGGACATATGTCCAAGAAGGGAATGGAAATCTTGTCTCGTTCTCGTTATTTGCCTGGTTTTTCATTTAGTGATTTTGAATTCTGTGAACATTGTCTGTATGGTAAGCAAACACAGCAGCCACATAAGCATAGAAGCAGTAGAAGAGATACACAGTTGGCACTTGTTCATAGCGATTTGTGTGGACCTATGCCTAACCTATCTCTAGGGGGAGCTTCTTACTTCATGACATTTATAGATGATTACTCGAGGAAAGTATGGGTTTACTTTCTCAAGCACAAGGATGAAGCGTTTAGCGTTTTCAAAACGTTTGTGACACTTCTTGAGAATCAGAGTGGCAAGAAGCTTAAATGCTTACGCACTGACAATGGTGGAGAGTATGTTTCAAAGGCCTTTCAGGACTTTTGTGAGTCAAAAGGTATAAAACGTGAACTTACTGCTCCTTACAATCCTCCTCAAAATGGTGTTGCTGAGAGGATGAATAGGACCATACAAGAGAAGGTCAGAAGTATGTTGTCTAATGCACAGCTGCCAAATGGGTTTTGGGCTGAAGCTGTATCAACAGCTGTTCATCTTATAAATAGATCTCCTAGCAAGGTTTTGCAGAAGGATTCGGTACCAGAGATGGTATGGTCAGGCAACATGCCCTCATACAAGCATCTCAGAGTCTTTGGCTGTGAGGCATATACTCATGTTCCAAAGGAATTTAGGAACAAACTTGAGCCAAAGAGTAGAAAGTGCATCTTTCTAGGCTATGGCAATTCTGGTGAGATGGGGTACAGACTTTGGGATCCCGAATCCAGAAAGGTTGTCCGTAGCAATGATGTTCACTTTAATGAATCCAAATACCATTCTAAACCTGAGAGGGTTGAGGAGATTAGAAGAGTTGTCTTCCAAGAAGATGGACCTGCACGTGCAAGACAAAATGTCAGGGCTCAAGAGGAGCAAGGACAGGATAGATTGGAACCGCAGGTTGTGGCTGAGCCTGAGCCACCTGTTGTGCATAGATCTGGACGTGTCGCGCGACCTCCTGATAGGTTTGTTCCATCTATGAACTATGTCATGTTGACTGATTGCAATGAGCCTTCATGTTACAAGGAAGCAGTGCAAATGAAGGACTCCGGGAATTGGCAATTGGCCATGCAGTCAGAGACTCTGCATAAAAACCAGACATGGAAGCTAGTTAAATTACCACGGGGCAAAAAGGCTCTACCTTGTAAATGGGTTTACATGTATAAGATCACCGCTCATGAAAGTCAACCAAAGTACAAAACAAGGCTTGTTGCCAAGGGCTTTAAGCAAGAACAAGGCATTGACTTTGATGAAGTCTTCTCTCCAGTGGTCAAGATGACTACATTGAGATGCTTTCTTGCGTTGGTTGCCATATTAGATTTGGTGTTGCACCAAATGGATGTCAAGACAGCGTTCTTGCATGGTGATCTAGATGTGGAAATTTACATGCAGCAGCCAGAAGGGTTTGTTGAGAAAGGCAAGGAAGATTTGGTATGCCAGTTGTTAAAGAGTCTTTATGGCTTAAAACAATCACCGAGGACATGGTACCATAAGTTCCACAAGTTTATGCTCTCTCAAGGCTACAAATGTAGTGAGTTCGATCACTGTCTATATACAAAGAAGGCTAAGGATGGCAGTTGGCTGATCCTTATTTTGTATGTGGATGACATGTTGATTGCTGGCAAGCACTTGGAAGAAATTTCAGCTTTGAAGTCAAAGATGGCAAAATCGTTTGACATGAAAGACATGGGTGAGGCAAGTCATATACTTGGTATGCGCATTGAGAGAGACAGATCAAAGAAGTTGATTTGGTTATCTCAAACAGAGTATATTGACAAGGTTTTGCAACGTTTCAATATGGAGAAGGGAAAGGCATTGAGTGTTCCATTGCCACCATATGTGAAACTTAGCAAACAAGATTTTCCTGTGTGTGAGGAAGAACAGGCTGAAATGGATAAGATTCCATATGCGTCTGCAGTGGGTAGTTTAATGTGTGCAATGATTGCTACTCGCCCAGACATTGCGTTTGCAGTGGGAGTAGTAAGTCGATACATGTCAAACCCAGGCAAGAAACATTGGGAGGCAGTGAAAGGAATATTGAGATACCTGAAAGCTACAAAGAGTATGCGTATATGCTATGGGAGTCAGGAGCTAAGTGTAAAGGGTTTTACAGACTCAGATTATGCATGTGACTTAGACAACCGAAGGTCTACGTCAGGGTATGTCTTTACATTGGCTGGTGGAGCAGTATCATGGCGTTCTAGATTACAAGATTGTGTTACTCAGTCTACTACAGAGGCTGAATATGTTGCAGCACCAGAGGCATGCAAAGAATCAATTTGGCTTAATCGACTAGTAACAGATTTGGGAATCAAAGAAGAGATTCCTGTGTTATATTGTGATAGTCAAAGTGCTATACAATTGGCTCGCAATCCAGTTTATCACTCAAAGACAAAGCATGTGGATGTGAAGTATCATTTTATCAAGGAAATGCTCAAGGATAAGCAACTTCAGCTTGTCAAAGTTCACACCACAGAAAATCCTGCTGATCTACTTACAAAAGGACTTCCCTCAGAGAGCTTTGCGCATTTTCGCAAGCAGTTAGGTGTAGGGTAGTATATCACTTCTCTACATCTGTTGTATATTAGCTTGTATAGTAGCTTCTCTCACACTTAAAGTACCACATTGGACTTTAAGTGGGAGGTTGTTGGGGTATAAAGCCCAATGTGGTCGCCCAGGTAAGTGGGCGGGCCGCCAGGTATGTACACATATTCTTTTGTAAAAACCTAATAAGAACTCACTATGCTCTACACATTACAGTAGAGCGAGTTCACCATATCGTCGTGCTCTTCTTCTCGCACTCTCTCTCGCATCGCACTTCCGCTCGTACTCCTTCAATATTTCATAATAACTAATATCTAATTCTCTTAACTGATTTTCTCGTGTTAAACTGATTATAAAATATGGGAGAGTACTAGGGGAGAAAAAGCTAGATTATTGGTAAGGCTAGCAGACTAGTCACAGTAGGGATCCAAAGGAAGGAAAATAGGGATCCAAAGGGGTACCATCTGTAGAAGAGAAATTTGCAAGTAATGGGCTTTCAAAGACCTAAGGTTCAGCCCATTAAGGCTTCCAAAATGCTAAGGTTCCAAATTTCAAAGGGTAAGTCCAATGTTCAAGCTTAAGGAATGTGGATGCTTTATAATTGTACACAAAGTCTTCTTGTCATAATAACTAATATCTAATTCTCCTAAATGATTTTCATATGTTAAACTGATCATTTAACATGGGGAAGTACCAGGGAAGAAAAAGCTAGAATATTGGTTAAGTTGGCAGAGCGGCCATAGTAGGGATCCAAAGGAGGGAAAATAGGGATCCAAAGGGGGGTCCATATGCAAAAGAGCAATGTGCAACAATGGGCTTTAAAGAACCTAAGGATCAGACCATTAAGACTTCGAAATGCTAAGATTTCAAAATTCAAAGGTAAGTCCAAATGGTCAAGCTTAGTGGAATTGGATACTTTTGTGAGTGTGCACAAAAGTCTTCAAGACTCCTACATAGGAGGGGGCAAGCCCTAAAGGTAGGGAAAGAGAGAAAAAAGGTGAGAGAACACACACACACACACTCTAAAGCTTCCCTTTACACAAAGGGCATAAGGGACACATGTCAGCTCCCTAGGCCAATTTCCCACAAGGTGCACTCAAATCCTATTGGATGGTAATAGAGGTGGACCAAGGATTAGGCTGGAGTAAATCTAGTTTAATTCATTCAAGAACACTTAATAAAAGAACCAATAAAAGTTAAGCTCTCTAGAAGACTATTGACAGTCTCCCAAGGGGTCTAATGGGCATTCAACAGCCCCAATGGCTTGCCTGCTTCCTATTGGCCATAAGACAAAGGGGTCCAATGAGAGTTTAGTTACATTTTTAATTACCTAAAGCTCTCACAAAAGGGGAAAGGGGGACACATGTCACAAGTCTATCACTTATGCTTCTCCATTATGATTGGCTAAGCTTTGCAGGGTCCAATGGGGTGCCAACAAGAGTAAATTGCAAGAGGTGTCAACCAAGAGAGAGACAAGGCTGATTTTGGCAATGCATTATCACACACACACACACACACACACACACACACACAGACGATCTCATGTATGAAGCAAGAAGACTATCTCTCTCCTTTTCAAGCTTTAATGTAAAGCTCATCATCTACTCCAAGCTTGTGAGAAGGGAGGCCTACACCAACAACTCTTGGCTTTGTGATGCAAATCCAACCAAGAGCCAAGCTTGAATGCATGCTCATCTCCTCTACCATGCTAATTACTAAGCTATTATGAATGATTATGTGAGGAGATATACTTCTTTCTCGTAAGAGTAATCCTTCTTCCTCTCAATCTACTCTAATACCTACTAGCTCTCACCATCTTCGAAGGTGTGTGAGGTCTTGGGTCTTAGATCGTGAGGGAATTGATGTTGTGTTTTATAAGTGTTTGCTTAGTGCTTGAAGCTTCCATCTTCATTGCACTAGCTAGTTATTGAAGGAAGAGAAAGAATTGTATTGTAAAATGTCTCCCTTGATGGGGGAAACCTAAAATACAAAGCCTTTTGGAGGGGGGTCGGCTCCATATAAATCCGGTCCTCAACTATTGTCAATAGTTTAATTTCTCTCTCTTTTGAAGTATTGTTCATGCCTATCTAACTAGGTGTTATGCTTTTTTTTGCTCTGTCCATCCAAGCACTCTTTCTATGCTCATTAGGAATGTATTCTAATGAAATCCTCACTATGTTCATGTTATTTTCCTCTACACACAAGCTACTAGGCGATTAAATGTTACATTGGTATCAAAGCACAAGGTTTCTCTTTTCTTGCTCAAGAAGGGAGGTCCTCAAGGTAGCTATAAATGGTTGGTATTATTAATTGTGAGAGGCGGAAGTGAAAAATAGACCCGGTGGCCTCTACACCAAGACTATGCACAATGGCCTCATCATGGGAAATACGCAATAGGGCACCACCTAGCAAGATATGCGGCTAGGACGCATACATATACACAATGAAACATGCCATGGAAAACAATTTCAAGATCCACGCCCAAATGTGGAATGGGGTGGTCAGAGAATAAGGTGAGAGGAGTGGTGAGTGAGTGAGAATGGGCTCGCTACTCATGCATGTAGTAAGGAAGATAACGAGGTCAGGGATACATACAAGTATGCTCACTTCTCATACAAGAGGTGGCGAATCTGCACACCTCAAGATGGAAGTAGCAAGATGATAGGAATATGAGAGGGAGAGAGAGAGTGTGTGTATGGTTGCGAATCCGCACACCTTAACATAAGCAAAAAAAAAATAAAAAAAATGGCAAGGAACAAGCATATACCATACTCACAATGAGATGTATCCAAAGTGACACAAAGTATGGCACCAAAATGGAGTGTGTTGGTTGCTTGCAAAAGATGAATACAATAGGTAGCATATGGCAGGAAAATGAGAAGGGAGCAAGATCGTAGGAGGCATAATGGAGAGATGGGAGTTGATGGCGAGGAATATCATGAGTGTGTCCACCCTTCTTCTTCTTGAAATTGTGCCTTCAACCCTTAATTACAAGTGGTGTGGTGTTCATCTTTTGTGCATGGTGATGGTGATGATGATGATGATGGTGTTGTGATTATGTGATTAGGGTTCATGCTACAAGCATGTAGCACAAGAGTGTGTATGGATAGGCGTGTGTGTGTGTGTGTCTCCTCCCAAGTGAGCTCTCATGGCCTCCTTATATAGGGAAGGAGGGGAGGATTTAGCAATATTTCTATTTGAGGTGACTCGTCCCACTTTGGTGACTAGGAAAATGGGGTACATGTGACTGTGGCTCCCATCTTGTCTCCTCATTATTTAAAATACCAGAGTCAATAGAGAGAGAAGAAGAGAGAATGTGGGTAGGATGTAGAGGATAGGAGATATTTACAATAGTCTAACTTTGACTAGAGACATAAGCTTACTAGGGAGAGAAGAGAGAGGTAAGAAATTACAAGAGAGTTTGTCAAAGGTGGATAGTTGTTGATGAGGATGGATCCTCCAAAAAATGGTGATAGAATTACTCTAAACTAGCCAAGATCTCATTAAAAGAGCCTTGTCTCTTGTAATCATGCTTGAAGACTTGTAGAACCATAGCCATTCTAGAAGGAAGAAAATTGGGGATGGCCTGTGTCACCATTACACGAGAAAACTGGGGTCCACCACAAAAATCATAGCTCCGCTTTCATAACTTCAAAAATTCTGAAAAAAATTGAGCTGAAAGTTGAGATCACGAGCTACATCTTTCATGTTAAACGCTCCTTCAGATTCGGGGTTCTTCTTTACTTAAAAACCTCAGCCAAATAATGTATTATTTGTGGCTGCAAAGGTCTTTTGGTGGTCCCCTTTGAGTGGACTTCTCTCTTGCCTTCAAGTGTAAGCTCCTTCATGTGTATGAAAACATGACCTAAAGTTTTGAAAAGATTGGCAATCATCTAGATAGAGGTATTATTGAAATTTGAAAGTGGGGTTGAGGTTTAAAAATGAAAACTAGTGAATAAAATATTTGGTAGGGTGGAATAATATATATACATGAAAAATATATTAGAAAATACTAAAATATATAATGTAATTTAAAATATATATATTTTTAATATTTAAGGTCAAAAGAGAGATCAACAAAGAAAGCTTACTTATTATACATCGTGATTGATTAGCATAAGTCTTATTTATTTAATAAAGGCTAAAACGCTTGTGAAAAAGGGAAGAAAAATCAAAAGTAACTTATATAATAGAAAATAATTTTGGTAAAAGAGAAAAAATATATGGGGGGTTCCCATGCATGGAAAAGCTTGCCTCATTAGCCCTCCCCCTAAGGCTAGAGGTATTCATGCCTCTAGCGCTATACTTGATTCTTCTTCAATTGAGGTGGAGGAGTCTCCCTCCTCAGGGATTTCCATCATAGGTGCTTGATCAAACCTCAAAAAGTATTGCTTCAACCTCCATCCATTGACACGTGTTTTGTGGAGCCTACCATCTGCATCCATCAATCGGTAACTGCCATTGGCGTAGCGCTTTCTAATGACAAATGGCCCCTCCCATCTGCGTGAAAACTTTTTATCCTTCCTAGTGTCAAACTTGTTATCATACCATAGGACCAACATACCTTTCTTGAGACCTTTTTCCCTAAGTCCCTTGTTGAAGGTAAGTCGACGTTGCTCTGCCTGTGCTGCATAATAGTTGATAGCATCTTCTCTGTCTAGTTGAAGCCTCTCTAGATCAAGAATGTGGTTGTGGAGATGAGCATTAGGACGTTCCACCTGCCTAGCTAGCACCCTGAGACTAGCCAATTGTACTTCAATGGGTAAAATGGCTTCCTTACCAAACACCAAGTGATATGGTGTGAACCCAAGGAATGTGCGAAATGAAGTGCGATAAGCCCAAAGTGCAGCCATAAGATGCTTGTCCCAATCACTTTTGTGACTGTTTACTGTTTTCCATTTCCGCTTTCCGCTTCTTTAGTTGGGCATCTTCCTCTTCTGTTCTTCTTTCTTCTTCCATATTTTCTTGTGTACTTCTTGTTACTCTTTCCAGCCTGCGTCCTCCAATGATGTTAATAGAGGCAGGTATTTTCCTTTGTGATCTGTCTTCGATATTCTCTCTTAATACCAGCCAGTCGTTCTGATGAGGGGCAGGTGGCAACTGATCTGCCGCGCCTATGGCCTGGTATATTACTCTGGTCAGGACTTCTCCTCCTGCAATGTAATTTGGTATGTCCTGCCTTAGCTTTGTCATTTCTTCAAACAAATATGACGCGTGATCTATATATAACTCATGGGTCATTCCCATAGCCCATGTCAGTGTGGTTGAGATGCTCCCGTGTGGTGTAGTGTATCTTGGCGGTCGTTTGCTGTAGCTCAACAAACACTGACTGTAGATCTGTGTCAGTTCTCTTACTTCCGGGTTTGCTATGAGTTCGAAAGAAGGTAGTTTAGAATTTTGCAAGTAGACTGTGAGGTTTTTCCTTCTTTGTCTCATGTTTACTCCTTGATCTGACAATTTCAATGCCTCTTTGATGATCTGGATCTCCATCACTTCATTATCCATGCCTGTCACTCTGTAAGTTCCATCTTCTTGGATAGTCTCAATTAGGTGTTGTACCCTCTTGAAATCTATCCCTACTGGTGGTAGTGATACAAAGTTCCACAAGCCAACTTTTTTGAGCCATGACCTTTGCGGTGATCTTTTCAAGTAATTCTCTGCCTCCTTGGGGATCATCACTGTATCCACTAAGTTTCTTTTGTCATCCACATATGAACCTTGATAGATCTGAAAGGCTGCTGCCTATTGCACATCTGCAGGTATCCAGGTAGCTGCTGGCTTTAGGGAATTGGGTAGAAGTGCATAGGGTACTGCACCTTCCGTTGCCAGGTTCTTGCCTTTTCTTTTTCCCGGAGAAGCATCCATGGATCCTATATTCACAATTAACAGTTAATGCACAAACATAGTACTACTCTTCTAAATTGATTACCACTTAATCATGCATCTAGATGAGCCTTCTTAGTCCCCAGATTAGTTACGGTAAAATGTTAGCAGATAGACAAGCTCTTCCATTGTGCGACTTTGACGGCTTCAAATTAGTGTTGTTGGTGAAGGAGGACAAGTCCAAATGCCTTGAAATTTTGTGTGGCGTATGTTCACAAGGCATGTAAGGTCACTCTATAAGCCCAAGCTCAAAATCTGTTCATTTGCAGCTTTTTCTCTGTCTATCGCGATATACTAGACTTTTTTTTACCAGGGACCTATTTTGCAGTTGTGCCATCACCAATTGGTTTCCCATACCTTGCACATGATCTGATCCCATTTTCACCTCAAATGAACGTCAAGTGACCCCTTTTTGGATCGACTCCCATTTTTCTAGATTCCTTCCACGGAGATGTTGGTCTATCTCCTTCATTTTGTGTTGTTTTGGGCTCAAACTTAGTGGGTGGTCCTCTTGCATCATGTTGAAGACAACTGTTAATTCAAAATTTTGATAAGATGGTCCAGTATCCCTCTGCTTAGTCTATCGCAATAGACTGGTACTTAGTGTCAATTTGTCATTTTTTGGCTCTGTGATCATCTGTCTGCCTTCTCCCAGTTGATGTAAGGTTTCTTGACCCCTCACATGTGAATTTTACATGTCTACCCTTGAGATTTCCTGTTCTGACTCTGAGTTATCAACATGTCTTTCTCAGCTTGCCATATGAGTCCATCCTGTCACCAAATTTGGTGTACTGCCTTCATGTGCTTCCCCAAGTCTATTTTGTTAAAATTTTGAAAAGTCTTTCCCCCAATTATTGGTGTAGCAAGTCTATCGCGATAGACTAAGTTATTTGGCTAGAAAAGATCCCTCTTGCACTTTGATTTGATAATGGTGGTTAATATTCCTTGTTAGCACCCTTCATGAAGCCAAAGTCAAAATTTCACTTGTCTAATTATAAATTCAAGTCTATCGCGATAGACTAGTACTTGGTCAGTTTTACCAGTTTTTTTGATGTTAGTTGAACACAATGGTGTTAATAGGCCCTCCTAGACACACACATCAAGTTTTAATCAATTTAGAAGAGTGTATTCCCTGTTTGCAGCACTTAGCTGGTCCTGGAGTCGAAGTAGACCACTTAGGTGATGGTCGCCGTTCCTTTTGGTCATTGTATGATTCCGACTGTCTTTTATTTCCTTTTGACCTTCCATCCAAGTAGTCAGTTGTTGTTTTGGTGTTTACAACACCAAGAACGACCATTTGGACATCTTTCTGGCCTGTTGCCGGCATTTGCCCTAGTGGAAGAGATTTTTTCCTGAGTGGACTTATCCATCTCGTAGTTGACCTCTTTTGGATGTACCTTGTTAAATTTGGTGTCATTTTGTCGCTGGGTCGGCCCGTTAGAGTATCGTGACACTTTGTGCGGTTTTCGTCAGATAGGGACTTTAGGCTCCATTTTGATGAACTTTTTCATGGTCTAACCCTTCAGTCGGTTTGTCGAGGTTATTGGCTTGCTGTCTATGAATTTTGGCTCATTTTCGATCACCTTGGTTTAGTTGCCCTTTTGCAGGTCCTGTGAAATTAGGGTTTTCTGAGTGGCTTCCTTCGCGCTTTCTGAGGTCATAGGCTCGATCCCTAAGCTATAGGCATTGTGCCTTTCAATTTTGGTTCCATTTGGTGGCCCCTAGGTCTCGGTCTACCGTATGTGTGCACAGGTTGTGATTGTGATGTCGGCGAGGTTTTGCAACTAACTGAAGTAAACAACACTTAGAGTCAGTGTTGACGAGCATACCTCTCATATCTGATGTCGATCTGGTGACCGTGCGCGATGATGAGCTTCTGGAAGTCTCAATTGCTGTAGGGAGCTCTCTCTCACTCACTATGGAAAATGACTCAAATGAGGGATTTCTAGCCTAGCCTCTCTATATGTAATCGAGACTCCGACACCAAATTTTCCCATCTTTTACCTGTGGCCATAACTTTTTGCGAGATGCGCTTTAGGCTCGCAAATTTCCTGATTTGGACTTCGGTTGCTCCAATTTTACCATTTTTGTAGATTTCTCTTGTTGAAGGTCCCTTCATGACGGTGGTCATTTTGCCCTGTCACCTTTGCAGTCCCTATTTTTTATGTGTCTTCTTTACCTTGCTCTGATCAGGCGTCTCTTCTTCTGTGTTTCCATCTGGATTACGGTTTTTTTCTATAATTTTTGCTAGAAAATGGCTAAAATAAAGCAAATAAATCCCAAAATAACCCGAAAATAGCAATTCTAACCTAGAAAAATACCAATGAAAGGAAAAACACTTTGTAGCTCCCTTTTCTCTTGTCTATGTACATTCTCGCTCATTATCGTCAACATTGGCCTATTTTTTGCTGTTTTTAGATAGCTTTTGGCCAGATTTAACTCTCTTTATAGTCTATAGACATCCATAGGGGCTCATGAATGATGATTTGGTCCCCAATTCTGATTAATTATGAGGGCATATTCTTTTTCCCAAAATCACACAATAAAACGCAAAAATGGTTGAAAAATTGCTCACAAACATTGCCCTCTAATATATGACATGAGTCCGCATTTGGAATGCCTCCCCCCCTCCTAGTTGGAGTCCTCCCGGACGACAGGGTATCATCAAGGGTATGTGTTGCACATGGGTTTGAACTCGTGCTAATGCAGGCCTTGTAATATAGCCCTATATGCATGTACGGTCAATGCATGTAGAAAGAATTTATGCAGTGCAAGAGGAAGGTATAAGCGATTCGCTTATTGGCATTTGTCGTTGAGGCTTCCTGTGGTAGCTTGAGTTGGCTGGCAGATTTTCTTTGCAAGGAGTAGTTGTAAATCTGCCACTCTTTGTTTGATTGTTTTCCACTGGTTTTGAATTGGCGTATGTGGTTCCTTTGAAGTCGATATTGTCATATCTGGTGGAACATTCTTTCTTTATGGTTCGATGACTTGGGTCTTATAGATCCTTGTAGTTTTTGTTGTTGATTCTGTTTGTTTCCTCGTGCTGTTTGCATGATGTGGCTTGACCTTGACAGTTGTAGATAACTGCTCGATTGTCATCTTTGGCCTCCCTTCTTGTGTTGTTGGCCCGTTTTGAATTGGCAATTTTGGCCGCCATACCAATATAGTCCGTTGCGTATTCGATAGATTGACTATGGTTCTTTGAAGTTTTGCCGGCTTTTGGTGTTTTGTTTGTTCTTCTGACTCCTTTTTTATAGGAATTAGACTGTCGTGCCTTATCCAAACTTTGTATTTCCTCTTTTGATGTAATTGTGCCTCGGCCAGCTCTGTACGCCGTACCCAAACTTACCTGGTTCCCTGCATGGTTGTTGATTTTTGATAAGACATTGTTGGACTTGTAAACTTTGTTTGTTGTTGGGCAGATCTTTGCGGTTGTATTGACTTTTGTTTCCTCCTTGACATGAATTGGTTATATGATAAGAAGGGTTCTGAAAATTTTTCATTTCTGAACAGTGCTTCATTAGTATCCAAATCAATGAATACCCTGTTAGCTTTCATCCATGACACTGCTAAGATACACAACGTTGCTGATCTACTTGGTGGCAGTACATGGAATTTTGTAGTATACGGGTGTGCCTGCACTGCAATTGATATTATAATAGACCACAACGTGGTCACCTCATCTCCCAATGCTACTTTCAATCGGTGTGTCTCTGGGATCGTCTTTATTGCTCCAAGTTTCTGAAAATCTCAAAGCTAATGACACTCATTTTTGCTCCAGTGTGAAGCAATGCATAGATTTCAACTTGTTTTGTGCCTGCATAAGCTTTTATGTAAGGACTACACCAAGTATCTTCCAAGTCGTCAATGATGCTATCGTCCTGAGCCCTAAGGTCTGTCATGGTCTTTTCTAATTCGTCGCTTTGTATATCCACTTCGATTAGTTGGGATGTTGAAAGAGGATATTCGTCAGTCATCATTGGGGTGACTATGTTTATTGTCCTGAGAAACTGCTTTCGTTTAGCAATCCGTTCCTTTGCTTCTTGTTGTGCCTGGTCCTTAATTCTTTGTTGTTCTTGTCTATAAGTTTTTCCATAATGCAGTTGAAACAACATTTCCGGTGTTAAAGGTAGATGATATTTTTTTAAACGACACCCACTAATCCAGTTCGGCATTTCTTTTCCATCTAGTGTCGACAATTTTACTGCTCCGCTGGACGATATTTATTGGATCAAATAAGGCCCCATTCCCCTTTTCTTTAGCTTTTTGGCATGCTATTTAAGGGTGTATACCAAGACATAGTCGCCTGTTTTAAAGTCCTTGTTCTTGACATGTTTGTCAAAAAACTCTTTCTGTTGTCTTTTTTTTGCATATATGGCCGCTACAGCATTGAGTCGTAACTCATCTAATTTTTCAAGGTCCTCTAACCGTTCTGAAAGTTCATGCCCCGTCCATTCCAATTGTGTGGCTACCCTTAGTGTGGGGATCAAAAAGTCAATAGGCAGTATTGCATTTAACCCATATACCATATTAAATGGTGTAGCATTGAGTGTTGTTTTATATGCAACTCGATAAGTCCACAATGCCGAATAGAGCATCTAATCCTAATTTGTTCTTGTTTCACTAACCAGTTTCGTAAGAACTATGTACAATATTTTGTTGGTCGTTTCCGCTTGGCCATTGGCTTGTGGATGATAGGGTGCAGATTTGCGATGAATTACCATAAACTCATTTAAGAGATGTTGGATAACTTCATTTACAAAGTGTGTCCCTCTATCACTCACCAACTCGATTGGAAGGCCATAACGTGTAAACACATATTCATATAAGAATTGTGCCGTGGTTCTACCATCTGCTTTCGTTGTGGCTTTTGCTTCCACCCATTTGGTCATGTAATCCGTGGCCACTATGATATATTGTGCTTGTGAACGATACGCTGGTGGAGTGATAGGACCAACAAAGTCCAATCCCCATTTAGCGAATGCTCGAGCACTCATCATTGGTCTTAAAGGCATTTCGTCTCTTTTAAGTGGTACCTTAGTGCGTTGACATTCATCAAACCTTTTCAAGAATTCTGATGCATCTTGAATCATGGTCGGCCACCATATACCGGCAACCATAATGGCTTTAGACCAATCTCCTGGCAGCTCCTTATTAGTCAAATATTTCACAATAGCATGACTCCATGCGGGTGCTACTGTCACTTGGTATAATGTGGCATAATCCACAGTGGTATTGGATGTGCAAAAGTCGCATTTCTTGATGTAATTAGCTACATCGCCTGCCATTCCTGGCCAATACACTCCAAGTCTTCTTAATTGTTCATACATCATTTGATTTCCTCTATGGAATCCCCCTGTTTGTGTATGGGCCTCCTCTAGATACGCTTCGTACTCCTCTGGGCCTATACACAACCTTAGAATCCCATCGTTTCCATGATGGTACATTCTTCTTGCAAGCATTGTGTAATTTCGTGCTTGTCTAATGTCTTCCACCGTGAGTTTGTCGTCAAGATTCATTCCATATGTCAGCAACGGAATAATTTGCTCTGACCATTTCGGTACCATCTCTATATTAAACAGGTATGCGTCTGGGAGATCATCATCTACCCCGGTAGCTTTTTCGCCATGTAGTAATCGAGAAAGGTGGTCTGCTCTTTGATGAGTTTTTCCTTTCTTAACTACTACCATAAAATCAAACTCCAGCAACACAATGAACCATCTTACAATTCGTCCCATGTTACAAGGTTTGTTTACTAAGTACAAGAGTGCCTGATGATCCACAAAGAATGTGAATTTGTTCGCAAGTAAGTAATGCCGAAATTTCTTTACCGCATATATCATACCCAATCCTTCTCTTTCAGTGGTAGTATAATTCTTTTCTGCACTGTTGAGTTATCTACTAGCATAACTGATTGGAGATGGACCTGCATGTGCAAGACAAAATGTCAGGGCTCAAGAGGAGAAAGGACAGGATAGATTGGAACCACAGGTCTTACCCTCATCTGGTTGTGCTAATATACAGCCTATTGCAAATTCCGAAGCATCTACATGTACATGGAAGATCTTTGACCAATCTTGTGCTTTTAGAATTGGTGCAGATACCAGTGCATCTTTTAGTTTCTAGAATGACTCCTCACATTCATTTGTCCAAATGAAGAGCATGATTAGACTATACAAGGGTTTTGCTATTACATCGTACATGTAGATAAAACGTCGGTAGTATCCACAGTGTCCCATAAATGATTGTACCTCTCGTATAGTGTTTGGTCTTGGCAATTCTATGATCACCTTTACCTTGTCTTCATCAGTGGTAATTCCATTAGCCAACACTATGTGGCCTAAGATTTTACCTTGTCGTACCATGAATACACATTTTTCTGGGTTGAGGCAAATCCTATACGTTCTGCATTTCTCGAATACCTTTCTAAGATGATCCATATGGTCTTCTCTCAATAGATAATAGACACACAAGTCGTCCATGTAAATATCCAAGAATTTTCGCAAGTATTATTTAAAAGCGTGTGTCATTAATCTTTGAAATGTGGTTGGAGCATTGGTCAAGCCAAATGGCATTACCCTAAACGCATATATGCCCCATTCTGTTGCAAATGCTGTTTTGTATTGATCTTCTAGTTTGACCCTCAATTGGTTATAACCAGAGAATCCGTCCATAAAGCTATAGGCTTGCTTGCCTGCTACTCGTTCCAGGACGTGTTCAGTGATAGGAAGAGGGTAGTTGTCCCTTATTGTTGCTGTGTTTACCTTCTTGAGATTCACACACACTCGTAATTTCCCGTTTTTCTTTGGTACCACCACTATCGGGGATACCCAATCCGTGTGTTCTATCTCATAAATAAATTCAGCCTCCATAAGTTTGTCTATCTCCTCTTTTATCCTTTTGGCGAATGTCTCATTATACGTGTATGGATGTTGTTTGCTTGGCTTTTCATCAGACTTCAGAGGGATTGAATGTTCACAAATGTTAGGATCCACTCCCTTCAAATCTTTGTACGACCATGCAAATACATCTCGAAATTCCTTAAGTGTTTTGATTAGTAAGTCCTCTTCTTCTCGACCTAGATCTGTGGCAATGTAAGCAGGTCAAGGATTTTCTCCTGGATCTGCTAAGTCTATTTTCTTGGCGTTCTTTGGCCCATCGTAGGACTCGTTTAATTTAGGCTCCCTCATTGGTTTCTGAACCACCAATCTTCTTTCCTGAATGGTGTACTTACAATAGTGAGGAGGTACATCTATCTTTTTACTCCCATCATTAGCGTTCGTTCCATCGCTACTTTCCATTTCAGTTTTCCATACATTTTTAATTTTTTGTTTCAACTCATTGTATCTCATTTTCCGTTCAATTTTCGTTATAATTGGACTACCACAGACATTCAGTTTTTCTATTGCAACTCTTTTTTTTGCTTTGCTAGTTTTCCTAGGTTTCAACAGTCTGGACTTAAATCCTGAGTCTTCAACAACCTTAAGAAATCTTCCTGACCCTTTATCCTTAGCACCATCAACAGCATGAATGTTCATAAGGAAATGTGTCTTACCCTTAAACTTCGGCATGGGTCTCAGCCTGGTTGGTGGACTGATATGGTGTCGTTTACTCTTGTATCTTTTTGGGCGTCTCTCACTTTGTTTTGGGAAATTGTACAAGACGTCATTGTCTTGATCTTGATTGTCGTCTCCCTCCGTATTTTTCGACTTCTCGTCATCCGCGTTATCCTTGTTTTCACTTTGATCAGAAGAATCATAAAATTCTTCTCCCTCCTGCTTGATTTCTTTAGTGGGGATGTCCACATAGCCCACTATCTTAATTGCAAGTTTCGTTTCTGTTTTATTTATCCTCATATTCTCAGTATCTCCATCGTTCTCGTCCTCCTCCACAATTTTGCTCAACATGTAGTATGGTATGATATCATAGCCATTCTCATCACAAAATTTGGTAGGAGTGACTTCATTGACGCATACATCCAATGTAGCCAAAATCTGAGACCATTCTAGTGGTTCGAGCTTCTCTTCAGGAAAAGGTTCTCGTATATATGCATCGTCTTCCAAGACCCTCTCTAGTGTCCTTTCATTGTGGTCAAATTCACTACATTGAGATGCCCCGCACATCCATATCTCCTTTTTCTTACAAAGCCACGCTGGGACTTCTGATTCACTAATGGTGGCTGAGTCAAATTCTTCCACAGGGGTTCTCGTGACATCATGGTAGCTATGATTTTTCATGTTTACGTGTGTAGTAGTTTCAGCATGTATTAGATACAAATAATCATACCCCTAGTGCTGCACCTTTTTGAGTTGCCTCATGAACGGCCTACCAAGGATTTCATAGTTGTTCTTCTTGCCGAAATCTATTATGGCAAAGGTATGTTCGTACTCTATGCCACAGGAAGATACCACAATTGCCTCAAGCAATCCTATAGGCCTTTCTATGTGCCCATCCGCCAGTTGCAATTTTATTCTAGTTGTTCGTATTGCTGGTTTTCCCCATTTTTCCCATAGTATTTTGGTCGCAATGGCAATGCCAGCTCCACTATCAAGTATTGCCTTAGTCTCTATGATGTTAAACTCAACTGGTAGGGTTGTGTTGCCATCTTCACCTTCACAATACTCTCCTACCTTGTTGAGTGGCACTGGTCTAGTGTTGACTTTCTTCGGTTCTGTGTCATTAAGCTTGGTTTCGAAGAACTTAAGAGGTCTCCTTATGCCAAATATTTCAAGACATTTGCCCACTTCCGTCCACATGCTTGGCCTAATTTTTAACAATTCTGCCAATGTGATTGTGCACTTGACCGGAGTGGTCAATAAGTCTGTCAGGATTTTAGTGTCCAATTGATTTGACCCGCCTATTCTCTGAGAAGGTACTCTTCGAATTTCTGACCTTGCCTCATAGTTCCCTATATATGATGGCAAAGTTCTGAGTGATTCTGGTCTACTATCTTCGGATGCAACTGAGCCATTATCCCCTTGAAATGATTTAACGTCTAAACCCCATGGAGGCTTATTCAAGTTCACTCCAAGAAAGGCGCCGACTCGACTGTTTTTGTCTCATATTTTTCTTGAGCTCTTCAGGCCAATTTTCTTCCACAATAGGGGAATAAGGTGGAAAATCTTTCAATGATTCATCAGTGCTATTTGGCACGTCTCTTGTATCCTCTACATCCGGCAAGGATTTAACGTTTTCTATCTTGTCGGGTATCCTTTGTTCGGTTTTGTGAGGTGTTTCATTGTTTGGTGGTTTGATTAATCTATCTCCCGCTTCCATAGGTGGAGGCTCCAGTAAAGCTTGTGCAGTTTCAATCGGCTGTTTGCACATCTCTAGTCTCTGTTTTTCTATCTTTGGATATGGATATGTCATCCACCTTTGCTCTAAAGTCTGTCTGTTCTTTAATCTTGCTTCATATGCTTACAAGATTCCATCTAAGGGTTCATTGATCTTATCTACCAATACCGACCCTCCTGAGCTTGCACTTCTTGGTCCCTCCGTTGATTTTAGAGAGTCGGACTCTCTTTGCTGTTTAAGTTGCTCTCGAGCTATCGTTAGCTCAGCTTCTACATCTTTTTGTTTTCGCTCACGTCTAGCTTTCATTTTCACTCTTCGTTCTTTCCAAGGATTATCACGACTGATGCTAGACTTGTCAGTCTTGATTTCTTCTTGATTTTCATCGTTACTCTTGGGCTGATTGTCATTTTTCCTTGCTTGGGCTCTCGTCAAGACCTTAACAGGAATCGGAGTTTTGTTTTCTGACTCTGCACTGGAAGGCAGCACTCCCAACATATTCAAGGTAGTTTTTTCTCCTTTGCTCGGGTTTTTAGGGCAATCAGGGATCAAGTGAGTAATTCCACACTCCGTGAAATATGCGTTGACCCTATGATTTCGTCATGAGGGCAGTCCCTCAGCCAATGGTCTCCACCACACTTGTAGCATGGTCCTTTAGGTTGTTGAGGTGCTCCTAGAGCTCCTCTTTGTTGGTGTGAAATTCTTTGCCCGCTCATGCCTCCGTTGGCTATGAACAATAGTGTTCTTTCATCCAGGCTATATCGTCCTTCTCCCGCTGCCTGTGCAGCAGTTGGTGGTCCTGTATTTCCTATCATGATCCAAGGTTCTGCTGTAGAGGGTTCTTTCGGTGGATAATAGACAGAGTTCGCCGCATATCCATTGGGCTCGTCGTAGTTTGCATGCATAGGTACCAAAGCCTTCTCATCCGACTCAGTTACTGTGGGTGTGTATCTTATGCCGACCGGTCGTAATCCTGGTAGGGGTGGTTGTTGGCCCAACACTGGTTGTGGTCTTTCTACACCTACAGGTCCTGGTAGGTTGCCTGTTTGATATCTAGGCATCGGTGGGACTTGAGGGGATGTTGCATGAGCTTGCGGAGAATATGGTCGTTCTCTCACATATCCCTTGTTATAATAACACACCTCCGTCCCATGGTTTGTCCATTTTTGTTCAATCGCACACCATTTTGGTTGTTTAGCTTGTGGTTTGGAATACAAGTTAATCTTTTTAAGCACTTCCTCTACAAGCTGCTCTTGGCTTACCGCTACTTCTCCTTTCAGTGTTGTCTTAGCAGACTTGCTTCCGCTTTGTTGCAAGGAAGAATCATCGTCCTTGAACTCACCCTCTTTGTAGACCGCACACTTGTCCACAAGGTATCGAGCTTCCTTGGTTAAATCATTCAACGTAGTGCTCCTTTTCATATGTAAGTCCTTTTAAAGATCTACATTCCTTAGTCCTTGGATAAATATAAGCATAAGTCTGAACTGAGTTGGCAGTTCTTCCACGCGACAGAACTTAACATATCTTTTTAATCGGAGGGCTGCCTTTCGCACAGACTCTCCATCTTTCTGTTTGAATTTATGGATTTGTGAGACTGTATTATGAGCTATTCCCCTTTGTGAGAATTCCTCGATAAACTCGTCAAACACTTCCTCCATCGACTCAAAGTCTCTTTGCTCCACCGAGTCAAACCATGTAGCAGCATCATCCTCTAATGTTAGACCGAATCCTGCAAATTGGGTAGAAAAGTCTAACACCTCTTCAGCTCTAATTACACGCACAAAAGCTGCTACATGATCTCTTGGATCCTTGCTTCCCGTATATTTCTTGTTTACCCATTTTTGCACTTGAGAAGGTCTAATTCTACGATGGTCTACAAATCTCATCATGGGATCTCCCCGTCCTAGTCGACATACCTCCTCTGGTCTTCTGTAGTGGACAGGTTCCTCTCCCAATGGTGCTCCTAATCCATAATTTCTAACAGTTCTCGCGAGAGATGGTTCATCTCTCCGAACTCGTTCTCGGGGTGTTCTTCCAGGCTCAGTTGACCCCTGAGTCTTTGGCTTACTCTCTCCTTGATACTATGCATAGAGTGGTGGTTCTTGTAAATCCCTTAACCCTCGTGCGGTTTATTAACCCTCTCGGGTTCGGTCTTGTTCTAATGTAGCACTCTGTCGAAGCCATGCCTGCAATGATGGCTGAGTAGCTGGTTCATCCTGGTAGTTGGACGTCGATTGTCGGGTAGAATGTGAGGTAGCGTCATACTCTTCTGAAAAGGGATTTGTCAACTTGTTAGGGGTGTAGGTGGCTCTTGGTACTTCGTCGGAGCCATAGGTCGATGCTCCCGGAATTGTTGCCTTTTCAACCTCTTCTGGGAGAATACGTTTGTATTCTCGCCCGTATCTGTCAACAAAAACAATATCCTTCCCCATAGCATTTTCATAAGAAAATAAGTAAAGAACCTTGTCTTTGCTTAATTCGTTTGGGTAGGGTTCCTTGCATCGAAAGTAAGAGACTATTCCCTCGCTTTTATGCTTGTAAATCCCTACATTCTCATTATAGGTTGGGACCCTGGTTGTTTTCTTATCATACATAAAAAGCGCTCCAGGTCGATCAATGTTAGGAGGCGGTTCTTGGGTTTCTGAAAACATTTACCCTTTTGCCACGTTATCCCCATATCTGTTGTAATCCTCAGGGTTACTCACTATCAGATAGTGGTTCCCCTTTTCATCTCAGAATCTGTCACCATCATCATAGACTCGAATTATCTCTAGTCTTTGAGCCAGTCTTTCTTCAATACAAATACACTTGCGTCCCCGATATTCAGAATAAACTAAGGTTCCCCTCGAGTTAGTTACTTCCAAGAAGATTATAGTGAACTTGGTTTCGTTTAAGGGATGTAGGGAGGTGCTCCCCCCTGGCATTGGTCCTTCACCGTTGAAACCTCCTGGGTTGACTCCCCATCACGAAGAAGGACTTTTCCGACGAAGTGTCAATATCACTACCCTCTTCAATGATTGGTGCTAATGGGTCTAGTCTCGTCTGAGTTACACTCTCTTCGGTGGAAGTGGTGCTTACTTGACTTTTGACACTTTTAGCTCCCGATTTAACAAAGGCTCCTGACCTTAAATACATAAGAATGAAAGTTGGGTTGCAAAATTAAAGCTTACCTGGACTCCTTCTTCCTGTGTGGCTTTGTGATGATCTCCTTCTGGGATCTACACAAGGATGGCTAGTCTGTTCACAAGGGTTTTCCCTGAATTACCAAAAAATCTTTCAAGTATATACAACAACCCCTTAGTCAGTCTTCTGGTGGTCCAATTTCAAATATGAAATGATGGCTGGGATCTATATAGAGAGTATGTCCTAGCAGTATAGTCACAAATTGCAACAAGGGTCTGAATCACTACTTTCATAGTCTATCGCGATAGACTGACAATTTGCTCAGCACAAGTCAATTCAAAATTGTGACTTTACCCTTGAGTTCCAGTTACCCTCTATAGCCTATCCCTCAAGTTTTATGAAGTTTGGACACTTAGGTTGGGTTTTGGTCCCATTTTAGTATTTCAGTCAGAGCTTGATTCTCTATCTGACCCTCAGATTGACCTTCAGTGATCTAAATGCCTTGAATTTTGGTGTGTCTGCTATATAGGCCCTGATAAAGCTCTCCCTAGGGGAAATTTGAAAGAAAAGTTCCTCAGAAGTAGTTTCCTTGGTCTATCGCGATAGACTTGGCACTTTCTCCAATTTTAGCATTTTTCTCAAGTTTTCTCCACAGTTGGTTCAGCCTCCCCTTGTGTAGTGCATTGACCAATTTTGGCACTGTTTGGACATTTGGTAAAAGACTTCTTGCCCTTGTCTCTGAATTCAGACTCTAAACACCAGTTTTGAAGTTTTGTGGTCAAGATGGTGTTCAAATTCACTCAATTTTTGTGAGTACCCTTGTATTGATGTGTTAAATCTGTGGTATAAAGGTTTTTTCCTTGTTGCTAGTCAATCACCACCTTCATCAGTCTATCGCGATAGACTAGGCAAAGAGCAATGGGGATTTAATTTTTTGTCTGTTTTTGCATAGTCTTGTTCCATGTGCCCATATAAGTCTATCCCCCAAGTTTTATGAAGTTTGGACTTATTTTGACCTTAAACTCAAGCACTTCACAAATTTCACTTTTCTCTGACAATTCACAACTCCATTGCACTTGAAGTGATGCAAATTTGATGACACTTCATCTTAAACTTGTGAACATCAGTCAATTTACCCTAGGCTAATGGTTATATCTCTTCTTGGCCTCTTTAGGTTTACTTGGTGTTTCCTTATGACAATCACCTGTTTCTTTTTTGTTGGGTTTGGTCGCAATTTTTATGTTTTCTCGAGTGTTGGATCATAAATTTCAATGTCGACTCTTTTCACCCCCTTCAAGGGTATATGGGGTGGGTTTTGCTTTCAAGGCAAGCAAACAGCCTTATTGTTTCTTCTTTTTGTTTGTTTTTTGCGTTTTTACAGCGTTTTTCTACTCTATTTCTTCACAAGTATAACAAGCATTCAAAACCAAAAACCATAACTCCACATTATCCTACTTAACTAAATCTAACTAGTCGCAGACCCTCGGCAAGACACAGGCTTCCTGGCTATCCACTAGACCTCAGGATACTCTATCTTGGATCTTGTTCTAAAAGTTCAAGATCTCTCTAGTCAAAACTAAAGTAAGCTAACCATCACACGAGTGACGTAGATCTCCCTACTTAAGGTTTTGTGTCCCCGGCAACGGCGCCAATGTTTTAGGGCAAAACTACTCCCCTGTTCATACTCACGAGCACGACACAGACAATGATACTCATCATCCGATGACACGACTAACCCGTGGGTGCATGTAGGCAATCTCGTTAGCTTGTCAGGCTGAGACCAATCTACACATACGCACTTTTATGATGCATCAATCATTAACCCTGGTAGAATGCAACCACTCTATCCCTACTAAACGCTCACAACACTGTTTACACTTCCAATGAACTCGAAATCGAATCAAACTCACTAGGCACCATCCTCTCACTAGGATATACTTACCTATAAGTCTAATCTCACCAGATTTGAACCCTAGTTATCTCGAATACAGTCAGGATAGACTAACAGGTCATAATCCAAAAGTGGGCGAAACTTAAGTTTATGAGTATCTATGTGTAGCTAATCTCTTTCTCATTCCATAAAGCACTCGATTATTGAAAACAGACACTGTTTGTGCTACTTACAAGCAAAACAAGCTCGAGGAAGGACCGATCGTGATTAGCTCGAAAAGGTGAATGCGTGGCGTGGGCGCGTAGCTCTCAGAGAGACTACCGCGATGGTGTGGTCACGTCATGAATCCGGTGAAGGAGAAGCGCGTAGCAAAGAGGATAAGACACACACACACTCTCTCTCTCTCTCTCTCTCTCTCAGACTCGTACGACACAGAATTAATATCCAAATGTTATTCAAAAATGGTTCTAAGGTGACTTTTATACTTTAGTCACCTTAGCTCAAAAATGTACATGGGGTTCTCTTACTCCTTATTACAAAGTGGGAACAAATCTGAGTCCTGACTAACTGATTAATCTTTACATAACCCAGACGAATGGATCAAAATGATAAGACGTCTTTGACATAAAATGGGAATTTGATATGATTTACAAGTTGGGTTCATTACAACAGTTGGACCAATGGGGCTCCAACAATGTGTCTTAGTTTGAGTTTCAAACTATGTGCATGTTCAGCCTGCACTCTAGCTACTCGTCCAATTTTAACCCATCTAAATTACTCAAAAAACATGGTTATAAAGTAGTGTTAGGTTCTTCGTGTAAATTTGCATCTATACAAACTCTTTACAACTTTCATCCCTCAACAAATGAACTATAATCACAAAACAATCAGTTGATATAAAGCAGTGCTAGTTCTTGCATGGATCTTTGTAGCTATTGACTCACAAGTTCAAGGGCAGACTCTTTTGGGAAGCCATAATTTTGAAACACAAAAGCTTCCTCTCATTTTCACCTTTTTTCACTTCTCCCCTCCATAAATATGATACCCCCTCCCTTTTTTTTAAGCTTGGGAGATAAATTATTGGGGGCATGCCTCTAACTTATACGCTTATGTAACTTGTAAAAAAACCCCCTTCCCCTGCACTTACGCGGTGTGGTAAGTTTTCCATGGTGAATCCCCTGGGGGAGAAGCCCTGCTTCATGAAAATTTGTCAAAGGACTTTGCTTTGGACAAAAGCATTAGTTTCCAATGTAAATGTATGAACATGGAAAAAAGAAACAATATTGAACATGGTCTAACCTGGTCATCCAGTTGTAACCAAGTGCCTGGAGATGTCGAAAGAAAAGCCCGCTCCAATGTAGATCATAACCCTCTCTAGTCCGTGGGAGAAAGTTGGACGAAGATATACTGTAGGCATAGGGAGAGCTTCCCCAAGGGCGTGTGCTCATAGCATATCCCAAACGGGGAATAGCTTAATGTAAGAGTCGTAAATTGAATCCTTGCTTCCTTCAAAAATAGGTGCACTAAAAGGCCATGCATGTCTCCTTGAGTTTGCAATTTTTCCATGTTTCATTCAAATCTTTAAACAAACCCACGTTTTGGTACTTACAGTAATTTTCACACGCCATGCTTGTGATGTGCATGCCTAAAGTGTATGCATGTTGTATGCACGCCCCTTATATAGGCTAGCTCCTAGCACTTGCCCTAAGCGGATCCCCTGTCCGCACTGGTCAAGCCGGCCCTTGGCCTAGGTTCCTGACCCCCTAGGTTGGGCCTTGCCCCGTAGGACCCTTGTCCTGACATCATTGATCTTTCTAGGAAAGCACAAAGCAAATAACATAGATGTCTATCTGGCACCACTTATAGAAGAGCTCCAAATCTTGTGGACAGGAATCGATGTGGTTGATATGACAAAATGTACATGTGCAAGGCATTCTCATGTGGACCATGCGATTGGCCAGGCTTTGGCGAGTGTTCAGGTGAGTGCCTTTGATACCCTCACATACATGTTATTCCTGGCTATGCCAACGCTTTTATATCTTAATTTTGTGATTTTTTAGGCTTGAGTTACTCGAACAATCATGCATGTCCAAAATGTGGTCCTCGACTTGGCTTTCGTCGCTCTGATCATTTGAGTAAGACAGTTTACAAGGAGCATGGTAGATTTTTGCATGAAGGACATGAGCAATGTGAACCAAACATATGCAAGCATGACATGTATCCATTGAAAGTGAGCGATTGGAAAAACGTGTGGCTGGAGAGGGAAGATTTCATGCCACCTGGAATGAAAAGACTTTCTATTTTTCATGCACTCCCATACTGGAGTGACCTGTTGATTAATCATCTGCTCGATCCAATGCACATCTTCAAGAATGTGGGGGAGATCATATGGAAAACCATTATAGGAAAAAGGGAGAGCAAGGCCCAAAGAGATGACTTGCAGGCTGTGGGTCGTATGCTAGAGATGTGACCTCGACTTAAACTCAATGGAAATTTTGTTATACCAAAAGGTCCATGGGGTTTGAGTCGTTTAGAAGAGCAACAAGTGAATAAGACTATATCTTCATTCAAGACTCCCACTAGGTGCATGTGATGTTTGAAAACGGCTTTTACGAAAGATGAGAACCTTAGTGGTCTTAAGTCCCACGATTGGCACAAATTTTTACAGTTTATCTTACCAATTGCCATAAAGGATTGTTTGACAAATGACATTAGAAGAACAATATACAAAATCAGTGAGTGGGTACGTTGGATTAGTTCAAAAGAGATAAGAGAAGACAACATTGATGCAGCACGCTTAAATGCTATTGAAGCAGTGTGTATGGTGGAGAAGTACTTTCTAACAAACATTCTTAACATCCAAATGCATGTACTTGTGCATGTGATAGATGAAGTTGCAGTTGCTAGGGTAGTCCATAGCAAGTGGATGTTCTTCTTGGAGAGATTTATGAAGACTTTAAAGGGGTTCGTTCGTCAAAGGGCTCGCTGTGAGGGTAGCATGGCCAAAGGATGGCTTGTACAAGAGTCTCTTGTCCTCATCAGTGAATTTTTGGACTCAATTGATCCAGAGATGGCCTGAATGTGGAGTACTAAGGTCAACGTCAAGGTGATAGGAATGAGCTTCATGGATAAGGCATCATTAGGAAGATAGACATCGCAATGCGAGAAAAGGTTATGAGATTTTTCCTTCTCAACTCAGACATCATGCAAAAGTGGCTAGAGAGGTACGAAGGGAAAAAGCATCAACGCTTGACAGATCACCCACAATTCAAGCGCAACCGTGCCACTAGAAACCTTCCTTTTTCAAATCATCTTCAAAAATTTCCTGACTTTCCAACTGGGGGGTGGTTAGATGCGACAATCTCAGGGGCAAAGAGGAATGGAGTGTTGATTACTAAAGAGGAAGAGGAGATGTCAAGGGGTGCGATTGGCATGTAAATTTTCACAACTTCCTTTTCAAGCTCCACATGATGACAGTACTTTAATAACTCTAAGTCTGTTTCAATTTTGTGGCTGGAATATAAAAAATCTGGAGCTTTGTGGTCGCATGGGAGACACTTTAGAGTGCAACGGATAGACGAACAAAGGGTCATCTTCAACAGTGGTGTTAGGGCAAGCTTCGTCCAAAAAATTAGGAGTAGTGCCCGGGATGAGAACACAGAGACTAGCCAGCTTAAATACTTTGGCTACATCCAAGACATCTTGAAGATTAGCTTTAGAAAGTTTTATATTTTTATCTTTGATGTCAAGTGGTTCAAAGTTACTTACCAACGGCCCTAATGAAACTATGTGCAAAGACAAGAGTGGATTGATTCAAGTGAACTCTAGGCGGGTGTGGATAGATGCACGGAATACATTTGTACTTCTGCAGCATTGTGAACAAGTTGTGTTCACACTAGATCCACTATGGAGAGAAAATGATCTGTCTAAACCACTGGGTTGTTCAAGTTGCTCCACGGAGTAAGCAAGTGTGTGAAGGATTGGAAGTTGAGGTCAAAGAGCTAACTCATGAACAAAGTGCAGGGCCGACGGATGATATAAGTTTGGATTTTGAGCTGGAGATCAGTGGTGAGCATATGCCTGAACCTAGAGATGAGCTTTCAAATACTTAAGCTGATGTGGAGAGCAACGAAGAAGTGGAGTTTGATGGCAAAGATGCAGAAGTACAGATTGGATAGACATCTCTGGTGCATCACATCTCATAGAAGATGAGAGATTAACTACTGATTTTTGCTAGGAACTCTTTTTATTAGTCTACAATACTGGATAGATTCATTGAGTTGTGCAGCTTTGTTTTTTGTTATTTGTATTGATTAAGTGTTTCTTTTGTAAACTAACATATTTTATCTGTGTTATTTGTGTATCTGTAGCCATGCCCGATGACGATGATACATACTCTCCTAGTTTTAGTTTTCCTTTCACTCCGGTCGGCATGTCACTCGAGTAGATGGGCTCCTTTTTGATACAGTTCATACCAAAGTAGATTAGTTACGCACAAAACCTTAGGGTAGCTGGTTCCTCTAGACCTACTACGGCCGCCCCTATGCCTAGGACTAGTGTGCCCCCTACACCAACCAGCCCGACACAAAGGTTATGGTCATGGTTTGGCAATCAAGTTATAGTTATGGTTTGCAATGATGGTATGGTTAGGGTTGGTCAATCAAGTTATGGTTATGGTTTTGCAATGATGGTATGGCAATCATGTGATGGTTATGGTTTGGCAACGATCAGATTATGGTTATGGTTATGGTTTTGCAATGATGGTATGGATGTTATGGTTATGGTATGACAAGCAAGTTATGGTTATGGTTATGGTTTTGCAATGATGGTATGGATGCTATGGTTATGGTATGACAAGCAAGTTATGGTTATGGTTATGGTATGGCAAGTGGGTTATGTTTATGGTTTTGCAGTTTTTGAATCAACAAAATTTGATATAGATGCTAGAATAAGCCTCGGAATAGACGTCATTATTATAAAATATCATACCGGTGCTTATTTTAGTGTTTATTTTGGCGCTCTTTTTATAGCTCATTCCGACGGCTAAAATACCGGTACATATACCGACGACATCGTACCGGCGTCTATTCCAATGATTATTCTAGCGTATTTTACTTCTAAAATAAGCTTTGAGTCGTCCGTATTTGCGTCGATTTTTGCACGGCATGTTGTAGTGTGTACACGGAAATAGAGCTCTTTATTGACTTATTGAAAGATTTCTTATGTACGATGGGTATGGTGCTACCCAACTCCTTAGCATCTATGTACATATCTTTTTCCTTGTACCTAAAATAGATTTATCTTTCAAGGAATTTAACATTGGTAGCCATGCGATCAAACCATGCTGCCCCTAGGATTACATCCTCATGTTTGAGAGGAGACATGAAGAAATCCTTCTTGTCCACATAGCTTTGCACATGGAGCCTCAATTTCCCAATGAAGGGAGTGAATAAGGCTTCTTGTCCCTTGAAAGTACCATCGACAGGTAGGACATCTCCCATCTCATAGGCTTGGATGCCTAGCTTGGTGGCCAACCCTATAGATATGAAATTGTGAGTAGAACCACGGTCAAAGAGAATGAAAGCATCATGTTCTCTTACCTTTCCCCAAGCATGACATAGAGGAGATTCTTTGTGATGAGCATCCTCTTCTTGAATATTTTGACCAAGGTAGCTCTAGGAGGCTCATTAGGTGTATGCTTGTGGGGGCAAGCACAATAGGCATGCCCTTGCTCCCCGCACTTGAAACAACGATTATCTTTTCGATAATGCTCTAGCTCTCCAGAAGAGAGTTTATTTTTGCCTTTATAAACTCCCTTCTCCTTAGCTTTGTTGTTGTTGGAGTTGCCTTTGGGAGACTTTTGGACGTTGTCCTTCCCCTTATGCTCACTATGGTCCTTGTTTTCTATGGGTTTAAGATTTCTCTTAGCCCTTGTTGGAAATTGATTCTTGAAGACACCATGCTATGGTGTATATGACTGCAGATATGGTGCGAGGCCTTTGGGAGTTAACATACTCCGCCATATCCTCAGACAAACCCGCACAAAATTGCTCTCCAAAATCCATCTTTTTGTAGACAGTGGCTTTGAGATGTAAATTCCAAAACTTTTCTACATATTTGTGAATAGATTCATAGTAGGGAGAGAGCTTCAAGTTTCGCCGTTAGATGAGTGCTTTGTCTTTGGCATCGCTAGCCAAAACCTGCTTCATGATGGAAGCTTTTAAAGCTTTCCATGTTCGTGGAGCTTCACAGTTTTCTCACAGGCTAGACCATCATTGCCTGACAGAATTTTGAAAATGCATAGCTACATGACATAGCTTAGAGACTCCATGAAGCCTTCATCTCCAAACGCCACATTGAATTGTTGGATAAAGGCCAAGACTTTGTCTGTAGCACCAAAGGTGCCATTGTAGTAAGGAAAGAGATGTTCTTTCCTCCCTCTTGGAACTTTTTGAGCTTGGACGACCTTTTCTAGGCGGCATAGGATTTACTATGGCCTCTTCTCTTGGGCAGTTCGAGAGACATCCAAGACTCCTTGCTCCCTCCGACTGCGACAACACATAGCTCTCTCTCTCTCTCTCTCTCGTTCTATGAGAAACAAGAGAAAATTGATGACACTTGATTTGAAGAATAAGTACAGATGCATTTCATTTTTAAAAGTTCGTCAATGCCGTGAAATTGGACCATTTTACAGACAGCTATAGAGGTAATTAATCATCATAAACGTAGTTCTTTTGTAAAAAATCGTCAATGGGCTTCAAAGCCAGATGCTTGATGTCAATCTGCATATGTCCTCTTAGGTTCTGTAGCAATGTCTACCAAGCAAGACTAGTTTACTCTTTATAAGCGCATGGGAGCAAAATTGAGGTATACTACCATCCAATGTTAGAAAAAAACCGGGGTCTAGTGTCTTTTAACAGGTTGAAATCCTAAAATCTGGGTTAGATTTTGAGCTTGCCTTCATGAAAACCGGAAAATATTCACAAGTTTTAGTGTAGTTATCGACAAAAGCTTCATATTTTGATCTAAAAGCCGGGATAATTTCAAGTTTGCCCTTATTTACTTCTTAGGAAAAATGTATTTTTCTAACCCATGCTACCAGCCTTCCATTGTTATGCTGAACTGTTCGCTAGGAAGTAATCATGGCACACTAGCTTGCAATAATGCTAAACAATGCCCTACCGTCATTCCTCCTGCATCCAAAACGGGTCCACTTTGGCTGGTGTATCACGTTCTGAGCAAATGACAGAGCTCTCTTTGGCTGGTTGCGAAAACCAGCCCCGAAAGGAGATGGAGAACCTGCGAAATGGTGCACCAATTCTCTCGAACAGCACATCCCGCTCGTTATCTTTCAGGGCCTTCTGGAGTCCGAATGAAGATCTTGCTTCCGACTTAACCAAGGACTTACAGCTTCTAGACTGCTGTCTTGGGTATGATCTTAGCATGAAAATGGATAGGGCGAGGGAAAGCAGGAGAAGATGAATGCTGAGAAAGCAATGGTGGCCCTTCTTAAGACATGTGCAACACACAAAGATGTATGTCAAGGGAGAAAATTACATGCAGATATTTTGAAACAAAATCTGCTGAGGAAGAATGTTTTCATAGGCAGTGCCCTTGTTAGTGTTTATGCCAAGGCTGGTGCTCTAGCGAAGGCATGCCAGGTGTTTGATGAGCTTTCTCTTCGGAATAGGGTCTCATGGACTGCTCTTATTGCAGCATATATTCAGCAGGGTCTCTGTGAAGAAGCAGTGGCGTGTTTTGAATGGATGCAAAACGACGGCCTCTCTCCAGATTCAGTAACATTTACATGCATTTTGAAAGCATGTGCGAACATAGGAGCAGCTGACATGGGCGAACGCATCCATGATAAGATTCTCAAGGAGGGTTTGCTCCAGAAAGATAATGCTCTCAGCACTGCCTTGGTGGACATGTATGCAAAGTGCGGGGCACTTTCCAAGGCACAGAAAGTATTCGATCAACTTCGCATTCGAGATGTCGTCACCTGGACTGCACTCCTTACTGGATATTGCCAACATGGGCTAGGTGGGAAAGCCCTAAATTATTTTGAAAAAATGCGCCATGAAGGTCACTCTCCCAATGCGGTGACATTTGCTTGCATTTTGAAAGCTTGTGGCAAGACAGGGGCAACTGAAAAGGGCAGGGAAATTCATGTGGAAATTGTGAGAGAGGGATTGCTTGGAAAGGACACAGTACTGGGCAGTGTGTTGGTGGACATGTATGCCAAGTGTGGTGCTCTTACAGAGGCCCACGAAGTGTTTGAGAAGCTTCCTGTTCGAGATGTGGTCTCTTGGACATCATTAATTGAAGGATATTGCCAACAAGGGTATGGCAAAGAAGCCGTCAAATGTTTTGAGCGCATGGAATGGGAGGGCTTGTGTCCGGACCCTGTGGTCTTTGTCTCATTACTTAAAGCTTGTCGAAGTATAGGCTCTGCTGATAAGGGCCAGCTTTATTTTGAGGCTGTGAGCGCCACGTATGGCATCGTGCCAACCTTAGAGCATCACACTTGCTTGGTCGGTCTTTATGGACGTCAAGGGTTATTTGACAAGGCAATCACAGCAATTGAGAAAATGCCATCTTTGGATGATCTTCCAGTTTGGTTTACTCTGATGGATGCTTGTCAGAAATGGGGAAATGTGGAGCTTGGAAAATTAGCATTCAATAATGCCATACAATTGAATGCAGGGGCTGCTGTAGCTTATGTGCGTATGAGCAGAATTTATGCAGCGGCTGGCATGCATGAGGAGGCAGACAGAATTGAAGCCCTCAGAAAGAGATTTGAGCTTGGGTGACATCAAAGAAATCCTAGATGGGGGCTCCGACAATGGGGGAAGCATAGCATTTCTCCATCACATACACGGAGGCCTGCAAGCCTGCAAGCAATCAGGTTTTATCAATAAAAGTTTCCATTTGTTCTTTTATGGCAGAGATTCTTATTAGACTAGTCTTTTGTACAGGGTTGGGCATTAATGTAACCGAGGTGAGTTTGCAGCACCTTGATCTCTGTGGATTTGAGCTGTGCTTTTTGCAATGGAACCAAGGTGAAGAAGACTCACAGCAGGGGTATCTAGAGAGGTCGTAGAAAGGCAGTGATTAAGAGTGGAGGTTGGAGGGGTACGAAATCCTATTGGTGTTCAAATTGCAAAAAGAGTTGACACAAACTTTTCCCGCATCAGCAGCAGTTTTGAGACGCCTGAAGTTGAAACTTATCATAGGTGCTACGGCGTCTCTCTAAGTGAGACGAAGACCAATACCTTATATATGAAGGTACACAGCTAAATGATACGAGGAGCAAGAGCAGACTAAGAAGAAAATATTGCAAATAGTTGTGTCTGGGGTTGCTTGGGTAAGTTCTCGGGAAATCTTTTTGCATGATGTTCCTTCTTAAGCTACAGAGAATCTAGAAAACACATGACCCTTTGTAGGCCGCTCTATCAAATCTGACAGTTTGATGGCTGTAATGGACCCACATCGGCGATCCGAGCTTATACACGTGTTCATCACAAGCAATCTGTAGCTGTTGGTGACATCAAAATCCAAATCTGAACAGTCAACAAAAATGAGTTGTTTAAATTCAAGGAAGTCGGATGGGTTAGGAAGCATGCAAACAACATGTACTAGTGGGATTGGGTGAAATCTCAATTTCATGCACCTCTGCAATTTTTCAAGCAAAGGGTATGGTTGCACTAACACTAATCTTGTATCCTTGAGAATGAAGGCTCAGAGAAAATTGGTTAAACTTTCTTGTAAAGGGTTGTTCAAATTTTAAGTTTTATAATGTGAGATTGCATTGTTTTTGTGTTTTTATGCTCTTTAGAGCCCTCTGTTTTGTATCTTCTCTTTTTCAATTTTCTTTACGAGAGGGCTACATGTCACACGAGCTGTCAAGGGGGTTTGAACCCAACACCTTGGACACAAGAGGCTCTTGCTCTATCAACTAAGCTAGCACTCGTTGACCTGACTGTTTCCTTTTGGTTTCTTTGTTATTTGGGTTTTGTTTGTCAGAAACCTTCTTGAAACTTTGTCCTTGATACGAACATTTGCGTTTATTAGCACCAAGAATTGAGTTTTGTTTCTGATTGGTGTATGGTTAGTCCATTTCCTCCTCTTGTAAGCAACCACATGTAGGAGCTGCATACACGTATCTATGCAGAGACTTTAGTAGCAATTGTCATAGCGCAATGAAATCCTTCATTAGCGATTTGTTTCATCACTACGCGCTATAGAGAAAAGTATTCCTTCAAGGGTGGTGTCTACTGTTTAGACAAGGCAAAGTATGTGCACTCATTGATCAGGACATCCATCGATAGATCTTATATGAAGGTTTTGTCCGCATGAAAGCTTTTGTCGAAAGCTGTGTGCGGCACTGTTCACAACTTCACAATGCCAAAAACTCTTGCATCCATTGTAAATTTGGGTTTGAAAATTGAGCAACATTTTCATGGACTGTGTTGGAAGATTTCCCTATTCTATGAAGATTCCCTAAGATTCCAAGTCGAGGAAAATTATGTAGAGATGAAGAGTGAAGATGGATGCTATCAAGTGAATATTGGAACTTCATGTCACTTCATTTTTTTAAAAATTTTGCAGGATCTATATGCTTTTGTATTCGTTGCAAAGGATGCAATATTTTGATGATGAAGAAATATTAGATCTGTAGGAGTGTGGACTTTGTGGCCGCACCCTTAAAATTTAGGCTCGAGATATAAAAATGATTTCTGAACTTAAGACAGTAAGGTTTTTGGTGGGAGATTTGACATATGTAAAGAAGAGGTTGCAAGGAGCTTCTTCTATCAATCTCCATTGATTAGTAAGTGTTTGCTTTCAATTTGAGAGCTTAATCGAGTCGAAGATCCCCTCCCCAAGAAATACACAATTTAACATCTTTCAATGGTATATAATTTATAGTGCATCAGGGTGTGGAAGGAAACGCATAGGTGAGAGAATTCTTATAGCTTACATAGCATGGAGTTTAAACCATGAGTCGGATTGCACATAGAGATACCTAACGATTAGCCTTACCCTTGAATGTGCATGAATGAAAGTGGATCCATGAATGATCAAGTGGAGGGTGAATGTATGTATACACCACTTTTGCGGGAAAGAAGAGAGGGAGTTTATAGTGGAAGGTGAAATACAGTGCATAGATGGATACAAGAGAATATATGAGAGAACTTTCAATGCCCCATTAAATTGAAACACGAATGAATCATGAATTTATGCTATAAAACATGAATATTTCATAATCTTAACTCTGTTTAGGATCAACCGGATCACCCATCCACCCCTTCCTACTACAGGCAAAGAAAATGTCACTTTGCTATGTGCTGACCAAAATACCTCCATACCGTGCCACATTGCAAATGAGGCCACTTCACCTCTCTCCACGAGCCCGAGCTCTAAAAGGATTTCAAGTACCTAATGACGATAGGATATCAACACCAATCGAACAAGTTTAGGCGCCGAGCCTCGTTGGTAACCACATCATTGTCGTGCCATTTTGCTAGCATGGTGAGAAAAACGGGAGTCACAGGATATTTGTGCCATTTTTTCAAATTGGTATAGTTTGGTGTTCGATGTGCACGCCAGATGTGGCTACAAATGGTTAATCGAGATGCTAAGAACGGAGCCTAAAAGATGAGATCCAATTCCAGGATCGAACCGGTATTATTGGGCTTTGATCACGTTCAGCACAGGCTTAAAATGATCAAATTTGTTCAAGTTATGGGAGGTTCATAGTTTCAAAAAAAAGCTTGAATGTAGGCCAATTCAATGCGATGATTGAAAAAATTAGCGTTAAGTATTGCGGGCGAGAATCGGGACCCATTCCAGCTTTACAAGGATCAACTTTTGGCACGCCGTGGTGGGGGCTTTATGGCAATTGTGCGTGCTTTTTGTGGAGATTTTGGAGAGCTCAAAGGGCCACATCAGGCCTCTTGACTATGACGACCACCTTGTGGGTGTGTTGGCACTGCGTTGTGGCACTGTGGCACGCACTGGCGGCCGTCGACTGTGGCTTTAGTTAGTGGCGGGTCAATGGCGACTGTTTTCCATGCGGGTGGGCGTGTCAGGCAAAGGTGGCCTTACACGGTAAATTGGGAGTTGTGGTTGTCACACCGAGGAGGGGTTTTGATGGATGAGATCCCAAGGGGTTTAAAAAAGAAAAGGAAAACATGCTTTTTGCTATTTTGGGAACCCACAACAGAGGCAAAAAGAATAAGCAGAAGAAGATCCTTTATTAGAAAGGTTTCAGGAGCAAGAAGAGAAGCGTGGGGTGGGAGAAGAAGGGAAGAGGAGAGGAGGATGGAGGGAAATAGGAGCTTCACAGGCCTTCTCTCACTCTCTTTCTCTCTCTCGGTGAAGAAGAAGAAGAAGAAAGATAATGAAGGGATTGCTCTCGCTCTTTCTCTTGACAAAGATTGTTTTTACGAGCTCTCTCTTGACGGGAGGCAATGACGAGCAAGGAGAAGGGGAGTAGTTTCTTCTTCTTTGAGGGTGTGCTTAGGGCGAGCTCATGTACAGGTTGATGGATGCCGATGCTTGAGGTCAAGGCCAATCTATGATCATTAAGAAGCTCGAGTGTATGTTGCCAACAAAGGCTTGAGTATACATTGAGCATGGATCATAGGCTGAAAGATCATCAACAAATATGAGGGTCTTGATGTTCTCTCTTAGAGAGGGATTACATTGGAGCGTGTCATCATAGAAGGGAAGGGTGAGCTCATGTATAGGAGGATGGATGTCGATGCTTGAGGTCAAGCCTCGAATAAGGTGGATGTGCTCAGACAGCTATTCCAGATTGGTACTTAGAGTTAGAGATGTCAGATTCAGAGAATTAAGATAGCACTTCAGAGTACTGGAAGAAAGAATTGGAAAAAGAAATTGGAAAACACTGTGATTGGAACTAGAACTAGAATTTTGTTCGGAATAATTGTCAGTGTACAAGTGGTGAGCATTAAGTATGCCAATAAATGGCGTTATCATTACAAAAAGAAAGAGAGAGAATAGCAAGACAAGATGTTGTTACAAGATGATTACAAAGTGATACAAAAGTCACAAGAGTTTCAAAAGTCCAAGAGTCCCCAAAAATGAATAGTGGGTCCTATTTATAGGCTTTCGGAATGGTGTTTGATTGACTGTGCATTGTGAGTTATTGTGATAACTCGCTAGTTACTACTTCTGGAAGCTTCTGATATTCGCCACTCCTGAAAGAGGTGGTTCTTGCCTTCTACATTCCTCCTCTCCTTTCTTGAATTTTGGTATAGACCAAAATTTTCAGATAGCAATTTCCAAATTTTTTGCCAATTGCCCAATAACGGTTCCCAGTTGCTTTTTGTATCTCAAGTGTTTGGGCATCAAGCCCTTCTATGTCAGCATAGGACTCCAGAGGCGCCTACTGCTGAAACCATCAGATCTACTTCATCTTGCAAAAGGCCAATAGTAGAACACCAATTAACTCACCTAGCGTCTGTCCAGTGAACCCTCTTCTTGTCAGGTACCTTCTTCCTCTTGGATAGTGTCTAGGATGCCTCCAAGGTAGTGGTTCCATCATTTTCCTTGTGAAGTAGTCTGAACAGTCCTCTTGCTCCAGCTAGTCCTTCCTGGCAGTCTTCATTTCCACTTCATAGGGCGTCATAGTATCCCAAGTCTTGGACTCAAAATCATACAACATGCGTTTGCCTCACGTTAGGCGTGTCCTGGCCAGTTTGTGATAGTAGGAAGTAGTGTGCATCCATCCTTGAGGTAATGGCTGGTTGCATTTAATGCGAGCTTCGAATAAGATTTCAACCATTTCTCTGAATTGAGGTTCAAATCTTGCCTTGCTAGCCAATTCCTTCTCTAGAATCTTACAAGACTTAATGGTCATCTGCAACAGCTGGCTTGTCATCCTAATGAGCCTTGAAAATTGAAACTTGTGAAGGTCACCCAGAAGTTCACTGACCACAGTTTTCTGAAGTGCATCCTACAGTAATTTATTCCATGCTAGCCATTCCATGGTCGCCTCTTCATACCAGGTTCTGAGCCTATCAACTATCTGAACTTATCTCTGCTTATTTGTTGGCTCAGTGTGAGGTGGATAGAGGGCTGGAAAGAAGTAAGGTAATTCAACTATTTTGGTTGGGATGCCATATAGAAGTGCTGACGAATCAGGAGCAAACTCTAGAAAATTCAAAACCATATAATTCTCCTACTGCATCATTTTCCTTGTAACCCTTACTAAGTGGAAAAGAGTCTTCATTTGTGTTTCCTGTTCTCGTAGAGTCATTCTTGTTTTGAGTCATCTACTGCTGGCTTTATTGTTTCCTAATAAGGCTTTGACCCTCAAATCTAGAACACCCCTGGAACTTTGCATCCGCACGAGTATCTCTTTCTGTTCCTGCTAATATCCATCATGCATTTTTATGTAGGTTTGTTACCTAACAACATTTCAACTTGAAGCCCTAGTGACTTAAGATCTGATGTGGTCAAGTCTAGCTGGGTTAACCACTCTCTCATCATCGGTGAGGTCCCATTTTGGAATCGTTTCCAGTACTTGGACACATGCAGGATATATATGTAACTGACAAACTGCTTGGTCATGATAATTGGCTAACTTACAGGCCGCAACCATCCATCTTGTTCCAGCATAAAGAATCTGGAATCTCTACATATCTGAGTAGACTGAGTCATATTTGAGAAATTGTTGGATCTAAAGATTCTTATCTCTCTGCAGTCTTCTACTCAATGCCAATATCTCAGTAGAATGATTATGGTAGGATGCATAGTGGGTGTCTACTAACATAGCTTTCCCTTTATTCTAACTGTGATCCACGTGGACTTCATGTCCTCCAGTCTGTTGAGGTGGATTCTAAGTTTCTCTAGCTGATGAGGCATGGTCTTCAGCTAGATTTTCTAAAGCCTCATTTGGAGGTGTGCTTCCAGTTGCTGAACCACCAACAACTGAACCAGTAGTGTGACCACCTTGCCCATCCTCATCAGGTTTCTTCTAGGTTTGCTAGTCCTGATCTTGAATCTTATCATCATCATCTTCCTCTTCATAGTCCTCATCCTAATTTTGCTGATTGTCAATAAATTCCACGAGGGCTTCATTAGCTAGTGTTGTAGTGTACTGACTTGCTTTCTCTAAGATCTCGGACTGAGTTCTCTCAATAAAACTTTCGAGGTCAATCACATTGAGAGTTAAATCTCCATTCTTGTCCACAATCTGCACAAGATGGTGATTTTTAGAAGCGATCAACATCTCACTGGGCTTCCTCTTTTGATTTCATCATTACTTGATTTTCTTGAGTAAGCTTTTGGATCTTCTTTTCAAGCCCTTTCATCTCTCTTCATTGTTGTTGTTCTTATATCTATAGAGCCAAATTCTTAGTGACCAGCCATCATTCTCCTCCTATAGCTTCTTCAACTCGGCATGGGTCTATTGAAGCTCATCCTAATGGCATGTTGTATCATCACACTGGAGGTAGATGCTTGATCTTCCACCATTTGACCAATGGAATTCACAATTGTATTCCAACAAGATTGAATGGTTGTGGCACACCCTTCAGTGATGAATTCTAGGTGAGCTTGATCTGTCTCATAGACTGTCATTGGAAAGGGATATAGTAAAGAAACCTTATTAGGTTTCTTCATGATCAACTTTCCCTTAAGGGGTTTGTAGCCTTTGTAGACGGTCCAACTTTACCATTGTTAAATTGCTGATTTTTGGTGCTGAGCCACTGCCAGCAGATGTCTGGTTTCCCTCTTGAGTTCTGGTGGTTGCTTGTTGCTCCATGGTGATGATTGGCGGATCAACAGGTTTCTTCTTTTTAGGTGTACTAGGTATAGTAGTGGTATTAGTGCCAGCTGGTGTTTGACTTCTGGCCTTGAATCCTTTGATTAATTCAAGTGTCCTTGTCCTATTGGCTGCAGATCCACTGGCTGTGTCAATGATAGACCGTTTCTCCCCAACTAGCTCCTTTCCTTTGCCTTTGTCCTCCTTAGATGACTTTGCTGTACTTTCCTTTTCCTACGAACGAGTCCTATCATCCTTGTCCTCATCAAATAATTCCATATTAATCTTGTTTGCTCGTGAAGTAGAGACTTTGTCCCAGAGTTTTTGAACAACTCTAGGCACAACAACAAATGAATCTTCCCAATACAAAAGCTGCAAGACATACCAAGCCTTGAATAGATTCATGGATTTGGCCTTGGTAGTTTTCTGCATGACACTATTATACAAAAAATGTGTGATGTTGATATTGACTTCTGGGTTCAAAACCTTGGCCAGTAGTAGCAGCACAAATAGATTCTCCAACAAATAAGTTGCGTTAGTTTTCAAATGGATGGTCTCAATAACGAATCGATTAGTGCAGTGTGTTCCAGTGCTACTACTTGAATGCCTTGAGCACCATCTTTGCACTTCTTTCTAGCTTGGTCGTCTTGTCTCAAAAACTAGTTGACTTCATCGATCGTTGCTGGTATGGCTTTCTTAGCATTTGGGAGTTCGAAAACGTGCTCCAACTCTCCAGGTGTTAGATCCATTCTCTTCCATTGACAACAACAATACTTTTGTCCGCCTGGTAGGAGGACAATACCTGTTTTGTAATGTGTCAACCAACTCTCTAGGTGTTAGATCTATTCTCTTCCATTGACAACAACAATACTTTTGTCTGCCTGGTAGGAGGACAATATATGTTTTGTAATGTGTCCATCAAATGGAAGTGCCGCAACCTCCACAATGACTTCTAAACCCCATAACTTGAGCAGAGCTTGCTCATTTTCTTGAAACACGTACTTAGCTATTTTGTTGTGTTGAACCATTCTCAAAGACTCTGCAAGTGATGCCTTAATGCTCTCTATTTCCACTGTCATCTTATCAAGGGTTTCTTGCATGCTTTTGACTTTGATTTTCTTCTCATACATGACTCAAACAAAGAAGTTTTGATGAATTAATTGTGGTAGCTATCGTGAATGAGTCGTTTGAAAGAATAGCGAGGCGTGTCAGGGATGGTGAGTGTCAAAGGGGTTTGGGTACGCAGAGATGAATCAAGTGGTTGTGAACTCAGAAAGTGCTCTTCATGTTGAGAAGCAAGGGGCACTAGAGGCTGCAAGTAAAATGTCGATGGGCTAGCCCGACGCATAGTTATATCTATCCTTGCCATAAATGCTCCACTCGCCACCCACTCTTGATCTCTGCACTCTGTTTGTGACGTGTCAAACATGCATTGGCTTCTCCGATTAATCATTACTGACAAGATTCATTTTAGGATTTGTTGCATCTCCCACTTGGGATTGGCCGACGCTAAACTGATTGGATAACTAAAATCCATACTGGTACTAAAATTTTTTACTGTATGAGGGAGAATATGAACCCCAAAGGGCTCTTTAGGGTCAAAGATGCTTTTGGAATATACTCTCTATACTAATGACAATAGGTGTGTGGCCACGATTCCACTAGTTTTTACATTTTTTTGAATGGCCATAACTTGATCATTTTAACTTCAAAATTGGCAGACAATAGTGTATTTGGATCACATTGCCTAGATATTTCCATAGTATGTTACATGATATAGTTTTGAGGTACGTATATATGGGCTATCCATGCCCCCCTTTCATGTCCTATTGTTGGCTAAAATCTGATTGGTTGCTCTTACAAGGTCCTTTTGTGGTTCATTTTTTTCTAATGGGTTGGAAGGCCGAAATTGATAATTGTGCTGACTCCTCTACTGATTGCATAATGGGCCTAATGTAGAACAAGTCCATCAGTTTTCCTTTTGGTTATGGTATTGTTTCAACTGGAACATCTTCTGGTCTGGAATAATATAACTTGATCTTGGTCCCATTGTATACTCTAGGGAACAGTAGAGCCAAAAAATCTATGAGTCTCACTGTCCCGTTAGAGATACCCATTCTACCTCATAGGGTCTTGACCAAGTTATTTTCAAGTTCGGCTTCTTTGGTCCCAACTTGGATTGGTATAGTGGTACTAAATCACCTCTCTGGAACTCTCTGACCTTGATCCTACTATCATGCCAATTCTTCCTTCTTTGTTGCGCCACTTCTTGTTCCAATAAATCCCTCTCTCTTATCCCATCTAGTTGTAGAAAATCCTCCAGTCAGAGTTTTAGGTTTTGATTAAAATCTATCCCATGCTCAACTATGACTCATAAGCTTGGAATGACGAATTCCATGGACACTACTACTTCTGTTCCATAAACCAACTTAAATGGCATCATTCCCATAACATTGTATGAAGTCTGGCATCCCATTGATGTGGTTCCTTTTAAGAAATTCTAGTGAGAATGTTTTGATTGTTTTATTAGTGCTTTCAACCTGGCCATTACATATGGGATAATATGGCATTGATTTCTTGTGTTTGACTGAAAACATCTCCATGAGGATCTCCATTATGTCATTGATGAAATGAGTGGCTTGGTCCGACACTATTTCAATAGGACAACAGTATCTACAAATGATATTGTCATAAATGAATAAGTCAGTAGCCCTGGTAGTGTTATCTGGAAGTGCTTTAGCCTCCACCCATTTGCTGACATAGCACGTAGCCATAATGATGTATTTATTCTTTCTGGGAGTCATCTTCTTGAATGGTCCCATGAAGTCAAGTCCCCATTTTATAATAGATATTAAATTCAAATTCCATTAGAAACATTATCCACCTTATTAACCTTCCTTGTATGATTACTTTATTGATAAAAATAAATAAATCTTGATGATCAACATAGAAGTGAAATAGCTTGCCCAATAGATAAAGTCTAAATTTAATTGCACTAAAAACCATTTCCAGTGCCTCTCTCCTTGCAATTGAATATCCTTGTTCGATTGAATTGAACCTGCGACTGACGAAGTAGATTGGAGTCTGTCTTCCCATAAGGGTAGGCCAGTATAGTCCCCATCGCCATACTTGAAGCATAAACATGCACATGGAAAACAATATTCCAATTGGGTTGGTGAAGGACTGGCTTCCTATTGATGGCATCTTTTAGGCATTGGAAACTGCATTTACATTCTTCAGTCCAGATGAACTTATTCCCTTTCTTTGTGAGCTCATATAGGGATAATGCTTTTACTGCAAACATATGAACAAATATTTGATACAAAATTAATTTACCTCAAGAATAAACTTAGTTCTAAAATATTGGTAGGTGCTCTTGCTTGCTAAATACTCTTAATTTTATCCTCGGCCATCTCAATACCATTTCTTGAAACAATATGGCCTAGTAGCTAACCATTCTAGACCATAAAAACAGATTTGAATGAATTTATATAGATCTTCTTCTCCCTGCACCTCTCAAAGACCATTTCTTGAAAAAATATATGCATTTCTTCAGTGGAAAAGACAATAAAGTCGTCCACGAAGATGTCCAAAAACTTGTGTAGAAATTCACTAAAGATCTCCAACATTACAAAGTCCAAATGGCATTACCAAATACATAAATGCTCCCCATTCAGTGATGAATGTTGTTATATCCCTATCTTCTAGTGCAATCTACAGCTAATTGTGGCCACTATAGCCATCCAACAAGATATACATTTCATTCTTTTTTGAAACAACCACTATGGGAAATAACTAGTCGGTGCTTGCCACCTCTGTGATGAACCAAGTTTTAAGAAGATTATTGGTTTCATCCTTGACCTTCTTTGCGTAATTAGGATTCATTATGTACCTCTGCAGTCATACTTGTCTGGCATAAATCTTAACACTAGGGTTGTGTGAACATGAGCCACTTTTATGGCTATAAGAAACTTTTTTGTAAATTTTTATTCTCATAGACCACAAAAAACCTCATTAAAACCTTTCACGAATCTGTTCTCAATGAATGTAGGGTGTTAAAAAAAATAGAAATAAATAATTTCATGTGAAATTGTTATTTTTAAGATCCATCTTTTAGGTACAATGGAACAAAAATTACTCAAATATTTTGATATCCCATGTAGACCCCTTAAAAATCTTCAAATCACATTGAAACATTTTCGAAAAATACATGATATGTATACAATGAGGATCTATGCACATAATATTTTTAGAAAAAAAGCCGTCGACTTGTTTTAGGCCTCAAAAACATGTATGCTGTTAAATTTAAAAGACAATTTTGTGGCTTCTTACTATTTTTAGAAAATTAAATTTTTTTATTTTACAGTTTTTTGAGATAAATAGTATACTAGAATTTTCCTCTATGTCATAGGACCTCAATGATATCCTATGATCAGGGTTTCTTGAAAAATAGACAATCTTAGAGCCAATTTTAAAGAATAAGATGCTAAGCCACTATTGTGGCTCAAGCCACTTTAGTGGCTCAAACAAAAATCTAGTGTTAAGTGATATTCGATGCTTACACACTTTTGGATCTACTTCTTTCATATCCGTATATTCCCAAACAAATACGTCTTTGTATTTCTGGAACAGCACTACAAGAGTTTATGTGCATTTGTGATGCTTTTAGCGACGGAACAAATCCAGTGTTAAGTGATAATCGATGCTTACACACTTTTGGATCTACTTCTTTCATATCTGTATATTCCCAAACAAATACATCTTTGTATTTCTGGAACAACACTACAAGAGGTTATGTGCATTTGTGACGCTTTTAGCGACGGAAATACATAGGGTTTTTGTACTCCCCGGCGTCGCTAAGACCGTTGCTACGGGAACATCGCTGTAACTGTCACTATAACCGTCGCAAACAATACATTATGTTTGAATTTAAAAGTAGAAATAGACATAGCTACCAAACCTAAAGAGCAATGCAAAAACACTTACGAAATCGTCCTCAAATGATGCCCACCCGCCTCTCCCCAAGTGGTGCGAGCTCCTTGCCTCTACTCGCGCTTTGGATGCCTCCTTTTGTTGCTTCCACTTGTCAGGATTTTCGTGTGTTGCTCGCTTCGCATTCTTACTTACAATCTTCTTTGGCCAGCCAATTTGGTTTGTTCCACCCATGCTTTATTGCTTTTTGTACTTTAAAACACTTGTACTTGCAGTATTTGCGCATTCGAACCTTCATCAGGTCTTCATTGAAGCGCTCATCTCGGCTTGACATGGAAAACTCGTCATGCAACATGCTAATGACTCTATCTTTTAATTCATTTGGCACTTCACTCTAGGTGTTTAGTATGTAGCGTCAAAATACCTGAGAGCAAAGACCGCACATGCGCAAGATCACCTTTTTGCCTTCGTCATCCAAGATGATGCCGCTGCTGATGTCGATCGAGTACGGCAAGCCCTCTCGGCTGTGATGCATTAACCTGGGTATCTTGACAGGGGTCTCAAGTAGTGTATCTAGCGGCGTCTCGATGGGGGTAGGGAGGTTAGGTGTCTCCACTAGAGTCTTGGCCCCGAAGCGAGGAGTGTTGACCGGGTGACTCCCGGAGGAGTAGCTAGTGGTGTGTAGCCAGGAACGGCCGATAGCCGCGCAAAACCTGGCATAGATGGTGATGCCGTGGTTGGTGTGGGGGCATACAAAGAATGGGAAGGTAAGGAGCCTTGTCAAACACGAGGCAGTGTCAAGGCATCAACGGCGACATCCCCACAACAACCGCCGTCGCCACCACTAGAGCGTCAATGCCTAGAAGAGTGTGAAGATCATCTCGTCAACACCAAAGCTTTGGAGCATGATGAATGCTCCAAAACAGAGGGAGACACTGAAGGAGTGGAACGACGTGATGGTGCTCTAGAGCAATGACGCTCCTCCTACCACCTCCTCTGCTAGGGTGACAAAGAAGAAAGAAACTGGCATCATCATCTTTACCTGCATGAAACACACAAACATTTAATCTTAATATTGAACGGAGAAGAAAATATGGACAACTTATAATCTATACTATAGATAATGGGGGGAGGGATTCTTGTGTAGAGAGAGAGAGAGAGAGAGAGAGAGAGAGAGAGAGAGAGAGAGAGAGAGAGAGAGAGGACTCATAAAGGGGGAGGGATTCTTGTGTAGAGAGATTCCAGTGTGTATATATATATATGTATATATATATATATATATATATATATATATATATATATATATATATAGAGAGAGAGAGAGAGAGAGAGAGAGAGGAAGGACTCATAAAGGGGGAGGGATTCTTGTGTAGAGAGATTCCAGTGGAGAGAGAGAGAGAGAGAGAAAGAGAGAGAGAGAGAGAGGAAAGGCAAGCGTATTGAGAGCCTTGGTGACTTGACTCTTGAGGATATGTATATGCATTGCAAGAACCTCTATGAGCAACCCAATGTTGATAAGATGGAATGTTGTAGCTCCGTTCCGTTTATGCCTCCCTTATTTACCACTGAAGATGTATGCCGCGCGCTTGAGAAACTTGCTACTCGCAAGGCAAGGGACCTTCAAGGTGTCAAGGCAAGGGACCTTCAAGGTGTCAAGGCTGAAATGATAAAATGGACAAGCAAGAAAACATGATATTGGATATGCGATATGTTTAACCTTGCACTTCAGCATGGCATGCCTCATGATTGGAGTGCAAATTGGATTAAACCTTTGCACAAAGGAGGAGATGTAAACAATGTGAACACTATTGCACTATAATGGTTGGTTCTTTGATGGCAAAGTTATTTGGATGTATCATGGAGATGAAGATAAGCGATTGGGCTGCAAAGAGAATGGCAAACCTGCGCTTGGCCAATCACATTTTTGAAAGCATCATAGCACTATTGATCACCTTCTCACTCTTCGAGTTCTTATGGAAGTGTCTTGATTGAAAGGAAAAAACTTGTATCGTTGCTTTGTGAATTTCAAGAAAGATTTTGACATGGTACCGCGAGGAAATCTTTGGAGACGTTGTTGGGCGCATTTCTGACACCCCGTTTTTTGTAAATTTGTACATATGGACATGACGCCTGATGTCAAAAGGGCGTTTGGGCTTTTATTTTGTGGGTTTTTTAGCTTGCTTTAGCAAGCACATGTACATGCACTGCAAGTCGCTAGTCTAGTGACAGCTGTCGGGCTACTGTAAGTGCCCGTGAGTGAGGTTTTTGAAGTGAGATTTGTATACAACTTAAACTCATGTAAAAACTTGAAAAAGTTCAGCCAAACATCAGAAATTTTCATGTTTTAGCTCGTTCTGTCTCCTTGGTGCTTTTGGATGCAGTTTTTTGCCCCGACTAGCCTTCTCTACGTGTAGTCGTGCTGGGACAGCTTTTTGTTCGCATCAATTTTGCTCATGGCGGCGTATGGAATCAATTTTGGTCATCTCCAGCTTTCTCGCCAGTAATTTTTCAATCTTTCTCTCAAGCTTTAAAGTGCCCCAATTGGAGTTGTGCTCATCAGGTTACGACTAGTTCTCTACAGGGTTATGGCTATGGCAACCTAGTGGCAAATTGTGTGTAGACAGATTCGGAGGGCATGTATCTATGAATTGTGGAATTGATGTTGAAGTTGTGGTTTTGTGATGTTTGATTGTGAAAGGAGAGGCTCTTGTCTTCATATGCATTGGTCGGCGTGTGCTGTAAATCCGTGCTTTGACAGGGTTTTGCTCCTATGTGACATAGTCTGTTGGGTGGGCGACGGCTAGTAAATTCCCAAGGGTCTACTTCTATTGGACTTGTGGTGTGTCAAAAGGATTTTGCAAAGCTTTTGGTGTCTTGTAGTTCTCTTTCAACGCTCTTGGGTGACATCGCTATAGAGGTGTTTCAGTTTTTTTGTTTCCCAACAGTGTTTTGGTGCCCGCCACCGAGGTATCGCTTCAAGTTACCTTCAGTTTACAGGTTTTGGAAGACATGGCGTTTAATTTTCCGGAGTTTAGTGGGAAATCAAATGAAAGTTCCAAAGGTTTCATTGAGAGAATGGAGTTTGCTTGCCTTCTTGCTGACAAGCAAGACCCATCGTTGGTGCTGCGAATCTTCTATTTCTGTTTGAAGGGAGACCCTAGGGAATGGTTGGAAGGCTACGAAAAGGATCTACAATCAGCCCAACCTCCTCAAGTTATTACTTATGAAATGGTAAGGCATGCTTTTATTACACACTTTCAACAGGTGGAAGACCCACAAAAGGTATGGCAGTCTATTCAAGGCTTAGTACAGGGTGAAGTCCAGACCATAGAAGACTTTGTGAAGGCATTCAATGCGTTATGGGCAAAGTGGTGTACATCTTTGGGGGCTGAAATTCCTCCAGCCATGTTGAAGAAGGACAGGTTTCTTGCAAGTTTGAAGAGTAACCTACGCTTGAAGGTAGAGCTCAAGCAGCCAAGGACTTTTGAGGAGGCAGTTGAAATTGCAAAGAATAAAGAGTGGAAAGCAGAGCGTCTTCATCAACTTGGAATCAATGTCGAGCCAAAGCTTGAAGTGAAAGCGGTAGAACAACCAAGGGTCCTCATCAGGGAGCCAGGTTATGATCAACAAGCTTCTCATGATGTGATGTGAATGCCTTTCGCAAGGAGATGCAAGAGGTTGTAGGTCTTATGAAGAATCTTAGTGTGCATATGATGGGAGGTGGAAGAGGTCAAAGCTATGGATATGGACGTGGTTATGGAAGCAATGAGGGTTTTACATGTGGTAGAGGAAGAGGCATGGCTGGAAGAGGGGATATGTTTCAATGTTATAATTATGGTGAATGGGGTCATAAAAGCCCTCAATGTGACAAGCCAAAGAGAATGGGTGGCGACATGTTTCCTCTTCCTCCACAAATTCCTTCTCGAGCTCAAGATTATGGTATTGAGATTAAGGGGGAAGCAGGTCCAAGCGGTTTGACAGCAGAAGAGAAGGGCAAAACAAAAGTGGTAAGCATAATCCGTTTGGAGAAGAAAGAGGATGATTTTGGAGCTATGGTCATGCCTGTAGGTAAGAGGGTTACAAGAGATCATGATATGAGTGTTGCAAGTCCTAGCCATAAAAGAGGGAAACAGGTTGAAACAGGTACAAGTAAAGAGAAGAAGAAGAGAAAGCCAAGGAAACATTACAATGCATTCGACTTTCCTTTCAGAGAAGGGCAACCAAATTATAGTTTAAGGGCTGATTTGGTGGGTAGAAAGGCTTATGTTACCTTTGGACAACTCATGGAGATGTGTCCCAAGTTAAAGAGGCAATGGAAGCACGTAGTCAACCCCATGAAGAAGGATCCTGCAAGGGGGTCAGTTAGAGTCCTATCTTTGAATGAGCTACCTGATATATGCCCTACTATGGATGCATGGCATAAGAGGAAGTGCATTGGAGAGGCTTATATTGATGGAGGTGCACAGGTATGTGTTATTACTCAAGCTTGTGTATTAAAGTTGGGACTCAACATGGTGAAGAATTCAGGTTTTCGCATAAAGCTTGCCAACCAATCAAGGGTGAGGTGCTTGGGAGTTGTAAAGGACTTGGAGGTGAATGTATTTGATGTTAAAGTGCTGGTCAATTGCCATGTTATGCCCGCGGGTATTGGTGCTTTCCCTCTCATCCTTGGAAGACCATGGTTACAGGGAACCAAAGCTATACAGGATTGGGGGCATGGTACCATCACTCTCTACAATAGAAGGGGTGATAAGAAGAGGTTTTACATGGCTAGCAAGCAATCTTTGGATGCTGATTTTGATGAGAAAAGTGATGAAGAAGAGTCCTCAAGTGAAGAAGAAGACAATGGGGATGATGGCAGTGAAGTGGAAGATAGCAGCGATAGTGATCTAGATGTTTCCTCCTTGTTTCTTGAAGAAGAGCATGATGAGAAACAAAGATTTCTTGGCCTTATGGAGAATGCGGATATCTCTGGTCCTTATGAGAAAATTGAAGAGCTAATGCAACCCAAAGTTCAACCTAATGTCAAACAGGAGCTGATACAAGGTATGTTGTCTCCCGACTTGACTAGCCAATCTATTGTTTTTTGATGGCTCTTACAGGAAAGCGCATGGTGAAGCTTCAGCAGGAGGTGTGGTAATCTATGATCCTCAAGGTGCTTTGGTAACTAAAAGGAGTTTGAAGCTTACCGCACAAAGCAACAATGAAGCTGACTATGCTACTTCATTAGGAAAAAAATGGACTCTCCATGGGCCTTGTAAGAATCCCTAATTTAAAGAAAGCCTGTCAAGATTAAGGGGGACAAAGGCTTTGAATGGGGCTATTTTGGTAGGGTATCCTCCACCTTTGACCCCTAAAAAGGTAGGGGGAAGGGGGGGGGGGGGGGGGGCTACCATTTAAAAAGCAGGGAAGGGGGGGGGTAAACCATTTGAAAAGTAGGGGGTCTTCTCTCTCTACCTTTTTGGCCAACTTGTAAGTGGCCTCTTAACTCTCCCATGCCACCTAAGCAAATCCGTGGGTCAAAGAGGTCAAAAAAATGACTTTTTTCAAAAACTTTCAAAAAAACTCTATTCCTCCCTAAAAAGTACCCCCAACATTTACACATAATAAAAAAAAGATTTTTAAGTTAAATTACTCAAAATTCAACATTTTTTGACTCCCTCCAAACTTTTAGAAAATTCCCCCCAAAATTGAAAACTCTCTCTCCTAATCTAAGCTCCTCTCCTACACCCATCCCCCTTGCACCTGCACCTGCTGCTGTACCTACGCACCCATCTCTCCATCCTTCAAGCTCAATCTCTCCATCCTACAAGATCTATCTCTCCATCCTTCAAGCTCCATCTCTCCATCCTACAATGCCTCTTGACGACGTGACCAATGTCCCAGCAAGCTCTTCACGCGGTAGGTCTCCAGGGCTTTTCCTACGCCTACCTCAAGAGTATGTTCCGACAAAGAAAACATGCTTGGGTACATTACCTTCAGCCAACAAATGCCGCGCTCAAGGGGAGAAGAATGTGGATCTCTGGACATACGGATGCTTGTATCCAAAGGATCCTTCTCTCAATGTTCATCCGTCTTTTATAAACATTCCATCACTGTTGCAATATGTTGGAAATGGAGAGCAAGGTTTGTTGGGCTACTGCAAGAGACTCAACAAACACGAGATTGCGCGGTCCGAGATCTACTTGCATCATTGGCAGTTTCTCAATGGGAGTTTCCACAATCTTCAAGCTCAGATGCAAACAGTTACTAGTGCGCTTGAGGAGGCAAAGAGCACCATCACAACCAAGGAGAATGTAATTAAAAAGCTTGAGGATACTCTTTCACACATGAAGAGTACTGCCATGGGAGGTAGGGTGAGGAAACGAGAGTTGTCCGAAATTCAGACTCTTGCACCACGTGGAGGTGCAAGAAAACGAAGGGTGACAGCTATGAGGTAACATGTTCTATCCCTCATGTTGTTTAAGTTTAATACGGCTCATCATTGTTGTTTTGGGCAATAGCTAGGAACTTCGTCCAAGAAACGTGCGGCGGCGAGAATGCGTCAGCGAGGGCTACTTTACTTCGTTCTTGTTTCAACAAAGAGGATTTTATTGGGATGCTTGATGCTCCAGAGGCAAAACACTTGAAAGACGCAATCACTAAGAGAGTTCTTAGAGATTTTTCTAATATTGTCACTGATCTAGATGTTCAGGATATTTGTGATGCTGTTGGGATTAGTACCAAGGGCTATCAAGCAATACATCAAGTGTTAAAAGATGCATTAATAAGTCGAGGAGTCACGGAAAACCTATTTCCACTTCCTCACAGAGTGCAGATTGCCAAGAAGGTGTCAAATGAAGATGTTGTTCACCGATTAGGGGACTACTTGTATATTGAAGACACGATGCCTCTTCAGCCGCTCCGTAGCAAATCACAAGGAAGGAAGGGCCGCGGGAAGGGAAGCGGTGCTGTTTCTAACAGTGTGTTGCGGACCGAAGGGTTTGTTTACACCAAATTCAACAATATCTTTGTGGACTTGATACAATTGCAGCAGTCCATGGCTGTTTTCTACAATTTGAGTGATGCAGGTTAGTTTAGAGTTGCCTACATGCTCTATGATGTGTCATAACATGCATTCTGAGGCTTTATGTTGTTGGCAGTTCTTGAAGGCAAGCTTGTGTTCGTGCTGAAGTTGGATGAGTGTGTAATTGTTAAAGGGAGAAAGTTGGAGAGAATGAGCATCACGCTTATGAATGAAGCCCTAGCTTATGCCAAGCAATCTTGCAGTTCGAGTGAAGCGACAAAGACCTCTTTTAGTGTGCAATCTGAGAAGGATATATGGTGGCTTGGTGCAATTGAAGTTCCGAAAGAGACACATGAAGTCCTTGCATGGATTTTCAGTAAAATCCCATGGGTCACAGAGGTCATTAAAGCTCAAATAAACGGTGAGAAGCTCATGGTTCCAGGACGTGGGGAGTTTGATGTTGAATGGCATTTAGGTGGTGATCTAAAGACCATAAAGTGCATGCTTGGATGCAAACAAGGTGCAAATTCTTTACTTCCGTGTCCATTCTGTATGAAAGGGCACAAGACAAGTCGAGAGGACAATGATAATGATGACCATATAAATGGGGAGTGGCAAAGTTTGGTTCTTTCATGTGATATGCTGCAGGTGCCCAATAGGGATAGCAAAGATCCTGGGTGGAACCCCATAATTCCCTTCTCCCTCAACAATGTTCACTTTTGCACATTGCATGCGTTTATGCGAATATTTGATAGGATCTTAAAGCATCACATTGATTATACTTTCACAATGAAGCCCCTTCAACGATCAAAAGACTCCTTGCAGGGGGTGGAGACGCTCCTTAATGAGATTGGATGTCACCGATCAAGGGTGAACATTGTAGCAGAGACTTGTAGGGAGAAGACATATGAGGTGGCACAGAAGGTTTCCATGAATGGAGCCAAAGCACGTCGATTTTTCAAGAAGATGTCAAAGTCTCCAATGCAAGTATCCAAGGCAAGTGTTGATCTAGCAAGTGAGAAGCGGTGGGAGTTGTGGAAAGATTTGTGTTCATGCACGACTGACAAAGATCCCAATGTGGAGGTTGCTAACCAACGCAAGCTAGTATGGTCATCCTTTCAAAAGGTTGTGCAATTGATGAATCTTTCAAGCACCACCGTTGAGCAGCGAGAGGAGTTCAAGAAGGTGCTTTATGAATTCACAAAGGCCGCTAAGGACGGATGGTCTGAAAGCAAGATTACACACTACATGGTTTGTTTTAACGGATTTAATACGTATGCAATGTTTGAAAATGTAACTTTTCTATTCGCTTATCTCATTTTTGGTTGTTTTAGCACATTCTCTATGCGCATGGTGCATACTTCATGGACCGCTATGGTTTGCTTGATATATAGAGTACACAAGGCATGGAGAAGTCCCACTATTGAGCAAAAGGAGTCTACTTCAAGAATACTCGGCATGGTGGTGGTAGTTCACACTCCAACTACCTCCAAGAGATGTTTAATTGGTTTTTTAGGCACACCTTTGGGAGAACTCGTACTATTGAGAAAGCAAGAGAGTCGATGTTAGCAAAGAAGTTACGCAACGCTTCCCGTACTGCAGCATCCGAGAAGTGGAAACGCTCGCGAGCATCCCTCGGCCACGAAGCTTGGCATGCAACTAAATATTGAAAAGGCAGCGTTTGGGCGTCGCGTCAGCCGTCCGCATGATCTAGGTTTAGTTGTTCAATTCAATTGATTTATTTGAGTTTCACTCAATTGGCCGCATAGTGTGAAAGGGCCCAAATCTCAAAAAAACCTATTTAAAGGTTGAAGGGGCTCATTTTGTCATTTTCCCTACTAGGTGCAACCATGGCAAGAACAAAACAAACGGCTAGGATTGCATATCCAGAGGGGCCGGATGGCCAACGACTCAAAGGTACAGCAACAGAAGCTGGAACTTCACAAGCTCAAGGTGAAGTACACACAGAAGAAGCTGGAGCTTCAAATCAGCATGGCCAGTCCTCTACAGCAACAAAAGAGAGACGGAAGCATCGTCTTGTTGTCTATTCATCGGAATCCAACGATTCTGATGGCAACAGGGAGGATGAGAGCGACCAGGGCAAAGAAACAAACAGCCAAAAGCAGCCGTGAGAAGGCTCCGAAGAGACACAAACGGATAAAGATGCCCCAAGGGTTGGCGTCCAAATACAAACTTATCAGGCTCACATGTCTATTGGGGGTAAGACACTTCCTAAAGGGAGTGGACCTACACCATCACATCCGGTCGATAGTGAAGAGCACGAATCAGATGGAGAGTGGGTGGAGTCCGATTATGAGGTGTTGGAAGCACCGTGCAGAAAAAAAAGAGAAAGAGCATTGTCTACAAGAAGAGGAAGCAAGCTGCCCCGACTCGTGCCAAAAATGCACCTCCACGTCGACCTCAGAAGGTACGAAAGCGCAGCCGTGCTTTTGCGGAGATTCGACACTATCAAAAGAGCACCGAGCTCTTGATTCGGAGGGCCCCTTTTGCAAGGCTATGCAGGGAGGTTTTGCAATTGTACAACACTCAGTTTCGGATGGGCGCCGTGGCCATAGAGGCAGTCTAAGAGGCAGCAGAGCAATATTTAACTGGCATATTCGAGGATTCTAACCTTTGTGCCATCCATGCAAAGCGTGTAACCATTATGCCCAAGGATATGCAGCTTGCTCGCCGTTTGCGCCATGAGGAGTAGCTTGTAATTAGGCATCAACCTTTTTGTATTTACGGAACTCCAAGATTGGGAAGAATTTGAATACAAGCGTCTTTTGATTCTATATCCCACTCTGTGCATTGTATTGGGAAGAATTTGAATATAAGCGTCTTTTATTGTATACCCCACTGCGCATTGTATTGTTTTAATTCTGTACCATGCAATGTAGCATTGGTTCAAGTTTTGTCTACCTTCTATTGTATGTATGTAGCCATTCGCTTGTTATTGTGAAAAATTGCCTACGTTTAGCACCTTGGCTAAGTGGGGCATGCAATTCCTGATGTATCCATGCTATGTGACTCACTATTGCATGGCAAAAACATCTACAAAGTGTTCAAAATGGCTTGGAATGCCCCCAAGTTGGCTGCCACAAGGGCGCGCATTTGGGGCTTCCAGAGGCCTATGGATGGACATAGTGTGCGCCCTTGTGGCAGCCTCTCCTAGTGCTTTGCTGACACTCTCCAGTGGTTTCCAGACAATTTTGACAAGCAATAAGTATGTTTTGTTTGCTTCAATGCTTCAATTAGCATAGATGCTGCTGGAATTCATCCCCCCTTAGTCCATGTCAGTCCTAAACTCCAGAAAGGGCTTAGATATTGCCACAAAGTTTACTCTTGTGGTTTCTTAATACAACTTTAGGTATCTGGGGCAAGATGGGCTTAAGGTTACCTGGGTATCCATGTCTTCCTGTTTTGCAGCTGGGTATTATTGTCTTGTCACTCTGTTTTGTAATTGGATATGCTCCTATTCTCCAAGAAGGGTGTAGATATTGCCACAATTTTGTGGTTTGTTAATACATCTTTAGGTATATGGGGCAAAATGAGCTTAAGGTTACCTGGGTATCCATATGTTTCTCTTTTACAATTGGGCTTTGTACTTGGGTATGCTCTTAGATGTGTCCAATTTCATCTGCCACAAGGGCGCGCATTTGCACACTTCATCTGCTGATGGAAATCCCTAATGCGCGCCCTTGTGGCAGCATTTTTTAGGGACTTCCAAGCCCTTTACTAGGCACACACATAACTTTGGAAGCCTAGATGTAACAAAGTATACATTTTTTAAATTTTAATGCCTGCCAAACCCTTTAGTAGTCATAGAAAAAATTATGGTGCTTCTCATACACAATGGAAGCCCAACATATAAGAAATTCAAAACCTTGCAAGAAAGAGAGTCATAGACAACAAAAAGTAGTTTCATTAAAGAAATCAATGCTTTACATGATATCCGGCTTTTGCTTTAGGATCTTTCTAATTACAATTTTCTGGCGCTTGGCCTTTTGGGGTGGCTCCCTGTTAAGTAAAGTGGTTGTGATTTCTTGGGTGTCATTAACCCCTACAGCTTGGTTCATGCCGACATGGGCAATAAGGCGCCCGCGAAAGTTTACACCGAAAGTGGATATTGCAAAATCTTTCTTTGCAAGCACTACAAGGTTGGCCGTTTGGGCAAGTGTTGGTAAACACAACGCCTTGGAGAGTGAACGGAGAGCAAAAATGTTTTAGCGACCTTTGGGAGAGTAGTCGGCATGGACAAACACCACGACACCAGTGGGAAGTGTGCTGAGGTAGTGAGCAAGTGCCGCTTGAGGTCCGAACGGCGTCCTCCTCCCCCCTGACCGTTGCGCCCAGGCGTCAACCTCCAGAACATCCTGCAAAACATAGGTTTTTTGAGATATGGCATAGAATTATGATATAACATTAACAAAATCATTTGTAACAATCAAATGTAAGTGAGCATCTATACCTCTTGTCTACGATCCTCCTCATCGGCATCCGGGTGCAAGTAAAGATCCACGCTTGACTTCCCCTTTGGATCAAGCAAAACATGTGTTGCAGCAGGTGGTGGTGAATACACTCTTGAGCGTTTAGCCAAACACATGGCTTGCACGGCCACAAAATCCTCCTCAGAGACCTTGGCCTACTCGGCCGCTGCCACCTCGGCTTGTGCGATCGCCACTGTGTCCGCCAAAGTATTCCCCATGGGCAGTAGGAGATCATCGTCATGGGAGGTGGTGGTATCAAGCTCAAACTTTCCATGGGCATCGAGGATGGCGAAACACTCATCCATGCGAAGCTCAAAGGATTTCTCCAGATCGTGCATAAACACAAACTCCTCCCCACCCACCACAATGGAGGAGAAGCGGGTAATCTCTACCTCAAGGATGGCATCCCAAGTGGTGGTTCCTTCTGGCGGTCCCGAGGATGAACCGACTGATGGAGATGCCTCCAAGAGGCCTTGAATCCCTACAGAGTAGGTTAAGGCAAGCGTCCTCTCCTCTGTGGATGAGTCAATGGCCGCGGGCTTGGGGTCCTTCACATCAGCCAATACCCCGCCGATCTGCAAGTGAGGTAGCACTACGTCAGGGCCTGCTGGGCACTCGTGAAGGAGGAAGATCATTATGGCCTGAACAGAGAAAAATGTGTTTCCGATCCTTCCCTTACTCATTGCTCGCACATCATCAACTTCAAGCCGCACATATTGTCCGGTGGGTTCTGCTATGGTGGCAAAGCGTGCAAGCCGCTGATGAAATGGCCTGTCCCCTTGGTAGATGTGGTGGAGAAGGCCTTCAGGGACCCATTTCCCTGGTCGGTTTGGTAACTCAACAATGAATCTCCCCATGCACGTGGAAATGTATGAAGTAATGTGCTCAAGAGATTGAGAGTGGAGGGTCAAGGTGGTTTCCAAATCGGGTTGGGTTGTGAAAAATGCTTGAAGCTCAGGGCGATTTGCATGCCCAACCTCAGTAAGGAATGCATCTAAAGCACTAGTAGCAGCCATGTCTTCTCTTTGCGTGATTGGGTATGCTAGGTCTCTCTGCAATGTTGGGATGAAAATGGTGAAATGAGGAGGTGGTCTTCCTTATATAGACATATTCTATCTCAAAAAAAATAAAAAATATGGATTTAAAAAATAAATTTACACCACCTTAAAACTCAAGTACAACACCTTAAAACTTTTCAAAATCTTTAATAAAATATCCAATATATAAACGATTAAAGTTACAAGCCAATTCACTTAGACAAGATGATTTCGTATGTAGCCCAATCTTTGTAAACAAGCATAGTGGCCTCCATCTGCCTTCCGATCTATACAACCAAAAATGGGCAATCAAAATACAAAAACCCACAGAAAATAAGAAAAGGTAGCTAAGGAAGCACAAAGTAGACCTTGCGTTGTTCTAGTTTGAAACTTGCATTACCGACATCCTCGAATCCCATTATGACAAAGTGTTCCCGAAGATTGGCAAGAGTCCAATGCGGATTCACTGCAACCACCTCCACCTCGTTATTGGGCATGCGGACACGAATTTCAAAGGATTGAATCTCTTCGGCTGTCAGCTGCAAGGGTATCCATTTGCCACGTTTGTGCATCCACCTCTCATAGCTAAACCATGCATACAAGGTGCACCTTGCTTTCAAATACCGAAGGCAAAGCTGTGTGGGGGACACATTGCACTTATAACGGTCACCATCATGCAAACTGTCAACATAGCCCCAATTGACACCTAGAATGGTGTTCATTGCATCTATGTCAACTTCTTTGCAAACAAACATTGTTGGTGTTTCTACAATCGGTAGAGAGCGGAATGCATGCACAAACAAATGAATGGGACAATGCCAACTGAGACCCATCGATCTGGTTGCCTTACCAAACTTTAGGGACCCTTGGAAATCTTGCAGCACCTTGCGCTTGAAAGAAAGCAAAGCCCAATGGTCTGGAGTTGGCCATTCTGCACTCTGCAATGAGGGTGTCTCCACGGCTTCTAACCTACCATAGCTTTGGCTTGACTTCGGCACCACGTACTTGTGGGAGTACATGAATATTCGCTGCTCGGTAAGTTTTTCCGATGAAACATTAGGAAACATAAGCTCCCCAATGTGAGCATGCACAACTATGAATGTGCCTGAGAGGCACTCAAGCGGCTGCTCCTCAACTAAGCTGGATGGAAAAACATCTTTACAAATGTCCTTAGTTAAACATAATGATCACATAAACGTAAACATGACATATGCATGGGATAGCTAAACCATGAAAACTTACAATGAGGTGCAAATTGAGTAGAAGCTCTCTTGAGGTGGAGCTCAGCTGCACTGTAGACGTGTTGCACGATGGCCACCATTCCGGACTTTGTTTCTTTGAATGTCAATAGCCGGCCCTTCCAATGACGTTCCAATACGCCTCGACACCGTACGCGATGAGGTCCAGCACGTGACGGTTGCATGTAGATCCATGCACCCTTCTTGAACACTTGTGGGATCCATACCCCCTCTGAGTCTTTTGTGTTGTGCAACACAATCTCCTCTATCTCTGGTTTGGGCCGTCTATGAGTGGACATGCTTGGGAAGTTGGGCTTAGGAAGGGATTTGAAAGAGTTGAGTACTGTGGAGAGAGAATGAGGAGCTGAGGGGAGGGTGAGGTGAGCTGCCTATGGTGGCTATGGTGGCTTTGATAGTGGAGATAGAGAAAGAGAGGAGTGAGAGGTAGAGAGGATAGTGGAGCTGTGGGCTATGGAGTGTGGGACTGTAGAGGGTTGATGGAGGTGTGAGAGAAGGGGGAGCTATGGAGAGAGAGGAAGAGAGTGGTGGAAAGCTTTTGGCTATGGCTGCCTTGACTGTAGAGAGAGAATGGGAGGAGGGAGAAGAGGGAGAGCGTGGGAGAGAAAAGTGATGAGGGAGAGAGAGAAAAGGGGATTTTGGGAGGAGAAATTGACTTTTTAAAGTTAGTTTATGTTTTGGGGTAGTTTTGGAGGGAAATGGGTCAACTTTGGAACTTTTAAAAAAATTTCAATTTTTTGGGTTTTTAAGCATGCGCGTTTTTTTTTGGGGGTCCCTCCCTCTTTTATGACACCTCTCTCCTCCTATTTACCCCCCCCCCCCCCCCCCCCCCCCCAGCCTACCTCCCACCTCTCTCTAAGAACCAAGCATTGAAGAGGGAGACAATTAGGCTGCACCCCTACCATTCCTCCCCCTCTAGGTGATATCCCAAGAGCCTTCTCATTGGTTCTCCCTTAAGCCTTCACTAATCAAAAAGGCCCAAGGAGAGTCCATATTTTTCCTAATGTTTGGAGAAAGGTCTCAACCTTTGCCTTGAGCTTGGCATCCGTCGTGTGAGGGTAAGAGGTGATGCTCTTTTGGTGGTTAAGCAAGTACTTGGGGTGTGGCAAAGTAAGAATCCAAGGCTGAAAAATACGTGTTTTCAAGTGAAGAATGTGCTTAAGCATTTTGAAGCTTGGAGTTTAAGGCATGTGGACAGGTCTCAAAATGAAGAAGCACATGGTGCAGCGCAAGCTTCCATTGGGCAATTGTATGTGATAAGGGCTGGTTCTCCTCTTTATTTGGGAAGGGAAGCTTTAGAGATGGAGGAAGAGTTTTTACAAATAGGTATGCTTCCATTAGAGTTGGAGAAGCCAAAAAAGTACGCCTTCCTACGTCGTGCCAAAAGGTATGTGCTACTTGGTAATGCCTTGTATATGAAGGGGGCTGATCTTGTGATGAGAAAAGTGCCTTGGAAAGAGGAAATCTACAAAATTTTAGAGGAGAATCATGAGGGTTCTTGTGGTGGTCACTTTGCTTCAAAGATCACTTTGCATAAAGTCTTGCATGAGGGTTATGTGTGACCAAGTGTTCAACGTGATGTTCATCATTGGTGCAAGTCTTGTAAAGAGTGTCAAAGCATGGAAAATAGGGTTCTCAAATCAGAAATTAGAGGCACCATTGTGTCTTATGATGTGTTTGAGAAGTGGGTTATTGATGCAATAGGTCCTCTACCTATGAAAGCTAGAGGCAAATGTTACATACTTACTGCTGTTGACTATCTATCCAGGTGGGCCGAAGCCAAAGCTGTTAAGCACATCACGAGTAAAGATGTTTCCTTATTCATATATGAAGATATTTGCTACAAATTTGGCATGCCATTGGAGTTACTTTCCGACAAGGGTCCAGGTTTCAGGGGAGAGCTGGTGGATTATCTATGTGAGAAGCTTCATGTCCATCGCAGGTTTACTACTCCATATTATCCCCAATGCAATGGCATGAATGAAAGGTTTAATGGAGAGCTCATAAGGATGATTACAAAGATGACAAGAAACAATGTGAAGAATTGGGATTTAGAGCTACCTTGTGCTCTATGGGCTTACAGGACTGCCATCAAATCAGGTACTGGTTTTTCTCCCTTCCATCTAGTTTTTGGCAAAGAGGCTTTACTTCCTATTGAGGTGGAGATACCAGCCTTGAAGATGATGCTAAAGCTTGAAGAAGAGCCCAAAGATGCATTCAAGTAAAGACTTTTATATTTGCAATGTGTATAATTGGATAGGGTGTTAGCTTTTGAGCATTATGAGCAGGTCTTGAAGAAGAATCAAGCAAAGGCAAATGAGAAGGTAAAGGACAAGGATATCAAGAAGGGTGACATGGTGCTTCGTTACAATAGTAAGCTTGATAGTACTTTTCAAAAGAAATTTCAAATCAAGTGGCAAGGTCCTTTCTTGGTCTTAAACAGGTTTCCAAATGGCACATATAAGCTTGCCGACTTGGATGGTACCCCACATAAAGCATGTGTGAATGGCTACAGGTTGAAGAAGTATATTGCAAGGTTGATGACTGTGATTGAGGATGAGCCTTCCTTTGAAGAATTTTCTGGTCATGTGGTTAATCATGAAGATGAAGTGAAGACTCCCTTATGTGGTTTACATGATCTCTTTTGTGCTGCTGATCATGAATGATCTAGCAGGCTGGGGTGTGGCAAACTATGTTGGGCGCATTTTTGACACCCCGCTTTTTGTAAATTTGTACATATGGACATGATGCCCGATGTCAAAAGGGCGTGTGGGCTTTCTTTTTGTGGGTTTTTTAGCTTGCTTTAGCAAGCACATGTACATGCACTGCAAGTCGCTAGTCTATTGACAGTTGTCGGGCTACTATAAGTGCCCCTGAGTGAGGTTTTTGAAGTGAGATTTGTATATAACTTAAACTCATGTAAAAACTTAAAAAATTTCAGCCAAATATCAAAAATTTGCAGGTTTGAGCTCGTTCTATCTCCTTGGTGCTTTTGGATGCAGTTTTTTGCCCCGACTAGCCTTTTCTACGTGTAGTCGTGCTGGGACAGCTTTCTGTTCGCATCAATTTTTCTCATGGCGGCGTATGGAATCAATTTTGGTCATCTTCAGATTTTTTGCCAGTCATTTTTCAAGCTTTATCGCAAGCTTTAAAGTGCCCCAATTGGAGTTGTGCTCATCAGGTTACTACTAGTTCTCTGTAGGGTTATGGCTATGGCAGCCTAGTGGCAAATTGTGTGTAGACAGATTTGGAGGGCATGTATCTATGAATTGTGGAATTGATGTTGAAGTTGTGGTTTTGTGATGTTTGATTGGGAAAGGAGAGGCTCTTGTCTTCATATGCATTGGTCGACGTGTGCTGTAAATCCATGCTTTGACAGGGTTTTGCTCCTATGTGACATAGTCTGTTGGGTGGGCGACGGCTAGTAAATTCCCAAGGATCTACTTCTATTGGACTTGTGGTGTTTCAAAAGGATTTTTCAAAGCTTTTGGTGTCTTGTAGTTCTCTTTCAACGCTCTTGGGTGACATTGCTATAGAGGTGTTTCAGTTTTTTTGTTTCCCAACAACGTATGCAAAGCCTTCAAGTGCGGAGAGAATTTATGCATGCAGTCTTTCGCATCTACCAAAAAGTGATATGTCGACTACGTATGGGAGATGGAATTTCAGAATTTTTTGCAAGCACCATTGGTGTCAAACAAGGATGCCCACTTTTCCCAACCCTCTTTGGGCTACTCATTGACATGATTTTGCTTTATGCTGATGATGTAGTGCTCTTGGCACATACCTTAGAAGATGCACAAAAGCTTATGAGTGTCTTGGAACGCTTTTGCCTAACTAGTAGGCTGATCGTGAATGGATTCAAAACCAAGGTTATGCTCGTAAAGACCCTCAATGACAAAAATCCATGCATTGTATACAACAATGAGCAACTTGAAGTGGTAGATCACTTCAAGTACCTTGGCCTTGAGGTTCCATCCAATCAAATGGAAGAATTGCACAATGTGTCACTTGGAAGCCGGAAAGAGGGCTTATTATGCATTTGAGAACATGTGCAATGCTAGAGAGATCAAGTGTTGGGCTCTCAAAAAGTACCTCTTTGACACATTGTGACACCGGTTCTTCTTTATGGAGTGGAGGTGTGGGGTGGAAGCATCGGGGAGTCTACTTGGAAAGAGTTTGAGAATGTCCAAAAGCGTTTCCTCACCAACTTTCTCCAAGTCAAGACACAAACACCCTAAATTCTCTTACTTCTTGAGTTTGGATTGCTTCCCATTGAGGTATTGGGCATGCAAAGGGTTGTGGAGTACATGCTTAGGACACAACATAGCCCTTTGTGTCGGACTTCCTAGAATCGCATATGAAGCAAGTCAAAAGGTCCAAAAGACATGCAAGAGTAAAATACTAAGTTTGGGGTGGATGCTTGACATCAAGAAATGGTTTGGAAGATGGGATGCATGTCACTTGGTCAAGGATGATGTTAGCAGGTCGCTGTGACGGACGTCTACAGCATAGCTTTCTGGAACTAACATAATGTCAATACTCAGGGAAAGTGACTCGGATGGGGCACGGAGACTCTATGAGATCGTCAATCTCATGAAGTGAACCTTAACAAGCAAACACACTAGCTCAACAAGCAAACCAACACTCAATGATCAGGGAAATGTGCCTATGTCCTTTCTCACAGCTCTAGGTCATCACGCCATTTTGGCACTCGAATGGACTCGAAATGCAAAAAAACTTTAAGAGTAGGTCTAGGAAACCTAGGGACACTATCTTAGAAAATCTGGATGCAATTCGACAAGGTACCAAAATCACGATCCATCACGAAAAAGGTCTTGAAAACTACAACAGAACTATCCAGAAAGGTCGCCCTAAGGTCTAGGAACACTCTCCTATGGTCAAAACGACTATAAACAACAATTTAAGCACTCAAATCTGCAATCAAGCTCACAGACGCATAGTCGCGAACCACATCAATGCAAGTTTCTGAATTGAAAACGGATTACCAAATCATTAGCTGCGATGATTACAAGTTTGGAGCAGCTCGTAGCTTGAGCGTACGTTTTTTGAGCTCCCTTCTTCTTCCAAAGATAATCCTTCTTTCTACATTAAAGTTATTGACCTTTAAACCTAGGGCATTCTAAATGGCCAGTGGCCGGTTTACATGGACCTTTACGAATATCATTACAACATTACAACTCAAGGAATTGATCCATTACTCTGGAATCAAGATTTACACAGAGTATCACTACACTAGCTCAGACAAAATAATAGACTACAAATGTGGTGTCCGGCTACGTGTCCGACCAGTTGGGTGCCCGTTTGATTTATCCTCAAACATTCCCCCCTTCCTAATTTGTGTCGTCCCTTGACACGAGCTTGTGCAATCTTGTCATAGGGTTGTCTTCAGCTTGGGAAGTGCTTTGTCGTTGATGACACTCCTCTCTTCCTTGAGTGATTCATATCTTTCGTGTTATTGATACGTGATTTGAGCGTGATTTTTGAGGAAACTTTTGTTCTTGTTGCGCATTCTCATCTTTGTTGCCAGTCTTGGCCGCCCGGAAGATGGATGTTGATGTGTCTGAGCTTACACAACTGAACCTCTTTGGGGCGTGTAATTTATGATGGATTTTCTTTCAAGGTCCACTTCAATTTGACTTGTCTGCAATAGGTCACCAATGTTAAAGCATTGTGTGAGCTACTTTTGATTGTTGTGGATAGCTCGCTTGCTAAATTTCTCATTGCTTGTCGTTGTAGGCCATTTGTTGACTTGTCATTGTTTGATGGAGCTTTGACATTGTCGCCCTTTTAGATAAAAGATTCTCTTGATAAGCATCTGGGGACTTGCAGTTTTTGCTCCAAGTTGTTGTCAATTGATTTGGGTAGCCATTTCCTTATTGACGATGTAGAAGGAATATATACAAGAAGTTGATGAGATTTTCTAGATTAGGGCCTTAAAACCTGGATGACCAAAGGGAAAAATCCGGTGGAAAAAAAGTGCCTTTGGTAGACGCTCTTATTGGAGTTGAGCATATGGACTTGAAGTACCTGTCATGCAAGGTGAGTGCCTGGGAGGAACAAAGGAAGAGTGACTAATGCAAGTGCCAATTATGGGACACTCTATATGCACATGAGAGATTTGTCGAACAAAAGCATGCAGTGTAGAGATGGAGTTGATGGGTGCTTCAAGAAACAAATGTAGCACATGTGACATTCAAGGACGTCTCAATAGCTTCCATGTTTCCAAGAAGGGTTTTCGATGTAGAAGATTCTCCACTCATTTCTCACTGTGTTGAGTGCGTGAGTGTCTTTTGGACTTCCTCCTTCACTTACCACTATACTACAATGACTTCGACTCTTATGCTCACCTATACCAGCATGAGTGACATAACGTAATTATACTCAACTCTTCTAGCTTGAGCAGTACCTAGAATAACTAAGACACTTAGACCACAGAGAATATTACAGGAAGTTTTGGGACTAATGCCTCGCTCATTTAGTGGCTTAGCTACCCGACTCTGACTTTTATGCCATGTATTTTTAATGGTGACTTGGACTTACATGTTCAAGGCTAGAAACCCAATTCCATAAGTTCTGGAAATTTAGGCCTCTTCCATTGTGTTGATCTTTGGATGCCACCATTTTGTCGAGTAGGTTGGCATACTTTGGCTCTTCTTGACTTGCTTGTCGTATGTTCACACTGCTTTGTGAAACAAGTCCTTCAGCTCTTGTAGGGGTTGATGTAGCTTTTTCGTTATTTCCCATGAGAAGCGGTTATTGATGTGTGTGGGTTCTTTGTGTTTGAGTTTCCACGAGCAATTTCGGAACCCATCTTGTTTTTGGTCCTTGTGTGACCTTCTTTGGCATTTTAGCTTCTTCTATAATTTGATGGACACTAGGCTTCGGTATCCAAACCTGATGATTTCCATTGTAAAAAGCCTTACTTTTGTAATTGATGACAAGGTATCCATCTGTAGATTGCCGCAACCTCGGTTGTAATTGGCTTCTGTTGGCTGTTGGTTATCATTGTTTGCCTTTGGGTAGAAGCTTGTGCTGCATGATTTTTCTTGGTTGTTCCAGACTGAGCTAAACTTTTTGGTAACCATATTTGAGTGTTACCTTCATAAAATCCTTGTGCTTCAAGTAGCTTAACTGGAATCATCCGCTGATTCTCTTGTTTGTGTTGGGTAGCTTTGTTGAAGTTTGACTTTGGTATGCAGACTTGTCGCATTCCTTGCTGCTTTGATTTTTTCTTTTGCTTTTTGTGGTAGTTCTTTCTCCTGATTGAGTTGTTTGTCTTGCGTTTATAGCTCTTCTTGCTCTTTGTAGAACTCTTTGGTTGAGGCGAATAGATTCAGGCTGTTACTTTAGGCTTTTTGGCCCAAACATTAGCGTTTCCTTGGAGGTAGCCTGAGCAATGATTGACTCATTTGATGCTACCCACCCTATCATCTTTTGCTGTTGTGGTTGAACTTATGCTTCATGTATCCAAACTGGGTCTTTGACTCTAATGTGCTCTTTGGATACCAACACTTGGTTGACATTCTTTGGCTTCTTTTGGATGATTTTTTGTGATGGAAACTTTGGTTGATAGACTTTGTGCTTTGGTTTCCATTGCATTGTTGATGGTTTGGATCTTGAGGTAGAAGTTTCATTGGCAGTTTGGTGTAGGCACATTGAAGGTAAAGTCGTCTTGCAAGGTTGATATACTTCAATGTTTACCTTTGCTTTACCTTTTTCCGTGATGGTTGGTTGCTCCTTTTTGGCATTGACTTGAGGTGCGTTTGGGATTTTTGATGGTGTTGTTGCTGAAGATTTTCCTTGTGGTTGAAAGAAGATGTTCCTCCAGCTTTTTTTCAAGACTAGACTCTCCTTGATATGATGGGATTCAATTATGTGAAAAGTATCTTTATACTCCCCGGTACTCAGTTTGAGTATGGCTTCTGCCATGCCAAAGCTAGGAATTGGCATTTTTGAACTTATGTACACTATCTCCTCTAGCTCGGTGATTGGTGGCTTTCCCATCATGATTCATGTTCCATAAGTCATTTGTCAAGGCTAGGGACTTGCTACCTGCCATGTGCGAGCCACAAGGCTCCTAGCACATAGTCATACAACAGACAAGCTCACAAGGAAGAATGGTGTGTCACTCACCTTCCTGCGTAGTTGCGAATGAAGGATTCCCGCGCCGCGAAGAAGAGGGAGACGCCGCTACACCGCGCTCAACCACCTCGCCGCCGTCGTGCCGCCGCAATGCTCGATCACACACACACTCTCACACTCTCTCTCTCTCTCTCTCTCTCTCTCTCTCTCTCTCACGCGTACACACACACACAAGGAGATGGTGAAGGAGAAGGTGGAGATGGAGCAAGAGCAGCTTCTATTGCACAATGAGAGAATGAGTAAAAATTAGGTTTAGTGGCTTTTATATGAGCTCACCCCATTCACACTTGGGCGCCCATACTTAGCCAACTAACTCCTTGAATATTCCAGTTAGAGTGCGCCTATCATCGGCGATCACCCTTACCCTATTCCTATTGGTCCGACAAGCCCGGTACCTGACTTTAAATAATACAACGTTTATAGATCATAGGGTGTCCGTGTGCCGTGAGGGTTAACATGCCCCCCTTCCTGATGTAGATTCCGTCCTCGGAAGATATCCAGTTGAAGCTTGTTCGTCGAGATGGAAGAGCAGTCGACATGGATGTGCGTAGCCTTCTTCAATCACTGCAAAATCAAACAACATTGCCACAGTAATTGCATTCTCATATACAATTAAAAATCATATGCAATTTTAGACAAACAAATTGATTGGTAACAGAATTTTAGACAATTTGTCAGCAATAAACATTAAATTGCAATATAATCAAATGCATAAACAGATGTAAAGGTAAAAAATTAAACAAGTCCGGGGTCGCTAATTTAACGGTCAAAAGGCACTAGAGCTCGACTATTAATACCATGGGTAAACTTCTCAATTTTCTCTGGTTAATTAAGTTGTTTAATCGCGAGAGCCAAGTATTTGATGTTCGAGGGCTGACTAGAGGCTATACCTAGAAGACCTTGTAGTTAAGCTACGATAAAAGGAATTTCTCATGAAATCATCGCTGACTGATTACCTTTTGTTTGACCCCCCAAAGTCTTTTCACATTGATTCAATTTGGATGTGTGTGCCTATTTTGTATGCCTTGGGTTTTTTGCTTTTCAAGGAAAAGCGCCCACACTGGGAACCTCTAGGGCTCTAGTACCATAGGCGATACATGTGAGTGAAGTACCAATTTAAGCAGGGATTTCTCTTCCAGCTTAAAATTTTACATTGTGGCACTTTGATTTTTTGTTTGTTCATTTTCAGCATTTTAATTTTGTAACTTTGGGGGGTCATATAACACTGTTACCCTCCCCAGGCTCATCACATTAGTAAACTCCCTTTATAATACTTAAGCTAAAGGTCAATAGGGTCAAGCCCACTAGAAAGCCCTAGTACATTGCACACAATGCTGCCTAAATCGGATTAAGAACCTAAGTAACCATTTCTTATTAGGAAGGCATTCCCCATGGTATTAAGAGAAGATTTCTAATACCTAGCTTGGTCAAACTAGCTTAGTCGGACTCCGTGATTTATAAACCTAGACAAGTGATTATGACAAAACATTACATTGAATTAAATGTTTGATACTAAGCAAATGCGCTGAATATTATGCTACCAATCACAATCAAAGCAGACAAACATGGATGCAAAAAGATAAGGGCAATGCTAATGGACATAAAACACCTGTTTGTGTTGATGGTCGTGCTTGATCTGAAGTGTGAACGAGAGAAAGGTTCCATGAAGGTCCAAATCCTATCAATAGCAACACGCTCCTGTACACACTAGGAAACAAAAGGAATACCTCCAGGAGGCACATTAGTGGGAAAAGGTACCAACACTTATTGAACACAACAAAAAACATAAGGAACCCTAACCTAATTATTTGCATTCCCCCTAAAGAGTCAAGGGAATAGGATATTGTAGAGGTTGGGGGGAGAACCTAAGGCTAAACCCCTATCCTCGTTGTCGAGATAAACAAAGTCATCATCCATGAGACCATATGTGCCATCCGTGTAGTCATGTAAATTTTCTTCTTCATCATAGGTGCCCATGTTTACTAAGAAGGTCACTAGATGCCTATAGTCATCTTGGTCAAAAGGGTAGGCTTGTGCAATGGGAGAAACGCTCTCTACTAAGTATGGATCAGACGTGGTCAAGAGACGTATCAGCCATTCTAACTCCTTAAAATTCCTCTCACATGCTAGCGTACCTATCAAATCCCATTCACATGTAAGCACTGGAAAGACCATGTGAAACATTTGTGAAAAGTAACGAGCGTACCTCTCACCCAAGGCAGGAGTGGATGACTCTAGCGTACTAGCCATATCTGTACACGCAAACAGATGATGGTTAGAGTGCAAATATTACAAGGGTCGTGTTCTTGTGCATAATTTGTTTTTATTATTTTGTGTTATGGCTCTTGCTCTTTTACTTTTTTATCTTATTTTTGTGAGTATAAGGCTTTATATATACATTCCCTAAGATTGGAGATTGAGAGGTCAGGGAGGAAGGTTGAGAGGGAAGCAAGTGAATGACGGATGTCAGCAAACACTCCCCCCTTCCTTGGGTAGATCATACCTTTTGGAATGATGTCGTCACCTTTTGAAACCAATTGTTCTAAGTTGTTATGGATAAAGGCTTTAACCAATAGTTTTCGATCACCCTATGTGTTTCATCTAGTTGCAAGGGTGGTAAGGTACTCTCCCATGATTTTATTTGCAACATTGTTGGAGGTGGTGAATCTACAACGAGAGGTGCAAACTCTTTCTTGCTTGTATGGATATGTACAATGGTAGGTGGAGGTTGTGTCGAAGCTTCTATTTCCATATAGGAACTACATGAAGAGCAAGAAGCTTCATTTGCTTTTCCTGTTCCTGAGCTAGGTGGAACAAATCGTTCTTTCTTTGGTACACAAACTAGCTCTGGAGCAGGTGTGTCGCATTCCGTGATTTTTTCCTTTCCACGATTTTCAATTTGTTTTGGAGCCACAGGATTTGGTTTACATGGGCCAGGGGACAGCAGGTAAGAGTACAATTTACGTTTGGACACCCAGATTTGATCATTTCCTTTATAGTATCCTTGGGCTTTTAATAGTCGTTTAGGAATCCAGCGCCACGTTTTCTTACATTTCTTGGAGCGAGTGGGACGTTTCTTACGAGGCTTCCGTTTTTTAGCATCAGCCATGGTTACTAAAGAAGCTTTAGGGACCCACTTGTATGCTCTTTTTGTTATATTAGGATGGTTCTTGTGTGTCTCAAGCTTTCTTTCAACTACATCAGTTGAAGATCTAGAGAGTTGGGCTATGGGGATGTATGGTTCAACCGCCTGGACATGCAATGTCTTGGGTTTTATTTCCTTAGGCAATATCTCAGGGACTATGGCTTGAGTGGTAGGGATAAGAGTTGGTTTTTGCGTTGTGACACCCCCAGTCCCCCAATAAATAGTGCATTTGGTGGCTATCATCCACGTGCGTCCTAGGTTTATATTACCCTCCATAGTTCCAGTAGGCATGACCAAAAAGTCTTGAGCTACAATTCCATTGTCATAACTGACAGAAGTGTGCCAGATTCCAAAAACCGTAGTTTTTTTCTTGTTGACACCCTTGACTTGGATAATACTCTCAGATAGAGGTGGCTTCCCTAAATGACACCACACCCCATATGATAGCAGATTATATTTAGCACCCGTGTCCAATAAGGCGTTATATAGCACTTTTCCATAGGCACTATTTAACTCAATAGGGTATCGTAGAGGTGTGTCAGAGTCCAACCAATCCTCTTCGATTTCCACGTGGAATGCATTTGTGACTCCAAGGTTAGCCTCTCGTTTTTGTCTTATACGTTGTTGTCGCTCCTTAGCCTCAGCTTGAGCTTGTATCTTCTTTAACTCGGTTTGTGCTTTGGCGGCCTTCTTTTTATGAATGGCCCGTAGTTCTTCTTGGCTTAAAGGATCATAATATCTTTTGAATTTACTCCCATTGAGGAATCCAATGGTTTCAACTCCGTCAAGAGTTTCCACACGAAGGGTACCTTGTGGGGTGATTTCACATACTCTATATGGTCCTTTACCAGCATATTTCAACTTTTTCTTCTCTTTACGTACTCCATATATAAGGACTTTATCACCAACTTTGATGTCCTTGTCCTTCACATGGCGATCAAACCACTTCTTTCTCCTATCCTTTTCCACAAGAGCATTTTGCACAGCCAAGTGTCTCTCTTCGTCTAGTTTTTCTAAGATATACAAACGCTCGGTTAATGGGTTACCATTCCATCCTTCTTGCGAAGCTACCCTAAGACTAGGAATGACAAACTCCCAAGGCATAACCGCTTCTTGGCCGTATACCATTTTGAATGGCATACAATTAATAGCCACTTTATAAGCAGTACGATAAGCCCATAGAGCAGATGTCAACTTCAAATCCCAATCAGTGCGATGAGCTTCTATTGTCTTGGTTAAAATAGAGATTAGAGTCTTGTTGGTGCTCTCGGCTTGTCCATTAGCTTGCAGGTAATAAGGTGTAGACTTATGGTGGGATATCATAAAGGTCGTGGTAAGCTCTCTTATTACCTCATTTATAAAATGGGTACCATTATCACTAACAATTTCAAAAGGGCAACCAAATCTTGTGATAATGTTCTCTAAAAGAAACTTAGCTGTTGTCCTCGCGTCAGCTTTTTGTGAAGCCTTAGATTCAGCCCACTTTGTTACATAGTCCATAGCAACAAGAATATATCGAGATTGAGTGTTGCGAGTTGCGGGACTAATTGGACCTACAAAGTCTAAGCCCCATTTTTCAAATGGTTGGGTTACTTTAATAGGATGTAAGGGCATTCTGTCTTTGCGTTGTGTGGTCTTGTAACGTTGGCACTCATCACACCCTTTTGTAAAAAGTGATGCATCCTTAAATAAAGTTGGCCACCAATAGCCTGATTGCAGCACCTTTCTAGCAGTCAGGTCTCCTGAAAAATGTCCTCCTGCTATGCCCATATGTGCTTCTTGCAAGATATACAAATATTCATCCTCGCGGGAACAATGCCTAAGAATATCGTCCTTGCCTAGTCTATACAGGGTTCCGACAATCAAACAATAGGGTTCACATTCTTTTACTAGGCTTCGAGCGATATCCTTACGAAGTTCCTTGGGTGAAAAACCATTAACTAAAAAGTTAACAATGTTCTCACTCCATTCAGGCATAGTCTCAACTATGAATAGGGAAGTATCGGGTAATTCATCATTAACTCCTGTAGGGGCTTCACCATTGGGTATGCGAGACAAATGATCAGCCATGACGTGCCTTTTACCGGGTCTCACTACAATCGTGAAATCAAACTCCAGAAGAATTAACAACCATCGTGTGATTCTTCCTGTGGAGCATGGCTTGTTTACCAGATACAGCAACGCTTGATGATCCACATAAAATACAAACTTGTTTGCCAGAAGGTAGTAGCGAAATTTCTTTACTGCATAAACCATGGCTAAACCTTCTCGCTCTGTAGTGGTGTAGTTCCTTTCAGCATCGTTCAATTGACGGCTTGCAAAGCTAATGGGATAGTCCAATTTATGTTCTCCTAGTTGAGTGAGAACACACCCAATAGCAAAGTTTGATGCATCAATATGCACATGGAAAATGACATCCCAGTTAGGTGTCCTTAAAATCGGAGCACTTGCTAGTGTTTTCTTCAATTGTTCATAGGCCTGGTCACACTCTTCAGTCCATTTAAATTCAATGAGAAGCTTGTACAAAGACATGCTATCTCAATGAAAAATAAAATAAACCGTCGATAATAACCCACGTGTCCCATGAACCTTTGAACTCCCTTGTAATTGGTTGGTGGTGGTAACTCTAGAATCACTTTAATTTCGCTCTCATCGGTTGAGATACCATTCTTAGATACTATATTCCCTAAAACAACTCCATGCTTGACCCAAAATTGGCATTTGAACGGGTTCAATGAGATACGATATAACCTAGACTTTTCAAACACCTTCCGCAAACATGATAGATGTTCTTTCCAAGAAGAGCAAAAACAAAGGTCGTCTAAGAAAGCTTCACAAAACTCTCTCAAATATTCTTTAAAAGCAGTGTTTATTAATCGTTGGAATGTAGCAGGGGCATTTGTTAATCCAAAAGCCATCACACGAAATGCAAACACGCCGAATTCTGTGATGAAGGAAGTTTTAGCTTGGTCCTCTAGCGCTATCATGATTTGGTTGTAGCCTGAGTACCCATCTAGAAAGCTATAAGCTTCCTTGCCTGCAACTCTTTCGAGTACATGTTCAGAATATGGTAGGGGGTAATGGTCTCTTCTAGTAGCTGCATTAACTTTTTTGAGGTCCACGCACACCCTGAGTTTCCCATTCTTTTTTGGCACGATAACTATTGGAGACACCCATTCAGAGTGTTCAATAGGATATATGAACCCACATTTGATAAGCTTTTCTAGTTCTTCTTGAATGATCTTTGCGTACTTAGGATTCATTGGGTAGGGTCTTTGTTGTACGGGCTTCGCAGTGCTAATCATAGGGATTGTATTATGGACCATAGAAGGTGGAACACCTTTCATATCATGGTATGTCCAAGCGAATATGTCCTTGAATTCCTTGAGAAGCTCTTTGAGGACCGCCTCTTCAACTTCTGTGAGATGTTGGGCAATAAAAACAGGTTTTGATTCTTCATCGGGGTCGGCTAATTCTATTTCTTTAACTATTGCTGGACCATCATAGATTCCATTATTCCCATCGATAGGTATTCTTTAGGATTTTGTGTACACAACCTTTGCTTCCCCTGTGGTGTAAGATTTGAAATGTTCTGGTGCAGGATGCAAGTCTGTGGATTCTGGTTATGCTTTGGTCTGTGCTTCTATTTCTGCTTTCTTGTGTTGTCGAGCTAACTCTTGGTTTTGACGCCTCCTTGCAGTGCGGCTCAACTTTGGCTTGTCTATGATCTCTAATTGGGCTATGTCATGGGGTCGTGGTCTACACCACATAACATTTTGGAGATATTCACCCCAATCGTCTACCAATTTTCGATGAGCATCACATGCTCCTATATAACTGAGCCATTCTGCTGAGGATCTCTTCTTTTTTATCCTAGCACGTACATTGGCTTGATATCGACGCCTCTTAAAGTTTTTCTTTTTCTTATTTGAGACTTGCTTTTGATTTGCATTTAGATCTTGCTCACTAAAGGAGTCCGGTTGGTGTCCTCTTCACTCTCGAAGGAGCTATCATCGGTTGATGTGCTCGGTCCTTCTGAATGTTTTGACTCTGAACTTGCTCCACTCTCTAATTCATGAGATTCAGAATCCGTTTCACTCTGGGAGTTAGTGTCTGAGTCATGTTGGTCAAAGTCTTCTATTGAGCTATCGGTGTCACTGTCAGATTGGTCTACAATTGCCTTGGCCTTAGAAGATGCATGTATGGCACTTATCATGTTCAGAGGTGCAATTTGTGGTACCTCTTCCCCCTCTCGTGTGACCCAAGTGGTTCCTCTATTTCCCCAGGTATCTATGGTTGCAGTTAGGTGTACCCAGTCTACGTTGTCTGATTCCGTCATACCCGGTAACACATCCATGTAAGGAGAATCTTGGCCAATGTCTGTATCCTTCTTACAAGTGTAACAATATTGTAGTGGGGCCGAGTGAACTGTGGTGTCAGAGCGATGATCAATAATGATTTTACTCCCTAAGGGGTGTACCTTACCAATCACCAAATCCACTCTAAGGACAAAGTCTTGGAATTGCAAATAGACATGATTTTTAGACCAATCATGAACCATTTGTGCTTCCCTCATGAATGGTCCTCCTAAAATCATTTCATATGACATAAGGTGTTTACAGAAATCCATTACAATGAACGTATGTCGTACCTTGTGTCCTAGAACTTTGATCTTAAGATCCTTAAGCATACCCATAGGTTTGGCTATGGTACCATTTGCCATCTTTACCACAATGTTAGTAACACTGAGGCGGGGTTTTCCCATGGATTCCCAACAATCTTTTGTAACGATGCTAACTCCCGCACCACCATCAAGAATTCCCTTTATAGTTAATCCCTTGGTTGTGATGGGTAGGGTCGCATTAGACTCGTTGCCTTCAAAATACAACCCTAATTCGTTATGGGTACCTCGATCACAGACTCGTGTCCATCTAAGTCAAGTGATTGCACATGATTTTCCTCATCAATCATAATCGAGTCAGGCCTATTTGTTTGCACAAACTGCGGTAATCCCGTTTGTAGCTCTTCGTTAAGGAATGCTCGAAGTGCAAAGAATAACTCAGGATCTCCATACAGTTTTGCTATGATCGTGGTTCGGACCTCAAAAGACATGAAGTCCACTAGTTTGGCAACATTCATTGGCATTTTGCAGGGTGTAGGTCCTTGACTAGGAACTGGTGAGGATGGAATCTCATATTCCTCAATGGGATCAGGTATTCCTTCGTTAAACATCCTTTCCAACAAGAAAGCTGTATGCTCACTTTCTGATGTCCCGTCCTCACTCCCTTCTTGGATGATACTAGGTATGGCTAACGGTCTATGGTTCATGTGGGGTGGATGAACTTGCGTGGGAAACACTGTGTTATGAATTTTGACATGCATGGGTTCTGGTTCTAGTTTCCTTTGAGTCTCCTCCACTAAACCTCTTAGATGTTTCACCTGCTCAATCTCGTCTACTGGGTTTGGGTACGTCCCAATCTTCTTTTTACGATTCTTCCCTTTTTGCCCCTGCGGTTTATCTTGGGGGTCTTGGATTGGATTTGGAAACACTTGTGGTGTTTTTAGAGGCTCTTTATGGTTTTATCTTATTCGGTTTTCATTTGGTTCCATGTTATGGTTTTCTTTGTCGGTCTTTCCCTTTGTGGTATTGGTTCTAGTCTCCATTGTCTCGATTGAATCTGAATCATCCTCGAGATCATTCATATACACGGGGTCATCTCCTGTTCCTATGTTTGTTTTGGAACTTGGCTTTGAATTTCCCGTATTCTGCGACCTCTTCCTTCGTGTCTTATTTTTCTTTGCTTGGATAACTGACGCAGTATCTCTCTCTTCGAGGATATGGCCTGGCCCTTGAAGCATGGACCGTGTAATCGCATAAGCGGGTACGATGGGTGGAATTGGCGATGTCACACTAGCAATTTTGACCAAATTTAGGGGTGTGATTTTAGGCGCATTTGGGTTATAGGGGCATTGGGCAATCAAGTGATCTATGCCACAACGATTACATGTGAGTATTGGCATTGCAGACGTGCTCCCTTGATTCATTTGCATCTGTGCAGCATTCTTTTGCAGCCTAATAGGGCACTCCGCTGCCCGATGTGGTCCACCACACTCGTAGCATTGAAGAGGTGGCCTCCTAGCCTGGGTGTTGATATTTTGACCTCTGGATGCGAGAGCAGCAGCTTGATAAACCGGCTTGACTTGCCCCCAACAATCTTCCATGTAGTATATAGGACACTCTTCTAATGTATCAAGTCCGTAGGCAATACTAGTGTCTATTTCCTCCTCACAGCCATCTGCATAAGCATTAGATGGATCGCAACCCACTTGGTTCATAGGGGTGACTCTTGGATGCGGGGGCTGCGGTCCTAGCACAGGAGGTGGTAGCGGTGTAGCTTGTACAACATTTTGAGATCTAGGGACCATGTGTTGTGGTAGTTTCTCAACAGGTGGAGCAGGCATCAATACAGGAGCTCGAGGCGCATCCGTCTAGGCTACAGGTAGTCTATTTGCCATCATACGTTTGATCATTAAACAATCCTTAGCTTGGTGACCATACCTACCACATGCGTTGCAAGTTCCATTAAATTTTACTCTAAACGTAGGGCACTCACTAGTGCTATGTGGACCTAAGCAAATGGAACACCATTGTTGCTCCCTTCTTGGATACATGTGACTATTTTGAGGGGGTCGATTATCCTTAAGAGACTCTTGGATTGCCTTGGTGAGGTCTGTCAAGAATGTCTCAAATACCTTTGGCTCATTGGCAATGGGCTTTGCAGTCATGGGTTCATACTCAATGGCTTGTGAGCTAGTGGATCTCGTGTCAGTAGACACCCTCATGCATGCTATCATCAAGTTGTCCTCTAATTGGATTGCATTGGCAGTGACATCTTCCCAGGTTGTGATACCTCTAATCACTAGTCCATTATAGATTCCTTCATTCCTTAACCCTCGAATGAATCGATCAAGTAGTTGGTTATTGTTGAAGCGCTCATTTACAGGGCAGCGAGAGTTTAAGTGCTTTAGACGACTAATGAAGTCCCTTACTGACTCTCCTTCCTTACGTTCGGCCTTCTGTAGCTGAGATGCTACACCCCAAAGCACACCTTCTCGTATGTACTCCTTTAGAAACAACCTTCGAAGGGTAGGGTAGATTGTTTTCTCGTCCACCCTTAGGGTTCTATACCAATCTCCAGCCTTCCCACTTAATGTCAAGCTTAAGGCATTGCACTTATGTAGTTCGTTGCGTTCCCCTAAGGAATCACATACTTGTTCAAACACTTCAATGTGTTTTCTAGCATCTTCGTCCCCGTTGAATTTTTGCGTGAGTTTGGCAATTTGTACTGCCTTACTTCTAGGCTCTCTATCAGATGCATGACGCATATTTTCCGCGATAGATCGACCTATGGTTTGAGCAAACGCTGCCAAGTCACCTATGTTAGGAGGCAGGGCCGGTGGAGGTACTCTTGGAATCATATGTGGGAGAGGGACGGGTACCGGTCTTGGCATATGTGTGGATGATGCAGGATATGGAACATAACCGGGCATAGGTCCACTAGGATAAGGGCTAGGGAGCGGTACTCGAGGAGCATAAACAAGTGGTACAATTGGAGGTGTGGGGGCCATGTGTGCATAAGGGGCTAGAGGCACATACGGTCGAGGACCCATATTAGGTACTACGACACTAGGTAGTGGCACTGCGCTAACCGTCGATGTCATCGGTACATTCTCTGTCAGGCTTATCCCTGGAGTGAGCACTGTGTTTTCCTTAATAGAGGGTTGAGCCAAGTTAGGGAAGCTAAAGTTGTCGCTCGGAGGCTCAGATTTCATAGAGACCCCAGGTGAAATGACGTAAGATGGGTCCATGGGACTCATTAGAGGAGTCTCCATTTGTGATAGAGTAGGCTGTTGAGCCTTGCTCGTATCCAGAAATCTCATGGGGTCAGTTGAGAGTATATTTACCCCTTGGTTTTGCCTTTCTGATTGAATAATGCCATGGATAACATTACAGATCATTTTCTGTTGATCTTCGATGTTCGTGGCACTAGAGGTGGATCGTACAATCTCTATCCATCCTACATGGTAGGCGTGGCCAGAGTGTAGATCCGTCAACACCTCAGTGTGGAGGTCGTATGTCCAATGATCATTAATGAACAATCCTTCTAGAGTTGACGGGTTAACGGTTTCTTGTGAGGTAGAAGCAATGTTGCTCCCCGTGGTTTTACTTGTCACCAGGGCAGCTCAACAGGGCCTTCTTGGTAAGAAGTTGGCAGGATATCCACATGGACACTCTTTGGGGGTATGGGGTCCACGTGCGATGTGAAAGAAGAGTCCACTTCCCCACCCCCTTCGTGTGCTTCATTTGCATCAGGTTCCGAGCGAGTAGCTCTACCTAATGTTTCCATGAAACGGCTAAACATACTAGTACTAGGTTGTGGAGCTTCGGGAGGTGCATGGCCTTCTCTCTCAGTGTTTTGGGTAGGGTATGCTTCCATGATTTCTGAGTCGGGGGAGGAATCACTAGCGGCTTTTTTAGGGTCTTGGGTGGTGCTACCTTGTGTCCCCGCTGAGGATCTAGAGCCTATCGTGGACGGTTAATGGGTGTCCGTATGAATAGAGGCACCCTCAATATGCTCGTGTTCTAGCACCCGCCCAGAGCGTAAGTGCATGTGCTTTTGATACCCTAAGGTGTCAAAAAGCTGCTCTAGGAGGCCTTGTGACTAGTTTTTTGTGTGTTTTTTTGTTTGTTTTTTGCTAGATTTTTTAGAGCGTGTCGTGGAATGGGCCGTGTGATAGCTCGAAACGAGCGTATTGCTAGGAGGGACGCGCTGTGCTTTACAGCCCACCGTTTGGTTCTATTTTGCTCCAGAAAAGCCCGAAACAGTCTTTTCCTAGCTAGGGAACTAGGCTCCAAATAGCAAGTCCTAGTGTGCAATGAAGGAGAGGAGAGTGTAAGACTTATCCCACATTCCTCACTCCCTCCTTGTGAGTCTAGCCTATATATATAGGAGTGAGACTACCCTATATCATGAGACAGAGGCTGGGCCTGGGCGTGGGATTGGGATTGGGATTGGGTCAAATGATCCGATCTCACTTTTATACAAACCAGCCCGTCCATTTTTATAACCTCCCCCTCACTCACGTTTTTATTTTTTGTTTTTTTTTAAAAAAAATTTAATTTTTTTATTTTTTTATTTTTTTTATTTTTTTTGGATATTATTTGGTACGCGTTTTGGTGCGCGTTGACCTCACCTAACTATTTACTGTCTCACCTACCTACTGACCTGCTAATCAGTGGTTCACCTAATTACTAACCTACTTAATTAACTAATTGTGCGCCTAACTGTGCACAAACCAGAAAACACAGAAAATGCAGAAAATTGAAACTTGACAGAACTGTGCAGTGCAAACCAGAAAATGCAGAAAACGCAGAAACGCAAGAAATGCTAACTGTGTAAGCTGAAATCTGAGCTTAATAGAACTAGCAAAACAGAGCTTAACGAAACACAGAAAACTTGAATGCAGTCAACAACATTGTGTCTTTCTCTACTGTGTTTGCATAACAACAATAATCAAACTTAAGCCGCGCCTTTCCTACATAAAAAATAGCTTCAATACAATTTACAAGTCGACATTGGAGCTTCACGCGCAGCAGCTCCCCGGCAACGGCGCCAAAAATGTCAAGGCTAGGGACTTGCTACGCGCTGTGTGTGAGCCACAAGGCTCCTAGCACACAGTCATACAACAGACAAGCTCACAAGGAAGAATGGTGTGTCACTCACCTTCCTGCGTAGTTGCGAATGAAGGATTCCCGCGCCGCGAAGAAGAGGGAGACGCCGCTACGCCGCGCTCAACCGCCTCGCCGCCGTCGTGCCGCCGCAACGCTCGATCACACACACACTCTCACACACTCTCTCTCTCTCTCTCTCTCTCTCTCTCTCTCTCACGCGTACACACAGACACACACAAGGAGATGGTGAAGGAGAAGGTGGAGATGGAGCAAGAGCAGCTTCTATTGCACAATGAGAGAATGAGTAAAAATTAGGTTTAGTGGCTTTTATATGAGCTCACCCCATTCACACTTGGGCGCCCATACTTAGCCAACTAACTCCTTGAATATTCCAGTTAGAGTGCGCCTATCATCGGCGATCACCCTTACCCTATTCCTATTGGTCCGACAAGCCCGGTACCTGACTGTAAATAATACAACGTTTATAGATCATAGGGTGTCCATGTGCCGTGAGGGTTAACATCATTAGATTCTTTGTCTCTTTTGGATCTATGATAGCTGAACATGTGATTTTGAGTCCTGTTTCTCCGCATATGCTGAATTTGATCATCGTAGGAGACAATCAATCTTCTTCTTTGTCCCTGATCTTCTTTTGATTTTGCATTTTTTGAACATTTGACGTTGAACTTGGAAACTGTTTTCCTTCATTTGATTTCATTTTCACTTTTTTTGGAGTCGGCTTCCTTGAAATAGCTTTTGTCGATTCTTCAGGTATGTCAATGATGACATATTCTCGTTGTTGCTCTACTTCCTTCGTTTTCATTTTGGCACCATGCTCCATGACGTTGCTATCTGTTTCAACTTTTATGCTTTCACACTCACAAACTTCATTAGCTTCCTTCAACACCTTTATCGTAAACAAGGGAGTTATATCATACCCATCTTCATCGCAAAATTTAGTCAGGGTCACCTCATTCACACAGACATCAAGAGTGGCCAGTATTTGATCCATAGCCCCAGTTTTGTACCATTTTGAGCTGACGCATGAACGGTCTACCCAATATGATGTCAAAGTTGCTGCTCTTGTCAAAATTCACTATGGCAAAGGTGTGCTCATACTCGATGCCACACGAGGATACAATGATTTGTTCTAATATTCCAATCGGTTTCTCCGTGTATCCATTCGCTAATTGTAGTTTCATTTGAGTTTGTCTAAGAGCAGGCTTTCCCCATTTTTTCCATATCTCTTTGGTTGCAATGGCAATTCCTACCCCACTATCTAATATAGCAACCGTCTTTACTCCTTTGTACTCAAGTGGTAAGGTGGTGTTTCCTTCGTCTTCTTCACAGTAGTCACCCACCTTATTTGCTGGTACTAGCTTTGTCTATCGCTGCTTCAACGAGGTGTCATCCATGTTTTTGTTCGCAAGTTGGTCATGAGAAGGGATTTTCAGCCCCATGTTTTCCAGGTGTTTGCCCATTTGGCCCCATAGATGCGGTCTAATTTTTAGTAGTTATGCAAGATAAAGTGTGCATTGTATAGGAGAAGATATCAATTCATGCAAGCTCTTGGTATCCATTATTTTTGGTGTGGCTTTCCATTGAGAAGGTACCATTTTAACCTCGGATTTTGTCTCGTATTCTCCTATGAAAGATGGCAAACTCTTTAGAGAGTGTGGTTTACTCTCTTCATATGCGACATACCCGACATCCCCGTATAGAGATCGTATATCTCCTGGGAAAAATTCATGATCCATGTTTATCTCAAGGATAGGTGCTGACTGTAAAGTAGCACTACCATCTTTTCGGTTTCTAATTGATTCCCACAAGGATTGTGGCCACGGTTCTTCTACCTCCGGAATAGGCATCACTGCTTGTGAGCCACCCCATCTGTGGTATTGGCTACTTCCCTTGTATCTAAAGGTGCCTCAACTCTTAACCCTCCTTGGTCTTTGTTTACAATACCTTGGCTCTCAAATTCTTGGACTTTTTTGCGGATCAGCACCTCAATTTTTGGAGCATTTGGAATTGGTTCCGTAAGAGCTTGGGCCTTCTAGATGAGCTCCTTGCACATTTGCAACCTCTCTTTTTCATACCTTGGATGAGGGTATGTTAGCCATCTATCCTCTTGGGTTTGGTTGGGTTTTAGCCTAGCTTCATAAGCTTTCAAGATTGCATCGAAAGGTTCAAACACTTTGTCGATCAAGACTGAACCTCCCGAGTTAGTCTTTGACTCTTTAGGTCCCTTTGCATTTTTGTTCTTTTCTTGCTCTTGTCTAAGATGCTCTCTTGTTTGATTCAATTTAGTTTCCAAAGCAGCTTTCTCCTGTAGCCTCTTCAGTTTCATTTTGTCCCGTCTGCCTTTCCATGATCTTCTTCCAAAGATTCTCACCGGCTTGATCTCAAATTTTGTTTGAACATGCAATGTGGCTTTTTCAGCTGGTTTGTTTTTAGCAGCTTCTTGATCTTGATCTCGAGTCATTACGTTTAAAGTAATGGTGGATTCTACCTCAGATCCACTTGAAGAAGGCATCACGCCTACAACATTCATTGTTGCTTTCCCTTTGTAGTCTGGATTTTTAGCACTGTGTTGTCGTAGATGGTCTAGACCACAACGTTCACAGAATACAAATAATTCGATTTGTGGACCCTTGTTTGGACAACTTCGTGCCCAATGGTCACCTCCACACTCATAGCATGGACCTTCTTGTTTCATAGCTGGTGATCTAGCTAATGGTTGTTATTGCCTTGTGAGGATGTTCTTTGAACCATACTCCTGATGATGGGCTATGAACATGAGCGCATTCGCATCCATGGAGTACCGGTTTCTCATGGGTTGTGGCATATGCACTGGTTGAGCGTAGTTGGCTATCACTCTCCCATCATTCAGAAGTGGTGGTTGTCGCCCTAGCACACGTTGTGGCTTTGGTTGAGTGTTACACCATGGAGTGGGATGATCCCCTCCACAAGTACTACATATCCTCAATTGAGGCTGTCATACATCTGATTTTGTTGGTAGCCTTGGTTTATTCTTTTAATCACTCCTTCGACCACTTGATCCATGATTGGTTCCCAAGGAGTTTGAACATCTGTCTTTGTTGTTGATTCGCTCTTCGGAGATGAGGTACTACTAGTCGTGTTGTCTGTATCTTCAGTCACCTCTCCGTAGGCCTTGAAATTGTCAACTAGATATAGAGCTTCTCTAGTGACTTTCTCAAACGTCGTGCATCCTTTCAAATGTAGGTCCCTTTTGCGAGTTTCATTCCTCAAGCCCTCTATGAAGAGAACTGATAATCTCTCATCTTGTGGTAGCTCTCTCACAGGACATCTGTCTATGTACTGCTTGAAGCGAAGCAAAACTTCCTTCACTCTCTCGTTCGCTTTTTGTTTGAAAGCGTAGATTTGGGACAGTGTGTTATGTTTGATTCCCCTTTTTGAGAATTCCTCTACAAACTCCTGTAAGAGTTGTGCTATGTTTGGGAAATCATCTCTGTTTAGTGGTTGAAACCAAGTCAAGGCTGTTCCTTCCAATGTTAACCCAAAGCCCTCATACTGAGTATGGAAATCCGCAATCTGTTCAACTCTCAAAACTTCTTTGAAGAGTGAGACATGAGCATATGGATCCTTCGACCCATCGTATTTTGTCTTGACACATTGAGCCACTTGATATGGTCTTAATCAATGTGGTTCAGTCACTAATCTAAGCAATTTGTGGTCTCTTGGAAAGACATCTCTCGCCCTATCCTCTCGTCTTGGAGAAAATCCTGGCGGAATCCTCTCTGATATGCGCTCTGACATCGTTTCTGGCTGAAAGTAAATAGAGAGCAGAGTACCCTTGTATGTGTATCATTTTAATTCAATTGGATCAACAAGTTTGTACTCATGTCCATACTTATCTACCATCAGAACTTGCACTTCATGGGAATCTGTATATGTGAATGCATAGAGATTCTTATGGGTGGTCGACTCTCTAGCATTGGGCTCTACACACCTATAAAAGATGTATGGCTCCCCGTTTGTGAATATATATAATCCCTCATGAGTGTAATCTGTAAGCACTCTCCTGGATTCATTGGCTTTGATGAATCTCACGTTTGGTTTGTTGGTTAGAGGATGCCCCTCCTCTATGTATTCTCTCAATCCCTCTCTTGAAGGCATTGCAACGTTTCTTGCGTTTTTCATGTCTCCGAGTGGAGTAGAAAACACTGGTGGTGAATGATTTGTCATGATTAACACCCACTCAAGTTTCTCAAGATAGTCCTTGACAATCCCATTTTGGCTTAGTGCAACTTATCTCTTTTTGCCCCTGGTCAGGTCTCTCAAACGTCAGGAATTTGTGACTTTTTTGGTTTTTGGAAACCGGTCTTGGGGTACCCTAAAAGTTTGGATTTAGGAAACCTAGAAAAATGCAGCTCTAAAACCAAAACCCGCAAGCTTTCTTCCTAGCTATACCTGACTCAATTTGGAGCTGTCTATCAAAAGTTAGAGCACTTTTAGTGAATTGCACTTGAAGCAACACTCAAAACAGTCTCAGAACCAAAACACAAAAACTTTGGCTTGTATCTTGGCCTCCCGAAGGTATTTTTTGCTCAAACTTGAGATTTGGGATGTAAAGTATATCTACAAGATCACCAAGTCAGATACCCCCACTATGTTGAGAGGTACATGGATCACGATCCATGTTCCTTGTCAATTTTTTTTCCAAATTTTCCCAAATTTTGACTGTGTGTAGACAAGGTCATATGCAGACTATATACCAATTTTCAACAAATTCTGAGGTGGAGGTACATGGATCGCGATCCGTGTTCAACCACATGTGGACTTGATCTCTTGGCATATTGTTCCTGACTATGTCCACAAGCTAAATCTCAAATCTTTTTGGATTTGGACTTGTTTTGACAAGCCAAATGGTCAATACAAGGTCTGCATTGCGGTTTTTAGTCTGTCACCTGTTTTTCTCTCTTTTGACCCAAATTTGTTGAATTTTTTCCAAAACTGGACTTGGGGATATGTTTTCTTGTATAAGCACTATTGGTCTGGAAAGTTTTAGGTCAATCTGTCACTATGGGTACATGGATCGTGATCCATGTTTGGAGCCCAAATTAACTCTTTTTGGTACCATCAGAATCAGCATGATTAGGAGATTCTATGGTATCAGTATTTTTGAAAATGGACCTCTGGATTGAAAGTTAGGTCAGTTCTGGCACTTGCAGAAAGTATTTGGCAGTTTTGGACTTTTGGTTTGGTTTTTGGTATCCAAATTCACTTTTGAAAAGACCACTAGACTCCTTGTGATGGGCTCTAGCTATGGTGCAAATATGGTATCAATTTGTGACAAAGGAACATGGATCGCGATCCATGTATCTATGTGTCAGATTGCATTGAAACTTAGCACAAAGCTTCCTCTTGGTCTTCTGATGCTAGCTATGTGGTTTTTGTATGATTTGAACTTGTTTAGGTCAGGCAAAAGTCAATCCCCAGGTCTGTTTTAGGGTTTTCACCTTGAACTGCTTTTGGTTCTTTTCACCCAGTTTTTGAACTTTTTTGACAAAAATTCTTTGGGGACTTTTGTTCACAATGGTCTTTGCCACAGGCTTGAAAAGTTTTTTTCCAAAAATTTCTCAGAGGTACATGGATCGCGATCCATGTTCCACCACTTTTGGACCTGAAAGTTTGGTGTGCTAATAGCTTGTGATGTTTGTAACTTGCTCCAAACAAATTTCTAGATTTGGATCAGTTTTGCCCTACCAAATCTTACTTTATAGTCAGTTGAGGCAGTTTTGACAATGAACTGTTTTTGGCTCTTTTGACCACGTTTTACAAGTTTTTTGCATATGGTTCCTTTGGGAAAAGTATTTTTCTATGTCTCAGCTACCTACTGCTCAAATCTCAGCCAAAAAAATTTCAATTTTTTTTCATGTGGTACATGGATCGGGATCCACATTTGACCACATTTTGACATGAAACTTGGTCAGCTTGTACTCCATGTTATGGTGATACTCTTCCCCAAATCTTTTTGAATTTGGCCAGCTTTTTTCTAATCAAAAGTGAGTTTTTCTGTCTGCCCTGCGGTTTTTGACTAGTTTTTGTATTTGGCTATTTTGACCAACTTTTTTCAATTTTTTGACATGGCCCCTTTTGGCAAAGTTGTTCCACTCGTTATCGAGAATGTACTTGTCAAATATTAACCTTAAATGTAAAAAAGGTACATGGATCGCGATCCATGTTTGGCAACATTTTTTCATGAATTTTGTTCTGTTAGTTCTTTATGCCCTGTAGAAGTCAAATCTCACCTCTTTTTGAATTTGGATCCCAAAATCTCAAGATTTGCTCAATTTTGTGTCTGAATCCTTGTTTTGACTATTTTTGTTCTAAAAGTCAATTCTGATGTGATTTTTGATTTTTTCTTTCAAGAAAACTTGATCATAGCAGTTTCCCAATGATATTGCTCACTGTAATTGGTAACTTTTCACAAAAAAAGGTCTCTGGGGTACATGGATCGTGATTCATGTTCCTCCACAGATTCTGGCCAAACTTTCCAAATTTCTTCTAGAGAGTTTGTTGATGCCTTTGATCCACAAATTTTCAAATTTGGATCACTTTTGAGGCCTCTACCATCAAATTTTTAAAATTTCACAGTTATGGTCATTTTTGCCAAAATATGGTTTTCACCCTTTTTTCCCTCAATCTTTTAGCCCAAATTTGATGGTGGTAGTTTCTACTTACCCTACTCCTAAGTACTGAAATGAAACATGAAACAAAAACAAACAAAATAATATAAAATAAAGTCATAATGGAAAACGATACAGCACTTTGAAGGCATAGAGAAAATCAAAGAATGAAATGCTTTTCGCTATCTCACTCACAACCCTCTTTACTTCTCAAGAATAGATCTAGCAAGTCCTCGACTTCTAGACTCTACCAAGCACTAAACCCCCTGTCTAGCTGCTTCACTGCTAAAGTGTAAATGGAATGGAGAGACAAAATTTAGAAAAAGAACGCTCTAAAAACGCACTAGGTCACTCATCATCTAAGGATCGTATCCCCGGAAGCGGCGCCAATGTTAGCGGGTCGCCATGACGGATGTCTGCAGCATAGCTTTCTGGCACTAACATAATGTCAATACTCAGGGAAAGTGACTCGGATTGGGCACGTAGACTCTATGAGATCGTCAATCTCACGAAGTGAACCTTAAAAAGCAAAAACACTAGATCAACGAGCAGACCAACACTCAATGATAAGGGAAATCTGCCTATGTCCTTTCTCACAGCTCTAGGTCATCACGCCATTTCGGCACTTGAAATGCAACGAAACTTTAGGAGTAGGTCTAGGACACCTAGGGACGCTATCCTAGCAAATTTGAATGCAATCCGACAAGGTACCAAAATCACAATCCATCATGAAAAAGGTCCTGAAAATTACAACACAACTATCCAGAAAGGTCGCCCTATGGTCTAGGAACAGTCTCCTATGGTCAAAACGACTATAAACAATAATTTAAGCACTCAAATTTGCAATTACAGCTCACAAACGCGTAGTCGCGAACCATAGCAAAACTGACAATGCTTACACTTGAATGAAAGGGCAAAGAGAGAGGAATACAATGCAAGTTTCTGAATTGAAAACGGATTACCAAATCATTAGCTGCGATGATTACAAGTTTGGAGCAGCTCGTAGCTTGAGCGTACGTTTTTTGAGCTCCCTTCTTCTTCCAAAGATAAGCCTTCTTTTTACATTAAAGTTATTGACCTTTATACCTAGGGCATTCTAAATGGCCAGTGGCCGGTTTACATGGACCTTTACAAGTATCATTACATCATTATAACTCAAGGAATTGATCCATTACTTTGGTATCAGGATTTACACAGTGTATCACTACACTAGCTCATACAAAATAATAGACTACAAATGTGGTGTCCGGCTACATGTCCGACCAGTTGGGCGCCCGTTTGATTTATCCTCAAAGAGATGAGTCGATCGACTCCCAAGTTAATGAGGCCTTCTTACAATGCCAATGTATCACGGCTTGGGAGAAATGAAGAGGTTCTCGCTTCAGCCATTACATCACACACCTTGCCCCAAACTACAAATCTCTCTTCTTCTCCAAACAAGGTAACCGAACCAATCCCTACATCCTTGAGCCCATCCCGGTGAGTACGATCCACACCATTGCCGCCATTCATCTTAGCTCCCATTCTCTAGGCTGCAAGACATGACGTTGGGGCACTGGCGAGGAGTCTTATCAACTTTTCACCTTATGCCCTCATCAAGTGCGAGAGAGTGAGTACCACACACTACTTGAGTGCTCAGCTTTTGACCACATTAGGTCCTGTTTTCCCCATATATTCAGCCATGAGTTCTCCCTACATACCATCCTCTCCCAACCACAATGTGGACTCTCTATTGCGACGCTCATTTTAGCCATTTTTGAGCATCAAGAGTCACTTATGACCTCCACTCACACCACGTGGACATGTTCATTTGGTCCCATAGGTCATATTTGACCTCCGACGACGATAATAGAACTATCTCTCTCTCTCTCTCTCTCTCTCTCTCTCACACACACACACACACACACACACACACACACACACACACACACATAATCTAACCTTTTATATTACCGTTTCCACCATGCACGGTAAATAACAACTACATGCTTTACACATGTCAAAAAACTAAAATTAACTTGTGGGCATTTATTGCACCGTATAATTTTTCTAGAGAGGTCACTTGCACACTTAATGGGTTGTATAACATTCATTGGAACACCTTAAAAGAGAGAGAGAGAGAGAGAGAGAGAGAGAGAGAGAGAGAGAGAGAGAGAGAGAGAGAGAGAGGGAGAAGAAGAAGATAGAGCCAACATCCTTCATCACCAGTGAGAGAGAGAGAGAGAGAGAGAGAGAGAGAGAGAGAGAGATAGATAGATAGATAGATAGATAGATACACACAAAGAGAGAGAGAGAGAGAGAGAGAGAGAGAGAGAGAGAGAGAGAGCCAAATTCTACATATACCAACATGTATGAGAGAGGCATAGAGAGGGAAGTAGACTAAGGGAAGGGAAAGGAAAGAGAGAGAGAGAGAGAGAGAGAGAGAGAGAGAGAGAGAGAGAGAGAGAGAGAGTAGGTTTGTGTGTGTGTGCACACGCTAAAGAGAAAATGGTAACCCAAATTCTACATATATGTTGTGAGCGGGATGGAAACACACAGAACGCCTCTATAATGACCCGACACACACTCTTGGAAGGATACACACACACACACACACTATGGGGCACAACTCGGCTTACACAACACACCTGGCCGAGACAGGAAACACACCTATGGAGTGGGAGGAGAGAGACTACCCGTTTGCCCACTCCACACAGAGAGAGAGACACACACACACACACCCAAAAAACTCAATTCAAAAGAGGAGAATTTCTGATGTTTAGATACAAATGAGCTTGGGCCAACACCAATGGGGCAAATAGCTCACACAATATGGATAAACTATGTCAGATACAATCACAAACTGGAGCAGAAGCTTCGCTCATAGGAGAAACTTACACAGCCAAAACAACAGAAAAAGAGTGAGGAATTTGGCAAAATGGACAGCGCCATCGCGTCCGGAACGGCCCAAAACCCTAGTCTACAATGTGAAAGTGCTCAAATCCAACCTCGGATGAGCAAATTTCGGCCAAAACAGGCTCCAAAAACACCAAAAACACACCTGCGGCTGTTCCTCCTCTCTTCTCCACGTTTTCTCTGGTCTTCTCTCAGTTTTTTCAGTTCCCACACTTAGCTTTTTTAGTTGGGCACCCTTGGCCTTTTAAATGACCTCAAACGGACCCCGAACAGGCCAAAAACTGACCTCGCAGTGCATAGTTGTCACCTTTTTGCATCATCCGCACACCTGGCACTCACTTCTTTTCAATAATGCATCCCGCCACCACGTGGAGTGGCCCAAAAAAGTGGTCCTCATGATGACCTCTTTGCATAATTCTCACAAGAAAACACCCACGTTGTGTTCGTACTTCTCTGCGTGCAAGTAGTGACCCCATTCGGCCTCCTTACGCCACTAGATGCCATCTGACGCACCTGTTTATCTCATGTCGTCGGCCCGCGGATAGCTTCCTTGATAAGTTTTACGCACTACCAACTCCTCATTATTGTAGAAAAAAAACACAGGTACTGGTAACGATGAAAATCGATGCACTATGTACATGTTGTCCTACCTGTATGCATGTGGGCCCCACATAACCACCTGGCTCTGGAAAATGGGCAATACTTTATTTGATGCACCATGCATGGGTATGTACATATGCGCAATCCCTTGCTCCAAAAAACTCCTGACATAATTTGCCCACCCCCTAGCCTGCTAGAGCATTCATGCTCAGCAGCAGCAAAAAGCGATATGAGACTCGCAGCGTCACAAGTCTCCTCATCCTTCACAGACATCACTTTCTCTTCAGAAAACTCATCTTGATCCACCATCATCAACCTGGCATGATACAACTTAAGATGTAATCCATTTACCCTTGACTTATGTAGAACACCATCCACGTTAGCCAGCTGATATGTACCATTCGAGAAACACTCCACTACCTTGAAAGGGCCTTCCCACTTAATCTGAAACTTCTTTTGGAAGGTGTTGTCCAGCTTACTGTTGTAATGCAAAACCAAGTCATGCTTGTGGATACCCTTACTTTTGACCTTTTCATTTATCTTTGCCAAAGCCTTATCATGCATCTGCCCATAATGCTCCAATGCGCTCATCCTATCCAATTGTACCTCTTGTAACTGCAAGAGCCTCTCTTTGAATGCATCACTAGGCGGCCCAAGCAACTTCTCTAGCATCTTGACTGCAGGCAACTCTACTTCCACAGGCAATAGTGCTTCCTTTCCATACACCAAATGAAATGGAGTAAACCCTGTACCTGTTTTCACTGAAGTACGATAAGCCCATAATGCACTAGGCAATTCCAAATCCCAATTCTTTCCTTGGTGCTCTGTCACTTTTGAAAGGATTTGTACCAACTCACCATTGGATCTTTCATTCAAGCCATTACACTGTGGGTAATAAGGAGTGGTGTGCTGGTGCCTAATCTTCATCTTCGTGCATAAAAAATCTAGCAGTTTAGCTCTAAATCCTGGCCCTTTATCTGAAAGTAGCTCCAATGGCACCCCAAACTTGCAACATATTTCATCATACACAAATTTTGCCACATCCTTTGCAGTGATCTGTTTTACTGCTATAGCCTCTGCCCATCTAGAGAGATAGTCCACTACAGTCAAAATATAGCTTTTGCCCCTGCTTGTGATAGGTAACGGGCCTATTGCATCAATCCCCCACTTTTCAAACACATCAAATGCCATAATGGTTTTTCGTAACTCTGGCTTCAACACTCTCTTCCCAAATGCTTGACACCTATTGCAAGACCTACACCAATGGTGAACATTCCTTGTGCAAACTAGGCCATACATACCCCTCTTGCAAGATCTTATGCAAGGTGATCTTTAGAGAAAAATGTCCGCCACATGCACCCTCATGATTCTCTTCCAACACTCTATAAAGCTCCTCTCGCCAAGGTACACGTCTCAACACGAGATCAGCCCCTTTCATGTATAAGACATCACCGATCGATTTGTACCTGTATGCTCTACGCACAAAGCCATAATTTTTAGACTTCTGAATCTCCTTTGGAATGATTCTTGTCAGCAAAAACTCCTCTTCTTGAGCCAAACTTTCTCGGCCATGATAAAGAGGTAAAGTGGTCCTCAACACAAATAGCTCCACAATCATGCTTTGAGCTACTTCATGTGCCTCTCCATTTAGAGCACGTTCAATATGTCTGATGCTCTGTTAACCCTCACGGCACACGGACACCCTATGATCTATAAACGTTGTATTATTTAGAGTCAGGTACCGGGCTTGTCGGACCAATAGGAAAAGGGTAGGAGTGATCGCCGATGAGAGGCGCACTCTAACTGGGACATTCAAGGGATTAGTTGGCTAAGCATGGGCGCCCAAGTGTGAATGGGGTGAGCTAATATAAAAGCCAACTAAACCTAATTTTTACTCATTCTCTCATTTGTGCAATAGAAGAGTGCTCTTGCTCCATCTCCATCTCCTTCTTTTTCACCTCCTTGTGTGTGTATGTGAGAGAGAGAGAGAGAGAGGGAGAGTGTGTGTGCGATAGAGCATTACGAAGGCACGACGGCGGCGAGGCGGTTGAGCGCGGCACGACTGCAGCTTCTTCTTCATCGCGGCGAGGAATCCACCACGAAGGCGAGCGTAGAGCGGTGAGTGACACACCCTTTGCTCTCTTGAGCTTGCTAGTTTAGGCTTGTTGTGTGCTTGGAGCCGTTTGTGGCTCGCACACGGTGTATTGGCAAGTCCCTTGCTTCGACAGTGCGGCAAGGAGCGCACATTTTTGGCGCCGCTGCCGAGGATATGCCCTACACTAAGCTCGGTTAGCACTTTACGCTTTCTTGTGGTGCAATTTCTATCATAGGAAAGGCAGGGAATGAGTGTGTGTAGTTGTGTGGAGATTTCTGTTTTTTGCGTTTTCTACGTTTTCTGGTTTGCACTGCACAGTTAGCATTTCTTGCGTTTTTGCATTTTCTGCATTTTCTGGTTCTGTCAAGTTTCAATTTCTGCAGTTTCTGCGTTTAATTTTCTGTCAAGTTCCAATTTTCTGCAATTTCTTGCGTTTTTTCAATTTCTGCAGTTTTTGCGTTTAATTTTCTGTCAAGTTCCAATTTTCTGCAATTTCTTGCGTTTTTTCAATTTCTGCAATTCTTGCGTTTTTTCAATTTCTGCGTTTTCTGCAGTTCTGCATTAAATTAAAAAAAAAACTGCATTTCTGCATTTTATTAAAAAATATATATATATATTAATTAAAAAAAAAGCTGAAAAAAATCTTTAAAAAAATCGGAAAATAAAAACGCGAGTGAGCGGGCGGAAATAAAAAACGTGACTCTTAAAACGGACGGGTTGGTTTGTATAAAAGATAGATCGAGATCATTTCCCCAAGCCCAAGCCCAAGCCCAAGCCCAAGCCCAAGCCCAAGCCCAAGCCCAGGCCTCAGTCCTCAGTCTTATGATATATACTAGACTCACTTTTATATATATACCCTACTCCCTCAAGAGAGAATGAGAGCATGTGGTACAAGTCCTCCACTCTCCTCCTTTCTCTTCCCACTTGCACCCTTAGACTTTCTAGTTTGGGCCTAGTTCCCTACTGGAAATTGACAGTTTTAGGGATTCCGAGGGCATAGAGTGACCAAACGGAGGGCTGTAAAGCACGGCACGACCCTCTGACCGATACGCTCGTTTCGAGCTATCACACGGCCCATTCCACGACAGGCTCTAAAAAATCTAGCAAAAAAACAAACAAAAAACACGCTAAAAACTAGTCACAAGGCCTCCTAGAGCAGCTTTTTGACACCTTAGGGTATCAAAAGCACATGCACTTACGCTCTAGGCGGGTGCTAGAACACGAGCATATTGAGGGTGCCTCTGTTCATACGGACACCCATTACCCATCCACGATAAGCTCTAGACCCTCAGCGGGGACACAAGGTAGCACCACCCAAGACCCTAAAATAGCCGCTAGTGATTCCTCCTCCGACTCAGAAATCATGGAAGCATACCCTACCCAAAACACTGAGAGAGAAGGCCATGCACCTCCCGAAGCTCCACAGCCTCGTACTAGTATGTTTAGCCGTTTCATGGAAACATTAGGTAGAGCTACTCGCTCGAAACCTGATGCAAATGAAGCACACGAAGGGGGTGGGGAAGTGGACTCTCCTTTCACATCGCAAGTGGACCCCACACCCCCAAAGAGTGTCCATGTGGATATCCTACCAACTTCTTACCAAGAAGGCCCTGTTGAGCTGCCTCCTTCAGAAGTTCCCTCTAGAGTACCGTTGGTGACAAGTAAAACCACGGGGAGCAACATTGCTTCTACCTCACAAGAAACCGTTAACACGTCGACTCTAGAAGGATTGTTCATTAATGATCATTGGATATACGACCTCCACACTGAGGTGTTGACGGATCTACACTCTGGCCACACCTACCATGTAGGATGGATAGAGATTGTACAATCCACCTCTAGTGCCACGAGCATCGAAGATCAACAGAAAATGATCTGTAATGTTATCCATGGCATTATTCAATCAGAAAGGAAAAACCGAGGGGTAAATATACTCTCAACTTGGCCCATGAGATTTTTGGATACGAGCAAGGCTCAACAGCCTACTCTATCACAAATGGAGACTCCTCTGATGAGTCCCATGGACCCATCTTACGTCATTTCACTTGGGGTCTCTATGCAATCTGAGCCTCTGAGCGACAACTTTAGCTTCCCTAACTTGGCTCAACCCTCTATTAAGGAAAATACAGTGCTCACTCCAGGGATAAGCCTGACAGAGAATGTACCGATGACATCTACGGTTAGCGCAGTGCCACTACCTAGTGTCGTAGTACCTAATATGGGGCCTCGACCATATGTGCCTCTAGCCCCTTATGCACACATGGCCCCCACACCTCCAATTGTACCACTTGCTTATGCTCCTCGCGTGCCGCTCCCTAGCCCTTATCCGGGTGGACCTATGCCCGATTATGTTCCATATCCTGCATCATCCACACATATGCCAAGACCGGCACCCGTCCCTCTCCCACATATGATTCCAAGAGTACCTCCACCGGCCCTGCCTCCTAACATAGGTGACTTGGCAGCGTTTGCTCAAACCATAGGTCGATCTATCGCGGAAAATATGCGTCATGCATCTGATAGAGAGCCTAGAAGTAAGGCAGTACAAATTGCCAAACTCACGCAAAAATTCAATGGGGACGAAGATGCTAGGAAACACATTGAAGTGTTTGAACAAGTATGTGATTCCTTAGGGGAACGCAACGAACTACATAAGTGCAATGCCTTAAGCTTGACATTAAGTGGGAAGGCTGGAGATTGGTATAGAACCCTAAGGGTGGACGAGAAAACAATCTACCCTACCCTTCGAAGGTTGTTTCTAAAGGAGCACATACGAGAAGGTGTACTTTGGGGTGTAGCATCTCAGCTACAGAAGGCCGAACGTAAGGAAGGAGAGTCAGTAAGGGACTTCATTAGTCGTCTAAAGCACTTAAACTCTCGCTGCCCTGTAAATGAGCGCTTCAACAATAACCAACTGCTTGATCGATTCATTTGAGGGTTGAGGAATGAAGGAATCTATAATGGACTAGTGATTAGAGGTATCACAACCTGGGAAGATGTCACTGCTAATGCAATCCAATTAGAGGACAACTTGATGATAGCAGGCATGAGGGTGTCTACTGACACGAGATCCACTAGCTCACAAGCCATTGAGTATGAACCCATGACTGCAAAGCCCATTTCCAATGAGCCAAAGGTATTTGAGACATTCTTGACAGACCTCACTAAGGCAATCCAAGAGTCTCTTAAGGATAATCGACCCCCTCAAAATAGTCACATGTATCCAAGAAGGGAGGAGCAACAATGGTGTTCCATTTGCTTAGGTCCACATAGCACTAGTGAGTGCCCTACGTTTAGAGTAAAATTTAATGGAACTTGCAACGCATGTGGTAGGTATGGTCACCAAGCTAAGGATTGTTTAATGATCAAACGTATGATGGCAAATAGACCACCTGTAGCCTGGACGAATGCACCTCGAGCTCCTGTATTGATGCCTGCTCCACCTGTTGAGCAACTACCGCAACACATGGTCCCTAGACCTCAAAATGTTGTACAAGCTACACCGCTACCACCTCCTGTGCTAGGACCGCATCCCCCGCATCCAATAGTCGCCCCTATGAACCAAGTGGGTTGCGAGCCATCAAATGCTTATGCAGATGGTTATGAGGAGGAAATAGACACTAGTATTGCCTACGGACTTGATACATTGGAAGAGTGTCCTATATACTACATGGAAGATTGTTGGGGGCAAGTCAAGCCGGTTTATCAAGCTGCTGCTCTCGCATCCAGAGGTCAAAATATCAACACCCAGGCTAGGAGGCCACCTCTTCAATGCTACGAATGTGGTGGACCACATCGGGCAGCGGAGTGCCCTATTAGGCTGCAAAAGAATGTTGCACAAATGCAAATGAATCAAGGGAGCACGTCTACAGTGCCAATACTCACATGTAATCGTTGTGGCATAGATCACTTGATTGCCCAATGCCCCTATAACCCAAATGCGCCTAAAATCACACCCCTAAATTTGGTCGAAATTGCTAGTGTGACATCGCCAATACCACCCGTCGCACCCGCTTATGCGATTACACGGTCCATGCTTCAAGGGCCAGGCCATATCCTCGAAGAGAGAGATACCGCGTCAGTTATCCAAGCAAAGAAAAAGAAGACACGAAGAAAGAAGTCACAGAATACGGAGAATTCAAAGCCAAGTTCCAAAACAAACATAGGAACAGGAGATGACCCCGTGTATATGAATGACCTCGAGGATGATTCAGATTCAATCGAGACAATGGAGATTAGAACCAATACCACAAAGGGAAAGACCGACAAAGAAAACCGTAACATGGAACTAAATGAAAACCGAATAAGAGAAAACCATAAAGAGCCTCTGAAAACACCACAAGTGTTTCCAAATCCAATCCAAGACCCCCAAGATAAACCGCAGGGGCAAAAAGGGAAAAATCGTAAAAAGAAGATTGGGACGTACCCAAACCCAGTAGACGAGATTAAGCAGGTGAAACATCTAAGAGGTTTAGTGGAGGAGACTCAAAGGAAACTAGAACCAGAACCCATGCATGTCAAAATTCATGACATAGTGTTTCCCACGCAAGTTCATCCACCCCACATGAACCATAGACCGTTAGCCATATCTAGTATCATCCAAGAAGGGAGTGAGGACGGGACATCAGAAAGTGAGCATACACCGTTCTTGTTGGAAAGGATGTTTAACGAAGGAATACGTGATCCCATTGAGGAATATGAGATTCCATCCTCACCAGTTCCTAGTCAAGGACCTACACCCTGCGAAACGCCAGTGAATGTTGCCAAACTAGTGGACTTCATGTCTTCTAAGGTCGGAACCACGATCATAGCAAAGCTGTATGGAGATCCTGAGTTATTCCTTGCACTTCGAGCATTCCTTAACGGAGAGCTACGAACGGGATTACCGCAGTTTGCACAACCAAATAGGCCTGACTCGATTATGATTGATGAGGAAAATCATGTGCAATCACTTGACTTAGATGGACACGAGTCTGTGATTGAGGTACCCATTAACGAATTAGGGCAGTATTTTGAAGGCGACGAGTCTAATGCGACCCTACCCGTCACTACCAAGGGATTAACTATAAAGGGAATTCTTGATGGTGGTGCGGGAGTTAGCATCGTTACAAAAGATTGTTGGGAATCCATGGGAAAACCCCGCCTCAGTGTTACTAACATTGTGGTAAAGATGGCAAATGGTACCATAGCCAAACCTATGGGGATGCTCAAGGATCTTAAGATCAAAGTTCTAGGACACAAGGTACGACATACGTTCATTGTAATGGATTTCTCTAAACACCTTATGTCATATGAAATGATTTTAGGACGACCATTCATGAGGGAAGCACAAATGGTTCATGATTGGTCTAAAAATCATGTCTATTTGCAATTCCAAGACTCTGTCCTTAGAGTGGATTTGGTGACTGGTAAGGTACACCCCTTAGGGAGTAAAACCATTATTGATCATCGCTCTGACACCATAGTTCACTCGGCCCCACTACAATATTGTTACACTTGTAAGAAGGATACAGACATTGGCCAAGATTCTCCTTATATGGATATCCTACCTGGGATGACTGAGTCGGACAATGTGGATTGGGTCCACCTAGCATCAACCATAGACACTTTAGGAAATAGGGGGATGACCTGGGTAACACCTGAGGGGGATGAAATGCCTATACCCTTAAATATGCTACAAGCAATGCATATCGCTTCCGACAAGACTCATCCTAAGGTAACAAAGAAAACATACAAGTGGGTCCCTAAAGCTTCTTTAGTGACCATAACTAGTGCTAAAAAACAGAAGCCTTGTAAGAAACGTACCACTCGCTCCAAGAAGAGTAAGAAAATGTTGCGATGGATCCCTAAACGACTATTGGAAGCCCAAGGCTACTATCAAGGAAATGATCAAATCTGGGTGCTAAAACATAGATTGTGCTCTTACCTATCACCTGACCCAAGTGAGCCCAATCTCGTAGCTCCAAAATGAATCAATGATCGTGGAAAGAAAAAAATCACAGAATGCTACACACCCGCTCCCGAGCTAGTTTGGGTACCAAAGAAAGAACGATTTGTTCCACCTAGCTCAGGAAGGGGGGAGTCCCATGAAGATTCTAGCTCCTCATGTAATACATCCATAGAGGTAAAAGCTTCTACATAGCCTTCATCTATAGTAGTGGACCTCCATGAAGCTACAAAAGAATCCACACCTCCCAGTGTTCAAGAATCACCTGATGAACCACTTCAAGTTCGATCCTGGGAGAGTACCTTACCACCCTTGCAACTTGACGAGGCACCTAGGGTAATAGAAAACTAATGGCAAAAATCCTCACCTATTACCAACTGGAACAATTAGTTTCAAAGGGTGACAAGCTCATTTCAAACGGTATGATCTACCCAAGGAAGGGGGGAGTGTTTGCTGACAGTCATCATTCACTTGCTTCCCTCTCAACCTTTTTCCCTGACCTCTTAATCTCCGATCTTAGGGAATGTACATATAAAGCTTTATACTCACAAAAAAAAATAAAAATAAAATAAAGAGCAAGAGCAATTAGCAAACGAGTATGCACAATAAAAGTCAAAACATTGACTCAGACCTACACATGTCACATCTGGTACAGTGAAACAGAAACCTATGCCATAAAACACCTTCAATCCTCATCACTTGAGTGATGGAGGGTAAGGTAAGATTAGTACGATAGGAGTGTTTCTGTTTTAGAGTTGAGAGATTAGCGAAGTTATCTTTTCCCACTAATGTGCCTCCTGGAGGTATTCCTTTTGTTTCCTAGTGTGTACAGGAGCGTGTTGCTATTGATAGGATTTGGACCTTCATGGAACCTTTATCTCGTTCACACTTCAAATCAAGCGCGACCATCGACACAAACAGGTGTTTCTTGTCCATTAGCATTGCCGTTATCTTTTTTGCATCCATGTTTGTCTGCTTTGATTGTGATTGGTAGCATAATATTCAGCGCATTGGCTTAGTATCAAACATTTAATTCAATGTAATGTTTTGTCATAATCACTTGTTTAGGGGTAAAAATCAAGCAGTCCGACTAAGCTAGTTTGACCAAGCTAGATATTAGAAATCTTCTCTTAATACCATGGGGAATGCCTTCCTAATAAGCAATGGTTACTTAGGTTCTTAATCCGATTTAGGCAGCATTGTGTGAAATGTACTAGGGCTTTCTAGTGGGCTTAACCCTATTGACCTTTAGTTTAAGTATTATAAAGGGAGTTTACTAATGTGATGAGCCTGGGGAGGGTAGCAGTGTTATATGACCCCCCAAAGTTACAAATTAAAATGCTAAAAATGAACAAACAAAAAATCAAAGTGCCACAATGTAAAATCTTACGCTGGAAGAGGAATCTCAGCTTGATTTGGTACTTCACTCACATGTATCGCCTATGGTACTAGAGCCCTAGAGGTTCCCAGTGTGGGCGCTTTTCCTTGAGAAGCAAAAAACCCAAGGCATACAAAATAAGCACACACATCATAATTGAATCAATGTGAAAAGACTTTGGGGGGTCAAAGAAAAAGTAATCAGTCAGGCGATGATTTCATGAGAAAGTCCTTTTATGGTAGCTTAGCTACAAGGTTTTCTAGATATAGCCTCTAGTCAGCCCTCGAACATCAATACTTGGCTCTCGCGATTAAACAACTTAATTGACCACAGATAATTAAGAAGCTTACCCATGGTATTAATATTCGATCTCTAGTGCCTTTCGACCGTCAAATTAGCGACCCCAGACTTGTTTAATTTTCTACCTTTACATCTGTTTATGCATTTGATTACATTGCAATTTAATGTTCATTGCTAACAAATTGTTTTAAATTCTTTGACCAATCAATTTTTCTACCTAAAATTGCATATGCTTTTTAAGAGAATGCTATTACTGTGCCAATGTTGTTTGATTTTGCAGTGACTAAAGAAGGCTAAGGACATTCATCTCAAATGCTCTTCCACCTCGACGAACCAGCTTCAACTCAATAGCTTCCGAGGACGGAATCTACATCAGGAAGGGGGGCATGTTAACCCTCACGGAAAACGGACACCCTATGATCTATAAAAGTTGTATTATTTAGGGTCAGGTACCGGGCTTGTCGGACCAATAGGAAAAGGGTAGGAGTGATCGCCGATGAGAGGCGCACTCTAACTGGGACATTCAAGGGATTAGTTGGCTAAGCATGGGCGCCCAAGTGTGAATGGGGTGAGCTAATATAAAAGCCAACTAAACCTAATTTTTACTCATTCTCTCATTTGTGCAATAGAAGAGTGCTCTTGCTCCATCTCCATCTTCTTCTTCTTCACCTCCTTGTGTGTGTATGTGAGAGAGAGAGAGAGAGAGGGAGAGTGTGTGTGCGATCGAGCATTACGAAGGCACGACGGCGGCGAGGCGGTTGAGCGCGGCACGACTGCAGCTTCTTCTTCATCGCGGCGAGGAATCCACCACGAAGGCGAGCGTAGAGCGGTGAGTGACGCACCCTTTGCTCTCTTGAGCTTGCTAGTTTAGGCTTGTTGTGTGCTTGGAGCCGTTTGTGGCTCCAACACGGTGTATTGGCAAGTCCCTTGCTTTGACAGTGCAGCAAGGAGCGCACATGCTCCATGATTCAAACTTTTTTAACAGGCCTTTAATTCTAAAGCACATTTCCTTCAATGAGGTGTTCTTGGTCTTCCACACACCCAGCACTTGCTTCACAACCAACAAGGCATCACCTTTTATGCTCAACCTTCTAACCCCATGCTTCAAACAAATGTGTAATCCAGCTTCCAATGTAGCATATTCAGCCTCATTGTTACTATGCGCATACAACTTGAACCCTCTCTTGAATACTAGCTTCCCCTCTGGATCATAAAGTGCTATACCCCCTGAAGCCGCATCATGGCTCTTTATGTATGAGCCATCAAAGAACAACACATGTGCATTGCTAATATGTGGCACTTCTTCAACTACCTTTCTCACCACCTCTTCCTTAACAATAAGGGGATTCTCCTTGTAGGTCAACAAATCAGCTAGGGTAGCCCTTGTACTGTCTTCCACTAGAAAAGAGAACTCAAACTCTTGCAGCTCAATTACCCATTTCTTCACCACATTTGACATGTTAGTGCCATTAATTAAATGTGGCAAAAAAGCATATCTCATCAAGAAAACAAAAGGTCGTGGTAGCAAGTAATAACGAAATCGTCGACAAGCAAATATTACACTGGGAATCACTAGCTCTACTTCCGAGAACTTTCTCTCCGCTACCAACTTCACTCGGCTTGCACAATACACTGGCCTCATATAATGGCTTCCCTTCCCCTTTTGCAATAGCATGGCTCCAATGGAATCATCCCCTACTGATGGATTTACATAAAAAACTTTCTCCCAATCAGGAGCCTGCATGGCTGACAACCCCCCTAACACCTCTTTCACCTCTTGAAACACTTCTTTACACTTGTCATCCCATTGCAATGGATCATGCTTTGCCACTTGCTGTAATGGATAAACAAGCTGCGAAGACAATGGAATAAACCGTGCCATGTACTTGACTTTGTGTATAAAGGTTGCCAATTGCTTCATACTCGTAGGTGATGGAAGAAGAATAATAGACTTCACCTTATCTGGATCAGCCTCAATGCCATTTTCTAACACCATGTGGCCCAACAACTTCACCCTTGGCTATGCTAGATGACATTTCTTTGGGTTTAGTTGTCCTCCACATTTATCATATCGAGCCAATACCATCTGCAACTTCTCATGATGCTCAGCCCTACTACTATAGACACAGAAGTCGTCCATAAAAGCCTTAACACAACTACCAATGAATGGTTCCAGGACCCAATTTGCTCTCTCTTGATAGAAAGATGGTCCATTTGACAACCCAAATGGCAACACTGTGTAGCAATAGCAGTCCCATGGCGTAATGAAAGTTGTCTTTGTGCGGTCTTTAAGAGCAATCTTCAACTGAAAATAGCCTGAAAAACCATCACACACGCTGTACCTCTCATAACCTGCCACTGAATCCAAGATCTGATCGATGAATGGAAGAGGATATGGGTTCTTCTTAGTGGCTGCATTTAAGGGTTTAAAATCTACACAAATCCTCCACTTCCCATCCTTCTTTGGATTGACTACTACTGGACTCACCCATTCTGTGGTCTCCACAGGGACTATGAACCCTGCCTTCAATAACTTGTCCACCTCTTCCCGCAAGGCTTCCATTTTCTCTTGACCCATCCTTCTTAGCCTTTGTCTCACTGGCTTAGCACCTTCTTTCAGCTCTATATGCATCTCTTCGCTCTTGAACCCTCTGATCTCTTCATATGAAGTAATGAACAAATCAGGAAAACTAGCCAGCATGTGCAAATATATCTCCTTCTCCATAGCTGAGAGATCTCCACTAATCATTTGCGTCATTAATTCCTGCTTCTTTGACAACTCAACCTTGGTTTGCATCAGCCCTTCAATCACTTCATAAGGCCCTTCACTTTCATCTTCAACTTCATTCGCAAATGCGACTAAACCACACTCCTGGATTTCTTTATCCATCAAAAGAAATGCAACATCAGCATCCTCATCACTGCTGGTAGTGCTATCACTGTCCTCATCTGTCACCGTGGAAGAGTTTTCATCACTAGACTCATCCTCATCTTCATATAGCTCCTCCAATTGTTTCCTTGTGTCCATATTATAAATCTTCTTGGTACCTGTCTTTCCATAGAGGCTAATCGTACCATGTCGCCAATCTTGAACCGCTCCCACTGCATGTAGCCATGGTCTTCCCAGTATAATAGGATATGCTCCCAATCCTACTGGCATCACATGAAAATCAACCACTGCCTTTGCATCATATGCCTCCACTTCTAAGCTCTTTACAACACCCAAACATTTTACTTTTTGATGGTTTGCCAATCTAATCCGGAAGTCTGACACCCCAGTCACTGTAAGACCCATCTTCTCAACGCATTCGTGGGTAATGACACATATTTGGGCTCCACCATCCACATAACCTTGTCCCAAATTTTTCCTTTTATGCCACACATCTACTATTGGGAAAATGTCTGGTAGCTCATCCATTGCCAATACCTTCACTGAACCTCTCTCTGGCTCTTTCTCCATTGTGTTAACCATCTTCTTCCACTGTCACTTTAGTTTAGGAACCATCTCTATGAGCTGCTCAAAAGTAACATCTGTCTTCCGTGTCAGATTCTCCTTTAAGTCATAGCTTACTTGCCCATCCCCTAGTGGAAAATCTAAAACATGAAACTTGCGACGAGCGCTTCTTTTCCTCTTGGCCTTGACATACTCGCGTTCATGGCTCTTTCCCTTCTTCTTGCTAGGACCTGGGACACTTCTTCCTTCCTTTTTCTCTGTCGTCCTCTTCCCAATAGGCATCAATAATGTATCCTCTAGCTTTGATGCCTTCTCCAAGGTGACTACACTTAGCACTTTTGTCTTTCCCTTTTCCTTCTGGGTTAATCCACTGGTTCCTTCATCTCCCTTAATTTCGATGCCATAATCCTGCGACCTAGTTAGCACCTGTTTTGGCAATGGATACATATCTCCCCCCATCCTTGGTGGCTTATCACATTGCGGGCTGATGTGGACCAACTCTCCGCAATTATAACATGTGGACGTCTGCCTCCAAAACCTACCATTACTATGTCCAGCACCATTCCTAGGTCTTTCTTCACCTCCTGGCTGATTTGCAAACCACCCTCGACCTCGATTATTTCCCACTTGACCTAGCATGTTTAGGCTGAGATTCTTCATCAAATCAACCACTTGGGCCTCATGTCTTGCCTTAGGCCATCATCTTGCACTGCTGTAGTGACCATTGCTGGCATAACCTGAGGAGTAACAGAAACCACCGGTTCATGATGAACCCCTGGCATGCGACCTTGAAATTCAGACCTCATGGGCAAAGACTCCACACCTAACTGGCTCATTTTCCTCAGCTTCCACTCTTTGTTCCTTGCCACTTCCAATGCATCTTCATTGCCCTAGGCTTCTTCAGCTCCACTCTCCAACGTATATTCTCCCAAAGACCAGCCAAGAACCTGTCCTTCTTCATCATGTCAGGCGAGGGTACCTGTGGTGCTAAAGCCTTGCACATCCGCTCCCATGCCAATGAAAACTTTCGTATATACGTATCTACTGGCGCACCTTCCTTTTACACTAAAGCCTGTACTTCTTGCCACACTTTGTCAGGGTCTTCTATCTCACAAACTCCACTTCCAATCCATGCCTTAGATTGTCCCAACTCAATCTTATAGGTGGATCAGCCATACGCAACTCCTCTTCAAATGCTTTGGACCAAGCTCGTGCATCACTCTTCAAAAAAATTTGGAGAAGACGTAACATTTGCGCCGGTTCATGAATTTGGTTGCTAATGCAGGCAACCTCCATCTTTTCCAGAAAGTCCTCCACATCTTCATCACTTCTTCCATGAAACTCCGGATAAGAGAAAGCCATGGCTAGAGAACCCCTTCAAACACACGTGCAAGAACCCAAAACTTTTCACTACCCAATCCCCAGAAACTTCAATGGAGCTCAGCTTTAGATGAGAACAAACACATGCACATCAAATGAGTTTTTATAGTTGATCATCGGAATTACAACAGGCAAAGGACATTTCAAGAGCTCTCGTAACCTTCTTGGCCCGAACATAAAGATTATGCGCTACTGGAAAAAAATCTTCCTGGACACATGAACATTTATCTGGATTCTCTGAGTTAAATGAAAAGGAGTGAATTGAGGGCCATTTTGATCATCCATTAAAGCCAACCATGCAGCTCCCAAGAAGGCACACCTGACTTATCCTCTGATTTTGCCAAAATTTTAGCAGCATAACCGCATAAATGGCTCAAAAGACTAAAAAACCAGCCATCATAACTTGAAAAATTTTTGACAGAGTTTCCCCAGAAGTAAAGCAGTGAGAACCCAAAATATAGACTGTAGATGTATGCATAAACTGCCAACAATAGAACCCGAGCATCAAATAGGAATCACTAGTACATAGCCTATGGCGAGGTCATGAAAAGGGTGCTCCAGCTACCTGTATCACCGAAAGGATCTCCACATTTGAGAATCCCCCAGCTCAATAAAACCTCACGCTATCGACCCTCACACGAAGGCTAATGCAAATCGCTTATAGTCCAATCTCAGAAATGACTATCTTCCAGACCAAGTCTCAGAAATGGCTAGGACTGCCAAATAAAACCAAGTATGACTCCACAAAGGTGTACAATTGGCATTTTCCACAAGTAACGTACAATACCAACAAACAATGCGCTCAAGCAAGCGCCCAATGATGCATACCCACGGCACCTGCAAGTGACTTCACTGCTAGTATACCACTGTACTCCAGCTACCTGTACCTGTGTGAATCACCTGTACTTGTACCTGTCCCTGTCCCTATAACCTGTAACCTGTACTCAGCAACCTGTAATCCTGAATCTCGACACTTGAAGCTTGAAGCAGAAGGTACTCGAAGATGATCCTCCGTGGGGGCGCCAAAAGAATGTGGGCGGGATGGAAACACACAGAACGCCTCTATAACGACCCGACACACACTATTGGAAGGATACACACACACACTATGGGGCACCACTCGGCTTACACAACACACATGGCCGAGACAAGAAGCACACCTATGGAATGGGAGGAGAGAGACTACCCGTTTGCCCACTCCACACAGAGAGAGACACACACACACACCCAAAAAACTCAGCTCAAAAGAGGAAAATTTGTGATGTTTAGATACAAATGAGCTTGGGCCAACACCAATGGGGCAAATAGCTCACACAATATGGATAAACTATGCCAGATACAATCACAAACTGGAGCAGAAGCTTCGCTCATAGGAGAAACTTACACAACCAAAACAACAGAAAAAGAGTGAGAAATTCGGCAAAATGGACAGCACCATCGCGTCTGGAACGGCCCAAAACCCTCCTCTACAATGTCAAAGTGCTCAAATCCGACCTCGGATGAACAAATTTCGGCCAAAACAGGATCCAAAAACACCAAAAACACACCTGCGGCTGTTCCTCCTCTCTTCTCCACTTTTTTTCTGGTCTTCTCTCAGTTTTTTCAGTTCCCACACTTAGCTTTTTTAGTTGGGCACCCTTGGCCTTTTAGATGACCTCAAACGAACCCCGAACAGGCCAAAAACTGACCTCGCAGTGCATAGTTGTCACCTTTTTGCATCATCCGCACACCTGGCACTCATTTCTTTTCAATAATGCATCCCGCCACCACGTGGAGTGGCCCCAAAAAGTGGTCCTCATGATGACCTCTCTGCATAATTCTCACAAGAAAACACCCACGTTGTGTTCGTACTTCTCCGCGTGCAAGTAGTGACCCCATTCGGCCTCCTTACGCCACTAGATGCCATCTGACGCACCTTCTTATCTCATGTCGTCGGCCCGCGGATAGCTTCCTTGAGAATTTTTACACACTACCAACTCCTCATTATTGTAGAAAAAACACACTGGTACTGGTAATGATGAAAATCGATGCACTATGTACATGCTGTCCTACCTGTACACATGTGGTCCCCACATAACCACCTGGCTCTGGAAAATGGGCAATACTTTATTTGATGCACCATGCATGGGTATGTACATATGCGCAATCCCTTGCTCCGAAAGACTCCTAACAACGTGTAGGTATGAGAGACATAGAGAGGGAAGTAGACTAAGGGCAGGGAAAGGAGAGAGAGAGAGAGAGAGAGAGAGAGAGAGAGAGAGAGAGAGAGAGAGAGAGAGAGAGAGAGAGAGAGAGAGATTTTATTATCGTCCTCGGAGGTCAAATATGACATATGGGAACAAAGTTACATGTGATGTAGCATGTGTATGGATGATGAATGACTCTTGATGCTCCAAAATTGTGGTGATGAGAGTCATAATGGAGAGCCGAAATTGTGGATGCAAGAGGAAAGTGTGTAGGTCCAAGTCATGGCTGAAAATGTGAGAGAAACAAATCTGGATTTGACCAAAAGTTGAGCACTCTAGTAGTGTGTGGTACTCAAAATCTTGAACTTGCAGTGAGCATAATGTGCACAGTTGATTTGACTCGTCTCCATTGCCCCAACACCCTAGCTCGCATCGAAGGTAATGGGAGCTCATCCAAATGGCTTCAATAGTGCGTATCATCAACAAGGGGATATGCTCAAGCATGTAAGTGTGAGTACGGTGTCCTCTTTCAAAAAAGAACATGGTTTTGTAGCTGGGAGCAATATGGGTGGTGTAATTTATGAGGCGTGACCCACCAGATTTCTCCCAAGCCGCAATACATTGGCGTTGTAGAAAAGCTTCATTCACTTGGGAGTCAATTGAAGCATCATGTAGCAAGTGCCAAATGCATCCCATCTCCCAAACCAGTTCTTTATGTCTTGCATCCATCCAATGCTCAAAATCTTGCTTTTATGCGTCTTTTGAACTTTTTTCCTTGCTTCCCATGCTATTGTAGGAAGTTGATGTGAGGGTTTTGATGCATCTTTGTCATGTACTCCTCGACCCTTTCCATGTCCATAACCTCAAGTGGAAGATATCTCGATTCAAAAAGTAGGAGCATATATGGTGTTTGTGTCTTATCTTGGAGAAAATTTGAAAGAAAACATTTTGGACATTCTCAAACTCTTTCCAAGTAGACTTTGAGATGCTCCCATGCCACACTTTAACTCCATAAAGAATGACTGGTGTCACCCATGCATCAAAAAGGTACTTCTTGAGAACCCAACACTTGATGTTTCTCGCATTACACGTGTTCTCAAATGCATAATATGCTCTCTTTCTCTCTTTCAAATGATGCATAACACATTCATGCCACTTGTGATTGGATGGAATCTCAAGGCCAAGGTACTTAGAGCTCTCAACAACTTCAAGTGTCTCATTGTTGTACACAATGCATGGATTCTCCTTATGGTTGGTTTTAACCAGCATAACCTTTGTTTTGGATTCATTCACAATCAGCCCACTATGCAATAAAAATTTCTCAAGGACAACCATAAGCTTTTGTGCATCTTCTAAAGTGTGTGCTAGAATCACTACATCATCCGCATACAACAAAAGCATGATTACCGCATTGCAAATAGTGACCTCTTCAATGCCTTGTTCTTGCATAAAGTCAAGTACCTTTTGTTCCAATTGATGGATGCATAGACCAAAGAGAGCTGGTGACAACAGACATCCTTGTTTATCCCCAATAGTGCTTATAATTTTTTCTTTAAATTTCTCTTACGATGCCCAATTGACATATCACCTTCTCATAGATTTGAGAAACCGCAAGCATAAACTCACTTGGCACTTGTTGTTCTTCCATCCTTCTCCAATTTGTTCCTTATGGAATCATATCAAAAGATTTCTTAAAGTCCACAAACCAACAATACAATCGATTGTCTTTCAATCGAATTCCTCCATGAGAACACGAAGAGTGACAAGATGATCAACGGTGCTATGGAATTGACAAAAATCCGCTTGTCTATTTGCATGCTTGTTATTCTCTTCAGCCCAATCACTCAATTTCATCTCCATTATGCACCCAAACATATTTTCCATAAGAGACCCAATCATTATAGTCCAATAGTTGTTTACATTCTTTACATCCCCTCCTTTATGCAAAGGCTTAACCCAATTAGTACCCAAATCATAAGGCATACCATGTTTAAGTGCAAGTTTGAACATATCAAACATCCACTCATGGATAAAATCTCTAGCCCATTTGATCATCTCTAGCTTGATACCTTAAAGAAATCCCGCTTTGCGAGTGGCATACATCCTTAATAGTAAAAAAACAAGGCATACATGGGAATGAACCATAAAATGGTATTTTTTTAGTATTTTCTTGCTCATATAATTGCCTAAAATGTGTGTACATATCCACAAGACTCAAGTTACCAAAATTCTCAACCCACTTGTCCCCTGAAGTTTCTCCAAAATCTTCCACATGCATGTGCCTTTTCCTGGACTTGGAAAATTTGTTGCTTTAATTTCCATCTTCTTCCCTTCTTTTGAATCAATGCCTTGTATGTATGCAAATGAATTTGATAGTTGTGTTTGTGCATAGTTGCATCAAGATTTATCAAAAACTTTCGAGCTTTATGACATTCTTTATCAAACCACCTTTTGCGTGATCTATCTTTGTTGATACCACGGAGATGCTTTATAACAAATCATTCTTCGGCACAAGAACAAATTACTTTCTTGGAAGATTCCCATTTAGTTTCCAATGGTGCATCCTATTGAAGATTTGTCATCCACAACGTTTGCTAAACCTTTTCAATGTACATTGGTGCCCGTTTCCATACATAGTGACAATTTATCTTTCCTTTGGTTGAGATTTTCATGCTTAGTTTCTTCTCCACATGAAAGGTAAATACATAAGGTCCGATGGTCAGATTCCGGGGTCCATTGGCCAAACATAAAATTATTTATGTGATACATGATGGCTTCGAAGAATAGAAGATAGTTAATTACATTATCCCCATTATGTTTTCTACATGTAAATCCATTGTCTCCACTCCACAAAGATAAAACATTGGCAAGGAGCATACTTGTGCTATTACACATGTGTAAAAATAACTTTCCATAGTGATCTAGCTCTTTCTGATCCATTGAAGTATGATGTGACAAGTGAGCTTCCTCCAACTCCCTTGAAATGTATGGCATATCAAATTGTTGAGTATCATGTTGCAGTGTTTTTCTGCGAGCATTCATATCCGACAAATACAATAACATCACCTTCGCCTTTGAAATAAGTAATGTGCTCTTCTAAATAAAAAAATGGCTGATCTCTATCCATGTAAGCATAAAAGGGGGAATCATCATGAGGAATGTAGCAACCGGCTACAAAAATGGGTGCTCTTTTTGGTGTCTTAATTTTCAGGCATACATAAACGTTTCTGCTTGTCATCTTTCACAATTGATACAAAATCTTATTATCCTTTCTTAACCATACATGCTACCCCTCCTTGCCCGTTTCTTGAGATTGTTTGACCACATCAATGAATGTACATTGTAATCCTACAAGCCGTTAATCCTTTGTGTATCATGCTCCCAAGTTTCAACAAGAAGTATAACATCGGCTTTTCTTGTTAGTTCATCAATGCCAATCCCCGCATTCCATGGGTTCATTAAAATTCCAAAAGCATATTTTCAACTGTAGCTCGGTCTTGCAGGTCACACATCCCTTTTTTCTGAAGGGACCTGCCTCCTCCTTGGGCACATTTTCTTCATGAGAGATTTCCTTGTTTATCTTATTCTTTTTCTCATATGCCTTGCGACGTAATTTTGTTTTTTAATAGTGAAATCTTCACATACAAAAAATTGTGTATCTCTCAAATAGATCCAACTATTATCAGGGATAATCTTTCATTTGGTCTCATTTGGCATGGTGCATACAATTGGCTATTCTCCCGAGCAAGGAGCTCCTTGCTTCCCCACTCTATGTGCTCCAAAGACCATAACTCTGGACATGCCAAAGTGGGTTTTGAAGAAATTTGCGATAACAATGGCAAGAGAAAGAGGTGTCTCTAACTTCTCTTCGGAAATTCCAAGAAACAATTTTCTTGGAACGTCGCTCCCATTCGTCCAACTCCTCCACATCCACATTCTCAACATTCTTTGTTTGAACGATATTTTTCACGAGTGAGGAATTAGGAACCACATTGTTACAACATACATCAGCCCAAATCTTGTTTGTGCATACATTTTTCATGTCACAAAAATCCCAACTCATGGTGTCAAATTTCTCCTCTTTCAATACATGGTCATGCTCTACTTTTCTCATGCACTCCTTCAAAGCATTCAAGTCCACAAGAGAGCGTTTACATTCCTTGACTTCCTCTTCAAGTTGCATCAAACGTGTTGTTTGCATCTCAACTCTCCTCTTGAGATTATCAGTTTCAACCACAAGTATCCTCAATGTGCCATTCTCCATTGCAAGTGCTTGTAAGTCTTCGCCTTGTTTGTTTACGGTCTCTTACAACAATACCAAGTATGCCATGATCATGGTTTCCGACGTTGTTGGTTGGGTGGTTGTGTTGCTATCTTCAAACTTAGGAGTTTTGGATCATTTTCACAATGATTGTGGAATTGTTGAAGAAGAAGAACCCTTGCGAGTGCCGAAATCCACAATTAAGACTGTGAGTATTGAGAATTATCAATTGGTTATATTTTGGATAAAGTATGGAGACAGTTATTGTGTTGGTTTCATACCAACTCCTCCAACTTACAGATGCATTAAAAGACTTTGCACGCATATGGAAGGCTATGTAAAAATATAGATCTATATAGGTCAAAAATTAAGGAAGTCACGGTGTCTTTTTAGATGAATTCCAAGTCGTGTGGATGGAGGTGCCTCCTCCATGTTGAGTATATACTGCAGAGACTTTTTGCACTAAATCTAAGTTTGACAAGGAGAAAATTCTAGATGAGGTAAAGCCCACATAGGAGTAAGATCACACAGATCGAGGGGCTGAGGAAGAAATAAATGTTGAAACTCCCTCTGTGCTTGGAGGGTTTCAGAAGGAAGAAGTTTATGTAGAGGGAGGGCCTGAGAAAGATCACCCTAACCCTCAAGTAGAGCACACCTCTGCCAAAATTCCACCTATTGAGCTTGAAAATCAAGTTTCATTTATGCATGACACACAAACAAATCATAGCACATTAGAAGATAATTTAGGTGCAATGGATCCCTCAACACTGGAGACACAAGATTCTTGAACAACAAAAGAACAAGGGATTGGTGAGAACAAGCTTGAGGATGTCAACACTGGACAAGAAAACCTCCACGGCAGGCAAACCCAATATGGACCTTTGCTAGACATTGACATGATTGTTTTGGTAATAACCAATGTAAAAGAATATGAAATAAAACCTATTGTCTAACTACTTATTTGTTTTACAAAATGTTTGCAGAGACTAATTATTTTGGACATCAACGGCTTGTTGTTGTTTTAGGAGCCGTATGATCCCCACACAGAACTTGTCAACTTACACAACTTCAGGATAGGAAATTGTAGAGCCATTGTGCATCGAGGAACCAAGGAATTTATACAATTTCTACTTCCAAGGTTTCGGGTTGCGATATGGTCCTCTATGTAGCAGATGTTGGTATACTTGCAATGCCCACCTCTCTCAATTTCTCCACCACAATATATGATGCACAATTTGTAAGGCCCCCATATGAGGAGAAACGAATGGTGCAAATATATGTGGTGGATTCCAGCTTTACACGTTGATGAGATCTCTATTTGTGATCATGGATGGTACATAGAAAATTCAGGGGCAACTTTGGGGGTCTCGTCGTAATATTCCTTTTCATGGAATATCTTGGTCGGATGACGATCAAAAGACAATCGGAAAATGGCCGTCCGGTGGCCGGTGGTCCGAGGTCTTTGGCCGGTGGTCGACGGCCTGTGGTCTTTGGTTGGTGGCCGGATTTCCTTGGCCGGTGGCCGATTTCTAGGAGGACTTGTCTACCTAAAAGCGGCTACACATGGGTTCATGGGAGAGTCCTCCTTGGACTTGCCTATCTAAGGGTGGCTTCACATGGACGTTTAGAGGCTCCCTTACATCTATATAAGGAGGCCTTCTCATGAGTAATTTGGTATAATGGTGTGCACACTTGCCACACACAACACATCCTTGTGTAAGGATTGTTAGTCCCTTGTATTCCTACTTGCTCTAGTTGTCTAAATCGCCATCTAAGCTCTACCTTGAGAGCGCATGGGTGGATGACTCCATCACTTTGTAATAGTGTGCTAATCTAAAGTTTTTGGTTTGCCACTAATCTACTTTGCATCGTATCTCTCTCTACTCTCCCTGCTACTAGATCCTTATTGTATTCCACAGTTCTTACAGCAAAGAAACCTCAATCCCCTTGTAAATATAGTTTGCAATGTAGCAAGAAGCAAACGTTTGCAATTTTTTTTTTTTATTAACAGAAGGAGCAAGAATCAAGCGTTTGCAATTTGATTTTTTGTATTAATAGAAGGAGTGTGTTTTCATTGATGGCCACTACCACCCTACCAAACCAGATGTATTCCTAAACGATAAACCTTTTTATCAAATCCATGTCCCACATTATGATATCAACACTTCGTTGATAGATGACACCCCATAAGGTCTTGCTAGATCCACCGACACCACTCTCTCCCACTCTCATTTGAAGGTCATGAGCATGAATTTTATTTAGAGGACATCTTGTTCCCTTATCTCCAGAATTTGTATTTCACTCCATTGACTGTTTTAGAATTTTTACTTACAATTACTCATTGAAATCCTATATATTATTAGGATTCTTTGTACTTCTTAATGTGGTGCCATGGAAACCTGTGTGTGTGTGTGTGTGTGTGTGTGTGTGTGTGTGTGTGTGTGAGAGAGAGAGAGAGAGAGAGAGAGAGAGATTATACATCAAGCTTTGCATATGTTGTTCAAAATATATAGTAATCACACTTCCACCTAATAAATGGAAAGAGGTAGCGAGACAGTTTCATCTTACAATTGAAATAAAGATATAACCAAATGGTGGGAATCATCTCACAGTTGAAACAAAATATTTAAATTGCAAGGAACCTTGCGATGGAGGTCATGAATATAGATTTCAAGTAAAGAAAAAGTTACATCCAATGTATTTGATTCAAGTTACATTGGCACGATTTGGACTAGGCCAATTAGTTCTCTACGGACAATCTCTTTTTCCTTTTGTTGCATTACGTGTCCACCAATAAAAAAAATAGAACTACGAGGGCTCGTTCTCCATGGTCTCAACCACTATGTCATGCCAAAGTTGCAAAAAGGTTGCATTGCTCTCTTATTGTGACCACTGTCACAAGGTTGAGATCTTTGTCAAATACCCCCACATCTATGACACCATTATTCTCCAGGCCTGCCAACTCTTGATCAATAGGAATAAACTTAGAGTAGCCTGCAACAATTTGAGAGCACTGGTAAAAGGAGATGAGAAGGGATTGTGTGCCGATCATGTACTTGGCCACCAAAATGTGAAGTGCAACCTCACAATGTATGTCGTCCACCTCTTTAACATACCACCCTATCTCAAGAAGCTTGTTACACAAGCAAGAGTCTAGAGATTTACATACCAACATTCTCTTTGCAAAATGTATGTGGCAGGTGTGAAATAGTTCCACAAATAAACTTATAGGACAAAAATTAGCAATCTTTATCGATTTAGTGGGCATTGAATTTTGTAGGGACCTTTGCACATCCCTAAACAACTTTCTTCTGAGAGATTCCCACACTATGGTGTTCCCGGCCAGTAGATACAACTCCAATTGGTAGGGATAGGATGTTTAACCAGAGTAACTTTTGGATTTTCTTGGTTGAGCTGGTAGAAATGCTCGTAGAAGAAAATTCCCTCATTTGCAAGACTCTAGCTAGTTCTTCCATCATACTATAAAACCCCAATATCAGTGTGGATTACAGAGATGAGACCTATAATACACTCCATTGGCTCCATTCCTTGTATGATGAAGGATAGCCATCTGCAATTGCAACAACAAAATGTAATAGACCACCTAATATAACTACTGAATAAAAATTAGAACTTAGGCAAACTCGATCTACCTCTAATAATATTGTTCTACCTCTTCAAAAAGAAAAAATCAATTAAAATAACAATAAGGTCTAAAAGAAAGAATAGAAATGGAAGGCTATGAACACACTTACAGCTACATCATGGATGATAAGCCAATGAGACATCTCCGCCATTAACAATCACATCGGAGTGACTCTAGACATGCTGTACCAGAACCTCCTTAACACTAGGTTGGTAACCTAACAGGACATAAAAGTGTCCTTTCAGGGTTTTGAAAAAAACCTCCAAAACCATAGTAGATCCACTCATTTTGTAAAATCCTTTCATGAGGTTATCATTCAAGGCCTACTACACATGGAAAAAATAAGAAACTTGTAAAATTTCTCATCTTTTGGTCACACCAAGCCTCCAAAGTTGATGGACCAATACATTTTCATCAAAACAGTCATTTCCTACGTTTTGTTGCATAAAAATAAGATTAGGGATTTTTGTACGACTTGAGATAAATTCCCTGGTTAACTTCAGTGGTTGATGATCAGAAAATATGATTGCTTCTCACTCACTATTTTTTGTTTTGCCCAAAGAAATAGGTACAAAAAAATTTGAATTTTTTCCATTCTGCAAATGTATCATCAAAGTTTCTATAGCCACGCTCAATACAATTAATATATGCATGTTTTCTTAGTTCCCTATTGTCCTTTAGGTTCATAAGGATCCATGGAGCATGTCAAAAGAATAATACATCTCTTACCAAGGGGAATCTTTGGGACAAAGATGAAGTGCTAAATACAACAAACATGAAAAAACTGGGTTCAACATTATGAGTTATAGAATCCCATAGAAATTATTCAATATCTAGTCAAATTTAATGCTTATGACTAGATATGGTTACTACCTACAAAATGCATATAGTTCTCACAAGAAACTAGTAATATTGAAAAGGCTATCTTGATATACTAGAATGTTTCGTTCTCTTTTATAATTGAAAAAATCAACCATCGTTGTGTACTATGCAAAATAGGGTATTAGGTGCCCCAAAACTCAAGGAATATTAGTTTTATGTTACAATACGTGACATACAAAATCAAAACTGCATTTGGATATCATGAAAGCCACCAAAAAAATCATAGAAGAGCTAAAATTGGCTAAAACACAAGATTTGACAATTTTTGTAATTTGGTCATAACTTACAACTTTAACATTTATTTCTCCCTAGAAGCACCAAGACACGTTGAGGACTACTAAAGATAGTTTTCTAGCATTATAGACCTCACAAACATGAATTCTAGAGTGGTATAGTTGCAAAAAGTTGAAAAAATCAAAAATCAGGACCGGTTTTTTCACACAGTTTAGGTTGTGAAATGTTGTGCAAGGACAAGGTTAAAGATGGAATTGATATTTCAAAAAAATGTCAAGTTTTTTTCAGCTCATGAGACAAATTTCTAGATAGATTGCACCTCAAAATCCATTATGAAACTCTTGACATAATTCAAGGCAAATGGTCACTTAACAGGACATAAAAGTGTCCCATTACCAACCTACTGTTAATAGTTTTCTTGCCCACCTCCACTTTGAAATGTAGCACTCATGCTTTCCATGCTGGAAAAAATAGATTAGCTATTGAGGATATTTTCCTCCTTCTTGGTTGCATAAAATACCAAGAACCTTTGTATATTGTTTGTTGTTGCCATTGACTATCTATATTGATGGAGTTTGAGATAGTGATAGAGCTTATGGTGCTACTTGGCCTCCTTGGGAGACTAATGGCGAGGTTGGCTGGGGAGAGAGCACAACAACCCCTAGAGCTATTAGGGTGGAAAGAAGAAGAAGAAGAAACCATGGCTTTTTCTAAGTGGTAGAAGAAAGCATGAACTTGCTTGCAATGGAGGGAAATTCAGTTTTAAATGCTAGGATAAAGGAGCAAGAGCTTCTAGTGGCAAGAGTATGATACATTATCGTAGATTTCCTTCAATACCTTAACTACATTCACACCCTGGGCCCACATATGGATACCATAAACGTCATTAAAAAAAGGTTTTATCTCATGTTTCTTCTCTTTCTTTTGCATTTGTTGATTTATTTCCTCCCATTTCTACGTTACGTTGGCTTGTTGGTCATTGGATGCACCTCCTTTTATCTATCCTCAATAAGGACCTCAAAATGACCTCCCAAATTCCCTAATGTAACTCCTGACTGACAATTTTCCTTGCTTGATTTTGTCAAGCTCACACAAAATATCTTCATCCCCTCTGTTGTCTAAATATTTTGGCTTGAAGGCCTTGATCAACTTGTTGTAATATTTCAATCCACATGCTGGGTAATGGTAATACTATTTCCGAGATGCCTTCTTCATAGTTTGAGGAAATTATTCTCCCCTTTCAATTCAACATATTTCTCAAAGGCTTGTATATGAACATCAGGATTGTCTCTTTTCTTGCCCTTGAATATGGGGAAAGAAATCTTTAGATTTCTAAAATGATCATTTCTTTTACTGGCTCTAGCTCTATGAACTAGCTTCCTATCTCTGGTCTTCTTTTTGTAATGATCTATGTTTGACTCGCAATTTTTTGTTTGTGTTTCGGAAACTGTGTCTTATATTGTCTTATTAAATTGCTTACCCAAAGATTGGTGACTTGTTCTACTTTCGTCACTTCTTGTAGTGTGCTTACAACCTTGCTGAGACCCAAGAGTTCCACTTCTTCATTCATCATGTTCAACTCTCCTACACCTAGGATGATTGGAATGTCAAGAGTCCCTTGATTCTTTAGCATTACCTTTCCCTGGACCGACATCAGTTCCATTATCAGGGTGGTGGTCAATATTAAAGCCTTCTAGAATCGGACTAACCCAATGTCGGTTCTCCACGATTCGAGTTGTTGTTCATTGATCTCTTGTGCTCATCCTAGGTGACATTGCTGACATGAAGTGCTCTAATACCAATTGGGAGGTAGTTCGTCTTTTGTAGAGTGACTTATCCCTTCCCATCTTGATCTTCAAAATGGAATGATCTGGTTGTGTTCAGACATATATTCCAGGTTGGTACTTAGATCTAGAGATGTCATATTCAGAGAACTCATATAATAGTTGAGACTACTGGAAGACATAACTACAAAATGAAATTATGAAACACTGTGACAAGAACTAGAACCGGAATTGTGTTCAAAATAACTAGTGTACAACTAGTGAGCACTAAGTATTCTAGTAAATGGATTTGGAATTAGAGAAAGAGAGAGCGTGCAACAGTACAAGATGTCTTTACAAGATGATTACAAAGTGATAAAAAAGTCATTAGAGTTCCAAAAGTCCAGGAGTCCCCAAAAATGAATAGTGGGTCCTATTTATAGGTTTTTAGACTGGTGTCTAAGTGGCTCTACATTGTCAGATACTGTGGTAGCTTGCTGGTTACTACTTCTAGAAGCTTTTGATATCTGATAGTCTACAACTAGAGGTGGGTCCTATTTATAGGTTGTCAGACTGGTGTCTAACTGAATGTGCATTATCAATTACTGTAGTGGCTAGTTGGTTATTTCTTATGGAAGCTTCTGATATCTGCGAGTCCTGCTAGAGGTGGTTCTTGCCTTCTACAAGGGCCAATTTGTGATCATTATTAAGCTTGAGTGTATGCTACCAACAAAGGCTTGTACATTGAACATAGATCGTAGGTTGAAAGACCGTAGTTTAAGGTCTAAGAAAAGAAGAAGAAGGGATTTCGGGTGGTTTTTTGTGTGGGGCTTGATGTTCTCTCTTAGAGAGAGATTCCATTGGAGCGTGTCATTGAAAAAGGGAAGGACGAGATCATGTACAAGTGGATGGAATCAAATGATTGAGGTGAGTTCCAATCTGTGATCATTACAAAGCTTGAGTGTATGCTGTCAACAAAGGCTTGAGTATACATTGAGTAGGAATGGTAGATTGAAAGATCATCAACAAATATTCATTGTGTATTGGTGCTAGATTTTGATACCTTTGCCTAGAGTTTTTTATATTTCTTGGTGATTATTGATACCTTTACATAGGGTTTTGTAGTCAAGGGAGTTGGAAAGATTATGCTTAGTACTACAAATGGTAGTTCTTTCACACTTGTTGACGCACTTTATGTACCTGGGATCAAGAAGAATATTTCGTCTATATCTTTGGTCTTGTAGTAAAGTTTGTGGATGACAGATGTACAATACATGATCTTAGTTTTGGTGATAAAATTGTTGCATCTGGCATTTTATGCTGTTGGGGTTCTTCAACACACACAGAACTTAGGTGTTGACAACATGTCACACACACCAAAGACAGAGTTAGACAAAGGCAAACATATACAACTCATCAGCATTTCACCATTCACCAAATTCCGACACAGCAGACTGAAGAACAAACATGAATCATAAAGAAAGAGACTACACAGTTTGATTCATCTTGGTCCAAAGATAACTTCCATTTCAGCCAAAATTACATCCTCGTGTGAACCAGCATGACCTTTAAATATGAACTTCTAACAATTATAATTGTTACATCCAATTGACCAAAATCGGACTTATCAAGACTCCGACTTATTAAGATCCGACTAACTAAGAGTTGATTGATTAAAAATAAGTACAAGTACCTATCTGGTGCAAGTTCAACACCTGGCACAGCCCGGTGGTGGATTTCCTTGAAAAACAACTTGGATCCACAATCCCTTGATCTACATATTCTGCACCATCAACATTACTCTCTACACTGGTTCAGCTTCATTCTGAGCCTCCACATCTGGCTCAGCCAAACCGTGCTCTTCAACTACTGACTTAGGTGCCACTATCCCAACAGATACAGTTTCCACTGCTTCAAGAACTTCAACCTCCTAATCAACCTGTTGTTTCATCTCTGCATCATCCTTCAAATCTTGACCTTCCTCAATAGGTTCCTCCAATTGAACATCAGCCATATCCCCTTGAAATTCTTTCATCTTTAAATCCTGAGCTATTTTGAACCACATGTCTCTGTCCTTTTTCACATCCTCTAACTCCTGCAGTAATTCACCCTCATGCTCACTTACAAATCCCTGCTTCATCATCTCATATGGATGCTTTATTGCTACAGCAAGTCTATTCTTCATAGGCTTCCAAACTTCCTGAACTGCTTGCAACAACTGATCCTTCAAGACAGAAATTTCTCCCTCTGACATAAGCACTGCATTGACATCCACATCCTCACCTTTTACTTGCTTCTCCAATTCTTGCAAAGGAATCAACCTTTGATGTAGCATTTCAACCTAAACCTGTAAATCAACATTAGTCTTTGACAAATGCTCCATTTACTCATTCAATCTAGCATCTAACTTCATTGTCCAATCTCTGAACAGTCCCAAAGACATTTTTATTCTTGAAACTTCTGCATGATGCTTTTTCACCATATCCTCTAACTCGTTCTAATGTACTTCCTGAATCTGACCTAGATGCAAAGTCATAGCTTCCAACTCCATGTCCTTCTGCTTTACTTGCACTTTACCTACTGTTGAATCTGCAACCTGTTTAAGTTGCTCCTCCATTTGTACCTGCTGACCCAGCACAAATTCTTGCACCAACTTAAGCATCCTTATAGCACTATGAGCATCTTCACATCTGCCTTCAATTTTAAAAGATGTACTTGGAGTAGCAAATGAAAAATCTAAAGCTTTAGCAACACCCTGCTCACCAGCACTTAACTTTCTCTTTTTGGACAAAGTAAATGTTTTGCCCAACCTTACTGGTGTTTGAACATCTGTAGGGACTTTTTTTGAGAAGACAGATAACTCACGAAAGTCTTGGAAGAAATCTAGGCTAGCCACAGCTTCTCTAGCCTCCTCCTCTGTGTAACCAACCTCCATCAAATCTTGAAACTACTTTCTCTTTTCTGGTTCTCCATCAAAAAGCTTGTCTAGTTCATCAACCTGCTCTTTACTTTTGTTCTTCTGAAGTTTCGACTCAGTAGCAGTAGTAGAGATTTTTGGCACCACAGTTTCTCCTGATTTCACCATCCCAACATACTTGAATAATGCAGTTAGGAATGGAGCCAATCTACCACTACACTGACGCTTCCTCTTATCTGGAGTAAACACATCTACATGATTTTTTTCATGGACCCAATGGGCCCAACTGAAACAACCTCCCTACTCTACAAATGCCAATAGAGTATAATTTTCTTTTGACATATAGTCAAATTTAGCCAGAAAAAAAACCCTCTCAAGATACCACTTTAACTGTTCCCTGCGGTCATAGTCCACATTTTTAAGCATGTAATACAATCTTGTACCTTCCCTGGACCCAAACTCCTTCTTCAAACAATCATCTGAACACTTTGGTAGTGTCATAATAATCAATATCTAATTCTCCTAAATGATTTTCTCATATTAAACTGATCATTTAATGTGGGGAAGTGCCAGGGGAGAAAAAGCTAGAATATTGGTTAAGCTGGCAGACCGGCCACAGTAGGGATCCAAAGGAGGGAAAATAGGGATCCAAAGGAGGGGCCATCTGCAAAAGAGCCATCTGCAACAATGGACTAAAAAGACCCTAAGGTTCAGCCCATTAAGACTTCCAAAATGCTAAGGTTCCAAAATTCAAAGGTTGTGTCCAAAGGTCAACCTTAGGGGAAATTGGATGCTTTGTGTGTGCCCTAAAAGTCTTTGCACATCCCTACATGGGAGGGGGCGAGCCCTAAAGGTAGGGGATGAGAGAGAAAGCCACACACACACACACAGGCTCCCTTTACACAAAGGGCATGAGGGACACATGTCAGCTCCCTAGGCCAGATGCCCACAAGGTGTGCCCAATTTCTATTGGATGGCTCTCACAAAAGGGGAAAGGGGGACACATGTTAGAAGGCTATCACTTATGTTGCTTAATTGTAATTGGCTTAACTTGGGGAGGGCCAATGAGGCTTCAGCAAGAGGGCTCGCCCAAGAGAGAGAGAGGGGGCTGATTTTTGCAAGGCATTATCACACACACACTCACACAAGATCATGTGTGAAGAAAGAGAAGACTATCTCTTCCCAAGCTTTAATGAAGAACTCATCACCTACTCCAAGCTTGTGAGATAGAATCCTACATCAACACTCTCTTGGCATGTGGATGCAAATCCAACCAAGAGCCAATCTTCAATGCATGCTCATCTCCTCTACCAAGCTAATTACTAAGCTAAGCTATGCTAATATGAGTGATTATGTGAGGAGATGTACATCTTTCTCGTAAGATACTCCTTCCTCTCAATCTACTCTCATACCCTGCTAGCTCTCACCATCTTCGAAGGTGTGCGACGTCTTGGGTCTGAGAACAGGGATAATTCAAGTTGTGTTTATTAAGTGTTTTGCTTAGTGCATGAAGTTTCCATCTTCATTGCACTAGCTAGTCTTGAAGGAACACAAAGAATTGTATTGTACAATGTCTCTCTTGATGGGAGAAACCATAATACAAAGCCTTTTGGAGGGGGGACCGGCTCCATGCAAATCCGGTCCTCAACTGTTGTCAATAGCTTAATTTCTCTCTCTTTTGAAAGTATTGTTGATGCTATCTAACTAGGTGTTATGCTTTTTGTTGCTCTCTCCACCCAAGCACTCTTGTAATTCTCATTAGGAATCTATTCTAATGAAATGCCCACTATGTTCATGCTAATTTCCGCTACACATATGTTATTAGGCCATTAAATGTTACATTGGTATCAGATCTCAAGGTTTCTCTTTTCTTGCTCAAGAAGGGAGGTCCTCAAGCTAGCTACAAATGGTTGGTATTATTTATTGCGTGTGAGTAAGTAGAATAGGGATTTTTTCAGCCTTGCAGTGCACCTGCCTTTGTGCAGTTAACGGGGAATCACCTTCGAGAGCTATGGTCTTAATAGCGGAGTCCTACGGGGCTCGCCTACAGCTTAACCACTATTGAGCTATTAGAAGCTTGACAGGAGCCGGTGTTGTTTTGGTGTTGAAAGGCCCTCTCTTCTATTCCTTTCAATTAATGGTATTCGAGCCGCGGATACAGTAGCTTGAGTGCTTTTTCTAAAGGGGTAAAGAGGAGTAGCAACTAGGGCTTGAAGTGCCAAAGTACACCTAAAAAGTTTACACCTAAAAGTTGTTAGAATGGCTGACAATAGTAAAGAGAGTGAAATTAATGTTGATAACTTTGATTTTTCTCATGACCAAGCTACTAATTATGATGCTTCAATGGTTGTTAACTATCTTGTTTCTAGGCTTCAACAAGCCATGGGCAATCCATCTCTCCAAAGTGAAGTGCAACGACAGCTCTGTGCTCACCGGATTCTTCAAGCTATTCACCATGATGAGAGAACACCTAGGAAGCCTCCTTGTGAGACTACCAAAAGAGTTCCCTCTCCGATTCGGGAAGAAGAAGAGAATCCTTATGAAGGGCTCAAGAATTTACTTCTTGATGATGCATCTCCTTCCCAAAGGAGAACTCAAGAGCCTCCACCGAAGGAACGAGAAAGAAGCGAGTCTCCCGCCACCTCGGCGGAGATGGCTCCACGAAGACGGCGGGCTAAACGCTCTCCATCATCACCAAAGCGGAGAAGACCATCGTATTCTTCTCCTCACCACAATGCAAAGAGGGATGATAAAAAGCAAGAGAAGAAAAAGGCGAGAAAGAGGACACCCTCTTCTCCATCTTCTTCCTCTTATGAAAGCTATGGTGAAGACGACAAAGATCAGGACAAGAAAAAGGCGAGAAAGAGGTCACCCTCTTCTCCACCTTCTTCAAATTCTTCACCTTCTGAAGAAAGTGATGGTGCAACTTTTGAACCATCAAAAAGAAGAGGCCATAGGAAATCCTATGCCGCATGGAAGAGGTCGTCCAAGTTGAAGAAATTCAAAGAGGGAGGGAAGAGCATCTCTTTCCTTACCTATGATGGTACCTTTGGTGCCACAGACAAAGTCTTGGCCTTTATCCAGCAATTCGTGCGGCGTTTGGAGATGAGGGCTTCACGGAGTCCTCTAAGCTACGCCATGTAGCTATGCACTTTCAAAAGTCCGCCAGACAATGGTGGTCTAGCCTACGAGCCAACGGTGAAGCTCCACGAACATGGAAGGCTTTAAGAGCTTCCATTATGAAGCAGTTTTTGGCCACCGATGCCAAAGATAGAGTACTCACCGAATGGCGAAGCTTAAAGCTCTCTCCCAATGAATCTATCCACAAATATGTAGACAAGTTTTGGGACTTACAACTCAAAGCCACTGTCTTCAAAAAGTTGGATTTTGGAGAGCAAAAGCAACAATTTTGTGCGGGCTTAACCAAAGAAATGGCGGAGTATGTCAACTCCCAAAGGCCACATACCATATCGGCGGTAATACACCATACTATGGTGGCCTCTTGATCAATTTCCAAACGGGGGTTGAAAGAAATAATAAACCCCCGGAAAACAAGGGTTCCAATGAGCCTAAGGAGAAGGACAATGTCCAAAAGTCTCCTAAGGGCAATTCCAACAAAGCTAAAGAGAAGGGAGTTTATAAAGGTAAGAATAAACTCTCTCCTGAAGAGCTTGAGCATTATCGTAAACATAACCGGTGTTTCAAGTGCGGCGAACAAGGGCATGCGTACCGCGCTTGTGCCCAAAAGAACAACCGCCAAGATCCTCCTAGAGCTTCCTTGGTTGAAATCCAAGAGCAGGAGACTCACCAAACTCAACACAAAGGATCTTCTCTATACCATGCTTGGGGAAAGGTAAGAGAACATGATGCTTTTATTCTCTTTGACCCTGGTTCTACTCACAATTTTATATCTATGGAGTTAGCCACCAAGCTAGGCATATAATCCTACGAGATGGGAGATGTCCTACCCGTAGACAGTGCCTTCAAGGGGCAAGAAGCTTCAGTCACTCCCTTAATTGGGAAATTGAGGCTTCATGTCCAAGGCTATGTGGACAATGAGGACTTCTTTATCTCTCCTCTCAAGCATGAGGATGTAATCCTAGGGGCACCATGGTTTGACCGCCTGGCTGCCGATGTTAAATTTCCTGAAAGGAGAATCTCCTTTAAGTTCAGGGAACGAGACATGTATATAGATGCTAAGGAAATGGGTAACACCATCCCCATTGTTCATACACCAGTTTTCAACAAGTCAATAAAGAGCTCTATTTCCGTGTACATGATTTTTGTTAAAGATTCTCAAAATGAACCTAATGCTTTAACAAAACAAAATAAAAGCAACCAAAAGGAATTAGAGTTATCCAATTTTCTCAAGGGGTTTCAAGATATTTTTATTGACGACATCCCTTGTGAGCTACCTCCTAAACGAGGTAATGATGACCATGCAATCGAACTTCTTCCAGGAAGTTCACCGCCTAACAAACCTCCTTATAGAGTTTCTCAAGCTCAACAAGAGGAGATTATGCGGCAAGTGCATGAGTTAGTTGGTAAGGGCATGGTCAGGCCTAGCTCATCTCCATTTTTCTCACCTGTGCTATTAGTGCAAAAGAAAGACGGCACATATCGTATGTGTGTCGACTATAGAGCACTAAATAGGATCACTATCAAGAATAGGTTTCTTGTTCCATGGGTAGACGACCTATTTGATAAGCTACAAGGATCGACCTACTTCAGTAGGATCGACCTAAAAAGTGGTTATCATCAAATAAGGATAGTTGATCAAGACATTGTAAAGACCGCATTTCGCACCACATTTGGTCTTTACGAATACATTGTCATGCCTTTTGGCTTGACCAATGCACCAGCCACATTCAACCGCTTGATGGAGAAGCTGTTCAGGCGTCATCGAACCTTCACTGGAGTGTTCTTTGATGATATTATCATCTACTCTAATTCATTGGAGGAACACAAGCAACATCTCCAGGTAATATTTCAAGTTTTAAGAGAGAATAAACTTTATGTTAATCGAAAGAAAAGTGAATTTTTCTTGCAAGAGATTCAGTATTTAGGTCACATTATCTCTCAAGATGGCATCCAAATGGATCCATCCAAGTTAGAGGTAATAAAAGGATGGCCTAAACCAAGGAATCTTCATGAACTAAGAAGCTTTATAGGTATGTGTGCATACTATAGACGCTTCATAGAAAAGTTCTCACAAATTGCGGGACCATTACATGACCTAACAAAGAAAAGCGTTAGGTATACATGGTCTAATAAGGAGAACAATGCTTTCGAAAAGCTTAAAGAAAAGCTTATCTCTCAACCTGTGCTTACACTACCGGATCTCTCAAAACCATTTGAGGTCCAATGTGATGCTTGTGGTGATTGCCTTGGAGCTGTTTTGCTCCAAGAAGGGCACGCCATAGGCTATGAGAGTCGAAGGCTCGACCCTGTTGAGCAAGCTCTAGGCATATACGAAAAAGAACTCCTTGCAGTTCTACATGCCTTAGACTCATGGAAGCACTATTTATTGGGGACTCCTTTCATTCTGCGAACGGATCACCAAAGTCTTAAGTACTTCATGACGCAGACCAAGCTCTCCGACAAACAAATGAGGTGGGAAAATTTCATTTTTATATTGCTCACATTGCTGGCAAGCATAATCAAGTAGCGGATGCACTCTCAAGACGACCGAGAGTGAATGCGGTTTCCATAGCAACTCACAATGATCTATCTTCAATGATAGATGAGTATGCTATTGATCCCGATTTTAGAGATGTAATTCAGCCCTTGCATTAGGGAAGAAAGAAGAACCATTTACTTTACAAGATGGTTATCTTCTCTATGGCAATAGACTATGCGTTACTAACTCCCTGCGTGAGAAAGTAATGTATGAATATCATGCTCCACCTTATGTGGGGCATAGAGGGATTCAGTCTACCTTAAAGGGAATTGAAACATATTTCTATTGGCCTACCATGAAAGTGAACATACAAGAGTATGTTTCCAAATGTGTGGTATGCCAAAAGACAAAATTTGATAGAGGGAAGCAACTTGGATTGCTTCAACCCTTGCCAATCCCTGATTCACCATGGGAGAGCATATCCATGGATTTTATCTTTTGGATTGCCTAAGTCTATCCATGGGAATACAGGAATATGGACGATAGTAGACAGGTTTAGTAAACAAGTTCATTTTATACCTGTCAAAAAGACTATCAAAGCCCATCAAATGGCAACCCTCTTCATTTCACAAATTTTCAAGTACCATGGCTTGCCAATGTCCATAGTGTCGGATAGAGATCCTAGAATGACCAGTAATTTCTGGAAGGGTCTCTTTGAGAATTTAGGGACAAGGCTAAATTTCTCTTCGACCTATCATCCACAAACGGATGGCCAAATTGAAATAGCTAACCTAACCATTCTCGATCTACTAAAATCCTATGTAACGGAAGTAGATCAAAGATCCCAATGGGAGAAGTACTTACCTTTAGTGGAGTATGCTTACAATAACACTGTACATACTTCCACGGGAAAAGCACCTTTCGAGGTAATTGAGGGAAGATCAAAACGTCCCTTGCTACTTAAGGTACATGGGAAGATCTTCACTGCAGATGAGTATAGCTGAGACCTACAAGAATCTTTTCAAAAGATTAAGGATGCTATCTCTATCTCATAGAAAAGGCAAAAGGCTGCTGCTGACAAGCACAGAAGAGCCCAAGCCTTTAAGAAAACGATTGGGTCTTGTTAAAGTTTCCCAAGGCTCGATTAAGGCACACGACGGGCAAGAATCCTACGGGCCACCAAAAGTACTATGCTAAACTAGCAAAAAGGTACTATGGTCCCTTTCAGATTCTTAGTCCAATCAATGAGATGGCCTATCAACTCAAGTTGCCCAATCATTGGCTCATACACAATGCTTTCCATGTGAGCCTATTAAAGCCTTACGAAGGAGATCCACCTCAAGAACCAACTATTGAAAACCCACCGGAGATCGAGGACCAAGAGGAGGTGCTACAGCCCGAGTCCATTCTCCGACGTGAAGACAAGGTATTAAGAGGCGGTAAGACTATCCGAAGATATCTTATGAAGTTTAAGAATTATCCTTTTGAAGATGCTAGATGGATGCAAGGCATACAATTAAAGGATAACCTAAACCTTGTCAATGCTTACAATGCTTCCCAAGAGTAAGCAAATGTACAAAATGTTAAAAATGAACAAAGTTTTTGTCTTATCAAACTCTCTCTTTTTTTTATTTGTGCACAAAAATGAAGTAGTATGCATGCTTAGATCAAGTTTGCGGAGATGACGTCTCCCAAAAACCAAGTAGAGCTTGTCACCCTACTATGGAAGACTGATAGGACTAATGTGTAGACATGCTTGCGGTAGCCTCAGGCTCTCAAGTGCCGAATGGACTAGTCATCCATTGTGGAATGATGTCGTAGGGTAACATAGGGATCCTCTACCCGCTAAGAAAAGGACTCATGAATATGCTTTATCTTCTGTACACCATAGTCAAGGATGACTATTATTTCAAGAGAGAGGTAATGTCATAATAATCAATATCTAATTCTCCTAAATGATTTTCTCATATTAAACTGATCATTTAATGTGGGGAAGTGCCAGGGGAGAAAAAGCTAGAATATTGGTTAAGCTAGCAGACCGGCCAGAATAGGGATCCAAAGGAGGGAAAATAGGGATCCAAAGGGGGGGCCATCTGCAAAAGAGCCATGTGCAACAATGGACTAAAAAGACCCTAAGGTTCAGCCCATTAAGACTTCCAAAATGCTAAGGTTCCAAAATTCAAAGGTTGTGTCCAAAGGTCAACCCTAGGGAAAATTGGATGCTTTGTGCGTGCCCTAAAAGTCTTTGCACATCCCTACATGGGAGGGGGCGAGCCCTAAAGGTAGGGGATGAGAGAGAAATCCACACACACACACACACACACACAGGCTCCCTTTACACAAAGGGAATGAGGGACACATGTCAGCTCCCTAGTCCCGATGCCCACAAGGTGTGCCCAATTTCTATTGGAGGACCCTTGAAGTGGACCAATGAGAATTAAGCTAGAGTAAATCTAGTTTAATTAATTTAAAAAACATTTAATAAAAGAAACCAATGAGAATTAAGTCTCCTAGAAGACTATTGGGCAGTCTCCCAAGGGGTCCAATGATCATTCAGGAGCCCCATGGCTTGCCTGATTCCTATTGGCCAGGAGGCAAAGGGGTCCAATAAGAGTTTAGTTTAATTATTTAATTACCTAAAGCTCTCACAAAAGGGGAAAGGGGGACACATGTCAGAAGGCTATCACTTATGCTGCTTAATTGTAATTGGCTTGACTTGGGGAGGGCCAATGAGGCTTCAGCAAGAGGGCTCGCCCAAGAGAGAGAGGGGGCTGATTTTTGCAAGGCATTATCACACACACACTCACACAAGCTCATGTGTGAAGAAAGAGAAGACTATCTCTTCCCAAGCTTTAATGGAGAACTCATCACCTACTCCAAGCTTGTGAGATAGAAGCCTACATCAACACTCTCTTGGCATGTGGATGCAAATCCAACCAAGAGCCAAGCTTCAATGCATGCTCATCTCATCTACCAAGCTAATTACTAAGCTAAGCTATGCTAATATGAGTGATTATGTGAGGAGATGTACATCTTTCTCGTAAGATACTCCTTCTTCCTCTCAATCTACTCTCATACCTTGCTAGCTCTCACCATCTTCGAAGGTGTGTAAGGTCTTGGGTCTCAGAACGGGGATAATTCAAGTTGTGTTTATTAAGTGTTTTGCTTAGTGCATGAAGTTTCCATCTTCATTGCACTAGCTAGTCTTGAAGGAACACAAAGAATTGTATTGTACAATGTCTCTCTTGATGGGAGAAACCATAATACAAAGCCTTTTGGAGGGGGGACCGGCTCCATGCAAATCCGGTCATCAACTCTTGTCAATAGCTTAATTTCTCTCTCTTTTGAAAGTATTGTTGATGCTATCTAACTAGGTGTTATGCTTTTTGTTGCTCTCTCCACCCAAGCACTCTTGTAATTCTCATTAGGAATCTATTCTAATGAAATGCCCACTATGTTAATGCTAATTTCCGCTACACATAAGTTATTAGGCCATTAAATGTTACATTGGTGGAACAGTTACTGTTGTGAAGCTTGAAAACTGCAGCAATCACCTGTGGGCACAACATGACCTTGTCAGATATTGCTCCTTTGGTCTTCCTCAACAACTCTGCTTGTGACTTGGCATAAAAATTCCCTTTCCATTCTTTCCATGGCAACATTGCATACTCATAAAGCCCCAACTGTCTGATCCACTTCTCATTCTTCTCTGTATCAGCTTCCATCTCAATCTTGAGATCTGTGTACAGGTCCATCAAACTCTGCAGCATTTTGTTTGCCGACAAAGGTGGCGGTTCCTCCTCTGAGAACTCCTCTTCTTCCTCATCACTTACATCCACCCTCAGGTTGAGTTCCTTTCTCCTCAGCTTGGTTGTGACAGGATCTGCTGACTCAGTTTCAGCATGGGGTCTCATGGCTGCTGCAGGCTTTTCTTTAGGGGCCATAGTGCTTGATGAAGGAGTGGATGAAGAAGACGACTGCAAGAAGTAATCAGTAGATAGGTACTTGCACGGAAAAGAGACGAACATTTCATAAGAATTGCACTGCATACATCTGCTGAGTGACCTCCTTGATAGCTCTCGCGCCCCAATAATTATAGATAGTGGCGAATAATCTTCCCGCAAACCCAAATATTGTTGAACGTTAAACCCTTTACTTCCAGTTTTAAAAATTCCGATCTAGTAAATTCCGATCAACCAATATCCGATGCACCACACTAGATGACTGCATACTGGATCATGTTTATTTGAAGTGAATCTCCACCCATCAGAACCTTGCCGATCACTCCTCCTTCCTTCCTTCATCACGTGTTCTCTGTTGACACCCTTATCAACATTGCTTCTAATACCATGCTCACTTGATAGCACTACTTGCTGACTCTGAAAAACTGGTAATTCAACTGCCTCACACAAAGCATCACCTACCACTTTTGGTGTCGACCAGTCAAGGTGAGGTGGTTTAACTTGAAATTTCTTTAACCTGAATCCATTAGTTGGTTTTTCCACTTTGGTTCCAAACACATCAGCAACTATAAATGTGCCTTGGCCTAAATATTCAACAATCTGATAGGGACCCTTGTACCTCAAGGTCCATTGCCCTGGGAATGGACCAAGACTAGAATTATGCAGCATCACCCAATCTCCCAGTTTGAACAGTTTGAACTTGACATTCATAGCTACCCAGTCTTGTCTTCTCCTCTGGATGATCTTAGTGATGTAAGAACTCACCGGCCTATCCTCTTCTAGCTGCATCAAATACTTACATCTGTGCTTTACTGACAATGCAGGAGACATTTTCTCAGCAGATACTCTCAAGCTAGGTACCACAAATTCCATAGGTACTACAGCCTCCAACCCATAGACCAACCTGAAAGGTGTCATCCCTGAGGTGACTTTGAATGCAGTCCTCAACGACCACAGAGCTGAATCCAACTTCAGATCATCCTGCACAATCTTTTTCAAAATTTTAACCAGATTTTGTTGCTACTTTCAGCCTGTCCATTGGCCTGGGGATGATATGGGGTAGACTTCTTGTGTAATATCATATGAGGTTAAGTTAGCTCCTGTATGACCTCATTCAAAAAATGTGTCCCCCTATCACTCAGCAACTCAACTGGACACCGAAATCTTGTCATAATGTTATGATACAAAAACTTTGCAACACTGGCTGCTTTGTTATCCTTCAGTGCCACAGCTTCCACCCACTTAGTACAATAATCTGTAGCAACCAAAATGTACCTGTTCCCCCTAGAGCTAGTGGGTTTCACTGGTCCTACAAAGTCCATACCACATTTTGAAAAGGTTCCAGAGGTAGAATAGGATGATCTGACATCTTGTCCCTATTGTCTGGCTGACCAAGCTTCTGACACACCACACATTTTTTTGCATACTCATGTGCATCTTTTAACAAAGTAGGCCACCACAAACCTACTTGCAAAATTTTCTTTCCTATAATGTCTTCTAAAAAATGTCCACAGCTTGTCCATAATGAGCTTCTTGTAGAACTGTTGATTGTTCAAATTCTGGAACACACCTTCTTATCACTTGATCAATACCCTTCTTGTATAATGCTCCTGCAATCACCAGAAATGGTCTGCTTTTCAATGCAAATTTCTTCCTTTAATAAGGTGAAAACCCTCCTAGCATAACCCCATCAGTTAGCTACACCAACATCTGATCATCCCAAGAATCTGGAGCTTCCTACTGAACTGAAAATAAACCTGCATCAGGTAACTGATCATCCACACCTGTTGGAGATTCCCCTGTTTCTAGTCTGCTCAAATAATGTGCCACAGCATGCTCTTTCCCAGGAGGATGAATAATCACAAACTCAAATTCCTGCAAAAGCAACATCCACCTTGCTAATCTCCCTGTAAGAATGGGCTTCTTAACCAAGTACAACAAAGCTTGGTGATCAGCATGAAACATAACCCTGTTACTGAGTAAGTAATGCCTGAACTTATTCAATGAATATACCACGCCCAAAGCCTCTCTCTCAGTCACAATATAACTCTTTTATGTTGGGGTCAACATCCTACTTGCATAATACAATGGTCTATACCATCCCCTAACCTTTTCCTGCATCAACACAGCTCCAATTGCAATATCCGATGCATCAACAAAAGCATGAAAAGGCAATGTCCAATCAGGAGGCTGCAATATTGGTGCTACTGATAGCATTTTCTTTAACATCTGAAAGGCTGTCTCCTGTGGTTCATCCCATTTAAAGGCAACATCTTTCTTTGTAAGATGAGTCAAACGTGCACATGTATTAGCCAAATTTCTAATATACCTTGAGTGCCACTTCACTTGTCCCACGAACCTGCTAAGCTCCTTCACATTCTGAGGTGATTTGGCTGCCTGGATTGCTTCAATCTTTTTGGCATCAATGGCCATCCCATCAGTAGATACTACATATCCCAATAAAATACCACTCCTGACTGCAAGTACACTTTTATATGGATTCAAGGCCATGTGAAACAGTCTGCATCTTTCCAAACATAACTTCAAGTGAATCAAATGCTGGTCCTTCTTTCCAAATACTGAAAAGTTATCTACAAAAACCCTCATAAAATCCTGAAGATAAGGTTCAAATGTCTTATGAGCCACAAAGTTGAAGGAAGGTGGACCATTATTCAAACCAAAACTGATCACTGTATACTCAAATGCTCCCCACTCAGTGATGAAGGTTGTCTTGTGTTGGTCTTCTAGAGCTACCTTGATCTGATTGTAACCTGAAAAACCATCAAGAAAGCTATACATATCATGTCCAGCTACTGCATCCAACACAACATCACAAAATGGCATAGGGAATGGATCATTAATAGTTGCAGCATTTAAATTCCTGTAATCCACACACACCCTCAACTTCCCATTCTTCTTTGGCACAACAATAATTGGTGACAACCATGACACTTTATTAACTGGCTTGATGAATCCTACTGCCAATAACTTATCTATTTCCTGCTTTACATGCTTTGCAAAATTGGGGTTCATTCTGTATCTCTGTTGTATGATTGGTTTAGCATTCTCTCTAAGATTAATGTGATGTTGATGTAGTTCAGGATCAATGCCCTTTATCTGTGAATAATCCCAAGCAAATACATCTTTATACTCCTGCAACAATTGAATCAAACCTTTCAAAAATTCACGTTCAGCATAGATGCTGATTCTGACCATCCTGGGATCTTCTTCACTTCCCAAATAAAACTCTCTAACTTCATCCTCTTTTAACTTGGTGGAGGTACCAAACCTTTTATCATAGATCTTTTCTACCATTTCTCTTGCTTCCTTCTCCTCTTGATCAATCTGCTCTTTCTGAGGCACCTCTGAATTTCGATCCATCATCTACAACACTTCTAATCCAGCAATCTCCTAGCCTGGAACTAGCCATACTTCATCCTCACCCTGATCTTCATTCTTCTGTATTATCCCTTCTACATCAACCTCAAAGAGAGGCACAATAATGGGATTATCAAAAATTCCTCCTCTTCATCATCTTCCACTGCATCTGCCAAGTTTATGGTTTGAGCACATCATGCTTTAGTCTTTGGAGGGATTTGTTTTCTTTCCTGCATTGATATGGTTACTGACTGCTTCCCCTTTTTCATCATGACAACATTTTCTCCCCAATCCTGCTTAACTCTAGCTTGTCTAAACCAGGGTCTTCCCAATAGCATCTTGTAGGAAGAATCTGAATCCTTCATTCTAAGTACCACAAAGTTCACAAAGAAAACCATACCTGCAATTTCAATTGCTTGCTGCTTGAGAATGCCTAAAGGCTGGACTCTCCTCTGGTCTGCCATCTTCACTTGAAATGGTGCTGGAGCTAATGTTCCTCCTAACTTCAATCTTCTATAAACCTCCTCAGGAAGTATATTCATCCGTGATCCTCCATCCAAAAGCACCTCTTTGAATAGCATGCCTTGAAACATTACTGCCACAACAGGTACTACAAAATCCGCATCTGCTGGATCTATCTGCTACAGCATTACTTCAGGATATTGGTTTTCCAACACTTGGTCTTACTGACCCTGAAGCTTCTTCAACAATTTCTCCTTAAAGGATGGAACTATACATAATAATTGATCCAATGATAATTGCAAGGGAGAGTTCACAAGCACCTCAAAACAATATTTGTCTTCTTTTGTTGGCATCAAACTTGGCTTGTGAAGCTTATGCTGCTTCTTGGATACCTCCAACTCTTCATTCTTCTCTTCTGCATACTGAACTTGCTCCTTCTGCACTTTTTCATGAACCTTATCCCTCACATCTTTCTGCTCTCTTCAATTAATTGGTCCCTTAGAGTTTGCTCTTGTGACTGCCAATGCTTCAGCTTCTTCCACCTGACCACATTGGTAACAATCACAATACCATCCTTCTTCATGTTCCTTATGCTCACTTTGATGTACAATGACTGGCTCTAGTTCTTGCTGCTCCTGATTGTCCACCAAAATAACATTAGCCTGAGCTTGTTGATTATGCTGTGGTTGCTGCTGCACTCCTTGTTGGTCTGCCTGACTAGGCCTCACAATGGGCATCCCTCTTTCTCCCTTGTGTCTAACCCATAATTCACAATTGAGACCAACCCAATGGTCTGGTGATCCACAATAGACACAAGGAATCACTCTGTCTCCTCTTCTCTGATTATTGTTTTGCTCTCTCCAAGGAGGTCTTGGTGGTCTATTAAATGGTTATCTTTCTCTAAATGGAGCTACCTGATTTGCTGCATCTTCACCTCTACCTCTTCATGTATTTGGTTGCTCCCTATTCCTGGGGTTAAACCAACACCTAGAGGTGGCATGTCCTTCTTTGTCACATATTTCACAATACAGTTTAGCTTTGGGTGCCAACATTGAATAACCAATGCTCTTTAATTTACTCACCAATTCCCCTTCCTGAGTTGCTTTATCCTTTTTGGACTTGTTCTTTGTGCTTTTCTTCTTCTTCTTTGACTTTTCTTCAACATCACTTGACTCAGTGTCATTATCTGAATCAGCATCTTCATCAGTTTCATGGGCATCAGTGGAGTCTGACTGATCATTAGAATCCTCCTCCTCTTTGGACCTGCTCTTTATTTTGGGTCTGCCAAGTCTTTTCTCGACTCTGGCTGCTGCATCAACTAGTGCAGCAAAACCTAGACCTATATCCACACTTTCCACAGCATTCTTTAAATCTTTCCTCAAACCTGTCAAAAAATTTCCTGCCAACATCTCATCAGTGGGCCTCTCATTGCCCTGAAGTCTCTCAACCAAAACTCTGAACTTTTGAGAAAAATCTTCAACCACCATATCTCTTTGTCTGATCACCCTGAGTTTCTTCAAAATGTCTGTAGGAGTCTTCTCCTTTCTGAATCTTTGTAAAAAAGGTGCTTTCAAAGCATTATAGGTAGCAAAATGGGCTATACCATATTGGCTAAACCAACTCATGGCTTTGCCTTCTAATGTAGCTGCAAATTGCTCCATCTTTGTTTGGTCATTATGCAAGGCCTGATAACCACTAGCCTGCCACTTTGTTTCAAAATGGGCAGCATGACAATCTGCATCTTCTTTCAACTTTCCTCTAAATTTGGCTCCTTTCACTGTAGGGTTTGGATGGGCCATGGGAGGATTTCTGGGTGGTCTCCTAGGTCTTTGCCTGGTAGCCCCCTGTAGTGGGTCAAACTGAAGCCTTTCTTCTTGTCCCTGCAGGTCTTCCGGTCAATGCAAGTGCTCCAACAAATTGCCTCACGTGCCTCCCATATGCTCTCAAAGAACCCTCAGCCCCTTGGTTCAATAATTCCTGTTCACTGTCACCGAACTCCTCCTCCCCATCAGAGGCATCATCATAATGAAAAGGTTCAATAGCAAGGTTTCCTGCTCGCGCCCGTGCCCTCGTATAATAAACTTTGCCTACTCTCCTCTGTCGTTGTGACATACATGATTCTCCACAAATTCACAACAACAGGATCGCCAAAGTGTTGGGGTTCTTCAACACACAGAGAACTTAGGTGTTGACAACATGTCACACACACCAAAGACAGAGTTAGACAAAGGCAAACATATCCAACTCATCACCATTTCACCATTCACCAAATTCCGACACAGCAGACTGAAGAACAAACATGAATCATAAAGCAAGAGACTACACAGTTTGATTCATCTTGGTCCAAAGATAACTTCCATTTCAGCCAAAATTACATCCTCGCGTGAACCAGCATGACCTTTATATAGGAACTTCTGACAGTTATAACTGTTACATCCCATTGACCAAAATCCGACTTATCAAGACTCCAACTTATTAAGATCCGACTAACTAAGAGTTGATTGATTAAACATAAGTACAAGTACTGATCTGGTGTAGGTTCAACATATGCCGTGGGCTGCATAAGCTCACTTTGTATGACAAGTGTGGGAGAAATTTTGAAAATGCAACTGTGGATTGTAAGGCTATTTGGCATGCATATTTTGGTCATTTTATTTTTTCCCCTTTACTGCATTTGCAGAAACCTGATATTGTTGCTTCTTTGCCTCCTCTTAAGGCACACATCAAATATGTTTGTGAAGGTTGTATTCTGAGTAAGATGTAGCATTCTAAATCTCTGAAGGATGTTCATCTAGGGCCATATGTAGGTTGCAGCTTGTATGTTTGTGGATCCATGCAAACTTCGTGCTTGGGCAATTACCTTTACTTCGTGACTTTCATTGATGATTACTCCAGGCATACATGGGTATATCCGCTTAAAGCTAAGTCCAAAGTATATATGTGCTTCAAAAAAATGCAAGCTATGTCTGAAAATTTCTCAAAATGTACTACGGGTACCCTCCGTTCCAATCGAGGGGGGGAGTATATGTCTCATCAGTTAAATGCATTTTTGGCTAGTCGTAAGATAAAACACCATTGTACAATGACTTATACGCCTCATCAAAATGGTGTTGCTGAGAGGAGAAATAGGTCACTTACAGAAATGGCATGATGCATGGTTAAAAATGCATAGCCATAGCCTTTCATTCATCGTCCTTCTCTCATACAACGCACTATCATCAGGTGCAATGCTAACTACTAAGAAGAATGAAGAGGTACCAAGCTCTTTACTAATTACAAACTGAAAAGTAAACTACTAAGGTTCAATAACACTTTACTGAAAGAATATGCAAAGCTAACAAGAGAGAGAGAGAGAGAGAGATTGACGTTCAATCGGGCGCACACGTTAGTGTGTGAGCATGCCTTTCATTTATAGAGTTTGAGGCGGCACCGTTACGGTGCTCGCCACTTTGATAATAATAGAATTACAACAAAAATTCTTATTTGTAACTAGGAATTATTGAGCATGTAGTACAACTTGGCATGTAGTAACACATCCAAAGCTCCTTGATGACTAGTTTCTTTTTTGGAAACAAGTAATCGAGAAAATTGATCTGAACCGGTTGAAAAAGGCACATCCAGGAAAAGAAGCAGTTATATGGATTTGATAGAATACAGATTTGTCGTGAGCGATTGGACGCAATGAAGAACAATCGAATCACCCGTTGACTAGAAACAATGAACAATTGGACTACTTAGTGAGTGGGAAGATTTCACGGGTTGGCAACTTGGCACAGTAAACGACAGTGAAGACTCAGGAGTCATGACATGCAAGCAACAGTACATTCGATGAAGGCCTCACGGGCAGCAAACGCAACGTACAACCCATCTTCACATGCATGCATGAATATTGGGACGTACCACTGCAGTCTACTGATCTGATCTGGTGCATGCACCTCATGTATGATAGCAAAGCCTCAACCAAGCGATCGATCTGCACTTACAAGCTCCTGTCGGTAGTTCTTTCGCGTGCTGATTATAAAGGAGTTTTCATCCCTACAAAAGCGCACATCCAGCTAGCAGAAGCCCGAAACTCTTTCCATTGCGGGTATCATGTAAATAGCGACCTACAGATTATATTAGGAAAAGGGGCGGCATAGCTAATTACAGAGCTGACCCAGGCTGCTCAAAACAAAGTAATCTCTATCTTCCTGGACAATGCACATGATATTGTTTGTAGGTCTGCTGCACTTTCTGCTACTACTAGATATGGCGGCTTTTGCTACTCTGCAAAACACTCCCGCCGGTAGAGATTATCAAAGCCATCAGAAGCATCTGGTTTCCATAGCTCTGAAAGCAGCTCTAGCTGTCGTCCACGAGTCTCACGCCCTATCTAGAAACTGCTCTAGAGTATCTTCTGATGGTAATGACCTGCATTTACTTGAGCTTCAAGCTGTTCAGGATTGCACTGAGATGATGGAGGGGGCATCGAACCAGCTCAATCTGGCAATTGCTAACTTATCTGTTATTGATAATAAAGGATCAGATCATGAAACCCTGATCAATCTTAATGTCTGGCTTAGCGCCTCTCTAAGCTTTCAAACGACCTGTGCCGACGGATTCCAGTTTGTTAGAAATGGCAAGTGTGAGAAGGAGATGCTGAGGAGGCAGCTGCAGCTGGAGAAGGTGCTAGTGAGAGGCTTGGACATGGTGAAGAAACTGCTAATGAAGCACAAGCGAGCTGCACCGGAGTCACTGCGCCATGCGCGCCATCTCTCCGCTGCTGTGGAGCGTGACGAATTAGTAGGGCCTCTGACATGGGTGTCAGCATGTGCAGAGCGCAAGCTGCTACTAGAAGCTGCGCCTCCACCGGCTACCGGCTTTATTTCACCCGTTTCCAATGTGCCTGTGCCTTTCGATGTAGCTGGTCGTCATGGATACAACAATTTGATCATGAGCGCGGACATGGTGGTGGCGCAGGATGGAGTGGGGGACTATCTCAACATCGCCGATGCACTAAACAACATTCCGCCAACATCCTCTTGGCCACCTGGGAAGCTGCGCTTTGTGCTTTACATCAAGCAGGGGGTGTACGAGGAGGTCGTGAATGTACCAAGCAGCTTGCCCAACCTTACCTTCGTAGGAGACGGCATGGGTTTGAGTGTCATTACGGGCAGGAACAATGTGAGCAGCGGTCTTTTCAACACATTTCGCACCGCGACTGTTGGTAACGTATTTGAGAGAGAGAGAGAGAGAGAGAGAGTTTGGACTTAATATTGTTCTAGGCAAAGTAGATTAAGAGAATGTTTGAGAAAGAGAGAGGGAGAGAGAGAGAGAGTGTGTATACTGCTCTTCAGGCATTTTGGCAGACGGCTTTATGGCGAGAGATATGACCTTCCGGAACACAGCAGGTCCGGAGGGATATCAAGCAGTAGCGCTGCGCGCTTCAGGGGACTACACGGTATTCTACCGATGCGGCTTTGAGGGCTACCAGGACACGCTGTACGCATTGGCCAGCCGGCATTTCTACCGAGACTGCATAATCCAAGGCACGGTGGACTTCATCTTCGGCAACGCCATCGCCAGCTTCCAGAACTGTCGCTTGCAAGCAAAGCGGCCGCTGAGAGGCCAACAGAACACGCTCACGGCACAGGGTCGCAAGGTGGAACTGGACATTTCTGGGTTTTCCTTCCAAAACTGCACTGTGGAGGCGGCGCCAGAGCTGATTAATGCATCGGTGTCCTTTCCCGTAAGCTCGTACCTAGGCCGCCCTTGGAAAGCCTTCTCACGTACCGTCTTCTTAGAATGCTTTCTAGACTCGCTCATCCACCCGGCTGGCTGGCTGGCTTGGAACTCCTCCAACCCTTTCTCCGACACCCTCTTTTATGGCGAGTTCCAAAACCGCGGTCCTGGCTCCCTCACCCCCAACCGCGTGTCTTGGAAGGGCGTCCACCCCTTCATGGACTTCTCAGATGCCGCCCTTTTCATTGCCGACAATTTCATCCTTGGTTCTGCCTGGCTTCCATTGTCCCAGGTCGACTACACCTCTGGCCTTCTTTGAAAACACCAATAGGAGAAGTTTGTTGGCTTCAATTAAAGCTTTAAAATCTTCACTTCATGAAGGCCGGTATGTTGGTACATGTTTCTAATTGTGAAATGCCAGTGCTTGTTTTAAGACTAAGGGCGTGGTCACACGGGCTTAGTTATCCGTAATGGATAACTAAGGGCGACTAGGTACTTGCAAGCCCAGGGAAGGCGGCAGGAAACTGCCTCGTGGTCACGCGTTGCGCAGCAAACGGTGCTGACCGCCACCTGCAGGTAAATCAGCAGGACTCCACTCACGGTAGCAGGTGCCGAGGAGAGAGAGAGAAAGAGAACACCCTGCGCTGCTCCCTTGCCTGATCGCATGGGCCATTGGGTTGCCTGCACGTCGCTCAAAAACTGCAAAAGCTGTGGAACGGGCAGGCGCATTAAAATACTCCTTTGCATAGTTGTGCAACTATGCCGAAATCGGCATAGTTGCAAAGGCATGTGCATAGTTTTGTTGTGCATCCTACTAAGCCTCGTGTGACCATGAGAGAGGCATAGTTATCTATCAGAATTACAGATAACTATGCCTCGCGTGACCACAACCTAAATAGTAATAGACTTCTATGAAAGGGTGCGAGCCATGTGAAGAGGCACAACCTCTCATGAGGAGACACCTCTTTGCTATCTATATAAAGACTGCCTAAACCTAGGATTGTAACACTCCAACATTGTCTACTACACTGGGAACTATGTTTTGTCTACGAGCAATGCCTATTGAATAGGTACGTATCTTTTCCATATGGTATCCATGGACTGCCACGATCCCTACAAGTGAGGCCTAGGCCCATGATGCTTCGTCTCATAAACCAGGCCAAGCAATTTCTCTTGAAGTAGATACAATCATGCAAAAGCATGTTAAGAAATAGATAAGGCGAGAGCTTGAGCTCTAGCAAGCACACACACATATAAAGACGGAGGCAAAATTTCTACTTCTTTTTCTTCACCTCTTTGTTATGTATATAAAGACTGCCTAAACCTAGGATTGTATCACTCGAACATTGTCTACTACACTGGGAACTATATTTTGTCTATGAGCAATGCCTATTGATCGATGAATAGACACTTAATGAATGTGAGCGTAAATATCTTTTCCCCATGGTATTCATGGACTGCCACGATCCCTACAAGTGAGGCTTAGGACCATGATGATTTGTCTCATAAATCAGTTGTTGTATCACTGGCAACAATATATGTGTCTACCAAGGTGTGCCTGCAATGATGGTTGTAATGACAGTCATCCAGGAGTAGTACATATTGACCTCTATATCTCAACACTCCCCCACAATGTCAATGTCGTCTCTTGTATGCCAAGCATTGCTTGAAACTTTCTTTAACCTATATACAAGGTCACATAGCCTCATATTCACATACCCTTGGTTGCACCATATATAGAACTTCCTCCAAGTCTCCATTCAAGAAAGTATTTTTTACATCCGTCTATTTCAACACCCATCCTAAAGTCGTAGCCACTGCAATTAATACACAAACAATATCCATCTTGGTTATAGGTAGGAATATCTCTTCATAATTAATGACACATGTTTGTGTAAAACCCTTGGCCACAAGCCTTGTCTTGTACCTAATCACACTCTGGCAATAAAATTGTGTTTTATCTTGTATACCTATTTATATCCAATTTCCTTCTTTCCCCACTACTACATTTGCCCCCCTACAGCGACGGCTACAACGACAAACTACCGTCGCATTAACGAGGAAAACGGCGTCCCTCTAACCGTCGCTACTTTACGTCGCATAAACGAGCCTGTTAGCGAGGTTTCTAGCGACGCGTAGCCATTGCATAAGCAACTGAAAAGAGATTTTTACTTTGCGTCAGATAAGCGGTGTGTGGCATAAACGATGCGTGGCATAAGCGACACATAGCATAAGCGGCGAGCCGCTTAAGCGGCCGACTGTTTTATTTTTGAAAAAAAAAGGTCGCATCAATGACGATCTGGACGTGCAACAACTATATGACGTGCATTTTTCACTCGAGATCTTTAACTGATCTCTCTCCCCTCCCTCTCTCTCTCTCTCACACACACACTAGCTCTCGGGTGAAACACACATACAAAACTCTAGCTCTAGTGCTCTCTCTCTCTCTCTCTCTCTCTCTCTCTCTCTCTCTCTCTCTCTCTCTCTCGCTCTCTCTCTCTCTTTGTCCCTCAAGCCAATCTTAAATTCCAAACCCATGGTTTCTATCATGTAGCAGTCGTTGTTATAAGTCCTAAATCGGCTCCCTCTGTTCAGTTAAGGAAAACGTTTTTGATGTATAACAGAAGGTCTATAAAGAAGTCACACAGAGAGAGAGAGAGAGAGAGAGAGAGAGAGAGAGAGAGATTAGAGCCTAACATAGAAACAATGCTTGCAAACTTCGAAAATGATCTATTGGCCAGCCGCTTCAGTTCTCGCGTTGGCATGTGGACAAGCTATGTCGGCTCACAAAAGCTCAAATGGCTCGCAAAAACATGCCTCATTGGCACATGGGCTCCATGTGCTAAAATTCGTCGATCGACCATTTCTGAAGTCCACGACCAAAAGATGCTCGCGGACTACTTTAGATGGACTACTTTGGAAACGGCCCATTGGTGGAGGATTTGCACTTCTGCGAGCTCACATAGCTTGTCCACATGCCAAAGAGGCATGTGGGAAAGCTATAGGACTCGCCGAGAGCTCAAACAGATGATCAATGTGTCGTTTTTGAGCGTTTTTCGATCAAGAACTTTGAAAACGATCCATCGACAAACTTTTTGAGCTCTAGCGAGCCGTTTACCTTGCCCATATGCCTCATTGGTACATGGGCATTCCATGTGGGCTCATAAGAGCTCAAATGGCTCGCTGATGGACCATTTCTAGAGTCTACGATCAAAAACATTTGTCCCTATTTCATACAACTCGGGACATGTGGATTTAACATGAAAATAAAGAAAACTTGGTACATCTCGGTACTTGGTACTTGGTACATGTCGGTACTTGATACTTGGTCCTTGCTTTGGTAGTAGATTCCACAATGAAACTTCGTACTTGCAATTGGTACATGGTCCATGGTACTAATTAGTCGGTGTAACTTTGCAGTACTGTAATAAATTAACATGAAAACGAAAAAAACTTTTTAGTGTTAGATTTAGTACTTGGTACTTGATTTGGTACTTAGTACTGGCTACTTGATACTTGGTACTTGATTTGATACAAGGTATGTAGAATCTGACACTTAGCGTAAAATCTACTACCTTTATAAAAAGTATGGAAATCAAAAGCTTGTTAATATTAGAGTCGAACATAGAAACCAAGAGAACTTGTTAGTGTTAGATTTGGCAGTTGATTTAGGGTTTAGTATCAAGTTCCATAATAAAACTTGATACTTGTAGTTGGTGCATGGTACATGGTATGTAACTTGAAACTTGGAGCGTTGTCGTGCCATGGCACATTCATAATGTGAAACTAAAGTATCTACCTCACTCTTGATGTTTATGATGTGTGGGACCAAATGCTATTATGTATATAGTGTGATATATGCGAAAATAGATGCCACGGTTGTAGCTCTGTATATACCTTGCAGGGATAGCGAGGCCCTCGACGTGGCACTATAGCATTATTTTTTCACATAAATATATGCCTAATTTTCTTTGGGAATGTACAAATGTCAAGTGTTTTCGAAGTGGCACGCTCGTTTTGACTAGAAAGTTCAATGCGGCCAATCTCGGCCAAAAATAGCAGGTTTCGTGCGCTGGCATAAAAGACGTGTCCAAAGTGCTTACCAAGTGGGAAAATGAGGTTCAACATGAAATTTGAGCCCAATGGGATTTTCCCACAATTTTATGGATTTTTTCCAGCTCGTTTGGGCTTTTTTCGGACAAAAAGTGACATTTTTGGGTTAAAAATGATCAAAAATAGCCTTAAAAATGCTCAAAATAGCTCAAAATGCCACACCAACGATGCTGGCATTGTTGCTCAAGTTGTGTGGGAATTTTCAGAGCCAAGAATGAGCTCATTTGGTCACATGAGCAAGGAGATACAGCCATTCCTTTACAGGGTGCTAGTGTAGTCCCGTGCTGCTTCCACTACATGGTTGAGGTTGTGAGGCCTCCAATTAGGGTTTCCTCTCCTCAAATAACTACTTGGGCTTCTCCAATGAAGTACTGAAGATTCCATAAAATGGTATCGACGAGGAATCGAAGCGTAAATTTAGGGTTTTTAACAGGTCGAATGAGCACTGCATCTGTGCAATTGGGAGCGAGGCTACACCTAATCTTCACACACACAAGAGTTTTGAGTTAGTATTGGTTCTTTTTCAAATTGAAGATTTCATGGATAGAGTTTTGTTCTTTTTTAGTGTGTTTTTGGCTTCAAATCGTATACGCCTTGCTTGATTTTGCTACGAATCCTCACAGTCAGAGGCCCGGCGCTTTCCTAGTCGCACTACGCAACTCGACGGAAAGTAGGCTAGGGTGAGGGTTCAAAAGCTTCATTGAAGGTCTCAAAAGAAAGGTTTAAAGCTATGGATCAACAAGAGCAACAGGGGGTTCGGTTTGATCCAGTCACAATGCAAATGTTTCAAGCTTTTTGCAGTGTTTATGCAGCAGCAGCAAGCTGCAGAAAGGAGGGAGCTCTCCTCAACCAAAGTGCTTCAATCTGTGGTGAAGAAATTGGATCAATTTAAAGGTAAAGATGTTACAAAGTATCTTTGTGGATATGTGAAGGAGATGGAGCTTCATCGAGTGCCCGAAGCAGAGATGGTGCAAAGTTTTGAACTAGCTCTGGTTCCCGAGATCAGAGAGCATGTAAGGGGAATTAGAAATGAGCATGGGGCAACTTGGGAAGCATTCAAATTAGCCTTGAAGGAAGAGTATCTCATGGAGGACTCCGAAAGGGTAACAAAGAGGACTTTTTTAGAGTGGGTAGTTCGGCCAAAAGAGGGGCTTTCGCCTACTGAACTCCTAAGGGAATTTGAACGCCGTTATGATCAACTGTCAAGGACTGAAAAGGCTATGCTAAACTTAGAGAAGACAAATCTCTTTTTGCAGGCATCAGGTAAAGAGATTCAAGATAAGTTAGAGCTACTCATTGAGGATAAGGATGCGGAACAAGGCTTAAAGACTAATTGGAATGATGTTGAAGATGCCATTTTGCTGCTAACTAAGCGTCAACGATGAAGAGACAAGATGATAGCTAACCCTACTGAAGTCCCAAGTGTTTCCGAGAGTCCTATAAGCTTGTTATTGTGGTTCCAAAGAGTGACAAGTCCATTCTAGATGATATTGTCAAGGGAATGCAAAAGATCAAGTTAAAGCTTACAAGGCTAGAAGAAAAGGGGCAACCATTAGGTCAATCTACAGGGCAACAACCGCAAACCAGAGAAGGCTTTGTCAATAGATGCATATGGTGTGATAGTACTGACCATGGAAGGAGGGATTGTGAAAGTTTTAAAGACGCTTTGACAAAGGAGCTCGTTTTCTTTAAAGATGAAAAAAATCACTTAAGTGAAACAGGCAAGCTCTTGGGAATTTTTTTTGGCAAAGGCGGGATGAAGAAACTAGTTGAGGACATGGCTACTAGCCATGCCATCTCGATGGTTGAGGCAGCCGCCTATGGGTTGAAGGTGGATCCTATTAAGAAAAAAGGATCAGTCAAGGTTGGAGAAGAGGAATCTAATGGTATTGGAGAGCTATGGCCATGCGCTATAGAGTCTGCTATGAAGGGAAAAATGACTACAGAGGTTTTACATGAAGCTAGAGACTGCATTCGGCTAGAAATAGGTTGGAATGAACCTGTGGACTCTTTGTTAGTGCATGCATAGATTTCCAAATGTTAAGCAAATGAGGCCATTGTCGAAGAGAAACGTAGGCGTGAGAATGGGGATGAACGGCCTTCAAAATGGGCAACGAGGAGTGGAAGTAGAAATGACACAATGACTCCTAGATCACCTTCCCCACAACAGATGCCTATCCCCGAAGTGCCTATGCAGGAAGCCTCTAAAGAAAAGAAGAAAGAAGCAACAAAATCCAAAGCAAAGGGTCCGGCCTACAAACTCCAATCCGATATAGAGGCAACAACAGATCTCAAAAAGGTTTTGGAAGAGAGGATTTTAAATAGTAAGGTGGAATTTACCTTGGGTGAGGTCCTTGGTATAGCAAAGCGAGAATTCCACGAAGAAATAATTGATATCATAAAGAGGAAGCGGCAGTCTCTTACTGAATCTATCCATGTACAGGGTGAAGAGGAGACTTTAAATGCACAAGGTGTACAGGTCTATGGCAAGCAAGGTGAAGAAACTGTTGTTGGATGCTACAAGTCTAGGGGAGGAGTAAAACACGTTCGCTTCTTGGATGATGAAGATGAAGTGGAGACCACTCACAAGATCTACTACTTGAAGAGTCACTAGGCAAGAGCAACTACTGAGACGCTGGTAAAAGTGGGAGACTTGGAAGAGCCATACATTACTTTGATAGATCATGGGTCGGAAATTAACCTCATGTCAAAGAGTCTTTATCAAAAAGGAAAATGGCCAATTGATATAAATCATGGATGGATGATTCGTGCAGCAAACAACTCATCAGGGGAGCTGTACAGAGCTTGTCCAAATGTTAAGGTGACTATAGGGGATGTGAAAGATGAACAAAATTTCTTTGTACAGGAGATGTCTACATACCCTCTTATCCTTGGGCAGCCATACATCATTGCTACTCGCATGGAAACCTAGGTGATGGATGACGGGTCAGCCTATGCAAGAATAAAGAGCAGGGATAGGAAGCGTGCAGTACAGTTCCTTACTGTTTATGTGGACCATGAAAGGAACCGTGAAAGTCTTAGAGAGCAACCCTTGTCAAAGACGAACAAAGAATTCAAGGACTATAGGGATATGAGGGGTTTTGGCCATATACCATTGTAGAGCAGGATTGCAGTGGTACAAGAAGAGGAAGGTTCTCGCATGATGTATATGTAAAGGATACATTTTCTACAAGTTTTGTAGGATTATCAGACTATGGATCTATTGCTTTTACAGAGTGTGAGGACTTAAAGCGGGGTGAACGACAACATGTAAATAGCGTACAAAGACGTTTGAAGATGAATGGTTTGCTAGAAGATGAAGAATGCATTGCAGGTGTGTTTGATGAGTGTTCTTTTGTGGATACTATGCAAGATTTTGAGTCTTTAATGGATTGCAATTTACATATGGTAAGTGAGGTTGTGAAAGTATGTTCAATAGAAATGTACAAGGTCATCGAGGATTTCAAAAATGCTCAAGGTGTTGATGTACGAGTGGAGACTAAGTATAAGTCCGTGGCAAAGAAAGTGAAACCAGGGGCATTACCTCTACCAAAAGATTGCACAAATAAGATGGAGCAAGCTGCTTTGCAACCTAGCCTTCGTAACCCAAGCAAGATTGGACACAAGTTCACGCAGGATTCTCTGAAGGAGTTACAGGTTGGTTGCGAGGAAAGTTTGACAAAAACTGAAAAGATATGCTTTGAAGACATGCTTTCCAAACACGGAAAAGCTTTTTCATTTGAGCCTTACTTCACTGTTCCAAAGAAAAATGTTTCTTTATGCTTTATTCATGATATGCAACCTGTAAACAAGGTGACAATCAGAAATGTGGGTATAGGGCCATTTGTCGATGAGTTTGCAGAGGCATTTGCAGGAAGGGCAATATATTCTATGGGACATTTGTACTCAGGGTATGATCAGCTCCAACTAGCAATGGAAAGCAGGGACCTGACTACCATGAGGACACCCTTGGGTTTAGTAAGGATGTTCACCTTACCTCAGGGGGCAACGAATTCAGTTGCACACATGATGAATGGTATGAACAAAGTCCTACGTGACTTCATACCGCAAACTACAATGCCTTTCCTTGATGATGTGCCAATCAAAGGATGTGATGTAAGTGATAAATATGTGGTTCTAGACTCGAGGGGGTTCCAAAAGTATGTGGCAAACCATATCGATGATTGTGATAATATCTTGTCAAGGTTGGAAGAGGTGCACCTTAGCTTGTCTGGCCAAAAGTCAGTGTTTGGTGTGAATGAAGTTCTTATTGTGGGACATATGTGCGGGCCATATGGTAGAAGGCCTTGTCCTGCAAAGATTGATGTAATCCAGGGAATGAAAGAGAAATGTATAAATGTCACTGAGTTTCGAAGGTTCTTGGGTGCATGCGTGTTTTATGTTATTTGGATTTCGCATTATGCACATGTAGTAGAGCCTTTGTATCAGCTTCTGAGAAAGAACAAAAAGTTTCAATGGGAAGAAATGCATACCCATGCCATGAGGAATTTAAAGAAGTTGCTTCTTATGTCTCCAACTTTGAGAAAAGAAAACTATGAATGTGGAAGATATGTAATTGTGACAGTGGATACTAGCCCCATAGGAATTGGATGGGCGATTGGGCAAGATGATAATGATGGCAAGCAATATGTGGAGAGGTTTGGAGCAAAAGTCCTAAGTGCTCGTCAACCCAGCTATCCACAGGTGAAAAGAGAGTTATGGGGAGTAGTCACAGCTTTGAAATGTGACAAAGAGTATTTGATAGGAGCAAATGTAATAGTGGAGACTGATTGTCTATCCAGTTGCGGATATGCTTTCAAGAGCAAGGTATGAAAAAGAAGTAGACATGGTTGTCGAGGGCGATGATGTAGACACACAGTTCTATAGTATCTCTCATGCCAAGGGTGATCATGTTTGCCTATCAAATGCACTTGATTCATTTACAGAGGACCTGTATCAAGGTGACTGGTTGCTCATTGGATGCTATCTGAGCACTTTGACAAGGCAAGAAGGGTGGACTGATAAAGAGTTCAAAAGAATATGTAGAAAGTCCTATGGATACTTTTTGAAAGATGGGTACTTATGGAAACGTCCAAAACAAAGAAATGGAATTCCAATGAGAGTTGTGAATGATAAGGACGCTCAAAATGAGCTTATGAAAAAGTTTCATGAGAGTCTTTATGCTGGACACAGAGGTGTATGGGCCACCTTTACTAAAATGAAAGAGAGGTATTGGTGGAAAGGGATGTATAAAGATGTATCTCACTTTGTGGAATCATGTGAAACCTATCAAATGTATTCAAATGTACGTCATCATGATGGGTTGCACCCTACTTACCCATTGGCCATGCATTACGAGTGGGTAGTAGACTTGGTTACGATGCCATTGGGCTTATGGCAAATGAGATACATAGTGCTTGCACAAGAAGACTTAACCAATCAGTTTGAGGGTCGTGCTCTAAGAACAAAAAGCACAGAAGGGGTATGTAAGCTCCTCTTGGATGATGTAATTAGCCGTTATGGTTGTGTTGGGAAAATAACAGCGGATAGGGGTGCGTTGGATGCTGACAAAGCAAGGGAGTTTTTCTCTAGGTTGGGCATTAAACTTTCTCTCACTACTGCATATAATCCTGAGGGAAATGGTAAATCGGAGCGTGGGCATCCTCCTATTATTAAAGCTTTGGCTAAGGCATGCAAAGGTAAAATGGGAGAGTGGCCTAGGTTACTGCCTTATGCTTTATGGGCTGATTGTACAACTTATAGCTGAGTTACTGGTTATATGCCTTTTGAGTTGATGTATGGTCAGAAACCTATAATGCCAATTGAGGATGTAATTCCCACATGGAATGTATTACCTTGGGAAGATTGAATGAGTAGGGAAGACCTTCTTGCTTTGCGCATACAACAGTTAGAAAGAAGGCCCCAAGATATCGAGATTGTAGTAGCACGATTGAAAGATGCAAGTTTAAAGAATAAGGAAGATTTGATAAGAGGCATAGGCTCAGACCTAAAGCTATTGAGGAAGGTGATTGGGTGTTGGTGTATGACAGCAGTCTTGACAACCAACATTCAATAATAAGAAATCTTTCAAAGAGATGGTTTGGTACTTATGTGGTTCAGCATGTACATAAGAATGCAACTTGGGACAAAAATGAAGATTCCCATTGCAAGGAAAAGAATCAAGTTATTCAAAAGAAGAGGTGATACAGATCCCTTTGATTCATAGGAAGGTCAAAATGAAGGCTCTGATGAAAATGGTATGGATGTGGATGAAGAACAAGAGGATGATGCGTTAGATTTTGTTGCAAGCGATGATGAAATTGACATGTATCTTGACTTAAATGAAGACTGAACCTGCAAAAGATATTTGTGGCACATACAGCAAGATGTGCAAGTTTTTAGGGGGTGGATGTCGTGCCATGGCACGTTCATAATGTGAAATTAAAGTATCTACCTCACTCTTAATGTTTATGATGTGTGGGACCAAATGCTATTATGTACATAGTGTGCTATATGCGAAAATAGATGCCAAGGTTGCAACTCTGTATATACCTTGCGGGGACAGCGAGGCCCTCGATGTGGCACTATAGCATGATTTTTTCACATAAATATATTCCTAATTTGATTTGGAAATGTACAAATGTCAAGTGTTTCGAAGTGGCACGCTCGTTTTGCCTAGAAAGTTCAATCCTGGCAATCTCGGCCAAAAAGAGCAGGTTTCATGCGCTGGCATAAAAGACGTGTCCGAAGTGCTTACCAAGTGGTAAAATGAGGTTCAACATGAAATTTGAGCCCAATGGGATTTTTCCACAATTTTAGGGATTTTTCCCAACTCGTTTGGGCTTTTTACGGACAAAAATTGACATTTTTGGGCTAAAAATGGCCTAAAATGGTCAAAAATACCCTTAAAAATGCCCAAAATAGCTCAAAATTACACATCTAAGATGTTGGAGTTGTTTCTCAAGTTGTGAGGTAAGTTCTAGAGCCAAGAATGAGCTCATTTGGGCACATGAGCAAGGAGATACAACCATTCCTTTACAGGGTGCTAGTGTAGTCCCTTGCTGCTTCCACTACAGGGTTGAGGTTGTGAGTCCTCCAATTAGGGTTTCCCCTCCTCAAATAAGTACTTGGGCTTCTCCAATGAAGTATTGAAGCTTCCATGAAATGGTCATGATGAAGAATCGAAGCGTAAATTTAGGGTTTTTAACAGGTCAAATGAGCACTGTATCTGTGCAATTGCGAGCGAGGCTACACCTAATCTTCACACACACAAGAGTTTTGAGTTAGTATTGGTTATTTTTCAAAGTTAATCTTTCATGGATGGATTTTTGTTCTTTTTTAGTGTGTTTTTGGCTTCCAATCGTCTACACCTTGCTTGATTTTGCTACGAATCCTCACAGTCAGAGGCCCGACGCTTTCCTAGTCGCACTGCGCACTTCTTGACAGCGTATGATGCTTGGTACTTTGAAACATCATAGTTAAAATCTTCATCTTCAAAAAACCACTAGAAACCTTTTTAATAATGTGTAAACCGACCGAGCGAAAATCAATCCACAAGCAGTGACCCAAAACCAGAACAACAACAACTGAACAGAAAGACAAGCATCCCTTGCGATATTTATTTTATATTCTTAAAGACTTGACAAGAGTGTTGTAAGATCAAAATGACTTAGTCTTTAGAAGTAGAGCAACTAATAGAAAACTTAGGACTAGGTTTCACATGTCACATCATCATTTGCTAGCACAATGACCACGATTTCAATCCATCTTTATATATATATATATATATACAAACAAATAAATAACATTGAGATAGTTACTTAGGCTAATTATCTTACCGACAAATAATTAATTGTTTGACAATTGACAAATTCAGTGATGCAACAAATATATGTCAATATATATCATCAGTAAGTTTATTTACATGTGTCCAAAATGTATGGTAATCAATCCTCACGCCTTGTCAAATGTACATGGTATTCAACTATGCGGCTATCCTTGTCATGCTAACAAAGAAAAAACAAGAAGTTTTACAATATAGATTCATGGCGATTAGCTTCTACACAATGTATGGTAAGTAGAGAGAAACAAAGAAAGAAAGAAAGATTTTTAACGTCTATGTCAGGCCAAAACCGGCTTATGAGACAAATCAAATGTACATGGTTTGTATGTCTTCCGTCTATCGGAAAGACAAATGAAACAAAACTGAAATTGAATTGAACATGTGTAGTGACGATGTACTGGATATGGTTGTAATGGTATATCCAAAGAGTATTTGAGGAGGGAATATTTGTGTATAAATAACAAGCTGAATTTATACATAACAAGGTGAATTGCTAAGCAAAAAGCCTCTTGAAGGACCTTCATTGCCATTGGTAGCGGCTGATCATCATCATTATTAAGATCATCATCATCAATTGTATTATTTTCCATTTTTTCAACCTTCACCCACCCTTTATATATAGCCTCATAACCTCCTTCGCCAAGTTTCTCGCATTGAAATTATGTGCCACAGCCATCAAATCATCATATCTATAGAACCTTACATGTCCAGCATCACCTGTGGACGCGTTCATACGATTGTGCCTCCTGCGCTGCCGTATCATCAAAATGGCACATCCCACCACCACTACTATAAGAGCAGTCACTGTTGCACATACATAGTTATGATAGAGATGCTAACAAAGTGAACACACATAAATCCTTGCCTATAGGCATCAACATGTGATGCTCGGCCAATCTCCAAGCCAACTACCTTAGCTTGAATTTCCTTCTTTGCAGCTTGTTCAATAGCCTCTGAATGGCCCCCCACTACAGCTGTGTTTTCTTCAAGACACATACATGCCTGAAGTGCTATTGCAAACATCTGATCATCAAAGGAACCTGTTGGGGTATAAAGCCCAATGTGGTCGCCCAGGTAAGTGGGCGGGCCGCCAGGTATGTACACATATTCTTTTGTACAAACCTAATAAGAACTCACTATGCTCTACACATTACAGTGGAGCGATTTCACCATATCGTCATGCTCTTCTTCTCGCACTCTCTCTCGCGTCGCACTTCCGCTCGTACTCCTTCAACTGGTATCAGAGCTCAGATCGAGGCTCAGGGCAGCACTGCAGGAGGCTAGAGTCACCAACTCAGATTGGAGTGAGAATCGACAGGTGAAGACACGGCCCCAAATCTTGTGGGAAGACCCTTAGGGCTCGGTGTTCTCAGATTTTCATTCTGAGGTCATCTCGGCCACCGTTCGGCTTCGACAAAGTTCTACGCAGGCCATTTTTGACTACGTGGTCTCGGCGGGTGCAGATCCGACTCTGCAAATTTGGGGTTTCTGCCTACGACTGCAGATGTTGAGGATATCGGCACTCCCAGAGTGCTGATTTGTGGCTGTCTACACATCAAAGGACGGCTCACAGTTCTTGGAGGTGTGTCACACACGACACAGGTGCATCTACACAGACTGTAGGCGACATCCACTAGTTCATCAGGTAGCTTGTGTTTGCTGCTTGATATTCCAGATTTCATCCTGAAATTGCAAGTACTTCCACATGGGATGTATTGTGAGAGATGATGTATGTCTGTTGAGGGTTTGCTGGCTGTGAGTCACGCAGCAAACAACCGCCGCAGCGGTTACAGCATATAGTGGGAAATTTGTGGATGTATGACTTTGTGGGAAGTCTATGTACTATCAGATTTACTGCAGCCTTTGTTGAGGGTCGAGTGAGGTTTTATTGAGCTGGGGGATTCTCAAATGTTGAGATCCTTTCGGTGATACAGGTCTTGGAGCGATCCCTCGAGCACCCTTATATAGGCAGCTAGGATGTATTGACTGTGAGTTAGACAGTTGGGATTGCATCTTTGCTTTACTGCCGTTGAGGCATTGTCGCAGTCTATGCTTATAGGACAGTGAGAGACAGTACAGGTGCAGGACAGGTTTACCCACAGCTTACAGTGTTAGAGAGACAGTGGTTTTTTGAGCTGTTTTTGGTCTGTTTTTGAGTACACCAAAGCCATTTTACAAAGGAGACTCTGCCGAAATTTATGCAGAATCTGAAGCTTTCTTGGTTCATTTGACAGGTTGATATTGGTTCAGAGGTCAGTTTATAGGGGAAACTCTGCCGAATTTTTCCCAGGAAAGTAAACCACTGTGAAGCGTAGCTATGGCTGGATCACAGGACACTGCTGTGTACAATATCAAGAAGCTGGATGGAACCAATTTCCCATTGTGGAAGAAGCAGATTTGGCACGTGTTGGTACAAAAGAAGCAGATAAAACCTATAAAGCTCAAGGGGATAAAACCAGAAGATATGGACGAAGATGAATGGAGAGAAATGGATGAATTGGCACTTTCTACCATTATGCTGACTTTGGCAGAAAGCGTTTACTTCAATGTAGCAGACGAGATGTCGGCTTATCAAGCATGGATAAAGCTGAGTGATCTTTATGAGAAGCAGAGTGCAGCTTCACAGGTAAACTGTCTTAAGAAGCTTGTTGACTTGAAGATGAAAGAAGGGACCCCTATGTCCAATCATCTCAATGAATTCAACACCATCTACAGTCAGTTGTCAGCTCAAGGTGTCAAGTTTGATGAACCTGTTAGAGCTATGTTCTACACATTACAGTAGAGCGAGTTCACCATATCGTCGTGCTCTTCTTCTCGCACTCTCTCTCGCGTCGCACTTCCGCTCGTACTCCTTCAACTGCTATCAGAGCTCAGATCGAGGCTCGGGGTAGCATTGCAGGAGGCTAGAGTCACCAGCTCAGTTGGAGTGAAATTCGACAAGCAAAGACACGGCCCCAAACCTTGAGGGAGCGCGCGTAGGGCATGGTGTTCTCAGAATTTCATTCTGAGGTCATCTTGGCCACCGTTCGGCTTCGACAAAGTTCTACGCAGGCCATTTTTGACTACGTGGTCTTGGCAGGTGCAGATCCGACTCTGCAAATTTGGGGTTTCGGCCTACGACTGCAGGTGCTGAGGATATCTGCACTTCCAGAGTGCTGATTTGTGGCTGTCTACACATTGAAGGACGGCTCAGAGTTCTTGGAGGCGTGTCACATACGACACGGGCGCATCTACACACAGATTGTAGGCGACATCCACTAGTTCATCACGTAGCTTGTGTTTGCTGCTTGATATTCCAGATTTCATCCTGACATTGCAGGTACTTCCACATGGGATGTATTGTCAGAGATGATGTATGTCTGTTGAGGGTTTGCTGGCTGTGAGTCACGCAGCAAACAACCGCCGCAGCGGTTACAGCATATAGTGGGAAATTTGTGGATGTATGACTTTGTGGGAAGTCTATGTACTATCAGATTTACTGCAGCCTTTGTTGAGGGTCGAGTGAGGTTTTATTGAGCTGGGGGATTCTCGAATGTTGAGATCCTTTCGGTGATACAGGTCTTGGAGCGATCCCTCGAGCACCCTTAGATAGGCAGCTAGGATGTATTGACTGTGAGTTAGACAGTTGGGATTGCATCTTTGCTTTACTGCCGTTGAGGCATTGTCGTAGTCTATGCTTACAGGACAGTGACAAGACAGTGAGAGACAGTACAGGTGCAGGAGAGGTTTACCCGCAGCTTACAGTGTCAGAGAGATAGTGTTTTTTGAGCTGTTTTTTGGTCTGTTTTTTGAGTACACCAAAGCCATTTTACAAAGGAGACTCTGCCGAAATTTATGCAGAATCTGAAGCTTTCTTGGTTCATTTGACAGGTTGATATTGGTTCAGAGGTCAGTTTACAAGCGAAACTCTGCCGAATTTTTCCCAGGAAAGTAAACCACTGTGAAGCGTAGCTATGGCTGGATCACAGGACACTGCTCCTTACAATATCAAGAAGCTGGATGGAACCAATTTCCCATTGTGGAAGAAGCAGATTTGGCACATGTTGGTACAAAAGAAGCAGATAAAACCTATAAAGCTCAAGGGAATAAAACCAGAAGATATGGACGAAGATGAATGGAGCGAAATGGATGAATTGGCACTTTTTACCATTATGCTGACTTTGGCAGAAAGCGTTTACTTCAATGTAGCAGACGAGATGTCGGCTTATCAAGCATGGATAAAGCTGAGTGATCTTTCTGAGAAGCAGAATGCAGCTTCACAGGTATACTGGCTTAAGAAGCTTGTTGACTTGAAGATGAAGAAGGGACCCTTATGTCCAATCATCTAAATGAATTCAACACCATCTACAGTCAGTTGTCAGCTCAAGGTGTCAAGTTTGATGAACCTGTTAGAGATATGTTCCTGTTGATCACATTGCCGGAAAGTTGGGACACTTTTTGCACAGCTTTGAGTAATTCTGCACCTCCAGATGGTTTGAACATAGCAGGTGTAGAAGGAAGTCTGCTTACTGAAGAAACCAACAGAAAGACAATGGACAAAGGCAAAGGAATAGCCTTAGTTGTCAGGGGAAGGACCAAAGAAAAGTACAAAGGTGGAAAGAGGAATCAGTCTCGTAGCAAGTCCCGGAGTGCTAAAGGCAAGAGTGACATAGAATGCTACCATTGTGGCAAGAAGGGTCACATGAAAAGAGACTGCAGAGAATGGAAAGCAGAAAAAGGCAAAGAGAAAGAAGAAGACCATGGTGAGAAGAAAAAGTCCTCAGTGAAGATTCAAGAAATAAATGTGACAAACACTGTTGCAGAGGATGACAGTCTAGTGTCAGGAGACATCTACTTCTTGAAGAATACAATGGACTCAGCTCTTCTGACAACATTTGATGGAAATGCACTGAGTGACTGGATTATAGACTCAGGGGCATCACTTCATGTGTCTCCAAACAAGGAGTGGTTTACCTCTTATGTGACCACTAAAGATCATGTTCGGCTAGGCAATGGGCAGACATGTGAGATCTTAGGTGTTGGAGATGTTCAATTGAAGTTTCAGAATGGCTCTTCTTTCACGCTGAAGAATGTGAGACATGTTCCTGCAATTACAAAGAGCTTGATCAGCACAGGCTTACTTGATGATGCTGGCTATGTCACCACTTTTGGACAGAACATGTGGAAGATATCCAAGGGTTCTATGACAGTAGCACATGGAGTAAAGTCTGGAGGACTTTACATGCTTTATGTATCAAATGTCTCTAAAAATGTAATCAATGTAACCGAGCAGCCGAACGTTTCTTTGTGGCATAGCCAGTTAGGACATATGTCCAAGAAGGGAATGGAAATCTTGTCTCGTTCTGGTTATTTGCCTCGTTTTTTATTTAGTGATTTTGAATTCTGTGAACATTGTCTGTATGGTAAGCAAACACAGCAGCCACATAAGCATAGAAGCAGTGATAGCCGTTTTTTTGGCTCTCTGTGATTGTCATAGTGAGTAACTCTACCCTACCAAATTCACCCAAACGCTATGGTTACCCTCACCCTTTCACTGTATATAGGTGCGTGTGAGTTAGGGGACTTTTCCCATATCTCCGTACTGAAATAAAAAACCCTCAATTAGCTAGGCATTGGGCTAGTTGAGCCAAAAAAATAAAAAATATAAAAAATATAAGTATATTATGGCCCATGCGTATGTAAATATTTCTTTGTATATAGGGCCTAAATAAAAGATTTTTTCATAATTATTTTGGTATTTATTTAAATATTTCTACCTAGGTGTGTGTTATTTATGCTCTATACATTGCCTCACCATTACCACAATTTTTCTTACCATTTTTCATACTCTTTATTCCATATAGAAATATTTTCATGTAAGCTTCTCTTATATTTGGTGTAACTCCACCCCAACAAAAATCCAAAAAAACTAGTTTTATTTATGTGTATATTTTTTCACTATTGTGATTTTTCTCTTCCTACATCTATTTTGTTTTTTTTTCTAAAAAATTAGAACACCAAAAATATTTATCTTTTTATGGTAGCCTCATAATGAGAGAGATTTCTTTTGACCCCTTTATAGTTTTTTCACTTATATTATTTATATTTGACATGTACATATTTTTTAGACCCCTCAATATTTGATTTTCTTAGTTGTACTATTGACTTATATCATGATCTCCACAATATCTTCAATTATAGACCTACCAAATAAGATCAAGGGTAGGTGGCATGCATACATGCACTATGGAGGGCTCACTCTTGGAGGTATTCAAAAGAATCATCCAAAGAAGGACCCCACAAGGACCTTGTGCAGTGGAAAAAAACGGTCGGTTTTGCTGAATTTTTAAAGTTCACTTGCTCTCTAAATTTGAAAAGGTGATACAAACAAAAGTTGTAGCTCATGGGCTGAACTTTTGCCTCAAATTTTTTCATATTTTTTTGAGCTACGAGCTGTGAGCTATGATTTTATTAGTGGACCCCAGTTTTCCCATGCTATGCAGCCACACTCTCTCTTCCACTTTATCATTTTCCTCTTTCACACACACTTCTCCACTCATCATCCCCACCTCTCTCACCACTCCTCTCTGCACCCTACTCACCTTCTCCTCAACCTTGAAGAATAAGAGAAACCATGGTGAACTCATACCTCCCACACACAATTCCATTCCAAAATTGACCACCTAGTCTCATTTTTCCTCCTCCAAATTACCCATATCTATAAAAAAGCCACAAAATTCAGCCTCTTCTCTTAAAAGACAGCATCATGGTGGTTGATTACTCAGCTTCAATTACCTTGTCTCTCAAGGAAGGTCAAGAGTGGAGAAAAAATGTACCGTCAAAGCTAGTGGACCGTCAACAAGCGTCAAAATTGGCCCTACTCAAGACACTTGGAGCATCAACCTTGTAAGAAATCCACCTTTTCTTACCTCTTAAGTGTTTTTCTTCCTTATTTGTATCCTACATGGATACTCCCATTGTAAATATCCAATTCCATTTGTAAATTAATACTAACTCTACTAACACTAACCCACTATGAAAAGTCCTATCACCTCCATTTCTCTCCTCTCTCTTTCCCCACCAACTTCTTGATAATTCCAAGCAAAAGAAATTAGATAAATTGCTGAAAATCTAACCCAACCATGGTTAGAGGAGTAACCCTAGCCTTCAAAATTGCTATAAAAGGAGGGTGTAGCTAGCACAAAAAGGGGGAGCCATAAGCAAGAGCACTATGCTATAGCTTGAGAAGCCAAGCTCAACCTCTCTAGAAGGAGCTCTTGAGTGGAAGCTCATTGTCTTATGCATGTGCATGTGTTGTAATAGGGGATTAGCAAGGGAACTCTATACCATTGTAAGAGAGAGAGTGATCATTCAATTGAGAGTAGGAAATCTATCATTTCTCCTACTAGTGTAAGCCCAACATTTGTTGAATCAAGGAGGGTAGATTTGGACTAAGCTTGGATACTTTGTCTCCCTTCCAACGTGAAGTAATGGGCAGCAATGATGCGTAAGTATCTTGTTGTTTTTTTGTTAAGTTCTTGATAGTTTGTCTTTGGTGTTGTCATCAATCTAGCCATAAATCCCACATACTGTAAGAGGGCGACAGGGTGGAGAGGACTCCCCTGGCCTTAAGACAATGATTGGGGTGGCCTCTCTTGTGATGTGTTGTGGTGAAATTTATGCAAGCTATGTTGAACAAATACTAATCTCACTTTGATTTGTCATGACAGATTTGTAAGAAGGCATTAGTGCAACAAGCACCCCCTTCCCCCCTCTCTCCCTTTCTTACATATATATATTTATGTTTGCTTGATCATTAACGATACACTTCAAAGCAGCCCGAGCGCCATCTCTCTCTCTCTCTCTCGTGTTTTAGTGTGTGAGAGTGTTCCATTGGTGTTAGGGTTAGTGTAAATTCCTTGCTTGTTTGTGGGTTGCTCTAACGATTCTCCTCTTTTGCGTCCTAGTTCGCTCTTAAACTAGGTGGTGCCCCTTGTGTAGTTGGGATTTGGCTGGGGGGTTGTTGTTTTGGGTTGTGTTGTGTTGTGCCCCAGCCCCATTGAGCAGCACGGGAGCCTTGAAGGGTGTCTAGAGGTTGCTCTTCTTGTTGCCCGCCCCGGACCGCCTCCAATTGGTGCCCCCATTGAGGACAGGCTTGTGTATGTTTTGTGAATGCTCAACCTTTAGCATAATCAAGTAGCTTGCATGAATCACGAGAATTTGTATGATCCCTTCATTCCCATTGCAAGGCAAATGGTACACATAATTGTTAGTACTAAGTTGCAATTTCAGCGAGTAATTCGTAGAATTTTAGGTCCTCTTAGGTTGGTAGAGATAAACGCATCAGTAAATCCTTTTATTTTGCCTCTCATTAGGTACGACCTTAGTTTGGATGTCTATATTTTTGTTTTGTTTTAAGAATTAGGTCATGCATAGACCATGGATAATGGCCCAGGAATACAGGTTTTTCCCTTTCATTTCACTCCACACATTAGAGTAAACATTGCAATTAGTAGAAAAATCCATTTTCAACAACGTATGGTATTCATGTTTGGTGCCCAAAGAGCAGGAGAAATTCTCGCGTCACCAAACCCTGTCATTCCACCTCTTATTGATTATCATAGGTCATTTGATGTGAATATTTTTATTTTGTTGTAGAATAGATTGCAATTTAGAAAATATTATTGTGTAAATCTTTTAAAGAAAGAAAAAAACAAAAACGCGTCACTTTGAAATCAATTCAATGGAGAGCCAACGCCAAATGTCTGGATATCCTCTTTTCTTTGGAGAGCCTGGAGAGGATGCAGAATTATTTCTAGCGAATTTCAAGATGTCTTGCCGTATCAAGAGGATAGTAACTGATCAAGAACGGGTAGAAATGTTTGAGGTGGTCCTTAGGAAAGATGCTAGCACTTGGTTTGACTCTTTGCCTGAGGAAGTTAAATGGAATTACACGAAAGTTTTGAATCGTTTCAAGAAATACTTCTTTGATCCCCAAAACACTCAAAAATTATGGCAAGACATTGTTTCTCATAAGAAAAAAGACTTAGATGACTACTACTTGTACAAGCAAGAGTTTCTACGTCTTTGGGCTCTATGGATACGAAATGTTGCTAACCCTGGTGATGGTGCAGAATTTCTAAAGAAGGAGAGGTTCATAGCCGGACTCTTTCCCGACCTTAAGGTAAAAGTTGAGGCGGGTGCACCTGCTACTTTTGATGCAGCTAAAACTAGGGTTGCTGAGGAGTATAGGAAACTCAAGTGCTTAAGGGGAGAGGCTCCAATAGAAGGTCTGAAACCCAAAGGTAAGTCACAAACATCAACATCTAGGGAGATTCCTGAGGTAACGGCGGAAGTGATTGAGAATTTAAATGAATCCTTAAGCAGCCTGTCAATTCACCTTGCACAAGCTGTAGGTCCAAAGGGACAAGCAAAGAAGTCAGAAGAGCGAGATCCACCACGACCTAGGAGAGTCTTGCAATGCTGGAATTGCGGAGAGTCTGGACATGGGATGTATAATTGTCCTTGGCCCCGTGGGGAGCCAGGCAGACCTAACTTGAATTACCCAGTGATGAATGCAGGTGAAGGAACTAGTGAACAACCACGGCTTCTACAAAGGCCAAACGGAGCAAGACCACCTCCACAAGGGGTAGAAGGAGTTCCACCTTTGCCAGATCCAAATGTGCATGTGGTAGAGGTGACAAACTCAAATGAGGTTGACATGGAAGCAAATGGCATTAAGCATGGCCGAGGAAAAGGTAAAGAGAAAGAGGGTGTCCCATCACAGAGTGACCATGGACAAGGCAAGAAGGCAAAGGAAACCAAGGAAACCAAGAGGACTCGACGTCGTATCAACCTCCAAGACTTCCCTCTTGGACATGGTATGGCTCCGTACAACTTGTTGGAAGACATGAGAGGTAAGGGTCCTGATATTTCATGGCCTCAATTTCTTGCATTATGTCCACAAGTTAGGAGGGATTTAACAAGGGCAGTCAGCACTAGGAGAAAGGTAAAAGAGAGTGTGCCTGTTGTAAAAATTGCAGAAGCTGAAACGAATGAGGACATTACACCTGTGCTAGATTGTTACATAAAAGGGAGATTGGTTAGGAAAGGTCTAGTGGATGGGGGTGCACAAATTTGCATCATGACAGAGGGACTCATGCAAAAACTAGGCATGCACATCCATGAGACACCTGAAATTAAGGTCAAGATGGCAAACAATAGCAAGGCTAGGTGTGTAGGCATTTGTAAAAATGTCTTTGTAGAGGCCTTTGGCATTAAGAAAGCGGTGGATTTTTATGTTATGTCGACCAAGGGAAGTGGTTATGCATTTATCCTAGGAAGACCATGGCTAATGAAAATGCGAGCTTTGCAGGATTGGGAGAGTGGGAAATTAATTTGCAGGAATGACAATCATAAGAAGGTTGTCTTTGACATGAAGGAGCAACGCCAAGAGGAGCTCCATGAAGAATCATCTCAAAGTGAGACGGAAGAAGGTTGGACCGATAACACTTCAGAAGAAGAAAGAAGCGGCAGCATTACTGAAGAGGAGTCTTCCATCGAAGTCATGGGGGTAAGGTTTAAGCCAAGCAACCAAGAGACCTCTTGTCAAGGCTTGGAGGAGGTAGGTCCTCAAGAGAACGAAGGTGTTCAAGATGAAGGGATGCTGGAAGGTATGCTATCAACAACACTTACAAAGGATGAAAGAGAGGAGTTCAAATGTGTGCTAAGGAAGTTTCCTAGGCTTTTTGCTAAAGACTACACCGACGTGCGTGGGATAGATGTTGTTCAACACAAGATTGAGTTAAAGCCTGAGGACACACCTAAAGCTCAGAAGATACGAAGGCTAGGAGTTATAAAGGAACAGGCTCTACTCAAGGAGGTAAGAAAGCTTCTGGCAGCAGGTTTCATTTATCCAGTGGAGAATTCAGAGTGGGTCTCTCCTGTTGTTGTCACTCCTAAGAAAAATGGCAAGTGGAGGGTGTGTGTGGATTACCGTCCCCTCAATGAGGCAACAAAAAGAGATCACTTTCCCCTCCCATTCCAGGATGAGATACTAAATGAGGTAGCTGGTCATGAGAAGTACACTGTGTGCGATGGTTACTCAGGTTACTTTCAAATATGGATTGCATTGGAGGATCAATTGAAAACAACCTTTATCACTCCTTGGGGTTGTTATGCTTTTAGAGTCATGCCATTTGGCCTGACAAATGCTCCTTCAACTTTCCAACGCTTCATGAACATGGTGTTTCAAGCATTCTTTGGAAAGTCCATTAGGGTTTTTATTGATGATTTTTGCATTTATAGCTCAAAATCATTGCATCTACAAAGGGTAGAAGAAGGTTTAAAGAAGCTCTATGACATGGGAGGTCAACTCAACCTCGACAAGTGTCACATAGCTGAGGATGAAGTGATCTTGCTTGGTCACAAGGTTTCCTATAAAGGCATTGAGGTGGATCCTTCAAAGGCAAAGGCTCTTATTGAGCTCCCCTCACCCAAGAATCTCAAAGAGGTTATATTATTCATTCAAAAAGTGAAGTATATGTCACGCTTTATTCACTTAGCTTCGGAGTTGCTTCATCCTTTGCAAAAGTTGACACAACAAGTAGAATTTGCATGGTCTGATGAGCTTGAAGAGTATTTTTGTAACATTAAAGTCATTTTGTCAGAGCTACCAACACTCATGCCTCCTTGTTGGGAGTACACATTCTTTGTTAGCTCTAGTGTTGGAAGGGAAACAATTGGTGCTGTGTTGCTACAACAAGATCCCCACAGTACAAGGATGCGACCCATCTACTTTGCTAGTAGGGTCATGAATGCTTTGGAGAGAGACTACACAGAAGTAGAACTCATGATGCTTTCTTTCATGTTTGCGGTGAGAAAGTTTAGATCCTACCTGCTACCAAAACCCTTTGTAATTCTCACTGCAGAGAATTTGTTCCCTTGGGTATCATCTCAAATGAATCTTAGTACTAGGATCTCAAAGTGGATTATGGAGTTGCAAGAGTTTCAATACTCTTTCAAGGTAGAAGATAGTGTGCGTGCACAATTGGCAGGGATTCTCACTTATAGGGTGCATGAAAAGGAGATTAAGGTGCCTGAAGTAAAGACCCTACCATTGCCACCACCAAAAAGTATTCCTAATGATTTTACCTTGTTCTTTGATGGAGCTTTTTGTCGAGCCACAGGAAAAGCAGGGGGACGGCTAGTGTTGCTCAACCCAAGTGGAGAGGTGGTCATGAAAGAGAAGTTCAATCTACCAAGTTCAACTAGCAACAATGAAGCAGAATATGAAACACTACTTCATGGTTTAAAAATATGCATTGGCCATGGTATACAATGCCTCATGGTAAAAGGGGATGCACTTCTCATTGTGAAGCAAATTTTAGGCATTTGGGCATGCAAAAATGAAAGACTAAGGGCTAAAGTTCATACCATCCGTAGGCTATTTAATCAATTTGAGGAGGTGCAATTATATCATATTCCTAGGAAACAAAATGAAGATGCTGATTTACTTGCACAACAAGCCGTTGCATGTGTAAAGAAAGAAGTGCAGGTCATCATGGTGGCGGCTGCTGTGAAGCAACCGAGGTACCAGGGATTGGAGTCATTGGCTCCCATCATTGGCTACATTTTGGAGGGTGAGTTTCCACCAGACTTCACAAAAGCTCAGAAGAGGAGACTCATGAAGAAGGCAAGCATGTATCTCTTCCTAGAAGGCTCCCTCTATCAAAGAGGGAAGGATCAAGTGTGCAGAAGAGTACCAACTATCGAGGAAATTCCAGCCATTCTAAAAGGTTTGCATGAAGAGGCATGTGGTGGTCATTTTGCCCAAGAATCAACTGTGAAGAAGATTTTGCTTGCGGGGTATGTTTGGCCAAGCTTGCATGTGGATGTTCAACATTGGTGTAAAAGCTGTCACAATTGTCAGATAAATGGAAAGAGAAGGTTGGTGCATGGCCCGAGGCAAATGGTGCTTGCAAATGGACCCTTTGAAAAGTGGGGCATTGATGCTATGGGTCCTCTGCCTAGGACAAAAAATGGTAAACTCTACATTCTAGTGGCTGTAGACTATATGACTAGGTGGGTGGAAGCTCAAAGTGTGGCAAGAGTGAATGAGAGGACAGTTTGCAAGTTTGTGTACAATCACATTTGTTGTAGATTTGGCACACCTTTGGAGATTGTTTCTGATAATGGTCCAGGGTTTAGAAAGGGCTTGCTCACAGAAGTTTGTGAAGAGCTTCGCATTCTACATCGTCACAGTACGCCCTACTATCCCCAATCAAATGGTTTGGTAGAAAAAGATAATGGTGTCATTGCAGGCATCATTAGAAAGATGGTGAAAAACAAGACAAAGTTGTGGGATGACTTCTTGGATGGTGCCTTGTGGGCGTATCGAACCACATATAGGGAAGCCACGGAGTTCACACCATTTCACTTGGTCTATGGTCAAGAGGCTTTGCAGCCTATCGAGCTCAACATTCCAACAATGCGACTCCATGGCAAAGGAGCACATGATGATCAAGAGGTATGGATGGATCGACTTCTTACGTTAGTGGAGCTTGAGTGGAAAAGAGAAGCAGCATATGAGTGCTACAAGAGGAAAGCCACACAAGCGAAAGAAACGCACGACAAGAAACTGAAGGACAAAGGCATCAAGGAAGGAGAGCTTGTGCTAAGGTATGACAATCGACTTGACAATCGTTTTGATGCCAAGTTTGAAACTAGATGGCAAGGGCCATACATAGTCAAGAAGGCTTTCAATTCTAGTTACTATCAGCTTATGGACTTGAATGGTAAAGAGCACTCCAGGAAGGTAAACGGGTATCGCTTGAAGCCCTATTTGAGTCGCCTTCTACCAAAGGATCTACCAAAGATCTGTCCAAAGGCCGCTGTCTCATGTAAGTATTGTTACATGAAGCATGAGTGTAACTCCAGCCAAAATTCTCAGGGGCCAAACAATGAAGATCTCGTCAAGGACTCTGAAGCACTCTCTTTGGAAAAGATGCTCTATGATGGTACATGAATATACCATCATCCTGGGGGAGAGCTAATGATAGCCGTTTTTCTGGCTCTCTGTGATTGTCATAGTGAGTTACTCTACCCTACCAAATTCACCCAAACGCTATGGTTACCCTCACCCTTTCACTGTATATAGGTGCGTGTGAGTTAGGGGACTTTTCCCATATCTGCTTACTGAAATAAAAAACCCTCAATTAGTTAGGCATTGGGCTAGTTGAGCCAAAAAAATAAAATAAATAAATAATATAAGTATATTATGGCCATGCGTATGTAAATATTTCTTTGTATATAGGGCCTAAATAAAAGATTTTTTCATAATTATTTTGGTATTTATTTAAATATTTCTACCTAGGTGTGTGTTATTTATGCTCTGTACATTGCCTCACCATTACCACAATTTTTTTTACCATTTTTAATACTCTTTATTCCATATAGAAATATTTCCATGTAAGCTTCTCTTATATTTGGTGTAACTCCACCCCAACAAAAATCCAAAAAAACTAGTTTTATTTATGTGTATATTTTTTCACTATTGTGATTTTTCCCTTCCTACATCTATTTTGTTTTTTTTTCTAAAAAATTAGAACACCAAAAATATTTATCTTTTTATGGTAGCCTCATAATGAGAGAGATTTCTTTTGACCCCTTTATATTTTTTTCACTTATATTATTTATATTTGACATGTACATATTTTTTAGACCCCTCAATATTTGATTTTCTTAGTTGTACTATTGACTTATATCATGATCTCAACAATATCTTCAATTATAGACCTACCAAATAAGATCAAGGGTAGGTGGCATGCATACATGCACTATGGAGGGCTCACTCTTGGAGGTATTCAAAAGAATCATCCAAAGAAGGACCCCACAAGGACCTTGTGCAGTGGAAAAAAACGGTCGGTTTTGCTGAATTTTTAAAGTTCACTTGCTCTCCAAATTTGAAAAGGTGATACAAACAAAAGTTGTAGCTCATGGGCTGAACTTTTGCCTCAAATTTTTTCATATTTTTTTGAGCTACGAGCTGTGAGCTATGATTTTATTAGTGGACCCCAGTTTTCCCATGCTATGCAGCCACACTATCTCTTCCACTTTATCATTTTCCTCTTTCACACACACTTCTCCACTCATCATCCCCACCTCTCTCACCACTCCTCTTTGCACCCTACTCACCTTCTCCTCAACCTTGAAGAATAAGAGAAACCATGGTGAACTCATACCTCCCACACACAATTCCATTCCAAAATTGACCACCTAGTCTCATTTTTCCTCCTCCAAATTACCCATATCTATAAAAAAGCCACAAAATTCAGCCTCTTCTCTTAAAAGACAGCATCATGGTGGTTGATTACTCAGCTTCAATTACCTTGTCTCTCAAGGAAGGTCAAGAGTGGAGAAAAAATGTACCGTCAAAGCTAGTGGACCGTCAACAAGCGTCAAAATTGGCCCTACTCAAGACACTTGGAGCATCAACCTTGTAAGAAATCCACCTTTTCTTACCTCTTAAGTGTTTTTCTTCCTTATTTGTATCCTACATGGATACTCCCATTGTAAATATCCAATTCCATTTGTAAATTAATACTAACTCTACTAACACTAACCCACTATGAAAAGTCCTATCACCTCCATTTCTCTCCTCTCTCTTTCCCCACCAACTTCTTGATAATTCCAAGCAAAAGAAATTAGATAAATTGCTGAAAATCTAACCCAACCATGGTTAGAGGAGTAACCCTAGCCTTCAAAATTGCTATAAAAGGAGGGTGTAGCTAGCACAAAAAGGGGGAGCCATAAGCAAGAGCACTATGCTATAGCTTGAGAAGCCAAGCTCAACCTCTCTAGAAGGAGCTCTTGAGTGGAAGCTCATTGTCTTATGCATGTGCATGTGTTGTAATAGGGGATTAGCAAGGGAACTCTATACCATTGTAAGAGAGAGAGTGATCATTCAATTGAGAGTAGGAAATCTATCATTTCTCCTACTAGTGTAAGCCCAACATTTGTTGAATCAAGGAGGGTGGATTTGCACTAAGCTTGGATACTTTGTCTCCCTTCCAACGTGAAGTAATGGGCAGCAATGATGCGTAAGTATCTTGTTGTTTTTATGTTAAGTTCTTGATAGCTTGTCTCTGGTGTTGTCATCAATCTAGCCATAAATCCCACATACTGTAAGAGGGCGACAGGGTGGAGAGGACTCCCCTGGCCTTAAGACAGTGATTGGGGTGGCTTTTCTTGTGATGTGTTGTGGTGAAATTTATGCAAGCTATGTTGAACAAATACTAATCTCACTTTGATTTGTCATGACAGATTTGTAAGAAGGCATTAGTGCAACAAGCACCCCCTTCCCCCCTCTCTCCCTTTCTTACATATATATATTTATGTTTGCTTGATCATTAACGATACACTTCAAAGCAGCCCGAGCACCATCTCTCTCTCTCTCTCTCTCTCTCTCTCTCTCTCTCTCTCTCTCTCTCTCTCTCTCTCTCTCTCGTGTTTTAGTGTGTGGGAGTGTTCCATTGGTGTTAGGGTTAGTGTAAATTCCTTGCTTGTTTGTGGGTTGCTCTAACGATTCTCCTCTTTTGCGTCCTAGTTCGCTCTTAAACTAGGTGGTGCCCCTTGTGTAGTTGGGATTTGGCTGGGGGTTTGTTGTTTTGGGTTGTGTTGTGTTGTGCCCCAGCCCCATTGAGCAGCACGGGAGCCTTGAAGGGTGTCTAGAGGTTGCTCTTCTTGTTGCCCGCCCCGGACCGCCTCAGCAGTAGAAGAGATACATAGTTGGCACTTGTTCATAGTGATTTGTGTGGACCTATGCCTAACCTATCTCTAGGGGGAGCTTCTTACTTCATGACATTTATAGATGATTACTCGAGGAAAGTATGGGTTTACTTTCTCAAGCACAAGGATGAAGCGTTTAGCGTTTTCAAAACGTTTGTGACACTTGTGGAGAATCAGAGTGGCAAGAAGCTTAAATGCTTACGCACTGACAATGGTGGAGAGTATGTTTCAAAGGCCTTTGAGGACTTTTGTGAGTCAAAAGGTATAAAACGTGAACTTACTGCTCCTTACAATCCTCCTCAAAATGGTGTTGCTGAGAGGATGAATAGGACCATACAAGAGAAGGTCAGAAGTATGTTGTCTAATGCATAGCTGCCAAATGGGTTTTGGACTGAAGCTGTATCAACAGCTGTTCATCTTGTAAATAGCTCTCCTAGCAAGGTTTTGCAGAAGGATTCAGTGCCAGAGATGGTATGGTCAGGTAAAATGCCCTCATACAAGCATCTCAGAGTCTTTGGTTGTGAGGCATATACTCATGTTCCAAAGGAATTTAGGAACAAACTTGAGCCAAAGAGTAGAAAGTGCATCTTTCTAGGCTATGGCAATTCTGGTGAGATGGGGTACAGACTTTGGGATCCCGAATCTAGAAAGGTTGTCCGTAGCAATGATGTTCACTTTAATGAATCCAAATATCATTCTAAACCAGAGAGGGTTGAGGAGATTAGAAAATTTGTCTTCCAAGAAGATGGACCTACACGTGCAAGACAAAATGTCAGGGCTCAAGAGGAGCAAGGACAGGATATATTGGAACCACAGGTTGTGGCTAAGCCTGACCCACCTGTTGTGCGTAGATCTGGACGTGTCACACGACCTCTTGATAGGTTTGTTCCATCTATGAACTATGTCATGTTGACTGATTGCAATGAGCCTTCATGTTACAAGGAAGCAGTGCAAATGAAGGACTCCGGGAATTGGCAATTGGCCATGCAGTCAGAGATGACAGCTCTGCATAAAAACCAGACATGGAAGCTAGTTAAATTACCACAAGGCAAAAAGGCTCTACCTTGTAAATGGGTTTACAGGTATAAGATCACCGCTCATGAAAGTTAGCCAAAGTACAAAGCAAGGCTTGTTGCCAAGGGATTTAAGCAAGAACAAGGCATTGACTTTGATGAAGTCTTCTCTCCAGTGGTCAAGATGACTACATTGAGATGCTTTCTTGCATTGGTTGCCATATTAGATTTGGTGTTGCACCAAATGGATGTCAAGACAGCGTTCTTGCATGGTGATTTAGATGTGGAAATTTACATGCAGCAGCCAGAAGGGTTTGTTGAGAAAGGCAAGGAAGATTTGGTATGCCAGTTGTTAAAGAGTCTTTATGGCTTAAAACAATCACCGAGGGCATGGTACCATAAGTTCCACAAGTTTATGCTTTCTCAAGGCTACAAACGTAATGAGATCGATCACTGTCTATATACAAAGAAGGCTAAGGATGGCAGTTGGCTGATCCTTATTTTGTATGTGGATGACATGTTGATTGTTGGCAAGCACTTGGAAGAAATTTCAGCTTTGAAGTCAAAGATGGCAAAATTGTTTGACATGAAAGACATGGGTGAGGCAAGTCATATACTTGGTATGCGCATTGAGAGAGATAGATCAAAGAAGTTGATTTGGTTATCTCAAACAGAGTATATTGACAAGGTTTTGCAACGTTTCAATATGGAGAAGGAAAAAGCATTGAGTGTTCCATTGCCACCATATGTGAAACTTAGCAAACAAGATTGTCCTATGTCTGAGGAAGAACAGGCTGAAATGGATAAGATTCCATATGCGTCTGCAGTGGGTAGTTTTATGTATGAAATGATTGCTACTCGCCCAGACATTGCATTTGCAGTGGGAGTAGTAAGTCGATACATGTCAAACCTAGGCAAGAAACATTGGGAGGTAGTGAAAGGAATATTGAGATACCTGAAAGCTACAAAGAGTATGCGTATATGCTATGGGAGTCAGGAGCTAAGTGTAGAGGGTTGTACAGACTCAGATTATGCAGGTGACTTAGACAACCGAAGGTCTACGTCAGGGTATGTCTTTACATTGGCTGGTGGAGCAGTATCATGGCGTTCTAGATTACAAGATTGTGTTACTCAGTCTACTACAGAGGCTGAATATGTTGCAGCATCATAGGCATGCAAAGCATCAATTTGGCTTAATCGACTAGTAATAGATTTGGGAATCAAAGAAGAGATGCCTGTGTTATACTGTGATAGTCAAAGTGCTATACAATTGGCTCGCAATCCAGTTTATCACTCAAAGACAAAGCATGTGGATGTGAAGTATCATTTCATCAGGGAAATAAGCAACTTCAGCTTGTCAAAGTTCACACCACAGAAAATCCTGCTGATCTACTTACAAAAGGACTTCCCTCAGAGAGCTTTGCGCATTTTTGCAAGAAGTTAGGTGTAGGGTAGTACATCACTTCTCTACATCTCTTGTATATTAGCTTGTATAGTAGCTTCTCTCACACTTAAAGTACCACATTGGACTTTAAGTGCGAGGTTGTTGGGGTATAAAGCCCAATGTGGTCGCCCAGGTAAGTGGGCGGGCCGCCAGGTATGTACACATATTCTTTTGTAAAAACCTAATAAGAACTCACTATGCTCTACACATTACAGTAGAGCGAGTTCACCATATCGTCGTGCTATTCTTCTCGCACTCTCTCTCGCGTCGCACTTCCGCTCGTACTCCTTCAGAACCAACAGCATCCTCTAGTCTCGCATCATCAACACGTGAAACTAGTGTTGGGTCATGATTGTTGATGTATATCCATCTCAATAAGGCTCGCATTAGAAGACATGGAAACTTGATGAGCCGCCTCCCCCCCTGTCTCGGTGTCCTTCGAGTGTATCTTCTTCAAGGCACTACCCAGCTCTTTCCCAGCAAGTCGCTTTCTCAGAAGCATATAGTGTAAAGAGAAAGTTGGATATGAAGAGGAGGCTCGACGGTTCGGTGGCGGATGAAGTTTCCCAAAGCAAGCCTTTACCACCTCTTGTTCAACCATCCCTCCAAACATAGCAACCATAGGATTGAGAACGGACCTTGATCCACTAGCAAAATACTTCATGGCGATTAGTCTTGTAAAAAGAGAGTATATGCTTATAGCGCATTGTCGTTACCGTTTCCGAGTGAGTCGAGTAAGAAGACATTTCGGATGTTGAATCTGAAAAAGTGTCTGAGACTTCTTCAGGAATTGTGTCCAAGGAGTTGCCTTGATTTACGCTTTCTTCAGTGGATACTCTACTTGTGTTTTCCCCGAATAGGCCTTGATTTCCTATTACACGATCGGATCTAAGGTTCATATAGACTTATGAAGCCCTGGATAGAGTACTCACCTTGGATTGACTTGTCGTCAATTTCCACTCGATTTAATTGCAACTTTCTGTCAAGCCACTGATTCCTTGTCCGCAACCCGATTCTTGTACAAAATTAATTCAATTAGCTATTTTTTTATAAGGACAGTAGAGCTCTTGAGAACTCCCGTGATCGGTCTCTGGATATCACTTCAAATCATGCTATGGAAGTCAAAATTTTGACTTTCAGATTCAGCTTAGCAAAATCAAAGGTCTAATCTACAACCTGTAAACCCACTGTATCTGTACCCATTTTGATCCGTTTGAACCCAATATTTTCTTATGGCCTTATATTATGTGGTCTAACACTGTATAAGCCCAAGAGTCAAAATTGAAGTCTATGGCTAGCAGAAGTAAATAATCGCGATTATTTACTTTTGCTAGTTTTTGGCACTTTTTGGATTGGTTTGGCAAGTGTACAACTTGTTAAAGCCCTTGGGTAAGTTTCAATAAGTTTGGACAAAATTTGATCAAGTTTACCCACTGTTCCATGTCTGCAAACTCTGATTTCAAGAATCTGGCTTAAGTCTCACTTTTGTGGTCCAAATTTCACCAAAACTGATTTGTGGGGTCTAGTTGATGTGCTTGACCTTGTGGTATACTCAAATTTGCAAAATCACCAAGTTTTGAAGCAGATGTAAATAATCGCGATTATTTACTCTTGATAAATTTTTGTCCCAACTTTGACACAGATCTGTTAAGCACCTTAAGATAAGGTCAGTAGCCAATTTTCATCAAGTTTGGACAATTTTTGGTCAAATGATCATCAATTATCTATCCGTAGACTAACTTTGCAAATTTGGTCACAATTTTCAATCCAATGATTCAAATCTTACCAAATTTGGTTTGTGGGATTATTAGAACATGGTAAAGCTAGTAGTATGCTAACTTGGTCAAAAAAAAAATCAAAAACAGGGCAGATGTAAATAATCCCGATTATTTACTTTTGCCAAAATTTTGCAAGTTTTTGATCAATTGAGCATATACACATGTTTATCACATCAATATAAGCCTATGAATCAATTTTCAACAAGTTTGGATCAATTTTTTCTCAATTCACACTCAAGATTCAAAAAGTCAGTACAAACTTTAGTTTTTACCCAGTGTTTTACCAGTTTAGTGATCCAAATCTTTTGGGCCTTTACAAAAGTTGTTTGTACACATGCAATGAGTCAATGGTATGAATCTTGACCAATTTAGAGCAAAACGTTAATAATCGTGATTATTAACTTGAGGCTTGAAATGAGAACTTTTTTGCAATTTTCTCAAAGACCGTCTTTTTATGATGTTTTTTAAGCCTATAAATCAAGTCAAAACTTAATTTGGCCTAAAATGTCAAGAAAAAGTAAATAATTTGAGTTTTGGTCAACTTCTTGAAAATTTTTACCTCGAAGTGTCTTTGAGCTTACCCACTGGTTCGGACAATCCTTAGGCTTACTCTCCAGTCGGATTGAATGAATTCGAGTCTTTTCAAGCTATTTCTAGTCGTAGACGTGAAATTCTGCAACTTTACATAACAACTCACACTTGATTGTTTCAAAGAGAGGAATGTTCTGAAATCCACCTCGGATCCTACTTACCCTACTTCTAGTTTCTCATGCTATGGGGTTGTGGAAAGTGTCCACAAACACTCGTTTTCTTGTGTTTTCTATGTTTTTTCAGAGTCTTGATCTTAAGACTTGTCTCGTCTACCAATCATTCTCCAAATCCTAATCTAAATCTACAATCCTAAAGGCACTCAGCAAGTACGATTACTTCCAAGCTACCTCTACACAAAAAAAGACGACAATCTTAACACTAGTCCTGTAAAAAATTAGCCACTTTTGTGCCTTTTTGAGACTTTAGTAAAACATTCTCCGTCACTATGTTAGTTATCTAAATAGAAAATGGTTTCAGGGAATTATGACCAGCACTCAAAATGAGTTGATAAAAAATAGTACAGAGCTAAAGGAAGGTATAAAGGTGTCTTTCCACTGCCATCTTCTATGACTAATTTGTGAGAATGGATAAAATTTTTCTAGTTTCTTTTAAAAGTAAATCAAATAACTGTTAAGCAGGCCAAAACTTTTATGAAAAATCCCTCAATAGGTATGGGATAGATGTACCAAGCTTTTTTAACCCATATACAAAGACTGCCGACATTTTTTACTTCTCCAAGTTAAGTAGTGAAGTGCAGTTTTACGTAAAATTTTCTAATTTTAGTAAAGTAATTTTTTTTTTCTTTTGTGTAATTCTTGTATGTAGAAACGTTTTTAATATCTTGAACCCATGATTAAGAAGTTTCATGTAATTTTAATATCATATACAAAAGTTATATTTCATTTACTAGAATCCTAATGTGAGCCATTTTTGTGGCTTCAGCCAGTTTTGTGGCTCGTTACAAGTCCAGTGTTAAGCCATGAGGTTTCTAAAAGAGAGTTTTGAACTCTAGGCGAACCTAGAGGAAGTTAAAGAACAATTACACAAGACGCTCGTGTTTTTTCCTAGCTTAGGTCTCTTCGATCCCCGGCAGCAGTGCCAAATGTGGGACGCATGTCTAACCTCACCATCCTATCTTATTGCAGTATTAGTGAGAATCACGATTAATTTGTCAAACCATGGGACGAAGCTGACTCGACTAGTGCGTAGAGTCTACAAGAGGTTGTCAATCTCTTGGAAAACAACTAACAACTCGCATCTAACTCAAGCTACATCAAGTTTCTGAAATCACCAAAAGCTAATCGCTCATCAACAAGAAAGTCACATCTGTTACAACATCAAATGATATCCAAACGTAACAAAACTTCTAGGACAAGCTTATAAGACCTAAGCACACATGCCTATGGCCTCAAACCCCACTTTAGGTCTAGTTCCAAAATCGCTATTATTAACAACAATGGATTCTTGACGTAGTCGTTTTCGACCCAGCTTAACACTTGTAATTTTACACAATGTTTGTGGGATGAGTAAATCTTAGGGCGATTTTCGACCCGTGCCCTAATTTCTTCATA